>NC_088775.1:5743560-10743560 GCF_954871325.1 Gordionus sp. m RMFG-2023 | reverse complement strand
ACACTAAATAATCTTTCCACAGGGGCGCTTGAAGGAATTGTAGTGTTATATTTAATAAATAACAATTTTATATCAGAGTATTCTTTAAAAATGCTAAAATCTCTACATTCATTTTTGAAAAGATTATTTAAAATTTGTTGATTATCAAAATTTAAATCATTATTAGAAATTATATCTGCTGTAGGGTACTGAAAAAAATCTGAAATTAAATTATTTGTTTTTTTTGGCAGGTTATTTGCTTGCAGTCAGTTGATGACTTTGATAATTCACCAGCTAATCTTTGTATCAATTGTTTTTTTTATTAAGATTTTCTTCCATTTGCAACCATGTCCAATCAAGTTTAAAAAAGGGTGGAGCATGGTTGCTATAATATTATCATCTTCAAATAAGGTCACAATAAACCTAGAATTATTAAATATTTTTAATTTATTATATTAATTTACCTATCCTCAATCCCTTTAAGTAAGGCATCTAAGAGTGGTAAACAGAATCTCAGGTTCATTTCTTTAAAATTCTTTAATTTGATAATAAGTTGTGAAATAGTTGCACAGTAATAAGCTGTGTACATATACTTATCTCCCTGCAAAATATCAAGGGAATTAGCTATTGGCTTCATTAGCTAATTTAAAATAATGCTATATATATAAATATTATTTATAACTTACTAAACAATATTCATGAATAAAATCACATTCATTAGGTAAAAACCTAGGTAGTTTTATTCCATCACATATCTTGTCCACTTTGTCAGATTTAGCTTTTATAATTTCTGACATTAATTGTAAGGCATTATAGGTGGAGTTCCATCTTGTTATATTAGGACATATAAAATAACGACCAATATATTCCTTAATAATCTCAGATGAAATAGGAGACTTATTTTGCCTATTCCATATATTTTGGCATTTATGTAGTGTTGTGCTATATATCTAATGAAGAAAATATTACTTATTTAATTAAAATTAGTTTTACCCTCTGTTATTGTTTACACTGCATGGCTCTATTGGCATCCACAGTGGCTATAAGATTCAATGTGTGACTGGCACAACATTGGTGATGAGGTTAACTAAATGATTCTGATAATTCAGAACCTCTGAAGTATTATAAAGATTTGATATAGAAATTGTCACAACTGCTTCATCTTCCAAATCATCAATTGATTGACTTGTAATATTTTCAATTGGCTGGAAAACTCTTTAATAAATTAAGTAATCAATCATATATTATGTTTATATTTATTTATAATAAAATAAACCTAAAACATTTTATAAAATTTTTGGCATTATCTGTAATGGTCTTTGAAATTTTATTTTGAATGCAATAATCCTTAGCTATATCTTGTAAATTTTTTGCTATTTTATCATATGTATGACTACCAGTCATTCTTTTACAAGCCAACACTATATTTTTTCTTTCCAAACTTATTGGATTTATATAGTGAGCGGTTACTCCTATGTATGAACTAAAAATTAAAATTTCTTAATATTGCTGAAATAATTTATTCTTAATTAATTATTATACAAATTTAAATGTTAGCTATACCGGCGATAGGCCCTCCAACAATCTGCTGTTGTGCATATTAATGATGGTTCTATAAGACTTTTAATTATTTCTTTCTTTTCATTTTACCATCTTTCGGAAATTCTACCAACAACTGTCTGTCGGCAAATTATATTTTTGTGTGGAGCCAAAGTGTTGATCATTTTTTTAAAAGAAGGATTTTCAACAATTGAAAATGGCTGCATGCCATCTATAATAAAAGCAATAATTAAATCATCTAAAGTGCCTTGAGTTAAAGTCAAAGGTCTTTTAGCAAAAATATTATTGGAGGATGAGCCTTGTCCAATATTTTCTTTGGTAGTTTTATTTTCCTTCCCCTTTTTTATTTTTGTTAACAAGGTTGGATGTTTTCTCTTAAAATTTAAATTAGAATTTTAAATATATAATATCTATACCCTTATGTGCTTCACGATATTGCACGTTGAAGTCATACTGACGGATATTTTTGTATTTTTAGGTAGACACGGCAAACATTTTACCATCAGAGAATTGTTTTCTTTGTTTTAAGATATTATAATATTCTCTAGGTAGACACGGCAAACATTTTACCATCAGAGAATTGTTTTCTTTGTTTTGAGATATTATTTTAAAATATGCTCTATTAATTGATACAAAAATATCCGTCAGTATGACTTCAACGTGCAATATCGTGAAGCACATAAGGGTATAGATATTATATATTTAAAATTCTAATTTAAATTTTAAGAGAAAACATCCAACCTTGTTAACAAAAATAAAAAAGGGAAAGGAAAATAAAACTACCAAAGAAAATATTGGGCAAGGCTCATTCTCCAATAATATTTTTGCTAAAAGACCTTTGACTTTAACTCAAGGCACTTTAGATGATTTAATTATTGCTTGTATTATAGATGGCATGCAGCCATTTTCAATTGTTGAAAATCCTTCTTTTAAAAAAATGATCAAAACTTTGGCTCCACACAAAAATATAATTTGCCGACAGACAGTTGTTGGTAGAATTTCCCAAAGATGGGAAAATGAAAAGAAAGGAATAATTAAAAGTCTTATAGAACCATCATTAATATGCACAACAGCAGATTGTTGGAGTGCCTATCGCCGGTATAGCTAACATTTAAATTTGTATAATAATTAATTAAGAATAAATTATTTCAGCAATTTTAAGAAATTTTAATTTTTAGTTCATACATAAGAGTAACCGCTCACTATATAAATCCAATAAGTTTGGAAAAAAAAAATATAGCGTTGTCTTGTAAAAGAATGACTGGTAGTCATACATATGATAAAATAGCAAAAAATTTACAAGATATAGCTAAGGATTATTGCATTCAAAATAAAATTTCTAAGACCATTACAGATAATGCCAAAAATTTTATAAAATGTTTTAGGTTTATTTTATAAACATAATATATGATTGATTACTTAATTTATTAAAGAGTTTTCAAGCCAATTGAAAATAATACAAGTGAATCAATTGATGATTTGGAAGATGAAGCAGTTGTGCCAATTTCTATATCAAATCTTTATAATACTGCACAGGATTCTGAATTATCAGAATCATTTAGTTTACCCATCACCAATGTTGTGCCAGTCACACATTGCTTATAGCCACTGTGGATGCCAATAGAGCCATGCAGTGTAAACAATATCAGAGGGTAAAACTAATTTTAATTAAATAAGTAAACAACACTACATAAATGCCAAATATATGGAATAGGCAAAATAAGTCTCCTATTTCATCTGAGATTATTAAGGAATATATTGGTCGCTATTTTATATGTCCTAATATAACTAGATGGAACTCCACCTATAATGCCTGTCAGAAATTATAAAAGCTAAATCTGACAAAGTGGACAAGATATGTGATGGAATAAAACTACCTAGGTTTTTACCTAATGAATGTGATTTTATTCATGAATATTGTTTAGTAAGTTATAAATAATATTTATATATATAGCATTATTTTAAATTAGCTAATGAAGCCAATAGCTAATTCCCTTGATATTTTGCAGGGAGATAAGTATATGTACACAGCTTATTACTGTGCAACTATTTCACAACTTATTATCAAATTAAAGATTTTTAAAGAAATGAACCTGAGATTCTGTTTACCACTCTTAGATGCCTTACTTAAAGGGATTGAGGATAGGTAAATTAATATAATAAATTAAAAATATTTAAAAATTCTAGGTTTATTGTGACCTTATTTGAAGATGATAATATTATAGCAACCATGCTCCACCCTTTTTTTAAACTTGATTGGACATGGTTGCAAATGGAAGAAAATCTTAATAAAAGAAAACAATTGATACAAAGATTAGCTGGTGAATTATCAAAGTCATCAACTGACTGGAAGCAAATAACCTGCAAAAAAAACAAATAATTTAATTTCTGATTTTTTTCAGTACCCTACAGCAGATATAATTTCTAATAATGATTTAAATTTTGATAATCAACAAATTTTAAATAATTTTTTCAAAAATGAATGTAGAGTTTTTAGCATTTTTAAAGAATACCCTGATATAAAATTGTTATTTATTAAATATAACACTACAATTCCTTCAAGCGCCCCTGTGGAAAGACTATTTAGATTGCTAAAAATGTCTTTACAGATAAACGAGGATGCCTAAATGATCAAAATTTTGAAAATATACTGAAATCTAATCATTACTTTAGTTATATTCTGATAAATGTTATATCGCGTCAATAAATTTTTTACCTCATTTCATGAATTTTCACAATATAATATTAATTTAGGTTTATGCAAACCTATAAGAGCATAATAAAAATGTATCTTGATAACTTTCTAGACGCTGTATCTGTATCTAGATAACTTTTGAGACTATGTATCTGTATCTAGATCCATTTAAAAAGTATCTTTTAACAACTCTGAAAATTTGTATGGTTTATTGATAAACTCGGACATAATATTTAAATTAATAAATATTTATATATATATTTTATATAGAGGTTTTAATATTATATGTATATATAATTCTTTATTATAGTATTAATAAATATTAATATATAATATATATTTATTTATTTCATAAGCTCATATGAAATAAATTTTACAAAATATTTTTATTTATAATAAAAAAAGGGGTATATAAAATGTATCTTAAAGGTATCTAAAAACAGATATAATACCTCTAAAAAAATATCTAGATACTGATATAGATATCTTTCTAAAAAATCTATATAGATACAAGTATCTAGATACTTTA
Organism: Gordionus sp. m RMFG-2023; assembly: GCF_954871325.1. Lineage (NCBI taxonomy): Eukaryota > Metazoa > Nematomorpha > Gordioida > Chordodea > Parachordodidae > Gordionus > Gordionus sp. m RMFG-2023. The sequence continues at coordinate 10,738,797 of NC_088775.1, read as the reverse complement.
ACAACTCTGATAATTTGAGCCGATTTTTAAAAACCGCTAACAATATTTTATCCAGAAAAATATTATGCAAGCCTGAAGATTTTGCTCATAGATGGTACAAAGGTTTTCACATTTATTAAGAAAATCTCGAGACATAGTATTTCTCTGGCTAAAATATTGAGTTCGCCATTTTAAAAACTGACTCACATCGAGCCGTTTAGCAACACTACTTGAAATGATATTTTATATATTGTATTTTTTTTTAAAAAAAATGTATTTTTATATTAATATCAAAAATTAAAGTTTTACCACAGATAAAAAAATTAAGCATCTTTCTAAATATCCTTATTTATAAATTACATAACAACGAATTGAAAGTATTTGTGTCTTTTTAAATTTTAGTAAACATACTAACAATTTTAATATTGTTTCTTTAGATACAGATATTCAAAATACTTTTTCAAAAAGGCTGATAAAAAATATTGGCATATAATGCTCAACCCTGAACTGTATAATATTGATACTGAAATGATGCATCCCTCCCAATTTTTCAAATGAGTAATTTAACCATATAAAAGTATTATTGCTCCAAAAAATAAAAGTTTGCCTATCCGATCCCCTTCAGCCGATATCAAAAATTCATCTCGATATTCGAACTCATCGTCTCCATTATCCGATCGAAAGGTTATTGTCAAAAGCCAGTCAAGTCCTGAAGATGATACATCTCAAGATCCAGATTTTGAAAGAGTTGATTTAAAAAAATTTATTTTTAACTTTATTCTAATTAATAAGACAGTGAGTAACAATTATTGCACACTTTAATTAATGATAATAAAAATAAAATATGCCAGAGAAAGGTTCTGAAAGTTATAGTCCGAAGGTTGTTATGTTTTAGATGCCAGCAAGGCATTGAATCAAGATAGTGTTGACCTGACAATGAAAAATTGAGAAATTAAATAATTGTATTCATTAACAGCTAAAATTTAAGGAAATTTAATAGCAGTAAATAAGTCCGTATATTTTTTAGAAGAGGTTTTCTGAAGGCTTAGTTATATATCACTATCATTCGAAGGATCAGAAAATATAATGTACGGAGCTAGCTTTAAATACGTGTATATAAGTACATATTTTTATATCAGTTCTATATATATAAGAATAGCCATCAAATTATTTAACGAATTTGGGATATAAAATTTAGTTGTCACCTTGACCAAGTAATGTTGCTGATATAAATAGTTGAGAATGAATGTTCATTCTTCCAAGTTCTTCCATCCAAACTTCCGAGTATTATATGACTTGAGTTAGATCACCATTAGTTAGTTATTAAGGAGGATTGAATCTTTTTAAAATATTTTTTAAAGAAAACAAGGTTTGTATAATAATCATTACCCTCATTTTAGGCCTTATTCATTCATTCATTAGTCTACTAAGTATTTCCATGAGTCTTAGCATTTAGATTCGAAAAGTGTTTCTTCCCATTATTTGAGCATTGGAAGAGTTTAACCCATCAATGTAGCTTGAGTAAAGCAGTTAAGACCTGCCACGTTTGGGATGACCATGAACATGAGTCGGATTATGGTTATTTGTTCTTTATTATGTGACCAAGAATTCTGAGGATACGCCTTTACTAAGAGACCGTCTATGGGTTCGTTTGCTCACAAAGTATTGATTTGCAATTTGTTATTTCTTTTCCAAGCAGATTGTTTGGTAAGAATGCTCCTGAAATTTTAAAATAATTTGTTAAGTTTAAATGTTGTTAAACGGCGATTTGAGCCCATTTTCAAAAACGGCTAAATCAATATATATCCAAAAAATACTACGCAAGCCTGAAGATTTTGCTCATATATGGCACAAAGGTTTGCACACTATTAGTGAAATTTAGAGGCTTATGAAATATTTATCTGGCTAATATATTGAGTTCGATTTTTTTAAAAATTAGCCCAAATCGAGTCGTTTAACAACACCAGTTAAGATTATAAAAAAATTAGTGCACCAAGATGAAAAGTCGAAAACTAAGTTTTCTATTTGGAATTGTATTCTTGTTTTTTATAGAATAATGATAGTCATTGGAACTATTGTTTATAATATGTTTCTTCCATCTAGCTTATTTCTATGCTCTTTTGTGAGAAGGAAATATCGCCGGTAATAATATTTTCTGTTTCAACTTGATAAATTCTCATTTCTGGTGTCATTTTTTGAAATGTTGTAAAAACTAATTTAATGCACGGACATAATCATTATAAAAGCTCATTGAACTCACTAGCTTCTAAGTATAATAGTTTTTAACAGTAGTAAAAAAACTGTATTTTATGAAATAGTCTTCAAGAAATGTAAAAAATTGGAGTATTATTAACAAAACCAATCATCATTATTCTAAAATTATTTTACGTATTGTAAAAAGGCTTGGAATTAAATTCTCGATTTTATAAAAAAATGACACCAGAAATAAGAATCTATCAAATTGTAACCATAGGATATTATTTCGAATAAATGTCTCCATTTTGTAAAAGGAGCAGAGCATTTCAATACCCAGATGAGTTATTTAAAAACAGCAGTTTGCATGAAACATTTGAATTATATATGTCAAACTGATTACAAAAACTTAGTTTTCGATTTTTCCATTTACTGCACAATTTTTTAAGATCTTGTAGTAGAGTTAATCAAACCTTCCCAGGTGGCGTCCTAGTACTCCAGTTAGACTTGTGGATCAATGAAAAAGTTACCAATAATTTCGGTATATTTCAGGCCTGGCTATACGGGATGGCACTCCTTCCAAGGACACGTTTCTCTTGTCTAATTTATTTATTAACATTTCTAGGGCGATCTTAAAACTTTCAAAAAGGGTGGGTTTTAAAATAGCTTATGTATTTTGATTGACTATTCAAATATTCGCGAAAAAAGAACTAATTTAATTTTTATGAGTACTTTTTGAGATATCACTGATTTTTTCTTTTTTTATAATTTGTATTGATTATTTTTATGTCTAACTAATTTTTTATTGTAGAAGATAAATTTGGATCTCAGGTGGTATTTTTAACGATTTGGCTACTTCTATCATTAACTCCTAAAAACTTTATATTATTGGATCAAATTGAAAAAAAAATAGTTATCATGTTGGATAGATTAATGAGTGTTTATTTAGTAATTTTTTTTATTAAGATAATATTATCTAATTTGGGAAAACAACACATTTTTTCTAGAAGCAAGGATAAGCTAATAATTTCAAAATCTAGCAATTTTCATGAAATATATTATTTATGAAGTGTTTTTGTTGTTGCGCTATTTACTAATCTTAGGAAATTCCCACGAAAAGTCTAAAACAGGAGGTCAAGAAAAAAACGAAATCCAATTTATTTTCGGTAATTAATAATTATCAATTAATATTTAGGCATACCAATTATTTTTTATTGATATTTACGAAATATATAAATTAAAAAAACAATATGTTATTTATTTTAACTCCTTTAAACTACAAATATAGTTTAAAATCTTTTTTTAAATTCACGCCTTAACATTCTTTTAAGAATTTTGTGATTATACTTAATGAAGTAAAATCGCTCAATTTGAACTGATTACGGCTAACTCAATATTTTAACCAGAAAAATATTGCTTAGTCTCGAGATTTAAATAATAGATATCCAGTCAATTGTGCCATCTATGAACAATATATTCAGGATTGCCTAATATTTTTCTAGTATAATACTGATTTGGTCGTTTTTAAAAATCGGCTCAAATCGAGCGATTTTGCATAAATTCTATAATGAGTTTGGTAATAGAGTGATTTTAAAACTTTACATTGAACCAGATCTTACATATTTTTTATTAACTTTAAATTATTTTATGAGAGTCAATTATAGATCATCGGCTTCAAATTTTAGAGATCTGCAATGAGTGTGGTTTAGACTAAGAACTTGCCTTCCAGTGATTTTAAAAGAAATCGCCAACCCCTCCATAATTTTTTTACCGCCCGCCCATTATTTTAAAAAATTTAGCTTGTCCGCCTTTCCATGGTTTAAAAAAAATTAAAGCCATCCAACTTTGATATATTTAATTTATCCCCTCATATTTGTAAAATATAAATTTTAAATAAAAATAAGCCATCACCAACCACTTAAAATATTTCAAACCTGCTCGCCCGTTATTTAATTTTATAGCCATGGGAAAAATGTGGCAAACCCCTGCAAGTTTAAATTTTTGACCTTTAGGTAATCCAATAAATTAAAATGAAATTAAAAGTATTTAATTATGCGAAATTGAGAAAATGATTAACGAATAAAATTAGTTGGTCTAGGGTATATTGGTACATTTTCAAACATGAAGAATGTAAATATTTTTTAGTATCCTTTTTATTTTTTATTCGTAAGAATATTTGAAAAAATAATTAGTATTACAGTGAATTAAGCGTTTGCGATTTGGCATACTTTTTAATTTAAAAAAATATATAACGGATTCCGTGTTTAAATTGAGGTCGCCTTTTTTTTATTAGTATCGTCGTTTCAAAATTAGATAAATTATACCTGATATTAAGCACTTAGCCTTATGATTTATATACATAATAGTTATATATATACAAAAGCTTGGTTCTCTCAGAATAAGCCCATCACACTGGGTTAAAATAAATGACAGGAAATAATTAAGAGAAAAACCATCCAGATTTTTTGGGCAGCCCTCAGTTATCTATGCGCACAAGAGGCAAAGCCTGTTACTAAAACGTCCTGGGAAATGTGAAAAGAGGTTAAAAATACCCTGCCCGATTAAATAAAAATTTTGATTATGGAAAGGTTATGTTGGCTATATTAATCTTAATCTTACTCTTTTTTAGCATTGTAAGAACCTAGAAATAAACAGGATTAATAGAATTAAAAAAATACAAATACAATCATATATTAATAAAACTAGTTCTTATATCCACTCTGAAAATTCAGTAAACCATTTCATATACCCTCCTTGTTTTCCCTGCAGGGGATGAGGGTGGGGGGTTTACTACCAAAAAATGTTATGGCTAATGATATATATATAAATATTTTTTAAAAAGAAGTCACATCACCACGGCAATAATAATTCTCACGAGTCTCATTCCTATAGCGAGAACCCCTTAGTCAATCAAAATAATAGCAATCAAAACATCAACAACAAACAACAAAAGAAGTTTACTAAACGCAAAAACTTCAAAGAAAATAGAACAACTGCTAATATTAATAATCGATCAATGATCGCCGACGATTCTAAAGAAACTCTTGATTTAAAAAACGACCAAATCCTGCCACCTAATAATTATCCTAGCATGCAATGCCACGGCCCCAAGTGCACAAAGTCGAATAGACCCGGTTCTAAGTACTGTTCCGATGATTGTGGTCTGAATTTAGCCACCAAGTGAGGAATTTAAATTTTGACTTTTAAATAAGAATATGGATACATATAATTATTTATTGGTTTTTTTTGGAGTTATGAATTATTTTTTATTTGGAAAATATTTTATATTTACTAACTAATAATAAAAGCAAATTTATGAGCGAAATATTGATTTTTTTTGTACATATATATATTTTATAGGCAGAAGGAACTTAAAACTCAGAGATATACTTATAAAAATTTTAGCAATTTTTAATCTATTGTGGTTTATCAGAAAGACATCGGTTATTCTATAAGACATATTTTTTTAAAATTTAGACAAGATAGTTTAATATCTTTCTATTTCTAGCCTATCTAATCCCATGATGTCCTTTTTCAATATCAAAGTGACTACTGGGGTCTAGACCCAATTAATATTGAAAAATGGCAATATGTGACAAATAAGAAATATAGTTTAATATCATAGATTAAATGGGCAGATAATGATGAACTTCATATCAATCACCTCTAACCATAAATTTCACTATCATTTTCGTGTAAATAAAACTTTCAAGGAATTTAAGTAATAAGACCACAATTTAAGTAAAAATGAAATGTATCAGATTTGCAATGCAAATTTCAAAAAACAAGTAGGTAATTAATTACATAAAAGGAACTAACACACTTGATTTAACGCAGGTATGGCAGAACTCCTCTTGAGCCTTAAACTTTATAAATCAAGTAAATAAGCGAATTTATTGAAAAACGTATTTATATATTTTCATAAAAAATATCTGCTCTACCCATTCTTGGTCAAGTTTTCTTAATTTTGTGCCAAATGCCTTATAAAATATAGGTATTTTGTAAAAATAAATATTTCGTTTTAAATTTATTTCTGAACAATACTAATTGCAACTTCACAACTTTAAAAAAATATATTTATATACTTATAATACTTTAAGACGAATATTCGAATTTTTACCCATGCGTATTCAACAGTGGCAAAATAATCCATCCATAACCGACATTAAAAATAAAGCTCAATGGGAAAAAGTGAGGGCTAAACAAATTCAATCACAAAAGAAATTGGAGCAGCTGAACGAACAAAAGGATAAGCTAGAAGCCATAATATGTTCTAGCAAAGCCTTAACTATAGATTCCGAACAAAATGTATGCTTTTAAATATTAAACTTAAAAATGTGTAAGAGAGGGAGGAAAATGCTTTTTATTAAAAAAAGGCAAGATACAATATAATAAATATTATGGATAGTTTGGTTGTTTTAAAATTTTTAATAAAATAATGAATAAATTTAAAATTAAGATAAGGAGAAAGATGATATACTTAATGGATTCCCAATTTTATAAATGAGAAATTTTTTTATTATAGGAGAACAGAAAGAAAGTGATATATATATAATGAAAAAAACTAGCGCTTTAACAAATTCAATGTAACTACATAGAAAAGAAATACATTTTGAAAGTCAAGATATATTTTTTAATTTTGATGTTTTTTTAAAATAGGTGTATAAAAATTTTTTAGAAGCGAATAAATAAAGCTTTTTGAATTAAAAAATAGAAAGAGTGAATCTTAATATTTGGGTACCATTGATATTGTTATGAGTATCTTGAGAATTAACCATACTCACCTATATTATCAATATCTGCCTATACCCTCTGATATCGGTTATTGGCTAACAAAAGTAGTATTGCGACATCTCTGAAAACCAATATTTTAAACATGCAAATAGTCTCTTTGATTTAAGGATATAAGCCTAATTTTTATAATCGGAATAGGATTAAAATCCTATCCTCAGAAATTTTGTTCTTTAATTTTATACAAATTATATATTATTAGAACCAAGATTCGGAATTGGAAGAGTTAGATGCGAGTATTTTTTGTGTTACCTGCGGTCATCCTATCAACCCTAAGACGGCCCCGAGGCATATGGAAAAATGTTTTTCGAAGGTTAATTTTTTTTGTTAAATCGGTTATTTGCTCGGTATCTATGAGCCTTAAAATCTTAAATAAATACTCTTTTTTTAACCCAGAAGCAAAAATTATTTACCTTTACAAATCAAAAAAAAATAGTCAAATCAAATTTTTATGTTCTTCTTATATTCCAGGGTTTGAAAATTTTAAATTAAAATGAGGTATTTTTTGTAAACGTTTTTATTATAAGTTAATATTTCAGTATGCGAGGATTGTAAAGTACTTAACAGATTTCGTAATAGCTCAACTTAAGAAAATGTTTTATTTGGGTGAAATATATTTAAAATTAAAACTGATAACTGAAGTTAGGATTAAAGGTTAGAGAGATAAAAAATGAATTTTAATAAAATTTAATAATTTTTGAGAAGAATAATCTGACAAATCTGACAAGTTATATGTTTTATTTTGCACCAATGGGCTCCGCGAACTGTAGGGTGGGGGAGAGATCGAACTACATAAGGGGTGAGGGCAAGAGGCTCCGGCTTGGTCGATATTAAATTAATAAAACAAAGTATTCCATGGGCTACATTCTTTAAAAGTCGTGCAATCTTGGGGGTTTGGATTTTGTCTACTTTGTAATTATCCTACTGAGTTTCTATTTTAGTGTACAAATGTTTAAAACACAATTTATTTTTTTATTTGGGTATAATAATTCGTAAAGATAGTATTAATCATAAGTAATAATAATTTTAGTAAATATCCTTAATTATAAATAACGCAACATAATCAAATTTCTAAACCTAAAGTGAGGGAAAATTTTTTTAAGATCAGATGTTATTAACTTGTTACACAACCTCCTATATTAAAAAAAATACTCTATTCCTTATACGACCATTCGATTCACGCCTCGAATTGTGATGATATAAATAGTCCTAACTGGTTTCCAAATCGCACTGTTTGCCCATCCCTGGTTTCACCTTTAGGTTGAATTCGATAATGGAATTTATTGATTGCTAATCCTTTATTATTATTATTAGGGGTTTACAATTGTTTATATATTTACCACTGATAGTTCAGACATCTTTCTAGAGGTAAATGCCATTTTTAGTGTATTATATAAGATAGTTAACATTGCCTCATCATGATTCGCTGTGAATTTTCATAAATGGTTTTTGCCTCCTCTTAGTGGTAGATTATCGGGGTCCCCCTATAAAGACAATTTAACCCCCAGTAATATAAAAAAAAATATTAGCAATTAATAAACACTGCGATCGGATCCACAAAAAAGGTAAAACCATCATGAAACATGGATAGTTTTTTTTAACATTAAGTACACAATGCGATTTTGGAACCAGTTGGCCTATTTCTGACATCACAATTTGTGGTATGGATTTTATCATTTGCACCATGAAATAGACATTAACAGGTTGTGCTACTTTCTAAGAATGTCAGCCTTGGAATGCTCCTTTTCATTTATTTTTTGTGGAATTTAGATTCTTGTTTGACTAAAACGAAACAGGGTCGCCTTGTTCTCTGCCTCAAAATAGCTAGAACATCGACCATACCGATCCTTCTCTCACCCCACCGTTAGTGGAGCCTGCATGATTATAAATTGACTAAAGAAAATTAACAAAATCAGCTGTTGTAATGGCAATTTCTTAAGTTGAAACTGAATCACCAAGGCTATATTGATTAGACAGTGTTTTTAAGGTCTTAAGTAGATCTTTAAAGGTTCAAATCATACAACTAATTATATCACCTGAATAGACAATAAAATAAATAGTTAATGTTGCTAATAATTCTTTTAAGCGTCCTAAAAAAGACAGTTTGCTCGAAAGTAAATGTTTTTAATGACAAATAAAATAAGATTATCGTTTTTTAAAGTATTTTTTTAATCTTCATATTATATTTTTTTTCGAAAATAGATTGAAAGCCAAACCTCGTATGGGTCTATATATCAAACGAACGTTGGTATGGATCTCTTCTGCGATGTTTATAATTCAGAATCACAAACCTATTGCAAAAGATTGAAAGTTTTATGTCCAGAGCACACCAAAGAGCCTAAGGTTCGATAAACCCTTCCTTTTAAGATATAATATGTAATAGGGTCCTTTGTATTTTATACTCGCCTTTTATTTTATAGATAAAATTTTCTCGAAAAAACCATGTAATTAATTAATATTTTTTTTAAATCAAACTATTGATTATTTGTTCTTATAAATAATTTCAAGAGGGTAAAGGGAGTGGGAGGATTCCTACATTTTTTATCGTGAGTAGATTTGAATTGATATTTGTATATAAGTATTTATTCATTTATAACCTTCGTGTTATTATTAAATTCATTTCGGCTTTCGTTTTAAAGTATAATATTAAATTGTTCTCGGAGATAATTCCTAATATATTATGTTTAAATAAGTAAAATAGTTTAAAAGTATTATGCTTAGTTTAAAAATATTATGCTTCATTAGGTAGATGAGTACGAAGTCTGTGGATGTCCTATAATGAAAGACGTTTTCGAGGAAACGGGACAGTTTTGTAGAGCATCCAAGAAAAAATGCATGAAACATTTCAATTGGGAAAAGTTGAGGAGAGCCGAAATCGACATGGAGAAAGTCAGACAGGTATAACTTCCAAATAAAAATTTATTACTTTTTAATATTTTTAAATTTATTTATTTTTGGATGAAAATTTTTTTGTTTTAAAATCTATCAGTTCGGTTAATAATTAGTTCATTAGTTGAATGTTAGTTTGATCTATGATATGTCGATCATAAATTATATAAGATGATATTTGTTATATTATCCCCAAAACTAGGTTAATATGAGTCCGTTAACTGAAAGTCAGTTTGATCTATGATATTTAAATCAGAAATTGTGATTAGAGGTTATTGGCTTTATTTTTTTTATCCGCAAAGCTAGATAATATTAGTCCGTTACCTGAATGTTAGTTTGATCTATAATATGTCAATGAAATAATCCTTTTATTTGTATATTATGTGTAAATAGTATTTTAAAAGATTACAAAATGTAAATTGTATATAATTAGTATAATAATATATATGTTGGGAGAGAGAAGGTCAAAAAAAGGAGCCGTGGATGGCTACAATTAGATCTGCATATATCAATACATACACGCTGTCGAAGATAGAAGCCTTCCTGTGGGTCACCAGTGATGGCGCAATTTTTTTTACCAAGGGATTTGAAGAAGGTTAGAGCATGATTGCCGAAAAACCGGTTGTGTCGGATACAATTGGTATGAGATTGCAATTGGTTAGGGAAATGTATTTGTTAATTTTAGAGTTTTCGCTCGTACGAATGAGTTGTTACTGAACGAAGGAGCGAATCGGTCTATGCAAGTGTAATCCCATGCTAAAGGAGTTCAATTACTCCAATGTATTATATTAAGGTCAGCCCATCTTGCCGGGATACTATTTTCAGCTGAGAGGCCACAGGGTTCGAGGCTGGCTGGGATTTGAGCTGAGCGTTGAGCGCGGAGAATGGTGCTGTTAACTGCACTGTGTCGAGAGTGTCTACGTTTAGAGAATCGACAGAAAGAGGGGATGTCCGAAACAATCAACGGGGTGGGAACATAAAGTGCATGCAGAGTTGGCCAGTATTTTACAACCAAGATGGAGACCAATTGCAATGCGTAATTCTTCGTTTGTTAGGAGGAGCCCTAAGTTTGAGCTGGGCAAAGCTTATAACCATTTGAAACCCGATAAGGAAGGTAAAAGTTGTGGAACTTGCAATTGTTGTGGGAGAGGGATACAGTTAAGGATTCATCAACTAAAATGGGTGATAATAAATGTAAAAGAATTGATGGGGATCTCTTAGACGCAGCACTCGATATTAGATATTCAATGGAGTGGTGTATTAAGGGAAGATCCCAGTCATGTTGCTTTCGTGATGTGGGGTTTCGAGCAGAAAGGGAATTCTCTTTCCAGATTGTTAGGGCTTGGGAGAGGTGGGGGTCGGTGAAGTTATTGTTAAGTGATATAATTAAGCGGAAGCTTGACTTTGAGGCTAAAAAGGCAGCAAGGCTGAGTGGCGCAGGTGATCTTATGCCAAGACCCCCAAATTTCGAAGGCAAGGAAGCCTGCATCCAAGAATTAGGGCTGAATTTTATATTGAGGATGCCATCTAAAGAGTCATTGATTGTTGATTCTATTTGGGTGAGAATTTCCAGGAATAAGAAAAGTGGGGCAGAGTGGAAGGCATGTTGGATTTTGAGAATAAAGAAAAAGTTTTTGAAAAGGAAGAAAGCTTGATGGGAAGGAAGGATTTTATGTAAAAGGTGGAATTTACGGAGAAATTTTGTTTTGAAATATTCGATTGCTTTATTGCCTCCTATTAGGGATCCAAGATGTGTGAACCCGTATAGATTAATGCAGTCCGGACGAAACAGGCCCCTCACATTTGCTCACCATTATCCCTGTCGTTTCTTGATCTTACCAAATTTCTTCTATCATAATTCCATCTCGTATAAACATGGTGGAGTCCGCGGGGGCATCGAGCCTGTAAATGACTCCTTGCTCCGCAGATGAAACACAACCGGATGTTCCGTACGGTACGTAAACCCGATTGGCTGGGCTGGGGTAACTCGGATCCATGACCCATTCCGTTGAACATTTTCATAGTTTGTCTATTTCGCGGGGGTCTGGGATCGGGTCTCGATCCTGGATGTAGATGATTTCTTTCCGTATCAACCCTGCCCCTGAGGATACTAATTCGAACGGTGATATTTTCCCAATAAATACATTCATGGATACCTGCCATTTTTAACTTCATCAAAATAGAAAGGTATAATAAAAAAAATATAATGTACTTTCTTTTCACAATTTCTTAAATACCAAAAAAAATTTTTCTTTACAATTAAAATTTATGAAAAAAAAATTAACAATTTTCTTTATGAGAGAAAGTTAATAAATCATGGGAATGAAAAAAATTGGTACAAGATCGTATCTTGTTGAAGAAAGAATAGAGGGGTGATGACAGTTGGAGAGAAAAACGGATAAACATTTTTTTTGAAGAGTGTTATTGGAAGGGATAAAAGAAGGAGTATCCAAAATTGTTTAATTTTTTAAATTCACTCATAAAGAAAATTGCTAATTTTTTTTTCATAAATTTTAATTGTAAAGAAATTTTTTTTTTGGTATTTAAGAAATTGTGAAAAGAAAAAGTACATTAATGCCCGACCCCTTTTCTTTCGGGCTTGGGTTTTCAAATATTATTTAATGAGCTTGGGCCTAAAATTTTTCCTTTAAATTTGGTATGTTTTAAAGATATTTAACAGGATAAATATAACTAATCATTATGATTTGGAGAATGTTAATTTTATTTTTATTGCTTTTTTTAAAAAATTTAAATTGCAAATTTGTATCTTACTTATATTTTTGACTATAAAATTTTAGGTATATAGCTACTATATTATTTATATTTTGTGAGGGATCATATTTTATTAACAATAACATCTATCTAGTACGTCGGTCATAGACCTGCCCAAAATGAGCGAACGTGAATTATATGAAGGCGGCCTTCATATAATTATGCCATTTTTTTCTAAAGGATACCAACAAACCTTGTACCCAGATGAAACTAAAAAAGTGAGTGTGACTTACCCATACCGTTTTTGTAAATAGTTTGATTTAGTAGAGAGTAAAATAGAAAGAAGCAAAAAGGTAAGATATAAGAAAATAAAAAAAAATAAGAAAAATATTGTTTAATTCCAAATACAACTGTCTTTTATTAAATTAATTTTGTATCTTTAAGGAAAACTTTATCGTTTGATTATTTATCCAATTGAATTTTATGATGCTTAAATTTAAATATTAGGAGGTTTTCTGAATTAACATTACATGATGTAGAACTTTAATATTTTTAATCCAACCAATAGTTGACCTGATACTAATGAAATAGTCAATTTAAGCTTACAACATAGTTCTAATAGTTGTCATCCCCCAGCATCTGAGCTTATATCCAGAACCCAGAGACACAATGGAGGCTAGGCTTACAATTTTTTACGGTGAACCTGGACCAGACATGGTCATATAATAAAAACCCATGAAGGTTCTACTCATCTTCTAGTATAATGTATTGTTGAGCCAATTCCTTAGTGGGAGTATCTTAAAAATATGGAATAAATATTTATTATCCATTTTTTAAAAATTTTTTGTAATTAATTAAAGCCATGTTTTTAATTCAGATTAAAAATTGACCAGTACCTGAATTAAAATTCTGGTGAAGATGAGCTTTTTGGGAAAATAAAGATCATTCCTTTTAATATTATAAATTCCCCCAATTTAAATCTTTATTAAAAATAATATAACCCTTTCATTCACTGCACCAGTTGAACGTTTAAGCACCGCTAAAGCTGTGTTGAGCATTACACGCTTTTGTTTACCTGATCAAAATTTTGAAAATCTTGTTAAAAATAAATAAAATTTATTACATAAAGAGCTTATATATAATATATTATTTTTGTATAATAAAATTTTCTATAATATTAAGTATTTTTTAAATTACGAGTGCAGTAAAGAATTCCTTTTAATAACGAGTAACCCATTTTTTTTATGTAGTACCATATACAGCACTAAAATTATTAGATAATTGGAATTTATTACATTTACAATTATGTGATGATCAATTATCACGTTATAAAATTCTTGAAAAGCCAAAAAGATCTTTAAAAAAATAAATATAACCAGTCATTAAAAATAAGATCATAATCATACTATTTCCTGCATTATCTAAAAATATCGATATTTCGCCTGATAAATACAAAGTTAAACTTATTAGCCAAAAAATATATGCAGGTGATAATGATGGAGCCACACATTTAACTTTTTTAACGGATAGCATTGCCCATATAGACCAACATATTTTTAATTTTTACCCCCTCCCCGCTCCCCTCATTACGAGTTTCTCTGTTCTCGAAAATAATTTAAAATCTTTATAAAAAAAATAGTTGTAAACCCTAAATTATTTTTAGCTCTCCACCCTCCCATTAGTAAAATCCTATTACGCCTAAGCAAATTATAATAAGAAATGGGCAGTTATAAAAGGCCCTTTATCAAAGGGATATGTTATTTATATTTTTTTTATACTTTTTAATATTGATATGTGGGTAAGTTATAAAATAAATATAAAACAAATAATAATGTACCTCTTGAAAATGCATTAACCGATTTTTGTTATTTTATTCCAAATACAAGGTTCACAATATTTATAATAATATCCAAAATTACATGAATTTTAATTTTGTTAAAATCTAAATATTCCATTTACAATAATCTGCTAAAATCGAAAGTAAATTTAAATAAAAAAATATTCAATTTTTCCCTTATTTTTTCATATTTAGAATTAAGGCTAATTTTTATTTTATAACTTTGTCCTTGTACCACAATCAGTGACCTTCATGGGTTTGGCCGATCCATAGGTATAGAGGCCTAATATTATATTTTCTAGCGAGTCTGGGCCAGACTTTTTTTAAAAAAATTAATGGGCCTAAAATTTTTCATCTTAAAAAAGTTGCTAACTTTAAAAAATACTGCAATTTTCTTCTTCTTATAATAATAATATAGGTTATTGCAAACAAAATGATTGCCTAAATACACTGAAATATTGTTTATTTTCATTAAATACAATAAATATTTGGAGGGCTTGAGCAAAATTTTTTAATGGGCTTAGGATAATTTCTAATATTAGATATGGGCCTATAATATTTTTTACTGCGGGTTTGAGCCCGGCTGGATCAAAAAATCTAGACCCATGAAGATCTCTGATCCCAATATGAAAAATGTGATTTTCGGTTTTTTTCCTTATAAAAGAAATTAAAATAGTAGACTATCACTTATTTAGTGCATGTGGACTTAAACCATTTAAAGATATCTTTAATTACGTAAAAATATCGATACATCGCTTATTGCGATAAATTCGTAATATAAGATGATAATGGTCTCTCTCCGTTTATTTTCGATCGAACCAGGACTCAGCTAAAGATTCCGATACTACAATTATTAATAAAATAATAATAAAAATATTTATATTTTAAAAACAAAAACAAAGCTTCTAATACTAGACGATTTGTTCGAGGAAGAAAGACAAATTCGCATTCAACTTTCGAGTAGAGCCGGTGTCTTGGGCCTCATACTGCATCAAACAATTTCGCACAACCCAGGTCTCCCCTTTCCTTCACAGCAACAACAGAAGAAGCTGCAGCCGCAATCCTCTGATTCCATGATGTTGGAATCGGAAACATCTAACAGCTGTTATAATGAAAATAGCAAAATTAGTCCTAATAAGGTTAGTCCCAACCCCAAGAAGGCATACTCGTTTAACGACGAATTCAAAAAATCGCTTATGCAAAGGGATAAACAAACAAGTGTAACCGGATAAAACAAAATTGCTCATAAATATTTACATTTATTTAAAATCAATTCCATAAATTATATAGTTTATTTTTGATATATTATATCTCAAGAAAAAATATTGAGTTAGATTAATAACTATTTTATCCACTATTATATGATTTGCAAAGATTTTAAGACAAAATGATCTTTCATTTTTTTAAAAATTATTTATCTGATAACACAATTGTTATTTTTTTCTCTCGATACTAATAGATTATTTAAAATACAGTTTATGATAAATTTATATCACAGATAATTTCATCAGTTTTATTGTTTCATATATATCAATAAATCGTATGGTTATGATATATTAAAATCATTTGAATCTAATCATTATTTTTTGATATTATATTTTTTACAGAATTATTTGAAATAATAAAAAATATATATACTTGAAACGAATTAAATTAATTAATGCATTTACAGTTCATTTTAACACTAACTTATTTTCTTTATTTTTTAAAAAATGATTATAGTATAATATGAACATATTTTTAAATTTCATGATTTGTCCGATTTTCTTCGTTTTATACGTTTCTTTTATAATATCGACTTGCAGAAAAGGTCGACAGGGGTGTAAAAGAGCTTATCTTGTGCTGGGATTTTCTCATGCTTCCAATTGCTTGATTTGTTTTAAGTTGGATCACTAAGTACTTAAGATTTGACGTGAAAAAAATATATAAATAATATCGCTTTATTTATTTTAAAAAAAATTATGATAGAAAGAGAAAGTTACGGTACTGACCTCAGTCTCCAAGTTTAAAAGACCGGATCGAACCTAATAAAAAATATATAATCGGAAAATAAATCAGCTCAATCGATCATTTCTAAATTTGCACAGGTTGATAATTCATAAAATTTGGTTTTATGAGTGTGCAAGATCAAAGAAGGTTTCTTATAATAATTCTCTAGAACTTACAAAAGATTTTTCTAATAGTAAAATTTTTATATAAAAAAACGATGTATTAACCATTTGCATGAACCGATCTTTTTAAAACGATCGAATCCCGATCACGATCTTTTCAAAAAAAGAGGATCGAAATCCAAGATCGATCTTTTCAAAAAAAGAGGATCGAAATCCAAGATCGATCTTTTTTTCTATTTAAATTACTAAAGGAAATTTCTGACCGATGCAAAATTAACTAATATAAAAATAAATTAAATATGGTAGAAATTTATTGTAATTGAATAATAAATATAACAATTATAATATATTTATTTATATTTAAAATTAGCTTTTAATAATAAAATTTTTTCTAAATTATCATCATTTAAACATCCGCGTCTTTCATTTAGAACATGTTTAGCTTTACTAAACAAGCGCTCCAATGGCAAAGGTGTATTATATTCAATAAATATTTTTTTAAAATTAATATAAGTATTAAAAATATTCATGGAATCATCATTTGAATAAAAAAAATTTTTTAACGGGACAAGCATTTTATACAATATTTTTCCCAAAAAAAGCATCAATGTCATCCATACATTCATTTGAGGTATCCGCATATGGTTGTTCCTGCATATTTTCCAAATGGGCAACTAATCTTTCTTTTACCATCATATTTTGTGGCAGATTAATATGGCCAATTAAGTTTAAATTTAGGGTGAATCATGGCTGCCAAAATGTTACTGTCTTCATACAGTGAAGGAAATCTATATTATGAAATGATAATTAATTTATTATTAAATAAGTGTTTATTTTATTCATATAAATCAAATCAAGTATCGGCAAAACTTAACCCTTTTAAATTTTACAGTCAATTCTGGCACATCATCTGTATGGTATTTATTTATATTTGGTCATATCATAAATATTGATTAAATGTAAACTTAATACTTAATATACAAAGAAATTAACATTGTAATTTATTTACAAAGAATATTAATCAAAATATTAGCTTAAAATTCAAATAATCTAATAAATTTTTAATGTCTTCAAAGGCCCATTAATATTTTACTAGATATCAGAGGTTTAGTAGAACTGGCCTGTTAAAAACATTTTACTAAATTTGCTAGATCTTTGCAATTTTTTAATATATTTTGCAGATATCTGATAATATAAAATAATTGCATAAAAAAATATTACGTTTTATCAATACCTCTAAGAACACTATCTACAAGGGGCTGACAATACGCAGGCAGCTAAATTTCGTTAATTTATCTATCAATATCGATAGAACGGGAGTCAGATATCCCTGCTCCATATTATCCTCCCGTTCCAAGATTTTTAACGAGATCGCCAAAGTTTCCATAACCTATAAAATTTAAATTTATTTAGAGAATATCATTGTAATACTATTGCATACTCTTTAACAAAAAAACATTCCTCTTGCCTAAACATTGCAAATCCAATTTGATCACATACTTGTTCTACTTCTGTTCAGAAAGCATCTTATCTATCAATTTCATGCATTGGTAATAAGAATTCCTTCTTGTCTTGTTGGGAGCTATTAAATATCTTCCCAATTTCTCCAATAAAATATTCGTCATTTTTGACGACATATTTGGTTTATTAACTAAAGCAAAACATTTTGCAAAAGTGGATCTAGATATTCATTTATAATTGAGATCACTTGCCATCTCCGCATCTGTTGTTGCAATAAGGTTAAGATTATGGCAACAACAACGTTGATGTTTTGGTAGGCTGATAGTAGGAATAATTGGGTCATCAACGGATAATATGTCATCCAAATTTATCAATAACATATCCTCACTACTATCTTCTTCATTTTCTCCAAAAACTCTAGAAAAAATAAATTTATTTAAATATTTTTTGTTAAATATAAACAGAAGTAAAACAAGTATGTGATCAAATTGGATTTGCAATGTTTAGGCAAGAGGAATGTTTTTTTGTTAAAGAGTATGCAGCAGTAAAACAATGATATTCTCTAAATAAATTTAAATTTTATAGGTTATGGAACCTTTGGCGATCTCGTTAAAAATCTTGGAACGGGAGGATAATATGGAGCAGGGATATCTAACTCCCGTTCTATCGATATTGATAGATAAATTAACGAAATTTAGCTGCCTGCATATTGTCAGCCCCTTGTAGATAGTGTTCTTAGAGGTATTGATAAAACGTAATATTTTTTTATGCAATTATTTTATATTATCAGATATCTGCAAAATATATTAAAAAATTGCAAAGATCTGGCAAATTTAGTAAAATATTTTTAACAGGCCAGTTCTACTAAACCTCTGATATCTAGTAATATATTAATGGGCCTTTGAAGACATTAAAAATTTATTAGATTATTTGAATTTTAAGCTAATATTTTGATTAATATTCTTTGTAAATAAATTACAATGTTAATTTCTTTGTATATAAAGTATTAAGTTTACATTTAATCAATATTTATGATATGACCCAAATATAAATAAATACCATACAGATGATGTGCCAGACTTGACTGTAAAATTTAAAAGGGTTAAGTTTTGCAGATACCTAATTTGATTTATATGAATAAAATGAACACTTATTTAATAATAAATTAATTATCATTTCATAATATAGATTTCCTTCACTGTATGGAGACAGTAACATTTTGGCAGCCATGATTCACACTAAATTTAAACTTAATTGGCCTTATATTAATTTGCCACAAAATATGATGGTAAAAGAAAGATTAGTTGCCCATTTGGAAAATAAAATATGCAGGAACAACCATATGCGGATACAAATGAATGTATGGATGACATTGATGCTTTTTTTGGGAAAAATACTGTACAAAATGCTTGTTCCGTTAAAGAAAATTTTTTATTCAAATGATGATTCCATGAATATTTTTAATACTTATATTAATTTTAAAAAAATATTTATTGAATATAATACACCTTTGCCATCAAGCGCTCCTGTGGAGCGCTTGTTTAGTAAAGCTAAACATGTTCTAAATGAAAGACGCGGATGTTTAAATGATGATAATTTAGAAAAAAATTTATTATTAAAAGCTAATTTTAATTATAAATAAATATATTATAATTGTTATATTTATTATTCAATTACAATAAATTTCTACCATATTTAATTTATTTTTATATTAGTTAATTTTGCATCGGTTATATTATATTATCATTCAATTACAATAAATTTATAACATATATTAGTTAATTTTGCATCGGTCAGAAATTTCCTTCAGAAATTTAAATAGAAAAAAAGATCGATCCTGGATTTCGATCCTCTTTTTTTGAAAAGATCGTGATCGGGATTCGATCGTTTTAAAAAGATCAGTTAACAAGCCTGCTCACTACTATCTTCTTCATTTTCTCCAAAAACTCTAGAAAAAATAAATTTATTTAAATATTTTTTGCTAAATATAAATATTACTTAAATGCCTTGACAAAGTTGGTTCCATTGTCAGTCACCATCTTCACCACCTTATTGTGAATTTTATAGAACTTGTGGATACCCATGATTTCGTTAGCCAAAACATAATATGTTTGCCTCCAAATTATCCTCCTCAGTGCCAAAGCGGCTGACCTTCTCTTGAGGGTTAACGGATCCAGCCAATGTGCAGTAAGTCCAATAAAAGCCCTAATAAAATAAACATTATAAAATTCATATAAATATAATATACCTTAGATGACCACTCCAACAATCAACAGTGGTGCATACATACGAAACTTCAGACAAATCTCTTATAAGATTTGTCGTCATATAAGAGAAGGAAGTAGATATCCTTGTTGCCCAGTGTTTGGCGACAAATAATTTTTGTCGCAGGAGAAAAAGTTTTAATCATTTTTTCAAATGAAGGATCATCAACCAGAGACAGTGGTTGAAAGGTGTCAATAATAAAATCCATGATAACCTTGTCTGCTGTTTTTTGCGATACAGCTGGAATATTTAGATCTTTATAATTTAATTTAGATTGTCTGGATTTGCAACCAGAACCACTTTGGTTTTGCAGTGATATATTTTTTGTGTAGAGAATTCGTTGAGGTGTTTGGTAATCTCATTTTTAAATTCACTGTGCTTTTTCTTTATAAAAGAAAAAAATAGTATGTATCAAAGTTGGATGAAAATAACTTCTCCTGAATCAAATTTCATTTTTAAAATTTTATATGGAAATTTAAAGTTAAAAAAAACAATGTACAGGCTGAATGTAAAATCTATATAAACAAAAAAATGATAAAGGGTTCAACACAAATTTTGTTAAACATATTAAAGTATGTTATTAGTGGTTAAAGGGGGTAGGTTATCTCAAAAATTTAAGTTTACAATATTGTCTATCATTATTAAAAGTTGCCCAAGATGATATGGGCCAAAGATTTTGATAAAGTATTTTCCTATTATGAATATAATGAGGCTTTTTGGCATTTAAGAACTTATGGATTGAGTCAAATGATACAAAAAATACTTTCAATTCAAAATATATTAATAAAAAAAGCCCTAAAAATGTTGTCAAGAGGATTATATAATCAAGCTCAAACTGAAAATATAATACTAATTGATTAGATTTAACATATTATAATAAAGAAATAATAGAATAGATATTTATTTTTATTTTGGTGAAACATTGCTAAGTTCAATACAAATAACATTGAATTGGATGTTTTAATTATAATAAAGAAAGTCAAAATACATTATAAAGACTTAATTATAAGTTATTACACTTACATTTATTATAAATACTCTTCTTTTGAAAATTAAACTAATATAATAGATATTAAAAAATAAATGCCTAATTATTATATATAAATAACAAAACCAAGATTAACTCTTCATCAAATATTTTATTAATTATACTGTATCTAATAATTCATTTTTTTTATAAAGAATCTGTATCTAGATTCTATTTCTGTAGAACCTGCTCAACTCAGGAATGTAATAAATTAAATTTAAACATGTTGACATTAAGATTATCAAATAAAAAAATTTAAAAGAATTACTTGTAAATGTCTCTTTAAGTTCGAGGATGATATTTTGGAAGATGATATTATCTTCTTACAGAGACGGCATTTGGTGCTGATCATATTATAAGAGTTGCTTTCATCCATTTCACATAAAGTAAAATACTTACGTAATTTCAAAAATGGTAAAAGATTCTCATTCTCACTTATATCTCCTGTTACATCAATAGTAGAAGCAATAGAATCTTCTAAATCTATAATGGACATTTACATTTACCTATTAAAATAAATATTAATATATTATTATAAATTTATATTAAATAACTTGTAAGAGCTCTAAATCTCGTAAAATTTAGGAAATGAATAAATATATCTATAAAATAAATGGTATGGAAGTTGATAAAATATGAAGATAGATAATATTTTAATTTAATTTTCAAAATTTTTATTTTATTTATTGCTTTTTAAGTAAAAAATTAATTTTTAAAAAGATCGGGATCGAATTTTAAACAAAATGATCTCTATCCTCAATTTAAGTCAGAATCATAAATCTCGTAAAATTGACAAATTTGCGATCGAATCCAGGATCGTCGATCTTTTGATTCGATCTTTTAACAACTCTGACCATTTGTAATTTGATTAGCAAGGGATGGTCAGTTCGCCTTTATCTTGAAAATCACAACCATAAGAATTGGATTTAGTAAAAGTTCAGGTTTTACTTTCTTATTTTGGTTTGTTTCGGGGCTAAATTAATAAGATAGTTATTTTTAATTTTTTATAGCGTTAACAGTCGATACGTTCCGTATCCTGTGAGATTTTCCATTTTCTGTCTTAGCGTATACTTTAACAGTATTTTTCGTTATCGCAAGGAGAAACTTTAGATATGTTAAGAGCGATGATTCCTTACTAAAATATTGCTTTGTATCGGTCGCCTTAAAGTATTAATGAAGATGTAATATTATCGTTACTTATGGCGTTACCTTTTCTGAGAAAGAGGAACGCCAATCCTTACTTATTTCAAATGGTAACGAGTAACGTGTTTATTATTTTGAGTAACGGTAACGCAAAATGTTACTTATTACTTAAAAATTTTTCTTAAAATGGAAAGAATATATTTTATGAATAATTTTAGCCAAATTTTAATTCAGATCAACCACGAAAGCTTTTCATATTTTTTATAAAATCAATTTTTTATTAATATAAAAAGATATTTAAATATTTTAAAAAATTTTAATACACGTTATTTATAGACAGTGGTTAACAAAAAACTTCAAATGAGCACGTTGAAAATTCTATTCCCCAAAAATTTAACAACAAATAATTTTTTTCGAATTTGTGATTTCCATCATGCAAAATATTTTGTAAGTAAAAATCACAATACAATAACGATTTGGAATTTTTGGAAAAAATTGATTGATTAAAAATTTTGCTTGAGTCTAAAAAAAATTTACTTTCTTTGAATATTTTATTTTGAACCAGATTTCAAAACTCTGTTTTGAGTTTACAAATATTCGTTAATTTTTTTAGCGTCAAATTATTTGGAAAATAAAAATAATAAAACTTTGTATCCGAAAAAAAAATCCATACCAAGTTGTTTAAATTATTTATTTGACAACATAATTGTTATTTTCTCTCGATACTATAGATACAGATTTTATAAAAATATGATAAATTTATATCACAGATAATTTCGCCGGTTTTATAATTGTATACATCAATAAAAAAAATCGTTACCGATTTATAGTATGATATTTTAAAATAAATTGAATCTAATCATTATTTTTAAATAAATATGTTATTTACAGAATTGTTTGAAATAAAAAATATATATATTTATTAAACCGATGTAAATCAATTAGTGCATTCATTTGAATACTAACTTTTTTGTATTATTTTTCTAAGCAAATGATGATAATATATATATAATCTTCATCTGCCAAAATAAGGAAGGATTTTTTATTTCAATATTATTATTATTTTCTAAAAGTATAGAAATTTTAATCAGTTTTGAATTTCATGATTTTGCCGATTTTCTTCGTCTTATAAGTTCCTTTATAATATCGGGTCGCGGTAAAGGTCGACCGGGGTGTAAAAGAGCATATCTTGTACTAGGATTTTCCCATGCCTCTAATTGCTTGATTTGTTTTAAGCTATTCACACAAATGGGATCACTAAGTACGTTAGATTCGACTTGAAAAAAATTAATATTATTATCATAAATAAATTATTATTTTAAAGTAATCATGATAGGCAGTGAAGGCTATGGTCCCGACCTCAGTCTTCAAATTTAAAAAACCGGAATAAATAAACGGATAATAAAACAGCTCATTAAATTATTTATAAATTCAAACAGGTTGATAAATTAGGTTTTATAAGTGTGTAAGGTTAAAAAATGTTTCTTATATAATTCTCTAGAACTTGTAAAAAAAAAATTAATCTCCAATTTGTTGAATAGTTAATCAAAAAACGATGGATTAACAATTTGGCAAAAATTGTTAACAATCTTAATTGGGGAGGGGGGGGGGGGTGAAAATCTAATTTGACTAGCAAGGGATAGTCAGTTCGCCCTCTCTTGGAAATCACATGTCCATAAAAAATACATATATTTTGATTATTTTATACTGTTGACAGTCAGATACGTTTCGTATTCTCCGAGTAAGATTTTTCCATTCTCTGTCTTATCGTAAACTTTAACGCAGTATTTTCCGTTATCGCAAGGAGAGACTTTTGATATTTTAAGACCAATTATTCCATACTCAAATATTGCTTTGTATCGATCGCCTTAAAGTAATTATTTTTGTTAATGAAGATATAAACTCAATATCAAATCAATTATTTGGGGAAAAAAGAATAATAAATCAAAAAAATAGATAACAAAATGAAATATCTTTATAACTCCAGTTCTAAATTTTATAATTAATAAAGTAGCTTATTAAAAAAAAATTACAAAATGGGACTCCCATTCCTGAGTGTTACTCAACGATATCAAATTATTTCATTTAAAAAATTTCTTTTCTATATTGAATACAAGTTATAAATGAATATAATTCACTTCAACATTGAATTACAACAGATGGAAAGATGAAATTGTGACAGAGGGGAGGCGCTGTGCCCAATCATAACAAAATATAATTTAAAAGTACTGGTTTGATATGAAATGTGTACGCTTAATTTTTAAATAAATTTTTAAATTAAGAAGAATATAGCCATCCCAGCAACCTATTCCTTCAGGCCGAAGTCTTGACATTGCGAATTTCTGGGTCAAAAGAGAACTTGTTTGAATCCAGAGAACATGAATTCATTATTATTCTTATTTTATAAATATAAATATTATCAGGAAGAATTTTAGGGCAGCATTTTTTAAAAGCCATGGGCGCACAATTAATTTTTCCCCCAAAACCATTGGCGGGTTAACGAAAGTCACACAATGGGCGGGCTTGTTAGTTATCCTTTGGGACAGGTTATAGAGGGTGGAGGAGGTTCCCTCCCGTTTTAAACTGTGAACTCCAAATGATAAAATCGATACAAACATTTCCCATTTTATAATTTCATTATCCTTAATGATAATTTCTCAACGAAGGATTGCTCATTAGTAGGGAATTACTAAATAGGGTGAATAAATTAAAAGAGGATTGCTGTGATTATAGATAGACAAATAGAAATTTAAATAAATCAGCTGTGTAAAGACAATATTCTCCAATTGAACCTATATTATTTATAATATAATATCACTGAAAAATTAATTATTATTTAATCAAGGCCACGTCTTAGTAGGCTATTTTTCTTTTTCTTTGTATCTTTTAACGTGGACGCCAATAAATTTTGTTAAAATTAAATTGGCGTCAATTTTAAAAGCTACAGACCCGTTTATCTTTTCCCGGCTACATCTTTTACGATTTTTTTATTAGCGTAGTGATATATACACACTTAAAGCAAAACATTTCTTATCTGTGATATATTAGCTCCACTGATTAGGAGGGGAGGGGGCGGACAGGGCACGAAGCCCCTAAATATTTGCCATCGGAGCCTTCATATATGATTATGAATGATTATCACCCGGTTGTATAAAACAGTTATTTAAATACCATTCAATTAATTTTTAATAATTATGTACCAGATAGTAATGGGGTTCCGTTGTGAAACCATTCGACGTCCCAATTAGCGTTTAGATTTTCGATTGAGACATCTATCGCTAAATCCAGCATTATATTTTCGTTTTCATTCGCCGTGTAATTAGCATCTAAAGGCCGCGTTAAGATGAGATTCGACTCATCAGTAGGTTCTGCCCAAATATAAAATACTTTAGGCGCCCTAATTAGATAAATTTTTAGACGCGCAGAAGCAGGTTTTTATACCCCTTCCCTGCGACTGCAATCTCCTGTTTAACATAACTTGAATTTTTTTTTGTGGAGTCTAGTAGCATTTGCGAGATTTTTATATCTATATTAGACCCGTCCAAGGTAGATTTACCTTTTTTTTCAGCGTATTAATATACAACTATTCAGCAAAATAAACCTTCTAAATATTTTTACCTTGAATAACAATTTAAATTAATGGGAAAAAAATCTTTATGTAAGTTTACAAAATATATGTAAAATCTTTCTAGATGAGATACCGATACAATCTTTTTGTATCTTGATACTTTTAACTATTTCTTTTTTAAAAATCCAAGGTTAGCAAAAATAAATTTAAATTAGTCTTCAAATTAATAAAATTAGTACACAAAGAAGTCCTCAAAATAATAAAATTAGTACCAAAGAATTGATATAGAAAAATAAGAAAACATTGAAGGACAAAAATGTTTTTCTTTCTTGGACTAATTGAAATACAAAAAAAGCAATTTATTGTTTTTTTACATTTTTTTTCTACTTCTACCTTCCTCTAAATCTAAGAAAAGGAAAATAATTCCCCGGAAAAAAAATCCCCGTTTTTTAAGATAATAAAAATTACGAAATTAATAAAATAGGAGAAAGAATTCCCTATAAATATATCCATGGAATAAAAATCCTCAAATAATATATTTAAAATTTTGAGAAATCAATTCCGGAAAATTATTTTCTAAGAATTATTATTGGGGATTTTTTTCCTGGAAAATTATTTTCCGCTTATATTTTTTTGAGGCCGTATATTTTGAAACCAAATATTTTAAATAGGCATTATTAGCTATAAAAATTAAAAATAAATATAATATATTTTAAAAAATCAGGGCCGGGCCATGCAAATGGACTGCAAGTAATCTCTGGAATATATAGCAAAACAAACATTTTAAATATATAAAATCATTTAAGCGGTAAGCGGAAAGTAATTCCCATTAAAAAATTTACCCGCGCCGGGTTTAGGGCCGGACCTACAGGTCTCTAATATATATATATATATATGGTTCTAAAAGAAAATGAAAAAGAAATGATTATCTTCTTTTAAAAAATGTAACCTTAAAAATGCGTAAATGTTATTTAATTTAAATTATGATGATTTTCAACAAATAAACTTGGTTCAAAAATATGGAGGTTTAATTTATTTACTTATATTAAAAAAATGAAATCTTGATAACTAAGATATCTGCAATAAGTTAAATAATTTAATTTATTATTACTGTTAACTGTCAGAAACGTCTCGAATTCTTTGAGTAAGATTTTACCATTTTTTGTCTTGTCGTATACCTTAACAACGTATCGCCCTTTATCGCACGTAGAAACTTTTGATATTTTAAGACCGATTATTCCATATTCGAATATTGGTTTGAATCGGTCACCTTAAAAAAAATATATCGAATTTATTTATTTTGCTAGTGTTTCTAAAAATATTTTGGATAATTAAATTATTTAAATATAATAATACCACTTTACGGGTCCCAAAAAATTTTTAGTTCAGTCGCAAGAGTTTAAAATCTCTGCTTAATCTCAATCAGAAAATGGGATAAGTAATAATATCGAAAAAGTAGCACATCCTAGAAAATTTAAAAAAATTCTGGGAACGTTTTTTGTCGGGACGAGTGGGAATGAGAGAAAGAGCATTGTTCTTCCGAATTCCTGGTTCAAACAAATAGGGTTTTCTTTCCAATTTATTCTCCTCTCTTCATCTTTTTTTCAAATTCCTATAAAGATTTCGCTATTATACAAATAAAAATTTGCGAAAATCTATCATGATTATTAAAATAATAATTTAAAATTTCATTTTGGAAAATTTACAAAATGCAAGCTAAAAAAGTTATTCAAAATAAACGAAATTTAAATTCCTGACTAGGCCGAAAAATGATCAATTATAGTAAAATAAAAAATCCATGCCGGGCCAAAAAGCTCCTGGGTAGTGTTTGTCAAACGGCTCGATTTAGCTTATCTTAAATTAAGATTTTAGCCAAAATAATATTATGCAGTCCTCAAGATTTCGTTAATAGATGTCCAACCAAAAATAATTCTCTAAGATTGCACAATATTTTTAGCTAAGATATTGGGTTATCCGTTTTCAAAATTTGGGCAGTTTAACAACACTAGTCCTGAGCCGGGTTTGAAATTAAGATTTTATCATTTTGACCACCTGTTATAAATTATGAGTACTTCCAAAAGTTTATGTAAAATTAGAATACAAATCTGGCATCAAGACTTACAAAATTTAAAAAACAAACATCGATTTACAAATGATTTAAATTTTTAAAATTTGTTAAAACCCAAGGGGGGGGAGGGGGGTGGGGTGGGGGGGCTGTAAAATATTTATAACATATATTTCCATTTACTTAAGCTTTTACTTCATATTGTTATTATGATTATCATTGATTATGAGACACATATGGTTATTAAAATACTATCCCATTATTTTTTAAAATAAATATACAATATAGCTATATACCTGATAGTAATGGGTTTCCGTTGTGAAACCATTCGACGTTCCAATTGGCGTTCAGGTTTTCGATTGAGACATCTATCACGAAATCTAGGATTATATTTTCGTTTTCGTTAACAGTGTAATTAGGATTTAAAGGTCGCGTTAAGATGAGATCGGGCTCTTTTGTAGGCGCGGATATTAAATCATTATTTTTCCCGGAAACAGGAAATGTATCTATTTCTTGGATACTGGATCGACGAAATGGATGTCTATTGATGGGTTTGCTTTTGTCTAAAAAATTATGTTTTTATATATAATTTGAACCCTGATCATACCTATATACTTTGTGGCGCAACTAAGCGCAGACATGTTAATATATATACAAGCCCAAATATAAAAAATTTTAAGTGCGCTAATAGGAAATTTAGACGCGTCGAGGTAGCATTCGCCCCTCATCACATAGAATCGTCATTTTCCTAACTCTAGCAACCCTAATTTTTTGATTTGTTTTAAATACGCTTGTTATCCTCCCATCAAACGAGAATATGAAATGAAAAGACTTATTTAATTTAAAGTATCCCTATTTTTTATAAAATAATTTCTTAAAAATGTTAATCTATGAAATTGTTATAGTTACAAAGGATGTAAAAAGATACAAAAAAATGTATTTTAAAATTTAAGAAAAATTTGACTCATTATTTATATCATTTTATACCTATGCATGTAAGTGTAGCACTTTGCTTGGCTGAACCATGTTTATTAGTTAAAACGCAAGTATAGTCACCTGAATCTGATTCGTAGACAGGATTGATGCATAAACCCACGACTCCATCTTCCAAAAATGCATCATATCTTGAGCCTAAATTATATATAATTTATTTATTTGCATTTGAGCATGAATTACTCGTGAAGCTATTTACATCTCCTAGCTCACTCTAGCATGATATTTTAAATGAGTTCCTTAAGTCAAGCTAATTATATCTATAGTTAAAATATTGACATTATACTTAATCTTGTAAAGATATTAAGTCTTTATATAAGAAATACAATTAACTCATTCGGAACCATTTTATTCTATTCATTTGGCAATGGCAGTTAAATAAATTAAAACAAAACGTGCTATGGCTGTGTTCTGGTTTGACTTATATCCAAAGGGAATATAGCTTCGACTGAAAAAAAAAATGCCACCAATCACTTATAACAAACCAAAACTATTTCAAAATTCAATAAGTATCAAAGATAAGTCGAAACAGAACATAGCTTATGTACTTTTTTTTAAATAACCTATTTTCAATGGTTTGTCCTTATGAAACCATTCCGATTTGATATTTTCGTCATCGGCAGGCGATATTGGGCTTTGAAAATCTGCGTATTCCTCTTCAATTACGTTGGGGAGCGATTCGAAAGGAGATAAAAACTTTGGTAAATAAAGCGAATTTTCATCTTCCTTCATCTTTTTAAAATATAATTTTAAAAAAAGATTAAATTCAAATTTGAAGAAACGCCGGCAACACGAAAACCACTCAACACTTGAACCCAGCACCTTAGAAATTTAAATAATTAGATTTAAACAGGCTAATTTCTCTCTTTATAGATTATCTCTACAAAAATATTTTAAACTAAAGTTCAGATTCCTTTATATTTGGGGATTTATTAAAATTCCATGTTTAATCAGTTGTTTAATTAAAGTTATGCTTTTTATTTATAATTTAACTCTAAAAAATAAATACCTTTTCGTAGTAAATTACAAATAAAATTTATAATTGAATGATTTTACATATATATATATATTTTAATATTGATATAATGTAAATTAGTGATCTGCATCGGGCCTAATTTTTCAAGCCCGGCCCGGCCCGAAAAATTGATAAATTTAGATATATTTTAAAAAATTTCTAAGGCCTTACCCGCTTAAAAAATATTAGTTCGGGCCGGATTCGGGTCGGAAAGTTATAACGAATTTTAAGCTTCTACATCCCTCTTTTTTCAAAGGATAAAAACCCAATTTATTAAACCTCTACATTTATATAAATCAGGATTTCTTAACATTTCATTATAATATTTTGACTTCGATATCTTAAAACCAGGAAATGATCTCCTCTATTAAAATTGAATCCAATCACAAAAAAATATTTTAGGCTCCATGTTTCACCCCTCCCCCTTAAGAAAATTTCTGGCCCTGGATTCACGTATAGCTCTGCTTTTGACTCATCAATAACATATAAAATAAAAAATTTCATCAACATTAGCTCTAATTTCTTTTAGTTCTAATAAAATGCTCTCCGCTATTCTAATCTTCTTAATCAAGTCAATGTCATGTTTTTGAAAAGTATTACATAAAATAGTTGTATAATTAAATAATACATTCTAATAAAAAAAAAATTTTGGAATAAGTATTGAATCCAATTCTTGCTTCTGAGGAAATATTTCTTTCAAACCATTACGATAATTCAGTAATAGCATTAATAATCGGCTCTTCTAACTCCATAAAAGCTGTTACTGCTTGATGGCGGAGACTCGATTTCGTTGGACAAGCTTGCAATTCCTTTCTCCCTGTCAGATAAGGAGTTTCAGATATAATTATTATTTGACTAGAAATTTAGATAAATATTACGCCACTAATATTTGAATATAATAGGTAAATTACGCCAAGGAAAACTTGAAATCGAAATTAATTGATAAAATAACTTAGTAGATGAATGTGATAAATATATGTAATTAAATATATATATGAGATAGGAATAAATATTAACAAATATTAATTAATATTAACAATAATATTTTTGAAAAATATAATCCGGCATCTTATTTTTTGGCTTTGGGAGGGGGGGGGGTGGAGGGATTTGTTTCCCAGCCTCCCGCTGTGTACGCGCCTGAGGAGGCTTTGGGGTCAAAATAATCTGGATTAGTGTTGTTAAATAATTGGTGAGCCGATTTTTAAAAAACGACTCGATATTTTACCCAGAAAAATAAGCAAATCTAAAGATTTCACTCATAAATGGCACAACGATTTGGATATATTCGCGAAATCTCGAGGCTTGGACAATAACTGTCTGCCATTTTTTTAAATCGGCTCCAATCTAGCCGTTTTACACAGGTCTGAAGGTCTTATTTAACATAAAATTTTTATATTTTACCTGAAACAAACAATTTTTAAGAATTTCAAGATCGCGATATTCAGTAAAATAAATAATAAGAAAACAAGGATTTAACCAAATTCATTTCAATATGTAACAACAATAATTAAATTTTAAAATATACTTTTTTTAAAGTAAAGATTCTTTTTTAAAATTCTTGATTGAGTTTATTTATTTTTACATTTTAGTAACATCTGTTCTGTCTAATATTTAATAATAAATGATAAACTTGAAATTTTATTTTGGAATAATTTAATATTGATTTGATTGATTTCAATTGATTGCACATCTTTATAGTAATATTTTTTTTTATAATTTTCTTTCTAAATATAATTCGCATATAAAAATGCCAAATCATTTCAAATGAGGTTTGCAAGGCCAGGCCCGGATTTGAAGAAAATTTAGGGCTCGGCGGTTTTATATTTCGGGCTCGGCCCAGATTTTCCCTGGATTTCTTTAAATCGGTCAGGCGTCAAATTTTTCTACGGCCTTGGCTTAAAAAAAAATTTTCAACATATATGAAATTCGTATATAATAACTTTTCAAATTATCTTATATCCACATTTGTCGTAAAAAGAGTAAGTTATCAAAACACTTCAATTCGACTGCTCTATGGTAATTCACTTATTTCCTGTTCTTCTTGTAACATAGTCTTTTATATTAGAATTAGTCATTTTGTCCTCTCTCCATGACAACATACATAATTGCCTGAATTTGGGACAGAGAAAAATGGAAATAAAATTATAGTTATCTAAAATAAATTTTTCTCTTAAAAGTGAATTTTATTTTAACTGTGTATCTTTGTTGAATTTGATTGAATACCATATAAAATAATGATTAGTTGAATAACATTTTACTAAATATATTCTCTAAGAATCGAAAAAATGAAAATAGAAAATATGATAGAATGAATGTAATAATTGCTCTATGCTACTTAAATATATTTAAGTTATTTTTAATTTTTATAGATAATAGTGACGATTTAGAATATTCAGCTTTAAATAATTCGGCCGGCCTCCGAACATTTCAAAATAAAAAATTATATTGATGTTTTTTAAGTATCTTATTAATATATAACTGGGTATATTAAATTAATTAAGTTCAAATTTGTTTCATTTCGGCTCTAATTATTTCAATGTTTTTTAAAATCTGTTTAATGTATGAAAAAAATATAAAATCTAATAGGGCAAAATTATGTTTTGATGTGATGTTTAAATTTAATGCCATTTGATTCTATAAACAATAAAGGACTTATTAAAAAAATAAATCGCCTAAAAAATATAAATATGATATTTGATTCCTCGTCAGAATTGTTTGATAGGACAGCCGTTAGTCGGGGTTCATTAGATGATCTTTATTCATCTATAAAGGCGTATTTTTAAATCTGATTCTATAAAGGCGTATTTTTAAATCTGATTTCAGGATCAAAATTTTCTTCTATAATTTTTGATCTATGGACAGATCATTTCAAGCGTCGAAATTATATCACGTTAGTCTTCGTCATTTAAATTAAAATTTTGATTTAAAATATTTAGCAACTAGAAACGTGACGCAAAAGCAAACTGGCGAAACCATATTTTCTGAGATCGATAGTATTATAAGAGGAATTCCATTTAAAAACAAAATAATACAGATGGTAACTGATTCTGGAGCTAATGTCAAAAGAAGCGTCAGATTGATGGATTATGAGTAGTGTTGTAAACGCGTTCGTGAAATGATGAACGGCGTTCCTTTTATTTTTGACAAACTATGGACGTGAACGCGTTCCTTTTTTATGACGAACGCGTTCGAATTTAACGTTCTTTCAATTTTAAAAAACACTTTTTATTTATATTTAATTGAAAAATTTAATATTAATCCGAATTTTTTAAGAAAAAAGTCCTATATTTTATAATCTTCTGTTTTTTCTTTTTCACTTTTCAATTTTTTTAACACGCCATTATTATAGTTTATTAATTTGGATATTATTATTTATATTTTAATTTAATAGATTAAACATAAGCATGGATATTATTATTTCATCATCATCATCTGATTCTGAAAATTTAAAATCAGATGAATTAACACCATAGCCCAAATATGCTAAATATTTTACAGAAGGAACTAATTCAATACTTACCAAATGTAAAATGCAAAAATTATGTTTCAAAATCTTCAAGTTTCAATTTAAAACGACATTTTATACTAATATTAATTATTTTATATAATATAATATAACTAAGTAAAATCATTAAATTTGAAGAAAAAATGCATTTGGGCTATTTGACGCCAGCAATAACGAATGTTAGTTTAAAATTTTTAAAAAAGTGGCCTAAAATATGGTCAACCCTTGATAGACGAAGCATTAAATGGGATTAATAAAAGGCATTAAACCGCTATCAAATTAATTATACATACATTTTATTTTTTAAAAGATTTGAACATATATATAAAGATCAATAAGATTTTTCTGCAATTATGCAACCAGTATTCAAGTTTCAATGGCCGTGGATAAAACTTCCACAGAACGAATCTATGAAAAATAAACTTATAACATTATTGAAAAAATGCACTGAAAACCCTAGAAATGATAATGCAAGAACTGTTAATTTCGAGATATACTTTTTTATGACGAGGAAGTAGAGGATGGATTGGAGGATAACTTATCTCAAGACAAAACAATAAATGTTTTTAATAAATCCCTCACGTTAAAAGAGTTGTTAATTAAGTATAATACAGCAATCCCCTCAACTGCCCCTGTAAAGCGCATTTTTAGTATAGCTAATGTCGTATTAAATGCCAAGGGTTCCTGTCTATCAGATAAAAAATTTTAAAACAATTGTTAATAAAAATTAAGAAAAAATTATAATTATATTATCAAAATAAAACTATATTATTTTTAACATGTCTAATATATTGTGTTATAAAATATATGACATTTATTTATATTAAATTAAATTTTAAAAATAATTTATCATAAAATTTTGAGCGAACATGCAAGCGTTCCTTTTTTTTGAAAGTAAACGTGAACGCATTCTTTTTAGAAATGTTTACAGCACTATTTATATCTGATTTAAATAAGGAAAATATTTGCAATAACTTAACCATCTTACCTACCCATTTTATTTTTGCAAGTCAAGTTCAGGCTCCTTTTCCTTATTCTGAATATTAGCATCTTTATCATTTTCATTCTTCCGTCAAATTAGACACGTATACATTTTCTCCTTCCTCATATCAATATAAAGTGCACCGGCGCAATTAGGTATTTCAGCCAATGACATTAATACTATAGACTGCCGATTAATGTATTTGAAGTGGCAAAAATTGAATTGAGTAGCGGTCATTTTGTGTTTGGAGCTTTTAGGAAAGAAACGTATGATAATTTCATAAATTTTAGATTTATTTTTATTATACATTATATTTATTATCATATTTTTTTACTAGATGAATAAAAAAACATTTTTAGAGCAAGTAATTTATAGTTATTTAAATATTTTCTGGTCTTTATTAACATTTACAGAGAAAGTAAAGGTGATGTTTAATACATAATGAATATTATTAGACTAAGCAAGTTAGAATTTATACCTATTGATGAGAATATAATTAAATATTCCTGCTCTTTATTAACATTTGCAGTTTATTACTTAATGAATATCTTTAATATTTTATATAGACTAATCAATATAAAATAAAATCTCTATACTAATAAGAATAAAGTTTAAAATTTTGTCATTTCTAGAGAAGTAAGGAATTATTGTTTTCTTTAATACTTCATGAATATTTTTAAGATTTTAAAATATATTTAGACTTATCAAGTTAGAATGTTTTTTATAAGAATTAATTTAATATTTTATATTTATATATTCAATAACAAAAATCAAAGTGAGGAAAGATATATTATGATTTGGAATTTATTATAAAATTTAATATATTTTTTATATTTTAAGAAAATGTTAATATATTGTAGTGCATATGGCTGTAACCAAAAATATTGTTCAGGAAGCAAATTATCCTTTCATAAGTATATTATCTCAAATTAAATATTCAGAATTAAATCTAAAGATGCAGCTTATATTAATAACCTATTCTTCCTTGTAAAAATTATTATGTCAGATTTGCTATGAAAATATTTAACATGTGATTTGGAATTTTAGAAATTACCCAAAAACAAAATTGAATATATATGATTTTATTGATAAATATTTTGAATTATATAAAAAAAAAAATTTGATATAATTTCTTTTGTATTTATTTTTTTAGCAAATAAAAAGAGGTTATAATTTATAAGTCTTTTTATATTTTATTATTCCTTTGTTGAATTATGTTATTCCTTAATAATTATAACTATCCATTTCTAAATATATTTATTTAATTTTAATTCACTAAAGTACAAAAATCAATGAATATGTATATTGTGAAAAATAAAATAATCTTATAAATTTTTACAATAATAAGTACAAATAATATATATGTTATATTTACTTCTAATAAAATAAATGTATTATTATAACCAAAAGTATATGGTATAAAGTGTCAAATAATTACCATAATTTTTCCTTGACCTATAAATATTCAAGTTAAATAACATATTTATATGATACTTGATTTATGCCCTTGAAAAATTACAGTTCTGTTAAATTTTTGTCTAAAATCTAATTTTAATTTTTGATTACATTAGGCAATAATCAAAACAGTATACCCATAAATGCTCTAAAAATGTTTTTTATTCATCGTAAAACATATAAGATTATAAATTAATACATTATAAAAATAAATCTGAAATTTATGAAATTATCATACGTTTCTTTCCTAAAAGCTCCAAACACAAAATGGCTGCTACTCAATTCAATTTTTGCCACTTCAAATTTGATTTTAGCATTACGATCGGCAGTCTATAGTATTAATGTCTATGATTTCAGCAGACATAAATAAATAACTTTTTAAATGGGATTTTGAACAACAGTTATTTCTCTCCCATTACATTCTTATCATTAACCAAAAAATTTAAGGAATTTTTTTAGCACTAGAATTGGCCTGGGTAAATCTGAAAAATTATAGGGTGCACGCTGCATTTTCAATGAGAAAATAACAAATTGCAGGCAATCTTAAATTAATACAACATTTTAATATTGGTCTTTCCTATGATTACATAGTAATTATGTAATAAATTTTTTCTATAAATAAGTGAAAAGGCACAATTAATTTTATAAAATGCCCACACCTATTGGTGGACATAATTAATTTAGCCATTTATCAGCCAACAAAAATAATTGAAGTTAGTAGCTGTAGCCAAATAGATTGACTACGACTAACCGTCATTATCATTTAAAATATTTCTGGCTAATGATTTATATATTTTTTTTAAATTTTTGGGCGGAAAATGTAAAATATTTTTTTAAAAAGTAAAATTATTATAAAGACAAATAAGGAATAGGGCTCACTGATTTAAAAATATAATCCAAAAAAAATCGACCAGGGTATTAAAAATTGATTAGGGTTATTCATGTTTTTTTATCATGGTTATAGCAAATAGCTATAGCTATTTTTTTTTATAAGCTGCAGCTTAGTCAAAGTGGCTCTAACTAAGCCATTTTCCATTTATGCCCGCACTGTTCATAGCCAAATTTTGCCTATAAGAATTTTCAAAATATTTTTAATATAAAACAAATCTTTAAAAAATTTGTAATTTAGAGAAAAATACTATTTTTGAGGTTTTAAATAAAGTACAACATGCACTTTAAACTTCGTCAAGTTCAGGGGATCCATGGTGTACAATATGTGGGTATCAGAGACCTGCAAAGGCCACCCCCCCCCCATCCATACAAGTTTCACTGAACGGCGTGTTATTTATTTTTTCTAAATTTGACTAGCTAGTTAAATTTTTTGGTACAAATTTTCCTACCACCACATTCTAATACCTATTTCCAATTATTTACCATCCATAATCAATCAAAGTTCTTTATCTTCCCTATAAGGCTATCTATTAATTTTTAAAAACAATGCTATAAATAAATTGTATTTCATACCTCTAATGTTGATAAATATCATAAATAACTCCTTTAATTTTTTGTAAATTTACAATATTGTTTAGAGATTAGACAGCTCATAAATGCAAAGAAGTAAGCATTGTAAATTATTTCCAAATAATAATTTTTTTTATAAAAAAATTATGAGGCTCTGGCAAAATTTTTGCGCACAAATTGTTCGCCTGTATTTCTTTGCGTACGAATTATCCAGCCTGTTATAATATTTTCCCTGGCTCGGGTAAATTTTTAAAATATTAGCTTGGCCCGTGGGCTGATTGCAGATCTTTATTAGGCATAAATAAAAAAACAAGCGTATAAAATTTAATGTTGATTTATTACATAACTAAAAAGAAATTCATACTAATTTATGCTGTAGATATATTTTTTTATATATTATATGATTTATATTTTGCTAAAATAAAAATATTTTAGCAGTATAATTATTTCGGCAGTATAAATATTTTGATAAATGTCAAAATATAATTAAAGTAAATCATTTCAAGTTCAAAATAGTCATAATATAAATTTAAAATTCTGAATTTTTATTACTTTTTTCCTAAAGCACAATAGATTTTACCATATGATTTAAAAATTTATTAATTGGGGGCAGAAAAAGGAGAATTTTGGTAGAGTTTAATGAATTTCAAAGATAATCATAATTTTAATGTATGGAATGTTAAAGAAGAACATATTAAATTTTATATTAAGCAATTTAAATCACTTCAGCCAAATATAAAAAAATTGATAGCAGGTATTCCATTTGAGAAATAATTAATGTGTAATGTTATAAATACTAGGAGGATGTGCTAAATCGTTTTTTAAGAAATCAGGATTATCAACGGCTGAACTCTCAAAAATATGGTATGCTTTACATCAAAATTAATATAGGCATTTAAATATTAGGTCCTTAGCAGACATAACTAAAGATTGTGCTTTATCGATAAATGAATTTATTATAGCTATGCATTTGATCATTATTTGTAAAAATGGAATCAATTTACCAAATAAATTACCCTCAAATCTTGAACTTGATTTAATTTCCTTTAAAACAGGTTTTTTAAGAAATAAATTTTATTAATATGTGCTAGAGTGAGCATTTTATTTATTTCATATATTTTAAAAATCAAGTTGATTTAAAAATGTCAAATGTTGAGAAATTTGCAATGAAAAAGGATATATATCAAACATTATTTTATTATAAAATATTACTTTATTTCACTATTATTTAATGCACCTAGATTTAAAAACTTAACATTTTCAAGTCTTGCCTAACCTGGATTTTTTTTGGCCCATTTTAAAAATTTGATTTGCTTGTAGTCTTGCCCAGTTTTTAAATAAATTTTGCTATATATTTTTTATAGCTCAGCCTTGATTTTGTAAGAAAATATTTTTTAAGCTTGCTCAAATTTGTGATGTTTATTTTTAAGCCTTGACAAGCCTGATTTTTTAAGAATATATAAATTATTTAGATAGGTCATGGGTTGGGCCTAGGATAATAGTTATAACTTAAAAAATTTGATTAAATATTGATTATTTTTCAATTTAACTGTAAATTCAAATGGATCAGCTTAAAAAAAAATACTAATAATGATTTATTTTAATAACAATTATTAGTATAATCATATTATTAATTGACAAGTTTTATTGTAATATATAATGATGATCAATTTTAGGATATTATATGACTAAATTGCATTTATTTAGTTTTATAAGGCTGTTGTAATTTAATATTTAAAGTGAATCCTTTATTGGAATTATGATTACACATTACAACTTTAAA
Source organism: Gordionus sp. m RMFG-2023 (assembly GCF_954871325.1). Taxonomy (NCBI): domain Eukaryota; kingdom Metazoa; phylum Nematomorpha; class Gordioida; order Chordodea; family Parachordodidae; genus Gordionus; species Gordionus sp. m RMFG-2023. The sequence continues at coordinate 10,699,562 of NC_088775.1, read as the reverse complement.
ATCAATTAGCCCCATATAGTGTAAATTATTTTTTAAATTAAAATTATAATTACGAAAGACTAGTATGGAGAGCTATTTTGACACCCTTCCCCATCCCTTTTTTATGAATTATTTGGATATTAATTATTGTTATTTACATACATGTTTTTTTTTAATTTTATGGTTTGCATGTAGTATTATTATATATTTATCTTTTTGTATGTTGTTTTGTGAATTTTCTTTTTGTTAAATAATAATATATACTAAATTGATTTAATATAATTTATTTTCTTGTTGAACTAATATTCAAATGTTTTTTTTATATGCAATTAACTTTTACCAAAATATATATATGGTGAATCCCATATCAAATCAACCAAGGTTAAAACCTGACCCCTTTCAATTTTTCTTAAATTTTGCATACAGGCAGTACATACTATAACTAAGAAAAAAAATGAAATTTTACCTCCCAATATGACTTGCCCGCTAAGATATGGGCGTTTAAAGCTCAGCAAAATGATACATTTTTTGACAAAATGCACCTCATTTATTTTCAAATATCTCGAGAAATAATTATATTAGAGAAATAATATAAATTTTATTATGTAGCTTAATAATAGTTCTTTAATATGACATAAAAATAAATATGATAGGAATCTGATTAATATCGAAAACCGGATGTATAAAGCCGGAAATTGTCACAGAAAAAAAAATTTTTCAAAATTTTATTTTATAGATTTATATATCACACTGCTTTATATTGGTACAAAATCCTAGACTGGGATGAAGGCTCAATGAGTTATACTCTTTTTATAGCTAAAATTGATCCAATTTAACATAAATATCGTCTTATTTAAAAATTATGTCTAAATGATAGGCACTTACTTTTATTTTTATCTTTAACAAAATTTTTGAGAGGTGGCTACGATAATGTGTTTTATTTAACACTTTAGTTAGATTTTGTCTTGAAATTACTTGACAAAATAATTCTAAATATATTATAACATTATTTGTCTCAAATTGCATAATTACATAAATAAATCATCCAAAGAATTTGAATAAATTTTGACTTTCATTTTGTATTCGACTAGGGGAATTAAAGCATGGAACTTTTGTGTTTTAGAAATTCTCTTTGCCCTCAAAAATCTGTTTTCAAGATGATTTTCCATGTTAATATATTCCCTATTGCTCACAAATATATAATTTATCTGATGTATATTATTTCTTGCATAGTTAAATAAATCCATTGTAAGCTTACTTGAGCTGCTAGCCGTTTAGTAGCATCCCCTAAACTGTCGCAGGGACTTTTACCATGTTCGGTTGCAAAAAAATGTCACTCACCCTTTATCTCAAAATTATTTTCATGATTGTAGAGATTAATGAAGTTTTTTTATTTTTATTATATTTTAGCAACTCTATCAAATCTTTCAAGGATAGGATCAATTTTGTTTGAATAAATAAAATGCACATGCTTTGTGCTTTAAACAATCTGATATAACCACAAAATTTAAGTTTTTTATGCTCTCCTCACGGTAAAAAACAAATGGGTGGATATTGGCCTGATTATTTGTCCAATGAACTCCTTTTGCATGATTCCGCACTATAAATGCATAGTTTTCTAAAAAGTCCGTAATAATTAATAATTTGCCAGCATTTAAATTGGATTTTAAAAGTTTTAAATAATAATTACTCTGAAGCTATAAACGAATGAGGATCAAATTGTTTAATTTAAAGAAATAATCAACGAATTCGTCAGCGGATTTTGTCAGCGTTTCGAGGGAGTTCGATCAACTGCTAACCATTGTTTGAATGTTATATAATTTATTGAATTTGCGTCAAATAATATATTAAGCCCTTCTTTTATTTTTGAAAATCCTCGAAATTTATACTTATTTAAATAGCATCCTGGCTGGACTGGATTGCAAAGACTTTTTACAATACAATGTTTATAATCGTTGATAGGAGGATAATTAATGATCAATATTGGTTGTTAGTTGTTTTAATTTACCACCTATTAAAATAAGCTTAAAATTTTGATGAAATGTACAGATACAAATGGTATGTATACCTAGATCACCTGCTAAAACACAGTTTTTAAGTCAGTTGAAAAATATGAATCATATATCAATTGAAAGAAAATTTTTGAAAACTTCTCGCAGTGAATAAATATTAATATAAACAATTTTTCCAAAATCATGGACTGTTAAAAGAATTATAGAAGAATTTTCCACAACAAATTTCATGGCCAGGAATTCCAAGCATTTAGTTTTGGAAAAGGATATTCTCTCGAATCCCAATAAGCCAAGTCATATTATTTCAGAGGATATTATGGAAAAATAATTTTTTTTTATAATTCTGAAGAAAATAGGCAAATAATTCCTGAAAACTGTGTTTTAACAGGTGGTCTAGGTATAAATACCATGTGTATCTGCACAATTCATCAGAATTTTAAGCTTATTTTAATAGGCGATAAATAAAAACAACTAACAACCAATATTTATATTTATAATTATTCTCCTATCAACGATTATAGACAATGTATTGGGCAAAGTTTTTGGATTCCAGCCCAGCCTGGATGTTATTTAAATAAGTGTAAATTTAACCCCGGATCTTCAAAAATAAAAGAAAGACTTACTATATTATTTGATGCGAATTCAATAGATTATATAAGATTCAAACAATGGTTAGCAGTTGATCGTACTAACCTCGAAACGCTGACAAAATCCGCCTCGTAGATTATTTAATTGAAAAATTAAACAATTTGGAGCTTCATAACAATCATTATTTCAAAACTTTTTAAAATTCAATTTAAATGTTGGCTAATTCCTAGTTATTGCGGACTTTTCAGAAAACTAAGCATTTGCAGTGCGCCATGCACAAGGATTTCATTGGACAATAACATAATAAAACATGTAAATTTTATGTTTATATCAGATTGCACAACGCATGTGCATTTTATTTATTTCAAACAATTGATCAATAGAGTCGCTAAAATTTATTATTTTTCTGATGGGGTAACACAATATATAATTTAAAAAAACTTCATTAATCTCTACAATCATGAAAATGATTTGGGGACAAAGGCTGAGTGGCAATTTTATGCAACCCAACATGGTAAAAGTCCTTGCGACAGTTTAGGAGGCGTTACTAAACGTTTAGCAAATCGAGCAAGCTTGCAATGCCCATATGAGAATCTGACAACAATTTATTTAAATGCAAGAAATAATACCCATGTACTAAGCAATAAGGAATATATTAACATGGAAAATCATCTTGAAGGCTGGTTTTATAGAACACAGAGAATTTTTGGAACATCTATGCTTTTATTCCCTTAGGCGAAAACAAAATGAAAGACAAAATTTATTCAAATTCTTTTTAGTTGATATATTTTAAATATAATTATAAATTTTGATTATATTATATGTAATTATGCAATTTGAGATAAATAAAGTTATAAATATATTTAAAATTATTTTGTCTAGGCAAAATTTAACTAAAGTGTTGAATAAAGCACATTATCCAAGCCACCTCTCAAAAATTTAGTTAAAGATAAAAAAAAAAAAGTAAGTGCCTATCATTTAGACATAATTTTTAAATATGATGATATTTATGTTAAATTTAATCAATTTTAGCCATATGAAGAGTCATAACTCCTAGAACCATGTTCATCCCAGTCTATGATTTTGTACAAATATAAAGCAGTGTGATATCTATCTACCGGAAGAAAATTGTAAAAAAAAATACCTTTATACATCCCGTTTTCGATATTGATTAAATTTCTATTATATTTATTTGTAAATCGTATTAAAGAACTATTATTAGGCTACATAATATTATTTAATTTATTTCTCTAGATTAAATGAGTTATATTTTGTCAAAACATACCATTTTCCCGCGGGCAGTGTTGGGAGGTAAAATTTCATCTTTGACAGTATGCAAAATTTAAGAAAAATTGAAGGGTTCGGGTTGAGAATTGACTTTATTTGTTGATTTGATATGGAATTCACCATATAATACTGATAAATTGTGATAAACATTATTATTTCATTACTTAAATAATTATCGTTAATCCTTATCTAACTCGATCCCTATAATCCCTACATTAACTATTCCAGTTTCTAACTTAACTAAATTGGAAATTATAGGGAATTGTGAATAGAGATTTACAGGACCATAGCGCTTGTACAAAAGTAAATTTGCAGATAAATATTCATTAGATTTAAGTCATAAAATTAAATCAGATATGTCAACAGTTTTATTAACTATTCCAATCTATACCTAAAACGAATTGGAAAATATATTTATCATCGATAATTTTTTTTATTCAATATTCTATAGAATTATTCGTTTAAGTTAAAATCTTTCGTATTCAAAATTTATCGTAAATATTCGAAACTTTTGTAAATATTAAAACCTATTCATAAATATTTAAAATTATTTGTAAGTATTCATGACTTCAATTCCTACATCTATAAATCATTTTTAAAATTTTGATGATTTAATTTTTCCAGGTTTCAAAATCAAATTTTCACTAAAATTCCAAATATTTTTAATAAAAATTTATTTTATAATTTTCATTCATAAGAAATATAGTCGTTACTATTTTTGAGCAAATAGAACACCAGTCGTTACTTGTTTCAAAAGTTAACGAGTAGCGCGTTCCGTTTTTTTGAGTAAAGGTAACACAAATACTTAAAAAATTTTCTTATCTTATTTTATTATATTCATTTTTAAATTATATTTTCAATTTCAAATATTCAAAACGTTTAAAAAATATTAAAAAACAGGAGGAGGGGGGATAACAAGCATAGAACCGAGGATGGAGATAAAATTAAGTCTACATATCTCGGGAGATTTTTTTTTTCTAAGATATAAATTTACTTTAGCATCTTCAGTGATTGTTGTTGTTAGCTTTTTTCCTAAGGTTTTTAAAAATTGAATTGTTTCTTCGCCAAAATTCCCTAATGTGGTGGTAACAAAGAGTTAAAAAAAATGTTTTCTAGTTGGAAATATTTGTTAATCTGGATGATTCGGCGGCCTCAATGGATGCGTGTTGTACGTTCTGCAAACGCATCTACACAGGTTTAATCCCATACCAAAAATTGCCCTTTCCACTAAAGAATGACACCGTCTGGTGTTTTATTGTTGGAAATAATTACGACTGGTTCTAAGGTGTAATGATTGGCTGATAATAGCGCCTGGTGTATCAGAGGAATTTGCCAATTTTCTTTTTATCAATAACAACAATGAATAGGAATGGCTCGATCCCTTGTCAAAATGTAGACACATACTTCTCTCCTGAAGAACTCTAGATATCATTAGGGTTCATTCCTAACTGCAATATCGTCATACCATACTCATGCACCCTTTGCAATACTTCGGTTGACAGAAAAGGGCACCTTTCCTCACACTGCAAATTTCCCTCACCAGACAATTAACAACTTAATCTACAAGGCGCTCACCTAACATTCATTTCACCCTAAAACCAGTCGGACTAAATATTTCCGATAATAAAAGACTAGAAGGTGGCACCATTAGGCCTTGGTCGAAAGGACAATCTTTAGTATGGTATTATACCATATAGATACTTTTGCGAAATCGAACGCACAATACGCATTCATTCCATCTGCCGAATCATCTAAACGTAATACCTAACTAGAAAACGTATTTTTTTTACCCTTTGTTACACCATCACATTAGGAAACAACAGAAGAAGCGATTCTATTTTTAAAAAACTTTAGGTAAAAAGCTGACAACAATCACTGGAGATAAAATTTATAACTTAGACAAAGAATATCTCTCGAGATATCTAGATCTAATCCATCCTCGGATTTATACCTTACAATATATCTTTTTAATCCCTCCCCCCTTCCCTTCCCCTCTTTTTAAATATTTTAGTTTATATAATTTTTAAAATATAAAAAAAATTATTACAAAAAATTATCAATAAAAGGAAAATTTATATATAATATTTTTTTATTAAGTAACGAGTAATGTGTTACGTTGTTTGAATAGCGATAACGCGTTCTTTTTTTCACAAAGTAACCGTAACGCAATTCTTTTTTGAAGTTTAAAAAACATATTCAAAGATTTATTCAAAAAAAATTTGAAGATTTTTTTGGGGTTTCAAGAATAATTTTAGAGAAATTTAATTATTAAATCGAACATTCGCAAATTGATATGAATACAAATATTATTTGATTCGTACGAATACGAATAATGCAGATATTTGATTCGTATTTTTGTAGGTATATTCTATATAGTATAAGCGCTCTTATTTAAAGAAAACTGATATAATTAAATTTCAAACCAGAGTTTGAAATAATTTTTTTTTTAAATAAAAAATTTGCGATTTCATTTTTAAAAGATTTTCTTATGCATGAAAATTACAAAAGATTTACCTAAAAACAAAAAATTTTTTTTTTAAGAATTTGGCATTCTTATGTAAACTTTGATCAAAAATCTTCAAAGATTTTTTTTCAATCTCTTGTTCAAAACATCTTGATAAGTTTTAGTAACCATTTTCTTTTAATTTTATTATAATTCTTAAGTTACTGGATTGAATTTGCCCTAACCTAACTCCTAAGGGCTCATTTAAAAAAAAAAATTAAATTCTTATCATTTTATTTTCATTCTTTAAAAAAATTATACATTATATCATTGGAAGGTAAGGTGGTTTTTTTTGTGTTGAAGCAACATATAATTTAATTAAACAATATCGATTTTTTTTTACTCTCAAATTACTTAGTTTTTTTTTTTACCGATTAGTAATATTTATAAATTAACCAGTTTTATTTTTTTAGCGAGGTTATTAATTTATCTTTAAAAAAGTAAATCAGATTAAATTTATTAAGCTGAATAAATAATTTGGCATATCCTCCCATCTGTTTCTAATTTTTTTTTTCTTTAGTCTAATTTAGACCTTTTGATAGTAGGGGTGAGAACCAATAGTAAACCAAAAAAAAATATAATTGAATGCAAAAAAAATACTACGGAAGAGTATCCTAAAAAAGATACTGTAAGCAAAATATATAGATACACCTCTTTAACAGAACAAGTGGCAAAAAAAATAATAATATAAAAGTGGCACTTTTAAAAAAAATAATGATATAAAAAATAGAAAAATCCTATCAATTTTTGCTAAAATCAGAAATAATTCTTTCATTTTTTTTATATATAATTAAATTTTAAAAACACCTTAAAAAAGGATATGTTCAAAAGCCTTTTCCGTGAATACCGAGGTAACGCGTTTCTTTTTTTTGAAGTTAACGTTTACAGCACTAATTATATGCCATTGTTTTTACCTAGGTCTATTTTAATTTGTTCTCTCATTCCTTAATAATTTTTTCAAAAAAAACGTGATTCAATAGAAAAAAAAATAGGGAATGACAATTTTTGGACCAGCGCTATACGATAGTATTGCTGTAAAATATTTACCCAAATAAACGAGTTGAGCTTAAAAAAAGAAATGTATATCAAAAGAGGCTGTATCCAAAAAATTAAATTCACTAACTTTCTGCACTTAGAATGAAAATAAATGAATAAACTATTTTAAATACAAAAATAAAAAATGACCATATAGAAATTTTTTTTATTATGATTTTCAAAAATTTATGATAGATTTCATTAAAATTTTAATATTTGTTAAAGTTTTGAAACTTTTACAATTTTTTTTATTGGACACAGTTTTATTATATACGTTTTATTCTTCTAAGTTGTTTTTAAAATATTGTTCTTAAAAACACTTAAAGAAAATTATTATTAATTAGCAATTGTTAGTTAATTCTTTTCCTCTAGTATTTATAAAAATGCCAATAATGATGTATTATTATTTTTATTATTCATGTTTATATGTGTATTTTTTTATCTAGCCGAATTACTCTCTATCATCGATACCGATCCAAACAATTCTTATGATCATCCTAAATCGAATGTTCTCGCTAAACCTGCTGTCAATAACTCTTCCGCCGCGGTTAAGAGAAGCCAGACCTTACCTTCCTCCGTACTTCTTGAAAAATTGTCTCTCAACGCTGGACGCCAGCGCGCACATAAAAATACAACGCGCGATATAGCCCATACGACCCTCAAAAATAAAGCTACTAACGGTACTCGTCAAACTTCTCGCCACGATTTCGCCCATCATATTAATAACGGCGCCCCGATTACGACAGATATAAGCCGCGATGATACTAATGTTGCGTATACCGCGAACGGTAAGCCTACCCATAAACACCATTGCAAAAGCAGTTATTCTGCGCGTCACGGTAGCGCCACTAATTTTAGTTGTTTCGTTCCCACAACATTGCCCGCCGATGACGGGGAGATTATTACTCCCAACTACGACCATCCAGAATCGCATTCCCATACATTTGACACTCATAAAATCGAAGATAATGATGTAAATATTTTGGCTGATATGCCTTGTTTTTTTTAAAGAAAAGGATTGGTTAGTTTTTTTTATATAAAAAATTTTAAAATATATTTCTTTATTATTATACTTGAAATTCAGAAATAAATTAAGCACATTTGTTCATTAAAATTTAGTAGATTTATATTTTGAAAAAAAATTTTATATTCCGCAGGTTTATTTCCCTAATATTTCGCCTTTTGCTATTCGTTAGTTTAAAAAAACCTCCATGTTAGTTATAAGACGCTTAATAGTACTTACTAATTGAGCAATAGCATGTAGCCCTGTGTTATTATTAAAACCTCATTGTAAATTGGTGATATATGTTTATATTAAGAAATATACACTTTGTATTTTTTTTAACGCAAACGAACGCGTTTACCAATTTGCACGATTTTATTTAAAATCCATTATTTGAAAGAAGAAGAAAAAACGAAAAAATAATGATTGGTTATTATACCTTTGAAGCACGTCTTAAAGTTAAAAAAAAATTGACCCTTTTTTGTTCCTTGTTGATTTTTATAACTTTTAAACTTACAGTATATATATTTTAAAAAAACAGTGAAATCTCTCTAAAAAAGGAGAAACCTCCCACTTTGAGGTAAAAATGAAAGAGGGAGTTTTTTTCTAAAAATGTTTTTGAGAATTTGCCTCATCGTGATAGATTTCAAACCTTGCATTATCATTACTATATACAACTACCGTGATCTTTGTTAGCTTGACTTCATTATAATGGGCCGTTTTAACAATGCTTTGATAATAAATAAGAAATATATATTTTTATATTTATACATTCAAATATTGTGACAGATGAATGTATCGTCGGAACATTTGGACGCCATAGAGGAACAGGAACCTTTGGTGTCGGGTATGTCGGATGATGACGATATCGAAAGTGATACTGACATTTCTTTCGACAACCCCAACGTTCAAAGTACGTTTCCAATAAGAAAAAAAAAGATTGTGGCAACTAAATAAGAGAATTATGAGAATTAATTTTTTCATTTTTAATAAAATATGTTTTTTTTTCTCCTTTTTTATAATAGCTGAGTCGCCAACAAGTATTGTTGTAACGTCCGATGACTTGCACAAGTACATTTTACATATCCCTAATATTGTTGAATATTTTATTTTGCAACTGAATTTAAGTTTTTACTGCGCTCATATTTTGCAAATTTTTTGGATTTGGTGGTCAACTGCAATATGTTCCACTCATCGTCAGTCTGAATGAGATACGAACCCCTCTCGTTGGAGAAATTAAATTTTTTTTTTAAAAAAAGGGTTCCGTTTTTTTTGGATCATTTTTCGTTTTTTTATAAATATTTATTTTTAAATTTTATAACAGCAATCAAACTCTAATCAATAGTTTGCCTCCTCCTTTTCCTCCACCTAGGACAAAACACGGTAGAAGCGCATCTCTTGATCTTAACAAATTATTCGGTTAAAATAATATATTTTTCATGACCCATCTATCGTATAAACTTAAACGCGGCCTATGGCAAAAGCGGATTTTTTTTAAAATAAATGATAATGTATAATCTCTTTAACATAGAAGTAAAAAAAAATTAAGCTTTAGACATAAAAATCGCTATTATTTAATTGTAACTTCTTTCAAAAAATGTATATTTATACATATCTTTTCACCGTCATTACGTGGAGTATGAAAGAATCTTAAGGTGCCTCTCCAAATAAATTTCCCTATTACGGAATTTGTAAAAAAATTTTACGGCGAGGGCGTTAACGTCTCCAGGCGGCTAATGGAGGTTTAATAGGTTCCCGGTGGTCTAGGTTTAGAATTGTTCATCGTCTCAACAGCAGGGAGGGAGGTGTAAAAATCATTTAAAGGGAGTTGATATCACAAATGACGTCCTAAATTCCCTAATGATCACAACTAAATAAATATATAATATTTTCTTCTAACGCACTTTTTAAGTAAATTGTACTTTAAAAATAAAATGAACCAAATACATTTTGTAAACTAGAATACTTCGTTTTAAAAAGTTGTTATGCGAATAATTTTAAGACCATGACTAGGTATACAAATTTCAAACAATTCCCCTATCCCTCCTCACTTCAAAGAAAATATTGTAAGAGGCCGCATATTTTATGGGGGAAATATTTGCATGTCCTATTAATCTAGTATTTCTTTCTTTTTATCAGAATGAATTAATAAACTATTGTAAAATATAATGAAATATAATATTTATAAAATCTCTAGCCAATATTAAAGAAGAAACTAAAGGCTTTAATTTGTTCAAGCCACCCGCCATACCTCCAAGAATGTCCCCGAATGCTCAGGTTTAAAGAAAATTGTTTAAAATATTTTATTTCAATGAAAGGAAGGGAGGGAGAAAGAAAGAAAGAAGACTTTGTCAGATAAGATTATTTTATTACTTTTTAAAAAAAACAAGATTTCTTATAATCATAACCATTTATGGGATATTTAAGCTCAAAAAAAAAGTCGATTTCAATATTCATCCTCCCCTAATCAATAAACGTCAGAATGTTAAACATAAAAATATTAATGATGACAAGTCTACTCTTAATAATTCTAACGATGTCGATCACAACAATAATAATTACGATACAATCACCACTACCGGACAGTTAAAAGATATTTTTGCTCCGGGTTTACGAGGGATCTCAAATAACGTTAATGCTGATCGCAATCAATGTCATAACCAATACCAAAAGAAAATCAACCAAAAAACATATTCGTTGGATCGAAACTGCCCAGTAAATGATAATCAAAATTTTTTTTAAATATCAGTTTATATAAAACTCTAAAAGAGAGAGAATAAGCATGTTATTGGGAAAAAAAATTGCTTGGCTTAGGCTATAAACTGATTTTTTAATAGTGTTGTTAAACGGCTCTATTTTGCCGATTTTAAATTAAGATTTTCGTGAAAATGATAGTGTTGTTAAATGGCTAGTTTTAAGCCGATTTTTAAAAACGGCTAACTCAATATTTCGTCCAGAAAAATATTACTTAAGCCTCAAGATTTTGCTCATAGAAGGAACAAAGGTCTAGGCATATATTATCGAAATCTCGAGACTTAGACAATATTTTTCTGGCTAAAATATTGAGTTAGCCGTTTTAAAAAATCGGCTCAAAATGAACCGTTTAACAACACTAGAAAATGATATTAGATGAGCCTCGAGATTTCGTTAATCGATATCCAAACCTTTCTTCCATCCAATGGCAAAATCTTCAGGCTTCCATAATATTTTTGGCTAAAATATTGGGTTAGCCATTTTTAAAAATCAAGCCGTTTAAGAACACTACATAGCATACTCTTCCCAGAATTAACTTGTTACAAAAAATAAATAAAATACAAGTATTGTTGACGGAAAGTTTTTTAATCAATTTTAAAAAAAAATGAAATCGGTTGTTTATATAAGATATAGTTAAATAAAACCCCTATTTGATTATATTATGGTTTAACTTCAGTAATACCATATATTGTCTAAATTAAAAATATAGGAATATATAACTTAACTGAAATAAGCAGTTCTTTATAAGTACTTTATACGAGTTTTGTAAAGAAAAAAATTCATAAATATTTTGGGCTTAAATTAGAACTTCAAATTCTGAAATATAATTTTGACCCGAAATAGTACGACATCGCACTCTGTCGCGACGCGTAAAATACGAAATCAAGTTAATTAATTGAATGCATTTATAGTTCGCTCTAAATTAGCTGTGATATCGTTTAGTACTCGTTTATAGTAAGCGTGTATTGCTGTGTATTTTTTAAAAAGCAAGCAAATAATAAATAAAATTTTTAATAACTGCGCAATGCGATGAAATGAATTAAACCAAGAATAAATAAATAAATGATTTCGAAATAGATTATAAATTTTACCTATTACTAGCTTTTTTGAAATATGCCCAGCAATACGTGTCCCACCGCTTGGGTGATAAACGCTTACTATAAAAGAGGCTTACCTTCCTTACAACTTAATTTTATTAGAGCATTGTTTTTTTCCTATCTTACAGGACTGTTAGATAAAAAGTAGAATAGAGCTAAGGCTAACGAAAGCTAAAAGTTAAAAATAAAGTTTTCGATGTAGGGTTATAAAAAAAAGAGTATATATCAATTATGATTAATGTACGAATCAGAGATCTTCGCAACATTAAAAATTCCCTTTATTTTTGGTTTTTTTTCTAATATTTTTATTATGCGTGCACCCTACCAGAAGTTCTTTAACCAACACATATGATATGTGAATCCGCTAGCTATTGTATTAATTTATCTAACTCGTCAATCAAATCAAAATGATTGATGGACATCTTTAAAACAATTAAGATATATACAAACGCGTACGCACCAGGGCCAATGCCAAAAAACTCAGATGCTGGCTAAAATATTTTTTAAAAAATATTACTATTTTTATTTTATAATCGATGTAAAAATGAGAATGGGTTGAATATCTTGTTCGTTGCATTGTTAAGGCAAGACAATTTTATTCAAATATTATAAATGCAAATTATATTATATTATTACATTTTTAGATCGTATATTTTCTTTATTTAAAATTGTTATCAAAAAAATAAATTACAAAAAATACAACAAAATAATTCTTTATATTTATATATATCATATAAAATTCCATAAGTTCAGGCGCGTACGCAGCGGGGGGGGGGGGGGGGGGGGGATATGCAGATGCCGGATTATATTTTTCAAAAATTGTTAATATTAATTTATATTTGTTAATATTTATTCCTATCTCATATATATTTAATTACATTTATTTATCACATTCATCTACTAAATTATTTTATCAATTAATTTCGATTTCAAGTTTTCCTTGGCGTAATTTACCTATAATTTTCAAATATTAGTGGCGTAATATTTATCTAAATTTCTAGTCAAATAATAATTATCTCTGAAACTCCTTGTCTGACAGGGAGAAAGAAATTGCAAGCTTGTCCAATGAGATCGAGTCTCCATCAAGCAGTAACTGCTTTTATGGAGTTAGAAGAGCCGATTATTAATGTTGTTATGAAATATCACAATGGCCTGAAAGAAATATTTCCTCAGAAGCAAGAAAATTATTGAATTCAATACTTATTATTTTTTTCTCATTGGAATGTATTATTTAATTATACAACTATTTTATGTAATACTTTTCAAAAACATGGCATTGACTTGATTAAGTAGATGAGAATAGCGGAGAGCATTTTATTAGAACTCAAGGAAATTAGGGCTAATGTTGATGAAGAATTTCAATTTTATATGTTATTGTTGAGTCAAAAGGAGAGCTATACGTGTTTAATATTTGTCTCACTCAATTTGCAGCAAGGCAAGCTCATCGTCAAAACATTAGTATAAGATCAGTAGAAAAGTATTATAAAACTATAATCCAAATAAATGAATGGTTTTTAATTCATCATGCAGCACTTACCAATCTGCAAATATTACTTCCACAAAAGCCTTCCCAATCTTTTTCAGATGGTGATAGAAAAAGAAAATATTTACGTTTGATGCCTTATTAGCTGAATTACTATGATTAAAAGATTAACTATACTTGATATAGTCCCAAAGAGCTATGGAAGCTTTGCATTATAACACATTTAAGATTATATTCCCAATGTATTAAAATGGTTATAAATATATTAGCAACTCTACCCATTAGTAAACTAATGAGAGAACATTCTCTTTTTAAGAAGAATAAAAGAGCTCTGCCATTTGCAGAGCACGGCCCGGATTTTTTTTTCAAAATTTTTTATTTTCAGGCCCCGGCCCGGCTTTTTTAAATTCAGACCCGGCCCTAATTTTTTTTTAAATAAATTATATTTATTTTTGATTTTTATAGCTAATAATGGCAATTTCAAATGTTTGGTTTTAAAATATATAGCCCAATTTTGGGCCAGGCCCTGGTATATTTAAAAAAATTAAAATACGGTCCGACCCGGGGGCCGAGCTTGCAAGTCTCTGAAAAACATACCTATGATGTAAAACTTCTGAAAGTAGATTGAATGGTTTGGATCTTTTGAATATTCATAGTCATTTAACGCCAAGCAAGGATGAGATAATTGAAAAATTAGCTTAAAACATACAAAATACAATTATTCCTATGAAACATTTTGTGTATTAATTTTTATTTCCAACAATTAAATTTTTTATACTTTATATATAAATTTTAAAGGCTCAAAAAATTCAAATTTCTATTTTGGGTCATTTAAGTGATTCATATGGTGGTTATATTCACTTTATATTTTATAATTCACATTTATTTTATAGTTTTTCAATGCCGCCATTTATATCCGTTTAATATTTTTTAATTCACATTTATTTTATAGTTTTTTATATGCCGGTTTATATATATAATTTTTTTATAATTTACATTAATTTAAAATTGTGTATTAGAAATAGTTATTAGTCCTAATAAATTTATGCTCAATGATATTTCTTAAAAAATTTTATTATCTCCCACCTTCCCTTCCCCGACTAAATTCCTGCATACGCGCCTGCATAAGTTAATCTATAAAGTACATTTAACAAAAAAAGATAAAAGATATTTTTAAGTTAATAAATTATTCTGCTAAAATAAAAGTAATGTTAATATCTTTTTAAATGTTTAATAAATAATAGAAAATAAATCATTTAAGTTAATAGATACTTGATGAAAATAAAAGAGATTTTAACACTTTAGGATATGAAAGAAATACCAAAACAAGATAAAACGATTGTAAATCATTTCAACATTCCACCCTCATATTAAAATCGTTATCTGCACTGCCTTAGTAAACATCGCAATGAAGGTAGTTGGCTATATAAGAATTTTTACCATTAGGCTATATAAAGAAATCATCAATTATATCTAGAGATATTCAAAATTAAAGGGAGAGTATTTTGCCCGTCTCATTTTTTAGACATTTAGAGCCCCATATCTCGGCCGCTGTTTGGAGTTGGAAGCTAAATTTTATTTTATTTTTTCTTCTTAGTTATAACATATGCAACCTCAAGTAAAAATTTTAAAAAAATCTGAGAGGATCGGGTTGGAACTCATGTTGATTTGTCATGGAATTCACCATATATATTAATTCGCAATAATTTATATAATGCTGATACTATAGCCTCTCCATTTAAAATAATAAGATTCAAGTCGGTTTCCAAATTTTTTAAAATAGGCCTGCGGGTAAAAATTTGAACAATTGGGTTGGGTAAAAAAATTAACAGTTAATACTGGCTTATCTGGTTAAGTTAAAACTTCAATTTTATAATTTTAATTTACTTTGGCGTTTAATCTAATGAACACTCATCAAAAATTTTATAGTTCCCATATTGTCAAATTATACCTTCATTTTATAGAAATTTTTTTATGTTCTTTAGATTAATCTTGCTATATTTGAACACGAGGAATCTGAGAAAACGAATGGTAAGATAACATATATAATATTACAATCTAATTAATAAAAATTTAACATTTGAAAAAAATTAATTTTTTTCCAGATTCATGCCATAATCATCTCCCATTACAGGTATATAATACTTTTTAATATTATGGATGGTATGATTGAACGCAAATGTTTTTTGTCAATATAAACAGTTTGACCCCTATACTCAGTGGCAACCCATATATTTAAGGGGATGGGGTACAAATTTTATGGGTATCCCCCCCCCCAACTTCCATTTTGCCAGACCTTTGGCCATGCTCCGTCTATGGTAAATTCTAATTACAGATTTTTGTTTACATTATATTTATCCTTTTTTATATCTTTATTTTTACAAAACATGCATATTCGTGAAGTTGGTCAAAAGATATGCTAGTATTTAGTACTTTATTTTACCTATGATTGCTTTAACCAATGTAGTAGCCAGTATAAAGAAATAAAATTTATTAACAACAAAATTTTGTCCCGCCTTATAATTAAAAATCGACTGAAAGTGTTTATTTTGAAAATTTTATCAAGGTTAGTGCTTAATAATTATATTAATTTAATCCGTTAACTATTAAATGTACCACATTCCAATTTTAAACTGTGTTAGTTGGTTCAGTGGAATAGAACTTCAAGTATTACTCACCCAGAAGGGAATTTATAGTATTGCTACAGCGAAAGCTAATAAAATTTATAATTGCCAGTTTCCAACTGAAAAAGAATTCAAAAAGACGGGTCGTGGATCATTTATCGAGAAGAAGGCAACAATAAATGGTGTAGAATTACATGCCACTAAATGGCATGATAAATATGTAATTATTCTAAGTACGTATAGAGTAGTTATCCTGTTGAAGATTGTGAACGGCTTGATAGAAAGGAACGACGGAAAATTAAAATTCCATGTCCAGTAGCTAAAAGTTTGCAATAAAAATATGGGAGGTGTAGATTTTAATCGATTTATTGATTGCTTTAATATCGAATATAAGATACTATAAATGGTATTATAGTATTCCATAAACTTGATATGATGCACATAAATTTTTGGTTAATGTAGACGAGATTTTGTATCTTTAAGGTTACCAGTAAAGGAACAAATGTCATTACTTATAAATTTAAATAGCAGAGGTACTCTGTAAGCATAATAAAAATATGACCTCTAGCCTAAAAAAACGAATATTAATTGATGCCAAACATAGAAATGTCGCAAGGGACCTACAAATCTAATTCCGCAGAAAGAAATAAGACATGATTTAATAGCTCATTGGCCAAAATATAGTACAAATACAAAGGCGCTGTGCAAGAACCCTAGGTGTAAATTGGTTACTAAAGTGATATGTACCAAAGTTGTGTTTCATTATATTTTACTTCTATAAACGATTGTTTTAAATCACATGAAAATTAATATAAATTTGTTTTATTATATTATTTATCAAATAATAAAGTTTTATGTCTTTATTTTGATAAATTTGAAATTTAAAGAACATAATACCTTTACACGCATTGTATATATTAAATATACAATCTCTGAAATTTTATTTTTTTTGTTTATGTAGGGTTATTTATAGACAAATATAGGTTTTTTAAAAAAAATTATATCATTTATTGATATGTTGCGTTTGCGTAATAGGGTTAAAATGAATCCGTGTAGTGTAGGGGTCACTAAAACTGAACAAAAATAGTATCATATAGAACATTATTAATAGGATTTTGGTTGGGAAGGATCGATTTAAAGGGATCAAGATAAGAAGGTTCGTCACATTTTGTGGTGCCTTATGGATTTTATAACATAATAGTTTTTTGTCTTTAATAAAATTAGAATAACGATGTTTCTCAAGACCTCAAATGTTCCGCAGAGTAAATATATTATTATTCTTTTTTTACAGAAATACATATTTAATCGAATCTTTACTTTAACATTGCTCAGTGTTGTTTTTTTTAGAAAAAACTTTACTCTTGGTAAGGCAAACCTGATAGACTAAAAAGAGTTTCAGTTCCATAAAAATATGTAAAAGGGGTTGTTTCCGGATCTTAAATCTGACGTGGTTCCAGATTCCAGTTCCAACCAATTAAAGTAACGATTTCGACTTTATCAAGTCTTTAAAAAATAAAACTCATACCATAAATGATTTGAATTTTAGTTGATTTGCTAAAAAAAAATCATATTCGCTATACTCCTAACAACATATATGTAAAAATTAATATGCATTTTTAAAACCTGATGCTGAAATCCTTTAAATGAGTACTACTTTCAGTTCCTAAAAATTTTTTAAAAGGGTTACTGGGTTCTTGTTCCAAAACTGTTTTTGACATTATAATTAAGATAATAATTACTAATTTTTTGAAATATTTTGCAGTAATATTTATTTGAGTGACATTTATTATTTATTTGGATGATGAACTATCTAAACATTGGAATTTTTAAACATTATTTCTTACCAAAAGTAAAGTTTTAAAGAGAAAAAACAGTTTTGAACATAGCGTAAAAATTTTTTGTTTAAAGGTGTATGTTTCAAATGCCCTCCTATAAAATTTTTAAAAAAAGATGGATATAAAACATAATATTTAGCCGACTATATAACTATTTATCTGATGAAGTATCATTTAAAACTCGTAAAATATTATTCTAAACATACTTTTTAAAAAAAATGATATACTTTAAAATTAGTAAAATGATAGCCTTACAGGTATTAAATAAAATGATATACTTTAAGCTTGAAATAATATTTCATACAAGTTACTTTAATAGCTATTTAATTTTTATTAAGCGACATTTCTATTTATTACGTCTTGTTTAAAAAAATCTCCCTTGGAATATTATTTTCTGGACATGGTACTACGACATTAAATCCGCTAATAAATATATTATATGAAATAAAATCTATACATGTTTTTCTACTTTAGAACTATTGATGCTCTATTGCATTACAAGAAACAAAATGAAATGCTCATTCAGCAAAACTCGGGATTGTACGAAGAAAATAAATTATTGAAGGAAAAGGTCGAACGTCTGAAGAAAGTCATGAATACAATTAATATATTATAAGTGTAAAATGGCATAGATTATATATATTTTAAAATACTTTTGTTATATTATAATTTCTCTCCTTTTTTATATTTTTTTTTTAAAAAAGAGAATTACATGGTATAATAATCAACTAACTTATAATGTATGTTAATTCGTATATTGTAGTTGAAAGTAATTACCAATAGCCCAAATAAGCTCAAAATGTTTAAAGCTAATTCTTGTAAAAACATTCGCACAATTATATTTATATTTAATTCCAAAATATCTCAGTATTTTTACAGATATTATTGATAAACTTCTGCCAACCAAAATGATACATTTTTTTTACAATATATTTTCAAATATGGTTTTAGAATTACATTTTTGTATTTGATTTTATGAATAAACAAAAGTATTTTTTTAAATTATGTTTATTATTAAATTTATGATGGCTATCCTTACTGCTTACCCAATTTAGGCATTTATTTAAATAAGGGTAGAGTTGGGCAGGTCATCCAAAAAAAGAATCTAGATACAGATGCAGATTCTTTGTGATAAAATGAATCTTAGATACAGATACTACTATCTTTTTCAAAGATTCATGATAAAAGATACTTGTATCTTTTGCCTAATCAGAGTATGTTAAATACAAGATACTAGTTTTTATTATTTATTTGTGAAGAACATAGCATATGCATATAATAAGAATGAATATATACAATAATTAATAAAATATTTAATGATGAGTTAATTATAATAATCAGGCATTTTAATATTAGTAGTAGCCCAATAGCATAGATAGGGAAGGGAGACTAGAATTTTTAATGGGAGTTGAAATATGAATTTGCAAAAGAGTATTTAAAATAGATTTATTATTTTATAAGATAATCAAATTTTTCAAATAATTTATCATTAGACCGACCTTTGTCGTTTCAGCCTACTTAACATTGTGCCAAAACAAAAAACCTTTCAATTGGAGCTGATGAAGGTATTGCAGTATTATATTTAAAAAAATTTCCTTAATGAAAGGATAATAAAGAATTCTCAATGTATTTTGACTTTCTTTAATATAATTTAAAACTCCCAGTTCAATGTTATTTGTATTATTGAACTCAGCAACTGTTTCACCAAAAGAAAAATAATCATTATTTTCTTTATTAGATGTTAAATCTATTGGTGTTATAGTTTGAACTTGATTTTATACTCTAGTACTACATTTAGAGCTTCTTTTATTAATATATTTTGAAAGTATTTTTTTTATCATCTGGCTCATTCCATAAGTTCTTATAATATGGATGTAATATTGATGTCAAAAAAGCCTCATTATATTCAAATCATAGGAAAATATTTTCTTAAAATCTATTGCCCATACCACCTTAGGCAGCTTTTAATAATGGTAGACAATATTGTAAACTTGAATTTTAAGATAACATGCCCCTTTTAACCACACATAAATAATATAATTTAATATGTCTAACAAAATTTTTCTTTAACCATTTATCATTTTTTTGTTTATATAGGTTTTACATCTAGCCTGTACATTGTCTTTTTTAACTTTTATTTTTAAAACATTTCCGTACAAAATTTTAAGATTTGATTCACGGGAACTTATTTCTAATTTAAATTTCACTACCATGAGTGTTAATCATCCTACAAATTTAAAAAATATTACATAAAATCAAGTTAATAAAATATAATCTTTATTTATTTCGTTTTGGTGTTATTTTTTATCTATATACCTTAATATGAGTTATAAATTTTCCAACTAAATTTGATTGTCATTATATTTAAAATATGGTGGAAAAAAATAAGAAAATTAATACAAGATTCTAGAAGAAAATAAGCTGTGATATGTTAAATTTTAAACATGAATATTAAAAAGAATCTGTATCTTATGTCAAGAAAATGAAAAAGATTCTTTTCAGAATAAAGGATCTTAAATACAGATACTAGTATCTTATTAAAAAAATCAAAAAGATACTGAGTACAAGATACAAAAGGATCTTGTATCTAAATACAACTATTCGCAGTACTGTCTAACTGAATAAGGGCATATTGAAATAATTAGTGAGATTCTTGCTTAATATAGACAATTAAAATAATCTTTTTATAGTGGTTAAATTAGAAAAATTTATTTCAGGATTAATATTATTTCGCAATTACAAACTTTTATACGCCAAAAATGGTATAAATGTTTTTACTAAATAAAAATTACAAGTAAAAAAAAAAAATTGATATAAATCATGATTTAAACTACGATTTATATCAATTTGATTTAATCGTGTCACCCTGAGCCATGAGAGAACAGTAAATTCCCATAAATATAATTTAAAATCTTTTTTATAAAAAATGGTACCCATCCAAAAAAGAACTATTCCCGATGACTGGCGAAGAAGTATAATTATCCCAGTATACAAGGGAAAAGGTGATCCTTTAGATTGCGGGTCTTACAGAGCTATTAAACTCTTGAAACATGCAATGAAGGTATTTGAGAGTGTGTTAGAGAAGCAGATAAGGGAACAAACTAAAATTGATGAAATGCAGTTTGGTTTTACATTGGGGAAGGGCACAACAGGCCAATTTTATGGTGAGACAGATACAGGTGAAGTATCTTGCGAAGGGAAAGAAACTGTATTATGCGTTTGTTGATTTGGTGAAAGCATTTGACAGGGTGCCGCGTGAGGAGACTAGGTCTTGAGAAAATCAGGCGTGGAGGAATGGTTGGTTATCGCAGTGATGGCAATGTATGTGGGAGCACAAACAGCAGTACAGACGGATTATGGTGATAGTGAAAGCTTTGAAGGGAAGGTAGGACTTCATAGGATCCGTCTGAGTCCATTATTATTTATCTTGGTAAAGGATGTGGTGGCTAAAGAAATACGTGAAGGACTTCCATGGGAGCTATTATAGATGACCTTGTATTAATGGGAGGAAGAATTGAGGGATAAAATATGGCTATGGAAGCAAAGGGCATGAAAATGAATATAGCAAAGACAAAGGTGATGATTGGTGGGGAAAATCTAAAGATGGAGGAATCCAGTAAGTGGCCTTGTAGTGTATGTGGGAAAGGAGTTGCTAGAAATTCAATCCAATGCACCAGATGCCATAAATGGGTACATAATAGATGTAGCGGGAAAAAAGAAAGTTTCATAAAAATTAGCAAATTTCCTTATACTTCAAATGACAATGTAAATATTGATTTTCTCCTTCATATACTTAATCAAGAGGCTATTGATAACATTAATATATCCCTACAATCAATTGGGGAATCTCTCATTAAAAGAAAACGCTTATGTAAAAAGAAATATTCGAAGAAAAAAATATCTAGAGTTAAAAAAGTTTTTACGACAAAAATTATACCATTATCTTTCAAATGATGGAAAATTCGATGAAATTCTAGATACATTAAAAATTAAAAAATTATATAAAAGATATTTATTATTGGAAATTTGTTACATTATTTAAACTCTAATGGGTATTTGCCAACTCTGCTCCTCAGTTTAATTAGTAAATTTAATAGAAATTTAAAATTTTTTAGTATAAAAAGTAGTATAGTAAACGAACGCGTTCAAAATGAATACGTTCGTGAACGAAGTTCGATTTTTTGAAAAAAATAATGTAAGGCGTTCCTTTTATTTTTGACGAACTTTGAACGTAAACGCGTTCTTTTTTTATGACGAACGCGTTCTAATTTAACGTTCGTTCAATTTTAAAAATACTTTTTATTTTTATTTATTTAAAAAATTTAATATTTCCGAATTTTTTTAAATAAAGTATTATTTATATTTTTTTAATCGGCTGTGTATTTCCTTTCCACATTTCAATTTTTTTAACACGCCATTATTATAATTTATATTGTTTATATTTTAATTTAATAGATTAGCATAAGCATGTATATTATTATTTAAGCCTCATCTATTTCTGAAAATCCAAAATCAGATCAATTATCATCACCATGGCCAAATATGATAAATGTTTTACAGTAACATCCTATATTGAAGGAACTAATTCAATGCTTAGCAAATGTAAAATGTGCCCAAAATGTATTATATCAGTGTCAAAATCTTCAGGTTCCAATTTAAAACGACATTTGATTGTAATATTAGTTATTTTATATAATATAACTAAGTAAAATCATTACATTTTAAGAAAAAATGCATTTTGGATATTTGACCCCAACAATAAATATAGTTATTTTAAAATTAAAAAAAATTAGTGGCCTTAAATATGATCAACCATTAATAGACGTTGTATTAAATGGGATTAATAAAAGGTATTAAACCTATCACTCTCAATTAATTACATATATTTTATTTTTTTTTAAGATTTGAACATATATTTTAAGATCCTTTCTGCAATTATACATCCAGTATTCAAGCTTTAATGACCATGGATAAAACTTCCACAGAACGAACCTATTAAAAATAAACTTATAGCGTTATTGAAAAAAATGCTTTGAAAACACTAGAAATGATAATGCAGGAACTGTTAATTTTGAGATATCCTTTTTTTGTCGAGGAAGTAGAGAATGGATTGGAGGGATACTTATCACAATTTTTTTAAGCAAATAACAAAACAATAAATGTTTTTAATAAATTTCACACGTTAAAAGAGTTATTTATTAAGTATAAAACCGCAATCCCCTCATCTACCCTTGAGCGCGTTTAGTATAGCTAATGCCGTTTTAACTGCCAATCGTTCCTATCTATCAGATGAAAATTTTAAAAAATATTGTTATCAAAAATTAATAAGAAAAGTTTTATATAAATAAAAACAGGGATCCAAACCGAACCTGAACCGAACCGTTAAACCGCTAAAATAGGTATTTTTTATCGAACCTGAACCGAACCTAAACCGCTAAAAAAATTCTAGCCGAACCTGAACCGAACCGTTAACCCGCTAAAATCGGTATTTTTTATCGAACCTGAACCGAACCTAAACCGCTAAAAAAATTCTAGCCGAACCTGAACCGAACCGCTAAAATGTCTCTGAACCGGTTCGAGCATCATGATTTCATTCTTATAATACATTCAAATTATTTTAAAGATTATCATCAATCACATTTGATTGATAAGTGTCGGTCATAATTTTTATAAACTTTAGTATATTGTCATTTTAAAATATTTAAAGCTTATAAATTATAATGCTTAGAGAAAAATTAAATCCAAAATATTATTATAAATGACACATCAAATCAGATATCATATTGGCAGTACCGGCTACCCAAGTTAGTATGGAAAGATATTTTTCAGCAATTAAATTTATATTATCTCCTTATAGATGTAATTTGAGTGAGACGAATTTCGAAAATATATTAATTGTGCGGCTAAATAAAAAAAATTTAAGAAAAAAAAGTAAAATATTGTTCATATTAAAATTAATCATTGATATATATTTTTATATTTATAAATTAAATAAATGAAGGTTTTATACATGTGTTTTTAAAATTAATGATAAAATAAAAAAAATACATATACATAATTCGAATATAGGTTTGGATACAAAAGTTTTCAAACCGGTTCGAACCAACCCGATATTTTAATTTTTTACGAACCGAACCTGAACCTTGAACCGTTATTTTTATCTGAACCTGAACCGAACCGATATTCGTTTCGGTTTGGATCCCTGAATAAAAATATTATTTGATATATAATATTGAATTTATAATTATATTATTAAAATAAAACTATATTATTTTTTAAATGGCTAATATTGTGTTAATAAATATAAGGCATTTATTTATATCAGAGACCTGCAGGCCCGGCCCTAAGCCCGGTCAGGGTACCAGGGCCGGGCCGTATTTTAAATTTTTAAATATACCCGGGCCGGGCCTGAAAAATTTTTTTTAAGAATTCCCGGGCAGGGCCGGGCTGTATTTTTTTAAAAAATATATACAACATGGATTATTATATTCGTCAATTAGATATGGTTATTGTTATAATTGTTGAAAAAAAGAAGAAATAAATGTAATTCAATACAGAAAATGTCAGTCATTTTCTGACAGGAGAATTAGTTTTTTCCTTGTGGATAGGAAAAAAACGGGATCATCAGATGTTCGGGTTTTAAAAGGATTCCTTTGTTGGCTATTTTTATTGGATTTAGTGGAGAAGATGTCAGCCGGAGGTTTAGAAGAATGGACCTGTGGGAGTGAAGAACTTGTGAAGCGGGATAAATATGATTTGATTTATAATACTTTTTAATGGATAGATAAATATAATTATGATATACTTAATTATGAATAAAGTTGGATTTGTTTTATGGATTTGTTTAGTTGTTAAATATGGGTCTAAATAGTTATGATTATATATAGTTATGATTAATATAATGTTTGGTGAAAGTTAACACTAGCTAACACTCATAGTATCTATTACTAATAAAATTATAGTTTTCCTGCCATGGAATAAATACGGAAAGGATTAAATACATTATTATATAATATATGTTATATTTTTTAGTAAAAATATCAATTTTATTTATTTTATAAATACATAATATTTTTAATATACTAAATGTCTGTTTAGAATAAAAAAAAAAAAATTAGTATTGTTAAACTGTTCGTTTTGAGCCGATTTTTAAAAACGGCTAACTAAGTTGTTTTTTATCCAGAAAAATATCATGCAAGCCTGAAAATTTTGCTCATAGAAGGAGCAAACTAGACATATAGTATCGAAATTTCGAGGCTTAGTCAATATTTTTTAAAAATCGACTCAAAACGAGCCGTTTAAGAACATTAGTTAATATACTTGCTTATTAAATGATAATACTCGCCGAAAAATATGTTAAAATACGAAATAATGAATTTTTTGAATATACCAGGTCGAATTTAATTTTTAAAAATTCCGATTGGAGCCTAAAAAAATTTTTTTTTAATCTGGGTCGGGCCGTACAAATGGTACCTCTGCTCTCTGATTTATATAACGGGCTTGTGAAAGTGTTCTTTTTTTTGAAAGCGAACTAGAACGTGAACGCGTTCGATTTTTTTAGAAATGTTTACAGCACTAATAAAAAGTGAAAATACCCGGTTATTGATAAGTTAGCAGCAAAATTTCAACCATAATCCGTAATTTCATAAAGCGCCATCTATTTTTTCATCAATTTTTGGAGTCGATGGCGTCGCCAAGGTTTTGATAAGATATATTTATTTAACAAAGGTGTCTAAATAAAAAGCAATAAAAAATCGAAACTCCCTTTTTTGTTTAAAAACACATGCAAAGCAAAATAGGTAAACCGGAAATTAACGGGTTAAATTGGCGCCAATTTTTATTGTTTTTGATAGCTCTTTAGAGTTTTTTTACCCACAATTTGCTATATTATTTCACTATAAATAGTTTTTGATATATAAGCATTTTACAGATTCCAAAATGGCTCTTTTTGCACCTTTATCTCGGGAACCAGGTGTGCTAGCGAGCTAAAATAAACGGCCTTCTCATTTTCTTAATTATCTAAATAATTCCAGAAATTTTTAACAATTTTAAGAGGTCGCCCGAATCGTGATCGATTTGACGTGGAATGAATACCCATATAAATATCTTGATAAAGGTTAATTAATCAGACCCGATACTGGCAGCATAAAAAATTTTTTAAAATGGAATTTGCCAAAAAAATAATTTTATGTATCAGTTGAAGATGTAGTGGGCATATAATATTCATTTACTGCTCTTAATTTCCCTTTGAAAAAATTTACAAAATATATCCAAATTTTTAAAAATTTCTAACAGGCTTAATTTATTTTTTTAATACGTGCCTAAAATTTGACCTCTGATAATAAAAATTTTCAAAAAATAATAAAATATCTCCAGGTATCAAATGAAAGCTAAAATGATATTTTTAGTGTTATTAACATGGGGTCCAAACCATAGCTTTGTATAAAATTGCTTAAATTTTCCATGAATCTATCAATACCAACACTTTTTTGATATATCAGAAATAATTTATTAGTAATACTCAAATAATCGATATCAAAAATAAATACATATTAAATGCAAAATCAACATAACACTTTTCATCAAGGAGACACCACTTCTATCAGTAAAAGCATTTTAAACAATACCAGATAAACATTTTGGGCCAACAGTAAATTAAAATTTTAAAAATATAATCATTACCATTGATATATAAGTTTATTTGATATAGTTTTACAATGCTTTAACTCTGATCTTTAAAATGATTTAATAAGCTTATAATCCTAAAAATCAATATTAGCCATACCTGTCAACAGATCGTAAAATATGCCAATACTTTTTTGTAAGCTAGAAATATCCTTTACTATTTCTTAGATGGATGTTTTCTTAGTCAGATATTCATTAAACAATTTAATATAAATTTCTTCAAATAAGAATAAGGATGATCATTCAAAAAGTAATATAAGTGATGATTTGTATAAAAGTTTCAAATTATTGATGAATATGGTTTACTTAAATTTTAATATAGCACAAATAATATATTATATATTGGCCTAAAAATTAAATAAAATGTCAGCTAGTAAATTAAGTTCTTTCGTAAAAAATATTAGTTTTTTCTATTTTAAATATAATCAGATTATATTTAAAATCAAATTATTGAAAATAAATATTTTATTTTGGTTTTACATCCATTTTTCTAAATCATAATATTGTAACAAAAGGTACAAAAAATCAATTCCACCCTCCTTCACTAGCCCAGTCAGATACTGATGGGGACCAATTTGTTGATTTGACAGAATTCCCTATATTATGAGGTGGTGGTTGCTGATGTAGAGGTGGCTGTTGTTGATGTTGAGGAGGTGCTGGCTGTTGCATTATCACTTGCTGCATTGAGTCATCTTGCCTAGGAGGAACTCCACTACCAACATTCGCTCGGTAATGAGATGGTGGCCCTTCCATAGATTGCTGCTGATGCATATATTGTTGAGGTGGACCACCCCTTATGCCCATCATTTGTTGAGGCATTTGCATAGCCCCACCATGCAAATATTGAGCAGGAACATTTCCTGCCCCTGGGCCTCCCATATAATGTTGTGGAGGTTGGGATTGTTGATGAAGATGAATTGGAGAGGGGGGTCGATGCCAATCATCGGTATCCTGAATTGGTTGCCCATGCTGCTGTTTGATTGGAGACATCATATGAGGTGGGATATTGGGGATGTTCATATCAGGTGGTATCTGAGGACCACCAAAGTCTTTTTCTCCCATAAATGAAGCTGTAGTTGACCACTGAGGTGCCAAAAGAGAAGTTTGATCAGATATTTTTGAAGCCATTAATCCAGCATTTGCTATCTGTTCATCTTGAGGCTTTTCTGTATCAAGAATAGCTTCCTTTTCAGCCTAATTTAAAAATATTGAGATATAATATTGATATATAGATGTATTTATTTACAACCTCTTCAGGTTCTCTATAAAAGTACAAATCAGGCATAACTTCCCATGATTGATTCCGTGGGATCGTTCCTCTAAACCTTAATATCTCTCTAGCTAACATCCAAAACATTAAACCAATACAGAAGGAACCCTTATAATAAATATTTATTTAGTTTATCAAAAAGAACAATACTTTATTATTGCATGGAATTGCAATGTCTACATATTTCATAGGTGTTTCTGAATTACAAAATCCTATTACTGGGATATTAACACATGCTGCCTCCATAATAGGCTGGTGATCTACATATGGATCCGAAACTATTAAAAGAAGGGGTTCCTTAAAATTTTTTTGTATTTGATTTGTGAAGGTTCCTTAATATTCATAATACAATGTCATGAAACTTTTTTTTAAACCTGGCGTAAATCTTCCAGCTATTGGCGTGGCGCCAGTATGGGATGCAAATTTTAATATAGCTCTTTGACTTTTAACATAAGATGAAATAACATAAACATCAGCTGGGTTTTTGATGGATACAATTGCTCTTGCAGCTAACAATAATTTTTCCCAAGTTTTTCTTAAATTTATAAGATGTGTTCCAGCTATTTACATCGAGTTAATAGACATTAAAATATTGTTAAGATTACATGATGACCTTTTGAATACATATTGCTCCATCTGATAATCCAAATTTTCAGCTCCAGTATGAGCACTTACTCCAAGTAACTTCAACATATCATCTGATTTTAAAGATAATGCTTCTAATCCGCCTGACATCTTTCTATTATATATAAAATTTAAATGATCATATGCGAAATTCACCTTGTTAAATTTTTGATAAGAATATAAAAATGATCCAATTTGTTAAAAAGCTTCTCATAAATTCGATTAATTAATTAAATTAAAATTTATAATAATTTTATATTAAATAATAAAATATGTAGCATATAATTTAAAAGAAATATTTAAATATTTTTGAGAGCATTACGTGTTTTTATAATTTCTAAAGTGGATATGAAAATAAAAGTATAATTATTATATATCAATTATATTTTAAAAAAAATGACAACTAAAATATCTAGCATTAAGAATATTTAAAAAAAACATGTCTAAAACAATGAGTTAAAACTATAATGCAGCTAGTATGTTTTTATTTAAAGATAAAAAAAACTAGTATGTAGCACAAGCAATTAAATAAAATATACATTTTATTTGAACATAAAAAAGCATACTTATTCAGAGTTGAACAGGTCTAATGGTTTAGTACTAAAAACATTGTGGGGGGGGGCTACTGTTTTTTATAAATTATATAAAAATATAATGTATATAAAATTAATCTTTTTTTATTTAAAATATGAATAAACACTTTATGTTTTAAGAAGAATATAATTTAATATCACCGAATCTTACAAATTAAAATACATATATGAATTTAAAAATTTCCCATAAATCTGTCATTTCTACGTTTTCTTAGGGTTGTATTTTTTTTTAAAAAGATTTCATTCGCCCGTGATGATTCCTTTCCATATTTTGACACATGGGTATATTCCGATATCCAAGGTCAAATTTATTAACTAAAAAATTATTTATTCATAAACTCATTCGTTTACCTGCCATAAACAAAATCATATGATAAAAGTCCTTTTCACGACAGTCGGAAAAAATATCCACACAGTTTAGGAACTTTCTATATTTTTCATTACGAATTTATTCATCGATATATTGTCGAAGCCCATTAGCATTTAATTTAAATCTTTTTATTTGTTTTTTACCCAATCAAATAAAGGTTCTTAGGCAAATTCCTTTTTGAATATATCAGATAGAGTTTCTAAAAAAAGTATCTTTTTAAAATTTATTCAAGTAATTTTCTCGTTTTAAAAACTATCCATCATACAGGACTGTATTTACTAGTTTTGGATTTATTTATTGTGTTGTTAAAGTAGTTCTAAATTGAGGAACATTGATATTTATCTTCAAACAGACAATTTGAAGTTATATGTCGTGTCTAATATTTAGATTACTGTTAGTAACATCTAGATAATTATCACCAACTAAGGATTATTTGTTATTTCTGGCTTAAATAATCAAATAGCCAAGAATTTAACTAGAATATTTTAGGAGTAAAGGAATTTTTGGAGGTGGTTTGCCTACAATGAATCTCTGTCATGTAGTCCTTTTTTTTATATAAATGTTAGTCCATAAATAAAAAAAATAGTTAATTGGCAAAAGGACACTGAAGAACCTGATAAAAAAATATACCAATATTATTTCTTTTAAGTAAATTAATTTATCCTACCATCTAACAACTTACCTATTTGAAAATTTTATTTAAACTTTTAAAAGATTTTGTTAAAATTGGACTATTTCTTGCCTGTAATGTTGTTTAATCGACGAAATCCTAAAATAATCTATAAAATTTGAACAACCTTGAGGCATGAATATGTTTTATTTCAGATTGAGCCATCCTATAAGTTTAAACCTCGGTCGGGGCCGAGAGTTTTGGCTTAAAATTCCATTTAGCCTTTTTAGAGTTGAATCAAAACCTGTTAAAAATGCAACTTTTCATCATAATTACTAGTTGGTGGTGAACCACTCTATAATAAAATTCTTAAAGAAATATTGGAAAATAAAACATTTTGCTTCTCTATCTTTTATGTGGTTGTAAAAAAAAATAAAAAAAATTTTAATTTAATTTTTATAACAATAATAAGGAGAGAGGGATTTAAATTTTTGAACAAATATGAAAACATTGAAAGGGGTTTAGCCCCTCACAACACACCCCTGGACAAATCCATAAGATAAGGAAACTAGATACATATTCTTAATTTAAAATAGGAAAGATAAAAAACAACAAAATTAATATGGGAATCCACAGTAAGGTGTTATAAAGCCTGATTTGAGTCTATTTTTTAAAAACGGCCTGATTAAGATTTTAGGCAATATTATGCAAGCCTCGAGATTTGGTAAATAGAGGTTCAAACCTTCCTGCCATCTATGAGCAAAATCTTCAGGCTTGCATAATATTATCTAAAATGTTAATAGAGCCGTTTTTAGAAGACCCAAATCAGACTCTTGCACTCCACGGAAATTTTTTTAAAAGGGAAAATTGAACTTTATTGAGCAAAATATAATAAAATATCTGTATCTCAGAAAATGAAAGATACAATATTCTATATGAATCTTATTTAAATTAAAATATATAGAATACAAAATAATTATTTTTGTCGCACATATAATAATAAGTTTCGTAAATAAACGAGCAGATTTTTAAATTCAATTTAGATTCATAGTTTAAATTCCATTCATAATTGGGCAGTAACGCATGTACTTGTATTTTAAATACAAATACTTTTTTTATTTTATAAAGTATATAGCATTTGTTTAAATCCTAAAAATAAAAAATATTTTGTATTTATTACGATTTCACGATTTTCAGGTGAATACAAATACTTTTTTTTTATTATAAATTGAATTATAAAATGTAGATCCACATTTATTTAAATATAAAATTTATGACCTGAATTAGAAAAAAAATTAACATCTTTTATTTTTAATCCTATTTTATATTATTTTATTTTTAAAATGTTATCGAAAGTGAAAATACAAGTTTTTTTTGAAGAATAATACTTTATATATAGTAGTTGAAGAAAAGGAGTTTCTATATTAATCTATTATGTTAATAAGATATTTTTGCGTGGAATCTGTGACTAAATAATTAATAAAAGCCAGTAATCCTTTCAATTTACTAAACAAGCCTCAAATTTTAAATAAAAATTTCCTTATACATAATTTTTAATGATAACCGATCTAAACCCTATAAAAAAAATGCTATGAGTTTAATTTAACTGGAGTTTCAATAAATAAAAAATTTAAGAGTGCCCCTATAAAGGGTGGACAATCGGCCTCCAAAATTTTTATTTTGTGCCGGCCTAGCGGATACTTTGCCCACTTGCCCTGTCGTATCAATTCTTTATCATGCATACACTAGCAATCTTATCTTTCACTGATCGAACGCTAACTTGATTTCTGCGAAATTGAGAGCCATAGTTCACAAATTATTCTTTCAGATTTGTCTAAAGATCTAAAAGTTTGTAGCCTATTTTTATGCCAACTACGAAATTAAGGGCCATATTTCATGACTTTTTCTCACACGTTTTTCTAAAAATTCAAACAAAAGTTTTCAATTCATTCCATACTTGATAATACGGTAGACTTAGAACAGGGGCCTTTTTTGGAAAACAAATTATGTAGTTGGAAGTGGTTTTAAAGTTTGTTATACAACATGCGTCAAATTTTTTATAGGAAATTTAGGAATGAAATTTGGTGCCTTTCAATTTTCATTCGTTATATAATTTTATCAGTATAAGATGCTCTTTTGACAACATTTTTAATTTTACAAAATTATAGTTTGATTTAGGAGGGTAGTAAATAAAAGGTGTTTAATAATAAAAAATTTCTAATATTTTTAATGGAACCCATCTACCACGTTTTTGAAAGAATAAATAATTGAAAGACTTGAATTATTTTTTTTGTCAAATTTTAGTATTTATTATCTCATAAATTTTGTGGATATTAAATTCCATAAATTCTTTAAAAACAATATTATATTTTCTATTAATTTGTCTAGTGTTTGCAACGGTCCGATCCGGTCTTTTTTTCTAAAATGGGACCGGACCGATGGACCGTTAAGTCAAATGAGACCGGACGGTGGGACCGTCGGTCTGGTCCAGGCGGTCCGGTCCCACCTAAAAAAAATTTTTTATAAAGCTACAAAAGTTTTATTCTGCATTTAAATTTATTAAAAATGAATAGTTAAACTACCCTATTAATATTTCAATTATATCATCAATTCATTTTTATTATATTATACACAAATGCCTAATCAAAAGAATATTAAAATACAAATTTATTTAATATAAATTATATCAATATGAATATGATTTACATAATTAATTAATTTTTTTGATATATATTTGGTTATAAAATAAATTGTATATAAATAATTTAATTATCTTCTAAAAAATTAAAAATGATTCCATTTTTTATCCATGATTCAAGTGCCATCATAGATTGAACCATCTTTGGATTCATTCTATTGCGTTTTTTAGTTATTTTATCATTAGCTTTAGAAAATATCCTTTCACATGCTACTGATGTAGCCTGCTGGGGGAGATAGTCCATTGCTATTTTTGATAGAACTGGAAATCGATATTGATTCCCTTCCCACCAATCTAGTATATTGGAATTAACAGGACATAAAATATCAGATAAATAACATTGAATTTCAGTTATATCCTCTATCTGAGCTATCTCCTCTGATGACCCAGTTCCCATGAGCCTATCCCTGGCTATTCTCTTCTTTCACCCCTTGAAGAGTGTGGCATTTCAATAGTACTAGTAGTATCAACTTCTATGATTTCAATATCCATTTCTAAAAATAAAATATAATACTACCTACCCTACTAAATTAAAATACTTGAAGGCGATTAAATTTAATTGAATGAAACGGAAGAATATAAAAAGATTTAATGAAACGGAAGAATATAAAAAGTAAACGATGAATTAGATATTATAAAGTGTTAGGCAATATTTTATATGTTCATGTACATACACATTAACTATAAAGCAATTTATAGTAAACTTTTATATTCTTTAATCGGTCTTCGGTCGGACCGGACCGTGGGACCTTGTTGTTGGACGGGACCGTCCCATAGAAAAGTCTGATAAGACCGAACCGAACCGGACCGTTGCAAACACTACTTTGTCTTTTCATTACCGTCTCGATATAATTTTAACAAATTTTTATAAAATCTTTTAAATAAAACCTTCAAAAATTACAAAAGGGCTAGTTGTATTCTTTTAGACCCCACTATTCATGGGCAGAAATGTCTTGAACAAGAAAACCCGAACAAAGGTAATTCGGACAAAAAGACACTGAAAAAAATTTATATATACTGATTAGATGACAAAAATATCCCAATTTTAGAAATTTGTATAAATATATACTTATAAAAGAGGTAATTTTAAAAATATTCACACCCTTTTATAATCGTTTCATTTTTTTTCAAAATTGGTATATTATGGTCCGGTGTCTTTTTGAACCAGGTATATTTGTCCAGGGTCTTTCTGCCTGTGATTCATAATTTAAAATTTATAATAGGTAAGGGTGATTACATGAAGCACACTTAGAATATAAATTAGAATTTTCTTTGAATTAATGAATAACGAACAACAGCCTAACATCATTAATATTAATTTTTTTTTATCTGATAAAATTTAAAAATTCATTTTATTCATTATCTTATACAATATATAATTATATTATAAATATAAATGTTATTTTATATAGTATAAAATTATAGTATATAGATCATTTTGAAAAACACGAAACCAAACAATGGCTCACAATAATTTCAGTTTGTCGCCATGAACAGCTGATTTTATGCATGAGATGTATTTAGAATAATTTGGATCCTTCGTCACGTATAAGCATTTATTGCTCAACGATTTTGTTAAATTGATATCGCCAAATTTATAGTTAGAATTAAAACATTTCTTCTTTGAGTGTCTGAGCAAGATGTTTCGATACGGCTTATTGTGTCTAAAAAGTTTATGTGTGTCAGGGATGCCCGATTTCCGGTTAGATTTATGATCAGCTATGAGTTTAAATATGTTGATCTGGCTTGATTTAAAGAACTTTTTGGTTTGATTCGATTTGTCGTTAAAACGTGATCTCCCGGCAAATAATCTAGCACACAAATTATTATTAAATACCTTTACCGGTTGAAACGAATCAGAATTTTTCTTTGTAGTCATAATTTTATCGCTTTCCATTTGCGACAAGTAATAAGGGTTTACCAAATTTCTATCAATTTCTCCGTTTCCCATCAAACTATTATAGGACACCGCTTCTAGGCGTGGGGATTTGAGTGGATAGGTCTGGTATATAATATTATCTTTTTGAAACTTTGGTGCTCCTTCTACGTCGCTATTTATTTCGTTAAAATGAGAAGAACCCTTTTCGTGTATAGTATTGCATCTTTGATGCATTTCACCACATCTCATAGGTTTCACGCTTAGCATAGAGCTTTCCCTATTAACCATCATACTACAATTGTGAATGTTATAGGGTCGATTATATTTTTCATTGGTGTAAAGGTTCAAGCGATCACCGTGATTATATTTTTCCGCCCCTTTTCCGGTCTTCTTTTTACTTCTTTTCAGCGTTATAAATACGAATCGTCCATAGATTAGCGGATTAATGCAGCTATTCGATACGGCGAATAGAAAAAGGGCTTCTTGGATATAGATATTCGTTTTCGATGCTTTCTCTGGATCGAACCTATATAATAGTGATACATCTTGTTATCAGTCAAATAATAATATTTTATTAACTATATTTATTTTAATCAGAAATACAAATAAGCTAAAATGGCAAACAAAATAAATTCCAATGTGTGATATCATGAATTTAACTAGCTCTAAATTTTCGTCCAAAAAAATAAAATTATTTAAGCGTTAAGATTTTGCCAAACTAGGGTCGAACTTTTTTGCCATCCTTTAGAAAAAATCTCATACCTTAAGTTAATTTTTTTGTTAAATAATCTTGATTTAATCCTTTTAACAACACACGTAATAAATCTAACATATAATGCTGCATTCACAGTTACGCGAATTTGCGGTGAAGTTATACAAAATATGTGAGAATTCGCAATTAAGTATGCAAAATTTACTATATTTTTGTATAATTCGTAGAGAATTCGCACTAATTGTGAATGCAGGATAAGGGAATAACTATATTTATACATTTTCATATAGCAGAAATTTCAATTACGACAAAACACCTAATTCAAACATTAATTTGGCAAAATATTATAAGTTATAAATAATACCAAAAAAGCATGGCCATAGTGTAAAATGGTGTCCAGCAAAACACGAAGGCTATAATAATGTAAATTGTCAATTTTAAGTTTTTGTTTTGAGCCCGTTTTATGATGCTAAAATCGAAATGGCGCGTCATAGTTGAAGCGGGAGAATTGCTTTGTGAAGATTTATTATTCGAGTGGTCCATGTATTTTTTTGTCAATTTTCTAAATCTACCATTAAAATTTTGAGTTTGTACATTGCCACAATTCATATCCTTATTTATGACTTTAATATTTTTTCCGTTCTTTAGAGTAGAATGTTCAATTTTTATCAATATTTTGGATTCGCGTCGAGGCATAGAATGAGGTAATGTTTTTATTTTCATACTAATCGATGAATTTTTATCTATTTTTTTTTTATATATACAAAAAAAAATTAATTGATAAATGCTTTATTAAATTGCAGTTTTTTCATATTGACGATTTAATTTAAACACATGCATATATAATTATAATCTTTACAAATGTACTACAAAAGAAAATAATTATATATGCATGTGTTTAAATTAAATCGTCAATATGTTACATTAAATCATCACAACACTGTATATACCTGGTCCGGGCAGGGCCTAAAATTTTTTTAAAAAATAATATTATCCTGACCCTGTATATTTTAAAACCTAATATTTTAAATCGCCATTATTAGCTAAAAAAAATTAAAAATAATATATATATATAACCTTTTGTTCCCAACGCGCGAGTAGATTGATGCATCCTATATAACACACGCATGTACAGCACGAAAATGATAAGTAGCGGACCTCCGTACATGGCCACCATACAAAATATATTGTAAGTCAACTCCCGCGTTTTGTTCGCGAAGAAATAAAAAGTTACGCATTGCGTGAAGTCCGGTTTATCAGGATGTCTTGTTACGTGGAAAATTATACTCTGATAAAAAATAAAATGAAAAAAGAATATAAGTATTAATTTATTGAAGGGGGGGAAATAGTAGATTCTAGAAGTCTGCTATTAATTTGTAGATAATTGGCAGATGGATAAATTTAAAGGAAAACAAGGACGGGCGAGCAGGTTAAATTTATTTTAGGTTAATGGGCAGGCGTTTGATAAAATCCGTCCAATTCAGACCTCTATTAGATTCAAAATAATTATTATCGAAAAATTGATCTTAATACGCAGGCGCAAGGTTATTTCGTTATTTTTTTTTTATTTATCATTATATATTTTATTTCAATAAAATCGGGGACCTGCCGAGTTCCCATTTTGCCTTCCCCTTCGGGGTTTTAATCTAAGAAAATATTCCAGCTCCCAACTCGGCTCGATCTTAATTTTATTTAAATGTATTCTTTTTAGTTAGGTTTTTTTTTTCACTTAGTTGTTTTTATGGATCAGGATTTCGGGGTTTTTAAATATTTTTGGTTGAATCATTTTTTTTTAAAACAATTGAAATTGAAATTAATATATAAAGGGAATGAAGGTTAAAATTCGAAAATATAATTTGATTTTTTAGGCTTCCCTTTATTTCATTTCTTTAGAATCCTACCAGCCTGGCCTGCAGATCTCTGATTGAAATATATTATAGTAACTTTTATTACGTATACGTTTACATGTAATCTCGATCGTATTATTTTGATCAAGAGATTATGAAATAAAATTCTATATAAATAGTAGATATTTCTAATTTAACAAGTGTATATATATCTGTTTTTTTTTTATTATAATGTTGTGATGTAACAATATCCTAATTTTTTTTTTCTCAAACTTAAATATTTTATATAAAGAAGTGTATCGGTTCAGTCTTATCGGTCTTAGACTAAAAATAGACGACCAGGACACGGATGACCAACCTGTCATTTTAAGGATTGCTGTTTAGTTCAATCTTTAGATTTCTGTCCGAAACAAAAATAGGATGGTGACCTATAAATATAAGGAGATAATAAAACAAACTTTTACAAATATACTTTCTCATCTAGGCTCTAGGGAGAAAGAAATTAAAATAATTTTCAATTTAATCAAAATTTTTGTGTGCTACGGAATATTATGGCAATTGATAATTATAATATATTTTGCCAATTTAAATAAAGTAATAATTCACATTAAAAATATCGATTTTTTTGTTCAAAAATAGTGTGGTATTTTATTCGAAGAGTCCGTCCTTATTATATTGTATTATATAAATGTATATTATAATTTAAATATGAATATGGAATTACTGTATTTAGTTTTTTTTTTAGCCATAAACATAGATTACTTCCATTTTTTACAATAGTTGATGTAATTTCGGCAAATGATTATATAATTAATGGATATTATATTAACCTATAGAAGAAGAGCAAAAAAAAATGTTTTTATAACTAATCCTTATATTCTATTCAATTTATCATAATGACTTTTATTATCTAAAAAAGCTTTATTTAAAAAAAAAACATCACGTCCTATCAAATTAAAAATTTATGAACAAATTATATATAAAAAGTTGTTATCCAAAGTTTTATAATTTTTTAAAAAAATAACTAATAAATTTATAGAATTGCTACAATAACAATTTGATAAGAAAAAATTGTATTTTTACCTAGCTATATGTGGACGGTCCTGT
Organism: Gordionus sp. m RMFG-2023; assembly: GCF_954871325.1. Taxonomy (NCBI): domain Eukaryota; kingdom Metazoa; phylum Nematomorpha; class Gordioida; order Chordodea; family Parachordodidae; genus Gordionus; species Gordionus sp. m RMFG-2023. The sequence goes on along the minus strand of NC_088775.1, from coordinate 10,660,967 downwards.
CCGATGCCCGACGCGATGTGGTAAATTTTATCCGTTCAGGTGGATAAAATAATTTTAGACAAGTTGTCAAGTTCGGCCCATAATGATTTTTTATGAAGAAAAACGACATATTATTGTTTAATTATAAGCCTTAAGAACATTTCAAATTCGACCGGCCTGAAAATCATTTTGCCCTGGGCCGAGCTAGGCCGACCTTAAGAAAGTACAATGTAGCATTATTACATGGCTCAGCTTTCTAAAGACGGTTTAGTCGTCATTGAGTAATTAATATGATAAAATTTAAATAAATTATATTTTGGGATTTAATTTGTTTTTCCCAGTTCTAATTATTATGGATTTTATAAATTGGTTTATTATTTTTAATAATTTTTTAAGATAAATAAAATGAATTTGATTTAAAATTTATTTTTTATAATATTATACAAATTGATAATTTTATCAGATAAATATGCTTAATCGGGTTATGAGTGTTGCCAAGTCTAAATTTTAAATGTGCTGAAAATTTATTATTAATTTTAAATAGGGCTCCAATTCGACGTTTCCTTTGTTATTTTTACATTTCTTTAAGGTATTTTTGTTATGTTATACCTCGCCACTAATTCGCGTTAACTGTGATTTTAAATTGAAATCCGAACCGCAATGCATATTGGTTCAGGTATAAGTTCAGATAAAAATAATGATTCATTTTATTGTAAAAAATAATAAAAACGTTTGGTTAGAACTATACCTGTTAGAACCTTTTAGCAAAACTTATTACAATTAGGGATAGTAAGAAGTATATTTTTTTAAATTTTATAATTAAAACCCTATACATAAAATTTACTTTTTTTATTATTATTATTGCAAGATAATGGTTTGCAAAGTTATTTTTTCGCAACCCGAGCCCGACTAGAGCCCGAGCTCGAAATTTAAAAATTTTTTTTGTCCAAGTCCAACTCGAGAACACATTTTTAGATCCAACACGACCCAAACCCGATTAAAAAAAATTTATAATTTGAGTTTAAATATTAATTATCATTTTTTTTGTTTTAAAAAAATATATATTAAAAATTTACATATAAATCATATTAAAATAAAACATGAAAAATATTTCAAAAAAAGAACATAAATATTAAATTTAAAAAAGCAGCTTGCCCAAAGTAGCAAGATGATGTAGCTACGATGAGGACAAAGTGGTTATCACCAGAATATTTTTGGTATTTTAATAACTCAGACCTAAGAAGAGTCATGTATATTAGAAGGGACAAGGAGGTCTATCTGAGAAACAATTAAAATTAATTAGCGCAATTTTTTTCAAAATCTTCATAGTCCAAATTTTAAGTTAAAATACAATCGAATTTAAAAATTATTGTGATTATATAAAAAATTATTTGCATGATATAATTGTTTGTATAGAGTAGAGGTCCCGCCCAAAAAATTTTTCGAAAAGGGGTAGGCGGGCGGGCGGGTTAAAAAATTTGAAACTATGGGCGGGCTGGGCGGGCGGATTAAGTAATTTGAACAATGGGCGGGCGGGTTAAGGAAATTTAAAATTTTTGTTCAAAAACAAACTAAAAAAATAATTGTTTAAATGAACTATAATAACTATATTTCTTTTTTTATTGTACCTATCCATTTTTTAAGTGGTGAACATTTACCTAACTATATTATGTAATAAACACAAACAATAAAACTTTTTTCTTAGAATAAATAAACATTTTTGTCTATTAAAAATTTCCTTTTATGGGAATGTAACAAAACTTTTCTCTTAAAATTTCCTTTTTTTGGGTTTGCAATCTGCATTGTATTATTTTATTTTAGTAATTATTATTTTTGCATTATAATTACATATAATATTAATTTTACATTTATATTTTTTTCATAAATATTCAATTTGATCAAATAAATTGTCCATAATTTACATTGATTATTTTTATACTTATATTAATTTCCTAAATTATAAACTTTTTGTAGAGGAGTAATGAAATATTTTTATTAGTAAAAAAATGAAAGAATGATGATAATTAAATTTTATAAGCGGGCTTGGGTTAAAATTTTTTATAAATAATGGGAAGGCAGGTAAAAAATTTTAGACTAATGGGCCGGCGGGCAGGTAAGGAGTTAGACAAATGGGCAGGCAGGCGGGTTAAATTTTTTAAAACATTGGATGGGCGGGCTTTTGGTCCAAAAACCCGCCTAATGCAGACCTCTAGTATAGAGTCTAAAAAATATAATAATGAACATATTAATAATACATATCAATATCAGTTATTCTTCTAATTGACATTTTTGTTAAACAAAAAATATTAGTATTATTAAGGATATTTGTATATTTAATATTTATTTTTTGGGTCGGGTCAGGCTTTGGGTGGAACACATCTTACAACCCGTTCAAAGAACCCGGGGGAAAATTTTTCAATGAGCCGCCTCGGGTTGGCTTTGGCCAACCCCGTGCAGACCTCTAATTACACGTACAAATATATTATACTTTGCTAATTCTAACAAATAAATAGTATTTATCAATCTATAATATATTTTCCCTAAAAATTTATACTATTGAGACATATACATTTAAAATATTTATCAAGAATATCCTCTGTTAAATAATACATTATATAAGGAGAAAGAATAAATTTAATGGTTAAGAACATATCTATTGGGTAACTGGCGACGTCAACTAGCAATACACCAAAATATCATTTAAAATAATTAGGATATCAGAAAGTCCTAACAGGTTCACACTGACAAATTTTTAAGTGGTTTTGGTTTCGTTTTAGATACCTGGTTATAATCAATAAATTTAATTTTTTCTATGAATTTAAAGAAGTTAATTAAAAAAAATTTTTTAATTAGTCGATAAAAATTAACGAATTTTTTAATTTTTTAAAAATTTAATTTTTATATTAATAAATTAGAGATTAGTGTACGGCACTGGTTTAATATTTCTATACCAGATTTCTGACCTGGAACGTCCATAATGTTCTGTCCAGCTTGCTCCATGAAGACATTTTGCGCGAGTAAACCCCAAACCGGCCTTTGAATCGAGTAAAATAATATATATTTTACTATTCGTACGACTACGATTAGCGAACTATTTGACTTGTTCAAAATAATAGAATACGAATAATTTATTATTCGATTCATATTTGTTTTTGAATAAGCCTAGCTTGACTCATGAAAAATTTGCGAAAGAAAAATCATAGGATCGTGTTCTGGCTCATCCTATTTCTAAAGAGTATATCTTAGTTTAAAATCGGCTAAACAGAAATAAGTTTCAAAAATAAGTGCAACCATTTTATAATCAATAAGTTTATGTATACTTAATAAAAAATAAAAAATTATTTGAAATGGTTCAACATCTCACTTTTTGATAAACTATGAATATAACAGATAGTAAAATGTGTTTATTTTTTTAAAAAAAAGTAAAAAGTTTTGATAAATTGGGAACTGCCTAGGTCGAGCAAAAATCTTGATTTCAACTGTGCCCAAATTAGACTTGATTTGACTGTATTTTAAAATTTTTACCAAAAACAAGGCGCCAATATATTTTCATTTGTTTGTAAAACATCAAAACTCAATTAGATCGAAATTTGTAAAAGAATATTTTTAAAAAAATTAATTTATGTTTAAATAAATCTTAGGGGGGGCAAATAATTTTTTCAGGTTGGATTTTGGGGATAAATAAACGGACAAGTTTTTTCAGTAAAAAATTTTGGACTGGGTTATGGCTTCAAAAATTAGGCCCGATGCAGATCATTAATGATTTTTTTTAAACATATATATTATTTAATATTTTTTTTAATTGCAGGAGATTTACTAATTTAAATTTCATTTAATTAATTTGAACAAATTGGGATTTTTTGGTATAATAATATATAAAAAAATATTTTGATTTTTGAAATATTATGAATTAGTGGAGTTGGTTCAATGTGGGATATTTTCATATTTAAAAGTAGAATATGATGTAACCTTTTAGAAATTTTTTTTACAAACTCTCTAGCTTGCGATCATGGACAATTATAAGAAAATTGAATGGTAAATGAGAGTGAAGTTTGACCTCAGATTTTATATGATCAATCAAGAATTATTATTTTTTTTAATTCCTTATTCTCAATTTTTTTTAAATTATATTTTTTTAATTTCTCTAATTTCACGATTTTTTTATTATTATTATTCACATCACGATTTATAATCAATTTAATTTATAATTAATAATATATATTCTTTTTTTTTGGCTAACAATCAAAAATATTTTTTAGATTGACCGCAAAAAAAGTGAAGAAATTAACGCGATTTATGAGGATATTCTAGTTAAATTATGTTATTTGTCCCTCCTCCCTGACTGATATTGTACTTTTTATTGCCCGGTTTAATTCGAGGAAATTTATAAAACCAGAAATCCCTTTTATAAATCAATGAATTCTGAAATTAAAAGTCGCACATTTTGCTTTCTTCTTAGCATAAAGTCTCGTGAGCTTATTTAAGATATGCGAATCCGGCAAAATTTTTACCTGGGTTCGGGTTCGGTTTAAGATAAAAAAATAGGTAGGTTCGGCTCGGGTTCGGTTCAGGGAAATATTGAACCCAGTTTGGTTCTGGGTTCATCTCGGGTTTAAGAATTTTTGAGTTGATATAAAAAAAATATTCTATATTTAAATCATAATTAAAAAAAACTAGACATAAATTTTGTATAAAAAATAAATTTTTTATTTTATTTATTGGCAAAATATAGTTAAAAATACACATAGTCATGTTTAAATTTTAAAAAATTTATTTAGACGTATTTCTTTAAATTAACAATATCCAATATAATAATTTTTACTTTGACTTGTTCACTTTCAATTTCCTCTAATTAATAATTTTTGAGAATAAGTTAAAAATTAAAAATAAATGGCGTAAATGAATTTAACTGTTTAAAATTTATTAACAATCCAATAGGAATCTTTGAGAATAAATTTTAAAATGGAGTAAAAGAATTAAGTTGTTTAAAATTTATTCACTTCACTTAATTGGGAATAAAATGTGTAAATTATTAATATTTGTATTTACAATTATACAAATATCTTATATTAATTTAAACAATATACTGAACCCGGTTGAACCCAGGTTCAAATAAAATTCTCGGATTCGGTTTGGGGGGTTTTGAAAATTTTATAAACGGGGTTCAGGTTCTGGTTCAGATTTTTTTCCCAAAAACCCGGGTTTTCTTCTTCGGGTTATTTGATATTTATAAATATCGAAGACCTGCAGAGGTACCAATTGCATGGCCCGGCCCGTATTTGTAAAAAAAAATTGGCCTTGGCCTGGATTTTTTATAGATAAAATTTTCGGCTCGGCCTGAGTGTATAAATAATTTTTCGATAAAATGGTTTTGAAATTATATAGAAAATATTAGAAGTAAATGAATATGATATTTTTTTCTTCTCTAATATGAATTATATTATATATAATTTTAAATATTATAATATTCTTCCCTACTATATTTGTTTTAAATAAATTTTATCTGTATAATTGATATGTAATCAATTTTATTTGCTAAAAGTTGTTTGAAATAAATTATATTTTTTTTAGTGGTCATACAAAAAAATAATTAAGTTAAGAATATTTAAAGTGCCGCAGCGCCACTGTCGATATATACGGCTACGCGAAAATCGGTACGCTAGCGATCGCATATAGTTTTAAAGTCACAACTCTGCCACTGTCCATTTTTTTTATCGGCACACAAGGTATTCGTATAAGGGGATAGTTTTTATTAGCAATGATGTTTACAAACACTTCCAAATTTGTCAGGGTGAGAATTTTCCAGCTCTTCTCTTGACAGGTTCTATAAATGTTAGTAACAAAACTGTTGCATTTACTTTACATACTTATATTTTTATTTATTCATGCTTATTTTGTGTTCCTTCTTCTGTTTTTCTTAGCATAAATAATTTTAGCAGAGGTAAATATAATTAATATATTTTTCTTTTTATGTATACATTATTTTTTGTGAAGTGTTTTTCATTTAATTTTTTATGTGAAGCTAATAAAAAAGAGAGATGTACACTATACCCGGGCCCTTATTTTAATTTTTTTTTATATTTTAGACCTGGCCCGGCCCGGGTACATTTAGAAAAATTATCCAGGTCTCTGATATACATTAAATTAATTAACACCTTTTAAATATTTAGGCTATGTATTTGATATTATTTTTTAACAATTGTCTGTTTAGCCGTCTATATAGCTTCCTCTAAACAACCTAAAAAAGACAGATTTATATATAAGTAACAACGTATCTTTGTTTTATTTGTATATATGTTAGCGTCAATGTGTTTTTTCCGACAACGTGTTATTTTTACAACTTTAGATAATTTTTTGAGCGCGTTTTATTATATTTAAAAATTGGATTTTACCGGAAATATATTCTATCATGTTTGGAATACCTATCTTATGAATTGTAGACAATTTTGCTGTTAACCTTTGAGTCATTTATTTATATAAAAAATATTTGGAAAATTTAATATAAATTATATTAATTAGAACTTCATGGAAAATTGTCTGAAATTCATCGGGTAAGCTTTCCAAACATGACGACATATAGGGTAAAATCAGACTTTTAAATTTTAAAAAGGTGCTCAAAAAATGATTTAAGGTTAAAAAAATAACATATTGCCGTATGCCGGAAAAACATATTGACGTGTTAAGATATACACAATAAATAAATTAATAAATAACAAATAATATATATTTAGGCAGTGTCCGAAACATCAAAAAGTTGAATCCACAAACATTCGAAATTTTAATGAAAATAAGCTATTTTAAATATAAAAAAATAGAAACGTGTCCAAAACATAATTATTGAAAATTTCAAATATTTAACATACAATTTCATTAAATTTTAAAATTTTTGCCAAAGTTTTGAAACTTTTCAAATTCTTTTAAAATGGTTTCTGACACATCCTTATGTGTACAAACTTAAAACAACCCAAGATGGGGTGTCCTAGTTCAAAATTGCTATAGCCACTAAACAGAAAAATTTCAAAAATAAGACTAACCAGTGACATGGCCTTTAAACTTTATACTTTTCGTTTTATTATTTCTATTTGTATAATGTAAAAATTATTTTCTTTCTGTTAACAAATTATAACCGTTAATTAAATTATTAAATATTCTGCATAAGAGATTGGTAGTCTGACTGACGACCTTATTAAAATGGATCCGGTAGCAATGATAATAAATAAGTATAAAAATATTTCTCTTTAAATTGATTTTAAAAACTTTGTGGAAGTTAATTCCTAATTGCCATAACGTAAAATGCATTATTATTTCAAAGAAAAACACATATAAAACCTAAAATTGAGCCACATCTGTGGTAATAGTTCTTACTAATATGATATAATTTTGCTCATTTTTGTGCAATGAACCAAAAAACATTTTTAAATTTGCCATTCACAGCTGTGGTGAACTTTGCACACGCCCAAATCAATTATTTTTCTTATTATCAGTCATATAATATTTCAAATTAACTATTTTATATAATAATAATAAAACACAAAAACCGATAGTAATATAATAGTGATATCAAATTGCGTGATTTTGATGCTGCTTTGAATCGTAAATAATAAATTTTAAATGATATCGTTCAAATTTGGCGCAATGATATCGTTGTTGCAAAGAGCATATTTAAAAAAATCATAAATAAGTTTGTGATTCATTTTTATTCTCAGTATCGCCTCAATTTAAACAAGGTTACGTTAGTACGTTTTTTAACGCTTAATTTGTAATTATTGTAAGAGAGGGTAGTGAGAACTAACCAATAGCATTTATCTATTAAATCATAAGTGTGGTCAGGTTTCTGAGGAGGGTGCCTTCCCTCATATTATAATAGCGGGCCTTATATCCACCTTGGCTAGGGCACTATTCTTGATATAATATTAGTGCTATAAAATAAAAATTTTAAGTTGTTTCAATATATAATATCTATATTATAATATTTTTATCTGAAAACTTGGCTAAAACTAATTCAGAGACCTACAGGCCAGGCCCAAAGCCCCGTGAATTTTTTTTTAAAATAAACTCGGGCCTGGGCTAAACATTTTTAGATACTCGACCTGGGCTGTGCCGGGCCGAAAATTATAAAATCAGGGTCGGGTCTGGGTCAGGCCAATAAATATTTTTTCCAAATCCGGGACAGACAGTGCAATCGATACCTCTGCAGGTCTCTGATTTAATTAAATTTTAAAAAAATCTTCACTTGGTTCTTTTATATTCTAACGTTTACTCAAAAAATGAAACAGTTACTTTACTCGTTACTAATCAGCAATATTAATGAATGACGTTACTTTTCCCCCTAAAATATAACCAGTTATTTTTTATCACCTACAATATTGGTTTCTTCCGTCACTATTATAGTTTTCTTATGTTTTTTTTTTCCTAAAACAAAAATTTTAATTTTAATTTTAATTTTAATGATATTTAAGAAACTTTGCAATTTATCAGGGGGATCACCTTTCTACTCCCTTATGTTTCATATTATATTTTTTTTGTAAAAAAGATATTTTATAACTTTCATTGTATCCTAAATGAAATAGATTTCCCTAAGGTTTAATTACTTTGCTAATTATTAAGGGATACACAGTACACAAATTCTATGTCTATAATAAAGTCCTTAAAAGAATCACCGAAAAAATTACCAGAAAAAAAACTGTTTTTTGTGTTTATGTGTTAGTTAATTTTTCTTTTTTAATTAAAAATTAAAAAATATTATATGACAACAGGACACCGACTTTTTCGCACATCATTGCTGATCAATTGCTAAAGAATAAATTAAGAAAATTTATGTAATTAACTTTCATAAAATCCTCCTTAGGCATAAAAATATATTATGCTAGATTAAAACGAATGGATAGAAAATATTATCAATTTTCTCTTGCTAAATATAACGATTCTAGGAAATATTGAATAGGAAAAATCATATTACAATTAACTTATCAAAACTATAAAGGAAAGAAGTTTGCTAGATTAAATGCATTTACCATTTTAAAAAGTATATATATGATTCATGAAAAATATATATTAAAACCTATTAGTGGAATGGTTTCGGGTTTTCTTAATAGTTTGTAAAGTATAAATTGCCAAAGCCAAATGTATATATTTTTGTTTTTTTAAATATAAAGGAAGTCAGTATTATTGGCAAATATTAAAATGTTTTATTTTAATAGTATTTTTCAAATAAATGGATTTATTAAACATTTTTAGAAAACTCAACCCATAAACTCGGTCCTAAATCCGGTGGGAACAATCAGTAAACCCGACCCGGATATAGCCATTAAACCCGCCACGGATATGACTATAGGATAAAATTTTAAAAACAGGATCGGGTAGGTTTAAAAATAAATTTAAAATACATGGGCCGGAGAAAAAATAATTTTTTTAAAATTATGACCGCCTAGGTCTTTGATTATTATATACTTTAAAAAAATCCGATTTTGCCTGAATGTATTAAAGTATTATATCTACTTTTAAATTAAAGTTATAGTCTTATTTTATATTGATTTTTCATATATAAAGTATATACACAAAAGTTTATGGCAATAATTGTCTGAAATTCATAAGGTAGGTAACTCTACATATGCTGCAATACAGTTCCGCTTAAATAGAATTTCAAAATAAGGGAGAGATTTCGAATCCCCATGGATTCCATATCCCAATCAATTATGTATATATACTACTAGATTGGTAATTAATTAATGATGACTATATATAGGAGTTAGCGGTGGACCATTGTGTGATTTGCACCTCGACTAATTGTCTTATTTATCATATGAATGCATATTAATGACATTTAATCGGCGTACAAACCCCAAAATGGTGTTATAGCTTACTCCTTTTGACACTTTTAAATGCATTTAATGAATGAATCACCCAGCTAGTAATACATCATTAAACACAATGCGACATATTTATACTTAGTTTTTTATTGAATGATTGAGACTGAATATGTGATTAAAACAATAAAAATGATTTTTTTATTTTTAACAATTATCTCAGAAATAATGATCCATTGATTGTATAAGTATAATATGTGGTCGTTAAGAAATATTATTTTGGGAGTTGGTATTTAAAAAATGACAAACTGATTATATATCTTAAATTAAACATGATAGTTATGGGCTAGTTATTTTTTTTTCTTCTTTCAACCAAAAAAATGATTAGAATATGATACGATTAAAAGTAAAATATAAATAAGGAAGACTGGGGTTTAATGTTGTTAAAATGCAATGCACGATTTAGGTCAATTTTTGTAAACTGCCCGATTAAGATTTTGACCAAAATAATATTATGTAGCCTCAAAATTTGGCAAATAGAGGTCAAAACCTTTCTACCATCTATGATCAAAATCTCCAGGCTTACAATAATATTATTTTGGCTAAAAATCGTCCCGTTTTTATAATCGACCAAAATCGGACTTTTTAACAACATTCCCCTTTGTGGGGTGATCAAATTTAACTACTCGCAAACACACAAAATTTTTAATTTTATTGTTAATAATTAATACATAATTAAAACAAATTATGAATATTCTTTAAAAAAAAAAATTAGTCTTCACAATAAAAGCGCACATAAAATAAATTTCTGGCACAAATTGAATTTATATATTCAGGACTATTAGTGCACTATATCAAATTTTCACTATTTTTTATGTTATTCTAACATTTGAAAAAAAATAAATATATGGAGATGCGGCAATTATTCTCTACGATATTTTTCCCCTTTTTTTGCCTGTTAAAAATTTTTTTGATCAATATCTTCTGAATGCGGTGCTTCCACTACTACATGATTATAAGGTTGATAGTATGAGTAGAAATACAATGAGCAGAGAATTGTAGAAAATGCGCAATTAACAGAGATTTTAATAAAGCGAATTAAAATTCGTAAATAAATCTAATATAGCGGTATATATGATATAGATCTAAATGGTTAATTTTCTATTGATATTATATAAGTAGAATACAAAATAAAATATGCTTTAAGTTAGGCTGGGATTATTGAATAAAATTTTATTCATTTTTTTTTTTGTCAGGGGCCATTGACATTTTTTTATTATTATACAAAATTCAAAATGAAAAATTCATAATTTTTATTAATAAAATGAAGGGTCCTTATAATAACTGTCCCCGCAAAATAAAATAGAGAGTTTTACGTTTTGTCGTGAATTATCATGATATTAAAATTATTTATGATCACTATTTGACAATTAAAATTGTCGTATATACGTAATTATAAATAAAATATAAATTATATAATTACAAAAAAAAATAAATTAATCTTATGATATTAAAGCAAAATTTTATTTGCTATGAGGATTAAATTTCGTGACTTTCTAAACTATCAAGTTTTAAAAGATAGTTTAATAAATAGGTAAATTCTATAAAAATATCAATGTATAAATGAAAGATTGGCAACAATATTTTTATAGGCCTGATATGAGCAAGGGCCTACAAGGTTTAGATTATAAATTAGTCGCCATTTTCAATGATAGAATTAACCAAAAGATTTATAAATATGAAGAAAGTTGCTTAGAATAGAAATATGTATGCATAACTTTCCTCTATCATATAAGGTATTTTTTTTGAAATGTATGTAATCACATACAATGCTCTACCTATACTGAAGAATAATTCTAATATATTATGAAGCATCATTAGATAAAAATCAGCGGATGACACGCTTATTTAAATAAAATTTTACATGAGAAATCAAACTGGCGTGTAAGTGATTTGTATTAATGCACAGAGGCGACTAAATCAACATTCTAAGTAATTATTATAAATGTCATATAATGACATAAATAAATCGATTGCCCCCTATTTTATTAATATAGTCAAGAATGCATGAATTAAAGTTATTTTTTTGAAGTTATAATGGATTAAAAATATTTTATTTTATAACTCTAGATGGAGTTTAATTTGCTGTTCACATAATTAATTAAATTATCTTTCAACAAAATTTAAAATTTTTGTAACACTTAATAAAAAAAAATATCATTTTTTATTTTTAATAATTTATAATGATTATTCCTTGTAAAAGACTATATATATTTTTTTAGAAAAGCCCAAACACAGACGTCTCCTGAAGATACACAGCGACCAGATATAGCGTCGTCTTTGCGTTCAAGCACTTTGTTTATAGAAGAAAATTAATGAGAACAAACGATCTTACAGAAATAGTTAAGAAAAAGTTTGCCTTTTACCCCGAATTAAAAATAATTTCCAAACCAAGAAGGTCCTTTCAGGCTATCGTGAACTTGGATGGGGCTAAAAAATGGTTTAGCACTGAATATGATATAAAAAATAATCGATTCTGAAAAAAATAAATTATTTGTTATATATATAATATACTATAATAAATTTATTATAATGTTATAAATCCATCTAGAGAGAGTATATATATTATGGATTTAATTTTTTTAAATTTCATTTATTACAAAATTATCTGGACAAAAAAAGTTAGGATAGGGATTGACGTGCTCTATCATGGATATAGTTTTCTTTGGGAGATGCCCCGTTTTAAAGATGTAGAGTAAAAATATTAAGTGTGTGATATTATATAATATTGTAATATTGTTCTTTAGAAGTCGATTTATGTATATTAGAGATCTAAACACCAAAGCTCATAAGCAATTGCAATACAATTTTACAATATTTACATATATTTTTAATTAGCAAATAATGGTGATTTAAAATATTTGGTTTTAAAATATATGACCCGACCCGGGTATTTTTTTAAAGGGAAAATTTTAGGCCTAGCCCGTATATATTTAAAAAAAGTAAAACATGATGCCGAGCTTGCAGGTCTCTGATATTTATGGAATAATTATTATAATAAAAAAAAGATTAGTGAAGAGACTGATCAGCCCAAGAAATCTCCTTTTCTTATGGCAATGCTTCTGCGATTATTTGTTCTAAGTATAAATAAGTTTTATTTTATACATCGAATAATTTCCCACACATCCATGTATTTTATTTCCTTCTCCTTATTAGTTTTTTCTTTACTATCTTCCTTTTTTTAAATACTCCAGGACACCGTATTTTGGGTTGTTTTAAGTATTTGGTGGTATAATTATTTTTCGTACTTTTTTGCTTTTTAGTTTTGTTTTCTTTTACTTTAGGCTGTTTAGTAATAAATTGAACCAGGACACAGCCTATATATACTCTTCCTTTTTCATAACACTATATTTGTATTATTAAGACACAGTTGAAAGGAGAAAAAAAATTATTTTAATTGAATTTTGCGATCAAGATAATTTATTCAATATTTTTCATATGTTTTTTAATGTGATAACGTTATTATTATTGTGGCTTTTGTGATTAACCTCAAACAGCTCTACTTTAAACAGCATTATAAGAAGAATGAGGAAATTATCTACAGAATTGCACACCTTAAGATTAACGAAAAGGTTGAATCTAAAATTTTTAGAAAGTTGTCAAATTTTCCATCCCATGACTATTGATTAATTTTGAGGATATTTTTAAATTTTTTTAAAGGGTCTACATCATTAAGTTTTGTAGATTTCTCAGGAATGCCCACCATCTCCTAAGGCAAATATAGATGAATTAACATTAAGGTTAAGTTTAAGTTTGATTTGGTTATAAAAAATATATTGTTTAAAATCATTATTTTATTTATAATAAAATAACTGTATATATATTTCAAAAGGCCATTTAAAATATTATTGAACGTATATATTTCAGAGACCTGCAGACCCTGCTCATAAAGCCGGCTCTAAATGAAAAATGGTATAATTTTAAAAATCCGAGCTAGTTTTAAAAATTTAAATCTCTGCCTGGAATGGTAGAAAAATTTTTTTTTATTATAAACAATTTATTTTTTTTCAGATCAAACCATTTTGACTTCTGCAAGTCCATATATTTTCATCTAGATTATCAAAGAACCCCATCCCTTTCCCAACCAAAGTGAATATGTTGAAACTCCCTTCCCTCTTTGAGATTACCTTATACTTGATTCATTCATCCACCTTGGGTTAAGATCAGTTCTGTGGAGAACTTACCTTTTTTTATTGGCAAGGAAGCTGATGAAACCTTATACATCATAATGTTGTTAAACAGCTCGATTTTTAAAAACTGCCAACTCAGTTATATTACGCAAGCCTGAATATTTTTCTCATAGATGGTATAAAGGTGTGAACATCTAAGGTCTATGCGATGTTATTCTGGCTAGAGATAATCAAAAATCGATTTCATTTTTTCAGGTTAAGGGATACATCAATAAATAGACAATCCCCCTCTGTTAATTTCGCGATTATAACTGATCATTAAAATACATTCTCTAGTCTCAATATACCCTATTTTTTAAATCGTCTCAAATCGAGAATTTTAGTGATGAGGCAGTTATGCACTCTTGAGGGTTATTCCCTCATCCAAACAATCATTTCCTACATTTCGGTATCAAAAGCTTAAAACGTTTGGTCTCATGAAAATATAATTTTACAATATTGATGTAATAACAACACGATTGATGATATATCCTTTATTTCACAGAATTATTATGTATAAAAAAAATATACTATATATAAAAAAGTAATTTCAAAAAATGATACAATTTGGTAAACACCGAAAATTCATTTTTTTAAAAAGGATAAGGCTACAAAAACAAGGTTATCTTAAAAAAATAGGAAAAATACTTAATATGATTAAAAAAAATAGATTTTGGGTTAAATATTATTTAAAAAAAATTAATTAAGTTAAAATAATATTGAAAGACATCATCCTACTATGACCATGCCAATAATTATTGCATCAAAGCCCCCTACCCATTGAATAAAAACATAAATAAGCAAGTCATTTCAATTAATTTTATTTTAATAAGCATGTTTTTTTCTTCAAAATATATTATATAAATTAAATTTTAATATTCGTAAAAGCAATTTGTCTAGCCCTCTCCTAATTTGCTTTTTTTTAAAGATTTGTTTTCGCAGTCTAAACAAGCCAATATTAATTTAAAAATTATATACATCATATACAAGTTATTATATAATTAGAATTTGAGCAGTGGCGTAACCAACATTCCATAAGGTGGGGAGGGTTACCTCTAAACTTTTTTGATCCGGCTATTCCCAGATTCTTCTAAGGTAAATTTAATTAGGATATTGGTTTATTTCTTTTCTGATTTTTTAAAATATGAATATCTATTATCTGTTTCTTAAAGTTGGCCAAACTATTAAAAGCACGTTAGTGCTTTATTAAAGAAGCTTTTATCAATGTTAAGTGGCAATTAATATATTTTAAAGTTATTTAACAAAAATAAAAAAAATGCCCAAATTTGTATTAGGAAATTATGGAAACACAAATTATCTAGTTTGCGTCATTAGTACTCTCAACTTCGCCAGCCTGAACAGAAATGAGTTATAAGATAAATAACAACTATGACATCACATCTTAGGCATGGAGTTGGCCAGCTTTTGAAAGCACTAATTCGAATTCTTAAGCCAATGTAGTGCAGTGCTGCAATCCATTTGGTAGTAAACATATATAAACATAATTGAAAAATATTCACTAGAAAAATAAGAAAATTGACATCATGATCGATAGAAAAATATATAAGCACTAAAATCAATTTTAAATAATTTTAAATATTGTTACTTTTTTTATTCTAAGTAATTAAATCTTATATATTTAACTATTTTATTTATTAAAATATATCATAAACGCGTTGTCTTAAATATCATTTTAAGTTTATAACCCCCCCCCCCCCCAATGTATACAATACGTCACTATAAAACAAAATTCAAAATAATGAATTTACTAAAATTAATAAGATAACGACAATTTCAAAATTTTCATAAAATAAATTTTTTTTATAACCCAAGATTATTTAACCCGATAAAGGCTTGCAATAAGTTGGCCTAAACCCCTCCGACAAAATTTAAGCCCTCTCACCTTTTAGCTAAATCCTTAACACGCTTATGAAATATAATATATATATTATTCAAATGTCATTTATATGTAAAGCAAAG
The DNA here is from genome assembly GCF_954871325.1 of Gordionus sp. m RMFG-2023. Classification (NCBI taxonomy): domain Eukaryota; kingdom Metazoa; phylum Nematomorpha; class Gordioida; order Chordodea; family Parachordodidae; genus Gordionus; species Gordionus sp. m RMFG-2023. The sequence goes on along the minus strand of NC_088775.1, from coordinate 10,644,973 downwards.
TTTGATTTTAAAAATTGTGATTTCATCTGAAAGATTTATTATACATGAATATTACAAAATATTTACTTATAAAATATTAATAAAAATAAGATTTGCATCAGAGAATTTTCTAAGAATTCTTTTCAAAATATTTTATAAAGTAATCAATGCATTTTTTTACTACATTTGAAGGGAATTTCGTAATTTATTAAATATTAAACAAATTACTTTTTATAATAATCTTTGAAATATTCTACTCACATATTGATATGTGCAGCGCCGTGCCGAGACTTTTGGTGGCCCAGGCCAAAAAATAATTTGGAGGCCCCAAAAACAGAATTTGCCTAAGCCTAATTGATAGCCTTTCTTAATGAAAATTAAAAGAATAATATTACTTTTATTAAATTTTAATCATAAATGAGTAATAGTGAAACAAATCCCTCCATTTAAGCCGATTTTTAAAAACGCTAACTTAGTATTTTATCCAGAAAAATATTATGCAAGCTTAAAGATTTTGCTCATAGATGTCCAAAATATAGTCATAGACTCAAATATTGTTATTTTATTTATCCTCATCGCCTTTTTATTTGCAAAAGATGTCAGTATAATCTAAATATCATTTTCTATTGATATTAAAGAGAGATTAATAAGTCGGTCCTGTGGCATACAGGATCGTAGATAAGTTTTAATTAAATTGAGCTTTGAGAAGTTCCGGTCTGCGGATGCCACGGTAAAAAAGGAATGATTAATGATTCTACAATGGATATATTTGGTAAAGCTTCATTTAACCTATTAGTGTTAATATAGCTTAAATTCCCAATGGAATTTTTTAGATCTTGCGGAATAATATTGCATTCTACCGTATGCTGATCTATTAAATATTTAATTGGCAACATTCTTTTATCTCTCTTTCAGGCACATTTATCAATTCTGGTATATTGAATATCGATCCGAAATGATCTTTGAAGAGCTTTAACTGTTGGAAACGTTCCTCCACTAGCTTAATCCAGTAATACATTGAAAAATTTAATCTCATATTTTTTGAAGATAATGTATAAACATGTCATTTCCATCGTAAGAAAATTGTTTTTGAACTTACCGTCTACGAATTAATGTTATTGAAGAAAAGCACTGCTCCTCTAAACTCATTTCTAATTGGGATCAAAGGGTCTAAAACTAGCATACTATATAATACAATATATATCAAGCTAAACATTAAATAGTCGAATCTAAATTTTAATTAAAATAACTCAATAAAATTAAAGTAATTTAAAGTGTACCCACCTGAAAGGTATATATATTAAACGAAGACTATATTGCAAACTTTTTTATTTTAAAATAGACTAATCAGAATATTCAATGCCTCATAGCTATTACAACTACAAAAAAACAAGGCCATATTTATATATTCTTAACAATTTTTACAATTTAAATAATTTTATTTACAAACGAATTAAAAAATATGGAAATGTTTTGGTATAAATCTGCACAACGTATATTATAGTGATAGCCAAATAAATAAAGAATTGATGATCATATGTTCTTTTGCTTGTGCTTGTCTAATTATAGCTCAAGAGTTGACAATTACATCGAATTCTAGATTATTATCAATACATTATTATATTTTAATTGTTTTTAAAATAAACTACTTTGAAAAAAAAAATTTCTTTGAACTATTATTGTTCGAAAGATAATTAAGAATTTCTCTGTTATTAGGGACAAAACAATTATAGCGATTTTTATTTAACTTTGTTAAAAAAATATGTTTAAATTTATATATATTTTTTCCCCAATTAAAAAAAAATAAACTTTAATTATAAACGAAACATTATTAAATGTGTACAATTGTAAATGAAAATTAACTCTAACAGGATTTTATTATATCTATATCAGATATTTATTCACTTACATAATATATTTTAATATTATTTGAAATTGTAATTCTTGAGGAATATGACTTTTGGCAGAACTTTAAATTGGTTCATACCAGGTGGCTCGTAGAAAATATTTCTCGTTTTGAAATCTTTATAACTCTAAACTGCGTCACTAGTTTTATTGAAATTTCATAACTTACAATGTTGTTGTTTTTTATTTTAAATTATTTTATTCACACATTGTAGTCTAGTGGATTTAAATGAGAGAAGTTAGGGAGGTCTTCGAGCAGATTTTATAAATAGTGGGTAGTAAGGAGATAAAATTTTATATTTGGACCGAGTGTTATACGAGGGAACGTTGTCTTGGATAAAGATTTAATTGTTTAATAAGGCTTTAACATCATGATAAAGGATCCAAACCTTAAAGAATATCGGTTCAGGTTCGGATACAACTACCGGTTGAGGTTCAGTTCTCCAATAATAATATCGGTTTTGAACCTATAAAACCCGGTTCAAACCTTATCACTACACGCTTATTAGAAAGAAAATAATATTTTTCAAAATTTTATCATTATTTTTTAAAAAATAATTTTCAGTCGTATACAATTAAAATATTTTCAAGATCCTCTTATGTCAAATTTTATCTATAAGGAGGAAGAATAAGATTTAGGGCTGGAAACACATATATATAATCTAACTTTGGTAGCGGCACCGTCAAATAACAATATAGAAATATATCTGAAATTAATTATTGATACTTATCACGTCAAAACTGATTATTAATCATCTGTTAAATTATTAAAAGGTGCACACAGGTTCACCGGCATTTTAAGAGGTACGGTTCAGGTTCGGGTGACAAATTTTTCAACAATTTAGTAAATAAATAACGGTTAATACAGGTTTAACGGTTAGATTTAGGTTTGGTTTGGATCCCTGATTAAAAATTCTTTTAGAATTTGATATAAATACAAAAATTACCGTCTAATTTTATTGGGCGTCAATTATTGAACGGCCTTTTATAATCAGGTATTTATGATGTAAATATTTCGTGTTAATAAATATAATGATTTATGATGTAAATATTTGGTGTTAATAAATATAATAATTTATGATTAAAACAGCCATATCCGCATCAACCGGAATCCGGATATGAATAAAAAATTGGATTGATTTGGGCTGGAGCTTAAAATTTATAAATATTTTGATAAAATTGAACTATCAGATTTCTACTTATGGTTCCAACAACAGCAAGCGCAGGGAGGGATTTACATCTTTAAAAAGAATTAAAGATTCGTAGAAATATATCAATTGAAAAAAAAAACAGAGTTTGAAAGAGAGTTTTCAAAGATTTTCTACCCAAAATTTTAAGCAAAAAATTTTTGAAGATCAGCAATTAAGAAGGTCAAAATCAATTTGTGATTTCATTATGAAAGTTTTTTTTGCATAAAAATCACAAAAGATTTACTTATAAAAAATTTTCTTTAAAATAAATTTGGAATTTTATGAATTAGACCAAAAAAAACTTGATCAAAATCTCAAGATTTTTAATTTTAAGAGCATTCCAAACATTGGGTAAAAAATATTATATTAAAATCTTACAATACAATAGTATTTGTAAGTATCTCAACATTTTACTCAAAGATAAATTCTGCTTATTTTTCTAATCTTTAAATTTTGTAGTGGTTTTGCAAAATTTAAAAAAAAAGGATTTTATTTGCTTTCCTAGTAGTAAACTTCACGCTTCGTGAATTTATTTTATTATCATAATTCCAGATGTTACGTTGTAGTATAAGGTATTGGCAGCCAAATTCTAGGCATAATCAATCTCTAGTTTAAATATAACTGATAAATATTATGATAAGAATAATCCTTTATCTCAAATCCATGAATGTATATACTTCACAAAACTATTTTTCATATATTTATATAAAAAATTCTATTTAATTTGAAAATGTTGGAAATCATGCGATTATAATATAATATAAACTTGTTTTTGTTTAAATTATTACATTTGCCATGAAATAAGATAAACAACGGAAAGAAAAATAAATTAAGGCTTAAAAACTCTGGCTCTTTCCTCTTTGATACCTAATGATTGCATTCACTAATCCTAACATATCCAATTGTCATTAGATATTAGAAGACTCCTATATGAATAAATCACTTTTCGTATTACCAAATAGAGATTGACGTTACCCTGATGCCCTATTAACTTTGTTGAGCCAAACCAGACAACTTGTGAAAAATATATTTAAAGGCCAGACCATAAAAATTTTTATAGCTTTAATTAAACAATTTTGCCTTATTTTCCTTGAGAAAATTATTACAGGCCGGACAATTTCTACAAAAATATTTTGCATACCGGGTAAAAATTTATGATCCTGGCCTTTTAAATATTTCACTGGCTGGGCTACGCTGACCTCTATCACCAAGTATGTGCCCCCCCCCATAAAAATATGGGTAGGATCATCTTACAAATTTAAACAAAAATTACTAATATACATTGTCCTAATCTCAGTTAAATTTTAATTATTTTATTTGAATCGAGGCGAAAACATCATTTATATATTATATACCGTTTTTAAAAACAAAATAAAAAACTTTTAAGCCTGGCCCGAATTTTTAAAATTTTTCAGGCCTGCATCTTTCTTTCTTTCTTTCTTTAAATTTCGGCCGACTTTCAGAGATCTCTGACGATTCTATTTTATTTATGGAAACAGCCCATAATTCCCAAAATAGGATCAGAGTAATTTCCACTCATGACACATAAATGATGGCCTCAAAGGTGATCTCCTTCCTGGGATAACAAAACCAATGCACATCTCATAGAATGGAGGAGGGGGGGGGGGTATCCATTGCCTCAAAACTTAACGTTTGTAAAATAGAGTTGTCTTTATGAAGTTAATTCGGTTTCAACAATGTGGCGGCAGACGTCTTGGTTCACCAGTTGGTGGCAACAAAGCTGTCATCAGTAATATCTCAAGTTTCTCTACCATAATAAAAAACGCTCAACAGACTACTAAAAAATTTATTTTAGAGATGTCCTGAAAAAAATATTATTTTTTTTCTTCTATTTTATTCATTAATCTTTATACGTCCAAGCATTACTACTCTAAAGAGTAATATTTATATATGTCGTATTGGGATATGAAATCCATAACTATTTGAAATCTCTTAATTTAAAATAATTTAATGCTTTTTAAATTTGAACATTTTATTTGACCGGAAATGTGAGCAGGTATGAAGTACTAACGTACTAACACTGTGAATTTCAGACAATTTTACTGAAAACTTTTGAACCCCACTTAACTATTCTTACATCGATTTTGCATATAACTTTATTATTTCCATGGGATGTTAATCTAATTAATAAAGAGATACCAGTTAGTTGATATATCGTTTTATTTATTTGTAGGGTAGATTTTGATTACAATATTAGTCCTATTTTTTTTAAAAATTAATGATTTTTTTTACTAATTTTTAATTTTATTAAATTATACCAAAATATATTTCGCAATATAAAATCAACATATTTTTTTTAGTTAAAAAAATAATTAACTAATTTGACTTTTATAAAAAAAATTTAATTAAAAGTATTCAATTTTTTAAAAATTTTTATTTTTACAAAAATTTAATGGCAATAATGGCAAATGATGTTTATTTTTTTACTGTATAAACAAAAATATCGAAATCGTAAATAAACAACATTTAATTCAAATATAAATATCAAAAACTGCAGGCCCGGACAAAAGCCCGATTAGGCCACTCTTTTTAAAATTAACACGGCCACCGGCCGAATATTATAAAAATCGACTATCCATATATATATATATTATATATAAAAATAATAAAGTTGTGTCATAAAATGATTTATCACATTCATTCACATCTCATATTTTTAGCTAATTAATTTGAGAGACCAATTTATAATTTTTATATTCCCTTTAAATCCAAACTTTTTTCTAATTAGTAAAAAAGAAATATTTTTAATAAATTCTTTATTTATATAAGCCTTAGATGCAAAATTTCTTAAATTTTATTTTACAACATATTTAAGAAAAATAATAAAAATGATTCCATATTTGCTGAAAAACGAACGGAAAAATGAATTGGTAGATTTTTCAAGTCTAAAATTTTTTTTTTAAATAATATTGGCAGCCTGAATATAAAAACCTGGGTCGAAATTTCTTTTACAATCCCAGTATGGGCCGGATCGTGCAATAGGTACCTTTACGGGTCTCTGATATTAAAATTTATATATCTTGATTGGGTAATTCCGAAAGAGCTTCTAGCGCTTACTATAAATCAAATAAAATTTGGCCTTCAAACAAAAAATTAATATATTTTATGTTTGTGGAGTAGAAGGGGGGGGGGGGGGTGGCATTTTAAAGTGAATTGAATTAGTAGATATCGAAGATGTAAAAGATTTTAGCCAAAAAATATTACTTAAGCCTCGTGATGCGCAAATGGAAAGCAGAGAGGATTGACCCTCTTTTGACCAAATCTCGAGACTTAGATAAAAATAGAAGCCCCTAAATCGAGGTACTTTTAAAAATAAAGCATAAATATTAAATTATGATTATAATTATTCTAGGGGTGGTTCTCCCGGGAAAGATTCATAGTTAAGGTAAGGCTATTGTCATAAGTTTATAAGCTTATGGACCTCCATTTTTTAAAATAACCCCCCCCCATAAAAAAATTAATATTAAAAACATCCACCCTCGAACCAGTGAGCCTTTCAAATGAAAACGCCATTCGCTCCGATGATATCTCTCATTCTCTGGAAACAGTATCCCTTTGACTTGAGACTATACTTGTCTTGATTTTTCAGCAAAGTCCAACCTCTCATTTACTGCAATCGAAAAGGCAAAAATCCTTAAAAAATAAATATGCTGGTCTAACCAACACTGTGCTCATACCAACCGTTTCTAATATATGCATGTTGGGAAGTAAGGCCCTCAATTTCATTAAAAACATAGGGGAAAAAAATGAGACATATCTCTGGGATCCCAATGAAGAATTTTACCTTCGTCATCAGATTTCTCTCTCGAAATCTGCCGGTCCAATTTTTTAAGCACTCACTCTTTTCTAGGTGATATGTACCTTTTTTAATATTTATTAATTATTTTTTTAGTTCTTTTTAATGTTTATCTTTATAAAATATATATTTTTATGGTATCGCGTCATTACAGAGAAACCATTACAGAGAAAACATTTACAGAGAAACTTTTACAGAGAAAATAATTAAAGAGAATGTCGTTTAAAGAGAATTTTTTTATAAGAGAATTATTTAATAGAGAATGTATTTTACAGAGAAACTTTTACAGAGAAAACAATTAAAGAGAATGTTGCTTAAAGAGAATTTTTTTATAGAGAATTATTTTATAGAGAATTATTTTATAGAGAATGTATTTTACAGAGAAACTTTTACAGAGAAACTTTTACAGAGAAAACAATTAAAGAGAATGTCGTTTAAAGAGAATTATTTTATAGAGAAAACTATTATAGAGAATTTTTTATGTTTAAAGAGAATTATTTTATAGAGAAAACTATTATAGAGAATTTTTTATAAAGAATATGATTATTTTATAAAAAATTTGTGTAATTATTACAAGGAAAAAAATTTACAATATTTGAAATAATATTAAATATTATAATTACCTTTATAATGTTGTTAAAAGTTACTTTGGAAATGTAACTGTAATAAGTTAAGTTAGTAGCTAAATTTGGAGAAATATAACTAGTTACAGTTACTAGTTTTCTTTTTTTAAATATAACTAGTCACTACTATTTTTCATAAATAACTAGCGAAATTTTTATAGAGAAAACTATTAGAATTTCTCATATGATATTATAAAATTTGGTTAAAAAATTTATAACGCTCTCAAAAATAATTATTGAGCTTTTGGTGTAATTTATCCGTGATTTAATATCATAAACCTTAGATAATCTTAAAATGATGATAAATAAGAAATAAATGTTATATAGAGCGCTTTCTTATATTTTGTGAATGCCAAATTAGAGAATAGAATACCATTTGTATATGAAGTTATTATAAGATAAACCTAGATAAAATACCAAATAAGAGGTTAGCAATGTTCATTTCGAAATATCAAATAAATTTTTATTCATAATAAATCCAAATAAACATAGTATAAATAATATACCAATATAAAAAAATACAATTATATTATTAAATTAAACATTTAAATTTAAATTGTGGGATAAAGCCCTTAAATAATCCATCATGGTTCTTGAATGGAAATCTTCAACAATTAGAAGAATCCTTTTGGATCTTTCTCGATATTCTTTCTTTGACACTGGAGCTAATAGTCCTAAAGAATATTGTTCCAATTTGTAACTATTAAGGCTATCTTCGTCTTTGAGAGCTATAAATGAAAAGATTTTTAAAATTTAAAATACAATATAATTACTAACTCTTTATAAATTTCCAGATCGTTGGATGATGGGAACTTATATGAGACGAAAAACTCCGATGCCAGCCCTCTACAGAATTATTTGTATTCGGTTCACTAGCTAGTGTCGATTCATAACAATTCCATAGGGAAATACCAAATATTGGAGATCTCCTCTCCATCGCTATCATTTTCCCAATCCATGTCTCTTCAAAATATTCTATCAAGGGGGCAAGAATAGCCCTATTTTCCTGATAGAATATGGAGGCACATAATTCCTCAAATCCGTGAATTACGTCCTCAACTGGGACATATGCCAGTGACATTAGCATCTTTATATACATAGCAAAATTAGTTTCGCTTTTGTATGCATTGCAAATGCGGGGATTTTTCTGGACCGTGCGCCATATGCATTGCGACATATGAAACAGACACCCGCGCATTGCAGTCATTGGAAATGACTGTTTAAAAGCAGATAAGGCTGCTAATTCAAAATCAATCATAATAACTTTTGGATTTAAAAAAATTTGGAAATTTTTAATTTGATTGAAAATATTAAGGTAATCTTGTTGGCGACGTGATGCCATCAGAACATAAATAGCGGGAATAATGGTTTTATGTTTCATCCCGTGGATGGTGTATATTTGTTGGAAGAGAGGGAGGCATGTTTTGAATGTGCCATCTGCATACCATTTATCGCATGTTGATAAAATTGTAAATTTTAATGGTAGAAAATATTATGCATCGGTGATCATGATGACCACTATCATAAAGTAAAAATTGTTCATTATTATTGGATAATTGATATTCGATTTTAAACATGATATAAGATTATAAAACTTTCTGAAATTCAAAAATAGAGTTTTACATTGTGTCAATTTTACTCTATTTTAATGCTACCAAATATAATGATATAAAAAAATTAAATTTTATCTATTGGACCGATTTCTTTCAAAATTAGTACCTCTTTCTAAAAAACTCACTTTATTTCAAATGATGAACAAATTTAAGAAAGTTTAGCAAAAAGATAATTAAGATATTAATGTATTAAATAAATGATGGTAAATTGAGATGTAAGATTGGTCTTTTGTAAGTATTTCATACATATCGTTAACACATAGTATATGGCCAGTCAATACATACTATGTTTTGACTGGCCAAAAAAACATTATGCACACCCTAAGTAATAATTACACAAATTTATACAAAAATGTTATATATTATATAGATTAACATTTTTTATAATATAATCATATTCTTTAAATAAAATTTTATAAAAAATTCTCTATAAAATCATTCTCTGTAAAAATATTCTCTATAAAATCATCTCTGTAAAAACATTCTCTATAAAATAATTCTCTATAAAAAAATTCTCTTTAAACGACATTCTCTGTAATTGTTTTCTCTGTAAAAGTTTCTCTGTAAAATACATTCTCTATAAAATAATTCTCTATAAAAAAATTCTCTTTAAACGACATTCTCTTTAATTGTTTTCCCTTTAAACGACATTCTCTTTAATTGTTTTCTCTGTAAAAGTTTCTCTGTAATTGTTTTCTCTGTAATGGTTTCTCTGTAATGACGTGGAACCATTTTTTATATATATAATTTTTACTATATTCTAATTTGTTTTTTTTAAATATATTTTTAAATTAAATTTAATATTGTTCATATTTGTTATAATTTTTTACATTTTTTTTTAAAAGTTTTTTATGAATAAAAGTATATAAGTTAAAAAAAATTATATAAATCCCACCATCGTCAATTTATATTTTTACAATTTTTTAAGTTTAATTTATTTTTTTTCAAGTTTGGACCGCCGTATAATTCTTGTTAAAAAGATCAATTTATTAAAACGGGTGACCCAATATTTTAACCAAATAATAAAACGCGAGTTTGGAGATATTGCTCATAGATGGCAGAAAGATTTGGGCATCTATCAACGAAATGGCGAGGCTTGCGTAATATTAGTTTGGCTAAAATCATAAATTAAAACCAATTAAACAAGCCGTTTAACAAAACTCCCTCTCGCCCATAACATCCACTCAAATTGATTTAAAAATTTAGATTTTTACTTGTGGTCTCGACAAATTACCCAAGACTTTTATAAAAGCAAACGACCGAGAAAAGGGTTTCGAATAGTGTTATTAAACGGCTCTTTAAGCCGATTTTTAAAAACGGTTAGCTAAATATTTTAACCAGGAGGATATGCACGCCTGAAGATTTTGCATCTTTATAGGCCTAAAAGTAACATCTAATGAAATCTCGAGGTTTAGACAATACTTTTTTCTGGCTAAAATATTTAGTTTTTCTTTAAAAATTCGACTCAAATGGAGCCGTTTAACAACACTAGTCAAAATCTAAAAGGGTAAAAGCCATAGAGAAGGTTGATAAAAAATAATCGTTCGTTATATACCTTTTATTAATACTTAATACACGTTGACGTAATTCTCTGCTTCACACATAAAATAATACCAGAAAATATGAATAATAAAATATTATCTAAAATGGCAACAACAAAGAAAAATTTTCCAATATAATTACAAATATTAAAAATTAATTATTTTTTAAAATATTTAACTTTTAGACCCTATATACAAAACAAAAATTATTCAATTTATTTATATGAATCTTTGATGTGGCATAATTATATGTAAAAAATATAAAGAGAAGAATGAAAAGGTCTGAGAATAAAAATGCCAATCTAAAAGAGAATATTAAATTTATGAATAAATTATTTCTCAATTCATTAAATATAAATGAAGGGGGCTTAAAAAAAATTTGATTTATATATATAACAAATATATGAGATAAATCGATTTGATTAATCTTTAAGTTTGTCAAAAATTATGGGATACTAAATCAATTCTTAACCAGTTTTATATATTGAGGGGATTACAAATTACATTGATAATTTTATAGAATATAATTAAAAAGAAAATATATTTATATCCTCCAATTAATACGTTTTAAGAATATAAAGTATTTTCTTAAAAAACCTTAAAAAAATCTAAAAACGAATGGCAAAAAAACTAATTTTCGAAATCGCGAGAAGGAAATGAGTGTAATATTTTTTTTTTAAAACCAACTTAAAATAAAAAATAAAGGTATCAAAACCTGGGGTAAACTGCAAAGAAAGCTTGCGACCCAACATGCTATCATCATTCCCTTTTGCCTTCTTTCGGCATAGCGAACCGATAATGGATGCAAAATTGACATATATCTATCGATCGCTATGCACACCAAAACAAAGGACGAAAGGTAAAGACCGAATATACGCACGAACATCAACAAACGACAGGCGATATCCCCGGCCATCCATTTGACAGTTATTCTCCAAGATATTTCTAAAGGGATCAATAAAAACGCCACGAATAAATCGGCTATGCACAAGTTGAGTAGGAGAGTTCTCATCCGGAAATAGGATGTGGAGGACGCGAATATGAGAGTCTTTTTCTTGAACGTGTCCTTCAGGCTGGCAAAACTTCGTTTGGAAAAGGTGACGGGGCTAGTCAGAAACACGGAACGATTCAATTTAGAATACTGGTAGGAATCGTTATAAAAGTTTTCCGATTGAACCGATAATCCATCAGGCATCAGCGATTTTGCACTCGAAATTAGCCCTCCTCCCGTTTTAGCATAGCTATTATTATTATTATAACGAGGCAAGCGCGGATGATGATAAAAAGATCTATAAGTAGCGGCCGAGTTAAGACTGACTATGAAAATTATGTTGGCTAAATTGGCCAAGGCCGCTATGATAAATAATATGGAATACATTATGATCGCGAATAGGTTAATATTTGTGAAAATAAGTTCGGGATCGTGTTTAGTAGAATTTGCTGAGAAATGATCATAAATCCATAATAAATCGGATATATTACTACTTCCCATTAGGTATTGGAGCGTAAGGTTCAAATTCATCTTCTTTTTTTTAAACGAAGATCGTGCTAACGATTTTGAACAATTTCAAGTTATTGCAATATACCATAAATTATATGTGATGTATTTTCGTGTGGAATTCTGAGATATCTAACAAATTAAAAGATGGAAATATGACGAATTTTCTTTTTCTATGCTATTTTTTACGCGTTATGTTTATGATAAGTATTTCCTAATTCCCCTCTTATTGAATTATAAATTCGGATATAAATTTTAATTTAAAATAAAATTAAACATTTTTAAATTTTGTTGAGCTAATAATTTTATTAATAAAGAATAAAACTTGCACAACTTTAAGTAGAATTCAAAAAAAAATAAAATAAATATAAAATTATGGCAAAATGCACAAATAAATGCATAATATTTTTTTTTTAAATTAACCAATAAAAAAAAATAGGTATTAAATTTCGGAACCCTGTTTAAATATAATAAATATTTTTCTTTATATTATTTTTTAGAAAAAAATAAATTGATAGAATTATCAAAATATTTTTCATCTTTATTTTTGAAAAAATAAATTATATTATTTAAAATTTTGGAATAAAAATAACTTTTAAAATATTATCTAATTAATTATTTTATACTGACATACAAAGTAATCTCTCTATCCAGGGCACATTTTAGATTATTAGATGGGGACTCGATATCAAAATGAATAGAAGCGGCTGGAAAAACTTCTAATTCTTAAACTGAAATTTTATGAGAGAGTTGTGAACTTAAATTATGTTTTTGCAAATAATAATTATATTATATATAAACTCCTTAATTCATTCTAAGATAATCAATAAAAAAAATATTTTTTTTTGTTTTTACCAATATTTAAACAATAATTACGAATCCAATCAGCTATGAAATGAATTAAATTAAATGTAACAATATACAATTAATAGTGATTATTTCCCGATATAATTAGTTCATGTAGATTAAAATTTGTTCTACATAAAAGAGAAAGATTGGACTATTTAAATTCACCAAAACTAATAATGAACATTTTATATATAATAATCCATGGTATTGTTGTTAAACGGCTCGATTTTAAAAAACGGCTTTCCCAATATTTTAGCCAAATTAAGCAAACTTTACGATTTCGTTAATAGACTGCGATCTAATCTATAAGTAAAATCTTCAGTAAAATATCGGGTTAAAAGTTTTTCAAAATCGAGCCTTTAACAACGCTATTGCCAGGAAAAGCAAAATATAAAATATGATCTTGATTTCGACATTTTCAACTGAAAAGGAAGTAGGGGTGGTAGCATATATAAAGGACTCATTTTGGAGATGAGACACAGTATCAAAAAAAATGCAAATATTACAAAAAAAAAACAAATTTAACTCTTTCACATTTTCTAATTTATAAATTCTGTTTAATCATCATCTTTACCTATCTTTTTTATCCTCCCAAGGACATATAGCATCATTAGTAACTGATTCACTCTAGAGTATAAAGTAGTTTCACATTATATTTTCATTCCCTCGTCCATTTAAGCAACTCTGCTTAAGATCTTAGCGCTTACAAAATTCTTCGAGGAAAGTAATTCTATTAATTTTAAAATATTATAATAAGTTGATTTATATTGATCAAATAATTTAGAATATTCATAAAACTCGGATATCGTTAGTGACATTAATATTTATTATTATATGAAATAAAATAAAAATTGAAGTATATAATTTAACTACCTTTATTATAATAAATTAATTATGAATTTAGTATAAATGCAAAATAAAAAAAACGATCTTGATCCTCAACGAATATTATTAGCCAAATGCCGTGGCCTCCTGTAACTTGGGGGTGCTTCCCGCCATTTTTATGGCGAGTTTTTAATAAAATGATTTTATATGCCACTAGGAAAATAGGATTGATGTTTAAGGAATATTCGACGAATACAGAATTTGTTTGCAATGTTAATTTTTAAACCATCTCCCGTTACAAAAATTGATGAGTATCTTATTTCTTCTTATAAATATTCTGAACAATATTTAAGAAAAGACCTTTAAATTATTTTTTTAAGGCTTTTCAAAATGTCAAAAATTAGATTCATAAACTTTCTAAACTTTAATTTAAAATAAATAATTAGCTATTTAAAATATAAAAATAAAAACATGTCCAAAACATAATTTTATAGAATTTTAAATATTTAACAAACAATTTCATCAAAATTTAAAATTTACGAAAGTTTTGAATTTTTTTTAAAATGGTTTTTGCACAGTTTAAAAATAGAAAATAAATTATATTTACACAATTTTTTATTGATTTTGAAGCAATCTCTCAACCCTCAACTCAGATTTGAATTATATTATAATTTTTTATAATCCTCAAAAAACGAAAATTTATTTCCTTTTCATATAAAAATCTCTAAATAATTTTTTTTAATATATATACTTTTTATCGTTTTTTGTCACTTTTATATTCTTGTCTTCTTGAAAATACAAAAAAAAACCCTATATCTAAAGGCTTTATTGGTTAAATATTTGTAACGCTTGATAGAATTTTATTTCTTACTCTATGTCTATTCCTTTAATTCTTATAATATTATATATGCTAGATATCGGCCATAAGGGAGATATTTTAACAGCTATAGGGACCCTATTTAATGCCGCCAGCAGATGCCAAAATATTTTAACTAAGTCAACAGGCGATAAAAGCTAGTACCATCAGATTCCGGGAGAAAAAAGTGACAAACCTTGAGGTTAGGTTTTGTGCAGAACCCTGGCATAAATTTCGCCCCATGGTTGACAAACCTGTTCAAATATACTTCAATGGGTCTACAATAATTACTACTCTAATAAGAAAAAATATTTCTTAGAAATTAAATCACTAGTTCTGGTTTTATATTTTTTAATCTGGGTGATTTATTTTTTAATTTAAGCGTTTCATTTATATATCTGGACAATTATTACTTTTTCTGGATAATTAAGTTTTTTTTATCTGGACATTAACAAATAATTCTGAGTATTTGAGTATGTCCTGGTTCCACTTATTACAAAACACTGGCTAGCGTGGACTAAACAAAAAAGTAAGAAAAAATAACAAGAACGAAAAAACGAAGAAAACAAAAAAAAAAGGAAAAAAACATACATAAAAAATAAAATAAGGAGAAAAAAATCCAAAAAAATAACGATGCCACCAGACACCTAAAACAAACAAAAATGAGGTGTCCTAGTTAACAACCAACCCTAATAAGTATCCAAAAAAATAAAGAAAGAAATATCAGTGCATTATGAATGATTTAGGATTCAAGTATAGAGTATTTTCATCAATTTTTTTTTAAAAAATTGAATATGTCAGATCAAAAATAATCATTGGCAAATTATTAGGAATTCTCCAATGTGAATATTGTGTGTAAAATCATTGTCCATCCCCTTTTTACAAAAATTATAATATGACGCAATTTTGTTAAGCTCAGAAAAAAATTATTCCTTCGAAATCAAAAGAAATTTGCATAATTTTTTTTTTAGTATTTTAACTTTATCTTATATATTTTAACACAAATTTAATTAATTATTAATTTATTTTATTAAATGTGCAAATTTATTTTTATATGTTTTTTATATATCAAATTTTAAGTTTAATAAAATTGCAATTCCCAGCTCGGCCTGGATACACGGGCCGGGCCATATCTTAATTTTAATATAACCGGGCTAGGCCTGCATATTTTTGAAATACCCGGGCGGGGTCTAAAATTTGGAGAAAAATAATTACCCGGGCCGGCCCATATATTTTAAAACCGAATATTTTAAATCGCCATTCTTAGCTATATTGATATAATATTTTTAAAAAATCCGGGCCAGGCCAGGTCGTGCAAATGGTATTTCTACAGGTCTCTGATATATTTCCCATACACTAATAATAGCATATTTTTACAGAATGCGGGTGTCGGTAAATAATCACATACTAAAATTATATTTAAAACTGGTTAAAATAAAAATAAACTAAATATAGGCCTATGCAAGATGTGATGTGAATACAATAATTATCTGAAATAAAATCCAATTCCCTGGAAGATTACTCCCCAGAAGAAGAAAAAATTTAAGAAAATTCCTGAAAAAAATTCCCCGATAAATAAATCATAGGAATATAATTCCCTGGAAAAAAAAATTACCCGGGAAGGGAAAAAGGATTTACCATCAAAAAAAATATCCATTTTTTTTAGATTCTAGAAAATAATTTTTTTTTAGATTCTAGAAAATAATTTTTTTTTATATTCTAGAAAATAATTTTTTTTTAGATTCTAGAAAATAATTTTTTTTAGAAATTTTTAAATTAATAAAAAAAAAATTCTCTGGAACATGTATCCCTGAAAAATATTTCCCAAATAAAATTGTTAACCAAAATTATAAACAATAAAAAGCAGTTAATGTTAAACTAAAACCTTAATTTTTAAAATATTATTGATTAGATAAATCATATAAGGTGTAACAATATAGTCTTATCCAGGAACCCAGTTATGGTAAAAAATTTAGCAAAACAATTAATTCTAAAATAAACTAAATACCTAACTATTTCATACCCCCTAACCAAATTATCGGTCTCTGATGTTAAGCAAAATATTATCATAAGTTTACATTTAATTGTAGGTTTCATGTTTTCTTTCCAAAATGTCAATAATCTAGTTTTGGTATTGATCAATATATTTCTAAATTAACCAATTTAAACGCTCGAAATTAAAATTAAAATACTTCTTAAAGGTTGAGAACACTCAAAGGTTAGGATAAATATTAAATGGATAGAATTATTTCTTTGCTCAGTTAAAAAAGTGAATTGACAAAAGGCGGATTCAGTTTAAAAGGTAAATCTCTCAGAAAAATATATGGAACAAGATATATTCATTAGCAATTATCGCGGTATTGCTTTCTTCCCGATATTAATTACGTTAATAAAATTCGATACATATCATTTACAAAATAGTTTTCATTATATGGCCTTCGCTATAAAATTTCGGCTATTATATATTCACGATAAAAGTTTCTCTGTTGTGTATTTCCTCTAAAAAAATCTTGGTAAAGGGTTTTTCTATAAAAATAAAGTTCGATATGGTCTTTGCTGAATAGTATTTGCGAATGTAGATTCACGACAAAAGTTATAAAATCATTTCGTTTTACTTTTAATAAACATTCGCTTTAAAAGTTTCGCGAAAATGTTATAAAAGTTACGTAAAATTTAAACCTGTATTGAGTTAAAAATCTTTGAAGTATTTTTTTTTAAAATAAATTGTGACCTTATCTCGAAAAATTTTTTATATTTAGAAATTATAAAAAATTTAATTATATGTTAGCTGCAATGTGTTTTTTCAGGCAATGTGTTATTTTTCTAACTATAAATCATTTTTTGAGTTTCATTTTTTTGATTTTATCGGAAATGGATTTAGAACACCTATTTTATGAATTTTAGAAAATTTTGCCGTTAACCTTTGAGTTATTTTTAATTTATATATAAAATCTATGGACAAATTAATATAAATTATACTTATTCAAATGTTAATGACAAGATTGACTTAAATTCATTGAGTAGGTATTCCAAACACGCTGAAATACATTTCTTGTAAAATCAAATTTTTAAATCTTAGAAAACGCACATACAAAATGATTTAAAGTTGAAAAATAACACCGTTTTCATTAAATCATAATATATAAAAATTATGTTTAAATATTTACTTATTTTCTTCAAAATACAGTTTAAAAAATAATATGACAATTGTTATTTTCCTATATTTCATCTTCACTGAAATCATTAACATTATTTTTAATTATTTTTACCAATTTGCCAAATTCGAAAAAAAATTTGTATCTTTGGCGGCAGTGTTATTTTTGATATTTATAAAAAAAATTAAAGTTAATCGGGGTTTTCCCGAGGAATGATTCTTCACTTTTTATTTTTTCAAATCTAAAAATTATAAATTTTTATAAGGGATTTTCCTGGGTTTTTTTTCGGGAAATTTTTATCAAGGGAAATTTTTTCGGGAAAATTATTTTCTGCGTACCGCCTGATGTAGGCTGGTCTAGTGTATTGAAGGCCTATTTTGGCTAGGGTACTCCGTTCATCTATTTATACTTTTTTAGAGTTACAATTCATTTATAACCCCAAAATAAAATTTGAATATATTTTTAGGTTTGGAAAGTTTTAGAGGGTGGCCTATCCTCCAAATTCTTCCTCTCAAAGCTACAGCATTGCTTATATACTATAAAGGAATTGCAAAACAACTTACAGGAGTTTAGGTTGTTTTATTCAAATTTTATTAGGATTCAAGTTGCTATCTTTAGGAGTGAGCAAAAGTAAAGCTCTGAAATATTCTTTCGTGAAACATTTTTCCCTACTATGTTTAACTGGGTCAAAAGATAAATGTTTTATTTCGCAATAATTGAATACTGCTTATTTAAACGGGGAGGGGGTTATTTGAGTTTCCCTACATGTATCTCTCGGGGGATAAGTGTAAGAGGGTGGGAAGTTATAATATTTTGGGGGTAGATAGGTTTATCTTGCCTCCAAAATTTTCTTATGAAGATAAGTAAAATTTTCATGATAAAATAATTTTCATTTAATATATAGTAACATGATTTATTTAGATTCGGTTGACTAAAAAATATGCCATTACAATTTTAGAAATATAAAATCTTATTTAAATAAATATTATGGACTTTCACACATTTTAGACATTATACTAATTCATATTTTTACTGTTGAATCTTAGAAGTTTATTATACTTTATTTTATTGTGTATTTTAACGTCTATATTATATATTTTCTCAAATCAATTTCCGTTTATGCGCATCTTTGTGTATTTTTATTTTAGACAAATTTGAATTTTAAACCTTAACCGAACCGAAACCTCTATAAATAAGGTGCGGATCCCTGTTTATTTTTATTATGAATTACCTTTTCCATACCATTTTTATATTATAACAAAATTTTAGACGATATTTAAAAAACAAACAATTTAATTTAATTTTCTTGAAAATTTTATTTCATATAGTATAACTTGTAGAGGATTTGATTAATTTAAATAAAAAAAATGACTTTCTCTAATTTAATTTAGCCAATGCATATCATAAAGCTATTTAAAAAAAAAAAGTAACAAGCTAATGGCTCCTAGTTTTAAAAAGTCGCTTTCGATACTTTGACGTTACTTTATAAAAAAAATAGTAACTAAAATATAATTAATTAAAAAATTAATATTTGTAATTAAAATATTTTAAAAATATCAATCATTTCCAAAGTTAACACTAACAAGTTATCTTTTTACCCTCTAGTTGTTAGACGAAAAATATATACAATTAATTTACCTTTATTTTTATTTAATATTAATAATATTTCTTAAATTTCGAAAGAAACGATATTATCAATTCGAGATTATTTTCATTTCATTTTCCTACATATTTTTTAATTATTTTTGATCAGATGAAGCGATTTAAATAAATAATATAATAAGAAAATTTTTGAATTCAATAAAATTTCAGAAATATATATTATAATTTCATTTCAAACTAATGATAAAATTATAAAATAATCTATATATTAATGAATAATTATATATTATATCTGAAAATCCGTTCAACTTTTTTAGACCTTTTTTAATCAAGAAATTATCAAAACTATCTCATCTTATAATCATCATATTAATAAATTTTACGATTTAAATTAACCCGCATTTCGTGGTCCCTTCCATATTTATTTAGGAACTACTTCTGTAACTGAGAGAAATCTCCCACAAAAATCTCTAATATAGGTCATTTTTAATTTAAAAAACTAGTATAATTTAAATATACTTATTCACATATTAATAATTTATATATCTATATTATAACTCTTTATCTTACAAATGAATAACTTAAAAAGGGCGTTAAGACATAAATATATTGTAAGATGTTTTAAAAGACATTAAATTGTTAAAACAGGATGGCCGGCTATTAAAAACTTACCAACAATTCCATTTTATTGTAATTTTTATTCTATCTTTCTAGCTGAATAGAATATTAATATCGTGTGCAAAAGCCAAAATATTTTTCCTATCATTTTAAAACTAACATTCAATACACAACACAATAGTTATTAACTAACTTGTTGCTTTTCTTAATATCTATGTAGTCTACTAAAATAGTATTTAAAAATTTTACCAACAAATTAATGAATTTAAAAATTATTCTCAGTTATTTAAGCTTTAGGGCCACCTTATTATGTAGAGATAAATTTTTTGAGAAAACACAGTTGTGAACTTAACGACCTAGAATAAACATTCAAACAGTCTTTGCCTCTAAATAATATTTTATTATCCCGCGGCTAACCTTTATTTCAAAATTTAGATACCATAAATTATATAAATTATATAAAGAGTATAATAATTAGAATAGATTACATTTAAGATATTTTATTATAAAAATTCATACAATTATATTTAATTGGCGAGAAAAAAAAAATATGGTTTCTCTCCAACATAAATATAGTTTGTTTTTTTTAAATAAATAAAATATATCACTTTGGAGTTTGGAAAAATATTAATACCAGAATAACGGCGAAACCATGAATTCCATGCTATTTTATTAATTATATATTTTTTGTTTACGATATGCAAGATATAATTAGCCCAGATAAATTTTTTCAGACCTGTCCGGGAACCGGGATGGGCTTTGCAGTCCAACCCCGGGCTTATATCCCCTGTCCTAGGTTATATTTGTTGTGGATTTAAGGCAACTCTTGATGTTTCCTAATAGTGTTGTGCTACAATTCTTACGGATACAAGTAAATTTTGTTGGCTACGTTATACAGAAAAAATTATCTCTACAATTAATTAAATTTAATCTCTAATTTCTTTTCCCTTATTTATTTAATAAATTTTTCCTTATAAGAGAAATTCGCTCTACTTGATAAAACTAAAACAAATGAAAATTATTCTTTATTCTGAAAACTATTTACACTTTAAGTTAGAAATGGGAAAAAAATTTCTACACTCTTCTCCTTACTTTGTAGATACTTGTTTAACCAATCATAGCTACAAGAGAGAGGATAACAGATTATATATTATATTTAACCAAAAGAAACATATACTTATTAAACCTGTCTTTGATAAAAAGAAGTTATCTCCTCTAGTTTTTTGAAATCTTTTAAGATAAAATAAATAAGACAATATTCGAAACAATCTCGATGAATTGGCTAGTAGAATCTTCGCTATTATAGCTCAGAGACAAATTCTTAATGGACACACCGTTTCTTCTTATTATGGGGAGGGATTCGGCGGTTAACAGAGACGCCTATTCCTCTTTTCTTTCGAGTCGTCTTACTCCATTCCATGGGGAAGTTTTGCCTCGTATAAAACTAATAATGATATCATCTTTTTAAATATGTGGTGGCAAATAATGAGGATCAACGATCAGGTGACTGATTCAGGTTCTATCAACCCTCGACTGGAACTGGATCGAATGACTGGGACCACTTTGAGGACCTCAGTCGACCGGTCTTTTAATTATTTTCGGTCCGGACCTTTTAATATTAATTTGTCTTACTATTCAATTCATATAATTTTTCATTTAATTTTTATGTATTATTTTATTTTGAATCACTTTGGAGGAGTTAACTTTAGTTTTTATGATTCTTTTTTTAAGTTTATTTTTATTCATGCAATATACTATGAAAAAGAAGTTTGTCATAAAAGTATTTTACTTTTAAATTAAATGTCTGTATTATTTATTATAATATTCATATTCATTTGATGTTGTTATAATAAAATACTTTTATACTTAATAAAATAAGAATTCAGTCAGGGAAAAAAGAAAATATGTTTAAAATAACAAAATAAATTTAAAGACACCAGTCTTTTGTATAACGTGGCCCGACCCTTGTATATCGTTCCGGTCTAGGTTAAAGGTCGGACCTTGACCTTCACTAGTAGTGGCGAAGGTGGGAGATAGATATTTTTTACCCTTTGCCAATCAAGGAAAAATTACTTTTTCATTTATTTATATTTTTCTTCTCAATTGAATTAAAACATATTATTTATTTATATGTTATTTAAATTTGCAATATCATCTCCCTATTTATATAAAATACTTTTATAAACTTATAGTTTATGATTTATTTATATGTAGTAAATTACTTTGACTTATTGTGGAAGTAGCTTTTTATAAAATTCTTAATTATGTTATACTTTATTTTAATAACTCTTAAAATAATATTTTCTAGTATAAAAATATCTACTCATTTAATAATTTGTATATAAACAAAACTTTTTAGTAATAGTTTCGTTTCCTTTATTGATTATGGAACGTCAAAAATCTCAATTAAGTTTGACATTATTATTTTTTTAAATTTATTTATACTATTTTTTTGCTTTAATTCGAGTTTAACAGTCATTTTCAAATTTAATATAAAGCAAATTGATCGATATTATGATAAAAATTTCGAGTGCTTTGATTTGATTCCGTTTCTGATTGCTTTAGAAAAAAAATTTTTATTATATAATTTAGCAGAAGGCAACTTATAAATATGTCTATGGGGGCTGAGTTTTTTTTAAAGATATGTTCAAGACTTGAAAAAAAATCTAATCAAATTCAATGTAAAAAAAATAGCTGGGAAAATCTTATATTTTATTTCCCTGAAATTTTTTATAATATAAATGACTAAATAAATAATAATGCTGTAAACATTTCAAAATATTTAGAAATGTTTGCAGCACTACTAAATAATATTTGATTTAATTCGTGAATGATATAATATAATAAATGCCGATATATTTTTAAGGTAAATAGTGTCTCTTCTTAATTATAAAGTAATGATGCATAGCGTTAAACGTTATTGATTTTTTTGTGTTTTATTAAAATATTAGAGAGCGTTATAATTTTATCCTTATATACAAAAACATTTATTTGGGCCGGTTAATGATATCTAAGTTAGCCCACTTGTTAAACAACGACCAAAATTTCAAAATGTAATAAGACCCATTTATTTTTTTTTAATATATATTGACGGAAGCACGTGGTCGAGTCCGATCTACTACAAAAACCGAACCACAAGCTCTCTTAAGAATAAACCATGACCCTTGCTGGATTCGAAAACAGAACCATCGAAATGTGATACACGTACTAAACCGACTAGCACATACGCTTTCAAAATTGTATATAAGGATAAAATTGCAATGTTTTCTAATATTTTAGTAAAACATAAAATAACGTTTAACCCTATGCATCATTACTCTATTTGGCTTAGTTAGTTCAGTACGTGTTTCACGACTTGATGATTCTGGATTCGAGTCCAGAAAGGGTCAAGTTATTTTTTCTTAAGCCAACTTGGCGGTTCCGTCCTTGGGGGGATGATGTATAGTGGATAGGACTCGACCAAGTGATTCCATCAATATATATCAAAAAAATAAATCGGTCTCATGTATTTTAATTAATTTTGATCGTTATTTAGCAAGTGGTATAACATCATATATCGTAACCCATAATAATATTTATTATCACATTTAAATCAAATTTTTTTGGCATTTTCTTTATTAACATTTAAAATTGCGATATGATTTAGTCGTTTAGGACGTGTGAATCCTGAAAACGGTTATTCTGGAAAACTAGCACTTACGGGTAATTTTTACTTTCTTCTTTTAATATGTTTATGATGGACTTTAAAGAGCTTAATGTATATTTTTCCAACTTTGAAGTTCAAAAACATATCTCTACGAGGAATTGGGTGATTCATTTCAAAATCATTTCGTAGATTACGGAAACATGATTTCCATCATCGCAAATTGCTCCAAATTAATTAAATAATCCATTCCAGGTTTGTTAAAAATATTTTTAACATTTGTAATTATAAGATCTTAAACTTCATGATAAATTTCTTTATAATATTTATCAACTGTACCAAAATGATGGCATTTCGAACTTTCTTTGAATTTTAAAAGCGTTATTTTCAGTCGCTTTAAAAGGGGCCTCTCTAGATTTAATTTCGATGTCCTTATATTAATATCTTCAAAAATTATCAAAACTAGAGGTGGGCGCGGGCCTAATTTTTCATTCACCGCCCGCCCGCTCACGGTGGCAATAAAAAATTCACGCCCATTCACGCTTACCACAAAAAATTTTGACCCGACCCGCCCGCTCACGAAAAGCAATATATTGATTCACGCCCGTCACGCCCGTCACGCCCGAAAATTCACGGTGTTTTTAAATTTTTCAAAGCTATTGCTATAATTTTACAATTTTTTGAATTCATTCTATTTATTTCTCTAATTTCATAATTCATATTAATAACAAAAAATAAATATAATCTATAAATCGTAATTATTAAGAAAAAGAAGAATGTTCATCTTTTTTTATTTCAATTGTGTACGTCTTTCTTCTAATAAGAGATTGGCTACATAAAATAACCTTTCACTAGAAGCCGAACTTGCAGCTGACAACGATAATTTTCTCAAAAAAGGAAATGAATATTCCTACTTCCAAAACTTCAAAATATTGTCTTGTTATTTATCTTATATGAATCTTTTAAGTTCATCCTCACAGCTTTCATCGGTGATTGATGCTTCATCAGAATCATCTAGAAATCTAAATTTTATATTTAGAATATATCTTTTATGAGTGTAGGATGAATTAGGAAAGTTATAAATGATAGTTGGTATTGACCCTTTAGAATATAAGGTTTTTTATGAGTTTAGGATAAGTTAGGAAAGTTATAAATGATAGTTGGCATCGACTTATGCATATCATCTAATTTTATATCATTTAGCATTTTTAAGATTGTTTTATATATATCATCCTTTTCTTCTTTTATTAAAAACTTAAGTCTTTTGAAATTCGGATCTAGAATTAAGCCTACCTTATGTAGTGGCTGCATAATAATCTTTTAAAAGAAATCTTGTTCTGTATTTTAAGGTTTTGATTATTATTGTATCACGTTCAGAAGGTTAACAAAATTTTACTAATTTTTGTTTCCATAGACAAACTTCATTTATTGTGGGACGAGAATCTGCTTACAGATTTCTGATTATTCTATAAATATTGATAAAAATTTATCTAACTATCGTATGATGCTGATATTAATGGTGGTTAATCTTTTTAATTCTTGCTTGCTAAACAAGTACACCTCTATTTCAGAATATTATTTTAAGAAACTATATCATGATATATACAGAATTCCATCTTGTTATTCTCGTTATTACATCTTGTTTAAGGGTGTGGCATAGTTTCAGGGTTGGGCAGTATCGCTGATATTTGTATCTAAGATACAAGTGTATCTTGTATCTTTTTAAAATTTTGGAAAGTATCTTGTTTCCAGTAGCTAAGATACATATTATTTAAAAGTATTCGTATCTTAACCAACTTTGTATTCAAAAAGATACAGATACTTTAAAAAAAATTTATATTGGTTAATTTAAATAGTATTAAAATTTAAAATGATATTGTTTTAAGATTTAAATGAAAAATTTAATCAAAATTTAGTAGTGTTGTCGAAGTTCGTTTTTTTGAAAAAAGGTGATGAACGGCGTTCCTTTTTTTTTGACGAACTTTGAACGTGAACGCGTTCCTTTTCTTTGATGAACGCGTTCAATTTTACGTTCGTTCAATTTTAAAAACACTTTTTATTTTTATTTATTTGAAAAATTAATAATAATCCGCATTTTTTAACAAAAAAGTCTTAGATTTTTATTTATTTGAAAAATTAATATTTAATCCAATTTTTTAACAAAAAAGTCTTATATTTTTTAATCAGCTGTTTTTACTTTTTCCTCTTTCATATTGCAATTAACGTACCATAACGTGCTACTGCTAGAGAAGATAAGATTAAAGTTTATTAATTTGAATATTTTATATTTTAATTTAATAGATTAGCATTTGCATGGATATAAATATTTCATCATCAGATTCTGAAAATCAAAATTCAATATTAGATGAATTAGAATTACCATGGCCCAAATATAAAAAATATTTCACTCTTTTAAAATCAATTTCGAGATATCTTTTTTTTTTGACGAGGAAGAAGAGGGCAGATTGGAGGATGATAACATAGCTCAATTTTTTGAAACAATGGATAAAACATTAAATGTTTTTAATAAATTCCCCCTTTTAAAAGAATTATTTATCAAGTATAACACCGCAATCCCTTCATCTGCCCCTGTTGAGCGAGTTTTTAGTATAGCTAACGCTGTATTAACTGACAAGCGTTCATGCCTATCAGATGAAAATTTTGAAAAGCAATTATTATTAAAAATTAATAAGAAAATTTTTTTATAAATTTATTTTTTTATCGCTCTTTTATATTGTATTTATAATTATATTATCAAAATAAAACTATGATTTTTTATCATGGCTAATATATTGTGTTGAAAAATATAAGGCATTTATTTATATCAAATTAAATTTAAAAAAAATTTATTATAAAATTTTGAACGTATGAACGCGTTCATGAACTTTAACGCGTTCCTTTTTTTGAATTTGAACGTGAACGTGAACGCGTTCGATTTTTGTCAATGAACGTTGAACGCGAACGCGTTCGATTTTTTTAAAAATGTTTACAGCACTAAAATTTAGATATTTTAAAATAATTTTTGATATATGACGTTGGTCATCATATAACAATTTGCTAATAATTAGAACTACCATATTTGAATCGTTTTATATCTATCTATTTTAAAATTATGGAAGAAGAAAATAGAAAAATATGTTTATCTTCGTCTTCAGATGATTCTTCAACCGAAAATTATAACAATAAATTTAAACTAAGCATACTTAATGGCAAATTTTTTGAAGTACTTCAAGATGATCATAATAAAGAAATTCATCGTGACTTTGGTATTGACGAAAAAGTTATAGCAACTGTTACAGATAACGGCTCTAACTTTAAGAAAGCTTTCAAGGAGTTTGGATATTCTATGGAAGCTGTAGAGAATGACTTTGACATCAATGATGATGAATGTATAGAATTCGAAATCATTGAAAGTATTATTTAATACTTCTTTAAAATTTATTATGATATTGTAAATTTTGTAAAAAATTTTATTCAAATAAAATTATTTATTTGTTTATTAAAGAAACCTCAATAACATTGCCTCAACACATTCGTTGTTTGTGCCATACGATAAAATTGCCACAACAGATGTTGAGAGAGCTATTAAGGATTCTCCTAACATTTCTAAAATTCATCATCCTGCAATAGCTAAATGTACTAAGCTATGGAATGCAAATAATAGGCCTAAAACTGCAGAACTTATCAAAGCAGTTTTAGGAAAACAATTATTTACACCTTGTTGCACTAGATAGAATAGTTTGTATGATAGTCTTCATAGTTTATTAAAATTTAAAGGCGAACTTACTAAATTATGTCAAAAATTAGAATTTCCTAAATTAAGAGATATTGAAATTCAATATTTAGAAGAATATTGCAATATAATGGCCCCATTGGCTATAGCGATTCACAAAATACAGAGTGAAATCAACTGCTATTATGGATAATCAGCTCCAATTTTAAATGTCGTTAAAAAAATTACAAATTTAATTCAAACCAATCTACAATTTTGCAAACCATTAGCTGTTGCCTAGAAAATTATTTAAATAAAAGATATAAAAATATATATGATTTTGATAACAATGTTAAAAGTGCCTTTTTGGCAACTATTTCTCATCCCTATTTTAAAAATCGTTGGATTGATGGTGAAAAAGAAAAAAATACCTTCAAGATTTGTTATTACATGAAGTTTTAATTGTTTTTAAAAATAATATTGAAATTAATACTTCAACAAAATCTTCAATTGATGAAGATGATGATTACTTTTGCCTTAAAAGTACCACATCCAATTCTAATAATTCAATAAATGATATTGAAATAGAGGTACTAAATTATATGAAAGATGGCATGCGGAGTATAAATATGTTAAATAGTTATAAATATATAAAAGAAATATTTATTAAATATAACACAATATTACCCTCCTCAGCCCCCGTTGAAAGATTATTTAGCTTTGCTAATATGGTTAATAGATCGAATCGTCAAAGATTGAACGATAAATCATTTGAAAAATTAATAATATTAAAAAATAATGCTGATTTATGATGCTGATTTATTATTATTTACTAATTATATAATTATTAAATGGAATATCGCATTATCTTTTATAATAAATTTGTTATTTTCTACAATTTATTTTAAATATTTTTTTATAAATTTATATAATTAATAATATTAAAAAATAATGCTGATTTAAGATGCTGATTTATTATTATTCACTAATTATATAATTATTAAATGGAATATCGCATTATCTTTTATAATAAATTTGTTATTTTCTACAATTTATTTTAAATATTTTTTTATAAATTTATATTATAGATAAGAAATAAAGCTTTATACATTTTAATTTTGACTATTTAAAGTTTTTAAAAATTTTATCTTGTATCTTAGATACTTTTTTTTAAAAAAAATACAAGTATCTTGTATCTTATATCTTATTGAAATTTTTCTAAAGTATCTAGTATCTTGTATCTTAAATACAAAATTTTATAAAGTATCTGTATCTTTATCCGAATACAATTTTCTGAAAATTTGCCCAACCCTGCTTAGTTTGCTATTAACTGTAGATTGTTTGAAATATTGTACTATTTTTTTTACACCATTTATATTTAAGGCTATTTCAGTTAAACAATTGTCAAAAATATAATGCATAATATTATTTAGTATATGGCATATACATGATGGCGTTTCATCCTTTGAATGCACTTATAAAATTTGCTCCGTTATCACTCATATACATTTATTTAAGTTATTTTCTACTTCTGTATATTCTCCTAAAATTGAATTGACTACACTTTTAATATTGACGTTTTTTTTCATACATTGTCCTTGCCAAAACAAATGTTTTTAATTTAAAATTGTAATGGTTAAAAAACTTATATTTTTATAGTCATCCGTCCAAATATCAGTGATTATGGACAAGTAATTATTATTGATCATGCTTTAAATCTTAAATTTTATTTCATTGTATTTTTGGACTTATAGTATTCATGAGATAAAGATCGAAAATCTTTAAAAACAAAACTGACTTTTCTGTAAAAAATTTACGCAAAATTTAACATAATGTCTCGATAAATGACACCTAAACATAAAAAGAAAATAAAACTAACGAAATGTTACCGGATGTTGTTTATAAAATGCGGAAGATTTTTAGTTTTCATAAATTATTCTTTTTAAAAAAGAATTAAATTAAATAAGAAAATATATAATATAATTATAAAATTGCAAATTTATATTTATAAAAAAACAATTATAAAAATTAAAATTTCCGTGATTCACGGGAAATTTATGTTCACGCCCGATCACGCCGGGGAAAATTTTGGGAAGGCCTTTCACGCCCAATCACGCCTTGGAATTTAAAATTTATTCACACTCACGCCGTGACCCACCGTGGCACGATGGGTCACGCGTAATTTCACGGCTCGCGTTCACCTCTTATCGAAACTATCATCCAATCATATTGCATCTTGAATTTTGATCAGGATTTTTATTTTATATTTAATTTTTTTTAAATTTTATGAAAAATGTTGGATTTCCGGATATTCTCTCAAATATTGTTATCATCATCTTAAAAAATAAGGCTTTAATTGGTGTAATAAATTTTTTGCTCTTGTGACAACCTCATTGAGAAATGTATTTATGATTTCTTAAAAAGTTTTATTAATTTATAATTCCTTTCTATTGATTTTTGCGATATTATTTGCATACACCAGCCTGTAGGGCATAATGACCTTAAAGAATATGAACCATCATTTTCATCTTGGATAGAACCACATGCGTTTCATAGAAATAATATAATTAAATTTATTTTTTGTTTTTTTTGAAGGAACAGATATGTTTTGAAGCCAATTAGGTTCTTCTGTGCTAACGGGGTATGATATATAGAACATCGGAAACGACCGCGTGATTCAGCCTTTTAATATTTTAAAAATACGTCTTATTGTATTTTAACAAAATATGGTTGTTGTTTAGCAAATATTAGTCGTTGTTTAGTAGAATGTCTTCAAAAGATTGATCGTTGTTTAGCAAATGGTTTGACAGGATTTATCATTAGCCAGCCAATATAATACACATAAAGATTTTTATAAACACAATATAAGATATATACCCTCTTAAAAATAACTTTTTCACATACTAAAATTTTTCAAAAAATTTTTTAAACAATTGCATAAAATGATTATTTATTTTGAAACAGATATGATTGTGAATAAGTAATTGGATGTGGCGATAAGCTTACTCCCATGAATGTACACTTATAATTAATAAATCGACAATCTCATTGTTTAATGCCTAGGGATAAATTAAATCCAATATTTATAAATTGATTACGTATTTTATTGAAAATGAATATACCCAAATGTAAAGTTCCAAATTGTAATACAATTATGAAAGGTCATAATAGTGTAAATATTGACGTTCACATCAGATCAAATTATTCCCGAAAACTCACTAAAATTAATTAAATATCACAACAAAATCTAAAAGAAATAAAAATATATATATCATCAAGGTGACAGACTCTTGAAAAACATTTAAAGAACAAATATGGTCATGAAAAAAATCTATTAGAAAGATGATCAGGGAATATAAAAAATATTTAGTTAATTTCCTTAACATCGCCTAAATAAGGAAATGAATATCTTTGACTATTGAGAAAATTAGAGTAATCGATATCCCGAAATCATATAAATTGTCTGATGTTATATTGACAGTGCCGGCTACTCAAGCTAGCATAGAGAGAGATGTTTTCAGCAATAAAATTTACAAATTATATATATATTATGTGCAATTAATTATAACATAAACGTTATATATATTTTTATATATATTGATGAAATTTTAAAAAGAGTGCTTCTCCGTAGATAATACTAAGTAAAGTTTGATATTGATAAAACCAGTTTTTAGAGATTAGAAACTTATATTATATGTTTAACGAACCGAACCTAAACCCTGAACCGTTATTTTAGTATGAACCTGAACCCAACCGATTCATCTCTGTTTGGATCTCCGGTATATTGTATAACGAGTTAATATCCATCCATCAACTTTATTAAGAATATACTATAAATCAAATTAACTAGCCAAAATATCGATTTTAAGATATAAATAAAATGGCTTTCTTCAAAGGTAAACTTCTATTTATGACACTTAAAAGAATCAAATGAAATATAAAATTTTATAATTCTTCATTTATATACATTTAGATAATTATCTAAATAATACCATCTCTAATATTAACCTAATCTTCCTTTTTATTATATTTATTGAAAATAATTAGTTATAAATTAAATAAAATAATATTTATATTATATTTGCTGTGTGTAATTTCCAGCGTTCGTCCAACAATATGTGATAGTTGGTTCACAAAGAAATGAAGGTTTAAATATAAAATTCATTTCTTTTTTTTTATTATTTTTATAATATTAACGGCTTATTATTGATAATATCAGGATAAGCAATTATTACATAAATATTAATTTAATTTTTAGAAATCTTAAGAATTTATGTTAGGAAAAATGAAAAATCATTTAAAGTATCTGTATGTTAGCGCAACTTGTTTTTTCCGTCAATGTGTAATTTTATCAACTCTAAATCATAATCTGAGGACGTTTTTCAAATTTTAAAAGACTTTTTCTGGAAAAAATTCCAGCATGTTCAGAATATCTATTTTGAATGGTAGGAGATTTTGCCGTTAACCTTCGATTCATTTATAATTTATATAAAAAATTCATGGACTAATATAAATTAGATTAATTTCAAATTTTCATGCCAAAATTGTCTGAAATTCATATAGTAGGTATTCTAAACATGGCGGAATACATTTCTGTATAATCAGATTCTTAAATTTAAAAAAAGGCACTCAACAATGATTTAAAGTTGATAAAATAACACATTGCCGCTAACATATATATTATAATAAAAATTAAATTCATATAAAATTATTTGTATTTGTTTTAATTAAAATAAAATACAAGCATGCAATAATTATTAGGGCCTATTTAACAAGGACTAACAATCAAAATGCTCTCTAATTTTATAAATACCATTTAAAATAATTAATTCATGTTTTATAACTCTGTAAAATGTCAGATTACAAAAACAGAACTGGTTTAAACTTTCTTAAAATATATATTCCGATTTTTATTTATTTATTAAATCCAAACGATGAATCTCGGTTCTTTCTTTCTTTCTTTCTTTCAGAAGAGAAGAGAAGAGAAGAGAAGAGAAGAGAAGAGAAGAGAAGAGAAGAGAAGAGAAGAGAAGAAGAAGAGAAGAGAAGAGAAGAGAAGAGAAGAGAAGAGAAGAGAAGAGAAGAGAAGAGAAGAGAAGAGAAGAGAGAGAGAAGAGAAGAGAAGAAGAAGAGAAGAAGAAGAGAAGAGAAGAGAAGAGAAGAGAAGAGAAGAGAAGAGAAGAGAAGAGAAGAGAAGAGAAGAAGAAGAGAAGAGAAGAGAAGAGAAGAGAAGAGAAGAGAAGAGAAGAGAAGAGAAGAGAAGAGAAGAGAAGAGAAGAGAAGAGAGAGAGAAGAGAAGAGAGAGAGAAGAGAAGAGAAGAGAAGAGAAGAGAAGAGAAGAGAAGAGAAGAGGACCAAAAGCCCGCCTACCTAATGTTTTAAAAAATTTTAACCCAAGTCCACTTATAATTTAATAATGGCCTTCTTTCAATTTTTTAAGCATCTGATAAAAATATTTCAGCACTACACCTCTACACAAATTTTATAATTTAGAAAATTAATTTAAGCAATATAAAAAATATTCAATTTAAATTATGAACAATTTATTTGATCAAATAGAATATTTATGAAATAAATATTAATATAAATTTGATATTATATATAATTATAATGCAAAAATAATAATGAATCGACATTTTCTGGATTCAAACACGTTCTTCTTTGTTCTAAAAACCTTTCAGCAATGCTAAATCCTCGTTCAGAAGAAGCACTAGTTGCAGGAATTGCCAATATTTTTCTTGCTAATCTTGATAGCTTTGGCAAATCTCTTGTCGTTTCCACCAAAGTAAGATATCCGTCTGAAGTATATCCTCTTCCTCAAGTTAGATCCGGTGTCTATGCAATATTTGTAAAACTTTTTTTTGAAGTGAGTATGAAGATTAATCTGCCATTCCAAAATAAAATACCGTGCTATTTTCGTAATCGTTTCATGCTATTCGGAATAGTAACAGAACAAAATACTATACAGTTTTATAAACCAGACCTCGAGTTAATAGTAGAAACAGATGCATCTAACCAAGGATTTGGAGCTGTATTCATGCAAAAATATGATAATGGTAATGAATTTCCAATAGCTTACACCTCGAGAACTTTACAAGACAATTTGAACAGACCACAAACCTAAGATATATGGTAACAGAGATTTAAGCTCATTAACATACCAAAGATTATTACATTGGGCTTATAAATTATCTGCATATGATTATAATATAATGTACAAGAATGGCGCTAATAATATAATTGCAGATGCTTTATCGCGAAACCCAATAGAAAAAAATGATGATAGAGTAACAAGTGAAAATAAAACAGTGAAATATATAAGAAATCTTACTTATGCCACATTAACTCTATCAAGAAAAGAAATGGTACAAATATACAAAATCAAGCACCAGATTTACAAGCTTTTAGAACAAGAATAGATGAAATAGAAAATGATGACGGTATTGGCAGATTAATCATTCCGTACTCACTTCAAAAAAGAGTTTTGCATATATTGCATACGGGACATCCGGGTATTACAACAATGAAATCCATTACTAGACATTATATATGGTGGGAAAAATTAGATAAAGATGTCGAAAAACTAGTAAAATGTTCTTCACTTAAAAAAACGATGTACAATAAAAAAAGAGATATTGTTATTGATCATTTAATTAAATATGATTTTTCTTTAGTTTTTTTTTGAACAAAAATTTTTAATTTCCTTAACCCGCCGCCCATTGTTTAAATTTCCTAACCTGCCCACCCACCCACCCACCCACCCGCCCGCCCATAGTTTCAAAAAAAATTTCCCTCCCGCCCGCCTGCCCATTCTCAAAAAAATTTTTTGCGATGGGCGGGTGTGGGCGGGCGGGCCGAAACCCCGCCTAATGCAGACCTCTCTATACCAGCTGAATTACTATTCCGGTAAAATCAGGTCCCTCAAAATTGAAAAAAACGTGCGGTAAAAATGATTCAAGTTTTAAAGATCTGGTTAAAAAACCAGATTTGCGAAACCCTTACAATATGCAAGGGGGTGGCTCAAAAAATAAAGAGTTACATTTTAAAATCTTCATAACTCCAAATATGCATTTCCCGTTTTTATAAAAATTTTGTATTTTATTAAAAATTAAATATAATAATATCCACAAATTTTTTAAAATCCTATCGTTCTTTCTATAATTGAGATCAAACATGCTAAAGGCTAGATGTATTCCCATTGTTAGAATTTAGTTGGACGCTCGTCTTTATTCAAAACTTTTACTTTATTCATAAATTTAACTCAAAATATTTAGGTTATCAAAAACATCCGATTATAAAACGCCTTTTTATAAATACGCAACAAAATCAGACGATAATTTTTGTAAATTAAAAATGTTTACGGAAACTAAATCTTAGGTTTCATTTATAATAAAAGCGTTATGTTCAAGCGGTGCGTTATTTAGAAAAAAAAAATATATGTTGCGCAGTATATTTTAAAAAATATTACCGCTCTGAAAAATCAGCTGTGATTTTGATAGTGTTAAATAACGTAAAGCTTGAACATAACACATTTACTATAAATTCAGCCTTTTTATTTAATCCGCAAGAATAAAGATAAATACTTATGTTTATATCTATAGCCTGAAAAAACTCTTGCCTCAATATCAAAGCGTTATTGGCCAATTAGATATGATTTTTATGACAACGCCTCCTTGCATAATGCTTTATCCACATAGGAGCATTTCTGTTTTAAATGATTTATAAAGTTTGCTCAATGACTCCCTAACTATTCAAATTTAAGTCCACTCTATTATCATGTGTAAAACAAGTCAAAGACTTTTAATTTATAAAAATAGGCCATGACTTTTTAGATCCATAGACGGATTCGAAAGAAGAATTAGTGAAGTGATGCCTTTATTATCGCTAAAAATAATCGACTTTTTTCAATTAGTGCAAGAAGAAATTGTTAGCTGTTATACGACTAAGGGGGAGGGGGGGGGGGCTAATCGACGTCAATTTTATTGATGTATTTTTATAATTCAATAATTATATTCAAATAAGGATATTTGATTATACTTATGTTTTGCCTTAGAATTTATGATTAGGGAAAACAAAGACGATCCGGCCATAGTCTAACATGGTGGTCTAGATCTTTTTCGAAAAAAAATAAACTTAAAAATCCGGAGTTATTTTTGTCAATTTTAGCATTCTTGACCTCAATTTAATAATGAAAAAAAGGAGTGGACATATTTTAGAATTAAAAATACTCAAAACGCGGCACCCCCTGCCCCCCCCCTCCAGGAGATAATGATATTACCCCCTTAAACAAAAAAAAATAGAATTCAAAATGGTAAAAACGAGTAAATCAAAATTGGCAGTAAAGGGAAAATCAAACCCATTTGATTTCAAAGATGATCGTACATCATCCCCCCCCCTCCTTTCTTCCCCGTTAGAAAATATCCTGGTATACTTGAGACCTGCAGACGGGATTAAAGAAAAATTTAAAAATTAAAACCCGGGCCGATTATTAAATAATAAATTAAAATTATATCAGCTGGAAAATCATATAATAGAGCGTTTTCCTTCTTTCTTTCTCCTTTCCTTCCTTTCTTCCTTCCTTCCTTCCTTCCTTCCTTCCTTCCTTCCTTCCTTCCTTCCTTCCTTCCTTCCTTCCTTCCTTCCTTCCTTCCTTCCTTCCTTCCTTCCTTCCTTCCTTCCTTCCTTCCTTCCTTCCTACTAGGGTAGCCAAAATTATTCAAAATAATAAAATTTTTAAAATTCTGGGCATAAAAATATTAAAATACAAATCCAGGGAGGTCGGGTAGGTCGCGACAAATCCTGGACTTGGTTCCTGATATTTTATACATTTAAATTTCAAACTCTTTTCTCATTTTAGATATATTTAGAGATCAAACCCAAAAATTAATCAAAAGATTTGTGTAAAATTTGAATAACCGAAATAGTAAAGAGCCAATAAGGGGTTTTCTCATTATCTCTAAAAGATGGGAGATCTATTGATATATTGACATTTTAAATTTTAACGATATCAAAAAAAATGGCACAGTAGACTATTATTATGTGATTTGGTAATGCTAATAAATATATACCTTTAATTAATGATTATTCAAAAATTAACAATATTTTCCCTGACGATCGAATCATGTTTCAATGCAGGCATGACCGGCAATAATGCTATCCCGGGGCCGGTATAACCTTATCAAATATATTTTAAATTGATAATACCTTGATATTTAAAATTTATCAAAAATATGCTCATGAAAATTTTTGAATGCATATTATAACTTTAACATCCCCAATAGTAACTTTTATAAAATAAAATAATCTCAATTTATCATGTATAAAAATATTAACAATATTTATTCTAATTTATTATTAAAATTAACTTTTAATTAATTGTAAAAACTTGAGAACAGATTTTCATGGGATGCGCATTTGTCATTCTTAGGCAGGCACTTATTTTTAAATTAAAAATATACT
Source organism: Gordionus sp. m RMFG-2023 (assembly GCF_954871325.1). Classification (NCBI taxonomy): domain Eukaryota; kingdom Metazoa; phylum Nematomorpha; class Gordioida; order Chordodea; family Parachordodidae; genus Gordionus; species Gordionus sp. m RMFG-2023. The sequence goes on along the minus strand of NC_088775.1, from coordinate 10,608,088 downwards.
ATATTTATAAAAATATCAGAAGTTACAAGTTTATCTAGGGTTATCAATGACAATATGAAGATGGTTGACTTTATTTTTTTTTTGTAAATTATATATCAGTTTTAAATGACAACAAATTTTTCCCCGTGATATGAATAATATGGAATGAACCTGGTACATTTAACATGTTTGACAATACATTATCATTTATTTACCCATAACACTTTTAAATAAAATAATAAAGAAGTGTTATTATGCAAACCGCGAAGGCTAAAATATATCCCAGAAATTTTATTTTTCATAATTCTTAAATTTCTATTTTTTAAAAAAAATTGAACCTTTATTTTCAATATACAGTTAAGAAATACTCAAAGAGTAAAACTGCATATTTTGGTAAATTTGTTTCAACTATTTTTCATAGATAATATGACCCGTATCTCCCCTATCCTTCAATAATCTTGTTGCTTAAAGTAAGGATTTCAAAAATGTACGAATCATTTTTTTAAGCATATCTTTAATGAGGGTAGTTAAACGAATGGGAACCTTTATAACTATATTTCATTAAAATTATTCAAGCTCTAGTTAAATGAGTATTTTTTAAACATCATTGTCCTGATAAGGTTAACACGGATGAAATGTGAGTATCTAAAAAATAGGAATATTTATTTTAATTACACGCTATATGAAATACATATAAAATTATTCCGATAAATCTAATAATTAAACGTAATTTAGATTATCAAATAAACGATTGTTCATATATATATGGAAATTTTTAAAAGTCAAGCTGAATGAACTGTTTTCTTTTATCTAGCGGGAAAAGATTATTAATATCGGTAATTTCTCAAATTGATATAGGGTGGGAAGGGGGAGGGGGGGGGGGCACTAATTAAAATACTAGCTTATAGGGGGTGGCATATCCAAACTTTTTGGGGAGTTTATTCCCCGCCATCCCACAAATTAAACATCTTTCTAATAGTCTTTTTCAGGTAAATTCTAAAACTTAGGTCAAGATTTAGTCTTTAATTTCCCTTATTAATATTCTTTATAACGGATGCATGTGAACCTAATAATTAAGTTAGCGATATAATTTAAAAGCAATCTGCAGAACAATTTGAGGATTGAATTCTTAAATTTATGGGGCCCTTACTTTGTGCCTAATTATTTTCAACCTTGCCAAATGTCATGATTTAGCCGTGAATATCACGATTTCATACCGAATCTCACACTTCACACTTTTTTCATTCTTTGAACAAATTAAAATAATCACTCTTTTCTCACGTTTTTAAATTTTTTCAAAATATTTTTAAAAACAAACATAAAGTTTTAAATTAAATTTATCTTCAAATATTTAAAAATCATATTCATTGTTTATTGTATTTAATTTAATAAGAAGTATATTTAAGCATTGTCCTTAACGTTAGCACTTTATTAAATAACATAAATTTACAACTACAGGATGTCTTATCTATATATATACACGCTATTTTCATAAAACTTTACATTTTCTATTTTTTTTAAAATTATTAATTCTATAAATTATATATATTGTTGTAATTGTGGTAACATGCAAATTTACTAAATTAAGAAAAACGCCAGACAGGCAAATTACTTTTAAACAAAATAACGAAGCCCAAAGATATTCAAATCTGCAAGAATTAAATCTCGGTAAAATTGAGACTATGCAAATTTTGATTAAAGAAAAAGGATATATAAGGAGAAATTATGATGCGAAAAATAATGATTAAATCATGATTTTATGAACTTAATTTTTAATTTTAATTTTTAATCTTTAATTTTTAATTTATATTAATTTATTTTGATTATGTTTTTATCTTATTATTTAATAAAGATTTAGTATCATTTTAGTTCTAACCTTTCTTTATTTGACGAATATTATAGTATAATCGAGGATATTTGTCTGATTTAGTATCATTTTAGTTCTAACCTTTCTTATTTGACAACGGTTCTAATCATCCAATCCTTCTAAATTCTCAAAATGTTACATATATAACCATATTCCAATCATAAACTATAATATAATAAAAAATTTCATTCTGTAAAAACGAAATTGGAGCTACAAGTTCCCAAATAAATAAATATATTTTAAAATGGTAATTTGAATATTTTGTTTTAAAGAATAAAATTCCTTGGGTTCAGATGCAAGGACTCTTATTTTATCGCCTATTTAAAAATTTTAAGGTTACACAACATATGTCCAAGGAAAGAGATAACAATTGGTAAAAAAAACATAATTAGTTAATTTCGAAAATTTTCTCGGCTATATCAACTAGGTTAGGAAATGAAGAGACGCATGTGAAGTCCCAAATTACGGATTTACCAAAAAATCAAGGTAGAGTATGAATTCTTTAAATATAAAAATTCAACAGAATTTTTACGGGAGCATTTTCAAACATTTTATCACGTAATTAATGATGAAGAAATTGAATATCAAAAATGAATCAAAATGTTTACAAAAAATATTTTAAAATAATATATAGAAATACGCTATATTATAGATAATATAGGGGAAAATATTAGCTCTATGACTTTAGAAAATGCACTCAAAAAATTACCATAAATTATAAATTTCAAATATAGATTCAGATATTCTCTTTGAAGAATATTTGCATTTTTATGCCGATTATGAAGAAAAATTATCCAAAAACAATCACATGAATACGCGGGAAAAAACGGATGGATTTCATTCATATAATAACTCGCTCTCCTTTAGAGAAAATATGCGATTTTATTCCATTTTACAAATGAGTCATCGGAGAGAATATTTAGCCTAATGACTATTTCTTGGCGAAAAGTTCGTAATAGATTACATTTATCTTCATAGGAAGATTAAATTATGATTAAACAAAAATTATAAATATTTGTGCAGAGTTTTGAGCCAATGTACATAGCACTGAAGGAAAATATTTATTGCTTTTATAATCATCCATAAAATATAATAATTAATATTATGCTATTATTAACTTGGGAAAATAATACATCATAATAATTGTTATTAGTAAATAAATTAAAATTATTAAATTTAATATTGTCTTAAAAATCTTGTATTAAATATAACATTGAGTATGCTATATCAATAAACCCGGCCGGAGGCCAGGCAAAAGCGGGCGCCCGCAAATTGGAGAGGAGTAAAATTCCCCATAAATTATTATAAAAGAAAAACTCATGTTTTCGAGTGAAAAATATATGGCAACCCTTGACCCCAAATCAACCATTATCGAAATAATAAAAAAATTGGCACTTGTTAAAATTTAGAATTAAAGTAATTAATTGCCATCTACAAATATTAGACACTTAATTTATGCTTCCATATTTTTCAGCAGGATATTTTAAAAAAACCAACCAGAATTGGGTAAAAATTGGCAGTTTGCCAAAATTCGTGTTGGACGGACAATTGATTTTTATTTTGGTATAAATATATAAAAAATTCATTTGATTGGGCCGGGAAGAACAAATTTTTTCATAATTTTGGGCTGGGCTTGAAAAACTATGAACTACAACAGATACTGCATATCGATTGTTAATGATTTATTCTGGTTATTCTTCCAAGAGTACATTTCAAAGTCCATTATATTTACAATAATGCTAATCCAAATTGAATGGATTGTAATCTACTATTTAAAAAAAATTGGTATTTTGAGAATGAAGTAAATATAATAAATTAACAATAGTCCCTCCCTCCTGCCTATCTTTTTCAAATTTTTATTTAACATAAAAGAATTGTAAATTATTGCAATTAATGATTTATCAATAATTATTAAGAATTTTTACAAGTGGCTAATGATTAAAATGCCATATCTCCTAAATCCGTGCTTGGCCCAACTTAAAAATTTGCACATTTATTAATCCTATTCTATACCATACATTATAAAAATTGAGAAAAATATGTCGATTTGATTTTACGATCACTTCCATTTATATTTCAAAAATTTGACATCAATCTTATATTACTTTAAACCCCTATCATTAGGCTATCTAAATAAATAATGTTAATAGGTTGATTATATCCAAAGATTTTAAAATTAAATAGAATGCATTAGGCTCACACCCAATTTGTTTTAACCTTTAGAGGCCTGTATCTCAGTCGCTGTTTGGAAGAGCCTAAAATTTTATTTTTTTCTTATAGTATATGGAAACTCTAGTAAAAATTTTAGAAAAATCTGTGGGTGTCAGATTGATACTCATGTTGATTTTTCATGGAATTCGTCATATATACCATTTCTTATATCAGTATTAGAAAACTTGCATCTTTTTATTCAGTTCCGAGCAGGTAACCAGGCGATTAGATCCAAAGGCAAATTTTAAGAAATCTCAAACACAAAATATTTATTTCATTTGCTATTTTAATTGTAAGAAATAAATTTAATAGGGCAATAAACTGGGCCTATATTTATTGATACAACTAGTCCAACCTTGCAGGATAATTATTATCGCTAAAAAATTTACATTCTTTTTATTATAATAGACATGAGAAATGATTATAATAAAAATTTATTAAATAATTTATTATATCCAAATAAACCACCAATATATTTAATTTACAAAAAAAATGTAAAAAAACAATAAGATATTATACGTTCTATTATTCTACGTATGATTTGAAATATATTTAAACATGAATAATGTTAAAAATATATTTAAAAAATTTGTGGATATTTTATAAGATCAAAACATATAATATTATAGTATATACAAAAAAACCATTTCTAATACCCATTTTGTTTGGGAGAATTTTTGATAATACTGGGCCATAACTATAAAGAAAACATATATGATATTGAAAACTTTTTTTAAATTTCAAAAATTTATGTTTTTCTTTTCCTATAATATATTATCGAACAAAATTTGTAGTTTATAAATAAAAATATCATAAAAAAAAGATAGGTTATAATTATATATTATCATCCATTTCTAAATATATTATAATAATATTTGTAAATTAGAATATAAACGAAAAGAATAAAAATTTCCTATTTTCATTGGTAATATTATTATTATTATATTATGTATATTGTATAAAAAAAATTACTCCTCTACAAAATATTTTGTAAAACTTCTTTTTTGTATCAACAAATGTAATGGTAATTTTTCGAATTTTTATTTAAATCATCTGTATTTCGGTCATCAAATTATTATTTCCTGTCAAGATTTCCTTTTCGAGATTAAACTCGAAATTTGTGCCAGATTTACATCTAAAAAAATTATATATATATATTTATTATGAAAAGAAAATAATTATATTTTGATCGGTAACAAACCATAAATCTTTACCAAGTCACAATTTTAGAATTATGCATATATAAATTGATAAAAGTTAAATAAACATTTCAACATTAAATACAAATAAAAAATCATATATACTTATAGCAAAAATAATCGTCGTTATCCTTCAATTGCTTTTGTGATAGGCCAACACAAACCATGTGAAACCATTCGTCGCAACCCCCATCACATAGTACCCATGTTATATCGCCTTAGTTAAAAAAATATATATAAACTTTGATTGATGCACTAATTTATTTTATTAAGCAGTAAAATTAAACATTTTATATTTAAAAAAATATATTATTTTCCCGCCCTACTTTAACCAGAAAATGCCATTTAATTCCAGCTAAATATTCTCATATGATTGTTTAAATTACTATTTAAAAGGGGAAATGTTCAATTTGGAAACAGAAATATGATTCAAGGCAATTAATTAAATTTTTAATTTAAAAAGCCATTATGTTTATTATATTTGATCACAAACTTCCAACTGGTTCAAGACACGTTGGTAGGGAACATTTATTATTTTCATCTCCATCTTCTGTCCGGCCCCGTTTGGTTTTGCCATTTTTAAATCTTTCGCTGCCTAAATGGGTCAAAAATTTGAGAGGTTTCCGCCTGATCCTTATTTTCATCTTTTTACCATTGGCGGTGTTCCCATTATTAAAATTAGGACCTTTCTTTAAGGATGCTAGTTTGGTTTTTAAATTGCTTTTACCATTGGTGGCGCTACTGAGTTTACGCTTTTGTAACTTTTGAAGTTTCGAAAAATGCTGATCGTTCTTTTGATGACCATTTAATGGCGGGAGTGAGGATTCGCGTTTAGAAGAATTAGATAACAATTCTAAATAAATAAGATTTAAATTATATATGGGTTAAAAAAAAAATCATCTCTCAATAAAATGATATTTTCTTGTTATAAAAGCCGTCTCTGACATGTATTTCAATTTCCGTTTAAAACCTTCAAATGATAAAAAATTTCACATATTCTTAAACATTTATAGATTCTCTAGTCGGAATAAACCACCGCCAAAGTTTTTAAGTAAAGATCCAATTTTATATAGATATTTAGAAAAAAGTTAAGTAGCTGATTCAATTTAATGCAGTTATTAGTTTTTTTTAACCCAATTATGGCTACAATTAATAGGATTTTATGTTATAAATAATATTATTCCAAGAGTAAAAATTATTGGCTTATGTAAATCTCAGAAGTAAAATCTTTTTTAAAAGCTTATATACAAAAAATATTGAAGGGCATTTAAACGCAGCATAAAAAAATAAAGGCATAATTATATTTATTTATACTTTTTTTCTTGCCCCTTTTGTCGTTGCTTGCACCTAAATTATGTTGGATTCCTAATTCCATTAGTGTATTAGGGAACGCCACGTCGTTATGGTCGTCAACATCGTTATCATTTAAAGCTTCCTCTTTGATGGAATCGTTAAGACTGGTCGATTTCGCGTGGGATGAGTTTGACGAATTTTCTTCCGTTCTAATCATCTTTATTTAAATATATAAAAGAAATCATAAATAAGTGCCTAGGGATGGGAGAGCAGAGATTATTTATTTTAAAAAAAAAAATGTAATCACTCATAAGTCTGTAGCTATCTGACTAAATAAGACGAAATTTGTGCAAAATAATTTTCGGGCCGAGTTGGTCCAGAATTTTTTAAAGTCTTTAAAAATTTATTATTTTGTTTTCATAATAAAAAAAAATATGGACCAGGGCTAGGCTGTCTGTTTAAAATATTTTTCGGGTTGACAAGGGCTTAAAAAACGAACCTGGCTGGGCTGAAAACCCTAAAATTCGTCGTAGGCTGCTTTTGACTGTGTTGATTTCTACTATCTATATACAAACCAGAAATCTGCAGGAAATATAGTAAGCCAGCCTTAAAACTGGCCAAAAAATGGCATAATTAATTTTAAAAAGCTGATTAAAGTTTAAAAATCTTAATTCAAACTAAGATGATTAATGGAGCGTATAATATTCATTTAACTGCATATAATTTTCAATTATCCTTTTGAAACAATTTGTAAAATTATTTAAATTTTTTTTAAGAAAAACTGTTAGCTTAAAATAAAATTCCATTTAGGCCCAGTTGTACTTTTGCTTATAAGCATATTATATAATGTATTAAATCAAACAGAAATTGAATATTGTGAAAAACCTTATATTTTGTGGACAACGCTTTAGCTTTTATATTGGTGTTAGAGCTAGGAATGGGAGATTTAAATTTGGCGCTAATATTGTGCTTTTGCTTTCGTTTGTTTTGATGGCTTAAGTTAGAATTGCACAGGTATGTATAGACCTAAAAAAAAATTGTTTGATGCATTAATATATTGCAACTAACCAATTGGAATAAAATTAAGATTTGGGGTCAGTTCCTATGTTGTAGTGGCAAAAGTGGTAAAGACATAAAGTTAAAACAAAATTATTTTCGGTCCCATATAAAAAAATAACCTGAATTTTTTGGCATTAAAATCAGAATGAACGCAAGATTCGATTTAAATTTGTTATATAAAGTTTTTGCTAATATAACAAAAAAATATATAAAGATACTATACTAACCGAAGCTACATCACCGATGTCCTTTTCACCTTTCGTCTCATTCCGTTCAAAGAAGGATAGAATATCGTTAATGGGCTCGCCGAATTTGGCTTCCTTGTAAATTTCCCACAAATATTGAGTCTCGTGAAGAGTCAATTCTATCAAATCTCCTTCCATCATAAGATTTTCGAGCTCAGTCATGGAATCCCTATTTAAACCATTGTAGCCGAAGAAAACCTTAGCCAGGGGTGCGGGTGGTTGTTTAGGGGCTATTGCAAAATATTAAAATTATTATGAGTGATTAAAAACCCATGGGATACACTTATTAAAATGGATCCCTCTAGGGAAATAAAGGACCCTGGAATATTTTCCTTTTAAAAATTAAAAATACGCCAGTTGATAGCTTGGGGAAATTGTATATGTAATATTCGAAAAATGATAATGTTATATTCACTATAAAATCTTAACAAGCTTAATTTCTTGTTTTTTTAAATTAAATTTGAACCTTCTGGCACAACTTTAGTCTGGGTAAATTTGAGGGTTTGAAGATTTAAGTTAGCCTCTGTATTCAAAGTATCGGAAACTGATTGATGGTTTTGATTGACATTCGTATTTGTAAGGCTATTCGGAACTATGCTAACGTTATTAACAGTTGAGAAGGAATTCTCAATTTTATTAGCCACGAGGTTACTAAACTTTTTAATACTAAGAGTGGCAAGAGATGGCGCGTTGGAATTGTTCATGCCAGAGGTGCCGGTCGTGGTGGCATTTGGTTGAGATATTTTGCTAGTATTGCTATTACTGTTAATATTAAGATTGCCACTATAGGCGCTATTGTTAATGTTTATAACTGTACCACCCGTGTTGGAACCCCGAAAGTTTTGAAGATTGATGGGTATGCCACGAAACGAAGATGGTTTGGTGTTAGGGTTGATTTGCAGTTGTGATTGATGAGGTTGCACAAATGAAAATTTTTGTTGGGGCCTGGTCGTCATTTGCAAAGAGTTGGAGGCATTGGGCGATATAGAATTGGGAGGTAAGAAAGAGTTGAATGATGACCTAGGAGCATTTGCGGGACGAGGGTGATGTGAAGATAACTTGGTAGCAGTTCGTTTTTCTTTGCAGGTCAAAAGGAATGAAGCTAATTCTTCGTTTGCAAGAAACTAAGGGAATAATATTTAGTTTTAAAAAAATTTAAATGGCTTTGAAGATTGTATTTAGGTTTTAAAAAAACATAAAATGCGAGTTAAATATGGATCTTAGTCTTTTTGTATGGTAATTTTACTTATTTTAAAATATCTTTTTAAGATTTAATTTTTTACTCTTAAAATTTTCAAAAAAACCCCAAAAAGTTATTGTACAATAATTTTACAATTATTCATATTTTTTAAGCCCAGGCTCATTTACTATTGACATATGGAGAGAAAAACATTAATTGTACCCCCCTAGATTTAATTATAATTTATTATTTTTTATTAAATTGTCACCTTCTGAACTTTCTCTTGCCACTTGACAGCCCGTTCTGTAAGGCATTGAAGAGCCGCACCCTCGAGGGTTTTAATCGGTAGCCGCTGCAATGAGAGGAGCAAGGAGAACGCCGTCTCTAACTTAGGTCTTCTAGATCTTATGCACGCTAGACAAATGTACTTAGAATCTAAATTTGGGTACGATTGATTGCTGATACCGATTGTCGAATCGAAATTGGGATCCTTTATTTCATTAACGTCCTCGTCAACTTGAGATTCGATTAGTATGCTCGGGAACGATGACCTATAGTGGAGCGTTCTTTTGCTAAAAATATTGCTAAAATCGTTTGGTTTATTTTTTAGGGCGAGAGTCGTCAGAGTTTGAATAAATTTGGGAGAGAGAACGCAGTTATCTGACGATGGCATAAGTGATTATAAAAATTATTATATATATTGGTAAGTGATCATATTTATATTTTAATAATGATGTTAACCTATACAATATATTGCATGTTACTTCATAAATTATCAATCCAGCCCTATAAAGGATCCTTTTAAAATCTTTTTTACACAAAAGTGAAGCTTTAAAAGGTAAAATGCTATATGCATAATTTAAAAAATGGTAGCTCACAATGAAACCATTCTCGACAGAGCTGACAACACAGCATGGGACGTTTAAACAATCCATTACATATGCAAAATTTCTCGTTCCCATTTTCTTCTTCGTCTTTATCAACGTCATCTTTATTATCATTATTGATATCTATTCCTAATTTTTGGGTTATTTGGTCGTCGACAGTAAACATTTGGTATTTTTCGCTATTTTTAGCGCGGGTTTCTTGAAGGGCATCTGTTTCCTTGCATTGGTAGGTATGATAAGTCCCTATCTAAAATGGGGTTGAATATAAGTTAAATAAGTGAAAACATTATGACAAATTATGATAGTATTTGTTTTCTATAAAATTATTTAAAAGTTATACTAAATTTTTGATGATTTCTTGTGTTGATAGCAAACTCTGTTGAGATGATTCAGATTCCATAATATCAAACACTCTTTCTCCAGAGGCAACGTTAGCTATCAATTTTATTTTAGATAAAAATTTGGTTATTTAAAATTGTATACATAATTATATGTATTCTTTTCAATATTAAAAAAATCATAGTTGCTATTGTATAATAAATTTATTTAGAGAACCCATTCTTTTATAAATAAAAATTATTTTATTTTCAGAAAAACAATATTACTTATATTATTATTTGGTGGTGTTTGTTGATTTGGTGATTTGCCTTTTCTCTTCCTGGATTTTATATCAGATGATTTAGTATTAGTGGACCCATTATTAAATATTTGCGGACATATTACCTTAAAAAATAATGATTTCATTGATAAATACAATACTATTATTGATATTTAATATAAAATGTAAGTGTCAACCATTAGAGGCCAGCAAGGACTGTTCAAAGCCCGAACTTTCAGATGAAGACTTTTTCTCGGAATCGGGTCGGGCGGTAAAGATGTCTGACCCGAAACCCGACAAATAAATATTTAAAATAAAATATCTTCAATAATCATTTTTTTCATAAAAATGGCCATCAGAATAACAGGTCATTTTTCATCTAACATACTACAATTATTAATTTACATAATGTCCATTTACCAAATTAATTATAATTATTTCCTCTGATTCCTCTGATTATAGTTATCATCTTTTTTCAACATCAATTAATCAAATTATTTTTATATAATCACAATAATTTTTATATAATCACAATAATTTTTAAAGTGCAAAAAAATCGATTGGAATAAAGCCAATTATTATAATTTTAATTTAGTTTTAAAAATTAATGGACAATTCAAATATAATATTTTACTTCTTCGAAAGTAAAGGTAGAATTCTTTTTCAAGAAACATTTTACGGCTCTTTCTCGCCAAGTTTGGGTGGAATTAGTCAAACTTTCGTATTGTACCATCTCGTTAAATGCTAGGGGGTAACTTTTGCCGACGTCCAACAAGCTGGAAAGGTGTGATATGGTAGTGATTTTTTCTCCTCGCTTTTTTTTAAATATGAAATTTAAAATAAATGTTTAAAATATTTTTTCTAAATTCCCCAATTTATATTTCCAAATTTATTGGACGCTTGCTTATCATAAGATAGAATTCTAAAACTCTAAATAATTCCTTCGATAAGCTATATATTTTTTTTACTCTTTCTCCCCGTCAAGTTTTTTTTGAATCAATTTAAAGTAATTGTTCTATGTAGTGAGTATAATTTTTCCTATGGATCAGTTTTATTAAAAATAAACCAATCCAATCTCTTCTTAGCCAATATCAGCGCCAATCTGCTGCTGATATATTGATGAGAATATATCCTTTATCTTACTAAATCTGAATCAAAAGTGGAGCTAGAACACTATACAAGCATGTTATAACACTTGTTTAAGTATCTTATTGATAGGTTACAGGCGCTTAACCAATGGGGGGGAGGGAGAAATTCTTCCCCCCCCATCGCAAATTTGACTGTTTTCATAAATATCATTTTAAGCTAATAAAAATTTTACCCTCCCCCCCCCTCCCCCCCCCCAATCAAAATTTTATAAATATTTGAATATCAATTTTCTAACATAAAACTTATTTTTTTATAAATAAATTTTATTAAAATTTCCTTTCCGTGTGAGCACATTAACATTATTCAAAAATATTAATAAAATAAGAAAAATTTTAAGTCAAAGAGATTGAAATCAAATGGTAATTTATTTTATTATTATATATAATTATTTTATTAAATTCAAAATTATTAGTAAGTTAGAATTAATAAGTATTTTTAATATTAATTATTAATAAATATCTATAATTTTTTAAATATTTTATTTTTACTTCGATTTTGTAGAACAGAAGAAATAGAAATACAAAAGTTAAATAAGGCTGAGCATGAAAAAAAGTAATGTGTCATCAGAAGCGATATCATTATTGAATTCAATTGATCACAGAGTTTATCATTGCTGCTAGTTGCATCAATAAATTATTTTCCTATAGTTCACTACTTTGTAGAAATTTACAAAAACCAAATTTAGATTTGGTTCAGGTTATTGATTTGGCGGAAAATATATGAATATTTTCATAATATTTATATAGACGTTGAATCGAAGGCTAAATTTTATGATATAACACTAATTAAACCTCGTCTAGCACCTGGGCAATTATTGAGATGTTAAAAAAATATTGGCTCAACTGAAGAATATTATAAAATATCCACTTTCATCCCATTCTTAGATACTTTTTTATCGCAAATAAAAGTACGGTTTTTAGATAAAAAACAAGTCTTTAGCAATCTTCAAATTTTAATACCCAAAGATCCATCTTCGTTTTCTAATGCCACTATTGGTAAAATTAAATATTTGTCAAAATTTTATTCCTATGATATTGATACTGAAATAAATTTAATCAATGAATTCGGATTGTGGTATAAATATTTACTACGTTTAGCTATTTTACCTGAGCATGCTATTGATGCGCTCAATCGGTGTAAAGAAACCTTGGCTCAAATTCCTAATATTTTGAAGTTGTTTTACATTCTACCATGTTTGCTTATTATAACATGTACGAATGAATAGACTTTCCAACTTAAGAAGGTTGAAAACATATTTATGAAGTACTACTTCCGAATCTCGGATAAATGGGTTAGCTCTGTTAAATATCCACAGAGATTTGGTTCCAAAGACAAACAAAATTCTTGATGAATTAACAACATTCCCACGAAAATTAAAAATCACATTATAATTATAGTATTTAATAAAAAAATTTGTATAATATTGTATTTGATAAGAAGTTTAAAAAAACTTGTTTTTTAAATTATTTTCTAGTCAATATTTTACAGTGTTGTTAAACGCCTTGTTTTTGAGCCGATTTTTAAAAACGGCTAACTCAGTTATTTATCCAGAAAAATATTATGCAAGCGTGGAAATTTTGCACATAGAAGGAGCAAAGGTCTAGACATATAGTATCGAAATTTCGAGACTTAATTAATATTTTAGTATCGAAATTTCGAGGCTTAGTTAATATTTTTCTGGCGAAAATAATGAGTTAGCCGTTTTTAAAAATCGGCTCAAAACGAGCCGTTTAACAACATTAATATTTAATACACACTACTATTAGTATTTTCAATAAAAAAATTATATTATACTTATATATTGTATGTTTAAGCTGAGGCTAGTTTTTAAAGCAAATGTTATAAAAAAAATGACATTAAACTTTATTTCAACTTTACATTTAAAAAACTTTATTAAATAAAATATCCTAACTAAAAATAATAAAAAATAGGCTTGTAATATCCATTAGTACGAATTAGTAAATAATAGTTACAAATAGAAATATAATAGTTACAAATATAAATATAATTATTATTAAATTATGCATAATTAAATGGAATAGCTAAAACATAAGACCCGGCCGAAGGCAGGGGAAAAGCTGGCCGAAAAAATTCCCCCCCCATAAGAAAATCTTGGATACGCCACTAATAGGTTATAATCAAACATTTTAAAAAATATATTGTATTATTAACTTAATTTGGTTAGAAGAAATAAATATATATAATATTAATTATTCAAAATTATTATACAAGAAATAAAAAATTTTAATAAAGAGGGGTAAAATTTGTTTATAAATACCATGATGGATCGAACTTCCTTGACAAAAATGATGGCTTTAGCAATTAATTCTTTGATTTCAAAAACGTTTGGCAAATGTATAGGAACGGGTCCAATTTCGACCATAAAATTCTCAAGTAGATTTAGAGAAGGCCTGGAAGAAAAAATAATTTGATAAAATACTCAGAACAATAACAAGTTAAACAAAAAAAATTAACTTAAAAAATGTTTAAAATAGTATGTTTAATGCAAATATTTTAAGTATCTGTTCTGTATAGATTAAATCGACAATATATTCAGTAAATAAATATTAAGTTTTAATCTTGATATATTAAATCTATCAATCATGCCGATCCCCCATTATTATTCTGATAAAAAGGTTTTAAAAAACGGGATGAGTTGATATTTAAGTGAATACTCCCAATCACAACCAATTAAACCTGAAAATCTCAGTTAAATGTAAAGTAGAGAAAAATATAGGAGCCTAGATTTAAGACTATGGTACTATTTCGGGTCAATATAAGAGTTGGGCCAACTTATATAATCTCTTCGGTTCAGAGAATCAAAAATTGATTTTCCCCGCCATATGGTATTCCACTGATACACTCGGGCAACTTTAGAAATTTTTAAGCATCCATGGGAAAAAAAAAATAATGAATTTAAATTTTAACTGAGTAGCAAGCAATTTGTGAGCTTTTTCCTCCCAGGCTTTGGCAGCCTGGGAAATTTCGTGCATCTCTTTCAGACATTTTTCCAGGGCTGGATTTTGTGGTTTGAGGGAACCTCTCTGCATAAGCTCACCAATATCTTCGATACTAACCTTTTCGGGTTCGGATAATTTGTCTCGAACTTCTATCAACCACAACCCTACATCGTAAGACTTTTTTTTTTAAATTAATATAAATTCACTGGTGCTTGCTAAAACATATATTTGAGTAGAAGGATAATTTGCATCCAGGGATGTGAACCCGGACCCGGACCCTGAACCCTCGTATTTTGGCTGAACCCGAACCATTTTAAGGGTTCAAGGGTTCAGGGTAAAAATTTTAACAAATAAATTTTTTTTTTTAAATAATGTAAAAATATTATTTTTAAAAAATAATATAAAATTTTTATAATTTTATTAATTTTTTTCGTGGAATCATTTATTTAATATTCGCGCTTTTCTTTTGATTTTCTTCCTGGACTTCATTTCATTTTATTTAGAGATTGATACCATAAATTATTTTCTAGTGTAAGTAATAATATTTTATTATGTAAATTTAATAATATGCTTTTTGCCTAAAAAAAGCATTCATATTCAAATGTCTGAGGAGAATTTGATGAATGCTTTAGTTGAGCTTGTTACAATAAATGGAAGACCTTTCAATATTATTGAGGATTCTGGTTTAAAAAAAATTATTGATCTTATTAGTAAGGCAATTGGAACAACAATTAAACGTTTTAAAATTAAGGACTTAGTGGTTGATGAATCGAAAAAAATACAAGCAAAAATTATACAAGAAACAAAAAACAAATTAATTTCATTAAAAATAGATTCCGCCCAAAGATTAGGGAGAAATATTTTAGGAATAAATATACAATATATTAAAGGAAATAATATAATCTTAAGAAATTTAGCAATGAAGGAGATTAAAGAAAGTTCAACTTCTGAAAATATAAAAAGAATGATAATAGAAACTTTAAATAAATTCCATATTCCTTTAAGAAACGTTTATACCATTACTACGGATAATGGTGCTAATCTAGTCAAATCTATTAAATTATTAAATGAATGTTCATTGGACGAAATGGATGATATAGATATAAATAATGATGATAATAATTTTAGTGAATTTGACATACCGGAGATAATAAAATATTTTTCCACGAAGATATACTGTATCAGATGTGCAGCCCACACACTACAATTAGCTATTAATGATTCCCTCAAAAATAATATCTTTAAAACTATAATTGACAAAGCAAGGGATGTTGCTAAATATTTAAGAACTCCTACAATTGTACGAATATTAAAATCCATGAAAAGGCAAATGGCAATATTAGATTGCACAACCCGTTGGTCCTCTATCTGTGATGCTAGAGCGATTAATAAGTTTAAAAGATTTCTGTGATGATTTTATTATAGGATCATGTGAAATCATTTTGTCAGAGGATGATTGGAATCAAATCAAAGACCTTACTAGGGTGTTGGTTCCTTTGAAAATTACTACATTACGATTGCAGTCAGAACAGTTGTGTTTATCCGATTTTTATGGCATATGGGTGAGATGTCGATTAGAATTAGAAAAATTTACAAGTTCCTTTTCATACGAAATATTAGAAAACATGAAAATACGAGAGCAACAATATTTGAAAAATAGTGTAGTGTATGCCTCAATATATTTAGATCCTCGATATCAAGTTCTATTAAGTATTGAGCAAAAGCAAATGGCAATAGACCATCTCGACGATTTATGGCATAACCATAACTCTATTATTAACAATATATTGGAGGCTTCAACATCTAATGGTTGTAGCGATAGTAATGATGATAGTAATATTGACGATCTCGAAATTTTATTATTAGATAGAGAAAAAAAAATAAAATTATCATCAGGATCAGATAGAAAGGTGAAAAAAATATCGATTGTATCTTTAATTGAAAAATTCTCAGAAGTTAAGAGAATTAATAGGGATAAAAATATTTTAACATTCTGGGAGGAAAATTCTCTAATATATCCTGAATTGTATACCTTGTCTAGATTTCGTCATGGCTGTGCCGGCGACACAGGTACAATAATTTATATATTATAAAGATAAATATCTATTTTAGGTCAGCGTAGAACGTGGATTTTCTTCTTTGAAATACATATTGTCTAATTTACGTGGAATCTCAAGGATGATATTTTAGAAGATATTATGATCGTTCGATTGAATAAAATATTTAAAATTTAAATTATTTCATTTTGAATTATAAATGTGTATATATATTGAAGTATAATAAAAATGAATGAAAAAAAAGTCTTATTTTGAGTCATTATTTTTATGTTCCCTGGACCTGGACCCGAACCCTGAACCCGGGTCCTTTAAAAATTTATTACAGGACCCGAACCCAGACCCGGACCCTTTTTTTTGTTGAAGGGTTCACATCCCTGTTTGCATCGAAATTATTTGGTGTTTTTAATCATAATAGTTTTGGAATTTATATGATGAAGAATAAGAAGAAGAAAAAGATTTAAAAGGGTCAACCACTCCATGACAACTCCATCTACTAAAATTCTATTCCAGTATATATTTTTTAAAATATAAAGTGTTAATTAATTTTATTCATTTATTATTATAAATATTGTGTGTGAAGTATGTGTAACAAAATTTTAAAGCTCATAAAATTTAGGCAAATAATTAAATATAATGTTGACTTGAAAAAGCAACCTTTGATGTGTGTTTTTAAAATTTTAAGTGCATGCATTTAGTTAGGTGAAAATTAAATTGTACTTAATAAATAAAATATTCAAAATAAAATATATTATTTACATCTTTCAATCGTTGTTTTTCGCTTATTTGAATGAGATTAAATAATTTAGAATCAATCAGATCTTTTAACTTCCGAACGTCGGGTATTTTGTCCGAGAGGGCATCATTGATCTTGGCTTTAAACTCTAAAGCACTTAATAACAACTCCTAGAAATAAGATAAAATGTTTTTAAAATTTTAAAAAAAGTCATTTTTACACTGTAGCGCGCGTTAGATTTTATCTTTTTAGGTGGACAAAAAGGCATTCTTAAAAAAACATTGGCCAAATAAAAAAAATTACTTTAGGTGGGATCTTATGTACATTAAGTACACTGCCTCTGCATACCAAAACTATATTTTAATATAAATTAATTTTGATTAAAAATAAAAACGGGAATTTTTTTTATTTACACTCATATTTGTTTCTTCTTTAATCGTACAAGCAAGAGATTTAATGTCGTCTACCAACTTTTGCAATTCTTCAACACTTATGCCTGTTTCGTGTGAAGGGTTATTTTTCTTAGGTTTCTAAAAAAATATCGATTTTCAATAATTTTATAAGAATTTGTAATAGATAAAACTTAATATTTGTAGCTTTGAAAAAAAAAAATTCTATCATGAGTTACATTATCAAAATTCTATTTATTGATAAGTAAATTAAAAACAGCATTCTCAGGGCTCAAACAATTAGCTAAAAATAATTTTGACCATATAATATTTTTCAATTTACCATAACAAAAATGAATATATATTTACCAAAGCATTCTGTTTCAGTATCTCCTTACATCGATCAGCAAATTTTTCGGCCTTATCTATTTCTCCAAGCAGGATATTGGTCAAATCGTTGGGAGGAAATTTCTTGTAAACGCTCTCCTTGTACAACCCCTTTAAATTTTCCAGGGTAATCTTGCTATCCTCCTCTACTATCTCTTCAATATCACTATCATGGGTGGTTATCGTGGGTTCGTATTTGCCCCCCTCCAAGGATTTTTTAACTTTGACAGACCAGGTTTGGAAATACTCAACGTGGGCTTTAAGACGGCTCATCATGGAAGGAAGCTCATCTAAGGTGTATCGATATCTAAGTTATAAATTTTATATAATATATTGTAAGATATTATAATTTCATTTATATAAAACTAAAATTATAGACAATCGCATCTTTCAAATATTTTTTTAAATTAAAAAAAATATTTAGGATTCTATGCAAAATTTTGAATAAAGTGTAAAAAATATAATTGAGCCTTATTGGCAATAATTTACTTAAGACAATAATCGGCGGATGTGCAAAGTTTGCAAAGGTTATCCGTGTGGTATAAGCAAACTATTTTAGCCGGCAAGCAATTGCAAGTTAGGGCCGAAAGAAAACAGGTAGTGTTGCAGTAATCGCATTTCCGCTCGTCATCTCCTAGCAGCTCGTAAATTTCACGTTCCGCCTTAGTCACCCCCTTTGTAGATTACAAAAACAAATGTATTTTTATGATAATGTGTGCATGTTTGGTCAGGGAATATTAAAAAATGGCTGCTCTTTAAAAAATGAATTCATTTTTAAAAAATTAACCTATTTTTTTAAAAAATTAACCTATTTTTTTAAAAAAGTATTCATCATTCAACATATATTTTCCAATTTTTTAAGCAAATAGCTTCATACTTTTTCATATAAAAATTTCCTGAGTCTCCTTTCCTCTTCAATCATAAAGGTCATATCCTCGAGAGTAGCAGAAGCTATAGATAGGTCTAAATGTTCTGGACAAGACGCCATTTTACATATCAACTCTTCATGCGAAAACACGCAGTATCGTTTGAGTTCCCTATAATGGCTTACGCATTTTCTACCCAAGGGTAGCTGATTTTTATAGTAAAATAATTTCGGAAAATTAGTAATAATTAAAATATAAATGTTTTTTTATTTATACTTACATAAATAATTTTATAAATCGCCTTGCTTACTTTTTAGAGTAACTAACTAATTAAATTATAAAAGTTTAATCTAAAGTTTTTTTAAAAAAAAAGGTATAAAATAAAATTTAACTAAATATGATTCCACTAAAAAAAATATTATCGCATAAGATTAAAAAATTAATAATGGCAAGAAATTTACCCAGTCAGAAGGGCAAAAATTCACAGCCTCCGCTAAATTGTAGCCTTGATTAAACCCAGCATGGTAGGCTCTGGGAAAGGTGACCATAAATTCGCCAGGATATTGATCGCATCGGCTTACCTTTATAAGTGTCCAATCATCATATATGTATGAGTCATTGTAAGATAGTGATTAAATGGCTCGATTTTAAAAAAGGCTAGCCCAATATTACACAAGCCTGATCATATTTTTCATAGATGGCAGAAAGGTTTGGACATATTAACAATATCTCAAGGCTTCCGTAATATTATTTTGGCTAAAATCCTCATTTAAAATTGGCTAAATCGATTGGTTTATAATGATATTGGTTAAAAGATAATTACACTTTGATAGTTTTTGTTTAAAAAATAGACCGTGATAGAAATCGAACTGTAACAAAAAAAATTCAGCTAATTATAAAATTATTACGGGCACTCCATTAGCCATGAGGATATTGGGGTTCATGAGTGTAACTAACTGGTGCAGCAAATCCTTTTGTGTCTCAAACAATTCCGGCACCTGGGCTTTCATTACGTTTTCCAACATTTCGGCATTGGCTCCAGGGACCCCGTACCATGTTTTAGGTTCACCCCTAGAATTATTTTTTGAATCAAGAAATAAGAATTAGTTATTTATAATCTTGTTTCTGTGAATTGATAATCATGAAATATTTAAATATTATTTCACGATTTTAATAGTGCATAACGTGGTATTCAGCAGACTACTTTATTTTCAGCATAAACCTCGACAATAAACTGATCTAATTAGCAGGATTTATGCAGTAAGTATAAGTTATTTTTATAAAATTGGTTGATTAAATGTTAATTTATGCGAGTAATCATAATTTATCATACCAATGTAAATAATTAATCGAATAGCTCCAATGGTCTTCTGTGTGCCAGCAAAAAGTGGAAAAACACATACCGACATACATCCAAGGTACCTTTAGATAATATCATGAATCAAATTGATATACAATTATAAATAAACATATTAAATATAAAATCAATTTTTTAAAGGTAGATAAATAAATAAAACTGAAAATTTGCAAACTTTCATCCCAGAAATATCCCCCGATATGTATTTTAAAATGGACTTGTTCAACACGGGTAAGTTATTCAAATTCCACGGCGAATTTATGTACTCCTGAAATTAAGATTACAAAAAAAATTTATTACATTTATGAATTATAATATATAATAAAAATAATTTTTTCGGATAGGTTTTTGTATTAAGCCCAATGGCACATATAACTTAACTTGACAGACATTAAAATATTTTGAAGAGTCGTTAAATACAAATCAGCAGGAGGCACGCCATTTTGGACTCCAGAATAAAAAATGGTTTTCATCATTTAAATGGGAAGCCAAAATCGCCTGTTGCCAGTAAATAATGAATTGGTGTTATTGATTAAACCACTGGAGTATGTTGTGGTTTGACTTATTAATTAAACAGCTGAATAATAGCCTGAGCCAAACAGCCTAAAAATTAAAAAAAATGAGAAAAAAATACGAAAATTAACTACTTATTAGCATAAGCAAAGCCTCTTTCTTTCGCTTTATTCTTTGTAAGCAATAATTTAATAAGATGTAACCAAGCCAGAGTTCAAAATCAAAACTATAAAAAAAATGAAATCTTTGTTTTTGAATAAAAGAAAATTTTTTATCAAATTTTACTTAAAAATGTCAAAATCTTTTTTTTTTAAAAAATCTTTTATAATAAATTTTTTGTAATTTTCATGCATAATAAAAAAAAACTTTCAAGATAAAATTAAATAGCGTTTTTTTTCCTCATAACACCGGAAAAAAATAATGAAATTATAGGAAAAAGGACGGTTGTATCTATAAATTATTTGCTTAACAAAAGGTATTACGGATAAATCGCCTATTATTGTAGAGTGGCTACGTCTTCGTAGACCATTTTAAAAAAATGCGCGTAAAAAAATGCGCGAATATTTGTGACATGTCATGCCTGTTTATAATGTTTAAAAATTTTGCGAAAATATTCTTGATTGTAGCGATGGCATAGCATCGGCTTTAAGGAGAAAATAAACAAAATTATGATTTAGTTTCAAATTTAAACACCTTTAAAAAACAACAAGAATCCGATATAAATAAAACTATGAGAGGAGTAAAAATTAAATTAAATTGATAATAAAATGTATTTTTTTTGTCACTTCATCATCGGGAAATTTTTCCTTATGTCCTTCTGTAGGAAAACCACTGCCATGTTCTATGCAATGCAAGTCGGCACCGTAACAAACGGTTATGTCTTCTACAATCGAAGAAACAAGGCGCCAGAATTCTTTTTCGACTACTGTTGTAGGAACCATCTTTTTTTGGTTACAAATACAAATATATATAAAAATTTCGAGTCTCAAAATCTTATAATCCATTATACGACAGTTGGTTAACTATATTGTAGCTCGTGAATCTATTTAGCCTCTCCATGATAAGGTGGGGTTTACCCCTAAACCCCCAAATATTTTTAAATTTGTTAATATAAAGATTTTTTTACAATGTTTCCACAATTGAAAATTTTTAAGAAATATTAAACGGTTTGGGAAACGGAAATTTATATTTAAACTCTCGTGTATTAAAAATATATATTATTGGTTAAGAAATTAAATTTTTTTTGATATAATATAAAATAAAAATTTTTTATGATTTATAGATAAAAAAATGGTAAGCGGGAAATAATTCCCCGGGAAAAAAATCCCCAATAATAATTCTCCGGAATTAATTTTCTCAAAATTATTAAATATATTATTTAAGGATTTTTATTCCCTGGATATATTTATAGGGAATTTTTTCTCCTATTTTATTAATTTTGTCATTTTTAATATCTTAAAAAACGGGAATTTTTTTCCGTGGAATTATTTTCCTAGATTTTTAGAGAGGTTGAGAAAATTTTATCTATATTAACCAATCCAATTTCAAGTAAACTTCGTTGGTGGGGTGGGGTGGGGGGATGAATGTCAATAATAATATTTTGAGTGAAATAATATATTCGTATGCCCAAACATTTAAATCGATTTCACTTAACTCATGTGTTCATTTAAAACATTATACGAATAACATATATTCCCGAAAGTTAGTTCACGAAAATTCGTTACTAATTTTAATTTATTGGGCACTTACCCTTTATAACATTAATACGGAATTCGTATATTAAATTAATAACTAATTAGATGACCTTGTATTAATGGCAAACAGTGAGGGAGAATTGAGGGATAAAGTTAGTAAATGGAAAATGACTATGGAAGCAAAGGGCCTGAAAATGAATGCATCAAAAACAAAGGTGATGATTGGTGGGGAAAATCTAAAGATAGAAGAATCAGGTAAGTGGCCTTGTGGTGTATGTGGGAAAGGAGTTGCTAGAAATTCTATCCAATGCACCAGATGCCAGATGGGTACATAAAAGATGTAGTGGGAAAAAAGGCAGTTTGATGTTAGAAAGAATGACCTTTATTTGTAAAACATGCATGAAAGGGATACATAATAATGATAACCTAAAAAATGGTGGTCTGGATATTGGCAATGGGTTAACCCTAGAAAAAGTGGATAAGTTTTGTTATTTAGGTGATATGCTAAACGCAGATGGTGGTGTAGATTCTGCTGTTGTTGCAAGGATCAGACAAGCTTGGAAGAAGTTCAGAGAGATGTCATCTATTCTTACAAATAAAAAAGTTTCTCTGAAGTTAAAGGGGAAAGTTTACGTAAGCTGCGTGAGGAGTTGTTTAGTTTATGGCGGTGAAACATGGGCAATGAAAGCAATTCACGAAGCCAAATTAGAAAGAACAGAGATGAGGATGGTTAGATGGATGTGTGGGGTATCTCTGAGAGAGAGAAAAACTAGCAAGGAATTGCGAGCAAGATTAGGTATAGAAATGATTGGTATGGTAATGCGACGAAATAGACTAAGATGGTTTGGGCATGTGGAACGTATGACAAGAGATGACTGGGTAAAGAGATGCACAATGATGGAAGTAGGAGGATCAAGACCTAGAGGAAGACCCAAGATGACGTGGACAAATGTGATAGCGGCGGATATGAGAAGCTTGAATCTTACAAGTATTGATGCTCAGGACCGTCAAAAATGGAAAAGAAAAATCAGAGGGAAAACTGGCCTACCCGGGTAAACCTGGAAATCGCCATAAAACGGAGAAGAAGAAGTTGATATAGAACGAGATATTCCTATAATAAATAAATCGTAATATTTAGATATAGATATAATATATAAAAAGATTTGATTACCAAAGAGAAGTAATAATAAATTGAATAAAAGAAGAAAAGGTAAATGATAAAATAAATAAGATGTTAATATAAAGGGAAAAATAGAGAATTTAAAAAAAAAATAACGATCTTCCTTTTTTGAATGGCCATTTTCCTTTTTTGATTGGAACTTTTGTTTTTTCGTTCCTATTTATATTTTTCATCTTTGACCTCCTAAGGCCCATGTATGCTTTTCCTTTTATGTCTTTTTATTTTTCCTTTATTTTATCGGACCTTTTCCCAAATCTTTGGAATTTTCTGTTTTTTAATCGGACTTTTTCCTTTCTGATCATTTTTCCTTTTTTTTGCGTGGAAAACACTCTAATATTGAGTCAAAAGTAATATTTTATCCACTAAATTAAGACCGGATATTTATAAAATTAGTACATCCATTAAATAAATGTATAGAACTCGGTTTCCCGGTCCGATAGATCCTGAATTGTTTAAATTTGGATTCGACCATGTTCAAGCCTTTATTTTAAAGATCGATAAAATTTTTATTTATTGTTTTTTTTGCAATAAAAAACATCCCAAAAAAATTATTTGCCTCCATAGCTGATAATCTGGATCACCCCATCGTAAAGACAAATATGACCTATTTTACAAAAAAAAAATTGGATCAGTTACACAAAAAGTTTTAAATTTTTTTCCCTGATAAGATTCATTACCGAGCTTAAATAATGCGTTTTAAGGTCTTTTGATAAATGCCATTACTAATCTTACCACTAGTGTCATTATTTTTCCCTTTTCTGCTAAGGATTTAATATTTTGTTGACTGAGTATTATAGTACTTGCTTTATGCGCATTTTTCAAATTATGATAATGGAGCAATTTTGCACTGAGAAATTAGATTAACATTAAAAATTCCATTTAACTAAAAAAAAAGAAATATAAATAAGGAATATTCGGCAAACAATTAAAAGATTTTTATGGTAAAAAAGATCGAATGAACAGAGAAATTATAAATCGATATAAAAATAAACAAAATTTGTTACATGAAAAGGCATATTAAAATAAGTTGCTTTGAATTCATCTGCCATTTCCCCAAAGGAATGTAAAGTATATTCTTTGCAGGATTGCTCAAAGCCAAAGGGGGCAACCAAGCTTTTGCATTCCTATTTTTTTTAAAAAAATAAACATTTATAAGAATAAATTTGTAAATATAATATTTTTTTAGGAATGGCTCAAGCTAAGTGTGAACTTGAATTTGAATGTCAACAAAGATTCAATACTTTTTTTAATAAAATATACAATATAAAAAAACGGTTATAAAAAAGAAAGTGGGAGAGCCAGGCCTCAGACAAAAAATTATTAAATTTCCAGTATTTTCAAAATAAACTCACATTGGCTATGCAGAGGGGGCATCTCCAATCCCCTTTAGGAACTTCTTTGAGGGGAGGCATCAAGCAAAACGTGTGAAAATTCAAATCACAATTTTCACATAATAACAGGAACTCTTCATCATCCCCATTTCCGCATGTTTGGCACATCACGCTTTCAATCTGATTTCCCACAAATTAAATATTGTGTTTTTAAAAATTAACACTTAATACTAGATAATCATTTCTAAATTTATGGCATTCAAAATTCAATTGTGACCCATGCCTAACCATTTTTTTAAGATAAAATTTCCAAACCTGAACTAGTAGTGAATCTGGAAGAAATTTTTGTCAGGTCCAGAACACTGATTTTAATAACATTTAGAAAACTAATGGTTCTTATTTCTATAATAATTAAACTTTATCATTATTAAATGTTTGATAAAAAGGAGAATTGAATACATTTATGAAAAAACTAAACTAAAATAGGTGAAAAATTTTACATTTAATAAAGCTGGTTTATTGATTTTGACACTATAATTATTTATTGATTTGGGTAATTTGTTTGTAGAAGATATATCAGCAAATATATTATTATTTGTCAGCGAATTTAGCTCCTTCTTTATCTCGGATGCTTTGAAAGTTTCAATAATTTGTACTTCATCCATGTTTCCACTTTGAATAGCAATTGTGTCATCATCACAACATATCTCATTCTCATCTTTAATTTCTATATAATAATAGTGCTATCAAATGTTGCAATACCTTTATGATAATTTGGAACACCGGGTAACTTTGGCCCAGCACCAAAAAATTGCAACTTCTTTAATTCATTATTGGCAGTAAAATCAACAGATTTATTCTAATGTGTTATGTTTGGATTATATATTATAATCAATATATTATATTAGTTTTTTTACATCCATATTAATATTTCTTTTTGTCCTTCGTGTATATCCCTCTTTAATCTCTGGTTTCAATGATTGCCTGTAGGGTATAGCATGAGGTGTATAATTTTTGTCCTTATCATATTCTTCAAAGTCTTCAATTTCTTCCTTATTCTGTAAATGTAAAAAGGGTTGATTTAAAATAAAGAGTAAGGCATTACGATAATTTAAGATTATCATATGGAATATAATATTTAGTCGAATATTAAAAATATATATAAATAGTGGCATTAAATTATGTTCCATCCATGCTTACCTTAATAATGTCTAGGCTCTCTCCAGATTTAAACAGGTCAAATGGTAACAAAATCTTTTCATAGTGCTGTCTCAGTATACCACCCACGCTTTTGTTGTAAGGTGAATATCCCATGCAAACTGCTACCTTGGTCCATTTTCGGTCCCTAATTACAATATTATAACCGCCTTCGTTTTTAACGGCCTGAAACGATTTTTTTTAATCGAAAAAAAAGGAAATTAATATTTTTTTTTAATTAATGTGTGTTTAAAAATGAGAAATTTAAAAAATATTTTACTTTGTATAAGGAGTACAGATCTAAAGCTTTTCTGTCTACCTGGGGTATTCTCAATTTAAAACCCTGCATAAAAAAAATTTTCGTAAAAATTTGTTTTTTTTTTCTTAAATTATCAAATAATATTTTGCCATTAACGAATTTAGGATCTAATTTTAAAAAAATATATTATTCCTAATTTCAATCGATACAATTTTCATTTCCGTCTTATGGAATTGAGTTCGATTTTTAAAACCGGTTTTTTCCAATACAAAATGGCGCACGAAAATGCATAAATTTGTTTATTTAATTCGGTTATAATCAATGTTTCGTATAAAAATAAAGCACTAGGCTATAATGTGGAACTATATAATTTTGATTATGAATTCTTAATGTTTTTAACAATAGACTTCGTGAATACAAAATCAAAAAACCGGTTTTCTGAATTTGATAATTTATCTTAATTTTTTGTTTGAAATAGCTAAATTAGAATTAATTTAAATACAAAAGGGATATATTCAATCATTTTTGGCAAAATTTTATATTGGTTATTCAATTTTGGTTAATTACCTGTAAATCCCAAAATCTAGCAATTTGATCAAGAAAATTTAATTTTATTCGTGTCGTTGCCTATGTTGTAAATAGATAGTCAAATTTTTTATTAATATCATGTAATATTACTTCTAATTCATTCAATCTTTGCAACCTTGGAGTAAAGCGCACTTTGTCTATATCAACAGCAAAAGGAGGTTGCCAATTCTAAAAACATATGGTAATTTAGATATTATAATAAGGTAAAAATGCATTATAAATCATTTAAAATACTTACCGGGGGTGGCTTAATTTTACAAATCCCAAATTTTTCGCCAATAGGCTTTATTTTTGCTATGTAGAGCAGAGGATCTTTAAATTCTTCTTCATTCGGTTCAAATATTGGACAAGGTCTAGGAGGAATAAATTCATTACAACCTTCTATATTCATGAAGAAAGCCAATCTATCTTTCAAATATCCTTTCTTAGAAAATGTAATTTGTTTGATGTAATATTAAAAGGAGCAGTCACGTGATCATAATTTTTATTTATTTATTTATTATTTCCTAACAACGAAAATAATGAATTCAAAACATCAAAAAATTCACTGTGACGAATTGAGAAATTAATAGAATTCAAGTAATGATTTTATAATTCCCAATATTTTATCATTTTATTTTATAAGCACTTAGACCAACAAGTACATTTTTAAAAGATTTTTATTATATATTTTACCTATAATGAATATACTATGGAATATGTGCCACCTCAACTTTGTTTATTTATTTTCTATCTTTAATATTTTGTAAGCTTTATATATATTAAACAATATTAAAATTTATAACTCAATAAAAAGAAATATATATGATTATTATGTTAATTACATATATTAGACATTAATAAATTTTTAAAATATTTGTAACGTCTTTATTTTATATTCCTTTATGAGCTAATGGCCTATATTTGTCTCAAATGATATTTAAAAGGGTAAATTTCTAAAATTTGTTGCAAAATTGATTTTTTTTTTCCCTCAGTTCCTAAAATGATTTCTTAAATTCGAAATATTTATTATTCTCTATTTTAATATTATGTGTTAAATTTTTAATTATCCAGCAATAGCTTTGATAAATTAATGATGCTTATCAATTTTTATATTATGTAACCTAGGCTTAACATATGATCAGTAAAAACTAAAAAATGATATTTTAAACATTTATCCTCCTCACCTTTTTATTTGTAAAGAAGAATATTATATCAGTATAATCTAAAGACAGTGCTATGTCATTTTGATTTTAATTAAAAATAGGTTTGTGAGATGGTCTTGTGCCATGTAGTATCTTAAGTAAGCATTAAATAGTTTGAGATTTGAAGAGCTGGTTATAATGGCTATTTCAAATATTTGGTTTTAAAATATAAGGCCTGGCCCAAATATTATTTTTTAAAAACAATATTCAGGCCTGTTCCAGGTATATTTAAAAAATTAAAATATGACATAGTCCATGTAACCAGGCCTGCAGGTCTCTGATATTTACACTAATAGACTAAATTAAGCCCTGCCAAACATATATGTTTTTAGGAGTATTCTAACTACTCCAATTACAGTGGCATCAACTGTGGCTATAAAATCAAAAATAAATATAATATATTCTTAAATAGTTGCGCCTCAAATTTTTTTTTAAATAAGCCAGGCCAGGCCTGAAAATATAAAACTTGGGCCAGCTAAAAAAAATCCAAGCCTCTGAATGCAATATTTTTAAAGAACTTTTTATGTTTGTTTACACGATTAAAATTTTTATTTCAATCATTAGTATATTAATATTAGAGATCTGCAAAGTTAGGCCCGAACGGGCTTTGAACTGGGCTCGGGCCTAATTCTATTTAAAATAATCGGGTTTGGGCCATGCCGGGTCTAATATTTTTAAAAAAAATTTGGGCAGGGTCAGGTCGGACTTTGGAAATTTTTTTAAATATATCTAAATTTATCAATTTAATATTGAATTTTTTATGTAAATAATAAAATTTGATTTTATTTATTGAAACTAAACAACATATAATATATGTCTTTTATTTTGAGTAATTATAAAGATTAATTTCTATATTTAAATAAATTTGAACCTGGCTGGGTCGGTAAATTTTTTTTAAAAATATTTAGGGTTCGGGCCGGGCTGGCAAAACTTTTAAAAAATTTTGTGTTCAAGCCGGGCTTGAAAAATTAGGCCCGATGCAGATCACTAATTAATATTGCTTTCTAACAAATCTTGATCTGTTAATAAAATATATTATTTATTACATTATTCGTTTAGTTTTGTTTAAAGAGCATACCAATGCAGGGATATAGAATAAATATAACCTAAATAATATTTAATGCTGTTTCTGTTTAATCTAGGCTAAACAGTTTTTAAACTAGGACACTGGCATTGTTATTTTTTGTTTTTTTTTCCTTTTACTTTTTAGTCAAATAGATGTTTAGTAATAAGTAACCAGGACATGGCTTAACTTCTGAAAAAAAATTTTGATTGAATTAAACATTAAAAATTTAATAATATTAATGTGCTCATTATTGACTATCCATTAGAGCATGGCTGAAACAGTTTGGATCCAAATATTTTAAAAGGACTGATGGTAGGTTTAATTTAGGGGGGATTTTTAATATTTTGTTGATAATATGTTTTCATAGTAGTTTATAATTTAATTATTAAACTTACTATAATATAAATAGATTGCTAAATATCGACCAACATATACATAGTCATTATTTTTCAAATAAAGCTTATTTGTGTATAATTTCCTGCAATGTAATTTAAAAGAGTTTGACAATCTATTAATTAACTAACTAATATTTGTGCTAAACAATATACTGTAATATTGCATTCATAAATGAATGTTTTTTTAAATTAAATTCATGTTCTAGAAAATAACTATTACATTCACGATTTTTTGATAGTTGTATGGAGTATTGATAATATAAGTTATTCTTTTTAAAAATATATGAAGGGTAACCATTATAATTAAGGAAAATATTTTAGGAAGGGATAGGTATGTTTGGGGTGGTTGTTTCCAATAAATATACTATCATATAGACGCTTTGATATTGATTAATTCTTGCATTTCAGATGTGGCATAATTATCCATTTTTAAGAATTAATAAATTCAGCTAGAGCACTTGAATCATATTTACTTCCTATTCCCATGTTTCAAACTAGAGCCTGTGAAATAAAATGTTATATGACAGGTTCTAACGACTCAGTTTTTTCTTAGTGTCTGAAATATATATTAAGTGAAACATCTTAATTAAATAACTCAATTTTGATGAGGGTAATTCAAAGTACCAGCCCATAAAGTTTTTATATTAAATAATGGTGTAAGCATTTTTTTTTATCTTAAAGAAAATCTAATCATAAATATTCAAAAAGTGCCTCCTAATTAATAAAATATAGTTATAATTTTTATAAATCTTTTATATTTTTATCATATAATAAACTAATGCAATTTTACCTTATAAAATTAATTTATTTCAACTATATCTTTAATCTGGGTGACAAATTTGACCATTTTTTCCTTTAACTATTTCAGATGTTATGATTAATATCTTTAAAAATATTACAATTTGCATTCAAGAAACAAAGTTTGGCAGCCTCTAAAATCTTCAAACTTTAGACGCTCAGGCCGGTTGCCTTGCTTGCCCATACTGACACACGGGCCTGTATATTTACCCTTTAAATATTCCATTTTTTATCTCATTTTTTGTTTTTAAACTTATAAACAGTAAATTGAAAACAATAAGTCACAAAATAAAAATTTGTTTCATAGATGTTTTAAGAGTAGAAGACATACTTATGGTAATTTGGAGTAATCTCGCTATTTTTTATCTTCCTAATAAACAACTGATATCACCACAGATATGCAGGCACTCCCATGCGACAATAACAATACCCCCTTCATTTTAATGACAATCTCATCACACCCCCTCCTTTCGAAAGGAAATCACTAAAAATCCACTAGTTCTCATTTGCTACCGTGGGCCTGTAAAATTAGCTGGCTTATTTTTAAGTTTAATCATTTACCCTAAGAAAGAAAGAAAGGGTTATGCTCTGTAAATGGCAGTTTAGTTACTTTTTTTAAGAAAAATGAAAAAGTTTCATTGAGAATAAAGTAAGTATTCTGTGGTTTACCAGGGGTCTTATATTGAATAGGAGACTACCACAATTTAAGAAATATATACCACATTGATCAAATTTCCATAAAATGTACCGTAATTTTACATTTCCACAAATATATCACTTCTCGAATTTTTATTCAAAAATAAATATTGATAGAAATAAAAACATAAACAAGAAAATGTCTAATATATGTTACTATAGAAAATATGACTCATTATTTTTTAGATTAGTAAGTTCGGTATAACTGTTTATAAATTTTATTAAATGGCTTCTTAAATTTAAACTAAGCATTCCGACGCAATCAACAATTTTAGTCGTGTTGACATTCGGATTATTTATTATGTAACTTACTCTAAACAGTCTAAAAAAAAAGAGGATATTATGTTTTTCCTCATCCTTGTTTTATTTCTTATGAAAGAAATATATTAATAAAAAATATTTATTTAATGCACAAACTGAAACAAGTGCGTATCCAGAAATTTTCTACAAAAGGAGTGAGTGGGGGGGGGGGGGGAAGGGCTATTTTTATGTATGTTAATTTTTTTGGAGCATTAAAAATTTATAAGAACAGTATAACCATTCATTTTCGAAATGGCAAATCTGAACACAATTGCCGTTGTCCGCTTAGAAATTATTTTTCTTCACACAGAAAGTTCGGTTAGAATAAATTTTATTAAATTCAAAATAAAAAAACAATAATAGTAATATTCTGCTGAAAACGGCCTATTTATGTTATAAATCGACAAAACAAAAATATATATCCAATAATAAAAATAAACATCCAACATGACATTTCCCTCCCCTCTTATAAACCACCGAACTGCCCCTGCTGGTGACCACTCCCGGCCATACGTTTCACCATAGTAGTCTTTTTCTTTTGTTCCGCAATATTTTCACATCCTTTTTCTTATTTCGTCTTCTATAAGTCAACGGGTAATTCAAAAAAATATGAACTGTATCTTAAAAACCCTATCATTATCTTAAAAAATTTAATAATTATATTATATTCCTCATTTATAAAAAAAACTCAAAATAATCAAAGGCACCCAAAAAAATTAATTAAAAAACATTTTTTTCAAAAATACTTTTTACCAATAATAATACTTTTCATATACCTTTGGTTTATCAAAACTTAATTATAAAACAACTACTCCAGTTCCCTTTCTAATCTCAACACTCCTCTATCATAAATTACATTTTTTCTCAATTACAAAATAAAAATGTCATAAAAAAAACTTTAATACAAATATAATATAAAATATATTCCAATTCTTATTCTCTTACTGCATTTATTCTTATTCAACTTTAACAAAAAACAGATATAAATTCTTTAACGCTTTATTTATACTTGTAGAAAGCCCGTCAAAATTGACGGGGAATGAGATTTTTATTCATTTTTTACGATAGATGTCATGCCAGGTTCAAGCTCACAAAATTAGGAAGCATCCAAGATCTTATAATTTTAAAAAATTTTATCAAGCACAGCTCAACCCTTAATAATTCGTAAAAGATATTCCCAAGTCAGGTGCTAGTCCTACATTATAATTTTGAAAATTTTTTCCCGCCTCGGAGATAGTTAAATTTTTAATATCATCACATGAACGGGAAATATCTGATTTAACAATTAGTCTAATATGGAAAAAAAAACATGTAAATTCCGTATTAAGGGAAACTGGGAAGGCCTGGGCAACCACTTATTAGAGAATCATGACAAATAAAATAAAAATAACGACTCTTATACTTTTTTGTAATATAATCAATTAAAATTATATCTAAAAAATATGTTGTTTATTATATAAGGTTATTGTTGTTTTTCAGATAAATTTAATGTATGTCTTGCATTTCTGAAATTATTTGTCAAAGAATTTGATAATAAATATATATTTTTTTATGTTAAGTAAAAAAAATGCAGTCTATTTAAATTACAAAAATGCCATTGAACACTAATAAAACATATATGCAAATTATTTATATATTCAGATATTTTTTTTTATTGACATATAAATTTAGGATAATTTTTTTTTAAAATAATGAGGATTATTTATTATGTATTTGATAAAATTAAGAGCAAATCCTTGTTGACATTTTAAATTTTGATGGAAAAAGTGACAAAATAAATCTGGGCGGAATGTATAATTTTATATCATTTAGGGTTGTAGATGAAAGTAATGACGGATTAACAAAGCAGTGTACAAAACACATTATGTCCTGATAAAGATGATATGCCTATGCCTTGGGATACTGGTAAAAGAAGAACGCAAAACGATATTTCTGTCAATGTCAGCATTGGTATCCCCTTCTAAAATAGAATCATGAACGACAATGAAAACTCAACCATAAAACGGTGGTAAGTATTGTTTTAAAGGCCACGACAGAACTACTGCATATTTTTCCATTAATAAAGTTGATGAAATTGGCCATACTGTACATTCAAGTTTGAACATTCCTCTAAATATTCATGAAAGTTTCTCAGAGAATCGGATAGTGTAATATTTATATTAACTCCTAATAGTGAATGATGTACAGAATTAAATGTTTATATTTGTTAAAAAATAGGCGGAGTTGGCATAGCGATTGTGGTAGTGGTGATAGAAATATCATTTGGAGAACTGGGTGAAAATAAAACAAACATAGATATAAAACATAAAAAAACAAAATAAACCTCCAGATGAGTTCATTTCAAGCATAGTTCTTTATTATTTTGTCTACCAATAACTCTAGAACGAATAAAGCGTTTGTTTAATCGTCATTATTTTCTTTACTTATCTTTAATAATAGATTCATCATGTTTAGTAGCAATGTGAGTGATTAGGGTTAGCCTAGACAAATAAAGAAATCAGGCTAAAATATAAATAAACTATTGTTGAAACAAACATTAAAATAATGTAAAACCGGTAGATGGGTCAATATTAGATACATATTTCTTGTAGTTGGAGGGCTATCATCGAAAAAAAATTTTGGGGGACTTATCAAGCCTATTATGATATTCTAAAAGTTAAAAAATAATGATGAAGGTAATGTTATTAAGATTAAGGTTAATTAATTGTAAGGTAATTAAAAAATAAGATTAAAATGGGGGGGGGGGGGAAGAAGGTATAAATTATTATAATAAAAATAATATAAATTAAATTATTGGAATTGATAAGGTTTTGAGAAATAGTGGTTAATAGATAATAGAGATAGAAAGAAAAGAATGAGTTAATTAAATTTAGTGATAAATAAATTCATTAAGGAAGGGGAAAAAAATAAAGAAAAAGTTATTTATAAGGATTGGAGATTATAAATAATTTAGGATAAAAATATTTAAATATTTGAATATACTTGATTATCTTCTTAATTATTGGTTATGAAAGAAAAATATGAGTATAAAAAATTGTAATGTAAGTACTGACAAAAATTGTGAGTATGTTCAAAATAAATATACAAGTTGAGTATCTTATAGAGATTTCATTAATGTGTAATTGATAATATGAGATGAAAATTGATAAGGTAATCTAAAAAATAAAGAAAGGATTAGGTGAAATATTAGCCTGAATATTTTTATTCACATCATTTATTTCATTCATATTTAGAAAGTTGAGGGAATATTGTTTATATCAATTCAAAGACGATTTTTCAAACCTCTCAATCCATCTTAGGTATATGCACACCATCAATTCTCGAAATTCCATTTATCTGTTTATAAAATAAACAAATAAAATCAACAAATAAAATCAACAAATAAAAAAAATAAAAATAAATACGTACCGATGACATGACGTACCGATGACATGACGTAGCGATGACATGACGTAGCGATGACATAGTGAGGACATCGGAAAATTATAATATAGATATTAATTACGCTTACCTTAAATCATTTAATGTATCTCATTATTACTTTTCCCTTTTTACAAAAACTTACTTTTAAAAAAACTACTTCCTCATTAACGTATAAACCCTTAAAATTTTACTCACCTTCCCCCACTACATTTACAAAAAAATATTTCGATACAGGTTTATGAATATATAATTTTATTTTCTCTCCATAATCTAATTAATTTCTAAAAAAAACAAATTCTCAAATAAAATATCAGCGATATAACATTTTATGAAATAAGATAATTCTTGAATACTACAGGGGCGTCGCTAGCCTTTACAATCTCGGGGGGCTCAATTAAAAAAAATTTGGGGGGCTTCGCCCCCATACCCCCTCATTTCCGGGTCTTCGGCCCCTTTTGCCCGGTCTTCGGCCGGTTTTATATTAATTTATTTTACTTTTTAAAAATTTAACTTTGAATATTTATTCTGAATTTCATATTTTGTCATTTATTATATTATGCATACAAAATAAACTAGCATATAAATAATTAAAACAATAAGTAATCGAGAGAAAAATTGTGAGATATTAAATTTCTGAAAGATTATCTTCCATTTTTAATATATAAACTACACAGTTGACCATTATTGCTTATAAAATATGCAATCATATGCTCTCCTCAGCAGCTGTAATAATAATCTTAAATTACATAGCCACACAAATAATAGATAATGGTTAATTTGCAGTCATAGCCATGACACTCACTATATTAACTTATATCAGAATTTATTATGCTAGATAAATTGATAAAACAAAAATACTAAAAATTTTTAGAAGAAATTATGCAAATGTATTGAAGCCCTAAGATATTTACAATGCAGGGTGCCATATTAGAAA
This sequence comes from Gordionus sp. m RMFG-2023, assembly GCF_954871325.1. NCBI lineage: Eukaryota > Metazoa > Nematomorpha > Gordioida > Chordodea > Parachordodidae > Gordionus > Gordionus sp. m RMFG-2023. Next base: position 10,572,114 of record NC_088775.1, on the reverse strand, counting down.
TGAAACATTTTGTAACTATAAAATAAGAACCAGAGTGATATGATAAGATAAAAAAATTAATTAAGATTTTATATATTATTGTCGCACCACCTCTAGTGGTATATTATATAGTAGTAGTTTGTAATAATATCAAAAATATATTCGTATTAAAAATTTAACTCAAAACTGTTTTTCAAATAATAAAAAAAATAGCTTTTCTAAAAAACGTAAAAAAGAGAAGAAAAGTTGTTTAATTTATTACCAGAGTTATACATTTGCTCAAAATAAAAAGATCTTCAAAGATCTATAAAAATTTTGTGTAACGATCTTCAAAGATCTTCATGATATTTATTTTTTTACCCCTTTATTAAAAGCCCAGATGTTTTTCAATTTTATTAATATAATATTTCTTTTATGTTTTATACCTCTCCTCCTGCCTTGATAAAAATTGAAAAACATCTGGACTTTTAATAAAGGGGTAAAAAAATAAATATCATGAAGATCTTTGAAGATCGTTACACAAAATTTTTAAAAAATAAAAGATCTTCAAATTTTACCAAAGATCTTGCTCAAATTTTTGAGCTAGATCTCGCTCAAAAATCTTCAAAGAAGGTCTTTTATACAACTCTGTTAATTACATCCATTCTGGGATAAATAATAAGATGATAAATTTTTAAAAATATATCTAAATAAATAGATGGCGTTAAATATTTGAAAGCAATTTATTACTTCTATTTATTATCAAAGCATTTATTGGTAAAATTTATTAAAATATTAACTGTAATAAATTATATAACTGTCAAATACGTCTGGTATTTAACCTAATATTTTATAACCAATTATATCTAATAGAGGATTATAAAGTATATGTTTACTCACTTTTTATAAATAAATCTCTTATACTTATTTGGATTTGGACCTTGAAAATAATTATAAGAAGAGGCATGGTAATTAAATTTAAATATCAATAATATAGTTGATTAGTTATTTTGAACTCGGCTAATTACAATATTAAATTTGTTGATTTTCAATTAATATTTATTTAATTAGGGTTATATAATAATTTAAAAAATAAAAGTCAATAATCAACTGTTAATGCTAATTAATTTAGTGAGTGATATTAATATTCTATTTTTAACACAGAATTTGATTGCGAGCTGACATAGTGAAAATACAATTTATAAGTATTAATTTAATCTAATAATTAAAATTGTAATCATTTATGAATATTTTAGATAGACTTCTAAATTTTTAAATTATAAAATTAAATCTATATATTACTCAATAGAATTATAAAAGAAATCATTCAGTGGGCAATCAAAAAAATTTATTTTTAGTTCAAGTGGATATTAAGGAGCCATTAAAAAAAATTCAGGGGGCTATTCTAATTTTTCAGGGGGCTCGAGCCCCTGCGCCCCCTCCCTAGCGACGCCACTGGAATACTATAGGATTTAATTACTTTGCGAAAATATGTATTTACATAAAAATTAACTTTGATAATCAGAACAAGATATTTTTTATATTTATTTAGCCCAACTTGTTGAGAAACAATACATATTGGAGAATATACAATAATTTAAGGTATATACTCATATAAAATTTAATAATTATGAAAATATAAAACACTTAAAAATATAAATAAATATAATCCGGTCCTTCACTGCCCCTTCATCTCCATCCCCCACTTCCGGACCTCAACCGCCCTCCAAGCCACATATTGCCCATTTTCCTCAACCGACCTCAAAACACATTGAGCCATTTTTCTAAAACAATGCCTAAAACAAAGTTGGATAATTTTTCTCAACCAGCCCCCAAAACCCATTGAGCCATTTTTTCTCAACCTCCCCCCTCCAAAAAAAAATACATTGGGCCATTTCCTCCGAAAAAACAACTCCCATATCACACGCTGGTACTTTTCATCTAGCCCCTCAAACATCATGGGACATTCTCACCGCTACCCTATACTGTTATGTTTACCAGGACAAATCGAAGTATGATCATTGTTGCCACACTCATAAAATTTAATATCCCTACAGTCTACGGCGCTGTGCCCTTTTACCTCACGTCTATAACACAACATTTTTCTATTCCTCGACCCTTCCTTAGCAAACAACCGTGTCGATTTTCTACGCTCCTGATATATCCCCATTCTTCCTTCCTGACTTTCCTTCCTATCCTCATCGATTCGCAAGTCCTCATTACTTGCCCACCCCTGCAACTTATCCTACACAGGCATCGTTACCTTTCCATATCGATCCTCCCCACCGTTGTGCCCTTCAAATAACAACGTCTACCCCTGTATCCTAATACTCATATTTCGGCGCTCTTTCCTGCCGGAATACAAACTTTCCAATAATCAGCAATACCATATACTGTACCTCCACATATTACTTTGAAACTCTTCATTTAACTACAAAATAAGTAATTAAAAGGAATGAAAAAATTTTCTTTTATTTTATCTCTAAATTAATTTTACTATATCAAATATTCTAACAAAAAAAATCTAATTCAAAATAATACCTATAAAAAATTAATAATTAACTTAACTAAAAATATTTTAACTATCTGCAAAATTAAACAAAAGGATAAATTAATAAAATCAATACCGAATTGATGCATCAATACATAAAATTTCAACCACTTTTTAAAATTATGGTAACCCATACAATTTTTCCCTATCACTATCAACAACCATAGTATTCAACCGTATTTATGAAAAAAATTACTCCCCTCCACGCAACCCCTGTGACTTTATCAACAACCACAGTCAGTACTCTTCCGAATTTCCGCAAAAAAAATTATTCCACAGAACTCCTATGACTTTAACAACAACCACGATGCTCCACCGAATTTCCGCAAAAAAATTACTCAACAGAACCCCTGTGCTTTTAGCAAATATACACTTTAATAGCACAACTAACCCAATTATCGTCGTTGTCTGCTTAGAAATTATTTTATCTTCACACAAACAGTTCAGGTAGAATAGATTTTTTTAAATTCAAAATAAAATAACAATAATAGGTATTCTGCCGAAAACGGCCTTTTTATACGTTATAATTAGGAAATAAAAAAATAATTCTTACAAATACAATTAACACGACTCATCGTGAGTCTTACAATTAAAAGTCAAACCAAATAACCAATGTTACAGACTAAATTATGGCACATGATTAAAATAAAATATAATGAATTTACAAAAATATATATCCAATAATAAATAAAACAATAAACATGACAAACACAACTAATAAAATATTGTTAAATACAAAATATTTATGCGCTACTATTAAAAAATATTATAACCATAACCGGAATGTAAATCACAGGAATTAAACATGATGATTTATGTTCAAAATATCGTTCATAAATGAAAATTTAATCTTTGCCATATTTTTCAATAATTTTTTTTGAATATAGGGATTAATTCTACTTGTATATTAGGTACTTGTTCATTAAATCAATTTTAAGATGTCATAATTTTGTGATAGATTCTTATTCCCATTAATGAAGAAGAGATTTTATTTGTGTTTGTACTAATTGGTATTGTTGTCAACATATACAGTAATTTTAATATATTTAGAAAAAAATCCAAAATATATTTTAATTGATCATTCTTATCAAGATTTAAACTGAAATTAATATGACCTCAGATATATTTATATCCTCGAATAAAATTTAGCTAAATATTTTTAATATCAAGATTTAATATATCCTCAGGATTTATAGGTAATAGAATATATGTAAATTAGATAGAGTCATTTTACAAATCACAAATCGTTCATTGATTTGAGTAAATTTTTTTCTAAAATTAGAATAACAACGATTATAATAATCCTAAATTGAATATATTGTTTAGATACAAGTCTGAGCTCTCAAAATCATAGCTTTCGCCTCAAAAATTATTTAAATGGTCGACAACTCTTAGTTTTCTTAGTCGTAATCTAATAATGTAAGCGATTCTAATATCATCAGCCAAATCCATATAACTTTTTTGAAAAATATTGCATATAATTGTGGTGTTATTAAATAATTTATTACTACATTTCAATTCTGAAGAAATAAACTGTCATATTGAATCTAATCATGTATCTGTTTCAGATGACATATTTGTAAAGTTATTCTACTATTTCTCCTAGGGAATTCAAAAGTCTAGAACCAAAAATTATGAATGAGCTTAATGCCGGAGGTTCCAATTTGTCAGATATGTTTTTTACAGGTTCGTTCTTGTAGCACAAGAATTCTCAGAAATAATTATGTTAATCAAATTATTTCTCTTTGGATCTGAAAATTTAATACACTTTATAGAAATATTGCCTAACCATAGTTATTAGTAGAAATAAATTAAATAGAGTTTTTATGATTGATATAGTTATCTTATACCCATCAATATTAAGATTTAAATTATAATTTAATTTCGTAGGATAAAATATTAATACATAGGAAAGAAATATTTTAATTAATTTTAACTTTTCGCCTAAATTTTAAATAATATATAACCTAATTAATAAAATACTTTGCAAATCACAATTAATAAAAGCATTTTAAATTTTTAAAAAATTTTGGGAGAGGGGGATTTCTTTCAAACTAGATACGCGCTTGAACTTAAAACAAACACAAAAAGTTGTGATAGTTCGAAAGCTAAAGATCCTAGACTAAATATAAATAAATTTCAAAAATTATCAGCGTTGATACAGCATTTTTAAAAAAATGCAAACTTTTGTAAATTATTTTCTTTTTAGGAATATATTTTTTTAGATAATATTTCCTTATTCTAACATGGTCTATAAATAAACTAAATTAATAGTATTCTATATTTTGCCAATTCATGATTTTGTAATTAAAAAAATCATATTTTCCAATATTCCATATCAATAAATAAGCTAAAATTATAGTGCCACCTTTTTGAAAAATTGTTTTAACGTAAAATTGAATGATATGTTTTATTTTTACTAAATACACTAATTAAATCTGCAAAACAAATAGTTGTTTTTATTTTTTGATGAATAAACAAATTTTAACTTAATTTAACTTATTCAAATAATAATTTTAAATTTCATAAATAAGTATAGATTCACACTCACACAAATAAATATAAATAAATTAAAGTAAGATAGGGCAGGAGGCTAACAGTATGATGCATGATATCCAGCTTTACTAGCCTTTACAATATCAGGGGACTCAAAAAATTTAAGGGGGCAAATTTTCAGGGGCTCGAGCCCCCTGTGCTCTTTCTAGTGACGTTATTGATGATTAGCACAGCCATTTATAAAAATATGATAAATACAACTATAGTTATTATTGTAATCTGAAGTTAACATGGTTATTTTTTAAATATAAATAGAGTAATAATTTTAATTAGACATCAAATATAACCTCCCCCCCCCCCACCCCCTTTTAAAAAAAAATTAATTAAAATTAATTCTTTTATAATTTTAACTTAACTAATAAATATATTATAGCTACTTTAAATTCAAAAAAAAAAAAAATTCGACAACAGATAATGTTAAGTTTCTAAAACTTTTTATTATTTGAAAGTATATACCTCATATACCTATAGTTTTAACTATTGACTGCTTATGTAAAAAAACAAGGTGTAACATCGATTTGTAGTAATGCTGCATAGGTCCACGAAATTTTTACCTATTCAATATTTATCAAAAAGAATTACCTATCAGATATTTATAACTTCTAATTTTAAGTTCATATATCTCATCTAAAAATAACCGCACAATTTTCAACGTTTCAGAATATTTACTTATCTCCTTTTTTTTTTACCTTCTTGGGTATTAACCCAGAGGCAGGTTTATTAATCGACCCTTTTAAAAGGACCGAATCACAATCACTATCTTTTTCTTGTTTCGTAAATTTCTGATCAAAATTTATGGTTGATGCTAAATTGACTAATATAATGATAAATTAAATCTAATGTATAATTTTTGTAATAGTATAATATAACATTTACAATGCAAATTAGATTTAACTTAATTAAAATTTTGAATTATTATAATTCTAACATTCACGTCTTTCATCAAGAACATATTTACCTCCACTAAACAAGTGCCAAACAGGAGCGCTTTATGGCAAAAGTTTAAATTTAATATATATTATTTTTTTAATCTATATTATAATTTTCCGATGTCCTCGCTACGTCATTCTTAACATCATGTCATCGTTACGTCATTTCATCGGTATGTATTTATTAATTTATTTTTTTGTATATATTTTTTGCAAATTAACCTCTTTTTTTATTAAGCCTCATTTATAATCAACGCGTTATGTTTATTCAAATTAAATCAGTATTTGAAAAGGATATGTTGCCATTCGTTGATAGAATATATGCGAGTTCGATATTTTATTAAATACTAGTAGATAGCCCTTCAAAAATGACGGGGAATGAGAATTTTCTTCTTATATTTATGCTAGATGTTACCTGTTATTTGAAAATTATATCCAATTTTATTCTTTTTACCCCCTCCCCTCTTCAGGCCAGGTTCAATCCATAAAAACTCTCAGGATCCGACAAAATGGTAGGATCTTTAAAAATTGTTATATTAATTTTGTTAAATATTAAAAATGTACTTTGTATATTTTTCAGTTAACTAGATAAAATATTCATAAGAGATAAAAGGACATATTGTGCAGCCTGACAAAATGGATAGCCTTAAAAATAGGTAGGATGATTAAAATAATATAAATTTAATTTTAAAAAAATCACTTGCTTAAATTATTAAGTCTTATCAGGAGATAAAAAGTGATACTTTTGAATTATTCACTATTCATTTACATTTTCCAGAATTATTTTATGTTTGTTTATAGATATATTCTTAAATATTATTTAATATTTATTTGTGCGCAAAAGTCATGCGAATAAAACAAAATAAGATAAAGGTGATTTATTTTGTGAACATTTATAGAAATGGCCCCAAAAATAAATAATTTAAATTTGAGGAATAGGAAGAATAAAACTATTTACATTCCTACGTTACGTTTAAATTTATCTGTTTTCAGATATAATATTTTAACCTAGATAAGTATTTCCTTATTAAGTTTAGAATTTACTATTTTAAGATAAGAGTGCACTCGTTATTCATTTCCTCCGTTCATTTTCTCTGGAGATTATATTGGAAGATAAGGTTGAGCAAAAGCAACATTTATTATTTAAATTCCTCAGTAGTATAAAAGTCTATGTAGCCGTTATATTAAAATGAATCCATTGTGTTAATTAAAACGATACAGCATCCTAAATTGTATCATTATTAGTCATCAATTTATTAATTTTAGTTACACAACAGTTTGGCTTAATTTTAATAATTCATAATCTAATTTATGAGATAGATGAGACATTCAGTCTAGTTCAACACAATTTAATAAACTTATTCAAATATTTAAAATTTTCAAACCAGGAAAATGTGATGAGAAATTCAGTTTAATTTAACACAATTTAATTAGTGTTGTTAAATAGTCGAGTTTTTACGACTCTGAACTCAAGTTGGAGTCGCAAAACTCATTTCAAATTGAGCGGCTCAATGAGCCGCATGAGTCGACTCGATGAGTCGGCTTCAGAGTCAACTAGTGTTGTTAAATAGTCGAGTTTTTACAACTTTGAACTCAAGTTGGAGTCGCAAAACTCATTTCAAATTGAGCGGCTCAATGAGCCGCATGAATCGACTCGATCGGCTTCAGAGTCCCTCTATATATTATACTCATTAAAGTTGTTTACTTAAAGCCGACTCATCGAGCCGACTCTGAAGCCGACTCATCGAGCCGATTCATGCGGCTCATTGAGCCGCTCAAATTGAAATGAGTTTTGCGACTCAAAACTTGACTAGATTTTAGGCTAAGTCGACTCGACTTAGCCGTTTAACAACACTAAATTTAATAGACTTATTCAAATATTTAAAATTTTCAAAACAGGGAAATGTGATTGAATAAGGCAATTTATATCAAGTAGTTGTTTGAAATTTTGTGATATTTAGTGATACTTAGTGAAAGTAAGTGTTAAAGAGTAACCCAGTTTACATTGGTCATAATGTTTTTGAACCACATAAGATCAACCTGCATTCAAATTTCCTATTTTTTAATTAACACTTTCTTGATTAAATTTACACAACGCTTTAACCTAATTGAAGATTCTTATTCTAAACTTTTAAAGTAGATACATTTAGTATAATTAACTTAATTTAATATTCTTATTTAAATATTTAAATTTCAGAAAACAAACAGATATAAGTGAATAAGGCAATTATAAGGATTAGTTGCCTGAAGATTTACAATATACTTTTATGATCAATAGCCTTCAGCCTGTTTCTCACATGACTAGAGTGCCCTTATTTAGATAATTTTTTTAAATTAATGGCACTCCAATTTCAGGAATTCAAGGAAAATGATTAACTTGTTGAACCATCGTCCAAGCAGTATTATTTATAAATATCTATCCATTTTTGCAAAATCAAATGTGATAAATCGCTAAAAGTAATAATCGCTAAAAATAATAAAAAATATTATCTATTTAAAAATAAATTAAGACTGTTGGTTGGATCATCTGTTTGTATAAAATAAATAAATAAAATCAATAAATAAAAAATATAAAAATAAATACGTACCGATGACATGACGTAGCGATGACATGACGTAGCGATGACATGACATAGCGATGACATGACGTAGCGATGACATGACGTAGCGATGACATAACGTCACGATGACGTAGTGAGGACATCGGAAAATTATAATATAGATCATGGAAAATAATTATCTCTATTTTAGATTTATCTTAAAAACATGTTATATCATGGGAAGACTTGAATTATAGTATCTGGCTATTGGTAAATTAAATTTAGTATTTCTAATTGTTCAGCTAACTTTAAAAAGGATGATATAAAGATTACTACTGAAAAATTAAAATTATATTATAATTATTAGGGACCCAGCCCTAGCCGGAAGACCCCCTATGGATAAAACCTGATTCCGCAACTGCCTAAATCATATTGTTTAGACTTATTTCCATAACTTAAATATCACAAGGGCTTTATTAGCCTGTACAATCTCATGGGGCTACTAAAATAATTTTATGGGAGTATCGCCCCCATACCATTTGCACAGCCTTCGGCCGGGTTTTATCTAAATATATTATACTTGTTTAAATTGAAATTTGTAAGCTGTTAACAATTATTTTGAATTTTATATTTTGTCATTTATCGAAGTAAAACAATACAAGACATTTCTAAATTTAATATTTTTTAATATAAAATATTTATCCATTTATTACAAAATTAAATATTTTCGATTGCAAATATAAAAAAAATTTATTTAAAGAATTAAGTGATAAAAAAGGTTACCTCAATTGATATGGGTTTTTAAAAACAACACAGGGTGGTATAATTCTTAGTAAACTACATTGATAAAAGGTCATTAAACGAATATAACGTTTTGTTACCATTTTAGACAATGTTTAGAATTGACTAATAAGGAAAATTTTGTAGGATTAAATTCTTAAAAAAGATAATTGGATAATATAAATGACTAATCTAAATCATAAGACTATTTGGGTTAATGATAGATACTAAGTCAATGTATAAAAATAATCTAAATAGTAAATACCAACCTAATTTGCTAAATATCGACCAAAATTTATTAAAATGTAATAAACCCCATATTAATTAACATAACGGAATCACGTGGTCAAGTCAGTTCTCCTATATATCAACGAAATCACGTGGTCAAGTCTGGTCTCCTATATATCATCCCCCAAGGACAGAACCACCAAATTGGAATAAATAAAAAAGATCTTTGTTGGGATTCGAACCCAGAACCATCGGATTGGTAAGCGACGCTCTTGCAGACTAGGCCACAGATGTTTAACAAAAATTATGATTTTTCACATATATATTATAAATAAATATGGAATTACCTACCTATCCATATGAAAAATAAACAAAATACAAATTTGATAGGTACTACCTTGAGTAAGTATCTATTATTAATTAACTATATGGTGGTTAGACCTAGATGACATTATGAAGCTAAATAAGTAATCGAGAAAATCATTGTGAGATATTAAATTTCTAAAAAAATTTAATATTATATAAACGACTAGACAATTGACCATTATTGCTCATCTAAATTATGCAATCAAATGCTCTCAGCATCAGAAGTTATAATCTAAAATTAAATAGCCACACAAATAATAGATACTTGTTAATTTGCCGTCATAGACATGACGCTCACTATGTAAACTCTTATCAGAATTTATTATGTTATATAAATTGATAAAACAAAAACACTAAAAATCTTTAGAAGAAATAATTATGCAAATGCATTGAAGCCTTGAGTTATTTACACGGTAAGGATACCATATTAGAAATGAAACATTTAGTAACTATAAAATAAAGACCAGATTGATATGATGAAAGCAATTAAGATTTAATATATTATTGTGGCATCACCTTTAGTTGGTATATCTTAAAATAATAGTAGTTTGTAATAATATCAAAAATTTACTAGTAGTAAAAATTTAACCCAAAACTGTTTATCAAGGAAGAAAAAAATAGCTTTCCTAAAACACGTAATGTTAATATATAAATTTTGAATATTAAAACTTTTATATTTTTCTTTTTAAATTAAATGAACCGAAATTCTTTTTTTTATATAACCTTTTAAAAAACTTAATATGTAAAAATGTAAATTTAAAATGTATATATATAGAGCACAAAATGTTAAATATTTTAATGTTAATAAAAAATAAAATAAAAATTTAATTGTTTTAGTTGCGCTTTCCATTAAATTATTATGGTGGCAGAATACTTGATAATCATTACGCTACCAATTGAAATAAGTATAAAAGGAATTTTTGATAATAACAAAATAGTATATCAAAATGAACGATAATTAATATAATCTGACCTATTTTTTATAAAAATTAAAAATAAAGAACCATTGTCAAACTTTTTTGAATAAATTAAAATATTAAATTTAGTTGTGAAACTATTTGTGATACCAATACCACCAGCGCTATAATCCTAAAGTTGACGGGAAAGAGATGCTATTTCTCTAAAAAAATATAGGAGCACACAAAAGTATGTAAATTTTTTTGTAAAAATCTAAATTTTACACAAAAAATTAAGACTATTTTTTGTAAAAAAAAATTTTAAGACAAAGAAACTTTTAATTTTAGTGAACTATTATATTAATAAGACCTTCTACGAAATTACTAAGAAGCGATTCAAAACTTTAAAATAAACTAAACAATTTTATATTATTATAACTTTAAATGACTTTCATTTAAAATCTTTTAATTTAATATTGTATTTCTTATATATACTCGTTACTAAAATTTATATAATATTTAAAAAAAATTTAATTTCATCAAAATTAAATTTTATATATAATATGCTAAAGTTTATATAGAATAATATAATATAAAAAATTATGATATAATATGATTTATAATTATTAAATTTATCAGACAATTAAAGATAGAAATCAATAATTTATATGGTAAAATATTTTTCTTTTTAAAATGAAAAAATTTATTTTGCAAATCGACTATTAGATATTTCCCATTTCACCCGTTTTTATTGCAATTTTATTCGTACCATTTGGTTTGTGATTGATTATGGTAAGCGTTATTACTTTAAATCCTATATATTCATTTATAATTATTTATATTATTACCAATACATATCACCTATCTTTACTGATGTAAAACAACCTAGGTACACCTTTTTACACTCATTTTCCATCTTATGTGGTATTTTTTATAGCAGATGTGATCAATATAACAAACATTAGATAATTATTTTCGACTTATATAATTTTACCTTAATTACTATTTATAAATCTTTATATCTCCAAAACCTGTTTCGAACTACTTAAAATTTTAAATATTCTAATCAAAAAGTCCTCATTTCATGTTTTTTGAATATTTTTAATTAATTTTTAGCTAATTTTGAATGCAGATTAATCACTAAAGTAACAACTTTAAAATAAAAGATTTAAACATGAATATAATAAAAAATCGAATTACTCATTAAATCAAAGTGCTAATAAATTTAAAATTAATAATGAAATCTATATCTAAATGGATTTTAAAAATCAGGGATATATAGAAGTCTAATTATTAAGCTCAACTATTTTTAAATTTTTAATGGCCCAAAATATTTTGGCCTAGCAATTTGTGCAGTTGGCCAGAATTTTGTAAATATTTTAAACTTTGTTTAATGAAAATCTACTTAAAGAAAAAAATTGATTTCTATGCCGATAAAAGTTAGGCCTGAGTTTATAATATTACTGGTTTTATTAATATTATTATCACTCCTATATCTTTAAGGCTGATAAATGTTTTGAGACAATAACCAAATTTTACATTGATTAATTTACCCAAAAATTTTTTCCCTATTGTTATTTTGCATTGGCAATGTCAAGAAATAAAAAAATGATTGTTAACCATTCCTGAAAATTTGGAAAAATGAGCTCTCATTCTTAGATTTGACAGTTAATCTGGTGTCATACTCATTTAAAACAATTAGAGGTAGGGCTTGGTTACTTATATACTAAATTTCTCTAATTTTTTTAAAGTATTTATGTTTTTTTCATAAAAAAAAGTATTGTGGGCTAAGTTAAATAACTTCTACATAAACATTTTATGGTTACTGCCACTCTCGGGGAAGGGGGGTATATTATTTATATTTTTTTTATCAATTTTTTATTTTTGCCTACAAATTTATTTTTTTTTATAAAGATATTTTTAGGAGAATTTTCCTACAAATTTAATTTTTTTGTGGTAAAATATAGGAATTATTAATTCTGCATATTTTAGGAGAATTTTGCCTACAAGTTTAATTTTTTGTGGTAAAATATTTAAGTTATTTTTAGGAGAATTTTGCCTACAAATTTAATTTAAAATTAAATTTGTAGGCAAAATTATCCTAAAAATATCTTGATAAAAAAAATAATATACCCCCTCACCAGAGAGTGGCAGTAACCCATTTTATGGCATGGTTTCTTTGGACAACATACAATTATTTTATAAGGCATGTTAGACAAAAAAAGTGTATTGACCTCATTGAAAAAAATCTTGACAATCATAAATAGAAATTATTATTTTATAAGAATAGCTACAATTATTTACATATAATTCCAAAATTACTGAATAATTTAAATTATTTTTTGACCTATAATATGGAATGAATGGCCCACTACTCATATAGGTTGGCGCAGCCAGTTCCATGGATTAAACAGGGTAAAAAGATTTTTGGGTTGGGCCAGTAAATATAAGGGTCATTGTAAAGTTTTAAAAAATGTTTTCTAAGCTGATTATTAGACAAATTTATTGTTTTAATTGAAATTTTATTAGCTGGATTGGATAACTTAAATAAATTATTTTATGAGCTAGATAAAAATAATTACCATCAAACTGTGGAGAACCTGATGTAATTTTTATGGTTTAGTGGAAATGTCTTTTAAATATACTTTGTATAAACCAAATAAAAACTTAGATGTAAGGTTAAAAAGCCGAATATGTTATTTTTAAAAATGACCTGATTAAAATATTAGCCAAGATAATAATATTATACAAGCCTGTAGTTTTTGCTCATATACAGAATACATAATATTTTTTTTGAGCTTTTTAACAACCCTATTTGATTGTTAAAACTAAAAATATTAAATTATAAATACAATTACTCTCTTGATCCCTCTATTCTTATTTTTTAACTTATCATTACAGAGATGGGAATAATGAATTAAAGCCACCCTTGACAACTTGTATAAATTTAATTATTTCTTAGTAAAATTTCTAGGTATTCTTATTAAAAAAATTGTTTGATCTTGCCCCAAATATTTTTTTGTGAAATAAAATAATCATAAATGTGCAATGTTAAAGTTAAAAAATTTTGAACTGTTGTTCTATGGATCTTGTTCTAGACAAATATGTGAAATAAAATATTATAAATTTATTAAATTTTATTCTGATATTTTATTTCAGGGTAGGATTCGAAACAAAGTAATAAAAAAAGCTTCAAAAGAGATAATCGAAAAATTTTACACAAAATTGGGTATTGATTTTCATACCAATAAAAAAATTTGCAATGAGATAGCTATAATTTCCAGTAAACGATTACGAAACCAAATTGCTGGGTATTTCATTTTTATTTAGTGATGATAATTTTGACTTTCGTTCTACTGATATACTTTTGAAGATGATCTTAAACTGATAAATACTTTGTTTATAAAAACTATAATCAACAATTTTTTAGGTTTGTAACACATTTAATGAAACGAATCCAAAAAAGGCCAGTTCGGGGAATTTCCCTCAAACTTCAGGAGGAAGAAAGAGAAAGACATGATAACTATATTCCAGAGGTTTATATGATTTAATAAAAAATAATATATAATTGCTTTAATAGGTATCAGAAATAAAAGTTAATGACATAGAGATTGATGTTGATACTAAAGAGATGTTGAAATTCTTGGTATTATATTTTAATTTTTAAATATACATAATATATTTTTTAGGATTTCGATAAACTTCCAGTACGAGTGGTACAAATTCAGCCAGTGGGATTTAATAAATAAATATATTAGTCTATTTAAATAAAATTGTGTTGAATATATTTAAAGAATTAAATCTATCCTTTTTTATTATAGGTAGTTATGTGTTTATTCTAATAGAAGTGATAATTTGTTTTATATCTATGAATAGTGTGGTTAAAAAGCCAGATTTGGGTCAACTAAAAAGTGGCACATTAAATTTATAACTAAAATAACATTAGGTAAGCCTAAAGATTTTGCTCATAGCTGGCAGAAATGCTTGGACATCTATTTGCCAAATCTCAAAGCTCACATAATACTATTTTAGCTAAAATCATAATTGGGCCATTTTGAAAAATTGACCCAAATTATGCTTTTTGGAAAATAATTTTCGAAAGGATAGTGTAAACAGATGTTAATAATTATTAGCAAATTTTTGTTAATCATAATAGAATTTAATATAAATATTAAGTGTAGTATATCTGCTCTATATTATATTATAGGCCTATTTTACCAAAGTAAATATAAGTTAAGGTCTTGAGCCTCACATTGAAATATGAAAGGATTTTTTTAGATTGTCCTTTTCTAAATTTATTATTCTATCTGTTATGTAGGGATGTACCGATATTTTTTATCGAATCGGATTGGGACGATATTTCACCCATTTTAAAATATTGGTTATCGGCCAATATTATAAAATTTTCCAATCCTATATAAAATGGCGTCTTTAACAAAAATATAATGGTATAAAATTTAAAAAAAAAGTTATATCTAAAATCATTTATTTTTATAAATAAAATCGAAATTGAATTGAATATAAATTATAACTGATCATTATAATATATTTAATTGACATAAGTATAGTATAGTTAAATTATAGATGTTATACTAATAAAAAGTTTATTAAAAATTAAAACCATTGGTATCTTTACAGAATACAAAATTAGATATGATATCAGATTGGGAATTGGCTGATATCAATTTAATATTGGGAATATTGGATCGGCCTCCAAAAAGTGGTATTGGTACACCCCTAATATTATATAACTGGTATGCTCCAATCCAGTTCAACAACTTTTTGTTGGATCATTCTAATGTTGTTAAATTACCCAGTTTAGATTAATTTTTAAAAATGGCATGATTAAGATTTTACTAAATAATATAAGCTTGGAGATTTTATTCATGGATAGCAGGAAGGTTCAGACCCCTATTTGTCAAATCTAGATACAATATTATTTTAGTGAAAATCTTTATTATTTAATAAATTTGTTTTAAATATAAAAATCAAACAATATAAAATACGTTGAATTTTTTTTCATTAAATTTTTTAACAAATAATAAGAAAGTTCTTCTATATATTTTTAAACATGTTAAATGGAATAAATTTTATTTTAAAAATCAAGTTATAATAGTTTAATAATCAATTAAAATTTTTAAGTGTTATTATGGTGGTTTATTAGTTCAGAAAATTATAATACCTGTGTGGTTTGACATGTAGATTTCTTTTTAAATTAACATTTGTCAAATTGGTCTATGTATTGCTAAAATTTATTAAAGTTGAAAAGATATTAAAAATATAAAAAGTTTTTTTTATCGATGCTTTTATAGTGCTGTGAAGTAACGTCAAAAAAGTAACATTGTTACTAACCACGTTACTTTTTTTTGAAGAAAAGGAACCCCATTTGTTACCTTCATCTAAAGGTAACGAGTAACGGTAACGCGTTTCTTTTTTTAAGTAATGGTAATGCAAAACGTTACTTTACTCGTTACTTTATATATTTTTTTTAAAAATATCAATAAAAAGAAAAACATATTTTATTGTATTATAAAATTACTTTTATTTATTTTTTAATTCTTAATATTAATAATTTAAGCCGAGTTTAAATTCATATCAACCACTTCCAACATTTTATTTAAATTCTCGTTGTTAAATTATCAGTGGAAATTAAAATTCAAAGTAAATATAATGATATTATTAATTTATTTATAATTTATTTTAAAAGAATATTATGTCCATAGTACTTCTTCACCTGGCTTCAATTTGAATTATATTCTAAACCAATTAAGAAAATTAATGGTACCAAGTCTACACTTTGTAAATGTAAATTATGTCCGAACGCAAATATTTCAACGTCGATGTCAAGTAGCTCAAACTTAAAAAAACATTTGAAGGTAAAGAATGAATAAATATTGATTCCTTTATCCAACACTAGAATATTCAGATAATGATAAAAAAATTTTTGATCAGGAAATGAATGAAGATCTCTGTGAAGATGATCTCTCAAGCTTTTTTCAAAATAAAGATATTTCCTTTAATATTTGTAATAAATTCCCCGAATTGAAATTTTTGTTTATTAAATAAACACCACTCTCCCATCCCTGCGCCAATTGAACGTGTGTTTAGCACGGCGAAAGCTGTGTTGAGTACTAAGTGCTCATATTTATCTGATCAAAATTTTGAAAATCAATTGTTAAAAATAAATTGAAAATTGTTACATAAAGATGTTATCTTATAATATATTATTTTTGTATAATTTTATTCATATTATAATTATAAAATTTTATTATAAAAAGATCTTATCTTATATGTTCTTTTTGTATAGTTTTATTTTATATATTGTCGGAAAAAAATAAATATTTTTTTGCATTATATATAACATTTAATTTTTTTAAGTAACGAGTAGCCCGTTACTTTTTTGAAAAGTCGGTAACGCGCTTTCCTTTTGTAAATTAGTAACGGTAACGCGTTTCTTTTTTTGTAGTAAAGTTTACAGCACTATGCTTTTAATACTATTTCACCTATAAACTTGCTATCTTTTAGTATGTATTTTTAAAAATTTATAAAATAGTTGCATTTAAAATAAAAAAAATTCAGCTTTTGGACAGGATTATACAGATCTCTAATTGGCAATATAGGTCTTGATTTATTCCGAAACTATATGCACATCTAATAATTTTACGCGTCCCCGGTCAAAATACAGTTTTTTTAAAAAAATCAAAACAGATTCATATTTAGCTCATTAAAAGAATACAGAATATGTAAATATTATTTTTTAAAGTATTTTATAACTTAATGATTTTTTGAAAAATCACTTTTTTTTTCAAAAACACTACGCGTCCCCGGTCAAAAAACCGTTTTTTTTTTAAATAAAAGCAGATTCATGTTTAGCTTTTCAAGGAGATTCAGAAAATGGTATTAAAAAAAAAATTTTCGAAAAAATTTTTTTTTGGCTAAACTACACGTCCCCGGTCAAAATACAGTTTTTTTTAAAAAATCAAAACGGATTCATATTTAGCTCATTAAAAGAATACAGAATGTGTAAATATTATATTTTAAACTATTTTATAAGTGATTTTTTCAAAAAACACTTTTTTTTTTCAAAAACACTACGCGTCCCCGGTCCAGTCTTAAAGGTGTTCATGGTGCTCCTGAAGAACAGAATCCTCGCTTCTACCAAAAACCTCCTGTCAAGTAATATTTGCGCCTACAGGCCAAACAAGAACATTAATGAACCCATCCTAGCTCTCAAAATCCACCTCCAAAAACGCTTCAGATACAAACTTCCCTTCATATTTACTTTCATTGACTATAGCAAAGCCTTTGACACCATTAAACACGATGCAATTTGGGAGGCTCTAATAGAATGTAATGTTGATCAAAACATAATCAAAATCTTGAAATATCATTACAACAATTCTTCGGCTAGGTTACAGCTAGGCCGTACTTTCTCTCCTTACTTCAGGATCAGAAGAGGCTTGAAACAGATGTGCGTTCTATCACCCATTCTTTTCAACATAATCATACACAAAATCATAAAAGAACCACGAGCACTATGAACCTAGTCGATCTTTCATCAAACAATAACAATATCAATCATCTAAGAATCACCTTGTACGCAGATGACCTGGTTTCAATTACCAAGTCAAGAAATGAGACAATAGACTTACTAACAAATCTCTGCTTCCACAGAAACAAAGTCGGCCTAACAATCAACTTCAATATTTTTGACCGGGGACGCGTAGTGTTTTTGAAAAAAAGAAGTGATTTTTCAAAAAATCACTAAGTTATAAAATACTTTAAAAAATAATATTTACATATTCTGCATTCTTTTAATGAGCTAAATATGAATCTGTTTTGATTTTTTAAAAAAAACTGTATTTTGACCGGGGACGCGTAGTTTAGCCAAAAAAAAATTTAAAAAATTTTTTTTTTTATTAATACCATTTTCTGAATCTCCTTGAAAAGCTAAACATGAATCTGCTTTTATTTTTTAAAAAAAACGGTTTTTTGACCGGGGACGCGTAGTGTTTTTGAAAAAAAAAGTGATTATTCAAAAAATCACTAAGTTATAAAATACTTTAAAAAATAATATTTACATATACTGTATTCTTTTAATGAGCTAAATATGAATCTGTTTTGATTTTTTTAAAAAAACTGTATTTTGACCGGGGACGCGTAGTTTAGCCAAAATAAATTTTTTTCGAAAAAATTTTTTTTATTAATACCATTTTCTGTATCTCCTTGAAAAGCTAAACATGAATCTGCTTATATTTTTTAAAAAAAACGGTTTTTTGACCGGGGACGCGTAGTGTTTTTGAAAAAAAAAGTGTTTTTTCAAAAAATCACTAAGTTATAAAATACTTTAAAATATAATATTTACATATTCTGTATTATTTTAATGAGCTAAATATGAATCCGTTTTGATTTTTTTAAAAAAACTGTATTTTGACCGGGGACGCGTAGTTTATTTTTTAAAAAAATAAATTTTTGTAAATTTTATATAGTTACCGTATTTTTTTTAAATTAAAAAAAACATTTTCTAACTTATCTTATAAAGCTTAATAAGATTTCCTATTAATAATAATAGAAATAAGTCGTTTTGACCGGGGACGCGTAGTTTTCGGGGACGCGTATTTTAGTCATTCCCGTTTTATCAAATTCACTTGATATTTCAATAAAAATCTTGTTACACACACATGTTCATTTATAGAATCTTTTAATTAAAAATAATAAATATATTATTTTTATATTTTACATATATAATCTTTTATGATTCCTGTCTTAATAATAAATATCATAGATGCACCTATATTTTGTAGTAGCTGGTACTTTTATAATTTTATGGTAGTAGCTGGTACTTTTATAATTTTATGTAATATAGTGGCTTATAACTTAAAACAATAATCACTCATAAGTTTATGTAAAAAATAGACCTGTATAGATAAAATCTACAAATTTTGTTACTAATAAGAGAAATAGGTGCTGTTAATTTTTTTATTTTGTATTATTAATTTTATTATAAAGGAAGAACTAAAGATAACTCCAAAAGTATATACTATTAAGATTCTCTTCATAGTTGATCATTTGTTTTGTTTTGATTATTTCATCTTAATTATAAATGACAAATAAAAAAATATCTTTTATTTTTTTTCAATAAATACATAATGTAATAATATCATTTTTTGCTTAAGTATAAATTATATTATATAAATTATTTATTTAATAAAGTATATTTAATAAGTATATAATGATATAAATGTATAGGCCTTGAAAAGGAAATTATATTGCAACAGTTCACTTTATATTATTTTTGAGTATATTTTCGTCATTTTTGATTATATCATCACCTATAAAAAATTAATATAATTAATTAGCATAGATAATATATAAGATCATAATTTTTATAATATGCCTAATATCTGGTCATTCCTTATACATTAAATTTTAATATATATTTTTTCTGAGTCATGGCTTTCCTGCTCAATATATGGAATAATATTATCAGGATCCATACTAACGCCAAGCAATTTACCCATTTTTTTATTAACAGCACACCCATCGCATACAATGGCTTTGCATATTACTCCAGTAATCTACATAGCCATGATATTCTTTATGTTTTTCAAAATCTATTTGCGTTTTAATAGAATATTAGAAAAATAATATATCATAAATGGAAACTTTTCAAAAAATTATCTTCGTAGACTAGTTTTGGCAATATTATATATGTATTAATATTTCATGCTGACAAATAATGGATATCCAAACTACAAAATGGCGCTACAGCTGATTGCAATGTGAGGACATTTTTATCATGCATTTAATGAATGAATCGCCAATCTATGTTATATATATCATTGCCTATAATATAATAAATAATTCTCTAAAATAAAAATAGTGAGACTAATCCTTGTCTTATAATTCAAAGTTAAAAAACGTGCCGATGTTACAAAGCCATATCATTGCACGTAGTAAAAAGATAATAAAGTTTAAAAAAAAATATTCAACAAAATACAAAAAAATCGCCAATCATAACATCTCCACTCTTTCACAATCCAAAGTTCCACATTGGCGTGACAAGAGTGCGCCTAAAACCGAAATAAATACGTTACCGCTTGTCTTCCTGGGACCTCTAATCCCGGTGCCCTACTTGGTTGAGATGCTGGCTGAACCTTCCACATTTCCCCAATGTTCTTGGCCCCACCTTCACTACCGACGTTCACTGAAATACCTTCTCCAACCTCCGATTATGATGCTCTGGCATAATCCCTTTACCAACACTATCCATATAATAGAATACTCCTTCTAATCCATGTAACACTGCCACCATCGTCCGTTGAGATACTGGCGCAGAAACGCATAACCCAAATGGCAACCTCCGATAGGCGAAGGCGAGGTTATCGTCATCAATTTTTGCATTTCCTTCCTCATTGCAAATATGCATTCGAAAAATTCTCTTCGAAAAATATCTGCCTCCTTTCAAATTAATCAATATTTGCTCGATCTTTGATAACTGATATTTCACGTCAACCACCTATGGATTCAACGTCACCCGGAAATCTACACACCTCCTCAACCTCCCATTGACCTTCTTCACTGGTACATTCGCTGTACGGGCCCCATAAGCCCTCCTTTATCCAGCGATCTATCTCGGTCCATCTCCTGCCTCCACTCGAAAGGCACTCGATGCACAGCACAATAATTTGTCACGCATCCATTCTTCATCCGTATTTCCACTCCATAATCTCAAACCCAATTCCTCACTACAAATTTGATTGTATTCCTTTACCAATCGCTCTACTCTCTTTTGCAAACCTTTCCGGTCTCCTCACTTACTTTCCTTCTTCTTGCATCTTCTCGCATTGTAATTCTCCATTTCTCACACCTCGAACTTGTGATCTCACTACCTCCTTTCTCACCGTCGAAATCCTCATTTCTATTTTATCCAACATTATACTTTCACTCACCGCATTTACACGATCTTTCATTGTAAATTCCTCACTTTCTTCCTTAAAAAGACTCGCCTTCATTCATCTCTATATTAATCCTTTCTTCCATTATTCTGCCGTACCTCCAGGCTCTATTTACCCACATTCATCTAGGACTGTTTTCATGATCCAATCTCTACTCTCGCTATCTATGATGACAAACCCCATCTCGCAAATACCTACCAAAAATCATAAACCGGACCCACTCTCGTGATCCAATCCCATCCCAACACTGTTTCTACACTCCGATCCATTATCCACAAATCAAGCACTTGTAGCTCCTTTGTACACAAATCCTCTATATTTACTCGGCCCATGACCGTTATTTCCGATCCATCAAACTGCCTCACACTATTCTCTCTGCTTATAACTCCCCTCGGCTATAATTTACGATATTTCTATATGCTTTATTAGTGTCAAATCACTATTAGTGTTGTTAAACGGCTCTTTTTGAGCTGATTTTTAAAAATTACTAACTCAATATTTCATCCTGAATAATATTAAGCATGCCTGAAGATTTTGTTTGTAGAAGGAACAAAGGTTTAAACATCTATTAGCAAAATCCCAAGGCTTAGACAATATTTTTCTGGCGAAAACATTGAGTTAGCCTTTTTTAAAATCAGCTCAAAACGAGTCGTTTAACAACACTTCACTATAGTAGCCAGCATAAATGAAAGAATATTAGTAACAGAATTTTGGCCAAATTTATGATTAATAAGCGGCTGGAAACATTATTCTAAAAATTTTATCATTGTTTAATAAATTGTAAATTAATCCATTTAGTGTAGAATGAAGAAAAAAATTTGCCCCCCAAACCTTCCTTTTATGATCACTTAATATATCTTATTGAGTGTTAAAAATAATAATTTTTTTTTAGAGAATTTCATTATAGATTTTATTTATTGTTAAAATACTATAGTATAAATAACATCCCTTATTTATTTTAATGACAAAATACAATAAAATAAATTTCAAGATGTAGAAATTTTATACAGATTATTAAAAATTTATTGTATATAACTATATTTAAAAAAATATAATTCAATAAAATATAAGTAATTCTTGTACGGTATTTAAAAAAAATATTATTTAACAATTATAATTAATACAAATGAATCAAAATATAAATAATTCATATTACAAATGCAATACTTTTATTAAAAATAGGCAGAGAATCTAAAGTGCAATTACACATGAAAAGGGCCTGCAAAGCATTTTTTGATCTCAATACCAAAATACGACATCACAAAGTAACTTATCATGAAAATGAGACTTTCTTAATATCCTCTCACGTTTCAAGTGTTATCAACAATTCAGACTCAACTGGCAGAAGAAAATAATTTTTTTTAAATAAAATTGTGACTAATAAATCTTTCATTTAATTGAAATAAAAATGTATCAATAAGGGGAATAAAATATTAATTTTATAAAAATCCTCAATCGTTTAAGCGATTGGACTGTCTAAAAACTACTCTAGGTTTATTAATTTCAATCCCAAACATATTAGCGATCTCCTTTACTTTCTCGTATATTTAATGAAATTTTCATTCACATCATCTCTAATATTTTTTAATATTTCAATATTATCCTTTGGCCAATTCATAACCTCTCTTAAATCCAAATCAATATTTTGTAGCTTTTGCTAAAATCATATGTATAATTTAATAAAAAATATACATATTGAATTGATATTAAAAATGTGGCTTCGTAATAGTCTGCAAAAGATTTTCAGCATCTGTAGAATCTTTTACTTAAATTGATATGTAAGATTCGAGAGCTGCAAAAATAACTTCATAAAAATCTCACTGATTGTTGTCTTTCAATAAATAGTTGGGCAAAATCTTTTTAGTTTTTTTTTGATTTGAATCAATATCATAAACGTTCGGTTAAAAGGATGCCTCTTCTTGGGTGGTGTGAAAATGTCAAACCGATGATATTGTTTCTATATTTTGAAAAATATATTAGAATTATAAAAAGATATCTATAATACATAATAAATTCCAATTAAATTAAAATATTTTTACGTAAACTTTTCCGGATGTCTCGAATTTCGCATGCCTATATATCATCAAATTTAGGAAATGTGAACTACAGTGAACACAGTCTTGCACATGGATCTCGAATCTACATTCTCTTGGATTCGGGATCTCAGACATTAAAGAAAATATTTTAAATTATTTGGCTTTCCTCCGTTTTTTTACTCTTTTCTAGATTAATAGCAATTTTTTTTATTTTCATTAAAATATCGTGCCTTCAACAGTTATATAAAAATTTTTTTTTTAAATTTAGGAAAAAAATATAATACTCGGATTGGTTAAATTTTTTAATTTTTTCCCCAAATCGGGGTTAGAAATAGTTGCGAATACGAAATAAACCTGGGCATATCTTTTTTACAAATTCTGGACTGGGCGAATTAAAAAATATTTAACAAATAATAATATATTCAAATTCCTTTTGACAAAACCTAAAAATATATCCAAAAGAAAAAATTTCTTCTATGGTCAAAAATTTTTAAAAAATTGAATGCTTAAAAACAAAATTTTTTCAACCCCCCCCCCCCCCCGACATTATAACCAACCAGGTTTATTATTTGAATATATTTTGAGTGCTATAAGCACTGGCACAGGTGCCCCCCCCCCCTTTTCAAAAAATAAAAAATGTAGAGTATACGTTAAAAAGGTTTAAATTTTTTTTATATACAAATAAATTCATCAACTAAATAATATTTTCAATATAAAGTTCGTTTAATATGATTCGGACGGAACTTTAAAATTTTCTGTTGTGGAAGGATATTATATTAATTTCAGAATTTATATTATTCAAGTTGTTTTTAAAGTAATTGATAATCATATAAATTCTAACTGATATCTTTTCTAAAAATATACTTCCTATCGAGGATATGGTTGTATAATAATTATTTTAAAAATAGTGCATATGCAACATTTTGATTAGGTCAACTCCTAATGCATTTAAGATACAATTGCTCAACCTTAATGACTGTTTTATAAATTTTATACTAGTAAAACTTTTAGATGCAATAAAAATAGCTATTGAAAGCTTTTTTCCATATTTAAAAAAAAATAATCAAGATTTTCTATTAATCTCGTTTTATATCGGACCTGGATCAAATCAGGCCTATATAAAGTTGCATGGAGAGAATCCCATTTTTTTAAAATTGTCGAACCTGGACCTATACCTAACCCAGCAAAAATCAATGAGTTTAAAAGTTGCATTCATCGGGTCCTCTTTATTTATATATTTAGGGCCACAAGTGTATAATTTAGATTACAAAAAAGTATTTTATTTTTGATAAAAAAAACATACATTTCGTATATTTACAATCACAGTCGTATATATATATAACTAAATTATGATAACCCTTATAATAAATTTCAATCAAAACTGGCACCCAATTTTTTTTAATAACGTACAAATAATCTTAATCACTCTTAGTTTTTTTGTCTTCTTTATCATATAACACCATAAACACTAATAGATACACCATCACCATCATCAGAAAGGCGCTAGTGTAGTAAGGGTAGGCAGTCGGTATAAATCGTTCATATTGAGTATGCTGAAAGGGTTTGACTGAAACCTTATATAGCAATTGTAAATTTTTTGGAGAAAATAATTAGTAATAAGAGTATTCAAGTCTTAATGTAAACAAATAAAATAAATCATTTTATTTACCTGCTTAGTGATAAAAAGATGCGTATAACCTTTTCTTAAATAATCAACTTTGAATTGGAATACTCCATACACATCTGGTAGTTTAAATTTGGCTGTGTATTTGCCACCTTCATGAATATGAAAAACATAAAATTAAAATTTAAGGAAAAGATTATTACTAGTCATATTAAATATATAATATAAATATTTAACAAATCTACCTAATTTAAATAAACATTTGAATAATTTTATAATAATAAATAACTTGGGTTTCGAAATTTATTACAAATCATTTACTGAGAGCCGCCTGAAATTCATATTATATTTAAACATCGCCCCCCAGTAAATGATTTAAAAAATTTTCTATAGATTCTGAAACCCACATATAGGTCCAACGCTATGCTTAAAAAAACTACCTTTGTAAGATAAACCGGTTCTTATAAAAGGATCGATTCTCACAAACTCTATTTGTATGTCTTTAGCAACATAAGGAACCCAACGACCCTTGTCATTCAAAGTTTCAATATCTATTTCGTATATCTATATTTAACCAAAAAAAATTAATTAATAACTTTCATATTTATATAATATTATAAATTTATTATGATTCCATTTGAGCAGAATTAAGCGTTAGGGGGTTAAAAAATGTTGCTCAATAAGACGTTTAGATTCATAATCGGAGAATCCAAACACTCAATAAATTTAAATTATAACATTTAAAATATAAATTATTAAAAATAAGTACCACATCGTCCGTAATCGTATAAGACAAGGGATTTTCAATTCCACCAATCTTATGATGAGTGACATTACCGGCTCTAAGAACCCCTGTTTCTTTAAAGATCCATTTGGATAAGGCCACGGCAAATTCTTTATTTCCTGATGGGCCAATGCTTGTTTTTATAATACATGTAAATTTTTTGTTTTGTTTATGATATTAATTTGATAAAAATAAATTTATATTCATTACATTCAACAGAATATACTTTGATTATAGCAATTCACTCAAAAATATAAGAATCTAACAAATGCCCTGTAGATAAATAAGTTTTTTTAAAAATCTATAAAATATAAACATGCAGAGATGATATAAGCTATTAAAAATTACAGAAAAGTGTTTCCTACCCTATCAAGCTTCAAAAGACTTTACCTACACGATAAAGCAATTATTCTCATCTATAGTTAGACAAACTTATGAAAAGTGGAGGCAAGATTAATTAATTTAAATAAGAGAAATATAAGTAAGAGGATGAATTAATAAATATTTTCGGATACCAATTAATGCTCTGATGGGCCTAACATGTATGACTGGAGCCTATATATTTAATGAGTGTTAGGCCAAAATAGGTTTATAATAAGATAATATATATTTTTATAAATAGCCATAATACATATTGGAAATCAGGACTGATTTATTTATTTATTATGGCCTATGATTGATCTTTAAACATAAAGATGATGGGAGGCTAAACTGGATCCATCGCGAATGAGAAATATTATTATCTTAATTTATGACCGGGTACATCAATATAGCATAACAATACAAACCTTTTCCCGGTCAGCCCATCCTTAACGTTGGCGCCGAAGAAGGCGTTGGAGAAAAGCATATCTGATCCAGTGAAAGCGACACGAGCGTCGTTAAGAGCCTGGACAGCGGCAACAAGAGATAGCCCTCTTCCAGAGGCATGGGGATAAGTAGTCACACGTAGAGCGTCTGGAGAATAGGAAAAGGCTGTGGATCGGGCAGTCAATACGTCAAATGCCAGTTTGTTATCGGGATCTCGGATCAGGCTTTGTTTGAATATTAAATGCCAATTTTTTTATATATTTATTTTTATCATACATGCTTTTTTAAATGATAAAGCATAAAGATACCAATAAAATTAAGAAGTATTGCAAGAAATTCCTTAAGTGACTTCAAGTTTATGCAACAATATTAAATTCTAGTAGTTGTGAAGATTACATCAAAATGAAAAAAGGAACCTGAATATTAGTAGGTCAAGACCAAAATTATCAATTTTGAATTTCCAATAACAATCAACAAGACATAATTTATTTAAATTCAAAAAAAAAATCTTTTGAATTGATAAATATTTAGAGGAATATTGTACCATATTTAATAAAAATAATGGCATAAGCTATATAGATAAGTTGTAAAGAAAAATAAAATGGTAGATGAATAGACATTGGGTTAGTAGAACAATATAAAAAGCATAGAACAATCAGATGTTTCAGAAATTGTCAAAGCCAATATTTGTGTAGAGTAACAGAATTTAGTTTTGAAAAAAAAAATAATATTCTAATTATTGGTCATTTATAGACTTTGCAGAACTAAGTTTAGAATGTTAAGCATACTTCTAGAGATTAACTAAAGTTGTGAACTCTATTTTAAAAAAAGGGTTATCTTAGAGTTCTTGTAAACAAGGTTCAGAATACAGAAAAATAAGGACCTTAAAATATATAATAAAAGAAAACAGAAATACTGGAAAAAATGGTTTTTATATAAATATGTAATATGGAATTATTTAAATATGTTTCCTCTACATCGTTATTTGTAATAAAATTGTGTTATTACCTATGATTAATTATAGAATAAAATGTTTAATTATAAAAAATGAACATAATTAGAAAATCAATTCTTGAAGCCTGGATTTTTTGAAAAGGGCATAGGTTATGATTTGAAGGATGTTTTACAAGACAGAATCGAAAAAATAAATGGATTAGAATAAAAAGTAGGCTTGTGAAATGAAATGGAAAAGAATATGAATATAATAAAGGTAAAAGATACAATATAATAAATCAGAGCAATGAGGATTATAATTTGGAATCTAACAAATTATATTTGTATACATATGACCCATTCATTCCCATACAAATCAACCAGTGTTTTGACCAAGCATCTCAAAAATGAATGAAACTTGGCATATCAGTCATTAAGTTAAATAGGGTTAATAATAATGTTAACGAAGTTTATTTTTTTTTTGAAAAAATAAGATTTTTTTAAGAATTTTTTTTATTGACTTAAAACTATTAATTTTAAACATAGATAATATATTCTGTTAAAAAATATGGTATTTATTTATATTAAATTAAATATAAAATGAAATTTAAAAAAAAATTTACTTGTAAGGTTTTGAACGAACATGAATGCATTCCTTTTTTGAAGGTAAGCATTGACATGAACATATTCAATTTTTTTAAATAATGTTTACAGCATAGAATAAAAACATACCTGAAAATTAGTGTTGTTAAATGGCTCAATTTGAGCTGATTTTTAAAACTAAAATATTTTAGAGCCTTGAGATGTCCAAACATTTGTGGCATCTATGAGCAAAATCTTCAGGCTAGTGAAAATTTTTTTGAATGAAATATTAAGTTAGCCAATAACATTACTGAGAACTAATACCTTAAAAAATAGATTGAATGGGTTAGTCCTTCTTAATATATAGGGAGTTGAAACTAGAGGTGGGCGCGGGCCCTGAAATTACGCGTGACCCATCGTGTCAAGGTGGGTCACGGCGTGAGTGTGAATAAATTTTAAATTCCAAGGCGTGACTGGGCGTGACGGGCCTTCCCAAAATTTTCCCCGGGCGTGAATATAAATTTCCCGTGAATCACGGAAATTTTAATTTTTAAAATTGTTTTTTTATAAATATAAATTTGCAATTTTATAATTATATTATATATTTCCTTATTAAATTAGTTCTTTTTTAAAAAAGAATAATTTATGAAAACTAAAAATCTTCCGCATTTTATAAACAACATCTGGTATCATTTCGCTAGTTCTATTTTCTTTTTATGTTTAGGTGTTTTTTATCGCAAGACTTTATGCTAAATTTTGCTTAAACTTTTTACAGAAAAGTCAGTTATATTTTATTTGTAAAGATCTTCAATCTTTAAATGCAATAGAAAGTGAAGAATTTTACAAGCTACTAGGCCAAGAGATATAACAAAATAAAAAAGTTGTGAACCGGAAAACTCTTATGAATACTATAGGTCCAAAAATATACCATGAAATAAAATTTAAGATTAAAAGCATGATCAATAATAATTACTTGTCGATAATCACTGATATTTGGACGGATGACAATAATAATCTAAGTTTTTTAACCATAGGACATATTATCATTAAGAATTTTAATTAAAAACATTTGTTTTGACCACAAAGGCAATGGATGAAAAAAACGTCAAAATTATAAGTGTAATCAATTCAATTTTAGGAGAATATACAGAAGTAGAAAATTACTTAAATAAATGTATAGTTGTGAACTGAGCCAATCTTATAAGTGCATTCAAAGATGACGAAATGCTAGCATGTATATGCCATATACTAAATAATATTATGCATTATATTTTTGACGATTGTTTAACTGAAATAGGCATAAATATAAATGGTGTAAAAAAATATTACAATATTTCAAACAATCTACAGCTAATAGCAAACTGCCACACCCTTAAACAAGATATAATAGCGAGAATAACGAGATGGAACTCTGTTTATATAATGATACAGAGTTTCTTAAAATCATATTCTGAAATACAGGTATACTTGTTTAGCAAGCAAGAATTAAATAGATTAGCCACAATTGATATCAGCATCATACGCGAGTTAGATAAATTTTTATCAATATTTATACAAATGCTTGGATAATCTGAGAGCAGATTCCCATCACACAATAAATGAAATTTGTCTATGAAAACAAAAATTAATAAAATTTTGTTAACCTTCTGAACGTGATAATACTAATCAAAACCTTAAAATACAGAACAAGATTTCTTTTAAAAGATTATTATGCAGCCACTACATAGTAGGCTTAATTCTAGATCCGAATTTCAAAAGACTTAAGTTTTTAATAAAAGAAGAAAACATATATAAAACAATCTTAAAAATGCTAAATGATATAAAATTAGATGATATACATAAGTCAATGCCAACTATCATTTATAACTTTCCTAATTTATCCTAAACTCATAAAAAACCGTATATTTTAAATGATCAATACCAACTATCACTTTCCTAATTCATCCTACACTCATAAAAGACCGTATATTATAAATAAAAAAATTTAGAGAATACTGATGAAGCATCAACACCACCAATGGAAGCTGTGAGGATGAACTTAAAAGATTCATATAAGATAAATAACAAATATTTTGAAGTTTTGTAAGCAGTAATATTCATTTCCTTTTTTGAGAAAATTAGCGAGTAATTTTGTCAACCGCGACAAGGTTATTTTCTGTAGCCAATATCTTATTAGAGGAAAGGTGTACACAATTGAAATAAAAAAAAGATGGACTTCTTTTTCTAAATAAATTTCGATTTATAGATTGTATTTATTTTTTGTTATTAATATGGATTATAAAATTAGAGAAATAAATAGAATGAATTCAAAAAAGTGTAAAATTATAACAATAGTTTTGAAAAATTTAAGAACACCGTGAATTTTCGGGCGTGAATCAAAATATTGCTTGTCATGAGTGGGCAGGTCAGGTCGAAATTTTTTTAGTGATAAGCGTGAATGGGCGTGATATTTTTTATTGCCACCATGAGCAAGCAGGCCGTGAATGAAAAATTAGGCCCGCACCCACCTCAAGTTGAAACCAAATCATTTAAAAATGAGTGCAATCCCAAAGAAGATTGAATTTAATATTATATTTATAATATACTTCTTAATTATATTTTACCCCAACCATGTATACTTTTTAAGCATATTGACAATATTTTATAGTAGCCTTAATAAATTTATGGAACTTAAAATATTCTTAAATAACTCCTAGAATAAATTTTTTTAAATTCAATTCCCCCCCCCCTCCCAGCAAATTCCAGAGTTAGCACTTGGTATTATTTTATAATAAAACCGACTATAAATTAATATTCATAACAAATATCATAATTTCAAAAAACAATAAGTTATAATTTAAATTTTCATATATCTCTTGACCAATAATGTTTCTTTCCTTGTTTTAACATATACCAAACAAAATAAATGTTTACCCAATTCCTTGATATAGAATTGGTTTCTTGGTATTGCCAACAATAATTTTAGAATCAACAAGATCTGAAGAATCCCCCCATATTAAAGTGTGCTTAATAAACAATTTAATTCTAATATTCAGAATAAATAAAAAATACTTTTCCTTGATCTTTATTATCATAATTAAAATGATCAATTGCATATGTACCAGGTTGATCATATTCAAATCCACATTCAACAGCTAATTCCCTTATTGGAGCACCTAAACAATTGTGTTATATAAACTTTTAGATGTTTATCATTACCTATATTAGTATTAGTTGCAACAAGTATATTATGCCCAGTATCTATAAATGTGGTAAGTTCTTCAACACTGAATTGACCACCAAACTCTATAATGATAATAATATAAAATATTCATAAAAATTTCAACCTTCCACTGATGGTGCCAATAATATTAAATGATCACAAACATAAACATTATTCTTTTGTAGAATTAATTTTGAATCATCAGCTACATTATAAGACAGATGATAGCCTCTATCTAAATGCAATATCTAAAAGTCATAAAAGAGATATATCATACCAGTTAATGTTTCAAAAAATTGAGAATATTTATCACGAGATTGTAGATTATCTAATAGAACCAAAATTTTATTTCCCTGCAAGGCCCACACAGTTTTTATCAAAAAGAGTGTGAGAAAAATTAAATTTGTTAACATAACGTGGATTTAAAATAATTTTTATTACCACTAAGAAAATTTTGAATATTCAAAACATTCATATTACATCTATGAGTTCAAAATATAAGAAAAAAATACATATTGATGTATTTATTTTTAAACATATATATTTATCTATATGCTAAAGCTTGAGGTTATCTAATTTTTTAAAATTAAGGTAAAAATAACTAATAACTTAAATCCCTATTTATTTATATTTATAAATTTTGATAAAGGAATCATATCCCCAATCAGTCTTTATCTAAGCGGGTGGGGGGTATAGGAAGAGTTTGTTTTCAATTTATTTGAGGGGGGGGGGGTAGAAATAGGCATTGGGGGGGGCATATATTAATTGAGGGTTATCTATTAAATTTTAAGCTGGAATATAAATATTGCTATAAAAATCAATACATTATAGACCTATTATAATATATTGATATTACTAAACATCGAACAAATAGATATATTGCAAAATACTATATATATATTATTTTTGAAAAAAACTATTTTCTTCTAATCCTTTAAATTTTATAAAGGGTAAGATATTTACAGCAAACTCATATTCATGGCAAATATAATGTTACAATAATCATTGTAAATGAGTGTGTTTATGATTGAATTCATTTTCTAAAAATAAATCTTTTACATTCAATATTTTGTTAGTTGGTAGTAGAGCATTAATAATTTAAGTTATTCTTTTTTAAATTTATGAAGGGTTTACCATTATAATTAAAAAAGTATAATGATAATGTAAAAATATCTTTGCCGAAGGTGTGGAAATTTTTTTTAGGTGGGTAAGCATAGGCTTTTAGGGGGGTTTGCAACCATTGAAAATCCTGTAATGTAGATGCTGTATCAAGCGAACTTATTTTTTCTTATCTAAAACGCAACAGTGACGAAGAGTGAAGTTTCCTATTAGAGAAGCAATTAATTTTTTTTATTAGCCCATATACGAAAATCCCTTATCATTACAAACATATTTTTCGATTGAAAATAATGGAAATGTCATACAATATAGAGAAATAGATAATTCAAACCCAGTGGCCACTCCTATTTTTCATATTTTTTGATAAAAAAATTACGAATGCAGATTTTGATTTCTTATTTTAAGTTTTCAAAATTGGTTGTCTTCCCTATCCCTATCTACAGCGTCTACATGAGTGGGAGGGGTAGGAACAGTTTGCATCCTATTTTTTTGAGGGGGTAGGCTGCTTTAATGGGAGTATGATAAATTTTTTGGGGGGTTATCTTTTAAATTTTGAGATCAAATAGGATTTATTGCTGTAAAAATTAATACTTTTATTATAATACAATTCATCGACCAAATCTATATATTGCAAACAATAATACACATTGTTTTTCCTATAAAACTTGCTATCCTTTGTAATGTAATTTAAAAGGTTTAGATATTTCAGCAAGCTCATAATGTCATAATAATTAATTCATTGTAAATAATGGAGGTTTTAATTGAATTTTTTATCTAAAAATAAATTCTTTATTTTCACAAAATATCGATAGTTGGTAGTAGAGATAGATTAATTTAAGTTATCCTTTATTAATTCTCTGAAAATGGTATCAATAAATTAAAAAGGTGAAAATAATAATAGAGAGACACCGCCGCCGAAGGCGACTAGAATTTTTAGGGGGGTAGGCAAAGGTTTTTGAAGGGGGTTATCCGGTGAAAATCCTGTCATGTAGACGCTGCCTATCTATACTATTCAATAATCAATTTCTTCACATCAAAATTTATTGAATTAAATAATATTTTTATTCAATTTTCAATAACAATTGCAAATATTAGATGTTAAATTAATTATAGCTTTTAAAAGAGAAGAAAATTTTTTTTAAAAAAAAAAGTAATCTAAAAGTTTTTTTTTTCTTCATTATTTAACAGAAAAAATAAGTATGACAGGTCTATATAGATATTGTGACAACTTTTTAATGAATAAGAGTAGGAGGGAGGGGTGGTGATTTAGGCTTTTAAAAATACAAAAAAATTGTTTTACATTCCAGGTTTCATATTTTTAATCATCTATATTATAATTTTCCGATGTCCTCACTACGTCATCGTGACGTCATGTCATCGCTACGTCATGTCATCAGTACGTATTTATTTTTATTTTTTTTATTTGTTGATTTTATTTGTTGATTTTATTTATTTATTTTTATTTTTTTTATTTGTTGATTTTATTTATTTATTTTATACAAACAGATGATCCTACCAATTTTTAGAGATGATTACTTTTAGCGATTTAGAACTATAAATAATACTGCTTGGACGATGGTTCAACAAGTTAACCATTTTCCTTGAATTTATTTTTAAATATATTATATTTTTTATTATTTTTAGCGATTATTACTTTTAGCGATTTAGAACTATAAATAATAATGCTTGGACGATGGTTCAACAGGTTCATCATTTTCCTTGAATTCCTGAAATCGGAGTGCCAGTTATAAAAAATTCTCTAAATAAGGGAACTCTAAAACAGACTTAATCAAAGTTTCCCTTTCACTGATTTCATAAGTTAAATATTAGAAGAAGTAAGATTATTAAATTAAGCTAAATTCTTTTTAAAAAAAAGAAAATATATATACTCTTTTAAAATTTTACACTTTTCACTCCATACTCTTAGTTATAATATTACAAAACCTTTCAGGCAACTAATCCTTATAATTGCCTTATTCACTTATATCTGTTTGTTTTCTGAAGTTTAAATATTTAAATAAGAATATTAAATTAAGGTAACTATACTAATTATTTTATCTACTTTATAAATTAAGAAGAAGAATCTTTAATTAGGTTAAAGCGTTGTGTAAATTTAATCAAGAAAGTGTTAATTAAAAAATAGTAAATTTGAATGCAGGTTGATCTCATGTAGTTCAAAAACATTATGACCAATGTAAACAGGGTTACTCTCAGGGTTGGGCAAATTTTCAGAAAATTGTATTCGGATACAGATACTTTATAAAATTTTGTATTTAAGATACAAGATACTAGATACTTTAGAAAAATTTCAATAAGATATAAGATACAAGATACTTGTATTTTTTTTATAAAAAAGTATCGGATACAAGATACTTTTTTTAAAAACTTTAAATAGTCAAAATCAAAATGTATAAAGCTTTATTTTCTTATCTATAATATAAATTTATAAAAAAATATTTAAAATAAATTGTAGAAAATAACAAATTTATTATAAAAGATAATGCGATATTCCATTTAATAATTATATAATTAGTAAATAACAGAGTTGTTAAAAGATACTTTTTAAATGGATCTAGATACAGATACAGAGTCTCAAAAGTTATCTAGATACAGATACAGATACAGCGTCTAAAAAGTTATCAAGATACAGATACATTTTTAAATGTATCTGTATACAGATACATTTTTATTATGCTCTTATAGGTTTGCATAAACCTAAATTAATATTATATTGTGAAAATTCATGAAATGAGCTAAAAAATTTATTGACGCGATATTACATTTATCAGAATATAACTAAAATAATGATTTTAATATAATATATGATTAAATAATTATAAATAATTATTAGATTTCAGTAATAAAACATTTTCAAAATTTTGATCATTTAGGCATCCTCGTTTATCTGTAAAGACATTTTTAGCAACACTAAATAGTCTTTCCACAGGGGCGCTTGAAGGAATTGTAGTGTTATATTTAATAAATAACAATTTTATATCAGGGTATTCTTTAAAAATGCTAAAATCTCTACATTCATTTTTGAAAAAATTATTTAAAATTTGTTGATTATCAAAATTTAAATCATTATTAGAAATTATATCTGCTGTAGGGTACTGAAAAAAATCTGAAATTAAATTATTTGTTTTTTTTGGCAGGTTATTTGCTTGCAGTCAGTTGATGACTTTGATAATTCACCAGCTAATCTTTGTATTAATTGTTTTCTTTTATTAAGATTTTCTTCCATTTGCAACCATGTCCAATCAAGTTTAAAAAAAGGGTGGAGCATGGTTGCTATAATATTATCATCTTCAAATAAGGTCACAATAAACCTAGAATTATTAAATATTTTTAATTTATTATATTAATTTACCTATCCTCAATCCCTTTAAGTAAGGCATCTAAGAGTGGTAAACAGAATCTCAGGTTCATTTCTTTAAAATTCTTTAATTTGAAAATAAGTTGTGAAATAGTTGCACAGTAATAAGCTGTGTACATATACTTATCTCCCTGCAAAATATCAAGGGAATTAGCTATTGGCTTCATTAGCTAATTTAAAATAATGCTATATATATAAATATTATTTATAACTTACTAAACAATATTCATGAATAAAATCACATTCATTAGGTAAAAACCTAGGTAGTTTTATTCCATCACATATCTTGTCTACTTTGTCAGATTTATCTTTTATAATTTCTGACATTAATTGTAAGGCATTATAGGTGGAGTTCCATCTAGTTATATTAGGACATATAAAATAACGACCAATATATTCCTTAATAATCTTAGATGAAATAGGAGACTTATTTTGCCTATTCCATATATTTTGGCATTTAAGTAGTGTTGTGCTATATATCTAATGAAGAAAATATTACTTATTTAATTAAAATTAGTTTTACCCTCTGATATTGTTTACACTGCATGGCTCTATTGGCATCCACAGTGGCTATAAGATTCAATGTTTGACTGGCACAACATTGGTGATGAGGTAAACTAAATGATTCTGATAATTCAGAATCCTGTGCAGTATTATAAAGATTTGATATAGAAATTGGCACAACTGCTTCATCTTCCAGATCATCAATTGATTCACTTGTATTACAATTGGCTTGAAAACTCTTTAATTAAGTAATCAATCATATATTATGTTTATATTTATTTATAATAAAATAAACCTAAAACATTTTTTAAAATTTTTGGCATTATCTGTAATGGTCTTTGAAATTTTATTTTGAATGCAATAATCCTTAGCTATATCTTGAAAATTTTTTGCTATTTTATCATATGTATGACTACCAGTCATTCTTTTACAAGCCAACGCTACATTTTTTCTTTCCAAACTTATTGGATTTATATAATGAGCGGTTACTCCTATATATGAACTAGAAATTAAAATTTATTAAAATTGCTGAATTAATTATTCTTAATTAATTATTATACAAATTGAAATGTTAACTATACCGGCGATAGGCACTCCAACAATCTGCTGTTGTGCATATTAATGATGGTTCTATAAGATTTTTAATTATTTCTTTCTTTTCATTTTCCCATCTTTGGGAAATTCTACCAACAACTGTCTGTCGGCAAATTATATTTTTGTGTGGAGCCAAATGTTGATCATTTTTTAAAAGAAGGATTTTCAACAATTGAAAATGGCTGCATGCCATCTATAATAAAAGCAATAATTAAATCATCTAAAGTGCCTTGAGTTAAAGTCAAAGGTCTTTTAGCAAAAATATTGATGGAGGATGAGCCTTGTCCAGTATTTTATTTGGTAGTTTTATTTTCCTTCCCCTTTTTTATTTTTGTTAACAAGGTTGGATGTTTTCTCTTAAAATTTAAATTAGAATTTTAAATATATAATATCTATACCCTTATGTGCTTCAAGATATTGCACGTTGAAGTCATACTGACGGATATTTTTGTATTTTTAGGTAGACACGGCAAATTTTACCATCAGAGAATTGTTTTCTTTGTTTTGAGATATTATTTTAAAATATTCTCTATAAATTAGCCATGGTAAAGCAATAGAACTTGTTGTTGCTTCCTCTTCTTCATCGATATAGATCTAAATAAATATATAAACTTAAAAATTTAGTTATAAAATAAAATTTACCATTTCCATATTGTAATATTAAAATTTGTATGGTTTATTGATAAACTCGGACATAATATTTAAATTAATGAATATTTATATATATTTTTTATATATAAGTTTTAATATTTTATGTATATATAATTCTTTATTATAATATTAATAAATATTAATATATAATATATATATATATTTATTTATTTCATAAGCTCATATGAAATAAAATAAATTTTACAGTCAAATATTTTTATTTATAATAAAAAAAGGGGTATATAAAATGTATCTGAAAAAGTATCTAAAAACAGATACAGATACCTCTAAAATAATATCTAGATACAGATACAGATATCTTTCTAAAAAATCTATCTAGATACAGATACAGATACTACATTTTTATATCTAGATACAGTATCTAGATACTTGTATCTAGATACTTTAACAACTCTGGTAAATAATAATTAATCAGCATTAATTTTTAATATTATTAATTTTTCAAATGATTTATCGTTCAATCTTTGACGATTTGGTCTATTAACCATATTAGCAAAGCTAAATAATCTTTCAACGGGGGCTGAGGAGGGTAATATTGTGTTATATTTAATAAATATTTCTTTTATATATTTATAACTATTTAACATATTTATAATCCGCCTGTCATCTTTCATATAATTTAGGACCTCTATTTCAATATCATTTATTGAATTATTAGAATTGGATGTGATACTTTTAAGGCAAAAGTAATCATCATCTTCATCAATTGAAGATTTTGTTGAAGCATTAATTTCAATTCTATACATTCATCATCATTGATATCAAAGTCATTCTCTACAGCTTCCATAGAATATCCAAACTCCTTGAAAGCTTTCTTAAAGTTAGAGCCGTTATCTGTAACAGTTGCTATAACTTTTTCGCAAAACCAAAGTCACGATGAATTTATTTATTATGATCATCTTGAAGTACTTCAAAAAATTTGCCATTAAGTATGCTTAGTTTAAATTTATTGTTATAATTTTCGGTTGAAGAATCATCTGAAGACGAAGCATATTATTCTATTTTCTTCTTCCATAATTTTAAAATAGACAGATATAAAACGATTCAAATATGGTAGTTCTAATTGTTAGCAAATTGCTATATGACGACCAACGTCATATATCAAAAATTATCGTAAAATATCTAAATTTTGATTAAATTTTTCATTTGAATCTTAAAAAAATATCATTTTAAATTTTAATACTATTTAAATTAACCAATATAAATTTTTTTTAAAGTATCTGTATCTTTTTGAATACAAAGTTGGTTAAGATACAAATACTTTTAAATAATATGTATCTTAGATACTGGATACAAGATACTTTCCAAAATTTTAAAAAGATAGAAGATACAAGATACAAAAGTAATCTTGTATCTTAGATACAAATATCCGCGATACTGCCCAACCCTGGTTACTCTTTAACACTTACTTTCACTGTATCACTAAATATCACAAAATTTCAAGAAACTACTTCATATAAATTGCCTTATTCAATCACATTTCCCGTCTATTAAATTGTGTTAAATTAAACTGAATTTCTCTTCACATATAAGGGGAGACGTTATTTTGTCATGTTTCTCTAATAAGTTCTTTGTACAAATTATTATTATTTTATATAGAAATTCATAACTGAGTTAATTCAATAAATTAAATATCTCTAGGCTTGGGAAAATTTTTTCAAAATTATTATGGGTTGGACTGGGCTTAAAAAATATTTCTCAAAATTAAACCTATATTGGGATTTTTTAATGTTAAATGTTAGTCTTATGTTATTATATTTATAAAGTAATATATTTTACCCGTAGACTAATTGGTAAATCAGAGATTCCCCCTTCATTAATTATAAATTTAATATCTCTGTGCTTGGTTTCAAAATTATTAGGGATTGAGGTGGGCTTGGGAAAATCTTTTTAAATATTAAGATCTTGGATGCTTGGATATTTTTTCCAGATATTGTAGGCTTGAACCTATATTGGGATTTTTTAATGTTAAATGTTAGTCTTATGTTAATATTTTTATAAAGATATATATTTTAACTCAAAGAATAGTTTTCAGTAACATACAAAATGTATACTGACTATGCTATGCCGACAACATATGTATCCCTACTAAAGATATCACTAACATTCATTATTTTAACAACAGTCTCAAATAATATGTGAAAAATCAAAATTTAAAAAATACTAAAATTCTCTTTTCCTTTTTTTCCCTTTTAATATCTTTTATTATCTTCCCCTTTCTCATCATTTCCCTTTCTTATCTTCACTTTTTAATTTTCTTTTTCTTTATTTTTCTTTACATTTAATTTTCTCTTATTTCCCTACCTCAGGCTCAATGATACCTGCCATCTTTTTCTTTTATTAATGATGGATAAATCACCACCTGTACAATCATTAAGTGAGTTTAAGACAGGGATTGTTATCTAAAATAAAAATAAAAGAATAAATTTAAAAAATAAATGCATTGAACCTGATGAGGAGTCAATATACCACCTGTACAATCATTGATTGAGGGTAAGACAGGGCTTGTTATCTAAAATAAAAACAAAGAATAATATAAAAAATATAATTGCAATGAACCTGAAGAGGAGCCAATATTAGATTCAACTCCCTAGAAATAGTGGGAACATTATCAGAAGCTAAAAAAGATGTATTCTATAATATAAAAGAGTATAAAAAATTTAAATATATAAGGCTAACTATATTTTGCGTTCTTAGTAGATTTTGTAAGGTCTCACCAGCGTTTACATGACAAGATTTTCACTGGATGCAAACCCCCTTCAAACCTATTTGCCTACCCCCCTAAAAAATTGCCGCCGCCTTCGGCGGTGGTGTCTTCCTATTATTATTTTTACCTTTTTAATTTCTCGATACTCTTTTCAGAGAATTTATAAAGGATATCTTAAATTAATCAATCTCTACTACCAACTATCGATATTTTGTGAATATAAAGAATTTATTTTTTAGATAATAAAGAATTTATTTTTTAGATAATAAATTCAATTAAAACCTCCATTATTTACAATGAATTAATTATTATGGCATTATGAGCATGCTGAAATATCTAAACCTTAAGGCAGAAAGTTTTATTTGGAAAACAATGTGTATGATTGTTTGCAATATATAGATTTGGTCGATGAATTAATTGTATTACTATAATTCTATGATAAAAGTATTAATTTTTACAGCAATAAATTTTGTCCTATTTCATCTAAAAAATTTAATAGATAACCCCTCAAATAATTTATCTTACCCACATTAAAGCAGCCTAACCCCCTCAAAAAATAGGATGCAAACTGTTCTTACCCCTCCCGCTCATGTAGACGCTGATCCGTCATACTTTCATCTACAAACCTAAATGATATAAAATTATACATTAATTATTTCCTCTCCAGACGACCGCCCATATTTATTTTGTCGCTTTTTCCATCAAAAATTAAAATGTCAACAAGGATTTGCTCTTAATTTTATCAAATACATAATAAATAATCCTCATTATTTTAAAAAAAAATTATCCTAAATTTATATGTCAATAAAAAAAATATCTTAAAAAATATATAAATAATTTGCATATAAGTTTCATTAGTGTTTAATGGCATTTTTGTAATTTAAATAGACAGCATTTTCTTTTTTACTTAACATAAAAAAATATATATCCCTTATCAAATTCTTTGACAACTAATTTCAGAAATACAAGACATACATTAAATTTATCTGATAATAACCCTATATAATAAACAACATATTTTTTAGATATAATTTTAATTGATCATATTACAAAAAAGTATAAGAGTCGGTTATTTTTATTTTATTTGTCATGATTCTCTAATAAGTGGTTGCCCAGGCCTTCTCAGTTTCCCTTAATACGGAATTTACATGTTTTTTTCCATAGACTAATTGGTAAATCAGATATTTCCCGTTCATGTGATGATATTAAAAATTTAACTATCTCGAGGCGTGAAAAATTCAAAATTATAATAGGTAGGACTGGGCTTGGAACCTCAAAATTAATATTAGCTTGCACCTGACTTGGGAATATCTTTTACAATATTAAGGGTTGAGCTGGGCTTGATAAAC
This sequence comes from Gordionus sp. m RMFG-2023, assembly GCF_954871325.1. Lineage (NCBI taxonomy): Eukaryota > Metazoa > Nematomorpha > Gordioida > Chordodea > Parachordodidae > Gordionus > Gordionus sp. m RMFG-2023. The sequence goes on along the minus strand of NC_088775.1, from coordinate 10,530,063 downwards.
TTTTTTAAAATGATAAGATCTTGGATGCTTCCTAATATTGTGAGATTGAACCTGGCATGACATCCATCGTAAAAAATAAATAAAAATCTCATTCCCCGTCATTTTTGACGGCTTTCTACTAGTTTATATAATAATGAAATCATAATAACAAGTTTCTTCTTTGAAAGCTTAAATAAAAAAATATATTTCAGGACATAGACCTCAAGTCATTCGATTCTAATTATTTTTTCATTTAAAAATATGCCTTTCAGTTAATTTAATACATTTCTAAGTTATATTTTAAAATTAATATTATTTATTCGATTCATTTTAATGAGTTATGTGTCAAGAAGGGTAAGATTTTTATTAATGATCAAATTATTCTGTTTTATTATTTGTCAAATCATAGGATTAAAAATAAATTTGTAATTTTGATGAATCATCGCTATATAAATTAATATTGTATTTAGATGAGTCATCATTGTTTTAGAAATTAATTTATTTTATTTTATTATTAATAAATATATATTTATTTTTGTGAATCTATAAAAGACATAAAAAAAAGGAAAAATTATCATAATTGGAATTTATTTTTATATTTTTTTTGGAATTTTATATTTGGAATTTTGGATTGTAAATTAAATTTTTTTTGACGCGTCTTTAAAAGTGGAAATAAATTAAATATATTTTAATTGAAGAATAATAAAGAGTTACCGCATTAAAGATTCTAATTTATTGGGATATAAAATATTTGGGTGTATAAACATAAAAGTGGCACCCCAGACGTCGTGTACGGGAAAATATATTTTTTTTTGGAATAACGTGGGAAAACTAATTAGTAGAAAAAGCGTTGTATATACTGAATAACGTTGAATATAAGAAAAACGTTGTATATATGGAATAACGTTGAAAATAAAAGGAAGCGTTGTATATACGGAATAACGTTGAAAATAAGAAAAACGTTGTATATACGGAATAACGTTGAAAATAAAAAAAGCGTTGTATATACGGAATAACGTTGAATATAGGAAAAACGTTGTATATACGGAATAACGTTGAAAATAAAAAAAGCGTTGTATATACGGAATAACGTTGAATATAGGAAAAACGTTGTATATACGGAATAACGTTGAAAATAAAAAAAGCGTTGTATATACGGAATAACGTTGAAAATAAGAAAAACGTTGTATATACGGAATAACGTTGCAAATAAAAAAAACGTTGTATATACGGAATAACGTTGCAAATAAAAAAAACGTTGTATATACGGAATAACGTTGAAAATAAAAAAAGCGTTGTATATACGGAATAACGTTGAATATAGGAAAAACGTTGTATATACGGAATAACGTTGAAAATAAAAAAAGCGTTGTATATACGGAATAACGTTGAATATAGGAAAAACGTTGTATATACGGAATAACGTTGAAAATAAGAAAAACGTTGTATATACGGAATAACGTTGAAAATAAAAAAAGCGTTGTATATACGGAATAACGTTGAATATAGGAAAAACGTTGTATATACGGAATAACGTTGAAAATAAGAAAAACGTTGTATATACGGAATAACGTTGAAAATAAAAAAACCGTTGTATATACGGAATAACGTTGAATATAGGAAAAACGTTGTATATACGGAATAACGTTGAAAATAAGAAAAACGTTGTATATACGGAATAACGTTGAAAATAAAAAAAGCGTTGTATATACGGAATAACGTTGAATATAGGAAAAACGTTGTATATACGGAATAACGTTGAAAATAAAAAAAGCGTTGTATATACGGAATAACGTTGAAAATAAGAAAAACGTTGTATATACGGAATAACGTTGCAAATAAAAAAAACGTTGTATATACGGAATAACGTTGAAAATAAAAAAAACGTTGTATATACGGAATAACGTTGAAAATAAAAAAAGCGTTGTATATACGGAATAACGTTGAATATAGGAAAAACGTTGTATATACGGAATAACGTTGCAAATAAAAAAAACGTTGTATATACGGAATAACGTTGAAAATAAAAAAAGCGTTGTATATACGGAATAACGTTGAAAATAAGAAAAACGTTGTATATACGGAATAACGTTGAAAATAAGAAAAACGTTGTATATACGGAATAACGTTGCAAATAAAAAAAACGTTGTATATACGGAATAACGTTGAAAATAAAAAAAGCGTTGTATATACGGAATAACGTTGAAAATAAGAAAAACGTTGTATATACGGAATAACGTTGAAAATAAAAAAAGCGTTGTATATACGGAATAACGTTGAAAATAAAAAAAGCGTTGTATATACGGAATAACGTTGAAAATAAGAAAAACGTTGTATATACGGAATAACGTTGCAAATAAAAAAAACGTTGTATATACGGAATAACGTTGAAAATAAAAAAAGCGTTGTATATACGGAATAACGTTGAAAATAAGAAAAACGTTGTATATACGGAATAACGTTGCAAATAAAAAAAACGTTGTATATACGGAATAACGTTGAAAATAAAAAAAGCGTTGTATATACGGAATAACGTTGAATATAAGAAAAACGTTGTATATACGGAATAACGTTGAAAATAAAAAAAGCGTTGTATATACGGAATAACGTTGAAAATAAAAAAAGCGTTGTATATACGGAATAACGTTGAATATAAGAAAAACGTTGTATATACGGAATAACGTTGAAAATAGGAAAAGCGTTGTATATACGGAATAACGTTGAATATAGGAAAAACGTTGTATATACGGAATAACGTTGCAAATAAAAAAAACGTTGTATATACGGAATAACGTTGCAAATAAAAAAAACGTTGTATATACGGAATAACGTTGAATATAGGAAAAACGTTGTATATACGGAATAACGTTGCAAATAAAAAAAACGTTGTATATACGGAATAACGTTGAAAATAAAAAAAGCGTTGTATATACGGAATAACGTTGAAAATAAGAAAAACGTTGTATATACGGAATAACGTTGCAAATAAAAAAAACGTTGTATATACGGAATAACGTTGAAAATAAAAAAAGCGTTGTATATACGGAATAACGTTGAATATAGGAAAAACGTTGTATATACGGAATAACGTTGAAAATAAAAAAAGCGTTGTATATACGGAATAACGTTGAATATAGGAAAAACGTTGTATATACGGAATAACGTTGAAAATAAGAAAAACGTTGTATATACGGAATAACGTTGAAAATAAAAAAAGCGTTGTATATACGGAATAACGTTGAAAATAAAAAAAACGTTGTATATACGGAATAACGTTGAAAATAAAAAAAGCGTTGTATATACGGAATAACGTTGAAAATAAGAAAAACGTTGTATATACGGAATAACGTTGAATATAAGAAAAACGTTGTATATACGGAATAACGTTGAAAATAGGAAAAGCGTTGTATATACGGAATAACGTTGAATATAGGAAAAACGTTGTATATACGGAATAACGTTGAAAATAAAAAAAGCGTTGTATATACGGAATAACGTTGAAAATAAGAAAAACGTTGTATATACGGAATAACGTTGCAAATAAAAAAAACGTTGTATATACGGAATAACGTTGCAAATAAAAAAAACGTTGTATATACGGAATAACGTTGAAAATAAAAAAAGCGTTGTATATACGGAATAACGTTGAATATAGGAAAAACGTTGTATATACGGAATAACGTTGAAAATAAAAAAAGCGTTGTATATACGGAATAACGTTGAATATAGGAAAAACGTTGTATATACGGAATAACGTTGAAAATAAGAAAAACGTTGTATATACGGAATAACGTTGAAAATAAAAAAAGCGTTGTATATACGGAATAACGTTGAATATAGGAAAAACGTTGTATATACGGAATAACGTTGAAAATAAGAAAAACGTTGTATATACGGAATAACGTTGAAAATAAAAAAAGCGTTGTATATACGGAATAACGTTGAATATAGGAAAAACGTTGTATATACGGAATAACGTTGAAAATAAAAAAAACGTTGTATATACGGAATAACGTTGAAAATAAAAAAAGCGTTGTATATACGGAATAACGTTGAAAATAAAAAAAACGTTGTATATACGGAATAACGTTGAAAATAAAAAAAGCGTTGTATATACGGAATAACGTTGAATATAGGAAAAACGTTGTATATACGGAATAACGTTGAAAATAAGAAAAACGTTGTATATACGGAATAACGTTGAAAATAAAAAAAGACGTTGTATATACGGAATAACGTTGAAAATATAGGAAAAACGTTGTATATACGGAATAACGTTGCAAATAAAAAAAACGTTGTATATACGGAATAACGTTGAAAATAAAAAAAGCGTTGTATATACGGAATAACGTTGAAAATAAGAAAAACGTTGTATATACGGAATAACGTTGCAAATAAAAAAAACGTTGTATATACGGAATAACGTTGAAAATAAAAAAAGCGTTGTATATACGGAATAACGTTGAATATAGGAAAAACGTTGTATATACGGAATAACGTTGAAAATAAGAAAAACGTTGTATATACGGAATAACGTTGAAAATAAGAAAAACGTTGTATATACGGAATAACGTTGAAAATAAAAAAAGCGTTGTATATACGGAATAACGTTGAATATAGGAAAAACGTTGTATATACGGAATAACGTTGAAAATAAGAAAAACGTTGTATATACGGAATAACGTTGAAAATAAAAAAAGCGTTGTATATACGGAATAACGTTGAATATAGGAAAAACGTTGTATATACGGAATAACGTTGAAAATAAAAAAAGCGTTGTATATACGGAATAACGTTGAAAATAAGAAAAACGTTGTATATACGGAATAACGTTGCAAATAAAAAAAACGTTGTATATACGGAATAACGTTGAAAATAAAAAAAACGTTGTATATACGGAATAACGTTGAAAATAAAAAAAGCGTTGTATATACGGAATAACGTTGAATATAGGAAAAACGTTGTATATACGGAATAACGTTGCAAATAAAAAAAACGTTGTATATACGGAATAACGTTGAAAATAAAAAAAGCGTTGTATATACGGAATAACGTTGAAAATAAGAAAAACGTTGTATATACGGAATAACGTTGAAAATAAGAAAAACGTTGTATATACGGAATAACGTTGCAAATAAAAAAAACGTTGTATATACGGAATAACGTTGAAAATAAAAAAAGCGTTGTATATACGGAATAACGTTGAAAATAAGAAAAACGTTGTATATACGGAATAACGTTGAAAATAAAAAAAGCGTTGTATATACGGAATAACGTTGAAAATAAAAAAAGCGTTGTATATACGGAATAACGTTGAAAATAAGAAAAACGTTGTATATACGGAATAACGTTGCAAATAAAAAAAACGTTGTATATACGGAATAACGTTGAAAATAAAAAAAGCGTTGTATATACGGAATAACGTTGAAAATAAGAAAAACGTTGTATATACGGAATAACGTTGCAAATAAAAAAAACGTTGTATATACGGAATAACGTTGAAAATAAAAAAAGCGTTGTATATACGGAATAACGTTGAATATAAGAAAAACGTTGTATATACGGAATAACGTTGAAAATAAAAAAAGCGTTGTATATACGGAATAACGTTGAAAATAAAAAAAGCGTTGTATATACGGAATAACGTTGAATATAAGAAAAACGTTGTATATACGGAATAACGTTGAAAATAGGAAAAGCGTTGTATATACGGAATAACGTTGAATATAGGAAAAACGTTGTATATACGGAATAACGTTGCAAATAAAAAAAACGTTGTATATACGGAATAACGTTGCAAATAAAAAAAACGTTGTATATACGGAATAACGTTGAATATAGGAAAAACGTTGTATATACGGAATAACGTTGCAAATAAAAAAAACGTTGTATATACGGAATAACGTTGAAAATAAAAAAAGCGTTGTATATACGGAATAACGTTGAAAATAAGAAAAACGTTGTATATACGGAATAACGTTGCAAATAAAAAAAACGTTGTATATACGGAATAACGTTGAAAATAAAAAAAGCGTTGTATATACGGAATAACGTTGAATATAGGAAAAACGTTGTATATACGGAATAACGTTGAAAATAAAAAAAGCGTTGTATATACGGAATAACGTTGAATATAGGAAAAACGTTGTATATACGGAATAACGTTGAAAATAAGAAAAACGTTGTATATACGGAATAACGTTGAAAATAAAAAAAGCGTTGTATATACGGAATAACGTTGAAAATAAAAAAAACGTTGTATATACGGAATAACGTTGAAAATAAAAAAAGCGTTGTATATACGGAATAACGTTGAAAATAAGAAAAACGTTGTATATACGGAATAACGTTGAATATAAGAAAAACGTTGTATATACGGAATAACGTTGAAAATAGGAAAAGCGTTGTATATACGGAATAACGTTGAATATAGGAAAAACGTTGTATATACGGAATAACGTTGAAAATAAAAAAAGCGTTGTATATACGGAATAACGTTGAAAATAAGAAAAACGTTGTATATACGGAATAACGTTGCAAATAAAAAAAACGTTGTATATACGGAATAACGTTGCAAATAAAAAAAACGTTGTATATACGGAATAACGTTGAAAATAAAAAAAGCGTTGTATATACGGAATAACGTTGAATATAGGAAAAACGTTGTATATACGGAATAACGTTGAAAATAAAAAAAGCGTTGTATATACGGAATAACGTTGAATATAGGAAAAACGTTGTATATACGGAATAACGTTGAAAATAAGAAAAACGTTGTATATACGGAATAACGTTGAAAATAAAAAAAGCGTTGTATATACGGAATAACGTTGAATATAGGAAAAACGTTGTATATACGGAATAACGTTGAAAATAAGAAAAACGTTGTATATACGGAATAACGTTGAAAATAAAAAAAGCGTTGTATATACGGAATAACGTTGAATATAGGAAAAACGTTGTATATACGGAATAACGTTGAAAATAAAAAAAGCGTTGTATATACGGAATAACGTTGAAAATAAAAAAAGCGTTGTATATACGGAATAACGTTGAAAATAAAAAAAACGTTGTATATACGGAATAACGTTGAAAATAAAAAAAGCGTTGTATATACGGAATAACGTTGAATATAGGAAAAACGTTGTATATACGGAATAACGTTGAAAATAAGAAAAACGTTGTATATACGGAATAACGTTGAAAATAAGAAAAACGTTGTATATACGGAATAACGTTGAAAATAAAAAAAACGTTGTATATACGGAATAACGTTGAAAATAAAAAAAGCGTTGTATATACGGAATAACGTTGAATATAGGAAAAACGTTGTATATACGGAATAACGTTGCAAATAAAAAAAACGTTGTATATACGGAATAACGTTGAAAATAAAAAAAGCGTTGTATATACGGAATAACGTTGAAAATAAGAAAAACGTTGTATATACGGAATAACGTTGCAAATAAAAAAAACGTTGTATATACGGAATAACGTTGAAAATAAAAAAAGCGTTGTATATACGGAATAACGTTGAATATAGGAAAAACGTTGTATATACGGAATAACGTTGAAAATAAGAAAAACGTTGTATATACGGAATAACGTTGCAAATAAAAAAAACGTTGTATATACGGAATAACGTTGAAAATAAAAAAAGCGTTGTATATACGGAATAACGTTGAATATAGGAAAAACGTTGTATATACGGAATAACGTTGCAAATAAAAAAAACGTTGTATATACGGAATAACGTTGAAAATAAAAAAAGCGTTGTATATACGGAATAACGTTGAAAATAAGAAAAACGTTGTATATACGGAATAACGTTGCAAATAAAAAAAACGTTGTATATACGGAATAACGTTGAAAATAAAAAAAGCGTTGTATATACGGAATAACGTTGAATATAAGAAAAACGTTGTATATACGGAATAACGTTGAAAATAAAAAAAGCGTTGTATATACGGAATAACGTTGAATATAAGAAAAACGTTGTATATACGGAATAACGTTGAAAATAGGAAAAGCGTTGTATATACGGAATAACGTTGAATATAGGAAAAACGTTGTATATACGGAATAACGTTGCAAATAAAAAAAACGTTGTATATACGGAATAACGTTGCAAATAAAAAAAACGTTGTATATACGGAATAACGTTGAAAATAAAAAAAACGTTGTATATACGGAATAACGTTGAAAATAAAAAAAGCGTTGTATATACGGAATAACGTTGAAAATAAGAAAAACGTTGTATATACGGAATAACGTTGAATATAGGAAAAACGTTGTATATACGGAATAACGTTGCAAATAAAAAAAACGTTGTATATACGGAATAACGTTGCAAATAAAAAAAACGTTGTAATACGGAATAACGTTGAAAATAAAAAAAGCGTTGTATATACGGAATAACGTTGAATATAGGAAAAACGTTGTATATACGGAATAACGTTGAAAATAAAAAAAGCGTTGTATATACGGAATAACGTTGAAAATAAGAAAAACGTTGTATATACGGAATAACGTTGCAAATAAAAAAAACGTTGTATATACGGAATAACGTTGAAAATAAAAAAAGCGTTGTATATACGGAATAACGTTGAATATAAGAAAAACGTTGTATATACGGAATAACGTTGCAAATAAAAAAAGCGTTGTATATACGGAATAACGTTGAAAATAGGAAAAACGTTGTATATACGGAATAACGTTGCAAATAAAAAAAACGTTGTATATACGGAATAACGTTGAAAATAAAAAAAGCGTTGTATATACGGAATAACGTTGAATATAGGAAAAACGTTGTATATACGGAATAACGTTGAAAATAAAAAAAGCGTTGTATATACGGAATAACGTTGAAAATAAGAAAAACGTTGTATATACGGAATAACGTTGCAAATAAAAAAAACGTTGTATATACGGAATAACGTTGAAAATAAAAAAAGCGTTGTATATACGGAATAACGTTGAAAATAAGAAAAACGTTGTATATACGGAATAACGTTGCAAATAAAAAAAACGTTGTATATACGGAATAACGTTGAAAATAAAAAAAGCGTTGTATATACGGAATAACGTTGAATATAAGAAAAACGTTGTATATACGGAATAACGTTGAAAATAGGAAAAGCGTTGTATATACGGAATAACGTTGAATATAGGAAAAACGTTGTATATACGGAATAACGTTGCAAATAAAAAAAACGTTGTATATACGGAATAACGTTGCAAATAAAAAAAACGTTGTATATACGGAATAACGTTGAAAATAAAAAAAGCGTTGTATATACGGAATAACGTTGAATATAGGAAAAACGTTGTATATACGGAATAACGTTGCAAATAAAAAAAACGTTGTATATACGGAATAACGTTGAAAATAAAAAAAGCGTTGTATATACGGAATAACGTTGAAAATAAGAAAAACGTTGTATATACGGAATAACGTTGCAAATAAAAAAAACGTTGTATATACGGAATAACGTTGAAAATAAAAAAAGCGTTGTATATACGGAATAACGTTGAAAATAAGAAAAACGTTGTATATACGGAATAACGTTGCAAATAAAAAAAACGTTGTATATACGGAATAACGTTGAAAATAAAAAAAGCGTTGTATATACGGAATAACGTTGAATATAAGAAAAACGTTGTATATACGGAATAACGTTGAATATAAGAAAAACGTTGTATATACGGAATAACGTTGAAAATAGGAAAAGCGTTGTATATACGGAATAACGTTGAATATAGGAAAAACGTTGTATATACGGAATAACGTTGCAAATAAAAAAAACGTTGTATATACGGAATAACGTTGAAAATAAAAAAAGCGTTGTATATACGGAATAACGTTGAATATAGGAAAAACGTTGTATATACGGAATAACGTTGAAAATAAAAAAAGCGTTGTATATACGGAATAACGTTGAAAATAAGAAAAACGTTGTATATACGGAATAACGTTGCAAATAAAAAAACGTTGTATATACGGAATAACGTTGAAAATAAAAAAAGCGTTGTATATACGGAATAACGTTGAATATAGGAAAAACGTTGTATATACGGAATAACGTTGAAAATAAAAAAAGCGTTGTATATACGGAATAACGTTGAAAATAAGAAAAACGTTGTATATACGGAATAACGTTGCAAATAAAAAAAACGTTGTATATACGGAATAACGTTGAAAATAAAAAAAGCGTTGTATATACGGAATAACGTTGAATATAAGAAAAACGTTGTATATACGGAATAACGTTGAAAATAGGAAAAGCGTTGTATATACGGAATAACGTTGCAAATAAAAAAAACGTTGTATATACGGAATAACGTTGAAAATAAAAAAAGCGTTGTATATACGGAATAACGTTGAATATAAGAAAAACGTTGTATATACGGAATAACGTTGCAAATAAAAAAAACGTTGTATATACGGAATAACGTTGAAAATAAAAAAAGCGTTGTATATACGGAATAACGTTGAATATAAGAAAAACGTTGTATATACGGAATAACGTTGAAAATAGGAAAAGCGTTGTATATACGGAATAACGTTGAATATAGGAAAAACGTTGTATATACGGAATAACGTTGCAAATAAAAAAAACGTTGTATATACGGAATAACGTTGAAAATAAAAAAAGCGTTGTATATACGGAATAACGTTGAATATAGGAAAAACGTTGTATATAAGGAATAACGTTGAAAATAAAAAAAGCGTTGTATATACGGAATAACGTTGAAAATAAGAAAAACGTTGTATATACGGAATAACGTTGCAAATAAAAAAAACGTTGTATATACGGAATAACGTTGAAAATAAAAAAAGCGTTGTATATACGGAATAACGTTGAATATAAGAAAAACGTTGTATATACGGAATAACGTTGAAAATAGGAAAAGCGTTGTATATACGGAATAACGTTGAATATAGGAAAAACGTTGTATATACGGAATAACGTTGCAAATAAAAAAAACGTTGTATATACGGAATAACGTTGAAAATAAAAAAAGCGTTGTATATACGGAATAACGTTGAATATAGGAAAAACGTTGTATATACGGAATAACGTTGAAAATAAAAAAAGCGTTGTATATACGGAATAACGTTGAAAATAAGAAAAACGTTGTATATACGGAATAACGTTGCAAATAAAAAAAACGTTGTATATACGGAATAACGTTGAAAATAAAAAAAGCGTTGTATATACGGAATAACGTTGAATATAAGAAAAACGTTGTATATACGGAATAACGTTGAAAATAGGAAAAGCGTTGTATATACGGAATAACGTTGAATATAGGAAAAACGTTGTATATACGGAATAACGTTGCAAATAAAAAAAACGTTGTATATACGGAATAACGTTGAAAATAAAAAAAGCGTTGTATATACGGAATAACGTTGAATATAGGAAAAACGTTGTATATACGGAATAACGTCAAATAAAAAAACGTTGTATATACGGAATAACGTTGAAAATAAAAAAAGCGTTGTATATACGGAATAACGTTGAAAATAAGAAAAACGTTGTATATACGGAATAACGTTGCAAATAAAAAAAACGTTGTATATACGGAATAACGTTGAAAATAAAAAAAGCGTTGTATATACGGAATAACGTTGAATATAAGAAAAACGTTGTATATACGGAATAACGTTGAAAATAAAAAAAGCGTTGTATATACGGAATAACGTTGAATATAAGAAAAACGTTGTATATACGGAATAACGTTGAAATAAAAAACGTTGTATATACGGAATAACGTTGAAAATAAAAAGCGTTGTATATACGGAATAACGTTGAATATAGGAAAAACGTTGTATATACGGAATAACGTTGCAAATAAAAAAAACGTTGTATATACGGAATAACGTTGAAAATAAAAAAAGCGTTGTATATACGGAATAACGTTGAATATAGGAAAAACGTTGTATATACGGAATAACGTTGAAAATAAAAAAAGCGTTGTATATACGGAATAACGTTGAAAATAAGAAAAACGTTGTATATACGGAATAACGTTGCAAATAAAAAAACGTTGTATATACGGAATAACGTTGAAAATAAAAAAAGCGTTGTATATACGGAATAACGTTGAATATAGGAAAAACGTTGTATATACGGAATAACGTTGAAAATAAAAAAAGCGTTGTATATACGGAATAACGTTGAAAATAAGAAAAACGTTGTATATACGGAATAACGTTGCAAATAAAAAAAACGTTGTATATACGGAATAACGTTGAAAATAAAAAAAGCGTTGTATATACGGAATAACGTTGAATATAAGAAAAACGTTGTATATACGGAATAACGTTGAAAATAGGAAAAGCGTTGTATATACGGAATAACGTTGCAAATAAAAAAAACGTTGTATATACGGAATAACGTTGAAAATAAAAAAAGCGTTGTATATACGGAATAACGTTGAATATAAGAAAAACGTTGTATATACGGAATAACGTTGCAAATAAAAAAAACGTTGTATATACGGAATAACGTTGAAAATAAAAAAAGCGTTGTATATACGGAATAACGTTGAATATAAGAAAAACGTTGTATATACGGAATAACGTTGAAAATAGGAAAAGCGTTGTATATACGGAATAACGTTGAATATAGGAAAAACGTTGTATATACGGAATAACGTTGCAAATAAAAAAAACGTTGTATATACGGAATAACGTTGAAAATAAAAAAAGCGTTGTATATACGGAATAACGTTGAATATAGGAAAAACGTTGTATATACGGAATAACGTTGAAAATAAAAAAAGCGTTGTATATACGGAATAACGTTGAAAATAAGAAAAACGTTGTATATACGGAATAACGTTGCAAATAAAAAAAACGTTGTATATACGGAATAACGTTGAAAATAAAAAAAGCGTTGTATATACGGAATAACGTTGAATATAGGAAAAACGTTGTATATACGGAATAACGTTGAAAATAAAAAAAGCGTTGTATATACGGAATAACGTTGAAAATAAGAAAAACGTTGTATATACGGAATAACGTTGCAAATAAAAAAAACGTTGTATATACGGAATAACGTTGAAAATAAAAAAAGCGTTGTATATACGGAATAACGTTGAATATAAGAAAAACGTTGTATATACGGAATAACGTTGAAAATAGGAAAAGCGTTGTTATATACGGAATAACGTTGAATAATAAGGAAAAAACGTTGTATATACGGAATAACGTTGTAAATATAAGAAAAGAAATAAAAAAACGTTGTATATACGGAATAACGTTGAAAATAAAAAAAGCGTTGTATATACGGAATAACGTTGAATATAAGAAAAACGTTGTATATACGGAATAACGTTGAAAATAGGAAAAGCGTTGTATATACGGAATAACGTTGAATATAGGAAAAACGTTGTATATACGGAATAACGTTGCAAATAAAAAAAACGTTGTATATACGGAATAACGTTGAAAATAAAAAAAGCGTTGTATATACGGAATAACGTTGAATATAGGAAAAACGTTGTATATACGGAATAACGTTGAAAATAAAAAAAGCGTTGTATATACGGAATAACGTTGAAAATAAGAAAAACGTTGTATATACGGAATAACGTTGCAAATAAAAAAAACGTTGTATATACGGAATAACGTTGAAAATAAAAAAAGCGTTGTATATACGGAATAACGTTGAATATAGGAAAAACGTTGTATATACGGAATAACGTTGAAAATAAAAAAAGCGTTGTATATACGGAATAACGTTGAAAATAAGAAAAACGTTGTATATACGGAATAACGTTGCAAATAAAAAAAACGTTGTATATACGGAATAACGTTGAAAATAAAAAAAGCGTTGTATATACGGAATAACGTTGAATATAAGAAAAACGTTGTATATACGGAATAACGTTGAAAATAGGAAAAGCGTTGTATATACGGAATAACGTTGAATATAGGAAAAACGTTGTATATACGGAATAACGTTGCAAATAAAAAAAACGTTGTATATACGGAATAACGTTGAAAATAAAAAAAGCGTTGTATATACGGAATAACGTTGAATATAGGAAAAACGTTGTATATACGGAATAACGTTGAAAATAAAAAAAGCGTTGTATATACGGAATAACGTTGAAAATAAGAAAAACGTTGTATATACGGAATAACGTTGCAAATAAAAAAAACGTTGTATATACGGAATAACGTTGAAAATAAAAAAAGCGTTGTATATACGGAATAACGTTGAATATAAGAAAAACGTTGTATATACGGAATAACGTTGAAAATAAAAAAAGCGTTGTATATACGGAATAACGTTGAATATAGGAAAAACGTTGTATATACGGAATAACGTTGCAAATAAAAAAAACGTTGTATATACGGAATAACGTTGAAAATAAAAAAAGCGTTGTATATACGGAATAACGTTGAATATAGGAAAAACGTTGTATATACGGAATAACGTTGAAAATAAAAAAAGCGTTGTATATACGGAATAACGTTGAAAATAAGAAAAACGTTGTATATACGGAATAACGTTGCAAATAAAAAAAACGTTGTATATACGGAATAACGTTGAAAATAAAAAAAGCGTTGTATATACGGAATAACGTTGAATATAGGAAAAACGTTGTATATACGGAATAACGTTGAAAATAAAAAAAGCGTTGTATATACGGAATAACGTTGAAAATAAGAAAAACGTTGTATATACGGAATAACGTTGCAAATAAAAAAAACGTTGTATATACGGAATAACGTTGAAAATAAAAAAAGCGTTGTATATACGGAATAACGTTGAATATAGGAAAAACGTTGTATATACGGAATAACGTTGAAAATAAAAAAAGCGTTGTATATACGGAATAACGTTGAAAATAAGAAAAACGTTGTATATACGGAATAACGTTGCAAATAAAAAAAACGTTGTATATACGGAATAACGTTGAAAATAAAAAAAGCGTTGTATATACGGAATAACGTTGAAAATAAGAAAAACGTTGTATATACGGAATAACGTTGCAAATAAAAAAAACGTTGTATATACGGAATAACGTTGAAAATAAAAAAAGCGTTGTATATACGGAATAACGTTGAATATAAGAAAAACGTTGTATATACGGAATAACGTTGAAAATAGGAAAAGCGTTGTATATACGGAATAACGTTGAAACTTAATTGATAGGGAAAGCGTTGAAGGATTGTGGAACACGTTTTTTTAAAGTACACAGAGTGGCCAAATTACACGTAAATTCTGTCCATTTTTGCCAAAAAAAAAAAATTAAAAAAAAAAAACTCTTATCGTACGAAAGTACTGCCCAAATTTTACAAGTTGTGAATCTGTTACACAAAATTTGCCCAAATTGTTGTCATATCTTTAAACTTATTAACTGTAGATGTACATGTGCATCATTGGATTGTTTACACTCTTAATAATATCTTATCTGTTGACATTGCAAATAACCAAAATTTTTATTTTGAAATTGATCATAAACCTTTTATAGAGTGATGATGAAGAGTTTAAAATTTGTAAAATACTGGGAAATACAGTATAATATTTTTGGGGCATTGATTATACTAGTAATATGGATGTGTAGCTTAATATGGGGAAGAAGGATGAGGAGAAGTCGAAGTATGAGAATAAAGGGGCAGACACTGACAATAGAAGGACATAATAAAGAAGAAGATGTTATGGGAAAGGTAACATGGTTCCCGGTGCAGAAGTTAATTAATGGGTGGAAGGATAGCGAATTAGATAAATTAATTTATAGGCCTGAAAGGAGAGATTCATATACTAATCAGAGATTGGGGACATATAGGGGACCTAGAGAAAATTCTCAAGGAAGGAAAGGAAAAATGAGACCCAACTTTGATTCTAGAGTAAGGGGGAGAATGAATTGTTATAATTGCGGAAGACAGGGACATATGGTCAGGGATTGTCGGGAAGCAAAGTGTTTCGAATGCGGAAAATTTGGACATATATCCCCTTATTGTCCGGGTAAACAAGAGAAATTACGATGTGCCAGCTGTGGAAGATTTGGTCATAATAAGAAGAATGTAATACGGGGAATTATAACATCAGAGGGGGATTTCCACAACGAGGAACGGGACAAAGTACTTCAACTGTGCGATCTATTGAAAGAGCCAAAGTGGAGGGGATGAGGGTACCTAGAATGCAAGGAGTTGGAGAGCAAACCGCTGAATGTTTTAGATGTCGGGAACAGGGACATGTAGCGAGAGATTGCAGTAATTGCTGACTATATGATAGTAAAAAAATAGCTACTCAGGTCAAGGCGTGCCGAGTATTAAGAGCCGGGGAGGTGTGTTCACGAGGAAAAATAAATGTACCAGGATGCGTAAATATGATGCAGGAGGAGATAATACATGATCCTTGTCCGAGGGTCATGATAGATTTTAATGGGAATATGGTACCTATGCTTTTTGATACTGGGGCGGCTATTTCAGTGATGAGTTATGCTAGGTATAGGAGTATTTACCTGAGGAAATGATAACAAATGAGGGTTTGAGAATACGGCAGTTCGATGGGGATAATGTGAGTAGAGACTTTGGGGAGAATGGGAGGGTTAGAGGAGGAAGGAATAATTATATGAGAGGAATCGGGGCAAATAAATCTAAGGGGGAAATAGGGGCGAATAATTATTATTCTAAGGGGGAAACAGGGGCGAATAATTATAATTCTAAGGGGGAAATAGGGGCGAATAATTATAATTCTAAGGGGGAAATAGGGGCGAATAATCATAATTCTAAGGGGAAAATAGGGGCGAATAATTATAATTCTAAGGGGGAAACAGGGGCGAATAATTATAATTCTAAGGGGGAAATAGGGGCGAAGAGTTATAGGATAGAAATCGAGGCGGATAGTCATAGGGAAGCGGAGAGGGGTTATCGGGAAGGATTAGGGAAGTCAATTTATAATGGTCGTGAGAGAGAAGAAGAGAAGAAATGGGAGTGGACCGATATTCAGGATACTGTCGATCGAGCAATAATATATGGGAAAACAAGAGACGAGGAAATCGAGTCGCAGGAGGTGATTGAAAGGGAGAATCAGAAGAATGATCGAGAGTTTAGCAGTGAGGAATTAGAAGATGAATTAATCCGGGTGCAAGACGGAATACGGAGATTGGTGGATGTTTATCAAGAGATCTTTGATGAGGAGTTGGGCTGTCTGAAAGATTATGAAGTGGATATCAAATTAAAGGAGGGATGTGTACCGAAATTTTGCGCGTTGCGGCGAGTACCATTTGAGTGGAGGAAGGAAGTGGAAGTTGAATTGGAGCAATGGGTACAAAAGGGCATCGTATGTGCTGTGGAGTATAGTAAATGGGCGACTCCGTTGGTTCCCGTGAAGAAAGCCAATGGCCAACTCCGTTTATGTGCGGATTTTCGAGTGACGCTAAATCCCTGGGTAGTAGAGGTCAAGTATTCGTTACCCAGAATTGAAGAAATATTGGCCAATTTAAAGGGGTGTATATATTTTTCGAAAGTGGATTTTTCCAATGCATACTTACAGTTACGGGTGAGGCCGGAGGTAAGGAAATTATTGACTATTACGACCCCAAAAGGGTTATTTGCATTTTGTAGATTGCGTTTGGATTGAGTGTATCCGCTCCTATCTCAGCGCACAATGGCGGCCGTTTTTCAAGGAATGGAAGGGGTATTCTTTTACATGGATGATGTACTGGTGATGAGTAGAACTCCTGAGCAACACGAACAAAGATTGGAAGAGGTGTTCCGGAGGATTAAAGAAAAAGGTTTGCGAGCGAGTGCCGAAAAAAGTGTGTTAGGGGTGAAGGAGGTAGTATATTTGGGGCACAAAATTACGGGAATAGATGTGCGACCATTGGATAAAAATATGACAGGAATTACAAATATGTTGAGGCCTAGTAATAAATTAGAAGTCCAGGCATTTTTGGGAATGGTGAATTACTATCACCGATTTGTCGAGGGATTCGCCCAGATCGCAGCGCCATTGTATACTCTGTTAAAAAAGGGAGAAAGATTTGACTGGAAAGAGGAGCAAGAGAATGCGTTTTAGGAATTGAAGTCTAGATTTGGAAGGGAACCCATTCTTATGTGCTTTAACAATGACCTGGAAGTGTTACTGGCCGTAGACGCGTCGATCAAGGGAGTAGGTGGGGCGTTATTGCATTATGTGGATGAAATAGAAAGACCAGTTTTATTCTTCTCGAGGATATTTAGGGCGGCGGAGACAAGGTATTCAGTGATCGAAAAAGAGGCGTTGGCGGTAATATTCGGATTGACCAAATGTAGGGAGTATCTGATTGGGCGTAGATTTGTTATTTATATCGATCACAAACCTTTGGTGCATCTGTTCAGGAAAGATAACAAAGAGCTCATGTTGTCGCCAAGACTCCAACGATGGTTTTTGCTGGTAGGGAGCTTTGACGTACAGTTGAAATATCGGCGGGGAAGAGAAAATTATTTACCCGATATTCTGTCAAGATGTGGGGCGGGCGAAGAGGGAGATGAAGGAAAATTGAAAGAGATAGAGGAATCGAAGGAGCAGGGATTAATTAGAACGATGGTCAAAATAACCAAAGGAGGACCGGTAACGTGAGAGGAATTGAAAGGGGCCACCTTGAAAGATCGGGAATTGACCCGAGTCAAGGCATGCCTAAAGGGGCGCAGATCTTGGCGAGACTGAGATAAATCTTACAAGTACATAGAAAAGGAATTAGCGATAGTAGATGACTGCGTGGTACGGGGGAATCAGGGTATAGTATTACGGGATGCGGTGTTGAAGATGATTCATGCCGGACATCAGAGCGTTGAAAAATGAAACAGTGGGGTCGGGAGTATGTATGGTGGCCCGGAATGAATAAAGAAATTGAGGATATAACCAGAGGCTGTGCGATGTGTAATTTGTGGGCCCCGATGCTTCGCAGAGACAAGAAAAGTGTATGGCCCAAGGCTACACGACCCTGGGAGCGCATACATGTTGATTTCTTCGACTTCGAAAACAAAATATATATTATAGTGGTAGACGCTTTTTCCAAGTGGGTAGAATACGAGGAAGTGAGAGGATTGACAACTCAGGTTGTGGTAAAGATGCTGAAAAATCTGTGGGCTCGATTCGGAGTAGCTAAGATAATAGTTTCGGATGGAGGACCGGCCTTCATAAGTGGACAATTCAAGTCTTTTTGTGCGGAAACCGGGGCGAGACATATTTTGACGTCACCATATCATCCGAGCTCGAACGGTCAAACGGAACGAATGGTGTCGATTGTCAAAAATTGGTTAAGAAAATCAAAGTATGGAGGTGGGGAAATTTGGGTAGCAGTAGCTTATTACAACAACTGTCGAAAGGGAGAGGAACAATCTCCGGCAGAAAGGTTTTTGGGGAGACGAACCAGAATATTACTGGATTTATTAAAAAGGGACACGAATCAAGAAGTGGAAGAGGAGAAAATTGAGATGTTGGAATTCATAGTGGGTCAAACCGTGTGGGCTAGAGTATATGGAACTACCAGAAAATGGGAATCCGGGAGGATCGTGGAAAACATTGGGAACAAGTTAAGTCGAGTAAGGTTCGCCGATGGAAGAGAGGGAGTACGACATCGGGATCAGTTGAAAAGAGGTGTAGAGCCCGGAAGATTACGATCGGGGGTATGAAGTTGGGCGATATATTATCGAAAATGAGTGAAATGAAATACATGTATAAAAGAATTTGAAATTTAAAAGGAAGATTTAATAGGTATCAGGATATAATATATTTTATAGTGCTCAAGTTGGGCAGGGAAATAATTGCTCTATTATAGCGCTCAATATATGCGTGCAATGGAATGGGTATCCCAAAAGAAGCCCGAAATAAGTACTGGAGCTTTTATAATGTCTCAGTAGAATAATAATTATTATATGGAAAAATATCTGGGAAAACATTTATCGGAAAGGAAGATTTAATAGATATCGGGATATAATGTATTTTATAGTCAAGTTGGGCGGGGAAATAATTGCTCTATTATAGCGCTCAATATATACATGCAATGGAATAGGTATCCTGGAAGAAGCCCGGAATAAATTTGGGAAATCGTTATCTGCAGGGAGATTTAATAGGTATCGGGATGTAATATATTTTATAGTGCTCAATTTGGGCAGGGAAAATATGTTCTATGTTAACGCGCAATATATACCAAGCTGTGAAAATAACGCCGTCTAATAGCGTGTTAAAAAAAAGAAGATAAATTTATAAATGGGCTCATTAAAGGAGATGAGTTGGGGAAGCAGGTGGAAAAAGTTATAATAAAAAAATAAAATAGAGATAAAAATTTGCGAAGAAAGGAATGAAAGATTTAAAAATTAAAGACAACGGAATAGTTGGCAAAATCGATCAATTAAAAAGAATTTTTGTTATGAAGTAATTATAGGCCGAGATCCTAAATTATTAAATTATCGGTAATGTGTTAAAGATTGGAGGAAAATGTTTGAGATTTGAAAATGTCATTGCCAAGTAAAGAAAAAAAAGAATAATGTGGTAAAGGCCAAGATCATAAATTACAAAATTATTTAGAATGTGTCAAAGATTTGGGAAAAATGTTCGAAATTCGGGAATGTCAGTGCCAAGTTTAAAAAAAGGGGGAATGACTTAATAATCGTGGGTATATATGGGAGAAGTAATAAAAAAAATTTTTGTTTGCGAGTATTCACTTTAGAATTAGTTTGAAAGAAAATAAAATAATATTTCTTTTTATTTTCGTAATTTATTCTCGTAATTACTGGAAATTTTATTGGTGGAGAAAAACTGATACAAATATCCGAATTCTTAAAAATGGCGATAAATAAAATATGGTATATTGGGGATACAGTGATCCAGCTAATATTCGGCCTCGAACTAATTTTGAACGCAGGACGGCAAGAAGAACATCTTTCCGGGTACAGCCATTGGAGGATCCACGGAGATGCTTCAGATGTCAACAAAGGGGCCATGTACGGAGTAGGTGCCCACTGGATAGTCGAAACGGAAATGAAGAAACGGAGTACCGGTGAGATTTTTGTGACAAATAAAAAAATTTCGGGCCAGGCTTGAAACATTAGGCCCGATGTAGATCACGAATTTAAATATGAGTTAAATTAAATATACGATATAATAAAATAAAAACTGATTTATATTCTAAGTTAAGGAAAATAAAGTAGTATTAAAAAAAATTATAGAAATAAATCCATTTCAAATAGAGTTGTTATTCAAGATATCATTTCATACCATTATTTCTTTTATATTATTCTAAAACATATCTAATTTGGACAGCTTTGGCCTAGACAATTTGCCACGAGATAAATAACTTTCTAATAGTAATTAATAATAATTCTACTGGGACTCTAAATTTTTGTCAATTAGGGAGTTGCCCGAATTATATCAAATTAGACAGGTTTTACTATAAATAATATATCGATTTTTTTTTCTAATAATTTTAATAAAATAATACTATGAATAATAATTATAATTTTTAGCATGAAAATATATGGACAATATCTTACAAGAAAATATATGGACAATATCTTACAAGAAAGATGAATACACTATAAATGATAGTAACCCTTCTCTTAATAACCCCATTTATTGGATTTTTGTCCCATCTACCTATTTTAACAATAATGACAGGGATACTACTTAAGTAATACAAAATTATTTCTATAGTTTTTAAATAAAAATAATCCTGACCCTAAGATACAAAAATTTAATGATGATGAGTGTAAAGGAATATTTAAATACATGCATAAAAAACACAATTTGTCGCGATTTATCACTAGCTCATATCAAGAATTATAGATATTCCAACGTATTCTGCTAGTGCTATGTCTCTGATTTTTGTTTTTTTTAAGGTATCGATAACATTTTAGTGTATTATATTTTCTTTGTTCCAATATTTTTTTATTCTTTTGGGTCTTGGAATTTTTGATATTAGTTTTTATTTTCACTTTAACTAAAAAAAATTGTATTAATTTTTTTTCCAAATTTAACCATTTTAAATTACAACTTATTTCTTTGTGTTGCGGAAAATAAAATTATCTTCATTGTATTTTTCATTATTATTTCATTATTATTTCATTGGGTAGTGTTGTCAAACGACTCGTTTTGAGCCGATTTATAAAAACGGCCAACTCAACATTTTAGCCAGAAAAATATTGCCTAAGTCTCGATATCTCGATAATATATCCATAGACCTTTGTTTCGTATAAGAGCAAAATCTTCAGACTTGTGCAATATCTTTTCTGGATAAAATATTGAGTTATCCGTTTTTAAATATCGGCTTAAGATGAGCCGTTTAGCAAAATAATAATTGGACAGCGGTTACTATGTTAAAAATATTTGATAATTAACCATTCATTCGTTAAGATTTTTATATGAAAAATCGTAGAAGTTATATCAAAGGAAGACCCCACAAAAATGTAAATAATTTGTTTATAATGAATAACTTTTATAATTTTAATTACATATTATAAAGTTTAGTAAAAGGTTTTAACCAGAATTTTAATTAAATATCTTACTGCTATATATAACAATAAATTATAGAGTATATTGTAATAAAAATAGGATTGTTGATTGTTTTATTAAAAGATTATTAATACAAAAGACAGGATAATTGTCAAAAATTTTTTTAGGCTTGATTTGTAACAGTTATTTTTGGATAAAATAAAATTCATTTCAATATTTATTTATAAATAAAACCAATGCTGTGAATCCTCCTTTTAAAAAATGGTCTTAGTTCAGTTAAATATTTCTGAATGGGGTTCTATGTTTCAGAAAAATTAAATCATAAAATTTAGTAAAAATAACAAACATTGGTGTTAAAAATTTACTTTACTATATTTAGCATATAGAAAGAATTTAGAATTAGAATAATACAAATTTAAAAAATTGTTTTTGAAATTTTATTAAGCAATTTATTCAGGAATTTGAACCATACAAACCTGGATAAGAAAATCTGGGTTTTTATGAAAAAAATTTGAACATGAACTGAACCACATTTATAAAATTTTCAAAACCCTGAATTGAACCTAGAATTTTATTTGAATAATACTGGGTTAGCATATATTAAGATATTTGTATAATTGTAAATACAAATATTAATAAATTGAGATTTTATAATATTTTTAAATTTCCAATTAAGTGAAGTTTTAATAAATTTTAAATAACTTAATTCATTTACATCATTTTTAAAAAATTTTTAAAATTTATTTTCAAAGATTCCTATTATAGTCTTAATAAATTTTAAACAATTTTATTCCATTTATTTTTATTATTTAACTTATTCTTAAAGATTATTAATGAGAGGAAAATGAAAGTGACAAGTCAAAGTAAAAATTACTATATTGGAAATTGTTAATTTAAAGAAATATGTCTAAATAAATTTTTTAAAATTGATATATGACTATGCCTTGTATTTTAACTATATCTTGCCTATAAATTAAATAAAAAAATAAATTTTTTATACCAAATCTATGTCTAGTTTTTTAATTATGATTTAAATATATAATTTTTTTTTATATTTAAAAATTATTAAACCCGAGTTGAACCCAGAACCAGACCCAGGTTCAGAAATATTTTCCTGAACTAAGCATGAACTGAACCCATCTATTTTACCTTAAACCAAACCTGGCAAAATTCATCCTTGAATTTATCATGATGTCTTCCAAAATCAAGATTCAAATTAAAATATTGATTTCTTAAACAGCTACAACTTGCATTTAATAAAGCTATTTTATGATTTTGTTCTTCTCTTTGGTCTTATTTAAATCAAAACAATATATATTCCTAAAATATATATTATTATTTTCTATTATAAAAAGAAACTTATAAAATATGTTAGTAAAATTAAAATTACATAAAAGTATACTCTAAAATCGA
Source organism: Gordionus sp. m RMFG-2023 (assembly GCF_954871325.1). Taxonomy (NCBI): domain Eukaryota; kingdom Metazoa; phylum Nematomorpha; class Gordioida; order Chordodea; family Parachordodidae; genus Gordionus; species Gordionus sp. m RMFG-2023. Next base: position 10,506,205 of record NC_088775.1, on the reverse strand, counting down.
AAAACGATCTACACAAAAAAGTTTTTATACAGAAAATAAAAAAATGTTTAATTTTAAAATAAAGTTATTTACTGAACCCTAAATTTTAAAAAGGGTTTGGGTTCAATAAAATATTGAGTGTTCGAAAGGTCTTGGTTCATATTCCTAAATAAAACAATCGCTAGATTAATTTCTTTGACATTAATTTGGTAAATTTTAAATTAGCCCCACAGTTGTATGTAATTCTCAAAATAAATATTATAAAATAATCAATTATCATCAAAAAATATTATTACAATATAAATTTATACAATATTCATGGACCCATGATAAAAGCATGTTTGTGTTATTCATATGGTAAAAAAATTTGTTCCTTTTAAATGTTTAGAATATCCCAAAACCTCTAAATCTAATTTTTTGACATTACATATTTTTTGAAAATTAAATTTGTTATAATTTTAAATTATAAAAAAATTTATTCTGTATTTTACAATCTTATACTAGTATAGACATTTGGCCTATTCATGAATATCCAAATTGTAACCTTTGAGCATTATAATAAATCCATATTTTCAATAGGGAAAACAAACAAGTAAAAATCAAAGGTGGGTATAGTGGTTCAAAATTACTACAGATTTATTTTCCAAATTCAATTTAATGGAGATTATTGAATTAGTTTTTCCATGGTGGGTGATTGAATTACCATTAGAATTACTATTGATAAATAGTTCCTAGCTAACTGACAAAAATGACTGAGTGGAACTGGCACCTGAAGATTTAATAAAATTTTACAGGCTATCTGATTATTACTTAGCACTACTTAGATTATATGATCATGAGAGGCTATGCCAACCTTTAAATATCAGATTTCTTTCCCCAACTTTTACATTAGTGTCACAAAATTAATTTTATATTAGAATCGATTAATTATATCTTTGTATATTTCTCTTTGTATAATCTTAAGGTCAAACCACAGATTTTAAATAAATCAAAGAAGGAAAAGTTGGATCTAGAAAGGGAAGCCAAAAGACACGCAAAAGAAGAGGCCCTGCAATGTTACAACAAAAAGAAGATTAACAGTTTCAAAAAGTTGACCAAAAAAACAAAAAGAGGCCAGCCTAATTTAAATGCTCGAATTGAACTCTTGTTGAACAAAATACAAAATTAATTCATAATGCAAGCACAACTTATTTAATTTTTTGATATAAATTTTTAGGGAAAAATACATTTTATGTGAAACTGCAAGATAAATGATTATTTTTTATTTATAACTAAAACCCCCCCCCCCCCCCCCCCCTTCCAAACAAACAAAAAAATACTGGAGTTAAAATAAAAATTAGGATACTGTATTGGCAATACATTATCTGATACATTTTTAAATATTGAATGGAATTCAATGATACTTTAAATTCCAATGTATATCTGCATTTTTTTTTCAGGGTTTCAAAATGGAATATAGCTTCTGTTTTAGGTTCAGATAAAAATAACGGTTCAGGTTTTATAAGAAATGATTATGGGTTCGGTTTGAACATTTAAAAATTAGCTCAAATCTGTTTGCATATACAAGCCTATTAGATTTTCACTATTCTCTAAATAAAAGAATATTGAGCCTTATTCAATCGAAATATTTCCAAGATTCTCTTCTGTCAAATTATATCTTGTAAGGTAAGAAGCAAGAATAAATTTTATGACTGAGAGAGAGAACATATCTATATTCCAACTTGAAGAGATTGCACCGTCAATTAGAAATATACAAAAATCTAAAAATAATTACTGATATTGTGGGTGATACATTTCTTAACGGTTTCAGGTTTGACTTGCCCTTCTACTTTTTTTATAGCATAAATAATTATTTTTAGGAATTTGGTTGTTTCTTTTATCCTCTCTTCACAATTAGATGCATGCACTTTGGTAATCTTAATCTTGGAAATCTCTTTACAAAAAAGCCACTTCTGCCATTACGAATCTTCTATTTTTCAATAAATAAAACGTAGAAATTTAAAAAATGAATAGTTTCGCATAATATAAATTAAATTGTATATTTAATTAAAACAATTAATCCGAGTTATTTTACATTTATCTTACAATGTTGTTTATTCAAGAGTTTGAAAAAAAATTAATCTTCAAAAATTCTTGATTTTTTTTTGAAGAATAGATTTTTGATTAAATTTTACCTAAAAATGCCACAATCTGTAAGTAAATCATTTGAAATTAATTTTTGCATAAAAAATCTTTCAAGAAAAAATTTAAAAAAAAATAAATTCTATTTTTTAAAAATTTAGAAACTTTAATTTGATTTTTTACACAAATTATTATAACTTTTTAATTAAAAATAAAGAAAAATAATAATAATTGTTTTTATTTTATTTTATTAAATTAATTTAATATTGAGCTCATTTTTTTCGTGAGCCATTATTTGAGAAGTTAATTGGGAATAAGAAAGGTACATTTTTATTGATATTATATTTGGCCAAGGCAGATATGTAAGGCATGTGACATTTAATTCTAGTGCTGTAAACATTTCTAAAAAAATTGAACGCTTTCAACGTCATTGACAAAAATCGAACGCGTTCAAGTTTATGCTCAAAAAAAAAGGAACGCGTTCACGTTCATAAAACCGTTTAAAATTTTATGATAAATTTTTTTAAAATTTAATTTAATATAAATAAACTTATATTTTTTAATACAATATATTTTAGCCATGTTAAAAAATAATATAATTTTATTTTTATAATATAATTATAAATAAAATATAATATACTTTTTATTTATAAAAAATTTTTCTTATAATAACAATTGCTTTCAAAATATTTATCTGATAGACAGGAACACTTGGCAGTTAATACGGCATTAGCTATACTAAAAAAGCGCTCTATAGGGGCAGATGAGGGGATTGCAATATTATACTTAATAAACAGCTCTTTTAACGTGGAGAATTAATTAAAAACATATTGTTTTGTTATTTGCAAAAAATTGAGATAAATTATCCTCCCAACCCATTCTTACTCTCGATAAAAAAAAGGATATCTCGAAATTAACAGTTCTCTAGGATTTTCATAGCATTTTTTTAATGACGCAATAAGTTTATTTTTAATAGGTTCGTTCTGTGGAAGTTTTATCCATGGCCAAAGTTTGAATGCTGGATGTATAATTGCAGAAAGAACATATTGATCCTTATATATGTTCAAATCTTTAAAAAAATAAAATATATGTAATTAATTGAGAGTAATAGATTTATATTAATCCCATTTAATACGGAGTCTATCAATGGTTGATCATATTTGAGGCCACTAATTTTTTTAATTTTGAAATAAATAACTCGTTATTGTTGTGGTCAAATATCCCAAATGCATTATTTTTTCAAATTTAATGATTTAACTTAGTTATATCACATAAAATCAAATAATTAATATTAAAATCAAATGTCGTTTTAAATTAGAACCTGAAGATTTTGACAATATAATACTTTTTGGCCACATTTTATACTTGGTTAGCATTGGATTAGTTCCTTCAATATAGGATGTTAATATAAAACATTTATCATATTTGGCCATAAATTCATCTGATTTTGGATTTTCAGAATCAGATGATGAGGATTAAATAATAATATCCATGCGTATGCTAATCTATTAAATTAAAATATAAACAATTCAAATTAATAAACTATGTGTTAAAAAAATTGAAATGTGAAAAAATACACAGCCGATTAAAAAATATAAATACATTTTTTAAAAAAATTTGGAAATATTAAATTTTTCAAAAAAATAAAATAATTTTTAAAATTGAACGAACGTTAAATTCGAACGCGTTCGTCATACGCGTTCACGTTCAAAGTCAAAAATAAAAGGAACGCCATTCATCATTTTATTCAAAAAACGAACTTCGTTCACGAACGCGTTCGTTTACAACACTATTTTATTCAAAATTATCCGCATTCTTAATGAGAGCCCTAATTAATACCAAACATCCTGAAACCTGCTAGTTTATGATGGTTTAATTTAATTACTTTGGTTTTTAGGTAAATCTTTAATTTGGGTTCACATGCGCCTCTTCGCTTCCTTTCCAAAATTTTTTAAAATTTGAATTAAAAATAAATACTCTAAATTAACTCATTACGCTATATATTTGGGAACCTGTATTTCCACTTCCGTTTATATGAAATGACCGTTTTTATATTTTAATATGATAAAAATGTTCTTTTAAATTTGAAAATAAAAAACATTTATGATATGATATATAATGAATGTAATTCATTTTTAATTAAGGTTGATATATTATTAATGTGATCTATTTTGAATGGTGTGCTAATATTGGTTTAATTTTTGTTAATAAATAATATTTGAATATTTAGAATAGGGATTTTTGTAAGATAATTTTTATAGGAATTTATAATATTTTTAAAATAATTATAAAGTGGGTAAATAATTAGGAATGGATTTTTCAAAATTAAATGTTTCAAAGATAAATATATGAAAAGTCGGACTCTCCTAGTGAGGGAGTAAGCGACGGTAATATTGAAATTAATTTGGCCAGTTAATGGTATAAAAGTAATATACAAAATATATATGATATAAAAGGTATATATATATATATGGATTATAATAATTGTTGCTGAAAATTAAATATATTTTAATTGTTACATAGTTAACATTAAAAGAAAATAAATTTTAAATGAATTTTAACCCAAAAAGGGAATATTTTTAATTGTTAAGTTGTTTACATTAAAGGAAATATTGTTTGAAATGTATTTACTATATTTAATATAGACAAATTGAATATATCTTTATGGTTGCTGAGATAAAGGTAAGAATTGTATTGAAATAAAAGAAAAATTGATTAGTAACGAAATTAAGAATTATCTATAAAACTTTATGAAATAAAGGCGGATGAATTGTTTTGAAGACATATGATTTTAATAGATATATAAATGCTTCTTAGGTTTATATAACCTATATAATGGTATAAATTCAGTACTCTATTTTTTCTAATTTAGATCTGTGTATATTATAGATTTTTCGAGATATGGTGAGTACAATATTATTTGTGGTACATAAAATTACATCCTATTATTTAAAGCGATATCGAAAAGTGGGAAGTTGGTTGATTAAATGCCAGCAGGTGATGGGAGATAAAATATAGTTTAAAAATTAAAAAATTCTGGGTTCTAGTGGGAACATGGAATTACATTTTTAAAAATATATATTACACTTTGCTTATTTTTAAATGAAACGATATTTAATTTTGATGGAAATTGTTTATATATTTTTTTTATAATACTTGAATTAAGAAAAAACTTTTTGTGTAGTACATTGAAACTTCATTTTGTTTAATACATTGTCCCCTTTGTATAAAAAAAAAGAAACTTAAGTGTCATATATTGAAGCCTTATTTTTGGTGAATTGATAACGCATTTTGTAAATAAGTAGGCTAAACTACTTATATATTGATGAATCGGTAACGTTTATTTGGATTTTTCTTTAAATTTATGAGTGTATATTCGGCATGAAATTATTTTTAAAAAAAATTATATTCGAAGCACAAATCATATACATTATAAAATGAAATATACTGATTTATTTAAATTTTTTGGATATAATTTTAAATCACTTCATATTTGGCATCCATATAACTATCCCATAAAAAATAACCTCCATCCCTAGATTATAGCATCAATAAGTCTTTCCCATAAGTTATAACCTCAATATGATTATCCCATAAATTATAACCCCAATGACTATTGCATAGATTATAACCTTAATAGGATTATTTCCTAGATTACAAATATAAATGTTTAAGTTATTTATTGTCCATATATCACCAAGTGTATATATAGGAAAACATTTCAGGAAGAGTATCAATATATCAGTATCAAAGAGGGATGATTCAAAAAATATATGAACTATAAAAGCGTACCAAAGGCCGATACAATTTAAAGGGATGATTTGATAAATACATAGTGGGTCAAAGCCACAGATACGATAATGGAATACTAGGATCGTAATTTCAACTTCATAGAAATCATGAAGAGATGGACACTGGCCTGCAGGGTCGTAGTCAGGAATTTTTAGCTAGGGGGTCAACTGCTTACTTAAGGGCAGGGATATGAACCCTTCTACAAAAAAAAGAGTCCAGATCCGGGTTCGGGTCCAGTAATAAATTTACAAAGGACCAAAAATGATGACTCAAAATTTTTTTCATTCATTTTTTTTATTATACTTCAATATTACACATTCATAATTCAAAATGAAATAATTTATATTTTATTCAATCGCAGAATCATGAAATCTTCTAAACTATCATCCTTCAGATTTCCACGTAAATTTGACAATATATATTTCAACGGTGAAAATCCACGTTCTACACTTACTCAAAATAGATTGTCATTTTGATAATAAATAAATTATTGAACTTGTGTCGCCGGTACACCCATGACGATTCTAGACAAGGTATATTCTGGATATATTGAAGAATTTTCCTCCCAGAATTTAAAAAATCTCTATTTATTCTCTTAACTTCTGAGAACTTTTCTATTCAAGATACATATTTTATGCTCCTTTCTATCTGATGATAATTTAATAATTTTTTTCTCTATCTAATAGCAAAATTTCCAGATCATCAATATTGTTATCATTATCATTGTTATCGCTACAACCAGTAGATATTGTCGTAGCCTCCAATATATTGTAAATAATAGAGTTTTGGGTATGCCATTAATCCTCAAGATGGTTTATAGCCATTTGTTTTTGCTCAATATTTAATAAAACTTGATATCGAGGGTCTAAATATATTGAAGCATATACAACACTATTTTGTAAATATTGTTGCTATCTAATTTTCATATTTTCTAATACTTCATATGAAAAAGAACTTGTAAATCTTTCTAACTAATCGAAATCTTATCCATATGCCATAGATAAGCATAACTGTTCTGCTTGCAATCTTAATGTAGTTATTTTTAAAAGAACCAACATACTAGTAAGGTCTTTTATTTAATTCCAATCATCTTCCGACAAAATGACTTCACATGCTCCTATAATAAAATCATTACAGAAATCTTTAAACTTATTAATAGCTCTAGCATCATATAAATAGAGGACCAACGTGTTGTGAAATCTAATATTGCCATTTGCCTTTTCATAGATTTTAATATTCTTTTTATATTTTCAGAAGTTGAACTCTCTTTAATCTCCTTCATTGCTAAATTTCTTAATATTATATTATTTCCTTTTATATACTGTATATTTATTCCTAGAATATATTTCTCCTCTTTGGGCGGAATCAATTTTTAATGAAATTAATTTGTTTTTTGTTTCTTTTATTATTTTTGCTTGTATTTTTTTCGATTCATTATAAAATATTATTATTTACACTAGAAAATAATTTATGGTATCAATATCATTCTCTAAATAAAATGAAATGATCTAGGAAGAAAAACGCTAAAATAAATTAAATGATTCCACGAAAAAAATTAATAAAATTTTATATTATTTTTTAAAAATAATATTTTTACATTACTTTTTTAAAAAAAAATTTCTATGTTAAAAATTTTTTACCCTGAACCCTCCACTTTTTAAAAGGGTCCAGGTTCGGGTTCAGCCAAAATACAAGGGTTCAGGGTCCGGGTTCACATCCCTGCTTAAGGGGGCCACTATTTTTTAAAAATAAAACAAATAATTAAGCATTCATGGAAATTTTTTGCTATTTTTATTAAAAATTTATTAATGTAATATGAATCAAAATGATACTATAATATGAATATACAAAATAATCCTATAATATAATACGACGATTTTTATTTTTAAAATTTAACATAAATGAAGTAAAGGATAAATTTTGTATTTTTTTTCATAAGCCATCAATACTAAATTTTGCTTACGTTAATCTTTCATCTACTCTGTAGTGCTCGATAGAACTCTCTTTATTGTAGAGAAAAAGGCCACACAAGAAGCTGTTGGTACCCTATTGATGACTGAGTAGCATTTATACAATTCTTTAAATGCATGATAATATTTAGGATACTTTCAAAATTATGTGTTTCCTTAACTTCTGCAGCTAATAATCCTTTAACTATTTTTATTTCATGATGTAACGTTTCCATATTTAAGTTTAATCATGATTCTAATCGGGCCATTTATCCATATAAAATAATCTGAATAAAACATGATAGAAGATTATAGTCATCTTGTATAAATCCATCTAAAAAATGATCAACACAAATTAATCAATAATTTCATAATAATTCCATTTTAAAGAACTCTAATTGGAGTCTTTTTCACAATCAAATTGTAATTTTGTCCCGACTAAAAAATCTTGAAAATTTATTTTACGTACCCTTGATGATTTGTGGGGAATGAGATTAAATTTTGCTAAAAGTTTTTCATCCTTAATTCTAATCTATTCAAAAGAATTATCGCTTCTTTTATTTTTTAATAAATTGATAGTGGAATCAATACAATTTTTAGCATCCACTAGATTAGTGCCTACTGACTGTAGATACTTATTTAATGAATCTATTCTTATATCCCATTAATTGTAATAGCTAATAAAACGTAATTTATATTAACGCATTGGGTTAAAAGACCAGAGGCTTCGACTAATCATGAGTGGAAACCTCCGAATTAAGAGTTCTATAAGAAAAGTAAAATAATACTTCACCAATAGCCTCAAAATACTCATAAATGATGCGAGATGCTTCAAAATGACCAGTCCATCTGGTCTAAAAGTTTCTTGAGTTGCCTGCATATTAACAGTATATGTTAAAGCGCCTAAAAAATAATACAACGCATTGTATAAATTAAAAATGATAACATTATTATACCAATTTTGAACCACAAAATGCAACATGTGGTTGTAGAAATGTATAAAAGAAACTTTTATTAATTTTTTTTGAAATAGGATTTACACTCTTTCATTTCGGCCAGACATAACGTTTACCCCATCATATGCCTGGCTTATTATATTCGCTGAATTAATATTTAACTCATTAATTTGCTTAAAATGCAATTAATAATGCTTTCAGCAGAAAGACACTGTAAAATAATTCCTATTAAATTTTCTTGGATTTCTCTAAGAAAAATATGACGAATAATTATGTTCAGGTTTTCACAACCTTGTGAATCTTTTCAGCCTTAAGACAAATAAAAGGCATCTCACTTTTGTTATATTTATCTGAAATATATTCAAGCACCATATCTGCCATAATAGATATTATTAATTCGTTTTGAATCTGGGATGATGTATATTGGACATTTTTGCTTTAAATTTCATAATTTTATGAATTCAGTTTGGATGGTGCATGAAAACATTGCTATAAATAGTTCAGAAGAATATATTATGTTTTCATCAGTTGTAGCATCCGTAATTTTTGTTGAAACAATCCCACGAAAAGGTAGCCCCTGTATGCTAAGAAATAGCATCAAATCAAATATTGATTTAAGATAGTAAAGATTATGGTTAATTTGTTGGCTTGATATCCAATGTCAATCAAATAATGTTTAATATGTAGATTCGTAGATTTTATATTTAATTTTATACAATATCATATGACAATCTCGTAAGTTATGGTCGAATATCAAAAAATATCAATCATTTTTTAATTCTATGGAAGAAGAATGAAATTTTGGTTCCCTTTGTGCAAGTTAGAAATAAATTGATGTTTTAAAATTATATATTTAATAAATTAAATTTTAATTATGCAATTATTTGTTTTTATTTTAATCATTAAATTTTTAAAATATTTATCAGAAAATAATCTGGTATGAATGTTATTTTTTAAAGAAATCAAAGTCTGCTTTTTCTTTGTCAATTGTCTCGAACTGGAAATAAGTTCAAGCTTTCTACCTTCGTCGATCTATCCAGGGCTAATCTAATTTAAATAGCGGGTGAATTGCTGATAGTATATATTCCTCTTTATATGTGTTCGAATCTACTGAAAATAAATATAATCAAATATAAATTGTAAACAATATTAAAACTGTGTACCATTTATCTATTTCCTGCAGGATTGCAGTAATAAGTAGTTTAGAAAACTTGAAATTATTTAAAGCTATTTTTTTATTATCTGAAAATTTCTGCAACTCGGATTTATCTCAAGATTCGTCAAATTGTCCATTCTCCTTAATAAGACTATTAATTTCACGGAACTAAATAAAAGGGTTTTATCTTGTTATTACCGGTTTTATCTTCCCATTTCTCCTTAAAAATGGCTGCACAGTTTCGATTGCCTTGAGGAAATATTTGAGTAGGGACACAATTTTACAAAGCGTAGAATTTACACTCCTAATTTTTTTATTGGTGTAAAAAATGTTTTATATTGGGGCCAGGGCAGGTTAAATCATCTTCATCTGAAGAAATATGTATATTGACATAATATTCTTTATTAAATAAATTATAATATTAGAGTAAGAATATAAACAATAACCTATTCAATATTAAATAGATTATAAATATTGACTAAGTTGGTGGTTGATGTTAATTAAAAACTCAGCTTAAACTATTTATAAAATTAAAAAAATAATTTTATAATACCAAAAAATATATTTACTCCATATTTTTAATTTAAATCGTTACTAGAAGGTAACGAATAGCGTTCCTTTTCTTCTAAAATACTTGACAGCAAAATGCTATATATTTATATAAATTTATGAAACAATTTAATCATATTAAATGTTGAACCAGGTTTATTTATTTCTTCTCTCCATTTTTTAAATTCAAATTATAAAACATAAAATCAAAAGATTATATCGTTTTATTAATAAATACACGAAAGCATCATATTTCGCAAAAGATTTACGAAAATTGGAGTTCTGAATGGGCTACACGGTCTCCTGGCTGTTTTTAGCTCGTATAATTTATCCCTTGTGTTCCAGATGATTCAGCCGAATGTATGGCTTCTACTTTCACCACTCCCTTAGGTGTCTTCCTCTAGACTTAGATAGTAAATAGCTTCTATAATCATAGAGTTCCTGCCTGACCGCTTTACTGACATCTTTGGAAATCGAAGCAACTCTCACCTTCTCAATAATGCGTTGAATTTGCATTCTTTATTGAGTCTTGCTACGCGTGAGACCAAAGCTGAGAACGTCTCCTCCTTACCTTGGGTGGCAACATGAGAGTTTAACGTTCTCGGTCTTCGACGGATCTTGAAGCTTGAATTTTCCAAGAAGAGCGATTGGATCATGGAAGTCTGCCTCCGTGCAAATTGCTCCAATGTTATTAAATTCATCGGAGAAACAACGCAGCCTTTTCTCCGTTGGAGATCTTGCTAGTGTTGAAGAAATTTTGCAATTTCCCTATATAAGCGCTGTCGTCGCTACTAAATTTAGGGAAATCCAGCTTGACGAATTCGGTCATAGTGGAATTATTCGATGCATCCATCGTTGAAAAATTTTATTCAGATAAAAGTGTTATATTTACTTCTTGCGCGAATGACAATGTGGAAGAACTTCGTCCTGGCCTCCATGAAGAATTATCATATAATAACATTTTTATTCTTTATATTATTACAATTACATTTTGATTATTCACAATGATATAAATTACATTTTATCTTTTTCTTATTTTCAATAAAAAATGTACCTTTTATATCTTTTTTTAAATAACCAATTATATAAAAAGAAAATGTTCGCTTAAAATTGAATTTAACTTAATATCAAATATCAAAATAAATTGATTTTAAAGTTAAGAAACAAACAAATAAATTGATTTTAAACAGTTAAAAAACAAACATAAATTGCAATGATAAAATAAAACGTTAATATAAAATAGTTTTACCGAAAGGTATAAAATAAAATTAAATCAACTTTATCGACTTAGGATAATTAATTACCATAAATTGTATCCTTATACAATTTATTTAAAGTTAATACAATACATTTTTTAATAACTTAATTGTAGATTTTCAAGTATTTATAATGATACATTATTGTTCCTGCTGTTATACATCCCTCACTTAAATTAAAGTGGGAATGAATAAAAAGGGATTAATAATATAAAGAAACAAATTCCAAACATAAATATACTTACTATCACACCAAAAGTATCTTCCAATGATATATAATATTTAACTGGAATCAATCAAACAGATAACCATGAAGAAAATATACTAGACAAATATTTTTTAACAAATAATACAATACATTTGATAATGATTTAAAATATATTTATATAATATAACTCTCCTCCCTCGAGTTTCCTGTTGAGCGCTTCTTTGGTATTGCTAACAAGTTCTAGTGGAGAGGTGTGGTTTTTTAAGATTCAAATTAAGAACATTTGCTACCGTTAAAAGCAAATAAAAGATTATAAATTTTGATAAACCATTTTCTATAATTTAAATATAGATAAAAAATGATTTTGTTTTACTTTTACTAAATATCGGAGATCAGTAGAGGTATCATTTGCGTGACCTAGTCCAGATTTTTTATAAAAACCTTTTTTTAGCCCGGCCTGGGTTTTATATTTTCAGGCCCGGCCCCTTGGATTTTTTTAAAAATATATTACATTTACTCTTAATTTTTATATAAAACCTGGCCCGGGTATAAAAATTTTTTATAGACCCGAGCTTAAAATACGGACCGGCCAATGTACCCAGGCTGGGCATAAAGAAGGTCTCATATAAATTGAATAAAATGAATTATATGAATAATACAAAATTGAAAAAATTTGGAATGGGAGCTAGTTCTTTTTCAAACGGTATGTATGAACGAGAACAGGAGCTAGCTCCTTTTAAAATTTTTATTGTTTAAATACTAATCGACTTTATTATTTTATTTACGTATCCAAAAAGTTAAAGTAGGATATAGATAAGTTTATAATGGATCGCCTTTATAAATTTAATCTTTTTTTCAATGTTTCATAAATATTATAGGTTGTAAAGAAAGGGGGTTCAAATTTTAATCTATTTGAAAATCGAATTCAAAATATAGATATTTGTGTTTTTCTTTTTATATAAGGAAACGAACTTTAGTTGCTAGACATAGAGCAATGACATATATAATACCTAGACTGACGATTCATTTATTAAATGTGTACATCAATGCAAATCAGCTGGAGACGCCATCTTGGTTACACTAATCATTATAAAAATTTTAAACGAGAGCCTAATTTATTCCTAAATCTGATGCAAACTTTATTAAAGAATTACCGGATCATCGAGATAACAAGGAAGCAAGTTTTCAATTTAATAGTAGTTTTTAACATGAGAATAATTACTATATGTGTTATCAAAATGGCGAGTCCAGCTGATTTGCTTTTAACGATGATAAAAATGCATTTTAATTAATGAATGAATCGTCAGTCTAGGTATTATATATGTTATTGATATAGAGATAGGCCTGAGTTTCTAAATTAAAGACATGTATCTTGAAAACCATCCTCTTTTAATCTTATTAACAAGAAAGTTCATTAGAAATAATTTTAAAACTTAATATTTTAATTTAATCATATTCCTTTCCTCGCCCTCCCCTACCCAATTCCCATTTTTTTTAAAAATTTATATCATACTGAGGTAAAGCTATACTTTATTTAAAGAGCTACTGAATATATACTATATGAATATGATAAATAATTTATAAGAGACTATTAAAGTGATTTTAACATGATAATATAATTGAAAATGAGTAACATAATTAATCTCTCTTGTTAGATATAGAAAATTGATATTAAATAACTAAATGTAATGTATATTAAATATTATTATCTAAAATAATTGTTTAATTTTTATAATATATTAAATTTGTATAATTTAAAAAGTTATATTATAACATTATATGAGTATCATTTTTCTTAAAAATATATTTGAAAATTTCAAAGAAGGTTTAAATCTGTTTATGATTTATAAGTTTTGGGCTAGAAAAAGAAGATTTACCCACTTTAAATATACCTTTATGACTAGTAATTTTTAGGCCGATTTTTGGTGCTTTTGGATTTACCAGATTTCTTAACCCTTCTGGCTTTGTTATAGGAACGTTTGCCGTCATTTGAAACCAACTCTTGATAAACAGTTATTTTCTTGTCACTCTTAGGACCCCCTTTTATCATTTTTCTCTTTATCACTCCCCGTGATTTGATTCTTTTTTTAGTCATTTTATCCTCGCGGATGTCTTGATTTTTACTTAGGAGATGTTTGGTTTTTTCTTTTGCAGGACCAATAGAATCATTTTTAACCCTCAAATCGTAAGAATTCATTTCGACGTTATTCTCGTGTACCGTTCTTTTGTTATTATTAGAAACGCTCTTAACTCGAGCCTCAGATTCTTCCAAAGTCATATCAATACTGTTTCTCCTTCTTTTATCACCATTATATCCGCTGTTAAAACTATGATCTAAATTTTTCTCCTTCTTTAAATTTTTTTTGCTATTAACTGAAGATTGTTTGTTTGAATAAGTATATTTCCTATGGTCTATTTTTTTCCCCATACTTGATATTTTTGTGTAGTTTTTATTCTTATTGATAACTTTGTTCTGATTTTCCTTTTCATTTTGAGTTTCGTCAATTTGTTCAGATTCATTAGAGGATAATAATTGTTCTCTTCCTGAAACATTCGTGATGTTTTTGTTCTTACGATAGTACTTATTGTTAGTTTGGCTCCTACTATTAGATTGATTTTTCCCATCATATTTTATTCTTCGGCCTATCTTTTTGCTGATATTTTCCTTTTTACTGTCATCGTATTCACTGGAAGACAAATCTTGGTTAGATTGGCTGCTCGATTCTTTCTTCGCCACTTCATTCTCGCTATAAGAACTATCGTGACTACCTTCTTCAATATATTCGTAAATTTTGGTGTGATCGGTGCTTTGAAGGCCAACCGGTTCTACATTTTTATTTCTTTGTCCTGCATTATTTTTTCCTTTACCGTTTGAAACCTTGTCATCAATATCTTTCTGTCCGTCGTAATTTGCGTTAGTTTGTAGGCGATTGCGGGAATATTGTAAAGTTAATTTGTCATTAAATTTCTTATTTTCTTTATTGGAGCTTTTATAGAGGGTCTTGGGTGTTTGATCGTATTTAGCTCTTTTTTTCTTGTAATTAGTCTTTTTATTCATATTAGCTTGATTAATTGCATCGTCTTCACCATCTTTGTCATATATAGAAAAATTATAATGTTCGATCTTAGTGCCGGTTGGTAGAGCAATTTTAACTTTAATTAAATGTAAAAGAATAATTAGTTTCTCAAATAATCGCTGCAATTATTAAATTTAAGGGAGAAAAAGCAATCAATTTTAATTTATTTAGATAAAAACAACTAAACTTCTTTAAAATAATAAAGTATAAATATTTTACTTCAAATAAAGGTACTTTTAATCATCTGGGGGGTATAGGGTATTTAAATGGGAGGACAATATTAGTTTTCACTTTTGTAGTTATGCCATGGGGAGTGGCATCTGGGGTTTAACCAAAGAAAATTTTGCGATTTTTAAAACATGAGTACTATTGTGCATTACAAGTATTTTAATAAAAAAATGAGCTAATATTACATTAGTTTATAGGGTTTTCCATTAAAGCAAGGAAGGGCCCACATCATTTTTAACCTTTTTGATTTTCTTATAATTATATTTGTTTTTAATCATTTAAAAAAATATAAATACCAAGCAGAAGTATGGGTCTAGTGTAGATCATTTGAAAACCCAAACAACTGATTTAAAAAAATGTTAGGGAATACTTTATTATAAAAGATGAAAGAAAAATATCACTTGAACAATGGTTCATAAAGTTTAGAGCTGCACCGATATTAAATATCGATATCAAATCGGCACCTATATTAGACTTTTGAAAAAATACCGGATCAACCGATATTTTTCAAAAATTCGGAAAAAATTCTTAAATCCAAAAATAAAAATCATGCAATTGCATAATAATACAAAATTTAACCAATTTAAAATGTATTTATTTCTTTTTACATATAATTAAACATTATTTTTTTATAAAATAAATAAATGATGATTATTTAATATCGTTAAAATTTGCCATATTGAGATTTTTATTCGCATTTTTGTATTTTTTTCCAGATTTTTCTAAAAGTATAACACATTATTTTTATAAATAATGCATTCTATTTTTAATAATTAAATTATTTATAATAGGTTTCAATGAATACCTTTAGACAGAATGCAACTGATGAAGGTTGTACTTAGTTATTATTTTATAGATTTAAATCTGCCAATTTTTGAAATTGGGATAATTTTTTTAGCTATAAATATGCTAATGGGGATGAACAAAAATACCAGTCTAGAAAGATTATTGGAGCATAATTCCCGATTTCTGAATCAATAAATAGCCAAACTAATAAATTGGTTTGAATGGCTGTTTATCTATATCCATGTAAACGACAATAATACTTTGGCTCCTCAAAGCGAATTTTCTGATTTCGATAAACTTTACAAAGTCCAACCATATGACTATGAAAAACTTTAGAAGAGCTGGTATGCTGATGAAGGGGGGGGGGTATTTTAAACCCATATGCCACTAAGGTTATAAAAATATATAAAACATTAAATTGAATATTAGAACACTATTCTGTTCCGTACGTTTATATCAGTCTGAATCCCGGACAAAAATAACAAAATGGATTAATACTATTGATTTTAAAAATTGCATCTGATTATTTTTCAAAAAAAGTGTCTATACAAATGCTGACTACAAGAGCTTATTTTAAATATGGTTGAAGATTTTAAACCAAAAACTACTTTCAAATAATTAAACGTTACCAAAAAATATACTATTTATTCTAAAAAATATTCATATTTATTTTCATAAATATTATAATTTTAAATATATTCAATTCATTTAAAAACACGCAGGAGAGAGACTATAATCTTAAAATAGAAACTAATTTTATTTGAAAAATTTCCAACTCCGGAAATATTATTATAAATTCCTAGTTTGTTTCTTGATATTATTATAAGTAAAGTTATATTCAAATAAATTTATATATTTGGGTGGTATATTGTTAGTAATTTAGAATCAAACGATTTTTATTTTGTTTTTTATTACATTTTATAAAATTTACTTTTACCATTTTAAATATTTTTGATAATTTTTATAAATTTATTTTTTTATGTTTGTTCTTCCGTTAAATAAGCACGCCAAAATTTTTTATGAAGGCTATTCCTACAATTATCATAAAACTACTATAAATTAAAGATACAAATGTACATTATATAATGCTGAAAAATGTCGTCATTTTGAAATATTAGTGAAAATAATTATTCATTGAGATATATGCCTCATATTAATCCTATAAACCCACATGAATATAAAATTGAACATGCTATAAACACTATGAAAATAAAAGCCTCTGAAACAAATCAAGCCAAATATACGCAGAAGAAATGTCTAAATTGTCTCCCGAATCCAGAAAAAGGCTTCCGAATGAGGATAGTATCAAGCATACACTTAGAAATCACCAAATAAAAAGGCTTCCTCCTATTCCGACTACATTGAAAGAGTTAAGTATTTCAGGTTAAATCATATTTAAGTCATTATTTTTTTGAAAATATCTTTTAATATTAGAGGATTGAGATACAACGGGATTTCCCACGAACGAGAGATTTCTTTTGCATGATAATGGCAGATGCAGATGAATGAATAATTATATTCGCTACCGATTATATGCTCAAGATGTTAGCCGAAATCAAGTCTTGGAATATAGACGGGGATTTCAAATTGGCACCTCATTTATATTTGCATATGTAATTAAAATACCCTTTAAAACGTTATTTGTTACAGCGGCATACTTTTTGCTACAAAGAAAAATGTATAAAAATTAAGAAGTTTATAAGATTTTACTTGAAAAAGCTTAAGAACGCAATTTAGTGATAGACCATTTATATGGATTTTGAAAAGGCTTCAATCAAAGCCGTTGAAAATATTCTAGGTTTCTTTTAATGATTTAATTATATTATATATTTGTTGTAGACAGGCGCGTATGCAGAAATTTGGTCTGGGGAGGGGGGATAATAAATTTTTTTAAGAAATATTATTGTTTTTTAAAAATATCAAGCATAAATTTATTAGGACTAATAACTATTCCTAATACACAATTTTAAATTAATGTGAATTATAAAAAAATTATATGTAAAGAATCACTTAAATGACCCAAAATTGAAATTTGAATTTTTTGAGCCTTTACATAAAAAGTTTCTTAGGAATAATTGTATTTTGTATGTTATATATTTACAATGTAAAATCCAATCTTCGTTGGGATTGAGCTAATTTTTCAATTATCTCATCCTTGCTTGTCGTCAAATGCCTGTGAATATTCAAAAGATCCAAACCTTTCAAACTACTTTCACATGTTGTACTTCTTGGTATGTTTTTCAGAGACCTGAGTATTTTAATTTTTTTAAATATACTCGGGCCGGGCCCGAAATTTTTAAAAAAACACCCAAGCCGGGCCTGAATTATTTAAAAAAAACACCCAAGCCGGGCCTGAATTATTTAAAAAAAACACCCAGGCCGGGGTGTATTTTTTAAAACAGCCTATATTTGAAATTGTTATTATTAGCTATAAAAATCATAAATAAATATAATTTATTTTAAAAAAATCCGAGCCGGGCCTGAAAATTTTATTTAAAAATAGCCAGGCTGAGCCTGAAAATTTAAAAAAAAAGCCGAGCCGGGCCTTAAAAATTTTCTTAAAAAAGGCCGGGCCTGAAAATTAAAAAAAAACCCAGGCCGATGTTTTTGAAAAGTAATACTTAAAATAGTTGTATAATTAAATAATACATTCTAATGAGAAATAAAATTTGTAATAAGCATTGAATCCAATAATTTTCTTGCTTCTGAGGAAATATTTCATTGTGATATTTCAGTAATAGCAAATAATTGGCTCTTCTAACTCCTTAAAAGCTGTTACTGCTTGATGTCAGAGACTCTATCTTGTTTGACAAGGTGCAATCTCTTTTTCTCTGTTGGACAAGAAGTTTCAGAAATAATTATTATTTGACTAGAAATTTGAAAATGGTAGATACATATTACGCCACTAAAAATTTGAAAATAATAAGTAAATATTACGTCGGAAAACTTGAAATCGAAATTAATTGATAAAATAACTTAGTAGATAAATGTGATAATAAATATAATTAAATATATATTTAATATGAGATACGAATAAATATTAACAAATAAAAATTAATATAAACAATAATATTTTTGAAAAATATATCTGGCATCTGCATTTTTTGGCTTTGGAGAGGGGGGGGGAGAAGGGGGGTTTGCCCCCCCCCCGCTGCGTACGCCAATGGTTGTAGATAATAATAATATATGTAAATAATATATTTACAAGATAAACACATTAAAAATTTACCACATATAAAATTTTTTCTTTAATCATCCGGTTGCAATAATTTTATTTCTTTCATTAATTTTAATGAACCCTACTGAACTTCCCCTTATAGATTGTGGAGTATGTTATGTAAAAATTATTGTGATTCCGAAATCAGTGAAAGGTTTCGAGAGGAAAAATAAAGCATTTAATACTGGAAGAAAATGTTTTCGGTGTCTGACCACTTGATGGCAGAATGTAAAATGCCAGCATATTTGTTAAAAAAAGTGTAAATCCAAATTCTATCGCGAGGAATTGGATGGTATAAGTCAACCTAGCTGCTCAAGTAATTATAATGCGAAGATAAAAAAAGAAAAGTTGGGACTGATTAATTATAACAAGATGAACGAATTAGATTCCAGGATGAAGTACTATGGCAATCGAGTGTGGCCACCAAGGACTTATCAAGGGAATATTCAACAATCAAGCGGCCGATTAGTGAACTCCATGAAAAAATCTATAAAAAAGGTGTTCCGGATTCCGCAAGTGAATGCAATACAAGATACTCTAGGAGACTTGGTATGTATAATTAAAGGCCAGATCAAAGAGGGGGAAGAATATACAGACGCGGAGATGGAAGAAATAAAATTGTCGAAACGGAATGATTAAAGAAAAAATTTTATATGTGGTAAATTTTTAATGTGTTTATTTTGTAAATATATTAATATTGTCTATGTGAGGACTTGATTATAGAATGTATTTTGGACCAGTGGATCTTGAAATTTTTTAAATTTCGTATTTTCCTTTTCCTGATGTTTATAGGAATTATTTTCGAGTATATTGTTGTAAATCGACAGTCGAAAACTGAGCCAAGTTTGGGGTCAAAAAAAATTCACACAAAATTACTTGAGTCATGAATATGAGTCGACTAGAGGACGAATATTTGGTTTTTATTAATTAACAAAACAATTATTTCCTACTTTAGACTTTCAAGAATCGTGAATATGAATTATATAATTTATTCTGTTTCTAATATTCTTTTACTTTCAACATGAGGCGTGAATACGAATTATATACCTGAGTTTAATAGAGGACGAATAGTTCATATGAACTCAAGTCGTCAAGTTGAGTCAACTAGAGGACGAGTATCAAATTAGTCATTACAAATTAAGATATTTGTTCTGTTTAATTTAAGACTTTCAACTTGAGGAGTAAATAGGAATTATAAATTTGAGTCGACTAGAGGACGAATATTTCAAATTAGTCATTATTAATTAAGATATTTTTCCTGTTTTTTATATTTTCTTACTTTTAATAAAATGATCACAAATGGCAGCAGAGCAGGTGAATAAATTTGCAATAAATCACATCACATTAAATTTAATAATCGTGCGCTAACGTAGAATAATGTTTTTTGTTTAAAAAAGAACCATCATATTTAAAAAAATTATAAGCGTTTTTAGCTATTTGGATTGAAGGGGAGGGGGGAGGCACTATGTTTTTGAAAAAAGACATGACTTTTAAAAAAACTGTTTAAGCAGGGATTCAAAAAACCTGGATAAAATTTTTGTTGAGTTAGCATCCCTGTGTTTAAGTAATTAAATATAAATTTTATTTGTAAAATAGTAAGCTATCTAAATTAATTTTGATATAAAATTATCCCAATAAAAGTCAAAAATAAAGCCAAGGTTTGTTTGAACATTCTAGAACTCTGGTTCATCGAAAAAGTGAGCATTTAAATAATACATAGCCACTGTTGAAAGATGTTTAATTAAATAATAAATATGAGTGTCAAGAAATTAAAACCAATTTTGTGTTATTCAAAATTAATAAAAACAATATTCAATAAAACCTACAATTAATTTAATCTATTTATTTTCCACTTTTAGGTAGAGACACCATCCAAGGATGTTTCTATCATCTAACTCAATCTACCCATAAGAAGATTCAAGAATTAGGATTAGAATCAACATATCGTAATGATCCATCGTTGTTTATTTGCAGCAATGATCGACGAGTTAGTATTTGGAATATTTAAAGACAATTGCATCGAATGAAAACAGAGAATTATTGTTATATTTTGATAAAAATTCTGTGAATGGAGAGTTAAGAAATGGGAGAAACTGGCAAAGACAAAAAGATCCATTGTTTCCACCAGAAACATGGAATATATTCAATGGTACAATTGCTGGGGAAAATCGAACAAATAATGTATGTGAAGGGTGGAATAGTCGATTTCAGCATATTATAGGTCACAAAAAGCCTAAGATATAGGAACTAATTGAAAAGATGAGGATGAAAATAGCCGTCGACATGGGTAAAATCGGTCAATGGAGTATTGAAGCTACACTCCCAAAAAAAATCGTAGTTATGCCACAAAACAAAATATTTTGAAAAATTTATGTATTGATTTTTTAGAAGAGAAAAGGGACTTACCTAATTTTCTCTCTTCAATTGGAGAACATTGTTTCATTTGAATAATGACTTCTATTGTTTCATATATCATTTTATTAAAATAAAAATATAATTATTTCTTTTCTGTAAATTTTAAAAAAAATTCATAAGCAAAATAATAATTATAAGATTTGAAATATATAATAATCAGTGCTGATAATCACCTCTGAAATATATGTTTTTTTTTATTAAAATGGTCAGTATTTTTTATTACTTTTGTCAGTATTTAATTTAAATTGGGCAGTAAAAAAAAATAATTTAAGCAAGTTTTTTATTAATTTTTTATTCAGCCAGTTAAATTTTTATAGTAGACATTAAATACTTAAGTAAAATAATTTTTATCAAATAGAAGACTTGAATTGCTAATTTCCTATTTCGCCACTGAATAGCATTAAAAACATAAAAGGGTGCTATTTGAGAGTTAGTAAAAGTCATGCTATTATTTTCGCCAATTAATGACAAATATCAAGTTTGTGACATAAAACATAATATATTAAAACATAAAAGGGCGCTATTTGAGAGTTAGTAAAAGTCATGCTATTATTTTCGCCAACTAACGACAAATATCAAGTTCGTGACATAGTACATAATATATTTTATATTCCAAAAATTATCAACAAAGATTATTTAAATTTTTAAAATATTTCTAAAAACTTCATAGAAATGATTAATTTATGTAAATTAAATATTTTTTTAGATTTAATTAAAGTAGTGCAGGTCCGGTTCAAAAAATGGTATGAATTTATAAATCCGGGCTAAAATAAGAAATCTGGGCCGGCCTTACTTAGATTATAATAATATTTAGATTAATATCACATAGACTAGGTATCCAATTCGTTTATTTTACAAATATTGTTTTGTTTAATTTTTACCAAACCCCATTATACATTATATTGGTTAGGATTAATTAATAATAATTTAAAAATTTGATTAGGTTTGATATTAATCACTAGTTAATATTTATAATTTTGTTTAACAATTTTATCTGGTAAATTTTTATTTGGAAAAATTTTATAGGAATTTTTTTAATTATATATTACAAATTTTATTATTAATATATAATTTTTCAATTTTTATATGATTCTCTTTCATATCCATATAGTCATTGCAATCCACTCAAAGATTGAAAGATATTTTATTTGGAGATTGGAGATTTTTTTCCCTATTTTTGTTAATTATCTAAAAATAATTTTATATTTTATAAGGATCAAAAAATAGGCGAATTATTTTCTGTGGGATTTTTTTTCTGGATAATTTTTTCCCCAGGAATTATTTTCCTAGATTCGGCTAAGTGGGCAAATCGGAAATAAAATTCCTAAAAAAAGATGATGAAAATGTGCAAAGCCTTCTCCCGACCTCCAAAAATTTCGTCAGGCTGATGGGAAAAAAATGTTTTATAAATTTGATTTTAAAAAATCTATTGTTTAAAAAAAATGAGGGAGTTTTCAAAAAAGCCGGGCCAGAGTAAAAAAAAAATTTTGTTTATTTTTCTCCCTATCGGTTTTGAAATTTTTATACCAATCTGTTTATAAATAAATAAATTTTAATCTATGAAAGTTAATTGTCATTTATGACCGGTTAAAATTTAAAATATCGGCCGATACTGATACTGGGTGGGTACATCTCTGATAAAATAACTCATGATTTAAGAGTTTAACCATATAAAAAATTTGGAGTGGGCTAAGGATTCGAAAAAAGCCTTCAATCTATAAATCCCCCAAAAATAGGAACAATGGAATATGAGTGAGTATATGGTGTACACAAACATGTGTTTGTTTGTTTGGTCATTAGATTAGATTACTATAAACTTCTCCCAGCAAAGAATATACCTAATTATCGTTTTAATAAAATTGCATTCTAATTTATATATTAAACTGAAAAAATATTAAATTATTAATTATTCAAAATGCATATGTTGAAAAACTTATTTAGTTTAAATAACTACATCAAAAAAATAAATGACACCTTTTTTCACAATCACTCATGAAATAAGACAAACATATCAGTTATATTAGATTTTATTAGTGATAATTTGAGTCGCTTGTAAAATAATTTATTTCGGTTTTATAAAGTGGAAATCTCTCAAATATTAGAACCTTTGGTATTGGTGCTTTCATTTGATTCTTCCTTATCGAATTCCGACTTTAGGGTTTTATCGTATACTTTTCCAGGTTCTGAAATATCACTCGGTTCAAAACTAGTGTCCGTATCATTTGTTGTTTTTCGACGATGACCCTCTTTAGGCGTTGGGTTAAAATATCGTTTTATACCTTGATCACTTGGGTCTAGCTCATGTTTGCTATTTGTTTAGTAAAATCACATTAAAAATTTCAAATGCTAAAACTGAATCTGATTATTTGTTACACAAAATAATTTACTAACGATCTTATTATTTTATATTTTTCGCAAATTCTCACATTTTCTTAGACTTTGCATTCGGCAGAGCGACTGGATAGATATCTTCTTGCCCAACATTTTGCGTGTTATTGACTAAGGCCGAAACGGGATGATAATGCAATTTGCCGCAAGGCTCCACGAGGTGCATAACCTAGAATTTTATGATTCATGCTAATTTAATAAACTTAGCGCAACTGTGTTCGAAATCGAAAATAAATTACTGAATATCTTTTTGGCAATTTAATTATTTTATTACATGGGGTTTTTTTTAAATTAACACTTAGAAAAAGAATGGGCACACTCATCTCTTTATTTAAGTATTCAAATTATTGGTCTTGGGTAATCGCGATTGAATTAATCAAAACTATTTTTAAATATAACTTTCTCGGATGGTATATCGGCGTCTAACCACATCTTAATGTTATCGTCCCCATCTATAATTCCCTGAAAAATAAAAATATTTTTTTACTTTCAAAAATAATATTGGAACTAATTTATTTGTATTTAACCCGAGTGAAAAAATCAAAAGTTCTCAATACTTACAGGCATACGATCGTGTATCCAAGAAACTGATTGATGAGCTGGGACAGTCAATATAGTATAAGAGTACAGTTTCGATTCAGGCTAAGAAAGAAAAAAATAACAATTAACTAGTGAAATTCCAATTAATTACTTTTGAGTATAAATAGAGTCAATCCTTCATAGTCAAGATATTTTTTTTAAAAAGCTATTTGTAAAATTAATAAACTGAATATAAAGCAAATTCATCTAAATTATTTTTATTAAGAGTGCTATTGATAATTTTATAAATGTTTATATAAGATTTGCGTTCTATTTTAAACTTTCTTATATATAATTTTATATCTATTTATTAATATAAAAATTTTATATCTATTTATAAATATAAAAATTTTAACATTTCAGGGATTTAATTTGAAATAAACAAAATAAAATAGACAACATAAACTTACAATAAATCATTTCACCAAAAAATGAGAATCCAGGGTTAAATTATCTTCGTTTTCTCTATTTTTAAATGTTTTTAAGTTAATATCTTGCCAAGATAAGAATTAAAATTAAATTATAATAGAAGCATAATTTAATATTTTATTCTGTTAATTTGGCAGATAGAATTATTAATTAATTACCTTATTTTTTGCTCTCCTATTTCTTTTAGTATGATATATTTTTTTATACGGAAATTAACCAAAAAAATGTAATTAAACTGACAAATATGGTTTTATTATAGTAATCGAAAATTTTCTATTTAATAGTAAAAAAAATGGCGTATACTATTTTAAGAAAATTACTTCTTCACAGTGTATATCAAATAAACCAGCCATGGTTAAAAGCTTAGGACAAGACCAAACGTATTCCCGGTCATTTCCAACATTTTTGACTTGCGCTAAATCGTTTGGTAAGATTCCGCATTCGGGAAAATAGAAAAAATAGGGTTGCTTATTTTTCTCATTCGGCTGCTTTTGCCATTCATAATAGCTTTGAACAAATAATGGTTGATTAATAATTTCGAATATTCGTAATAATAAAAATTCGATATAAGGGACTTGTAATCACAGTCTAATGAGTTAAAAGTCGATTAGAAATGTTGCACCCTTAGAAGTGCAATTCAACTCATCTGATAGAATTAAAATGAAGGTGCTTAATATTATATATACTGAAAAATTTGTCTTATAATAGTCACTTAATTAGTGATTTATATTTTATTTAGCCTTATATAAATGCATTTAATTGATATAGAATTGTTGGGCTCAATCTCGGTAATTTAATCTGAGCTTTAAAAACTTGATTATAATTAAATTTACTAAAGTGTAGAAGGCACTATACTCGCAGTCGTAAACATGACTAGGGTCTCCGAGGGTTAGGAGACCCCAATAACAATAAGATATGAAAGTATGTATCATTTAGTTATAAATCTATTTCAAAACTTAAATTTTCATACTTTGTTATTAGATATCTTACCTCTATAAAAAGTACTAATGTGCATCCTATTCTAATAATTATATGTTAATTTGATTAGTATTTTAGCATTGCGTAAAAATTAGGATGGGTTTGGCCATTTTACATATTTCCATACATCGTCCGAAAATTATTTTTCCCTAGTTGTTTTTATAATAAAGGAATAATTTCGTGTAAAAAAATTTCTAACTAAATTTGGAATTATAAAAGGAAATTATTAAAAATTAGAAGTATATAACTTTTTAGTAAATATATAAAATAAATTTATAAAATGTGTCAAGACAAAGATAATTATGTCAGATTAAAATATTAGTGAAATAGATAATATAATCGAAAAGGAATAAGAAACTTTCTAATAAAAAAATGAGAATGACTAAGAAGCAAAAACTCTAAACGTTACATCGGCATCACACTAAGAAGCAAAAATGCTAAACGTTACATCGGCATCACTGGAGGATTGAAAGATTGATCCCTTTCAAAATTTCGAAAATACAAATTTTGAAGCCAAAAAATTTTTTTTTTTGTATAATTTAGATTTTAAACACCGATTTAGTCCAGACATATTGAATAGTCTAATGGCCTTTAAATTAAGGATAATAATGTTTACTTGTTCTACCCTAAACAGTCATGCCTGAAATTATTTTGATTACGATTTTGTTGAAATATTGGCTCAATTAATTTGAATAAAATTATAAAAAATATACAAAGATATTTTTTTATTAATATCATTGATTAGATACAATAGTATAATAGCTAAATGATATAGTGTTAGTGATCATATTTTAGGAAGTAGATTTTAAAAGGGGAGTGCTTCCAACGATATTTCTGTCATGCAGATGATGATGACAACTAATAAAGAAACGAAACGTTAAAGTCATCCTTTTTGATTGATTTTGTTCTTGATGACAAAAATAATGAATTTATTTTTAGCAACATCAATTTTGATAAATTTAAGGACTCAATTGGCTAAAAAAAAATTTGAAAAATATTTAGTATAATTTTTGGAGAGTCAAATGTGTTCTAGCCATAGGCGTATGCAGCGGAGGAGGGCAGGGGGTCAAATCCCCCCCCCCTCCAAAGCCAAAAAATGCAGATGCCGGATATATTTTTCAAAAATATTATTGTTTATATAAATTTATATTTGTTAATATTTATTCGTATCTCATATTAAATATATATTTAATTATAATTATTATCACATTTATCTACTAACTTATTTTATCAATTAATTTCGATTTCAAGTTTTCCGGCGTAATATTTACTTATTATTTTCAAATTTTTAGTGGCGTAATATTTATCTACCATTTTCAAATTTCTAGTCAAATAATAATTATTTCTGAAACTTCTTGTCCAACAGGGAAAAAGAGATTGCAACCTTGTCAAACGAGATAGAGTCTCTGCCATCAAGCAGTAACAGCTTTTAAGGAGTTAGAAGAGCCAATTATTTGCTATTACTGAAATATCACAATGAAATATTTCCTCAGAAGCAAGAAAATTATTGGATTCAATGCTTATTACAAATTTTATTTCTCATTAGAATGTATTATTTATATATACATTACTTTTCAAAAACATGACATTGACTTGAAAGAAGATGAGAATAGCGGAGAGTATTTTATCAGAACTCAAGGAAATTAGGGCTAATATTGATGAAGAATTTTATATTTTATTGTTGAGTCAAAAGCAGAGCTATAAGTGTTTAATATTTGTCTCCCTCAACTTGTAGCAAGGCAAGCTCATCGTTAAAACATTAATATAGGATCATTAAAAGAGTATAACTTAAATACAGATACATTTATAACCCAAATAAATGAATTTATTCATCATGCAGCACTTACTAATCTGCAAATATTACTTCCACAAAAGCCTTCCCAACCTTTTTCAGATAATGATAGAAAAAAAAATATTTGTTAGATTTTTATTATGAGGATGTTAAAGTATCTTATGATGCCTTACTAGCTGAATAACTATGTGTATAAGATCAACTATGGTTGATATATTCCCAAAAAATGCTATGGATGCTCTGCATTATTCCAAACACATTTTTAATTAAACTTTTTTAAGAAGAATAACAGAGGCCTGCAGAAGTACCATTTGCAGGGGCTCGGATTTTTTTAAAAATTTTTTACGGCCCGGCCTGGGTTTCTTTAAAAAATTTTTCAGGCCCGGCTTTTTTAAAAAAACTTTTAGGCCCGACTCGGCTTTTTTAAAAAAATTTTCAGGGTCGGTTCGGCTTTTTTTAAAATAAAATTTTCAGGCCAGGCCCGGATTTTTTAAAAATAAATTATATTTATTTTTGATTTTTATAGCTAATAATAACGATTTCAAATATAGGCTGTTTTAAAAAATACAGCCCGGATTGGGTGTTTTTTTAAAATAATTTAGGCCCGGTTTGGGGCCCGGGTATAAAAAAATTAAAATACTGTCCGGCCAGGGGGCCGGGTCTGCAGGTCTCTGAAGAAGTACAACATCTGAAAGTAGAATGAAAGGTTTGGATATTTTGAATATTCATAGGCATTTGACAACAAGCAAGGATGAGATAATTGAAAAATTAGCTCAATCACAACGAAGATTAGATTTTACATTGTAAATATATAACATACAAAATGCAATTATTCCTAAGAAACTTTTTGTGTAAAGGCTCAAAAAATTCAAATTTCTATTTTGGGTCATTTAAACGATTCTTTACATATAATTTTTTTTATAATTCACATTAATTTAAAATTGTGTATTAGAAATAGTTATTAGTCCTAATAAATTTATGCTTGATATTTTTAAAAAACAATAAAATTTCTTAAAAAATTTTATTATCCCCCCCCCCCCCCGAACCAAATTCCTGCGTACGCGCCTGGTTCTAGCATACCAAAAGTTGCAAAAAATAATTTTAAACTTTATCGTTTAGATTTATTAATAAAGCTTTTAAAATTTTAATAAATTAAATGTGGGAAAGTTTAAACCCTATTTTTTTAATCTGACAATTTTTCAGTATCATAAAACATGAATTAATATGATTGAAAGATATTTATAAAGTTAGTAGGCTAGGTCATGGTTAGTAATAGAATAGTTGGCCCTACAAATTAATATTTATCGATCTAAAATATTACTTTTTAATATTTTAAAATTTTAATAAATTAATTGAGGGAAAGTTTAAACCCTATTTTTTTATTCTGACAATTTTTCAGAATCATAAAACATGAATTAATATGATTGAAAGATATTTATAAAGTTAGTAGGCTAGGTCATGATTAATAGAATAGTTGGCCCTACAATTAATATTTATCGATTTAAATATTAATTTTTAATATAATATACTATAAAAATATCAAAAAAAAATTTCCATTTAGAAGGTTTCCAAAAGTACCCAGAGTATGACATGGTTGGGCCAAAAAAAAATTCAGATTCAATTTTCTAAAAAGCACAGTTTTTATAAAATTTAGCTATTTCAAATTGCATGAATTTATTCAGTTTTAAATGAAAAGTATCCCAACCACCCTTGGTTTCCCCTAATTTATTTTAAATTATTATATATATTGAATTTTGGTAAAAAGTTAAAATTTAAATATTTCTTCTTGTGCATTTATATTTTATCTCGAAAAACGTTAGTAAATTTAGTTTCATTTTTTTACCTTACTGATTAGATATAAGAAAATTTTATCAACCAATCTCTACTAATGACTGTGATTAGGCAAAATTTCTAGTCTGTAAAACGCTCAGATAAGGATTTGCAATACAATTTCTGGATTGTCCCATATGCAATATATGTAAAACTCTTTTTTGAAGTGAGTAAGGAATGATTAATTTGTCATTCCAAAATAAAATACCGTCATCATTTTCTATTTCAACTATTCTTATTCTAAACGCTTGTAATTCTGGTGCTTGATTTTGTGTATTTGTACCATTTATAAATATTTTTGCTCTTCTTAAAATTGGATCTTTTGCGGTTTCCTCTCTAAGGTCTTATCTTGACAGAGTTAATGTGTCATAAGTAAGATTTCTTATATATTTCACTGTTTTATTTTAACTTGCTAATCTATCAATTTTCCTCTATTGGGTTTCGCTAGCGCCATTCTTGTACATTATATTATAATCATATGCAGATAATTTATAAGCCCAACGTAATCATCATTGGTTTGTTAATGAGCTTAAATCTCTGTTATTATCATATATCTTTATAGGTTTGCGGTCTGTTCAAATTTTAGTCCATACAAATAGTTATAAAATTTTTCTACGCCCTTTATGTTTTTGCTTCTTTGTCTGTTGTAGAATAATTTTTTTCAGCTTCCTGTACAGTTTTTGAGGTGTAAGTATTGGAAATTCGTTACTATTACCATATTTTTGCATGAGCACAGCTACAAATCTTTGGTTAGATGCATCTGTTTATAATATTAACTCGAGGTCTGGTTTATAAAACTGTATAGTATTTTGTTCTGTTACTATTCCGAATAGCATGAAACGATTACAAAAATAGCATGGTATTATATTTTGGAATGGCAGATTAATCATTTAATCCTCACTTTAAAAAAGAGTTTTACATATATTGCATATGGGACATCTGGATCTCACTTGAGGAAGAGGATATACTTCAAACGGATATCCTACTTTGGTGGAAACGACAAGAGATTTGCCAAAGCTATCAAGATTAGCAAGAAAAATATAGACAATTCCTGTAACTAGTGCTTCTTCTGCGAGGATTTAGCATTGCTGGAAGGTTTTAAGAACAGTTTTTAGAACAAAGAAGAACGTGTTTAATCCAAGAAATGTCGATTCATTATTATTTTTGCATTATAATTACATATAATATCAATTTTATATTTATTTCATAAATATTCTATTGGATCAAATAAATGGTCCATAATTTAAATTATGTATTTTTTTTATACTTTAAATTATTTTCCTAAATTAAACTTTTTGTAGAGGTGTAATGCTGAAATATTTTTTATTAGATTTAAAAAATTGAAAGAATGGCCATAATTAAATTATAAGCGGACTTGAGTTTATATTTTTTATAAATAATGGGCGGGCGGATAAAAACTTTTGGACTAATGGGCAGACAAGGAATTTTAAACAAATGAGCGGGGCAGGCGGGTATATATTTTTTTGAAAACTATAGGCGGGTTGCGGGTTAAATTTTTTTTAAAACATATTAGGTGGGCGGGCTTTTGGTCCAAAAACCCGCCCAATGCAGACCTCTAAAAAGTATATTAAAAATTAAAACCATTGGTATCTTTACAGAATACAAAATTATATATGATATCGGATCAGTAATCGGCCGATATCAATTTAATATTGGAAATATCGGATCGGCCTCCAAAAAGCGGTATCGGTACACCCATATATATCCAAAATTTTACTTAAAATTTTTAAAGTTTTCTAAATTTTAAAATTTTTGCCAAATTATTTTATACTTCCCATTTTAATAAATAACTTTTAAACAGTAAAATCAGTATAGATTACTTTTTTTTCATAAAAATCCCTAAATTAAAAAAAATTAAGTAACTTTCATAAATTTAAAAAAATTAAGCTCAGGGGTTCAAACTGAACCGAACCGCAAAACCGGAATGAACTATGATTCTCTGAACCGTAACCTTAACCGAACCGTTATAAAGAAAATATTAAAAGAGCGAACCGAACTAAATATTTTGAACCGGTTTAAACCGGTTCAAAACGTTAAAAATAATTAATTTTAAATTATTAACCTAAATTTAAAATTTAATTTTCCTTGGGGGCATTTTTTGAATTGGTGATTTCTTTTCAAATTAAATATTTCTATATAATAACATCTAATAGAAATCAAGTACCTTTTACATTCATTTTTATATTATATGGTTTATTTTTTTATCTCATTATAAAAACTTGGATCATAGAATTTAAATGACAATAAATATAATAGTCAGCAATATTTTAATGATATAATGATGTTAAACTAAATATAAATACTATAGTTTAACTTAAATTACCTATTCTGTCATATTATATTAACATCTAATAGAAATAAAGTACTGACCAATTTTTTAATATCATTTTACAATAATTTCTTATTAATTGATATATTCAAAAAAAGTTTCTTAGTTTATATAGAATATATAAGAGTGGGTAATTTGAATTAAACTATACTAGTTATAGTTTAACATCAAAATGTAATTCCTATTTTTAAATGTAAGTCTATTTAATATAAAACACAAATAAATAAAAGTATAAAATAATTTAATGCAATGTTAGTTAATTTATTTAAACTGAAGATTTATAGTAAGATTTTTATTATTTAAAAATACAGATCATTTCAAATTCCATTCTTTAATCATATTTTTTTTTATTTTGCATATATGATAATGGTAAATGCTAACTAACATATTATTTTAATAATAAATATTAGAATTCTGATTTAAAAAAAAATATGATTTTTATAAATAAAAAATTATATCATTAAAATATTTATTGCTGACCATTTTATTTATTGTCATTTAAATTCTATAATCCAAGTTATTCAAAAAAATAAAAATGAAGGTAAAATTGTTTCTATTAAGCTTTTTTATTTATTCTATTTATATAATAAAAGATTTTCATCTATCATCATATAGCTTTTTAGTTATCTATTGGTTCGGGAAAAGTCAAATCCTGTGCGTTCCTATTTTAAATTAGATATCATAAAAAATCAATCTATTTGTAAAATAGAAGATTGTGGTAAGGTCTTAACTGGGGACCATGCTGCAAATCTTGAACGACATATAGAAAGATTCCACAATAGGGAATTCAAATTATTAAGATAACAAAAGAAAATTTGAAAATATTTATGAAATAAAAAAAAACTAATTTGTCTAATTTATATTTCCTAAATTTAATAAAAATATCTATTAGATTATCATGGATAAATTAAATAAGAAATTATAAACTAAAAAGATTTTTCTCTAAAATTAATATATACATGGTTAATGATTAATTTTTTTTAAAATTAAATTTATAAAAACCAGAACAAACCGAAAAGAACCGTTATAAATTATAAACCGAACCAATATGATTTTTTTTTTAAAAACCGAAATGGAACAAAACCTTTATAAAATTTTAAACTAAAAACCGGACCGAACCGTTATACCAAACGGTTCGAAACCCTGATTAAGCTACTATTTTTAGATTAATGTTACAATTTCTTAATTATAATTTTGATATTTAGATCCCAGCCATAATAACAAAATTGAGATCTGTAATTTTATAACTTAATAATTATCAACCCATTATAAAATTATAATAAACCAAATAAGATATTAATGACAATACATATTTCAGTTATCAATATTTATCAATAAATAAATTGCAAAAAGTACTCTAGCAAAATTAAATGTTAGCATTACCAAAACTATTGACAAACTTTATTTACATAAGCATAATTACTTGCATTTTACTTAAATTTATATTAAATATTTTTGGCATAGGTTTTGTGCTTCTCTTCTAAGATGTAACAAATTTAAATTTTTTCTTTTTATATATTTTAAAATCTTTATTTCCAAATTCAATAATATTAAAAAAGGTTTACAATAAGATAAATTTTTGATTACAAATATTAAAAATATACATACCAAACTATAAAAAATAAAATTAAAATCTCAGGGGACCCCAATGAAGGATTTTACCTTCGCCAGCAGATTTCCCTAGAAATTTGATGGTCTAATTTTTTAAGTATTCACTCTTCTCTTGGATGATATATACCCCCCCCCCCCTTTTTTTAAAACCCATATATTTTTTTATAGTCTTTTTTAATGTCTTCATAGATCATAAATATATTATATATTTCTTTTTTATTATATTTAATTTTTAATATATCCATTTTAATATATATTTTTTAATCCTCTGTAATTTTAATGAAAATCAAAAAATAAAAAGAGAAAATTATTTAAAAAAATAATAATATTTAGGTTAAGTTGGTGGGGATTAATGAGCCATGTATAATTCTTATTTATCTTTTAAAATTTAATTTTAATTCTTGATTAATATACAATCACAATTAGAAAACTCTTTCCAAGCAAAAACTTTACAATGAATTCATAAAAAATTGGTTAGATTAGATATCCCAATTTTAAGATGAATCAATGTTGTAAAAATTTTTCTTTAATTTGGATAGTAAGAATAAAAGAACAAATCAAATGATTTGACTATTTCATTCACAACCGTGGTAACTAACAATTTAAGTGATCAATTTAACAAGGCAATTGTGCTCAATACCTTACTAATTAGTGCATTTACCATAAATAAATAAAATTTACTACATTTTTTAAAAATATAAATTCTGAAAAAATTTATTTTTTTTCTTTCTTTATAAGGTTATAAAGTGTTTAATTATAAATTTTATAAGTATTCAACAGTTAATATTGAAATTTTTATCCCTCTACATAGTATAAGTGTAAAAATATATATTGTACATTTTAAATGCTAGTAAAATGAATTAAAAGTTTAATTTTTTTATTGAATATATTAAAAAATTTATCTTACCCTTCAGCTAAAACTATACATCGATACTTATGCTTAAGTGCATTTTTAAACATGGGTTTCAACATTACCCCTTCTTTTCTACAGTTTATTGTCCTAAGTTTAAAATTGCTTCCCTTTTTAAACCAACTAGGAATTAGAGTCCAATACATGGGAATTATCACTAGTTCAGAATAAGCTTTAATTGGGTCTATATGTTTTGAGTTTATCAATATGGGGCTAAAATAAATTCTTATTATATATAATTATATTTAAAAAACTTGTAAGTTTGTGGGGGTTTATTGTAAGAGGGGGCAAATTTACCTCCATATTCAATATATGTAGGAGATTCTTGCTTGTTATTGGAATTAGTATACGTGCACAATTCACAAATATTTTTTGGATTTTTACCACTGAATATAAAGAATATATGTACTAAATATTATTTAAAATGTTACCAAGCTGTTCTCCCACACATTGGAAATAGAATGGATGATACGATATACTAAATGTGTTTAAAAGAACAATTTTGGTTATTAGGTTAGCAGAATTGTTAAAGTAACGAGCTCTTTTTTGGTAGGTATAGCTAACGTGCTACTTTTTTAAAAATTTATTAGCACGCTCCTTTTTTTTGAAGTGGCTAAGTAGCGCTAAAAATATAATGAATATAACTATTAACATAATATCATAATTAATTATAATTTATATGATTTGTTATTTAATTTTGAAATAATATATTTTCAATTTGTAATTTATATTTTCAATTTGTAATTTATATTTTCAATTTGTAATTTATATTTTCAATTTGTAATTTATATTTTCAATTTGTAATTTATATTTTAATTAATTTGTAATTTATATTTTCAATTTGTAATTTATATTTTCAATTTGTAATTTATATTTTCAATTTATAATTTATATTTCAATTTGTATCATAAACCTAAATCACTAAATTATTAAAATGTCATGGCAAATGATCCAAATGGTTGAAAGTGAGTCAGACGATGATATTAATGAAATGAAAAATAAGTGGGAAGAAAATGTTCTAAATAACATTAATTCAAATTTCCCATTTTCAAAATTTGAAAAATATTCTGAAATTAAATAAAAATACAAATTTATTTGTTTAAAATATAAAAAATATATATCCTCAAATCAATCCAGTAGTTATAACATAAAAAAACAAACCTTAAGATATTGTCATTTTCAAATTCTTATACTATTTATTTTATAAAAATGTTCATGCCAACAGTTTTAAGTTAATAGAAAAACATCTAAATAAATTTCGAATAGGCGACTCTTCCAATTCAATTCAAACCATATTGATTAATAATGCATATGCCAATATTTCTTAAAAACTGGCTGACAGGGATACAAACCAAACCTGAACTGAACCGTTAAACCGCTAAAAACCGGTATTTTTATCGAACCTGAACCGAACCTAAACCGCTAAAAAATTCTGGCCTAACCTGAACCGAACCGCTATAATGTCTCTGAACCGGTTCGAGCCTCATGATTTTATGCTTATAAAACAATATGAAAGTTATTATTAGTATATTAAAAAAATTTCAATTAAATTTAAATTATTTTAAAGATTATCATCATTCACATTTGATTGATAAGTGTCGGCCATAATTTTTATAAACTTTAGTATTTGTCATTTTACAACATTTTTTAAAAATATTTTAAGCTTATAAATTATAATGCTTAGAGAAAAATTAAATCCAAAATATTATTTTAAATGACGCATCAAATCTGATATCATATTGGTCATGCCGGCTATCCAAGTTAGTGTGGAAAGATGCATTTCAACAATTAAATTTTAACTATCTCCTTATAAATGTAATTTGAGTGAGATGAATTTTGAAAATATATTAATTGTGCTGCTTAATAAAAAAAATTTAAGTAAAAAAAAAAGTAAAATATTGTTCATATTAAAATTAATCATTGATATTATTCTTATTTTTATATTTATAAATTAAATATTATAATGTGCAATTAATAAAAATGAAGGTTTTATACATGTGTTTTTTAAATTAATGATAAAATAAAAAAAATATTTTCCCTATACATAATTCTAATGTAGGTTTGGATACAAAAGTGTTCAAACTTAGAGGTTCAAACCGAACAGATATTTAATTTTTTACGAACCGAACCTGAACCTTGAACCGCTATTTTTATCCAAACCAGAACCGAACCGATATTCATTTCGGTTTGAATCCCTGCTGGCTGATAATGTTATTCTTGATTTCATAATTGATACAGCTCATCTAATGTCCTTGGTCTATAATCCATGATATACCATGATAAATAAAACTCACAACAATTTTATGTCGCCAGACATTAATGAATAAGATAATAAATACTTTAAAATGATGATAAATGCTCTAATGCTTAGTCATCAGAGATGCTCATGCCAAAATCTTAATTTGATAGCAACAATAAATTCTGGAGAAGCCCTTAAAAGTATATTTTCAGGGTAAAAAGATCCACTTTTTTATAAATTCCATACTCTATGGAATAAGCAAATCTTCTAAAGGCTCAGACATATTTTATAAAGCATTAGGAAGTTTTATTTACTCCTAACCACACTAGATGGAACTCACCATGCAAAAATTAATAGCATTTTTTCTATGAAAGAAGATTAGTAATGAATTTTCTCTGTGATCATGTTGGAATTCAATATAATAACGATGAAGAAGAGCATACCTTTATAAAGGAGTAGAAGTAATTTTAATTAATAATTATTCAATTTCATAAGGCGGGCAAGCTTTATAGAAATCAATATAGCCACTTATCAATCATTAAATAATGGAGATAATAATTAATAATCATTTTATAGGGGATAGGGGTAAAATTTTTAATATTTTAGGATATGCGATATGTGGATCTTTCCCTGAAATTTTGGAAGGTGAGGATAATATAGAGATGGGGTATTATATTCCCATTTTAAGTATCCTAATTACAAAATTACGAGATTGAATAATCTAATCTTATGCCAGCCCTATTAGACTCTAAGTTAAAAGGCATTGAGAGAAGGTAAATAAAATTAATATTGTTTTAATTTTGACTGAATAATTTATTCTAACCTAAAGTTAAAAGAAAAATTTATAAAATTGATTAAGATATATTTTAAATACACTATTTTTGTAACTTTTAGATTCCCCAACCTATACAATGATGATAATGTATTAGCTGCAATGATTCATCCCATTAACATTATATACGGCAATTCGCAGTTTAGTCATTATAATTTTACATTAATTACCGCAATTCGTAGTTTAATCATTTTAATTTAACATTATATACGGCAATTCGTAGTATAGTCACTTTATTTTAACATTAAATACGGCAATTCGTAGTTTA
The DNA here is from genome assembly GCF_954871325.1 of Gordionus sp. m RMFG-2023. Taxonomy (NCBI): domain Eukaryota; kingdom Metazoa; phylum Nematomorpha; class Gordioida; order Chordodea; family Parachordodidae; genus Gordionus; species Gordionus sp. m RMFG-2023. The sequence goes on along the minus strand of NC_088775.1, from coordinate 10,468,310 downwards.
AATTTAAGATTATATACAGCAATTCGTAGTTTAGTCACTTTATTTTAACATTAAATACGGCAATTCGTAGTTTAGTCATTTTATTTTAACCTTAAATACTACAATTCGTAGTTTAGTCACTTTATTTTAACATTAAATACGGCAATTCGTAGTTTAGTCACTTTATTTTAACATTAAATACGGCAATTCGTAGTTTAGTCATCCTATTTTACAACATTTTATCATAATTTATCATTATATACTGCAATTCGTAGTTTAGTATGGCAATTCGCAATTTACCTGGCAATTCGTAGTTTATAGCAATTCGTATTATAGTCATGACTAGAGAACTGCAAAGTAATTTTTTCGCAACCCGAGCCCGAATTAAAAATTTTTTTTTGTCCGAGCCCGACCCGAGCCCGAGCACACATTTTTTAATCCAACCCGACCCGACCCGAGCCCGACCCGAATAAAATTTTGCAATTTAAGTTTTAATATTATAATAACCAAAAAAAAATTTATGTGTATTTATTCAGTTCAGCCACCTTAAATAAAAGTTTATTTGACGGCCATAATCTATTCAAGATATATATTAAGTTGCATTTTATTAAATTTGTAAAAAATATTATAAAACGATTAATATACAAGCGAATTTAAAAATTATAACGATTATATAATAAGCATCATTTATGCGAATATAGATATGATGTAAAAGTTAATAAATATATAAAAAATATAATGAACATATTATATTATATATTGACCTCATCAATATCATTATCAAAATTATCACAAAGTGAATAATTATGATATATAAATAAAGAGGCGTCCAGTTTATCTGGCTTTAAACGAGTCCTTCTCTCCTCAAAGGCCCTACCAGCAGCTGAAAACGCCCTTTCACTGCTAGCCGACGAAGCAGGGATAGCCAGGAATTTAAGAGCTAAAATACTTAAATTTGGAAACTCATAATGGTTTGTTTTCCACCATTTTAAAATATTACCGTCATCAACACATAATTTCGGATCTAGATATTTTTTTAGCTCGTCAACTTCGGCGCTAGCATCAGAATACGCATTGTCAGCCTCCCATAGAGAGAAGTCCAAAAACGTATCTACCACCTCTGTAGTTTCTTAAGAAAAAAATATTCAATAATAATATTAAGATATATATTTACATTATTATTTTTTAATAATTTTACATATTTGATGATTAATATTTTTTTTGATATATGATATTTTTTTATAAAATTTATGTAATTATCATTATTCAACATTGATTTAATAAAATTTGAATTTTTTGAATTTTATTTAGTGATAATAAAATAATTAAAGGAAGTACTGAAAAAGAAAATTTTATTTCAGTAATTTTAGGAAAATTTGTCTAACTTTTTTTAGGAAGTAAATATTAATCTAAGATTTTGTATTTATTATCTCCAATATTTTTTAAATATATACTCAAAATTTTAGATCTCAATTTTTAATAAGTTTTGAGATATATCTAATCAAAATTTGGGGTAAAATAGACCCCACCTTTGTAGTTAAGGGAGTTTTTTCTACCTTTGTAGTGAAGGGTTAAAACAAATGTTAAAAAAGACAATGTATAGGCTAGATAAATAATAAATAAAACTTACATAAAATATGTCTTATCTTGTAATTTACGAGAAACACAATTTAGTAATAAAATAGTTTGGTATCCGGTTGTTAGGTTTATAAAATAATAATTAATAATGACATGACATGTTAATATGATTGACATTTTAATCCTAAAATGTGATAAATATTAAATAATATGATTTTATAATTAATATTATAAATTATACTAACTATTTAAGATATTAATATTATTATATATATTTTCGGGTCGGGTCGGGTTTTCGGGTCGGACAGCTTTTACAACCCGACCCGAGCCCGAACCCGAGAAATTTTTTTTTGATGTCCGAACCAGCAGCCCGTGCAGTTCTCTAGTCATGACCCCTACTTTATCACTTAACGATCATCACCTAATATATCTTTATAATTCTCCAAATAAATGCGCATGCCTCCAAATAAAATGTAACATTAAGATAAATTGATAATAAATGATGTGTATTTGATAAATATATAACGAATATCTTTCATAAAAATAAAAAAATTATTAAAACGGAAGTCATAGATAAATATAAGGATAATGACTATAATAATTATAAATTCAATATGATTTCCAGAAAAAATTACATAGTGTTTCTTGAATATAATATAAGAATTTAATTATACAGGACTATCTTAATAAATTACTGTATATTTAGATATTCATGAATATGTCGCTTATAAGATGCTCTTGTAGATTGGTAAGTTTTCGTCATCTAATAAAACTTTATCAAAGTCATCTGATATTTAGAATATAAATTCAATTAATAATCATGCTGTTATGCAATAAATATTTTTATATCACTCGCAATCCAATCCAATGGATAATAATAAAATCTTTTTTCATTTTTATAATCTAATATACGCTGATTGACTTTTTTATTCTTCACTTTTATATCTAATAACAAAATAATATTTTATATAGGGCCATTCCATGTCAAATCGATCAAAAAAAACACATTTTCGGCATCCATTTAATTCTTAAGAATTTCTGGAATTATTTAGATAGGTCAATGAATGAGAAAGCCTTTTATTTTAGGTCGCTAGTGTCGTATTTGTAAATACGTACATTTTATATTTTTTTTTACGCGAAATGCCAATCAACCGATTAAAATAAGGTTGATTGGATAAAGAAATTAGATATAATAATATATGTTGATATTATTTTTTTTGATGAATTAATTAATTTTTATAAAAATTACGGATATTTTTTTTATAAAGAAATGAATTTTCTTTTGAATAAAATTGTTGGATTTATATTGTAGTTTTATTTGTCTTTTGATTTGATAATTTCCTATAATTCTTGACGATTCGTTTTTTAGAAAGTTTGGATAAGTTTCTAGGATTTGTTTGGGTAGATTTTAGATTTGCTTTAGTTTGTGTTTGTAGGTTTTTTTTAGCTAGCACACCTGGTTCCCGAGATATAGAAGCTCAAAGATGCAAAAAAGAGCCACTTGGGAATCTGTAAAATATTTAAAATACTTATATCTCAAAAACTATTTATAGTAAAAAAGTATATAATATATCAAATTGTAGGTAAAAAGAATCTCTAAAGGGCTATCAAAAAACACTAAAGATTGGGGCCAATTTGAGCCGTTAACCTTTGGTATACCTATTTTGCTTTACCTATGTTTTTAAGCAAAATGCTAAGAATATATACGATGTCAAAACCTTAGCGACGCTATCGACTCTTCCAAAATATACATTTTTATTAAAAATTAATGGTTAAAAATAATATTCCTAAGGAAAATTAAAATATTGCTACGATGTGATAAAAACTTACAGTTCTGCCCCCACAAGTTTTACATTTTTTAGATCTCTACTTTGATACTACAACGAATTATTGACTCGATAATGTATAACAGCTTCATTAAAAAAGAATATTTTATTAGACATATCGATTATATTTTATGAGCATATTTTTTACAAATAAACTTTAAAAAGATCTCTTTTTACATAATATTTTTAACTTGCCCGTTCAGATTAATTTTAAACAATTGTCTGTCTACCAAAACAGGATTTGGAGAGTGAAACTTATATTCTAGGTGCAGATCATTTTATTCTATACAATAGATGGACGTACCAAATGTTAAAATATCAAAATGTTGCAACCCATTTAATCTAAAATATTTACCAATCAATTTTTGTTTCTATATTAAGAATGAAAAGATTCAAGTTCAAAAATGATTAATTTTAATTAATTTACGAGAACTATATCTTAAATTTAAAGATATTCATTTAAATTGGATTCTCTAAATTTTGTGATCTTCGTCCCGATAATTGTGTAAGTAACGTTACCCATTTAATATGTGTTTGCTCCATTCATCAAAACACAAAATTAATACTGATGAGTTTGCCCAAAATTACTTCTACTTTTCAGATGGAGCAGCAGCAAAATATAAAAATCGCAAAAATTTAATCAAGTGATTTCAAGATAAAAGGTATTTCTGGGCCACATCTCAAAGCTTTAATTATTATTTAGTAATATATTGTATACATTTTTATGGGAGAGGGGGGGGGGGGTTGTGTATAGGTGAGAAATTTTTATTAGCTTAAAAATGTTTTATATGAGAACAGGCAAATTTCCGAAGGAATTTTCCCTTGTACTCCTCTCGAGCTACGTCCATGATTTACTATATTATTTATAGATATTATTTATTTTGAAATGACTTATATATAATTATACATATTTAAAATAAAAATAAAGATGTGTAATCATAACATGAAATAAAAAATACAAATTTTAATGCCAGAACTGGCCTATAAAAATCAGATTAGTTAAACCCTGCCTGAATTGTGTCCGGCGCGGACCGAAATTTTTAGTGCACAAATAGCCTGAAAAAATTTTCTCATATAATTTCACACCGAATTTAATTTTAAATGATTTATTTCATTTTTTTTGTTAGAAACATGATTTTATTTGTCAATAATTATATATATAAAAAATTAGGGTGCAATGTATTTTCACAAAACAATTCGGAATTATGATAAAAAATAATATTTTAAGAAATATACAAATACATTAAATACGAACGTTATCAAAAAAAATCAACGATTATTTTTTTTTACTTTTTAATATATATATAAGTAAATAACAAAATTTTCTGTCTTCTAATAATAAAGCGTACACTTGGAAAATAAATCATAAATTAAGTCAATATGTATGAATGAAAAAGCTAAAAAAATAAATAATACTACAATGTGGCAGGAGATTGGTTGTTACAGAGAAAATGATTAAATATAATATACTCTAAGAAATGGTAACAATTTTTAAAAATTAAATTGAGTATTATTGTTTGTCAGCTGTAATAATAATTTTACTTCTACAAATTCTAGGATATTAAACAAAGATTTGGCTCAAGAAATTTATATATAAATCATTTTTCTTTTGATTGTGATAATATGAACGATGCATATAAAAATATAATATTATTGATTCTATTATTTGTTAATACAATATTGAGATATAATACTTTGACATTTGTATGATTTTTTTAAAATTTGATATTATGATATAGTTATTTTGTCATGCAAAATAAATAAATAAAAAATATTACCATAATAAAGTCAAGTTTAATTTTTAAAGTAATAATATATTTAATATAACATAATCGAAATTAGTAGGTTTAATTTGAACTAAGAATACAAAATTTAAAAAAAAATGAAATGGTGAGGTGCTGTTCACAAAGAAAAATGAATAATATTATGACTTAAAAAAAATATTTGGTATTATGTCGAATTAGATGATAAAAGCTCAACTCAAGGAATGTTCAACTAAAAAAGATATTTTTAATTGGTTGAAATATGTTTAAAATTAAACAAGTATCTCTGAAGTAAGGAATAGGATTAAAAATTAAAGATATGGATTGGGATAAAGTTTGAAAGATATGGGTTATGGCTAAAATATATTAAAAAATAGGTTTAAATTAAATTACAACCATTTGTTTATTAATAACCTATAAAATCGGACAAGTCATGTGATTATAAATAGACGAATAGAAATTGAAATAAATCAGCTGTTAAACGGCAATTTCCTCGAGTTGAACCATAATCGAGTTAGATGTACCGAGAATTTGAATTATGCATTTGTAAAATTTGATGCATTCCCCAGTATAGTTTGAACAAATCATCCTGAAAATGTATAACCAAAAAAAATAGTTTATATATTTTGTTATCTAATAAATAAATAAACAGGGATTTGCAGAGGCCGAAATTTTAGACGCTGCCCGGATTTAAAATTTTCAAGCACATCACGAATTTAAAAATTAATTTTTATTTTCAGGCACAGCCTGAAATTGTATTTTTGTTAAATTTAAAATCCATCCCATAATTTTTAAAATTTTATTATTTTGAATAATTTTGAAAATCGTTTGGTAATTTTAAAATATGAGCAGTAAAAATAAATTGAATATTAAACGTTCCATTGTAAGATTTTTCAACACTTTCTCACTAATTAATTGATATAATAAGGACATTATTTTTCGGCCCATTCTAGACCGGGTTCCGGGCCTGCAGGTAAAAAATAAAAATATCTCACAACTTATAAATTTTGTTAAAACTAGTTATTATATAGTGTTTGAAAAGCATTAGATTGAAGTAAAAAAATATCTTTCTGATTTAAATAAATCAACAAGAAATCCCACATAATATGTCGCAAATGCAATATGTGCAATTTTTTTATTACGGTGCTGGTAAATAAATTAATCCTTTTAATGTTGTAATTGTAAGTCAGCTGGAAAAGATCGAATTTACCATCACCTTTCAAATATTCGAGATAGGTTGAAGCAAGCAGACACAGAATCGCAGCTTCTAGTCCACCATATCTAATTAATTTATTTTTTATAAAAATTTTTTTTAATCATATAATTAGAGTTGTCTAACAATAATAAAAAAGGATAATGCTTAGAAAATAAAGTATTAAATTACGGCAAAATCGCTAAACATTAATACTCTTAAAATTTGATAAGAATAAGATATCGAGAACTGTTTTTAAAAGGAAGGTATTAGGCGAATTTGGTTTAATTATGTTGGCTTAAGTTAAATTTACATAACTAGCAGAAGTGATTTGCCACCTTAAATTTTAAAAGGGAATTATAGATAAAGTTATGCAATGGGCGAACTTTTAGCCCGCCTGCTAATTTTTTTAAAACACGGTCTGGCGAATTTAAAATGCCATGGAGGGTTAGATTTATTTAAGATAATAAGCCCGCCCAAAGCAGACTTATAATTAAAGAATTCGATTTTAAGGGGGGGGGTATAAATAGGAAATATATACAATAGTAAATGTTAAACCTATCGATCATAACTATAGGAGCTGGAACAGATCCATCTTCATATTGATTTTTTATTACATTGGTTTGCGATTTATCAAAGGTAATCCTATTATTATGAGATAATTCTTTAGCTAAGGTAGAAACTAGTTTATAAAAATTGCGATTTTCGTTATCGGCAAGCGAAAAAATATAGCCATTGGAAAGATGTTGTTTGCTAGAAGAAAGGTTTTTAGTAAACCAAGATGGCAAATGGCATGAATTGCAAATGTACATTTTAGTAAGGAGCTGGTAATCTTCCTATAAAATTGTATATTGAAAGAAAGGAAAATATAATACAAATGGGAGAGGGGAAGGACTTACATCATCTGACTCCAATGAGAAGTTAACGATAGAAAATAGATCGTCAGCTTTGTTGCATTTATCGGCTATAGAATTATTATTATTTGAAGATCTGGAGATGGAGTCCAGGCAAAATACCTTTATACCCTCGAAACTCAAGTAATTTTCAACTGCAGGCCAGAATGGAAGGTACATCTATTTTTTAAAAAAAAATTTAATTTATCACCATATTTATTGAAAAAAAAGAAATTGAATTTAGTTAAATAATGTTAATGATTACTTATATTAAAATGAGTAGTAAATAGTCAAACAACTCTTTTAAGTTTTCTAATAAGTAGAGGAAGGGCTACTGAACAAAAAAGCCGCCCTAATCAACCCGACCCGAAATTGTCAGATAGATCCAGTCCAAAATTTAATTTATAAATCAATTAGATCAAAGTCCGATTATTTTTATTAATGTTGGAATGGTTTGATATTTCAAAGAAACAGGGTAAAATTATAGGCGCCGAAGTATAATAAACAATTTTGTGGTTATTCTTTAAAATGATATTCATTAAAAATATTAGGAAAACAAAAATAGGTTATTTTACTGAGATCCAACTTTGGGACAAAATAAATATTAAAATCAAGGTCTGAATCCGACCAACCCGAGTTCAGTTGAATCGGACTTGATTTTGATTGGTCCGTAGGGCTCTGTAAACAATCATTCTCGCTCTCATCGGACAAACGTGAAAATTTTGGGGAAACAAAAATCAAAATATGGCTAAATTAGTAAATTTAAACAATATTGACAATTATATATACATCGTGGGCAGTAGAAGAAGTATTATAATCGTTTTCTTGGTGCACTTGAGTCGGATGTTCTTCGTTGGGCGATATGAGAAGGAATATATGAGCAACGTTATTTTCCCAGATCATTCGCCAAAAACTTTGAATGGTATCAAGTGTAGGATGCTGAGTGATCACAAAATCTTTTTGGGAAAAATAACCCTGAAAAATATAAAATAAAAATAGATCAGCATTTAAAACTAGATAGTGCTACATGGAAATAATGTTAATTAGGTGCATCAATCATTCTCTTTTATATGTGCGAAATATTCTTACAGAGAGATCCCTAGATAACATACGTTTAAATAAAACAAAATCAAATATATTATTTATGGAACTTCCAAGTAAGAAGCGTTGATATAGTCCGATCCCTGGAGAGTGGGTTTAGGAGTCAAGTACACTCTCCATATATCGTCAGGCAAGATTACGGTATTATTCATATCGTCACCTAAGGCATGATTTTAATAAAATATACCAATACACCTTTGATTTAAAAAGAGTAAAGAGTAGGGATAGTAAAGGCTAAAAATAAAGAATTTTAAGCTTGCTAATTAATAAAATTACAAATATTTTATTAAGTTACCTTTATCACGTTGGAGTATGTTAAGGTAGGCCCTATTTTTCCTGAGGTTGAACGTATTCAGCCCGCTAACAAAAGTTTGATTGTTTTTGAAGCTCTCATCCGAATTTTTGACACTCATTAAATCAAATTCCCTGTTAGATTCGATCAAGCAAGCTGCTTGATCGACTAACCTTTGACAAAGATTTTTGTCATCATCCGGCTCGCTGAATAGATCCAGCATTTTGTCGAGTTTGCCTTCACTTTTTTGCTGGCTGTATTGGGCTATAATAAAAAGTTGTATATATATTTTATTAATTAACAATTATAAAACATGATATGAGATTTTTAAGTCTAATATTATCTAGACATCTTGATAGGAAAAACAACTTTTGCATCGAACTAAATTAATAAATATAACGAGGAACGGATGTATATGTGCATTGTTGGATTATTTACTTACCTTATAGATAGTTAACATTGTCATTTTAAAAGTGATAGTTAATTTTTTATATGGGAAAAAAATATGAAGACATTAAAATTTGTTAAGTACTGGGAAGTACAATATAATATTTTTGGATCGTTAGTAATATTATTAATATGGATATGTGGTTTAGTTTGAGGCAGGAGAATTAGGAGTTGCAGCGTAAAAATAATGGGGCAGACTTTGACCATCGAGTGCCAAAATGGGGAGGAAGATGTGATGGGAAAGGTAACAAGGTTACAGGTTCGGTAGTTAATTAAGAGGTGGACGGATAATAATGTAAGTAAATCCGTATATGGTTATGATAGGTAGAATTTTAAGAATAATAGAGCGTTGGGGTCGTTTAGAGGGTCAAGGGAAAACTAGCGGATAAGAATAGAAATAAAACAGAATTTTGAGTTTGGAGGGAGGGGGTGATGAATTGTTACAATTGAGGTAAACAGGTCACATGCTCCAAGATTGCCGCAAGACAAATTTTTTTGATTGCCAATGAAACAAGAGAGTGTAAGATGCGGGCTTTGACCGATTTGGTCATAATAAGGAAGAGTGTAATACGAGCAATTACAACAACAAAAGGGGTTTTCCACAGAGAGGGTTGGGACAGAATGCTTCAAATGTGCAGACTATTGAGAGAGAAAATGAAAGAGGTTAGTGTTCCTAATGTAAAAGAAACAGAGTAAAATATGTAAAGTTTTGGATGCCAAAAAGGGGGACATGTGGCAAGGGACTGTGGGAATTTGTGACTATATGATGGCGAATATTGTGTAATACGGATCGAGGGAGTGTTTTCTCAGGAGAAAATAAATAAGAGGGGTTGTGTAAATATGATACAAGAGGAGATGGTATATTATCCTTGTCCCAGAGTGATGATAAATTTAAATGGGAGAATGGTTCTCATATTGTTTGATATAGGAGAAGCTATTTCGGTAATTGGATACGATAGATATCTGAGTACTTGTCCGGGGAGAATGATAGAAAATGAGGGATTAAGAATATAAGACAATTCGATGGGACAAAATTGGCTGTTATGAGAAGGGTAGAAACTGAAGCAATATTGGATAAGAGGGTTGAGGTATTAGATCTATGGATTATCATTCGAAGAGAAGCGGTGTTTGGGACTGGATCATGTAAATTGGTCCATGGTATAGTTTTTAGTAAGCATTTTCATGGTGGGGTATATTTGAACCAATAACTAGTGAGGAATAAGCAGTTCTGGAGGCCGCGAATTGAGACAATGTTGAATTGTGGAGAAATAGGGGGAAATAATTCTAGGAGCGAACTAAGGGGGAATAATTCAAGGAGTGTAATAGGGGGAATTAATTCTAAGAGCGAAATAGGGAAAAAAATTCAAAGAGTGAAATCGGGGGAGGAATTATTTGAGAAAAATAATTCCCGGAGCGAAATAGAGGAGAATAATTTTCAGGGGGATGAATTATAGGAGCGAAAATTATAGAGGGTAAATACGGGTGAATAATTCGAGGGGGGAAATAGGTAAAAATCGCATGGGGGAAATAGGTAAAAATCGCATGGGGGAAATTGGAGTTTTTAAAGAATATCGGGATGTTAAGCAAAGGGAGGAGAAAGGAAAGGCTGAGGAAGGGGACGTATTTCAAGAAAAAGGAGATCAAGGGGTGATAAATAGTGAGACCCATAGCAGTGAAATAGCGTTGCAACTTAATGGAAAAGATGGGGTGAAATTTATTACCAGGGCGCTAGAGGGAGTTCTGAGATTAATACAGAATTATCAGAAAATTTTCAACAAAGATTTGGGGTGTCTAAGGGATTATGAAGTAAATATTAAATTAGGATGGTTGTGTCCCAAAATTTTGTGCGTTACGACAGGTAACGTTTGTATGGAGAAAGGTAGGAATGGAATTGGATCAATGGGTGCAGAAGGACATTGTATTTCCTGAATCAGTGAATAGGCGACTCAGCTGGTTCCCGTAAAATTATTTTGGCTTATTAAAATTATTTTGGATTATAATCTTATCTTATAAAATACTAAGATCATCACTTAGAAAAACAAAATACATGCTAATTAAATTTATAAAGTTAATTTTCCTTATAAAAAAAGCGATATTTTTAAAATAAATTCAATTTAACAAATGATAATGTTTGCCATAATGAAATATTTACAATAAAATATTGGTAGATTATATTTTCCATAAGAATAGTAGTGCTAAAATTTGTTGAAAAAACAACCCTTGTTTTTTACTTGAAAAACGGGTTTTTTAAAAAAAATTTGTAAGTAAATTATGAGACAATATATTTTTTAAGAGAACGAAGTTTGCTTATAAACCTGAATAGAAATTTTTTGCAGAACCGTTTGAAGCAAAATAAGCATTAACGAGATTTTCTATAGCCTTGAAGCTAGTTGCAGTATCACCTAATTTTATTGCAGTGTTAAGGGCATCATGAATGAATATAAATTGTTCCTTTTTTATTTTTTTGTGTATAAATATTTTATATTTTTATACAATGTAATATTATTATAATTTTAAAAATCCCCTGTGACCCTAGTCTTAAAATATATTTTCTTTTGTAAGATAAGTTTAAAAAAATCGAATGATAATGTTTTGAAAATTTTAGAAATATGTTTTGGCTTAATTTTTTATTTTTCTATTTAAAAAAAAGGACCATTTCTTGTTTTTCGATAAAGTTTTAAAAGTTTTTGAATCAAATTTTTATTTATTTGGACATAGCTTTTAAAAGATGAACCTCTTCAAAATGACATAATACAGTTGGGATTCAAAAAAGAACATCTTTGCAGATCAAGTTAATTTATAGTATACCTCGGTTTGAACCAAATGATTTCTCTGGGTCCTAATGCGGGATAAGTAGTTGTAAATGTCCAAACAATTGCTTTGACGCATCTTTTGCAACATGGCGTCTATCACAAAAAAGGTACCAGTTCGACCTACGCCCGCGCTGCAGTGCACCAATATGGTTTTGGGGGGTTTCGCTATGAAGCAACAAACATATATTTGATTAAGCTATTACTCAATTCAAAATAAAAATTATTGGCCCAGAAAATCATTAACTGTTTATTAATTTATTAAATTTATAAATTTTTAATCAAATCCATAATTCATTTTCCTAAAACAAAATGTGACAATTTCATTAATAAATATTGATCCTCTCATATTTAAAATTTAAAAACAAAATCAATCTTATCCTTAACAGTTTTGTCATTTACTTTTATAGAGCATCTTTGATGTAAGTAGGAGGATCAAGATCTCGAGGAAAGCCTAAGATGACATGGATAAAGGAGATAGCGGCCGATATAAGGAAAATGAATCTTACAAATATTGATGCTCAGGACCGTCAAAAACAAGAAAATCAAAGGGGAAACTGGCTAACCTGGAAATCGCCATTAAATGGAGAAGAAGAAGAAAGAAAGTTTAAGGTGGCCCAAGGTAGATAATCAAATCTGTTTTCTTAAATAGGAAGAGTAATGTCTTTAATGCCAGAAATCTGCAAGGGCCTGCTCGTTAAGATTTTTTGCACAAGTTGACCGGGCCATGATTTAAATGTTTATTCGGCCTTTCTAAGTTCGATAAAAAAAATTTTTGTTTTTGCGAAATTAAAATTTTAAGAAAAATCGGGCCAGAAGTAGATGAATTATAATAAAAATATTAAAAAAGCGAAGCAAATTAACATTAATAAAAAAAATTTCTTTCCCTCCTAACTTTAAAAAATAAATTTTGATATGTGGAGGCCAGCCAAAGTTGTAACTGATTACGAGCTATTTAGTTTTGCGCTGTTTTTAAAACCAAATGAAAAGAAATAAACTCATTCTTGTTATTTCAAAGAATATTAATCAAATTTCAAAATCAGATATATGAGGGGCCCGGCCTGATTCTTTATGCATAAATTGTCCAGCCCGGTCCCCTAATTTTTTTATATACGGATTTCTACACCTGGTCCGTTATATATATTTTCTATAAAAATGGCTGGGCTCTACTTACTTTAACACATAGATATCGAATAAATTATTATTATTCCTGTCATATATGAAGGTGACTGATGTAAAGAAAAGATTTCCAAAGGAATTTTTTTTAACGTAAATATTCCTTCATTTTTTGTATACAATTGTTTTGAATATATAATTTTGAAAAAAATATACAATAAAAATATTTGGGCATAGGAATTAGCTATAAAGTAAATGCTAAGTGATATTATTTAAATTTTACTAATTAATTTAATAAATAAATTTCCATAATATTTCAAAAAAAAAATAAAATGAAAGAATAGTAATATCCCAAGTTAAAATATAGATTAATATATCAATATAAAATAATTCTTTGTTTTAATTTTTTGTTAATCAAAAATTTCCATACATCTTTTAAAATTTAATTTAAAACTCGTAACATATTTAATATGTCAAGTAGCTTAGAAACGATGATATATTATTTGGCAGGTTATAAAATTGTTTCTTTTATAAAGAATTTATTCACATTCGTTTCGTATAATTCGAATCGAAATAATGAGTACAAATAATAAAATATTCGTCTAAAAGGAACCGAATATTAAAATATATGATTTGATTTATTTTTTAAACTCTAGTTTTCGAAATATTGGCTCTAGTATAATAGCAGTCAAGGAATCAATTGAAGGAGATTTTTTTTAATTAGAAATATCTAAACGAAAACGTAGGAGGTTATAGAAATTTGGGTTAAGATTTATTAAAGCTTTGAGTGATAGGGAAGGTTAAGATATATTAACAATGGTTTTTAATAAATAGTAAATTGTTTTTATTAACTGATAGGTCATGTGATTACGAATAGAAATTTAAATAAATCATCTGCGCTAATAAGATTTTTTTTAGTTGAGCAATATTCGAATAGTATACCTCCACTGAAGTAAAAAAAAGGAGCAAAACTTTCTTTTACCTTTAAGAGTAAGAACATCATCTTTAAGATTCGATTTTGATATCTCAACTTTATCCTTAATTCTCGAATCCATTTCGATGTTACTCCCATTAAGATTAGAATTCTCATCGGTATTGGAATGACCGCAGAGTCGAATGAAATTTAATAGAGGGAGCGTAAAACGAGGTACCCCGTGATCTGGCCATTCCGTGTAATGATATTGTTTGACTATGATACGGCCGTCGTTGGGGTCGTTTCCTTGAATAGATTCCGCGAGGGATTTAAGATTGGTGGTGTCACCTAGGGAAAAAAAATAAATTTATTAATAAAACAATAAGCGAATAAAAGATTTGGGACCTGATAAAAATTTTTTATTTATTTTTTGGTGGGAGAGGGGGGGGGGTGTGGTAGAATTTCAATTATTTACCTTGAGGATAGGGGAGATTAAAAGAGTTGGAGGAAGATATGACAAAACTGGCTGTGGAGTCACGGGCCGAGTTTTTATCGAAAAAGGCCCTAGGGGCCAGATGATTTTCTCGCAATATGTTAGAATTCGCATTTTTGGAGTTGTTTATATCGAATTTCCCACTCAGTTCTTTATTTTTAACGAAATTTGTATCATCTCCCAGTTTCGCAATTCCTTGTTGGCCATTTGAATTATTTGACTCGTCGACGTGAATCTGCAAGGGAGATGAATTTCGAAGGAGGCACTTTTTGTTACCATCTTCTTCGAAGTGTAAATATTTCGTGCTAACTTCCTCTTCTTTCGAGAAATTTTTATCCAATTTAACATCGTTCGAAGCATTTGTATCGTTGGATATGTCATCTAAGTTCTTGGTAGAAAGTAGTGGAAAAATATCATCGGAAACCCGGCGCCGCCATTTTTTTGTTTTTGGAACACCACTAAGCGTGATTTTTCCAGCGTTAAAGGTCAAATCATATAAGTTTTCGTTGTTATTGGGCAAATCTTTGTTGGATTTCGAATCAGAGTTGTCGTCGGGAATGTTAGATGAGTTCTGTTTACGTGACCCAATATTTTTTATTTCAAAAGTTCTGACAGTGTAAAAAGCCCTTTTCTGAGTGCCCAAATGTTTAACGCTTATGTCTCCGTATACGTCCACCACATTCTCCACGTCTTCGTTAGGCCAATATTTGTCGCATTTAACCTAATTTTTTAATTTAAATTATATAATTTAAACTAGTGCCTTATTATATTGACACCTATAGATCAGCCCCTCTCACACAAGCTGGTAGAATCAAAAGGTTCTTTCTACACTTAAGTAACAACTTGTCTAATTTAAACATGATAATGATTATAAATGTCAGCCTTGATTATATATGAAAGTATATTTAACTTTTTTTGATTTGACCATTTAAGATAATCCTAAATAATTTACTATGACTGACAACATATCCAACTTTAAAAAATATATTAAGAATCTCCAACACTTCAGTTTAGCCTTAAGGATGTGTCCCAGCCCGACTTAATTTGGATACTAAATTGCTTTTTAGTAAAGGCTAAGTAAAAAACTCTTGAGATAGGACACCCTATTTTGGTGGCATGTTATTTTTTGTATTTGATTCTCATTTTTTTTTGTTTTTATTCACATTTTTTTGTATTTTATTCTCATTTTTTTTTGTTTTTATTTGAAAAAAAAATTCTTTTTTTGGCTATTTAATAAGTTGACCTAAGACGACAGGGTTTAAATGCTTAATTTTGAAAAAATTAGGTAAGTTTTTTAAAAAATGAAAGATTACAGACAATTTAACAACTTAACTAGAACCTTGCAATTTAACCCAAAGCTGAATTCTGGCCTAAAAATTTAAAAAATAGGACGCAAGCCTAAAAAAAAATTTTCTTCTTTTAGAAAATAAATGGATAATTGAAATTTCTCCGGGATTAGAATAAAGAAATAAGTTTTTTTTAAAATTGTATTTAACGTTATATATAAAATACGTTTATATTATATTTTTCGATTAAAAATTATGGGCCATGCTCAGGGCTAAAGAAAAAATTGAATTTTACTATTTATTTACAATAAAACATTATCAATTACATGTAGAAATTTGCATAAATCGTATCAAACACTAATTTTAAATAAATTTTTATATAATTTATAAATGTTTAAAAATAAACTATGTTTTGTTTTAAATTGAACACTTCGGAAATAATGATATTTCAGAAGGTACTCTTGAACAAAAGATATATCACCATGTTTTATTTTTGGAAAACGATGATATTGACAAGCTAAACAAACAGATTAGATAAGTCAAATTTATTAATTAGTGTAGTAATTAAAAATCTTGATTTAACCGATTTTAAAAACGGGCTAATTAGCCAAATGGATATTAACTAAACCTCAATATTTCGCCAACAAAATCCCGAGGCTTAGATAATATTTGTTTGGATAAAATCTTGATTTAACATTAATTAGTAGTAAAATTTTATAATGTTCAAACTAGGAATTTTAAATATCTTAATTTCAATTTTTTTGTATAAAACGATAAAATATTCACAGTATAGCGCCAATTCACGGCGAAGTATACAGCAGTATAGCACGAATTTGCGGCTATGAAAAATGCTCAGGGTGCGAATATTGTAACAAAATATGTTAATAAATTTAACCTTTCCTCTTTCGACCAGATTAGTTATCATGACGATAGAGTCTATTCGGTAAAGCCAAACCATGCGCCAAAAATCGGATATAGTGTTGGTCAAAGGTCCCTGAGTGGCTATGTAAGACCTTTCGTGCCCGTTGAACCCTTTATCCAATAAACAGTATTAATTAAAACCTGTATAGGGGTAATCAACTGAAGTGGCATTGTTTAAACATCTCGATTTCGCCTAACCTTTTTTAAAAAGTGCGAAATCAGTCTTTTATCTAAACCATGAGATTTTTCCAAAACCTCTCCTGTATTTTGCAAAATATCGAGGCTTAACTTAATATATGTTTGGCTAAAATCTTGATTTTAAGGGGTTTTTTTTAGTAAGATAAATTGAGGTTTTTATATAACCATATAATTAGAAACCATTTTTTTTGATAAGATTATTTTTATCAAGGAGTTTGGGCGAGGACCCAACTAAAAGGCGGTATCTTTCGAGGGATTAATATTTTTATTATTGGTGTTAAATAGCTCGATTAGAGCCAATTTTTTAAAAACGGCTATCTCAATATTTTAGCCTAAGCTTTGAAATTTCGCTAATAGTTGTCAAAACTCTTGTGTCACTTATGAGCAAAATCTTCAGCCTTACGTTATATTTTTCTGGACAATATAATGAGTTAGCCGTTTTTAAAATCGGCTCAAACCTAGCCTTTAAACAACACTAATTATTATTATTATCGTTACTCCAATAATCATAATGATGCATACAAAAAAATCATTTATAGGGATATGAAAAATGAGATAATGTTAGATTGGTCATAAAAATTATTCGATTATTTTTTGTTTTTGAATTTCAAAATAAAGAATTTGTTTATTATTTGATTCAATCCCTTAAAAAGAATCAAGACTAAAAAAAAATCTTTAACCTTTATAAACTTATCTACTAATTATATACATTCAATATAAATCCTGTGTAATTTGGTGCATTTAACATGGTAACATTGGGTAATTCTTGATCGGAAAAATCTCATAAGCGAATTATATTAATTGTTATTTGAAAATCAAAATAAGTGCAAAAAAAAATTTACCCTCTATAAAATTGGCATTTATATAGTCGTCTTCAACGGCTATTCCACGCTTTTCCGAACCAATTTCGTCATTACAATTTAATTTATCCTTGAAGTTATTAATGTTAACTTTATCACCAAAACCGTTATCGATTATAGTTTCCTCTACTTCTAATCCCAATTCCTTGCCGTTATCCCCATGGCTAAATTTTAGCATAGGATTAATGATACCATATAAATCCCCGTTTTCTCGAGGGGGAGATGACAAAGCGGCGGAGATAAGGGATACTCGAGTATGGGGGTAAGCGAATATATTGGCGTATCGGTTTTTGGTTTTATTTTTGGCCGATATTTCGCGGTTGGCATTATTAATACCGTTATTGAGATTAAAGTTGGAGGCCGTGGAACGACTTTTGCTGACGATAGAGAGAAACTGGTCACAAAAGCCTTGATCTGAATTGGTGTGCATTAGGCGGACGTAATGACCGAATCGTTCAACCACGATGTCCGTGCATCTCTCCTTGTAATCTATGCAAATTATTCGTGCGTGAAAGTAAATGTTTTGTAAAAATTATTTAATATTATGTCTCATATGTATAATCAGAGTTTGGAACCTGAACAAAAAAAATCATAGTTCCGGTCCCGGCTACTACAATTAAAAAAAAAATAGAACCGGTATATAAAGTTTAAAAAAAATGAGTTCTGGGTTCTGTTTTCGGTTCTTAAATATGATGCGATTCCTAGGGTTCCAAGTTCTAGAACTGTTAAAAGCTATCAAAAAATTTAAACAATAAATAACTTCTAAAAATGAATTACGCAACATTTTTAAACCATATAAATTATTTATAATTTTGTTAGAACTGGTTCCTGGAAATTTTAAAAGGGAGGGGGTGGGTTCTTCCAGGATAAATCGTGCATATAATTTAATCATTATCTAATAGGTATTTATGATAAGATTGCTTTAAAGGCTTTTTTTTCTTCTTAAAAATTAGGGGGCAACAATAAATATAAATTATAGTAATTAAGAATTGCCATTTTCAAAATAAATCCTATATATGTACATTCTTTTTGATATTCTACCCCATCATCACTTTCATTTTAGGCCTTTTTAATAAAACAAAATAGATGAACCTATTAACTTATTATAAAAAATAAATTTAACTTAGCTTAATAATTTAATTTAGCATATTTTTAAATTATTCAGATATTAAAAATAAATAATTCGTATAAAAGAATCGAATGAGTAATATTCGATACAAATACTTTAACTCAAATAATCCGAAAATGATATCCGTAAATCGGATACCATTGTAATAAATATCGGGGCACTAGCAATATAATTTAAAAAAAATAGATTATAATAAAATAATTAAAATTAAGGAATGAATAGGTAGATAAAATGAAAGAATAAATATTAAAGTATAAATATGGAAACAAAAGGTATGAATATAATAAATAAATAAATATGACAGATCAAAAATCAATGGTATAGATAAAAAAAAATAAAGAAAACTAGATATACAATATTAAGTGATTCAAATTGACGTTAGAAAATTATTAAGACGCCTCCCCATAATAAATGTTAATTTTGTAAAAAAATAACATATTTCTTACTCGAATTCTCTATGGCGTTTATCCATTCATTGGCAATATTTTTAGGCGTAACATCGCGCTCAGCTTCTTCGCACCCATTCCCTTCGTCTTTACATGGCACCTGCTGACGTGATAACGTGGCATGTATTCTGCATAAAAACTGATGGCGACGATCACGAGGGCGCCGCCATTTTGTCCAAATTTGTCGCCAAAATATGGGGGTTTGATTATTGTTATTATTTCTAAAGTTTGGGAAAATTTTTAAGGGATTTTGCGGGATTTTAGATTCGTTTGTCGTAAGCGGACCATTCGATAAGTTAGAATTATTAATAATCATATCATCTTTTTGAACCTTTTTGTCATAATCGAGTTTTGTTCTGAAATACAAGTTTTTTTAAAAAATTTTTTTAATCGATCAAGTAAGAACATGATTTAGATTTAGTTTGTGTACTCCTCTTCAAAAAACTCGAGAAGTTTCAAAACTTTCGCAAATTTAAAAATTTTGCTTAATTTTTGAAATTTATAAAATTTTCTAGATGGACATTTTCTTTATTCTTTAAAATGGTTTATTTATTTATTTTCATTATATTTTCGAAAGTTTGTGAATTTTTTGATATTTTGGACATATTCTTAAATAAAGAGCATGGACAAAGTGCCATAATTTAGATAAAAAGGGTGATAGATTCAGAGCTATGATTTTTATAAATCTTTTTCGATAAAGTTTGAGAATCAAATTATTTGATATTTTGGATAAAGCCTTAAAAAGAATTTTTAAAAAATGTGTGTATAATAGTCATATGTCCAATTCTTTTTTTTAAAGGTTTATCATATTTTACTTGTTGTGGAATAATTTGAGCGTCATTTTAGAAGCGTCCCCTATCCCCTCGATCATGTTTCCCAGCATGACAATCGTATCCTTCGGCTTTTTAGCGTGGAAATTGGGTATTTTGATTCCGGAACGTTCTGGGTCCTTTTTGGTAGCGAATGTAGAATTTGCCATAGTCTCTTCCGTTTCCTTAGGCACCGGAGGCGGGGAAGGTAGGAAGGAATACTTTTGCTTGTTATGATAACGCCTAAATTTAAAATATGATAATTCGATTATAAAGGGTTATATATTATATATATATACTTTTGCCCGCGTAAAATATTTTCAATTTTCATCATTCGTTTCGGATTTAATTTTCTCTATGAGCCGGAAAAATTTACATAGCAGAGGATTTTAAAAATGGGATGAATGTGAGCCCAGTGAGAGAGTAATGTAAGAATACGAAAAAAACCATCATTTTCCCAGTTCCCCCAATTCCTTCTTCATCCCTTGTGTAGATACAAATTATCCTTTTTATCCCCCAGGTAAACAAGTTAATTTTATTAAGGACTTTCGTAAAATAAAAAAAATTGGTAAAAAAGAAGTATCAATTGTTATTTTATGAAGAATTGATATATTTATTATAATCTTCTTTTAAATATATATTTTTGTATTTAATATTTATATTTGTTTAAATAAATTTAAAATAGAAATTCAATATTATGGAAATTTATATTACTTATTAAAAATTCCATGTATATAATATAATTATGATATTTTATTAAAAATAAATTTAATTTAATTTTTTGTGAAAAGTCTTAATAAAATATTTAAAAATTGAACAATATAATATTAAAAAACATGTAAATGTGTAAGAAGAATTAATACTTTAAAAAAGTGTAATATATATTTTATAGAGTAAAATATGTGTTATTTTTTTTGCGTATTTTTAATTTAAGAAGAAAAAAAAATTAATTACAATGGAATAAATTAAAGAAAGATTTATATTTAATTTATAAATAATAAAAAATGGTATTGTCAAAAAAAAAGTGATATTAGTAATTTTATGCCACAATTAAATTTGACGTAAATGGAAGTAAAAAAAATTGTTATTTTGGGGGAAAAAAACGTGGAAGTACAAACATCTATTGAAGATTTATCTGGCACGCTATGTTTAATTTCATTTTTCTTCTCCTTCTTTCGACATTTATAATTCACGGAAACGTTTAGGTTTATAATCTCGATATAACCCAGATATGTTAATCATGCCATATTATCCAGTGAATTGTTACTATACAACATGATGATTCATTATAATTAAATTTAAAAGGTTTATAAAGATTAGAGATCTACGAGATTTCTTTCTTTAAAGAAAGAATATGGAGATATTCAGGCCGCTTTATAAATAATTATTTATTTTGATATATCGGATGGGCCGATATCCGAAATGAAGGATGGGGGATGAATCCAATATCGAAAAATATTGCCCAAGCCTAATTTAAAATATTATTTATTTTTTTTTGAAAAAAAAATTCAAAATGCGTTTTACAATTTTCCTAAGCTTGTGCAGAATTATTCTAAATAATCTTATTAATATGACCTAATAAACAAAATAACCTACCTTTCCAAAAGAAGGGCTAAATGTCGGCTAATTCGGCAAAAAATCCGTTAATATTTAGGCGTTTTAATTTATATTAGTTTCTTTTAAAATTTGAGCTGCTATATATTTAAGGAAAAACCCCGAGGCTACAAAATGATAGGGTTAAAAACTATAGTAATTACTCAACTATACTAGCTACACACACAAAAAAATGCTAACCTAAACCTATACATGAGAGTATATTATTAAGACAATATGTTTAGCGTATTTAAAGTTTAATCATACGGAAATATTTGTGATTTGTCTTTTTTTTCAAAAAAATATATATATAAATAATAAAAAAATATTGAATAAATTTATAATAAATATAGACTGCCGTAATTTAGGGTAGAACACACACACAAAAAAATAGCACTACCATACAAGCCAAAATCGATTTTTTATAAAATAAGTTATTTACAAAAAATAATCCATATCAAGATTAACAAAATGGAAGGATATCTCTCCTTCCCCCCTCTCTATATCTAATAAATGAATTCATTAGAGTTCAATCTTTTATGATAATCAGATTGTTTTATTCAGTGTATTAACGGGCAAAGTAATTTCCAGAGACCCGTGGGCCCCAGGAGCGTGAAATCGGAAAATGGTATGATTTTGTAAAATTAAAAATAAATAATACAAACTCGGGCCTATATTTTTTTTTGTGAATAAATTTAAATAATATAAATTCAATAATTGGTAAATCATATAAATGGGATCATTTAATGGTCAATTTTTTTTGCAACGTTTTCACTAATTCCTTTTGGGATTAGTTAGTAGTTGAGATAAGAATAAACTTCAAAAAATCGATTTCATTTTTTCAGGTTAAGGGATACATCAATAAATAGACAATCCCCCTCTGTTTATTTCGCGATTATAACTGATCATTAAAATACATTCTCTAGTCTCAATAAAAAAAACCTCGAAAGATGACCATAGGATGTCTTTAACTGCAAGGATTAACAAAAACATTATCCAGTCGCTGAAAAAATCAGATTATATTGGTATCGTGCCAATACCATACTAGTACCAGGCCAACGCCATATTAATTTCGGTGCATCTATGAATCTAACTTTCATGTTTTTTTAAATTTGAGTGATCGTGTAAACCGTTTATATTATGGCGAATTGACTATAAAATAGGAAATGTATTATAAATTCTAAAAAATTATATTTAGAGGGAAGGTTGTTTAACCCCGCCCTGACTCCCTTCCTTCCATTCTTCCAATAAATTGGAGTTAAAACTCGAATACCAATAATAATTAATAAGATATAACGAGAATTGACTATAAAATAGGAAATGTATTATAAATTCTAAAAAATTATATTTAGAGGGAAGGTTGTTTAACCCTGCCCTGACTCCCTTCCTTCCATTCTTCCAATAAATTGGAGTTAAAACTCAAATACCAATAATAATTAATAAGATATAACGAAACACGGAATAATATACGTTTAATAATAATAACCTCCAAGTGAATAACATGAAAAAGGCGAAAATTCCGAAAACAACTGAAAGCGATATGCCAGTGATAATCCCCAGCTGATCATCTACCATATGATAACTTATATTTGAATTGGCTTTATCGGCGGGTACAAAACTAGCGTTATGCGATATAAATCCAACCCTTTGCAAATCAAATAATAGGCGGTTTCCTCGGAAAAGATTTAACTTGTTTTCATCTAAGTTTGATTAAAAATAAAATTTATACTCTACTATATACAATACAGCGGAAGTGCATATGATTAGTAATAGAGCCAAAAGAAGGGACGGGGAGGAGTCACAATAAAGAATCATTTTTGGTTGATTATAGGATCCACACCAGTGTACTCTACTGATGACGGGGAGGAACTAAGGTAATAGGGAAGGAATATTAAACTAGTCGTGTCGTCCTGGTACGCCCTCTTTTCAATCGAATAATTTTTTAGAATTTAAATTCATATAGCTATTTATATTTTATATCAATATATGCCCCGAAATCATATTTCCTTCAAAAATGGGAAAGGAAGGGGCAAAGGTTTAAGGGAGGGTGCTCCCCATCCTAATATAAAATCAGTACTTGCAATTGAGCAGCTACATTAAATTTTTGTTTTAAAACCTAAAAGAATATGAAGAAGCTTGCTAAATAATTTATTATTAGGCAAACCAATGTGAATTTAGCCTTTTTAATATAATTTTTTATGAGCACCCCCATAATTAAAAAATTATAGCTTTTGAGCCCCCCCCCCTTCCATATTTTTCAAAAAGCAAACGCATGCAAATCAGATGTAGCGTCATAGTGATTAAGGGGTAACCACAGGCTGCATTGGGCAGGTTTTAGGCCGCTCGCTCTCTCATATTTCGGACAGGCGTGGTCGGGTTTTTAAAAATATATTCAACATTGAGTGGGCGGATTAAATTTTTTAAGTAATGAGCGGAAGTGGGAGGGTGAATTTTTAAAATTTTTTTAGGCGAAATGAGCAGAACAGACTTCAATTTATTAAAAATTATAGTTTGATTTCATAATATTGCATATTATATATGCTTAATTAAAAATATATTTAAATAAATAAATAAATAAAGAGCCAAACCAAACCAGCAATTAAAATAATTGTTAAACATTAGGCGGGAGGGTTAAACAAAATTTATAGATAAATAAACCGGTGGGTAATTTTTTTTTAAAAATGATAAGTTGAAGGGTAGGGAGGGGGTTAAATTTCCAAACAACGAGCAGACCTCTAATTTGTCTTAGTCTAGAGGGATATGCACAAATCATATCGAATCAAGGGTAGTTAAATTAATAAATTTATAATACATTCTAATTTATATAATATTTTTTTTTTTTAAAAAAAACCAATTTTTCTTTATACCTAACATGTGAAATCTCTTTAATTGGCTGAATTTTCCAACAATTACTTTATTTTCGACTAATTTACTATGAATCAAACCAGCTAATCTAATGTAATAAGGTGTGCCAGGAACCAAATCGTTGATAATCAATTTCTGCATGGAACATTGGGATAGAATTACTATATAGAATTATAAATTTATTCTATACTTGAATATCCTTTAAGTTTTCTTTGCGAGAGGAGTATTTAAAAATGGAGCTTAAGGAATATTTGGACACCTTATCTCGACTTTTGGTTTTTGAATAGACCTCTATAATATAATCCTCGGGGATAATATGATCATAACTTCTATCATTTTTATCGTCTGCGATGGGCTTCCAAGTCAAAATAGCGGAAATTGATTTCAAATTATGTCCCGATATATTTTGTTGACGGCTATCATTATTATAATTAACAAAGACGAAATGAGATTCGTTAGCGGAAAAATACTGGGTGGTTGAATTCTCCAAGAAGTGCAATCCAATGATAGAAGGAGGGCTAGGAGCTGTAACAAAGTATATTTCCAATTAGCAATTTGTTAGAGGTGATTTTTTTAAAATTTATAATTATTTATTTATTTTTTTCAAAAAAAATCCTATATTATTAAACATTTTTAATCCGGCATATGTTTAAAATTTATGTAAATATTTAATATTTTTTTCAAAAAATACTAATGAATTAAAATATAAATTATACAAATTTTTCTTCTCTCTTGAATTAAGTTGAAAATAAAAGTGAATTAGATCAAGATTTTCCAAACTCAATATCACGTAGAAAATGCAATATTATTATATTAAAACTTTGAGTATTTTAAATGATTATTTTATTTTTGATAAAAAAAATATAAAAATGAAAATTTATGAAAATCGATATTTATGAAAAAAAGGATAAATAAAATGTGAACTTATATTCCTTTAATCAAGTTAGTACCATTATTAATCACATTTAGGAGAAAGAATTTAAAAAAAAACAATAAAATCATAGGTGTAACGTAATTTTAAATAAATAATCTTCAAAAGGCATTAACAAGAATATAAAATATTTAACCTCGAGGGAAAACGAGAATTCTTATTAAATAATTCAAGAATTTAAATATTTATCCGCTGTTAAAAATATATGATTCTCATTAACTTTTAAAAACTAATAATTTATATGATCATATGGATTGTGTTATCGAAAAAAAATTATGTAATAGGATTAATTTTAAAATCTTAACTACAAGTTCATCGAGAATTAAAAAAAATTTAATTCCATTTTGAATTTATATTTAAAATTAAAATCAATATCGCTTTTTTCAAGAAGTGATTGTAAAATTTCAAATAATTCCTAACCTTTTACATCGGTCCTCTCGACAAAGGATTGAATACCATCATATTTCTCATTTTTGTCCAAAGAATATATAGAAAATTTATATTTGGTAAGTGGATCTAAAAATTCAATACGATTTGTTATTATACCATAATATTTATAGTATAATTTTTATACCTATATTTTTTAAAGTAACATTCCATATTTCGTCATTGATATTTTCGTTTAAAATATTATCACGGTCATTTATTCCGTGAATAATGTTGTCGTTAATGATATCCTTTTTCCCGGTATTCGACAAAATTAATAGTCTTACTACAGCTGTTTTAACGGATACATTATCGATAGCTATACTAGAATCCTCAAAAAACTTATTGAGATCGATCCGATAATTATTATCGCCGTCATGACGAGCGATTACGTGATTAGGAGTCGCTTTAATATTATCGTCTGATCCCAATTGAAATATTTCCGTATCATTTATCAATGATTCGTGGGATTCGTCAAATTTCGATCGTTCTACGATGATCAAATATCCAACTAGGTTACCTCCATTGTTTACCCCGTGAGTGGAAAACCAATTAATATTAATATATTGGCCTTTTAATGAGTGAGAAAATTTAAAAAGTGAAAATGGGTGTCGATTATTTAATATTTTGTTTGTGGCACTCATGTTCGTGCGATTTTTTGATGTATTCGTTTTGATTGTGACTATAAAATACGAAATTTATCTCTTTTTTTTAAAAAAATAAATAAATAATTTACCCTTATTTTTTTTATCATCGCCAATTAGAATAACAGAATCGGATGCTTTACTATAAATAAGGGAACCATACATATCAGAAGCAATTATTCTTAAGGTGTATTCTGTATTAGTCTTCATATTTTTAAACTCTTGTATCCCCTCTATAGAGTTATTTGTTAGATTAATAGTTAAATTATTATCGAATTTTTTCCAAGATGTATTTAATCCTTCCCTATAATAATATAATCAAACATGTCTATAATAATAAATTATTGATAAATGAAAGTTTGTTTAACTAAATAAAGATTGGGTGTCCTAAAAACATATTTAATATAATAGAGGATAGAGTATATAAGCTAGGCAATACTCAGGAGTTCGCTATGGAAGTTTGGGGGGGGGGGTGTAATTAATTTTTTCAGAATTATTCTAAGAGTTATTTAAGAATATCTTAAGTTTCAGAAATTTATTAGAATTGGCTTAAAATATTAATACTAATATACAAATTTAAATTTGAAAAAATATTAATTGTATATAATCGGCATATGAATCATGCCTCATTTATAGTAAGCAGCCGCTATTGAAATCACAGCTATTTTTCATAAGTTAATAAATTTTGAGGTTTACGTCCTAACATTTTTTCAAATTTTATCATAGCTGCATCATCATAATGCTTCAAATTATACTTATTTATTGGCTTTATTTTATATAACGCACCGTTTGAACATAATATAATAATGCCTTTAAATATATGCCTCGAAAAGATCTTAAAAAAATATAATTATTTTAAGCATTTAAAATTTGACACATAAATATATAAATTATATTTTTTTAAAAAATGTTGGAAATATTAATGCACAAAAATGTTCTTAAAAATTATAAAGTATTCATGTATAAATGAGAAAGATAAATTAAAAAGCATATTATAAATTTATGCTTGGTATCAACTCACTATGTGTAATCCATTAGCGAAATCTCAAGTCTTAGAAATATTTTCTTGGCTAAAAATTTTGAGTAAGCTGTTTTTCAAAATCATTTCAAATCGATTCATTTAATAACGCTACTTCTCAGGTATGTTTTTATTCTTGTTAAAGAAAATTTTTTTCATTGGTAGATGTACTAATGGGTAGAGATGCCAAAATATATAATAATTTTAATAAATTAGGAAAATAGTCTAAAATATGTTTGAAATGATGTGAAGGATTTATAGAATTTTTTAGAACATTATCAACCATATTTAATCGTTTATACCATAGTTTGCATTCAGCTAATAATGCATCGTGGGATATTTAAACATCCTCATAATATAAATCTGCCAAATATTTAATTTTTTTATATCAAGATCTGAAATATATTTGAAAAGATTCTGCAAAATAATATCTGCAGATTTGTAAGTGCTGCTTGATTAATCAAGAACCCTTCATTCATTTGAGATAAAATTATCGATGAGGGAGATAAAGAGAATTGTTTTATTTTAACTAACCCTATATGAATATTGGAACATTAGGCTTGTCTTGCTGTGAGTAGTGATAGACAAGTAAAAAAATCATAGAGCTCTGTTTTTGACTCAACAATAACATATAATTTACGAAATTGGTCATCTACATTTGCCCTAATTTCCTTAAGTTCCAATATAATGCTTTCAGCTATTATTCTCATAGTTCTAATCAAATTGATGTCATTTTTTTGAAATATTGTACTTTATTTTGCAGTGTATAGGTTAAATGATTTGGTGGGAAATTTTAAATGATAGGTAAATATAATGCTAAAGAAAATTTGAAATCAATTTTAATTTTTAGAAAAAATTTATAGCGTATTTATTCCTGCTGTGAATGTGATAAATAAATATAAAATGTAATACACATGTGATAAAAGGTAGGAATTAATATTTTTAAAAATATATTTTAGCTGGCATCTGAATTTTTTGGCTGGGGTAAGGGCAATGCATATGTGATGGCATGAGCAATGAGATAATAGAACAAAAAACTAGGTATTTACATGGTAATAATTGTAAATCATTTGGAATTTAAAAATCAATTTCTGCCTTCAAATGAATGCACTATATTTCATACATTAATAATTTTTATATATCAAAAAATGGAGAAGGTAGGGCTTGAAATCTATATTAAAAAAGCTATTGGTTTTAAAATATAAATTTATTTGATCTTTTTTAATGGTTAATATTGTAAACCAAAAATATATTGGGTGCATACCATGTGTAGTGATCTAAATGCTGAGAATCATTAATAAAAATTAAAGACCTACAGCCCAATCTTCAGCTATATGGGCTGGGCCATATTTTTTTTTTTTACCTGAGCTGGGCCTAAAAAATTTTTTCTAAAAAAACCCAGGCTGGGCCAGATATTTTGAAACTAAATATCAAATAGCCTTATTCTCTAAAAAATCAAAAATAGATATAACATATTTCTAAAAAATCCTGTCCAGGTCTGAAAATACAAACCACTGGTCAGGCAGAAATATTTTTTAAAAAAAATCTGGGCCAGACCAGACCAAATTTTTTTTTAAAGATCCAGGCTGGGCTGTGCAAGTGGTACCTCTGCAGGCCTCTGATAAAAATCAAGGAGAAATAAATATTGAATTGGCTTTAATATTGATGTATTTAATTTTATAATCTATATTTCATATTGGAATGGCTGGATAAAATTTCTTAGACCATACAAACATGCAGTCTGATTCAGATTTTTTTTGAAAAACAAATCCAATCTGAGTATTTCAAGGGACTAAGTTTAAACTTAACCATTTAAAAAAAATTATAATGTTGAAAATACAAGTAAAATATTTATTAGGTATTATTTCTGAAAAAATATCCTCAAAAACATTAGGAAAAAATTTAAGATTCAAGGTTTAAGTTCGACCCAATCTTCCAAATCACAGTCTGCAACAAAGTCAATATGTGTGCCCCAAGTTCACCATAGAAGTAAACCAAGAATATATTGGTATAAGTCCCGACACTAGATTAATTCAAGAGAAAAGGTAATAAAAACTATATAGCAAAACAAAAATATTTTAGCCATGACCTATCAAAATTCAATGCATACCTCCCTCTATATGATGTACTGATGGTCCCTTCCCTAGATAACAAATTAAAAATTAATAACATAATGTTCTAAATTGCAAATATAGTTATTATTTGAATACATTATATATAAATACCTGTATTCAGTGTCATAAGTAAAGGTAGAATTATGTGACCTTGAATTGTAATTTTTCCACTTAATCTTAAAAGTAGGATACTTAGCTTTTTTGAGCAAAACCACAGTGAGTTTTTCAAATTCTATGTCATCTTATTTTTTTTCATAGTCAAGATAAACTTTTTATCAAATTTAAGTAAAACCTTGAACTATCAGATATATACCCTGAACAAGACGATTATTATTTCTGTCTATTATGCATTTATAGAGCCCAGTGTCATTTGATGTTAGATTTTGCAATATTAAATTTTTGTTATCAAATATAGTGGCTCTCAACCTATATTTAGGGCCGAGAATAACATCGGAAAGGTTGGTTACATATGCTATTTTTCTAGTATTGTTAAACAACCATTTCAACGATTGTATAGTAGAAATATCATCAAGTAGGCAAGTAAAATTGTGAGAATTACCACTTTTGACGTATATACGTTCTAAATATTCATGTATAATTAATAGACATTATTATATTAACTATATTGAGCGCCAATTCCTAAAATATTGTAAAAAAGCCATAAAAGTGGTAACCACAATGTTCCCTTTGACATCTTCTGAAGGGTTCAAACCTCAAAGATATCGAAATGCTTAATACTGTTTAATATAAAATAAGATGACATGAGAGGTCACGAATGCCATCTATTATCATTTGATGGAGTATGACATATGACTTTTACATATATATTATAAACAAAAATAAAATTCTAGCAAATTTTAAAGCATATTTACTTTGCAGAAATCTGAGATAACCATTTAATGAAAAGCTTTATTATAAAATGGTTATTTTTAGATTAGTCATACTCCTAGGTTCATGAAAATGTTAGATTTGATTTGTTATTCGAAATTTTCAAATGCGAATAAAAAATTATTTAATTCGAGAAATTACATTGAATACGAATGATAATAAAAATACCTTTGATAAATAATAAATTTAAATTTTTATTCTTTAACTTTGAATTATATGTAAATATTCGAATTATATATAAAATAAAATTAAGGACATAGAAGAGCTGCTGTTTTTGTCATATGATTATAATCACATAAAGAATATATAAATAGGAAAAAATGATGGCTAAAAGAATGGATTAATATAAATTATTTTAAAATAATTATTTCTATTACATTAACTAAGGTTCGATTATGAATTATATAATACATGTTTTAATTTTCATTATTCGTATCACAAATATGATTAATATAGTATTCGATTCAAAATGTACAAATATTCGACGTGCAAAACTAAACCAAACTACTTAAATCTAAATTTACAAATGAACCACGTAAATTTTGCGGAGACTATAGCGAATAAGCTCAAATAAAAATAGGTCCTTTTGGCTACTTCACACTACTCGGTAGCAACGATATTGGGAAAGGCCCAAATTCTCACTAGACCCTTCTGCAAAATTATTATGCATAAGTTGGGTAATAATTATTATGCTAGTTTGAAATTTTTTAAAATATTTTGCTGTTTTACGTCTCCTTTAAAACTGTTTAGTTGGTATCTAATAAACATAGAATTTTCTAGTGCTGTAAACATTTCTAAAAATATTGAACGCTCACAATCAACATTCATTAACAAATATAGAACGCGTTCACGGTCAAGTTCATTTTCTAAAAAATGGAACGCGTTCACGATCACGAACGCTTTCGAAAATTTTATGATAAATTTTTTTTTAAATTTAATCTAATATAAATAAATATCTTATATTTATTAACATAATATTAGCCATGTTTAAAAATAATATAGTTTTATTTTGATAATATAATTATAAATTTAATATAATATATCAAAAACCTTTTTTATTAATTTTTAATAACAATATTTTTGAAAATTTTCATTTGATAGACAGTAACGCTTGGCATTAATACGGCATTAGCGATACTAAAAACGTGTTCAAGGGTAAATAAATAACACTTCCAACGTGAGGAATTTATTAAAAACATTTATTGTATTGGTATTTGCTTCAAAAAATTGAGATAAGTATCCTCCTCTAATCCATTCTCTACTTCCTCGACAAAAAAAAGGATATCATGAAATTACCCTTTATTACATATGACTACTTAATCAGTCATCTCATATAGTGAATTTTCTAACCTATTTTACCGCGTAAATTATTTTGGCGCAAAAATTTTAATTGTATCTTATAAGTAAAATTCCTTTTATATAAAAATCATTTTTTTAAATAGAAATTCTTATATTTATTTAAAGTGCGAGTATTTAATGTCAGCTGTTCCCTATATTTCAAAATTGATATTTTTAATTACATTTTTTTAACATTAAACTTTGATATTATTTTTCAAAAAAATATGAACCAGATAACTAAAATATTCCTATATTCTTTTCCGTTTTTATATTTAAAAAAAATTTATTTAAAAATTTTTTAATCGATAATATATGTATGTTACTAATAAGACTCTAATATGATTTAATCAACATGATTATTTTTATGATAACAGCTTTTTAGAAAATGGCCACAATAATGAGGATGATAATTCAATATAATTTTACTATTATAAATAGAAAAAGAGATATAATATAGAAGGAAAAAAATTTAAATATCCCTAAAATTTATCTAAAATTCAATGGAAAGTCCACTATATCCAGCGAGATACTGGCTTTAGATACTCCCTATCAATGTTTATCATATTTTGAATGATAATTTCCTAGATTTAGTAATTCTCGCAACCAAATATGCAGCAATAAAAAATATTAACAAACCTAAAAAAATTTCTATAGTGGAGCTAAGGAAATTCATTGGGATTAATATTCTCATGTCCAATTACCATCCATAAGAGACTATTGGAAAGATGTAATTGGCAATGATCTTATAAAAAAAGACGATACTAAATTTGAAAGCATTCGATCCATTCTTCATTTTAATGACAATAATAATTCTATAGCAAAACAACCAGGCCATAATAGGCGTATAAAATTAATTCAATTGTGAAACACTTTCAAGATAGGTTTTGTAACAATTCCTAAAGAGGAATGCTTACCAATCGATGAGCAATTTGCTCAACTAAAGCTCATATACATTTAAAACAATATATGCCAATGAAGCCTCATAAATGGGGCTTTAAATTCTTCATTCTATGCGGTGCATCAGAATTTGCCTATGATTTTAATCTATATTCTGGGCTGGAAAAAAATTCTGAAAAAAGATCAACAACAGAGCCAGAATCGTCAAAGGTGAAAAATCCATATGTAAAGTCGTTACACATGTAAAATGCTGTTTCCATGCAAATAAAGACAGTTTTATTTTATTTCATACCAATATATCATATACAATAAATTGTTTGTTAAATACAATTTGTGACTTATATGTTGTCGTATTCATAAATACGTTTACATTATATATTTTTTTTTACATTAGATATAATTGTAATTATAAATATATATAGTATATATTATAACACGTCGCTCATAATCACGTGTTTTTTTTTATATAATATGGTAGTTATATAATATAGATTGGATATTATATGGATTATTATATATTATTTTTATTATTTTTTATGAAATGATATTATTATTGATATTATCGAAAATAAATTTGTTTTTTCTTTTAGAAGTGTTGGGTTAGTCTCTAGGATTTGTTTTTATTTAGAAGCGTTGAGTTGGTTTCGAGGATTTGTTTAAGTAGATTTTGTTTTAGTTTGTGTTTGTAGGTTTTTTTTTAGTGGTGCCTTGTGGCGCTGATAGTTTCCTAGGAGTTATTCGGTTTAGAAGGTAAAACAAAAAATTTTTAATTATATAATTTTCTTAAATTTTTTTGACTGCGCATTTGTACTGACCATTATACGATTTTGATAGTGAAGTTTTTATTTAAGGTGCTGTATTAATATTTTCTACAAGTATTTAAAGTGTTTGTAATTGAGTATTAGTATTGACTAAAAGATTCATGGCCAAATGGTTCATTTTTTTAGGTATCATAAGATTTCACTATATACGAATTTGGGTTTTAAAGTTTTGTATAAAAATTTTGATGAGTTGGATTTAATTTAACAAGGAATGATAATTGGAATAATGGTAATAATTTATATATTGGTGATTTTGGTGAAATATTTGGTAAAAAGGGGTACCGCGGTACTGGCAGGCATGTATTGCAGTTGGAAGAAGGACACTGCGGTGTCAGATGTTTATAAAAAGAAAATGGCAGAAACGTATTTTAATTTAATATCGGATATTTATGGGAAGAAAATAGCAGACTTGGAAAGTAATCTAAAAAGTGTTTTAGAGGGAATCAAGGCTGGAGATGTGGGGAAGAGGTCGGATAAGATCCTCCTGGAAATGAAAGAAATGAAAGAAGCCATCAATGCGTTGATAAAAGAGAGCAAAAGTCCGATTAAGAGCCAGGTGGGTGATAGAAATATGAATAGGAAATTTAATGATTACGAGGAAAATAAAGGATTGTCGGAAAATAAAAGATTTGTGGAAATGATCATTTGCCATCGTTGCGGATGGAGAGGACATAAAAGGGATACATGCGTGGTCCCAGAGCAAAGGTTCAAAGATGGATTTCCGTTAAAGAGATCGGAAATAGGAAATGCTAGTGTAAAGGTGGTTCGGGTGAATGAATCTCGAATATGTTTTAAATGTAAAAGGCCGGGACATGTAGCTGTGGACTGCATGGAAGTATCTCAAAATTCGTGTTGACTATATGATTGCAGAGTGAATCATATAGGAGTCGGGGCTCCGAGAGTTCGGAAAAATTTGTTTAATAACACATTTAATATTGTTAGTCGGGATAATGGGAATGATAGAATAAAAATAAGAAGGCATTCTCGTAATTTCCCTGAGAGGGAGATTAGTCGATTTAGGTGGGAACAATATCCGAGGAATATTGTCCGTTATTCTCTTAGAAGGGATGTTAAGAATTTTAGAAAGATGTCCCACAAATCTTGTTAAAAGAAATGTAATTGTCAGTAATAAGAATTTAAATTCCGAGTTGAATTTAAGGGGCAATGAGAATGCCAATGAAATTATTATTTTAGATAGAATAAACGCTGTCCGATTAAAACATATGATATTTTAATGACGGAAAAATTAGATGGACCATGTTTGTGTCCGAGGGTTAGTTTGAAGATTGATCATAGGAATATAGAAATGCTATTTGACACCGGGGCTAGTATTTCTCTAATGTCGCGGGAGAATTTTTATAAGTATTGGCCTGGGGGTAGACTGGAAAAAGAGGCTATGTGTGTCAGGCAATTTGATGGGTCGGAAGTCGCTGTGTTGGGAAAGGCCAAATTGGGAGTTAATCTTAACGATGTAATCTTTTTCCTTGATTTATGGGTGGTGAAGGAAAGTGTGGAAACTATCATGGGGTGGAGTTGGATTGTTCAGTTGGGTCCCTTTAATAACTTTTGGAATATTTTTGCAAAACCGGGGGTTGCAAAGGGAACTAAGAATATGAGTCTGGGGGTTAATAAGGTTCGAGATAAAATTTGGGAAATAGAAGGGACGGATTCAACTGTAAAAGAAGGGAATTCAACCTGTATTTCTAAGAGGTTCAACCCGAAGGTTTAGGCTCATCTTAGAGCAGTGGTGATATATATATTGATGCAAAAATAAAGCATAAAAGGGAAAGGAAAGGTAAATGAACTGTTGGTAACCTTTTTGTTTTAGTTTATTTATTATAGATTTGATATTCATTGAGGTTATCCCGGTAATACTACGAGAAATTAAAGTATATGTATGTATATGTAATGTTAAGTTAAACTGGTTAATGTTCCGGCTGTCGGTAATAAACAAGAAAAAAAGATTGAAATTGTGGTAATATATTTATTGTAAATGAATAAAAGTGTAAAAAAAATAAAAGGAATAGAAAAGTTGTAATTCATTTCGTGAATACATTTTTGTTCATAGCCTTATAGGATAAATCACGGCTGTTGAACATTGGTATTAGTACTGGGAAGATATTTTTTTTTTAAAAAAAAATTAATTAATTAATTAAAAAGTTTTTTTTTTAAAGTTTTTTTTTTGGTAAGCACGTGCGGCGTGTTTGAGTTATTTAGTATTAGGAAGACATTTGTAAAAAAGGAATTAAAATTAAAAAGTTTTGTTTTATTTTTTTTCTTCCCCTTTTTCTCTTGTTTATAATTTAATGGCCCGTGTATGTTCGGAATACCGTAAAAGGAAATAGGAAAAGTTTTAAAAAGTGTTTATTTAATGTAATGTTTTTATGTAAAAGATTTTTTTTTAAAAATTTCCCAAAATTCAAAAATTATATGAAAAAATTTCGAGTGGTTTCAAGTATACCAATTCACAAACCACGATCCCCAATGACCATCTAATGACATACGTAGGACGTATATGTAAACAAATGAAGATCAGACCTTTGCACGCTATGACTATGATAGGATGAGGAACTCGTAGTAACAGATTACAGTCTTAACAAACTCGTGTCAAGGGCAATGACAATCACCCGATTACGATGTATGACGGCAATGTAGGCAAATAGAGATCTTTATGCCATGGCCATGTTATTCAGTGGGGCTACATTTCTCTGCGTCACCGCTTTGAGCAGGCTTTTTGAAACATTTTTGCCTCATAATAATAAAGTCAATCATTATTCCAAGATTCCACGAAGGAATACCGCAGTACCATCAATGATTAGTCAATGAACATTCTTTATTCCGAATGGATATTGCAAACGAAAAAAAAAGAAGTGGAAAACGAAGCAGATGATTTGACAAAGATTTTATTATCACCGGCAAAACAACTTAATGTTAATGTGTAAAATAATATTAATGATGATTTCTGGGTGAATCCAATGTCTATTTAAGAAGATTATTCTTTAAATGATGTCGTAAGTTTTCTTTAGATATTTTTTTTTTCTCGCGTTTTTGTTGTATATCTAACGATATGCCACGATCCCATAAAGGGGTGGCATGTCGTATTCGTAAATACGTTTACATTATATATTTTTTTTACATTAGATATAATTGTAATTATAAATATATATAGTATATATTATAACACGTCGCTCATAATCACGTGTTTTTTTTATATAATATGGTAGTTATATAATATAGATTGGATATTATATGGATTATTATATGGATTATTATATATTATTTTTATTTTTTTTTATGAAATGATATTATTATTGATATTATCGAAAATAAATTTGTTTTTTCTTTTAGAAGTGTTGGGTTAGTCTCTAGGATTTGTTTTTATTTTAGAAGCGTTGAGTTGGTTTCGAGGATTTGTTTAAGTAGATTTTGTTTTAGTTTGTGTTTGTAGGTTTTTTTTATATGTAACATACATTATTATGGTCAAAATAAAAAAAAATTTTTTTTGATCAATTATCGATTAATATGTCAAAGGGAATAAATGAGAATTTTTTTTCTAACTTATTGCAAACATCATGTGGTAAAGGGTTAACAGTTCTTGCATTATCATTTCTAAGTTTCAAAGCATTTTTTTCAATAACGCTATAAGTTTATTTTTAATAGGTTCGTTCTCTTCTGTGGAAATTTTATCCATGGCCCTTGAAGCTTGAATACTGGATGTATAATTGCAGAAAGAACATATTGATCTCCATAAATCTTTAAAAAAAATAAAATATATGTAACTAATTGAGAGTGATAGGTTTAATGCCTTTTATTAATCCCATTTAATACGGCGTCTAACAATGGTTGACCATATTTGAGGCCACTAATTTTTTTAAAATAACTATCGTTATTGTTGGGGTCAAATATCCCAAGTGCATTTTTTTTTCAAATTTAATGAATTTACTTAGTTATATAATAAAATAATTAATATTACAATGAAATGTCGTTTTAAATTGGAACCTGAAGATGACACTAATATAATACTTTTTGGGAACATTTTACACTTGGTAAGCATTAAATTAGTTACTTCAATATAGGATGTTACTGTAAAACATTTATCATATTTGGCCATGGTAATGATAATTCATCTGATTTTAGATTTTCAGAATCAGATGATGAGGATTAAATAATAATATCCATGCTTAAGCTAATCTATTAAATTAAAATATAAACAATTATTCAAATTAATAAACTATAATAATGGCGTGTTAAAAAAAATGGAATGTGAAAAGGAAATACACAGCCGATTAAAAAATATAAATAATACTTTTTTTAAAAAAATTCGGAAATATTAAATTTTTCAAATAAATAAAAATAAAAAATATTTTTAAAATTGAACGAACGTTAAATTCCAACGCGTTCGTCATAAAAAAGGAACTCGTTCACGTTCAAAGTTCGTCAAAAATAAAAGAAACGCCGTTCATCATTTTTTTCAAAAAAACGAACTTTGTTCGTTTACAACACTAGTGTTTTCTAAACATAATATAGATCCCTCTCATCATTTTATATACCCATTTCCATAGAGCTAAGAACTATCGCGGTCACGAGACTGATTTCGGATATCCGCAAACCTAATATGACTGTTTGATTTTCTAAAAGGACCGCTTCTAAGTAAAAATATTTTTTTAAACTATTCCTTTAATCTAGAAATTAATAACAGATTCACGTCTTATTTACTTTTACCTTCCTAAATATCCGGGCAGAAGAAATAAAAAATATAATTATAGACATTATTTAAAAAAAACACAGTCATATACGTAGACAGATCAATAAATATTAAGCTATCCTAATCATCTAAATTAAACCCTAGTAGATAAATTAGATTCCTACCTAGTTTTTTTCTTAATTAATATTTTATACTATAAGCCTATTTATAAAATTTTTTGCGATGATTTTAATTTTTTATCATGTATTTGAAATAATATCTGCCGCCTCAGCTTAAAACAGCAAATAGCACCAAATCTCAATATGTTGAATAGAATTGTGGAATGAAAATTGGGAAATGAAGGATAGCTAAAAAGTCAAAAAAGATATTTTTAAAATACAAACAGTTATATAAATGCTATTGTAATTGACCTAATGATTGGCTTAAAAGGTTTATGTAAAGCATCATTAATTTCTTCCACTCAAGAAGATGCTATCCAGCCAATCGCTGAGAGATAATCAAAAATAAATTGTATAGTTGGTTTATGAGAAGGAAACTACATAAAGGCCCTAAGATTAGAGTATTTTATAATAAAGTTTTAAAAATAAAACAAACCGTATAGCAATATATATAGTAAACTTTAAATAAATTATATTTTGTTTATGGATACAATTTATGGTAATTGATTGATTATCGAAATATACTATCGATGAAGATATCAATCTTCAATTATTGAGATGGCGATCTCATTTTAAATCTTATGCACGAACATATCATTCTACAAAAATGACTATGAAATAATAAAGGCGGCAGCATCTAAAATGCTGCTAATATTCAACGAATATATGGGGAAAATGGCAAATTTTGCTAATTATGTTCGCTCATTTTTAGACTCAAAATCCTTAATTCTATAATATATTGATATCCAAAATGATTATTTTGAAACTTAATAATTTATTTATTTCTGAGACAATTTATAAATTTATCGATGATGCCAGACATGCGAAAAATCTGACATCTGTGGTAAGAATTAAAAAAGTATATAATAATTTTTTTTCATGACACCTAGAAAGAAAAATCCTAGCGTGAGCCCTCTTGATAGTGAAATTGACGAATATTTAGGAGAACTGGGTTGTCCGGTAAACGTTAATGTTTTAGATTGGAGGAGAGAAAAGGAGGGTGGGGAGGAAATCAGGCATGATTTTCATTCTTATCACAAATGACAAGAGATTATCTGGCACAACAAACAACATCTGTCCCTAACGAGCGAAGGTTGTCACGTGCTGGGGATACGGTTACTAAAAAAAGGAATCGAATGTCCTCTAATACCCTCAAACAATGCATAGCACTGGATGGCAAGATATTTAATCTAAGAGACGAATTATATAAATAAACACTTATATAATATTATAATACTTATATTACTTAAATAAATGTAAATATATATTTGTTATATTTATGTAATTAAAATATATTGGTGTATTGTTTAAGTTTATGGTGTACTTGCAATCTGTTTTTAATTAATTTTAGAAGATTTAAAAAGTTTGGGAATTTGTTTTTATGCGGACAGTGTGGAATAACTGTAAGCAGGGACGAATCCAATTATATAAAACCTAGATTGTCTCAACATAAAAATCTAATATGGTACACAGGGACTATATTTATCCAATAAAAACTTGAAGTATTATAAAAAATAAACTAAGCAAATTTTTCAAAATATTTAAAAGTAGTTTTTTCTTTACATATCTTTATGGTTAATTAATATTTAAGAAAAATGCCGCGGGATAACCTATCCCCGGTCTCTTTTGAACCTCGGCATATTGATATAAAAATATCGAGTTAGGTTAGATAAGATATCCTCATCTTTTAAGACAATATTATACTAGTCATGGTGAATAACTGAATATATATAATTTAAATTGCTAAACAATTTATTATAAATTTAGAAGAATTAAATAAAATTTCAGAAAACCAATTTAGTATTTTGTATATAGATCTGCCCAATTATTTTTAATATTTCATATCTATATAATAAAAAATAATTGTTTTGTTAAAAAATAATATCATGGTTTGTCAAGTGATAATATCTATTTTTACAACACTACTAAACATAAAAATAATTTTTAAAAAATTATATACCATTTTAACAATATAAATTTTTCCGAAAATAAATATTTGGGAAAGGAGCTCACCCGGGGAAGGATGAGCTTTCCCATGAGGCGCTTTTCAGCTGATAATATTGATTATTTTTAAATATTAAAATGATATATATATTATTGCAACTACATTATTGAT
Source organism: Gordionus sp. m RMFG-2023 (assembly GCF_954871325.1). Classification (NCBI taxonomy): domain Eukaryota; kingdom Metazoa; phylum Nematomorpha; class Gordioida; order Chordodea; family Parachordodidae; genus Gordionus; species Gordionus sp. m RMFG-2023. Next base: position 10,427,744 of record NC_088775.1, on the reverse strand, counting down.
AAAAATAAGTCACAATGGAAAATAATTATAATAAATTAGAGAAATTTATTGACATTAAACAAATAAAGACTGGATTAAAATTGAAATAGGATCTGCGAAAGAGTAATTATGTGAGGTAAAGACCCATAAACATTTTAGATGCAATTATTAGATAATTGTATAATATCTTTCACTTTCTTGAATATTTGTCATGACGTAGACAATTTAAAATCTTGTTGTTTCATTAAACTTGATTTATATCTTTTTACTGTTGAATAACCTAAATTTGTTTACTCCATAACGGCTAGCAGGACGAATTTTCATTAAATGTTTCAATGACCTTATCATTTATTTGTTGATTCTTTTTTCTAATATGATTTCTTAACATATTCAAATTTCAACAATCAAAAATAAATTTCAAAAATAACGCTCAAAAAGTTCATCTGAACCACAATAGCCAGACTCTCAATATCGTTAAAATTTAATTTTATGGTAATTTAAACATATATTTTGTTCAAATAAAGAATAATCATTATAAGATTTTATCTTTTTAAGATAGTTTTTGGATAATTAAAATCTTTATTATATTTTATTTTTGATAAATTGTAGCATTTAAAAAAGTTACTTTTGAGGGTATAAATCATATATTGTGTTAGTGTTATAAATATTTTATATGTGATCCGATATTAAAAAAATTATAGCCTCATATGCATAATATAGTATCCATATTTGGTTAAAAATAAACCTTTCGAGTTGAGTACACTAGAAGAAAACCTCAAGGCTCACAAAAACCACTTTTGAAATATCTCAGTTTTTGATTATAATTAATTTCAGGAAATAGATAAAAATAATATTTTTTCATCACTTTATTTTAGAAATTTATTATTAAAGAATTGGGAGATATTATATACAAACTTTTTATAAAGGCAAGAGAACCTCAGGATTGGAATAATAATTAGAATGATAATTTCAGTAGATAAATTAGTAACCGGTCAGGATAGAATCTTATTGGCGAAATTCTACAAAGGACATTTAATATCCACAAAATGTAAAGTTCGTAGATGGAAAATGGAATTTCGAAGAATTAAATGAAAGAGTTAAGAAGATATTATAATCAATATGTACTTAAAATATAATTGAGGAACGAACAATTAGCCTGAAAATTAGTATTTTTTAATTAGGGATTGGTATTAGAGGTTGCCATAGCCCTAATTTGTTATTCACTCACGCGGGCACTATAGATATTCATGTATTCTCAATTCTTTTTAGTACAAAATATTTACCACTTCCAAAAAAATTATTAATTTAAAATCTGAAGAATGCTATCATTACTTTTTATTTAGTTGGATTCTTCTATGGGCGGGGGTTGACAAATATTTACTGACTAATTTCCTGAAAAGAAAGGATTTAAAATTGAGAAATTAAAATCTATTCTGAAAATCTACTATAAAATATGTTTATTGTTTTCAAAGATATTTCTAAAATAATTAAATTTAAGCCGTGGAGTTCATTTATCGGAATTTCTTTATTATTTTTTTTTAGGCTGGAACATTTCTACTTAATATTAGAGGTTGGCTCTCAGCCTGCGGGTGAAAAACAAATATTTTTTTTGGTGAAATTGGCAGATATTTTTAAAAATTGTTGCAATCTTTTATTTTACTGGTTTGCATCTAGTAGACAATTAACAGTAGTGCTACGTCAATTTTTTAAAGGAAAGGAACGCCATTTCGTTCCATCTCCTGAAAATAAGTATCGAGTAATGCGTTTTTATTTGGGTAACGGTAACGTAAAACGTTACTTTAAATTTTTTCTTAAAAAATATGGAAAAAAAAACATATTTTTATTGTATTATAAAACTACTCTATTTATTTTTAAAATTTTATACATAATTTAAGCCGACTTTTTAATTCACATCTACCACCAAATTCCTTCCTTTTATTTTTAATATTCGTTGTTAAATCTTCAGTCAATCTAATTAATATTGAATCAATCAAGGTATGAGTTTAATTTATATTATTTTCTCTAATTTTATAAAGAATATTATGTTCATTTTATCTATTAATTCAGATGAAGATGATTTAGCCCTACCCTGACCTCAATATGAAACATATTTTATGCCAATAAAGAAAATTAAGGGTGCAAAATCTACACTTTTAAGTGTAAATTATGTTCCACCTCATTTCAGCCTAAATGTCCAGCACAAACCTAAAAATACATTTTAAATAAAAATATTAATTATATATTATCGTGTCTGATAGAATTTGATATATTTATATAATTTATTATATTTTGCTACGTATTATAAATTTAAGATTTAGTATAATTTACGCCATTTATTAAAGGCAGAATTAGTTTAGAGGAGATAAATGTAGACATTAGGATAAGGTTGGTATAATTATATATTTTATTAGTATATTTGTATTAGGTAGTTAATATTTGAAAATAAATATAAGAAAGTGATAAAATATTTCAGAAGTTATTTAAATAGATTATTTTAGGAAGAAGTAGATTAGATGTGATTACCCGATATCTCAGCAAGGGCAAACTGTCGTAGAAGACCCGGAAGTCTGAAAGATAGATACGATTACAAGAATTAGAGGCAACAACCAATCAATTACAAGAGAAAGGGGAAAACAAGCAAATTGATAGAAAGTAGGGTCAAGACGTTATGCTGCAATCGTTAATCGCTGACCAATAATAGCCAATTATTATCGAGACTTTAGTCTGGATAGGAAACAAGCTACGATAAATTGTAAAAAAGATTAAAACAGACTAGCAAAAAACAAGAGAGGAAAAGAAACTGGATGTCATCGATAATCGTTATCAATCGTGGATAGTGGAAAACCGGCGTGTATCAAGTTCGTCAGTGGCTTACAGCGATAAAAAGCTGATCGTTTCACAGGGTGACAAGCGACAGATAGAATTCAAAAATTTCAAGCGACAAAGCCTTCGTTAGAACTTAGAAGACAGCAAAAATTAAGAAGAATAAGTCGAGATCGAAAGAAGATTGATTATTCGCAGAATGTTGGGTTTAATTTAAGTAGGGAGGTGTTGTAAATGTTAGATTTAATTTGCATAAAGATTTCTTTTGGATTTTGTTGTACTTTATATGTAATTTGCATAAAGAATTCTTGTGGATTTATTGTTATAACGCGTGATAAAAAGATTATATTTGAATAGTTAGATTAGTTATAAGAAGATTGAAAAGAGTATAAAAAGGCAAATTTTTACGATACAATGAATCTTTGATGTTTTTTTAAATTATTAACTTTTTTAATTATATTTTATTATATTTTATTTTATTTTATTTTTTTTATGATTTTTACTATTATATTTGAATAAAGAATTAAAGTTGATTTTATGATTTCGTGATTTTTAATTATTATTAATTTCCTTTATATATATATATTTGTTTTCTATTTTTATATTTAGGTTTTGATGCACAATGACAAACTTGTCGTTGTGACAATGGTGTCGTTGTGACAATGGTGTTGGAGAGCGGAGGAGACCGGCCCTTTACAACTTTCATTCTAATGCAAATCACGCATTGTGACCGGTGGGACAACAAGGAGATGTGTCAAACTGTATTCTAATAAAAAAAAAATTCCAGAAGAACGTAAGAAAAATATGTAAATAAAGATGAAAAGGAAAAATTATGTTGTTAAGATTATGTTTATGTAGGAATATAAAATCTAAAATTAAAGACAAAGGTAACATTCATAGTAGATAAGATATAATTGTGTTTAGTTATTTAAAGGTGAAAATTAGGAATTTTATATTTAGAAGTTACTGGTAAACTAAAAACCATTGGAATTTTGAAACTAATAAAGACTATGATATTTTAGATTTTAGAATTATTATCAAGTGATCACTAGAAATAACTTTGACAAAGAAATAGAAACATAAATTGCGAAAGTAAATATTTAACTAATAGGTTGCTGAGATATAATAATTAAAAAATTCGGTGAATATAGAATATAACTTTATTGTTAGGAAATAGTTGATTAAATTCTTATTGAAGATTTACGTTTAACTTTTATTTTAAGGGCTGCGAGAGATAAAACAGCCTCAAGGATTAATGTGAATTAGTATATTAGGTTGTAGATTAACCAAAAAATCTTCATAGAGAGAATCGGCTTTTCGTCATTAGAAAATTTATGCCGCAATCGAGCTCAATTTGAGATCGGATTTTTATTTCGAATCATGAATAAGATTTAAGAAGAATTATACAATATTATTCTAATAATACAAAAGGAAAAACATGCTTTAGAAATATACATATCAGTTTTCAACAACGGTTGTGCGAAAAATTATAATGATTAGATTTCATAAATTCTTCAAAGACGTGGGGTGAAAACCATAGTGATTAGAGTTAAGAGGTTGTTCATAAACGTAAGTATGAAAACTTTTATGATTAGATGTCATTGATTTCTCAACAACTTATGTATGAAAAGAGATTTATATATTTCAGCAGTTTTTTTTAAAGACTTGAGTGTCAAAGAGTACATGAGGAAATAAATACACAATGATAATTTTTTTAAAAGATAGGTTTTGATATATATTTTAGAATAGGATTTTTAGATATAAATTTATTAACATAGCTGAAAAGAAGATGAGGTTCAGTCCCGGGTTTCGGCACCATTGTCACAACGACAAGTTTGTCATTGTGCATCAAAACCTAAATATAAAAATAGAAAACAAATAATATATATAAAGGAAATTAATAATAATTAGGAATCACGAAATCATAAAATCAACTTTAATTCTTTATTCAAAATTATAATAGTAAAAATCATAAAAAAAATAAAATAAAATAAAATAAAATATAATTAAAAAAGTTAATAATTTAAAAAAACATCAAAGATTCATTGTATCGTAAAAATTTGCCTTTTTATACTCTTTTCAATCTTCTTATAACTAATCTAACTATTCAAATATAATCTTTTTATCACGCGTTTTAACAATAAATCCACAAAAATTCTTTATGCAAATTACATATAAAGTACAACAAAATCCAAAAGAAATCTTTATGCAAATTAAATCTAACATTTACAACAGTGTCCAATTCTAGCTTCACCCATTGGAGGGTAGGGGCAGGCAAAAATTTTGGATGGGCAGTTAAGAAATTTTTTTCTAACGCCATAGAACAAATATTTGAGTTAGTTGAACACAAAATTGGAATAAGATATTTATTTGAAAAATACCATATATAAAAATATACAAAAAATTATTTATAAAATTAGATGGAAAATAAGAATTGACTTATAGCTGGAAAGAAATAAGTTGATTTAATGATTTTACAAATATTATATAATAACATTGTTATAGTTTAATTGTGCTTGTATAATACTTGTTAGGGATTCATTTATAAAATATATGTAATTAAGAAAATATTTATAGCTATATTACAATTGATATTATGATCAATAATTGAGCAGTGTAAAAATAAAAATAAAGCATAATACAATATTGGCTGAGAAAGGCCTTAAAAATACTTCCAAAATTATAGTTTCAATTGTGTTTTTTCCATGTCCCAATTAAACGGGTTTACTCATTCTTGACTTATAACTCGATTGATATGAATAATTAAAAAAAAATCGAATCTCTCTATTTGGTTTTTGGAAGCTCAAGTATATTTTCCTTATTCTAAATCTTGGCACCTTGATCATCTTCACCTTCATCCACTAATAACTACATTTACATTTTCTCCTTGTTTCTCATTATGGGGTGCGATTGGCTCTAATAGGTATTTACATGAATGAATAGTTTATAAAACCGATAGTAGTTTAAACAACAGTTATTTCTCTCTCATTACATTCTTACTTTTAAAAAAATTATCTATAATATTTTATTTCTTTTGTGTGTGGGAGGGGGGCGGGTGTAGGTGCAAATCTTTTTATGGGTGGGGGGGGGCAGGGCAGTTTAAAATTGGTAGATCTATACTAGAATCAGGCCTGCATATTATTAATTTAAACATTACTTTGATAATAGAATTTATAAAATACCCATTAAAAGAAGTATTATTTCATAATAGTTTAATTATAAATATGATATTAAATTAAGGTCCATAATTATCATTTGAATACTTCAGTGAAAATTTTAAATAGAAATTTGAATATTTAGTTTTTTTTTATTATTATATTGATTATTATTTCTTTTATTATAATTATTTAAATTTAATTTAGTAATTTCACTTATCAAAAATTTTATTCGATTTCACAATTATTTAATAAGAAGCTGAATTTAATTTAATAAAAATTTAAGAAATTCATTTTGATTGTTAATGATAATTATCACTATAGTGCGCTGGTCTAGGTCTTGACGGATCACGAATATTTTATCAACACAAAATTTGATATGGTTAGGAACTCAAATAGAATAATAATGCAAGCTGATAGTTTAGAAGCCGGTCAAAATTCTGCGAACAGTTTATGGACAAAAATATATACATAAAAGGACATTTAGTCCTATAAACCTAAGAATATAAACTTCAAATATGGAAAATCGAAATTTTAATGAATTATGAAAGAGCCCGATTAAGTTATTAAATCAACATATATTTGCAATTCAATTAGGCAAGAAATTAATCTTAAAATTAGTATTTTTTTTTTAATTAGAGATTGGTATAAGAAATGGGCCATTCATAATTTGTTATTTATTCAAGCTGGCACTAAATATATTTATGCCCGTTTCTCAATTTTTCTCAGTTCGACCCGAAAGACAAAATTTTGTTCACGTTTAAAAATTTTAGTTTCTAATTTAATTTTTATATCGAAGAATACTAATAATATTTTTTTATTTTGTTGTATTCGTCTTTTCGCTGGCAAACGATTATCGACTATAAAAAATAATCAATAGTTCGTTCGAAGCCGAACTGACTGGTGCTGACAAAATTTTATTGGCTAATTTCCTGAAAAAAGAGAAATTTCAGTTGAAGCCAACAGGTAAAAAGATTTATGGGATCGAGAAACTTTATACAAAATATTTCATAGGACCTGAAAATTAACAAATATTTTAAAGTGTATACTAGACAAATATATGTTTCTTATTCACATATATTTTTATTTTATTATAGGCTGTAGTGTTAAACGGTTGGATTTGAGGCGAAAAAGGTCAACTCAATATTTTATCCACAAAAATTTTACACAAACCTAAATATTTTGCTCCATAGATGGGACTAAGATTTAGATTTCTATTAAGGAAATCTCGAGATAAAGGCAATATTATTTTGGCTTAAATATTGATTTCCTTTACATTGGTCCAATCGGGCTTTTTCAAAAACTAGGATTAAAAATTTCATCTAAATTAATTCAAAATTGTAGGTCATTAAAGACCCTATTAAAAAAATCGTTGTAATTTTTAATAGAACAGGTTCACGTCCTGTGACAATATGTAAATAAATTAGTAAATATTTGAATTATTTATAATGTTTAAAAATAAATATTAATAATATTTATAATCTTTTAAATTGCAATATAATTATTTTCAAATAAAATTTTGGCAAAATAATAACTTCACATAAATCATTATTTTATTTATTTACATTATTGTCACTGTGTTATAAGAATGTTAAAATAATTATTTTAAAATAATATATGAAAATTATAATATACAATATAAATCCCTCCTAATGATGGCGCTTTTAAATACTTTTTTTAAAAAAATAATTATTGTAATGTTAATAAAAGATAAATAAAAAATAGAATAAAATAATATTACACACCAAAATAATTTTTTAAATAATAAGCCAATTTTATTATTTATACTTTAAATAAAAGAATTTTTTTAAATGGTATCTGAATTCTGGAAATTGCAAAATGCGTTATCTGCGGAATCATATGAGCCTGCCTTTAGTACGGCAGGGGATATAGATAGTCCATATCGTAGAAGCTTCAGAAAAAGAGGCTCTCATATTTTTTAAAAAAATCTAATATATTATAATTTATATATTAAATATTACAATTTTATAATTCATACCAACATAAAATGGATATATTATCAAATATATGTTTTTTTAATTATAGTTAATTGTATAAATAAAGAAATTAAATGCATAATTTGATTTTTTGCATAAAAAATATTGATTTTAATTACATTTGGTTCAAAAGGGGATGGTGAAAAATCAATATATCAGTATCAGATCGGTTTTGAAGCAATTTTGGATCGGATCGGATCGGTGAAAATATGCGGATCGGCACAGCCCTAAATATAAGCAATTAAATTATACTACAGTATTGGGCTAGGAACCAACATTAAAAACCCAAGATTAACAAAATATTGATTTTGATATTGAGTTTTTTAAACAATATCTTCTATTTCTTGTTTTAGTATTACTATTGGTTTGACTATAATTGTTAATTAAAGAATAATTTAAAAACTTTGTTTAAATAAATGGAATAGTGGCGTAGCCAGGATTTATCCAATAATAAAATTTTACAGAGAATTTCATTATAGATTTTATTTATTTTAAAATACTATATATAACATCCAATTATTTAACCAGCTGTGTTGAGCACTAAGCGCTATTGTTTGTCTGATCAAAATTTTGAAATCAATTGTTGCGAAAAATAAATAAAAAATTGATACATAAAGATGTTATCTTATAATATATTATTTTTGTAGGATTTTATTTATAGTATAATTATATATGTGAAATTTTTTTTATAAAACTATCTTATATATTCTTTTTGTATAGTTTTATTTTATTATATATTGTCGGAAAAAAATAAATATTATTTTTGTATATATTTAATTTTTACGAGTAGCCTATTACTTTTTTGAAAAGTCGGTAACGTGCGTTCCAAGGTAGTAACGGTAACGCGTTCCTTTTTTCAAATGTAACGAGTAACAGTAACGCGTTTCTTTTTTGTATTAACGTTTACAGCACTAATAAGATGTTAAATTTTTAATAATGTTATTAAATAGATGGCGTTAAATATTGAATTATCAAATACGTCTGTAAAATTGGCATTTTACCTAATATTTATAACCAATTATATATAATAAAGGATTATAAACTATATGTCTACTTACTTTTTATAAAAAATAATTTATACTTAATTTGGACCTTGAAAATAATTTTAAGAAGAAGCATGGTAATTAAATTTAAAAATCAATAACATAGTATTATTGATTTTTAACTCAATATTAAATTTGTTAATTTTCAATTAATATTTATTTAATTAGGGTTTTATAATAATTAAAATAATAAAAGTCAATTAAGTTTCAACTGTTAATGCTGAATTAATTATTGAGTGATATTGATATTCTTTTAACACAGAATTTGATTGCAAGCTGACATAGTGAAAATAAAATTTATATGTAATCTAATCTAATAAATAAATTAGTATTCATTTAATAAAAGTTTAGATAGTTTTATTAATTTTTAAATAATAAAATTAAATCTATATATTACTCAATAGAATTATAAAAGAAATCGTTGATGGGCAATTAAAATTATTTTAAGTTCAAGGGGATTTTAAGGAGCCATTAAAAAAAAAATTTTTGATCAGGGGGCTATTCAAATTTTTCAGGGGGCTCGAGCCCCTGTTCGCCCCCTAGAGATGCCACTGGCAATAATGGTCAACGTGTGGTCGTTTATATACCATTAAAAATGGAAGATAATCTTTTAGAAATTTATTATCTCACAATAATTTTCTCTATTACTTATCAAGCTGCTATCATGTCATAAGAGGAAGCTCTAACCACCATATAGTTTTATGATTTGGATTGGTTGTTAATATTCTCTTCTTCAAGAATTGTTGATTTAGTTAGTTCTATAAATTTTTCCTTATATATCCATTTTATGAAACATTCTCTAAAATGACAACAGAGAGTTATATTAGTTTCATGACCTTATGTCAATGTAAGTTGCTAATAATTATATTATGTGGTATTTTAAAAACCATTATCAATTGAGGCATAAGCATGAATTAATTAACCTTTTTTTATCATTTATAATTCTATAGACGTAAAATATATTCATATCAGCAATTGAAAATATTTTATACTGTAATAAATAGATTTTGTATTAAAAAATATAATAGCAATGTCTTGTATTGTTTTAATTATTTAAATGCTAGTTTATTTTGTAGGCATAATATAATAAATGGAAAAATATGAATCAGAATAAAATTAGGGAGTATTGGGGGGTCCCCCCCCATTAATTCTTTTTACTTGAGCCCCCTGAGATTGTAAAGGCTAGCGATGCTCCTGAGTAGCTCTAAAATTCAATTATAATAAAATAAATTCTTACTGCTTTGCCTTATTTAATCGAAAAATGTCATTGATAACCCACCAATAAATATAGCTCCATTAAATTCCTTTCCCTTTATAAAATTGGAAGCAAACGGCCCGCCCCCGTTTATCTAGATTTTACGTATGGAAGCGACTTTAAACGTTGCCAAGACAACATATAACAATTTGTTAGAGAAGGAATGAATTTTTTTAAAAATACTCTTAATAATGAGATCATGCGGTCACTTCCGATCTACCATATATCACCCTATAGCACACAACCACCTAGTTAACTTCCGTCCGATGATTCCTGAATTCAAACACAGATATTTGCTGGTTGTCACTCCGACTAACCACAGAGCTTCTCCCAAATACGATTTTTTAAATACATATATTAGTCATATGTGGTAATTAGTATTATTAAAAAGTCATTTGGGTAGATATTTAAAAACGGTCCAATTAAGATTTTAGCCAAAATAATATTATGTAAGCCTCTAGATTTAGCAAATAGATGTCTAAACCCTTCTGCCAGCTATGAGCAAAATCTCCAGGCTTACATAATAATATTTTAGTTTTAACTTAATCGGCACATTTTAAAAAATAGAGACGAATCGAGCTTTTTAATAACATTAGTGGCAGCCACGATCTAAGCAAAAAAAATAATACAGATTTGTTAGATGGTGCCAAATGAACCATCTAATATCCGCTACTACAGAAAAATAGGTTTAAGGATAACTCCGACTCCAAACTACCCACCATGGAAAGTTTTATGGGTTAGAATTGTCAATCTACCATGAGGAGGAGGGCAAGTGGTCATTGATTAAACCTGTCTAATTTGGGCAACGTTGGTACCAAGATTTTTGTCTAACTTAGATATTTGTCCAATTTATTAAGACATTTTCTAACACATAGCAGTTAATCGGAATTAGATTACTCAAAATTTTGGTAAAATTAAAGAATTGTTCGAATTAAGAGTTTAAATTATTTTAAAAATACTTTTAAGGTTCAGTCTGTCTATTAAATTATAAAATAAGAAAAAATTAGATTTTCGGTAGGGAGGGGGGGGGGTATGAATATTATAATGTTTACAAAGTACCTTTTTTAAAAGTTTCGTTAGTAATTTTTCACCTTATATAATTTTTACTTTTAAGGCTAGAAAGATTGAGGACATTTTTTATAAAATTTGGACCAGACTTGGTGTAGAAAACATTTTGTTTGCAGGTCCAATGAGGGCTCAATTGCCCATTAAATGGAATGAAGTACTATACCAGGGATTCAAACTGAACCTGAACTGTTAAAAAATTTGTACCTCGAACCTGAGCTTCTAAAATTGCCTGTAAGTCTTATATTTTAACTCTTTTAAAGATAATTAGCAAAGTTTTGACTGATTGTATCAGTTATTACTTTTTAATATATTCTATATTGTTATTTGACGGTGCCACTATACAATAGCATATACATGTGATCAGTTCTAAATTTTAACCTTCCGTCTTCTAGATATAATCTGACATGAAAATATTTTAATTTTCCTTTCATAAATAATTCTATCACGCTTGTATTATATATTGTCTATGAAACTGCTATGAAAAAACCTATCTGGAAATGACCTAGGGCGTGATGTCATATATTTTCATTTCAATTTAATGGCTGGCGAAACTTCGATAAATATTAAGTACTAATCGGGAATATAATTTTGCATAAACCAGATTTTCAATGCTTTTATATTTTCCGTTCAGACATGTTGATTTTTTTAAAAATATTATATTGCTAATAATGCTTCTTACCTTTAAATCTAAAAATACTAATATATACTTTCAGAATTAGTGTTTCCGAAAGTTGCGTTGACTTAGTGTGAAATCATAGCTTTTTTTGTTGTTTATATAATTCGGTTTCTTTATTTATGGTTAGTAAAACGAGGAATTAATAAGTAATAATCACGTACTAAAAATTGGGGCAAAATCAGATATTTAGAATTTAGTCATTTTACTGCACACTCATTAATTTAATGTTACCATTGTAAAGCAATGAGTGCGATGTGAGTGTGAATTTTCGAATCGCTGTTAATGCACTAAAACAATCCTATAACGTTATACGAGGATTACTAGCCATAAAAAATTGGAGATATAAAAAATAGTTAAAGTAAATTTACCAAATAATTTAATAAACGTATAATTTTATTCTTCTCTAACTCTATGGTAGAACTAAAATCATATTTCAAATGAAAAATTAATCTTACAATTATTTAAAGATATGAAAAAGACACGTTCGCGGTGGGTGTTATGGCGTCCTTTATAAAAAATGATAATATCTCAACTCAAAAAAGGTTCAACTGAGAGAATTTTTCAATTGAATAAGATATATTTAAAATTATACAAGTATCTTAAGTAAAGAGTAGGACTAAAGGTTAGAGAGCAGCGGATGAGGGTTGTTTAAAGGTTTGGTAGATTGTTTTATTATAAATTTAATCATTAAGTCAAACCGGGCAAGTCATGGGATTATAAATAAACGAATAAAAATTTTAATAAATCAGCTGGTGTAACGGCAATTTCTTTGAGTTGGACAAAAATTGCTTGATATTTCAAATTCAATTCATATTTTGTATCTGGCGCACTAGATGTGGCAATGGGCAAATTCTCAACTCGAACGCCAGCCCATGGTTCTAAAATTTGTTTATAACCCGCTAGTCCATAGTTTAAAAAACGGATCATGTATCTAAAAATTTTCTTTAATATTCACTCCGCCAAAACTTGCCTCAGGGTTTTCATACATGTTATATTATGAATATTTGTTTAAACATGATATATAGATTACCTTATAATTTAGAATTAATATTTAATCTGAGAAACTAGAGATTTTAAAAAGTATTCATGAGGTCATTTTTAATTTTTATTTGACCATTTTTATGGTATACCTTTTTATAATCATTTATGCACCTCATTGATATATATGTTTGGTTACAATGTCATATTCAATTATGTTGGTTTATGTTATATGACCATACTTATTCCAGCTAACACTATCGCCGGTCTCTCCTCTTTATACTTCCTGAATTTCAGTTCAGCAATGCCAAGCAAATTAAAAGGCAAATTAAAAGGCACATTATGTTTTAGTATTTTTTATAAAATTACATTTTTTTAGAGTAATATCTATTTTATTTATTTATTAGAAATTATTTTAATTATATTGTTATGCCAGTGGAGAAGTAATGCTTAGTGTTGTTAAATAGTCGAGTTTTACCGACTTCGACTCCGAGTCGAAGTCGCAATAACGAGTTTTGAGTCGATTAGTCGACTCATTTTTTAACTCGAGTTCTGAACTTGAGTCATTAACTCAAGTCGCGACTCGAGTTATTAATTTGAGTCGTTAACTCAAGTCGCGACTCGAGTTATTAATGTGATAACTCAAGTCGTGACTCCACTTATGAACTTGAATTGTTAACTCAAGTCGCGACTCGAGTTATGAATTTGAGTCGTGAACTCAGGTTAACTTAAATTTTATGAAACTCGATTACTTATATTAGTGTTGTTAATTGTTGGTTGTTATATACCCTGACCTGGCTCTCGACTAATCAGCTATAGCATGAATCCCGAGCACAGACACATATATTTTAATATTTCTTATTGAATTTATTAAAGTATATAAATATATGATTATTAGAGGTATCAATCGATAGATAATTTAAAAAACTTATTAAGTCGTTATACGAGTTATATACTTTAGTCGACTAGAAGACGAATAGTTGGGTCCTTTTTTTGACTCAGACTCAAACATCGGTTCTTTTTTTACGACTTCAACCTAAAGTTGTAGTCATTTTATTTATCCTATCTAAAATATGGGTCGTTTTTTAAAGGACTATCTAAGGTTTGGGTTGATTTTTTTCATCTGACCCAATATCCAGATCATTTTTTCGATCAAAAGGCCTTTAGGGTTGACTCATGTACAATTTTTCCGCGCTTTAAACGGCCATATCTTAGCGAGTAAACAGTGTTGGAAGATAAAATTTCATCTTTTTCTTAGTTATAGTATATACTACCTGTATACAAAATTTAAGAAAAATTGAAGGGATATGGAATTCACCATATATTAACAATATGATCGGTGCCTATATAAATGCAGAAATTTTATTTTCTGTGATATTGAATAATTTCAATAATTTTATCTGTAATTGATTTAATATATTGATATTGAATATGTATTCTTCTACTTATATCTAACAAAATGTACTTATTAAAAAAAAATTTCTTAATGTTAAAAAAAACAAAAATTTTTTACTTTTATATAACTTTATAGCATAGCCCAAAATTTATTTAAAAAGATAGATTTATTTTGGGAGAAAGAAATAAAGGAGGGATTAAAAAATAACCCCCCTCCCCCCTTTATAAAAAAAATCTTAAACAGCTTTTGATATTATTTATTTTAAAAGTATCATGAAAACAAATGAAAATAATAATTTATTAAAAAGAGGAGGAAAGGAAAAAGGGAGTTACCAAAAAAATAAAATGATTCCATCACTCCCTTAATTAGGTGCCAGCTAGGCGTTGACAAATTAATTATAAGAAATAAGAATTTATTATTTCAGAGATTTAGTATAAAATTATTATTATTTTTATTTGAATGAAATTAAAAAAATATATATTAAAATTTAAATGGATGAAAATTACGAATACGAAGTAATATTATATATATATTACAATTTATTGCTAACATAATTATAAATTGTAGGCGGATCATATGGATCAAGACCATAATTTAAGTCAAAGCTCTTTTACCTCCTCAGCCAATACATATACTTCTTCAATATTTAATACCAATTTCAATATAAAAAATATGTTTGAAAATACACCTAATAAATTAAGGCGCAAAAGTGTGCATTGAGAAAATCTACAGTATCCATACAGCTACAAGTAAAATATATTTGTAAAATCTATTTTTAATATATTTTAGCCAACCTTAAAAATCATATTAAAATATCACATCTAGATATTATTTTTCAAACTGAAGAAATATTGCCCAAAAATTTATCAGGTATAAGAAAACTACAACCTGAAGAAAATAAACATTTAAATAAACTAATACTGATATATATTGTTAAAAATAATTTATCGTTTAACCTATTTGACTCTAGCTAATTTAGGGATAAATTCGCTTTTATATTTAAAAGGGAAAATATACGGACAAGGCAAACTGCCAAAATATATTTGAAATTGATTTATATTTTATTTATTTATAATATTGGCACTGTGTTATAAGAATGTTAGATTAATTATTTTAAAAAAATATATGAAAATTATAATATACAATATAAATCCCTCCTAATGATGGCGCTTTTTAAAAATTAAATATTTTTTCAAAAAAATAATTATTGTAATGTTAATAAAAGATAAATAAAAAATAGAATAAAATAATATCATAAACCAAAATTATTATTTTAATTATATTGTTATGCCAGTGGAGAAGTGATGCATAATGCTTAAAAATCATATTGATTTGTTTTAATTATTTTTTAATTACAATATTGTCTCTTTAATAAAAAGTTTAAATTTTAAAATATAATTAGATTTATAAAGTAAAACCACAATTATTTAATATAAAACTGTTATATATTTAAAATTTAATATAATCTAATTTTTGTAACCATACCTATTATTACTTTTTGTTTTTCGTTTGATAATATATATTCTAATTTAAAAATTTATATTTTTAATCTAATTTTTGTAACCTTACTTATTATTACTTTTTGTTTTTCGTTTTGATTATATGTATTCTAATTTATATTTTTAGATAATATATATAAAGTGTGTGTATGAATATAAAAATAATAATAAAATATATTTTTACTTACTCTCACCATAAGTTATTCTCCTTATTCTCTTTATGGTGCTCCGTAGGCAAAAAAAACTCGCCACTAACAATGTAAATATGAATAATAAAAAAATTATTAAACGAAACAAATAAATTCTATATAAAGAAGGAGATATAAGGTAAAATCATTTTAAAATTATTTCCATTATGTTTTCTTTCAAACTCGTTAATATTCCTTGGGAAATTTCTGTTTACGATATACTATTTGAATTGACTTACAATTGTGATGAGCACTACTCAAGGATACTGGGTAGTGACGACGTTTTATTTGAATTTGTGAACCTTAAGGAAATGATTAATTGTTTTGAATTATTGAATGGTAAATATTACGTATACAAGAAGTCGGAGTTTATCCAACTACATTGTATTTTTGTTAAAATATGATATGTTATAATTTCTAATATATACGATTTATTAATAAAACATGGATATAAAACCAGAATTAATATACAAAATTCCAAAATTGGTTGGACTACTTACTGAGATTTACTTACGCAGAATATTAAGTTATTTTTCGACCAGCACATTATCGGACTCTATTAAAATAAATACTTTGCTTAATAATTTATCAGACGAGGTCTTTGACAATAATAAATCAATTTGTTCCGATACCGACATATTAGATCTTAAAATAGTGACAAAAAAGTTAAGTTACCTTTTACCTGTGCAAGATAAAAACATTTTAATAAATAAATTTAACTTATTACAGCAGAACTCGAGTGAGAATTTCATGCAATAAGAGAATCTAAACTGCATAAAAAATGTAATTTTTCGGACGATAGTATATTAAAAGAAAAATTATGTACATCTACCTTAAATGACAAAATAAAATTTATATTTTGTAAAAATATTAATTTAACTTTAAATGATATGGTAGAATTAGGAATTAAATTATATAGTATCAATGATAAATCAGATGTTGATAATATAAGTTATATGAATAACGATAAAAAGTCTGATAAAGATAAACACTTTAACAATAGAAATAGAAATGACAATAATAATAGAAAGAAAGAAAGAAAGAAAGAAAGTTTTAGACCTGATAATAATTTTAGAAATAATTATGATAATAGAAATAGAGATGAATTACAATAATAATTTTAGATACAATAATAGGAATTACGGTAATAATAATTTGAGATACCACGATAATTGTAATAACTATAACTACAATAACAATCGCTACAACCTACAACAATAATAATCAATCTAATTATGGTAGAAATAACACATGGCATGATAATAATCAAAGAAAACAGATCCAATACGGTGACGGAAATCGTAACAATTACCAATCTTATTACAACAATTCAAATAATTATAGAGGTAGTGATAATAATCAGAGAAAGCAAATACAATATAACAACAACTCAAATAATTATAGAGATAGCGACAACAATAATAGAAAGCAAATACAATACAAACAATGATTATAATATGAATATTGAAGAAATTATTGAAGAGAGTTGACTCTACAAAGAACAGAGATGATAACGATTTCAATGTTAACAACTTATCTGGTGACATGATCAATGACAAAGATAATGCATTCATAACTACTTTAAAAGTGAACGATATTGTTAAATGTATGCATGTCGACACAGGCTCAAAACATACTATTTTACCTCATGGTCTGGCT
The DNA here is from genome assembly GCF_954871325.1 of Gordionus sp. m RMFG-2023. Taxonomy (NCBI): domain Eukaryota; kingdom Metazoa; phylum Nematomorpha; class Gordioida; order Chordodea; family Parachordodidae; genus Gordionus; species Gordionus sp. m RMFG-2023. The sequence goes on along the minus strand of NC_088775.1, from coordinate 10,410,028 downwards.
AAAAAACTTAGTATGAGATGTTAAGAAATCCGAGTTACAACTTACCGCTTATGACGGAAATTTAATTAAGATCATCGGCATCACTCAAGTTAAAGTGACTTATGAAGGTATCTCAAAATGATTACAAGCGGTAGTCGTCGAATCAAGTAAAAATGCCTTGTTGGGACGTACATGGATCAATGCCTTCAAAAATATTTTAAATATTATAGCAAATGTTGACACTAATTACGAAGATGAAATAAAAAAATTGATTAAAGAGTGTGAATCCAAATTGACTAATGGGCCAATCAACAAAGCAAGTGCCAAGTTACATTTAAGAAGAGATGCCCAACCTAAAATTATACCGCCTAGACGTATTCCATATTCAAAAATTGATCTAGTAAGCAATGAACTTAAGAAATGGATACATGATAAAATAATTGAGCCGGTGAATGATGTCCGATGGGCAAGTCCTGTTACCGCTGTCTATGAAGATGATGGGAGCATTAGGCTTTGTGCTGATTTTAAGGACACTGTAAACCCAGCTCTAGAAGATTTCAGATACCCTCTACCACGAATCAATGATCTAATAGCTAAACTTTCAGAAGGAAAGAAATTTACGAAGATTGACTTTAAAAATGCTTGCTATCATATACCAATTGATAAAAGTTGCAGAAGTATTTTAACCATATCTACGCACAAGGGATATTACCAATTTACTAGACTCAATTTTTCAACAGATCATGGATCAAATCTTCGGTGTTATGGATGACGTTATATTTTACATTGATGATTTACTTATAACTGGAAAAAACGATGAAGATCACCTTAACAACATAAAAAAAGTGTTTGATAGAATATCATCGTTTGGGCTAATACCTAACCTTAATAAAAGTGTGTTCTTTAAAAACAAAGTGAGGTTCCTGGGTCATAATATTGACGCCAAGGGGATTCATGCTAATCACGACAAAATCGAAGCAATAATTAATATGCCAGAGCCAAAATCAGCTGCTGAATTATCAACATTTCTGAGAATGGCTGGCTACTATAGAAAATTTTTGAACAATTTTGCAGAGATTGCCGATCCTCTATATAAGATTGTCAACAAAGAAATATGGGCTTGGAACATAGAACACTCTAAAAGTTTTAATGATCTTAAGAAGTTGATTAGTCTTCCACCTGCTTTGACATATTTTAACCCTGAATTACATATAGGTATAGCCACTGACGCATTGAAATGTGGTTTAGGAGCTGTACTATTTCATACTGAAAAAGATGGTAAAGAAAAACCTATGGCTTTCGCTTCAAGAACTTTATTAAAATCCGAAATGAATTACACCAATATTAAGCGTGAAGCTCTCGCTATTATGTTCGGTAAAAGGAGGTACAAGGAATACTTAATCGGCACAAAATTTACAATTATTACTGACCATAAACCTTTAGTTCACATTTTACCAAGGGTCTTAAGGATAATAACACCATGCCCATAAGACTCCAGAAGTGGAATAGTCATAAATGATATTAAGAACAAAGGCCTATAATGAATAATATTTATAAAAACATTGATTTGGAATTAAATATAATTAAGGATTGTCTTTACAAAAGCAACAGAATCATAATTCCGTCTTCTATGAGAAAAAATATACTACAGTCATTACATGAAGGTCACTTGGGATCAGGAAAAATTAAATCCTTAGCCAAAGATTACATGTGGTGGCCTGGTATAAAAAATGACATAGTAATGGGTTGTGACGATTGTAACATATATCATGATATTCCTATAAAGATACAAAAACCATGGGTTTCGGCAACCAAACCGTTTGAAAGGATACACATAGATTATGCGGGTCCGTTTTTCACAAAAAATTGGTTGATAATAGTCGATGCCTACAGCAAATTTCCAATTATTATTCCTGTTAAAAATATTACGACTGAAGTTACTTTAAAAGAAATCTTTAAAACTATTTCGCTATATGGAATACCTGAAACTATATTTACTGATAACGGCACTAACTTTACGAGTAACGATTTTGAAAAATTTTGCAACAATTTCGGTATCAAACATGTGCTCACATCTGCTTACAGCAATCCAATGGCCAGGTAGAACGCATGGTGAGAACGTTCAAAACACATGTGAAAAGGAATATTAAAATTGACCTAGATATCGCACTTGGCAAATTTTTATTTAATTACAGTAATACGCGTAATGATACTACAGGAGTTACACCATCTCAGAGAATGTTTAATGATATTAGAATTAAATGGGACTTATTAAAACCGTTGGAGGAGAAAGAGAATAAAATAAACGTTACTTTACCACGAAATAGAACCTTTAACGTAGGAGATTTTTGGTACAAAGTACATGATGATAAATGGTGCAAAGGCATGATCACACATAAAGAAAGTGACATGATGTTCCAAATTAAGACAGAGAAAGGTATTTTGAGGAGACATTTAGATCAAATAAGAATTAGAAACTGTTTTAACACAATTATTAACTATGACTCTAAGGATTCTTTTAAGGAGGGAAGTGTGGACATAAATATAAAAATTACTGATAATAACGATATAACACCTATTTCTAGACCTGTGCGAATTAAACAAAAACCTGTTTATTTAAAAGACTACATAACTTAAAATATAAAATAAGTATTAAATTGCATAAAGTAAATTAAATATTAAAACGCTTACACTAAAACGCAAAAAATTAAAACGCTGAAAATATTATATAACAATCTTATTGATTTATTATTCTTCATTTATTCTTATATCCAATTTAATGAATTATTATTTCTCATTATTCGTAACACTGATGATAATAACAATTTTGAAAAATGATAATAATAACAACTGAGGTGACAAGCAAGCTATATGACAAAGTCACGATTTATAAGGACAACTTACGATAAGGATATCAAGCTTGCGATTTAAACAAACCAATGTGCAAAATCGATTTAAACAAACCAACGATTGGGACAAGCCAACGATATAATGACTTGTGAAACACCATGATGAACAAACTAACTACGATAACATAATTAAAGTGTGAAGGCTTTTTAGAAGAAGGAGAATGTTATATATTCAAAATTTAATATAATCTAATTTTTGTACTTACCTATTATTACTTTTTGTTTTTCGTTTTGATTATATGTATTCTAATTTATATTTTTAGATAATATATATATAGTGTGTGTATGAATATAAAAATAATAATAAAATATATCTTACTCTCCCCATAAACGTTATTCTCCTTATTCTCTTTAAAAACATTTTATTTATCCACTAACTACAGTACAGCATTGGAGAATTGTCTTTGTTATAATATGAAAGAATTAAGATTATCAAAGAAGCATCAAATTTTGTTATTTTTATTTTGTGGATAAAAATATATTTATATACAAAAATATAAATATAGATGAACGATGAAATATGAAATATGTACAAAAATAAAAAGAAATATTTAAAAAATTTAGTGAAATCTACCATACAAATCTTTAATTAACCTTTTAAAATGATTTAATTATATTAATCAAGGGGTGTGATAAATAAAAATAGCTTATAATATTGGAATTTTTAAAAATGAAATGACAAAACATGTGATAAATATAAAATATACATCACAGAATATATAGGCAACAACCAGAATGTTTTCTTGAAGGGGGGGGGGGTTATTGGAGGTTTGAAATTATTTTGTATATTTCAATCAGAGAGCATGCTAGATTGACCGAAAATGGTTTATTTTATTACATTTCACTTATACTATGAAAATGATTTTCTGGCATGGTTCCAAAATTTAATGGGGTACCCCTCCCTCTAGAAGCTCTCTCTCCCCCTTCCTTAGTTGCCTCCTTGAAAGTTCAAGATTCTGCCATTGTTTTTTATAATTGCATATAAAGATGCAAAAGAAATTTTCCCCTAAGAAATATGAAAAATTCCCAGCATTTGCATCTCTAAACATTACCTTTATATTCGATTCAATAATAAATGTGCGTCATTCATTCATTCATCCATTCTTTCAATTTTAATTTTTAAATTAATCAAATAACAAATGTTATAAATAAATTTCATATATTTGATAAACAGAGAAAGCTTAAGGGTAGTGTTTTGTGATCTTGACTTGAACAGGGAAAAACATATTTAGTAATTTTTAGAGCTCTTTAAAATGGGGGGGGGGGTGTTATTTATATCTTTTTTTTACAGTAATTTTTTTCTTTTTTTAGAAACAGTGATTTTTTAAAAAAACATAATATTTATTTTAAAAATTTAATGTAATATAGTTGGGTAACTCTGCATGTATAGAAAGCACGATTCGCTCAAGGCAATGCGAAATTTTTCCTCAAGCGATAATGCTTTTCGAATCTCATCAGAGCTATTGGCTTGGTTTTGTAAATTACCCAAGGAAATTTCTTGTCGCATGAGTGAATCGCTATAGACACAGCGTATTTGCTTTATTTTTAGTCCCGCTCATAACCCCCTAAATATTTTCTATTTTCTCCTACCTCCTTTCCAACCCTATTTTATTTTAATGAAGATCTTGCGTCATACCCTTCCCCCTCCACCCCCAACACCCTTATAGCAGAAGTGCCTCTCAGTTTTAAAAAAATATATAGTTCAAATTTAACGAAAGCAGAAAATAATTAACTCGCGTCTTGATACTTAGCGCATCTTATTTGGCGCGCTTTAAGTCGAATTAGCTCATTTTCAGTCTTTGCCTTGATTAAATGATGACACTAATCTCCTTTTTTTAAAAATATTCATAATATCTCTGAAAATTTTTTATTAATAAATTCAGTGAGTGCGGGACATGAGTAATTATTTATAATTCTTGTCCGATATAAAATTAAAAGGAATGCTCAATTTTTATAAATATTTTAATGCCTCCTAACTAGAGTGATAATCTAGATTAATAGTGCACTCGAATTTGGTAGTGTTTATGATCCTATCTGAGGCTAAAGTAGCTTTAATATTTATTAATAAATATGGTTAATATAATTTTAAAGTTTCCAGTTATTTATTACTACGTGCCTTGTGGTTAAATCAGATAAGGTGGAAGTTCATGACTAAAATAAAAAATGAATACATTATAAAAAAGGATATTAGTTTTAATTTTAGCCGATTTTTCACTAAGCTTAATTAACCTTAGCCGATTTTTTCACCTAAATATTCGGCTAAGCCAAGTTGGATTCCTAAAATTAGTCGATTACACAACACTATTTATATATATGAGAAATCCTATATTTAAAAATTTAAATATTATTTTCTTAAAAAACAAATTATACACTTCATACATATTTTTTTTATATAAAATAGATTGTTGTGATGATTTGATGAAACCAGGGACCCGAACCGTTATTTATAACAGTTTGGTTACGGTTCATTATGTAAAAAAAATTATAATGGTTACGTTTTGATTACGGTTTTTAAGAAGAAATTTATAAAGGTTCGGTTCGGTTCAGCTAATTATAAAGGTTTATAAAGGTTCATTACGGTTAGAATTTTTTTTTTATTGAAGCAACACCATCTTCTAATTTATTTTTATTATAAGCATCTATGAAAAAATATATAAGATTCAAATTAACTCATTTTTAAATATATTATTTGAACGTATAAGTAATATATTTTCTAATATAAATGAATTCCTTTTTGTTCGTTGTAACGATAACACAAATTTTAGCCCTGTAAAAGCCCTTTCTACAGAAACTTGTGTTGCGGGAACCGCCAGTACTATAAGAGCTAGTGTATATAATTCTGGATACTCAAATTATTTTCATTTGTAAAATATAAAAACTGAACTAGTTTAAATCGGTTTAATCGTTTTTATAAAAGTTCTTTATACTCCTTCAAAAAATAATTATATCGGCTCGATTACGGTTAGGGTTCAGATATTTATAACGATTTATAATGTTTTAACGGTTCATTACGGTTCACTCCGGGTCCCTGAATGAAACATGTTGACGATTAAATTAAAACCCATGTAGCGTCACCAAGTGAGACGTAAAATTATGATAAAAAGGAACATGTTTTTTTTTTAAAAAAAAATTTACTAAAGCGGAAATCAGTATACCCAAAATATTTTATATTATATATTATATCTTAAATCGGACTGAACAAATTAATTTATAGGAAGAAAAAATTCCGGGACGAGCCTGTAAAATCCAATTTGATAAAGTATTCACAAATATTTGTCTTGTTAACAATCTTTCTTTTAATCGATCAAAAATAGAATTCTGTACAAATAATATTTTAAGAAATTAATTTAATTGGATTAATTTCATCTAAAAGTGACATTTGATCTGAATAAATTTTTTTTTTAAAAATATTCTTTGGATCAGACTTGTAAAATCAGGTTTGATGCAGAGTTTACGAATATTTGCCTTGTTCAATTTCCTTCCAATCGATCAAGAATAGAAATATGCATACAAATAAAAAAATAAATAAATTGAATTCATCTATATGTATATATATGATAGTTCTTACTGTTTGGGCATTAACTATAAGTTTATTGTATAATCAATTTATTTTATTTAGGTTGTAACATTTTTAAAAAAATTTGAAAAGTTTCAAAACTTCTGCAAATTTTAAGATTTTAAAATAATTTATAAAATTTTATAGTATTATGTTTTGGAGATGTTTTTATTTCCATTAAAGTTTTGAAAGTTTATATGAATTTAATTTTGATATTTTGGACACAGTCTTCCTTATATGATATTAAGATAACTTTATTTAAAAACTCTAAAGACTCTAAATAGCAATGTAATATCGCGAAATTTTAGAAATGGGGCATAGATTTAAAAGAAAAACGAATAAATAAATGTCATATTGGGATAAGAAATTCCAGGTAATTCAGAATCTCTCTATTTTGAATCATTTGTAGAGGGTGATTTTAAAATTTCAAAAATCTAGTTTAGCCGAAAATATATTTTAAAACTCACACACTCACACCCTAATTTTCAGACACTTAAAATATATATAATAACTATATAAATTAGCAGTTAGTTCCAAAGTTTAAGGCAAAATTGCCTAAAAATCCTATTATGAGTACTCTATATATGCGGGAATACATTACTAGTCATAAATTTTTAAATTTAAAAATGCCTCAATAAATGATATGCAATTGAGAGATTTCCATCCCAAATTCCATAACCCAATACGACATATATATATATATTGATAAAAAAACATTTAGAATGTAATATGATTGAGTTCCCAAGAAAACTTTAGAAAAATAAATTAATAACAAATTATAATTAGTTAACCATATAGTATCTAATGGTGGAATTTTTTTTTTGATTAGGTTAATTTAAAAGAAAAATATATTTGTTTATTATTACATATATGTCTAAGGCGTAATCCTATATGTATACACAGAGCCGTAACTAAAGGAGAACAATTGGGGCTTAGCTCTCTAGGCCCTCTCCCTTAATTTATTTTTCAGTACACATGCATTTAAAAGTAAATTATTATTATTAAAGAAGTATGAAATACTACATAAATTACGCATAATATTCCCTAATCCAGTCATTTTTTTAGAATATATTTTACTAAAATTATTTTTCAAAAAATATTACTTAATTTTTATTTTAAGCTGCTTATTACCGAATCCCCTTCTAAAAATAACCAAATCTACATTATACTATTGGTGTATTAGAAAAAGAAATACATAATCAATATGATTGAAGTATGCACTTTTTTAAAAAATGTGTCGCTTCCCCATCCCCACAATGCCCAATAAGCAAAAGGTTTTAGCAATGACTAGATAATTATTTTTAAGGTTAAAAGCCTAAAAAATTTTATTCTTTGTATCTACAAACATAAACGCCAATTTTTTGTTCTAGAATTAATTGATTGACGTCAATCAAGATACAACAGAATGAGGTAGTTTTCAACAGAGCCTAGTTCTCTACCCCTCCTTCAGTCTATGTAATGCTGAGCCCCTTCCAATGACTAAAAAAAGAAAAAATTGTAATGATAAAATGGATGATAACTTTGATTAACTTTGTATCTTAACTAAGAGGTTCTCCCCCAATTTAACCCCCTTCAACTTCAAGATTGCCAATCTAAATGTTATCTCATTATTTTATTTATTATTTTAATTAAGAATGAGTTTTTCCAGTCCAGTACATTTCTGAAATGTTTTGGCCCGATCCGGGTGTTTTTAAAATTAAGTTCTGCTAGGATTATACACAAAAGGTCATTTTATGGTCTCGATCTTGGTCTGAAATTTTGTTATTTTGAATAATTATGACAGTATTAATGTATGCTCCAAACTCTGACAAGTATAATCTCTCTTTTTTTTTAAAAAATGGTGGAGTAACTCACGGGTGATTCTGGTGAAAAGGTTTAGTGCTTAACTATATAGTAAATCCTAATTTGCGAACCATTTAAAGACCAAAGATTTCAGTATCCTATGACATATGCTCGAATGTTCATAATAATTTGAGAAATAAATATGATTTCATTTGTAAAAACAAATTTTTTTACCTTTCATTTAAAGAAAGATTCCAGTGAATGGGGAAAGTCTCCATTCAATCCACCCCCCCCCCCCCCCTACCCTTCCATCCCAGAAGTCCGTATTCAAATTTGTTTTAAAATAAATAATTGTTTTACTATAGTTTAAATTTTTATTTATATTAAATTTTATAAAAATTAACAGTATTCTTGATATATTATGTAAATATGTACGATTCCAATATATAAATATTTAGTTAAGATCCAGAATTTAAATAAAAATATTTTATAAAACATTATATATTATTTCATTTTTTTAAAAATTAAAAATCTTTAAAAAATTGCTAAATTTTAAATATCAAAAAAAATAATATTTAAAAAAAAATGAATCACTTTATATTCATTTTAATAACTATTCTATATATGTTAGCGACTGGAAAAGGTATATACATTATGATTAAGAGATTCAATTCTTTAACTTAAGTCTATCCCTACATTCACAATTAGCATGAATTCACGAAGTAGGCTAAAATATGCCTATCGCCCTAAATGCGCGCTAACTGTGAAAGCTGGGTTATATATTTATGGGAAGTGAATGTATAAATTGCAGAAAATTATCTATTTGAATTTGGACCTAACCTAGATGTTTAACTCATTATTAGACTTTTCTTTTGAGCCTTTACTCTGTGTTCCAGTTTATCTTACTTTTGGCTAAACAGGTTTTGAACTAGGACACTTCATTTTAATTTGTTTAAGGTTTTATATTAAATAGATATGATTTGTTAATTTATATATTTTTTTGGTATTTTACTTAAATCTTGTTTCTTATTTCGAAGAATATTTTTTTGCAAGTAACATTAATGAAACAAATCAATTAATAAATTTAAAATTATTTTTTGATTTAGATCATTTTAAAATGTTCTTAATTAGTTTTATGATGATCAAGATAAGCTCCGCCAAGAATAGGGGACGTTTGAAACCTGTTTCCAGTTCTGAATAATCTGTTTCCGGTTTTTAAATTATTTTCAAAATGGTTCTGGTTTGTAGATTGGACCTGATTTCAAGGGCTCTAGGTTCTGGTTCTAAACTCCTTTTTTTAAGCAATGAAATAAATTATTTCAAAAATAAATTAATTGAAGCATCTAAGAATTAATATCACGCACCCTCTTAATCATTTTTTGCTGTTGTTAAAATCAGTTTAGATTTCTTTTTCCGGTTCTTAAAACCTTGAAGAGAAGGATTTCGGGTTCGGATACCAGTTTCCAGATTTACCGGTTTATATCTTTTTTGGTTTCAAGTTCTTATCTTAATAAAATTTATAATTTAACCAGCGTCCTCCCTTATAAAAAATTTGGTTAGTATAATGTTAATAGTTTTTTTTAAAAAACGATCATTTGGAAATCGAATGATTTTTTATAAACTTCCAAAAAACGATTTAGAAAAAAATGTGATGTCTATCATAGGACTTTTCTTTCTTCCTTTATTTAGTTTATATTTTATTTTTTTTATTCAAAAATCAAATTTATAGCCCAAAGGTAATTTACATTATTTACATGTATTTTAATAAATAGGGGAGTTTAGGGTAAAATAGAGTCAAGGGATATGTAAATTTAAAACTCAATTCCTTTTAATATTAATCAAGTCTAAAGTCTGAAATGTAATCAGATGATAGATGATTAAGAGATAAGCAGATACTTCTTACGGATATTAAGAGATAAACAGATACTTCTTACGTCAACCCATGGGAATTTTTGTACTTCAAAATAAAATAAGAAGACATTTTTATAGTATTTTTGTCGAATAAAAATTAGTAATGAATTTAAGTGTACCGTGAACATAAATTATATATTGAATCAAAGCTTTAACCCTATTCTATCAGATGTGCCATATCATAAGAATTAACTAGTATTTTCCATAATTAATTATTTTTTATTAGATCATAAAATTTCAGATTTATAGTATTTCTTTTTATTTTATTTTATATATGATAAATCTATAAAAATATTTTTTTATAGCCTCTTATGGGTATCCGGAAATACCCTCTTTTATTCTGGCTTGAAAGAGAAATAGAATATTAATTATATAATTGGAGATAAATTAGTCAGATACTCTTTGAGATATTAGTCAATATTTTTCATTAATATCTACAGATTTTATAAGGATTTTTTTAAAAAAAAAATCTATTTTGATATTCCTCGATCTGCCCTGTATTATATTCTATATTCTGTAATAATATTTATTTTTGTAAAAAAATAGAAGGTCGCGGGAACTCGTTAACAAGGTAAATATTTGTATTCTATTTTAAAATATTTTTTTTGTAAATAAATTACTAATTAATATAATACATTTTTATAAGTCTACTTAACATTCATTACCCTTACTAATATCAAAATCTATATAATTTATTATAAATAGAGGTCTGCAAACCCCTACCCGGTCCGCTACGGCTCGTTCGGCATGGCTTGGTTTGATAAATTATTTTCCAAACCCGGCCCCTTATAGTTTCTTAAAAAATTTGTCGGCCAGTAAAAACTTTACGAAAAGTTAGCCCCGGCCCGTTAAATTTTATTTGTACGAATTTACCGGCCATGACATTCTTTATATCTCTACCTAATTTTTTTCCTCAGTGATAAGGCTCCTATATCTCTCCTTTATGGCTATCTATTTCTATGACAAACCATTTTATAAATCAATTTTTGTTTGTTATATATATTATAAATAAACTGTTTAATGTTTTTCGTCCTTAAAAATATTTGAGCTGGATTATGCGGATAATTATCTTTTTCAAATTTTCTCTGACTGGGCTAGAATTCCTTTAAGAAATTTATTGCTGGTTTGGGGGGATAAAAAAATATTTAGAATTTTGTTCAGAACGGATCGCAAAAAATTGATGTAGATAGGACTCTAGTTTATAAATAGATATCGCTGGCTGAGTATTATAGTACTCTATGTCCATCCACTTATTCGCAAAATGCATTTTTTTCACAAATCAATCCTTTCAGAACTGTATTTTTTCATATCAACAATAAAAATGCTAAAATATAATATAGAAAATCGTTTATTTGCATTATTATGGTGTGATCTTATCGTATCTAAAATACAATAAACATTTTTAGAAAAGTTCTCCTGAAAAATTTTGAAATATGGCTGTATAACAATATATTATTCAGCCGATATATATTATTTTTTAACGATTGATTTTAAGAGTGTAGACGCTATTTTGTATAATCTCCATGTAAAGTTTACTATGTATGTAGAATATGATTTATTTTTATAAATAAATAAATATAAACGTATAAATGGCATTATCAACACGGAGCCATAAAATTACGTCTACAACAACTTTCGATATGTAAATTTTTAAACAAATTTTAATGAATCGATCATCAGTATAAAGTATGCTAATATGTCATTCGTATATCATTTCCAATCTGGGAAATAGCATTTAGATCCAAAAGTGATTTTGGAATCTTGCAAAAAATATCATTTTATTTAGGCTTTTATTTTGCTTATTTGAAATAAAACACGTAGAAATCTAAAAAAATATCATATTTTCTAGGTTGTATGGATTCCCTTAATTAATTTTTAAAAAAAATTAAGAGTGCTTCATCCAAAATATTTATATTTAACAGTTAGATAACTCAAAGTTTCTATATATAAATAAATTTATCATATAATTAAGTGTCATTTTGAAATAAGTTTGAATCAATTTTTTTTAGTTAATTCCAGGTAACGCCATGGCCTTCCGCAACTTAGATAAGAAAGTTTTACCAGCATGTTTATCAGGTTCTACTCATATTGATTCTGACGCGAAAGATTGTTACGACTTTTCTGGCTACCAATTCGCTCTCTTTCCTGAAGCAGTTACTCAGGTATAGATAAATTAATTTAAGTTTCATAAAATTTACAATTATATCAATGAAAAATCAGAGCAATATCCATTTTTTTAAACTTCGAATCGTTTATTGTGCGTACCCTTTAATTTTTAAAAGAAGATCCCATTAATATGTATACCCTACCTATTCTCAGACATTTTTGAAGTGAAAATTTTGAATAAATACTATATTTTAAAGAGATAACTCATTGATTTTGTATAATATTATATTTAAATATAAGCTGGAATATAACTATACTAAATATATAAATGCTGTACTAAGTAGTATATATTATACCTACAATACAGGGCAAAATAAGCTCTTTCAAGTTTAAAAAAACGTGAGTTAATAAAAAATAAAAAATATGCCAATAGAACCATAGTCCTGAACTTAATTATCACAATTTATTTTGAATATTCTTTTATATGTCAAATTTTATCAAACATTTTATTCAACTTATGCTAGATGAACATTTTGATGGAAGATGAAAGACTATACGTTAGGGAATTTTACACTGGATTTGATGTGCTCAAAATAGGCAAGGGAATGAAAAAACTTAATACAAGCGAGGAATCTTATAGTGAAATTAACACGACTTATTTGAAGATTCGCTCGAACACTTTTCGAAGCTTATATACATGTAAACCCATTTTGCTTTTTTTTTCTTACCAAAAATTTAAACTATATTGGTAATGAATGTTATGATGAACATCTAAATATTAGTAAGTGTATACATAGTGAGATCTTTTGAATAATTTTTGATATTTTAAATGGTTATTTTAACTAATCGTTAGGACAGATTGGTTTATTTTGAAGATTGAGGCACTTTAGTCCGCTAAAATTTATTTCCAATATATAACGTTAGAAATTGAAACCGAACATTGCCAACATAATTTATTTTTTACGACATTTATAAATAACGTTTAAAATTTTTAAGAATATAATTCCTACTTTTAATTTTTTAAAAATATTAGTATATATGATTTATCGTCAGTAATGCTACTAGGAGGGAGGGCAAAGGAGCTCAAACATGTCTACATTGGGCGGGTTTTAGCGCGCTCGCCCACGCCTTCCCATTAAAGTGAGGGTGGGCGAGCTGGTAAAAATTTTTTCGGGCGGGTTGGGTGGTTAGAAAATATTTAAACTGTGGGTGGGAGAGCGGGCGGGTTAAAAAATTTACAACTTTTTATATGATCATGTAAACATTTAAAAAAATATGCTCCCTGAAAATTAAACATTTTTAATACCAAATCGATAATGAGGATGTTGTAGGAAGAAATTAATTATAAGTAATAAATATATCTAAAACATGTTGGATTTGGTTTCCATGTAAGAATATAACAGTAACGCGTCTAAAAATCTGATTTTACCCTTTTCCCCCAAGGCAAAGAGAATTTAATTAAAAATTATTTTATAAATGCAATATTTTAAATAGATATCATTAACAGATGAGAATATGTGGCTGTTAGAGAGGGGAGCATTGCCCAACGTTATAACAAAATATTAAAATCTTAAACGAGTTTTTGTATAATTTAGCAAGATTTTAGGCTACCTAATTTAAAAAGTTTACAATTTATAAACAATTAATTTAAATTGCTTTTTTTTATATTATTAATGGTTTCACTTTTTATTTAAATATCTCACTTGATACTGCAAACGGATATCCTACTTTGATGGAAACAACAAGAAAAAGATTTATCATGGCTATCAAGATTAGCTAGAAAAATATTAGCAATTCCAGCAACCAGTGCTTTTTCTGAACGAGGAATTAGCATTGCTGGAAGGTTTTTAGTATCAATAAATATTAATTTTTTATAATTACATAAATATTTTATTGTACCAAATAAATTCCTTATCCGTAATTCAAATTGAATTTTTTTAATGCTAACTCGAGCCCCCTTTAAAAATATGAATAGCCTCCTAAATGAGATTTTTAATTATTTAATTTTTTTTCTATTTAAATTTTACTAATTTTATAATGACGAATTATATATTATCAATTCCAATTAAATTAAAATAAATATATTCATGTATATTTTATTTAAAAGTAAAATGCAATTTTATTTTGATGTGTTATTTTTCGAATCCCTAATCAATTCTATTAACAAATTTACCACTAAATCGAAAAAGTCTCACCCAAAAACGAAATTCTAAGAATAAAAGGTGTATATAAAAACTTGACCTTCAACTATACCTTTAAATAATAATAAACCACAATATGCTAATCAACAAAGTAAATTTAAAATATAGTCATTAAAATTATTTAGAAGTAGGTAGTGAAAGAAGAGAAGAGGTAGAGTCTGACTTTTAGAATGTGAAAGATTTGGGTAAAAGAAGCAACAAAAGATGCGCATTATTGTCCATCTACAAATGCTCTCAGCAGCCAGGAAAAGTAACCCGGCGAAACTCGGGGAAAATGGCAAAATGGAGAGAGGGTGAAAAACCACCATAATTTTTCTTAATTAAGCCACCTGAGTTGATAAAGGCTAGTGACGCACTGCTGAAGGTGTGCTAGTCCACAGCCATTTTGAGTTATTATTTAATTGTGAATTCAGCAAAAAAAAAGCTTTTTTTATAGTTAGTAATGAATAAAAAAATTTCTATACAAAAATTTAAAAAAAAATCCAAAAAATTATTAAAAAATCTTTTTTTTTAAAAACTTATTCATGATTTAATATATTATGTGTGATGACATTATCAACCAGTAAATTTATATTCATTAAAACCACTATTCTTAAAACAACAATATATAGTACAATCCCTCATATTATTGGTTAAATAATAACCATATTAACTAGTTATTCTTGCATATCTCATAATTAAAGGGTTAAGCATATGTTTATACCTTTCCAGATTGGTAAATATGCAACTAATTAAGGGTTAGAACAAAAAATAAACCAATGTGCCTCTATCACTCTCCGACGAAAAAGTGTGTGGTTTAGTAATCAATATTGTTTACCCTAGGAATACGCAATATGTAAGAGCGGAGTTTACCACAAGTTCGGTCCTCATCTTTATGAAACAAATAAATATTAAAATTCATCTATTTAAAGAAGAATCCTTTTTAATTTTTTTAAAAAAAATAAATAAAATTTCAAGTTTTGCCACTCATTTGTTTAGTTATCCTAGTTATTAATCCTTTTTTTATTTGTTGCGTTCAAAACTAATATCCTTTTCGTAAACAATAATTTATTAAAAATATAACTTTTCAACAAATTTTTTTTGAGGATAATCTTAATAAATTAAAGAAAGAAATTTGGAAGTGTTTAAAAAACAACTTTCTCTTGATCTATATTCTAACCCTTTTTTATGATATATATATCCATCTTTTTTAGCAACTTTTATTGATTTTAACGATGCCTGTGAATTGATTGGTGAATCGAATAATATATATGGGGTGACTACCTACAACATTTACAGATCGGGATGTTTTTTCAGGTAATAATACTAATATTATCGTTTAAACTTACACATCAATTTAGAGATATACCACTGGACAACACTCTAGATGGGGTCAAGGAAAGAATTCAATCCTCCTACCATAGAGAAACTTCAGAGGAGGTTTCGCAGGAGAATACTCTTTTTGAAGGGCACAGTAGGAATTTAATAGGCAAGCTATTTAGTAATAAGACGAACTACCAGTTAGAAATGAGTCAAGCAGAGGTAAATCGTCAGATGCCTTATATTTAAATTATATTAACAGTATTATAGTTACTATTTTCAAAGTACAGCACATGTCACCGGGGTTTATAAAATTAAGAGTTATGTTTCATTGCTTTTTTTAATAAAAATTAAATCATTTCATGCGCCCTTTTAATTTTTTTTGTAAAGCCTAATTATGGTTAGAATCGTATTAAAGTATTTTCAGTAATTTCTCTTAGCCAAGAATTTTTTTATATATTATTATAATCTTTTTTACTATTCGAAAAAATTCACATTTAAAATATAATTCTTGGGGAAAATTATCTGAAATTCATAGGGCAGATTTTGCTAAACCACTTACAACACATTCCTTTCCTTATCTGGTAAAGTTAAAAATTATGTATATTTTTAAAGTAATATTAAATAATATAATGATTTTACACTAAATAAATATTTAATAAATAATAGGGAATTTAAAAGATCCTTTTTTTTACCACTCAATATTTAAAACCACTTCATGAAAATTTTTATGGGGTCTAAAAACGCTTCTTTTTTGCATATAAAATTGATTTCATATAAGATATAAAATAGTTGTCGGATCGCATAACCGTAGAGTCATATAATGACCACTATTATTTTTTTAAATGATAAAGCTTGCATTTTGATTTCTCATTGGCATTCATTTTATAATAAAAATTATTACTATGTAAAAATATTTTTTAATTATCGTATTTTTTTGTTTATTCGAGACGAGAGCTTTAAAGAGTGCGAATTCGCGGCGATGTATACAAAAATTAATATAAATTATTATTATCATATTTTGTATACATCGCCGCGAGTTCGCTAGCTCTAAATGCTGTTCAGGTTACTATAGAATATGAGGCTTACGGTTGGATAACGGCAAGGATTAGTTACAGTTTTAAAAATAATATATTTAAAAAAAAATAAAGAAATTCGGAAATAAAAAATTGTAAAATGATTTAATTCTTCATAATCGTTAAATAATATTTTATATACCAGTATTAATATAAGAAACTAAAAAATTTACACATCCAAATTATATATGAAATATTATTGTGTATGATCATAGTCTTTTACCCATAAATTTTATTGGAGGTTACATGAAAAATTAATAATGTTTAACATTCTAGCTCGTTAATAATTGTTAGTAAAAAAATGGTAATAAAAGATAAAAATAGGGTTAAAACCGTTTCAGAAAAATTATATATTGGTTTAGTGTGTTAAATAATTATTACGATTACATTTCATATTTGAATCTAAGTTGGAATAAAGTAATTATATTTTCCCCTCTTTTCATATATATAATAATAGTTGGTGGTGGACGTAACTGGACCATATAATGCAGCCATAATATTTAACATAGACAACCCAGAAATTGATGTCAATTTATTTGTCAGAACTTTTCATGAAGTAATTTAACGATCATATATTATATTATATTTATATACATTTATTTTCAGAAAATAATTTGTCACTCTTAGATAAAGATAAGACATCGTTTAAATTTTTATTATCATTATATATCAATGAACCCCCGGACTATAATTTTTTTTATCCCAAATAATTTTTTGTTTATCACATAAATACTTTAATTTATTTAACATTATATATGGTATAATAAGCCATTTAATAATAATGAGATATTAAAAAGTTAGTATTTAAATAAAAATGAACGACATAAACGTTTGATAAATCAGAGTCGCCATTTCTAATCTAATTATTTGTTTACGTCGCTTTAAGCACTGACAGTATTGATTCTTTTAGAAAAAGATTGAATCAATTTTTCATATTTTCTTTTGGGAAATCTCACAAATATTTAACCCTTTTTAACAAATCACATTTTTTTAAAGTCAGATGTGTGACTATGTATTTTTTTTAAAATAAGGCCCAAATATTATCTACTGGTTTATTTCAGCACAACACATATTACTTAGAACCAGAGTATAAAAAAATTGTGATGAAAGATTTTTGCATAAAAATTATAAAATATTAAAATTAATCATTAGTATTTTCAGAAAATATTTTGTCATGAAAATCCTTTCTTTATAAAATTTAAGAATTTGGGGTTTTTTCGTTCAAAAGAGTTAGATAACGGCGTATTATTCAATAAAAATATAACTTAAATATTTTAAAAAGAAAACAATAGCAGACACAAATCATGAAAACATATAATATAATTACAAAACTTATACTTTTATAAAAAAAAATTTTCTCGGATATTAGAGTGGCCTTCATTTTGATTTGTATAATTTACTAAAATTTGAATATCTTTATTAATATATTCAATAAATTTATAGATTTCATGCTTAATATATAGCAGAGACCTGCAGATTTTCGGCCCGGCCCGGATTTTTTAAAAAATTTTTAGGCCCACGTGTATATTTAAAAAAATTAAATTCAACCCACCCAGTGCAGGGCGGGCCTTCAGGTCTCTGCTGATATATAGGGCATATAAACCTATTCTTGAGATTTTAAGAGTAATTTTATTCCATTAGTCTCTTCTTAAGAAATTTTATGTCGGCAATTTAATATTGTTACGAGAACAAAATTTATGAAGATCTAATTTGATTTCAGGTTTGATTTTCTTTTTACTATTAATTTAAAGGCTATAATCACCCAAAAAGAAGACGGTATAATATATAATACTAAAAAAGTTATTAATGGATCGATCGTTTCTGACTCAAAATTTTATCCAAAGCATTTGGTCGCTGTAATTCAATTATGGATTGCAAATAGCCCTAGAAGAGATATCTTGCCGGAAGGGTTCTATATACGTTTACAAAGAAATTTCAAGAAATGTGATGAGGTCTGAAGTGGTATACATGATAGCCAATGAAATATGCTAAATTGAATTTCAAATATAAGACGGTGCATTTTATTTAAAATTGTTTTTGAATGATTTATATTTTAATATGATTATTAAATATATAATATACTTTATTTACATTTTATAATATAATAGTGGGTATCCATGATTTTATTTTGAGGAGGGGGGGGGGGGTCATATAAATTCAAAATTTTTTAAAAAAGGAAACTAATTTGGGAGGGTCAAATATCCCTTTAAATAACCTTCTAAATATATCACTAATATATCTACATATTTAGAATTATTCACTGTATTATTATAAATAATGTTTTTATGATAAATAAAACTTGATTAATGCCTTTCTAGTTTTTTTAAATATATATAAATATATAATTTGGCGGGAAGTTTGATATTTATGCCATTAATTAAAAGCGTGAAAAAAAGAAAACTAATATTTCACCTAGATGTAATGTCCTGCCACTCCTCAATCATTATTCCTTTGCTATTTCAGTGAATTTTTTTTTAAAGATTTATTAATTAAGTTACATCTCATTTTACAAAAAATCAAGGATTAGAGTAGATGACAATAAAACAAATTTTTATCATACGGCAGTATAATCATAAAGAATTTTGTCATTAAAATTTATAATTTAAGTTTTATTTTTTAATATATGAACTACATTTCTAAATATTCAAATATCACTGTTTCAAGCTTTAACTAATTCTGGTTAGACCCTTAGTTTGAAGCCAAAAAAAAATCTAGAACCTCGTGGTTAAGCCAAAAAATTACCTTACAGTGTTGTCAAAAACCTCTGTTTAACTTTAGGCACTTAAAAATAAACGATTAAGTCAAGATTTTGGCGAAAAAATATTACCCCCCAAGCCTTGGGATATCGCATATAGATAGCAGAAAGGTTTGGTCTTTTCTGACCAAATATCGAGGCTTGAGTAATATTATTTGGGTTAAAATCTTGATTTAGTCGATTTTTAAAAAGTGCTTAAATTGAGGATTTCGACAACACTACCTGGAACCTTACCAAAAAATTTGGCTCTGCTTTAGAGATTAGGCAAAAGAAAATTGGATTTAAGTTCGATATTAAGCTAAATATTGGCTAAAGCCTGGGACACTGTTCTAGAGTCGTCTTGAAATAGTTAATTTTACAATAATTAAGTGACATTTGATCACGTCGACACTTTTGACTGTCTGAGATTTGTAGATTTACATTATATTTAATTTTATCTAATAAATTTGTAGTTTTACATTATATTTAATTTTATCTAATATCGTATGACAATCAAATTATTTATAAATATCGAATATCAATATTATGTCAATCAATAATTTATTACTGGTAAGAGGGACGTGAGATTTCATTCCTTTGTGATCAATATAAGAATAAATTAGTTATATATATATTATATCTTTTGGGAAAAACCCATATTTATTATAGTTTCCAATTTTTTAACTTCTAAAAACTGGACTCTCTATTCTACTAATCCTTTTTTTTAAACAAAGGATATAACAAATTATAAATCAGTCATAGCTTACGTTAATAGAATCTCTGAGCTATTTTACAATAGCCAAGTTAAATTTACAAACATATCAGATTCTTTCTTTAAAATAATCAATTAATTATTAAAAAAAAATTTATTTTAATAAAAAAGTCATTTTCAATTAATGGTTTTTTTTTCCTGTTCAACTTGCAATTTTCTATTAAAATCAAAATTTATATTTTTTACTTGCTTAAAAAAAATATCCATACGAAATTAAGTCTAAATAAAATGCATTTTAGGTATAACACAATCTAAGTCTGGCCCAAATAAAATGCGACCCACATGCCCCACGGACTCTTAAGCTGGCTTTATTAACTTTAGGACTTAAGTATAAAAAAAATATATTTACAAATTTAACAAAAATTAGGTACTTAGTTAAATATCGAATCGATTTTAAAATATACTGAATTAAGAAATATTTTCATTCCAATAATATTATTTAATGCAAGACGAAACTAG
Organism: Gordionus sp. m RMFG-2023; assembly: GCF_954871325.1. Taxonomy (NCBI): domain Eukaryota; kingdom Metazoa; phylum Nematomorpha; class Gordioida; order Chordodea; family Parachordodidae; genus Gordionus; species Gordionus sp. m RMFG-2023. Next base: position 10,389,244 of record NC_088775.1, on the reverse strand, counting down.
TATATAAAATTTTGTAAACTATTTTGTTTTTATATGAGAGATAAATAAAAATTATAACCGTTAGTGAACAATATATTTCTACTTAAATAAAAAATAGAAAATATAAGAAAGATAAACATATAAGGGAGATCAATTATAAATTATATTCTGATTGAGACATTTATTTAATAGGAATTATTTAAAGAGAGTTAAAATATATCAATTTATTAATAAACATCTTTAGAGATTATTTTCCTAGAAGTAGATGGTCATCTTTAGCCTCCAACTTATCCAATCTTTCCAGTGTCGATTTGAGAAGCATAACTAATTCCGATGTCTCAGCTCTTTCATTTTCTTTCTCCGTGAAGCTTTCGGATGATAATTTTTCTCTTAATCTTTCTTCCTCTTCAAAAAATTTCTTTCTTAAAGATTCTAAAGTCCTAGAACTGCATCGGGGTATGTTGACTGATATAACGCTGTGAAATCGAGTATAATTGATAGCTAGGTTACCAGTTTCCGTGATAAAACGAGTTAAACGCTCAAATCTATATCCCCATAAAATTTCGTCTTGAAACGTATATAAAATGTATAAAAAATATTTACAAACGCTGCATTTATAGTAAGCACGATTTATTCTAGCAATGTGAAATTAATCGCTAGCAAAATCACAGCTATCGCAGCTATAATACTTTTTGAAGTATACTTAAACTTCTATTGCAATTTAATCAATTCGTTCCGTATTTTTAAATTATACCTATTATTGGCCAGATTATGAAAATAAGATGGCAAGAAATTTCGCATCGGGGCGAATCGCGCTCACTATAAATGCAGCGTAACCCTGAATTCACAGACGAAGAATTCAGCATATTTTGTATACTTCGCCGCGAATTCGCGCGATCTGTAAATAGAGTAAGGATATAAATTAAATGGTGCCATTAAATGTAAACGGTTAGTTACAAAAAAACATCACGTCTTAAAATTTTTTTAATTTTAAAACGCGCCCCATTGGTTTTTTAATGAACATTTAAATGTTATTAAAGAATGTATTCAAACTTAATATCCTCAAATAATATCTGGAAGATTGAATGATTAATAAGAAAATTGAGATAAAAAGAAATTATTAATTTTTTCAACAAACTAGCTAGATGGGGTCCCATTATTTACTGAAGTCTCAAAATTTTCCAATATTCATAAGTTATAAAGTAAAGGCGAGCATATTTTGAGATCTTATTTCAAACACAATTATAGAATTTCAAAATGCAGACGATATTTATGTATATTAAAAATAAAATATTTTCAAAAGATGTTTTTATATCGAGAAAATTATTCCATGGAAAAAAATTTAAATGATGCATTAAGCTTTTATGAATCCACTAAGTATGGGTAGAATAGTTGCGCAGTTCAATAAGTCTTAAAGTGACTCTGTACCAAAAATGTATAAAATTTTCTTAATAACCCCTTCCTCTTATCTCAGTCCCCTGGACCTGGAGTCATGTTTCGAACGAATTAAAGACTTTAGTTTATAGAAAAAAAGATAGCCTACGACCTTTTGGAAAACTTGGAATAGAAATACATAAAATTTGGCCATTAATTTAAATGTAAAATCAAGTTTACCTAATTAAGTGAAAAAAAAATTGTTAACTTTTACACAAGGAAAAGGAGGGTAAATCCGACATACATTTGCTTAATTATAGGAAATAATTTTGAAAAAGAGCGAACGGTTTGTCAATGAGAGTCTTCTTTTTTTAATAGGGGTGATCGGGGATAGTGTTATTTCGGCTTAGGTAATTACTTCTCAATTAATTTAAAAATTAAGAAATTTTGAGATTAAAATTTAAGCCAAATATGTATTTTAATAAGGCACTTAAGCATATACACCGAAAACGAATTAAACATTATTCAATTCGATTCGCATTGGAAAATATATTATTGGTCAAATAATTTTTCATCCATTATTCGATCGAATTATTCAAAATTATTCGTGTAATTTGATTTTTTCATATTATTCCAAATTTATCATGTATATTCGACATTATTTCGAAACTATTCGTAAATATTAAACTATTTCATAAATATTCAAAATTATTTGTAACATGTATTTGATTTTTACTAATTCTACATCTATTAATCATTTATCAAATTTTAATCACTAATTTTTCATATTTTGACAAACGTGAGCAAAAATATTTTAAAATTATTTTAAAGAGGAAAGATTTTTGATAAAATTTTACTTTAAAGTCCAAAATATGTTTAATAAAAAAAATCTGTTATTATAAGTAAACCTTTTATAATTTTCATGCACAAAAAAGATGAAATCACAATTTTTTTAAAAAAAATATTCAGAGATTCATTCAAAAAAAATTAAAGATTTTTTAATACATTGATGTTTTCATTTTTTTATAGAATTTAATTTTCGAATCGAATATTTGACTAATCAAATCGAATTGTTTTTATTATTCGTGCGAATGCAAATAAGGAATTGTTCGATAAGTACAAATATATATAATACAATTATTCGATCCGAAAATACAAATCTAACACGAATAATGCAAATATTTGATTCAATTCGATTCGTATTTTTATAGTTATAAGTAGGTCCAAAAATGTTTCACCCATAATTGCTCACGAGAAATTTTAAATGAAACTTTAAATTTTAACACGTCAAAAGTAAATTTTAATTTTTTACATTTTATAATTTTTACTCATAATAGATATCAATTCTAAATAATAAAATAAACACAATTTTATGATGTATAAATATTGACAATATGGTAATTTAATATTTTGAAATTAAATTTTAATAAATTGTGAAGGGGCGGGGCAGGTTTTGGCAGGTTTATTTTAAGCTGGGATTATTTTAAGCTGGGATTATTTTGAATAAAAAAAATCTAACTAAATTTATAGGAACAAAAGGAGCCACTAGTTTATCTAGGGCCATAAATGTGAAGATGATTGACTTATGTAGATTATGACAGGTTTAAATGAAAAAAGGTTCTTCAGAGAGATTTATATAATATAGATGAACTTGGTAAATTTAACATATTTGACAATTTACTTTCATTTACTTAGGATTAACATTTTTATATTAAAAATAAGAGAAAGAAGCGCTATGTCACTCAAAGCGAAAGTATAATAGGTACCCAGGGTGTTTTTCATAATTCTTAAATTTTCATTTTTTTAAAAAATTTTATATTAATAAAAAAATTAAAAGATTTTTTTTAAATATAAATTCCTTTAGATATATATGTAAGAAGAAAACTATGTTCAAGTATTCTGGAAAATTTTCTTCACCTATTTTTTATAGCACTTCAATTTTTTTTATGGACAATATAACCCCGGCCTCTTCTACATTGTTTTTCCCGTTCTTATATGCTTTTTTAAAAATATTTTTTAAATTTAATATTTTTTAAATTTAATATAATTTTAATGTATATGAAATGTTTTAAATAGATTATATGTTTTTTATTTTCTTTTTTTAACATAGTTTTGTAAATAAGCTTTAATAAATAAAATTAAAACCAAAAAATTTTTAATTTCTATTTTATTCGTTTTAAAGCAACAAATAATATATAAATGCCATACGAGGCAAATAGGAAGTCCTAGCTTGCATTGTGGCTCCCGTGGCTTCTATCATTCCCTCAAATATGAAAACCATTTCGAAATGTTCGTTATTCAACTCTTCGGCTCCCATGTCGTAAAAGGGTGACTGATTATCAATTATGTGACTAACAATAACTGGCCACACTAAAAAAACGTTATCATCAGGAGGATTTGTTCCCACTTGGATCACGTAAGGTTTAAGATGAATAACTTCACCTTCCAGAGTAATTTTCTTCCTGAACATGTAAGACTTAGTGTGGGCTCCAATCATATGGGACGTCCTCATGTCACCTATACGTACGCACAAACACAGTTGACCATCACGAGTACAAATAACGGCTTTTTTGCTGAACATGAGAGTAGCGGCTCTTTTCTTAGGTCGACAAAGTTTGGCAAACATCATGCCCGTTATATATCCTTGTACGAGGGCCCCTGTTATGCATTGAAGAATAAAAACTATTATAGCTTCGGGACATTCCTCCGTCGGGTATCTGTATCCATACCCTATAGTGTGTTGGGTCTCTACCGCGAATAAGAAAACACCAGCAAATGATTCTATGTTTTTGACACAGGGTTTCCAATTCGGGTTAGATATGTTGTCGAAATCGTCGTGGGAAAAAAGGATGAGCCACCAAATAAAGGCGAAACATAGCCAACTTCCAAGGAAACCAGCTGTGAAAATGGCCACGGACCAACGCCATTTGCTGTCTAACACAGTAGTGTAAATATCTGACAAAAAGTGCTGACTCAGCTTAGGTATGTGTGAATGGAGCACATTGCAAGTTCCTGATTTGTTAACCAATCTTTTACGAATCTTCTTGGGTAGGAATGCTTCCATTTCTCCAGGAGAATCGTTAGAAATTTTTTTTAAGCTTCGATGGTGGTAGGCATCTAGCCATTGGAATATCTTCAATCTATTTTTATGCTTAAGCGACGTCTGTAAGATTTGTTCATCTGAGACTACAGTAGTTGATTCCCTGTCCTGCGAGTCATAATCACGGCTATATATACTTTTCAAGCTTTTGTTGCTTTCCTTTATGAATCCCGGGGGAATAAAAAAACTCTTTTTTCGTTTGAATCTGGTTTTGAGAACAGATTCGGCTAAGCCATTTTCTTGATTAGGCGATTGTATTTCGATATCGTCACCGGATGTTTGACTATTCTTCTGAGATGCAGGATGAAAGTGGATATTTTTAAAGAATCTCATTATTTATAAAATAAATAAAGTGACATTAATTATATTCGGTTTTTATATCTTATCAATTATAAAAAATATTTATTAAGTAAAGATATTAATTTTTTATAACTTATTTCAAATTACAATAGTCAATTATTTTTTAATTGGTGTAAGAATTAATTTACCTTCCCCCAAAGCATTAGGAAAGAAGGGAATAAAATAGAATAATATATTAAAAATGTTTTACGTTACATTACACAAAAAATGTATTTTTTTTGTGATATAATCTAAATTATAATACATTACATATTATTATTAAACTATAAACTAAAAATTATTTATCGTAATTACTCGATTTGATTTGTAGGGTTTAATAAATGATTTATTAACACTTTGAAAAAAGTGCATTCTAAAAAAAATTAATAAACCATAGTGAATTTGTCAAGGGTGATAATAAAAGATTTTAATATTGTTTTAAAACCAAAAATTATATTCTTAGGCTAATTATCCCTTGTCATTCCATTTAAAGTGTAATTTGATAAAAAAATTCATTGCGTTCACTTCCAAAAGGTTTTTATAAAAATATTCTGAACATAATTATGGTAAATATCTTTTTAAATAAATAAACAATTTTAAAAATAGCTGATTCAGAATATGCAAGTGTCTTCGAAGGATATGTCACCTCCATGAAAAAAATTTAATTTTGTATTTTAAGAATAGAATATAAAGTGCCGACCTACTCCGGTCTAATCTCTTCCCCGGTCTCCACTAGTGTTTTTAAGACAAAATTTTTTCGAAAAACTGCTAAGTTAAAAAATTATAATTTGTAATTATTTAATGGGTTAAATTTCTTGGAATGGAACGACAAAGTAACTAATTATTTTTCAAGTTTCGTTTTAAAATATCTAAATATTTACCTATCAAAAAATATGTTTAAAATATAATAATTTACTATTATTGAAATTTACAAATCGAGTTTCAACACTCCATTTATTTTTAAAAAAAAATTTGTGCGAACTATTAATTAATTTTGATTACTTTTTTAAAAATTTGCCGTTTCTGAGATTTGGCAACCGAATCTCATCATCTTAATGATGTTTGCCAATTTAAAATAACTGCGTATAAATATGAGGTTAAACTTACATCAAGGGGTTCACGTAAAACGTTTGTTTAATCTAGGTAAGCTTATTTCTGGTGAAAAACGAGCCCAGATCTTTTTTACAATTTTGAAAATGTCTACTGTCAAAAGTCAAATAAAAATTTATAAAGTCAAACTTTTGTGAAAAATAAATGGAGGGTATATTCTAATTTAAATTATACGTCTTTATTTTAGAATTGTAGCTTATTTTCATATAATTTCCTTTTATTTTGTAAAATAAAAAAATTAAGATATTAAATATAAAAGAAAATAGCAGTGTTGTTAAATAGCGGGCTACGTAGCGCGCTACTTTTTTCAGTAGCGGTGGCTTTAGCGGGCTACTTTTTTTAGAAAATAGCGATAGCGGTAGCTCGCTTCTAATTTAGAAAGTAGCGAAGTAGATCATTTTACATAATAAATACATCTAAAAATTATTAAAATATATTTTTTTATTAAATCTAAATTATAATCCTTTTATTTAATTTAAGTTTGAAATTTAAATTTATATTTAAAAAAAACATTATAAATCTAGTTAGCATTATAAATTTAGTATTAAAAATGTGTGAGATTGTTGAGGATAGCGAAATTTCTTTGGAAAATGAGAAAAATATAGATTATCCTTTTCCAAAATTCAAAAAATACTTTAATCTTGAAGAAAAAATTACTACTAGATATCGGTTTTGATGCAAGATGTGTCGCAAAATTTTATCCTCAAATCATACAAGCAGCTTTAATTTGACAAAACATTTAAAGGTAATATATTAAACAAATTTAATATCAATGTGTAGGCTAATCCTTAATTTTTAAAATAAATTTAAATCAAAGACCTATCATTTTTTCTAATATATTAATAAATTTTATCTAAATTATTTAAAATATTTTAAAATAGTTATTTCAATCATTTTTATGTACTTATCTCCTACATAATTTTTATTTTGAGTATTACTGTTATAATTTTTGACTGTTCACACCTCAAATTATAAAGAGACTGAAAAATATCTAAAAAGTCCTGGGGTAATGGAAGAAAATATATCCACTTCCAAATCAAATTTAATTCAGACAAAATTAGACATTGATTCATCAACCCAGGATGTCAACATCCTTGGTGGATAATGGTTCTTTTATTAAGATGACAAACACTTTTTCTCCACGTACCAAGATATTTTGCCGACAGATATTGATAGCAAGAATTTTATATAGCTTTAAAGAATGATAGAATTTTTAATATTTAATCTATCAGATGTCACCTATATCTGTACAACAGCAGATTGCTGGACGCACAATAGAAGGTAAAAATGTTTATTTTCTGATTTATAATATGATATTCTAGAGCATATTTAGGAGTGACCGCACATTGGATTGATCCAAAAAATCTAAAACAAAAATCTGTAGCATTAGCTCTAAAAAAAATAATTGGCTGTCAGACTTATGACATTCTAGCAAATATTATTTAAGAACTCCATATGTCTTACAAAATCCTCACTTAAAATCTAGGAAGGGCAAGATAATATGAGCATGGGATATTATGTTCCCACACTAAGTATATTAATTGCCAAGCTCAAAAGAATCAATAATCTAAAATTTTGCCAAAGAGTCTATGCTAAAAGGCATTGAGAAAAGGACAAAACTTTATTTTTATTTTCTATTATACAATATATAAAATGAATAATTTATTGCTAGATTAGCCATAATTTAAATTGGCTTAATTTACAACACAACTATAATATTAATGTTGTGATTGCATTATTTCGATTTGCTTATAATTTTGAATATTTACGAAAAATAATTTTTTTATATAAAATTGAATTTGAAAATGTACATTGTTAAACGAGTATTATATTATGAAGGTTTTAAAGTTATTTGGTTTTGTTTGATATAAATTTTTTAATAATGATGTAAAGTTCATTATAATGAGAAGAAATTTTAGGGATGATGTTAATTTTATATAAAATACACAATTTTTATAATTTAAAGCACTTCCACTTTTTTTTAATTTTTTTTACTTTCACATAATTTTTCGCATATAATTTTTATTATTTTTATACTTTTACTTTTTTATTTTTTTTGGTTATGTATTCCCTAAAATTAATTTATATAATTTATAATTATTTTTTGGTATTAGTATTTAAAAAAGGATTCAAAACTATAATTTTAGTATATATTTATATTTTATATTTAGGTTCTAATCTCCCAATTCAAATTTTCCCAACTAACAATTAATATATAGTATTAATATAAAATTCAAAATTAATATATTATTAATTACCTTGTGTATAATAATTATATTTTTTTAAATCTTTATTTACCATAATTTAATGCTATTTTAATATTTTTTTAAAATGAATCTAAATCTCAGATAAATTTAAATTTTGAAAATTAAAAAGGTATACTTTTTTTATAATAAATACAATCGCTTTATATAAATTAGATTTCAGATCTGTATGATGATGATAATGTAATAGCTGCTATCGTTCATCCTAGTTTTAAATTAAATTGGCCATACATTAATTTGACTGAATCTAAAAGGCAACTTGAAACGTTAAAAAATGCCATGCCTAACCACGATACTAATACTATAGCAAGATCGAAACCGCGGCCTTACATAGAGGATTTTTTTGAAATAATAATAATATTATTGAACCTCTAGATGCTTTTTTTAAATCTAAAAAACTCATTTAAATATTTTTGATAATTTTTTTCATATAAAAAGTGTGTTTATTAAATTTAATACTGCGCTGCCCTCAAGTACTAGTGCTGAACGATTATTTAGTATGGCAAAGCTTATATTTCTGATCGTCGCTCTAGACTTGGGGATGGCAGTACCGAAATGTTATATTATTAAAGTGCAATAATAAATAAATTATATATATGTCGTATTGGGATATGGAATCATGTGGGATTCGGTATCCCAACGTGGGGATTCAAGATCTTAAATCCCCACGTTTTATTCGGGATCTTTTTTTAAAAATATTTTTGAAAAAAAAAAATTACTTTTTCTTCTCTCTTTTTACGGCTGGCACCATATAATTAAAAGGCCAAAATAAGGGATTTAAAAAGAGAATTTAAAAAAAAGTAAATAGCATAAAATTAAGGCATATAATGAATGAAAAGGGATGAGGTTAAGACTTTTTTGTTTTAAAAAATATTAAAAAATATATTTATAAAAATCCGAATTATTGCAACAATTATTCAATGTAATATGGCATTTTGTTGAACATTTAAGAAGGGACCCGAACTGTTATTTATAACGGTTCAGTTTGGTTACGGTTCAGTATATAAAAAACTATTATGGTTTATTTTTCTGGATGCCGTTTTTAAAAATCAAGTATGAATTAGGAAAAATACTATGTATCTTTAGGTTGAGCCAAATAAGGTTAGACTCATTTAGAGATTGTTAAAACTAAATTATTTATAACAACGAACATATTTTAAGTTGAGATTATCAAAATGTTTTTTTTTAAAAAAGGCTAAGGACCAATATATATTTTTATTTAGTAATTTTATATATTTTTACATATTTTTATATAGCTGTAAAAAATTATAGGATTAAGTTTTGAAAAATTTAAAAACACCGTGAATTTTCGGGCGTGAAACAAAATATTGCCTTTCGGGGCGGGTCGGGCCAAAATTTTTTTAGTGGTAAGCGTGAATATTTTCAATGCCACATTTATTTTATTTTATTATATTTAATTTATATTAAAACCATTTTTTCGAGTATTTATTTAATGATTTAAAGCATAAAAATAATATATATTAAATATCTCTAAAAAATAAAATTTTCTGGTGCCAGCCAGGCAGCAAAAAAATATAATTTAATTGTTTTTTTTAAAAAAAGATTCCAAATCAAATCGGTATCGTCCCTCTAATTCGTATGAAAATTTAGGAAATAGGTTTTTTGTCGTATTGCAATAGTTCGTTCCCCAAAAAAAGCCAATTTGCAATAGTTCGTTCCCAAAGTAGTTTGTTCCCAAAATAATTATGAAAATCCAAGAGATTAAAGCTAAATCGCAACAATTATCAATAAGAAAATTGTAAAGTATATATTATTTAATTTGCATATAATAATTAATTTTTTTAGAAAACTAGGCAAAACAAAGAGTGCATATAAACAAAGCTATTATTCAAATTCTAATAATCAAATGGTTCAATATAGTTTGATTAAATCAAAATACAACAATAATATTATTTATTCTAACAAAATTTTAATTCAATTTATACATTATCATGCAAAAAAAAGAGATTGCATTTTTATATATTAATTAAAATTTTTATTATGAGATATTTCATATAAATTTTAATAATGTTATATCAAAGATATATTTATAATAAAGAGTTTGCTAAAATATTGTAAATTATCTGCTATTTATATCATTTTTAAACAAAGCTATTATTCAAATTCTAATAATCAAATGGTTCAATATAGTTTGATCAAATCAAAATACAACAATAATATTATCTATTCTAACAAAAATTTAATTCAATTTATACATTATCATGCAAAAAAAAGAAATTGCATTTTTATATATTAACTAAAAATTTTATTATGAGATATTTCATATAAATTTTAATAATGTTATATCAAAGATATATTTATAATAAAGAGTTTGCTAAAATATTGTAAATTATCTGCTATTTATATCATTTTTAAACAAAGCTATTATACAAATTCTAATAATCAAATGGTTCAATATAGTTTGATCAAATCAAAATACAACAATAATATTATCTATTCTAACAAAAATTTAATTCAATATATACATTATCATGCAAAAAAAAGAGATTGCATTTTTATATATTAATTAAAAATTTTATTATGAGATATTTCATATAAATTTTAATGATGTTATGTCAAAGATATATTTATAATACAATTGTGCTGTCTATTATATATTAATGGATCTAGAGCATTATGAGTTTGCTAAAATATTGTAAATTATCTGCTATTTATTTTTTAATATATACTGTTCTTGTATTAATATAAATATTAATTACCATTTAGCCATTTAAATTTAATTTAAAATAAAAAGCATTTTTTAATTTATTTGCCAAATCTGTTACAACGTTTCAAAATTATACAATTTTATAATCGCTTCAAATATATTTGTGGCCATTTTAGGTCATTTGACGTTTTTTCACAAATGTTCATACGATCTAGTGGACCCTAACCTCCAAATCTCCTTATATATTTTTTTTTAAAAAATATATTTTTGTTATAAATATCTGAACCATACTGTAACCGAACCGATATAATTATTTTTTGAAGGAAACGCTCCTTTTTAAAAGTATAGCTCCAGCTCCCGCTCCTAATTTCTCAAAAGGAGCTAGCTCCCGCTCCCATATTTAAAAGGAGCTAGCTCCCGCTCCAAGTAATGGAGACCCACTCCATAACCGCTCCTTTGATTTTCATTTTTTTAGAAGGTATACAAAACAAAATCATATTTTTTTTATCAAAAAGCTTTATTTATATTAAATGATCTAACAAAATATTTATAACCTTTTATTAGCTTTTAAAAGTAATAAATTTTCTAAATTAGAATCTAACAAACATCCACGCCTCTCCCCTAATACCTGTTTTGCAATACTAAATAGGCACTCCACAGTAGCACTAGAGGGAAGCGGGGTATTGTATTTTATAAAGATATTTTTTAATTCAGGGAATTTATTAAAAATAGTAATTTTGGTATTTTAAAAAATATTTGTCCAATATATTATCTTCCTAATGATCAATATCATGGAATCCAAAAAAATCTTCCAAATCAATTTGTATTTAAAAGAAAGATTTTTTACTTTTAGATGCTTTTTTAGATTGAAGCTGCTCACTTTTGAATATTAAATAGTTTTATTTAAACACAAAAGACATTTTGCCCTTAAATTTGTTTGATCATTTGGATCAACATCTTTTAGAAGTTTAAAATGATGGAAATGGAAATTCGATTTCTTCATCTATGATCTCTAAATCCATAATATCTAAAACTATTTTTTATTATTTATCTATAAAATGAATATTAATATGACTTACAAGATTTTCCAAAAAATTTTCAATATAAAAAGGAAAACTTGATGTTTAATATTTAAAATGATTAGATGAAAAACCAATATAATACTCAGCTAAACATTTAATAATAGATAAATTTAAATTAAATAAAATTTCATTTTTATTGAATTTTAATTAAGAAATATTATTAATATTTAAAAAATAATTTAATTTATACATTAAATTTAAAGGAGCGGTGGAGCGGCACTCCTCCACTCCAGCCCTAAAAGGAGCTAGCTCCCGGTCCCGCTTCCCAATTTTAAAAAGGAGGGGCACTCCAGGTGTTTTTAGAAAAATGTAGCGGCGCTCCTTAACAACTCTGAGTAAAAAGAACCTTTATAAAAAACCGTTAAACCGGTTCAATTTATATTTTAGAAATGGAAATATTTAAATATTCAGAATTATATAAACGTGCTCTTATAGTACTGGCGGTTCCCGCAACACAAGTTTCTGTGGAAAGGGCTTTTTCGGGGCTAAAATTTGTGTTATCGTCACAACGAACAAAAAGGAATCCATTTATACTTGAAAATATATTACTTATAAGTTCAAATAATATATTTAAAATGAGTTATTTTGAATCTTATATATTTTTTTTATATATAATTCATAGAATAAAAATTTAGAAGATGGTGTTGCTTCAATAAAAAAAAATTTCTAACCGTAATGAACCTTTATAAACCTTTATAATTAGATGAACCATAAATTTCTTCTCAAGAACCGTAACCAAAACGTAACCATTATAATTTTTTATATAATTGAACCGTAACCAAACTGAACCGTTACAAATAACGGTTCGGTCCCTGCTTAAATGTTCAACGAAATGCCATATTGCATTGAATAATTGTTGCAATAATTCAAATTTTTTTAAATATATTTTTCAATATTTTTTAAAACAAAAAAGTCTTAACCTCATCACTTTTCATTCATTATATGCCTTAATTTTATACTATTTACTTTTTTTTAAATTCTCTTTTTAAATCCCTTATTTTGGCCTTTTAATTATATGGTTCTAGCTGCAAAAAAAGAGAAGAAAAAGTAATATATTTTAATATTTTTTAAAACAAAAATGTCTTAACCTCATATCCCTTTTCATTTATTATGGTTCCATGTCAATTCAGCGAAACTTTTATCGCGAATGGATTTTATAGCGAAACTTTTATCGCGAATCCATAATAGCGAATACTATTCCGCGAATGCAATATCGCGAAACAAATATCGCGAATTTTTTATAGCGAAACCTTTATCGCGAAACCTTTATAGCGAATACATTACCGCGAATACAATATCGCGAAACAAATATCGCGAATTTTTTATAGCGAAACCTTTATCGCGAAACCTTTAATGCGAATACATTACAGCGAAACTTTTATCGCGAATCAATAATCGCGAAAATTTTATAGCGAAATCTTTATCGCGAAACCTTTAAAGCGAATACATTACTGCGAAACTTTAATCGCGAATCAATAATCGCGAAAATTTTATAGCGAAGTTATTATCGCGAAACATATATCGCGATAGAGAATTTAATATCGCGATAATTGCTAATAATGACTAATTTATTTTGAATCACTTTTTTATAATTAAATTATTTGAATAATATTTTTTTAAAATAGGTTGAAGATTGATTCACAATGATAGTTTGTAATTTTCTTTTAACCTTAAAAAATTTATATAATGATTAATAAACTTAGATCTGGTTTATGAAATTTGTTATTGAAATATACTTTTTCGCTATCCTATCCTTTTCTTCGAAGTTCTTATTTTATAATAATTGCGCACAAGGAACTCAGCTTTATCAATATATTAATCATTGAGTTTATTAGTTAAATCTTGATATTTACTGGCGAAATTGATATCTGGGTAGCATTCCTATTTAATGTCTGATGACCTAATTAGTGTTGTTAAACGGCTCTTTTTGAGCCGATTTTTAAAAACGACTAACTCAATATTTCATCCTGAATAATATTAAGCAAGACTGAAGATTTTGTTTGTAGAAGGAAAAAGGTTTGAACATCTATTAAAAAATCTCAAGGCTTAGGCAATATTTTCTGGCTAAAATATTGAGTTAGCCGTTTTTAAAAATCGGCTCAAAATGAGCCGTTTAACAACACTAGACCTAATATTTATAAATTTAACAATCAATTTTGGCAGGGTTAGCAGTCAGTCAATTGACCAGTCAAATGACTAGATTTTGACGGGTCAAGGGGGAATATTTGACCTGGTCATATAGTCAAATATTCTATAAGATCTGAATATAAAAATATGTTTGAAAAAGAAAAAACGATATAAATACATGTGATCACAATACTGCTATTTATTGAGTTCCTAATATTAAGGAGAGCATTTTACTCATAGTGAATTTAATGAAGTATGTAATATAATAAGAGAATTAGGCATACTACAGGTGGTGATCAAAATATTTCAAGTTATATTTTACGATCATTATAGATATCTTTTTATCTTTTCTGTTTATTTGAGAAGGGGGGGGGCGTGATTTAGTATAATATCTCGCCATGAATCTCAATTAATTTAAATATAATATTTTGATTTGGGTTCTTATTGAATAAATAATTTTATATAATAAAAATATAGCCACACTTATAAAAATTAACAAATAATTAATGACATAATTGATAAATTATATAACTATTAAAAAAAAAGTATTGCCGAAATTTAAAAAAAAAAATTTTCTCTTCTGGCTGGTGCCATTCCCTTGGTTATAAATTATAAATATTTTCGCCATTCTTTCCTCTTTATTTCAGAGTCTTATAAAATACAATAATAAAAATTTTGTTTGTTTTTATATTATAGGCTCAAATTTTTTATATTTGCATTATTTTTTGTGACAAAAATATAGGAAGGTCTACTTTGGTATAAAATTTAGCAAGCTACATACCGACTCACAATGCTCTACTTTTTCCTTCACATATTCAATAAATAAAAAAATCATTTTTTAAAAAACTTTTTATAATTAGATTTATTTTGTAAGGATATTTATTCTAAATGTGAATTAGATATCAAAAAATATGGCCTAAAGGGATCTATTAAAATAAGATAATACGCTATACCATTTCCTATTTTAACTTAAGAAAAGGACTGTGGAGAATATAATCAGGGGCTTGTATACATATCTATAAATGATATCAACCCTCTCAAAACTTTTAACCACCTACCAAATAAAAATAATTAAAAAAAGAAAATACAATTCATCCCTTTCCAATTTTATTCAAATAATGATAATTATTTCATAACTAACTATCCCCCCCTCTAATTTCAATGATGCTCCTCTAATGAGTTCGCAGTTCAAGTTACGATGGAAAAAAAATTGCTTGAATTAATTTTGTTATATTATAGCTCTAAAATTCCTTAAGGTTCATAATTATTTAAATATTTGCATTTTGTTAACTTTTTTAAATATACTATATTCTCATTTGATTTGATAACAATGTAATTGAGCTTAGGTGGCTTCATGTCATGAATAATAAAAATAAAATTAAAATTAAAATACATCATTTTTTTTGGTTTTTTTTTAAAAAATATTTTTATTTACCCGCGAAGAGTGGCATTAAAAATTAAAAAATCTCGCTGAATAATAATAAATATAAATTTTTTTATGAAAACTAGATTTAAGAAATTTACGTAAGAAATGTATATGAGATGTCTTACCTTTTCACTTATTACAAAGAACTTATAGGAATTTTGAGTTATTTTCTCTAAAACATCCACCAATAATTTTAAAATCATTCTTCGCTAGGCTTTATTTTAATTGTATGCGGTTTTAGATGAAATAATTAAAATGCTAATGTAATTATAAACGATTTATATTAATTATGGAGAATATGGTAAAAATAACTATTATCAGCTTGGATTTTACAGTTTATAAAATCGTTTTTAAATAAGTGTTCTGAACAGTGGCGTAGACAAAGGGGAAGAGCTAAACCTCCCTCACTGGGAAATATGATTAATGACAACTTTCTTGTAAATTGATAAAACTCCTTCCATAGTCTAAAGAAAATTCTTATTTAAAAAACAACAAAAAAAAATCTTACAAATCTAGGAATAAACAATACCATCATTTTATTTTATAATCCATTTTCACAATTTTTTTTACAAATTATAATTATAAAACGGAATGCTTCTCAGAGAGGTTAAGCGCACTTAATATTACGTTATTAAACAATAGCTCAACCTATTCACTTGATGAAAATAATTAGCTATCCTAATTGTTTTAAATTTTACCATAACCAATCCTTCTCATTTTGATATAACTTTTCCAAAGTTGCCGCAAGTTATGTCATCTGTCGGAAAAGTTTCCAAGCTTAATTTTCTTTTGGCTAAAATATCGAGTATCTTTAAATCCTCATATTTTGAAATAGGAAAAAAGTTGATTTTATAAATAAATATAGTAATATTTTTTTAAGATATTTCATTTAATTTTTTTTATTATAATTGCTTTCTTTAGATTCTTTGTTTAATCTTATAATGTTTCAAATTTTTGAAATCCTAATACTTTTTGGTTCATACTTAAAGGTTTGCTATTGTCTATTTCGCTTATTAAAACTTATTGACTGGAAAAACTGATTGATGTAATACTAAGTAATAATCTGGCATTTCATATAGTAGAGCTTACCCAAAAATATTTGTTTGTTTTCGCATGTTGTTAATCTTAGCAATTTTATCTTATTTTGTCAGTAAAAACTATCTACCAAATGAATTGAAGAATCAATGTAATAATTATTGATTTAAGTTCCAGATTTATTGCTTCCAGAAATTTGGTTGATTTTACGCTTTAATGGGTGATATAGATTTTATTTTTCTTATAGCACGGTTGCCTTTTTGTGTGTGAAAAAAATGACTGAAGAATTAATAAATATTAGCGCAAACCAGCTATTTCCCATTCTATCAATAATGCCTGAATTAGGCAATTTTTCTTATTTTGCTAATAAACTTTTTCTTTATACTGTCTAAACGAATTAAATTATAATTAATAAGGAACATCGATAAAATTTTCGGAATAAATTATTTCAGTCGCTTAAACCATAGATTTGCCAAAATTTTGTTACTAATAGTTTTTTTCCTTTTACTAGCTATTATACTCGTTTAAGTACTCAATTGGTACTAATAAAGCAAGAAATATTGATATAATTTACAATTAGTTCGTAGAACTATACAGTCGCCAAATTTAACAGCGATGATATTAATTATATAAATCCTGTCTATGCCACTGTTCTGATACACAAGTTGAAGCGATATAGAAATTGCTCAGAATTATCAAATTATTATGGTAATTATAGATATAAATATCTTAAACATGATATTTAAAGAAATTCGAATATTATGAAAGAATTAAATAAAAATGTAAATATAAGCCTTCCTGATATTGGAATATCTTTATTTTCTTGATTTGGAACATTTTCTATTTATTTTCAAAAAATCCTAATTTATTTTAATTCCATTTTATTAGAAAAAATGAGTAAAAGTGCTTACAAATTGAGAAGGAGCGTTTAGCGGTGTTTTCATAAAAACGCCTGATTTAAATTGAACTGGTATTATTTTATAAAATGATGAAAACTATTATACGTTTTTTTAATTTTTATATTGTTTAGTTAGACTTGTGAAATCAGCAAAAATAAAAAACTAAAATAACTAGATCTAATGATTTATTTCCATAATTTATTCTTCATAAATATTACAATGTAATCCAATAGAATATTTTGAATTTTTTTTTTGATAATTATAACTTTTCAGTTATTTCTATTTATTAAAATGCGAAAAGAAGAAAAAGGAGAGGTCAAAATATTCAAATAAATTAGTTACTATTATATCAGAAAGTTATATCGATGTGCATTATCTAAAAATTATAATTAGTAGGCATTAATTATCAGTGAAATCTTCTATAATTTTTAAAAATAATCTGAGAAAATCAATAAAAAATTCTTAGCTCTCTATATAATTTTTCATCTAGATTGGGAAAAAGGTATATCAGAAAATTTTCTTTAAATGACATAAAGCACACGGGGGGGGGGGGGCGGGTTAACTTACTCTGGTAAAAACTTAACCCAAAATGTCCCCTCCATACTTACAACCATGAGTGAGTGAGACCTGAAAGAGTAATGTATTTTGTATCACATCAGATAAATGTTACATGCTTATTAAATAAACAATACGTAATAAAATATTCTTAAAACATTCGCGTTTATGATTTAAGAAACTTCGGTTGGTAAATTGATATTGAATATATCAATTTCACTTAAAATGAATTCGTAATTTTCGGTCATGCGCTCGCTATAATAATTTCGCGCACATACATTCGCGGTAGAAAATTCGCTATAAAGAGTTGGCGTTCGCTAAAATTTATTCGCTCTAAAGTATTCGCGGTTTAGGTTTCGCGGAAATAAATTCGCGATAATGAGTTCGCGATCAAAGTTTCGCTATAATGTATTCGCTATAAAGTATTCGCGGTTAAAGTTTCGCGGAAATAAATTCGCTATAATGAGTTCGCGATCAAAGTTTCGCTAAAATGTATTCGCTATAAAGTATTCGTGGTTAAGGTTTCGCGGAAATAAATTCGCTATAACGAGTTCGCGATCAAAGTTTCGCTATAATGTATTCGCTATAAAGTATTCGCGGTCAAGGTTTCGCGGAAATAAATTCGCGATAATAAGTTCGCGATATTGTCTTCGCTATGAAATTCCTTCGCGATAAACGACATTCGCGATAAACGACATTCGCGATAAAAGTTTCGCGAAAAAGTGTTTCGCGATAAAAGTTTCGCTGAATTGACCTGATACGATTTATTATATGCCTTAATTTTATACTATTTACTTTTTTTTAAATTCTCTTTTTAAATCCCTTATTTTGGCCTTTTAATTATATGGTGCCAGCCGCAAAAAAAGAGAAGAAAAAGTAATTATATTATTTATTTTTTTTCATGGGGATTCGGAATATTTTTTAAATATTTTAAAAAAAAAGATCCCGAATAAAACGTGGGGATTCAAGATCTTGAATCCCCACGTTGGGATTCCGAATCCCACATGATTCCATATCCCAATACGACATATATATATATGTAACAAATTATAGTCATGTTATTATACCAATATTTTATTTGTGGAAATAAAGTTACGTAAAAAATATTTTAAAAAAAAATCAAAAAACTTTAGCAACTTTTTTTAAAAGTAACTTTAGCTACTTTTTTTAGAGTAACTTTAGCTACTTTTTTTAGAGTAACTTTAGCTACTTTTTTTAAAAAGTAACTTTAGCTATTTTTTTAAAAAGTAACTTTAGCTACCTTTTTTAAAGTAGCTAATAGCGCGCTACTCATTTAAAAACGATAGCGGTAGCGATAGCCCGCAGTAGCGTTTAAAAACACAAAATAGGATATATTATTTTTATTCTTCATTAGTTTTTATTAACAATGGTGATAAGTTTATATGAATGACATTACTGCCGATATTCATTAAAAATTAAAATACATGTATAAATAGAAGTCCACCAATTGAAATCATATGAAATGTCTTTCAAACCCCCATTAATATTGATTACAGCTATTTCAATGTTTGTACACTTTTAATAAATTTAATTATTAGTATATGTTAAATGCCATTGGTTTGACGTAGTAGATATTTATTTAAGTACAGCCAACCCTGTCTAATTAACTGTTGGGACCAAGATTTTTGCACAACTTAGACAGTTTGCTCAATTTATTAGGACTTTTTAATTTCTAAAAATAACATTTTACCACTATATTCATAGTTTAGCAAAAAGCCAGATTATGTTCAATTCTCAAATAATTTTTTTTACTTTTTATTAATTCATCAAAAATCGCGAGTAAAATTATTGCATACCTAAACTAACACCAAATGTACACATATATAAATAGTATCTAATAGCGCGTTGCTTTTTTTGATAGTTAGCGGTAGCGCGCTACTTTTTTTGACAAATAGCCATAACGGTAGCCCGGAGTATGGTTTAACAACTCTGAATTTTGCTAACCATTTTATCCACATTTAAATACAATATAAAATAAGAATAAAAATATAAAATTAATGGTTGCTGCTTCTTTCAAAGGGCTTATTATTCTTATTTTTAAATGTTATTTTTTAAATGTTATTTTTTAAATGTTATTTTTTAAATGTTATTTTTTAAATGTTATTTTTTAAATGTTATTTTTTAAATGTTATTTTTTAAATGTTATTTTTTAAATGTTATTTTTTTATGTTATTATTTTATGTTTATTTTTTTATATTAATATTGGATTGGTTCTTTTTCTGATTGGTTAATTTGTTATAATTTTTTATTTAAGATATTTTAAAATAATTTTTTCTAAAATATGTGTCATAAAGAACAAAAAACATATTTAAATTAAATTCAGTATTTTTGTTTATTTTTATATTTTTTTTAAAAAAAATAAAATATATTAAAAATATATGTTAAGGGATATTTTCTAAATCGTTAAAAATTTGGAATCTTGTTCTAAGGATTGTACAATAATGTTTAAAGAAGATTTTCAAGCAAGATCTATCTATGCACTAACATCTTCCTTTTAGCATTTAAATTTAAAAATATAAATTTAAATTTAACACTAATTGTCTGTCTTAATCTCAGAAAAATTCTATTCTAATTTATTCTCTATTTAAAAAATGATAATTCGAATCCTTGCAAAAGTCCATGGCTGCAAATAATCACTCGGTTAACCAACATAATAACTCATTTCAATCCTATTTTTTTAATATTTTTAAGTCCTAAGTCGACCCGATTAAAATTTTTTTAACCCGAAGCTGAGTTGCTTGCAAAGTTTTACTATCTAACCCCATAAAACGTCATTTTTGCTGCTTCTTTACTTTTTGTAAATAATTTTCATTCGAAATATTTGGTATAACATTATTCATCTGATCCTCGTGTCTGGAGTCTGAACTTCGGGACTGAACCCCGCGGATGTGCTTAGGGTTCGTACTCGGAGCTGGTTTAGTCAATTTTTAGACCTAAATCCCGAGTCTGACAACCATTTAACAACACATATAGTGTTTATAATGTAGGGGATAGGGGAGGGGGGTAGGAGCATTTTCTACAAATTTTTTAAAGGTGGAAGGCTATGGGTAAGTTATTTTTTTAGGGGGATGGTGGGAATTTTAGATGAAAGGCAGTTTTTTGAAATATTGCATTATGATTTATACAATCATTAATAAAATAAAATTTTTGGGGGTTATCAATTTGAAACGCAGTTCTATTCATTAAATCAAAATATTAGATTAAATAACGCAAATTGAAATATATTATTAAAATTTAACAATCATTTATAAAATGAATAAATAATATCAAAACGATTTAATAATCAAAATTTTCGAAAATATCTAAATTCAAGAAGATATTCATAAATAACATCTCGATCCCCATGTCTTTTATAGTTTGCTCTTAGATCCTACCACAGCACAGCCTTATATATATATATTCTAATAATAATCTGAACTAAGAATTATATAAATAATTTAAAAATTCAAAAACTCGGAAGTGATTATTTTTATTTAAGATATATCTTACAACCTTTTTTTAAAAAAAAACTACTTCCCATAAAAAATTTATATTTATTTAAAATTAATACAATAACCAATCAGAAATAGAACGAACCAATCCAATATTAATGTAAAATAATTTTAAAAAGAAAAGAAAAGAATAATAATAATAATAACCCGAAAGAAACAGCAGCAACCAAATTAATTTATGAATTAAAATAAGGTATCTATTTTTGTTTGTTTATTTGGCCCAATATGTTTTATTTTAAGGGCGTTTGATAATGTCTTCTTTTTATGAATATTTTTAACAGTTTCATTAGAAATATTAAATCTTTTACCACATTCTCTTTGAGTATAAGTTAGAAATTTAATAATCTCAATTTATTAAAAATATAAGCGAATTAATGCAATAAATTCCTACTTTATAGAGGTCTTACGCAAATGAACAAATAATTAAAAATCTGCCCATTTTTCAAAGCAGTTGCCCAATTTATCAACACATTTTCCAATAGTATTTAATAGGAATTTGATTGGGATTCAAAATTTTGTTCAAATTATGGAAGATTATTCAGAATCCATGACAAGGTTGGCTATATTATGAGCCTTCAACTTATCTAATCTGTATATTGTATTGAATAGCATCATTAATTTTGATGTATCGAGCTTTATTTTCTTTTCCCTCGATGGTTTTCTTGTATTCCCTAAATTTTTTATCCTATTCAAAAAAATGTCTCTCTTAAAAATTCCAAAGTCTTAGAACTACATTGTATGCTGACTGATATGAAAGAAATCGAATATAATTGATGGGCTATGCTTTTGTATATTTAGACAAATTTGGGAAAAATATAAAAATATAGGAAATTCAATCCTTAATTTTGTAAGAGAAAAAAAAATTAAGTTTGAGTTCCATTATTGGAAAAAGAGATTGTTAACTGATAAATAGGAGGGCCTAGCTAACATACATTCATGCAATTTGATAATTATGTTAGAGAAAATTATTCAAACGAGCCATGCTAGGGTCCAACACAATGGAAGCACCAATCTAGCTAGTTTTTTGAAAAATAAAGATTTTGAGAGTCTTGAGTTAATTTTTATCAAATTGTAGTATATCTGATCTCACTTTTCTGGAAAATGACTTTACTAAATTTTTTATTTTTTCTAAGAATATTAAATTCCATATATTCTTTAAAAATAGAAATTTTATTTTATAAACGAGTGACTCTTTTTAGAGCTATAAAGAATGTAAAACAACGTTTCCTTAAGACACCCAATCTCCTTAATTGTTTAAGTCTTCGAAAATTAGAGGTTCATTGGTTAGCTTCAAAAGTACGTGACATTACGTGGTCAGATCACCTAGGTACATATTTATGTGTGTGATAAATGGGGACTATTGTATTTTTTAGGCCCTTACTGTATTAATTCTTAAAAATTGAGAAAACTTGTCTGTTTTTATATTACCAATAAAATTAAAGATTTATAACCCTATCTCTTAATTTAATAAATTGTATTATTTGTAAATGCTTACCTCATATGAATGGCAAGGCTATTTGTATAATGAATGATTTGTGCATTGTGCTTAGATAAAAATGAAGTGATTATAATAAAATTTCATATTTGAGCCCACTCATTATTAATAACAAATATGTAATAGAGTATGAGCATAGAATTATAAATGCCATACGAGGTAAATAAGAAGTCCTGGCTTGCATTGTGGCTCCCGTGGCTTCTATTATTCCTTCAAATATGAATACCATTTCAAAATTTATGTTACTCAACTCTAAGGCTCCCATGTCGTAAAAGGGTGATTGATTATCAATAATGTGACTAACTATTACTGGCCATACCAGAAAAACATTGTCATCTGGAGGATTTGTTCCAACTTGAATTACATAGGGCTTGAGGTGAATGATTTCACCTTCCTGAGTTATTTTCTTTCTGAACATGTAAGACTTGGTGTGTGCTCCTATCATGTGGGACGTCCTCATGTCACCGATTCGTATGCATAAACATAGTTGACCATCACGGGTACATATGACGGCTTTTTTGCTAAACATGAGAGTAGCAGCTCTTTTATTAGGTCGACAAAGCTTGGCAAACATCATGCCCGTTATATATCCCTGTATGACGGCCCCTGTTATGCATTGAATAATAAAAACTATTATAGCTTCGGGACATTCTTCCGTTGGGTATCTGTATCCATACCCTATGGTATGTTGGGTCTCTACCGTAAATAAGAAAACGCCGGCAAATGATTCTATGTTTTTGATACAGGGTTTCCAATTCGGGTTAGATATGTTATCGAAATCGTCGTGGGAAAAAAGGATAAGCCACCAAATAAAGGAGAAGCATAGCCAACTTCCAAGGAAACCGGCTGTAAAAATGGCCACGGACCAAAGCCATTTGCTGTCTAACAAAGTAGTATAAATATCTGTCAAAAAGTGTTTATTCACTTTGGGTATGTGTGAATAGATAACGTTGCAAGTTCCGGATTTGTTAACGAGCCTTTTGCGAATTTTCTTGGGAAGCAACTCTTCCATTTCGGCATAAAAATCATTAGAAGATTTTTTTAAGCTTTGAGAATGTAGGGTGTCCGGTCTTTGAAATATTTTCATCCTATTTCTTTGTTTGACTGGTGTCATGGGTAACATGTTTTCTAAGACTGTAGGTGTTGATTTGCTACCTGGTGAGGCATAATCGCGGCGATATATACCTCTCAAGCTTTTATTTCTCTCCGAGTGAAAAAACAATCTCTTTCGTTTAGATTTAGTTTTAGGAACAGATTTAGCTAAGCTAATTTCTTGATTTGGAGATTGCATTTCAAGATCTTCACTGGATGTTTGCTTGTTATTTTCAAATGTTTGATAAAAAGAGTTATTTTTAAAAAAAATTAAAAGAAAAAATTGAATGGGTGTATTTTTTTATTATTGATAAATATATTTTTTATTAACCCTTTTAAATTATAATAAACTTTTTTAGATAATATTAAACTTTTTAAATAATATTAATATAGAAATGGATTTACCCTCCCCAAAAGCATCATGATTGGGAGGAATTAATTATAGATAAAACATTGTTTTATCTTTACATCATGGAGAATATTATTTTTATAAAGTATTTAAATATATTATCGTTTAAACTCCGGCTACGCCCACTCATATTTATTTTAAGCTTAATTACCTTAATTTAAAAAATAATATTGAACACCCAATTTTTTTTTAAAAAAAAATTTTCATTATTATAAAATAGCATTAGCAATATAAAATTATAAAATTTTTATATTCAATAAAATATTAAAATATGGCATATAATTTAATAAAGTAACTCTAATCAAAAATATATTTGTACCATAAGATTCTTATACACATTCTGAAATCTTTTTTTAAGGTTCACTGCTATCATTTGAGTAAACCCCAAATGTTTGAGGTATTGCAATGAGATCGATCTTGCTATTTGCTATAAAGGATAATTTATGCCCTAATAATATCCCGAGTGGATTTGTAATACATTAAGCATATCTTGATATTGACCACTATTAATTATATTATTTGAAAAATAGAATGAACCTTTGGCCTTAGGAAATCACATACGTACCATTATACTATGTGAAGTGTTCCGTATCTATTCGACAGGGAATTTGTTAGAGGGGGAGGGGCAAACCTCCAAGAAAAACTAATTATCTCCCTCACCCCTCCCTGCAAAAAAGGGATTTGGTCTTACCCTTCATCTAACAATGTCCAAATCATTTTTGGGGAATAACAAATAAACTTCGTAATCTAAAAATCAAGCCATGTCAAATTAAACTGGGTTGAAAAGTTATCTATCAATGATTTTAAGATATTAAAATAGAAAAATATTTTATTAAAATTCTTTTTACCATATTTTATCCCTCAAATTAAAAATAATATTTAGGTGGAAATATAAACAATTTGTAGAATACGGGCAAAATAAAATTTTAAATCATTCACTCATCAAATAACATTTTTGATTTTATACAAGCTTGGGATAATTTTTTGATTATGCTGTTGTTATGTTAGTAACAAACAGTTGATTATCGTGGTTTATTAGTTTTTTCTTACCTATATATTTTAAAATTACCCCAACCATAGATGTAACCAGGGTTTGGGTAAAGAAGTGAGGTGGGGCATTAATAGGTAGGATTTGCCAAATTTTATTGACGTCATTAGATCTACTTATTATAGGTCTTTGGCTATATTATGTTTTTATAAAATAATTTTAGATATTCACCTTTTTAATTGTGATATAGCTATTTTCTATAAATTTTGAAGTACAGTCGTTTTTTAAAATCAACTTTTACTAATATTTATTTCCAATTCTTCTTTTCAGTGATATATTGTATTTTGAGGGAGAGGGGGTGGAGGGTATATAGGGGGAAATTTTTATTAGCTTAATTACAAGAACATGCAAATTTCCGAAGGGGGAATTTCCTCTTACCTCATTTTTGGCTACGCCTATGATCCCAACTCCACCAAATCGATATCAAATTTTATAAAAATTATATTGATTAACTCTCCTATACTTAGAATGTATATTTAATCCAATAAAAATGTATTTAAAATTATTAGTAATATATCTTCAACTATAGAACAAATAAAATTAATCGAGAGTATTCAAATCTCTATTCATCTAGAAATAATTTTTTTGTGTTGCAAATGCCTTTATATATTTTATATGGTCAAGAACCGGTTACATTAAAAGAACTGACCAGTTTCAAATATGGAAGATCCGGACATATCTAAATAATATACTGAGGGTTTTTTCAAATTGTTTTTGTTGATTAATACAATGGCTGGATGAGTATAATGAGCGAAGGCAGCGTTTTTTTTAAAAATTTATTGAGAGTAGGTTTAGCAAGGAAGTATTCATCAACCACCATGCAGAGGCTGAATATAGAAACTTCATGGTTATTTATAAGCATTTAGATGGAAGGTTTCTGCTTATGTCATTATGATCATATTTCGTATTGACCCAAATTTTATTTTTTCCTGATGTGTTCTCCCATCGCTCTTGTCTAATTTAATTAAGGCCCAATTTATTCTATTGAAAATTGCTAAAAACGGTTTCTTCTCAGGTTGTAAGAAATAGTATGATGCAAACAATATTTAAATAATTATTTTATTATATAGAAAGAATATGCTGTAATCTTCGTTGATTAAGTAACTAGTTTCTCAATCACAGAAATCCCATCAAATAATATTTTAGAAGAAGAGACACGTAGATTTTTTAGAATTATTTCGTAAAATCTATCCTCTTTTAAATTAGTTATTTTTAGACGTCCAATCTTGTAATTGGCCTAAAAAACCTTTTTTATATTTCTGTTGCATATCTCATTTTAGTGATCATAACATAGTGGGCGGGTATTATACTTAAGGTGACATTTTTTTAAACACCTTTCTATTTTCCTTATGATTTAAAAATTAGTTACTTTCAAAATTAACAATAATAATGTATTTTTTATATTAATTTTTTTTTGAATAATTAATGTAACATGAAAACCAAGGGTAGGGTAAGCGGATATCAAGTAAATTCTATTTTCTTTATATTTATTTCAAAGACCTGCAGGCCCTACCTTAAACCCGGGTATACGGGTCGAGCTGTATTTAATTTTTTTCAAACACCCGTACCGAGCCTAAAAATATTTTTAAAAAAATACATGGCCGGGTGGTATATTTAAATCGTTATTACTATCTATTAAAATTAAAAACAAATATATTTAAAAAAAATTTAGGCCAGGCTTGAAAATATAAAACATGGGCCAGGCCGGGCCGAAAAATAGTTTTAAAAAAGATTCGGACCGTACCGTGTAAATGGTATAGGTTTCTGATTTATTTGAAATTTATAAGCATTTTAAGGAATACTTGATTTTCAATAAATAAAATTAAAGCACAGTAAGCTTGTGTCAAGGGTTATTTTTTAAGCAAAAATTATTAATGATTTATTTTTTATATTGAGCAAACTATACTAATTTTTATGCTGATTAGAGACTTGGAAATATAAAAAATATATATATTTTTTAATTTCCCTTTATAATTAAGTGTTTTGATTCCATCAAGTTGTCACAATTTTTTGAACTCGTTCTAGAAGAGGTGGAGAGGGGTGGTGAAGTATGATAAAAAGTTGATTTCTTTTAGTGATGATATTATTATTATTATTAATTTTATTGTAATCAGGGAACCGGAATAAGGATATTTTTGCGTTCTCGTTAAAAAAAAATTTTCCGTTGAAGCTTTCGGAACCTTCCTAGAAAAATATCTAAATATATTTTTTAAATCAACACATTTTAATTAATCTTTATTTAATGAATTAATTATTACATCAAAGCAATAATATATTTTCTAAAAGATTATCATTTATATTGGTTCTTTGTGGTGTCAATATAAATAAACAAGGAATTTATTTTTAAGAATGTTCCGGTTCCGTTCATAAATTTACTCAAAGTTCCGTTCCGTGTCCCTGTTTACAATTGCTCTTAGTGCTTCTAGATTCTTAATCGTCATGAATTTTAGTAATTTATCGTATTTTGTAATAACTATTTGTTCCTTTCAGTTTATTTAGTAGATATAGAAGTAAAATAGTTATATCATTATATTTTGGATCGAGTTATATTTTCATATGAATCTAAAATTACGATGCAGTCTTAAGCAAGAAATTTTAAAACTTTTGAAAGTGTTATAATTCTTAAATCCGTTTGTTAAACAGAATAAATCAAGGCTGGCATAATGCCAGATAAATTTATAGAAGTACTGAAAATCTGAGTGTCTTAATTTGTAATAACTGATTCATACTTGCTAATTCATCAATCAGTTTTGCTTATCTAAAAAGTAGAAAGATTCAATATTATTTTGGATCGGGGGAAAAAAATTTTAAGTTGTTTTTAGATGAAATTTATTTATAAATTACAATTTAAAATAAGATAAGATAAGACTAAGCCTAAAGCGTGACATTAGTTTTTATTTGGCTTATAATTAGCTTCACTTTTACCTTAAACTATCTACCAAATGGGTTGAAGCCCTAAATATTTACTAATTATTGATTAAATTTCAGTTAATGCTTCCAGAAGTTTGACTTTCATGTTTAAAACGTGATATCTTAGTATTTATATGATTGTATTCTTTTTTTAAAAAATTAGATATTTTAACTTAAAAAAAACAATGATTAAACCCTGCTTTGAAAAGATAAACGAACATTTACCAGAAACATGTAATGCTATTTATATTTAAAGACAAGATTGTGTGGGGCAAAGAGGCATTGTCAATGCCATAATAAATATATACTATTTATTACATATTAATAAATTCATCACATTCTTGATTTATTATAAATATCCAAAAAAAAGGATTTTTTTTACTAATAAGCGGAGACGCAGAAGATGTAAAATATAATATATTTTATTAATTAAAAAATAAATAAAATAATTATTTTGATAATTTAGGTATTTTGACTAAAAGATAATAATGACTCGAAATTATGACATTTATAAATGGTTGGTTAAAGAATTCGGCTTACAATGAATTTATAATAGTATTATAATAATATTGCTAATTCTTCTTTTTTTATAGAAAAGAGTAAATATAATTTATAATCTATGTACGTAAGATTCTCCTTAATTTGACTATTTAAAAAAAACAGAGGTAGGAAGTGTTATTGGGAAAAGGCTAGATTTATAGTCGGATCCGATCACAAGAAACAGCTGATCGATTTTTAAAATCTGTTCATCAATTTATTAATATGAATTTTATCTAATTCTATTCAATAAATAATCTAAGAATTATCGATTTTGATTAAGAAAAATTGATCCCACTATAAGATTATTTAAAATTCGCTCACCTGTTAAATCGTGTCGGATCGAATCTCACTAGCCTTAAAGGGTGTGGATGGAACGGGATTTAGGTTGCTAATAAAAATAAATTATAATATAAATGATAGATGACGAAGTTTTTTATAAACGCGTTATATAAACAATTAGAAAAAAAGGTTGACCTTTGAATATTAATAGTAAATGTTTGACCTTTATTATTACTATACATTAAAAAAAAATATTTAAATCCTTCAACAATGCAATAAATTGGTTGAGCAAAATAAATGGCTCATAATTAATTTATTTTTAAAAAAATATTATTAATATATCAATATAAAATTTGATTTATTTATTAATAATTGAGATTATGTGAATTTTTTTTTGTTTGGACCCGAAGTCATCTATGGGTGGGTGGGGGGGGGGGTGGGGGGGGACTAAAATCTGAATTACATATTTAAGTCTCCAAATATTTTTCTCGCTTTTTTCTCCCTCTAAAATCCTTTGATTTGATGCAAGGTTTGTTTTACGTCGTTTAAGAGAGTATTCAATTTATCGTAAGCTTCGAGCGTGACCATAAGGGAGACCTTACCGTTGCAATTAAAACATTCGCTGTTATTGCTGGCGGAGTCAAATTTTTTTGAAAAGTGCTCGCCGTTTAACAAATTGAATTCGTTTTTGACGTGTAAAAGGTGACAGTTACAAGTCGAGGTAACCGGACAAGATATACGCCGTTGGGACAAAAGTTTTTCCAGCTTGCGTTTTTGTTGGAATTTGTCTCGGAGCTCTTTGAGCATCCTCGCGCTGCACCGGGGCATATTAACCGGAATAGTGTTATGGAACCGGGAATAGTCCACCATGTAGTCCCCATCTTCTCGTATGAACGTTATAAGCTTTTGGAACCTGTAACCCCAAAGTATTTCGCCTAGAAAAGAGAAAGAAATGAGAATGGGTTATAATGACGAAAAAAAAATCTATATTGGATAGTAAGTGGTATGAAAGTGAACCATTAAAATGTTGACAATGACAAACATTTATCATGCTGATGAGAGATCTTATGAGCTCTGATTTAGTAAACCTATGTAAGCATACATTTTTTTAAAAAGCCGTTATAAATTTAGGTTCATTTAGCCTATGTATTTGCTAGCAATTAAAAATGCTCAGATTCTTGCATTTTATTTTCACAAAATTTGTAAACAATATAAACAGACGCGAGTGTCTTATCAAATATTAGTGCTTTGTTTTAATGCGCTTTAATAAAAAACATTTTTTTTGAAATTGCCTGCAAAGACGTAGCCTTAGAATCATAAAAATTACTCATTATTGGCATTTTAAAAAAGTTAAATTTTTGATGTAGGAATTGAAATTTTTAAAGAATAATAAACAATATCAATCTAGGAAGTACTTTTTCCTAAAAGTTATTAATTAACGCGTTCATTCATGTGTTAACATGCAATTATTTTAAAAAAATATGTCTAAAATTATTAATTTTTATATTTAAACTTAAAATATGTTGTAATAATGTAATAAAATTATTAGAAAGGGTTAGTATAAATAAATCTCTCTATACTACTTTTTTAAAAATACGAATCTTTTTATGTGACCTTTCTTTTCGCTATAGAAAACATAATAAATATTGTAGCAACGAAACATATAAAACGGAAAATTATTTATATAAAACATATAATTGCAAATGTTCTGACAATACAGTACACATGCAAGATGACATAATAAATATATAAATGATAGACGGTTGGCTTTTATAGATATTTTGGTAAGTGAGCAGCTATTAAGATCCATATTTCACTATCAAAAATTTCTTCTTTCCCTGGTGGGACCATATTATTTCTGAAGCATTTTCGACGAGGTTAGGTTTATAGTCAGAGATCTGAGTTAGGGTTAATATATATTAAAAAATAATTGCCCAATAGCTATCCACTTCCACATATCAATATTACATTATAACTTAAATAATATTATTAATTATTAGAATACCTATTATGGCTTAGATATATTTTCCCTAAATCTTAGAAAACAATCATGATGACAGTAATTCCTCATCCAGTCGAAATTATGTTTAAACGTCTATCCTATTACATTAATTTACAATAGTATTTACATATATTTCCTACAAACATGCAACATTTAAGTTTACTTATTGTGTTCATCCTTCGATTACACAGGTAGAGCCCTTGGACAGAATAACCTATCAATTGTTATTTTCATAATTTTTTTTAGAAGATAATCCTGATAAAGATTTTTGATTTTCATAATAAAAATAAATAAAATTATTATATTTAATAATACAGTTTGACTAAACGGTGAATACTTTAAGATGCTGAAAGTGCAAATGTCGTAGAAATTTAGCAAAATCTAGGGTTTTAGAAAATTTATTAAAACTTAGATCATTGCAAGAATTGTATTCCAGCATGTATAGAGTATAATAGAGATGTACCGATTCTTTAATCAGATCGGATCGGGCCGATTTTCAACTTTCTTAAATATCGGTAATCGGCCGATATTGTAAAATTTTCCGATCAGATAAAATGACGTCTTAATTTAAAAAAAGTTTATTACTTATTATGTAAATAGATAAATGTTATATAAATTGATTTATTAATATATACTACTTTCATGAATATAAGTTATAATTGATCATGTTAATATATTTTAATGACTTATGTTATGGTATAGTTAAATTACAAATGTTATACTTTTAAAAAGTATGAGATGATCTGTGCATTAAAAATAACGATTAGTATATTTACAGTATCAAAATCATGTCGGATAGGTAATCGACCGATATCAATTAAATATCGGCAATATTGGTTAGGATCGGCCTCTAAAAAGTGGTATCGGTACACATCTAGAGTATACCTACTCTATAAATTACAGGTAATTTTGCCGCGATTCATTTTAAAGAACTCTTAATTTATATTAATTTTTTATAACATAATTTTTTATATACAAATAATGGCGGAATCTTCTAAAATTTATTAGATAGGTAGGTACTCTATATATATGATGGAATATATTCCGGCGAATTCAGATCTTAAAAAAAATTTTTTTTAAAAACACACGAGCTATAAAAAATTTAAAACATTTTAGGTTTGCTTACTCCAAGTCAGTGAAGCGTAGGCATGAACTTGATGAGTCCCTTACCCTACATTCCCAGTTAGCGCGAATTCGCGGGGAAGTATATAAAAATACCGCATATTTTGTATACCTCGCAACGAATTCGTGCTAACTGTGAATGCAGGATAACACCTCATTAACAGTAGGCGCAAATTTGCGGCGGTGAATACAAAAATACAGCGTATTTTGTATAATTAGCCGCAACTTCGCGCAAATTGGGGGTTACTCTTAAAGTTAGATTTTTTAAATACGTTCAAGTCATTAGACAATGTAAACACTAAATATTAATTACATTTTATTTAATTAAATAATCAGTTTATTTTACTTAGGCATTCGTAATTTAGTCAATTGTTGGAATTCTATGGAAATAAAAAAATTATGATGAACGGAACTTGGGGAAGATTATGGAACGATGATTCTGGAAGGTTCCAGTAAAATAAAGACGAATATTTTAATTTAATTTATTTCATAATTATAAATAAGATAAATTTTTTTACAAAATAGTATTATTATATTTGTTTTTTTATGAATTCCATTTGGCTTTACCAAAATAATTAACCATTTTATTGTTTGGAATTCAAATTTTATAATAAACTGTTTAAAAAAAAAATTAATATATAAATAATTATAAATTTCAAAGTTAGTGATAGGTGTTTTCCTACACTCTAACATCATCCCACACAAATGAATGATGATCTTTTAGGGAATTTAGAGAATATTAATGAAATGCATAAAGATTAATGAGTAAAATGTAAATACCCTTCTTTAATTGAATTATAAAAATGTTTTTAAAGAAAATATTCATATTTTAAAAGCAATCGATATTTTTTATTTATGATAAGCTTCATGATTCTAAAGATTAAAAATAATCTTTAAGCGATTCATACATTAAATTATAATAAAATATAGGAGGAAAACTCTAGTCAATCATGCAGTAAAACTATCCAAAAAAAATTTATAGGTGAAAAGCCACTCTCCCCCGCTCCCCTAAGTAGATTATGTTTATTACTATGGCAATGTACAATTTATAAATTGTCATATTTCTGATATATGCATATTTCTAGTTTTTTTCCCCAATCAAAAAATTTAGGACAAATTAAAAATAAAAACACTACGTAAACGCTATATCCTAATATTAAACCAATTATTAAGATTTCTCAAAAAAATATATTTACAGTCATCACCCTCGGGTGCCCCCTTTAAATGAAGATTCGGGTATGAACTTGATTATATATAATAAATAAAAATATAATAAAATATATATTTTTTTATGGTATAATGTAATGACATAAAATAAATCAAAATTTGCAATTTACGATTTCTTTTCTTGGCTTTTATTTTTTTTTCTTTAAGAAAAACTCTTCTTTTTTTTAGCCTAAGGAATGGTATCATTTATTGAAAGAACGAAAATTTCGATAATTTATTTTATTTTTTGAAAATGATATTTTTCACTTATAATATTATGAAAGTTTCAAATATTATTTCTTTCGTTCTTTATAAATTTTTTTTTAAAAAAAATCATTTATACAAACTTTACAAAATTTATTCATTTAAGTGATGAAAAATATTAATATAAATAGTGTAAATTTGATTATCCGTCAAACGAAATTCAAATAAAAATATACAATGTGATGTAATAACTTTCAATTTGAAAAGAAAAAATACTACAAATATTTTCCTTAGGCATAAAATGTTACAAAAAACAATTTTTTTAAAAAAAATGCAAAAAAAATCGATATAATATAGGTTTAATTAAATTAAAATCTATATGCCAAATGGGAGTTAAAAAAATGTATGAAAAAAGAACCACTCCTCAAAAACGTCGCAAATTAAAACACATTTATAACTAAGTCAGGTAAATCTAGCGTTGTTCAATGGCTCGATTAGAACCGATTAACTCAATATTTTATCAAGAAAAATATTATGCAAAATTTTGCTAATAGATATAATAGCACACAGGTTTTGAAATCTATTAGCGAAACTTCAAGGCTTAGGGAATATTTTTCTATCTAAAATATTGAGTTCCCATTTTTAAAAATCGACTCAAATCGAGCTGTTTAACAACACTAGGTAAGTCAAAGATAGTGGTTGTTAAAAACTTTTTAAATCAAGATTTTAGCTTAAAAATAGGATTAAACCATTAAGATTTAGTCAAAAGAGAAATTTCTGGCATCTTTTGGCGGAATCGAGGCTTAAATTACTATTTTTTTGAATTATGGACAAAAAGACCCGGACAAAAGTAAATCGGACAAAAATACCCAAGGACAAAAAATTTAAATTCTTTTCAAAATTGGGACATTCTTGTCTGGGGTACTTTTATCTGCGTCTTTTGGTGGTTAATGATAGGTATTGCCTTAAGGTAGTACCTTATTTTGTTTATTTTTCCTTTGGATAGGTACTACCAAATTATTTATAATATATATTTAAAAAATCGTGAATTTTGGAAAGCGTCTGTGGCTTAGTCGGCAAGAGTGTCGCTTACCATTCCGATGGTTTTGGGTTCGAATCCCAGCAAAGATCATGTTTTTTTTATATAGGAGGCCGGACTCAACACGTGATTAAAACAATAGGGCAAAGCTTACGTTTAATTATAGGTGATCCAAAAGAAGGCTTTTACCTTCGACAAAGAATATAAATCGAAATTTGTCGATCCAACTGCATTTCCACATGGATCATTAAGCCCCGCCGACCATACCTAAATATATTATTTTAAATTATTTTTTACTTCTCTTCTTTTAATTATGTATTTTTATATAGAGATATAGTATGCTAATTATAATTTTAATATTCTTTTAAATAGTATTTTCATCATTGTTTTGTTTTTATAACTGTGCAGTATGCATTGAAGATTTTTTTTAAAAAATAAATAAATAAGGGTTTTATTACATTTAAATAAATTTGGGTCGGTATTTAGCAAATTAGGTTGGTATTTAGGAAATTGCTATACGGTGACTTGGTAGTATCTATTATTAACCTCTTTTTATTTAGGGCATTTCCCGGTGATTCATTTTTTTTGGTTGAGGTTTCTAATAATACTAATTCTGACTCAATGCGAGAAGTCGAGGTCGACTCTTTAGGGCGAGATTTGGTGCATATTTAAAGAATCGTTCCACCCTCTATCTCTAAAGTTTAAAAAAAATAAAATGTTTATCTTGCCAAAATAATGTTTTTTTTAAATATTTTACCAGGTATATTGTATATTTTTAATTATATATATCAAAAATTATATTTAAAAAATAAATATATTTAAAAGAAAAAAAAATACTAATTAAATGAAAACAGTCAATAAAATGTGTATAAATAAATATAAAAGCACATTCCAAAAATAGAGTTGTATAAATATTTAAATTGGAATTAATCATTCATTCGTATCCTTATCATAATATAATAATTTGAAATTGAATAAACATGACAATCTAATAGTATATAGGTATATATTACAAACCCGAACCAACTTAAATTAGAAATGATGTTTAAACGGACTGGGCACGCCTAAGGCTATATTTTATAGAAAACGCAGTAAAATTAAAGCGAAGCGAAATCACAGCTGATTGGTCTAACATAAGTTTTTCAAGCGATTTACTCATTTCGTTCCTAGTATTTATAAATTATACCGATTACTGACTTGATTGTTTAAATTGTGAAGCGAAAAATTTCGCATCGCTTGAGTGAATTGCACTTACTATAAATGAGTGTAAAGGATCGGTGTATTGTATTCTACTAGTTTCTCTCATTTCCCAACAAAATGAGGTAAAAACTTTCATAGGGGAAAGTAATCATCCATGTTTTTTTTGTGGACAGGTCGCATTTTATGCACAACACAACAAGAGACTCGTTTGTTTTATAAACGTCGAAGGAAAAATATTTTTTAAAGATATGAAAAAAAAACACGTATTCGAATTTTGGAAAGATTAATTTTTAAAGTTCATTTTAGTTATTTTCATGTCACAAAAAGTCAGGTAAAAAAAAGAAAAGATATGATTATTAATCAATAAAAAAACTAATAACTTTAGATTCGATTATGTTTTAATTTACTTAAAAAAGCTTACTTAAAATAGATGTATATTTTTTAAATAGTCAGTTAAAAAAAGAGTTAAAAAAGAAAGGAAGCAGAAGACAAAAATGGGCATAAATTGAGCGTTAAACGCTGCGTTAACGCAAATAATGCATTTCAAATGGAATCATGAAAATTAGTAAAATTATCGTTTGGAGTTAGCAATTATTTTAATTGTTTTTTTTCCCAATACTTTTCAATTCTTCATTTTCTTATATCTTATAAAAGTAAAAAAAATAACTTATATCTTAAAATTGAATATTTTGAAATTAAAGAAATATAAATGCAGACGATAATAATCTTCAAAGACAAAGCCTTTTTTTTAGAACTTAACTAAAATTTTGAATCGACGATATTAATAAAAATGCAACCTCAATTTAAATAAGGAATGTGTTGCACTTTTTTTTATTAAAAAATTATGGCAAAATGCAAACGCTCAATTTGTGCACACTATAGCGAAAGAATTATAAACGGATTCATAAAATAATATATAACATTAAAAATTGTTTAAAAAAAATAATCAAATTAATCAAGGTTTAGTTAATAGCTAGCAGAGGTCTGCAAATGGCGAAATTTGCCCGTGTGGGAATTTAGTTAATGTCTGGCCCAGCCGATTTTTAATTTTTCATAAAGTTGTCTGGCCCGAATATTCATTTTTCTTTAATACAAGGGCTAAACCAAAATATATGATGTTGAATACCAAAATAAACAACTATTTATAATCTTGGGGAATGGTTAAATTAAATACACTATACTTTGTGGATTATCACTTCCATAAAATATCAGAATTCTTAAAGTAAATTTAGATAAAAATTTTGCCCGGACTGATCCAAAATATTTTAGTGCAGATCTCTGATATAGTACGCAATGTTTACAAAATTTATGCCATAGGTTATGTTCAATTATCGGTTGAAGATATTTTTTTTTTCTAATTTTAATTTCATAAAAAAAATAGTTATAATTATACCAAATAAAATCAATGTGAATGAAAAAAAAACCAATAATTAAGATTTCATGCAAAATTTAATTCCGTACAGTTTTTTTTATCCTAACGATGGTGGAATAAGGAATTTTAGTGTAGACTTTAAAAAGTTGGGTTAAAAAATAACTAAGTTAATAAGGTATTTTAACTACTACAATGTTAAGATTAGGATGTAGAAATTAAATTGTATATAACTTACTGGGTAAATATGAGGTTCTAGCCTGCATACTCATACCGGTAGACTCAATCATGCCCTCTAAAATTACCACTATTTCGTATTTTTCCTTTCTAACATCTTCGGCCGAGAGATCATAGAACGGAGAGGAAGGTGAATCCATCCTATGGACTTTAAAAATAAATTTAATTTATTTTATAAAAAAAAATGAATACGCTATTTTGATGATAATATTTTTTGTTATGAATCTTTAATAAGATTATTTGACAGGAAGGGCTAGTCCATGGGGTCAAGATAAAGAGGTAATAGTATTATAAGGTTTCATTGTATTTAAAAATTATTATAAATAAAAATAAATCATAATGGATAATTTATGAGGAATAAATAGCTTTATGCGTCTTAGAACTAACCTAAAATGCATGGCCAAGCCAAGAATATTTTATCGTTTATGGCTGTGTTCGAGTTATGAGTAGAAGTAAAATTATGAGAGAGATCTGGAATACCGGTATTGTTGAAAGTGCTAGAGCTTTTGTAAACAATGTCGGGTACGGGTCCGACACCAGAATCGAACCCCAACTCCAGATTGTAAGGGTTTAATGGGAGGGTTTCGCCTTCCAGGGTGACCTATATATAATTATTATTCAAATTTAATGCCAAAATTTGCTAATGAGATAGCCTAAAAAATTTTAATGGGAATACTTTTTTCCTGAACAGGTAAGCTCTGGTGTGAGCGTCCACTATATGAGACCTTCGCATGTCGCCTATCCTAACCAGAAGGCATAGAGCACCATCTCGAGTACAAATCACGGCATTACGACTGAACATCAAGGTAACAGCCCTCTTCTTAGGTCTCGATAACTTAGAAAAAATGAGACCCGTCACAAACCCTTGTATCATAGCACCAGTTATCGCCTGAACTATGAGAACCAAAATAGCTTCCGGACATTCTTCCGTTATGTAACGATGACTATAACATTTGAAACATTTTTTTATTTTGAAAAAATATATATTAAGGTAGCTAGGTCAAATTGTTAAGGCCTGGTTCTTTAGAATTCTGACCATTTTAAGGCAAGTCCAAAATTTTTTTAAATTTAGTAATTTAGATTGTTTCAAAGGCGAATTGCAAACGTGAGCAGTAAATGACTGTTGAATAATTCATCATAATTGATATTCATTTATAAAATTGGCCGACTGGGGTTTATTAGTTTCTTTATCAAGTCTGACCCGCACTTTTTGAAAGATATCATTTTACGGCCTGTTTCCGGCCGGCAGGTCTCTGATTATAAATGACGCATTCTATTAGATCTCATAAATATAGTAACGGATTTAAGCCATAAAAATCTTGATTTAGATGAAGAATTTTAATAAATTCCCTTTTAGATTTTGATGAAATTTTATATGAGCATAAAAAAAACTACTATTCATGTAACTTAACACTTTAGATATCAAGGGGAGAAGTTACAGTGGACAAAAATTCTCGATTTTACGTTTTTCGGTATCGGTGGTCATTCAAAAAATGTGATTTGTATTTAAAAATTAAACAAGCATATTATAAGAAAAAATAGATATTCGTATCACAATCCAAAAATATAAATATATAATTTAGCATAATAACACTACCTTTATCCTTACTCAAAAAACATAAACTTAACCTTTGTCCGTTGAGTGAATATACGGCCCGGATATTTTTTTAAAAAAATTTTTCAGGCCCGGCTCGGACCGGGTATATTAAAAAAATAAAAATATGGTCCGGCCCGGGTGCTGGGCATGCAGGTCTCTGATTTAAATTATTATGGTGTAATTTCTTATATAAAATACGATAAATATTTTATTTTTTTAAAAAATTCTCTTCTGAAAAATAAAGACATAGAACACTATATTACTCTGACGACGATATATTATTTTTTTTTTAAAAAAGAATAGACCCGCAATGGGCTCTAGTTAGGAATTATTATACACCAAAGTCTTCATTTGATTGTAAATCATTCAAGACTTACCAAAAAAGGTTTAGATAGTAGATATATTTAAAGTGGATTTAAAAAAATAGGATGCTTAAATAAAAATCACTTTGGCAAGTTTCTAAAATAAAATTAATTTGAATATGCGTTCCAGCACACCTTCCATACCCAGAACTGTAGTCAATGTACAGCAGAGAACTGCTGGCCCCTTGGCTCGGCCAGAAAAAATGGTATGATTAAAAATCCGGACCTGGCCTCCAGCGTCTAATATTCATTTAATGCTCATATTTTCCATTTCTCTAGAACAATTTGCAAAATATGATTAAAGCTATTAAGAATAACAAACTTTTAAGAATTCCTGAACATGAAAAATCTAATAATCCGGAAGCCGGTCCAAAAATTTTGACCTATGCAGGTCTCTTACGTATAAAATGATAGCCAGCTAGACATTAATAAAGCCTTTTTAATAGAATCATTCAGTGCAGAGAAGGATATAGCTTCAACATAATATAACAATTTAATGATAAGCATTTTAAAATTCTGCAGGGGAGTGGAGGATGTAAGACTTTACCCGTATCCGATGGTGTGCTGCGTTTCGACCGAAAACAGAAAGAGGGAAGTAAAGGAGTGCGCGTTTTTGACGCATGGTTTCCAATCGGGATCCCTGGCGTGGTCAAAATCGCCATGACTGAAACACAGGAGCCACCAAACGATGGCGTAAAGGGTCCAGCTGAGCAAAAAACCTAGGGTAAATATGATGACGGCCCAGCGCCACTTGCTATCCAGCAACGTAGTGAAAATGTCGGAGAGGAAGTGCTGCTTACGCTTTGGGATATGGGAGTGGATTATGTTGCACGAGCCAGATTTATTGACAAGTCGTTTGCGCACTTTTTTAAAATGCTTATGGCCGGTTGTATGGTGCCGTGGGAGTTTGTTAATTGCGGTGGTTTGGACTGCAGATTTGACTATATCTGAAGAAGGTAAAAAAGAGCCAGAATTAGGTATTTGGTTGGCTAAAAAAGCGTCTGGAAGTAAAGGGGGAGAAGAGAAAAAGCGGGGTCTTTTTTCGGGTTGATAACCATCTAAGTTCCGGTCGATTTCGTCAGATGGGCCATATGTGCGGGATACTTTCCAAAGGTGTTCCTTACGGTGAAAAAACCGATGATAGGGGCCGCTAACTCTTTCCATGCCGCTTGGATGCGAATTTTCGTGTTGTTTCTGGAGTTGCTGTAGCTGGTAAGTTACCATGTCGTTCTGGCTATAATACCAAGGAGGAGATATTTTTTTGATCCGACGGTATTCTCCCCGACTATCAGAGTCTTGTGACTGAGGAAATAAACTCAATTTTAAAGAGGATTTGAGAGACTTGACGGACCTTCTAGCGCCGTTGTTTATAATTTGGGGCCTTCCGGCAGCTACCGGCAGAGATTGAGAAGTGTTAGGAAAAACAAAGGATACCGGAGTTTGAGATGTTTTGGGAGAAGGGAAAAATGATCTGATAAATTTATGATCTTTAAATGGTACCTTATCACGTTTCTTTTCTCTCAACGTATTCGGGTGGTAGAGGGAAGGAGACGAACCCCGAAAAATAGGGGATGCTCTACGAAAGACCCAAAAATCGGGAGTTAGGCGAATTTTGAGATCAGCCCACAATCGGAATAAGGGATTATGAATTTTCTTATTATCTCCCAACACGTCATCGAAATTTGCTAAGCGGAGTTTTTCCCTAGTTAAAATGCTGGGCTGACTGTCATTCAACTCGTATTTACTAATTGGAGAATCGGGGGAAGAATCGGATACTAGGGAATTTGTCACTTTATCGCCGAGTCCATTATCTTCCCCGTCGTTTCCGAGCCCTTCTTGGTTCATTGTGTAGCTTTCGCTTTCATCTTCCTCACTTTCCTCTTCTTCTATCTCTGTCTCATCGTCTCCTGTTTCACTTTCCTTGTTCGACACGGGAGATTCGCTCACCATAAGATCATTTTTGTGCCTAGACCTGTGGACCTTGCCATTTCTCGTGATATTTTGAACTACGACAGGAGAATAATCCATTTCTGGGCTAAGGTCCATATTACTATAAGACGAAGGACTGTCCTCTTCTATCATACACCTGTCGGGAGATGAGATGACGGGTTTATTAATGTAAGCAGGAAGTGGTAGAGCATATCTGGAAGGGAAAGAATGTCTTACTGATCTAGGCTTCTGGTTTTGGTCTAGTCTAACATCCTTGTATTTTGGGGCTTCATTGATTTGATTGGTTTTCCATGCTGTAACATTTGAGTCCACAATACTTAGCTTATTTAAGCACTCGTTTTTAAAATCATTATTGTCGAGAAGCGGATATTTCTGATAGTGTGGTTGTTCACTGCTGGGACCAAAAAGGCTTAAAGAGCTGGGTTGTTTATTGAGAAATTTGTTAAAAGAGATAGGATATCTGGCAAATGTTCTAGTCTTGACCTCAGGTATTGTATTGGACTTAGTATCAGGATAACAAGATGCATCCGAATTTAAGGAATTAAGAGAATTATGATTGGAGCGCTCTGGAATAGGATCAGTAATATGTTTAATATTCTCATGTATAGCTTCTGAATTTAGCATAGGTTCTTTGTGAAAGTCTTCCCTTTCATCAGAATTCATAATTATTTAAGTGACAATGAGCTAATGTTGATTATCAGATAATTAGTTATTCATATTGTTGATTAAATATTTTAAGACATTAGTTGCGTCTAATCTTTGTATTTTAGTAAATAGTATATTTAAATTATTAGGTACAACTTTTAAACATTTTTTTTCAAATTTTAAAAAAGAAATTATAAAAGTATATTTATCAAGAAAACATATTAATTGTTTTATAATGAAAATGATTTGGATTATATTGACTTACTTAATTAGAAAAAGAAAGAAAGAGAAAGAAATTCGTATATAATTTTTAAAAATAAATTCATAACTTAGTCACAGGAATTCAACTGCAAAGAATATCTGTTTGGTTTTGGGTTCAGGTTTGGTTTTTTTATAAAATTATAATATTAGATAGGTTTGAACTTATAAAAATTGGTTTAAATCTGGTTACATACAAAGATATTAGAAAAGAGCTCTGCAATTTGGCCCAAAGTCCAACCCCAAAAATATTTTGGTAAGACCAGCTCAGGCCATTTTTTAAAAAAGAAACAGGTTAAGTGTGCTTAAAAAATATATAATAAAAATAATGTTTTCTTTTATTTTATTAAAATTTATGTATGTCAAGAACAAAGCAATTAGTGATTTTTACTTAATTTATCTTATAAAATGTGGTTAATTTATATATTTTGCCAGG
Source organism: Gordionus sp. m RMFG-2023 (assembly GCF_954871325.1). Taxonomy (NCBI): domain Eukaryota; kingdom Metazoa; phylum Nematomorpha; class Gordioida; order Chordodea; family Parachordodidae; genus Gordionus; species Gordionus sp. m RMFG-2023. The sequence continues at coordinate 10,346,374 of NC_088775.1, read as the reverse complement.
CGCAGGCCTCAAAATTTTAAAATATTTCAGGCCAGATTAGTATTTAGAGGTAAATATAAATTTTGACCTGGGTCTGGAAAGGTTTGAGTCATAAAAAGAGAATTTATATGGCTTTATATTAAACTATGTATAAAGACTACATTTAAATTTTATCACATACTTAAAAGCAGCCAACATTTATTTTGTTATTATTTTTATTCCACATACAAATATACCCAATTTATAAATTATAATATTTAAAGATTATTTATTAATTCTAATGTGACTAATACTGATCAACTAATCAAAAATGGTTTTAAATATAATAATATATAAAATATGTAGGATATAAAAAGGCTCAAACAAGTCTTGGACCTTTTTAGAGGTTCTCAAGTTTGGGTGATAAAATTTTTCATGGTTCAGTTTAGATAAGAATAATAATGGTTAAGGTGGGTTGGATCCCCAAATTAGTGTAAGCAAAAAATTATTTTTAAATTGATTGGCATAATTATTTGGGCATTAGTCCCTTAAAATAATCACAATTTAAAGTATTGCCTATACTAGTACTTATTGTTACCATTATACTATAATACAAACAAACAAAAATACCAACAAGCAAAAATATTTTTGGTCAAATTTTTGCTAAATTAAACTTATATCATATCTTTACAATTTAGTATGCATGATAAGAATTCTATATAAACAAACGTAATTATTAAATTTACAAGGTAGATAAATAATTATTTAAGAATTTAAATAATCTTTGTTATGATATTTAGAAGAAAAGATATAACGTTAACCTTATAATATTGTAAAATAAGTTTTTTTAAGCACCACATTTGACTAGAATAAATGTAAACAGTTATTTAGCATCCAAAGTAAATATTTTCAATTCAACCAGATGATTTGCCCATGTATGAATGCTAATTACATTTTGTTTTTTATTACTCGAAAAATAGGCTAATTATTAGCAAGAGACCCAATATTAACAAGAATATTTATACTATTTATATTATTACTTAAATTCAAGACTCATTTTTTAAGATATAATGGAGGAGGGGATGGGGTACTGCGTGCCCTGTTGATTTTAAAAAAAATTTAGCGGACCCCATCAATTTTCATAGAAAAAAAGTGCTAGGCATGTCTCTTCCAAAAATTTTTCTTTTGTTTGTCAGCAATAATAATTGTTTATGTTAAGTCAGATAATTTTTCCATTTCATTATTATTTCAATATGTCAATATCAGATTCCATATTTTCATATTGCTCAAACCATAGACGTAGCCAAGGGGGGGGGGGCAAGGGGAAATTCCCCCCCCTTCAGATTGTATCACTTTTTGTAAATATCATTTTTAGCTAATAAAAAATATCCCCCTTAGTCCTCCCCCCACTCCCTGACCCTCAAATATGTATGCATATATCTTAAATAATAATTTAAAAGAAAGATTGTAAAAGTTGATATTTTTTTATAAAACTATTCATCATAATTTATAGATTTTTGCGAAAATAAATTTATAAATATGTAAAATGAACCAAAAATGTTTTTTAATAAATGGAATATAAGCCAAAGATAAGTTTTAAGACAGAAGTGAAATGTATTATAATTATTAATAATAGATCCATAAAATTACTAAATAAAGTGAGTAATTTTAATTTATCTTAATAAAAGTAAAATATAATTATAAAACTATTGATAAAATTAAATCATAAATTAAAAAAATATTAAAGCACAATACAAACAGTGGAATATTATATGTCGTAGATTTACAGTATATCTAATTATCAAATGACAATCAAGTAATTTTTAGCAATATAGCGAATTATATATTTTACAGAAAACTATAAAATATTGATAAGGACATCAGAAAATATCTTTTAAAGACATTGTGAAATGAATAATATGAAGATTTATTTTAATATCATTTTTACTTAAAATAAATAGATGGCGTTAAATAATTGAATGCAAATTGTTGCTACATTTAATATCAAGAGCATTGATTAGTAAAATTTGTTAAACTATTAACTGTAATATATTCTCTCTCTAACTGTCAAATATGTCTGTAAAAGTCGAATTTTACCTAGTAATTTATAACTAATTTCTATATAATATAATAAAATCAACTATATGTCTACTTACTTTTTATAAATAAATTTCTTATAATTGTTTGGAATGAATTATTACCATGCTTTTATATTAAGGTATATAATTTATTATATTTTTATTTTATATAAACTAATAAAAATATATTTCATATTTGTTCCAGGCTTATTTTTTTATTAAAATTTGTAATAATATTTTATGACTATATATAGACTAAAGTAACCTGGCCAAAGGCCGGGAAAAAGCAGGCCGAAGGCCCGCCCAAATAGGGGTCTGGAGGCGAAGCCCCCAGTAATTTTTTAATTCCCCCCCTTATGAAAATCCTGGCTACGCCTATGGCTTAAACAAATATCAAATTTATAAAATAGTTCATATTTACCATGATATTTTCCAATCTTTACCCATAATTTATATAAAACATCCATTAGATTCATATTACAGGTTTTTTACCTCATCGTCGCTATTTTAATATATGTAATTTTCAGTCACACAATTTAATATATGCGATTCAATCATGGATACTAAAGTTTTCTAAGAATTTTATTTAATTTAGAATAAATCAAAGTTACGAATTTAATTTAATTTAATTTCAAAATTTTTACATCTATTTTAAAACTAAAATATCATGCTTATATAACAATTTACATATTAATTAATATAATAATTTATATAAAAAAAAATCAACTTCACAATTTATAAAAAAATATTAATTTTTTTAAATACGAAAAAAAAACAATTTAAAGGTTAGTATTAATCGGTCATATCAACATTCCACCCTTTAAAAAATGATCTCCACTCAGGTTTTTCTTGCATGTGAATCTTATCGTGCAGTCTACGTTTCTTGATAGTTTTATTGTCATCATTAGTATATTTCATTAACTTTTGCTATTGAAAGTTTATTTAAAAGAATAATATTTTATTATATATATATATATTTTTAGTCTTTATTTCATTATAAAATTATCGATTTTTTTTTGGCAATATTATATTCCTGCTTGGTTTTTGACTAACAAGACTCTGTTCTTGTATTCCTAAATTTTGATCGTCATATCTTCTAAAACTTAAGTAAAAGGTATATCATTTTCAGTATTTGTTTTCAAATGTGTCTTTTCATCAAGAGGTGTGCTACTCGTAGACCTTTTTTTTTAATTTGGTCTAAATGTCTTCTAATAATTTTGTCTCCTGTATCCACTTCAAATATTAAATTCCCATTTTTACGTTTTACCGTACCTTTGTCCCATATATTATCCTTGAAGGTTTTATGCCAAACTTTGTCACCATTGATGATATTTCTATTTGACGATAAATTGCGATTAAATTCATTCACTTTATCTTCTTGCGGTTTGATTAAATCCCATCTGGTTCTTATGGTTCTGTTGAACATCACTTCGCTTGGTATCTTGTTGGTTATCGCGTTTGGTGTGTTAACGTAATTAAATAAAAACTTTTCTAAAGCTATATCTAAGTCTATTTTATTATTACTTTCCATATTCCTTTTCATGCATATTTTCATTGATCTTATAATTCGCTCACACTGACAATTGGACTGTTAGTGGTGAGGAGCGGTGAAAATATGATCAATTCCATGATCACTACAAAATTTTTTGAACAAGCTACTTGTAAAATTCGTAACATTATCACTGACTATCATATCGGGTATACCAAACAAACTGATTATTTTTAATAATTCTTTAATTGTAGACTCAGTAGTTATATCTCTCATTCTTCTAATGATAGGAAACTTGCTAAGTGCGTCAACACATACCAAGAAATTGCTACCTTCAAACTGTGCAAAGTCGATGTGCACGCGTTCGAACACATTTATTGTTTCCCATGGATTTTGTACATTATGAGGATTTTCCGCATATTTATTACACGTATCACAGTTTCTCACCTCCTGATCTATTTCAGCGTTTAGACCAGGCCACTACAAATAATCTCTTGCCAACAATTTCGTTTTCCCAGCACCAAGATGCCCTTTGTGTAATTCCTGTTTTCTCATATTTTTCGGTATAACGATCCTATTCTCTTTAAAAAGAGAATCTTTAATTAAGCTCAGTTCCATTTCCATATTTTTATATATTTTATTCTTTATCTGTTCATGATTCTTTATATTATTAATTACCTCCATTAATTCGATATCAAAATAGTTTCTTGAACTATTCTTTTAAAATTTATTGGTAAATCCCAAAATTTGTCATCAATTATTTCATCATCTATCTCTTGTACCATTTCTTCTGTGTTCATTTGGGGTAATCTTGACAAACAATACGGTACTACATTTCGTTTCCCGGGTCTATGTATTATCGTAAAGTCATAAGCTCCCATAGCCAAACTCCATTTTTGAAGTCGCATTGATATGGATGAATTATCCTTGAGTCCCTTCGTAAATATAACAACGAGTGGCTTGTGATCTGTGATTATTGTAAATCTCGTACCAATTAAATATTCTTGAAATTTTTTTACCACGTATATTACAGATAAAGCTTCCCTCTCTATATTAGTGTAATTAAACTCTGATTTTAATAGAGCTCTTGACGCGAAAGCATTGGGTTTCTCTTTGCCATCACCTTCAATATGAAATAAGACTGCGCCTAGACCTTTCTTTGAAGCATCCGTTGCAATGCCTATTGGTAGATCCGGATTATAAAAATTAAACGTAGGCGGAGTACTTATCAGTTTTTTTAGGTCGTCGAAGCTTTCTTGATGTGTACTATCCCATAACCATTTGTCTTTATTAACCATTTTGTATAAGGGATCAGCTATGTCCGCAAAATTACATAAAAATTTTCGATAATAGCTCGCCATCCCTAAAAAAGTTGTCAATTCATCTTTTGTCTTCGGTTCAGGTATGTTAGAAATAGCTTTTATCTTATCATCGTTGGGATGTATACCATGTTTGTCTATATCATGTCCCAAAAAGCGTATTTTATCTTGCAGCAATAAACTTTTGTCGAAATTGGGGGTTAATCCATACTTGATGATCTTTTCGAATACTTTTTTAATGTTCTCCAAATGTATCTCATCGTTATGTCGTCAATGTAGAATATAACATCTTTTAAATCTCCGAAAATGTTATCCATAGTTTGTTGGAATATTGCCGACGAAGTTTTTAAACCAAACGGCAGTCTCGTAAACCTATAATAGTCCTTATGTGTCGATATTGTAAGAAAATCTATTGATTCTTTCTGTATAGATATTGTTGTTAATCGGCTTAATCGAGTCGGCTCGAAAAGAGCTGACCCAAATTTTGGGTCATTTTTTCGACCTCGATCCGAGTTTAAGACGAAAAAAACGACCTCGACCCAAAATATGGGTCGTTTTTTTCGACTCAGACTTGAAACTTGGTTGTTTTTTTCGACTTTGACTTGAAGTTTATTTTTTTAAAGCCAATGTGTAAAAATATATTTTGCAAACAGATTTAAAATTTCAGTGAAGATGTACCATAGGAAAGTGATAATTGTCATAATCGTTATTTTTGAACTTTTTTGAATTTTTTTAAAGTAAATAGGTAAAAATATATATTGTAAATATGTTAAATTAAAATTTCAATGAAGATATACCATAGGAAAGTGACAATTGTCATAATCGTCATTTTTGAACTTTTTCCAATTTTTTTAAGGCAAATGGGTAAAAATATATTTTGTAAACATGTTAAATTTAAATTTCAGTGAAGATGTACCATAGGAAAGTGATAATTGTCTTAATCGTCATTTTTGAACATTTTTTAATTTTTTTAGACAAATACAAATGGGTAGCAAACATGTTAAAATAGAATTTGAAGATGTATCATAGGAAAGTGACTATTGTCATAATCGTCATTTTTGAACTTTTTAAAATTTTTTTAAGGCAAATGGATAAAAATATATTTTGTAAACATGTTAAATTTAAATTTCAGTGAAGATGTACCATAGGAAAGTGACAATTGTCATAATCGTCATTTTTGAACTTTTTTTGAATTTTTTTTAGACAAATGGGTAAAAATTATTTTGTAGACATGTTAAATTTAAATTTTAGTGAATATGTACCATAGGAAAGTGACAATTGTCATAATCGTTATTTATGAACTTTTTTGAATTTTTTTAAAGTAAATAAGTAAAAATATATATTGATATGTTAAATTAAAATTTCAATGAAGATATACCATAGGTAAGTGACAATTGTCATAATCGTCATTTTTGAACTTTTTTCAATTTTTTTAAGGCAAATGGGTAAAAATATATTTTGTAAACATGTTAAATTTAAATTTCAGTGAATATGTACCATAGGAAAGTGATAATTGTCTTAATCGTCATTTTTTAACATTTTTCAATTTTTTTAGATAAATACAAATGGGTAGCAAACATGTTAAAATAGAATTTGAAGATGTACCATAGGAAAGTGATAATTGTCTTAATCGTCATTTTTGAACATTTTTCAATTTTTTTAGACAAATACAAATGGGTAGCAAACATGTTAAAATAGAATTTGAAGATGTACCATATGAAAGTGACAATTGTCATAATCGTCATTTTTTAACTTTTTCCAATTTTAAAAATTATTATGTGGGTGTTTGTTCACCCAAGTTTCAAGCTTAATGACCATATATTAATGAGAGTGAATCTAAGGACATTTTAGTAGGCTAATGATAAAGCTAAATAATACAATACCTCACCAGGATACCTTAGCTATCTAGTATAGAAGATTCTTTTAGAAAAAAATATACTACTGAAAATACTCTAGCCGCTATATTATAAATCTAAAAAAATTTAAATTAATATTTTTAATGATTTTTCTATAAAAATTTTATTATATTAAATTAAATAAGAAAGTTTATTTATTCGGAAATTCGGATTATAATTTCTCATCACTAAAGTTGGGGATGACACTATATTATTATTAAGATACAATAAAAAAATATATAAATTTGATATTTTAATCATATTTATTTTATTTGTGGAAATAGAGATATTTAAAAAAAATTTCGAAGTATTGTAAAAAGTGGTTAATAAGACGCTATGAAAAAATAGCGGACACTCTTATAAAATAGGCTTTGAAATACTAATTATAAATAAAATCAGTTTTCCAAAAATAAATAAGTATTTATATGAGATAGTTTGCCACCATGAATCTTTTTCTCGGGTTCTTCTACACTAAAATATTAATATAACGTGTTTTACAAATAAGATTTTTACTATTTGATTAAATAGACTTTAAAAATAATTATGACTTTTATCACTTTTGTATGGCTTTTATTGAAATTTTAATTAACTAGTTTTTAATTTATATTTTAACCATTTTCTTCAAAATATTCCAAATAAATTCTCAACATGGCTATTTTAATTTTTTCAAGGTTTTTCTTCACTGAAAAATTACAGTATATATTTTTATCTATCTGCTTCAATTAAATTCAAAAAAGTTCAAAAATGAAGATTATGACAATTGTCACTTTCCTATGGTACATCTTCACTGAAATTTAAATCTAACATGTTTATAAAATATATTTTTACCCATTTGCTTTAAAAAAATTGAAAAAAGTTCAAAAATGACGATTATGACAATTGTCACTTTCCTCTGGTACATCTTCACTGAAATTTAAATTTAACATGTTTACAAAATATATTTTTACGCATTTGTTTAAAAAAAATTGAAAAATGACGATTATGACAATTGTCACACATCTTCAATGAAATTTTAATTTAACATGTTTACAAAATATATTTTTACGCCTTAAAAAAATTCAAAAAAGTTCAAAAATGACGATTATGACAATTGTCACTTTCCTATGGTACATCTTCACTGAAATTTAAATTTAATATGTTTACAAAATATATTTTTACCTATTTGTCTAAAAAAAATTCAAAAATGACAATTATGACAATTGTCACTTTCCTATGGTACATCCTCAATGAAATTTTAATTTAACATGTTTACAAAATATATTTTTACCCATTTGTCTAAAAAAAATTCAAAAATGACGATTATGACAATTGTCACTTTCCTATGGTACATCTTCACTGAAATTTAAATTTAACATGTTTATAAAATATATTTTTACCCATTTGTCTAAAAAAAATTCAAAAAAGTTCAAAAATGACAATTATGATAATTGTCACTTTCCTATGGTACATCCTCAATGAAATTTTAATTTAACATGTTTACAAAATATATTTTTACCCATTTGTCTAAATAAAGTTCAAAAATGACGATTATGACATGTTTATAAAATATATTTTTACCCATTTGCCTTAAAAAAATTGAAAAAAGTTCAAAAATGACAATTATGACAATTGTCACTTTCCTATGGTACATCTTCACTGAAATTTAAATTTAACATGTTTACAAAATATATTTTTACCCATTTGTCTAAAAAAAATTCAAAAAAGTTCAAAAATGAAGATTATGACAATTGTCACTTTCCTATGGTACATCCATCTTCACTGAAATTTAACATGTTTACAAAATATATTTTTACCCATTTGTCTAAAAAAAATTCAAAAAAGTTCAAAAATGACGATTATGACAAAAACGACCAAACTTCAAGTCTGAGTCGTAAAAAAGGACCCAAACTTAAAGTCTGAGTCGAAAAAACGACCCATATTTAGGGTCGAGGTCGTTTTTTTCGGCTTGAACTCGGGTCGAGGTCGAAAAAAAAGACCAGAACTTTGGGTCGGGGTCGCGACTCGCGGCGTTTTATCAACACTACCGGTATCAATCTAAAATAGGCATGTCGTTCAAATATACTGTAACCTTATATGCATCGTTAGCTGTGTAATTATTATCGGTATCCATATTGTTTATGTATAAATTATATTCTTTTCTTTCTAGTATGTCATTACCATCATCTTTTATCTCTTCTATTTTTACAGTGTTTACTTTATTTGTATATCGTGATTGATTATTATCGTTGTTATGATATTTACAATTGCATACTTGATTTCTTCCTTGATTTCCAATATTATGATTATCGTTATGTCTTTGAATAAATCTTGAATCGTTATAATGTCTGTTATATTTGTAATTATAATCATTATTAAACCTATAATTATTATAGTTATTGTTATTATAACTACCTCTATTATCAAATCTCGAAGAATTATTGTACGATCCTGAATAGTTTGCTCTGACGTTGTTGTAATAATTCGCGTTATAATTCTGATATCTAGGGTTGTAATTATTTCCTTGATATCTGGGGTTATAATTATTTCCTTGATAATTATTTCTTTGAAAATCATGGCCTCTTGTTGTCCATCGTTGTCTGTTATCGTAATTAGATTGTAAATTTTGTCGTTCGTCATAATCTCCATATCTCACCAATTGTTTATTTTCTTCTCCTTTCCTGCCTTTGCCTTTCTACATGCGGTTGTATCATCTTCTGTTTTTTCGTTTAAAGAAATATTTTCAACTTTAGCAATTAAATTTTCTTTCAATTCTAACTCTTCAAAATCATCTCTTAAAGTAAGAACTTCTGCTGATGTAATGTTTTCTTTTAACGTAATTTTCTGCCTAATATTTTTGCTGATTGATGAAATTTTTACTTTTTCAATAACTCTACTATAACTTAGCAAACATTCATTTTTTAAAATGCATAATCTACTTAACCAATTGATCTAACTTTCGTTTTTACCTTGTACAGCTGCGTTAAATAATAATAAGTTGGAACTTGTAGATTTCCTCGGGTGTAATAGCCTGAATTTTTCAATCAATATCGATGGATTGATGAAGTCGGTAGGTGAACATATCGATTTGAGCTTGATAGATACCTCATCTGGTAGTCTTCTTGAAAGGAACCTGCTTTTTCGATGTCCGAGATCTGAGTGTCCTTGAAGATGTCTTCGAATCTACTCAAAAAATATCGCCATTGCCTGAGTATATTGGAAATTCAATATTTATATTAAAATTATTATTGGGAATCTGTTTCATATTTATTTATTTATTTACGATTTCCTCGAATATGTAGTGGAACTGCTACCATAAAGTTTTCTAAGAATATTTGATTGTTACGAGTTCAATTTTATTTAATTTAGAATAAATCAAATTTACGAGTTTAATTTTATTTAATTTATTTTAAAATTTTTACATCTATTTTAAAATTTTTACATCTATTTTAAAACTAAAATATCATGCTTATATAACAATTTACATAATAATGTAATAATTTATATAAAAAAAAATCAATCTTCACAATTTATAAAAAAAAACAATTTATATAAACATAAAACAAAATTTAAAGGTTAGTATTAATCGGTCATTATCAACAGATACTTATAAAAAATAATTTTCCTTAAAAATGGTATTATATTTATTGAATTTATCTTTATTGTTTCCAATTTGATTGATATCACCTAAAATATTGATTAGTTGACTAATTAATTTAATATTTTACTATAATATTTTCTATGAATCTAAAAGATGGAAATAGGAAATATGATAACATAATAAATGTGATTGTTCTATGATACAAATTTTTAAATATATTTTACTTATTTTTAATTTTTATAGATAATAATGGCGATTTAAAATATTCGATGGGCCTGGCGGGCTCTGGTATATATTATACTATTGATATTTTTATCCTGAATAAACATAAAATATTTTACAAATAATGTAATTGCACATTTTTAATTCAAAGACTAAACCTCTCCTTTTTATTTGAATTGGGCATTCATTTGCTGAAGATTGGAAAATAGATTTCTAGCAGTCTTCGTATTGTAAGGCAGTTTGGAATAACTCTGAGGCCTTGTATACACATTTCCAAAATTAATAAATTCTAGAAACAGTACAATTTTAACTGGCTTTCCACTTAATGATGTATCTAGCCTTGATGTTTAATGTTTTATCTGAATTATCTCTATTTATATTTTAGTTTTTATATAACTTTTTAAATAGCTAATTTATATAATATAGATATAAGTATTACAAGGTTCGTTGTTTTCGCAGAAAACTCTTATTGTGAACACAAAATACGTAAACAAATTTTTTTTATTTTTTATCATTCAATTCTAACTCATATATAAAAAAAATAATAAAAATGTCAATACCCCTATTTTTATCGTTCTTTCTAACAAATTCTCATTAAAACAAATTTAGTAAAAAATAATCTTTTTACACTTAAACTCATAATTATTTTATAAAAAAAGCTCGCGGAATATCTATATAATTATTTAAAAAACTCTTTAAAGAATTATTTGTGTATTATTTCATATATTAGGAATTTAATAAAGATAACTAAAAAAAATTTTTAAAAAAATTAAGAAATAAATTTATTATTTAAAAAGATTGCTAATTTATAATAATATTTCAACTACAAATAATTAAAAGTCCACTATTGATTTCAAGTTTTTATTTGACTGACAAATTCTACTTTACAAATTTTATTTAAAAATGTTTACCGATATTTTTTTTAGCGGTTATAAATTGTTACTTATTATGCGGTCTAAAGTTGATATTATTTTTTTAAATATTAATTTATCGGTAATTAATATATATTTTTTTTATGTCAACGGCTTTAATATTTGTAGAAATATATTTTTGCAAAATTTAAATAAAATCTAGGGATGTTTCTATTTTATTGTGTAAGCAAGCTGTAACAAATTTTGATAAGTTTGCGATCTTATGTGTTTTTTTAAATACAGTGTAATTAAAGTATACCCATTTTTACTTGTTTTTTATGTGAGCATAAAAATCTTGATTCGTTTCGCGGAAAAGTATTTTTATTTAAGACAGAAAAAAAAATACCGCCATTTTTGTTTTGATAGCTGTAAATATTTACATTTGGAATAGAAATAGCTAAAAATAATTTTTCATATTTTGCGGTGTAATAATATTTTTCGAAACCAAATGTAAATAGAATATATCAAAATATCAAGAACTCAGAATTTTTATGTCCATATACATTTTTTTTAGAAAATAACCAGAGGCAGAGACTGCTAATTTTAATATCATTTAAAAGTCTTTTTATTGGTTTCACATCTGAGACGCTTTTTTAGAAAAGCTATTTAACTCTCCCCTAACCCTCCTCCCAAATTTATCCCAAGATCTAGAGCTGTGATTAATTTAAATAGTGTTCATAAATTCTCTCTATTATCTTCATTTGATACCATTGTCGAGATATATTTTTTAGCAAAATTAGTAAATTTTTATGCGATTTAGTATATCTACTAATAATTCAATAGTTCTGTGGCCCCAACATTTTGAGAGATGGGCAGATTCTTCCCACCCTCCCCCATTCTGAAATACCCCCCGCTTCCCTCTCTCTTCGATCCACTTCCCTAAAAAAAGGAAATTATTTTTTGACTTCCATTTTTTTTTCATCAATTTTTAATACATAATACAAATGACAAATTAGGGGAAAATATAGCTAAAGACTTTATCATTTCGTCAATATTTAACTGTTTAAAAATTTTATTTCATTTATATGATTATTAAATTATTTAGAGAAGGATCTTTCAAGGTACTAGTTTTGTTATAATTAGTTTTATTTTAAGCATGACACTTTCGATATACTACATGAGATAGTAGGAATAGTTAATATTTTATAATTGATAAATTAGGGAAATCAGAAAATTTAGAAAGTAAATGATAAAGTATAATAAACGAATATTTTTATGAATTATAACTTTCAGAATCATCTTAACAGCATCGGAAGAAGATGAAGATAAATAATATATTAATATAAATATTTTAATAAAATAAATATTCTAATAATCTGATGAGTCTATAGATTTTTTAACCACTAGGTTTATTAATTACATCCCCTCTTTAGCCATCGTATAAATATGTTGAATTCGAAATTTCTTCAAAAACTTGACTCGAATTTAAATGGTAAAATTCACATTTATCCTCGATATCATCTAAAAAATGTCTTTTGTTAATTTAAATATTTTATCCAATCATCATTAAATCACTCATTAAACCTCTCATTAAACTGCCATATTATCAAATCAAGTTCAGCATAAAACCAATGTATGTCATTACATACAGGTTGTAAAGTAAAGCAAAATAAAATAGTATATTTGTTTAATAATTAAAGTATTTTCCTTTTTGGATTGTAATGTTTGAATATTATAACTTTCTTAATAAAAGGTTGTTTCTCTCCTTTATAAAATGCCCTTGAAGAATTCAGTGTAATTATCTGATAAGATTAAAGAATAATATAAGAAAATAATTTAAATTATATTTCTCAAATTAATCAGGAAACCTTTAGCCAATAGAATTTTATTTATTATTTTATACAAACCAAGCTTGCTTGGTTTGAACAATATTTTATTTAAAACACAAAGTGACAAAATAAAATAAAAATCTATTCCAAAAACTATAGCACCAGACATGATAAAAGGGGCAGGATCTTCAGAATCCTTTCAATTTGTCCAAACTGACTTTATGGCATCATAAAGTAAAAGTAAATTTACAATAGCTTTATATGATGATACCTAGTTTCTATGAATATATAAAATAAACCTTTTAAATCCAAAAAATAAGATAATTTTACCGAGTGGTATTCCTGATTTCACTCTTACAAGCTTTGAGCACTGACTATCAATTAACACTATTTTAATAATGTGAATCTCGTATAGAATCCCTTAAAACATTTCTTAGCTCTTTTATCGATTAACATAATTAAACTATGATTAAATTTAATCGATGTCAAGAGCATCAAATCAAAGCTGGGGCTTTAGCTTTTATCAAAGCCTGATACTCTATTGATCTCGCTCGTGTTTGAAGTACCATCATAGCTATACCCAACTAGGAATTCGAGGGGTAAATTTATGTAATTAAGTTTGCATATTATATTTTTTTTATTATCAAGCTACAGTTTTCAATATATTTTACTAACAAGGCTATTGCTTCTGATTTCGGAACCTCATAGCATCAAATATAATTGAAAGATGGTATTTAGATTATTTTACGATGAAAGATTGGAATATAGTTCGGATTTTAATTTCAGATAATATTGAAGGAAACGGATAAGATGTTTTTTGGATAATTTGGGTCATGAATTTAACATTAAATAAATGTAGGTTTACATTTATAATTCATATAATAATAAATAGAGAAAAATATTTGTTTTCGTCTGAACGTGATGAAAGGCCAACACTGATACTTCTCAAAATATATAATAGTCTAGGGAGTTATGTGCTATTTTTACAAAAAAAATGATTCTATACGATTTGTTTAATTTAAATATTAATTTTGATAGAAAAAATTGTCCATTTTTATTTACATTATTGGGTTCAATCAAAATAGGCCGTCCATATGATATTAATTTTATCATAACATTTGGGTTACAAAGCAGCTAAATAATAAAATATTGATACCAGAAAAATACTCCTTTTTCTAATTATTCATTCCATTTTTTCTTCAAAATATAACAATTCTAAAAAATATTTTCTGTTTTATAAACAAAATTTACATTAAAATTTCTTTTATATAAAAAGACTTCTAATATAGATTATATAAAGTTTTGATAGTTAATTGTTTTTTTTTTAAAAAAAATATGGGAGAAGTATTTGAAGTGACACCCAGTATGTTGAAAAAGGTTGAAAAATTAGTTCTAAATGCTAAAATCAACGAATTACAAGGCATGGCCAACACTTCTAATTTAAATCAATCTTCGAAGCATACCAGAGAAGAAATTTTTGACTCAAGCATAAGATCTCGAGCATGGCCTGGAAATCACGAAAATCGTAAAATTGAATTGTGCGACTTACATAAAAATTATGAAAAGGAGTTACTCAAAAAGAAAAAACAAGGTGGGGGCAATCTTTTTGACGCTAATCTAAAACCTAAACAACAAGAATCTAAAAAAGGTGGTTTAATAAAAAGGGTCATAGAAAACTCTAATGAAACTTTAAATAATAATTACATGTTATCGTGTCCCGTTCACGGAAAAAAACGCTTTAGAACTATTCACACCCAAACGGAATTGCTTTTTTCAGATATAGATAGATTAATGCCGCCAAACAAAGTTTTGGGAAGTTACCAAACTACTGCTAAAACTGGAGGAATTCTCTCACCGTCACAAAAAGATGTCAAAGGTGATCCAAAGAAAGTCAAGATGCTTGAAATAACCCCCGAAGTCACTCAATTATTATCCATACAAAAAATGACGAATAAATCGCCATTGATGAAAGGTTTTAACGTGGGTTGTAAAGTCAGATGTGAGGAAAATATTAAAATACCAGACACTTTTTATTTAAAAAATCCAGTTATTACAGGATTAAATATAGGTTGTGGAATTGAAATCCAGGAAAATCTAAGTCCCACAACCTCGCTACAAATTAATGTAACGGAGTCGTCTCCCCTAAAATATAAGCACAGTTACCTTAAAACAAGATCTAGGGATCAACCTAAGGAGAAGAAAAAAAAATATAATTATTCAATGACCAGAAAGAAATCCCCCAGCGAATACAAGAAACGGTTTTTATCCCCTCCGAAAATAATTCAACCATCTAGAGATTCGCAAGAAAAGTCTACCAAATCGTCCAGGGTGTCCATGATGAAGGGTTCTCGTAAATCGATTGCCGATATTAAATACATGAAAGATTTTTCTTTGCTTTGGGAAGATATACATCTCACTGAAGAAGTTTTGGGGAAAGGGCAATTTGGAGTAGTGAAAAAAGGTACCGTCAAATTAGATGGCAAAGACGAAATCGCCGCTATAAAAACTATGCAGATAAAATCAGAAGCTAAGGCTTTGGACGCTCTTGAAGAGATGAGAAAAGAATTAAATGTCATGACATCGATCGGGAAGCATCCAAATGTCGTTAGATTGTTAGGGGCTTGCGAACACGAGGGCGATCTCTTTGTCGCTATGGAATTCCTGCCTAGGGGTGATCTAAAAAAATATCTCCGACAATTCAAAAATGACATACCCCCGGAAAGAAGACTAAAATTTTGTTTAGATATAGCGAAAGGAATGGAACACTTAACCCATAAAAATTGGATACACCGAGATTTGGCATCTCGAAATATACTTTTAACTGACGATTTAACTGCGAAAGTATGCGATTTTGGTATGACTCGTTTGGGAGGTGAATATCTGACAAAGTCCAAAAATAAACCTTTACCCGTACGTTGGATGTCACTGGAAGCGATAGTCAATGGGGTGTATTCAGAGAAATCTGATGTTTGGGCTTATGGAGTGACGATGTGGGAAATATATACGAATTGCGAAATTCCATTTAAAAGTAAACTTGACAGGAGCCAAATTTTGGAATATCTTAGGACAGGGAAAAGACTTCGTAAACCCCAAGGTTGCCCCGATGAAATATATGAGATCATGAAACAATGCTGGTTAATTAACCCCTCAGATAGACCTACCTTTAGCGTAATTAAACAGTCGTTATATGATTTGTATTTGCGCATGAAAGAAACGAAAAAACCTCCAAGCGTATCCTCAGTATTATCTTCAAAAATGTATAAAGTAGATAGTAAGCCTGATAACTATTGGGACATAGTTTATTCGAATATCACATTCCCAGATCTCACTCCCAAAGCGGATCATCAAGGTAAGGATTTAGCTGTCACAATAGCGAAAGATTCCGAGAAGATAATTGCGATGGCCACATTCTATTCAACTATAGATGAGAGAGCCGAGATTGTGCTCGAGTTAGCAAAGTTAAAAAGTGAAGTCAATATTTTAAAAGCATTACCTAAATCGCCAAATATATTAAACTTGGTGGGTATATCATACAATAATAATACATTTTATGTTTTCTGGGATTTTCCTACTCTAGGAAGATTGAAAAATTTCTTGATACAAAATCATCAAAATCCTATATTAACCGAAAGATTAAGAATTAAATTAGCTATAGGGATATGCAAGGGAATGAAGCATTTGGCGAGGTATAATGTAATTCATCGTGATCTTACCGCCAGAAATATATTTATAGATTATTACTTGGAAGCCAAAGTAGGTTGTTTTAGAACTGCTAAAAAATCAGAAATATATATTCCTAATCATTTACCCAAACAAAACCCCGCCAGATGGATGCCAGTCGAAAGTCTTAGGGATAGAATTTTTACGGAAAAATCTGATGTGTGGGCTTTTGGGGTGTTGTGTTGGGAGATATGGACTAATTGTCTTGACTTACCTTACAAGGCTATGGATCCTACGGAAGTACTCCATTTTATCGAATCAGAAAAGCGTTTAGAATGCCCTGAAAATTGTAATCCAAATTTTTGGGACAATGTCGTCAAATGTTGCTGGGAAGCTGATCGCGAAAAGAGACCAACGTTTAAAGAAATTTTCCTAAAATTGGAACTAATTTTAAAAGGATATGATCCGGCAATATTGTGTTACAATAGTTTTAAAGAACCGGCTAACCAATCTATCACACTCACCGAGGATCAGAAAAACATGATAAAATCGTTAAAAGGGTGCATAAAGATTGATGATTTTTTTACCTGGAATCGGGATAAAGAGGAATATTGGCTTATCGATGTACCCAATGCCTTGACAATAAAAGAAGAAAAGGTATTTTTCTTGGATAAGAATCTAATAATAAATTTGGCACTTTACCGCAAAAACGCTGATTTAAATTTGGAAGTTGTAGTCAGAACTATACTGCCACCAGGACTGATAGACAAAGTATATATATTTTACTTATATTTTATTATTCATATAAAACTTAAAAAATTAAAAATTAGAGAATATTTATTAAATACCCTGTATATAAAAAAAAATTTTTTGAGTTTGAAATATTTCATATAGAATATTCATGGGTATCATTACTTAGATTATTTTCAGAACCTATACTTCAACATCAACTATATTATTATTTAAAACCGTTTGCGAAACATTATGGAATAAAAACGTGATTTCCTATTTATCCGATATTTCGCATTTATGCGATAATTCTAATTTATTCATGATCTATCTTATTTTTTTAAAAAAATTTGAATTTCGCTATATATTTATTCATATACATGATTTTTACCTTTTGAGAAAAACTTTCATTTTAAATTCATTATATAAATAATAGATTGGCTTTTGATTTCCTTAATTTGATAGGTTTTCCTAGATGTTAAACATCATGAATTTTATTATATCAATTTAGTTAGGCAACTTAGGTCATTACGTATAAGATAAAGAATACGACACTAATCAAAATCATCTAAAATATTAACTTCCTCTTCAATTACTAATGACTGATCAAAAAATTTTGCTTTGATGAAACCTTTTATAATTATTTTTTGAGTAACAGGTGGCCAATGATTTTACACCGACTATATAATTTGAGGTTATGGTTTTTATTCGAGGATCTTTTTAAAATATATTTTAATTTAAGGCAAAGATTTATAAGCCAGTCCCAGAAAGAGCCGAAACTGGTATTGTTTTAAATATCTGGGGCTTTTTTTTAAAAAAAAAATTTTTTAAGTAATTTTTCGAAATCAATTAGAAATATCATATAATAATCGAATATTGATACTAGTGCTCATATTTTTAATTTCCCGCTTTTGGTAATAATTAGTAAAAAGAAAGCCAAAAATTACCTAAAATAAATGAAATTAAATTCCGAACGGTCCAAAAAATAATTTAAAATAAAACCCGGGCTGGGCAAATAATAAAACCGGGCAAAAAAATAAAATCCTAGCTGGGTAGAAAATATGACCTAAGGGAAGGAAAAAATTTTAAAATCTGGGCTAAACCGAGCTTAGGCGAATTCTATTAGTCTCTTGTTAAACAATCCTTTTAAAGGCTCTCGATTCAGGATCGAAACTTTATAACTCGATCTAGCATCCTTCCACATTGCCAATAGATAAAAAAAAAAGGTATTAAAAAAATGAAACATATTTTTTTTCCCCCAGAGAATCACTCTGTAATGTGATTTTATTTCAATTAGATTTATAATTGCGAATAAATATAATATATAATACTTTATTTATTAAATCAAATGAATTGAAATCATATTACTTAATAAAAAGCCAATACATCATATTATTTAGGGTTTCTTGGAATTTCATTAATACTAAATTTTTTTAAAGACGATCCAAGAAATTGGCCAAATTTAGGCCTAAAGCCAGGGTGGCGTTTCTTATTTTGTCCACACAATGCCTATTAGATATAAATAATGTTTAAATTAGTCGGGTTTTCATCTTAAGAATATGTTTATAATTTAATAATAAAAAAAAAATGCATTCATTATTTAAAAATAATTATATTATATTTAACAAAAAAAATATACAAGCCCTTTATGGAGCAAATTCTAAATGAATTGAAAATATTAAGAATGCTGCCAAAACATATAAATATCTTGAATCTCATAGGATACAGTGGAATTTCTCCTGAAAAATTTCATATCATCACTGATTACGCTGAAAAAGGAGACTTAAAAACTGTTTTAGCCAATTATGCCGTTTCAGCTCACCCACTTGACGATGGCCTCAAATTAAGGATAATGTTAGGAATTTCACAGGGCATGGAACATGTAGCAAAATACGGAGTGATTCATAGAGATCTAGGAGCTCGAAGTGTTAAATTAACAGAGGATCACACGCCAAAAATATGCAACTTCAAAATGGCAAGGAAAGACGGCATATGCGTTGATGTATTTCCACCTAATCATCAAATTGGACAGGAAAAGACTGTAAAAAATGGGCAACAAGCTCAGCATCCATTACCCTTATTACCAATCCGATGGCTTTCTCCGGAAGCCTTCGAGCATAAGATCTACACGCAAAAATCTGACGTATGGGCATACGGAATCACTATGTGGGAGATATTTATGGACGCGAAAAAGCCCTATGACGATATCAAAACTCCAAACGAAATAATTGAAATAGTTTTGAAAGGAGGCACACGGCTCCCAAGACCGAATAATTGTTCTCCAGAAATTTATGAGTTGATGCTTAAAACATGGCAAGGGGATCATTTGCAAAGGCCTAATTTTAATACGATATCTTTAAACATTTTAACTTTTATCAGTCAAACCAAAAGTTCGAATGATCCCGTAGCCGAATTAAATGAAAAATTAAAAGCGTTATCCGAGGATAAACCAGGACAAGAACTCTTATTACCTAAAAAGAAAATTAATATGCTAAATATGGTCAAACAGATAAATGATAAAGAGGAACTTTGGATTGGACGTTGGGAAAATAAAAAAATACATATAAAATTGATGAAAATAGAAAGTAACGAGCAATCCACCAAAGCTTATAATGAAATTAGTATTTTAAAATTGGTATGCCCCCACCCTAGAATAGTTGATTTTAAGGGATATTTTATAGAGATTAATAAAGTATGTTTAGTCAAAGAGTTCCTCCAGAATGGAGATTTAAAGACTTACCTAAAAGATTTAAAAATAAAAAAGGTTATCTTAAAATTTGCTACCAAAATGTCCCTCTGCTACAAAATTTGTGAAGCAATGGCTCATTTAACGAAAAATAAAGTAATTCACAGGGATGTAGCTTCTCGAAATGTAATGTTAGATGATAATCTAGAGCCAAAACTTGATAATTTTGGACAGTCCGTTATTGGTCCTATTCACACAGAAGTTGGAAAACCAACAAATGCTCCTATTCGTTGGCTACCTTTGGAATCATTAATAGGGGATTCGAGAATTTTTTCTGAGAAAAGTGATGTTTGGGGTTTCGGTGTATTGATGTGGGAGATTTTTAGCTACGCAGACACGCCATATTCGGATGAAGAAAATCCGACGAAAGTTCTTGAAAAACTTCAAAGAGGTGAACGTTTAAGCCAACCATTAAATTGCCCTGAAAAGGTATATGATGTTATGACTAAATGTTGGAGTCTTGAGCCGGATGATAGACCAACTTTTGTTGAAACCCAAGTAATTTTATTTCCATTCTTAGAGCCTGAAGATGAGGTGACAAAAAATAAATTCAAAGGTTTGGCCGCAGCTCTGCACAAATCAACTTCAAGTTTGACCATCGGCAAAAAAATAAAACCCCTTGATTACTGGAATATTAACTGGAAAGATATGCACATATCAACAAAAGAATTGGGTAAAGGAAATTTTGGCAAAGTAAATAAGGGCTCCATTAAGCGTAAAAAGGGAGCTAAAGTCAATGTGGCGATAAAAATGATTAAAGCTAACGAAAGTGTTGGATCTATCAAGGATCCAAGTCACGTAAAAGCATTGCAAGATTTAAAAGAAGAAGCGGAGATAATGAAAATATTGAGTGCTAATCCCCATAGAAACATTATTCGCTTGTACGGGTTTTGCGACCAAGATAATTGTTTTTACGTTGCCATGGAATACGCACCAAATGGAAATTTAAAAATTTATTTAGAAAAGCGATTATCGGCAAAAAAAATGTTGAAAGAAGCCAATCTATTAAATTTCGGAATGGAGGTGTGCGAGGGGATGCGCCATTTAGTGTCGTGCCAGATAATACATCGAGATTTGGCCTCTCGAAACATACTGTTAGACGAGAATTTTGTTTGCAAAATATCGGATTTCGGGTTAGCGAGACATGGGGAGACTTACATAAAACACTCATCTGGCTCCCAGTTGCCGGTTAGATGGATGGCTCCCGAGAGTTTTATCAAAAAGTTTTATTCAGAAAAAACTGACGTTTGGTCGTATGGTATATTGTTATGGGAGATATATTCGTATGGACGACAGCCTTACGAAGGCATGGCTGGTAAACAAATTCTAAGTGATATCGAGAATAATATTAGACTACCTAAGCCTATAAATTGCGCCATTAACGTTTATGAAAAAATTATGAAAATATGCTGGGAGCCCGAAGCAGAGAACAGACCCACCTTTGAGCAAATATCGACTATTCTAAATGACACCAGTAAAATATTTGGAAAACCAGAAGTGTTAAATAAAATTCTGTGGTATAATAAGCCGGCAGCATTTTTCAAAAAATGTATAAAATAATTCAAATTAATGATTGATTATGATTACTTGTATGAACAATGCGTATTCTCTAATCATTGATAAGTAATTATAACTATTTATAAATAATAAATATGGTTGTACTTTTGATTCTGATATACCCTAGTATCTTATTATCTAATTAACTATACTCCATTTAAACAGTGGTTTATGTTTACATGAATAGAGATAGCAATTTTTATCCTATAGACCGTGTAATGTTTAGTAAAAAAATTTATTAGCATTTATTTATCGAATAATTTTGAATATCAGATAACTTACAGGGGTTGGTGATATGAACTAAGGCTGAATTGAAACGCAGCAAATAACAATTTGACCAGTTTTTTTAGAAACCAACATATGACGTTGTTAGGGTTAAAATTGAAAGGGTTTTTAGATAAGGAATAGGGTTAATATATGTTTACGTAAATTGCCATCCGTTGTTTAGTTGCTATCTTTGTTATATTGTTGAATAACTCCATCTAAAAAACACTGGAATTTTGATTTTTTAATATCAAATTATAATAGCCCGAATAGACCTATTTTTTTCAGCTTATAATATATAGCCTGCGATTTAATAACTTTTATATATTTTCCATTCAAAAAAGAAAAAGTGTCAATTAGTATTTGTTAAATGGCTTGATTTTTAACAACTGCTAACACAATATTTTAGCCAAATAATATTATGCAAACTTTGAGATTTTTTTAATAGATGTCCAAACCTTTCTACCTTCTATGAGCAATCTCCAAGTTTGCGTAATATTTTTGCCCAAAATACTAGGTTAGCCATTTTTAATCAAATCGTTTGACAACAATAGTGTCAGTCATAAAAAGAAAAAATTTGATCAAAAGAGAAAAGATTCGATCAAAAAAAGAAAATGTTCGATCAAAATAGCAAACCCGATCAAAAATGAAAAGGTTAAATCAAAAAATGAAAAGAACCAAAAGGCTATGGCAAAAATCCGATCAAAAAAAAAACCAAAAGCTTTCGGAAAGTTCCGATCAAAAAAGAAACAGGTTCAATAAAAGGAAAAGTGTCAATTAAAAAGGGAAAAGTCCCTGAAGAAGGAGAAAAGACTTTATCAAAAAAGTAAATCCCCATTCAAAAAAAGAAAAACGTTTTTCAAAATATATTTTTTATAACTCTTAAAATATGATGTTTCTTAAATTCCTTTTTATTTCATTTCTAACCTTTTGCGATATTTTTTCTTAATTTTTTTCTTCTTATTTGTGATTATTCATTTTGTCTTTTTACAAATAATTCCTTTTTTTTTCTTCAATTACTATATTTTTATTTTCATTCTTTTTCCCTATTTGGGGGATCAGATTCGAGGCTTTTATAACCCTAATACTATAAACTTTTAATACTTTGTAAATAAAATATTAATTTATTAAAGAAAGTATTATGACGAATATGAGGGGAGGGATAAGGTTCCATTTTATCATAACCATACGATTAGAGAATTGATAGAAAGCCGATAGTTATATAGATAGTGACTACCCATTTTTAACAATGAATGTTTTTCTAATGGGAGATTATGTCAGATTCTCTAAATCCTAATAATGATTGAGCAGGAGAGAGAGAAGAAACAAACGGTGCCATATTTAACGCTACCGAAATAACAGTGGTGTCTTTACTGGAACAATAATTTTTAAAATATACATCGAAAAATATGTTTTTAAAATTTTATCATAGCTTTATCATTCTTACGTTATATTTAAATTTGTTAAATATGGTATATTATTATAATCAAGTATGCTATCTATTAGCCTTAAATGCACTTCAATTAAAATTAGTTCTTTTTTTTTAACCCTTCTTTTGTTTTATCTTAAATACATAAAGATTAAATAAAGTTTTTCTTTTGTTTTGAGTTAATCAAACATCTTGTTTTTATGTTTTCTTTTACTTAAGAGTTTTTCTTTAGGAGTCCTTAGTACTGTGTTCAGGAAATATAAGTTAGATATTTAGGTTCAGGAGATCGCTCTGCATCCAGAGGTATAATTAGAGCCAGAAAGTATGAGGGGGGGGGTGGTATTTTATATCCCTAACTATACAAGATAAAACTAACAAAACTCCTTTTTGCAAAAACGTTCTTTTTTTCACTTTGCGCCAATTTTATTTTAATTTATAATTGCGGCGTTTTATTTTCCTTATAAATGGGACAAATTTTTATACTTACAGATACACTTTGTATTTTGGTTTAAATATAATTTTCGAATAAAGATATACTTTTTTGTATTAAATAAATTATGATATATTTTTTTTGGAAAATAATTTTGAAGAATAAATTTTAATGTTTAAATATTTTTGACGTATAAAACTTTTTATATTTGATCAAGATTAATAAAATTTAAAGCAAAGTTTACGTGTAATTTATTTATAATAACTTATATGCCACTTACGAGATCCCAGCAGACGAACCCCCAACCTGTCTAATCAAGCCCTACTACTTCAAAATTATACCTAATTTTTGGCTTGTGTTACATATTTGTAAATATTATTTTTTATTTTTATTATTACTTGTATTTAAAGAATCAATTTATATTTCTTTTAAATTGTTAATATGAGTTTGCAGCTATGTTTTATAACCTTAATCGATTTACATTTTATAAAAAAAGATATATTTATATATAAAGCTCATGAGAAAATTATTTTTGGAGTTAGTAACAGATTTTATTTTTATACTATATTGAAAAAATAAAGAAATCTTCGCTTGATAAATTAAATCCTTATATTTAAATTGTGCTAAATCCCTACTAACTCTTCTCAAGACCGACGTCTATCATTCTATTTTAGACAAGACTTTTCCCCGTTTGTCTTTAGCTTGATTTTATAAATACTGCATTGTTAAATAGAAAAAATTGCTTTTGCTATAAATGAGGCGTTAGGGTCAATATACAACATGTATCCAAAATTTGAGTATATGAAATTATATGGACATTATAAAATCGTGTTCAGATAATCATTATTACTCATTTTCTATAACTTCCTAGCCTATCTTTTTTCGCTTTCAGCTATACCAAGATTCTTGATTCTATGGAACTTAGTCGCTGTATAATAAGTAGTTTTCTTAAATGCATTTAAAATTGTATATTTATTTATCAACATAATATATAAATAATAATCATCATATTTAAAATTTTTTTAAACAAAATTTCGAAATAATCTATGCTTATGCTTACCTTACTTAAGCCGACATCTCGTAATTGGGATATTATATATATATATAGGCGTAAGTTATAAATTTTTGTACTTTGTCTAATGTAAATTGGCGCTGTAATTATCATAGTTTTATTAACAATATATTTAATAATATTGTGATGGAATCATTGAATCGAATATCCCAAAAAATTCTAAGTAATCCTTATAAAGCTCGGTTTTTCGTAAAAATGCCTGCTTTGACATGTCGATTTTATAAGCAAAAATATCCAGAAATTGATGATGTAGTAGTTGTAAATGTTCATTCTATAGCTGAAATGGGTGCCTATGTTACATTATTGGAATATGATAATATCGAAGGTATAGCTTTTAAAATTATATACTATAAATTACTTTTAATAGGCATGATTTTGCTTAGTGAATTATCTAGAAGAAGAATTCGATCAATAAATAAATTAATAAGAGTTGGAAGAAATGAATGCGTAGTTGTTATAAGAGTTGATAAAGAAAAGGGTAATCTTATATTTGAGTTTGGTCTTAATTTTGATAGGCTATATTGATTTATCTAAAAGAAGAGTATCTCCTGAAGACATCAGAGCCTGTGAAGAAAAATACGCAAGGGCAAAAAGTGTAATGAACAACTTTTTTTATAGAAAATATTAGTAATATTTTGAAAAATTAGCAAAAGAAATATTTTCAAACATTAACTTGCTTAGATATATATACTAATATAATTCAGAGATTTGATAATATTTTATTTATTGAATTATAAGGTTAATAGTATATTACGTCAAATAGCGAATGTTTTAAATTATGAAACAAAGGAAGAATTGGAAACTCTTCATGAAAAGATAGCCTGGCACTTTGATGATAAATATAAAAGACAAGCTGCTTGTTTTGAAATTTTTAAATCTGCCATATCGTAAATTTTTCATATATTTATTATATACAATAAAAAAAAGATGTCTCCTTTGAGCTTTTTATAATCTAAACTATATTGCCTAATCTTAAGGAATTTGCAAGGATGAAACAGATTTTAACAAAAATGAATTTGATATATTTATATTTAACAATAATTTAAATTTATTTGATAAATCCAAATAATTTTTTGAAGAGATCCTAAAGTATTTGATGAATGTGGCATTGATGAACACACTAAAGATATTTTGTTAACAAGCATCAAAAGGAGATTGACTCCTCAACCTGTTAAAATCAGAGCTGGTAATATTAATTTAACAATGTTTTTCCAACAGTTATTAAATAAATATTATTATATCTTGTTCAAAATTTTATTAAAAGTTTGTAAATATTTTTTTATTCCTTTCTGTTATCATATAATTTGGATTAATGAATTTGTACTTAAAAAGTAATACAGCACAATTCATTGATACCAGATCTGGGTACAATTGTCTAATGTTCCAGATTCAGGATCAAACTATGAACAATCAAAAAAAATTAATAAAAAAACCAGACAACATTTTATACAATACATACTTGCAGTTTTTTTTAGAATTTTTCCCTGAATATTTTAAAATGTGTTCCAGTTCTGGCTCATATAAATTTTAAAAGAAGCTTATAATTTTGGTTCCTTGATTTGATTTATCCTTATGGGGGTATTGACTTTAATCCCAAAACTTGATGTGCTTTGCAAAATCATCCCAAAAAGTGTAATATTTTTTTAAGTTAAAAGCGTTTTTAATTTGGGCCCATTTCTCAAAACTTTTAATTATGTTATAAAACCTTGAGGACCTTAATAAAAAAATTGCAATATAATAATAATTATAAGGCACTATAATAATATAAGCAAATCTAATAATGAGGGTTGATGGGATATTAACTTTTTTGAGGGCAGCAGGAGAATGTTGTTAATGACTTCATGGTGGGATTGTAATCTGTGAGAGAACCAGGGACCCGGAGTGAACCGTAACAAACCGTTAAACTGTTTTAAATATCAGAATCGTAACCAAACCGATATAATTATTTTTTGAAGGAGTAAAAAGAACCTTTATAAAAAATAGTTAAACCGGTTCAGATTTTATATTTTAGGAATCAAAATTTTAATATCCAGAATTATATATACTTGCTCTTATAGTACTGGCAGTTCCCACAACATAAGTTTCTATAGAAAAGGCCTTTTCGGGGCTAAAATTTGTGTTATCGTCACAACAAATAAATATGAATCCATTTATATTAGAAAATATATTACTTATAATATTTAAAAATGAGTTATATATATATTACTTATAATATTTTTAAAAATGAGTTATATATATATTTTTTTATATATAATAATTCATAGATGCTTATAATAAAAATAAATTAGACGATGGTGTTGCTTCAATAAAAAAAAAATTCTAACCGTAGTGAACCAAAACGTAACCATTATAATTTTTACATGCTGAACCGTTACCAAATTGAACTCTTATAAATAACGGTTTGGGTCCCTGGAGAGAACTTCCAATGCAAGGAGTGATAGGTGTTTGATTTGGAGCTAGCTACTATTGTTGCAAATAGAGGGTACTCTACACATCCAAGGCAAGGGGCTATGGATATACATAGCTGTTTGCCAGTCATGAGGAGGCCAAGATTGGGGAATGGCTTCCAACCATCATAGCCTTTTTCATCTAATATGATGTTATTGGGAATTTCCTCAAAAGGCCTGTTTTAAATGAAGTATTCAATGGAACGGGTGATCAAAAGAGCATTCCAGTCTTTTTAAATGCTGGAGGTAGGACGGCAGTGGGTGGACAAACTTTTGGTCCCAAAAAATGGTAAGGGCTTGTGATAGGTCAGGATATATAGGAGTGGATACATTATTGATGATAATTTGAACAGCTAGACTGGATGAAATAAAGGCTGAAAGAGAAAGAATTGTTTAGGGATTTTTTTAAAAAAATTTTGATGGTTTTTTCTCTCCTTGTTGGCTATCCAAGATGTGGTGTCTAAAGGAATGGATGCAGGATTTAGGAAACATATCTCACATTTAAGGTGATTAAGTGAGTCTTGCAGTATGTGAGAGATCCTAGATTATGGATGGGATAGACCGAATTTTGGAGGGGTTGCCATAACAATGCCATCATCAAGATATCAGGAATTTAAGGTAAGGATGGATTTGGATTGAATTTCCTGGATTATTTTATGGATACCAATGCAAAAAAGGGCAGGCCTCCGGCATAAAGCTATAAATAAAATCATCCATAACGCTCTTAATAAGGCTAAAATACATAACATCCTAGAACCAACATACCTCTCTTTACAAGATGGTCTCAGACCTGACGGTTTAAACCTGCACTCCATGGTCCAATGGGAAATCCCTAATTTAGGATGCAACCTGCGTCTCTTCCTTTCCCTCATCAATTAAATCAAACCCTCTTACTAGCGGGGAAAATAAAAAAATCAATAAATACTCAATACTAAATAACTTTATTTTTCAACCCATAGTCATTTCAACTAATGGCAATTTCTCACAATCAACATATTTTTTTTTAAAGATCTTAGCACGTAAAATTTATAACATTACAAACGAAAAACGCAAATCAATTTTTCTTAAACAAAAACTCCAATTAGAAATTTTTAAACATAATCATACCTGTTTTTTAGGAACATTTTTACTATAAGCTCTTTTTAGAGCCATCGATATTTTTAAAATATACATTCACTTTTAATATATATATATTCATTTTTTATTTTTATATTTAGTTTACATGTTTTAAAGATAAATGAATAATAAAAAATAAAGTTTAAATATAAAAAAAATTATGATTTATTGATATCTTAATTTTTTCTTCTCCTAATTAAGATATCGAGGTATCTTGTTACAACTACTATGGTATAGAAGCAATAAAGAACGCTCTGAGGAAAGGAATCGATTGTTCCACAGAAGAAATGCCCATCAAAGTAAACAATTTACTAAAGTTAAGGTAGTAAATATTAATACTCACTACTACCGAATTATTAAACTTATTATAAATCAAATACCTGAAGGCCTAGAACCTGAACCGTTAATCTGGCCCGGATTTAAAATATGGTATAATTTTGAAAATTCGGAGCCACTAAGAATCTCGGATGTAGCCATGCAAAAAAATTACCAAATATAAGAATCTAAGCTGGACCAAATTTTTTTTAAAAAAATTTTGAGCTAAGCTTGAAGGTTAAATTTTTTAGAATCCCAAACCATGCTGAAAATAATTTTTTTTAAAAATCAAATCCTATGCATCTGAGCGAATAAAGATATTTGCATACATATAAAAATATATATTTTAACGAAACAGATTAATTTGATAGCGCCCCCACTTTACGTAATAACTACAAACACTTTAGAGAAGACTGATGGCCTAAATGCGCTCAACGAGAGTATAAAGCAAATTCAAAAAGATATCGAATCTAATGGCGGTCATTTTAACGTTAAAATGCCGGTAAATTTTGTTTTATTATTCAACTCTAAATTTTTATTTTTTAAAAAAACTTAGATTATTTAATATTCTTATTTTTTTCTCTACCCAAGCAATAAAAATTGCTTCTTTTTTTAAAAAAATGGATATGCTAATAATTTTTTGAAGACAAAGATCAATTCTTTATTTTATAATTTTTCTAATATAGCTCGAAACCAAAAAAAATTTGAATTGTTAGAATTAATTTTTTCTTGCTAAGGTAGTTTATTATCTGCAAATTTCTAAAAAAAGAATTCAAAATTATCGAAACATATTTGACCGGTCAAATATGGTCAATTCAAATAAATTAATTTTTATAAGTCAATATTAACTTAATCTTGTAAAATGGTAAAATGAATCTATAATATTAGTTTTATAATTTTTTTTAAATTTATTGTCATTCAATAATTAATGTTTAGCTCTCCATGGCACAGTCTTGTTCTGATTCATTTTTTTAATCAATTTTCCTGTTGTCGAGATCTTCAATCAATAAAGGACTAGGAATTGTTAATAATATGCCACTTCTCTTAATGGACATGGTGGAAAACTCATTCCACAAACTTGAGGCCGAAATCTGATTGTTTTTTTTAAGTTGCTGCTTTCCACATAATTTGCTATTAAACATTCCGCTTTTTAAATTTATGATATCATAAAATATTTTGATCTTGTAAAATGCCTAATTGTATTTATTATATCACACACTTCATTAAATTCATTACTAGTAATATGTTTCCCTTGATATTGGGAACCCAATAAATTAGCAGCATTGTGATCAACGTCAATTTATATCGTTATTTTATTTTTTCAACTATATTTTTAATTTTTCTTCAAATTTTTTAGAGTATTTGACCATATTTAATAAGGTCAAATACTCCTCCGTAGTGTTGTTAATTGGTTGGTTGTATAAAACCAGACCCGGGGTTTGGGTCTAAAAAATCGACCAAACCAGCTCTGAGCACAGACCCGGGGTTCAGACCCGGGGTTCAGACCCGGGGTCCAGACCCGGGGTTCAGACCCGGGGTTCAGACCCGGGGTCGTGTCGTGTAACGATTTAATAAACAAGTTAATAATTAAATATTTTTTATTGCAATAATAATAATGACTGAAAGAGGGCAGGGCGGGTCTACTAGGTCTTGGGGGGTCAGGAATAATTTATCAAAACAAAATATCGATATATGGGTAAAATATAATCTTCTAAACTAAATATCTTTAGATTGAAAGTATTCATTTTTTATCTTGATGGGTATGAATGACTTGGTTTTGGAGGTGGATGTAGGGGGGGGGGGTGAAAGTGGGGGGGGGGGTGAAAATTAATATTTTTTATATGGAAATAAAAATATTTTTTTGTAATGATAATAATAATGATAATGATCACTCATACAGGGCGGGTATAGGTCCTGGGGGGGGTGGGGGGTCAGGTATATTTTTATTAACACAAAATATCGATATGGGTGTTGTTTAATTGGTTGGTCTTGGTTGTGTAAATCCCAAATCCGAGGTGGGTCTAATAAAATTACTGCGATCTAAATTAGCAATATTTATATAAGAAATAAGCCAGCATTAACTCGAGTCGAACCCCATAAATAATGTTGTTTCAAATATTTTAATTAAAATTATTTATCAATAATATCGAACTTAAATAGGAAAATCCTGCAAGCAACTCAGCTTATGACTAAAAAATTTTTAATCGGGGACTCTTAGGGCTTGGAAATAATAAAAATGAATTATTATGTAGGTTTGCTTATAGATTATTTCTATACCATCCTGATCTTAGTTCAGAATTAGATACGAACTTTCTGACCGGATTTATTTAATTTCATCAACTAGATAATAAAATTAAGTATCTGTAGCTAATTTTTTTAATAAAATCCCCTATTTTCTTATGTGATAAAAAAAGTAAATTATATATTTCTATATGATTTTAAAATCTAAAATAAAGATGTGATTGATATTAACGAGTGGCTGCGTCTCTTCTATAAATATAATAAAAAATTTTATTTTACATAAAAAATTCAACATAAATATGATTAATTTAGATCTTATTAAAAATATTTCCGTCAACATTCTCGATGGAAACAGTTATAATTATAAATTTAATGAAAATTAATTTCCATTTTTTTAGATTTCGGAAGAAAAGGAAGTTTTTCAAAAAAATTTCTAAAACACATTTGTTTTCAATTATAATTTTATTCGTATTCGTAAATATCATCATCATCGTCTATAATTATAATAAGTATATTAAAACTGAAACAGAAAATAAAATATAAAAATAAAATCACATAATTAGTAATCACTATTTTCAAACTTCAAAGATATGTATTATATATAGATCGAATTTCCTTTTCGATATATCATATCGTATCCGTATGTGAGTTAAAGAGGCTGTGAAATATATTAAATCAAAAAAGTAGTAATTAATTACCTCAATTATATGGATCTAGTTTTGTTATTTGGTTTGAAGAACCATTTGAAAAATAAATATTTAAGTTAAATTACAGGAAGTTTTTAAAAAATAACAAAAATTTTCTCAACAATTTCTTTCAAGTTTTTAATAGTAAATTTTATTTTATTTTTGCAATAAAAATTTTTATATAAGGGGTTTTATTTTTGATAAAATCGTCAACATATTTCATTAAACATCATATTCATAACTTAATAACCCCCACTTCAAAAATATTAAAAAAATTTGAAATTGAATAATAAAATTATTTTTCTATTTAAATAATTAATTTTAACTTCAAAAAAACAAACGGAAGTTTTATTTTTAAAAACTATATATAGAAGAATAAAAATAGTAGAATTAAAAAAATAATTTATTTTAAATATTAAAGTTTTCTTCTAAAATTTTTCAAGCTTTAATCGTTTTTTACAAAACTAAATATTTTATAATAAAGTAATGTGTAACATTTTAGAAGATGAGTATTGGTCTGATTCTGATTATTTTAATGGTGGACAATAGCAAATTAACAACACTATGATATAGATCGAATTTCCTTTTTGATATATCATATCGTATGTGAGTTAAAGAGGCTGTGTGTGAAATATATTAAATAAAAAACTAGTAATTACCTCAATTATATTGATCTTGTTTTGTTATTTGGTTTGAAGAACCATTTAAAAAATAATTATTTAAGTTAAATTACAGGAAGTTTTTAAAAAATAACAAAAATTTTCTCAACAATTTCTTAAGTTTTTAATAGTCATTTATTTTAATAAATAAAATCGAAATCCATATTTTTTTAATAATAATAATTAATTAATCATTCTGCATATTGTTATTTTTATGCACCATTCTGTTTATAAAAGTTTGCGATAATCTCTTCAAGAATCTTTTTTTAGTGAATTTGGTGATATTAATTAACTTGACAGTTAACATCGCCGTAAACGTAAATTGATTTCTGATAAATAAGTAAATTTTGGTATTTCCAATAATAAATCTTCGATTTATTAATGTTAAATATTGTTTAAAATTTTATTCAAATTTCATATTATATATGTTTATTATTTATTATATATAGATTAATGTTACTTATTTATATAAAAGTTATTTAACAATAAAAATATTTTATATACTTTTAGAATTGCAATAGAATTGAATAAAAACTATAACTGATCATTATAATATATTTAAATAAATGACATAAAAATTAGATATGATATCGGATCGGTAATCGGTCGATATCAATTTAATATAGGATCGGATAGGCCTCCAAAAAGTGATATCGGTATACACCTACTTAAAACCCAAATTTATTAGTTATACCTTTAAAACCCGTGGTGATCCTGGATAGTTGACATCCCTTTAAAAATTATGACATATATATTATTGGGAATATAAACTTTAATATAATAAAGAAAAACTTTTTATTGGCCATTATTTTATCACAAATTATAAATTTACATTTCTTTTTATTATTTATACATGCATGAATGACGTTGAATTTTTATATTGGTCCTCTCCACATTAAATTACAATATCAATATGTGTTAAAATAAAATTTTACTTTTTTATTTTTATTCCGTCATGCATGGGCTACTCTTTTTGAATATTTATTACATATATTTTTATTTTACCATATAAATTTTTTATCAAAAGAAAAAAAATGGTAAGAAAATAATAATAAAAAAAGCTTTATTTATTAATTTAGAATGAATAAGATAAGAAGAATAAGATTTAATTTAAGATTAGAAAATGAAATATTTTTTTTTTACTTTTCATTTATCCGAGCCCAACCCCAAGGTGTAAGTCTGGACCCCTGGTCTGAACCCCTGGTCTTAACCCCGGGTCTGAACCCCTGGTCTTAACCCCGGGTCTGGACCCCGGGTCTGAACCCCGGGTCTACCCCGGGTCGGCCTGAGCACGAAATTTGGTCGTAAATTTTACGACCAAGCAAATTAACAACACTACTCCTCCGGTCGAACGACTGAATTTGGCCGGTCAACCCTGTTAAAAACATTGATTAATTATAAAAATATTACCAGAAATCATTTTAGGGTTTCTCATTTAATTAAGGATGATATATTTTTCTCTTTCTTAACCCTTCAATACTCCGGTGAAAAAAATCAAGTCAATACTTGGGTGGGGTTTAATATACCCCAATTTCAAATGCATATATCTCCAGTTATATTCATTATTTAGATTTAATATTTGGATATAAGATAGAACTAACCTTAAACCTGATAAAATAATTATTTATTTTTATTTCTAAAGTTTAAATTAAAAATGATAAGGAGTAATATAATTTGTCCCAAAATTTTCTAAAAAAAGTTAACTTTTTTAAAATTTAAAATATTAAATGAAAAAATTAACTTATATATCATATAATCATGATAATTCATAACATGGATCTTTATTCTTCAATATAAAAAAAAATTACACTGATTCATTCAAACATAAAAAAAAGTATACAACATTGAAATATGCTAAATTTGACATGCAAAACATTTATTACATAAAGCATTCATGTGTTCTAAACATAAATTTATTTTATATATTTGACAAAAATATTTTGTTTTTTTGTCCCTTTTTCTAGGACAAACACTACACCTTCCTATTGAAGGCTTAATATTTTTATTTGGTTCCTTGCCTAATATATTGTAAATAGAATCTTTCAGGGGTCGTGGCAATCTAAGACATTCTTTTCTTAATTCTAAATGTGGAGTAATAAATTCCATAGCTAATTTTTTTATGAAATTACTTCTGCTAATTGATATTTTTGTATTTGCTGTGTATATAATATGAGAATTAATTGTTGTTATATTTAGAAGTGTATAAAAAATTGTTAAAGGCCAACGATAAGATTTTCTGAAAAATTTTCAATCATTTGGTCAACCATATCGACCCCCCCCCCTTCCCTTTAGTCATATTATAAAATGATATGATTTCAGGGTTGAAAAGGTTATTATCATCAACATTTATTATGATGCAATGTTGAAAGCATTAATACATTTTTCCTTTTTTGGGGATATATGATAATAATGTTATGTCTTTGTGAAATCCAAATATACTATTATAAATTTCCCTTCCCTTTGTCATTATAAAATCATTAGGAATTTGTGGTTTTTTTCCTTAATGTGCCCACTATTGTTAATTTGTGTGTATGCAATAAACTTAATGAAGTATCATAACTTGTAAACCAATTATCCATGGACATTGCGACTTGAACCAGATATTGGAAGAATTAATCTATTAACCACATCTGCTGGTTTATTACTTATTTTATAAGGCCCCTCTGGTTGATTTCCAGTATAAATTTCAAAATTAAGTGTATAGTAAGTTTTGGTATCCACCAAGGAATATAATTTTATGCCATATTTTGATGGCTTATTGGGCATGTATTGTCTAAATGGGCATTTACCATGAAATGCTTCATGAAATGCTGGAAGCATTTCATCTAGGGTTGCATATTCTGATATTGTATAAGATTTGTTGCAGTTATCAACAAAATTTTGAAAAATATTTCTAAATATATCTATTCCAAACCCATCAGATTTCCATAAATCGGACATATTTTGATGGTAAAAATTCCAGCTAAATAGAGAATTCCCAATAAAGCCTTGAATTCTTTTACATCAACTTCTTTGGTGGAACTTTCTACATCAACTTCTTTGGTGGAACTTTCTACATCAACTTCTTTGGTGGAACTT
The DNA here is from genome assembly GCF_954871325.1 of Gordionus sp. m RMFG-2023. Taxonomy (NCBI): domain Eukaryota; kingdom Metazoa; phylum Nematomorpha; class Gordioida; order Chordodea; family Parachordodidae; genus Gordionus; species Gordionus sp. m RMFG-2023. The sequence goes on along the minus strand of NC_088775.1, from coordinate 10,310,727 downwards.
TCATATTGGTCTTTATAGTTTTTACTTATACTTTTTATTTTTACATTAGTATGATAAATAATTTCTTCTATCATTTTTGGGGTTATAAATAAATCAAAACATTTTTCTGGAGTATCAGCTTTTTCTCCATATTTTTTGACTCCTGGAAGATAAATAATTAAATTTTGTTGTCTTTTTCTTATTCTTTGATTTGGAATATCCTTTTTCCATTTAGTAAACTTATCTTTAGCTAATTTAGAGAAATATACTATGTTATTACATATTTACCTAAATAATATTGTCTATTGTCTGCTTCAAACATATCATCTTCTTCATCTAATTCAGATTGTGTGTCTTGATCACTCACATACATAAAATTTTCATCATCACTAATCACATTATCATAATCACCTAAAATAAAATATTACATCTAAATAATTTTTTATTTTACTTTCAGAATCTGCAAAAATCATTGTAATATTTTAAAATAATTTGAAAAATGAGTCAATCAGCTGTTGAAAAAATAAAAAAATAACTCCACCAGAAAAAATGTTTATGTTTTCTTTTTCATATATCTCTATCAAAATAAAAGATATTCAAATTTTGTTTAGATAAATTTTATATTTTAGTAGTATATATTTATAATTATAAAATTTTAAAAAAAATTTCTTAAAAAGTTACGAATTTACTCTGGTGGGGTCTCACACACCCCAATCAGTCACAAAATGCTTATATCTTAAAAACTACTCAACCGAAATATATGAAACTGGAATATAGATTCTAAGATATATTTGATGAAGCTACTGAAAAATCCAGATAATAATATTTAACTGTTTTTATGCAATATCATTTCTAGCATGCCTGGGGTTTCATATACCCCACTGGAGTATTGAAGGGTTAATATATGTTCAGAGACAAAGATATTGTGACAGAATCTATAAATAAATATCATTTTTTTATAATAGCATTTAAGCAAGAACATTACCAATATCACTAATATTTTAAATATATACAAATCAAGTATAAAAATGAAATAATATTAACCCTTCAATGTGGGGTATATTAAACCCCAGGCATACTAGAAATGATATTACATAAAAACGGTTAAATATTATGATCTGGTTTCTTCAGTAGCTTCAGAATCTATATTCCAAATTTAATATATTTCGGTTGAGTATTTTTTAAGATATAAGCATTTTGTGACTGATTGGGGTTTGTGAGACCCCACCAGAATAAATTTGTAATTTTTTTTAAAAATTTTTAAAATTATAAATATATACTACTATATTATAAAATTTATTAAAACAAAATTTAAATATCTTTTATTTTGATTGAGATATATGAAAAAGAAAACTTAAACTTTTTTGGTGGAGTTATTTTATTCTTATTTTCACCATCTGGCTCATTTCTCCGATTATTTTTATCATATACTAGACAATAAACTTAAATATTATTCATGTAAATATGGAATATATCATATCAATTTCTCTGTAAAATTAGCTAAAAATAAGGTGACTCAATTATGGAAATCTGATGGGTTTGGAATTAAGATATTTTGAGCAACAATGACACTCAAAAGATTCAGAATTTTAATTCATACAATAAGATTTGATGACATATTAGCAAGAGAAGAGAGAAGATGGTAGATAAAGCAACTCACATTAGAAATATTTTTCAAGAATTTTTGATAACTGTGCTACAGATTTTATAAAATATCAGAATATGCAACCCTAGATGAAATGCTTCCAGCATTTCATGGTAAATGCCCATTCAGGCAATATATGCCAAATAAACCATCAAAATATGGCATAAAACTATACTCCTTCTCCTTATAAAAAAACAAAATATTTTTTGTCAAATATGTAAAATAGATTTATGTTTAATTAATATTTTATGTAATAAATGTTTTGCATGTCAAATTTAGCATATTTTAATGTTTTATATTTTTTTATATTTGAATGTATTAGTGTAATTTTTTTTTATATTGAATAATAAAGATCCTTATTATGAATTATCATTATGACGGATAAGTTATTTTTTTAATTTTATATTTTAAATTTAAAAAAAGTAAGCTTTTTTAAAAAATTTTGGCACAAATTATAATTATCCTCATCATCTTTAATTTAGACTTAAGAAATAAAAATCTTTAAATATTTTATCAAGCTTAAGGTTAGATCTATCTTATATCCAAATATCAAATGAAAATAATGTATATTACTAGAGATATATACATTTGAAATTGGGGTCTATTTAACACCACCCGAGTACTAACGTCATTTTTTTCTCGGGAGTATTGAAGGGTTAAATAATTTAGCATATGAAATATTTAAATTAATTAATGGATCTATTGGAACAGATAAATGATCATCCACTATCAAATTTAAAACCAAAAAAGAATAAAATCAAAAACATTTGAATTATGGATTATTGAAAGCCAAATTAAAACAATATCAAGTTTTGTTAAAGTTGAAAGGAATGATAATTTTTAGTTTAATATACCAAGTTGTTTATGTATTGTCAGTAGTGATGCAAAATCGCACTATTTGAGCCGAGTTGACACAATCAATTCAAAGGCCTAATCACCAAAAAATTAAACACTCAATATAACCAGTCCACTTAAAATTTTAAATTCAAATGAAGCCTTAGTCCCAATAAATAATAACATATTACATTTACTCCAATTAAAATATCTCCCAGGTTCATATATAATACCGTTAGTCAACACACGTTATACCACTTCATCAGATTTCACAGATACAAAAGTATCATTTGCCATCGATTCGTTTAATAAAGATTCAGCAGGAGGACCTGATGGCCTTCGACCAATTTACTTGCAAAACCTCCTAATACCCACGATCTCATCAAGCAAATGCTTATTAACAAATTTGACCAGCCTTTTAAGCAAAATTCTTAAAGGTGAAATTAACTTCAAAGTTAGCCTTATCTTATTTGTGACACGACTAATAGCTCTAAACTAAAAGATGGTAGTATACGTTCAATTGCTGTTGGTTCAGTCATCCAGCAAATAACTGAAAAAATAACAAGTAACCAAATTTTAAAGCCAATTCTGGTGCTTTATTACAACCCCATAAATTAGGTTAAGTGCAAAGAATGGTTGTGCTACAACTACTCCACTTGTATTATACTCGAAAATGAAATGACAACCTTTACATTATAAAAATTGATATTAATAACACCTTTACCAGTATCTATAAATCTGTTTATACAAGCTTTCATTCAAGTTTATTCCCAATTCATTTTAAACTGCTATTCCACTCCATCCGCCCTCAAAGTTGACCAAAATATTATCCAATCACAACAGGGCATACAAGGTGATTTCTTGGGCCTGCCTTATTTTGCTCAGGGATCCAAAAAATGGATATACACAATGTAAACTGGACCCAAACATCTAGTACTAGATGAGGGCACTGTTCATTATTCAAAATAATGAAGGTGCTTATTATAATAAAAAAAATTAGAACCAATTACAGGCCTATCACTTATTACCAGCAAATGCGAACTTTGCTCTTCATCCATATCATCCCATGGAGAATTTCCTTTCATGCTTATTAACAGATTCCAACTCATACAATTATTGGCCCCCATTGGAGGAATTGAAGTAGTTAGATCTTTAAACAATTTTATATCAACAATACAAGACCTACAGCCCTTACTCCTATTGTTCCTACATCAGCATTCATTTTTCCTAGTGAAAAATTTCCTTTATTTATCTAAAATTCTTTATGCACTCAGATATATTGAGTCTTCATACATCTTGATCACTTATTCTCTCTTAGTAGCAGTATGGAGGATTTAGAAATAAACATCAAATTATCCCCCTTATCATGGATGCGATCATCCCTTCCTTTCTAAACCATGGGTATTGTCCGATCCCCAATTTCTTTATGACTAGCAGCCTTCATTTAATCACGCCTCCCTTCCGATGAGTTAATAAATTAATTAACACTTTTACCATACCTAAATCTCCTGACAAATATATTACCCAACACACTTTATCCAAAAAAGATTGGAACTCAATTAATTGTACTTTCCGTCGATTTTCTCCTTTTGACCCTGCAATAAAAGGAACTTAACCATTTTATTTTTATCAACGAGGTCATCCCCTTTCAAAACAGACCTTCTCCCGAAAAACTCAGGATATCATTATGGTGTCGTCTTTCATAACTGCAATATCGTTACACCACACTCACTTTGCAACACTCCGGTTGACAATAAGGAGCACCAATTCTCATACTGCAAATTTTCTAAGGGCAGATACTCCACCGGACAATTAACAACCTTATCCACAAGGCGTTACTATCAGCCAACATTTTTTTCACCTTAGAACCATTCGGACTTCAACGAAGAAGCGATTCTATTTTTTAAAACTTTAGATAAAAAGCTAGCAATGTTTTTAATATTTAAGTTTATATAATTTTTAAAAAAAATTTCTTACTATAATATAAGTTTTTAATAAATATTTTTTTAAACGTTTTAAATATTTGAAATTGAAATAAAAAAAATTTCTCTTTGCGCGCTCACTGGAAAAATGTAAATAATCAAAATTTTTATTTTCCTACTCTTTATACTCTAAACCATAAAATATAAAAAAATTTATAAATCATTATTAATAAATTTTTCGATATTTTATCGTAATACTAATATTAAACATAATCATTTGTGCAAATAAAATCTTCCATACAAAAAATGGCGATTTTTGAAAAATAAAAATTCCAAACATGCATAAATATGTCATTATTAATCATTTATGATATGATTCACATTTATATAAATGTATAGTGTTTTCTATATCATATCCTTTTCGAATTATCGCATAAAATATTTTACCGACAAATTTATTAAGTATTTGATGGTATGAGTTTAAATGCGATTTGCACAATAAATGGTTAAAAAGAATTTATGCATAAATATTATTTTAATATAAAACCTATTTAAAACAAATTTTTATTTAAAAAAAAGCCGACTATAGTAACCGATACTGATGAGGCGGAATTGCAAAAACAACTTGAAAAGCTTGAACAGGCTAATGCCGAAGTGGATGGAGATGAGGATGATGAAAATGTAGGAGAGGATGGAGACGAGGAGACGGACGACATTCTGACGGAAGAAATTGTGGTTGGACAAAATGGTATTTTGAGCCCAGATTGAAGAATATATTGCAGTGTTGAATTGATAGAGGAATAATATTTATAAAAAAGATATGGAAGGAGATTTTTTTTATCATTTTATATCACCACAAAATAAGGACATTTTAAAAATAAATTATATAATTATTTATGATTTTCATTTTATTGCGGAAATCCAAACTTATAAAGTGAAGAGTGGAAATATGAAATTGGTATTTTTTTTTATATTAAATATTAAAGATGGAAATTTGTATTTAAGAATTAAAAAACAAGATTATAACGATTAATAGCAAACTAAGATATTTAATGTAAGGGAAAATTGATAAGGGGGTCATATTTTAAAGGCATACATTTTATTAAAAGTCTAACTATCTGAGTAAAAATGCGGATCGTATATTAAATGGTAAGAAATAGAAAAATGAGGAAGGGGTGAATCCTGGTGTTGAATTCCTCCAATGTTTTTTCTCTTCTATATAGACATTAATTTGGTGTTAACATAGACGACGCTTTCGTCAGATTTAATGCCCCTCGTGGATTAAAAATTTTATCACTTATAATTCATACCTGCTTAGAATAGGTTTACTTTTTTTATGTCAAATACTTAAACCCTAACAAAGAACAGGAATCCCAACCATAAAGATTATCGATTTGGTTTGAACCATAACCTTTTTGAACCTTTTCACAACATATATATTAATAAAAAACACTTTTTTTAAAAAATTATTCTTATTTTCTTCTATCATATTTTATCTATAAGGGGAAAGAAAATTTTCTATTGTTGAGAATACTTCTATCAGGAATCCAAACCAAATCTGAACCGAACCGTTAAAACGCTAAAAACCGGTATTTTTTATCAAACCTAAACCGAACCTAAACCTCTAAAAAAATTCTAGCCGAACCTGAACCAAAATGCTAAAATGCTTCTAAACCGAGTCTCATTATTTTATGCTTATAAAATAATGTGTAAGTTATTACTAGTAGTATATTGCAAAAATTTTAATTATATTCAAATTGTTTTAAAAATTATTATCAATCACATTTGATTGATAAACGTCAGTCATAATTTTTAAAAACTTTAGTAAATTGCCATTCAACATTTTTTAATATTTTAAGCTTACAAATTATAATGCCTAGAAAAAAATTAAATCTAATATATAAATTATTTACATATAGTATTATAAATGACACATCAAATCTGATATCATATGACAATGCCAGCTACCCAAGTTAGTGTGGAAAGATGTTTTTCAACAATTAAATTTATATTATCTCCTTATGAATGTAATTTGAGTGACGAATTTTGAAAATATATTAATTGTGCGGCTTAATAAAAAAATTTTAAGTAATTGTTCATACTAAAATTAATCATAAATATATTTATTTGTTATATTTATAAATTAAATATTATTTTATAATGTGCAATTAATAAAAATGAAGGTTTTTATTTTAATTATGAAATAAATAAAAAATTTCCTTATACATAATCCTAATGTAGGTTTTACAGAAGTATTCGAACCGACCCGATATTTTTATTTTTTGTGAACCGAACCTGAATCTTGAACCGTTATTTTTATCTGAACCGAACGATATTAGTTTCGGTTTGGATCCCTGATTTCTATGCACAAACTTGGATAGCTAAAACCGGTTCTCAGAACTTTTTACATGTTTGGGTGACAACAATCTTGATGGCTTGTTTCTGTAAATATTACGATTAAAACTGGTTAGTTTGGATCATTGTCAGAGATAACAAAAGGTAATAAATATTTTTAATGTAAATAATAAAAATATGTCATATTTATAGTTACATATAGTTAGTGTCCATAGATAAAAAAAAATGGAGGCAACATGCCCTACATTTAATCCATATTTTTTTACTCCCTGCCCTCTCAGTAACTTAGTCTCTGCTCCCTTTGAAGAAAGAAATATTGATTCAAGTATCGTAAAGGTTTGAGATATATAAGGAAAAGAACACCGAAAATTATTATTGGATTCTAAAAAGTTTAAACATTCATAAACCATTATTTTTATCACATTATATTAAAAAGAATTTTTTAGATAAAGACTAGAAAAATGGCAACATTTAAGATTTTAGTTATAATGCATAAGATAAGGAAAACTATATTCTTATGCAAAGAAAGTAGATTTTAAAAATTGACGTTTCCCTTTTACCAAATTTTTTTACTTAAATGATTTATTTTTAATAATTTAGCTAATATTCCAATATATCTAGGCCTTATTTAAAAAATATACCTTTAGGTTTTATATTTTTGAAAATATTTTTGATTTTGAATATTCAAAAAATATTAGTTTTTTTTTAATTTATAAATTTTTCTCTCCATTTCCGAATCTATAAAATTCTCTTATACATTTAAGGAAAAATAACTATTTAAAGATAAAAATAGGTTGTTTCCTTAAAGTTGCATAGCCCACCCAACTATTTGGAAAGTATAGTTATGATAATTATTAATTAAAAAATAAAGATATTTTACGACAAATACTCTATTTTTATAGAGAATTTTTTTTTAAACAATCTTGTTTAAAGAAATAGGGAGAAGATTTATTCATAAGAGATCGATAAAAGAGAATAGGGAAATTTTTTGTTACCAGAACATACATTATCCTGCTCATATACTTGACTGACTCAAATTATTGCGGATTTAATTTAAAAGAATATGAAGTAGTTGTTAAAGGAGTAGATGTTATTAGCCTATTTTTCTTCTTCTTATGATAAAAGTGTAAGAATCTTCAGAATCCTTTAAAGCTGACCTAAAGGCATCATAAAGTGGAGATAACTTTACAATAGCTTTATATGATGATAGCCAGCTATTATAAATATATAAAATAAAAATTTTAAATCCAAACAAATAAGATAATATTACCGAGTGGTATTCTTGATTTGCGATTGTAAGTACATCTCAGATATCCTTGAGCACTGCATATCTTTTAACACTATTGAAATAATCGTAAATCTCTTATTTGACAAATTTTCCTTTTTTGTATATAGAATAATAAATTTTAAACATTGAGCCAATAATTGGTGATAAAATGATTATTTTTTTCAATCCTATTTAGGGCCATTGCCAGGAATTTCTTGCTGGGGAGGGTGGCAACTTCTTACTTAAGGGGACAAATATTTTTTTGAAATAAAACAAATAGTTAGGCACTCATAGAAATATTGTGCTATTTTTACTAAAAATTTGTAAATGTAAATATGAATACAAAATAATATTCGACAATTTTTATTCTAAAATTTTAACATAAATGAATTAAATGCTAAATTTTGTGTTATTTTTTTCATAAGCCATTAGATACTAAATTTACATCGATCTTTCATCGATTTTCTAGTTCTCAATCAGTGTAGAGAATGAGGATTCACAAGAAGCCGCTGATACCCCAATGATGATGGCCGCTGAGTAGCATTTATACAATTGTTAAATGCAAGATGATATTATTTTTATGCATAATATTTACGATATTTAAAATTATGTGATTTTTTAATCTTCTGCAGCTAATAATTCTTTTGTTAATTCTTTTTGTGATGTAACGTCTCCACATTTGAGTTTGATAATGATTTAAATGGGGTCATTTTATATAATATATAATATCAGTTAAGAAGGGGCAATGTATTAAAACATGATAGAATATTATAATCCTCTTGTGTAAATCTATCTATAAAACGAGTTACAATAATTCGTTTATAAGTAACTCCAATTAGAGTCCATTTCACAATCAAATTATAATTGGCATTGCCTAAAAAATCTTAAAGATTTGAGGCGTTAAAAGTACCCTTGATGATTTTTGAAAGGTGAGATTAAATATTGATATAAGTTTTTCAGCCATAGTTCTTTCCAAAGATATAACTTTTTATTATTTAATATATCGATTGTGGAATTGATACAATTTTTAGCATCCACTCTATTAGTAACTACTAATTTTGTTAATTGGTTGGTTGTGTAAAACCCAGACCCGGGGTTTGGGTCTAAAAAATCGATCAAACCAGCTTTGAGCACGAACCCCGAGCATAGACCCGGGGTTCGGATCCGAGGTTCAGACCCGAGTCGTGTTGTGTTGTGACGAAATAAACATGTTGATAATTAAAATATTTGTTATTGTAATACACTGATAGAGGGCGAGGCGGAGGTCTTGGGGGGTCAGGAATATTTTTATCAACACAAAATATTAATATGATCGGTATCAAATAAAATATAATTTAAATATCTTTAGATTAAAATTATTCATATTTTGTCATGATGGGTATGACTTAGTCTGGGGGGTGGATGGAGAGGGGGGTGTAAAAAATAATATTTTTTGATATTGGTATCAAATTAAAGGTAATTAAAATATTTTTTTATTAGTCCCTCTTTTAGGTAATTATTTTATTTAGTCGTTAATAGTTAATAACTATTAAAATATTTTAAAAATATTAAATGTACTTGTCCAAGATACATATATAAAATTAGAAGAAAAAAATAAATATACGTGTTTAAAAAATAGCGATGAAATTAAACAAATCCTGCAAGAAAGTTCGTACGTAATTCTGAACTATGATGGGGCATAACGATACTATTAAATCTAGATATACTGACATATTTAAAGAAGAGTTCATGACTGGTCTGTTGTTTTGAATCCTCTTTTTTTAATACCGGAAATTATTTTAAAACTCAAAAAACAGAAGATTTATTATATTATTTATAAATTTTTAAAAAAAGAAGAAAAAAAATTTCTAATATATTATATTTTTTTTTCTTTAGTAATATGATTTAAAGAAAAAATTTAAGTTATTTACTAGATTAGATTGAAAATATATTTTATTTTCAAACAAAATATTTTTATATGGGATGGGATGTTTTTTTAATTGATTCAATCGTCATCCTCATGAGTTTTAAGGTTGAGTCAATTTTTCATATATTATTTTTTTCAAATTTTAAATATAAAAAAAATAAACAAAAATGCATACATGTGTAATATAAATTATATTTAATCTTATGTATGGTAATCTTATTTATTAAATATAAAAATAAAAAAAATTTTAATTTTGTATAGTAAATAACTAAAAAATAATAATTAATAAACAACTTCAAAAATATTAAAAAATCGCATCATGAGACTTGGCCATTTCAACACAAATTATAAATTTACATTTCTTTTTATTATTTACTAGCTAATAACCCGTCAAGAATGACGGGTTCAAGGGGTAATTAGTTAGTTTGTATATATGGTAATGTAATAAATATGCTTAGTAAAATTTAGGAGAAAAAGAGATAAAATTGTTGCAATGTAACCCGTGAGCATTAAGGGGATTAGAAATAACAAAATTTAAATTAGTGATAGGAATCATATTGGGTAAAATTAAAAATAGAGTTGCTTCTAAATTTTTGAATTTTAAATATGGGCTAGACATTGGTCTCAAAATTTTGTCTTGCAGACACAGCAGCCTGATCAAAAAACCACGTCCCATGTAACTTTCCCAATATTTTGCCATTTATTTCTATTGTAATTTAATAATAATGTCTTAAATTTAATTTTATATTTAAAATAAAATTTAAATTTGTAATAGAAATCATATTGAATAAAATTTAAAATAGAGATGCTTGGGAATTTTTTAATTTTAAATATGGGGTAGACATTGACCTGAAATTTTTTTTTGCAGACATAGCCAGGCCTGATCAAAAAACCAAGTCCAATGCAACTTTCATAAAATTTTGCCATTTATTTCTATTGTAATTTAATAACAATGTCTTAAATTTAATTTTACATTTATTTCTATTGTAATTAATAATATCTTAAATTTAATTTTATATTTAGAATAAAATTTTAATTTGTGATAGAAATCATATTGGATAAAATTTAAAATAGATACGCTTGAAAATTTTTTAATTTTAAATATGGACCAGACATTGGCCTGAAATTTTTTTTCTCAAACCTGGCCAACCCATAATAATTTTGTAATTTTTTCCCAAGCCTGGAGATAGGTAAATCTCTGAAAACCATATTGTTGGGAAAGTTTTCTCAAGCCCGCCAAAGACCATAATAATTTTGTTAGTTGAGAAATGAAATAAAATATATAAAAGTCATAATCTCAATGAGAAAAATAAAATCAATCAAGCATTTCTATTATATATTTTACTCAATATGATTTCTATCATAAATCTAAATTTTATATATAAAATTAAATTTAAGACATGTTAAGGATGTTGAAGCAATATTACACTGATCTTGATTTTCAGTACTACTACACTATGTTGATGCAATAAGACTTTGCTCTTGCCTTTTCTTGCTTCGATATAGTTTCTGTCTCCGTCTGGCTTTCTCCTGGGGCTGAAATGTTATTAAAATTTAAAAATATATACCTATTAAATAGTAAGAATATTTATAATATATGAGTTAGTATATATATGATGATGTATAAGATGGTAATGGTTTTATGGTAAAAAAAACTTATTTAATATATATGTATTAATTATGTAAAATGTAGAGAAGACAATCGAACAGGACCTTCATGGCAACAATTTTTAAATTTTCCATGAAATGGTTTTTCAGAAATGAAAAATAGCATTAAAAAATATATTGAAAATAAGAAATTTATTAAGGTCTTGGTTTTTTTTATCAGGACAGACTTGTAACCAGTTTATATAATAAAAAATCTAGAGATAATAAAATTTACTGTTTAGGATGTTGAAGCAATATTACATTGATCTTGATTTTCAGTACTACTACACTTTGATATTGATCAATAAGACTTTGCTCTTGTCTTTTTTTGCTTCGACAAAGTTCCTGTCACGGTCTGGCTTTCTCTTTATGCTGATATGTTATTAAAATTTTAAAATATATACCTATTAAATAGTTTGAATTTTAACTTATATACACTTAAAAGTTATACATTATTTATTTTTGTAAATTATCATTTTTAGTCCCTATAAAAGAAAATCCAAGGAGTTGTATGTTATAATAATGATCAGTTATGTCTAAATTTGAGACAAAAATTTACTGTACCTTCCTGGCAGCTAAAATTTAAAAATGTAAGAATACCAATTTAATAGTTTGAATTTTAACTTATATACACTTAAAAGTTATGCATAACTTATTTTTGTATATTATTTTATAAGAAATCTAAGGAACTGTTATATGTAAAAATTTTAAAAATTTACTGTTAAGGATCTTGAAACAATATACATTGCTCTTGATTTTCAGTACTACAATTTGATTGTTGATTTTCAGTATCTTTTTGTTGAATGGCAGGAATCTACAAATATAATATAATGTATCAGTTATGTCTATATTTGAAAAAAAAATTTAATGTTAAGGATCTTGAAACAATAATACATTGCTCTTGATTTTCAGTACTACAATTTGATTGTTGATTTTCAGTATCTCTTTGTTGAATGTTATCTTGTGCAGGAATCTAAAAATATAATAAAATAGTAATTAAATCAAAAAATTTACCATTGCCTATAACCTTTTCGTGTACCTTCTAAAAAATGAAAATTTTGTTTCGTGTACCTTCTAAAAAATGAAAATTAAAGGAGCGGTTAAAACCTATATATAAATTATAATAATATATATAAAATTGTAAATTATGTATATTTGTGTAAGAATATCTATTATCAATTATTTTCAGTTCAGTTTGATTTATCGGTTAGTTGGTATTAGAAAATGAATGAATGTTTAATATGTTTCTGTGGTGATTTTTAAAAAGAATGTAAAAAATTATATCAGAATACTTATTTAATAGTTTGAATTTTAAAGTAGCTACAAACTTTGAATCGTATCTTCTATTTGATTAATTTTGTCAGATTAAGATAAGAAAAAAAACATTTGCCGGGATTCGAACCTAAGTCCAATAATCCATTAGATTTGTAAGGGAAGTTCTTGCCGATTGGGCCACAGGCACTTTTCAAAATTAAAGATTTTTTAAATGACAGTGAGAGCATAACGCTATTTTTGTGACAAGGCTTATATATATATTATAGATACATGCATGAATGACGTTTAATTTTTATTTTTTGTTTATATTTAATTACAATTTTTTTATTTTTTTTCCGGTCATGGGTTACTTTATTATTTTAATATTTACTGATATTTTTATTTTACCCGAAAACATTTTGATCACAGAAAGTCCCCAAATTTAAAAAAATATTTAGATGGTAAGAAAATGAGATTAAAAGCTTTAATAATTTAGAATGTATAAGATAAGTATAAGATTTTATTTAAGATTAGAAAATGAGATTTTTTTTTACTTTACATTCATCCGAGCTCCAGGTGTAATTCTTAGGTGGGTCTGGACCCCGGGTCGGCCTGAGCACATAAAAGGGTCGTAAATTTTACGACCAAGCTAATTAACAACACTAGTAACTACTGACTGTAGATACTTATTTAGTGGATCTATGTTATTTCATAAATTATAATGATCATGAGGAAATACCTCTGAGTTAAAGTTTTATTAGAAGAGGAAAATACTTCACCAATAGCCCCACAATTCTCATAATTAATAAGAGATGTTTTCTAAATGACCCGTACATCTCTGGTCTAAAAGTCTCTTAAAAGTATGGTCTGCATATTCAAAGGATACGTTAAAATGTCTAAAAAAATAATACAATGCATTAGATAAATTAAAAAATATCAATTTTTTTGAAGCAGGTGCACTACTCCATTTGGGCCAGACATGACGTTCGCACTATCATATGGCTGGCTTATAACATTTGATGAATTAATATTTAATTCATTAGGCTTGCTTTAAAACACAATTAATAATACTTTCAAGTAGAAATACATTGTAAATTAATGATTCCTATTAAATTTTCTTAAATTTCTCCACAAAAAAAATATAACGAATAATTGTATAATACTCAGGAGACGATGTTTTTTTACGTGAAATTAGTAATTTATAAATATGGTTTATTTTAAAAAAATTTTTTTACACTTTAAATGTGGCATTCTAAAAAAGAATTGTTCAATATTTGTATAATATAAATTAAGGATGACAAAAATAAAAATAAGAATACTTTATTTAGTTCTAACATCTAATAAAAAATATCCCTTCTTTCATTGTAAAAAGGAAGAAGATAAATTCTTATAATGATTTTGAAGTTAAATATTTATGTATGAAATATTTTTATTTTAAATTTAATTGCAAATTTTTTAAGAAGATATAAAATAAAAATAATTAATTATTTATTCAAATTTTATTGAATATAGAAAATTAAATATATATATCAAACAATTTTATAATAATAAATAGAATATGAAAATAAAGTAACAATAAAATTTCCGCAAGATGGCGCATTATTTTTTTTAAAAAAATTTGATTTTAAAATTTTTTATATAACAAAAATAGCGGTTATATTACAACAGAATATGAATATATATGACAAGAATTTAAAATTCTTGTAAAAGTTTTTTTTTGTTCAGCAAGGATGTATCTTTTCACAACTATTACATTTAAATATATATTTTTTGTTTTTACTAATAATGATTCTGAAATTTTCTTAAACCTTTAACAATCTTTATATAATGAAAATTAAGTTAAATCTATTTTAATATATATAATATAATAAGTAAAAATATAATTCTATAATTTTAAATAATATTACAGACTATTATCTTACTTTTTTTTCTATTATTTTTATTCCTCTATTATATAGAATAGGATATGGCTTTTAATCAAAATGATTATCTTTTAAAAAATTATTTAGGTTTCCTATCAACAATAAAACCCTTAAGTGGGTCCATGCAGTTAAAAGAGAATTTTTTAAGCCAAACAAATACTTATGTCTCTGCATTGCACATTTTTCAAATGAAATATAATTTTAATTAATATATTATTTTTTAACATACATATTTTTTTTTTACTATTTTTTAGTTTACATATATAATGTTACGACTATTTTTTTCTATTATTTTTATACCTGATCAATTTATTATTGTATAGAATAGGATGTGCATTGTTTATTATTTTTTAATTATTTAGGTTTCCAATTAACAATAAATTCTTTTAATTTTGGACCATGCACTTAAAATAAAATTATTTAAACAGCATATGCTAGATCAGGAATTAGGATCCCTTAGTTATCCTCAAATATTTCTAATAGTTCCCAGATATAAAAACATTTTATTTCATCATTTTGTTAGAAAAGAAGGTTTAAATTTAAAAATAAATATTAGAAATAAATTAATTAAAATGATAATATTTCTAGGCCAATATTTTACTATATAAAACATATTTTCCTGTTTTCTTATAAACTTTTACGTTTCATGATTTATATTGGGTTATTTTTAATTTTTTTTGCTATTTATAATTTATCATTTCTTCCAAAAAAAAGAACTTTTACATGAATTTTAAATTTATGTCATTTTATATTATATAATATATATTCAAATTATGCTGAAAAATTTAACCGCCATTTTTGTTAAATAAAAAATATACAAATTAAATATTTAAAAATGCTCCATCCTGCGGAAATATTTTTGCTACTTTATTTTCCTATTATAAATTATTATAAAAATTGTTTCCCTTTTTACATATGACTACTAATCAGTCACATAGTAAATTTTCGACCTATTTTACCGCGTAAATTATTTTGGCGCGAAAATTTAAATTGTATCTTATAAGTAACATTCCTTTTATATAAAAATCAATTTTTTAAATAGAAATTCTTATATTTATTTAAAGTACGAGTATTTAATGTCAGCTGTTCCCTATATTTCAAAATTGACATTTTTTATAATTTTTAATTACATTTTTTCAATATTAAACTTTGATATTATTTTTCAAAAAAATATGAACCAGATACCTAAAATATTCCTATATTCTTTTCCGTTTTTATATTTAAAAAAAAATTAATTAAAAATTTTTTAATCGATAATATATGTGGGTTACACATTAGACAAAATGATTTCTCCATCTGATTATTCTTCTGATGATAGCTTTTTAGAAGATGACCACTATAATGAGGATGATAATTAAATATTTTCAGATAATTTTACTATTATAAATACGAAGAGATATATTATGGAAGGAAAAAAATTTAAATATCCCCAAAAATTATCTAAAATTCAATGGAAAGTCCACTTTATCCAGCGAGATACTGGCTTTACATACTCCCTAACAATGTTCATCATATTTTTTGAATGATAATTTCCTAGATTTAGTAGTTCTCGAATCAACCAAATATGCAGCAATAAAAAATATTAACAAACCTATAAATATTTCTATAATGGAGTTAAGGAAATTCATTGAGATTAATATTCTAATGTCGATTGGTCCATAAAAGACTATTGGAAAAATGTAATTGGCAATGATCTTATAAAAAAGACTATGACTATCACTAAATTTGAAAGCATTCTATCCATTCTTCATTTTAATGACAATAATAATTCTATAGCAAAAGGTCAACCAGGCCATAATAGGCTTATAAAAGTAGTCTCAATTGTGAAACATTTTCAACAATTCCTAAAGAGGAATGCTTATCAATCGATGAGCAAATTTGCTCAACCAAAGCTCGTATACATTTAAAACAATATATGCCAATGAAACCTCACAAATGGGGATTTAAATTCTTCATTCTATGCGGTGTATCAGGATTTGCCTATGATTTTGAACTATATTCTGGGCAGGAAAATGATTCTGAAAAAAGACCAACAACAGAACCAGATTTAGGAGCGTCCAGCAATATTGTTTACGTCTAAGCCGAACAATACCTATAAATCAAAATTTTAAGCTATATTTTGATAATTACTACACCTCAATAAACCTTTTGATATATTTGGAAAAAAGAGGCATAATAAATCTATTATA
Organism: Gordionus sp. m RMFG-2023; assembly: GCF_954871325.1. Taxonomy (NCBI): domain Eukaryota; kingdom Metazoa; phylum Nematomorpha; class Gordioida; order Chordodea; family Parachordodidae; genus Gordionus; species Gordionus sp. m RMFG-2023. The sequence goes on along the minus strand of NC_088775.1, from coordinate 10,293,807 downwards.
TATTTAATTTTTCAACTATATTTATAGGTATATATAGTCTTGGTACTGTAAGGAGGAATAGGATCCCAAATTGTAAGCTTCCTACAGAGATCGAAATGAAAAAAGAGATCAGAGGGCCATCCTTTGAATACATGGAAAATATTGAAGGGGTAGATATAACATCCTTAGTATGGAAGGATAATAAAACGGTAACCTTTTTTCAACATTGTACGGGAAATTACCCTAGAGTCATATTGAACGATATGACCGCAAAACCATAGCTTGTCCCATGCTTGTCAAACAATATAACAAACATATGGGAGGGGTTGATTTGTTAGACAGTAATATTGGAAGATACCATAATACAACCAGATCCAAAAAGTGGTATATAAGAGTTATCCAACACCTTATTGATATGGCAGTCGTAAATTCCTGGTTATTATATCGGCGTATTCAAAGTGAGAAAGCCAAATCAGATGACAATTCTGTTTTTTATCTATCGAAATTTCGCCAAGAAGTAGCCACAACAATGTGTCAAGTTAAGCTAAAATAGAATTGAAACGCGGACGTCCTTCTTCTATGGTCGAAAATCTAATAGAAGGTGATAATTTATTTATTATTATATTATATTTTTATTTAGATAAAAAAAGAAGGGGCCTACGTCTTTCGTACCGTCTACAGATATTCGCACGGATCAAATTGGACATTTCCCAGAGTAGGCGAATAATCGTCAAAGGTGCAAAAACCCACTATGTAAAGGTTTTTATTTCATACCAATATATAAAATACAATAAATTGCTTGTTAAATACAATTTGAGACTTATATGTAACATACATTATTATGGTCAAAATAAAAAAAATAGAAAAATAAAAATTTTTTTTTTGATCAATTATCGATTAATATGTCAAAGGGAATACCTGAGATTTTTTTCTAACTTATTGCAAACATCATGTGGTAAAGGGTTTTATATAATTAATTATCGGTATTCATTAAAATATATATTTTTAAACAATAATTATTTATTTTTATATTATATCTTTTGGAAAAATGTTATTATTATAATTATGGCTATTATTATACAAACAATATTTTCTAAAATATTATTGATTGGTAAAATTTGGAAAGAAATTCTTATGAATTGATATTTTGAATTATCTCTGAACTTAACAAATTTATATTAAATTTTTTTTAAAAAAACATGATAATTAATATCCAGATTAGACAAAAATTGGGAAAAAATATTTTTAATTATTTTTAATTTTTTATAAACGCAATATCTGTACATTAAAGATGCCAAATTTGATAGATTTAATGCTTATAATATATGTAAATTGGCTTATATTAACAAAAAATTATATTTAATCTTACAATATCGAAATATGGGATAAGTGCGTAAAATATAAAAAATTTCAACGCTTCACAATTATCCGGTTTTGAGTATATTAGGGAAGGAATCTTTTTAATACGAGTCTTTTTATTTTCCAATTCTTTTCTTTATAACGGAATATATTTTTTCAAAATCAAAAATTTATATCATGCGAAAAAAATAATATAATAATAATTTATTTTTTAGGTGTCAAATCATTTTATTTATTTTAAAATAGGATATATATACTAAATGATTAAAAAATTCTATATTAAAAAAACAAATAAGAATATATTAAAAAATGAATTAAAAAATATATATGTATAAATAAGAACTCAGAAAAAAAAATATTAAAAAAAAAGGATACAAATCACCCTAGAGAAGGGTGAATGCTTAAAAAATTGGACCTGCAGATTTACAGGGAATCTGATGACGAAGGTAAAATCTTTCATTGGGGTCCCCTGAGATCTGTCTCATTTTTTTCCCTATAATTTTAATGAAATTGAGGCATCACTTCCAAACATGCCTAGAGTATTGGTAACGATTGGAATGAACACGATGTTGGTGAGGCCGGCATATTTGTGTTTTACGATTTCAGCCTTTTCAATGTCAGAAAATGAGCTGTTAGACTTTGCTGCAAAATCGACACAGGTATAGTCCTAAACGAGCGGGAGACCATTAGTCTAGGGAATGAAGGATAACCCATCGGGACGAAGGCGTTTTCGTTTGAGAGGCCCACTGGTTTGAGGGTGAATGGAATATTAACTTTTTTGAGGGCAACTAGGAGAATCTGATAGCTTTATGTTGCGGTCCATGGGAGAACTTGCAGTGCAAGGGATTGTTTTCGATTTAATGGGATGACAGTCAATACAAATGGAGGGAACTACGGCATTACAATCAAGACGAAGGGCAATGAAAATGCGTAGCTGTTCACCAGTTAAGAGAAAACCAAGATTGGAACTGGGGATAGCTTCCAACCATTAGTAACCTGATTTTGCATATAATACTAAATTATTGAGGTTGTCCTCATCCCATTCTTTTTGAATGCTGGAGGCAGGACGACAAAAAGTGGATAGGCAATTGCTGTCCCAAAAAGTGAAGGCATGAGAAAGGTCAGTATCAAAGGAGGGGATTCATTATCGATAATAGATTGAGCAGCCAGATGAGAAGAGATAAAAAGCTGAGAGGGGTAGTTGATAGGGGATCGGATACCAATACCATCAAACTTGCTGGGAAGAATGGCCTGAATCCAGGATGAATTGGAAAATTTTAAGTTTACTATATTTTCAAGAAGGCCCTTGATTTGGGTTTCATGGGAAACGAGCAAGTCGCTACATTTGAAGATCAGTGAGGATTTTAGGTTATTTAAATAATAATACCTTGAAACAATGTAAATAAAACTAAATTAACCAAAAAAAACTTAAAAATAATCATAATAAACAATATTATAAATATGATGTTATAACAGTTCAGTTATATCTTGCAATTTATATTTATATGCGATTTAAATAAAAAATAAAAAAAAATCATAAATACATGAAATATTTAACGTTAAACTCATTATAAACATAGACTTATTAATAAAGATTGCTATTTTGCAATGGCGATTATTTTAAAAACACTTTTTTAATAGTTGAGCAGTTTAGGTTAATATAAGTCTATGGATTTTTCATTAAATCTTTCATTTAAACTTCCTTATTATCAAATCAAGTGCAGCATAAAATATATAGGTTGTAAAGCTAAAATAAAATATTATATCTATATAATAATGAAAGTATAGGAATAAATAGGAATTTTATGGGTGTTGTTGATATGACCGATTAATACTAACTTTAAATTGTTTTTTTTTTATATTGATATAAATTGATTTTTTTATAAATTGTGTAGATTGATTTTTTTTAGATAAATTTTTATATATTAATATGAAAATTGTTATATAAACCTGATTTTTTAGTTTGATAGAAAGGTAAAATTTTAAAATATATTATATAAAATTAAATTATTTATTTCAAAATAAAATAAATTAATCTCGTAACAATCATTTATTTTAGAAAACTTTATGGTGGCAGTTTCGCTACATATTCGAGGAAATCGTAAATAAATATTAAACAGATTCCCAATAATAATGTTAATATAAATATTGAATTTCCAATATACTCAGGCAATGGCGATCTTTTTTTGAGTAGATTCGAAACATTTTCAAGGACACTCAGATCTCGGACATCGAAAAAGCAGGTTCCTTTACAAGAAGACTACCAGATGAGGTATATATCAAATTAGACGAACTAAATAAAATTGGACTATAATGACTTACAAAATATTCTGAAATCCACATATGATTTTAGCTACTGGAACATAGACAACTAGATAAAAAAAGTTCTGGAATGTAATATTTTTATCTTTATCATTCTAAAAACCGTAAGAAATGATTTATTTGAAAAAGTGAAGAATAATTAAAAAATTTTAATGATAAATCTCTAAATTATGAATAAACCTATATGGGACAATAATAATAAAACAAAGTCCATTGACAAGTTAGAAGATTATTTAAAATTTCATGATAGTAAGAATACTCTAAGCTTAATAGATAATTTATCAGATGAATTATATTTAGTCATGAAAGCAGTGTTTCCAAGAGAGTTAAATTCAAGTTATGATGAAACATTATATACATTAAAGTGTTTATGTAATTATAAATCGGCTACAGAAATAAAAGAAAATTGTTCTAATAAAAATTTTAGTAAATCTAATAATGAGAATTATTATAAAAATAGAAAATTAGATAAAGAAACACATTATCATAGAAGAAATTATCATTATAATTGTAAATCTTTTAGTATCAAAAAATTAAAACCCAATATGCAAAAGGAATGAGATACTTATAAATTAAAAGAAATAAATTATGTAATAAAATTTGAAACATTTGTGATTAAAGAAAATAAGGAAATAAACTTTAAAGAAAATAAGGAAATAATCATTAAAGAAAATAATGAAATAAAAACTTGTATAATTGATAAAAAATTAAATAAAATTGTGAAATGTAAAACAATTAAAAAAGTTTTTAAGAATATGATATGGAAAGTTGTACATTTGCTCAAAATAAAAAGATCTTCAAAGATCTAGTAAAATTTGAAGATCTTTTATTTATAAAAAAATTTGAGCAACGATCTTCAAAGATCTTCATGATATTTATTTTTTTACCCCTTTATCCAGATGTTTTTCAATTTTATTAATATAATATTTCTTTTATGTTTTATACCTCTCCTCCTGACTTGATGAAAGAAAAAAATAAATTTTTTTTAAAAAAAAATATTGACACAGCATGTTTCTAAAATTTTTGATGGCTTTATTATTAGATTGCAAAATATTAAAAAAAGAGTGCCTACAAGAATATTTTTTTTGATTGATATAAGAGTTTTTAATATTATCATTGAAAAGTGAAATAATTTTTATTTATTTGAATTGTAAAAAAAATATTTAAAAATTTCTTGAAAAGCTTCCTTTTCTTCCGAAATTTTTTAAAAAAAATATAAATATATGAATAATTATAAAAAATTAATTTTTGCTGGCTTGCTTGTAAATTTTTTTTAATCGGGTTCGAGCCGGGAAACATTTTTTAAAAATTTTGGGTTGGGCTTGAAAAATTAGGCCCTTTGCAGATCACAATAATACATTATTATAATATATTTTCCTCTCGCTAATTAATAAGTAATTACTATGTTTAAGATAACACATTTGCATTTTATACATCCAGTAATAAATTTTTATTTCATTTTTTTTAATATTTTAAATCAAAATATAAATCTTTTTTTTTTGTGAGTTTTATAAATAATTTCCGTTATTGAAAAAAAGGAATCAAAAAAACAGACCGGTCTATGGGTTTAGGAAACTTTCTTAGAAAGTGTGTCAGCATACCCTGGCTTAATAAATTAGTATCGCTATGCCAATTCCCCTTACTACTAGTTCAGAATGAGGTGCTAACTTTCTTTTAATTTCATCGCTATTTTTTAATATTGATTTTTAAAATAATTTTAGAAATGTATCTATAGGACATATATATTTGATAACATTAGTTCCTAAATTTGATTGAGATAATTAGAATACTTTTGGATATTCGTATTATTTAAGGGGGGGGGGTGTGTGCCTATTTTAAAGTCAAAATATAGTATAATTTATAATATCAATTTATACTTTTTATCTTTTATTAATTAATAAAGTTTAATAATTATTATTAAGGATAATTTATCTTAATGAGGGTCTGAACCCCAATGATGACTTGGAAAATTTAATAAATGATCTAAGAAAATCATTTGGGCTGATTTGTGTGCGTTGTTGTGCCCATACAATTCAATTAGGGGTTAATGATTTTATAAACAAATTTATTAAGGAGGACCTAGATGAAATAAGATCGATTCTTAAATTATTTAAATCACAAAAATATAAAAATTTATATACACTAGAAAAAGTTAATAAACCAGTGTTGGACACTGTCACTAGGTGGAATAGCTATAGAATGCTAAAAAATCTGAATGATAATATAATTTTTTACATTAAAATGGGGCAAATATATTCTGAAACATTTATTAATTCGCGACTGTGGGACAGAATTCAAACATATCTCACAGTATTATCGCCGGCTAATACATGTACAATAAAATTACAAGAAAAATCTTGTACCATAGGGGATTTTTTTAAACTCTGGCTGGAATGCAAATTAGATTTATAGGAAATCAATAACGAATTCTTTATAGATTTGATAAAATGTTTGGATAACCGTCAGAAATATTTATTCGATAATAATGTATTTAGAAGTGGGATCTACATGGATCCCAGATTTAATTATCAAAATGGAATTTATCCATCTGAATACGATAAATTACAGGCTAGGGTAAATTTATAATATTTGACTTTAAATTAAATATAAAAAAATTTATTTTAGGACCATCTGATGTCTACGTGGAGACAAATTCAAATCTTTAATAAGCCAAAAGACAATCAATCTCTGATTGGCTCTCCTGTTCTCCTGTTATTCCTATCAGTTCTAAAAAAACAAGGCTGGATTTATATTTGGAGCGAGAAAGCGCGAATGCTCCAATATACCAAAATATTGAAAGTATCGATATGAAGACCAAAATAAATGGTTTAATATATGGCCAAAAATTGCCATCTGATTATTTTGCAGTATTGGCAATCCAAAAAATATCAAGATCCTGAATTATATACCCTCTCTCGAGTAGTTCTAGCTGCTCCTTGTTCTCAAGTGTCGGTTGAAAGATCCTTCAGTGCCGTAGGATTGATCGTAACGCCTTTACGAACCAGATTAGACAAATCTACTTTAAACGATATTTTATAATCAAGCTTAATAAAAATTTATTAAACAACGTTATATTTTGATTTTTATTTATATAAAATATTTATTTGAATATTTGTAATTAAAAATTTTATATCATGTCTTATTTTTTATTTGAATAAATAAAAAAAATTATTTTAATGAAATTTTATTTTTACAAGGTGAAGGGATACTAATTTTAAAATGACAATTAATTTAAACACAAAATAAAATATTTATATATATAGGATGTAAGGCTTAACCAAAACTTTGAAATACTAAAAAAATCAAAATTAATTTTACTTTAGACACATACTTGTTTTAAGTAGGCCTACAAAAAAACAAATTGAATCGAATAATACTATTATTCGTATTCGATTCGAAAATACGAATCGAATAATTGCGTTATTAGTATTCGTACGAATAATAAAATCATTATTCGTTTCGATTCGTCGAATATTCGATTCGATTCGAATTTTGCTAAAGCTTATAAAAAAAATATATAATTTTTTGCAAAAAAAATTATAAACAGATATAATGTTTCAAGATGACACTTATAAGGAAACTAATTTTCATTAGCATATAACAATTTACAGAAAATAAACGAAATAAAACCTAGTGATTTCATATAACGTTATCCAAACAAATTGGCCAAAAACGTCCGATTTTTAGAATTAGAAATGCTTATAAAAAATATTTAAATTATTTCTTCAATCTAATATTCAAATTTTATTAAAATTTTTTAAAAATGTACAATAATCTCATTTTATAAACATCAAAATATAATTATAGTATATACGAATTTGATAAACACTTTGGCTCGGCATGCTATTAATAATATGACCTAACCTAAACCTCGCCAATTCGCTGATAGATGTCCAAACTTTTGTGCCATCTATATAATTGACTGGATTTGCCGTTTTTAAAATATTTTTAAAAGAAATAGAAAGATTTAAAAATGCTTTGAGTTAGAGTATATAAAGTAAAAAAAATTAATTATCAAATAAGAGGTAAATTATTCATAAATCTTGAAGTATATCTCTTAGAAGAAAAAATTCTTTGGTAAACTATTTTAAAAAATAACTAATGACAAATATATCATATCATTCTGATTTTATTGGTGGTTTTTATGACATTTCCTAGACATCTTGGGAAAGTGTTAATTTTGTTTTACTTTTATTTTTAAAATCGCAACTTGCTTTTATATCGTAATAAATAGTAAAAGCATGACTTTTACTTAATATTAAAGTGTTGTTAATTGGTTGGTTGTATAAAACCAGACCCGGGGTTTGGGTCTAAAAAATCGACCAAACCAGCTCTGAGCACAGACCCGGGGTTCAGACCCTCATTAAGATAAATTATCCTTAATAATAATTATTAAACTTTATTAATTAATAAAAGATAAAAAGTATAAATTGATATTATAAATTATACTATATTTTGACTTTAGAATAGGCACATCCCCCTCCCCCCCCCTTAAATAATACGAATATCCAAAAGTATTCTAATTATCTCAATCAAATTTAGGAACTAATGTTATCAAATATATATGTCCAATAGATACATTTCTAAAATTATTTAAAAAATCAATATTAAAAAATAGCGATGAAATTAAAAGAAAGTTAGCACCTCATTCTGAACTAGTAGTAAAGGGAATTGGCATAGCGATACTAATTTATTAAGCCAGGGTATGCTGACACACTTTCTAAGAAAGTTTCCAAGACCCATAGACCGGTCTGTTTTTTTGATTCCTTTTTTTCAATACCGGAAATTATTTTTAAAACTCACAAAAAAAAAGATTTATATTTTGATTTAAAAATATAAAAAAAAATGAAATAAAAATTTATTACTGGATATATAAAATGCAAATGTGTTATCTTAAACATAGTAATTACTTATTAATTAGCGAGAGGAAAATATATTATAATAATGTATTAAAGTGATCTGCATAGGGTCTAATTTTTCAAGCCCAACCCAAAATTTTTAAAAAATGTTTTCCGGCTCGAACCCGATTAAAAAATTTTTACCAGCACAGCCAGCAAAAATTAATTTTTTATAATTATTCATATATTTATATTTATTTTAAAAAATTTCCAAGGCACTACCCGACCTGGCCGGAATTTTTAAAAATTTTTTTTAGAACCCACAAAGCCCAAACCCAATTTTTTTAAAATATGGGCTTAGCACATCTTTACTATTATATAATATGCAACACTACCTACACTCTCATTGGAAACAGTTATAATTTTATTTTTTTTTTAAAATTTCGAAAGAAAAGGAAGCTTTTTAATAAATTTTTAAATATTTTTTAAAAATTATTTCACTAACTCTTATATCAATCAAAATAAATATTCTTGTAGGCACTCTTTTTTTAATATTTTGCAATCTAATAATAAAGCCATCAAAAATTTTAGAAACATGCTGTGTCAATATTTTTTTCTTTCATCAAGGCAGGAGGAGAGGTATAAAACATAAAAGAAATATTATATTAATAAAATTGAAAAACATCTGGATAAAGGGGTAAAAATATAAATATCATGAAGATCTTTGAAGATCGTTGATCGCATCGTTACACAAAATTTTTAAAAAATAAAAGATCTTCAAATTTTACGATCTTCAAATTTTACGATCTTCAAAGATCTTGCTCAAATTTTTGAGCTAGATCTCGCTCAAAAATCTTCAAAGAAGATCTTTATTAGATATGGAAGGCGAAATAAAATTCTTTTTAGAAAGAACAAATTAAAGATAATTTATGATATTAAAAAGTTGTATATATTGAAAAACAAGGGAGTAAAATTTAAAATAAAAATAATTAAAATTTAATATTAATAAAAAATTATTAAAACTCTACAATTGAAGATAATTATAAAAAATAAAAAAAACGCTATCTAACAATCTTGTTGATTTATCATCCTTTTATTATTCTAACATCCAAATTTGATTGATTCTCTAATTATTCATATATTCCGAAATCCTATTTAATAATGATAATTTTACAATTGGTGATAATAACAATTTTGTAAAATTGACAATGATAACGACGGAGCTTGACGACGAGCCAGCGTACTCAGAACGATATTAACAAACCAACGTGATAGAATCATACTTATGAACGACTTAAAAAATCATATGAACAACCAAAATAAATATCATTTTCCAAGATTATGACAGACTGCACGATAAGATTCACATGCAATAAAAAACCTGATGAGAGATCATTTTTTAAAGGTTGGAATGCGGATATGACCGATTAATACTAACCTTTAAATTGTTTTTTTTAATGTTGATATAGATTGATTTTTTATAAATTGTGTAGATTGATTTTTTTTAGATAAATTTTTATATATTAATATGAAAATTGTTATATAAACCTGATTTTTTAGTTTGATAGAAAGGTAAAATTTTAAAATATATTATATAAAATTAAATTATTTATTTCAAAATAAAATAAATTAATCTCGTAACAATCATTTATTTAAGAAAACTTTAGTGTTCATACTTAATATTTCTGTCACTCTACACAATAGCGCCTACTAAATACTTAGATTTTGCTCAAATCTTTGCAAGACAAGTAAAGTCCATGACAGGGAAAGGCTGTTTGCGATATGCAAACCTTTTAGCCATCTATGAGAAAATTCTCCAGGCTTACATAATATTATTTTGGTTATAATCTTCTAACAGTTTTTAAAAATCGCCTGAATTAAGCTTTTTAACAACACTAGTGGGAATATTATTTTTTAATATATAAACTTCTTTCTGTTTTTTTTTTCATTTATGTGCTAAATAAAAAATTTAATCATACTAGATGAGGGTTTTGTATGTAATAATTTTTTTTAAATATAAAGCCTGAACCGAACAAGGTGAAATTAAATATAATATAATATATTAATTAATATTTCTACGAAATATCAGAATTCATTAAGAAAGCTAGACAACCTTAGCAAGGAAACTGTACCGGGCATTAATTAAATTTCTATTGAGCTTGATCTTAAAATTTTGCCATTTGCAGACTTCTGGTAGAGTAGGTAAATAATAGAGGCAGATACATATCATATATAAATAAATTCCTTTGCAGAGATAAAATACGTTAGAATCTGTGGTGCTCAATATTTTACTAAGTAGATGTCAACATTGTGTAGGTTTTGGCGTAAGTGCTAAGTCCATTTGCTCATATTTAGGAAAATTTAATCCATTATTTATTTTTATATGCACTCACCTGCTCATTTATTTAAAAATTTTGTTTAAGTCACTAGTTTAATGTTTAAAAATATAATGGTTGTTTGGCTCTTTATTTATTATTTTAATATTTTTTTACTTAAACTTATAAAATAAGAATTAAAAATGATTTTTATTAAATAGAAGCCTGTTACTCATTTCGCCTGAAAAATATTTCATATTCACCTGCCCATTTTTTTAAAAATATTATTTTACCAATGTGCTTAATAACCCAGAAAATATTTTATTTGCTTTTTATCTCCTGTGTGTTACGTCTATAAACTTCAGTATTAGAATAACTCAATACAAAGAGAACATATTAGTGTTTCAATACTGCCATTCATTCATTCTAAATAACTGACTTGTGAAGAATGGCTCAAGCAACGTCTTTTGCAACAGATAATTTTGACTCTTTTTATAAAGAGGTAAAATAAATTTAAGATTGCTTACACCTATATAATTTTTATAGGTCAAGAAAATTGAGGAAATAGATTCGGTGTTGACATCTAAAGCTCAAATTGACAGACTACTTCGACCTGGTTCCACTTATTTTAATTTGAACCCATTTGCAGTAATGACGTCTTATCATTAGTACAATAATTTTATTGCTTTTTATATCGAAACCAGGTCTTAGATATTGATCCTCAAATTTCAGTGGAAGAAATTAAAAAAAAATTTAGAAAAGTAAATATTATTTTTTATTATATATATTTAGTTTATTTTGTTATATCTAGCTATCAATGTTGCTACATCCTGACAAAAACAGAGATGATCTAGAAAGGGCTCAAAAAGCATTTGATGGTTAAATACTTGTTTATTATTATAGCTTAGACAATCTGTTTTAGCATTGACTAAAGCTTGGAAATTGCTAGAAGATGAAAAAAATAGAAAGAATTGCTATGAAGTTGTGGAGCAGGCTAAATTGAAAGTATTAGATTTTGTAAGTTTAGAAAATATTTTTTTAAAATACTTTAAAATAATTTTTACAATTATTTAGATTATAAATTAGTTAAATTATTTTGAATTAGAGAAACAACTCAGGGAATTTAAAATGTTTTTGGCCTGGCTTGTTTAATAATTCTATATAAAATGTTGAACCAAGTAAATCTTTGGTATAACCAACAGGACAGGAGTAAAAAATCACTCAGAAATAAACTCCTTCTTTTAAATATCATTTTAAACTTATAAAACATTTACCCCTACATATCCCCCACTCTCTTCTCATCCACAATTTGAGAAAAAATAAATAAAATTGAACAATTTAAAATAATGACTAATTCAAAATTGTTTAAAAATGTAACTAAGCTAAAGTTCTACAATATATAAATGTATGAACCAATATTAAAATTTATGGGGGGGTGGGGGTAAATTTTTTCCTGTATATTTTTCTTTCATTATGTGGCTGGCAGGCTAAAAATGTATATCACTGCCTGCTTTAGTAGCTATTATGGGAGACAATTTTTCTGGCTACCTGTCATTTGGCCTAACCTGATTTTATTAAATAACTATTCATGTTTTTAAATTGAGTTATTCAATCAGTGGCATAGCTAGGAATTTTCCTTAGAGGGGGTCCATACATATAAAAACTGGGGGCTTCGCCCCCCCCCCCAGACCCCCTTTAATTTGTTTTATAATTTAGTAGATTATTCTCAATGACTTTATAATAATACTATCCAGAATAATTTCAATAGTAATATAATATCCTTCCACAAACATCAAAACCAGAAAAATATAAATAATATTGGTATTTATTTAATATAAAGTCACCACTTAGATTTTGAACGTATAATCTAAAAATAAAATTTTGCTCTGGGAGGGGTCCAAACCCAAAAACCACCCCCGTAGCTACGCCACTGTATTTAATCAAGGAGAAAGGAAAAATAGTAAAATTTGGAATTTTTGCAGGTGATATTTTTATACCAGCCCTCTAAGGCTTAAAAATGATTTATAAATTATTATTTTATCTATAATTTGTATCCTTTTTATGAGGTTAGTGAAATAAAAATAGGAAACAAATAGATTTTTATAATATCTTCTTGATTGTCCAAAAAAGGGTTGATTAGCTTACACTGATTGTATCAAAGAGGTTGTAAAATTAGAATAAATATTTGTGGTTAAATGTTAGGGGTTAGTGAATGTTGATTATGTTTTGATGACATTGATAAATTTCAAAAACTAAAAAATATTTTAAAGGCTTTGTTTACAAAAAAGATGTAAGTCACATATAATGGATAATTATGAAAGAGAGAGTTAGGAAAGTATTTTATTACTACATTCTTAGATAAATATTTAAACAAATACAATTTAAAATTGCAACAAAGTTTTGCCACCATTATTAACTATTAGAGATAAAATAACCAAGCAATGTTGAGGTAATAATATTAATTCACACTATTTTGTCATAATTATGAACTACTGGAAAAAAATTAGTAATTAAGATGTGTCCCAGTTTGGATTATTTTATTATTAAACAGCCAGTTATAATCAGGGTTGTGCATTTGACCGGTCAAATGCGTTTTGGTCAAACGTATTTGACCGGTCAAATGTGGTCAAATTCAAATATATGTTTTTTTAAGTTAATATTAACTTTATTTTGAATATAATAGTAAAATGAATCTATAATTAATTTTTTAAATTCATTGTCATTCAATAACTAACGTGTAGCTATCTGTAGCAGAGTTTTGTTCTGATTCATATTCAATATTATCATTTTCTTTAATATTTTTTAATCAATTTTCCTGATGTCTTAGATCTTAAATCGATTTCTATTTTCATAAGAATATTAACCCAAATCGACCTATTTCTTTCTAAAGAAAAAGTAGAACTAGGAATTGTTAGTTTCTTAATGGGCAGGGTGGACAAAGTTTAATCTATTAACTTGAGGTCGGAATAGATTGTTTCTGGAAATTACTACTTTCCACATAATTTGCTATATTAAACATGCTGTTTTTGCTTCTGAAATTAATTATATCACTTAAAATAATTTGGTCATCACTACCTTGTAAAATAGACAATTCTTGAATTATATCACACGAGTTCTCCTCTTGATATTGTGGACACAAAAAAATAAGCAAACATTGTGATCACATGTATTTACACCGTTTTTCCCTTTTTTAAACATATTTTTAATTTATTTTTCCTTTAAATTTTTTAGTGTTTTTGACCGTTATTGACAGATCAAATACTCCTCCGGTCAATTGTCCAGTCAATTGACCGAATTTGACTGGTCAATTGACCGACTTGCCAACCCTGGTTATAATTAAACAGCCTAAAAAGCAAGAGAGAAAAAACAATAAAAGAATAATAAAATATCAATGTCAATAAACACTTAATATAAATAAAAATAGAGTATCCTAATTCAAAGCTGTTTAGCCTAGACTAGATTGAACAACAATAAGTATCAATGTTAAGTTAAACCACGACAAAGCCAGGACTTTTATATTTAAAGATTTATTTTTGAAAAAACAACTTCTTGATGTGTTGTTAATGATCTTTTTTTTAAAGTATAAAAGGGAAAATCAATATAAAAAAACATAATTAAAATCATTTTAACAAAATTTTGAAATACTAAAAAATTAAATTAATTTATAATTAAAATTTAACAAAATGAAGTGAGTTATAAAAATAATTATGATTATTGAAAAATTTAACAAAATATTAGTAATTTAAAATTGTTTCAATATCGAAAAATTTTGCAATAAAATACTGATAGATTATATTTATACATAAAGATTGTAATGGGAATATAAAAAAATATTAAAAAAGAGTTTTTTCATCCCTAAATACTATAATATAATTTGGATAAATAATTGGCTTCATATTTCCTCATTTTTTTTAATTACGATTTACTTTTGTTTCAACATAATCAAAGGCTTGGAACGAATGCCTAAGGGTTTTCATGGAGTAAAACGAAACGGGAACATGATTTGGAAAGATTATTCTGTAACTTTCCAGTTATTTTTAAAAAAAAATCCAGTAAAAGATCTAAAGATATTATATCAAAGAATTGAATTTTTACATTTAAAATTTTTAAAAATAAATTAGGCTATTTGCATAAAAATATAACAATCAATGTTAATAGGCTTCTAAATTCTGGAAGGTATTCTTCCAAGTCTGATCATAACTATTCACTGAACCGTTCCATAACGTTCACAAAAATTATGATCAATGCAAATCGATAGGATAATCGGAAGTCATCTAAAACATGTTTTCAAATATTCCGCTTATGATTTTTTTTTAAGGATGTCTTAATAAAATTACATTTTATTATATATATATATAGATTGAAGACAAAAAGAAACAATTGGCTAGGGAAGGCAAACCCATAATAGTCGAAGAAACCCAACCTGACAAAGTTTTATTTTTTTTACAAATTTTTTATATATAATATTTGAAAAATGAAATAAAATTAAAGTTTAAGCACGCCCTCTATATTCATACAACCAAAATCTTTGCTGACTTAGAAAGGAAAAGGCAACAGTTAGAGACTAGGGACATGGAAGAAAGGTACACATCATCATTTTAAAAAATTCTATTGTAAGGTTGAACATTTTGAGACAGGAGCCGATTTATGAACAACCCCTCATATCTAAGGTAATATGGACCATAGCGGGTTCAGACCATCGAAAATATGTTTTGATCAAGTTTCCTATTATCAAAATTTCCGCTAAATAAAGTTTAACATTCCTGAACAGAGTTGTCAGATCAAAATTTTTAATGGAAAAATTTGATATTTTGTGGGAGAAATATGAAAATTAAAAAAAAAATTGCTAGTTATCCCCATATTAATTCTTATAATTACTTTATATTAATATTAACAAAGTTGGTAATGTTTTATAATATTTTTCAAAATAGGCAATATTTCATACTTCTTTTTAATTTCCACTTTTTTGTAGTGGAGTTACTTTTTTTATATATAAAATAAAATAATTTTATCAAATGAGACAAATATTTTTTTAATGTAACATCTTTTTATTAAAATAACATTTTTATTTAATAAAATATATTAATTTTATATTAAAAAAACCAACGATCTTTATTTTATAACTTAAAAAATAGATTATTTTATTCGAATGTATAAATAAGGTTTTTATAAAATATAAAAAAAATATGTAAAATTCGATTAGCTTGTAGTTATAATATTAATTATATTTTATTTGAGATTTAAATATTGGAACTAAACGTTTACCGTCGTTATTTAGTTATTTATAAAATTGTGGGCATGACATATTATAATTTTGTTTAACTATGAGCTCGGCTTCTAAAGTTGTTAGAGCAATCCGATTTCTCTCCTTTCTCCAGGCAGTCCTCATGAACGAGGTAAGGAGAATACATGCTCGCATATTTTTTCCAAGCATGAGGATTTATCGTTATTGCCAAAAAATTCTGCCCATTTCTCCTCTGATTTTAGACCATTTATTTTAGTTTTATTCTGGAGTATCATAAAAAATTGAGAGCATAACAATTTCCTCAAAGAAAACAACAATATATATCGGTATTTTTAATATTTATATTGTACAAAATCCAATTGATGGTTTCTGTTCCACGACATTTATACATTTGTAAATAGATATTAAAATTAAATTTTGATTACTAATACTCTAAAATTGTTTTAGTTAAAATACCTGCTTCATTTAATTCAACAAATGTCAAGCTCTACCGAACTACAGCTACATCAGAAAATCTTCCTGGTATTCTGTTCCACGGTCATCACATTTATACATTTGTAAATAGATATTAAAATTAAATTTTGATTACTAATACTCTAAAATTGTTTTAGTTAAAATACCTGCTTCATTCAAAAGGACATCAATTATAACAACATTGGAACATTAATTCCTCACTAAGTGACAAAATATTATAATAAAAATTTATACTACCAGGAAGATTTTCTGATGTAGCTGTAGTTCGGTAGAGCTTGACATTTGTTGAACTTGAAACGGAAATTAATTAATGATTGTTTCTTCATAATTCTGAAATATTCAACGCTGTTTTAAATAACTGGTCTGATTATATAATAATAATAATGAATTACACAAGTGAACTATAATAAATAAAATATTTATCTTAGAAATAAGTACGATATTACTTATGTATTTAAATGAATATTGAAAATGATAAAATATGAATGAATGATGTTGTTTTATTATTGGATAACACATATTAGAAAGGGAAATTGACAAACTAGACATGTTTTTTGAAAAGAAATTTAAAATTTATTTAAAAAATAGAAAAATAATGAAATACCGTTTCTCAAAATGATTATTTATAAATTAAAAACTTTAAACTTCTAAAAAATGCGGGATAAATTTTAAAATTACGGGAAATTTTTCAATTGCGACGATTTTGCTGGAGGGAAATTTTTGCGTGTAAACTAAAAAATTGCGGGAGTCTCCCGCTAATAGGGGGACCTGGCAACTCTGTTCCTGAACCCTATTTTGGTTCACACCCCTGGTGATATCTAACAATACTTTGCTATTTACATTTTTATAATTGGTAAAAATTAGAGTTTGGGGAACGGAAATTCTAACCGCAACAAATCTAAGAATTGGAACCACCAAAACCCCTCAAAATTTATAATCAGACAGAACCCATTATATTTTATCTATGAACCGATATACGGGTTCTAAATAAAGTACAACTAATTTATATAGTTATCGGTAATATGCTTAATCGTATAATATCCCTATAAAAATTGCCTATTTATAGGTTATGTATTTCACACGTTATGTAAATGATTTAAAGTTGGAAAAAATTTGAAGATAATATTTTGTCGAAGCTTGAGATTCCAATATTTATTGAATAGGGATGTACCTATATTTTTTATCGGATCGGGCCGATATATCATTTTTAAATATCAATTAACGGCCATTATAAAATGGCATCCTCTTTTTAAAAAAATATTTATTTCAAATTTCATAATATATTTGTTTATTATTTATTATGTAAATAGATTAATGTTATTAAATAAGTGATTTATCATGTTATCGTATAGTTGAATTATGTATATTATACTATTGATAAGTATATGAGATGAGTAGGTAGTGATGCAAAATCTCTTTGAAAACGGCTAACTCAATATTTTAGCCAGAAATTTTGCCTAAACCTCGAGATTTGCTAATAGATTTACAAACCCTTGTGCCATCTACGAGTAGTGAAGGTCACGGTCCGGACTGGACCGATACCCTCGGACCGGATCGGACCACGGTCCTTAAGAAATAAAATCAATCCAGACCGTAGTCCTAAATAAAAAAGTTTTTTTTTACCTAATTTAATTTGTTTTATCATTTTATTAAATATAAGAGTATTATATAAACAATATAAAATTAATTATGAATAATATAATAATTAATACAAATATTTAATTTAAATAAATGCTAATGTCTTTTTTTGTAGAACTGCCATGGAAGGAATTAGAAGAGGGACTTTAATTTTTGTTGCTAATAAATATTCTTCAAAATATTCATGCTTTTTAGGATGTTATTGGCATTATCTGTAGTACAGGCCAGTATATTCTCCTCCAATTGATATACATCAATTACTTCTTTTATAGCTAAGGATATTTCTTCAGAAGTATGGGGAAATGGGATATGATTTATATCAATTAAAATATTTTTTAATGTAAAAGAAGAATCAATAAGTGTGCAGTAATGGCTATGAATGAAATTTTATTTATACTGCTCCACATATCTGTGGTAAAGCTTATTAAAGAATTATTTTTATTTAAAATATCTTTTAAAGAATTTCTTAGTTTCTCAAAATTAGCTGTATAAAAATTTTTTACTTTGTTTTTTAGACCAAATTGTAGCAGTTGAGTTTAAATATTTGATTAAATTATGAAGACCAAAAGTCTTTATTGGCAGACAGTCCATTATTACCCATTTTATTATTAATTGATTCATATGTTCAGTTTGAAATTTATCCAATGGTATTGAAGAAAGTGATTTTGTGCTTGTGGAGGGCATATTAAAATTAAGAGTAGATTGTGTTTTTGAGATATTTTCATTTTCATCATTAGAAGTATATATTTTATGTTTTATTAGATGTCTTCTTAAGGTACCTAATTATTTTATTAAGAATAAGGTTAAGTTATTTTGACAATAAATTATTCAGACAGTTTCTTAAGAAAAAATGGATCTATATAAATAATAACCAAAATATTTTAATAATACTGCTTATTTTGATTAATTTATTGCTTAAAAAATTATAAACAATTATTTTGTTACTTGTTGTTGACGGTACATTAAATTAGGTATTGCAGTGAACACATACTCTATGTTTTTTATTGGGACTATAAGTAAAATGTTTCTTGGACAAACTTATGGTTTTCATATTGTAAAATAAAAATTAACAAAATCTAAAATAACTCTAGAAAAATATCATAAAATATAATATACAATACTAAAAAATTATATTAATTGAATAGTAAAGCAAACGTAAATATTATTAAAAGACCGGTCCGGACCATAAAAATAAAAAGATCGGTCCGGTCCCGGTCTAAGACCGATAGAACCGGACCGTTGACCTTCACTATCTATGAGCAAAATCTTCAGGCTTGCATAATATTCTTCTGGATAATGTATAAAAATCGGTATGACTAAATACTGAATTGCTAAAAAGCAATTAATCATAATCAATCAAAATTTTATTATGTATATTTTATTTAATGAATAATTTTAAAACTTTTTTTAAAATATACTTAAATTATTTTTTTATTAAATGAAGGATACTAATTAAATATCATATAATATATAATTTTATTTTGAGTTAATATTATTATAAAAGAAATATTTTTATAGCTTATTAAAACATAAATAAATTTTTCAATTTTAATAATTAACAAATATATATCCGTAAGTGGGCGTTATATGCGTAAATATGTAAGTATCATTTTAGGAAACCGGAATGATGATTGGATAGCGCTTTTTTTATATTTGGGTATATATACATATGAAAAACCTAAAAATTAAAAAAAAAATTTAGGTTTCTTTGATGTTTAATCTATGAGTAGGTTTAGAATAGTAAAATAATGGAAATTTTCTAAGGTAAATATTGCTGGCTTTATTTATCAAAATCTCTTAATTTTTGTTTTATATGTGTATATTTACGTGCTAAGCATTATCCTAAAAAAATTTTTGAAAATAATTTGATTTGACCGATTGCCGAGCTTAAAACCGACCATTTACTAAATATTCGATTGACCAAATTTACTAGTAATACAATTTGAAAAATGTTGATTTTCGTTTTATGTATCTATAAATACGTGTAAAACATAATCCCCAAAAATATTTTTAAAATATCGCTATTTGGCGGATAAGCGACTCGTAGCCCACCCAATGACTAAATAATGAATTGCTGGCATTTTAAATCAAAATATCTTAATTTTTGTTTTATATGTGTATATTTACGTGCTAAGCATTATCCTAAAAAAAATTTTGAAAATAATTTGATTTGATCGATTGCCGAGCTCAAACCCGACCATTTACTAAATATTCGATTGACCAAATTTACTAGTAATACAATTTGAAAAATGTTGATTTTCGTTTTATATATCTATAAATACGTGTAAAACATAATCCCAAAAAATATTTTTAAAATATCGCTATTTGGCGGATAACCGACTCGTAGCCCACCCAATGACTAAATAATGAATTGCTGGCGTTTTAAATCAAAATATCTTAATTTTTGTTTTATATGTGTATATTTACGTGCTAAGCATTATCCTAAAAAATTTAGGTTTCTTTGATGTTTAATCTATGAGTAGGTTTAGAATAGTAAAATAATGGAAATTTTCTAAGGTAAATATTGCTGGCTTTATTTATCAAAATCTCTTAATTTTTGTTTTATATGTGTATATTTACGTGCTAAGCATTATCCTAAAAAAATTTTTGAAAATAATTTGATTTGACCGATTGCCGAGCTTAAAACCGACCATTTACTAAATATTCGATTGACCAAATTTACTAGTAATACAATTTGAAAAATGTTGATTTTCGTTTTATGTATCTATAAATACGTATAAAACATAATCCCAAAAAATAATTTTAAAATATCGCTATTTGGCGGATAACCGACTCGTAGCCCACCCAATGACTAAATAATGAATTGCTGGCGTTTTAAATCAAAATATCTTAATTTTTGTTTTATACGTGTATATTTACGTGCTAAGCATTATCCTAAAAAATTTTTTGAAAATAATTTGATTTGACCGATTGCCGAGCTTAAAACCGACCATTTACTAAATATTCGATTGACCAAATTTACTAGTAATACAATTTGAAAAATGTTGATTTTCGTTTTATGTATCTATAAATACGTATAAAACATAATCCCAAAAAATATTTTTAAAATATCGCTATTTGGCCTATAACCGACTCGTAGCCCACCCAATGACTAAATAATGAATTGCTGGCGTTTTAAATCAAAATATCTTAATTTTTGTTTTATACGTGTATATTTACGTGCACCCTAAAAAATTTTTTGAAAATAATTTGATTTGACCGATTGCCGAGCTCAAAACCGACCACTTACTAAATATTCGATTGACCAAATTTATTAGTAATATAATTTGAAAAATGTTGATTTTCGTTTTATATATCTATAAATACGTGTAAAACATAATCCCAAAAAATATTTTTAAAATATCGCTATTTGGCGGATAACCGTTTCCTTTAACCTATAATAAAATTTTAAAATATATTATTAAATATATATTTTACCAAAATAAAAACTTTGAGAACAGATCAGACATTTTAATAGCAAAAATATGATTTATAATTATAAAACAATTTTAAATTTTAACGGCTATTATTTAAAAGTATTTATTTATTTATTTGTTTATTATTTTTTATATACTTCTAACTCAAATTTTTTTATTTTTAAAATAATGCCAAATATTTTTAAAATATTCAGGAAAATATAATAATTTCGAATATAAATAATAAAGGAAAATAAAAAAATATTAGAAAGAATATAATCATGGGGAGGGGGTTTAAACTCCCCTTTTTGAATCTCAATTGCTTATCTCTTAGACAATTAAAATTATCTGAAATATTTGCACATAACACATTTTTAGAGAGTATTATAGATTTTATTTATTATATAAAAATAAAAATACTTTAGCATATAGTATTGCATAAATTTTAAGTGTTAATACAAAAATTATATAAATTTATAACTAAGAATTTATAGTAAATTTGGTCAATCGAATATTTAGTAAGTGGTCGGTTTTAAGCTCGGCAATCGGTCAAATCAAATTATTTTCAAAAGATTTTTTAGGATAATGCTTAGCACGTAAATATACACGTATAAAACAAAAATTAAGATATTTTGATTTAAAACGCCAACAATTCATTATTTAGTCATTGGGTGGGCTACGAGTCGGTTATCCGCCAAATAGTGATATTTTAAAAATATTTTTTGGGATTATGTTTTATACGTATTTATAGATATATAAAACGAAAATCAACATTTTTCAAATTGTATTACTAGTAAATTTGGTCAATCGAATATTTAGTAAATGGTCGGTTTTAAGCTCGGCAATCGGTCAAATCAAATTATTTTCAAAAAATTTTTAGGATAATGCTTAGCACGTAAATATACACATATAAAACAAAAATTAAGATATTTTGATTTAAAACGCCAGCAATTCATTATTTAGTCATTGGGTGGGCTACGAGTCGGTTATCCGCCAAATAGCGATATTTTAAAAATATTTTTTGGGATTATGTTTTACACGTATTTATAGATACATAAAACGAAAATCAACATTTTTCAAATTGTATTACTAGTAAATTTGGTCAATCGAATATTTAGTAAATGGTCGGTTTTAAGCTCGGCAATCGGTCAAATCAAATTATTTTCAAAAAATTTTTTAGGATAATGCTTAGCACGTAAATATACACATATAAAACAAAAATTAAGAGATTTTGATAAATAACGCCAGCAATATTTACCTTAGAATATTTCCATTATTTTACTATTCTAAACCTACTCATAGATTAAACATCAAAGAAATCTAAATTTTTTTTTTAATTTTTAGGTTTTTCATATGTATATATACCCAAATATAAAAAAAGCGCTATCTAATCATCATTCCGGTTTCCTAAAATGATACTTACATATTTACGCATATAACGCCCACTTACGGATATATATTTGTTAATTTTTAAAATTGAAAAAAATTTATTTATGTATTAATAAGCTATGAAAATATTTCTTTTATAATAATATTAACTCAAAATAAAATTATATATTATATGATATTTAATTAGTATCCTTCATTTAATAAAAAAATAATTTAAGTATATTTTAAAAAAAGTTTTAAAAATTTTCATTAAATAAAATATACATAATAAAATTTTGATTGATTATGATTAATTGCTTTTTAGCAATTCATTTTAGCAATTCAGTATTTAGTCATACCCTATAAAAATATATTTTGCAACACGATAATTTGTTAAATAAAATTTAATGTTACAATTTTTGAATTTTAAATAAATGACTAATGAATGACTAGCCTTTTCTTCTTACGAATGGATTTGGGTTGAATCAATTTAACACTATTTAAGTTTTGTCCTATTGTATAATTTTCCTTTATAATAATTTTATAATTGTATTGGTACTATAATAATATACTTCATATTTATCAAATTCAGAAAAAGGCAAAGGGAACTGGAATTATCTGAAGAAGAAAAGAAACAATTTGATATAGAATGGAATAAGAATTTTGAGGTAAACCATGACATTATTTTTAATTATTTATTTATAAATTAGTTTTTATTTCCTGACCCTAACACAACTAAATTATTAATTATACTCCCTCTATGCAGTAAAACGGTGATATTTTAAAATGGACAATCCATGGTGGAAATTTTTTGAATTCAATCAATATATTTTTCCAAATTTTTATTTTTTTTATACTTTAGAATTTTTCCTAACTCCATCACCTGCAATTTTTTTAAATTAAATATATTCATATTGAAAAAAATACAAAGAATTGGAGTATTAAAAACAATCCTCTCCAGGATATTTATAATATATATATATATATCGAATTAAAAATATACAACTCTTTGTTTTCTTTTTTTTAACTTTATTGGATAATTTGACAATTTCTAATGACAATAAAATTGAAAGGTAATGAATAATATAATAATTAAAAATATTTAAGTTTCTTTTTCCCCTTTCTCTTTTCTTTTTTAAATATTTTGATCATATATCGTATTCCTCCCCCACAAATCCTCCAGTTTAGCATCAGTAAACAAATCTAGCCAATCCCCCAACTCTTTTTCAAGAGTTTCTGGTCCAATTTCTTTCTATGAAAACTCCTGACTAGTACAAATTCTGGTGACTCCAGACCCTAACCAGCTGGCGTCGGACTGTTTCAGTCGTCATCTATTACCTGGGTGGCTCGATTCTTTCTCCGCCACATTAATCACAGGTCATACCTGAGCCACTTCCTCTCTTAACTATCTGGCCACTCGTCTCCGACGTGCTCCTTCCACCCTGCGGGGTTGGTTCATTTCGATAGCCACCAACTTCCGCTACCTGCCTGGGTCGGAACGCGGTTATAAATCTAATAGGCGTCTTCACTCGCTTTCCTTCATTTGCCTCCTCAAGTGGACATCTATGCCGTATATATCCCCTTTGATGACATCGGAAGCATCAGCATCGCTCGCCCATCGGTTGAATTAAATGGGGGTTGAAGAATAAAAGCAAGATTTGTCTAAAAAACCTGATTTGCAAAATAATTATGTGGAAATGGGTAAAAGGTGCAAGAAGAAGTGCAAAAATTAGGGTAATTTCAGCAGCTTCTTGTGTGGGATGTCTCAAAGATTATGAAGTAGATATTAATGCCAATGGAGACGCCGATTAGATTTGTCCGACCCATGCCTAGAGCAGAGATTGGCGGCCATCGGAGTGAACCAACTTGGTAGGATCGAAGGAGCGCGGGAGGCGAATGGCCAGGCAGATAGCTTAAGTGGCCCAGGTATGAACAGTAATGAAGGTGGTGGAGAGAGAGAATCGAGCCACCTAATAATAGACGACGCCAACTGGTTTGGAGCTAGAACTACTAGAATTTGATACTAGTCAGAAGGTTTTATTGGAAGCGATTGGACCAGATTTTTTGAAGGAGAATTGGGAAATTGTCTTGATTTTGTCGTTACTGATGCTGAATTGGAGGATATGTGGGAGGAGGAAGAATACTATGTATGATCAGATGAAAAAAAGAATCGTATAAAAGAAGGGAAAAAGCGAACATTATTTTTAATTATTATATTATTCTATTTTGAACTATTGTGCCTTTTATTGTCATTAGAAATTGTCGTATTATCCAATAAAGTAAAAAAAAGAAAACAAGGAGTTGCATTAATTTAATTTATAAATACTCTTGAGAGGCTTGTTTTTAATATGCAGGAAGCATGCTATTTATGTTTATAACAAATTTTTCTTATTTAAATTGTCTTATGGATAATTTTTGTGCGCTATTAAATTATAATGTAGTGAGACCAACCAAAATTAGTGTTGTTAAACGGCTCGTTTTGAGCCGATTTTTAAAAACGGCTAACTCAACATTATAGCCAGGAAAATATTGCCTAAGCTTCGAGATTTCGACTATATATGTCTATACATTTGTTCTTTCTATGAGCAAAATCTTCAGGCTTGCAGAATATTTTTCTTAATAAAATATTGAATTAGCCGTTTTTAAAAATCGGCTCAAAATGAGCCGTTTAACAACACTAACCAAAATTGGTGACCTTTGGAGTCAGCACACGAGATATAAAATCCACGGCTAATTCATGAGATCTGTAACCTTGCTTTAGAATTATCATCATAATGTAATATACCATATTTTACAATTTAATTATCGACAAAAAAATAATATCTTTATAATCCCCTCGTAGGATACACGTGAGATTAGAATAGACTCATGGCTGAAATTTAAAAGGAAATTAGGCGATCACTTGGATGACGAATCTAATCCGAATACTTCGTCGTCAAGCGCCTCTGCCAAGAAAATCAACTCACCAAAAAGTACAACTTCCAACGATAACATCATGATGGGTAATTGTTATACCGTATTCGCCAATAGCGGTATAAACAACGAAAAAAAGAAGAAAAAAGTTATTAAAACTTTTAAACCCCCCAAACACAAAGCTGAACAAAGAAATTAAACCATAATGTATAATATTATAAAACATAAATTTTGCAAATTTCATACAATTGTAATTTATATATCTATAATGGTTTGTTATCATGTCTTATATTTCATTGAAAAAATATATTTTGTACATATAATAATATTTGTGCCTGGTATAGTTAGTTAGTGGGTTGTTATTGTTCAGAGGATAGTGCATACAAATTGGAGCAGTAGTCTTTAGTGTTCTATATTTCTACAAAACGTTGCGTTGTCGAAATTAAGGTGGTAATATAAAATAAAAAACACAACTTTGCCTTTTTTTAAACGCGAAAGTTTACCAATTTGCACGATATTAAAATAATTTATTTTTAATTAAAACATAAGCACATAATTGCTGTATTTTTAGCTTCCCATTTAAAAATTATAATTCTACTAATTAAGCAAATTCGCGCCTCAAAGCTTAGCGAATTTTCTTCGGGGCTTGCGAAATATCGGATTTTAGCCATTTAAACTTAGAATATATAGGTGCATAAATTCAGTATTAATTAAGATAGCATAAATGAAGAGTGTTTAAATAGGGGAGGGGGGTGTTTTATTAATGGAATGTTTTTTAAATTGGAACATCTAAGTAACATATCCAATAAAAAAAATGCATATTTTTAATAGGAATCTATCAAAACCATAACATTTATCAAAATCAATATAGTTGTTAGTTAGATAATAGAATAATGGCATTGGAATGATCTTTAAGTCTTGCCTCCCGAAAATGGAATATAAAATAATTTAGTTAGTATTCGTTTTCATGCATTTCAAATAATTATTATTTGCATTCTTACAATTCGAATGAATATTTCAATTTTTTGAAAGTAATATTTTTCAAATATTTTGTTCAGTAATTTTGATCTCATCTTGAAATATTTTTTATGCATGAAAATTACAAAAGATTTGTTTATAAATTATTTTTTAACTTTTCACATTGTAAAATACATAAAGTTCTTAATTCCTTCTTCTTTTAGCTTTTAGACACATTTTATTTTAATATTCAATATCTTAAATAGACTAAAAATATGTAATTGCACGACTTTCTCCTACTCATTTCATTCCAATCGTTATTAACAAAGGCATTTTTCTCCTTTAAAAATCAAGATAATTACTATTGAAACAAAAGAATTTCTCTTTCTACCATAAAAAATCTAAATTCTTTTTCAAATATTGCTGGCAACTTTTTGGAAACCGGACTAAAAAACATGATGTTTAACCGCTTAGATTTATAAAAAGATTTTTATATTTTTTAATGTTTTTAAAGTAAATATATTTTTATATAATGTTAATATGTTACACGATATTTTACAATTATTATGTTATACGATATTTTACTTAATAAAAAGATTATAAGGGTCTCTTTAAATTTTTGTTATAAGAATGATTTTAATTTTTTAAAAATAATTGTAAAGTATATAAATAATTCGAATATGTATTTAAAAATTTACTATTTTCGAACATTTTAGAATAATACGAATAAATTAGAAATTATTTAATCGAAATTTGTAAAACTAAATCGAATTTTTTTATCGTATTAGAGTCTAATTTTTTGAATTGAATAAAATCGCAAAATTTTCTATAGACCTAATCTTGATCTTAATCAAATTGGAAATATGTAGAGAATTATGGGGAATGAGTTATGAAAACAATATTTACAAAACGCAACGGCAGATTTGTAAATAACAATTCAGAGGATGTTGAAAAAAAATCAGGAACTTCTCAACAGTTAATTAACTATTTTCCAGTAAGAATAATTGAGGTCATTTAAGCGGGTTTAAATCTTATGAATGATAATATGGAGATGGCTAGAAAATACTAAATATTTATATTTAAACATTAAGGATTTTATTATAATATTCTAAAAAGCTAATTTAAGTCCTTCAAGTTCCTTTTCATTACAGAAATTATGTGTCAAAGCTCATAATGAGGTGGTCATTTCAGATGTTTCTAAATCCACCCCCCCCCCCCCCCTAGATATTCCGCAACCAAAGGTATATACTATATGCTTGGGTGTAATTTGGCATTTACTAAATTAATTAAATAAAAGCTTTTTGATCTGCATTTATATTAAACGCTATTCGTTAGATCGATGCGAAATCATGTCAATAATAAGTAATTACTTTTGTAAATAGTGCTTGAAATGATGAGATTAGCCACATCTTTTTATGCATATTTCAAAAAGTATTAACGTTGTGACGAATCAGCTGTGATTTCGCTAACGATTTAATTTCGCAGCGCTGGACGCACTTAATAAATGCAGCGTTAGTCAGTTGCTACTTCAGATGATAAAGTAACGCGTTAGATTAACCATGCCATACTTACTCAGCACCTTACCTTATATTTACATTATTATTTATTTTTTGCTAGATTATACTTTTGAATACCCTTATATATTTTTTTCTTCTTCTTTAAGACGTCTTGAATTTATTTCACAAAAAACGATTTTAAAAAAAAATGAATTAAAAATTTTTGCCAAAGTCGCCTGCAATATTAATATTTATAATTTAAATATTCCTGATTACGAAGCACTTTAATATATATTTATTATAATTTTCCCAAATGAGTAATTCTGACGTTTTTCTTTTCTTTTTCAAATTTGCTTTAATTTCAGGAGAAGTTCATTTAAATGATTACGCAACATGTAAATATTATCCTTATTGATTCCTATATCTAGGGAAGCGCTTTTACCCCGTTTTTTAAATTCTATAGGATATTTTATCATATCATCGTCCTGAGACCTATTTAAAGTTGAAATACCTTTTTCGGATATATCCCGTACCCCGGGATGGGAATTTGCATGGCATAAAGTCACATCTCCTACGCATGGTTGATATTGACTAACCTTTCGAGTTACAACAGAATCTCGCCTTAGTCCCAAGTCATTTCTTAAATTGATGTCGTCTGAATTAATTAGAATCTCATCTAAGTCATTCAGGTCGTTTGCGAAAATGACTTCATCATCGGGAGCTAGTGATGGGCTTAATGAATCTGTACTAGAACTTCGTCTAATTCTTAGCAGCTTTTGCATCGATTTTTGAGATTTAGGAGCTTTTATCTGTGATTTGTGTATAATTTTTTGTTGAGATTCCAATTCTAGAAATTTCTTGAACGATAATTTAGGGGTTAAAAGAATTCTCTTGATAATATCATTAAATTCGACTACTCCTCTGCTATCGTAGATTCGTTTATTGGGTAAATTCGAAACTGAAACCTTATCGCACATATCAGTTGTACTTTTGATTCCGTTTTTGGTATTATTTTCAAAGAAATTCTTACTCCTCGTGGGAGAAAATTTTGAATTCATATGATTACTGACAAAATATCTACCCTCCATTTGGTTCTTAGTTTTATTATGAAATTTGTTATGGGCGTGCATATGATCCTTTAATTCAGAATTGACAAAATGATCTATCTTAAGTTGCTCGGTCAGATTTTCAGTGTTGGCGCAATACCTTAGAGTTTCCAAAATTCTAGTATTCGGCTCAGAGATTCCCAAAATCTCATCTTTCATTGTTGTACGGCGCTTCAATATAAAAGAAGCCATCATTTGAATTAATTTCCAAGCTGAAGTTATTTCGTCTGGTTGCGCGTTTTCTTTACAAATAGCAAATCGCAAAACAAAAACATCTTGTTTTTCGTATAAATCATTTAGGTTGTTATTAGGAGTATTATCAGATGTAATTATATGTTCGTCTTCTGATTTGGATACGATGCATAGTGAAGCAGGAACCATATGAATTTTCCCAGTATTGTTAAGTAATTCCAAAAGTCGTTTGTTAATGGCATTATGGCCCTTTTTTAAAAAAATTTAAATTTAGAGAAAAAAAAAACGTTAAATTAAAATTTTCCACCGTGAAAATAAATTTAAAAACCCCGCTAAAAATGACTATTATATAATTAAAGCTATGATTATTTTTTTCTGGTTTAAGATATTTTTATTACTACCGCATAATTAAAATAACTCTCCAAAAATTAGATTGCAAATTTTAATAAAAAATTTACCTTTGGCCATCTAAGTATAATAAAAATTTACGGAATTCCACCTCTTTAAAATATTATTCATTATAACAATGTTCATCTAATATATATCTGATTTATGATGAAACATGGAAGAAACTCTTTTACTTATTTTATAAATAAGAGATTATATAAAAAATACAAATCCATAGTTTTCACATGCTCCCCCGAGGCATAACGAGGATTTTGCTAAAATGTGGGGAATGCATTTTTTCTAAAATGAATTATGCATTATTTGAAAAAAATTTCAACTTTTACTGATTTTTCTTTCAAATTATTGAGAGTGATATATTTACACTTTTAAGGGGAAGGGGGGGCTGAAATGTGTGATGTAGATGGGGGGGGGGGAGTTTGTTAGATTAAGATGATATTTAAGAGAACTTCGAGGGGTAGACATCCCCACCTCCCTCCACATTGGACATCCATGGCCCCCCTTCCAATATTTAATTTTTGAAAAATAATGTAACAAAAATTTCAAATAAAATACTTTTAATCTAAAGCATACAAGTCCCAACACAACTTTCCCACAAATTTCAAATCTAGGATCATTTCGCACTAAACTTTCGAATAATTTGGCTAAATTTACATGCTTTAATAGATTAGACGATAAATTGAATTAAATAAAAAAAATTATCATACATTTCTAATGTATTTTTGGATGCCGGATAGGCCATAAGACCTGATTACAAACCATAGTTTCAATGCTCTAAACCTTCGGCTTAATGGAATTCCCCAATGCTAAATAGTCATATCGATTAATTTGATATAAATAGCTATTATTATTACTCTATAGTCAATAGCTTCAGCCTTATCTTTAAAATAAAAATTCATAGAATTATTTATATAAAATATTTGTATAATATTACCGGAATTTTTATGCTGAAGGTAAACCGGGTTTTCACTCAAGGTATTGATCAAAATGTCTCTATTTTTAATCCTTTAAATATATATAAATCAAGTTCAATAATAGTATAATATGTTAAATGACGAAACTTCTTCAAAAATCCTATTTGAAAATTTATATATTTACTTAGACTATTTAATCCCCCCCCCCCCTTTTCCAATTGTAAGTTAATATAGCTAATGTAATGTATTATATATTAAACTAAAATGACTTTTATACAAACAAGTTATACTAATATAAAATATATCATAATTTATTACTAATAAATTTTTGTGCAACTAATTTAAAGTGCGCACAAATCAAGCATCAAACGCTGTGTTGCAAATAATGCATTTCAATTATCATCATTCAAATGATCAAATTAATGCTTGGTGTTAGAAACCATTTTAAAAAACGCAAACTGGTTTGTTTTTTTAATACTTTTTTAATTAATTATTTTGCACGTTAATATATTTCCCACAAAATCTTGTTACTCAGGTAAGAATAATAAAGAGGGAAAGGGGGGAGGGGTCTAAAAATCTATTTCTAGATATTTATTTATATGTAAAATAAAACGTAAAAAAATTATTATCCTTTTAAAATGGAATATTTAAAAATTAATGAAATCAAAAGGCAGGCCATAATATTATCTACAAAAATTAATTCCTTTTTATAGTTTAGTTAAAATTTTGAATTGACTATATACTTAATAAAATTGCAAATTCAATTTAAAAAAGGGATGATACACGTATTTTTTTTATTAAAAAAGTACGACAAATCGCAAACCCTTTTTTTAAATTGAAATTTACTTTTGAAAAATAGATTTGCATCAATAATACCATTTGGAATAGAAATTTAATAGAGACGGCGAACTCCCATGTCCCCTTAGTTACGAGTTTACTACCCTAGTAATTATGATTCATATTCATAAAATAATCCTATTGTTATGTTTACAAACAATGCAATGAGGTATATACCAGTATGCGGAGCAATCGAAATTTGTCAGCATCCATTTATTAGGGTTAGTGTTAAATGAATCGGCATACTATAAATGTTTTTTCAAAAAAATATGAGCATAATTATATATGCCTTTTTGTAAACCATAATTACCATTTTAAAATATTAACTCTAAATATACATAAAACTTTCATGCAAACGAACACTACAAAATAACTCCTCTACCATGTGATGCGATCAATTTATAGAGTTCAGAACTAAGACTAGGTTCTGTTTTCGGTTCAGAATATTTTACTAATTAAAAGTCCAGACTTTGAAACCTGGACTAAGAAATAGTTCCGATTAAAAAATGGTTCCTGTTTCTAAGATTTGACGTGTTTCTAAAGGTTTCAGGTTCTGTTTCCGGTTCCACTATTCATTGAAAAAATTAATTTAAAAATATTCAAAAAATAAATAAATTCTTTTAAAATAAATCACCCAACATTTTGAACATTATAATATATATTAGTCATTTTTTTTTTCTAGAAACGGTTTCATAACAGGTTCTTGTTAATTTAAAAAATGGGTTTCATTTCCATTTACATTTCCTATAAATAAAAAATGATTCCAGATATTTTTTAAATAAACTTTCATTTAAAAAAAAATGTTATACTAACTTCTACCCCATCCAAATAGGGTAGGAATTCGGGGCATACAAATGCTGAACCCGCATAGGCAGCATCGATGTGGAACCACATGCCATGTTTTTGACTTATTTCCCCTATTTCTCTTATATTATCAAAAGAACAGCAAGAAGTGGAGCCTAACGTCGCCAACACCTTCAAAATAATTAATTTTATAAAGTTATTTAAAGCACCTAATTTTGTTAACATAAACAATTTATAATAATATTACCATAAAAGGGAAAAATCCATTCTTGATATCCTCCTACAATATATAAATTTTTAAAAATTTTTTGTATATTATTTTAATTGGATTTATAAAAAAAAATACTTGTATAGCCTTTTCTAATTCATGTCCTCTAAGCGCAAATTCATCGTCGGTTTTAAGACCACGCAGGTTGACAAAGCTTATTATTGAAGCTTTATGAGCGGCCGAATGGGCCTTTGATAAATGAAATAAATATTTAAAAATTTTTAAATTCTTTCATATAAATAGGACATTAGATAAATTTATTATTAACTGTGAGTTCATATTTCCTATAGGGATACTTCTTTAAAATTTATGAGAATTGAATTCTAGAGTAAAGTTCAATGAACTATATATACATTTTTAGATTAATTTATTTTATATAATATAGATTTTAAAATAAATTAAACGATATTGAAGAGATATATTTTAAGAAACGGTTGAATACTTGATTAGAACAATATGCAACAAGTTTATTTAAAAGGACGCCGCCACATTCTTCTGGATATTTTTGTTTTAAGCTCTCTAGTGCTTGATTTCTAGCTGTTAGCATACTCACTAAGATACATTCACTTGCCGATCCCTGTAAATCGATATAAATATTTGGTATAAATATTTTATAATTTAATAAAGTTATATATTACTATTTAAATTCTGTATAATTCAAACTTTTATTTTGTTAAACATTTAAAAAAATAATAATATATATATTTATATATCCTAATATATACTTGTAAAACACCTCCCCCAGTACTACCTGGTAAGTGATACAAAAAATGTTGAGGCAAATGAAGCATTTTGGCTTTGTAGTAAAATATAGAAAAGAAAATATTTATATATTAGGGTTGTAATTAAATATTTGTATTTGTAATCTAGATTAGTTCAAAAGAAATCTTTATTATATATATATATACAACATAAATAATATAATACTATATATTTATCTAAATAATACCTAGCCAATCTAAGATGATGGTCTCCAACTCTGTGCAAGAAGGACTAGCAGCCTTTAAAAAAATATATTATACAGAAGAAGAAAAGAAAAATTATAGGGAAATTGTAAAAAAAAACTTTAAACATGCAAAATTAATAAAAATGACTCATTTTAAAGATTTGGAGGCCGGCCGGGCTTAAAAATATCATCTCTGGATGGGCCATTCCAAAAAAAGATTTAGATTAATTTGGCCCATGCCCTAAAAAGATTATTCCGGATATGACATTAAAAAAATTGCTTTATACAGAAGTCTGTTAAGAATATTACCCAGGAAAAGCCAACGCAACCAATAGCATCAGATAGCATGTCAGCTAGTATAGATGGATAAGAATTTCCGGCCGGAAAATAGGCGAAAAATCCGGGGTGCTGCCAATGCGTTATCTTATAAAAATTACAAAAAAAATTCTATTTTGGAAGCGGAAATTTCAGAATGATATTTAAAATTTAATTTTTATATTAATTCTTAAAAATAATGCATCAGTAAAATAATTGAATACGATAAGAAAGTACTGAAAATAGTATTGTTAAACGTCTCGACTTGAGCCGATTTTTAAAAACAGCTAACTCAATATTTTAGCCCGAAAATTTTTGCCTGAACTTAAAGATTTGGCTAATAGATGTCCAAACCTTTGAGCTATCTATGAGCAAAGTCTTCAGGTTTGTGCAATATATTTTTGAATAAAAATTGAGTTAGTCGTTATTAAAAATTGGCTCAAATCGATCCGTTTAACAACACTTATCGTAAAATACTAATGAATATTGTATCACTTATTCATAAAATTTGAAATTAATTTTTCCCAGTTTAATGAAACTTATCAATTGAAATTAGTGTAATCGTAATTTTTCATTTTCAAAATGATGTAAATTTTAATTTTTTTTTAAAACATTATAATAAATTGCTTAAATTTACCCCGGGCATGATCTTATATTCTACGTCCGACATTATGTTTTCCCAATTTTCAGCTTCGTTTGGGGCTTCAAGAGGAATCAAATGTTTTAAAAATCCAGGTTCCACATCAGGAATTACTGGTCGAATATGAATATTTTCTAAATATTTGACTATGTATTCACTCATCATCTGACTAGATTTTAAGAACTCTTTCGCGTCCATCTGCCTTCGCCTCATAAGTGTTTTTTTTTAAATTTGATTATATATCTATCTGAGACAAAATTCACATATCGAGAAAATTATTCGGACCAGGTTATATTTCTCAAATGGCTAATGGGTAATATACTTTACTTACTTTAAAATATTAATATCACATACTCAATAATAGAATCTTACGATATTCTTTGCTATAATAAAATTTCTCTAAATACAAATATTGATATATTTTTTTATAATGATTTAATAAAGAGAAAAACTATCTAAAGCCGTTTAAATTTAGAAAGTTTGTGCAAAAAGATAAAATTGAAAATTAGTAATTTAAATTTACGTTACAGTTGAACCATAATTTTATCATTGTGATATGATATAGGTGAAAACATATAAATTTAAAGAAATTTTACCATTGTGATATGATAAATATGCTGCATTTAAAAATTTATTTTATCATTGTGACATAATAAATGTGATTTCAGATGATTTATGTTAGGATGGTAAACGATGAACTATGAAGCGAAATGAAAAATTTAAAGTGATTTAATAGATTAGGATGTAAAATGTATTTGGTTCTAAGATGAAGAATAACAGATGAACTTTGACTCTAAAGGAAACCTTATATTTTTGTGAGAAGTTATTAAGTGACTTGTATATGCAAAACGAAGTGAATTTTGGGAAGTATATGAAAGAGTGTGTATTGGGGGGGGGGGGGTGAGGATGTAACACGTGGCCTGTGAGTAGTGGGCGTGTTGTAATTGTGTATTTTTACATTATATATATAACTTTTAATAGTATACAATGTCTATCTAGTAATGTTTATATGTAGATTCGTAGATTATATATTAAATTTTATATGATATCTTATGAAAATATTATATGTTATACCTGTTAAACAACAATATGATGTCAATCCTTTTTAAATTATTGTGAAAGAAGGGCTGCGAGGTTGACCAAGCAGTCATTTGTTGGTTTATATATGTACATATTATTTCGATATATATATCAGAGACCTGCAGAGGTGCCATTTGTACGGCCCGGCCCGACCCGGATTATTTTTTGAAAAATTTTTTCGGCCCGGCCCTGATTTTTTTTAAAAATTTTTTTCGGCCCGGCCCGGGTTTTTTAAAGATAATTTTCAGGCACGGCCCGGATTTTTTAAAAATATATTTTATTTTTTTAAAATTTTTACAGCTAAAATGGCGATTTAAAATTTATGTTTTAAAATATACGGCCCGGCTCATCTTTTTTTAAAAAAATTTATAGGCCCAGCCCGGGTAAATTTAAAAAAAATTAAAATACAACTTGGCCGGGCCTGCAGGTCTCTGATATATATATATAATATATAACATTGATAAACCCGGGCTTACGATTCTTTTATCAAAAGTGTACATATATTGAAGTCAGCTGCAGGCGGACTTCATAATATTCTAATAAATGAATAATCAATGCAAATATGAATGACATTGATATCAACGTGCCATAAGCATAACCATACGTCAAAGCTTTGCCTAGTTCTTTTTATTATAAATATCAGACGCGTCCATCAAGGACGAAGCATATTAGAATCTAGCCTACCCGAACCTGGACTGATTAGTAGGATTATAAAAAAAGAATTCTAATCATGTTTATTCAAATTTAGTTTATTATACAGTTCGACATTATAGGTATATATTTTATACAGTTTAATTAATATAACTTTTAAATAACGTATTTTTAAATTTAACATATCAATTAGAGAAAAACTTTGATAAGGAATAACTAGCAAATTTTTTTTACTTTTCTTTTTTAAATATATATGTTTTTCTAAATTTAGAGTGTCCCTTTATTTGTTGTCAATAAATTTAATCAAAATCATGGTCAACATCCAAATCCACTATCTTGGATCAGTAATTTTAACATCCGTTATAATGAGATTTCAAAAAAAGGTAAAAAAAATCGATGCAAAAATAAGATAAATAAATAAATGGAAGAGTAGGGTATTTTAACGAATTTTTCTATAATTATTAAAATTATATAAATTATATTTAGAAAAATTGGTCTTTCGGAAATTATCCACGCGTCATTAAAGACAAGATGATCATTAAAAATTATTTGCAAATATTTAATTAATAACGTTTTTATATTTACATCGGGTAGCGTAAAAAAGGAAGCTTTTTAAGCTTTAAGCGGACGTTTAATTGCTCACCTATTAAAAATGGGACTAAAGATATTACGCTTATGCTAATTCATTTGATGAAAACTGACGATTTTTTTAGACTATCAAATAATATCAAAAGACGATCTATTTTAATTAGATTTGTTTTATCATAAAACACTGTCTCAACGCTAATTCTTAAGAGCTATTAAACAAATATAGGATTCTGGGTATGATATTCCAAAAGACTTAGGAGAGCTTTGACTAAAGAAAATATTACCTATCTTAACGGATCCCTCTTTAACCCAAAAAATTTAATCTGATACCCATCATATTAAAAAGAATTGGGGCAAGACATTAGATTCTGAAAATAATTTATATAGAGACTAAATGATCTTAATCTCGAAGAAACTTAAATATACTCTCCAAAAAAATTTGAAATTACTTGGGTCATTCCCTTTTGGCAACGTTTTTTCAAAAAAAAAGCAATATATTTTTGCACCACACGATAAAAAAAACTGATCCCAACAAGGCCTAATCATGGTCTTTATAAAGTATCATCACCTGACTAAACTGGGGTAAAACTCACCACTAAATGATTCATATAAGAGGATTTATTTAATTTAAAATATCCGATGATTATACCGAAATAATGTTGCTAATCGGCTCGATTTCGCCTAAATTAAGATTTTAACATAAATAATATTACGCAAGTCTCATGATTTTGTTAATAGATGTTGAAACCTTCCTTCCATCTATGAGAAAAATTTCTAAATTTCTCGGCATTTTTAAAAATTGAACTGTTTAACACCAGACCCAATCCTACCAATTTGTAAAACTTTATCAAGAATCTTGGAATAAATTTTTATTTATATTTAAGAAAATCTATGAGAATAGGTTCAAAAAATTGTCAGAAATTTATAAGGCGCGCATTCTACACATTCTGGAATATATTTTTATGCAAAATCAAATTTATTTTCCGAATTCGAAAAAAAAATGTTTTCAAACAAATAAATTTAAAACTGAAAATAATGACCATATACCTTTAAAAATATTTAAGCCCTAACCCAGTTCGATCTCTTGAAATAAAAATTGGCCGGATCTGGTTTCGAGCCAACTCACAGGGTTTTAGTTTATCTTATTTTGTAAAAACAAAACCGTTATTAACCCCCCACCCCCCCCCCCCCCACCCCTCCTGTTAATAATACTTATGATAGTCTTAAACGGCTTACCCAATATTTTAGCCAAAAAATATTAAGCAAGCCCGGAGATTTTGCTCATAGATGGCAGAAAGGTTGACATCTATTAACAAAATCACCAGGCTTGTTTAATATTAGGCTAAAATCTTAATTTAATAATGGACCAAATTGAGCCGTTTAACAACATTAAACCCAATTTTATTTTAATCATATTATATATATCATTTTAAAATTCAATTTAAATAAAATGTATTATAATTTTCAATTCACTTACTTATAGGAGGATATTTTTTAATCAATTTTTTTTACTTAAAGTATCTTTGGGTCGAAAATAAAAATAAATTTTATGGATAATAAATTTTTTTTAAATAAATTTATACACAATTATACTATATATTTTAGTATATCCTTCCAACATCATAATTTATGCAAAAGTAATTATTTATTTAAAAAGAAATATAATTTTGATGATCATCTCTTGAAATTAGAAATCTATAAAGAAAATCAAATTGAATAGTAATTAATTTTTTAATCATCTTGTCAAAAATAATATTTAAAAAATTTTGACATTTTCTCTAAAAAAAATTAAATAAGAAAAAAATATTTTTATTTCTTAAGGTGTTGAAAATCAAATTTTTTTGCCAAATAACCAATAAATAATTTTTAAAAAAAATATTATTAATAAAATAAAGTTTTGTATTTTTTCCTTGAAATAAAAGCGATATTTACATATAAATTTTTTCTGCTAAAATTTAAATTAAAAATATTATAATGTCGTATATTCAGGGTTTCTGTCTTTTCCTTCGAAAATAGGAGGGAAATCGAAAAGATAGGCTACAGATAAGTTGCCATAACGATTCTTATGGCATGAGAAAAAAAAATTGATTTGATATGGTTAAAACGTCTTAGGTATGTTCAAAGTTCATAGGAAAGCCCACCCCCTAAAAATGGTGAACTTCTCAAAATTTTTTGACCAACTATTCAGAATCTCTGCCATTTCCCCTTATTAAAACTATTTTAGATTTTTCATTTTTTGCTAATTTTTGGATAAAATTTTATTCCCCCCCCTTTTTTGTTGTTATTGGAAAAAAAAATTAAATGTTAACCCTCCACTTTGCTTTAACTCTTTTTCACAAAGCTACTGCTATATATTTAAAAGAATCAATAAAATATCAGATCTGCCACAGTCATGATTCTCATCAGTCATCACCCCATGGTATCAATTTATATTTTTCCACCTTAGTTTGATCACTCTGCTTTACATCCTCTTTAATAATGTTAGTCCTTTCATCTATGGTTGTCTACAAATGTATTTTTTGAGCTCTTGTTTGTGCTGATATATTGGGTTTGTTAAATAGTTCATTTATGTAGTTTGAATGCTGTTTTAGAGGTGTGTCATGTTTGAGGAAACTAAGAAGATTTATTTGTGATATGGTTTGCATTCGTTATATTGCATCGGATAATTCGTCTTTCTAAGGGAACTAATGCAGGAATTTGGCGAAAGTATTCAACAGTGGTTCAGAATTGGAATTTCATTTTTTCTTTTGTACCACTGAAAGCTTCAAGAACAGGGGCATTTTTTTATAGGTTGGAGAATATTGATCAATCTAGAAATATTGTTTAATAGCTGATTTTAAGCTCTATAAGATTTATTGGTAGGGATCGGTTAAAGGTCTAAATGGCTGGAATAAATAATCCGCCTGCCCATTATTTTCAAAAAGTCCGATCTGCTCATTCCGCACATAAAATATGTTAAATCGACTCGCTCGCTCGTTATTTCAGTAATACCTTTAATTCACCAGCCCCCTTGCACACTTCTATTATCGGGTTACCTAATGGTTTTAGGGTTTCTGAAGGTAACCCATTATATGCCATTCGCTAAATTCTTCCTTAACTCCTTTTAAACATGGCTTGCAATTTTTCAAATCCCACACTTATTTTTATTCGTGATCACTAATATAAGGCCAATCAAGTCATTATTTATGATATATCTAAAAGTTGATTTTTTAAAAAATAATTTTATTTTAATATTTTTTTTGAATTTTAGTTTACACAATATGACGAAATCCAGAATTATAGTAATTGTTCAATAATTAGCCAAAGGCCGACTGATCTGATGAGAAATGAAAATGTAAATCAGAAATAACTGTTATATACAATTTGAATAAAAATATCATGCATTAATCATCATAATTAAATTTATTTTATTAAATTGATTTATAGTTTAAGTTTCTGTCTTTACCTTTTAATAATGAATTTTTTTTATTCGTCATATGATATCATTAAGAATTAATAGTATTTTAATTGCTCAATAAAAAAAATTAGTAGGAAAAAAACATAAATCAAGAATAACTGATTGTAGTATTAGGTTTGCAGTAAATATTAGAAAATTAATTTAGGTAAAGTCTTACCTATAATCTAATACTCATGGGCTTTATCTAAAGTTTCAAAAAATTAATGATTTATTTATAATCTAACTTTGAGATCTAATGGCTATCTAAAATCTATAATTTTCAAAAAAGTACTGGCTGAGAATTATAGTGTTTCCTTATCTTAAATTACAGAAGAGCATTTTTAAAAATTCACCTGTCATATTTCCAATATGAAAAGACGTATAATTTTCTCGAAAAGTATTGTTTCACAGTAGAGTCACAAAGAGGGGGGGGAGGTGAGGCGGGAGCACACAGTGACATAAGCCCCCTGAAATATTTGAAGAGCCCCATGAAAATTTTGAATTTTTTTTTAAAATACCTAAAAAAGGGTTCATTTTGAAATTCCCATTTTTAAGTAAAATATTTAATTATATACTGAACCAATTAGAGTTTTATTTTCATTTCTAAAATTTTCACTGTAGTGAATATTTATATTTTCTAACAAATAATAAAATTTTAATAAAGCTATTCTATGAAAATATATACAACATTACCATATACGCCTAATCTGTACAGGGATTTCAATGGAAGAATGGAAAAAGAAGGCCATTTAAACAATAAAAATATTGGTGAAATAATAAACAATGAATCACATTCAGCTTTGATGTTTTATTCATATAATAACAATATTATTATTAAGAACACTATCTTTTTCCACTGTAATATTATTTGTATCATTCGATATCATTAATCTCTGTTTCTGATCTAAGATTATAAATACTAAATCCTAATTCCGATTAGATTTCATAATACAAATACTTTGCTAATTGTACTCTCAAAAAAAGCACGCTAGCTATCGCTACAAAT
Organism: Gordionus sp. m RMFG-2023; assembly: GCF_954871325.1. NCBI lineage: Eukaryota > Metazoa > Nematomorpha > Gordioida > Chordodea > Parachordodidae > Gordionus > Gordionus sp. m RMFG-2023. The sequence continues at coordinate 10,252,299 of NC_088775.1, read as the reverse complement.
ACAAATAAAACCAGAGCTCTACTTTAACAACTATGAATGTGATTGATTTGTTAAATTAGAGTTAGTGTTAAACGGCTAGATTTGATTCGATTTTAAAAATGGCTAACTCGATATTTTATTCGGAATATTGCGCAAACCTAATTTTACTCATAGATGGCACAAAAGTTTGGACATCTATTAGCAAAATCGCTTAGACATTTTCCTGGATAAAATATTGAGTTAGCCATTTTTAAAATCGGCTCAAATTGAGCCGTTTAACAACACTAATTAGTGCACACATTACCTATTTCCACAAATTATTATAACAAAACAAGTCCCACAATACATAAATTTTATAACTTGAGATATCATTATTTAAAAAAGGTACATCACATTAAATAAACGTTAAATTTTACGGCAAACAAATTCTTGAAGATATCTTTGGCCACCTCTCCTCTTACCAAATGTGTAACCAGTAGGGTGTGGTAGATCCCACCTATAGGAAAAAATACAAGAAATTAAATCTGATTAATAAACAGGACAAAATAAGGGGAAGGGGTTAGGATAACTTCTTTATTCCTTACATGGGAATGATATGAAATAAGGATAGACATATTTTTAAAATTTATAATGCCTTTTTTTTAAATATACTGATAAAACTACCTGTCTATTTTTTCTTCTATTTCTTTAAAATCATCCTCAGAAATTTCTAAAAAAGGTGTGTGAAAGAGCTACAAACAGTTTCAAGTTTAAATCCAATTCGAGTCCAACGACCAACAGAACTCCGGTAGGTCGATCTCGGATAAATATTCTCTCGATTTAGTCGGATTTGGACTTTGTTTAACATTTATTTTGGATTGACAAAATTAAATTATTAAAGACTTATTTATAGTAAACACGTTACTTCAAACGCTATGATAAAATTTGAAAAACATGTGCTGCGATGCGTTATAAAAAATATGCGATGCCATAATAAAAATAATAGTGAACGCTAAAAAGATATATATGATTTTTGAATTGCTTCTATTTTAGCTTTATCTTTAATTAGTTTTTAAAACTGAATCAGCTGTAATAACGCTGCATTAAATAACTCAATGCTTGAAGATAACGCGTTTACTATAAATGCAGAGTAAGTTTTTCAAATGTTTTTATAAATATTCTTTTCAAGAATAGCGCAATTTTATTTTTCTTTTTCCTATAGCGCTTAATATTTTCCGCTTTCCTTAAAAGGTCATACTTTTTTACTACAGTCCAATAAATAAAAAAAAATTTACTGCAGCACAAATAAAGCTATATGTGGACTAATTTTGTTACTTAGATTTGGAATTAATATACAATGCAATAGCTGATCTTTCAAGAATTTGATGTGTTTAAAAGAGTTCCATGAGTTGGCTCCCCTCGAAATGAAAGAACACATTTTAAAATTAAGTCCTCGCCCGCTGTATAGCTTACTTAGATAAAATAGAACGCACTGGAAATAGAATAATTAGATGAATGCCTCCAAAAGGGTTTAACTCTAAAAAATTATAGTTGAGTTTAGAAAAAATATGGGCAGTGCCTATTATGAACGAGCAGGACTGGGTTAATCTTTGGAGAATTTTCGATGTATATAAAGATTGAACAGAAAAAATGACTGCTACATTGATAGAAAATTTCACATATTTATAAAATATAGATGACCGAGATGTGGTGAAGCAAAAAAAGATTATATATATTTTAAAATTTGATATAATCATTTGTATGTTTGTATTTCAAAAATTATTATTAATGGGGTTCAAATATTTCAAATTTCTTGTAAAAATCAATTTTGGCTATAACAGAATAGGCTGTTATCGAATCTTTTAGTAGTTCTTTATCAGAATTAAGAGCTGATTTTTATTTATTTTTTAAAATTATTTGAGGTAAATAAATTATTTTGCAATTTATATAACGTCGCATGAGAATTAGGTTATTCTATATCCACGTTTTGTCAAAAATGACTTTAATATATGAATCAATTTTTTATAATTATACCATCTTAAAAAATCCTAAATATTTATAATATAATTCAAATTAAATCCGATATTAGCCTAGCAATCCTATTGAAAACATTAGATATTTAATTTTTTAAAACTGCTCTCCTGTAAAATTATAAAATGTGGAAATAAAATATTATAATTTTCATGCGACGATAAAATAAAAATCACAAATAAAAGAACAAATTAGTTTTCTATCATCTTGAATGACTCTAATCAAATGTTATATTGTTCCCTCTAATTTTTCTGGTTAAGCATAATTATTCTTTTTAACGGTTATGTCATTTATTTAATTTTAGATAGATAAATGAATTTAAAAAATCGCGTTAACTATATTCTTTAAGTCGTATTCATTTAATAGATCATTCTAGACGGAAGGTGTTAAAACATGCATTCGATCAATAATGGAACAAGAACGATTGAACTATAGATGAATACGCGACAATGACCGATAGGATCTTGTCTTCAAAAAATTTCTCTATAATATTTACCATTTCAAATAAATATTTTATATGATAAAATCAAGATAAGGGGGAGAGGGGAGAGTATACGATTATGAAAATCATAATTGATCCCCTAAAAACTTGCAGTGTTTATAATTATTTCAATTTGTGTCTTAAAATAAAGGAATTCTTTGACTTCCAATGTGTAGATTCGTATTTTATGGGCTAATGTTTTTAAAATAAGAAGGTGTTAGAGGAAAAATGCCCATTGATAGATGTTGTATTTGTTTATCTTTTTTGTTAAAGACCATCATCCGCACCGGTTTTTAAATTATTTTTGAGTCCTAGCACCGTAATCCTGATCGATATTTTATTAATATTTAGACATGGTGGCATGATGGGGGTTTCAAAACCCTTTTTTTAAAGTCATTCGTTTATCATCTACGCAGTCTAAGTCTTCCATCATTGTTATAGGTATTTACTTTACTTGACGTGAACATTTCTCCGTTGTTCAATATGCTTGTTTTTTTTATTCTGTCATAGGACTCAACAACATACAGAGCAATTTTACGATGACTTGCGACCCTCTCGTTTTCTATATAAACATTTTGATTATTTTCAATATCACGAGACTCAACGTTTCTGTCTTTATAATATTTTTGTTCCTATAAGTTTTCTGGTCTTTCTCTCGTGAATTTCCACTGATCAAACGTCATTCTGAATGGCAAACCAAACATCCTTCTACAGGAGATTACCCGTAGTGGCATTTGGATTGTTGCGGTAAGCAATAAAAACCTTTACTAGATTTAGCTGATCTCCTGTCTCGCATCTCCTTCCCGCATAGAAAGATATTTTTATCGTAAGAACGTAATAATCATCAGACCCCATTTCTGTAAGGCATTTTTTAATTTCGTATACGCCTTTACTAAATAGACTGAAATCGCCGATTTAGCACATATTAATTCAGCGAGTATAATAAATGATCTGCCAAATTATTTCACTAGATTTGGGCTACCTTGTTACATTGTTGGTAACGGTACGAAAACAAAAAGCTCGTTAAAAAAGCACTTTACTTTTAAATGAAATAGTTGCATTATTTGTTATAATATTCATATTTGATTTGATATAGTTATAAAAAATATTTTTATATTTAATAGGATTATAAAATCGGAATAAATCTAAATATTGTAGTATAAGTAAGGCATTATTTTCCACATAATATATTAGTAAATAAATAGCGAATAATAATGTACACATAATAAAAATATATTAAATCATAATTATATAAAGTCATTAATTCTTGCTATCTTTTATATTGAAAGTCAAGTTCCCTTTTAGTGTTAACATTATAATTGGGAGCAAAATAGCCAAAGTCTTTCCTATGCATAGAATGTTCAATTAGGGGGGTTTCTGACATTGAAAGTATAAAGCTGAGAGAGTTGTATTTTATTATGTTTATGGATAATCTTTGGCGTGTAGAATCCCTATTTGGGATCATAGGTTCTAACAGAGATCCGTTTTCCCAACTATTTAAAGAAGGTCAGGACATGAGAGCCGAAAGACATTAGAGTCGTGGCGATTAATGGTAGGAATATATAATTGGCAGGGAATATATAGCTAGTTTATTCACCTCGGCATCTAGTATGGCATCTCTATTTATATTGGAAGGGGTAAGAGGATCAAAGCATGAGAAATCCCAGGTTGGGAATTCCTACCTCTTCTAAGGGATCATAGTCGAACCATCAGGCCGCTTACCATCGGAATTGTAAAGGCCAGTAGGTTAGAGGGTTGATGGGATGCCGGTAGATTTTAAGGCCCTGGCAATGGTATCATTGCATTTTTGAGTCTGCCTCTACAGTGCTTGCAATGTAGAGAGTGAAGACCTTTGGAGTTGATCAACGTTTGACAGAGGATACAGTGATAAGGCATTATCATATCGCAATTAAGTCTAAGAAGGATGGTTTAACATAATTCATCATTGCTTAGGAGCTGGTCAAGGTTTTTCGATAGGAAACCTCGAGAAATTCGTATCCACTATGTGCTGAAATGAAGAAGAGTTGAGAATGGTCCTCGGGTTGGCTCCTCGATTTAAGGTATGCAACGGAGTTGAGAACTAGAGGTTTATCCAAATCATTTTGTAGTGTCGACGATGGAGGATCGACTAATGAGAGACTTCCATAGATCAATTGCCCGTATGAGTAAGGGGTCAGGATGTTTTGAGAGTGTGTGTATAATGGGCTCGCAGAACAGGCGAAAGGATATGAACGCACTAACGGAAGTAGGGAAGGTGACCTTATGCCAATGCCGCCAGATTTAGTTGGTAAGGTAGCCTGTAACCAAGATAGGTCTCCAAATTAAAAATTGAATATTTTCTGTGAGGCGTTTAATCTCTAGTTCATGCGCAGCAAGGTTGACATCGTATAAGAGATTCGTGACGATCGGAGTGTATATAAAATTCTTGGAATTAGAAGGTATTTCTTTAATAGGAAGATAGCTTGGTGAGCTGGGAGACGGGATAGTGTATCGCGCATGAGAGCTATCTCTCTTAAAATATCGGAGAAGAACTTAATAAAGGACTCGTCTTTACCTACTGAGATCCGAGATGTGTTAAAGCATTCAATGGTGTATGATTGAACAAGTATCGTGGTCGATGATCCCAAGAGGATAATATTTGCTCTTGTCGAGATTAGTTCGCAGTCCGCTGGATTTTATTATCTGGATTGCCTTCATAACTTTAGCCGATGGGCCACCTAGTATACCATCGTCGATATACCAGTTATGAAGATTTAGCTTGCATTGGTCATTAAAGTATACCTAGAAGGTACCTTGTTGTATCCCAGTGCAAGAAGGAATCAATCTATCTCCGAATTGAAGATGCGAGGGGCTAGCATAACAATTAAAGATAAATTGTGAGTATTCTGAGTAGAGGGTGAGGATAGGATTTAGGAACGCCCCACGCCTTAGAGAGTTATAGGCGTTTGAGAAGTCTATTTTGACTAGGATATCGTTGGTGGGGCCTGTTTGCAGAAACCTCCGGGTCATGTGAAGGGATACCTCACATCCACCTTTTACATTGACTACTAATTAATTTGGGCAAAGGTGATTGGATATTGTGAACAATAATCTGTTAACTACTAGCTTGGCGGTTAATCGGCGCCAAGTGGTACCAATAGTTAGGCTAATATATTTATTGAGTTTATGGAGAACGATGTGTTTAACTCCGTATAGGAGTGGAATAATGGCGAGTGGTATGCCCCCAGTATGAATATTGTTAATTAGTTGGATAATTTTTTCTAAAACGTCACATTGTTGTATTGTGTAAGGTGCGGTTATATCCTGTAGGAATATTGGGCGAAACCCATCAAACCCAGGTGAGGAAGGGCGTTTGAAGGAGAAAATAGCCCTTCTAACGTCGCCTGGGGTATTAGTGGCCGCCATTAGAGGAGATTCAGGGTAAGTGGGTATTTCGTTCTTAAAATCGCGTGAGCGGTGTTTTAGGAGAAGAGCCTGATAAGTTGCTAGATCGTAGGGAGCCAGCTTATTTTCAAAGGTTGCCAGACGTATGGCGGATTTAACATTTAGGTCATTCAATTTTTTAGATATTAGCCTGGTCTTGGTGAGCAGGTCATTTTTGTGATTTATATTTTTATCTGTGTCATCACTCTTAAAAGATGTGGTAATGTGATTGATGGGGGGGAGGGGTAGATGGTAGAATCCTTAATTTGCCGGGACAGGGATTTTTTGCTAGCAGGATCAGGAACTTGTAAGGTAGTAAAAGCAAATGACAGGATGTCTTTTGTGTTTTACATAAGAATAATTATTTAACAAGGAAATCATGTTTTTCGACAGGTGTCTCGCAACTTGAAGCCTTGTTCCCTTAGGTATTCATGAAATTACAAATGGTTTTGGTGTCGTTAAAAATATTTCTACATTTGTGGAGTCGGCTGGGTCAAACGTCGAAGCATTTGTGACAGTGGAGGTAGGGAATATTGGGCTAGTGAGCACATCAGCCAATGATGTGGGAATAATGACTATGGGTTTAGTTATGAGGGCAAGAGCAGAAAAGGCATTAAGGGTTCGAGGAATAGCTGGTGATAAGATGGGTGACCCAGATTGAGGACACATTATATTTGGTTACGATGAGATGGTAATAACCCCAATTTGGTTATTTTAATAAGTTTATTACATAATGGGCAGTTACATTTGGTAGGTGCTGTGCTGAGGTCTGGTAGGCTCATGAATTAGGAATTTTTACCAGATTTAAGGTGAAAGTGAATATTACTATTGTAAAAATTCACAAATGTGTTTATGGTGAAATCTATTGTTCTGTAAATTAAAATTCATATAAGTAGAATGTGATGAGATTTTTGTTGACAGTTGCCATAAATAATACAATCCATTTACTAATAAATATAAATATAAAATTTTCTATCTGGAACAATTCTATAATTTCCATTTTCCATCAAAAGGAATTAAATTAGGAAATATCAAAAAAAAATTTTTAAATATTGATCTGGTGGTCCTTAATTTGAGGACAAGGGTCAACCCAGTGTGTATCATTCCGATCTGGAACAGAGATCAGACCGTCCTTAACTAGAGAATGCACTATTTTTCCAACTTTAAGTCATTTTTTTAAACGTTTTTTTTCATATTTTAAGAATATTTCTTTGCTGAAAATAAATTCCAGCATGTGTAGAAAAACCCACTCTGTAATTTTTAGAAAACCTTGGAGCATTTGAGCTTAATATAATTTACATCAAATTTTCCAAAATTATTTTAGATAAATTTTAAATGATCAAAACGTCGCCGCTAAATTTTCTGAAATTCATAGTGAAGGGTATTCTAAGCTTGCTGATATATACATTTCTGGTAAAATTTAATTCTTAGGATTTATAAAATGCAATCAAAAAAATTATTTAAAGTTGAAAAATAACACAATGACTGAAAAACATGACGTTAGCATATATATTATATATAAAAAATAACGAAAGTGAAAATTTGAATATGATAATATTAGATATTGTAAGGAAAACCGGCCAGGCGAGGGATAAACAGGACAGCAAAATAGATAGTGCCAAAACTTTTTTAGATCCCTTGAGATGGTAAAGGCTAGTGAGGCCCCTCAAGCACTCAGTATATAATTCCCGTAGATTCCATACATAATATATATATGAAAATTTCATTATCGATAATATTTAATATAATTTTTATTTTTTCTATATCAATACATTATATTGTAATATAATAATAAAAATAAATTTAATTAAAAAAAATTATTATTTTTTGCTCAAATTCTCATGATGAATTATAGTTCTTGTGCGTTTCTGGATGATTATAATGATTACCGATACAGTCTAACTAATATACTAGATGGTAATGGTAATCCTTTATCTTCGATGACCAATCTATCCCAAATATTACTTAATTGCAAAACGGGTAAACTATTTGCGTATTGGATAACTTCGTACCCACCTATTCCTTCCTGGGTTCATTTTATAATTGGTTGTTTTATGATTTTTATCATGATAACCGGCGTGTCTGGGAACTTTATAGCGTTTTGGATCTTTTCTAGGTAAAATATTGATATACTAGTAGTAATCAGAGATCTGCAAAGCCCGACCTGGTCATTTAAAAAATATAGTTATAACGGGCAGGACTGGGCCGTAAAAATCGTAACTCAAAAAATTACAGCCATGACCGGGTAATTTATAAATAAAAAAATTATAGACGAGGTTATTTTGAATTTCAAGTTTTTCGATTTTGAGTAAGAAAATAAATTACTTCAGTCTTATTTCTTTGTATTTTTAAGAGCTGTCTAAATTAAATACAAAAATAATATTAAACTAGAGAAATATAGAAAGCTCAATTAGTCATGCATTTTAAAGGCTTACAATAATTTTTCGACCATGCACGAATGATTTAGGGTTGTTAAACGTCTCTTGAGCCGATTTATAAAAATGACTAACTCAATATTTTATCCAGAAAAATGTAAGCATCGAGATTGCGCTAACTAATATCTTGCGTAATATTTTTCTGAATAAAATATTAAGTTAGCCGTTTTAAATCAGCTCAAAACGAGCCGTTACTAACCCGATATATTGTTGTTAACATCTAGACTAGGCCCTATTATAAAGGTATTTTAATTATGTTTATACCTCTTTCTCCTTTGGTAATATCAATGCGCTATATTATGGTCCATTCAATAAGATGTATATAAAAAAATCTTAAAAGAAATACAAATTGAAATGTAAAAACTTCAAAGGTTCGGACTTAGCCTTTCTGGACCTCTATTTTTTTAGATAATTTTTGAATCAGACCTATACCGCTGGGGCGGGGCACAATTCTGAATATAAAAAAACTATATTTCATTTTTTTTACTTTTTAAAGGATAAAATATGATTTTGACATCTTTTATATTTTGAAACATCTTTCTTTCTTTCTTTCTTTCTTTCTTTCTTTCTTTCTTTAATATTTAGAGAGTATAGGAAATTTTATTGGAAACCAAAATAGTCGTTTCAATTGTAACAACAAAAAAATCAATTAATTTTATTTCGCTGGCTGTTTTTGGGGAAAGCAGATTCACTCCTTCTATGATGATAAGGATTAATTTCTGCTATATCTCTTCTTTATTTTTTTTTTAGATTAACTTACTTTTGTATAATTACTATTATATATTATCGCTTTAATTAAAATTAATTATATATTTGTCAGAGACATTTAATGTTCCTAAAAAAAATTTAAAAAGCAATTAATATGACAAATTAAAAGTGAGAAAGTAAAAGTTTTTAAATGAATGGGGTTGCTTAGCCCCACCTGTTCTATGAAGGGTTAAAACAAATATATAAAAAAGGGAAATCACGATTATAAAGATATTTTTAAAAAATTATAATGCTTTTAAAAATAAATTATAAAAAAGCAATTAAATATAACAAATAAAAAGGTGAGATGAGTTTACCTGCATTGTTATATGAAACCATGAATAGCAATGCAATTGCTTTGATGAATGGTCTGTAAAAGGCTATATGATAATCACATATTTCACTTAATTTTCTACATATTACTATGATAAATTTTAGAAATTCCTCCCTAAAATAACCAAAGGCAATGTTGACAAATGTAGTAAATATTTCATTTGCAATGTGCGAATATTTGTTTATTTTTAGGAGTTCGGCTGAACTAATTGAAGGGCCATTATTTTTATTAGATCGCGCTGAAAAAATTAATTTATATACTATCCCAACCAACATCAGGAAACCAAGGATTCATTCTGATTTTCTGTTGGAATTTGAGCATAAATGATGATTTGAAAGCCATTTTTTAGGGTTTTTTTGATCAGATTATTGATATTTGTGTTCCTTGGGAAGCTTTTATATGGAATATTTGGCAGGGTGTCTTTGGAATCGAAGGTAATGAATAATTAAAAAATTTTATGGGAATCAATACATAGCCAAGTGAGGAAGTAACTCACTACCCCTAGGGTAAAGGGGGTAAAATGACAAATAAAATAGATTGGCAAAATATTATTTAAAATTTTCTATATACCTTAATTAGCTAAATTCGAATCATGATAGTGACAGTGAAAAGCTATTAAATGATGATAACATTCTTTCACGTTCTTATAGATTTAATTCAATTATTCCAATGCCGAAACTTTATATTTCTATTGACAAAAAGGAAAAAAAAGCATCAAAAAATATCGCATTTCCATATAAAAAAAATTTAATAAAATGTAAAAGCTATAAAAATAAAAAGAAAGATTGGAATTGTATATTATAAAAATAGTAAAAAATGAGAAGATTGGATATATTGTGCCAAATGCCCTGAATGGGCCCATTCTAGTTGTGCCAAGAATGATCCTTTTTTTAGTGTGCTCTTATTATGATCAATAATTTTTTTTTAAATATTTGTAATTTGCATTAATAAAATGTGTAATTAATTTTTACAAAGTCATTAGATAGAGATTATATTTTAATAATCAAATCATGAGTTAAATAAGGAATTAAAATTGAGGTGAGAAAATTCAATAATATATTTTTTTAACTATTTGATTTTATATGCAAGATAGATTGGATTTATAATTAATTATTTAGATTAATGGGTAAATTTAAATTATAAAAATTAAAAGTATGTAAATTTGATAGTTGCCAATTTACCCCGAAAGGCTTGCTATCTTACTCAAGGTCGTATAGCAAGTGCGCTACTATTACTTAAACCATAATAGCGACCATACTATAAAAGGTAGAAGCCTAGGTTTTTTTTATTTTGTAGTCTAATGATGACAATTGGTATAGTTAGTTTTACTAACTATCCCTGGTCTCCCCTACTATAAAATTTTGATATATATTTTAATAGGTTTATTGATATACATTAAACCCAAAAGCAATCAAATTAAAATTACTATAAAAATAATAAATCTGCATGTAAATATCGCCATATAGAAAGTAATCTTAATTTGATTGCTTTCAAGTTCAATAAGACAACAAACGTTTAAATAAATGTATACCAATTTACAACGATCCTGAAAAATTGCATTTTTAGTTCTGTTTTGTTCCATGACACGGAATGTTCTGCAACACTTTTTCAAAAAATATAATTTTATTTCTATTATAATATCATTTTAATTTTATTCATCCTTAATTATAGCTCAATTATATCTAAGTTTTATTTAAGATATTCTCTAAAATAATTTTTCATTTATATTTTAAAGGGTAGTGTTTATAAATAAAATTGGAAACCTCTCAATTATAACTTAGTAAAAATAAAAATATTATCCGTTGAAATTTAAACCTATAAAATTTTATTTATCCTCTAATATTGTAAATTTGATTTTAAAAACATGAATACTAAACAATGAATAATATTTTACTAAACAAACTGAAAATAACAAAAGAGAAATGAATATATAATTCAACCGTTCTAGGCACGTGTCCGGAACGTTCTGTTCCATTTCCCTGAATATAATAAAATATTTTCAAAATAAACGTAATAGTATATAATATATTAAACATACTATAAAATTATTATATAATACATAAATTTTTAAAAAGTACAAAATCTTTGCGTACTCCATCAAATCTCTTACTCTTAAATTTGGTATTCAACGATTCTATGATCCTATTATCCAATTGTCCACTTAGCATAATCGCGTTATTCAAGGAAAATTGGTTCCTTGGGGATTTGGGTATACATATTATTATATCATAATTGAATAGATACATTTGAATTAAGTTCCCTCATAAGGTGTTTACTAGCATCTATTTACCCTCACTAAGAATGGAGAACAGTTTTTGCTAATGTAGAATATTTTTAGCCAAATAAAATTAGCAGATATGCACGATGAGTGAAAGGCCCCCCCCCCTCAAAAATATATCTGAGGGATAACCTAAGCTGGCTCGACTTTTGTAGTTACTAATATTTTATATTATATAGCCTCAGAAAGGCCTTGGCACAATTTTCACATCATTAATCGTTTATAGATTTTTTGAAGTATAATAGACTAATATTATTTAGGAGTTGGTGCACCTCATAGAGTGATATACCTCCATGGCCATAAGCCTGTAGCTATTTTGCCTAGATGAGCGCAAAAACTTAAGCAGAAACCCGTAGAGAACCAGAATAAACCTAAATCGTTATAAACTTTTATAAATATCTGAACCCCATAACTGAATCAATATACTTTTTTTTTGTATAAAAATAACCTTATGAAGTAAAACCGGTTTGAACAGGTTTCAACTAAAAAAATAAATTATTCACATTTTTTTCGTTTACATTCTCTTCATTGGGTTATTATATTTTACGATATCCCGTCATTTTAAGGTGACTCAAATTCACAATCTTTTAGCTTCTTATTGTATTAGAGCCATATTTTAATTTTCTCTATTTTAGTATGTAAGATATTTAAATAACCTTAGGGAATGTTATTATGTGGGGAAAATCTCCAATTTTGAGAATCTTTCTTATTGAAGCAAAAAAATTTAAAATCTTCCTCTGTGATTTAAAATCAATACTTCATGATTTATTTATTAAATTTTAGTCAACCATCTAAATTTCTAGCGGAGAGTCAATTTAAAATGAGTTGATTCGTTCGAAAGTGTTTTTAAGTAAGCTTACTATATTTCAAGGATGTTTAGCTAATAATAAAAAAGTATACTAGAAAAAAAAAAAACTTTTTAAATTATCTTATCTTTATACACTCTAGGTAATTAAGGGCTAAGAAAAAAAAATCCTTTTTTAGATTTATACAAACATAATTAATACAAATAATTTTAAAAAAAATTAATTCAGGTAAAATGGGTTAAATTTGTTCATTCCCTATTAAATTTTTTGCAAGTAAAACAGCAAAACCGCTATACAGAAATGGCCGATTTGCTGCATTATTATTAAATTTTGCGCTCAATAGATATATAGGAAATAGCCAGGGATTCGAACCATAAAGAATATCGGTTCTGTTCTGGTTCAAGTTCAGACAAAAATAGGACTTCACGGTTTCTGTCAGGCTAGTATGAAATAAATATTGGGTCTGTTTAAATCGTTAAAAAACCTGTTCAATTTTTTTCACATACTAACCTTTTTAGAATTATTTAAATTGAAGCACATATTTTAAAATCGTGACCCTGTTTTCCAAGAAATAATATTTAGCCATATACGATTATAAAATATTTTCAATATTCTCTTCTTTACAATTGTATTTATAAGGAGGAAAAAAAATATAGGGTTGATAACACTTCAATTAGCTAACCTGGGTGTTTGGCGAGGTCAAATAGTAATATATAAAAATATCTAAATACCTATTGATAACTAATCAAAATCTATTATTAAATACTAAAGAGTTGGGATATGAAGTGGTTCAAATCGGTTCCCTAACTTATTTTAAAGGTTTGGTTCGAGTGAAATTTTTTTAATGGTTTATGTCCGGTTTAGCTTTTGTAAACAATAATGTTTATACCGGTTTAAAGTTTTGGCACAGATAAGCTCTAATCCCCGGAAATAGCTATGGGAGAAGCGTACCCTAATCATTTTTTTTAGTTTACACGCGTATGTATATATTATTTGATAAAAAAAAAATTTTATCCATTTTTTTTAAAAATAACATTTAATTAAATAGATGTTTGTATATAATACATAAATATAGATTAGGATATTAATTAATTCTAAAAAGTTTGCGCGTTAAATAATGTAACATTTACCAAATGTGTAAATGCTTATATATATATAAAATTCAGGTTAGGATATATTACATATTAAAATATTATTTAATATAATATTTATGAGGCTCTTGGATAGCCTTTAAAAGTTTTTAATATTATAATATAAAATAATAAAATAATTTATAGTTGACCCAGGCAGGTAACCAATGGAGGGGAGGAGAGGTAGGAACTTAACCCTCCATCGCAAATCTGCCCATTCTCGTAAATACCATTTAAAACTAATAAAATTTCCCCTCATACCCCCACCCCCACCCCTCTCTCCCCCCAAAAAATGAAAATTAGTAAAAGTTAATAACTTTTAAAAATAATAACTATAATTCAAAACAGGATTTTAATTTTAAAAAAGAGAAAACCCAAAATTATTTTTATAAAAATCGAATATAGCCAAAAGCCTACAATAAGTGGACCCTAAAGATTACCAATAAAATCCATAAGGAAAAATCTTCTAATAGTGACCCCCCCCCCACCCTTTAGAAAAATCCTGGATACGCCTATGCATTGACCTGACTACCTCTACAAGATTCACATTATATGTAAAATGAAAATACTCATTACAAAGGTTGCAATTTTTACGGATTTACTGGAAGCTTGTTTGGACTATTATCGATCAATACCATAGCATCTATAGCTTGCGATAGAGCGTTTGTCATCGGAAACAGCATAAAAGGCAAAAAAATTAACTACAAGCAGGCCATATTTATAATTATCCTCATTTGGTCATATTGCCTCTTTTGGTGTTTTTTACCTCTGGGTGCTTGGGGCGCTTATGTATTCGAAGGTCCTCTCACATCTTGTACCATCGATTATATCAGTAGGGTTAGTTGATAATAATATTATTTAGATATAAAATGTTTAATATATTTTATTTTTTCTAAATTAAATTCATGGGTCAAAGATAGCCCTACGATCAAAGATCTTCATTTCCGCATACATATAAAAATCTATGAAAAAAAAACTAATATAAATTATATTAAGTTCATGGCTAAATTGTTTGAAAATTCATAGGGCAGGTATTCCAAATATGATTGAATACATTTCCGGAAAAATCAGATTTTTTACATTTAAAAATTTTTTTTGAAAAATAACACATTGCCGATAAAAAACATATTCCCACTCACTAACATATTTCCATATTAAATTCAATAAGATGCACTTCTAAGTATTGAAGGTGACGGAGGTTGAAGGAGTAACTTGTTTCCAATTAGATATTTCTTCTATTTATATTTTTCGAACAATAAAGCAATGTAATTAGAATTTAATAAATAAATTTTATGATATTCCAATTCGTAATACATAAAGATAAATGAATTTAGAGAACCCTTTGTTATAATGACTCGTTCTAAAAACCGGTTTTTAAAGAAAAATATGTTCTTCTTTTTGTGTATTCTTATCAATCACAGAGAATACTATCCAAACGAGAATTCATTGCTGGTGACATGCCATTGTGGCTTCCCATATAAATAATTTACATTAAAATTTTATGAAATAATATTATTTTTTTTAAAATTAGTTTCCATTTATTTATAAATAAATATTTTATATTAGGGGAAAAAATAGCGTGTCACCAGCTTATTTTTTTTCATCTTAAAAATGCATTTTAATAAATATAGTCAGTCTAGAAAGATATTATTTATGTCACCGATCGGTATTAATATAAATGTAAATTGGGGTAAAATGAATATATTTTCAAATATATTTGAATGAATTCATGTTATTCACTATCTCATCTGCCTATTTTACAATAAATTTTCTGCAATCACCCAAGATGAATTATCTATGGTTCACCTGGTGTGAGATGTAAAAATTTATTACATCTAATGACTCTCCCACTTTTAGCTGATTTCCCTCTATCATTTAAATCGGGAGGTATCATTATTCGCTCTTCGTTAGTATTTTATCCTTCTTTATTTTCAATCACATAACAGATAATGGCCGGCACTGATCTAACTGTAGATCTTAGAAATGGCTAATTCTATTTCTCTGATTAGGCACATAATACCTTTACAAAAGGGCTGGGATGCTCATTTAGTTGTTGGCTCCATTACTTACATATTATAGATGGAAAATCAATGGTGCAGCACAAGCCAATCCAAGAGTGACTAAATTTATCCAAAATTCAAATCTCGAGTTAGAATTATCTACTAAACAACTCATATATCATCCATAGTCCTCCAAGTTGCGATATTGTAATACCTATCATTTAAGTAGATTACAGTCAACCATCTCAAAGCCATACCACTTCTTAAATTGTAGATATTCCTGGAGACGTCACTATCATACTAAGATCCATGCGCGTACGCAGGAATTTGGTCTGGGGGGGGATAATAAAATTTTTTAAGAAATATTATTTTTTTAAAAAAATATCAAGCATAAATTTATTAGGACTAATACCTATTCCTAATACACAATTTTAAATTAATGTGAATTATAAAAAAATTATATGTAAAGAATCACTTAAATGACCCAAAATAGAAATTTGAATTTTTTGAGCCTTTACACAAAAAGTTTCTTAGGAATAATTGTATTTTGTATGTTATATACAATGTAAAATCCAATCTTCGTTGGGATTGAGCTAATTTTTTAATTATCTCATCCTTGCTGGTCGTCAAATGCCTATGAATATTCAAAAGATCCAAACCTTTCAATCTACTTTCAGATGTTGTCTTGGTATGTTTTTCAGAGATCTGCAGGCCCGGCCCCTGGGCCGGACAGTATTTTAATTTTTTTAAATATACCCGGGCCGGGCCCGAAATTTTTTTTAAAAAACACCCCGGCCGGGCCTGAATTTTTTTAAAAAAACACCCAAGCCAGGCCTGAATTATTTTTAAAAAATCACCCAGGCCGGGCTGTATTTTTTAAAACAACTTATATTTGAAATCGTTATTATTAGCTATAAAAATCAAAAATAAATATAATTTATTTTTAAAAAAATCCGGGCCGGGCCTGAAAATTTTATTTAAAAAAAAGCCGGGCCGGGGCCTGAAAATATTTTAAAAAAGCCGAGCCGGGCCTAAAAATTATTTTAAAAAAATCCGAGCCGTGCCTTGCAAATGGTACTTCTGCAGGCCTCTGTTATTCTTCTTAAAAAAGAGAATGTTCTCTCATTAGTTTACTAATGGGAAGAGTTTATAAAGTCTTTTAATACATTGGGAATTTAATCTAAAATGTGTTTGAAATAATGCAGAGCATCCATAACATTTTTGGGGGCTATATCAACCATAGTTAATCTTATAAACATAGTATCCAGCTAGTAAGGCATCGTAAGATACTTTAACATCTTCATAAATGTTTCAAAGGTAAATGTGTCATGCATTTCAGAAAGATGTGAACAAAATCATATTGAATTTTAAGTTATATGTTGTTGTTTTTCTATGAATGATTAAGGGCATCTCATTAGGATTAAATATTTATGAATCATAATCTTAGGACAAATCAACTATTTCCTATGCCCTATGCCTCTTTATATTTTGTTTCGTCGTGCCACTTTTAGTAATTATGATTTCGTATATCATAATATTTCGGACAATCGTCATAAACAACAAACAAATGAAGCAGCAATCGAAAGAGATCTCGGCTTCTAGACGGCTCATGCATATGCGTGGAATTGCTTTAGATATCAAAATCGCAAAAATGGCCTTATATCTACTGTTTGGGTAAGGTGAAAAATAATTATATGAACAAAATTCTTTACATAAATTTATTTATTTTAAATTGAGTTGATCTATGTAAGCTTATTAATGATAATATGAAAAATTGCATCTATTATTTTTTTCCCGCCTTATTTTGAGTTGAAGAAGAAGTGAAAGGGAAGAGGAGAAAAGGGAGGGACGGAAGGAAAAGAAGGAAATGGAAATATGATATGGAACTTTTGCGTAACACTTCGGTAATTTCCAAAATTAATGTGAAAATTTATTTAATTTATTACATAATATTTATAATATCTCACAAAGGTTCGTTTCGCTTTTTTAAAAATTTCTCGTTTGCTTCACATGAACATTTTTTTTATAAAAGTTTTAAATTTCATTTTTTTTCATATTAAAATCATCACATCATGAATATAAATAGAGATGAAATTAATAAAATTATATATTTTTCCCGGGAACGCATCAGTGATGGATTGAAGATCTAGATTTGAAAATATCTCTGGAATAATGGAAAAGGAACGCGATACCTTTGTTCCGGATTCATGACAGATTTTTTTTAAAAATGGATACTCTTAAATTGATTCTGTCTGATTGATACAAGTGCATACGTATTATTGGGGAGAATAAAATAAATTCGTGCGTATTCAATAAGTGCTGATCCCTATATCGAAATCGAGACGGGGCCAATTTTTAGCTAAATTTTTTTTTCACTGGATAATTTTTTGTGAAACCTAAAGGATATATAGAAAATTATCTAAATTGTAAATTAATTAAACAGTATGGCATTATCGGCGCTTATATTTTTTTAATTAAATTTTGTAAATTAGTTGTGACAATAACCATTAGAATCAGAATTTCTATCGTTTCAAGATATAATGTAACTTCATAAATTGTAACATCAAAAATCTCTTTTAGTTTATGTTTATTAATGCTTGATTCAATTTATATTATATGTAGAGTAACATATATTATGTGCACAAAGGTAAAAAGGTGTTTATTTATATTTAACTTTATTAATACTATTAATACTATTTTTTCCATTTCACACTTCTATTATATACATTTTTTATAAGTCCAAATTAGAATATAAACGAAATACAAAAAAGTAAAATAATATTAAAAAAGTAAGGTTACGCCGTTTATAAAATAAAATTAGATTATAACACATAATAAAAATCAAATAATAAAAATTAGATTCTAACAAAAAATAAAATTTATATTGTAATAAATAATAAAATTAGAATAATGCAACATTATATTAATATGATAAATATTTATTAAAATCTAATTGGACAATTACTGATAAATTGATTTTTTATAATTTATTTTTTATTGCTCAATTTTTTTATAAAATATAATCCCTTAAAAATTATTTTTTTGATAATAAATAATCATAATTTTTTTAAAAATACTACTCAAGGAAAATCATTTTCTAAATTAAATTTATTAATAAATATAGTTTTTTAGTAGCTTGGGGCCCTTACGCAAGTTTATTCGTAATATCTTTGATTGGCAAGACGCCAATTATCACGCCTATAGTAACTTTGTTTCCAGCTATGTTTGCAAAAACGTCTGCTTTGTATAATCCATTCATTTACGCATTATCTTACCAGAAATACAAAAAGGTTTAATAAAGTTTAAAAAAATTTTAAAAAATTTTTTCTTATAAGGCCGGGTCGATGTCTGTCTTATTTTTGAGACCTGTTTCTGTTTAGTCTGACTAAACGGATTTTGAACTAAGACACCCTTTTTTGAAAAAAAGAACGTGTATATATTAATTAAATGTTGTTTCTTATTTATATATTTTTTTCGGTACAAATAAAACATACACACAGTAATTCGAAATAGTCATTTTCTTTTATGGGCTATTTAGAGGTAGCTATATAGGCATCTAAGAAAACGACTATTTAGAAAATAAAACGAATCAGGACACGGCCTAAGATTTGACACATAAATATTGTTATTTGATACAAAACGAAGTATTACAGCTATGTGACTTTATTATAAAATATCGGCTTTAGTTACATTTCCCAAAGTTATGCGCTTCCAATTAATTGAGATATAATTTTTGTGCGAATATTAATTTGATCCTATAATAAATTTTTTAAATATAAAATTTTGACTTTGGACGCACCCTTAATCAAAATTTTAATATTTGATTTAAATAATCACCATACAGTCATCTAAATTTACTTGGTTTAAAATGTAACTAGTTCGTTTTACTTTAAAGTTACTAACTGTAATAACAATATCTAGAGCCCTGGGAGGGTAGCGGCAATAAACATTTTTCAGTCTCGGAGGGAATACAATTTCTAGTATTGATATTGTTACATTTAAAATCATGACCATCTAAAGTTTGGCCTCCGGAAAATTGGCCCTTACCAGAAAATTGACTCCCAAAAAGTTGGCCCCGGGAAAACTTTTCTTTAATATCCAAAAATTAAAATATGAAATTGACAGAAAATAATAAGAATCAATTAATTTTTTATCTCAAGAGATATTTACTAGTTCTACATAAAAAAAAAGATGGTATTATTATAGTTGGAGATACTCGAAAAGCAGCAAATTCAAATGTAAAACAATGTTATCTATAATATTAGAAACAAATAATATTTAATGGAATTCATGCATACATTTTTCTCATAAAAACAAATAAGCCATCTTAAAATCTCTTTAATTAAACATGAAAAAGAGTGCCGGAAAAGTTACTAAATTGGAGAAAAATTTTATGTATATAAACTATCAGAAGAATTAGAAAAAAGTGAATAAAACTAAAGCTAAGCAACAAATTAAAAATTATATTTAATTAGTGATGTATACCTTTTTGAAGAGGAATTTATTTCAAATGTTTAATTTGAGCCGTTTTTAAAAATCGTAAAATTGAGCCGTTTAACAACACTAATATAAATGCAAGTTGTATTTTTATAATGACCAAAAATATAAAATGAATTTATCACTTTGGTTTCATAATTTTTCCTTCTTTTCTTAACTTAATAAAATTCAAATAGGAGTTTTTTTTTAAAATATTTAGGGAAAAATTATTTGTAATTATATAAAAGGGAGGAGGGTGATTTTTTTATTGAGCAAAATTTTAGGCCAATTTTCAGAATATGAATCTTTCTGCAGGTCAATTTTCCTAGAAATTTTTTGAGAGTTATCTACCATGAGATTAATTGTCCGAAGATCAATTTTTTGGCAATCTAGAGTTTAAAAAAAAAAATTGATTTATATAATATAAAAGTTATTATTGTTATTCTTTAGGCTTTGCTCAGAAAATTTGGATATACCTGGTGCGGAAATTACCTAGCAAATAATAATCTTTTAGGATTCCACCAGTTTTCACTTAGTGAAAGTGGTAGATCGACATCACGTAGAAATGCTATTATAAGTGACAAAAGAAGTGATAAGATAATACTAATGTTGAAAAAATAATTTTCATCTTTTTCTTTATCGGTCTTTTTTAAAAATATATATATGAAATTATGTTAGCCAAAAATGTTTATAAATATTTTATTTCTTACCATTCTATTTTTATAAAATTCAATTTTAACCAAAATTGTTTATATATTATAAAAAAAAATTCAATTTGTAAGGTATAGGACTTAAAACTCTGCATAGGCTTAGCCAAGAATTTTTTAAGGAGGGGATAAACTTTGGCGGAACTTTTTCTCTCATAAAATATATTGGAGTGCTTTAGGTTAGCTTTTTAAAGGTCTTTGACCGTTTTTTAAAAATAATTTTTAGTTTTCCACATCTTTTTAAAATGTTTTTTTTCTGTATACACGTTTTAATAAATGGCAAAGGAGGGAGGGGAGGGGGTTAAAAAGGGGATAATTTTTAATATTTTGAAATGATATTTCAGAAAACTTGATAAAATTTGCTAATGAACAATTTCTTTATGTTTGCCCCCCCCTCTCCCTCCTTTATCATTTGATTAAGCCTATTTAAAGGATTTGCGCACATAGTTTTAATATTTTACCCGTTATTGTATATATATATATATACCTATATTTTATTTTGTCTTTTGTGTAATAATTTTCTTTTATGATAATTCTAAATTCAAGTTGACACATGTTTCGCACTCTATTTTACATGCTTTTTTTATTCATAAATCCTTACAAGTTTTAATAGACTATCATTTATTTATCTTCTATTTATTCTAAATAATCAATATATATTTTTTATATCATTATAAATAATTAATATATTGTTCAATATAAAACTGTCAGTATAGCAGTTAAATAAAATCATTATTTTTAAATAATTTACTAATAAAATAAATTTGATAAGTTATTAATCAAATCAGTCTATACCTAGTAGTTAAGATAAAATCGAACTAAAAAAGTAGTGTAAACCGAAGCTAATATTATTGGACAAAAGAAAATAATATTAACTCTATTGAATGCAGGGTTGCTTATATTTTAAAAAAATTTCATAAAATAATGTCAACTATATTAAAATAAAATTAAATTGAAAAGCTTAAAATTAAAAATGGTATAAATAATTATGGATCTAACAATTGTGTTCCCAAAAAGAAAATATAATTTTAAAAAGTTTGATATTATAAAAAATAAGCTCCGTGAAGTTGGCCGAACATTTGGAAGCATAAACGATGAATCCTATGTCATTTTTAAGTGCTTCGTTAGTGCTTATTAGTGCTACAATCCGTATAGTAGCCGAATTTAAGGAAAAAAAGTTATAAGCAAAAATAAAAATTTGTGCCAACTTCACGCTTAAAAGTTGATTGAAAGCACTAACGATGAAATATCATTCTTTAGTGCTTAGTTAGTAGAGGTTAGTGCTTCAATCACTTTTGTAACCGAATTTAAGAATAAAAAGTTATTGGCGAAAAAAAATAAAAATAAAAAAATAATGGCGACGTGCTAAAACAAAAATTATAGTAGTAGTTAACATCCGGTTTCGCCATTATTTAGAGCTCAATTAGTAAATTTGATTTGGTTAACCGTCGTATGAAAAAATCGTAATGCGCTAAAGAAATATTTAGAGGTCAAATTTTGGCCAGAAAATTATGAAAGCACTAACGATGAAATTTATATCCTTCTTTAGGGCTTCCTTAGTAAAGGTTAGTGCTTCAATTACTTTTGTAGCCGAATTTAAGAATAAAAAGTTATTTGCGAAAAAAACAAAAATAAACAAATAATGGCGACGTACCAAAACAAAAACTATAGTAGTACTAAACATCCGGTTTTCGCCATTATTTAGTGCTCAATTAGTAAATTTGAATTCCGTATAATTTGTTTAACCGTCTTTATAAAAAATTGTAATAAGCTAAAGAAATGTTTAAAGGTCAAATTATGGCCAGAAAATTATTAAAGCACTAACGATTAAATTTTCCTTCTTTAGAGCTTCCTTAGTAGAGGTTAGAGCTTCTATCAGTTTAATAGCCTAATTTAAAATAAAAAAGTTATTAACAAAATAAACAAAAAATATATCAGCGACAAACTTATTTAGTACTTATTTTGTAAAATTTAAACCCTAATTAGTTTGATTCAAAACCCCAAGTAATTAAAAAATGCATATTCTCTTTTTGCACTTAGCCTATCAATTGTTTCCGAAGATCATCTGCCATATTAGAGTAATATAATGTTTCAGAACCTTATATATATTAAGGTTCCCAAAATACATGAATAGCTATAACCAAGTCACAAAATATTATTTCCACTACTGCCTAAATGGTTCCATTGAACCCCATTCTTGTGTAATAATTATATAATTTTTATTATTTTATTGTAACAACTACATTTTTTCTCCAGCATCTATTATTCTGAGGTGTCATTGAATGATATGGTTAAAAACATTCTCAGAAATTTTTTATTCTTAATTTAAATTGTTCTTTTTACATAGTTTTATTTTATTCGAAAAAATTATGCATATATATATATTTCTATCATAAATTTTATTTATATTAAGATCACATTATTATGAATATACTTATTAGAGATTTGCAAAAGTAGGCTCGGCCAGTACCCGTCGAACAGTGCTCAGGCCTAATTTTTTTTAAATAAATCGGGTTCGGGCCGGTTCCCTAATATCTTTTTAAAAATTAGGGCCGGTTAAGGTCGGGCTTAGAAATTTTTTTAAATATATCTAAATTATATAATGAATTTTTTATGTAAAATAAAAATATTTTATTTTATTTATAGAAACTAGACAACATATAACATATGTCTTTTATTTTGAGTAATTTTAAAAATTATTTTCTATATTTAAATAAATTCGGGTATGACCGGGCCGGGTTGGTAAATTTTTTAAAAAAAATTTATGGTTCGTGTCGGGCAGGCAAAACTTTTTTTAAAAAAAATTCTGATCGGGCCCGGCTTGAAAAATTAGGCCCGATGCAGATCACTAATACTTATGCAGGAATTCTGAGAGTTACCCTGATTCGATAAATTACTGCCATATCGACCCTACAAATTTTCTGACACCTTTCTAGACGCCTAAGAAAATTTTAGACCAAAACATTAAAAAATTATATTCTCCATATAAATTTGACGTTCGTCTTTATTAAAGTTTTATTATTAAAATTTTTTTTTAAAAAATTATATCAAAATGTTTTTTACAATAATTATGGAAAGTTATTTAACTATATAAGAATGTTTCACATTTACATACTATAAAAATTTACAAGTAATCAAAAAAATTTTGAGTAATATAAAAAATTAACCACAGAATTTCTCACATGTGATTAATAAATCAATTACATATTTTATAATTTTATATATTTTCATAATCTTTAGCGTATTATAATTTTTTATAAAGACGGTTAACCAAATTAATTACGGAATTCAAATTTACTAATTGAGCACTAAATAATGGCGAAAACCGGATGTTTAGTACTACTATAGTTTTTGTTTTGGCACGTCGCCATTATTTGTATTTTTGTTTTTTTCGCAAATAACTTTTTATTCTTAAATTCGGCTACAAAAGTAATTGAAGCACTAACCTCTACTAAGGAAGCCCTAAAGAAGGATATAAATTTCATCGTTAGTGCTTTCATAATTTTCTGGCCAAAATTTGACTTCTAAACATTTCTTTAGCGCATTACGATTTTTTCATATGACGGTTAACCAAATTAATTACGGAATTCAAATTTACTAATTGAGCTCTAAATAATGGCGAAACCGGATGTTAACCACTAATTTTTGTTTTGGCACGTCGCCATTATTTGTTTATTTTTGTTTTTTATCGCCAATAACTTTTTATTCTTAAATTCGGCTACAAAAATAATTGAAGCACTAACCTCTACTAAGGGAGCCCTAAATAAGGATATGATATTCATCGTTAGTGCTTTCATAATTTTCTGGCCAAAATTTGACCAATAAATATTTCTTTAGCGCATTACGATTATTTCATACGACGGTTAACCAAATTAATTACGGAATTCAAATTGTTTTTTTTGCAAATAACTTTTTATTCTTAAATTCGGCTACAAAAGTGATTGAAGCACTAACCTCTACTAACGAAGCACTAAAGAATGATATAAGTATCATCGTTAGTGCTTCCAAAAGTTCGGCCAACTTCAGGCCAAAATCGTGACGTCATAATTTCTATTTAGCTAATAACTTTTTTTCCATTGGCGGTTAACCAAATTAATAACGGAATTTAAATATATTAATTAAGCACTATAGTCGAAAACCGGATGTTTAGTACTACTTTAGTTTTTGAATTGGCACGTCGCCAATATTTGTTTATTTTTGTTTTTTCGCCATTAACTTTTTATTCTTAAATTCGGTTACAAAGTGATTGAAGCACTAACCTCTACTAACTAAGCACTAAAGAATGATATAAGTTTCATCGTTAGTGCTTCCAAAAGTTCGGCAAACTTCAAGCCTAAATCGTGACGTCATGATTTTTATTTAGCTAATAACTTTTTTTCCATATGACGGTTAACCAAATTAATAACTGAATTTAAATATATTAATTAAGCACTAAATAATGGCGAAAACCGGATGTTTAGTACTACTCTAGTTTTTTTTGGCATGTCGCCAATATTTGTTTATTTTTGTTTTTTTCGCCGATAACTTTTTATTCTTAAATTCGGCTACAAAAGTGATTGAAGCACTAATCTCTACTAACTAAGCACTAAAAATGATATAAGTTTCATTGTTAGTGCTTTCAATCAAAATTTAAGCGTGAAGTTGGCACAAATTTTTATTTTTGCTTATCACTTTTTTTCCTTAAAATCGGCTGCTATACGGATTGTAACACTAATAAGCACTAACAAAGCACTAAAAAATGACATATGATTCATCGTTCGGTCAACTTCACGTAGCTTAAAAAATACGCTATAAACTAAACTTGTGCTATTTGCCAACCGTAATTAATTATATCTTTTTTTCAAATCTGATTTTTCAGGAGATGTATTCCAAAATACATAAATTACCTATCCTATAAATTTAAACAATTATTTTTGTAACATTTTGAAAAATTAGAATAAGAATTGGAAGATTATAATCGTTGTCAAATAAGAAAGGTTAGAATAAAATGATACTAAATCAGACTAATATCCTCGTTAGAACTAAAATGATACTAAATCAGACTAATATCCTCGATTATATATATTTTTCTATAATATTCGTCAAATCAGAAAAGTTAGAACTAAAATGATACTAACTCTTTATTAAATAAGTTAAAAATATAATCAAACTAAATTAATTAAAAAAAAATTAAAATAATAAAAAATTATAATTAAGTTCGTAAAATCATGATCAATCATTATACAAATATCCTCGAATATATATACTTTTCTATAATATTCATTTACATAATGTTTTACAAACAAACTGAAAAAAATCTTGAACTTTCTTTAATTTGAATAATCATTATTTTTTATTCATCTTTCTTTAAATCTTTTGAATATCACAACACCTTTCCACTTATATTAGATTAGACCCCACATTCTGCGAAAGACCAATAGTCGCATGTATTCAATTACTTCTTCCGGTAGATTCTGTTTCTTGCCTTCGTCTGGAATTGATTGCATGCTTTTAAACGATTCACGATTACTAGTCAATGATTATTTTAATCCTTTGCTTGTTTCTAACGTCCTTCTCTTGTAACTAATGATAAGTGCTTTATCTCGATCCACGATAGGCTATGCTTGATCTGCGCTTAACGATTGTTTCCACGACTTCTTGTTTCTAAGATCATCGATTGTTTATCCTATACTAAAGTTTTGATAAGCAAAGTTTTGATAAGCAATTGGCTATAATTTATCAACGATTAACGATAGCATCCTGGTCTTGACCCTTTGTTCTCCCTAGTCGCTTGTCAATATATCCACTTTGCCTTAAGATCTCTTATACGAGAATGATTTCTTGTATCTTTTGATCCAAGATAAAAATCCGATCTCTAATTGAGCTCGATTGCGGCATAAATTTTCTAATGACGAAAAGGTGTTTCTTTTTAGGAAGATTTTTTGGTTAATCAACAACCTGATATTTTGCTAAATATTATCAACTTAAATAACAGTCAACCGTATATCTTTAATAAAAATTTATAACGAATTTCTTTTAGCTACATCGATCACTTGTACGTATAACGATCTCTTGTGACGAATTCCTTTTAATTAAACGACTAATTATATTCTTTTCCGAAATACGACCATTAATATTGATACCATTGTTTTATTGCTCTCATTCTTTGTCTTAGTCAATCGTCATTTCATACATCCCCTTCCCCCTTTATTTAGAATTTCTTTTCAGAGTTAATTAGACTGAATTGTTGAAATTGCCCTGTCGCCTCCAATCTCCAACATCATTGTAACATTTTGAAAAATTAGAATAAGAATTGGAAGATTATAATCGTTGTCAAATAAGAAAGGTTAGAATGATACTAAATCAGACTAATATCCTCGTTAGAACTAAAATGATACTAAATCAGACTAATATCCTCGATTATATATATTTTTCTATAATATTCGTCAAATCAGAAAAGTTAGAACTAAAATGATACTAACTCTTTATTAAATAATAAGTTAAAAATATAATCAAACTAAATTAATTAAAAAAAAATTAAAATAATAAAAAATTAAAATTAAAAATTATAATTAAGTTGGTAAAATCATGATCAATCATTATACAAATATCCTCGAATATATATACTTTTCTATAATATTCATTTACATAATGTTTTACAAACAAACTGAAAAAAATCTTGAACTTTCTTTAATTTGAATAATCATTCTTTTTTATTCATCTTTCTTTAAATCATTTGAATATCACAACAATTTTTAATATATTAAGTGATTTAACAAAACAATACCCTTATTGAATGATTACGCAATTTGACACTTAGATTTTCCATATAAATTTCAAAAAAATACAAATTAATGGCTAAAGTATTTATAATTGGCGAGATAGTTACTGTTTAAATAAGAGATATCATGGCAAAATTAGCCTTTCAAATAAAAAATCGCGATCTATAAATGATCTAAGTCTAAAATATTTATAAAATACTCTGTCCAATAAGTTATAACGCTTAATTTTCTAAGCTCCTGCGATAAAGCTGTTAAAAGTCCGATCGGGTATATATTTTAAAAGCGACACGATTAAGATTTTTGACATAATAGTATTATGTAAGCCTCAATGGTAAATAGAATTTCAAATCTTTCTGACATCTATGAGTAAAATCAATAGGCTTGTATAATATTTTGGTTAAAATCTCAATCAGATCGTTTTAAAAAATCCATCCTAACAGGGCTAACGATATATACATAATTTTTTAAAAATATGTAAACGTCAATATTATAGAGGAAATGTATGGCATAACAATAAGAATCTTTTTGGGAATTTCTTTTTGTAACATCTGCTTCATGATATGAAAGGCTAGAGAGGTAATTAACTGCAACCTTGGGTTGCTCCTCTCAGCAGAGTAATTTAGAATCTCCATCGCCCTCCATCTAGATTACAACACACTAATTCCATCTAACTCTGTTGATTGTGTTAATTTAATAGATAGCTAATAAATTTGAATTCGGAAGTAGTACTATTTAATAGGTGGATTGTATAATATTAACAATCAACACTTGGCAAGCAAGGGTTCAGATAAGAAAAAAGTCTTTAAAAACAGTAAAATTTTTTAAAAGAAATTATGCAAATATAATGAAGCCTTAAGTTATTTATACGGCAAGGATGCCATATTAGAAATGAAACATTTTGTAACTATAAAATAAGAAATAAGAACCAGAGTGATATGATGAAAACAATTTTTTATATATTATCAGAGGTTTCGCTAGCCTTTACAATCTCAGGGGGCTCAACTAAAAAATTTTATTGGGGGGGGGGGGGGGGTTTGCCCCATACCCTCAATTTGCGGGGCTTCGGCCCGCTTTTACCCGGCTTCGGCCGGGTTGTATATTAATATATTATACTTTTTTAAATTTGCTAACTCTAAACAATTATTCTGAATTTCATATTCTGTCATTTTTTATATTTTACATGCAAAATAAACTAACATATAAATAATTAAAACAATACAAGACATATCTAAAAATAATGTTTTTTAATACAAAATCTATTTATTACAGTATAAAATATTTTCGATGGTTGATATAAAAAAATTTGGCGTCTAAATTATTACAAGTGATAAAAAAAAATTAATTAATTCATAATGCCTCAATTGATAATGGTTTTTAAAAACCACACTATATAATTCTTAGCAACTTACATTGACAGAAGGTTATGAAACTAACATAACTCTCTGTTACCATTTTAGACAATGTTTTATAGAATGGACTAATAAGAAAAAATTTATAGGCCTTACCAAATAAACAATTCTTGAAGAAGATAATATAAACGACCAATCCAAATCATAAAATATAGTAGAGCTTCCTATTAGATGACACGATGGAAGCTAGATAAGTAATCGAGAAAATTATTGTGAGTATTAAATTTCTAAAAGATTATCTTCCATTTTTAATGTTATATAAACGATTACACAGTTGGCCATTATTGCATATCGAAAATGCAATCATATGCTCTCAGCAGCTTTAGTAATAATCTTAAATAACATAGCCACACAAATAATAGATGCTGGTTAATTTACAGTGATAACCATGACACTCACGATGGTATCCCATATCAGAATTTATTATGTTAGAATTGATGAAGCAAAATCACTAAAAATCTTTAGAAGAAATTATACAAATATATTGAAGCCTTGAGTTATTTACACGGCAAGGATGACTTATTAGAAATGAAACATTTTGTAACTATAAAATAAGAACCAGAGTGATATCATGAAAGCAATTAAAATTTTATATATTATTGTCGCACCATCTCTAGTTGGTATATTATATCTTAAAATAATAGTAGTTTGTAATAATATCAAAAATATATTCGTATTAAAAATTAAACTCAAAACTGTTTTTCAAAGAGGGAAAAAATAGCTTTCTTAAACGTAAAAAAAAGAGAAGAAAAGATATCTAATTTGTTACACCATTGTGGGATGAATAATAAGATGTTTATATTTTAATAATAATTTTAAATAAATGGAGTTAACGAATTGAATGCAAATTGTTACTTATATTTATTATCAAAAGCATTGATTAGTAAAATTTTAAAAATATTAACTGTAATATAATATATTATATAACTGTCAAATACGTCTGCAAAGTGGCATTTTACCTAATATTTTATAAATAATTTTATATATAGAGGATTATAAAATATATGTCTACTTAATTTTTATAAATAAATCTCTTATACTTATTTGGATTTGGACCTTGAAAATTTAGAAAGTGACATGATAATTAAATTAAAAAATCTATAATATTGTTGAGTGATGTTATACTCGGCTAATTACAATTAAATTTGTTAATTTTCAATTAATAATTGATTATATTAATTTAATTAGGGTTATATAATAATTTAAATAATAAAAGTCAATTAAGATTCAACTGTTAATGCTAAATAAATATTTAGTGAGTGATATTGATATATTTTTAACAGAATTTGATCGCAAGCTGACATAGTGAAAATATAATTTATATGTATTAATCGAATCTAATAATTAAAATAGTATTCATTTAATAAAAATTTAGAAAGTCTTATTAATTTTTGAATAATAAAATTAAATCTATATATTACTCAATAGAATAAAAGAAATTGTTCAGGGAGCAATTAAAAAAATTTATTTTTAGTTCAACTATAAGGTGATATAAAAGAGTAATTAAAAAAAAATTTTGCTTCAGAGGGCTATTCAAATTTTTCAGGGGGCTAGAGCCCCTGCGCTACCTAGCAATGCCACTGTATATTACTGTCGCAACATCTTTATTTGGTATATTATATCTCAAATAATAGTAGCTTATAATAATATAAAAAAATATACTCGTATTAAAAATTTAACTCAAAACTGTTTTTCAAATAAGAAAAAAATAGCTTTCATAAAAACACGTAAAAAAAGAGAAGAAAAGATATCTAATTTATTACATCTATTGTGGGATGAATAATAAGATGTTTATATTTTAATAATAATTTTAACTAAATGGAGTTAAAGAATTGAATGCAAATTGTTACTTATATTTATTATCAAAAGCATTTATTAGTAAAATTTAGTTAAATATTTACTGTAATATATTATATAACTGTCAAATACGTCTGTAAAAGTAGCATTTTACCTAATATTTTACAACCATTATATAATAGAGGATTATAAACTATATGTCTACTACTTTTTATAAAGAAATCTCTTATACTTATTTGCACCTTGAAAATATTTTTAAGAAGAGGCATGGTAATTAAATTTAAAAATGAATAATATAGTTGATTAGTGATTTTGAAATCGGCTAATTACAATATTAAATTTGTTAATTTTCAATTATTAAATAATTATATTTAATTAAATAGGGTTATATAATAATATAAAAGAAGTCAATTAAGCTACAAATGGTAATGCTAAATTGATATTTAGTATTCTATTTTTAACAAAGAATTTGATTGCAAGCAATATAATTTATATTTATTAATAATTAAAATAGTATTTTATTTAATAAAAATTTAGATAGTCTTATTAATTTTTAAATAATAAAATTAAGTCTATATATTACTTAATAGAATTAAAAAAGAAATCGTTCAGGGGGCAATCAAAAACATTTATTTTTACTTCAAGGGGATATTAAGGAGCCATTAAAAAGATTTTTTTGCTTCGGGGGAGGGACTTGAGCCCCTGCGTGTCTCCCCCAATGACGCCACTGCTGGTTGCCTTAGGCCATCATCTAATTATAAATTAACAGGCTCCGGATGTTTGGTATTCGGGCCTTCATAAGAGAACAAATTTATCCAATTAATTTAATAGCAATAAATTTAATTAAAGTTATTAACTTATAATATTTCTTTTAACTCTTTTGAAATCTCATAAACTTATATTAACAACATTGATATATTTACATCAATTGTTCAACAACGCCTAATTGGATAATATATTTATATCATTCATTCGGACGCCATCTTGAAATCACCAATTTCTTTCTATCATATGTTTAATTTTTTTTTTTATTTAGATATTTTTTGAGAATAATAAATATTTAAAATAATTCCAAGGTATTATCATTATTTATCTAATAAAATAACTCTTTTTTAGGCTAATGTCTTTTTTTAGCAAATTTTTATAGCAATAGACTTTCAAGATATAAGCATGTATCTTTTCACAAGTAATTCATAACAATATATGTGTAAGTTTGCATATTTTATCTTACTATTTTTTAATTTACAGACATAATTTTAATAGCTCTATCTTCTTTTTTCTATTATCTTTATTCCTGATAATGTTATTATATAGAATAGGATGTAGCTTTAATGAAGATGATTATTTTTTGAAAAATTATCTAGGTTTACAATTAACAATAAAGCCCTTTTAAGCAAGTGGACCCATGCAGTTAAAAGAGAATTTTTTAAACCAAACAAATACTCATGTCTCTGCAGCGCACATTTTTGAAAAGATTCTTTTTATTCAACATCTCCAAATTATCATCAACCAAGATCTGATGTAGTACCAAATATATTTACACAACCAGTTAATTTTAAAAAGGTACTATATATCTTTGATTGTATTATAATTTTTAGGTTATGATATTTTTGAGCATTAAATAAATTAAAATGAGCAATATTTTTATTAATAAAAAATTATCTTTTGAGTAATATTTATAAATTTTTAGGCAATATATTTATCAGAATGATCTGTATTTTTATTATTAAAAAAAATAATTTGAGCAGTATTCATAGAATATTGAGCAATAATAAATTTGGAATTTATATAAAAATCTTTTTAAAACTATCAAGTATTTTATATGAAAATTAACTTATCAAATTAAAAAAAATAAGAAATAAAATATTAAAAATTAGATGATGCATTACGAATACAGTTTTTGTTACATATTGTGCCATTTAGCAAATATGAAAAAAGTTAAAAATGTTTATATCAAAATATTTAATTAACACTTACATGATTTTATAACAAGAGTTTTTTATAAAAGTATTTATACAAATATCTTTTTTTTTACAAGTTATTAAGGTAATATTTTATAAAAATTAAATATCAAATATTTAAAAATTTGTATATTAAGAAATAAATATTAATAATTGCTGCACATATTTTAGAGAATTATGTATTTCTAATATTATTGGTATGTTTATTCTTCCAGATTTTGCACAGCATAATATGCTAGATCAGGAATTAGGCTCCCTTAGACATTTACAAATATTAAAATCATAGTCTATATTAGAGGTGTTCATTGGGCAGGGTTTTGGCCCACCCATCCGGCAAAAAATTCTTAAGAACAGGTGGGTTAAAAAATTTTAAACTATGGGGGTGTGTGGGCGGGTTAAGAAATAAGAAAAATGGGTGGGCAAGTAAAAAAAATTTCTTATGAACTTTTTTGGATATTAAAAATTAAAATGTCCTTTTTGGTCATAAAAACTTTTTTGTATATTTAAAACTAATTTGGTGGAAACGACAAGAAAGAGATTTGCCAAAGCTATCAATTTTTTATAATTAATGGTTGGGCGGGTAAAAAGTTTTAGATTAATGGGCGGGTGGATGGGTAAGGAATTTTAGACTAATGGGCGGGCGGGTATATATTTTGAAAACTATGGGCGGGTGGGTTAATTTTTTTTAAAACATTGGGTGGACCTTATGGTTCAAAAACCCGCCCAATTCAGACCTCTAGTCTATATATAAACATAAGAGAAAAGAAAGCTTAAATTTAGAAATAAATTAATTAAAAGATAATTTTTTTTTATTATTTAAAATATATTACCCTGTTTTTTTTATAAACTATTTATGGTTTTATATATTTTTATATTTAAGAAAATGAGAATGTATTGCAGTGCATATGGCTGTAACCAATCACATTTGTCAGGAAGCAAAATTTCCTTCCATAAGTATGATATCTCAAATTAAATATTGATTCCTATTTTTATCAGGAATAATTATATGATAATTAGTGTTGGTAAACAGCTCGATTTGAGCCAATTTTCAAAATGGCTAACTATTTTAACCTGAAAGATATTGCATAAGCTTGGAAATTTCACTAAAAAGGTCTAAACCTTTCTACCATCTTGAGCAAAATCTTCAGGCTAGCGTAATATTTTTCTGGTTAAAATATTGAATCCTTTTTAAAAATGGGCTCAAATAAGCGATTTACACTAATAATAATAAGCAGCATATATAAATAGTCTATTATTCTTTGTAAAAACCATTTTTGACAGATTTCCTATGAAAGATAAAATATTATTGCAAAAATGGACAAATGCTTTAAGGAGAGATGGTTTCAATGTAACAAAATATAGTAAACTGTGTTCAAAGCATTTTACACCAGATTCTTTTATACCCTCAGTTACAAATTATACTCAACTGAAAGAAGGAGCTATACCTTCACTTTTCGATTTTCCTATGCAACTTCAAAAGGTAATAAAATAACTAACAATAAGAATCTGCCAGTTGGCATAGAATGAGGTCCAAAAATATTATATAATTCTTTCCGGTTTTTGGGGTTAAAAAATATTAAGGAATTCTGATTAGGTGCTCTGGCACCTAAAAATGATTTTTTTAAATTGTTTTATTTTTTCTGGGGTCGAGAAAATATAATTTATCTTATGTGTTGGGTTGAGTCAAAAAATTTCCGCTTCAGGTCCTAAGAATTTTTATTTTACTTTATAAATATTTAATTAATTTATATTTTTTTAAATTTTTGGTTCGGGTTTGGGCCTAGGATAAAATTTGGGCCAGGCTCGAGCATAAAAATAATAGTTCTACAATACTTTAAGAGATATATTTTTTATAGAAATCAATCAAGCTACGTGGTCCAAAAAAATTATTAATACCCATTGCAAGCCTTGAAAAAACAGGAAAATGTGAGTATCCTATAACTTGCACGACTTTAGAAGCAGAACATAATTATTTTGAAAATTTTGACATGATGAAAAAGAAGTATACATATTATTAAATTGTTTTATAGGAAAGATTCAAAAAAAAATTATAAGAAAAGATGGATAAATATTATGTTCAAAGTCTATAATTAATTATTGGAGTCGGTGTTGTAACGTCATTTTATATTTTATTTGGAGATTAAACAGAATTAATGCATATTTATATAGTGATAAATAAGAAAATTAGTCCGTCTTGCAAACCAAAAAATGGCATTACAGCTCACTCCTATGTGGATGCACTTTTATTAACGAAAAGCCAATCTAGTGGTATATATACATCATTGGTGTGCAATGATTGTGTTAAATGATAATGAAAAAAAAATCAAACAAAATATAGGTCGATTAAAAATTTGCAATGAAACATTGAGGTCGTGTCCTAGGTCGGCTCAATACTAAATATCCACAAAAGAGAAAAAAAACGAGATTGACAAAATTGGGTCTTTGTTTACAGAATGTCTGACGTACATTATCATTATCCTAAAAAAGTAGCGTTATACTTGAACCACTCTAGGCTGCCTCTAACCTTTTTCCTAAACACCTCTTATCGACTAGTATTGTTAAACGACTCGTTTTGAGCTGATTTATAAAAACGGCTAACTCAATATTTCATTCAGAAAAATACTACGCAAACCTGAAGATTTTGCTCATAGAAGTAACAAAGGTGTAGTCATATATTAATTAAATCTCGAGGCTTAGGTAATTATTTCCTGGCTAAAATAATGAGTTAGCTATTTTAAAAAATCGGCTCAAAACGAGCCGTTTAACAATACTATATCGACTCTAACTGAAATATAACAATGTTTAAAAAAAATTGAATTTTTTCTATAACCACCCCCCTTGGAACATATTCTGGATATGATTTATGATAATACATCATAATTTTAATTTTAGTGAGATTTTGACTCCGCGTATGGTCGAATAATATAGAAATAAATGTCTTTCGAGTTTTAAATCTTGAATTATCTTATTTATATATATAGTATATACTATATTATATGGATAACAATATTTATTTGTGCTTTATAATTTTATTTAGCTTCATGAAAGTAGAAGATATGGAAAATATTTTATATTATTTAAAAAATGCAAAATTTCCACCAAATTTTTCTGATTTACAAGTAAAACGACTCAATTTTATAAAAAAATCACACAGATATGTGTTGAAAAATGGCGAACTGTTTTTAAGAGGTATATTTTTATCAATAAATTTAGGAAATGTTATATTCTTTTATTAATTTTTTTTACAAATATATTGTATTCCATATTAAATCAACCAAAAAAACTCGATTCTCAACCTGACCCTCTTCGATTTTTTTAAAAATTTGTATGCTGGTTATATATACACACTAACTAATAAAAATATAAAGTTTTACTTTTCAACTCAAATTATTTTTTGATATATGCTCATTTTAAAAACTTCAAAATTTTAAAATACACTTCATTTAATTTTTAAACATCTCAATAAATAATTAGACTAAGAATATATTCTAAATTTTAATTATGACATAAAATTTATTTTATTGAGAATAGGGCTATTACCAAGAACCGGAAATATCTATGAAAAATCGCTCTTTTTTTCTTTCAATTTTTTTTAACACATACATTAAACTCCTTAATAATTGTAAATATCCTAGACGGGGACAAATACTGGGCCAAGAGTTATTGCCATTTAAAAATAAGTTGTATGGTTTAAATCTTATATTATACCAAATGTCTAGTTTTAACGTTGTGCCGTATTACACAGATAGAATTAATATACAACTCTACACAGAAATAATATACAATCAATTTCGCAAAAAATATCAAATTCAAAATTTACAACTTTATAAAACCAAAAAAAATATCAATTAATAATTTACAAAGCGAATAATAATTTAAAAAAAATAATTAAAAATTAACAAACTAAAAATATCTTCTTTTAAAATTATAAATTATCGTATCATAATGATTTTGCAAATTAACTTTTATAAATCTAAAAATAAAATGTTAACGCGATTAAAATAAAATTAAATTAAAATCATCATGACTTCCTAAAAACAATTTTACAAAAATTTAAAAATATATAACCAACGCAATTATCTCACAACGATTATGACTCATCTGGAACATCTAGTAATCTCTTTAAAGAGTGGTCAATATGCAAAAAAAATATAACTGAAATCCTAATAAAAACCAGATTATTTTGCATTTTTTTTGAATTTTTAAAAACGCAAAAAAACGTTTACCAAATTATACTATATTATAACACCTTAATTTGGAAGCATTATAAGAAATAAATAATAATGATTTTGTAAAGAGTAATAAAGTAACAACTATGATAATAAAAACCCGATAACTTCGTCATCCAACCCAAGGATGGAATTTCGCCCAGAAAAAAAATTCTTTTATGATTTAAGATTTTTGACCTGGCAACTCTGTGAGAACTATGTATTTTATTTTTTTTGCCAGATAATTTAATCTTTGTGATCGTCGGAAATATATTTTTATTTTAGAAAATTACGGTTTATTATAACAAATAAATCTCACATTTGTCTAAATAAATCTCTCAGAGTTTATAAAGTCATGTTGAAAATAATTCCAAGAGCAACAGTCATCGTTGTTATTAATATATTTACATCTACGAAATTAAATTACGTATTCATTAGCCTATTTATTTATTAATTTCAACAACTGTCATAATTTTATAAAATTAATAAACATTTTTTATTTATCACCAAAATATTTTAAATGTCTACAAAGAGAAAAAAATAGTATCGGTTAAAATCACAATTAATATGTTATGATCTTAGACGGGTTATTTCGTGGAACATTCAAGCTAAATCTAGCATATCAATTAATCAAAAAAATTATAGTTCTTGCCGGAAAATATACAATTTTATTAACCTCTACAACCATAATGATTTTGAGATCAAAGCTGATAGGTATTTTTTTGCAACTGCACATGGCAAAACCACTTGCGATAGTTTAGGGATCATTACTAAGAGGTTAGCTGTTTGCGAGCTTGCAAAATCCTTATGATAATTATCACCTATGGATTTATCTAATTACGGGAGAATTAACATCCCTGTGGTTCATTATATATTCATCAGCAATGTTGAATATGAATATACAAGAATGGAAACCAATTTCTAAAATAGATTTTTAACAGCCAAACGTATTCCCAGAACACAAAAATATCGTGCATTTATTTCAAATTATTTAATGTATGATATTATATTATTAATATGTTTATTATAATATTAATTTCCCATTGATTTTCATTTATTATAAATAATAAGCTAAATAAAGTTATTAATATTTTTACAATTATTTTTTTTCTAAAATAAAATAGCTAAACTTATAACAAATACGACAAAATGTCCACCAGAGTTGTTAAAGTATCGCTCTCTTTTTTGAGGAGCGATTTCAGCGCGTCCCTTTTTTTGAAAGTGCTACTTAGCTACTTTAAAAATATAATAAATGTAACTATAAACATAAAAATTTTAATATAATTTGATAATTAATTATCATTTTTATGATTTATTATGTAATTTTGAAATTTATATTTTTAATTTGTATTATAAACCTAAATCATCTGGTGTAAATTATTTAAAATGTATATCCAAATTGATGTAAGTGAGTCAGGCAATTATGATATTAATGAAGTGGAAGGTACCCTGGATTGATACAATAATACAAATTTTTCATTTCCAAAATTTGAAAAATATTTTCAAATTAATGTAAAAAAAAGGAGGATTTGTTCAAACTGTAAAAAAATATATCCTCAAATAAATTAAAAACAACTAAAGGTAATTGTCATTTTTAAATTCTAATAGTATTTTTATTTTGTAAGAATGTTCTTGCCAACAGTTTTAAAGAGATAGAAAGTCATCTTAATAATTTTGGTATGGGGAGACTACATGCAAAAAGACAAATTCAATTGAAGCTAAATTGATTAATAATATTGCACATGCCAAGATAATCCATCATTTATCATGATAATTAAAACTATCCCCTGGTACAACAACTTTTTGTCGCCAGACATTAATAATTGAGATAGCAGACATAGATGCCCTAATTAGAACCATAAAAACGGACTCCACTGATCATTTTTTTTTGAAATAAAGGATACTAATAAGACGCGTTTTTTAAATTTAAAAATACTAAAATGGGTATTTTTGATAATTCTATATTAAAAATATGTATATAAAATTAAATACTGCATTGCCCTCAAGTTAGTATTGAGAGATTATTTAGTAAGGCGAAACTTATTCTTTCTGTGAATGTATAGATATGTTTTTATTATTAAAATGAAACAAAATAAATAAAAAATGAATATTACCATAAATAGTTATTTTTTATTGCATAAATTATAGTCTTTTTACATATTTTTTTTTATAATCAAAACTAACTATATTTATAACTGTTGATTTTTATGTATTATATACTATGCAATTACATAAAAGCAAAAAATAAAACTGTCTTAGTATGTTAAAAAAAATATATATATATTCTCATTAGACGTCAATCAGATGGATTGTAGACATCTGATTGGAGAAAAAATTATTATTATTTAATGTAAAAAAAGAAATAATAATTATAGATATAGATTCGTATTATTGATAATGAAAATCATTATGTATTTTTCGGATAATTTTTTATAAAAAATAAAGGAATTTTGAATAATCTAAATATTGTGGTTTTTTATATATATATATATATAATTCGAAAAATATATTCAGGAATATACTTTAAAGGAATATACTTAAAAGGTTGGAAATATATTCAGGAATCCAAGGATTAAAATTGTACCAATACTTAAAAAGTGTTGACCGCTGTTGTGAAAGACAAAAGGAAAGATAAAAAGTAAATATTGGTTAAAATATTTTTTTTTATCATGTGAAACAAAGGAAAAAGAAAAAACATAAATTATTTTGGATTTTTGTATAAGATTATTTTTCTCTCCTTTAAAATTTTGTTCGATAAAAACCATGCAAACCCAACACAAATTAATACATCTCCAGGACCATTACCTTCAAATAACGTTGATTCCAAAGGTCATGGATTTGAATAATAATGTGGATATTCGCCCAATGGAGAATCCGTCCACATCAAGCAATTTACTTATTTGGAAAAGACGGTGTTTCAACTGCCAGTCTGAAACGCATCTGAAAAATCAGTGTCCGGCGTTGTTTAGAAAGAATTGGGTACCGTTGGGGGAACAAGATACTAATATTCGGGGCACACAAAAAGGGATGACTAAAAGACTGGCTAGAGAATTTGTCGATAATGCGATCAGCGGACCAAGAAAGGATAATCCTCAGCCTACGCCGTCAAAGTTAATGAACAAAGAGGCCAGTGTTAGTAGAATGGATTACGTAAATATTCGA
Organism: Gordionus sp. m RMFG-2023; assembly: GCF_954871325.1. Classification (NCBI taxonomy): domain Eukaryota; kingdom Metazoa; phylum Nematomorpha; class Gordioida; order Chordodea; family Parachordodidae; genus Gordionus; species Gordionus sp. m RMFG-2023. The sequence goes on along the minus strand of NC_088775.1, from coordinate 10,212,195 downwards.
ACAATGGTGGAACAGCATCGAGCAGCTAGTATGATGGGCCCAATAACGCCTGTAGTAGCTGAACCTAACCCGCTGACGATAGCTGAGACAGGACTGCTGGCATCAACTGATCCGGAGGAAGATCTATGGGAGGATCTACTATTAATGTAGCTCGGATAGCAAGTGAAAGAACATGTAAAAATTTTTTATGGTAGTATAGTAATTTCTTCTAAAAATGTCTTATTGTAGTATAGTAATTTCTTTTAAAATTTGTTTTAAATGATTGTAGTATAGCCATTGTTTTTGTTAAAGGAATGTCACTGACCCATAAAGGGGTGACATGTCTTAGTATGTTAAAAAAAAATATATATATTCTCATTAGACGTCAATCAGATGGATTGTAGACATCTGATTGGAGAAAAAATTATTATTATTTAATGTAAAAAAAGAAATAATTATAATAATAATTAAAGATATAGATTCGTATTATTGATAGTGAAAATCATTATGTATTTTTCGGATAATTTTTTATAAAAAATAAAGGAATTTTGAATAATCTAAATATTGTGGTTTTTTATATATATATATATATAATTCGAAAAATATATTCAGGAATATCTTTAGGAATATACTTAAAAGGTTGGAAATATATTCAGGAATCCAAGGATTAAAATTGTACCAATACTTAAAAAGTATATATATAAAAAAAAACCACAATATTTAGATTATTCAAAATTCCTTTATTTTTTATAAAAAATTATCCGAAAAATACATAATGATTTTCACTATCAATAATACGAATCTATATCTATAATTATTATTATAATTATTATTTCTTTTTTTACATTAAATAATAATAATTTTTTCTCCAATCAGATGTCTACAATCCATCTGATTGACGTCTAATGAGAATATATATATATATATATATATATTTTTTAACATACTAAGACATGTCACCCCTTTATGGGTCAGTGACATTCCTTTAACAAAAACAATGGCTATACTACAATCATTTAAAACAAATTTTAAAAGAAATTACTATACTACAATAAGAAGTTTTTAGAAGAAATTACTATACTACCATAAAAAAAATTTACACGTTCTTTCACTTGCTATCCGAGCTACATTAATAGTAGATCCTCCCATAGATCTTCCTCCGGATCAGTTGATGCCAGCAGTCCTGTCTCAGCTATCGTCAGCGGGTTAGGTTCAGCTACTACAGGCGTTATTGGGCCCATCATACTAGCTGCTCGATGCTGTTCCATCACTGTTCGAATATTTACGTAATCCATTCTACTAACACTGGCCTCTTTGTTCATTAACTTTGACGGCGTAGGCTGAGGATTATCCTTTCTTGGTCCGCTGATCGCATTATCGACAAATTCTCTAACTATACAATGGAGATGTCACTTTCGCAAAATCCTCCACAAAACGATGATAATATTTTACCATACCCAAAAATTACTGCAACTCCGCTTTACTGGTTGGCGGATTCATATTCGTTATATTTTTTAAATTTTTTTCCAGAGGTTTCACCTCCAATCCATTTATCCGATGTCCTAAATAGATAACTTCCGTTACCCCAAGAACACTCTTTTCTTTGCTGGCCCTCAGACCTTTATCACGAATTCGCTTGAAAACCTCTTCCAAACGTTGATTATGTTGCTCTGGTGTTATACCAGTCACCAACAAAAACAAATTTATTTCAAAATTTTTTTTATATAAGAAGTAGCCAAAGCTACTTTTAAAAATAGTAGCTAATCGTGCGCTACTTTTTTTTGACATATAGCTATAGCGCGCTACTTTTAAAAACAGGGTTTAACAACTCTGATATTCACTAGTGATTTGTATCGGGCATAATTTTTTTTAAGCCCAGCCCAAAATTTTTATAAAAATATGGGCCCCATCCCAGACAATTTTTTTTATTTGTCCCGAAAAGTCCGACACATTATGGCTTCTTGTTTTTTCAAAAATCTTAAAATATATTTATTTTTTAAAATATAAGGCCGACCCGGTCCAATTTTTTAAAAGGTCCAACCCAGAGATCTCCGATGTCCATCCATCTTTTTTTATATGTCTAAATTAAGCTTTCTTTTTATGAAAATTTATAAAAATTACAACCTATTTTAAATATAAATGATATATTCTGAAATCTCTATTTCCCAATCTCATAGATTTTCCACCCTAAGCTTATCATTCTTTTCTAGGATTTTAGCCATATAACCCTACCCATATTTAAGATCTGATATATATAATGGAGCAATGTTTGTCCCAGTCTAGAATTTTGCACAAATATAAGGAAGTATAATGTCTATCTATAAAAAAGATTTTGAAAGAAAAAAAGAGCAGTTTTCTTTTTATAGCTATTTCCGGTTTTTGGTAATAGACTTATTTTCAATTCAATAAAACAAATTTTATATCATATTAAAGCAATGACATATATATTATATGTCATTGTATTAAAGGGCCATTCTGGAGCTATTTAATAAAATTTAAATTATGTTTTTGCTTAATTATTTTTTGAGATATTTAAAATTAAACATTATTTTGGAATTTTTATGTTTATAAAAATGGCCTTATCTCATGAAGTAAGCTGAGTTGGGAATTAAAATTTATATTTTTACTAGTTAGTTTATATACTACCATCATTCAAATTTTATAAAAAATCGAAGAGGGTCGGGTTGAATTTTCAATTGAATTGATATGTAATACAACATATCTTGTTACCACCATATTTATTCTCTAGAAATAATTGGAGACTAATACTATATGGCAAATGTCTTAATTTTATGGAGTAAATTGAACACATAAAAAAATCTGCTTTATTTTATAACTAATTTTCAATTCTTTCCTATAAAATTTAGAACATTTCCTTCTTATATGTAGATGCCCCATTTTCAAATCATCACCTTATTTTAATTCATAAAAAAATGATAAATTTTGCCTTTGACACTATGGATTCTAATTTATTTACAATAGGTAAAAATAAGTATTTGAAAATAATAGACAATGTGAAAGATCAACAAAAAATTATTGCAAACGCTCATCATGGAAATGGTGGAACTACTTCTATTGGTACACATTTTGGCATAAATAAGACTCAGAAAATAATTTGCGAAAAGTATATAAATCATTCTAAATTTTTTTTAATATCATTTATCTTAAATTATTAATTATTCTGTCACCTGTTGAAATTATTTATTTAATAGGTTCTTCTGGCCAGGAATATACCAAGGAATTATTAAATATGTTAGATGTTGCAAAATTTGTCAATTATCAAACACCCGATGTGTTAAATCATCATTACAATCTATTTTTATCATACCAAAAGCTTGGCATCAGATTATGATAGATTTGTGGCCAATGCCCGAAAGTGAGGCAGGATATAAATATATCTTGTCTGCAATATGCTATTTTTCTAAATATTTAGTTGCCATCCCACTTAAGGACAAATCTGCTAAATCTGTGGTAGAAGGCCTCTATATTATTGTTAATACCCATTCGAGTCACAAAGTTTAATATTTTATTTATTAATATTAGTAATTAATATTTATATCAATTGGGTCCTTTTAATACGGGCACAAATTTCATTGGAATATGAAAAGATAGGTGGAAGGGGGGGGGTGGGGTGTACAGAGTAAAATTATGTGTTTTTATATTGAGTCGAGAGGAAACATTCTTTTTATAGGAGGTCTGCAAATGGCAAAATTTTTAAGCGCGGCCTGGTTAGAATATAGTTAATACCAGGCCTGGCCCAAAAAATTTTTCTAAGGTTGCCCAACCCAGTTTTAAAAATTTTTTTAATACAAGGCCTAAACCAAAATACATGTTGAACATTAAAAGAAACAACTATTTATAATCTTAGGAGTTCTAAATTAAGAACACTATACTTTATGGATCATCACTTTTATAAAATATTAGAATTGAACAAATGGGCATTGCAGATCTCTACTTTTTATTGAAAATATGAATTTTTAAATTAATATAACTTTTTATATAGAAACTTTGAATTTCTATTTTGATAAAATTAACATTAAATGCCACTTTTTTTGGTCAATACTAACAAAAATATAATATTACATTATATGTATGTTCATTGGGGAAATTATTCGATTCGTACTTTTGAAGGTATAGTTAGTATGATAATCGGTTTTTTGTTTTAAATATTATCGATATTGATCTGTTATTCTTTTTAATCAATGTCATTAATAATTTATTTTTTTGTGGTAATAATTAGAGGTTATAAATCTCTTTGAAAGATAATAAAATTAATTATTTGTTGTTTTAATTAAAAATAAAATATTTTTTTAAAGAAAAATAATATATTATTCGAAGTTTCCTGAACAGGAAAAAAACAAAAAGAATAAGAATAATTGGCAATAAAAAGTGGTAATTTATATAAACCTTGAGGAAAATATTTTAAAAACATGAACCTGGGTTATTCTCTAATACACCTAGAAAAAGAGCGTTTATTAGAAAAACTAGGTGCACCCCTCCCCTCACTCATACCTCCCCATAAAAAAATAATATAGCCTTGGTGTGGGTTAAAAGGTATTTTAGTGCAATAATTATTTTGATTATCACCATAATTAGAATAATTTTAATAAAATATATATATTTTTATCCTGATTGTAAACTAGACCGATTAATAAATGTGATTAAATACTTCGTTAAAAACAGATTAAAGCTAAGATGCATTTTATTTCAGCCAATATTATGCATCATTTCAGGAGTATATATAAAGATAATGCATATCAACAGTTTATAATTGTGGGGAACTGGGGAGTGTGTTGGGAATATGTGATTCAATACCGTATAATGAAATAATTCATTTACATTATTTTTTTTAAGATTCAAATAAATAACAAGGTACCAGAGTTTGTGAATCCCATTTGTGATAAATTTTATAATTATTGCGGCATAACTCAAATATTAACCTCTGCCTATCATATAGGAGCGAATTCAGTAGTCAGAAGAATTAGACGCACTATTCAGGAGCGAATATCCAAAACGGTACAAGATTTAGTTTGGGATTGGCCCAAGACTTTGATAGGCGCAGTCGAGATTTATAATACATGTGCACACTCCCCGAGTGGAGTTTCCCCATACGAATTTATGTATAGTCGAAAACCAGCGCCGCTATTTGAAGTAATGTTGAAATAAATATCGATTATTGAATATATATATATTCAATTATTTAGCGTCAAATAAAATTGGAAGAAAGCGAAAGCGTACCAGAAAACGTTATGAGTTACCCACACGCAAGGACTCCGCCACAAGAATTTGATACAGGAAGCACTCAGAATAAACAAAAAATTTATCACGACAAACCCCTTGACGAGTTACAAAAGATGCTAATAAAAAACGAACAGATAGTAAATCGAAAGCTTGGTAAATTGGCAAAACCCTTGTCAAGGCCAAGTACCATGAATGAAAAATTTGACACAGGTTTTATAATTTTATATTACCTAGGGATACATCGATTTAAAAAAAAAATAATATCTAATAATTTTTTAAAAAAATCTCGATATCGGCCGATATTTTTGGCAGATCCGATTATACAGCAATTTGTCAATAATTAAGGGCTACTTATAAATTTATCAAAAATATTGAGTCCCTATCAAATTCCTATTAAATAACTATAAAAAAGTAAAAAGTTTTAATAAATTGGACAAATGTCTGACAAAAATCTTGGTCCCAGCTGTTCAGCAAAATTTAATAGTTTTTGATTTTCCAAAATGGGTCAAGGCCCACCTCTCATTCAGAATACCGTCGGTTTATCCAAAAATTGATCCCTTTCTGCAAAGTCTTTAGATTTTACAAAACAGGGACATATTAGTTAGTAAAATGAAGGTTAGTTTAAACCTAAAAATTTTTGAGAATGCAAAAAAATATATATAATGGATAGCAGTATAAGAATATATTTGTTATGAGCAAACCAATGATCAATAAGGCGGCTTAGGCTGATACTGGTTAAAATCATACTATTTAAAAATTAGTCATGGTTAAAATTCTAATTTATATTACTTTCTTAATATGTAGGTGATAAGTTTGTCTAGAATAAAGGAATAGCAAATCAAGAATCTTCTTATGGTGATTTCGGTATCTTAATTTTTTTGATGGTCATTTTTATATTTTAAAAATATTATATTTTTTTTTTTTACTGAAGAAAATGAATTCCATTTTAATATAGAATTTCAGAAAGTGTTGCCGTGAACTTAACTAATTCTTAATTATATTTTAAAAAAAATGTAGGAAAATTATAAGCCAAATTGTCTGAAATTAATAGTATAAGGGCCTAGGCATTCTATACAATTTTGGATATCATTTGCGGTAAAATCTTATTTTAAAGTTTAAAAATGTCCCTCAACAAATGGTATGAAATTGAGATATTTCAAATCACCACAGGAAGATTTCGGAGTAGTCTTAATTCCATATAAACTTTCAACATTATACATATATTTTTTTAAATTAGATGAGCCAAAGAAAAAACTTACCCCCAAAGAGCAAAGTAATGAAAGTATAAATATCATTTATACATTTAGTCTATTATTATTAACCAGAGTTTGAAAAAAATTATCTTTGGGACTCTGTTATGATTCCAGTTATTTAAACAGCTTGCAATATAGCTTCGGCTAAGTTAGCCTAAAAAGTAAGATATTAAAAACAAAAATACAGAACGAAAAAAAACAACAGTGCCACTAAACCCTTAAAGCAAACCAAAATAAGGTGTCCTAGTTCGAAAGGCTGTTTAGTCAAAAGTATAAAAAAAGAAGTCGAACCAGTACACAGCCTGAAGATTATTTTTTAAATTAAAATTTTTGATATTATCTTGAAAGATTTCTTATGCATGAAAATTAGAAAAGATTGAATTTTTTTCAAACTTTATTATTAACAAATCATTTTCTGTAATTGGAATTCCTTATATCGTATTGGAATCGAAAAATTCCCCTGAATACGGTAAAAAAAAATAACTGTTTAATATATAACTAGTTTATAAAATCATTTACATTATTTATATAGAAATATTTAAAGGGTTGACTAAACTGGCAGACCTCTCGGGCGAAGATGAAATACCAGCGTCAAAACTCTGCTATCAATCATTGAACATGCCACCGAAAAAGATTTCATTGTTAAAATTAAAAATGATTTTTAATGCGGAGAAAGGGGATAATAATCTGCGCAAATTAGTTCCAAAAATTGAAAAAACTTATTTGAAAGTTAAAGCCTCTCAAATACAGGACTCGCTGGGGAAAATGGCTCCGGAAAAGAAAATAAATGCCAAAATATCCCAAAGTTTTGTCTCCTCCAATAATAAAGAAAATATAAAAATTAACATGAAAGGCAAGCAGGAAATCGTATGTACCAAACCAGATGATTCGATATTTAAGTACATGCAATATCCTTGCGATATGGAAAAATGTATAATTTACGGCAAATGTGTAGCTCCTTCGTACAGCACTAAGAGGGGACCAGAATGTTGTCAAGAATCTTGTCAACTGGGTTGCGTTTGTAGTAGCTTGTTGCTGGGAAAACCAAAGATCAAACATTGTAATAAAGCGTACTGCCTATTTGGGTGTGTTTGTAGTATAAGATGCCTACGGGCTATATACGAAAACAATAATAATTATGATTCTCACGTTTTACCTTCAAAAAGATTGCGTAAACCTCAATTTATTTCTTGGCCAGATGATGTTGTACTATGATCATGAAGATTGTAACGTAAAAAAATCAAGCATAATTCGTCGTGTATCGAAGTGTTATTATTGAAATGCAGAATATATCTTGTAAAAAATCCTTACTTATGAACAATTTTTTTTAAAAAAGAGGGACACAATATAATTGTTTATAAATTAATAAAATGCCAAATAAAATACATAATTTCTATGAAAACTCAAACTTTATATATTTATTATTTATATAAAAATAAATATCATATTACCATATATATTATTGGGAAAAATCATTCTTAACGAGATTTTAAATTTTCTTGATCTTTTTTAAAACCTATATTTATATATTTTTATATAAAATATTGTTAATAAAGAATACGAATATTTATTAGTTCGAAAATATACTTCGACTTGAGATGACTTTTGAGTCATTATTCTGAGTCATCGACTAGTAAGTCAACTCGTGAGTCATTCCTGAGGCGATTCACGAGTTTTCGAGTCAGCTGACTTGTTGTAGTTCATTAGTACTCAAATTAACCAAGCATTTTTATTAAAATTTAAATTAACAAATCAATAAGTTATTTGCTATTTAGATCAAATTAAGTGTTTATTTTTAATTTAATTTACACATTAGATTTATTATTTCCTAATATAATTAAATATCACAATTTTTTTTTAAACGATAGAATAATTTAAAGAATGACAAGAAAATAAAAAATATACAAATGTGAATTGAATTAAAATATGTAGAAAAAATTTCAAATATATATTGGTACATAGAGGGAAAAAAGTATTGAGGAAAGGTAGAAAAATGTAGCACACCCATACATGGATGGTCGAGTAAAAAAATTAAATTTCTCTAGTATGTGATTGGGTTAAAATATTTTTAAACAATGAGTAGGATAGATAATAAACCAAAACATTTTTCGGAGGAAATGCACAGAAGCTCTATTGTTTTATTTTTTTTCAAATATTGAACTTTTTATATGCTTAAGTAAAGAGGAGCCAAGCCAATCAAATAACTTAAACACTAGGTAAGCGGGTTAAACAAAATTTTTTTAAGAATGAGACTTAAAATGTTGGCGCAACAGAATTCAAGGGATATTCTCTGACCAAAGTGGGACCGGTATCTGTCTTTTATAAAAAAATTATTAGTTTATATGCCTTGATCTATATTCTAAGAGTGATTTTAATAGCAGGAAAATATACATTTGATTTAGTTGTTGTGTAGTCTCATTCCATCAGAAAATCATTTGAACATGGGGTGAAATCTAAGAAAAATTTTCTCATTTCGTCTGATTCCAGAAGTATTCTATCTTTTTTTTTACAATGTTTCTTTATTATAATTTATTGGTCGAATTTTAACGTTTTTAAATTCTTGAAGTTTGAGAAATTTTATATAAGTAGATTTATGGCCACGGTCAACAATTAGAAATTTATTAAACAAGTGGAAATTATTGTAATATTTATTAGAGTCGGTATCTAACCTCTAAGCAACAACTGTAACCCAAAAACAATTATTTTTTGGATGGTTATGAAAAACACATAAAAATTAAAAAACATGTATTATTTTATATGGAATAAGTATCAATTCAAACCCTCCTATGGTAGTGATTCTCTCATTTTTAAACCATACCGAGGAAAATTTTAAAAAATTTGATTTTATCGGAAATATATTCTATATGTATTGCTCTAATTTTACTAAATGGTTAATTCAAAAGTCGGCAAAATATTCTGAAATTTGCAGGGTTGGTGTTCTATATATATCTGGAGTTAATTTCCTGTAAATCAGATTTTTCAAATTTAAAAATCACCCTCAGATAATCGAAAAATTGTGAGGTCCCAAATCCCAAGTGAAGATTCCCGATTTACCCTTATATCCAGATTAACTCACTACCGATACAGTATTATAACTAAAAGAAATGTTTGATATTTTTTTTAAATTTATGGTGCAAATATTTATAAGATCTAATGATTGTTAGATTACATTGATTTTATACTTTTTCAAACATTTCATTTTGAAAATAAAAAAATTGCAAGAAAGCATCATCTTTATTATAATAGAACATCTTCAAATTAATTGTCAAAATAAACATCTCATATTAAATTCCATTAATACTTGATTGAATTGGAGGATTCCTAAAATTGTTTAGAAAATCTAAAATCCCAATTATGTTATCACCATGTTTTGATAGGGTTAGTTGATGTTTCTGTTTACTGATAACCAAATTTAACAAACTTCAGTTACATCAGGGATCGTACACTTTTATCAAGGTGTTTGTTAATATGAAAAATTGGTATCCCCATAGACGAAATGATTGATGTAGTGGATAAATTACTATTATATTTATTTGTCACATCTTTAGGGATGAAAGATTTATTTAACCAGACCTTACCACCAATATCTGATATGACACTATTATTTTCATCATTTTTTGCATTATATTTTGGTTTCAGCTTTTCATTTTTCTTTAGTGACTTCGTAGAATTTGGATTCAATTTCATAAAATTAATTTTTTTTCTCGACCGGAAATCGTTTTCCCTACTGCTGGAAAGAGCCATAAAATTTTGCGATATATTCATATGGAAAGGAAGGCCTCCCCATCGTGAATCGAGCCCACTCTCGTTTCGGTAAATTTCTTCATGTTCTAGCTCCAACTGGTCGATAGGTGAACCCCCCTCTTTTAAACTTGCTAACAATATTTTGCAACGATTTTTAAACTTAAGTAACAAAGCTGTGCAGTTTTGAAGTATTTTATTGATCAATAATTTATTCCTACTATTTATATCATCACCATTATTTTCAATCGAAGTTCCATCGACGCTATTATTAACAATTGGCTTGCAAGTTTTATTTACCAATCTTAAAATGATTACTAAACACGATAGTATGGGGATATAAATTGCTCCATATACTACAATTTCGATTACGCGAAGAACGTTTATTAAAAGCGGGAAAATGACTTTTTTCCTGATTACCGAGGCAAAATTTCTGCTCATCATGTATTGAGCTGTCAAATTTAATATTCCCTGACCAAAACATCCCCAACAATATAAAAAAAATATTATGGCTTTTGTTGAACTTACATTATGCTTTTTATTGTTGGAGTAGTTATTCACGACCACTTTTAATATCAGATCCCTTTGGTTATTAGGAAATTTTGGATTAATGAATAAGGATCTAGCACCCAGGAATGCGTCTATTAAACATGAAGATCTCGAAAAGTTATTTGTGCTTGATTCTGTGAGATTAAATTTTTTATAAGAAGTGTTACTATTGCTGCACAGTGTAGAATATAATTTGGAATATATCTCATAATTATCATCAACTTCGAAAATGCTGTTTTCATCATTACTAAAATTCTTGTTGTAGCTCACTATTGGATGAGGTTCGTAAAGGTTATTGAGGAGGTCAAAATAATATGGCTTCAGTAAAAATATCATAACATATATTGGAATCCAAGTCACATTAGTAATCATCATGGCAGCTATAATTTTCTTAGGCTTACCTTTCAGTAGAAAATCTTTTTGAACGCTGTTCTTTCCTTGATTATTAGTTTTTCCAACCGTAGCGTGTATTATTTGCGATATAATTTTTTCGGCAGTCAGACTGCTTAAACGATGTTTTATAGTAGCAAAAGTACTTTGAAGAGTTTGGTTACTAAGATTACTCCTAACATTACTGTTAAGATTATCAAGGGCCCCTGTATTCGTAGTTCTTGGATTAAAATTATACCGAGTTAACTCAGGCGGAAAAAGCGTATTAGAAAGGGCACGAATCTTAGATCTTTGCTTATGAGAAGCTCTTAAGACATAGAAGTTAGTTACAAGCATAATTATTAATGGAATGGTTAAGCCTATGCCTATATAAATTTTTAAAAATAATATAGAAAGCCAAGGCGTTTGAGAATTTAAATATGCTAACTTTACAGCATCCAGGGAATATATTATATCTTTAATAGATTCCCTGGATTCCCAGAGGGAATCACAACTTAAAAAACAACAATAACAAGGTGAAAGAGAACTTTCCTTATTTATTTGTTCGGAGGGAATGATCATGGATGTTAAGGTTGGGTGATCTTTCTTTAAATTAGCCAATAAATCGGATGGAGGAATAAGTTTGTTATGTTTTTGATAAAATGGCACGGATGCTATGATAATGTTTATTATCCAGATGGAGATTAATATAGTAAAATTTGTAAATCGAGTCATAATGGAATGATATCTAATAGCCTGAAAGATAAAAAGAAATCTATCTAGGGCTAGAAGTGCTATGGTATGCAAACTCACGCTTAAGAGAATGAGAAAGATTACCAATTGCGTCCTGCAAATAATAGTTATATCCGATATTCGATACATGACTTCATCGATAGACATCTTATTTTTTTTTAATTCAGATTTTTGATTATCTATTGTAATAGTGTCTCCTTTATTCGAAATTACTTTGAAGTTATCATTGATAATAATATCTAATGAGGTATTATTTTTGTATTCTATTTCTTCGTTAAATACATTGCGCTTCCTTGTCAACTTGTTTAATTTCCAATCGTAGTATTTTTCAGGAGGGTCAATCGCCAACACCAAAGATGATGCATTTAAAAACAAAATTGTTGTTTCTAGCTGTAGTGTCTTGTTATGGGGAAATAGATAACTACTTCTAGGACCGCATTTACAAAAATGCATATTTTTAGAGTTATGAAAAGGGTCAGTCATATTAATAAGACTATCATTCATTCTTGAAGAGTCGATCGCGCATGATGAAATTGTTTTATCACCATTATTATATTTAGAAGCTATGATGTCTGCAATTTTTACTTGGCCTTTATTAAGTTTTAGCAACACATCAAAATGGTAGAAATTTATTAGAATATTTTCTCGAAAACTTGTTTTGATTTTGAGATCTGGATTATTTCGATAATCGTTATGTACACTTTCTTGCAATAATTCACTCTCTAAATGATTCAATCGGAAGCCAAAACTAGCCAGATGAGTATAAAATATCACTGTTAATAGTGGAATCACGATAGCCATGAGTAAATTAGTTAAACCTAAACTGACCAACAGCACCTTATTATTGTTAACTCCCTTTTTGCCTTTTAAGCCTAATGATCCTCGGACAAAAATTAAGTTACACGAGCAGCTAATAAAAATACCTATTACTCCAATGGATATCCTTGTTATTTCCCATGGCCATTTCCTTTCCATTATATTGATCTTATTAGTATCCCCAAATTTTGAAATATTATTAGTTTGGCAATTATTTACTTTATGGGGTGATTTAAATAACGATGCATGGTCAATAGAAATGTTTGAAATATTGAAAGAATCTTTAACTTCCTCTATAGGATGCATAATAATTTTTAGCTTGTGGTTCTTGACCAATACTATGAAATCGTTCACATAATGGCAACAAAAGCTATGTTTGGTGTAAGCATCTTCATCAATTGTAGCACCATGACTGTATATTGTATCTAAATTAGTTTTAGGACTGTTTGTACCATTAGTTTCAGTCGGTTTTAGGATAATGAATTTAATGTTTAAATGCAAGGGTATCTCTAATCCTTGAATAAAATTTTGTTTTATGTTATTATCGTATTCTCGTGTAGTTTCGTTAATTTGTTGCTTTACGTATACATCTGTGCATAGAACCTTGGTGTCAAGATAAATTAAAATGTACAGAATTATATAGTTAGTATATAAATCATCAAAGTGCATCTTTTTTAATATCTTGATTGTTCGATGCCTTGGAGTGTTATTTATTATAATTTTAAGTTACTGTATTTTTAAATCTCATAGCTTATAAATAAAAAGATTAAAATGGGCATTTTAAAAAAATGGCTATTAGCGTCTATTTCTTTAAATTTAAGTAAATCGTGTTCACAGGTAATCAAAGACAAATTTTATGTTGAATTTATTTTTTATACGAATATTTTATTAAATTTAAGAATTTATTTATTATAATTTATTTTTAACTCAGATTATTGATCCATTTCAGGAAAAAATAACTTTTTTTTGTGCAACAAATAACAGGTTTTATTACAAAAATAAATAAATAAATAAAGAATGATTATGTAGGAAATGGCGAAAAAAATAGATGGATAGGCTAGAGACATGAGTCGACCTGACCTGAACTCATGAAAAAATTGGAATTGGGCAGTGCTGGGCCAAAAAAAAATTTTTTTTTTTAAATAATACTCTTTTCTCTTCTATTCTGAAAAAAGGATAATAATTTTAATTATGACAAAGAAATTAGTTATTTTTATTTTATCCTATAAAAAAGGCGGGTGATTTATATTTTTCAATTAAAAATTAGGCGCTAGACCAAACTCGTGTCTAAAATCAAGAAAACGGGGCTAAATAAAATCAAATTTGTAAGGCTCTAGGACAGCAACCATTTTAATGTAAATACTTTTTTCCCCTCTTCAGATATTGAGAGTAGAGTTCGGCGTTACCTGCCATAAAACCCGTCAAAATAAATTTGTGCAGGGTGACAGGGATAACCTGTGCATAATATCGGTCAGAAATTTGCAAAAATGATTTTTTAACTCAAAAATTAGGCAAGCTTAAGTATTTTTTTTTCCATAAAATAAATGGGCCAAATAGACTACGATTCGGTTTATATTTCTTCATGAAAGTATCAATATTACTTCTTTTATTTTAATACCTTTCTAATTTATTTAGCGCTATTCTCTTAAACTTTCTCCTAATTTCCTCCTCATAATATATATATATATGATATGCACTCTCTTTTCTAGCCATTATTGATACCTACCCTATGCCAAAATAATAATGTAGTATCAAGAAAAGCAAATATATAATTCATCATTATTTTATTATTGCTTTTATCATTATTACATCATTATTTCATCATCCATTTAAATATATTTTATTTATCATATAATTAATTTATGGAAATTAATATATTAATGTAAATTGAATTTAAAAGAAATAGAAAAAAAACAAATAATATCATCCTTTTTCCTATCGGTATTAGAAATTTGTACATATGATATTTTTTTAAATATAAATTCATAGCAAATATTAGTGCCGAGGTAAAATAATGAACTCGTTACTTTTAAAGTAACGTGTAAAACGTTCTTTTTTATAAAGTAACGAGAAAGACACATCTTTTTTTTTGAATAACGGTATTGTAAAACATTACTCGTTTATTAAAATATTTTTTTATTAAATTTTATTAATAATTTAAGCCGAAGCTTATCAACCACCAAAGTTTTATTTTATTTATTATATTTTTGTTGTTGAATTTTATACGGTCAAGATTGCTAATCTTAATATTGAATAAATCAAAGTATGTTAATTTATATTATCTAATATTTTAATCTACTTATTTTTTTAATTGAAGATGATTTAACTCTGCCTTTGACCCAGTATGAAATATTTTGTATTAATAAAGAAAATTAAGTGCATTTTGTCTATACTTTATAAGTGTTGATTATTTCAAATATTCAACCTCAATGTATAGCAGTTTAAACTTTAAAAAACATAGGAAGGAAAAAATATAAATTCAGATTACATTCTGATAAAGATTTTGAAAAATTTGATGAGAATCTGAATGAAGATTCTTGTGAAGATGATCTAATAAGTTTTTTTTGAAAATAAAGATCATTCTTTAAAAATTTTTAATAAATTCCCCCAATTATAAATTTTATAAATATAATAAAACCCTCATATCCTCTGCCACAGTTGAAAGTGTGTTTAGTAGGGCGAATGGAGGAAAAATTATATAATATTTCGATTTTTTTAAAACGTGTTACTTTATTTGAATAACGAGTAACGCGTTCCTTTTTTCACAAGATAGCAAATGACAGTAACACCTCACCTTTTCAAAAGTAACGAATAAGACTTACGAGTAACGCGTTTATTTATTTTGAAGTGAGCATTTACAACACTTCTTTATCAACACTTTTTGTTTTGGATAATGACCACTGGTACCGATTAAAAAAGTAACTGCCGATTCCAACCATTAAAATACCACGAGTGTCGGTATTGATGAATCACTGATTATATATTTACCATCTTATAATATATCACTTTAGCTCTATACATTTGTTATTTAATTGAACGTTAATAAAATCAATTTTAGAAGAGACTAAACCAGTTTGACGAGTGATAATAAAAAATATCTCAAAAACAAGGTTAATACGCATAAAAAAATGGAGAAATAAAATTAGAAGCCCTAAAAAATATATTTGGCAAAACATATTTAAATCAATCAATATATTTTAGAAATAAGGGAAGAGGGGGGGGGGGTAAGAATTGAGTTATATTAGATATAAAATTATATACTTTTATTTCTACAAGGAAGAAGGTAATTATTAAGGAAAAAACGATGGCTCTATCTCTAAAGGCTGAGACCGGATCGTGACTCTAAGTCACGGTTGCCAGGGTTTAGTTAACCGATGACATCCCATTTTAGTTAGCATGTTTAAATTAGTTAAAAATGCATAGTCAAGATAGATGTGAATTTTTTGTTGATTTATTTTTTATTATATTTTATGAATTTAATTTAATTTTAATTACAAATTAAATTATAATATGCCAATAATTTTATTATATATTTTGTATTTATATACCTAATGAAGTTAAACAAAACAAAATTTTAACATTTTATTGATTTTCTAATTATTTGTAAATTAATAATGAGCTGATAAAAAAAATATGCCAAGCAGAGATGATAGTTAGAAAGGTGAAAATACTAAATTAAGGAAAGAGTATAAAAGAAAATCAGAAGAATATCAGATTTGCAAGAAGGGGGGGGGGAGTTTTAAATACTAAATTTTATTGGAATATTTTAGGTCCAATTTTTGAAGGCCCTTTGACATGCTGGATTACGTTTTGTGAATTTTGACTATTATATATTTATTCGTACATAAGATATATAGAGAAAAGCCTCATAAAATACATGTTAAATAGAGTATAGATTTTTATAGAAAATTGAGGCTTTAAATAATTTGATCGTAGAATTTATGGAAAGCCTTTATCGAAAATAGTAACCTTCTCTAGTTCACCTGTTTTATTGGTGAGTGCTTTTAGACCTCCCTATTTCTTCTAAGAGCTTTTGAAAGTAAACGTCTTAAGAGTAAATGCGATGCAATGGATATAAAGGTATGGACTAGATAAATTCACACATTTATTGGTTTTTAAGATCTCGTTTTGCGGAAAATGCGTCTTTATTCATGGTATATAGGGAAATATGGTCAGCCAAAGAAGGGTCTTAAACTCCCGTTCTTTTGAAAAAAGAGATGTAATCTCACTTCAAACTTCAAAGAAGCCCTACAAAGACAATCTCGAGTACATTCTAAATTAAGACAAAAAGAAACTAGGAAAATATTTCTTTTTGATGTCAAATTATTCCAAGATTCATGGCCATTTGCCATTATGATGACGAAAACTTTTAAATATTCTTCTTATTATATTTATTTTATAAAGATGCCTCTTATTAGCAATTTTTTTTATAAACGTTTATAATTCTCTAAAAAAAGGAATCAGCCTCTGGTCCTTAAGAAGCGTGTCGGGGCGTTTTCAATAGGTTAAAAGCCGGTTAGGGTCCTAGGGAAAAATTCCTAAAGAAATTAAAGTTCATTTGATGATTTAATTGCAATGAATTAGTGATCTATATCATTTTTAAATGTATTTGTTCCCCGGTCCGATTTCGTATGATTTTTTTTAGTTTGTCCCGAAAAGCTCGACCCAAAATACGAATTTTATACAAATTAAATTTTTTTCAATATAGTTTTACATTTTTATGCTGATTACAATCGAGTTTTTGATCATTCTATAAACAAATTTTGAAAAATATTTATTTTTTGCAAAAATTTCAAAATTATATTTCTTATTTGGAATTTTAAACTCGATCCGGCCTGATTTTTTAAATATATATTCGGCCCTGCCCAAAACACGTTCAGAGCAGGTCGGGTTTAGGTAGAGTACGGGCCGGACTTACTTTTGCATATCTCTAATTAGTACACCAAGGGAAGCGGTCTTTGCGGATTGGCAATGGAGTTTGCCTACCTTTGACGCTGGCGTTAATTTTTTAAATATTGTTTTATAATGACATATATTCTACTCTTTCTGGGATGAGGAGGGGGGGGGGTTAAGGATTATAGGGAAAAAGATGGGGGTTAATAACTTAATATGATATTTACAAAAACCGGGAAATTTGCAAAGGAAGGGAAAATTTTTCGCTCCCCTCCTCATTGGTTTACTCTTGCGCAATATGTTAAGTAAAGTTATAAAGGCGTCTACGTTAAAAATACTAATCATTTGTGGTAATATATGGTTGTCCTTAGTTTAGACAAAATCCATGTCTGAATTTTAAGATAATTTTGGTTAGATTAATAACTTTTTTTAGGCTGTGTTATAAATCTGGTTTAAAAAATTCGCAAAATAAAAAATCTTTAGAAGTTTTTAAATTTCTTTCTTACTTTCTTTAAAAATTTTCTAGAATTGGTTTTTATTTTTATATTTTATTATCAATATAAGGTATAATAATTTAAATTTTCATTATAATAAATTTTAATATATTTAAAAATGTTTGAAAAATATATAATAATACTATTTAAAAAAAGAACAGAGATGGTGTGACGCAGGGAAACAAAAATGAAAAAGGGACGTAAGCGTTGTCTATGATAGCTCTTTGGCTAGAAGGCTACCATTGAAACTGATTTAATTAGCTTTGTGAATCGCTATGGATAATCGTTGACGAAGAAAAAAACCCTCTCGTGGTTCTTCTGAGAGTTTGCTGATTTGTGATCCTAAGTTTTTGAAAAATGCTAAGGCGAGTTTGCCGAAGGTGCCAAGAGTGGTTGATATGATTGGGATGAAGCAATGATCGTTTATTATTTCTGTGTATTTAGAAATTTTAAGTTGTTCCTTCTGGTCAAGGATGTTGATGGCGTGGTTGGATGGGGCCAAGGGGTCAATACAGGAATAGTCCCATACCAAAAGTTGGCCTCTCCTCCATGGGATTTGAGAGATCCCATCAGGACGTTTACCGTCAGATCTAAAAAGACCCTGTGGTTCTAACGTGGAAGGAATTTGGGCGGATTTCAGAGCATGTTGGATGATTGTATTACATTGCTTGTGTCTGATGAATCGTCCATTGCAGGAGCGACAATGTAAACTAAGTCTACCCTTCGAGTCAACTGGCGAGTTGCACCCTGAGCAGATGTGGGGGTGAGTGATGGAACAATTTAGACGAATGCCGATGGCATGGGTAAATTCATTGTTGGATAGTTGAAGCTGAAGATTGGTAGATGGGATGGCCTCAAGAAACTCATGTCCCGTACCATTGAGCAAGGAAGAGAATAGGGTGCGGTCGGTAGATTGCATGCTAGATAAGAGAGTTTCAACGCAGCGAGCAACCACTGGTGCATCCCAGTCTTTCTGTTTATGGGTTGTGGGGGGATGAGAATCAGCATTGATCCTTGTTTTCCAAATATCCATAGCAACGATTAAGGAAAGGTCTTCTTTAGAATTATGGGCGGTGGTTATTGGCTTAGTCAAGAGACTACTCGATATGAAAGTAGTTGTTGCTAAGTCAAGTGGAGATCTGATGCCGAGACCACCAAATTTGGTTGGAAGAGTTGCTTGGGCCCAAGCGGTTTCGTTGAATCTGATATTTACTATTTTTTCGGTTAAGTCCTTTATTCCTTTTTCGTAAGTTTGGAGAGGAATAGGATATTTAAAAATTGGTGTTGACCGAAGTGCGTAAAGAATCCTTGGTATAAAAAAGAAATTTTTTAGCAAAAAAAAGGACTTGTGTGATGGAAGAAGTGTAAAGATGTCCTCCAGTTTAAGGAGTATGTCAAGTGTGGAATGAAGAAAGGTGCTTATTGCCTCGTGTCCTCCAACAGGCGATCCTAGATGTGTTAATTCAACGCTTGATGTGAATTTGAAATCGTGAGTGTTGGGAGCATTAGAATTTAAAAGTGAGAATTCAGATTTGCTCTGGTTAAGCGAAAGTCCAATGGCTGTGCCCATTTCTTTAATTATGGTGACTGCTTTGACAATTTCACTACTGGGACCACTCAAGATTCCATCATCAATATACCAAGCGTGGAGCGATAGAGTACATGAAGAGTTTATTGATTTTATCATGTCATTGATTCCAAGACTAAAGAGAAATAGTTTTTCCTATTTTTTTCCGTTGAAGTTACGAAAGTTTCCAAATAAATTTTTTGGTGTGTAGATATAATGAGTAAAACTTAAATAGTAAAATTAGCAGGATTATATCATTCTATTGTTACTGGGATGCACATATACATAAATAAACCTTTCATTTTTACCCAGTAGTATCATAAAATTGAAATAGTGCTTAGGGCTGTGGCTTGGTTTATCTTATATTAAAACATTCTACTGCTTAGCCGTCTATATAGCTTCTTCTAAGCAATCTAAAAAGAAATAGATTTAGTGTATTTGCTTTATTTGTACCGAAAAAGATATATAAATAGCACAAATAATATTTATATAATGTACACGTTCGTTTGTTCTTTCGAATTGTCTTACCTGAAAATTTATTTACCCTGAGCTAAACAGAAACAAGTTTTAAAAATAAGGCGAACTCAGGGCACGGCATTAATCTTTAAACAAAGTTTCAATAATAGACGAACCCAGAACACGGCATTAACTCTTATTTTTTTTAAATAAAATTTCTCTTAACAGTCATTTACTTCTTTTTGAAATAAACCTTTTCGTTTTGCAGAATAATGTGGATCTATATAAAAAAAAATAAGTTAATACTATTTTGAAAGTAAGAATCGCCAGCCAATTTTCTAATAGGTTAAGCATTTTTTTATATCATTAATAATATTTATTTTATTGGTATAAAAAAAGTATACAGACAGATCAATTACCATCAAACATTATTTCAAATTCTCATTTTTAAAAAAAAATATATATCACGTCATAGTTTTATAACTGTTATTTAAAAACAGATCATATGCTTTAAAAATCCTTTCTAAGTACATAATTTTATATGAATACAGGCCATCAGATTTTTTTAAAATTTTAATTATAACATTGTATACAGTTAGTTTAGTTATACTATAAATGAAGGTAAAACCATAGTAGAATATAATGCTTTGAAAAATCGATATATTTTTTTTCACCAAAAGTGTATTGTTGTAGGTAGGATTGCAATGTAATTTTGTTTTTTAAAACCAATCGTACGTAAAACTCTCACACTCTCTTCACACTTCACGTAAAACATTTTTTCCTAAAATAATCTTAAAGATAATCATTAATTATTAATCAAAACTATTACTAGCATAATTTTATCAAGCGATCAATATACTTTTTTGACTTCTTTTTCCTTAGCCTCTATATCGCAGAAATCTATTTTATTTTAACACCCAGACCTCAGAAGTTTATTAAGAGAAAATATTCATTCTGATCGGTAGATAATCTCAAGTCATTATTTTTATAATAAATATCATAAGATGATTATCGATGTTTATTTGCATACTATTCTGTTTAAATTCAAGTTCTAATAAATTAATTTCTATATTTTCTAGATATGTTACTTTGTGAGGAGAAATAAATTGAAAAACATCTTTTAAAATAAATTTATTAAGATATGCATTGATAATTTTTGAATAAAAACGTAAGCCAATATAATTTTAATGTTATAATTAAAACTGAATATTTGTAAATTATTAATATTATATTTTTTTATAATATTAGTTGGCCTTGATGCTAATAATTGTTTAGCTATGCCTAGGTTCTTAACCGATTAATTAATTCTGAAATTAGATCGCTACTTTTAATAATTGTATAATAGTTTACAAATAAAAATAATAAATTATAATGGTTATATTTATTATATTATGAATAAAAATTTATTCATTTTCCTGAAAAATTCGGACTCTTAAAATAAAATTTTGAGTTATTTATTTTTCGCAAAATGATCAATGTAATTCGATTACACTCTGTTTTAATATTTATAATATTATTTTTAGGGATCAAGAAATATTCCCCTAATCAAATATTTACTCCCTCAATCATTACCTATATATCTATCCTATCATAAAAACTAAAACATCATAATCTCAAAACAAATATTGATTAAATTTAAATGTCCTTTAAACCCGTATAATTTATGCGCATATTTAAGAGGTTTTTTTATATCAACTTCTTTATCATATGATATAATCAGGTCTGATTACGAACAATAAATTCAAGATATCATAAAAAAAAATTTAAAAAACTGATCTTCTATATATCATACAATAATAATATAAGTAAATGATATTTTATTATCAATAAAAAGACGTAATATACTTTATAATTGCAATTAAATGGGAAGATCCACAAACTTTACAAAAATTCAAAAAAAATGAAATCAAACTTGTATTCGTAATTATTTTTATCGATAAATATGAAAAATATATTAGTGGAACATTGGATAACTAACAGACATTTCATCATGATTTTCTAAGAAAAAATATTTAATATGTCAAATCTTTAATTATTTTAACAAACTATTTAAATAGAATATCAATTGAAACTTTGGTGAAAAATCCTAGTGTTTTAAATTGAAACAAATTTATTCTAACTTTGGCTCTAAACAACCGCAATTGTAAAGAAAGGAAATTTCATCTTAAAGAATATAAACTTATTGCAGTAACAGGATAAGTCAAAATTAATTATTTTAAAATTCAGGGATTGAAAATTTTACTCAAAAACAATCAACAAATTCTGTTTATTTATAAATCTTAATATACTAATAAATTTTTTTTTTTAAATTATATGCTTCTTTAGTAGTAAAAATTAAGGCTTCGATATTGATATATTATCATTGTATTGCACATAGCAAGGGGCGTAGCACCTTTTCGGGAAAAATATAGTTCCTAACATTTAAGGTTTAGTGGAGCCAGATCAGTATAACAAAATAAAACTCGATATTATGATTATGAATTATTGTAGTTCTTCACCAAACTAGACATTAATAAAACGTGTGTTGTTTAATGTAGAATAATCAAACCTTAGGCGTATCCAAGATTTTTCTATAGGGGGATGGGGAATAACTATTAGGAGGTGTTTTCCACTAAAAATCTATTAGAGGTCTTTCGAATTTATTGTAGGCCTTTGGCTATGTTATTATCCGCGGGAGTGGGAAATTTCCCATCTATTGCTTTCGTCTATTAACCTTAATATGATCAATATGGATCATAAATCTGCATAAATTGAATTATATCCTTCATTTAATAAAGTTTATGCGAGCAAAATAATTTGTTTAGGATATAAAATTTAGAGAAATGGATCAATCATTCTGAAGAATGTTTATAAGATTGATGTTCCTTTTTCAGACAATTTAATTTTCATCCTTCTTTGGATCTGTCAAAACTTAACAATAACAAATCAATGATTGTTATTATTAAATTATAACCCTTCCAAATTATCCTAATTTGATAAAATAGCAGCAGAATTATCTAATTTTTATAGATAATTTCATGAAGGTACAAACGTGTGGAAAGAGTAAATCTCGAAATTATTACAAAATATACATATCATAAAATCGCGAAAACACTTTAATTGCCATATCTTTCCCAATTATCGTGATTATATTTGATATTATAAGCGTCTAGCATTTTCATCAAATTAAATTAAAAAGAAAGGGGAATTTTATATAATATAATAGTAAATTAGAAAGTTAATATATATTTTAGTCTCTCGTCTAGAATAATTAGGTCATTTTTTCTTGGAATTTTATAACATCATAAATTTAAAAAAACTTTAACGAGATTGCATGTTTAATTTCAAAATATTTTTTGGTAAATGTTTTATATTTTTTAATAGAAGTAGCTTACTTAAGTTTTTTAAAACTTTTGGGTCTTAGGTATAATTTATAGTTATCGCGATAATAACCTAAATAAGCGCTAGCACCGTTGCAATCCAGGTCATTATAAACCTCACTATAAATGAGGCGTTAGCCTCAATAAAAATATGCTTAGTAAAATTGATATATATCCTGATTAGATTGGAACTTATTCAAATCAAAAGTAAAATCTCGTGAGACTGCAGCATATAAGGATATATCTCCCAACCCATCATACCGCTCATAAAACTATCACAAGTGTTCTAGAAACAATTTTATGAATTAGAATATTCTTATAATAGTTCTGATAGATTTTGTTAGAAGTGACTTAAACCCTAACCCGCTCTTATGAAAAGGCTGAGCATTGATTTGAGCTGACCTAGTCTTGTTGCAAACTCAAAGCATTTGTTGATAAAGATTGAGAGTATTAAAAGAAACGCATTCAAGGGATAAATTTATCCGTTAAATTTAATGTTTAAAATTTTTAAATTCAATTCAGAAATAAATATTTAAAATGATGTAAAAATAATTGAATTAGATTTTTAAAATGATGTTAATTAATTTGTTAATTTATGATTATTTTACTTTTACGTAATATACATTTTTAAACTTTAGATTCTGTAAAGTATTCGCAATTTAAACTTGTTAAATATGATATTCAAGTTTTCAATAACAATATTCTGTCTATTACAATTGATTAAAGAGTAAAATTATGTTAAATAATTATAATTTTCAAAACTCTTTATTGTTTAAAATATTTGTTTTTCATTTTAAAATTTAAAATAATTCCATATGTCTTGGCACAAATTGAGCGTTTCAAACGCAAATAATTTATTTCAAATGGATTCATGCAAATTGGAAATTACCGCTATAGGATAAAAAAAAGCAAACTGATTTGCTTTTTTTAATACATTTTTATACTTTTGCCTACTTCTCTAAGACTCGATTATTTTCACATGAAAGCAGATAAACTCTTGTTACCGGGGGATTTATTTAAATTATATTTCATATTATATAAAATAGCATATTTTTCAAAATAGAATATTTAGAAAATTGATGAAATAAAAGGCAATTATAATTTACAAACACTTATCTTTTATATAATCTTAATTTAAATCTTGAATTGACGATACTAATAAAAAGGCAACTTCCATTTAAACAAGGTGGAGTTACATCTATTTTTTTATTAAAAAAAAATATCGCAAGACCCAAACGCTCAATTTGTGCGCAATATTACAAACATTGGCTTTAAGGATGCGTCATTACTCGTCTTCATTATGTATTTTATAATTCTGAATAGATGATTTTATTCAAAAGTGATGATAGTACCAAAATATACGACATTTAGTTTAAAAATCATATTCTATTCAGAATTATTTATAAATAAGAAAAGACAAGATATAGGACACGGCCCAGCAGCTTCTTAATTTAATTACTCTGTTTATAATTTAGATTAACCGCCACCTTTACGTGTGGTCAATGCAACCGGTCAGCTTGTAATTTTGATTTAACATGCAAGAGGGGAACACTATTGGATATATGTTTCTGCTGTCCCAAATGCGGCCAAGTTGCTTATCTTTTTATTCATATTATTAGGTATCTATTGAGTTTTTAATGAGGTGTGGTTTTTTTTAGATAATAGTTCCATACAAAATAAAATAATTTGTTAAAATATGAGAAAAGATCAGTTTGAAGAAAGTAAATTAACATTGAATTATATTAATACCATCGTTTATCTTGATATAATGGAAATTTGATTTCTAGAAGTACCAAGACTGTTATTTGATGGTTTAATTTTCATTTTATTAATAACTTTCCTCTTTTTTTTTGATAATATTAATGTAAAATTTAATGACTATTATTTATTTTGAACAATTTACATTTCAAGAAATTTCGGACCAATAGAATAATTATAAAAATTCCATATATCTAATCTACAACCAAGTCATTTGATGGATTAATTTAATTGTCTCATATCAAATATTATAAAATAATTTATATCTTTTAAAAAAAATTTTCTACTTTTCCATAACAAATCTAATATATCCATTAGTGTGGTAAAATTTATTGATTGGGTCGAATTAGCATGATTTTTGGTTGGGTTTTTGGTCAAAAAAATGAACCAAAACCAAAGCAACCAAATTGGTCTACCTGGTTGACCAAATCCATCGACCCGAGTACAGCATCGACCCGATTTATTTTTTATAAATTTGAATATTTTATTATTATCACATCAATATTTATCAACAAAAAAACATGATAATATTTAATATTTTTATTTATATATTATTATTATTATATTATGAAATGAAATTTATATTATATTATGAAAATGGTTTGATGTTTTTTAATAAAAAAAAAATGATATGCTGCTAAATTGTAATATCATTTTAACAATAAATTTGTGATTTTCACACCCAAAATTTTAAGCAAAATATAATCATAGTTCATTTGATAAGAATTTTAAATTTTGTAAATAAATTTTTTTTGAGAAATTCTTTTGTGAATTTTAATATAAATAAGCAATTTATAATTTTTTAAGAATTTTTTTTTTAATTTTTAAATTATAAATATATACTAATATATTATAAAATTTATTAAAACAAAATCTAAATATCTTTTATTTTGATTGGGATATATGAAAAAGAAAACTTAAACATTTATTTTGGTGGAGTTATTTTATATTTTCACCATCAGGCTCATTTCTCAAATTATTTTTATCATATACTAAGATTTTTGCATATTCTGATAGTAAATAAAAAATTATTTAAGAGTAATATCATTTTATTTGAGATGATTATGACTATGTAAATGATAGTGAGGAAGAAGATTTTATATATTCTGAATTAGATGAAGAAGAAGATATGCTAGTTGAAACAGACAATAAACTTAAATATTATTTAGGTAATATGGAATTATTTATCATATCTATTTCTCTGTAAAATTAGCTAAAAATAAGGTGACTCAATGGAAAAAGGATTGTAAATCAAAGAGTAAGAACACGTCAGCAAAATTTAATTTTACAAATGCCAGGAGTAAAAGAATATGGGAAAGAAGCTGACACCCCCAGAAAAATGTTTTGATTTGTTCATTTTACCAAAAATGATTGAAGAAATTATTTATCACAAATGAAAAAATTAAAATTATAAGTAAAAACTACACTGATCAATATGAAAGTTCTACTAAAGAGGTTGATGTAATAGAATTCAAGGCATTATTGGTAATTCTTTATTTAGCTGGAATTTTTAAATCAAAAAATCAAGATATGTCAGATTTATGGAAATCTGATGGGTTTGGAATTGAGATATTTAGAGCAACAATGAAGAGATTCAGATTTCTAATTCATACAATAAGATTTGATGACATATTAACAAGAGAGAAAAATGGTAGACAAAGCAACTCACATTAGAAATATTTTTCAAGAATTTGTTGATAACTGTTCTACAGATTTTATACAATATCAGAATATGCAACCCTAGATGAAATACTTCCAGCATTTCGTGGTAAATGCCCATTCAGGCAATATATGCCAAATAAACCATCAAAATATAGCATAAAATTATACTCTTTATAAAAAAACAAAATATTTTTGTCAAATATGTAAAATAAATTTATGCTTAGATCACTAATATTTTATGTAATAAATGTTTTGCATGTCAAGCATATTTCAATGTTCTATATTTTTTTATATTTGAATGTATTAGTGTAATTTTTTTTTATATAGAAGAATAAAGATCCTTATTATGAATTATCATTATGATGGATAAGTTATTTTTTTAATTATATATTTGAAATTTAAAAAAAGTAAAGCTTTTTTAAAAAAATTTTGAGAAATTAATTTTATTACATCCGGTGGAAAATCTGAAGTGATAGAACTATATTGGTTGAGTCAGGCAAATATTTTTTTATTTTAATCATATTTATTTACAGATTCTATGAACATTATTACTCAATATTGATAGTTATCATAACTTACACTAAAGAAATTAAACTTAAAATCAGCCATCAAACACCTTTCAAGTAATTAAATTATACTGTAGTTCTCGGGTATAGGCTCTTTTTTTGCCCCACTCATTTTAATAAGTCTTTAGAGGTTTTGCACCTACAAGTACGTGCGGCTTGCCCACAAACGTGTAGAGGGCTCCTCATATTTTTTACTTTTATACCCAAATTAAATTATTCCAATTAGATGGAAATGAGGAAAACATAGCTTAGCTCTGTTGAACCTACAACGCTAGAGGGCAGAAGCGCTATATATCACGTATATTAACGGAATCGTCGTTTCCTTCTATAAACCACCCTTAGCACACAACCACCTAAGTAGACCTAAGAAAGAATATTTAGCTGATATGTGATATATTTAATCCCTGACTAAACCACAGACGGCACTCGAAAACAATAATTATATTGTATATAATGAAAATCAGTGTTTGACTGACTCGCCTCTGAATGATATCTAAAATGATAATCGTTCTTAAAATATTTCTAACATGAAGGTGGGGGGTGGGGGGGGGGGAGAAATTTATTGCATATTAAAATTTTAGGAAAGTATTCTCTTATTCATTATACACAGTCAGTATCTATTTTATAATTAAATAATTTTATATTTTAATCACTAGAACAACTTTCTTGTTAGACCCGACCCTCTTAGTTCAAATAAAAATATTTTAATCATATATAAAAATAATTATCTCATCTAGAAACAATTTCATTACAAAAAAAATGATCGAATATAACCAAAACTCGTTTAGATTAATGTTGGGTACAAGTCGGGCCATTATAAAATATCCGAAAATGAGATTTAAACTATTAATAATTGTTCATAAATATAAAATGCTAAATAAATACCCAAACTTAATATAAATTTTATTTAAAAATATAAATTTTAACAAAACAGGACTGAAAATTCTTGGAAAAAAAAAATATTATATAAACCTACAAATAACGGAATATTTAGGTTCTTCTAGTGTTAAAACCCTTTCAATTAACAAAATAGTATAGAGATCCATCAGCTCTACTTTAAGTGTATAAACAATGTTAGGAGAATTTTTTTTGTTACACTAAATCAGGATTTGGGAGAATCGTGTGGAGGCTTCTTTAATTATAGAGGAGTGTGTGGCGATGGTTTAAAATGCACGGAAGTATCTTCCTACACTGATCATTACCTCAGAATTGGAAAATGCGTTTATGAAAATCAAGAATTAACTACTTATAATTGGAATTTGGGACCTCCCCCTGCTTATGATGAAAATTACCCTAAGTTTTTTATAAACCGCTATAGACTCAAAAAGAGGGTATACGATATTATTAATGTTTATGTATTTGTTAATTAGGGATGTTAATTAGGAAAAAAAATTATATAAAAATCTATTTTTAAATTATCTTTTTAAATCCTAAATTCAATATTTTTTAAAATTATTACAGGGTGAGAAAAAGAAGAAAAGCATATTGAGAAGGTGGATTTCCAATTTCTAGATATTTTTTTTCCCTTCTCCCTAATAGTTTATCTTTTTCGTTCAAGTTTTAATTTGTATATAATGATAATAAGATTGTATTTATTATAATAAATTGTTATGAAAATTATTATAAACTTTTGAAATTATATTTAAAAAACTATTATAAATTCTTAAAATTAAAAACCTAATAAAATGCAATATATACCATGTATCCCACTCATAAAAAGATAAAGTACAAAAGATCACCCTGTAAGGTGCCTTCGATTTGATAAATTTAATGAAGTTTGGAGATTGTGTTGTTAAAAAGTCGAGGTTTTGCAACTTTAAATTGGGTGGCTCAATGAGCAACATGAGTTGGCTTCAGAGTCCCCTCAATAAATCGGCTTTAGTTGGCTAGAGGTGTTCTACGGCTAACTCAATATTTTAGCCAAAAATAAGGCATAGCCTCAAGATTTCGTTAATAGATGTCCAACCTTTCTGCCATCCATGAGCATAAGACTTGCGTTATATTTTTGGCTAAAATATCGGGTTAAGTTGGCTCAAATTTATTTTGAATCGGTCTACTATTATTATTACTTTGAGGTGCAATTGACAAAATTTATGCCATTATTTAGAGCCTTAATTGCACCTAATTGCACTTCTATCCGGACATCAGCAGAATGAACCGTTCGTGAGTTATGAGCAAAAGGAAAGTGTGAAATTTTGATGTTGGCAGAACGACTTGAGGTGCAATTAACAAAAGTTATGCCATTATTTAGAGTCTTAATTTCACCTAATTGCACTTCTATCCGGACATCAGCAGAATGAACCGTTCGTGAGTTATGAGCAAAATAAGAAAATGTTGGCACTTTGCCAAAACCGAAAATAAAAGAGATCCTTTTTTGAAACTTAACAATAATGTAGTATTTGATTTACTCTTTAATATTCTCAACCCGGATATCCGTATGTATAACCGTAACCGAGCTATACCTATTTAAAAAACGTGAAGTTGGCAGAACGACTTGAGGTGCAATTAACAAAAATTATGCCAATATTTAGAGCCTTAATTGCACTTCTATCCGGACACCAGCAGAATCAACCGCTGGTGAGTTATGAGCAAAATAAGAAAGTGTTGGCACTTTGCCAAAACCGAAAATAAATTAGATTACCTTTTGAAACTTGGCAATTAATTAGTTTACAATTTGTACTTTAATATTCTAAAAACGGGATATCCGTATCATTAACCACAAGCGAATAATATTTATTTATCTGAGAAAAGTGAAGTAGGCGGAATTATTTATAAAAAGTGAGGTGCAATTAGGGATACTTATGCCAATATGTAGCCCTTTAATTGAACATTAAGAATCTATAAACGGCATATCAGCAGAATTAACGGCTAGTGATTTATGAGCAAAATAAGAAAGTGTTGGCACTTTGCCAAAACCGAAAATAAATTAGATTACCTTTTGAAACTTGGCAATTATTTAGTATTTGATTTACTCTTTAATATTCTCAAACCCAGATATCCGTATGTATAACCGTAACCGAGCTATAGCTAGTTGGATCTAGTTTGGTAGCAGAAAAATTATATAAAATTATGGAAAATGACAATTGGAAAGTTGTGAAAAAAAATTAATAGAAAGAAGTCTTCTTAATTATTTTATTAAATTATACTTTTTTATTCGAAAGGTATTCCTTAATCTAAGGAAGATTATACATAAATCTGCCATCGCTTTAGATGATAAAATCCCGCTAAATGAATTTCTGTCTGTGAAGAATAATGCTATATCTCACGAAACTAAGAAAATTTGGCTAAATAGTCAAATCTTAAAATTTTAATCATATTGAATTTAATATTAAATAAAATAATAAACAATTGTATATTTTATTCAGTTTACATTTAGATAATTAAGTAAACTCTTCAAGTTCAAGTAGCAAAGAAAACAATTAAAATAAGAATTATGCCAATCTGATTTACCTATTTGATTGTTAATCAAACAGTTTATGTATATTTCATTTCAGGTTGTCAATGCATGTATAATTTATTTTATCTATTTTAATAAAATATACAATTAAATTTACTCAATTTCATAAATAAAGTGGATAAATTTTTAACTCTAATCAACATTTTACCTTCTCCATTCAAATGAGGCTAAGGGAGAATTTTTAGATTATTGAAATAGTCTAATCGAAAAAAAATCAATCATTACTCTGAATTTATTCAAAGCTGAATTAATGGTAAAGTTGACATGAATTACAAAGAGAACGGCTAACCCAATATTTTAGCCAAAAATATTAAGTAGGCCTGATATTTTGCTCATAGATGGCAGAAAGGTTTGAACATCTATTTATGAACTCTCGAAGCTTGAATAATATTTTTGGCAAAAAATTGGACCAACCATTTTTAATAAGCAAAAAGTTTAACAACACTATTTGCAAAGATAAGAAAGTTTTTAAAATACATCCGATAAATGTGTAGAGATTTGTATTTAATTTTTCTATATTTTGACTTTGTAAATATGCATAATATTAAATAAAGATTAATAAATTAGTAATTTGAAAAAAAAATTCATCAATACTTATATAATATGTGTTTCATTTGCTCCAATTAATCCTCCTTTTTAAAATCACTTTGATCATTGAAAATCCTGCAAACTCATTTTTAGAATATAGCAGGTTTGTATATACCAATATCATCAATTTTAAAATAACCTAACCTCACGCAATATCTCCAACCAATGTTTAACCATATATAGCAATAACTAAATGATATTACCCATCACGTTGAGTAATATCATTAATGAATTTATATTCTAAATACTAGTATAATTATAAATAACAATGATACAAGAAAAATCATGTTAACTTATATTGGGCCTATTCAAAAACAAAATCTTATAGTGCATTATTTATATTTGATTCGTTTTTGTACGAATAATAAAATTTACTATTTACATTTGATTGAATTCAAATACAAAATTAAAATAAATTTAATTTATATCCAACCCAATTTTTAAAGTTTTTCTTATTGTTCTTTCTTTATATGACATCAGATTTAGGTACCCATTCTAAATTGCTGAAACAAAAATCGCTGAATCTCACTTATATCTCTAATTAAAAAATTTTCTACAAGCAAGATTCCCAATTACTTAAAACTTATCCCAAAATTTATGACAACAAATTAGTTCCAAAAAAGAAAAGCCTTTCATTTCTATATAAATTAATCATATCAACCATTAGATAGAAAGGTCATCAATAAAAGTATGGTCAAATAATTCTTTATTCTAATTTAAAAAATCGAATCATTTACAATTCAATTTAACTTAAATATATATGATAAAAAAAAATTTCTAATTTGCCTCTATTATGATTACTTATTCTGACCTAAAAAAAATAAACTTATTCACATACTCTCATGGGCAAAATGCCCATCTGGTCCTATGGACAGTCTACCTCTGTATTTCTTTTTAGTAAGTCACCTGATTTGGAAAATGTTTATTCACAAAGAACTCAAGTTGTTTTCAAATAATATCTAACTGGTAGAGATAGTCAAGGAAACTTATTATTGTGTACATATGAATAGATATTTTAGAATAGTTAAACTATGTAAATTCCCTATCTATGAACTTAAATTTAAAAAAATTACCATAGTTATAATATTAAGGCAAATATTATTTTATGAGAGTAAACAAATGTATTAATAAAAAGGGTTGATAAATCTAAATAAATTAAGTAGATCTGTTTGACTGAAAAGGCTGAACGAAGCCAACCATGGGACAAATTCTAAAAACTAAACCAAGAAAACTGGGCAGTTGACCTTCAGATGCTGCTTAATAAAATTAAAATTTTTTTTTTTTCAAATCTTGTATAAATAAATTATAATTTATAAGGCTCAATATATTTTTCAGATTTCATTCTTGAATAAAATTCTTTTACATTGTACAAAAAATAATTTATTTAAAAAAAATATAAATAGTATAATGTATAAATAAAGTAATACAAATTATCTTGTAATATCAAAGCATGTATCTAATACGCATTAAATTTTTACTATAAATGAAGGCCCATCAAGCCCATTTTTTAGATGTTTATTATTATAAGTTTTAAAATGTTTATTTTTAATTGCATTTACCTTCAAAATTTTAATTTTGTTTTTCTTCATTTGATTCAAACTCAGGCTAAAAAGAATAAAAATATTATACAAAAAATAATTTACTGTTTTAGAATCCTAATATTTGTTTTTTTTACTATGGGTTTATTTGATGAAGAATTTATAAAAAACACTGGCTGAATTAACAATGGTATACCTATAATAGTAATATATAAACAATTGCAAATATTATATAAGTTTAATATATATTAACCATCAATTTTCTTATTATTATATTCATTTATTGCTTTGATTGCATGTTGTTTTTCCTTATACACAAATTCAATAAGTCCTAGCCCATATGATTTATAATTCTTGATTTCACCTATTTTTTCAAAAAGTTTAATGATATCATCATTTGTAACTGAGGGTGGAAAATTTGAAACCTTAATTTTAAATTCATCTGAGGAGCTGATATCCTATAATAAAATAGCATAAAAATTGTAAAAAAATATATTACTTCAGTTTTATATTGTTCTGTTATATTAATATAGTTTGGTATTTCATGATTTCCCTGTGGGTTTTGAATAGTAATTTTCAATGGGATATATTGTCTAATTGAATATATATTGTCAGACTATAAAAATGTAGCTATATACATAAAGTAATTATTACCTTGTTATAATATTGGTTTCGTTTCCGATTAACAATACTCCTAGCATCCTTGCAAGTTTGTATTTCAATTATTCTTTTTGCCTCAGAATTTGCTATGAACATTTTGTTCTAAATAATCGATATTAGAAAAAATGTAAAATACTTTGACATAACTTTGATTGCAAGCTAATCTAGATATTATTATTTCGATCACTTGACTATTAGTAACTCCATTTTGAACAAATTGGACGAGTTGGACGAAAAATACGATGAAGTGTCTTACGATCAAAGGCATCCCCCACCCCCATCAACCAATGAAAAAAACCAGGGAATTTTATAAATTTTATTGTTCCAAAAAAATAGAAAGCAATTTCCAAATTTTGTAATATTTGTCTTCAAGAAAACACTAGTACCTATGCCAATGGAGTGATCTAAAGCTCTATGCCCCCATTTTTTTTTAAAGAGAAGGGGGTGGGGGTAGCCTTCCATAATGGTTAAGAGTAAGAAAATGAGGAAAGAGGGGGTAAATCTAGGTATGTTGCCTTTAATTTTTTTCTCTCCTGAAGAGACTTGTAAAAACAATTCAGATATGTAAAAGAATACTCTGGTGAGCAAAAAAATTAATTATAAATTTTTAAACATTCCCATTCATATTGAGAAGGCTTACTACTCTATAAAATAGAAATCAAGTAGTGAATATTTGAAGGTTTCAGTTAAATGGGAATAGAGTTTTTTTTAAAAAGAAGCATTTATTATGGTGTAAAAAACCTAACAATCAATAAATATGTAACTAAAACAACTTCATTATAATAAGAAGCTTTAGATATATCAATGTGGTGTAGTGAAATTTTAATAAGATTCTCTAGTTTAAAACGTAATGCAATTTTTGTAAATTTTATTCTATTTTTTGTAAATCTTGTTCTATTCTAATTTAATTACACTTTTCTTTTTTAAAAATATTTTTTGAATTTTATTTTCTGTCCGAACTATTAAAATATCTAATATTATAAATCCCATTATTTTGTAACTTAATTATTCGTATCTTATTTAATTCCAGAACAATAAGCGTAACCAGTGTCTACATGAGCGGGAGGGGTAGGAACAGTTTGCATCCTATATTTTTGAGAGGGGTAGGGGATAGGCTGCTTTAATGGGGGTAGGATAAATTTTTTGGGTGGTTATCTATTAAATTTTGAGATGAAATAGGACAAAATTTATTGCTGTAAAAATTAATACTTTTATTATAGATTTATTACAATACAATTCATCGACCAAATCTATATATTGCAAACAATCATACACATTGTTTTCCAAATAAAACTTTTTGCTACATTTAAAAGGTTTAGATATTTCAGCAAGCTCATAATGGCATAATAATTAATTCATTTTAAATAATGGAGGTTTTAATTGAATTTATTATCTAAAAAATAAATTCTGTATATTCACAAAATATCGATAGTTGGTATTAGAGATAGATTAATTTAAGTTATCCTAAATAAATTCTCTGAAAAACGTATCAATAAATTAAAAAGGTGAAAATAATAATAGACAGACACCGCCGCCGAAGGCGGCGAAATTTTTAGGGGGTAGGCAAATGTTATTGAAGGGGGTTTGCATCCAGTGAAAATCCTGTCATGTAGACGCTGAGCGTAACGAAGGAGTGGCCCACCTCTTAGAATTTTTATTTCCATAAATATCATATCTAGAGCTCATAAAAATTGCTCTCTAAACAACAACCCCTATTCTTCCCAAAATCTTAAATACAATATTATATCACGATAAAAAAAATTAAAAACCGGTTAAATATTTTTTAAATTAATAATAATTATTTAAAAATAGAAATTATGCCCAAATTTTTATTACATACAAATATATGACAGTTAAAGGCTTATAATCGGTGAACTCATGGGAGTAGCCATGACAGGCAAGGGAATTCCCCTTATTTCCTGTTCTCGTTCCCCCAATAGACCCCCCCCCCCCATCCTTTCTATATATGTTTTCAATATATCAATATAAATAATAATTGGAAGAAATAGTAATAGTTAATAAATTTTTAAAATAACGACTAAGATTCACAATTTTTTGTAAAAAAAAGAAGCATTTTCATAAAAAAATTAAATCTCAAAATTAATATAAAAATCTTTTATAGCCAAAGGCCCACAATACCTAGAGACCTCCGTTAAAATTTAAGGAGAAAACTCCAACTAATAGCCCCCCCCCCACCCTTTCTTTATCACAATTCTGGATATGCCTATGGGCCAACCTTTTAAAATATTATTATAAATATTCTATATCGCATTTTATTTTATAACTTTATTATATCTTATTTTATGTCTGAACATTTAATTGTAACAATTTAGGCTAGAATAAATGATTGTTTAAATGCAGTTCAACTTGTATAAAGTTATATAAAATAACACTTTATGTTTAAATTCTTTGATATAAATAAATCAATTATACATTATATAATATTATTTTTCTTATTAGAAACGCTAGTTTTTGTTAAAATTAATTTAAAATATTTTTTAGATTTGTTATTGATATGATATGTATGACTAAAACCATAACGAAAAAGGATACTATTGTCCCAGATATCATTGTAAAAACGAAAGTCGTGCATTTATCTCCTTGCTAAAATCTCATTGGATCTGACGTGAAGGCTATTCGTCAACTCTATAAACCAATAAAAAATTTTATCTATTGAGATTAGTCATACAGAGTGGGGCATTAATTACATGATTAAAAATATAGGACGGTTCTAATATTAAATAAAATACTATTCTAAACTCATATTTAATTTTATAAATATATTTTATATTTAAGTATCGTTGATCAGCTGTTGAAAAGCCATTTTGGTTTTAGACATAAAAAAAATGTATAAATTTATAAAACTGATTTTTTAAAAAAAATAGTTTTCATAAAATTTTAATACAAATTATTTATATGGAAAATCAAAATGACAATAACAATAACAATCAATGATATATATAAAACTTATGAGAAACAATTTAAATAAATGAATGGTCAGTTTAGGCCACAATATCTGAATTGTAAAATAAACCCCTTTTTAATAAAATAAGAAAAGTTTAAAAAATTATAATAATTTGTTATATAATATTTCATAATTCATTAGGGCTTTCCAATTCACATATATTTATTACCATACCAATTCAAAATTAAAAATATTTTTTAAAAAGCCGATCCTATAAAAAACTAACTTGTTATTATTATAATTTTCAACCTTTTAATTTAATTTTAAATATGATCAGAATATTTCCTTTTGTAACTTCCTTGTAAAATAAGTATTCCAAAGAATCTTTCCTTGCATTCACAGTTAGCGCGAATTCGAGGCAAAGTATACAAAACTTAATGTAGAGGTTTTATATTATATTTTGTATACTTCGCAACAAATCGCTTGACCTGTGAATACAGAGTTACTATTATTAAAATATCCCCTGCTTATATTCTGGTAAATTAATATTTATTTTAAAAGAAAGTAAATAAATTCTATTAGAATTCATTTAGTGTAATATTAATATCAATCTTACTACAAACAA
Organism: Gordionus sp. m RMFG-2023; assembly: GCF_954871325.1. NCBI lineage: Eukaryota > Metazoa > Nematomorpha > Gordioida > Chordodea > Parachordodidae > Gordionus > Gordionus sp. m RMFG-2023. The sequence continues at coordinate 10,174,966 of NC_088775.1, read as the reverse complement.
TATATAACTGAATTAAATAAAAAAAATAATTAGCCAATATTTTAAAAACAATTTAACAATAATTTATTGCAAATTTTATAAATTTAATTTTTGAGTGTTTTAAATTTTTTTTAAAGAAATGATTTAATTATTGTTTATTTTTTGTTTTTTACATTAGGCTGTGTCAACAATATTTTAAAAAAATCAATTCGCAAATCTTTAAAACTTTTTCGAAAAAGAAGAAATAAACTTTTTTTATATAAAAATATAAACATGTCTAAATATAATTCCAAAAATTTATCATACTATTTCATTAAAATTTTAAAACTTCTGAAAATTTGAAAACTTTTCTAATTTTTTAAAAACGATTTTGGACATATCCTTAAGAAAAGGTCTTTTTACATAGCTCTGAGCTGATTCGTTTTTTAAAAAAATGTAAAATAGTTGCAACACTTTTATAAAAATATTTTATATCTATATTTATTAAATTATATATTAACTTAGTTTACAATAATTATTAAATTATAAAACACTAAAATATTAAAAATACGTAGACTGGGAAAAATTGCCGCTAGTTGATGTGACTATTGGCTGAAATATAAAGTTATTTAATTTTGAATTTATTAATTTTTTTATTTTCCCCGATAATAAGAGGGTTTGAATTAATTGATGAAAGAAAGGAGGAGACGGAGGTTGCGTCCCAAATAGGGGTACAGGTTAATCCGTCGGGTCTGAGGTTGTCCTGCAATAAACGGTTGGTTGGCTAGAGGATGTTGAGTATTTTAGCCTTATTAAAAGAGTTATGGATGATTATATTAATTGCTTTATGCCGGAGATGGCGACTTTGGCTGCAAGTGCAGTTTAGGCCGTGTCGGGCTTTAGGTTGAACGGGTATGTTGTTGCATTGGTGGCAAGGTTATTGCTTTGTAAGCGAGTCTAAATCCTATTTCAGTTGGTCATTAATTAAAAAATTAACTAAGGTTTGGCTTGGAAGTGCTTTGAGCTATTAATGCCGGCCATATTTATCGTTGAATTGTAATAGTTGTATGTCGTTAATATCGGAAGGGTTAAGGCAATTTTGTAGTTTCTTTACTAGGGGTTCGATAATAGATTTGTTGGAAATTTTAGTTGGAAATGTAAATCCGTCTGGGGTGAGTTGATTCCATCGTTCGATTGCTGCTGTTAAAAGATCATCATTGGATTTATGAATGATGAGATCGTTGATTTGAAGGGTAGGCAATTTGAGATAAATAAAGATATGAATAATATTTCTAAGGGATCAAGCCCGATGCCACCTATTTTAGTAGGTAATTGGGCAAGGTGCCAATTAAAGTCCGATAATGAAAGGTTGAGGATTATTTCTATAAAGGTTTTTAAGCGAATATTGTGTTGTTTGAAAAATTTTGAGGCGGTGAATGAGGAGGATGATTGGGAAAGCTGCGAGATTTTAGGTAGATATAAACACTTTTAATAAGTAAAAAAGTTGGTGCAATGAAATATGATTGACGAACTTTTCCAGGTTTTGAATTTCAGAAAAAGTTTTATTGATAATTTTTTCCTATAAAGTAATTGGGAACCCAAGAGTTGGATATTTTCTTTCTCGATAAAAGTGTAATCTTTAAATAAATCAAAGTGTATCTCGGGGTTGAGGGAACATATTTCTGTTTTGGTTTTATTAGTGTGCTAAAAATAAATTTAAAAATCCGATATGGTTTTTAAATGCCGATCGGATTTTCTAGAAATAAGCTCGTTCGGGTACCGATCTGATACATTTGAATATCTCTAATTTTTATATCATTCATTTATTCCGCAGGGTTCTAAGGAGAACGCACGTGAATTATACGAATCCTATCCTCGCATAATATTGCTGGTTTTTTTTGCAAGGAAGCCGACAAACTTTTGTTACCCAGATGAGAATAATAAGGGGGATTTTTTTCCTACTTATTTCAATGTATTAATAAAATTTATATTATATAATATGCAATAAATAAAATATTTATATTAAATAGAATATTAAGAATAACATAAGGAATGCACCTTATCTTGCAGTTATTCTTATAAGCAATTCTTGCAATTATTATCTTCCAATCACATTCTAATTTTAAAATATATTGCCTCAAAGTCTATTAATGGATTAGATCTATTTATAATTAAGGATATGGCTGAAATATAAAAAGATCAATAGAATATATATATAACTGTAAATAAATGCAGAACGATAATATAATTTTCTAATATAATTATTTTACATTTTTTTAAATTCATATTAGTAAATAGAATGAAATTAACAAGCAGATTTAAATTTAATACATAACATTTAAAAATTCGGGCCATGAGCCTGGTTTAGACCTAAAAAAAATTATCATCGTTCGGACGAGCTGCTGAAAAAAAAATCTAAGTTGCAGGGAACTAATTAAGGTTATTCCTTACATAAAGGAAGTAACATTTCGGGGCATTTTACAAAATAAGATCACTTTAATAACATAAATGATTTATTAAATTTTATTGCATTGTTTTTCAAATTTCTTGTTTAATATTAGAAATTAATAACATGAAATTGTATAATGCAGCCTCTCTCAATAATTTTAAAGTCTTATGTTTGATAGATATTCCATAAAAGATCTCTGGTTAGATATATTAATTAATATATCTTTTTGCTCAAAATAATTTGATATTAAATTACGCCTCATATTATAAGTTGAGGATAAATCATAGGCTAGCAATAGCAGTTTGATACCGATATTTTATATTAATTAAATTATTAAAATCATTATCTTACAGTTGTAAATGGAATTTTAAAAAAACATTTAATTTTCATAAGTAATTACATTTTGAAAAATAATTTTATGGAGAGTTTATATTATACATAAAAAAACATTTTCATAAATCATTAATTAAAATAAATATTGATATAATAACATTAAATCGAAGGAAAGTATATGTTTTTTTGCATACAAATTCAGAGAACAAGGTAAAAATTTCTTTTAAAATTGTTGATATTAAAAGCAGTAATAATTGATATGAATAAAATTCTACAAAAAAGATAAAAACAAATATTTTTTTTTAAAAGCCTGAATTATTCTAGAGAAAGTATGCATTGGAAGGAGATAAAATTAATCATTTAAAAAAAATATGTATGTTGTAATGATAATTTGTTTGTACCTTGTAAAAAAAAATAGTGAAAATATTAAATGGGTTTCATGTACTTTGACTAGGGGGGGGGGGTGTAGGTTCCATCGCTTTGCAATTTAATTATAAGATCTTTTACAGTATACTATAAAATATTAATAATAAATTCTTTTTAAAAACAATAATAATATATTATGCTATAAGAGTCAAGATAAATATACCTATGAATAACAAGGTTTATGCGAATACATGGTCTTGCATTTTTTTGAAGAAAAGGAACTAAATAAAAAATTAAATCTTTGTTCACAAATATAATTTTTAATACAAACATATTACAGAAAAATAAAATATTGCGAGCAAAAAAATAGGATGCCCATCTCATTATTGGGTTAATATAAATAATATAGAGATTACTATAAATATAATTTTTTTTATAATATAATGTTTAATTTTGGTTTAAAAGGGTATAAGCATAAATGGCGCGCTTATCATATAGCATAGTCTGATAGGATTTTCTAATAAAAGTGAGGGGGAAGGGGGGTTCCTGACTATGCCTATATGATACATAAATAAATATTTGGTTAAATATATAATTCTTATAAATGTCAAATCGTACGTAATTAATTCACATGATTTTATCATTCTAAAATATACATTTTAAAATAGTGTTTTAAATAATAAAAACCTATTTCAAAATAACGCAATAAATATTTTCCAAAAATCCGTTACACGGGATGGTAACTCTTCATCAGAAGAGGATAATTTTCGTCGGATTCATCCACGTCATCTCTTTTATTCGATTTTCTGGCGTGTTCTTTATCGCCTTTTGATTCGTCGCAATACACTTCTACATTCTTATCATTATGATTGGCGGATAAAATATGACCAAAATTATTAGATTTCCAGATTTGATTATTTTTTCCTTGACGATGATTAATTGTTGTCTTTAGAATAGATGATTTTATAAGCCTTTGAATCGAAGTTTGAAATAGTTTAGATAAAGAGCTGTATTCGCTTTTCGGTAAATCTAGGTCGAATTCGTTTTGTTCTCGAACATGGTAATTCGTGGTGAAAGTGCTTTTAGAGTATTTCTAAAATTACCATGGAAAAATAAGCAAATTTTTTAATTAATATAGATCAAAAAATAAACAACAGTTTCATAATTATTTGGCGATTCCATCATAATTTAAAATCTAACTATGATTCTGAATAACCTTAAGAAACATTAGCAGATTATATTGTATGTATAAGGCATATATACTATTTTACTTACATTATAATAAAACAAAACGGTGAGACTCATGTCAACCACGGATAGGGGCAAAACGGTGTTTTTTCCATGAGGTATAAATTTATTCCTTTCGAATCGCCTAACCATATCAGAGTCTGGGAGAAAATTCTGCAAGGAAGTTAGGAGTGGTTGTGGGATCAAAGAATTCCGAACAAAGTTGGCACTCCTAATTTTATCACTACTCTCCTTGTAAGTATTACATATAGAGCTGAGGACATTATTCTTAAGGAATGAACTTTGGCCATTTACTAATAAATCGTTGGCTACCATTGCGTAACTGAAGGTGTAAAGTTTTATTTATTTTGAATCAGAAAAAATATAGTAATTTGCTGATTAATATCTAGATTATTACATTTTATCAAGCAAAAAGAAAATCATGACTTAGAGGTACCCATTTCCAGGCCTGGCCTGCGTTTTTAAATTTTTTGACCCTGCAAAGAAAACTTAGCAAAATTAAAGTCATATTTTATATAATTTTACAACTTGATCCAGCTCGATTTTTATTTTATTGGCCTGGCGCCTGGATTAATTTTATAAAAATGAATTTTTTGAGGCGCAGGTCAAGAGATCTCGATAGAATTGAAATTTTAAAATATGATAAAACTATAAATTACCCTCCCCCAAGTGTGGACATAACCAGAAGCGAATCCATCAAACAATTTTCGTTCACATTATTTTCTTCATCTAATATTTCGTTCACTCCCTCATTTTTACTTTCCTTTAATCCGCCGAAATTATTGCCACGCTTTTGGTTGTTCACACCCAACGTGTCCCCTGCAGGTTTCTTTTTCTTCGGGCTCAATTGATCTAAAACGTTGATTTCTTGATTATCATGACCTGCCGCAAGATAATTTATTAGAGAAAGTTTAGTTTTATCCACGACTGGACAGTAAGGGAAAAGAGGTCTATTGGATAACGTATAACTATCCCGAGTTAAGTTACCATGACTTGATTGGCTTTGAAAGTTATCATTATCTGATCGGCAACTGCAGGCCGAGTCAGCACTTTGATCTAGTTTCATAAGCTTTAAATCTATTTGAAAAAATATTACATATAAAAGAATAATTTGTTTTAAACGAAATCTGACAATTTTTTTAAAACAAACTTTGCCCTATCTCTGTGTATTCTTCAGTGTTGTTAAAATTAGTTGCGGTAGTTTTAGTGGGCTACTTTTTTTGTAAAATAGTGATAGCAGTAGCTCGCTATCGCTACTTTCAATTTTACATAATAAATACATTTAAAAATTATTAAAATATATTTTTTAAAATCTAAAATTATAATCCTTTTATTAATTTTGAAATTTATATTTAAAAATATACATTATAAATCTAGTTAGCATTATAAATCTAGTTATTAAAAATGTATGAGATTGTTGAAGATAGCGAAATTTCTTTAAAAAATGAGAAAAATATAGATTATCCTTTCCCAAAATTCAAAAAATACTTGAATTTTGAAGAAAAAATTACTACTGGATATCGGTTTCAATGCAAGATGTGTCGCAAAATTTTATCCTCAAATCATACAAGCAGCTTTAATTTGACAAAACATTTAAAGGTAGTATATTAAACAAATTTAATATCAATGTGTAGGCTAATCATTAATTTTTAAAATAAATTTAAATCAAAGACCGATCATTTTTTTTATATATTCATATTAGTTAAAACATTTTAAAATAGTTATTTCAATTATTTATGCACTTATCTCCTACATAATTTTTATTCTAAGTATACTGTTATAATTTTAGACTGTTCACACCTCAAATTATAAAGAGATTGAAAAATATCTCAAAAGTTTGGGGGTAATGGAAGAAGATACATCCACTTAAACAAAATTAAGCAATTTAGATTCATCAACACCAGGTGTATCTTTAAAAATGGCTGACAAAGTCATAATGAACTTTATAAAAGATAGTGTTCAACCATTATCCTTAGTGGATAATGGTTCTTTTATAAAGATGATAAACACTTTTTCTCCACGTACCAAGATATTTTGCCAGCAGACATTGATGGCAAGATCTTTAACATTATATCTATCAGATCTACATCTGTACAACACCAGATTGCTGGACGCACAATAGAAGGTAAAAATGTTTATTTTCTGATTTATAATATGATATTCATATTTTTAGAGCTTATTTAGGTGACCGCACATTGGATTGATTCAAAAAATATAAAACGAAAATCTATAGCATTAGCTCTAAAAAGAATAATTGGCTGTCAGACTTATAACATTATAGCAAATATTATTTCAGAAATCCATATGTCTTACAAAATTAAGAACAAGGTTTGTAAGATGATTACAGATAATGGGTCTAATTTCCTGAAGGCTTTCAGGTTTTAAATTTATAATAATTTTTTTATAATATGATATAAATATAGAATATTTAGTGAAGATAATAACAATACTTGTAATATTCATGACAATGAAATGTTATTATTATTAAAGTGCAATAATAAATATATGTAACAAATTATAGTCATGTTTTTATACCAATATTTTATTTGTGGAAATAAAGTTAAGTGAAAAATATTTTTTAAAAAAATCAAAATAGCGTAAAAAGTAGCTAATAGCGCGCTACTCATCTGAAAACGATAGCACTAGCGCGCTACTTTTAAAAGTAGCGTTTAACAACACTGGTATTCTTATTTTATATTCCTTATAAATTTCTAGATAACACTTAGTCCTTCTGTTTTCTCTTACCCATAGAACCGTATCATGCAAACAAACAAGATAATTAAAACAAAGTAAACGTGTCAAATATGGATTTTATCAAATCAAACCATTGTGCAAAGGTGAGTAAGGGGGTAGTCCATTGGCCAGCGAACAAACATCACCCACGCCTTCAATTTCAATCGTATAATTTCGGAAAAAGTCCACGATTTCTAAGCTTTTAGGTGCAAGAGCTTTGCAAAGTATCCAAGGATTCAAAACTGGACTGAGTGTTTCGAGCAAAAAGTGAGCCAATTTGAGTTCGAAAAATCGAGAACAAAAAGCGTCCCGGATGATTTCGCCCCTTTGAAAATCTTCGGTTTTGTTGAATGCAGAGGAAGAAACGAACCAATCAGCGGGCAAATAATGAACATGGGCCAATACCTTTTGAAGGGAAGAAGATCTTTGGGTGGGAACGTTGAGAAGTGGGCATTCATCACCGTCAGGGTCCGGTCCAGTCAAAGAGCGACAAGCGCCGTATATTATTCCTAAGGATGGGGGGGGGGTGTAATTTAAATCCCATGATTAAATTATAAAAATTAGGAGTATATAAAACATATTTATAAAATAAAAAATACCATAACTTAACTTGCTTAAATCAAATAAATTATGTTATGAAACTTGAATAAATAAAGGTTTTACCCAAAAGCGTTAGAAGTGTTAAGAGAGCTGATGCCTCATTGCCTTGATTCTTGATTTGTGTTTGCGCTTGACTCGTAAAAGCTATCGTAGCAGAAATTACAAGAACAGCTATAATGAGAGAACCGCTAAAAAATGCTCCAAATTTAGCTATCAGAATAGTTAAACGGGAGTTGAAGGAAGCGGCAAATCGAATCGAGTAAGGGTAAGCCCTAGCTAGCCTAACCTTTAACTCGTGCTCTGGTTCGTTGTAATGGCGAAAATAAACGCGGGCGTATGGTGACCAAACCCTGGTACCCAGTGCTGTTCCAGGATCATTTCTCACACTCTATTTATTATTTAATTTTTTTTAAAACAAGGGAAAGATAAAATTTATGTTAATAAAATAATAATTTTTAAGATTAGATGATTTAATATTATGGAAATGATATTGTCATAGTTTATTTACACAAATTTTAAATATAATCTGCCAAATGACAATTTTTTTTAAATTAATATAAAATCTACAATTTAAAGGCAAACATAATAAATAGCAACAGTAAATAATTTACCTGGGCGTAGGCGAAAAAGTAGTATAAAATTTGCCACATAAAAATAGCCGGGGATAGAATTAAGTTCAAAATTCCGTAAATCATGATACGTTTCCTCAATTTCTCAGCTATTTCCAGGCGACAAACCGCTTTTTTGTATTCGTCCCTGAGCTGCCAGTTGGTTTTGAAAGGAGACAGCGGGCCTCCTTTATTCGCCATTAAAAAGTTTAAAAACGAATTGTATAAGATAATTTAATTTCTATTTTTAAAAATATAGCACTGGTTGATATTTTTATTTGTTTAGAGTTTCTTATTTCTACCAAGTTATACGCATTTTGAAAATCAAGAAACGGTTTTGACGTCTTTTTTTATTCATTTTTTTAAAACTAAAATTCATTTAATATCAAATATTCAAATTCTTTTAAAAATGCGATTAGCACCTTATTATTCCCATTTCTATCCCCCCCCCCTCTTGTGGGTTGAAGAGGCGAATGTAACATATGTTTGATAAATGAGTTTAAGTTAAAACATAATTAAATCACGCGAAATATATTATTAAATATAGGATCTCTTTGACAAAAAAATAAAATATAATTACTTACTAAACAAAATCAGCTCGAGATTATAAGACAAGCCCTGGTTGAGCGCGTACAGATCCCACCCAAGTATGGGCAATCTAAAATTAAGCGGTAAGAGATCTCCCCCCGATTGTCCCCCTTTATTATCTAATACGTTTATGTTGTTATTGTATTGAGCGTTAAGCCTGCCATTTTGACCATATCCAACCAAAGCAGTGAAATAATTATCGAATCTAAGCATCCGGTGCAGAATATCAGAATCCGTTAGTTCGGCTTTGTGAACGCTCAGCCTGTGGGTAGTTTTGTGGACGAGTTTTAGGCGGTCAGTCACGGTTCGCCAAGTTATGTATGGCAAGTCACGCTTTGCAAACAATAGTAAATATAATATCGATTCGTTTATTTGTGTGATATTTGCAAAGCGATATGGATGCAGAAGTTCCATAACGCTGCATTGATGATAAGCGCGATTCGCGCAAGCGATGCGTAATTTTTTGCAACGTAATTTATATAATCAAGTCAATAATAGGTATAATTTACAAATACTGAGCGAAATGATGTAATCGCGTGAAAAACATGTTAGAAGGAGCGATGATATACAAATCAGCTGTGATTTCGTTAGCGATTCGCATCACAAGTGAATCGCATTACTATAAAGGTAGCCCTATATTCAGTGCGAATTTGTGGTAAAGTATATAAAAATACACAAAAAAATAACATAATGAATCGTGCTAACTGTGAATGCAGGGTATTCCCTCATTCACGGTTAACACGAATTCGAGTATAAAAATTTAGTGTATTTTGTATAATTCGTCTAGAATTCGCATCAACTAAGAATAAGGGGTAAGTTCTTAATAAGAAAGTCCGCGCGGTAACTACTATATATTTAAATATGTTGTATTGGGATATGGGGCCATTTCATTTTAAATCAAGAAAAATAAGATCCCATTTTCGTAGATATCTTTTAAATTAAATGATATTTTGCATACTTGTTATTTATGTTGTGAGGAAGAGCGCCATTACTTTTTTATTAAAAATAACTTAATAGTTTTGAAGATATTAGAATTTAAAGTGTAAGAATGTATTCTCCCTACCTATTTTTGCACAACGTATGAAAATATTTACTCGAAAAATCTACCTCAAACTAAGATAGTATAGACATACTATGAGAAAGCCGGAATTGGAAAAGGGCTAAGAGTTGAAAAATGATGGGTAAACGGGAGAAACAATCCAAAATTTGAATGAAGTAAAAGCCAATATCATAAAATAATATTAATTGTATGAACAATATAAAATGGGGCAAAAATACTGAAGGAGCCTACCACCAGAACAGGTAAAAGCTAAATTAGGGGGAAAAATATTGAGATACTTGATACATCAACTTATATTCTTTTTATTAGATAATATAATTTTATTTTAATATATTTTCGCCATTCGCTTCACTCTTTTGTTTGCTCAAACAACAGAGCCATACTTGATTCTTCTCACACCCATCTAACTGGGTAAAAAGAGATATATAAGAGTTAATTCAAAATGACAAGAATCATTCCCAATTTTTGGGCAGGCGGCAGTTACTTATGTGCACATAATACTAGCTTCATTCTTAAATGCTTATGGGTATTAAAAAGATAGTGAAAAGAGCCCATACCCGCTTTAAAAGAAATTTTTTATTTGGTATGAGTCTGGAAAAGTTAAATTTAATTTTTATTGAATTTATAGCTGTTATATTTGAATGTTTATATATATTTTAAAAGGTTAGCTATTTGAATTATATATTTCTTACATTTTATATTATCTTATGGAGGTCAATGTAATTGCATATTAGTAGTAGTAACAATTTTATAATAAAGAATCTATTGTTTTGACTATAAAATTAGCTTAATAGATTTTCAATTTAGTTTAGAGCTGAGATGTGTTTTCTTTTATATAAATATTATAAAAATTTAATAAATCATCCATTGATTTTCGATTTATTTTAAATGAATAAAATTGAATATATATTATTTCACTCAATATGTTCATACAAACAAAATTGTTTTCACTTATCAATTGATCTAATTCCTATTCTAATATAAAACCATAAATTAATTTCCATCCTAACCTGTTTTTTTTAGTATAAACTATAAATTCATATTAATTAATAAACATATTTACAAAATTTCAGAAAGTTTATACATGTCGCAAATATCCACTTTTAACTTTTTCGGAAATGTTAAAACACTAGAAATCAAAATTTTCTTTAATAAGGGACTACAGAGACTATCTAAAATCAAATATCGGTTTCTTTATCTCCATTTTTATACATTGAACCCTAACATCTCAGAAACTAATAAAGTTAATTTTAAAAAAAATTGAGCACAATTTCTGGCAATATAGCTAACAATTATACATATTATTTGATTTGAGAGATGTCAACGAAACTGTTTTGATTTCATGTGGAATACCCATATGGAATCTATAAGGATTCTGAATCTTTAATTATAAATCATTTAGGCAAGCTATTCTTAAATATAAAATTTGACTGGAAATGTATTTTAGTTCAAAAGTTGTATAATAATGCTAAATCTTAAATTCTTATAAAATACAGTACTATAGTGTATCATAGAAATTTTAACTTTTAAAAATTTATTAAATAAATGATTGAGTACAAAAAATAATAAAGAAGAAAAAAGATAAATTGATGAAAATATAGTATTAATTTTAGATTAAAAAAAACACTTACAGATTGTATGTTGAGAACATTGATGTAAAATGATCGTATTTCAAGGTACTGAAAAAAATGTCTGATTATTCTAAGCAATCTAACTATAAGAAACAAACAAGCTAAGAGGAGGCAAATGAACCAAAAGGGGTTGCTAGGTTTAGCAGATAAATATCTTCTTCCACATATTGATAAAGGAATAATTGAATCTGGATATGTATCCTACATTATTAATGATAAAGAATTTAACTATAAAATAAGGTTTATAAATTTTATAAGATTTTTTACTATTATATAAATTTAAATAGCATTCGTATTTTTAAATTTAATTAAGTTGTTAATTATTTATCTAAGGATAAAACAAATATAAGTTATGACTTTAAAAATGATATAATCTTACATTTTGTTCTTCCACTTTATGTGTTAGCTGAGTTACAAATGTTGTTTTAGTTTTATTAGGACTAATTAATATCCAATCATGAAACTTAAATATGATAGAATAGTTGATGCATTGTATCATAAAAAATGACAAACATATTATAAACATAAATTGAACAGCCTCCAATATTTCCTCAACCATCATACATATAAATCCATGTTTTTGATGATATTTGTATATACGTGCAAAAAAAGTGTCCAAATCTTCTATGTGATGCCATCGAACTAAATTTAGATAATGTTTATTATTGAAAAATATTGTTTTCAATATTTTACATTTATTATTTGTAGGCTCTGTAACGTGAACAATTGGCGGAACTTCATTATGTAGGGTGTCATCGGGAATTGCAAACGGATTCTCATAAGCAATATTTTTCAATGTGTGATATTTCATTACTATAGTTTTTAAAATATATCAAAAATTATTATGTTTTATTCAAATTAACTTCAGTGTGCTAATTATATGCATCTTCGTTCACATAGTATTTATTATGAAATCATATCCATATCCAAATATTGGTCTTTATTTGAATAATAAAAATATTTTTAATGCCAAAAGAGGGAGGTCAGGAATTTATCATATGGTTTTTTAAAGACAAAGTATATTCATGAAGTATAATAATAGATTGAGGGATAAGATAAATCTTTTAAGAATTTATTCAAGGAAATCTAATATTTTTAGGTCATATATAAGCTATTGCTATCAGTAAAGGAGGGGGATGTATAATTAATAATAATTCAACCCAATTTATCTTTAACCATTTTCTTAGGCAGAGAAGAGCACATAGGAGTGTGGATCTCAACTGATAAGGGTGGAAGAGTAATAAACAAATCCATTTTTGTAACTCTTACAATTTTTCAATTGTTTTCTAAACCATTCGACTTTAAATTAAGTGATTAGAAACTATAAAATGCATATTTTGTTTATGCGCCCGTCAAATTAATTACGGTATTAATTGCGTGGTCTCCCAAAAAAAATTAGGCCAAAAGAAAAAAGGCTTTATTAACAAAAATAATTTAAAAACCTTAGGTATTTGATATTTCGCTTAACGAACAGAAAACTGAGTAGCTATTTCTCAGACCTAATTGGGGGTTTTTATTTGGTTCACAATGTCATCCCTAATATTTTAACTTCCTTAGTACAATTTATTATTTAAAGAACCATATTCTTTTTCAAGCCTTATTCATTCTTTATTCTTAAAATTAGGGCTTTAAATCTATATCTAATTTTTTACAGATTCAAGAAATCTCTGTCAACTCTTTGCTAATCATGACCTTAATCTGAATTACAATCTTAAGTAAATCTTATCTTGCAAACTAATTTGTGTTGACTACGTACATCCAATCCTCTTTATTATTAGTTTTATTAGCTCTCAACTCATAAATTTGATATTAGCATAATTTTTTAAATTTATCGATTATCAATTTAATCAGAGTTGTACATTTGCTCAAAATAAAAAGATCTTCAAAGATCTAGTAAAATTTGATTTTTTAAAAATTTTGTGTAACGATCTTCAAAGATCTTCAAGATAATAATTTTTTTACCCCTTTATTAAAAGCACATCAATTTTATTAATATAATATTTCTTATATGTTTTATACCTCTCCTCCTGCCTTGATGAAAATTGAAAAACATCTGGGCTTTTAATAAAGGGGTAAAAAAAATAAAGATCTAGATCTTTGAAGATCGTTATACAAAATTTTTAAAAAATAAAAGATCTTCAAATTTTACGATCTTCAAAGATCTTGCTCAAATTTTTGAGCTAGATCTCGCTCAAAAATCTTCAAAAAAGATCTTTTGTACAACTCTGAATTTAAGTCCAATTTATATAAGGCAATTCTGTTCTAACTCTAACCCCATCCCTTGTTGCAAAAAGATTGGTATAATCAGCATAAAGTACTCAGCCAAATAACTAAATTTTAAGGTATTTTAATCATAATCTTAAAGTTTATAATCTTGAGAACTATCTGACTTTAAAATTGTCAAGAGCTTATCCGAAATCTTGATCTGCTCCTTTAGCAGATAATTTTAAATTACATTGGATGGCTTAATTCCGAAAAATATTTGACACAAAATGTAGATATTCGCATATTTAACTTTGCCCTGACAAATTCCCTACATACCAAATACAAAAACAATATCTTGCATATCCTTTGATCAGCTGGCAGTCACCTATATTTGAACATATCAGAATCTAATAAACTGCGAAAGATCAGGTGGAATGTCTTCAGTTGCTTGGTGATGGTACAGAGGAAAAATTCATTTTTAAACCTCATCTAAAATGACCCAAGTGTTTCAATATAAATTTAGATGACCTGATTTCCGTTGAATCAACCAAAATCACTAAATATAGTTTTTTTATTCTTGATACCTAATAAAACCTTTCTTATATCTGGGGTGTCGTTAGCTAGGCTATTGGGTGCTAAAGCACCCCATTAGACCAATTTTGAAAATGAAGCATCTTATTTTTTTAAATTAACAAATTAATATTTAATTTAAAAGGCTTTCCTAAATTATAACTTATTTAATAAAATATTATGTTCCCTGAATTACTTTACTATTTTAATTTCTATAAAAAGATAATATATGAAAAAGTAAAATAATCTATTTATTGTTATATTTGATGATCCTACTCATCAAAATTTGTTTAATTTGCCCGCTTAATTTTTAAACCTGATTGAGTGGTTTGGATTTTTATTTATTTTATTTAATATCCTATTTCTCATATTTATAAATGCCCTAATTTGAAATAAAAAAAACAATTTTTATTATATATAAACTTGTTCTGTTCATTTAACCCTAAATATATTATATATTTGCCCCCCTTTCCATTCGCACATTATTTTAAAAATTATATACGTTAATATTTATTAGCATTTCTATTGTTGCTCTTATCACACTCGCTTGATATTTAAAAAATTATAACCCGCCCATTCCTCTAAGAACCCCCTCCCCGCGTCCCCATGAAAAAATATATAAATAGAAAAAGTAAGTTTTAAGACACTTTTTTTTAAATTAATAAATTTTAACTTTTCAGCACCCACCTTTGAAAAAAGCTACAGATGCTCCTGGCTGAAACGGCTAAAACAAAACTATTTCTATTTTAGGAATCACTCTAAAATATAAAGTGCTGGCACAAAAATGAACAAAAAATATAATTTTTGAGCATTCGAATATATAAAATTGATAGAAATTACTAATTAGAAAAAATGGCCCAATTTTGAGTGTATAAATATTTAAGAATTTAAATTTTGTAATTTAATACTCAAAAATATATTTAGGAAATATTGTATATAAACCTCCAAGATATTTACAATGAAATATATACTATCTCCTTTGTGATTAAGATATTTTTTAAAAATAATTTTATCAGTATTTTGTATTTATTTTTTTTAAAAACTTCGATTTAAGTGATTTTGGGAAAAAGTTAAATCAGGATTTTAGCTAAACAAATATTAACTAGAAATTCAAGATTTCACGAAAACTTAGCAAAAAGTTTGCCATCTTTTGGTGAAATCTAGAGGCCACTGTAATATTTATGGTTCAAATTCACAACAATCTGTTTTGACTTTGAAGTAAACAATCACATGGTTTATGAAATTCCGTATTGACCATTGTGTTAGCTCTAATACAATGCTTTATGCAATTTTCATGATGTTATTAATTATATATTTTTCTAAATTTTGCATAAAATGGTAACATATTTTAAATAATTTTTTGATACATTAATGCAAGAAATAACTAGGTTCTATTATCGAGTCTAGCTACAAGACTTTTTCTGAGGAGAAGCACTTTTCAAGTCATTGTTCTATTTCACTGAGAACACTTATAATAGGTTTTTTTCTAACTTCATAAAGTAATTACTTAATAGTGAGGGCATTTTAAAAAATATTTTTATTATTTATATTTTTGGGTTATGGACCCCCCCCCCCTTCCCCCCACTGGCTAAGCGCTTGCTAGTATTTGATACCTATTTTAAGTAGATTGAAGAAAATTAAAGACAAAACAATCTGGAATGTAGTGAATAAATTATCAGAGTGGTTCCCCAGATAAGAGTCATTATGACAGATAGCGTTGGATAATTGGTAGCAATTTATTCATGATCTTGACAAATAAAAAACACTAATATGCATCATATACAAACTATACATCTTATTCAATAAGTAACAAATTCATGGTGATATATTCTTACTATTAAAAATATATTCCTAATAGAATGGTAAAGAGTTTAATGAAGTGCTGTATAAGTATAAAAAATAGCAACGAGGCCAAAATCGGCTGAACTATTTATGATTAAACGCATTACTAGACTGGTACAAATTTACTGAAAAATTAGAAATGCCACTAGTACGAACAAATCAGTTAGTGAAGGAAACAAGTTATTTTTTGTGTTTTAAATTAATTTTAAGCTAATTTATCTAAAAATGTGGTAGAAACGCGAACAGTAGTATGAAAATAAGCTGAGTTAGAACAAGGGGTGAACAAATCGAGTTCAAATGCATTATAATAAATGAACAAATAAATTTAGTCGGACAAAATATAATAAAATAGCAATCTACTACAAGAAACGATTCAACTAAATGCACAAGAAATGATTCAGCTAAATCCACAAGAGACGAATCAACTAAGTCCACTAGAAACGATTCCATTAAATTCACAAGGAACGATTTAATTACAAAGTTCAAATATATCTATATTATAATTTTCCGATGTCCTCACTACGTCATCGTGACGTCATGTCCTCACTACGTCATCGTGACGTCATGTCATCGCTACTGTCAACGGTTCGTATTTATTTATTTATTTGTATTTTATTTATTTATTTTATACAAACATATGATCCTATAACTTAAATTTTCTATGCAACTTTAGGAGGCCATATTAAAACCAAAAAGTAATACATTATTTACTAATGTTGATTTTATATATTTATTTTATACAAACATATGATCCTATTACTTAAATTTTCTATGCAACTGTAGGAGGCTATATTAAACCAAAAAGTAATACATTATTTACAAAATATTACAAATTATTAATATTATATCTCTAGGCTTGGAAAAATTTCTTCAAAATTAATGTTACTATAAGAGGTACAATATTAGGAAGCATATAATTATAAAAAAGTTTATCAAGCCCAGCTCAACTCTTAATAATTTGTAAAAGATATTCCCATGTCCATTGATCAAGTCTCGAGTTTATACCAATGTTTATACATAGGAAAGTAATACATTATTTACTAAATATTACAAATTATTAAGAAAGCCCATCAAAAATGACGGGGAATGAGATTTTTATTCATTTTTTACGATAGTGTCATGCCAGGTCCTACGGTATTTATATATTATTTTAATTATTCTATACCTATTCACAAGGATCCCTTTTTTTAAGTTTGCCAATTGGTCTCTCCAATTGGTATTTTATTTTAATCCTACTTTATAAAATTAACATAAGAATTTTTTTTTTTACTTTAGAAAACTATCCCCATCTTATTTCCTCTTTATAGTTGTTCAAATATAGATATATCAGCCATTAATAATGAACATGCAAAATAAACCTTTAGAATATCATAATAGGCTTGATAAGTCCCCCAAAAATTTTTTTTGATGATAGCCCTTCAACGACTAGAAATATGCATCTAATATTGACCCATCTACTGGTTTACATTATTTTAATGTTTGTTTAATTTTAACAATAGTTTATTTATATTTTTGCCTGATTTCTTTATTTGTCTAGGCTAACTCTAATCCTTCATATTGCTACAAAACATGATGAATCTATTATTAAAGATAAGCTAAGAAAATAATGACGATTAAACAAACGCCTTACCCGTTCTAGAGTTACTGGTAGACAAAATAATAAAGAACTACGCTTGAAATGAACTCATCTGGAGGTTTATTTTGTTTTTTTTATCTTATGTTTTATATATATGTTTATTTTATTTTCACCCAGTTCTCCAAATGATATTTCTATCACCACTACCACAATCCCTATGCCACCTCCGCTTAACAAATATAAGCATTTAATCCCGTATTATCATTCACTTCACTAGGAGTTAATATAAATATTACTTTATCCGATTCTCTGAAAAACTTTCATGAATATTTAGAGGAATGTTCAAACTTGAATGTACAATACGACCAATTTCATCAGCTTTATTAATGGAAAAATATGCAGTAGTTGTGGCCTTTATAACAATACTTACGACCGTTTTATGGTTGAGTTAACATTGTTGTTCATGATTCTATTTTAGAGGGGGATACCAATGCTGACATTGACAGAAATATCGTTTTGCGTTCTTATTTTACCTGTATCCCAAGGCATTGATAATATCATCTTAATCAGGACGTAATGTGTTTTGTGCACTGCTTTGTTAATCCGTCATTTCTTTCATCTACAATTTTAAATGATATAAAATGATATATTAATTATTTCCTCTCCAGACGACCGCCCAGATTTATTTTGTCGCTTTTTTCATCAAAAATTAAAATGTCAACAAGGATTTGCTCTTAATTTTATCAAATACATTATAAATAATCCTCATTATTTTTTAAAAAAATTATCCTAAATTTATATGTCAATAAAAAAAATATCTTAAAAAATATATAAATAATTTGCATATAAGTTTCATTAGTGTTTAATGGCATTTTTGTAATATAAATAGATAGAATTTTTTTTTTTACTTAACATAAAAATATATATAACCTTTATCAAATTCTTTGACAAATAATTTCGCAAATGCAAAACATACATTATAAATTTATCTGAAAAACAACAATAACCCTATATAAACAACAATATATTTTTTAGATATAATTTTAATTGATCATATTACAAAAAAGTATAAGAGTCGGTTATTTTTATTTTATTTGTCATGATTCTCTAATAAGTGGTTTGCCCAGGGCTTCCCAGTTTCCCTTAATACGGAATATGTATTTTTTGCATATTAGACTAATTGGTAAATCAGATATTTCCCCTTCGTGTGATGATAAATCAATTAAAAATTTAACTATCTCCGAGGCGGGAAAAAATTTTCAAAATTATAATGGGTAGGACTGGGCTTGGAACTTCAAAATTAATATTAGCTTGCACCTGACTTGGGAATATCTTTTACAAATTATTAAGGGTTGAGCTGGGCTTAATAAACTTTTTTTATATAAGATCTTGGATGCTTCCTAATATTGTGAGCTTGAACCTGGCATGACATCTATCGTAAAAATGAATAAAAATCTCATTTCCCATCATTTTTGACGGGCTTTCTACTAGTATATATAAATATCCAAAGAGTGATGGGAGAAAACAAAAGTGTTAGTTGATAAACCTGAATTCGGGCCAAAATATGATATATTATATTTTATGGAGGTCATAGTATTTAAATAATATTATTATATAAAGGTTTGCTTATTTAATATTATATAATTGTATTTAATATTAAATTATAGAGGTCATTTAAATTGATCAATTTTATCATGTATAAAAATATTGACAATATTTATCGTAATTTAATTATCTTGAAATTAAATTCTGATTAAATGTGAAGACCTGGGGTAGGTTTCGGCGGTGTACGTATTAGCCATATTTTGGCAGGGATTGTTTGGAATTAAAAAAAACTAAAGAAAATTAGAAGTCACGAGTTTCTCTAGAGTCACGAATGGCAATTTGAGGATGATTGACTCGTTTTTTGCTTATTATATGATGACTTTAAGTGACAACAACTTCCAGGCAATATATAATATTAACATACTTAGGGGTTAACATATTTTTATAAAATAAAGAAGGGATATGATATGCAATGCGAAAAAGTAATAGTTATACCCTTGATTCATAATTTTTTAAATTTCATATTAAATAAATGACTAAAAGATTATTTTCTTAAATATTAATTTTTCAAAGAATAAAAATTCGTTTTTAAAAAAATTCATACTTCTTTTTTTAGCACTTTATTTATGAATTATATAACTCCGATTTCTTTTAGTGTTGTTAAATCAATTTTTAAAACGGTAACCAAATATTTTAGCCAGAAATATTGCAAGCCTTGAGATTTCATTAATGGATGAAAAAAAATTTCAGTGCACAATATTCATACTTGAAATATAGCTAAATGCTTTTTTTTCTAAAAATTTTGAATTATAAGTAGTTATTTTAAATAATTTTTACTTCATTCTGTCCAAAGAAAGTGGATCTAAAATTTTAAATCTTATGAACTAGGAGCTGAAAAACATTCCCCTTTATTCATGTAGCTTACATTTCAAATAACATTTTTAGGTGAGTAGTTTTTTTTATAAAATACGTTTCAGATCCTTTAAAGTATTCTCCTTTTATGGTATATTAGTGCAAGATCCATTTTGGCCATAAGCGTAGTCGTGGTGGGGGGGGGATTCCTCTTTCCTTCGAAAATTAATTTGCTTTCCTAATTATCATTATAAATAAAAATTTTCCCCCTCCACACTTTCAACCCCCCCCCCCCCTCCTCGTTCCATCAATATACTCTATATCACGATAATTTGAAAGATAAATAAGCAAGTTAATAAATTTTAAAATAATGATCATAATTCAAAATTCTTAGAAAAAAGCCTATATTTTAAAAAAAGAAGTGAAAAATCAAAACTATTATTTAAAAAATGTAGCATAGCCAAAGGCCGTAAATATGTGATCTTAAATCCTGTAAAATTTATGGGGGAAAAAGAAAAAACCAATTAAATCCTAAGCTTTATCATTTTAGTGTTGATTCTAATTATTTTATTTAAATACGTTATTAAGAAAAATATAAATAAGCTTCTTTAGACACTGAAAATCCCTGGAAAGATAACAAATTCGGCATATTCAAATACAAATGTAGTGTCAGACCTAATGTTTTTATCGGACGAATTCCTAAAAATGTATGAAATTGTTTTGGAGGGAATAACGATATTTATTACAAAATAAAATATATTTAAAGAATAAATTTAGCATAACAAAGTATTATATTATTTGAAGATATTATTGAGGTAAAGTGGTTCAATGAAGCGACGAATTAATTATAAAATACATGTATAACTATGAAAAAAACAAAAGATTTGATAATAAAAAATTAAATATATTTTTTTAAAAAACCCATTAACCACTTAATGAAATTAAGGATTGATGTAAGATGAAATAAATCATATTAAAGTGGCTTACTACCTCCCCCCCCCTCACCAATAGCAAGTGAAAGGGGTTAAATAAGAACAACAAAAAGTGGTTGAGATGAGGTAATAATCATGTATTTCAATATTAAAATAAGAAAAATAGTATGTAACAAAAATGGGAAAAAGTTAGAAAGGATGTGTAATGCTTATGCTATAATATATGATCTATGGCATTTAGCTAGAGTGATGCTTCCTTCATTAAAATGGATTTTGTAGAGTAAATATGCTGGTGTCACGCTATTTGGGATTTCCAAAGAAATTTTTTTTAATATATATGAAACTGTTTTTTAAGCTGTCCAAAACACCATAAAAATAAATTCACAAATTTTCGAAACTTTAATAAAAATAAATTAATAAGCTATTTTAAATATAGAAATAAAAACATGTTCAAAACATAATTCTAACCTTTTATAAATTTCATTAAATTTTCTAAAGTTTAAAAACTTTTCGAATTTTTTTAAAATATATAATATATGATCTATGGTATTTAGCTAGAGTGATGATTCATTTATTAAAATGCATTTTGTAGAGTAAATAAGCTGGTGGCACGTTATTTGGGTTTTTCCGAATAATTTTTTTTAATATATATGAAACTGATTTTTTAAGCTGTGTCCAAAACACCATAAAATAAATTTACAAACTTTCGAAACTTAATAAAAATTAATTAATAAGCTATTTTAAATATAAAAATAAAAACATGTTCATCAAAACATAATTCTAACCTTTTATAAATTTCATTAAAGTTTCCTAAGTTTAAAAACTTTGCGAATTTTTTTAAAATAGTTTTGGACACAGTCTTTAAAAAAGTTTCCAAAACATTATTTTTTTGATAGTAATTATGACGAGCATGATGGAGAGGGGCCAATTTTTTATTTGCTAATTTAACCTCTCCACTTAGATAAGTTCTCATAAAGTGGTTTTTAATTTTTGAAGTTCACCTAAAGTAGGTATTTACAGTAAACCCAACTTAGTTATTTTAGTAAAAAAAAACTTTCTAAGAAATTCGTTTAATTCATTGTAATTTAATAGAAACATAAAAAAGATTAGAAAAAAATAATATTTTAATAATTAATCAGAAATATTTCATGTTATTGTATATTTTAAAGTTTCTGTGAGGGTAGTTGTTGTGACCTTTATTAATTAATTTTTAAAAACATATTATTATTATACCTTTATTTTTGAAAGGGATTAAATTTTATTCTAATAATTATTATATAATCATTTCAATATTTACGCTTAAAATCTTTTGAAACAAATGTCTAATTTATAATTTATCAAACCCATTTTTTAATATTTTTGTATAATTGCCTAATCTACTGATTGTAAATATGAAACTCTTTTTTAAAATATATAATCGTAAATCTTAAATTTAATGTGTCAAAGCAATAAGATTTTTCTTTAAAGTGTCATTGCAAATCGGTTCTAAATTTTAAAAAAGTTTTAAATTAAAAATTTTTTTTTTGAATGGCGAATTTGTATCATCCTTACAGAATCTCTTCCCAAATAGTTACAGATAACGAGAATAAAATGCATTCAATGTCAACCCAATTATTCTCGCCCCTTAATTTTGAATTAAAGGGTTTCCTGGCTGATGTTAATCATAATAAATCATCCTTCCCTCATAATAAATATCATTTGAATTTTAATTCCAAAATTGGTCTAAATAACACTTTTTGCGGCAGTTCCAACTTCTCGGGGCCTCATTGCTGAGACAGATGTAATACTTGGCCTCTTCAGTTGGAATTTCAAAACGATGGAAATAAAAATTTTGAACAATCAAAAGGACAAACCCAAACCATAAATAACTCATTTAATAATGATGGGATCAGAAATTCTTCACTCATTACCAATCAAGTTCTAAAACATGCAGTAGATTGTAGAACTCCAACTAGCATGGAATTAAAAAAGATTTAATAGGCACCATAGAAATATACAGAGAAAATAATGGGCTTGAATTTATAAATTCCTCAAAATTGTCTTTTAATACTAATAGTCAAATTCAAACACCGATTACAATGTATCAATATGAAATGATCAAGATTTTTCAAAAAATGAAAATAAAAGGGCATGTTCTACTTTAGATAATTTTTCGGAAAATTATTATTTATGTAATATACCCGAGTCACATTCATCTATCTCTGAAAGGGATAATACAATCATATCCTATGATAGCCATCCTTTACCACACCTATCACACGAAGACATTATGCTAGAAGAAGATAGTAATAATTTAGAGTATAAAGAAGAACTTAATAACTATGTAAATCAAGATCAATCACTAGACAATGGATATGCACCTCAAGTTTATAAAACCTTGAAGGAACCATCTCATTCATTTTTTTTATCAGATTTCGGTATTCGAAAAAATGATTCTTACGTTCTTAACAACCCTAAAGATTTTTTCCGAAAAGACAGCAACTCAGCTCATCATATTATCCCCGATTTTTCTAATTTCGAAGTGTCCACAAATATAATAGCCAAAGATTATCATTATGATCAATTAAAAGCTTCACAGTATACTCCCAATTTTCCAGTGAGACTAAATAGAAAAAATGAAATTTCCGCCTTGAAGGATGGTTTATTAAATCAACACAATGGCAACAATAAAAATATGAGTAAGAGCAATAAAAACTATAAAAATAACATTTGTGTTACTGGCCAAACTCGAATCTCTAGGCGAAACGCGTGGGGAAATTTTTCTTATGCTGATTTGATAACGAAAGCTATTCGCACTTCTCCTGATAAAAAGTTGACCCTGTCCCAGATATATGATTGGATGATTCAATACATTCCATATTTCAAAGATAAAGTGGATAAAATTAGTTCAGCTGGATGGAAGGTTTAAAAATATTTTTAAAATAAATTATTTTTATGCCCTGTGTTGTTTTTAATGTATTATAATAAATATGATCCTAAATAAAATTACTAAGTTTAAGAAATTCATTTAATAAATTATATATTTTCTTCTTATTATAATGATTAAGGAATCAGGGTCATTATAGAGAGGCGGCAAACCTCAATAAAATTAAAAGCATTTTTTTAAGAAGATATGTAACTTTTTTTCTACCCCACAAAACTTAAAAAATGCTTTTTTGAAGTTCAAGAATCTGTTTTATTTTCCCTAAATTTTAACTTATAAACCAATGAACAATTATAAATTACACCTAATTGAGGTGCGTATTAAGCAGCAAGCGATATAATCATTTTGATTTAGAATTCGATAAGGCATAATCTCTCACTGCGCAATCGATTTATTCGGGTTGAAAATGAGGCCGGTAGAAGCTCCTGGTGGATGATGAATCTAGAATACAGAAAAAATAGGAAGGAGAGTACTAAAAGTATTTTAAGGTATGGTAGGATTCTTGAGGGAATCAAGTTTTTAAATGATCTTATAAATAAATACTCATTAATTAAATATATAAGTAAATATGATTTTTCCATAAATAGTAAATATTCAACATACAATTTAGATAAGTTAATTTTTCATATAGACTAATATTATATATGTTAGCGGCAGTTTTTTGCAGCAATGTCTATTACAATTTTAAATCATTTTTATAAAAAATTTATTTTTCCGGAAGTATAAATGTTTAGAAACCTATCTTGTGGATTTTAGACAATTTTGCCGTTGAGTCATTTAATATTATATTAAGTTCAAAAGTGTATGGCAAGATTGTCTGAATAGATTAGGTATTCCAAACATGATGGAATACATTTCCAGTAAAATCAAATTCTTAAATTTAAAAAAAAACCTGCTTAAAAAATAATTTAAAGTTTAAAAAAAATTACACATTGCCGATAACATATATAATAATAGTCGATTTATATTTTCAAAAATTTAATAATATAATATTTTAAATTAATAAATAATCGAACAGATGAATATACAAACTTTGAAATATAATTTCATGATGAGTTTATATAAATAAAGTTGAATTTTCCACAAAGAATGCATATAACGTCAAAAAATTTCTCTCAATTAACATAGCGAAATACAGTCTCACATTCAGTTCTCCCAAGTAGTGTTTTCCTGTAGAAGTAAATCGTTTTTAAAGACTTGATCAATTATAGGTTTTCCTGAAGAAATAATTTTTAAAGATGTGCTCGATATATCAATATTCTTTATTTTTATTTAGAATGAATAAAAAAAGGAAAGGATTTTTTTCCCCAGTTTTGATATCAAAAATTAATAAAAATATCATAAATAATAGTACCTTTTCCATAACATGTGACTTTTCTAAGAAAAAAACATATGGTTTTCTCGTCATTTAATTATTATTGAAAAAGGACAGTATGCCTTTTTTAGAAAAAGTTATAATATTTCTGAAAAAGGATACGATGTGTCTAAAATAAGCTATTTATTTAATGTTTCCTTCTCATATTTTGACCTTTAACTGTTAAAATTATATCCAAAGATTGTAATTATATCTATTATTATATACCCCACTCTCTCCGACAGGTGACAAGAATTTAGCTCTTTTGAGATAAAAAAATATTTCGATTCAAACTATATTTAATAAAGTACCATATGATAGATAAATCATTAGGCTACAAAAAAAATCAGAGCTTCTTACCTCATATAGTATGGACGCTAGTTAAGATATAGTGAAAGTCATTTTTTTCTATCATAATCCATGGCGGGATGAAATGGAAAAGCATAGGGGGTAAAATGGCAAGCATAAATCCATGAACAATTTTGAATTTTATATCAAAAATTACATTTTACATAAAAATATCAATCCAAACAAGTATGGCTAGCTCAATATTTAACAAGAAAAATATTGCCTAGGCCTCGGATTTCCCTAATAATTGTCGAAACCTTTGTGCACTCTAAAATCTTCAGGTTTGAATAATATTTTTCTGGATAAAATATTGAGTTAGTCATTTTTAAATATCGGCACAAATTGAGTCGTTTAACATCACTATTCTAAACAATAAAGGCATATATAATGAAATTTTCACCCATTTGTATATGCCCATCCCATCCTTAATTTTAAAGATTACAAAGTGATAAAGTCCGTTTATGATTAATCATATAATTTTAGTAGTCTATTTTATATCCATAATATTAAATATTTAATAATCATATAAAATTGTAAGCCTATTTGATGAGATAGCTAATTTTAAATATTGTAAAAATGATAAAATATTTATAACACCTAATGTTCGCCAGTCCTCAATAAATAAACTTCTCCACCTATTCCCCAAAAATCCCAAATATCCTAGTAACTCATAAACTTTTATCAGATGCCGGCCTTGATCTGATGGGCGGAAATAGGTAAATCAAACTGTTGTAGTTTTGTATTATTATGATATATATTTGTACTGATATATTATAAAATGTCAATCAAAAAGAATATATTTTATTTATTAGTTATTTTATCGAGAATTGATATTCAAACACTTGGTATTTTTTTGTTTACTTTTTTACTTTTGACTTTTGATAAATATATTATACGAGATAAATTTAAATGTTCATGTTTTATGGAAATGTGAAAATTATTTTAATTTGATGTTAATAATTTGATTCAGTCGGGGATTTTATAAAATGAAGAATATTGAATTGATTTTTTGAAATATATTGTGAAACAAAAAAATTATATTATTATGAGATATCATTATGAGATTTTGATTGTGAAAATTAAAATATATTTTGAATAAAGAAATTATTGGAAATTAATATATTTACAAATAAAATATTGGTGCAGTGGTACCAGGATTCGTTAACACTTATTAGGGAAAAAATAAGTTTGAGAAAAATATAAAAATTGAAATATTTAGAAAAAAAAAATAAAACAAGAGAGTTTTATAAAAATAAATTTCAGACGTTATTAATCAAGAAAAATATTTTCTAGGACCGGGTTCCTAAAAACATTAGTGGATTCCGGATATTTAAAGGTAAGAAATTTATTTTTATATTATAAATTACACAACGCAATAGTAGGATTTTTGGATTAAAATTAGAAATATATAAGATAAAATTTTAAATTTTGGATAATTAATGAAAAAATGGCTTTTTATTTTAATGATAATTATAATAAGCATAATATTAATAAAATGTCAAATTTTAAGAGTAATTTTAATAAAATTTTTAATTCAAATTTTAATAAAGTGGATATGACCAATAATGTCATTACTGCATTAATTTTTTTTGTGTTTTATGTAATCTTAATTATAATGAAACAATTAATAAGGAAAATAAAAAGAAGATCTCTTAAAAATAGAGAAAGTGATATAAAAAATACAAATACTGAAAATATAATTCCTAAAGTTTTGGTGAAATCTTCAGATATTAATGAAGATATAAAAAATAGTTTACATTTAATTTTGTTAGAATTAAAAAATTTAAATGTTAAAAAAAATGTTGAAGAAAAAAATGATAAAAATTTAGATACGAGTGACGTATTTAAATTTCTTCAAAACATTGAAATATCGGAGGATATCAATAAAAAAATAGATTCAATTGTGATTGAATTTAAAGAGAAAATTTCTGAAATTTTGAGTAAAAAGCCAGAAGAAATTTTGAAAAATAATAAAACAGATAATACTTTGAGACAAAGTATCGACGAATCTATAATTTTACGTGAAATTAGAGAAATGAAAGAAAATATGAAAAATTTGTTTTCAAAGAAGTTTCCAACTTAAAAATCAAAAGTAATAATGTGATTGAAAGTTGTGAACTTTGTGAAAAAAAAGGACATATAAGTAAAAATTGTTATTCAAGAGACCGAAAAACTAATGAAAATGTGACTGCAAAACCAAGTGAAAAAAATGACATAGTGTGTCATAGATGTGGTTTTGTAGGACATATAAAAAGAAATTGCATGGTGAAAGAAGCCAATTTTAAAAGTGGATTTCCGCAAAGAACCTCGGTAGTGTTACAACCGGTGGTTAGAAATATACAAAATCCTATTATTAAAAATGTGGATAAAATTGAAAATTATAATACAGATCATGATAGAATGTGTTTCAAATGTGAAGAAATGGGACATATTGCTATACATTGTATTCAAAGTGTGAGTGGGTCACAGTGACTAAATGATTTGAAAGAGAATCATATAAAAATAGATAAATTAATTTTTGAAAATATTAAATTTTGTGATTTATATAATTTTATTAAAAATTTTGTGGATATATATATTAAAATAGATAATCATCATGGGAATGAAGATTATACATTGAAATTTAACTTGAATAAAAAGAGTTGTAATGTTGGGAATTTTTATGGTCATTTCGATGAAATAAAAAAAATTTAAATTAATCAATAATCTGAATAAAAAGGATTATTGTAATCAAATGAGTGATATATATATCCAAGGGAAATTTTAAATAAAACATAAATGAGATTCAGAGACCTTTAAATTCTGAGATGAATTTAGGTATGAATATTAATTGTATTGAAAAAGAGATTAAAATAAATATCATTCAACCGATTAAATTGCCTAAAATTTTAATAACTGAGAGAGCAAAGGAACAGAGTTCATGTCCTCATATTAATTTAAAATTTGGTGGACAAATGGTTGAAATGTTATTTGATACCGGGGCAAGTATTTCAATCATGTCTTATGAAAATTTTTATAAATATTGTCCTAATGATATTAATGGTGATTCAAATATAATGAATAAAATTGTAATGATTGAAAATGAAAGTAATCAGTGTTCGTTTTTTTAGTGTCAATATAAAATTGTGTAAAGCATAATTAAAAGTTAATAAAAGTTTTAATAAAAATAACATCTGGGAAGAAAAGTATTATTTATCTTAATCAATAGAGAAGAATATTTTAATTTAAGAATTAAATTGTTATCAATAAAATAAAAAAAAACATTGACTTTAATAAATTCATGTGAATAATACCATGTGGTATGGTATTGGAAAGTTCAATGAAATACAAACTTTTGTGTAGATTAATTTTTAAAAAAAAATGTGTATTTTTTTTTTAATTTAAAGAGACATTGTTGTGAAACAATGTATAATTAAAATTTTTTTTTAATATTATGTGATAAAGAAAAAACTCTTAAATAAAAGTCGGTGGACAATAAATGACTTTAAACTTTGATCTAGTGAAGAATTATGTAAAATAAAAAAGTTCTAAAAAAGGATGGAATGTGATGTGATGATATCGTTTATAGTTTTAATAGTTATAATTATAAATTAAAATATTTTTTTTTATCTATAGTTATAATTATAAATTAAAATATTTTTTATTATCTATCGGCATATCTTCATATTTTTTTTTGTAACATAAAAAATATGATTGTAGTGGCATATTATATATATTGTAATTTTGTATTTTTGTTATATGAAATGTCTTAG
The DNA here is from genome assembly GCF_954871325.1 of Gordionus sp. m RMFG-2023. NCBI lineage: Eukaryota > Metazoa > Nematomorpha > Gordioida > Chordodea > Parachordodidae > Gordionus > Gordionus sp. m RMFG-2023. Next base: position 10,145,493 of record NC_088775.1, on the reverse strand, counting down.
TATGTTTTTTTTGTGGTTCATATTATTTTCTTAATGATATAACGAAAATATATATGTAATTTAATAGTGATAATTATAAATTATTTTTTATCTCTATTTGTATTCTTTTATTTTGTTTGTAGTCAATTATTTGTTTTATAATTGAACATTAAGAAAAAGAAAATAATTATAAAGGATTGTTGAATCCAAATTTATATGTATTATAAAACAAACAAAATATATTAATTATTATAATCTGCATGTCGAAAGAAGACAATTAAGAGTTAAAAGTCAATGATGTTCAAAGATAAGATTCGATAAATGACGAGGAAATAATCAATTCATTAAAGAACGATAATTATATGGTATCTGGTTTTTTGAAGGGTGGGCGTGTTGTAGTTTTGTATTATTATGATATATATTTGTACTGATATATTATAAAATGTCAATCAAAAAGAATATATTTTATTTATTAGTTATTTTATCGAGAATTGATATTCAAACACTTGGTATTTTTTTGTTTACTTTTTTACTTTTGACTTTTGATAAATATATTATACGAGATAAATTTAAATGTTCATGTTTTATGGAAATGTGAAAATTATTTTAATTTGATGTTAATAATTTGATTCAGTCGGGGATTTTATAAAATGAAGAATATTGAATTGATTTTTTGAAATATATTGTGAAACAAAAAAATTATATTATTATGAGATATCATTATGAGATTTTGATTGTGAAAATTAAAATATATTTTGAATAAAGAAATTATTGGAAATTAATATATTTACAAATAAAATACAAACGATTGGTATTTTGAATTTTTACCATAATATTTTGAAGAATTAACAAAATATAACAAATTATGTATTTATTTTTAGTCAAATCCCTTATCTACAAAGTAAAAAAAATAGCTCTACCTACAATATAGGAGCTGTGATTAATTATAAGTGTGCCATTTACCCTCATGCCCATGTTAAAGTGGCTAAGCATCAGGATAAAGGGGTTAGAATAAAATTGAACATGACTATATTGTTTAATTGAACATAATATTCAATTTTGAAATCTATTCATTTTTTAAGTATAAGTAATCATTACAATACCGGAATGTAAAAAATTATAAAAATAGCATATATTGACATTGAGTGTGTAAATTTTAGGCATATCGTACATTTTAATCAGGGCTGGGAACTCTAACCCTCGATATTTCGCTGAACCCGAACCGTTTTTTAAAATTTAGGGTTCAGGGTCCAAGCTTTTTTTTAAAAAAATTTATTTAATCGTGGAAGTCTTAATAACGATATTTTAGAAGATATTATGATAATTCGCCTAAATAAATATTTTAAAATAGAAATATATTATTTTTTAAATTTTATTATAGTATTTTATATTATATATTATAATTATGATGATAAATTATTTATATGGCAATATTAATTAAAATAAATTTTTTTAAAAAAATGATGTTTCTGTTATTTTAACTAATTTTTATATGTCATTATTTTCCTAGTCCCCGACCAGAACCGGGTTCAAAGATTTTTCACTCAGCATAAACCCGAACCCATTCTTTTAGGATTTGCAACCCTGATTTTAATTATTCTTCCTCTTTGCCACCATTCTTAAAATTTTATTCCAATTTATTAATGTTCATCTTTGCTCAAAAATATCCTATTATATGGTGTAGCCATTAATATTTAAAGATTATATTTTTATAGCTTAAATCAGATGGAACATTTAAACTGTTTTACCCATAACAACTTTACCTCAAGGTGTTAAATATTGTATAAATCGTTATTGCATGATTTCAAGTTAAGCTATAAACTTTTGACAAATTTTATTTTATAGCTATGGCTTTAAGGACAAATTGCAAAATTTTAAATTCTTAACCTTAATATATTTTGCTAAAACCAAAAAAAACTAGAGTGATTATTTATAATTTTTCGGTAAAAAACGGGTTGGCAAAATATGTCAAACCGGGAAAGTTTTCCAAAAGATGAACTTAGGAAGGAAATTAGATATATAAATACATCTTCACACCAAATTTAAAGCCTTAATGCTCAAGGGTTAAGAAGATATTCGCGTTAACATTGTTATCCCGTCAATGGCTTTTCCCCGGTCTCCCCGACTTATGGAATACGAATACACATTGTAGGGCAAAATATACCTTTTCTAAAGACAAAATGCACATAGAAATATATAAATATAATTATTTCGCATTTTTTAAGGGCTCAATTATATTTTTCATAATCCACCCTCCCCTTTTCATAACTTTATAATATAATAATCATATAATGTTTATATTTGATTTGATTAATTTTTAATTTTAAATGGTAAAAAATATTTTATGATAAATAATCTTATAATGTTGAATTCCATTTGAAATGTAGTGGCAAAATACTATGATAAATAATAATGTAATGTTGAATTCTATTAAAATTAATTTTAAATGATTAAAGTGACAAAAATTATAAATTTGAGCCTATTTTAAAAAAAACAATTTTTCCCAAATAGTATATCAGTTAAATTTACATGCTAATAAGCAGTAGCTTAGCCAGGATTTCTCCATCAGGAAATTTTTTGGAGGGTTTCGACTCCAAACCCCGTTTTGCCCGGCCTTCAGCCGAGTTCCTTTTATAAAAATTATTATATATTATTGATTTTTCCGTGTTATCGCTGTTAAAGGTAGCTGAACAGTCAAAAGGACTAATTCTAAAATATGTCATTGTTTTATGCTTGATTAGTGTCTGACTTTAATCAATATATAGTAGCCAGCATAAATAAAAAAATTACTAATACCAAAATTTTGGCCAACTTAACGATCAATAAAAATTTGTTCCAATGTTTAGTGTTCAATTCTAAATTAATTTAATCCGTTTGAGACAGTAGAAAGAAAAAAGCCATTCCTAGAATAAAGAATATAAAAAAAACTGTACATCTGGCATGCGCTTATATTTAGTGCCTAACTATTTTAATTCCTCAATCAAATATGTAAACTAAAAAATGAATTTGAGTTATGAACAAAATGAAAACCACGACGTCATGTTTTAAGCGTGAAGATAACCAAGTTTTTGGAAAAATCTGAATCTTACATTAAGCCATTAAGTAAAGCTTATCAGAACATTTTAATATGTTTGGTAGATGGTTTAAAGGATAAGGGAATTATTGGTAAAAAATCAAAATTTGTCAACATTAGCGTCATAACAGAACGGATAATATAAAAGTTATAACTATCTGGTTTGCGTTAATATTTAGTGTCTTGCTTATTAATTTTTCAATTAATTTCGTCAGCCACAAAAAAAGTAACCGAATTATGAAACAAATGCCTTAAGCGTAAAGTCATCTAAAAATATGGAAGCATTATCTTCAATATTTATGTCAATAATTACTGTGTATTTCATACTTTTAAAACTTCAATCTGTTTGTTAAATAATTTAAAAAAATAGTAAAAATAAATTGCCAAGATTGACATCATATTAGAAGGAAATATAGAAGCAATAAACAATATGTATGGCATGGTGAGTACCTACTAATTCATCAATCTGTTTTTTTAATCATGAATAAAACCCAGTTATGAGTAAAATAAAAACTACGACACGCATTAGGCTGAGTCTTAAATATCTCATTTAAATTACAATTCAAAAATCAATAAGGTTATTAAAAAGCCCACAAACTATTCTGCCATCTATGAGTACTATATACAGACGCACAAACGGACTTTAACTACCCTATATATTAAAGTTTTTATTTACTATTACATTTGCTAATTTGGCCTATTGACACTTTTAGGTGAAACGGCATTTTCCCAGTATTGCTCATTTTATAACTTACTCTAAAATTTGCTCATTTATTATATATTTTGAGTATTTGCTATTAAATTTGATTCATTGGTTTTAATAATGGCAATAAGCGAAGTGCCGGTACATATTATTTTAGTCAAAAAATATTACGCATTAAAGATTTCGCTCATAGATGGCAGAAAGATTTGGGAATCTATTAACGAAATCTCGAGGCGTGCGTAATATTATTTTGGCTAAAATCTTTATTTAAAATTGGCGAAATCGAGCTGTCAAACAACATTACAATTAGAAATCTGCAAAAATAGGCCCGGCCCGAACCCGACCCGGAAATATTTTTTAAAAAATTCGGGCCGGGTCGGGCCTTAGAAATGTTTTAAAATATATCTAAATTTATCAATTTTATGTTGAATTTTTTATGAAAAATAAAATATGTGATTTTATTTATAGAAAGTAGACGCCAAATAACATATTTACTTTATTTTGAGTAATTATAAAAATTAATTTCTATATTTAAATAAATTTGGGTTAGGCAAAACTTTATAAAAAAATTTCTGGCCGTGCCAGGCTTGAAAAATTAGGCCCGATGCAGATCATTAATTACAATGACTTGTCTAAATGTCTTGATTTAAAATTAAGCAACAGGTCAATTTAAACTATAATCCTATCTGGCAGGCATGTCAGCCTAGCCCGAAAAAATATTACTGTGACACAATTATAAAATGAATTTTTTAAAGAAATAGGTGGAAATACAAATTATTTTCATGTCATATTAATAAATGGAATAAAACAGTTATCAAAGTTATTGTTGAACATTTAAATTTAATGCATAACTGGCTTTTTTTTAAACAATTGGGCCATAATGGGTAACGGACTGGGTCTAAATCTTAAAAAATTGATATCAGGCCGCAGGCGGCCTTAGACTGGAAAAATTTAGGCCTTTTAGATCTCCAGGCTAATTTGATCGAAACAATTTTTTTCCACAATCCATCTAGAATAGAAAAGTATTGCGAAATTGAGACTGACTTTTATAAAGAGCACCCAATACTTATTTAAGGAAGATGCCATGTTATATATTTATTTATTTATAAATTGCGCCTTAAACTATTCCCTAAAGGCTATGCCCAAAATCTCTTCAAAAAATTCGAAAACTTTCAGAAGTTTTAAAATGTTAATGAAATCGTATGTTAAATTTTTGAAATTTTCTAAAAATTTTGGACATTATTTCTATTTTTTTGATAAAGTTTCAAAAGTTTGCGAATCGAATTTTTTGATATTTCAGACATAGTCTTAAGAAAAGTCCTGGAAAAATTATTAGAAACTATAAATCAAAAAATTATAAGCAAAATTTCGATAAAATAATATTTTAATTATGAAAAAAAATAATAAAGACAATAACCCCTAAAATAATTTTTTGTATAATATAGGGTCGTCGTGTCAAGATAAATAAAATAAATTATTTACACTGTATACTATTATAATACTATTTTTGAGGATCATATAATTTATAATATTCATTTATTATTTTTTTTATACCTCTAAAAATGTTTAAAAATTATACTTTTTATTATCACATTACATAATTAATATATATAAATTTTTAAAAAAATATGATGCAAAAAATTTATATTCCTGATTCAATTCCGATTGGTCTCATTTGGTATATGTATACGGGAATGTTGACTTACGATATTATTTCTTGTTTGCAGGAAGGGATGGACAGCGGCATAAGGGCCGGAAAATATGTTTACCATCGAATACCCGAGCAAATGTGGGAAAATAGTTTAAAGGGATTAAAATGTTGCGGACTAAACGCCATAGAAATCGAAATACCCTGGAATCGTTACCATCTAAATTACCGTATAGTAAAATCGGCAAACGATGATATCGAATTTGCTAACAGCACCACACCAATTTTTAATGTAAATTATTTAGAGGATGAATGGGAGGAAGAGATAATTTACGAGGATTTATTCAGTTTAACGAGTCTCGCGGTGGATAATGGAGTTAAAATTATAGTCAACTTAGGTCCAACCACGTGTAAATCTACGGCGGAACCATTAGCCGGTCTTCCGATCGACCTGGTTTTGGATCGCGAAAATACAAAATGGTGGAATAAACCGTTGGCAATCAATCCAGTGTTAAAGAAGCACATGCACACCATCTTGCAAACTTTCGTTCAAGCGTTGGAAAAGAAAGAGCTTAAAATTGAGGAATGGCTTTTTATTCTCATAGACTGCGATTGCATTGGACCATTTAAAAATGTCGAAATTTACATAACATATATCGATGATTTGATAGGAGAGCTGAATAAACGAGTATCGAGAAATAATCCCAAGATGATTTATCCTAAATTCATTTACTATTGGAATAATTCCCATTCTACTTCACGCGAATTCCATAATTCCAATCTCATCTATGAAACGTTTGCTAAGTATAAACCTTATTTGGACGCAAAAATGTTATTCAGAAAATCGTTGGGAGCCTCTTCGAAAAATGAAATAAGGCGTATTATCGAAAGGAAATTAATAGGCGAGATGTACAAGGGAAGAAACCCCAAAAAAATTGTCGCGAGGAACGTTCCCTCTGATTGGAGGTTGGATTACATAGTAAATCAAGGTAAAAACATAAGGGATGGTATGTCATTTTGGAACGATGAGTCGGCGTTGAGTAGAGAATTTGTTTATCTCGAAGATCACGATATTATAGAGATTAATGACTTTAATTATTTGATCATGGAATCTTTTATCGAGCATATAGTATCAACCAGTGGCTATTTCAGCATTGCCACCTACCATGAAGGGACAAATCTGAATCGAATAGCCGGAGGGGTCATTTTACCTCAGGAAAATGTTTATCGACAGTTAACAAACCAATATGGGTCGGTACATAGACCTTTGGTAGATCTTATGGGGCGTTGGAGTAACGAATGCAAAACCATTCGAGATATTGTATCCAAAAAAAATGGGAAAGATTACACATCCAATTGCTATAATCCATATAAAACTTATTCACCAATAAAATTAATAGTAGTGGACAAGGTGATGCCTTTGAGGCGTTTATTACGACTGTACAAACAGGGTAAAATATTAAGCTCCTCTAGGATGATAGGGTTGGAGAAATTAGAACTTATCGATGGCATTGATTTATCGTTGACTCCTTATATATTTTATTGCACTCATATTCAGACCGAATCATATAATAGTAACTTGACAAATAAAGTTAAAAGTTTATACAACATTATATTTAAAGGGAAAATAGTGGATACGGTTTCAATTTTGATAAATGAACGAATAATCGGTAAATTTAATGGTAATGAATATGCAATGGCGGAGCAAATCATAGATCTCCATTTTAGTATTGATGATGACCATGCCAGATCTGTTAATGAACATCAAAATAAGAATAAAAACCATTTCGAGTTGTGTTTGATGCTAGAAAATAAAGGATTTCCGGTTGATATAAAATCGTCAAGTGATGTAACCCAAGCAAAAAAAATGTTGAAAAAGGGAATATTGGGCACAATTATATTAGATGGTAAGCTGTTAAACAATAGTTGGGATGTGTTTAAAGTAAAGTTAGATAAAAATATTTTCCAAAATCTGGTTTATGGTGGTGAAAAATGGAAGATAGATAAATCATGGATACGATATACCTTGTCAGCAGCTAAAGGTCCAGCTATTTTTTTGGCCAAATTTATGATGGATAAGAATTTTAACAAAATATTGGGTATTTATTTACACATGATAGACTGGTATTCAGGTTTTCTTATGATAAATGGTCATGTGCTAGGGAAATATGATCATGTAGGACCCCAACAAACTGTATTTTGTCCTATTGCTTATCTAATTAATCATGAATGGAACTTCATAATAATTTTTGAAGAAAAACTAGGCGCTGAAATTATAGATGTAATCGATTTTCCCATTCTGGATGAAAGCTATAACATAAAATGGTTAATAAATAGTTTGACAAGATAAAACAAAAAATAATTGTCAATGTTGGAGATATTTATTTATATTCAATAAACTCAATTGAATTATAATAAAATTATGGGTGACTTTATTTTATTTTAAATTGTCACAGCTTAATCATTATATGTGTTAATATATTTAATTGTATATATCAACTAACTCTATATCCCATATTGATATCAAGAAATCCCTTGCTCCAGCTGCTATAATAATATTTCTGGTCATAAAATTTTTATTCACATCTTTCTTATACTCTACATCTAAAATATCTATAGTAGTTATATTATTCACATGGAAATTTAGGTCAAAATTTTGTATTACACTGGATTTTGATAAATTTTCACAATTAATAAGTAAAACTTTTATAGAGTAATCACATTGTTTATATGAACCACCTGTTATAACTAAAATGATATTCTTGGATTCAAAATTGTTTTTATTTGGAGGTATAATTTTTAATTCATTGTGATAATTTTCTGAACCATTGTTAGAGTTACATATTTCATTTATTTTATAACTGAGATCTTTAATTAGAACTATACTAGACATATTATTGATCTTGGCATTTTTGTCAGATTCAATAATTTTAAAAGCAAACTGATGTGCATTTATCATGGATGAAAGCCCAAAACCAATGTTTAGATTATGATCATATTCTAAAGAAAATATAGGACCCAGATATTCGTGAATACCAGCTGAAACATCTTGAATTAGTTTATATACTTCCTTAGAATATTCAATCAAATTTAGCTCTATTTTAAAAGAATTCATATTATCAATTGTCCCAATAATTTTGAACATAGCTATAACTCCACTTTCAAAGCCTATTAATAAATATGAGATATTAATATTTTTTGTAGAATATGATTTCTCAAATATCTCCATGCACATTATTGAGCCCAGCAAAATATCTTTATAATTTTTGTCTTTAAAATTATGTATAGAATATTTTTTAATTATGGTTTGAAATTTCAGATCATAAAAAGTTATAATATCATTTTCAGATGGAATAATTAAATATTGAAGTTTATTTTGATTTATTTCAACATTAGATATAACTCCCTTACAAAATCCATGATAATCTATATTAAATTTATCTAATCATATACATATAAATATTATAGTGGCTAATAATATTATGTTTACATCTTAATGTCAGAGAATATGATTCAAAATCCCATAATTTGCATTCACCACCAATAGCCTGTGTAAATATTAAGCTTATCTGGTCCTTATTATATATTTCAACAATATGCAAAATAGATTTATTATGAGCTTCCATTTTCAAGAGATAGGTTTCATCCATCAAACTCCATAAATTTAAGAGACCTTTATTTGTTCCTATCAATTATTTAAAAAATGATTGTATATAAGAGGGTACCTGATAATAATAATTGCTCTTTACAAAATATATGTTGTACATAATTTTTAAGAAAACAAACAACTGAGATTTGATCCACACATCTCAAAACAATATTTGGTTTCTGAGCTTTTTTTAAAATTTTCATAAAAATTTAAAATGGGATTGATAGATCATTGAATATTCGGTGGTTTGATATAATTTAAATATCCCTAATATGGTTTTGGTTTTGGGGTCCGGATCATCCGATGCAACAATTTTTGAACAAAGGTTATTAATTATATACATATATGTATTTTAGAGATATCTAAATTCATTTCATTCGATTCCTAATATCAACATGGTATAAAGTTATTGGCCTAGAATTCCCAAAAACAGAATCCAATATTTAACATGGATACTTAAATCGGCCCTTCCCTTGCCTTATAAAGGAATTAAATATAATATATATGCAATTTATGGGTGTTGGCTGTGTTTATCTCCCCAACCCTTTTTAAACAGCCCACAGACGTTTAAGTAATATTCCTAGGACTATTTTCATTACAAGTACGTGCGGCTTACCTACAAACATGTGAATGTTCTACTTTCTTATTCCCTTATATTAAATAGTTTGATGTATTTGAGGAAAACCTAGGGTAGCTATGGTGATTGTAACATTAAAGGGCTTGGCGCTGAAATCATTTCTCACTTAATATCCCTAGTAGATGTCTCCGGGTAGGTTTAAAGATCACAAGCTTGCCCACCCAATGTTTAATAAATATTTGATCCACCTGCCCAACCCGCTCATAGTTTTAAAAGGTTTACCTGCCCTTCAGCCCATTAGTCTAAAATTCCTTACCCATCCCCCCATTAGTCTAAAATTTTACCCACCCACCCATATAAAATTTAAATATGCCTCAATTCAATTGTTTTAAGCATTCAATAAAAATAAAATTTAGCATAAGCGCTACACTCCTAAAAAGCTTTATAATTTAAAAAATACATTATTAAAGGATAAAAAATATTAAATTTAAATTTCGGATAAGGAATGGTGAAGTCATATATTTATAAAAGAAAATATAAAATTAATATTTGTTAATATTTTTGTGATTATAATGCAAGAATATTAATGTATCCACATTTTCTGGACTCAACTTCTTTGTTCTAATAACTTTCCAGCAATGCTAAATCCTTGTTCAGATGAAATAGTTGTTGGAATTGCAAATATTTTTATAGCTAATTTTGAGAGCTATGAAAGTGAAACCATTAATAATAATAAAAATAAGGTGATTTAAATAAATTAACTGTTTATAAATTATCACCTAAATTATATAAATCGCTCATTACTTTTTTAAATATTTTGTTCCCCATTTAAGTAGAGTGTTCTCCTCAATAGCAACCTCAAACTCCTATCAGTTGTGGTTAAATTTTGACGTGGCTTTATCTATTTCAAACATTGCATTTATAATTTAATACACTTTAATTTATATTTCCTTGCTTTTGGTGAAACAGGTAAAATCAGATTTTCGATCACAATGATATTAATTCAACATGTTTTCGATATATTTTTATTATTTATTAAGATAACCACTCCTCAGCTTTCGGAATTTTAGTATGTTGAAATTTTAAAAGGTAATTTTCAAAAATAATTACTATAATCTAATTAAAAATATTTTTAAAAAAATCAATTTTAGAATAAGTTATATACTTTAAAGATTTTCATATAAATTACGGCTGTATAAAGCAATATCAAATTCAGACTTGTTAACTCTACTTAAGTCTATATAAATTCTAAAAACATCCCTCGATACCGATAAAATACATATTTCTAAAATATATATGATATGAATACGTAAAATTTAGATATAATTTATTTTGGTGTTACAAACTATTATATTTTACTGTATGTATTATATAAAATAGTTACAAAATAGCAACAATAAATATAATCATTTGATTTCAATATTGAAATAAGTTCATTTATCAAATGGGCAGCCCCTCCTATCAGTAAAAAAGCCATGCTGAAATGAAAAGGCTCAACCGATATTCTGAAAGGAATGAATTAATTTTTTTTATTCATTTTAAAAAAACAACATGTTTTATAAAAAATGAACTTTTGATAAATATATTTAAAACGCGAGGGGGTTCTCAAATTGATCGAACAGTTGATTGATATGCAATGTGATCTGCATATCTCCCTTGATATCCATTTGCTGTGTAAAATCTTTCTCGAGGGTCACCTAAAATTAGGCGCAATTTTTTCCCCTTGAAAGAATCCTGAGTTCTAGTTAAAAATCAAATATATCGATTTCGTGGAAAACAATGGTAATAAATGTGATAGTATGCTTCTATATTAGTTAATATTTTTTAATTTCTGTCCTAACTATAAAGAGCTAAAGCATTATACACACAACTATTAATTATAGGGAGATCGTACAGATATAATATTTGTTAAATAAATATATATATACTTTTTCTTTTATAATATTCATCTACTTCTTTTTTACATTTATTTTTAAGAGTTTATTATTTATGGAAAACTGGAAAGGTTAACAGTTTTTTGAACTATCACTTGTAACTTACCATGGGTAGAAGGAATTATTAATCAATAGTAGCTGACATTGGAGGGGGGCAGGCAGAAGGTGCTATTATTACTGTTATGTAGAAATATATCGTAATATACTGTTTATACATTATGAATTATTATATTCATCAATTAGATATGGTTATAAAAATTATATATATATTTATGATTCAATATAATATTGGGTAAGGTTAACTATCTAACACCCATAATATCTATTATAATGTGATATTTATCTATAAAATTGGAGAAAGGGGGGGGGGGGTTAAGGTTAGTTTTGATTTGACTTATTTTTATTTTTAGTGAATGGTAAGATGGGGTTATGGGATGTAAAATTTTAGAGATGGGGGGAGAGGGGGGTGATAAAATTTTTAACAACTCTAAACTTTAAACTTCAAAGATAAAGAAGAATATATGACAAAATTTTTACTTTCTATCTGATGCTGACCTTTAGAGACAATATGGCGTAAAGTTTTAGCTATATTCGAAGTGAAAAATCATGTGATTGCATAAAACTATTTATTTTAATGATCCCATCCTATAAAACAGGGTTCGAGTAAAGATTTGAAAGAAAAATAGATATATTTTTCCAAATAAATATTTATATCAATCTATCGAAAATTAATTGTTTTTTTAAGGTAAATTCTAGGTTATTCTTACTACAAGGATTTTTAGAATTGGAAATATTATTTTAATAATAGATACTCACAATGACGAGAGAATTTAATTTTTCTTGTCTTAGATCGAGCATGAGGTTTAATACGTTTTCGCAAATAAAATTCCTCTCAAGAACAAGATGTAAAAAGAATATATAATAATATTCAAGTAAATTATACAAATTAATAAACATTAATTTTGGAATATCGATAAAAAAATATACTTAGTATTTCTTTAATTTTGAAAATTTTCCTTCAAACTATAAGATTAGGAAAATTTTTGGCCATTAAGAATTGAGTATTAGGGGGTGGACACTTTATTCTGGGATGTTAGTGGGAAAATGCCAAAATGATGCCTTAACATGTTAGTCACACACTATTTATAGACTATTCTATTTTAATTTGTCAAGGACACTAGATTAGAAACTGGTTAATAGTAATAAACGCTCATATACATGGTTTGATGTTCTTCAAAATATTGTTCCCAAAAACGGAATATAAAGATTCTCCTGTAAAATCAATGGAACTGGATGTACCTCGTCAAGCCCTTACCACCCATAGATGAACGGTAAGGTAGAAAGAGTGATTAGAAGGTTGAAAAATAAAATAAAGATCACCCAAGAAAGTGATATATATAAAAATATATGGAAAAAATCTCATACCGCAATAATATATAGAGATTGCTTATAGTCTTAGAAGAAATAAAAGGAAAATTTTTTACAAATAAATTAAAAGAAAATTTAAATAAATAAATGGTACATTAATATTGGCGAGAAAAAGAAAGCATGTTTGTGAAATATAGGTAGATGGAAGAAATCATGCTGACGAATTTAAAGAAGACAACTTGAATCAAATAGTTTGGAATCGACCTATAAAGTAAAATTAAAGTACTGAATAAATTAATAAGTTCATATAATTTAGATTAGAAATCTGCAAAGCCCGGCTTGCTTTGACACGTTAAGAATTTTGAACAAGTTGTTCGGCTCAGCCCGAAAATATTTTTGCCAATATCGCCCCTATTTGTCCAACCCGGTCCTATAAGATTTTATGCAAAGTTAGGCCCGGCCCGTTAATTTACTAAAAATCTGATCCAGCCGGTTAATTCCTTTTTAAGAATTATCCGGCCATCAAATTTTTCTAATTTTTTCCAAATGTCAATAAGGCTCTTATATTTCTCCTCTATGACCATCTATTTATACAACAGGTTTATAAATTAATTGTATCTGTGTTGGGCATTCGTAATTGTATCATATCATAAATAAGTTGTTTAATTTTTTCTGAATTTTCTATATTATCTAAAGACTGAGCTATTTAGTTAGACAGCTCTTAAAATACAAAGAAATAAGCATATTGATTTATTTTCAATTAGTATAATCAAAATCAAAATATTCGATTGAAATTCAAAAAATATAGTAAAATTTTTTTTCCTGGGCTGGAAAAATTTTAAGAAAAATCAGAAATTTGAGAGGCCTTACCTGATATTTTATGCATAAATTGTCCGGCCAGGCTCGAAAATTTTTTATGCACTAATTGCCCGCCCCATTATAATTTTTCCCAGCCGTTAAATTTTTTTTTTAATTTCCGGCCTAACCCACGAGACGGGCTTTTAAACGAGAAGGGCTTTGCAAATCTTTAATTTAACATCAGTAAATAATATACCTTTTAAATTTATATAAATTAAACTTAATTTTAATCATACATATATTTTCTGCCTTGTATTTTTAACAAATTATTCTAAATTTAATTAAAATATTATTTTATTGCTCTTTGTTTGTCTATTTAGAATGTTGACATGGGTCGGGTTTGGTCTGGTTTGGAAAACATTTATGTTTATAATTTAACCAAAAATGAGATAAATGTGAGAAATTAAGATGTCTAAAACTATAACAAACTTCACGTCAATCATCATCAAATCAAAAATCAAATAAATTATTTTGAATTAATTTCTAATAAGTAAATATTTTTTATAATCTTTTGTTTAAGAATATCTATCTAATATTTTGGATATGTCAGGATTATTTATGATTATCTTCAAGTTAAGATTTTTAAACTAGAGAATAATAATAATTATGGATATTTAATTTTCGTCATGAATATCTACAATTATTTCTGAGACAAAATAAATAATTAATTTGATTGTATATCATTTTACAATTTTGTTCATTGCAAGATAATTTCTTATAATAGCGTATTTTAAAAAAAAATTAATAAATTTGAGGGTAAGTATTTTTTTTTATAATTTACTTTTCGGGTCTGCGTCGGGAATATGTAATCAATTCTATGTTTGAATTTGGGCCAGAAATTTTTGTTCGGGTTGAGTCCGGTCTGTAAAGAGTGGCTTGGGTGGGAAAAATTTGTCGCTTACAGGTTTCGACCCAGGGGTAAAAGATAATTTATATTCCTAATTATATCAGGTTATATATGATTAATAATAAATATATAGTAAAGAGGTTACTAGCCATGGTTACTAGCCATCATACCATAGAATTAAATATAAAGATTTGAATGAAAATCTAAGAAGAAGAAAAATACCCCCTTAATTTTATTTATATTATAAAAAATAAAGAGAGCCACTGATCATTACAAATGTACGTATGAGCCCGAAATGGAAAAAAAACTGACGAAATAATTTTTAAACATTCTAAGAATTTTATACGTATATTAGATGGAATACAAAAGTGAATTTGTTGATATTATAATCATTTTTAGGGTAGTAGTAGTAGACAAATAAGAGGAACGAATTTTATTTAAAAAGGTAAATAAGAATTATTTTGATGACCCGTTTTAGTTATTTTTCTCTATTAGTAAATAGCCCACCTCCCCTCCTCCCCCCTTAAGATAACCTTGCTCTTTTGATATAAAAATATAATCCATAATTTTCACTTTAATTGATTCGTTTTTACTAAAATTTTTGTATGGCTTAAATTTATTTATTTAATTTTGAGCAAATTCAGGCAGGGGTTAAAAATAGCGTTAACCTATTTTTAAAAAAAAAATAAATATTATATGACATTGGAGGTGCAGTTTAGGTTAATAGTTTGGGTAGAATGAGATAAAAAAATGTTTTCCTTTGAGTTTATCATATGTTATTTCAAGTTTCGATTCTTTCTATGCTTTTTATTATTAAAAATTAAAAACATTTAAAAATAATTAATTGTTCTATGGGGAGAGATCTATAAAAGTATAGACTTTATGGAATAAATATGACCCCCCCCCCCCTCACCCTTCCAGCACTGACTTTGTTGAGTTTTCTGACGGGTTTAGATAATATTAAATGAGTTTGTAAAGTATCCCATAAAATCAACATTTTATTTCCTTATTTATTGTTTTCATTCTCCTCTTATTGATTTGTGCATTTAAGGATTAATTCACGCCCAGATTATACGCACGCTAAGCAAAAATTATTGATCCGAGTTCAAACGGATCGGATTCTGACAGGTCCGTGCAAAGCTCTAATAATTCTAAGGTGTATAACTCCTAAATGCTATTACTTATAAAATTTTATAATTAATTATGATTACTAATTCCTTTCTAAAAACAGTAATTAATTACTAATTACGGGTAATCATAATTTTATAGAGTATATTAATTAGTATTTCCAATTCCTTTTCACCTTAATTGTAAAAAAAATTAGAGTAGGATTTAATAAAAAAAAATTCTAATTTTTAATAGCTTAAATGATAATACATAATTTTTATTAAAATTTAATTCATAATTACAATTTGTATTTTTATGTTTGATAATATAATATTAATATGAAAGACCTGCAAAGGTGCCATTTGCATGACCCGGCAAGGATTTCTTTTTTCAATTTTTTTTGGCCCGGCCCGGCACTTATGTTTTTAAGCCTGGCCCTGATTTTTTTAAAATTTATATTTATTTTTAATTTTTATAGCTATTTAAAATTGTTAGTTTCAAAATAAATATCGGGTGTTTTTTAATAGAAATTTTTTGGCCCGGCAGGCCCGAATATATTTAAAAAATTAAAATACGGCCCGGCCGATGTGCCCGGATCGGACTTATGACCAGGCCTGCATGTCTCTGTTAAATGTAAAGATTACATATAAATAAATTATAAAGATTATATTAAAACGTTTATGCTAAAAATTAGAATCAAATTCTGTTTTGCAAAATGAATTATCATTGACGAATATTAGAACTGTATTTATATATCATACTAAATTAACAAATGATATTGAATTTATTTTTAACTGATATCTTTTTTAAAATGCCTATTTTTAAACAGGTCGTTATTTAAATCGGTTCTATTATTTATTTAGTAAAGAATAGTCATTACTGTAAACAGCCAAAGTTTAATAAGAATGATCAATTTGTGCTAGAAATTAGACTACCAAATTTAAAAAAAAAATTTATCACGCCTGTTTACTCGAATATTTACCAGCCAAGAATTATAAAATAAAATATAAATGAATAATTGTCATTTTTTAAAATCGTTTTTTATATAAAAAAAAAAATAAATTCAATGTAATTATAATTACTAATTACATGATTAAAAAACTGTAATTAATTATATTAATTAGTTACGTCCTAATTTTTTACTTCAAATTTTTACTAAAACTTATTTAAGATCAATGTAACTACAATTTTAACTTCAACTTTATTGTAAAATTTAATAATCCAAAAATAATATATCATATAATCCAATAATGAATAAACTTTTTACGGAAATAAATATCATGATCATATTATTTATTATTATTAGTAATGCTTTATAATTATCTATTAAAAATTATGCAAAACTGCTACATTAATAATTCCTTTTATTAAAGTGGAATCAATTACAGTAATTGATATACTGCCCAACTTTGCCATATTTGTGTTGACAGTCAAAATATTATTCATTTTGTTTAATTTGGGCCAGGCCTAATAAGTTAAACGCGCATAAGAATATAATATCAAGACCTGCTATGTTATTAACGCAGAGTATTATGCAATGTTAAGCGCCGGTATTTTTTTTGGAGGAAAAAAATTTGAATATTTTTCTATGTTGGGGAAAAAAATTTGAATATTTTTCTATGTTTAAAATTTACACGATGCCAGGGGTAATTATAATGTAGTCAACATTTGAGGCAAAGAGAATGGTCACCAACAAAATTGATCTTGAATTAAAACATACCCTTTTACTTTCCTTGCTTTAACCTTACGAAGAATTTTATCATTAACAAATAACGACTGTGTAAATGATATTTCAAACATTTTTGTTTTCTATTATAAAAAGAGCCCGTTCTCAGCTTTAATAGCCAGTTGATATGAAAAATATTAAGACAATTTAACATTATTCAAAGATTGAAATTGAATCGTTATAATTTTAGAAAAATATATGATTATATTTCATAAGAGATCAGAACGAAAATTGATGAAATACAATTCGTCAGTAAATTAATGCAAATTCTCCAATAAAAAATGACAAAAATAGCTAATTATATATAGCAAATATTTTTTAATTCTTTTTGACTTGTTAAGAAATAATGAATTATTTGATGCTGCCAATTTTGCGCTTGAAATTCACCTTAAAGAATTTCTGAAAATCTTAACAATCCGAAAAAGAATCTTTGACCATGAATTCTGATGAACTCATTATTGATGCTCGTGAAAAATTCAAGGTAGAAACTTATATTCATCTCATAGATGCTGCGAAAAATTTAATTCAAAATATATTTTTATCCTTCAAATCATATTTTGAATTTTTTGAAATATTTTTCACAATTCTCAAGATAGAACAAAAATATTAATAATTTAAACAACTAAAATGAATAAAAACACTGAAAGAGACATTTTAGCAAATTATCTCACGAATAAATTAATTAATCCGATGTCATCGATTCATATATGTCACTAATTGAAATTTTAAATTTTATAAGTCGAAATTTGATTAAGGATTATAACGATGAAAGAAGAATTTCTAAATTAAAATTGATCAATAATTATTTGTGATTATCTAGGTACCAATAATGGTTATCGTCATAGGCAATCATTTCTATTGAATAGAAATAAGCCATTTAATTTTAAAATTCAAAGTGGGATCAAAATTTTTCAATGTTGTTCTTTTTTGCATGAGGGGTGCCAGATTAGTTGCGTAGATCGCCAGATTAGTCAGAAAGACGGCATGATGATATGTTATATATTTTAATAAATCCTTAGATCTATTGGTCAATTTTTTTTATAAGTGGAATCTTTTGAAATTTTATTGTAAATGGCATGTTATCTATTATCCACAAGTATTCGTATCATTTCTTATAAGGTTTAAAAAAGGAAAAATTATGTTTGGAGATATTTTTAACATCTACTTCCCTCAGAAACTGTTATTAAATTATTGTAATTTATAAGATAAGAACTAAGACATATATTATAATAAAATCTGACTAAATTTTTATACCTTTTTTTTAATCCAAGAAAAAAGTTTATATTATTTAATTTTTTTGCAGAAGTAACAAATAAATGTAACTTTATAAATAAACATTAAATTTAATTAACTAAGCGATAAGAAAATAAAAAAGGTAGAAATTTAATATTAAATTATTTGGTCAATACTTAAATTTAAAAAAATCGAGAAACATAATTTTTATCAGAGATCTGCAGAGGGAGGAATTGCAAGGCCTGGTCCATCTCGGGTGTGTAAAAAAAAACTTTCGGCCCGGTACGGGCTTCATATCTTCAGACCCATCCCGGTTTTGGCCTGACCCGGGTTTATGAGTTTTTTTACAGCCTGAGTTTTTTGAAATAATTCATCCCTGGCTTTTAAAAAATATACCTATTAGGCATTTTACTGTTAATTTTTCAGTTAATATTTTTGATATCTAATAACTTTTAAAATTTTCTTCTTCATTCTAAAATGAAGATTATTTTAATCATTAAATACCAAAGAAAAAGAATATATATTTGTGATCATTTTTGGGAAAAATATATTTTATTTTGTAATGTTGTATGTTTGATTGACTAAAAATTTAAAAAATGATAATAATTTAGTCTATAAATTAACAACTATTTTATTTTATTTACGTAGTGCAACAATTCTCTTATAAATTAGTTAAGTATTTTACAAAGGAGATAAATTGCTTTTAAATGGAAAGAAAATGAATGAATGTTGTTATATCATTTCTATGATACAATTTTTAAATACATAATAATTTTTTTTATATTATATATGATAGGCCTAATTCAAAAAAGAATATAGATCGAATAATAACTTATTCGTATTCGATTATCGATTATTATTTTTTTGAACTGATTTTATAATTTAAGATTCGTAATAATACCAATCTAATAATAATTAAAATAAATATAGTTTTAAAATGTTCGGCCCAGGCTTGGTTTATAGAAAAAAAATAAAAATACGATCTGGCCCTAGTTGTTAAAAAAAATCATTTATTTTAGGCCAAACCCAACCCATATACCCGGGGCGGCGTTGGTCCAGACCTGCAGGTCTCTGATATTTATCAAAAGGATCCTTGATCCCATTTTCATTCCTCAAACAATGCGAGCCTGGTAAGTTTATTTTTTTCAATCTAAACCGAGAATGGCAGGTTTTCAAGGTCCAAATAGGACAGGATGGGACAGAGTCGCTGAATGCTAACTGGTATATTTACCTACGATTAGTTTAAGCGACGCCATTATACTCTTTTAAAATGTAAATTTATTATAATAAGCACGTAAGACTATGACTAACTATTCGGTTTGCCAGATTAATTTTTTGGCTATATCCAAAAATTTTCAGAAGTTTTTAAATTTTTTAGAATTATATTTTGATTTTTTAATATTAAAAAAAATTTATTCTTCTTTTTCGATAGTTTCAAAAATTTCCGAATCAGAATTTTTTTAATATTTTGGACATAGCCTAAAAAAAAGTTAAATAAGGCCCGAACTCCATTACGACAAGTCCTTAATTAATGTTAAAATCATAATAATTGATTTTGTGGAATTGATATTTTTTTTTAAACATTTTGAATGATTTATCAAAGCCTTGGAAATGTAGTATTAATTTTTTTGTCAAATTTATTTTTAAAATATTCACTCACTTCAACTCATCTATCTTTTGAAATAAAGGTTTTTTTAAATTTACATGATCTTCATTTTTTTTTATTCCCTTAAAGCCAAGCGCCTTAAAGATTTCAGAAATTTTCTATTATTTAATTTATGGTCCTCAATTTTCATTAGGTTCTTTTTTTTTCTTCCTCCATTCTCTAATTTTTCAGTCATTTGACAAAATAATGCTGAAAGAAGAAGAATTTTATAATACATTTACACTATTAGCGGTCATTTTTTTCTAGTTAAAATTTTTTTTTTGAATTTTTATGCACTTTATCCTTGAAACAAAAATTAATTTATAATTTATAAATATAGTAAATACACTCATTTACGTAAGCCTTTTAAAAAAAAAATTTTAATAATATATTTACATATCATTATTGATTATATTATATATTGTTTATTTTTTAATCATTATTCTGTTTATTTTTTATATGATTTTAATATATAAAAAAAAGATATTTCCCAAATTTTTCAATGCCAAGGTTATTATTATATCACCGAAATAATTAATATATTTAAAATTAAATAATAAAATTACGATTAAATATTAAATAAAAAAAATATATAATTAATACATTTAAATCGTTAATGAAATTCATTACCAAATTTTTTTTGTGTATTAATATTTTCAGATGTAATTAGTTAAAATAAAAACAAAAAACCCTTGTTTAAAAAAAAGGATCTTTTAATAAAGTAAAAAGACCAATTCGTTCAATTATAAACCACACATTTATAAAGTCAAGAATATATATTTTTAACCATCTATATTCATAATTAATGTCATTCACTTCATATGGTTCAGCCCCTGTCATATTATATACTAGTCTGCAGCAACTATTACAATAACCTTCCTTTTTAAGAAACCAATGACTTTGACATATAATTGTAAAAATAACTCTTTTACAAACATTTTCATGGGGAAAGACTAAAAAGCTATTATGCCACATATTCATGTACCCCTATTTTATTTCTTTTTGTAAACCCCCCTTCCCATCTTTCCTTCGTTATTATCTTCTCCCATATCTTTAAAAAGGTAATCCTAAAGTTATACAATAATTATATATAAAAGATAAGCTATTAGTAGACATCAGTTCATTCATGAAAGAAGTTTTTTTTAGAAAAAAAATTTGATTTTGTTTTAGCCTAAATAAAACTGCGCATTTATGCAAATAATTTTACTCAAAAGCCTTAAAGGGGGTAAAGTAAATTATGGATGATGAAAATTAAGGTGAGAAAATAGTATAAAAATTTATTATATTTTTTTTAAAAAAAAATTTCTTAATAGATACATTTCATCATACCATAAATTAATAAAATAATCGAATTATAACAGGGCTTAAGCAGTATCCTGCATTCGCATTTAACAGGATTTGCGGCCAAGTATACAAAAATTAATGTAAATTTATTTTATTCATATCATATTTTGTATAATTCGTCACAAATTAGCCCTAACATTGAAAGCAGGGTTAAAAAAGTACCATGTCAATGCCACTATACTTTCCTTCAAAAATTTTGCGATTTGGGTTAGACTGATATTTTAAAATAAGTAGCAATTTTTCCCTTAATAATTTTTTATGTAAAAACTAACGTTTGGCTATATCATAACTTGACGGAATTCCATTTATAGATAATATAGATGTCTCGATGAAATAAAACATATATTTTTTTTTCTAATCATATATTGATTAAATTTGTTTTTTCTTCTCTTCCATTTCTTATTCCGATATAAGTAATAATAATAATTTACACGTGGATTCCTATTATACTCGTCATTTTCTTTCATTTTTTATAAATACAATATTATTCCTTTTTTCCGAGTTAATCCATTAAAAAAATTAATCAATTATGTTAATTAATAGGACCCCTTTTTTTTATTCGGAAATTCACTTTTAGTATAATTAGAAAAATTGTTTTTTAAAATTTTATCGATAATAAGAAACATCATTTTTATTCTCTAGTAGCTATATTTATCTTTTTTTTTTCTAGGAAAAATTTTAAAAGGAGATTTCAAATGAAATTTAGTGCTGAGTATGTTTTTGCGCCTCCCTATAGATACATTTTTATCATTGATTATAATATTCCTTTTCTATCTTGTATATTTTTTTTTAAAAAAAAAGCAGTTTACTCTTGCAAAAAAAAATTTTGTATATATTTTATATTGTTTATTTTACTTATTTTACTATATTAGTATAATAATATATATATATTTTTTTTTTTTTAAAAAAATTTTTTTTTACCTGTAAGAGATATTTTGATTTATTTTATTTTTTAAATATTTTATTTTTAATGTAAAAATAAAATAAAATATAGAGACTAATACTTTAATTATTAATTTAATTTTGAAAAGTTATTATTATTTAAATTAATTGATAAATAAATTAAATATTATAATTATATTTTGTAAAAGTGAGAGAAAAAAAAAAAGAATAAATAATCCAAATTATATTTTTTAAGGCGCGTATTTTCAACACTTTTCTTTTTGGATTTCGCTTATTTTATGAATTCGTAGATATGCTTCTTGATTCCCTTGAACTAAATCAAAGTAAATCATTATTATTTATTAGATATGAATCTCAATTTAACTCAGAGAAATGCTAATTTTTTGTAAGAATCAAAATTTTCGTATGAATTTTTTTTAAAAATAAAATATAAATGCAACAATTTGTTTTCAGAAAGAAAAGAAAGTTTTTATTCTAAGAACAATACACTTTTTACCTTTTCAAAAATATAAATAAATTATAGAAATCCCTCCTTCAACTACATATAATTTTTTTTTTAATTAACCTATTGAGGGGTTTTTTAAAGTTTTTTTAAAATAAAATAATCGATGTATTAAAATAATGTTATGTCACGCTTGATAACGGTGACAAAAACTTTCGCGCCAAAAAGAAAGTGTAATATTGTTACTAAAATAAATTGTCATTGTTCTTAATGTAATTAGTTAAAAAATAATATATAATATTTTTTATTAAATCGCATATGGTTTGGTTTAAATATTATTTGTATCAGTAATATTTGAAAAAATTTTTTAATTTTTTTTGAAGATAAAATGAATTCAGCGTTACCCGCACAAATTCATAATGGCGATTCCATTTACGCTAGCGAAAGTTCTTATCGTGTCAAAGAGGACTTATCACGCATGCTCGATCAAATAATAATAGTAGAACCGGACCAAAACACCTATCAAAATAATGGCGCCTCGAAAAATGAAACTATCAAATACTTAGTCATAACGTCTCCCGAAGACCAAAATTCTTACCAACGAGTCAATGATACCACAAATACCAAGCCCCCACGATACAAATACTACGACGAAAAAACTTCTAAGTTACAAAAATACGTGTTCGGTCAACACGCCATCATTCGGCATCACCAAGAAGGAACTAAATTACAGCAACAAAATTTCCAAAGTAAAGAAAACATTTCGATTAATTCTCCGTCGAATTACAACGGTTCCAATTATTTGTCCCTTAATTTCTCTTCGGAAATGAATTCTCTCTTTGACGCTAACATTAAGGAATCGCATGCTACTCTTGACAAATATTATTTTAATGACGGCGAAAGAAAGACGCCATCTTTATTCGTAACATCCGATCGCAACTCTAATAAAACGCCATACTACGTTGAAGATGTATCGCTACCCAGTCAAGATATAGCATCTTACAAGCTCATAAAGCATCTGAGTTCCGAAATCGGCCAAGATAACGATTCCTGCACCAGCCCAAATTCTTTCGAACCTCAATGGAGAGACAGGTGCAATACATGGCCTCTTCAAAGGATATTTCAAGGCGAAGGAGACCAGCACTCTGAACAGTCAACCCGAGATACTATCAATACCCCATTTAGCATTAAAGATAATCTCGAAAATTCTATTATGACTAATAATCATCTTCTGAAACTTCCCTTTGACCATAGACGCCCGTCTAGCATCAGGTCAGATATTATCAAAGAAGAGATAGAAGAGAACTATAGCACATATGGAAAAAATGAAGAAAATGAATTTATAAATGTCTCAAAATGCTCCAATCGTCTATACCAAACACCCACGACTTCTTACCTTTCAGAAAATGATCAAGGATTCTCAAAAAACGAAAATTACATGACTAAGAAAACGTGGAATGCTAATAATAATTATTTAAATTATCATTTATATGGTAATTCCGAAAGAACTCGTTCATCCATTTTTGGGAGGGGTGATACCATTTTATCCTATGATCCCCAGCCCCTACCCATCCTATCACACGAAGACATAATGTTCGAAGAAGATAATTATATGTCGTCTACCGAGGAACCGTATAACTATTCAAATCAAACCCATAATCTATACAATGGATATGAACCACACGTTTATAACACCTTAAGGGGAATATCTCATCCGTCTCCCATATCCGATTTTCATATAAAAAGAGAAAATTCATACATTCTCAACAATCCGAAAGAACCATTCGAAAAGGGCCACATTGCTCAGCATATTTTATCCCACACATCGAATTCCGATTCATTCTCAAAAAAAATTAAAGACTATCATTATAATCAATTAAAAGTTTCTCCGCAATTCATGTCTAATTTTCCGGTTAGCCCGAACAATAAAAATGGAAGCTCTACCCCATCTATAAAAGGGTTTTCCTCCGATCAACATAATGACAATGATTATAATAATAATAATACGAATGAAGAAAATGAAAATGATTATAAAAATAGTATGAATGGTACTGGCGGAGTTCCGACTTCTAGACGAAACGCTTGGGGAAATTTTTCTTACGCCGATTTGATAACCAAAGCTATACTCACTTCGCCCGATAAGAGGCTCACCTTGTCCCAGATTTATGATTGGATGGTTCAATACATTCCCTATTTCAAGGATAAAGGCGATAACAACAGTTCGGCTGGATGGAAGGTTTAAAATCTATTATTATAATATTAGTATCTATATATCGTCGGATGAGTATTATAGTGTTCTATAGCAATTTTTCAGTTGAGCTTTTTTTTAACAAGAATGTTTCTTGTATTTTAAATAGGAGATTACACTTATAATCCAAATATAAAATTATTTTAAAATGATATTTTAATTATTTTTATTGTTGATTTGGAAGAAATAATTCATTATTAAAAAATTGATTCGTCGGGAAAAAAATGCATTTTGTAAAAATGTGGATATAGAATATAATACTCAACCGACGAAATGTAGGAGATATACAACTTTCAAATATACTTATAAATTTAAATGTAATATTTTATTTTGTAAATATAGAAAAATCTCTTTGGGTTAGATGCAGTATTTATTACGTAATAGTTAAGCTTTCGGGTTTTAAAGTAACTTTTACAACTTCGCGAGGATTTAATGTTCTGGGGGATATTTTTTTATATATAAATCATAATATTTTTCATGATGTAATTATATAATAACCATTTTTTTTATTTTTAAATATGTGGTTTGAAGTTATATAAAAAAAATTGTCAAAATTTTTGGAAAATTCGTAAATGAAAGTCATGGAAAAAAAAATCTCCGAATTTTATGACATAATATTTTGGGGCAAAAATTTATGCTAATATATTTATTTACCTTATAAATTAAGTATTATAATATTTTAAAATAATAATAATTTAAAGCTCATCTCTTGCTATACCAAATGAATGAAACATTTAAAGTGGGCTAATTTAAAAATTGGGAAAGGGGGGGGAGGGTGGGTTGTGTGTTAAATAGAACTCCTGATCATTTTCTTCCTTATTTTTTTTAGCAGTGTTATCGCTCGGTGAGGGATGATTTGATCACGTCTAACATTACTTAGAGCGTGCCACTCATTTTTTGGAATTGGATTTTAATCATATACTAAGGCCAGGCGTAGATCGATTTGCAGGGCTTGTATAGTAATCCTATATTTAACCGACGAAATTATAAAATAAAAAAATTTACAAAATATATAAATTTAACCGTAGATTAAACTAAAAAATGCATTTTGATTTTTTTTTTATTCCACCTTGTATCCCCTTGCTTTTTCGTGAGATCTTAAATAAAAAAAATATAGTTACATTAGCACTATAATAAAATGGAAAAACTATTGATTTATCCTAATAAAAAAGAGTATATCTATCAAATTTGATGGATTATTAGATTTCGATTACTATTACTTATATATTGTTTTAAATTTATTAAACTTTCATTGGATCGTTAAAATCAACGATTAATAATTTATGAAGTATATATATATATATATATATTAAAAAGAAGACATAGTACTATTTGTTACATCGAATTTAAATGAACTCCCTGCAAAAAAAGAAGAGAGATTGTCCTTGTCTTAGTTTTTGCCTGTCTGGTAACATCCATTTAATTATGAGGGCATTTTGTTTTAGAAATATTATATACAGTAATTAATAATACGATTTGTTGCAAATTATTTCCATATAGTTGTTAATATCTTCCTTATAAAATTGTATAAATTTATTGTCATTTTTTTTGAAATAAATTTTATTCAATCATGTTATTTTTAGCCTGACCCGGCCCAAATTTTAAAATTAAACGATCGGGCCTGGCCCGAAAAATTAAGATATCTTAGAAATAATTTATATTAAACTTAAATCATTTTTATTTAATACTTTGTCAAATCGGATAGGTCATGTGAAAAAGAATCTCCTCGAGTTGGACCATAATCTTTTATAGAATTCTCAAAAAGGTTTTTAACAAATTTTTTTAAAAATGCGTTTTTTTTTGAATATTGAAAGACCTTCTTTTTTGCCTGATTCTTTTGCCAACCATTTATAAGATATACTTACCCTGTAAATTTCAGAGAGTGTTGTAAATGCAAGGGATTTAGGATGAAAGTTTTGGACAACTTAATAACAAAATCTCGAGGCTTGCATAAATATTATTTTGATTAAAATTTCAGGCACTATTGCTATGAAGGTTTGTGAATTAATTATTTTTAGGAAGTAGTTCAAAATTCTAAACAAAAATTTTCTGAAGTCCGCATGTAGTGTTGTTAAATGGTTTTAAAAATAGCCAAACCAATATTTTAGCCAAAATTATTACGCAAGCCTGGATATTTTGCTCATAGATGGAAGAAATGTTTGGAGATTTTTTAACGAAATCTTGAGGCTTAGCCGTTTTTACAAATTGAGCTGTTAACACTATCCACATTGGTAGATAGTTTATACACGATGATTAAAAAACGTGCGATAGAAATGATTTGCTTTTAAGCTTAAAAGATTTATAAACTCTACACTTAATATAATCTTTTCTTGACCACTAATAATAAAATTATTTTAACAACAATAATTACGGCAAGTTAAGCAATTATTATACGAAAGTTAAGTTGTTAAAAATATATATGGTTATAAACAAATCATATTAATGCTGTATATAAACTATTATACATAAATAAAATAAGCATCAATGGTATTAATATTTCTTATTATTTTGGATTGGAGTTTTAAAATGTTAATTTTATGATTAAAAACTGGTTTAAAAAAATTATATATATATTTTAAATAATGTTTGAACAAGATATATCATTTTTAAAACGGGGACGAGTTATACACCCAACCATTCGAATTATTTTTTTCTATCGCAACTTCATTAGAAGCAAGAAAATATACTCTAATAAAAGAAAAGTTAAAAGGGAAAGTGTTATGGTTTTAAAAAAGGTTCGCAACTGATTTTGTCTATCATTGATGATTGCCCTTTTTATACTCCTGTCATTAAAAAATATTTATTTATATTCTACCTTACTTGCCATATCTTAGATCTTGAAGAAAAATAATTAGCTGAATGATGGATGCGTGCACACATTAAGTTTGTAACGGAATCTCTTCTGTTTATTGAAATAATCACTTGTCAAACACCATTTTGATAATCGCCTTTAAAAAATTAACAACCTTTAAAATTTGACCACATATTTTACTAAACAATTTTTTGAATTATCCGATTCTAATCCAAAAATAATCATCATTTTTGGTTGCTGAATATTTTGGTTTTTACCCATTGCTATAGAGCAACCAAAAAAAATATCCTGTCTCACTATTGATAGGTCACTTGCCTCCATTTTTTTTTTTTAAATATTAAATTAAAAACATAAAAAAGTAAAAAAATTATCTCAAATTGACGTCATTTAGAAATCCATTAAATAATATAATATTTATATAAAAAAATTTTTTTTTGTATTTATATATCTACTACCTTTCATTTTTTTTTGATAGATTTATTTGATTAATTATTAATTTTTATATTTTGTAAGGGAAAGCTGAAATTAAAGGGAAGAGGGGGGGGGGGGGTTTAAAAATTTTAAATATAAATTATTGATTCACCGAAAGAAATTTTTATTTTTCCTTCTCGAATATCTATTTTACGAATTGCAACAAAAAAAATTCTCATGTCCCACTATATTTACATTGGGACATCACAAGGTTTGTTAAAAGGCCCGATTCTGGTCGATCTATGAAAAAAACCACCCTATATT
Source organism: Gordionus sp. m RMFG-2023 (assembly GCF_954871325.1). Lineage (NCBI taxonomy): Eukaryota > Metazoa > Nematomorpha > Gordioida > Chordodea > Parachordodidae > Gordionus > Gordionus sp. m RMFG-2023. The sequence goes on along the minus strand of NC_088775.1, from coordinate 10,116,662 downwards.
TAGATTTTAACCAAAATATTGTAAGACTGGAGATTTTGCATATAGATGGTAGAAAGGTTTAGACCTCTATTCGCCTAATCGAGGTTTTATTTTGGCTATAAATCTTAATTCGACCCGAACCGGGATTTTAAACTAGGTCATCATCTCAGCAAAAATGTTTTAATTATTTTTTTCTACTAGTCTACTCTAAATAGACTTATCAGGCAGCTAGAGTGGAATGGAACCAACAAATTTTGTTTTTTTAGTTAATTAAGTGAATTGCAATTTTTTAAAAAAAAAAAGTTTTACCAATAGTTTACCTAAATTAGAGTTTAATATTACCTAAAATTCATTCATTTAAATTATAAATCATTTTATATTTATATAAATATTACATAATAATTAACATTCTAAGCCGCTTAAGGTTAGAAAAATTAGGTTTTTTTAAAAAAGTGAAAAGTCCCATAATTTATTTTCTTAGCCAGTTTCCAAAAGTCTTATCATATTCTTCATGGAAAACTACTCCAAATTGCTCGATTATTTCGAATCTCGGATAATAATATCTTGGACAAAAAGGCCAGGATAAAAGTACCCCAGACAAAAAGACATCCTGAATTTGTTTTAAATGCTTTAAAATAAGAGTTTAATTTATAAAATTTTAATCGTTAAATTTTTTTTTTAATTGAGATATTTTTTCCGGTGTCTTTTTGTCAGTGGGCACTTTCTCCACGGTCTTTTTTATTTCATTATAACTTTTTTCCCCTTCATATTATGAATGAAAGATTATATCGAAAAAAATAATGAGATTGGAGATCATTTATTAGGATATAGTATATATATTATCGCCAATGTGTTTTTTTTCCGGCAAAGTTTTATTTTTTCAATTTTAAAATCATTTTTTGAGCGCGTTTTTTTAAATATAAAAATCTGATTTAACGGGGAATGTATTCCAGAATGTTTGAAATATCTACCCCATAAATTTTATACAATTTTCACATTAACTTTTGAACTTAATTTAATTTATATTAGTTTTATCATAGAATTGTCTGCAATCTACAAGATAGGTATTCTAAACATGATGGAATACGTTTTTGGTAATATCAGATTTTTAAATTTAAAAAAGAAACCGCGCTCAAAAAATGATTTAAAGTTGAAAAAATAACACATTGCCGGAAAATAAATTGGGAATAATTTTGAATAATAGATCATAATTTTAAATAAGAGAATATATATATTGAAATCGCTTTAATGGTAAGAAGGCTTTCTACCAATTGCAACTTGTCAACAATTTGGTCGAATACCTATTAACTCATCTTTTTTATACTGCTGATATATCGTAACCTGTATTCGCCCAGACTCGGATTCTTCCTCTCTGAATTCGGTCAATTCCTCGCTGTTTTTTTTCTATTATGAATTTAATTATTGTAAAATGAAGATGTATGAATCAAGAAATTATTATTTTTTTGTCATCCCTAGATGAATAATATATTGAATACTGTTCCTCAATTATATTTATTATTGAAAGTTAAATCTACACTCTACGTATTGGAGAGTTAATAAATTAATTAACACGTTTTTTCAGGACCCAGTAGCACTAATACTGCTAGATGCTAAAAAATTATAGCCAATACATTTCTAATATATTCTAACAAATACTTGAAAAGAATTTTTTTGTTTTTGAGAAGTGAATTAGATTACAATTAAAATCCCGAAATAATACATTTTATTCTCTCTGGCTGGAAAATTATCAGGAAAAATACGACTAGTCAATTATTTATGAGCGCATTTATAATTTATTAATATTATAGGAAATTAAAACTCTTTTCCTTAATACAATTTTAAAGGAAAATTATAATTTAGATTTCAGATTGGATTGCTTATTCTTTGAAAGGCAGTAAAATGTCAAAAATTTTCTAAATCTAAAAAGAAAATGTAAAATTATAAAATTCGAATCTATAGATAAAAAAAAATACTGGTTTTTAAATTAAATAGCAAAATTTTATTTTTTTGACAAAAAAAAAATAATAACGTAATAAATTAAATATAAATATAACTCTTTCGCCTACTCTAAATTTTAATCGTTATTTTAATTGTCACTTTATGTAGAGAATTACTAACTATTTATAAAGTAGGCTTTTAATTAGCGATTTTTAATGTCGTCAATATCTAAAAAATAGTTCGTTTTTCCCCTCCCCGAGATTTGAAATGTGAAAATATTTGATTTACCTAACTATGATAAAGTCATTTGATCGCGTAAAGTCATTTGATCTTAAATTCGTCCACTTTTCTGATCGGGCCATTTAATAGTAGTAAATTAAGATTATATCTTAAATGTTGTTAAAATATTACTTGGAATTATCAGATATATTAAATAAATGCATAAATATAATAATTTACCTGCATAAAAATTCATATTAATATTGATGTCGCCCATTTTGACCAAAAATGGATTAAAAATACGATCAAATTCTTACGATCAAAGGAGACCCTCCCGAATATATGCAATCCTATGAGCACCGTTCCAGCAAAAGTTTTTCATTCCAGTGTTTGTGTATCTATTAATATTATATTTTCTTCAAAAAATAAATGTACGTTGGGCCCAAAAAAATATTAAATTAACATTTCCTTCCTATTCATCCTCTTTTCCTCGATTGAATTTTGATTTGAAATAAAATGAGCTGAAAACAATCGAGTTTGAAAATATTTTATATTCGTTTTCATACCATCGTAAAATAGGAGTTATCTCTTCTATTTAAATTTAATGCATGAAAAATATAAATAAAGAGAAAATATTAGAAAGTAAAATATATTGAGTTTTATATAACTCCCTAATCCATTTATAATATATTCTGGGCACAGGAGGGGTTTAAGTCTAAATATTTTTTTATCATCGGAGTTTTGGGTGGCTCGGGCCGAAATAAACGATTTTGCAGTTCTCTACATCTAGTTAACTAAAGTGTTTATCGATAATATTAACTCATGCATAAACATAAGCAATTGGATTTGGAAAGTTTGACTATCTTCGATTTATGAAAAATTAATACTATCATTCTATAATAAAAAAAATACCAAAAAAGTCACGATAACTTGCGCAACGTGTCATATAATTCGAAGTTCTATTCTCAATGAGCCCCCTAATTCTTTTCGAATAATAGAGAGGAAAAACTAGTGTGGGCAAACTTCCTCTCACTTAAATGGAATGCCTAACCGGAACATAATCCTTTCAAGAGAAGATTAAAATTATTTTCCCTTCATTTCCTGATATATATATTAAATTTTTCCTTAACATTCTCTTAAACCGAATGGAACAAAATATAATTTTTTTTTGGTTTTTTTTAAAAAAAAATGATATTTAATATATTATAATATTTATACCCAAGGTCAAGGCCGCTAAAAAAAATTATAATTTTTATATTAAAATTTTTTTTTAATATATATCTCAATATTATATATATTCTTTTTTTGTAAAAATTTAAAAAATATTTTATTATTGATTATCAGTTTCATTTTACAAAAAAAACTTTATATAAAAAGAGAGGGATGGGGTCAACTGGGTTTAAACCAAAGATGCGCCGATATCCGTATTAGTATTGTTAAACGGGTTGATTTAGCCAATTTTAAATTAAAATTTGAGCCAAAATAATATATATGCACGCCTCGAGATTTCGTCACACCTTTCTGCCATCTATGAGAAAAATTTCCAGGGTTGTATAATATTTTTTTGGCTAAAATATTGTGTCAGCCGTTTTAAAAAAATCGAGTCGTTTATAACAACATTAATCCATAACTAATATTCGTATAGGGCCAATGCTTTTAATTTTAACCAATGCCAGTGGCCGATATACAAAAATGATAAGTGATCCTCATAAATTTACCAAATATATATATGTTGGCCTTCGTTAAACGATTAATGAATTAATATAATATATAACAAAAAATTGATAAATCGATAAGAACGAAAGAGAGTGTGAAAGAAAGAAAGAAAGAAAGAAAGAAAAAAAGAAAGAAAGAAAGAAAGAAAGAAAGAAAGAAAGAAAGAAAGAAAGAAAGAAAGAAAGAAAGAAAGAAAGAAAGAAAGAAAGAAAGAAAGAAAGAAAGAAAGAAAGAAAGAAAGAAAGAAAGAAAGAAAGAAAGAAAGAAAGAAAGAAAGAAAGAAAGAAAGAAAGAAAGAAAGAAAGAAAGAAAGAAAGAAAGAAAGAAAGAAAGAAAGAAAGAAAGAAAGAAGAGAAAGAAAGAAAGAAAGAAAGAAAGAAGGAAAGAAGGAAAGAAGGAAAGAAGGAAAGAAGGAAAGAAGGAAGGAAGGAAGGAAGGAAGGAAGGAAGGAAGGAAGGAAGGAAGGAAGGAAGGAAGGAAGGAAGGAAGGAAGGAAGGAAGGAAGGAAGGAAGGAAGGAAGGAAGGAAGGAAGGAAGGAAGGAAGGAAGGAAGGAAGGAAGGAAGGAAGGAAGGAAGGAAGGAAGGAAGGAAGGAAGGAAGGAAGGAAGGAAGGAAGGAAGGAAGAAAGAAAGAAAGGAAGGAAGGAAGGAAAAAGAAAGAATGAAAGAACGAAAGTAAGTAAGAGAGAGATATTAAATTTTTTTTGCAATTCCTTTTTTAATTCATTTTTCTTTTACAATGTCATATATTATTGAATTATAAATAATTAAAATGATAATATTAATGAATTACATCTTAGCTTTTTAAAAATAAACACTATATAATATTATATTGTTTGGCATCGGTCTTATCGGCTGTTACATTATTTGTATCGATAGTATCGGATCGACTAAAAAATTATCATCGGCTCATCTTTGGTTCAAGATCCTCCATGCGAAGAGGATTTTGCATCAACATCATTATTATTTCCTTGAGTAAGAGTTCGCTCCAAATTTTGACAATGCTTATATATATGTATAAACTCAGAATTGCTAAAGAAAATACAAAATAACATAATTTGGAATGGAATAATAATTTTTGTGACTTTGCTATTTAATCTTAGGATAAAATTTATTTCGCGCTTTGAAATAGTTGAAGATTGCAACCAAAATTGGTTCATATTAACGAAATAAAACAAAAAACGAAACAAGTATAATCTTCCAAACACAATAAATTAATTGTACAATCGATTTGTTATTAAATATTGGGAGTATAATGAACTTTGCAAGTAACTATTCATTAGGTTCCATGTCAATTCAGCAAAACTTTTATCGCGAAACACTTTTTTACGAATGTTTATTATAGTGAATGGATTTTACAAAATTTTATTACGAATCAATATTTGTATATACCATTATTATAAAACCAAAATTGCGAAAAGTCAATATCTCTAAAGTGATATTGCGATAATTAGGTTTATGACATAAACTGCCAAAGGCAGTGTTTAGCAAATTGGTATTTTATTATTTTTCATTTGGATAGAGACTACCAAATTTGGGTATAATATTTATTTAAAAAATAGATTTGGGAAAACGCCTAATAGATAAGACCGTCAGTTGCCAATCCGAAGGGTCTAGGTTCGAATCTAGCAAGGTCCTTTTTTTCTGAAGCTAACTTGGTGGTTCTCTCCTAGGGAAGGATGATATATAAAATATCGGAGGCGATCGCGTTATTCCATCTCTTAATTTATAAATAATTTTATTGCATTTAAAAAAATATTTATTCTAAATGCTGACTTGGCAATATTTATCATTAAAGCGATAATTACTAATGGTGTCTATCTTAAAAATATTTATCATTAAAGCGATAATTAATAATGGTGTCTATCTTAAAAATATTTATTTTTAAAACCAAATTAGTTAAATAATATTTTTTAAAAAAATAGGTTGAAAGATCGATTCTCGAGTTTATATAATTTATTATATGAATATTATTTTCTATGATACCCTGTCCTATTCTTTTCCTCAACGTTTAATCTTATAAGAATTGCGCAGTAGAGAGCATTTTTCCAAACTAACTTATTTTTTAGACATTTAGAGACCCATATATCATGGCTGTTAGTGGTCAAACGGCTTAATTTGATCGGATTTTTAAAAACGGCTAACTCAATATTTTTGCCAAAAAAAATATTGTCTAAGCCTTCGTTAATAGATGTTCAAACCTTGTGCCACCTATGAGCAAAATCTTAAGGCTTGCATAATAATTTTTCTAATAAAATATTGGTTAGCCGTTTTAAAAATCGGCTCAAAATATTAACAACACTAGTCGCTGTTTGGAGTTGAGGGCTAAAATTTTATATTTTTTATTAGTTAAGATATATACAAATTCTTGTAAAAATTTTAAAAAAATTTGTGGGGGTAGGTTTGAAAATGTTTTTTTTTGTTGATTTATCATCACCTTACATATATTTCATTTTCTAATTTACTTATAAGTTGGCTTGGTATTCTTTAATAATCTTACTTGGGCTTTATTACATTCCACCTGATAAAAGGGTCCTTTTTTCAAAATATTTATTTTTACCCAAGACCCTTGTATAACCCAGGCGGGCCAGGTCTCTGAGTAATTGGTTTTATTTATTTTGACGAATACCTATTTATATTTTGCGAAAAAAAATTATATCTTAAGTTTTATCTTTTTGAAAAATATATAGGATTTATACATTGCCTTTAGCGTTTTCGCTTTATGACAAGTTTAATTTAATTTCTTCATTAATTAAATTAAAATGCCTTTATAAATTCGGATATAATGAACAGCTCCATTTTTTTGATCAATTTTTTTTTGTTAATACCAATATTTTAATTACATTTTTTTTTCTTCGTCTATGTTCTTAATTCTAAATTCCATTTAAGAAAACACCTGGACACCATTTTTTGATTTATTAAAATAGATTTTGACATAAGGTAATTATATCTTTAAAATAATCCTAAAAAGTTATACTTATTCCTATTTTTTAATTTAAAAATCACTATTAAGAAAAGCTATTAAGAATTTTAAAAGAAAATAGGAGGGTCAGAAGACACAGTCTTATATTTCACACTAAAAAAAAACTAATATCCATCATTTTGAAATAGGTTTTAAAAACTTGCTCCAAAATATTTCATAATGTGTATTTAATAATCTAAAACTATGTAATTTTGTTCTTTCTATTATTTAAATTAGGTTTTAATTTGAAATTTTTTAAAACATGTTTAAAACCAATTTTTTTTTGAAAAATTATAAATAAAATTAATAGAAATCTTCTTAACAAAAAACCTAAAAAAACAATTTTCCAATAGATAGATCTCCCTATTAATATTGAACAAATATATTAGCCTAAAATATTATGCAAGTCTGGACATTCTGATCATAGATGGCAGAAAGATTTGGACATCTATTAACGCAAGCTCGAGGCTTGCATAATATTTCTTGGCTAAAATATTGGGTTAGCCTTCCCTTTTATAGAAATGAAAATATATTACATTGGCATTATTCAATTTATTTTTAAAAACAATTCTCCCTCTTGCGGCTTACGCAACATCAAAACTGTAAATTTTTAATATAAACGAATAGCTATGTTTTTTTTAAAACGAACCTTGTAGTTGTAATTGCATTAATTGTTTTTGGTCATATTAGTGTCTAATTCTTATTTTGCCTATTTATTTAAAATTTTTTTAAAAAAATTACTAAATAATATTCATCTTATTTTATTTTAAAAAAAATTATATATTTTTATTAGTATTGTTAAACGGCTCGTTTTGAGTCTATTTTTAAAATCGGCTAACTCAATATTCCACCCAAAAAAATACTACGCAAGCCTGAAGACAAAGATTTAGACATATATTAACGAAATTTCGAGGCTTAGGCAATATCTTTCTGTCTTAAATATTGATTTTTAGCTGTTTAAAAAGATCGGCTCAAAACGAGAACACTAATTTTTATTTTTGAAACCTATCATTTAACTTCTCTTTTTTTTTTGCCTTTTCATAAAAGTTTTTTATTATTTATATGGGGGGGGGGGGGGTGTGTTTAAATTTTCGGGTTAATAAAACCAGAGGATTTGTTTTAAACTTTAAAGTAATAAAAAAATATATTAACATTTTAAATTTACAAAATAATTTTTATTTTACCCTTTGTCAGCAGTTTATATCAAAACAATGAAGAAGATTTATTTTTTGCTACTAATATACCTAATTTGATAAACAAAATTACTTCATAATGATTGCAATTTAAAAGGTACAAGAGTTCATACACATTAGCTCTCTTCGTTAAGCGATATTTAAATGCGATTAATTTGTAAATATATGATTCCCACTAACCGTTAGGAAAATTGAGTTTGAAAGACATAGATTAAATTAGAAAGTATTTTTAAAAAAATTTAAGATCAAAGAGGCAAATATGTATATTTATATACTACATGAGACTTGTTGTTTTTACAATAATATATACTCATTTTTATTTAGAATTCGATAAGACACAATCTCTCATTACATAATCGATTTATTCGGGTTCAAAATGAGGGTGCAGGTAAAAGCTCCTGGTGGATGATAAATCCAGAAGCCAGGACAGGTAAAACGGTCAGAAGACGTGCGGCCACCTTAGATAATACAAAGTCTTGCATTACCAAACGTGGTAGGATTAGAAAGAGAACTAATACATTGCAAAATAATAACCTCAAGCCTAATAATCTATCTAACTCCTGCTCACCCAAAAATGAATATTTAATGCCTCAAACAACCCCTCAATCTCTTTATAAATCCTCAGTTCTTCACCAAACGCTAACAACATCTCAACAAGTCAAAATACCTTCCTTTTTTCAAAGAAATAATAGCTTTTCTATAAACAAGAACCCAAACAGTCCATTATCAACCTCGTACACGGCATCTCAGCAATCTTCTCTAACTGTTGCAGGAAATGATAGATCATCAATAATTTATTCACCGAGCAATAATAATCGTGATCATTCCACTGAAACCTACACAATTCCTCAAAATGTTAGCATGGAATTCGCATATGATAATTATAAAAACCACGATTCTAGGATGTCTTTGAAAGGTTTAGTACGGCTTTCCCTTCCCTAACGCACTTAACAATTAAATTATATTTTTTTATTATTGATATTTAGGTCATAATTCTAATGGTTACCAACATGTTATAGAGTATAAAAATGATACTTCTCAAGCAACCAACCGTGAATATGACAAATTCTTGACAAATAACGATATTTATCATTACAATAGACCTGATTCATACATGAAATGTTATATGCCAACTTCTTCTAGTAGTTACCAACTTAATGGAAATTTCAACCAAGCTGACTCCATGGATTATAAAATCGCTTCAAATTTTGGAAATGAAGGTAATAACATAATTTGGTATTTTTTCAAATATAATATTTATTTTTTCAGAGCTTAATTTTAATTAAAAATATTGTATCTTATTTTTAAAAAATTATAATTTTTTAAAATGTATTGTTAATTAGTGTACAAAATCTGTATAAAAAAATATTAATTAAATTATACGATTATCTATGTTAAGGGTTTCTCAGTCAACCTCTTGTCTAATGCCCCAATTTCCTTTACATAGATGAAGCTAATATCACATATATTAATTATTATAAATAGATATTATTTATTATAGCCAGTCAATTCAATAAAATATTTATCATTATATTTCTATTATATGATAACTGGCAAATCCTAATTTTATTGGAAATCAATTAAAATTATTATTGGGTAAATCCACTGAGCCATCTATCAGTAGAAAAAAATGTCAAGCCATGAGGGGCAAGTTTATTCTGCTCTTTTCAAGGTTGACGAAACCCGCGAGGCTGAGATGATAATTTCGGCTAACCTGATTAGCTATTTTTGTTGAAAACTCGGCGTAACCATTTTTGGTAGTTTGGAATAGGAATAAAGAACCCTCCGGTCATATCATGGTTCGTCTTATTTCTAAACAGTCATCTGTTTAACCTTTTTTATGGCTTCCTTCTAATTAGCCTAAAAATGAAGTATTTTGATTTATTTGTGGAAAAAAAAAATAAAAATTATAATTCTAAAGTCATTCATTCAAATAGGGTGTCTTAAGTTCATTGCCTTGGGCTAAACGAAAATGAGTTTCAAAAAATAAGAGGAACCAGAATACGGCCTCAGAATCGGGATAAGTCTAGTCATTTTCGTTTAAAATTTAGAACCGAAACCCATTATAAATTTTGCGGGAACAGTTCTAACAAAATTAACAAGTAAAATTAATATTTGTTTACAGAGTGTTTATATATTGTTTAAAATTATTTTTGTGATTATTGTAAACAAATTTTGAACCGGAAATCGTAAGCGCAAATACAAGAAGGAAACCACCTTTCAAAATTCTAGTAACCGAAAAACATTTTTAGATCAAGATTTCAAACTCTGGTTTTCGGAATCGTCTGAAAAATGGAGCGATTTACCCAACTATATTTACTAAAACTAAATCAAAAAAATATTTTTTTTTAATGGGTATGAATAAAAATATTTATGTAAACCCTTTTTACGAGGAAAATTTTGTTTCATTTTGTCAACATGGGTTATGCATAGTACTGGCTTACAATACCATTGTAATAATATTAATTCCGAACTAATATATTGGTTTAACCAATATTTTCTTAAGATTCTAATACTAGTTAATTATATTGGTTCATAGGCGTAGCCGGGGGGGGGGGGAGGAGGGGAAATTTCCCCCTTCAGAAATTTATCACTTTTTGTGAATATCATTATAAGCTAATAAAAAATATCCCCCTTAGCCCCCCCCCCTGACCCCCCAAATATGCATATATCTTAAACAATAATTTGAAAGAAAGAATGTAAAAGTTGATATTTTTTTAAACTAAAACTATTAATCATAATTTATACATTTTGGAAAAAAGCATTTATATATAAAAAAAAGTGAACAAAATGTTTTTTATAAAATGGAATATAAGCCAAAGATAAGTCTTAAGACGTGAAATGTATTAATTATTAATAATAAACCCATTAAATTACTAAATAATATAATATATCAAATATAATTTTTTATAAAGTGAATAATTTTGATATATTTATTTTAATAATAAATCATAAATTAAATAAAATAAATAATGCACAATACAAACAGTGGAATATTATATGTCGTAGATTTACAGTATATCTAATTTTATCAATTATCATATGACAACTAATACTTTTTACCAATTATCATATGACAACAAATAATTTTTACCAATATAGCGAATTATATATTTTACAGAAAACTATAAAATATTGATAAGGACATCAGAAGATATCTTTTAAAGACTTTCTGGGATGAATAATATGAAGATTAATTTTTAATATCATTTTTTATTAAAAATAAATAGATGGCGTTAATGCAAATTGTTGCTATTTAACTGTAATATTTTCTCTAACTGTCAAATTGTCTGTAAAAGGGGAATTTTACCTAGTATTTTGTAACCAATTCTATATAATAGAGGAATATCAACTATTATGTCTACTTACTTTTTATAAAATTTATTATACTTGTTTGGAAATAATGATTACCATGTTTTTATATTTATATATATACAAGTAATTTTTTTTATTTATTATACAAGTAATTTTATATATAATATACAAGTAATTTTTTACATTTATTATTAATTTTTTATATTTATATAAACTAATAAAAATATATTTCATATTTGTTCCAGTTATATATTTTTTTTATTAAAATTAACTTCCTATCTTGTAAAAATATTTTATAACTATATATAGACTAAGGTAACCCGACCGAAGGCCGGGCAAGCGGGCCGAAGGTCCGTCCCAAATGAGGTCTGGGGGCGAAGCCACTATAAATTTTTTAATCCCCCCCCCACTTAGGAAAATCCTGGCTACGCCTATGTATTGGTTTTAATTATTATACATAGAGCTTAATATAAGAATCAAGATGATTATTTTATTATTAAAACTCTTGATTTTGTTTAAAATAAATATCATGTATCAAAAAGGATGTAAGCTAGATGATTTTCCTTGTGAGTTAGAAAAGATTCCAGTCATCATAATTTAAAGTTTTAATTTTCTGTATTCAACTTCAATATTACGATAGGCTCATTGAACAAATGATATGGTTTGGATGTATTTCCATTTAAAAATATTGCTTTCAGAGTCATGGATGCTAAAAATATGATAAATATACTTAAGAGATCGAGATATTATATATCTTAAAACTGCATTCAAAGTGGAGACGGATCCGTTTTTTACATCCGTTCCGTTAAAGGTCAATCTCATTAAAAATGATATATATGTTCAAAGGGCGTCCGTTCCGATACGTTCCGTCTTAAAAAAGGATCGGGCAAATTTTGACTTTTTGATCCGGCAAATTTTATAGAGCGTTATAACGTTACTTATAATTTTTTAAAAATGAAAATCAATATATATATCATTTTTAATGAGATTGACTTTTGACGGAACGGATGTAAAAAACGGATCCGTCTCCACTCTGAATGCAGCCTAATGGTTGCACCATATTTTGCTGTAAATTCAATGCAAAAATATATCACTAGGTAAATCAGACATTTAAGATATTTTTTAAGCGTTATCCAAAAAATAGACAAAAATTATAGGAAATAAATGTGAAACTACAAGATATTTGCGATTATTTTTAAATAATATTGGTATTACTCTTAAACCAGTGGCGTAGCTACGTGGGGAGGGGAGGTTTCGGGTTTAAATCACCCCCCCTCCTTGGGGCAATTTTTTAAGATTATACGTTCAAAAGATTCAAAAACTTTATATCAAATAAATACCATGAATATTAATATTTTCCTGGTTTTGATGTTAAAATTGGTAATGGCTCAATTTGAGCCGATATGGCTAAGTCAATATATTAGCCTGAAAATTTTGCTCATGGATAATACAAAGGTTTAGACATTATTCGTGAAATCTATAGGCTTGAGTAATATATTTTTGGCTAAAATATTGAGTTAGCTGAAAATGTTCTATAATTCTAGGACTTTTATATTATAAGAAAAACAAATATGATTTTTATGATAAACCCGGCCGAAGACCCGTTAAAGGGGGGTCTGGTGGGGGGGCGAAGTCCCCCAAGCTTTTATATGTATGGACCCCCTCTAAGGAAAATTCTTAGCTACGCCACTGTCTTAAACCATTATATTATTTCTATTGGATTGATTTATCAACGATAATAAGCCAAATTTTAATCCAACTTACCCCGGTTCATTGTTTTTAAAAATTTAACCATATCGCTCTTCCATTTTCCGAAAAAATTTGTTTATCACGCCAGTCCAATATTTAAAATGATTTGACTGTTTGGTTTGCTCTTTATTTTCACTTAATCTTATAAAATATTTTTAATTAATAAATATAAGCCTGTTCTGTTCATTTCACCCCATAAAATATTCCAAATTTGTACTGGTTCACTTATTGTTTTAAAATTATTTTTAGCCCGTCCTTATGATTTAAATTTCTAACTCACCGCCCACCCAATAGTATGGGCGAGTGGGCCAAAAACCTGTCCTTTAGGCCTCTAATGTACACTGAGTGGTGTAATTTTTTAAAATCAATAATATAAATTTTGTAGTGGTGTATTGGTATTGAAACTAATAAAATATTGGTATTTTTACCATCCCTTATCGAGCTCAAGTCGATCTATCCTCAAATTGTGCAATCAAACAAATTTCGGGTTTTCCTGCTATAATGTTAATTAAAAAAGATGAGTTTTAAAATTTTAATAATTTCCATTTTTTACCCTAACCAATTATAAATAAACTGGTTATTTATTTATTTTACTAGTTTTATTTATATCGAATAAATTATTATAAAAAATCCAATCAAAACTTATATTTAATCTAATCATGGGTAGAACGAATATTATGACAAAGGAATTCGTAGTTGCAAAGACAATGCTTAGTATATCTGTATTTTAGTAATTGATTACTTTTAAAGAATTTATACACACATCTTCGTTATGGTATATTAAAGATATTCTATTATTTTTATATTATAACCCAACTAGTTTCTTATATTACATTCATCAGTGATGATCGTAGAAAACGATAAAAAATTAAGATTTTCTAAAATTACACATAATCTTTTGCTAGCTGTATTTTTTTGAAAGGGAAAAAAAGAGGATTCATTTTTTAAGTGGAAGGTGACGCATGTATATAATTTAATAATCATCTAGGAAATCAGTTTAGCATCACCTTTATCTGCCAGTGGTTGTTGGCTCTGAATAATTTACCAACCATTCATAGATCACCTTTTCATCAAGAACATAATTCATCATAATTGGCGTTCTACTTAACATTTAAAAAAATAATTGAGGTCGCTTTTAAAATGAAATATGATTATCTAGATGTTAATTTTAAAAAACAAAATATTAAGTATTAACATATTTGTAACTCTTAAACGGTTGTATTTTTAAAAAATTTGAGCCAAAATAATGAATTTATTGACGATGATTTTTTGAATCGTAATTAATGAGATTTTTTTTTTTAAAAAATTTTTTTGGAAGTATATATTTTGACTGATATCAAGATGAATGATTTATTCGGTAATTATAAAAAACAATATAAGAGTAATAGTTTTGTCCGTTTTTACCGCAAATATGAAAAAAGGTATATTTTTTTATATACATTGCTGCATATTTGCAAAATGGGCACATATCAAGATCAGTATTATATTTAAAGAATTTAAGGAATGCTTGAAAATCGGTGTAGTTTTAAAAAAAAATTTTGTATTTTCAAAAAATCATTTGTTTCTGTTATAAATGAATAAATTACGATATTATTTCAACAGATAAACTGGCCGGGAATAATTTATACCCCAATATTTATTTGCGTAAATTCGAAAACAATATGGTATCCCTGATAGACTCTACATCCGGTTCAAACAAAGTAACTTCGTCCTCACCAACACCCTCAGAAAATATCGAGGACAGTTTACTGCGACAAACATTAAAAAAACCAATCCACGAACCTTATTGTCACAGAAAACTTGTTAAAGAACACTACATGGATCAAGTATTTAAGTCCGAATATTGCGAAAAAGAAGAAGGTTCAACACCCATATTATTCGCCAATTATAACATAAACACAAATAATCATCCAATCAAAAACAAACTTCAAGAAAATTACCACCACAATTCAAATGATTTGACTATAACTAATGGAAATTTCGCTCACGATAATTATTGTTTTCCTAAACAAAAACGCGATTTTGAACATTACAAGTCTCTCCCACTTCCGATATTATGCCGAGATCAATACACCAATTCTGTCATAGCGGAATCGGGTAAATCCAAATCTGAATGCCCTCCTTTAAAATACTTTTTTTCGTCTAGCAATCAAGTTTCAATATAAAGAATGGAGTTTGTGTGCCCAAATTCCTTCAAAATTTAATGATAAAAAATATTTGAAAAACCGATTGAAATAATGATGTTTAACGCAAAACGTAATTTATCAATTGAAAATTTGCTCATAAAATATTTTGTTATATGAAACGAAGAATGATTTATAAAATAATGTAATATAAATTAATATTAAACTTTCTTATATACTATATTATAAAATAGCAGACTTTTTTTTAAAAAATATATATAATTATTTATAATCAACATTTGTATCTGATTGCCATAAATATTCTATAAGTTACAATATTGTTAGGTGCTTTTGTCTGGAAATTGATGAAAGTAAATATTAAAATATTATATTTTTTTTCTAACAAAATATGATTTCGCTCAAAAAAAAATTTGCAATTCAATTTTGTTTATGTAAAGTTTAGTTTTCTATATAATCATTTACATAATATTTTTTAAATCATAGTCAAAAGTCAAATTTTATACCAATGATAACAACCTACCTACTATTTTTTATAATCTAAATAAAATTCAAAATTATATATATTTTAAAATCTTATTATAACTTTTCGTATCAAGAGGAAGATATCTTTCTTTTTTTTTAAGTTTAAAATTTTATGGGGTGCACTTAATTTTATATAGTGATTTAATATTTTATAAAGTGATTTAATATTTTATTTTATGTGCTATATATTTAAAAGCTAAAATGTAATCATTATTTTGTAAAAAGTATCTCCGTATACATTATATTTTTTAAAGAGTATGACCAATAATAAAATTTTATGTATTTTTTTTAAAAAAACAATAATATATTTAATAAATGTATATTTTTTTGGAAAATTGTCAATTTGTTCAATCATATAATAAAGGTTTATTTCAGATTCTTAGAAAATACCAAAAATTAAATAAATAATTTAAATCATCAAATTTTTATATAACTTCAAAACTATAAATGCCAATTATATTTTTGTATATAACATATTTAATTTATTGGCCATTTCCATTGATTCTGAGGTGCTTCTTTTTGTAAAGATTCCCATGGTTTCCATATTATCATTTTCTTTACTAGATTCAATTCATTTTCTGCCTAATATTTTAAATAATATATAACTTTATGATTATATAGCTCAATATAATATTTAAAATTAATTTTTAGCAGCTAAAATAAATATCACAAAATCTAAGGTCAGAATAAAATTTTACAAAAATATTAATATAATATAATCTTATCTATATATATAAATGAAAACCAATATTAAAAACACCCCCTGGCATTTAAAAATTTAGAAATCAGCTTTTGAAAACAAGACCCCACTCCCAATACAATATTCGAAAAATGTGTATAATTAAATTTTAAGCAATTAGAAAGTTGCAAAAAACATGAATGAAATTATATTCTAGTGATAAATGTGCTCAGTATGTGGAAACCACAAATTTTAAGAGAAGTTTTTTGTGAGAACTACCTACACAATTTTTAAAAAAAAGTTATTAGCTTCTTCATTATAGTGTCTAGGCATAATGCTGGATGTCACAATACTATATGCATTCTTCAATAATGTAAGGCAAATTAGATCTTTTAACATATTTTGAATGAAAATTGAGTGGGTAAAGTATATGTACAACCATGTGAGTGAGAAGAGTAACAATTTTGCATCATAATTGAAGGCATATCAAAATAAATAGTTGCTCAATGAGAGTAAGCCATATATAATGACTTAGACTTTAAGCAATTTGATTTCTTTTGGGAGTTTAGAAGGATAGAATATTTCATGTCCTCTAATAGTCTGCTTGGAATAAAGTCATCAGTAATATCGAGTCTTTTGAGATGAGGTAACAGAGTCCATGTCCCATGATCTCAGAGTGAGGTAATAATTATTATTATGTCCAATCAAATAATCCAGATTGTTGTGTGAAGCTAAGCTGGGTTTGATGAAAACCAAATATGAAAATACTATATATTTTAAATTCATTTACTTTACATTAATAAAAATATAAATAAAATTATTAAGTACATTTATATAATAAAAATCTTTTATTAACTTTACCAACCATATGCTAAATAATTTATATTACATTCCAAGCAAACTAAGCCATTCATTTGTTATAAATAGTATTTAACCACATTTTAATGATTTATCAATGGTCTTTTTGCCATGCAAATAATTACTGGAGGCAAAGAGATAAATCTGTTCGAATATATAATATGTATAAGTACTTATATTGATTGAAAATAAGACAAAGCAATATTTTATTTTATGTTATAGAGCTGAACACAAAATTCTATCCTACATTCCTAAACCTCATTCAAGGACAGACATCAAAAATAATGAGAATCGAATCTTTTATAACATGTATTCAAAAAAATTGTCAAAATATTAATCATTTAGTGTAAAAATAATGCCATCTACACCATAAATTCTCCTTTATTAAACCTACAAGCTTGCATTACAGGAAAGATGGACTGACTCAAATCTTTGTAATACACATAACTTACAAAAAATATGTAGGTACTATCAGGAAAAGCAGTAAGAGCCGTGAAAAACTCTGACTAATGGGTATGTGTTGTTCTCCATATAATCTAGATCTATTAAACCTTTTCTTATTGATGTGAACGTTGCCATTAGAAACATATATTTAAAGTTTTTAAAAATATATAATGTTTAAATATTTTGTATTGTTATTTAAAAAATGAGCCTTCTATCAAATATTGAGGAAGAGGTTGAAGATGAACTTGAATTATTTTTTACCCTCTATTTAAATTTAGTAAAAATCAAATGGGATCATCAATGCACCAATTTGACATAAAACAACCTATTTATAATTTTATTGAAAATAATTTTCCCACTGGAAGGGTTAAATGAAGGAATAGCCATGTAATTATTATATCCCTGGGTCATATTCAAATTTTTCAATCCAAAATCAGTTGGTTATAAATAAATGTCAAACTTTAAAAGAAAAGGATATTAATTAATAAAATTATGCAAAGCTAAGAATATATATAAATGACAATATAATTTTAGTAATACCATATGAATTGTATTTATAAAATTACCTATATGTGAATTTATATAACAATTTAAGATAAACATAAGATGGTACTTTCATTAAAAAAATGATCATATATCATTATAAAATCTTACAAATGTAAAATAAATCATTTATTAAATTATCACCTGTTGTATTAATTCTTCAACTTGATCTCCTAATTTATTTTCCAGTTTTGATATCAAAGGCTCCTTTAACTAATATTAATCTAATATTATCATAATAATAATTACCGTTTTTACATGGTTCAATTTTTCCATAATAAGTTTTTCCGTGCATATTCGGTAGGCTGCGTTTTCGGGTATTAAAGTGAGAGCATATAAAATTTTTGAATAAAAATTCCCAAGTGTCTAATATTTAAAAAAAATAATTTACATTACAAATTAATCTTAATACCAAATGAGGAGATTTATTGACTGCTAATCCTGTAAGTCCCGTTGACTAAAATAAATGTTATTTAAATAAAGTATTAAGGAAACCCTCTTTATTATATTCGCCATAAGGATTTTTTATGACATCGGTTTAAATTTTCCAACTCGAAGTGGGTATTTACCAAAATCAAATGATTGACATTTACAACTGCCGTCTACTATAAACGACTAATTATTAATTATTAGTGAAAATTACCATGAATTAAAATATATCGTTTTATAATGTTTAAAATTATCACATCATATTTATCAATTAATTAAAATGTTCTGTTCGTTTATATATATTTATTGCATTTAAATAATAAATCAATTTATTACATTTCCTTAAAACATTTTTAAGTTAGATTTCCTCAATAAACCTCGTAGGTTTACGGTTCTTGATGAAAAAATGCAGTATTGGTAGCTTCAGTTACTGGCACAACTATTTCTGTAAGTTCCTAAGAACTTTCATGAGTCGGAATATTTGAACTTGTTTCAGTATTTTTTGAGGGGTAGGGGGAAGGCGGCTTTAATGGGGGTAGGATACTTTGGGGGGGGGGGGGTATCTATTAAATTTTGAGATCAAATAGGGTAAAATTTATTGCTGTAAAAATTAATACTTTTATTTTAGACCTATTATTATACAATAATTCATCAATCTATATATTGCAAACAATCATTGACATTATTTTCTAAATAAAACTTTCTGCTACCCTTACAAATTTAAACATTTTCAGCAAGCTCATAATGCTACAATAATGAATTGATTGAAAATGATACTATTTTATATTCACAAAATGTCGATATTTGATAGTATAGAGATAGAATAATTTAAGTTATTATTTTTAAAATTTATGATAGAGTATCATTATAATTAAAAAGGTGAGATAAAAAATAGGGTGGTGGGGGGGGGGGTAGGCATAGGTTTTTGAAGAGGGTTTGCATCTAGTAAAAATCCTGTCATGTAGACATTGTCCATTTCTAACCATTTGGAGGAGGAATCAACACCAATTAACCAATATCGCGAATCAACAAGTCCAGCAAAATCAATATGAATTCATTACCAAAGTCCCTTACCAATATTGTTGTTAAACGGCTCGTTTTGAGCCGATTTTAAAAAACGGCTAACTCAATATTTTATCCAGAAAATTATTACGCAAGACTGAAGATTTTGGTCATAGAAGGAACAAAGGTTTAGACATACATTATCAAAATCTCGAGGCTTTGGCAATATTTTTCTGGCTAAAATATTGAGTTAGCCGTTTTTAAAAATGTGCTCAAAACGAGCCGTTTAACAACACTACTTACCAACAGTCCACAAGATACAGAGGTATATCTTGAATTCCATGTCTATATTTCTGGCAAAACTTTTTATATCAATATTACATCTGGGCCACTAACAATATAATCTAAAAATAGATTTGATTACATTTTCTCCAAGATATCCCCGGTGAATCATTCATAACACTGCATTTCTTAATTTATTAAGAATAACCAATATCCCATTCCATTCTATAATATCATGATCGACTTAAGGTTTTTCCCTTAGATTATAGAAATTAATCATTTCTTTATTTATGTGACGATCAAAGGTCCGCCAACTTTTCTAAATGTGTATTGCTATTTATTTATTTTATATTAAATATTGCTTCGACTCTTTTCTGACAATTGCATGTGCTTCAAATTATTACTTAGGTTTGTATCTCCAAAGCATAGAATCTTGATTCTCTTCCATGTCTAATATCGGAAGCCTTGATAATGCATCAGCGATTACATTTTTACTACTAGTTATCTATTGTAAAATCATAATAAGAAGCCTTCTCCAGGCCCTAGTGTTCTCTGATTCTATTAAAGAAGAGGTTTTCTCCTTCCGTTTACTAATTGATTTAATAACACAGCCCCTAATCCTGAATCAGATGCGTCGTATTCCAAAATTATAGACAACTGTTTACTATAAGGAATTAAAGTTTCCTCCGAAGACAATAATTTTTTAACCTCATCGAAGGAATTTTGATCATTCTTCGTCTACCGCAAGATACTTTCACGCTCGAAGCGCCACTTTACTATGCAGATTAAGAATAAAATGTTCATGATAATTCACGAGTCCTAGAAAAGATCTAAGTTGTTGGATATTCTTAGATTTTGGTGCATTTCAGATAGCCTTCACCTTTTCTGGATTAGGGTGTTTAACTTTCATCAATTTCACCTTAAAACCAGTCGTCTGTAATCTGTTTAACATGATTCACAAATTGTTTATGTGCTCCTCATCGTTTGAACCAGAAATAATTGCGTTATCATAGACAGCAGTCATTTGGCAATCTTTTAGAAACTCATCTATATATCTCTGGAATATAGTAGGTGCACTTGCCAATCCAAAAGGCATTAGTCTGTAACGGAAATACCCCTTATGAGTCACTATCGTTAAGAATTCCCGAGATTCCGATTCCACTTATATATCTTTCAGATCTATCACGGTAAATTTATCATCACCTTCGATTTTCTCTAACAAATCGTCTAAGGTAGGAATAATTTGATGGTCATAAAATAAACACGGATTGGGGGTAACTTTGAAATGAGTTCAAAGCTCAAATTTGTATATTGCCATTTCTTTTGCGTACATTTATGGTTGGCGTTGACTACTGTACCCTAGTTAAAGTCGAATCAATCTTTTCGATAATTCCTGCAGCCACTAACATCGGTCTAATTCCATTTAAATTGCTTTGCGTGGAAATGGTACCCTACGGGCTGGAAACGATATTGGTACAGCGGTATCCTTTAAATGTATTCGTACCGCAAAATCACGTATATGTTCCATCTATACCTAGAAAAATTATTCGTATTCGATTAGAATTTCGAATAATGGAATTATTCGTATTCGTTTAAATCGAATAATACATTATTCGTATTCGTACGAATAATATGATTATTCGATTCGAAAATTTTATTTAACCATAAATTAAAAAAGATCAATTATAAATTATATATAATTATGCTAATAATAAATTATTTAAAAAACAAATTTGACTCTTTATCCCAGTGAAGTTTTGTCTGTTAGTGAGACCTGGTGCTATTTAAAGGTAAAGAATTTTATTAATAAATTATTTACATTATTATTATTCTAGGACGTCACTCGGCAAAACAATATAATCCTAATAGGAAAAAAAATAATACCACAACAAAATATATTGGTGAATCGGTACAAATTATTGAGTCAAAAATTGGTGGGAAAACATCATAAATTTTATTTTGGCAATCATTTTACAAGTAATGACTTGACGGAGGATCTAATAAATATGGGGTTTGATTCCTGCGGATAAGAAAGTCGCGCAAAATTTTTCAGACTTCAAGAATTATAAGAAAAATGAAAAGAGAAGATAGTCAATATTTCTTCTCCAGCAATGGTATATTATTTATTTTATTATATTCTAATAAAATATTAGGTTTGGGTGTAATCAAGTGGAAGGATTGTCAATAAGTACTTCCGTGATATCTCTGATTTGAATATTAATCTCGCGAAAAGAAAAGGACGGTACAATTATACAAGTTCCCTGCCCAACCGCAATTAAGGATTATACAACTAATATTATTTATGTAGATTACTGAAATCACTATAAATCCTTTTATGGAATCTAACATAGGGCGAAGCAATGGTGGGTACGCCGTTTCTTCTTTCTAATCGATGTTACTATTGTTCTTCATAAGTAAAGTTTTTGTTTATATTTAATAATTGCATTTTTAAGATTTTTAGATATTATTTTCAAAATAAATTTACTATGAAAAACTTTCGGCTAAAAATTACCGAAAATCTTTATCGCAAAAAATTATAATTTGGGATTATCATCAAATTTGATATCGATTCCTGCAAAATCATAAAAAAATATATGGCTGATAATATAAGGAAAAAGGGGTCGGATCGCAATCCCATTAAAATTCTTGCAAGTGATTTGGAATGCCATGGGAAAATACAAAGAAAGCGGTGCCACAACTGTAGCACCAAAAATAACGAAATTAGGACATCCTGGGAATGTTCTATTTGCAAAGTATCGCTACGCATTAACGTAAAAATAAATTGTTTTTTTTTCTTTTCATAACAAAATATAATTTATATTATATTTATATACACAGTAGGACAAAAAATGTCCCACCCCCATTTATAAATTTTTTTGTAATTTTTGTATTTAATATAAAATTTAAATAAATATCAAAAAAAATAAATATCAAAAAAAATAAATATAAAACGATCTCAGTCATTAATTTATTTAAGTTTTTATAGGTGAGCAATAGAGGGGCAGAAGGGTCCTATAAGTTTTAATCTTGACACCAATATTCGGCATTTTACAAACGAAGCCAAAATATTTTCATGTATTTGTCAAAAAATTCAAAGAGAAATTATTAGATATAAATGTTTCCTTTTTAGGAACACAATTATGATGAATTTTTATTTAATGGTATTTTAATATAATATTGTTTTAAATTAGAAATTTTTAATAAATAATTATCATAGAAGAAAAAAAATTGATAAATAAACTTTTTGAAATTTCGACCAGATTTTTAACTATGTTTCTTCAAAGTTTTATGCGATTTTTTATTGGTTAAGCTTTTTAAAATATGAACCTTTTATTTTGGCTGAGGCGTTCGTATACCATAAATTGATACTTGCATGCAGGGATGCGAACCCGACAAAATTTTTGCCCGGGTTCGGTTCGGGGTATAAAAAAAAGGTGGGTTCGGTTCGGGGAAATATTTTTGAACCCGGGTTTGGTTCGGGTTCGGTTCGAGTTCAAGAATTTTTGAGTTGATAAAAAAAATTCTATATTTAAATCATAATAAAAAACTAGACATAAATTTGATATAAAAAATAAATTTTTTATTTTATTTATAGGCAAATATAGTTAAAAATACAAAGCATATAGTCATGTATCAATTTTAAAAATTTTATTTAGACGTATTGGCATAATATCTTCCAAGAGTTGTTCACTCATCCTCGATCTATGTGGTGAAAGAATGAATTTCAAATGTGAAAAAGATCTTTCAACGCTAACCTATGTTAAATGTATTTATATGTGAAAATATGAAAAATTAACTTGGGTTGCAGGAACAGCAAATAAGATTTTAGATAAAATATATAATTCAGGGTGTTCCAGCTTAGCAGACTCCCAAAAATGCAAAATATTTTCCTTCTTATCTAATCTTTTATCGTTAAATCCAGTAATTATTGTTCCAATACTTTTCTCAGCAATCGTTGGCCCTCTTTTAAGTATTTTCTCCTGCCTTTCTTTAAGTTGTATCAATTTCTCTAAATCATCTTCTTGTTCAATAACTTCATCGGAACTAATATCATCAGATAAAATCGGCGTTGTTAAGCTTTTAATTCGTCTCCATAAATTGACAAGATGTTTCGCACAAATCTTATCATCATCACTAAGTAATACCTGTAATATTTAAGGATTTATATTGTTTATATTTAAATATTTCATAAAATAACAATTTTAATATAAATCTAAAATAATTAATTTACTAAGCTTTTAATTAACCTTGTATCTTGGGTCCAGGTATATGGCAGCTAAGAGAATTTCGTTCTTTATAAACCTTTCTTCTCTGTTCTTAAGACAAGAATATAGTAATTGAGCAAAATGGTTTGGATTTTTTTCCAGTTCGATGCAGCATCTTAACCATGCTGCATAAAAATCTGTCAGTGTTAACTGTTCAGATTGGAATTGTTTGGTTGCGATTTTTAGCGGTTTTAAAATTTCAACAATCGTTATTATCTCTTTCCAATCTTCAGTCAATAAATAATCAGATTGCTCTGTAAAAAAATCTTCGATATTGGGTTTTAGTAAAATCAACCTTTCTAACATATCATGGGTTGAATGCCATCTGTGGCAATCTAACACAGGCTTAGGGAGTTTTATATTTTTTAATAACTTTTGGTAAGTGGGATGTCTTAATTTTAAATTTAGGCTCCTAGCTTTTGCAATGGTTTCCACAATAGGTGATAATTTTATAGCATCTTGAAGTGCCAGCTGAAGTGTGTGAGCTGCACACCGTACACTATAAATCGGATAGGATATAATAGTTGATAAAAAAGTATTTTGTATATCATCAATATCATATTTATATACATTTACATCCATATTTTCCTCATCTGCTGATTCACTCCTTATATCATAATCAGTTTCAGGTTGCAGGAGCTTTATAGCTCTTAAAAAATTACAACCATTATCAGAAGTAATTGTGTATATTTGTTGAATATTAATTTTAAATTTTAGTAAAGTTTTTAATATATTCTCTTTTACATATTCTCCTGTACATCTCTCTTTCAGCTCTACAATTCCAAGAGTCCTCAAATTTATAATGGACTTTGATATAAATTGAATATTTACACCAAGAATTGACCTATCTAGTCGTTGAACTGCATCAACTTTTAAACTTATTAATTTTCCTTCTACCTCTCTCGATATTTTGTCTCTAATTGATTGGGCTGTTTTATTAATAGTTCTGGATAAATTTTCTTTGTTTATAACTAAATTGAGCCCAGATAGGAGTGGATTTATAATTCTTTGAAATCCCGAATCTTCAATAATTGATAAAGGCCGGCCATTTACAGTAACAAGTTCTAGTATAGAACTCATCAAATCATTAGATGATATATTTATACTTATATGCTTTTTTGGAAAAAAGGTTTCTATATTAATTTTAGGTTTTTTTGCCAATAACTATTCCTGATATTTGGTTTTTTCATTTAAATAATTTAAATATTCATTGTTGTGATATCTTTCCAGGTGTCTTTCTAAATTTGACAAGTGATTACCAGACATTTTTACTTTGCAATATGAACATATTGATTTTTTTTCTATTGTATTAAGGGTAAAATGCTTATCAAATATGACTTTATCTTTAATCTTAAATCTATAAAAAGAGAACAATTTTTTTAAATAGCAATGATTTCAGAATTAAAAAAGAGATATTTATAAATTTAATTTCATTTATAATATGCACTTCATTAATATCTTGTAAAAATTAAACTGAACCAAAAATAAATGATTAGCATATATAAATTTTAAAATCATTTTAATAAGTTCACAAAAACTGCCCTACATTTAACAATTTTTAAGTTAGATGTTTAGAATTTTTTAAATTAACAATATAATAATTTTTACTTTGATTTGTTAACCATTTTCTTCTAATTAATAATCTTTAAGAATAATAAGATAAAAATTTAAAAATAAATGGCGTAAATTAATTCAATTGTTTAAAATTTTTTAACACTCCAATAGGAATCGAGAATAAATTTAAAAATGGCATAAATGAATTAAGTTGTTTAAAATTTATTAAGACTTCATTTAATTGGAAATTTGAAAATATAATATTTGTATTTACATATATTAATATATGATTTTAAATAATACACTGAACCCGATTGAACCCGGGTTCAAATAAAATTCTTGGGTTCGGTTCGGGGTTTTGAAAATTTTATAAATGGGATTCAGGTTCGGTTCGGGTTCAGAGTTTTTTTCTAAAAACCCGGGTTCACTTCTCCGGGTTCGGTTCGAATCTCTGCTTGCATAATTTTAAAATAAAATAAATATCAGATTATAAAAAATAAAATAAATTTATCATTATTTTTGTGAATTTCAAGTGAATATGCGATATTAAATTTTTTGACTGAGACCAAATTGCGGGTTAAAGTTAAAAAAGTACTTTCTAATTTGTAAAATCGATAAAAATAAAGATAACTCAAAAAATATAAATGATACACCTATATTTAGTATTGGTATCATTAGGTAGCCCCTGAATCCCTTTCTTAAAAACAATCTAATTATTTTTAATAAATCGGAAAAGGTAAGGTTGATTTATTATCTGCTTGAGTTTAAAATTTTCTAAAATTTGTATATATTTATTTATTCAGTACAAATTTATCTTAAAAAAATTAAGTTGGGAAAACCATTATTTTTTTGTTATTTTATTTTTTATAAATAATGAAAAAAATCGAAATTACTATTTTTTTAAAAAATTTAATTAAAATATATAATATTTACTTAATTTTGAAATAAAATATCATATTTTGCCATTGATCTTGGTTACGCTCTTGTAATTTTTCTTTTGAGAATTTGATTTTCCGATAATTTAATGGGAGATTACTCGATTCCTTGCCATGAAACATTAATGTCATCAAACTAAATTTGGCAGTAGTTTCTTTAATTTAAAGATGCCTTTCTACTTAGGTCACAAAGATAATCCCATTTAGTGTTATATAAAAAAAACTTAATTGAATGGATTAGAGCAAGCATATTTTCTTTTCCATTTATAATTTACGAAAAACATTGATATATAAATGTTGATATTAAGAAAAATCACTAGAGATTTATTTTTAATTAAAATTTAAATAGTATTTTAATTAGAAAATATAAATTAGTATATATTAGTGCGATAATTGAGCGTTTTGGAGATAAAAAAAGAAACCCTGCTTGTGTTTTTATTATTGTTTAATTGTTTTTCAATTTGCACGATACCATTTGAAATGCACTGTGTTCATTTTGCATTATGAAACGCAAACGCTCAATTACGTTGAACTATTATGCCAGTAACTGTAATGTCTTTAAACACGGCTCTAATTAAATTGCATAAGTCTACTATCATGAAAATTCATTCGATTTGAAAGACGTCCACGATATCTGATCGATTTAATGTGGAATGACCCATATTGATTCACATTCAATTTAATTATAAATTATTTAATAATAAATTTTTCAAGTCCTATATATTTCTTAATTTTACGATGGTTTATGCATATTAGAGATCTGCAAAGTTAGGCCCGGCCCGTACCCGACCCGAACGGATTTAGGGCCGTTCTCGGGCCTAATTCTATTTAAAATAATAGGGTTCGGGCCGGGCCTAATATTTTTAAAAAAATTTTGGGCCGGGTTGGGTCGGATCTTGGAAATTTTATTAAATATATCTAAATTTATCAATTTTATATTGAATTTTTTATGTAAAATAAAAAATTTTGATTTAATTTATTGAAACTAAACGCTATATAATTTTAAGTAATTATAAAAATTAATTTCAATATTTAAATAAATTCGGGCCTGGCCGGTAAATTTTTTTAAAATAAATTTCGGGTTCGGGCTGGCAAAACTTTTTAAAAAAATTTCGGGTTCGGGCCGGGCCGGCAAAACTTTTTTAAAAAATTTCGGGCCGGGCCGGGCTTGAAAAATTAGGCCCGATGCAGATCACTAATGCATATATTTCACAGGAAAAAGATTTTCATACCAAAAGCCTCAGAAGTTATTTTCCAGATTCTTTATTTTATTATATATTTAATATAAATAAAAAAAACGTGATATAAAAAAAACAAAATGAACACTTGGGTCTCTACAGCATGTGGGATCTTACATTATGCCTAAACTAATCAACGGAAAAATTAATTTTATATAATGCACACGCAATATGGGAAAGAATAACTGGCATATATTTATTTTAAATAAATACAATTATTGCGCATCAAAATATTCATAATGTAAATTCGTATATCTATTAATCTATATAATCTCATCTATATCCGCCATTACCATATTATTACTGCTTATTTTGAAACTTGAGGAGAATACTTAGACATTGTTGTAAATTGGTTATGGCAGTTGGGATATCTTGATATTGTAGGGCACTATAAGCAAACTTGCATAATTTTTCAGCATTAGCGCATTCTAAAGGATCTATGCCAGAATGTTCTTAATATAATATATAATTTAGATTTAGTTTTCAAATGTAAATATAATTTAGAAGAACGATATTATAATCTTTTCCTTATTTTTTTTTAGTAATTTTACTAGAAACACTTTATTTTTATTTTTATGTTGTGAAATTTGTAAAAAATAAAATAATCAAAAAAATATATATAAAAATTGTAGATCAACTTTATAAAAAAAATCAATTCATGGCTTAATTGAAGGCAAAAAAAATTAAATTTATGTGGCTACGCTTATTGGTTAAAATTGAAAGTATTAGCTAATACCAATAGTGAGGAGTGATATAGGAATTGTTGTGATAATCGAAGATAATTTACATTTTTGCCTTATAAGGGTATGCCGATATTATAGGATCGGATCGTTACCGCTATTTAGCATTTTCAAAAATATAGGATCGGGCCATATTTTTAAAAAACCGATCTGATATTTTTTTTATATATTGTTTTTGATTATTTTATGATTGCATTGTCGTAATTTTTAAAGGGATCATGACGATCCGGGATCTTAACGGGATTTAAAGGGATCCCTTTAAAATTTCAATTTTTTAAAGGATAAAGAACTTTACGGTATTA
Organism: Gordionus sp. m RMFG-2023; assembly: GCF_954871325.1. NCBI lineage: Eukaryota > Metazoa > Nematomorpha > Gordioida > Chordodea > Parachordodidae > Gordionus > Gordionus sp. m RMFG-2023. Next base: position 10,087,654 of record NC_088775.1, on the reverse strand, counting down.
TCACTGGGGCAGAGATTGACCTCCAGTTGAATAAATCTTTTGATTAGCTATCGAATGATACCCTATACTAGACATATCTTATATCAAAAAGGCCAAAAAAAACAAAATTAAAAAACGAAACTCGTGGAAAACGCTTTTAAAATAAGATTCCTCTTTATCACGATTAAAACGTGATAATCGTATTATCATTCCTTAATTTTCAACCCTAATTTTTTAGTTATCCCTTTAAATCCCGTGAAGATCCCGGATATGTCATGATCCCTTTAAAAATTACGACATATATATAATTATATTTTTTTTTATAAATAATTTCATAATAATAAATTAATGAAACGAAAAGAACTAAAATACAATTTATTTGTTAAAAGTTAAAAAAAAAATAGTTAAAAATTTTACACTATTTTTTGTTATATTCTCTGCAACAAGAAAAGTATTTTAAAATATCTAACGAGTCACATTCAGCTAGTGTTGTTAAACGGCTCGATTTCGTCAATTTTAAAAACGTAAGATTTTGGCCAAAAATAAATTACTCAAGCTTAATGTTGTTAAACGGCTCATTTTGAACCGATTTTTAAATACTTAAAAACGGTGAATTAAATATATTATCCAGAAAAATATTACACAAGCTTTATTGTGAACATCTATTAACGAGATCTCGAGGCTTGAACAATATTTTTCTGGCCAAAATATTGAGTTAGCCGTTTTTAAAAATCGGCTAAAATCGAGCAGTTTAGCAGGAAAGCTTATTGATTTTGCACTCAGATAGTAGAAAGGTTTGGACTTCTATTGGCAAAATTTTGAGGTTAAGGTAATAATATTTTGCGGAAATCTTGATTTAGCCCTTTTTAAAAATCGGCTAAATGGAGCTGTTTAACATCACTACATTCATCCAATAAACATTGCATATTATAAATGAGATTATTACTTTTGGAGAATAGAAAAAATATACACTTAATCATTAGTGAAAATCAGTTAAATTTTTTTAAAATAGAAAATATTGATATTTTTATGAAATTGATACAAAGATAGATGATAAATAAAAATTACGGCTGTGTCGATATTAAATATCGGATCAAATCGGCACAGATATTTAGCTTTTTCTAAAAATATCGGATCGGGCCGATATCTGTAAAAACCCGATATGATCTTTTTACTTTTCTTTTTTATTTTATGTATATTTATTTTACATTAATAATATTTTCTAAATAGCAAATGCACAACACTCCTTAAATTTTATTTATTTATTTAAATAGATTTATAGTATTTTAAAAGTTTTTTTATAAAAATAGAAAGGAACACCCAAAGTTTTTTTATTTTAACCCTTCAATACTCCGGTGAAAAAAATGACGTTAGTACTCATGTGGGGTTTAATAGATCCCAATTTCAAATGTATATATGTCCAGTTATATTCATTATTTTGATTTAATATTTGAATATAAGATAGAACTAACCTTAAACTTGATAAAATATTTATTTATTTTTATTTCTTAAGTTTAGATTAAAGATGGTGAGGATAATTATAATTTGTGCCAAAATTTTCTAAAAAAAGCTTACTTTTTTTAAATTGGAAATTAAAAATTAAAAAAATAACTTATCCATCATATAATCCTGATAATTCATAACATGGATCTCTATTCTTCAATATTAAAAAAAAATTACACTGATATATTCAAATATAAAAAAAATATTGAACATTGAAATATGTTAAATTTGACAATCAAAACATTTGTTACATAAAATATTAATTGTGTTCTAAACATAAATTTATTTTGCATATTTGACAAAAATATTTAGTTTTTTTATCCTTTTTTCTAGGACACACACCACACCTTCCTATTGAAGGCTTAATATTTTCACTTTGTTGTTTGCCTAATATATTGTAAATAGATTTTTTTAGAATTCGCGGCAACCTGAGGCAATTTTTTCTTATTTCCAAATGGGGAGTAATAAGTTCCATAGATAATTTTTTAAGAAAACTACTTCTAGTAATTGTTTTGTTTGTGTTTGCAGTATATATAATATGGGAATTTATGGTTGTTATGTTTAAAAGTGTATAAAAAATGGTTAACCCTTCAATACTCTGGTGGGGTGTAGGAAACCCCAGGCATGCTGTAAATGATATTGCATAAAAACGGTTAATTATCATGATCTGGATTCTTCAGTAGCTTCATCAAATATATCTTAGAATCTATATTCCAAATTTCACATATTTTGGTTGAGTAGTTTTTAACATATAAGCATTTTGTGACTGCTTGGGGTTTGTGAGACCCCACCAGAGTAAATTCGTAATTTTTTTTTTAATTTTTTTTTTAAAACTTTTATAATTATAAATATATACCACTATATTATAAAATTTATTAAAACGAAATTTGAATATAACATATTTTGAATGAGATATATGAAATTTAAAACACAAATATTTTTTCTGGTGGAGTTATTTTATGTTTATTTTCTCCAACAAACTCATTTTTTAAATTATTTCTATCATCTACTATGATTTTTGCAGATTCTGAAAGTAAATATAAAATATATAAATGTAATATTTTTTTTGAGGTGATTTGGATGATATAATTAATAGTGAGGATGAAGATTTTATGTATGATAGTGATCATGATACACAATTTGAATTAGATGAAGAAGATATATTAGCTGAAACAGATAATAAGCTTAAGTATTATTTAGGTAAATATAAAATCATTTATCATAGTATATTTCTCTTTAAAATTAGCTAAAAATAAGGTTACTCAATGGAAAAAGGATTTTACCAAATCAGAGAATAAGAACTCGTCAGCAAAATATAGTTATTGATCAGCCAGGAGTAAAAGAATATGGGAAATTAGCTGACACTCCAGAAAAATGTTTTGACTTGTTCATAACACCAAAAATGATTGAAGAGATAATTTATCATACCAACCAAAAAAATAAAATTGTAAGTCAAAATTATAATCAATATTAAAGTTCTACAAAAGAAGTTGATATAACTGAATTCAAAGCATTATTGGGAATTTTTTATCTAGCTGGAATTTTTAAATCTAACCATCAAAATATGTCTGATTTATGGAAATCTGATGGGTTTGGAATTGATATATTTAGAGTAACAATGCCTCTTAAAAGATTCAGATTTCTAATTCATGCAATGAGATTTGATGACATACTAACAAGAGAAGAGAGAAAGGTGGTAGACAAAGCAACGTGGTAAATGCCCATTTAGACAATACATGCCAAACAAACCATCCAAATATGGCATAAAACTATACTCCTTGGTGGATGCCAAAACATATTATACTCTAAATCTTGAAATATATACTGGAAATCAACCAGAGGGACAATATCAAATAAGTAATAAACCAACAGATGTAGTCAATAGATTAATTCTTCCAATATCTGGTTCAGGTCGCAATGTAACCATGGATAATTGGTTTACAAGTTATGATATTGCATTAAGTTTACTACATACACACAAATTAACATTAGTGGGCACATTAAGGAAGAATAAACCACAAATTCCTAATGATTTTATATTAACAAAGGGGAGGGAAATCTATAATAGTATATTTGGATTTCAGGAAAACATAACATTATTATCATATGTTCCAAAAAAAAGAAAAAATGATAATGCTATCAACATTCCATCATAATAAAAATATTGATAATAATAACCAACAAAAACCTGAAATCATAACTTTTTATAATATGACTAAAGGGGTGTTATGAACAAGTCAAAACATTTTTCTGGAGTGTCAGCTAATTTCCCATATTCTTTTACTCCTGGCTGATCAATAACTATATTTTGCTGACGAGTTCTTATTCTCTGATTGGGAAAATCCTTTTTCAATTGAGTAACCTTATTTTTAGCTAATTTTAAAGAGAAATATACTATGATAAATGATTTTATATTTACCTAAATAATACTTAAGCTTATTATCTGTTTCAGCTAATATATCTTCTTCTTCATCTAATTCAGATTGTGTATCATGATCACTATCATACATAAAATCTTCATCCTCACTATTAATTATATTATCCAAATCACCTCAAAAAAAATATTACATTTATATATTTTATATTTACTTTCAGAACCTGCAAAAATCATAGTAGATGATAGAAATAATTTAAAAAATGAGTTTATTGGAGAAAATAAACATAAAATAACTCCACGAGAAAAAATATTTGTGTTTTCTATTTCATATATCTCATTCAAAATATGTTATATTCAAATTTCGTTTTAATAAATTTTATAATATAGTGGTATATATTTATAATTATAAAAGTTTTAAAAAAAAATTTTAAAAAAAATTACGAATTTACTCCGGTGGGGTCTCACAAACCCCAAGCAGTCACAAAATGCTTATATGTTAAAAACTACTCAACCAAAATATGTGAAATTTGGAATATAGATTCTAAGATATATTTGATGAAGCTACTGAAGAATTCAGATCATGATAATTAACCGTTTTTATGCAATATCATTTCCAGCATGCCTGGGGTTTCCTACACCCCACCAGAGTATTGAAGGGTTAAATCTTTTTAATAATAACGCCAATTTTATTATTTATACTTTAAATAAAAGAATTTTTTTTTAACTATGGTATCTGAATTATGGAAATATTTTACAAAAGACAAAGATAATTTTGCAAAATGCGTTATCTGCGGAATTCTAATTTCAAAGGGACGAATAATGAAAAATTCATTAATACTACCAATATCCGTAAACATTTTTTAATTATTGTAGAAATAAAAAATAATGATTTCTTAATTACATTTGAAAGGGGGGAAAATCAATATAAATATCGGATCGGTATCAGATCGTTTTGAACTAATATCGAAAAATATCAGATCGGATTGGTGAAAAATATGTGTTTCAGCACAACCCCAATAAAAATCAATATAACTATCGGATCGGTATCAAATCAATTTTTTTAGTAATATCGGAAAATATCAGATCGGATTGGTGAAAATTATGTGTTCCGGCACAGCCCCAATAAAAATCAATATAACTATCGGATCGATATCAAATCGATTTTTTTTAGTAATATCGGAAAATATCAGATCGGATTGGTGAAAAATATATGTTTCGGCACAGCCCCAATAAAAATCAATATAACTATCGGATCGGTATCAAATCGATTTTTTTAGTAATATCGGAAAATATCAGATCGGTGAAAATATGTGAATCGGCACAACCCTAATAAAGTGATATTCAAATTTATAATTATGGAAGTATTGTTATTCAAAAAGAATCAGGAGAGTTTTCATATCTTTTTCTTATGCAAATAATTATACGCGAAATAATTTTAGAGATTTTGTATCTTTACTTTTAACTAATTTTTAAGTTGATCCCATTTTTATTTTTGAGATAATTTTAAAAAAAAATTTTTTAACATTAATTTTTATAATTTAATATTTTAGTCTTGAAACCTCGTTTTGTAAGATCAAATGAGAGTAGAAGAGAAATATAAGGTCGATCGTTTCTAGAAGTGTTAAACGTGGTGATGGAAGGAGGATCGAACTATATGGAGATAATTAACAATATTAGGAGCGGCCCAGGAGGGCCTTCAATAAGAACAAATAGGAGTAAAGTAGGGGTATCATACCTCCTACCATGACCAAAACGCTGCCGGGCAGGGGAAATCACATCAATAAATACAGTACAGGACCAGCTCCCGCCATAATGAGTGAACCGTTAATGACCATACAAAACGAGGTTCCTGATGAACCAACAAGAGACTAATACCTCCCACTATGATTAGGCTTTACAAGAAAGGATGTTGTAATATTTAAAGCAAATTGGATTGAATTATATAGATTCAAAAATATAATGTGGAATATGATATCGTCGTTTTTTAAATATTATGATTTGTATTAAGTTAATGTAAGAATTTATTTTTTAAAGTCTTTTCTTGGTAATTTAATTTTAATTTTTATATTAAATGATGTTTTTTTACAGATATAATATATATCAGACTGCAAGCCCAGCCCTAAGCCTGAGTACACAGGCTAGGCCATATTTTAATTTTATTAAATATACATGGGCTTTTTTTTAAAAAAATCCAGCACAGTTAGGGCCATGAATGGTACCCCTACAGGTCTCTGATATATATAGCAAATTCGAAGATTGTTGTAAATGTTTATTATTAAATATTATACAAATCAAATAAGCAACCTAATCATTTTAAAAAGGTTTATATGGTGATTTGATAAAATGAAAAGATAAAATTATATATAAATTAGTTTAGTATTTCATTATTATATGGTTGTTTTTGTAACCCAAAAGTATATCAACAATATAATATTCACCAACACACTTCTTATCCTATTTTCTAAACCTAAAATATGTTTCAAATATAAGAGCCAATAAAACCATCCTGACAACGAAACATGGCTAATTTTATATCATCCAATCTCTTTATCTATCTTGGTAAAATTCTATACATTTAAATAAAATTATGTATTCAGATGAAATGATAAATAAAGTTTAAAAAATTTGAATAATGGATAGCAGAAGCAGTCAGGTAATTATTTACATCATCAGGCTTATTAGAAAAGAACATTATTATATTTAAGAAAACTAGTTAATACTTAAATTATACCAATGTTGAGGACATGGATAATGCCTATTTATTTGTTAATATATAATTATTAGAATGTCATTTTTAATTGCATAAACTAATTATTTTTATTAATGTAAAGAAAAAAAATATAAAATAAATTTTTTTTAAATGTTAAGTTTAATATTTTAGGTCTTATATTTTAAATAAAAAAAATTTCCTCACTACATTGTGATTAGAATATTACAATTTTATACATTAGGTCAAAAAATTGAATTAATCAAAATAAATTAAGTAATCTAAATTTTTTTAAATTTAATAAAATAATAATTATTAGCACAATTTAGTTAATTTTTTTCATTTAAATTTTTTAAATTTTGGTCTGATTTAGGTCTTTTGTCTTTCAATCTATTAAGTATCATGAACATCTCTATTTTTTATATAAAAAAAAATAGGACAATTGATTTTTATTATCTATCATAATATATGATTAATTTTTGCATGAATTTAGATATTAGATCAACAATTGTGAATTGACATAGTCCTATAATATTATAACGTGAAAAACACAAATTTTATAAATGCTATAAAAATTTTTAAAATTCAATTTATAACAATCAAATATATTTAATTATTTTTTTAGAATCTAATGCAATATTTATAAAAACTTTATACATTTCAATAAACTAAGTAAAAATTTGATCTTACCATCCATAGGAGATGTTCTATAACCCTGAATTGGAATATTATTTCTAATAGGAAGGTTATTTGGAATGGAAGGTCGAGGGTTATTGAAGATTTGGGGGATATTGTCATGATCAATGAATGTTGAAGAATTTATTGTTGTTTTATTATTGTTAGAATTTTTTATATTGGGATTGTCATGTGTATCACTATCAGAACTGTTAAAATCCTTATCACCATGAATAATATTATCTGATGAATCAGGTTTTCTTGATATTAAATTATTAGTGTTTAATGTTTTTTTGCTGCTTGAGTCTATTGGTAATGGCAAATCATCTGATATAGGTTCAGAGGCTAAAGTTTGGCATTATAATATAAATAGATTAAATGTTAATAGTTTCATTTTATGATAATAAACAAAATTAAATTTGATGCTTATACATTAACCTGATTGGGGGCCTGGCTTTGGTTGTATCTCTTTTTTAATACAATCATTAATGTAAGCAGCTTTCCATTTTGCATATTTTCTTTGTTGCTCTATCTAATTATAAAATTTAATTTCAAAAAATAGATTATAAATCACTTCATCTGTGATGGGCCCAAACAAAGATAAAACATCAAATAATATACTGGCTGAGAAAAAGGCTTTAATCACATTTCTAATTTTTTAAAAAAATAAGCTACAAATTATAAATTAAACTTATTAAAATTTGAATTCCTATCTTCAGTATCTGCATATACAAATAATTTTAAAGCATAGGCTTCAACATAAGCTTGTCCAACAATCTCACTAGTAAAGGTATCATTTCCTTTATTTTCTTTCTTTATCTATCGATATTGATAATATATAAGATGGTTAACATAACAAATACTTTCTCTAAAATTTCCATAAGATTGGTTAAATATAATAAGCATTCTTTGGAACTCTTGTTTATTTTCATCCCTTCCTGTAATGCATGTAAGCGGCCTTATTAAAAGATTATAATATATACAAAAATGTTATATAATTACAATAATATGCGATAACAGGATCACGGATTTGATGTTCATCAGCTAATCTTAAATATATCTGAATTGGTCTCAAAGTTTGAGGTATTTCTAAAACCATTTTAATAACTAAATTTACTCGTATTAAGCGAAAACTGAATAAACGACATCAATCAAATGGCAGTTACCAAAAATAGCAACAATTATAGAATATTAAAGATATAAATTTTCAAAAGAAAGTATTATCCAACGAGAATGATAAGTATCAGTAATGAATGAAATGAAGTAATGATATTTGCATTTTTATATTAAAAAGGAAAGACTTGTTTTAATGAAATTTATTTGTTATATGGTAAATATAATACTAAAATATTACAGGTGTTTTTAAGATGATGGATATTGGTGCAAGAATTTCGAGAGGTATCAATATAATAAATAAAAAAAGTGTCGATGATTCAATTTTGTTGGGACCCATATTTTTCTGAAATTAATTTAGTGGAGCATAACTAAAGAGTAAGAAAATGGGAAAGGTTAGAAGATACTGAATAGGATAAATTAATATATGAAAATTATTAAATTGAGTCTGCAAATATAATTACCCAATATTATAAATTTTATTCCTAAGCTCTTAGCTGTAAAGAAAACCCATGATAGCACTATAGATGCCTTCAAATCAAGGTTACAATTCTACGCTTCGTAGTTTAAACTACAAATGATGAACTTTCTGCACTTTCACAATACTCTCCCAAGCCTACAACTATAATGCTCTCTACCTCTACCCATTAAACAAATCCAAATTAGGGAATAACAACTCCCTATCCTCTTCAATTTCATAATATTGCATAATACCCCCACCCTAGATATGTTGTGTTATTCATTTTATAACTTGAATAAGCCAAAAGAAATTTGATAATAAAAAACAGTCAATTATCTTGAAATGAACTAGATAGAGTTCCATCCAACCCAGAATCTACTGAATTGGAATTATTGGTATTTTTCGAACGCGGGTTTAACTACAAGTCTCTAAACCCCTAATACTCCGAAATTAAACCCATTTTCTCTGAACCCAAGTCGAGATTGATTTCTGAATTGATTAAAGATTATATACATCAATATTAATTGATAGATTATTCATAAAATTTTACGATCTTATTACATATTTTGTAAATAGATTTGTTAAATCTTATTTATTTAATTCTTAGTTTGTTCTTCTTAGATAGTTTTATTTATTCTCTTTTGTGTGCATATAACATTTAATATTCAGTTTATTTTTGTTTTTTATATATTATATTTATAAATATTTTGATTTAAATTTTTATCATACAATTTAATTAATTAATACTTTACTCTCAGGTAAAAATCAGTGCCTATTATTTATTAATCTCATGATCTAAAATTTTATATTTTATTTTTTGAGATTTAATGTTTGATTTATTATAGGATTTTATTTATTATTTTTTATTTTTTTCATTTCATTTTTTTTAGACTTCAGATATTATTCTTTCAAGTGCATTTAAATTATTAAAAATATATCCATGCACTAACTTTTAGTATAAACTTGATAAATACATAAGGTAAACTAAATAATTTGTATTATTGATGAATTAAAAGAAAAACATAACAATTAACAAATTAATTTAAGCTAAAGATTATATAGAGTTTAAGGCCTCTAAAATTGACCATCTTTTTATACAGAATGTGATATATTCTCCCTCGACAATATATCCCTGCTTCAATTTTAAAATTATACTTTATGATCACTTCGCCTTATAGGTTCTCCCATCTGTTTTTAAAATTATTTTTGCCAAAATTGATTTGACAATTTAATTTAATTTAATTCAATTCCATTTTAATTCTTTAAATAATCTTTCTCACCTCCCCACTCATTAGTTTTTTTTTCTTACCAAAAGATGTTATTTTATCTCCAAATTCTTGCAAAACATAATTCTCTTCTAAATTATATTTAATTTAAATATTCGAATCTCCATAAGTAAAAAATTTTCTGATTTTAATTGGGTTTTCGCCTTTTTCTCGCTTTACCTAGCTCCTTTAGATTTTCACCCCCCCCCCTTCCCTTTAATAGCTATTTCTTGCTTGCGTCCCGAATTTTTCCTAATAATTCTAATCCTCGCTTATCGAGTTAATTTATCTCCGTCTTGATTCAGACAAAAAATATTGGTTCACCTTAGTATTTACAATTTATTAGCCGTTTAAATAGCTTCCTAGTCTCCAAGCTTTATTGTATTAAAGATAATCTAACTACTACAACTACTTATTAATATAAAAAAAATATTTATCAGGAAAAAAAGAAATGTTATTCACGAACAACGAGTTCCAAATTTTCAACGTCCTTAAGCAAGGTTTAATTATTACTTCTGTTGATACCTTTTTTGCTTCTAGCAAGCAGATAAACATATTTGGTAGACAGATACTTTTTTGCAATCAGTGGACGCTTTTTGCCCCACAATAATCTCAATAGGTTGATCGGTAAATATTTGATTTCCACCTGATTTGAATTCCTTTCCCCATTCCTTAAAATTTTTAAATTATTAGACTGAGAAATAAAGATTTTTAAAAAAACAAGAAACTCAAATAGAAAATTAGGAGGGCTTTTATGAAAGACTTCTCTATTCCTCAGTTTTTCCTTTTGCAAAAACTTTTAACCTTATTAGTTCTTGTTTATATTTTTTAAAAAATATATGATAAAATTCCTATTTCTCAGCTATTTTATATCTAAAATTTCTGCATTTCAAATTTTTTTAAAATTTAATATTTATTTATCCCCTTATTGCCTTTCTAACATATTATTTATTTATTTTTCATATATTCTTTTAAAATCTGTGAATGGAAACTTAGTATAATCCACTATTAAATTTCTAAACAGACGTTTATTTTTTCAAAACGAGAAAAATATAAAAAAGCTTGAGATCTTCTTTTTTTTTAAATTTGGAAAGGGATTTAAGTATTTTTTTTGTCAACCTTTTCTTTTCGGTTTATAAATTGTGCAATCTCATATATTTTAAAATTCGAAGAATATTTATAGAATTATATGCTAATATTCGAATAATATTATTAGTTTCTATATAATATATTTTGTATTAAGGTTATTTCAACTTAAAATAGACACAAAAATGTATACTATATGTTTTGCTAAATATGTTCGATTTTGTCCCATTTTAAGTTTGCTGTAAAAATAGAGTATCTTGACTGATTTTTTAAAAGGATATATAAATATATTTTACATCCTAACCTTACTGTGTTGATTTATTATGAATAAAAATTCGCTTTAGAATTTTATTCCAGTGCATTTGATAAGAAAAATGTTAGTTTTTATTGTAGGCTTTCCCCTAGATTTATGGGGCTAGTTACGCCACTGATTCGTGATGAAATAAATTGTGTACAAACTTTTATATTGCTTCATATGTCTCATAAATAAAAATATATAGAATTTTTGAATTTATATCCAACGTTGCCACGGCTCACGAGGAAAAAAGTAATACCTTCTTGTAGACCAAAACTTGGTAGCACATCATGGCAATGACCAGAATTTTATTAGGAAGAGGGCGGTTTTTTTAAAAAAAATCTTGAATATTTAGGCTATATTAGCCACAAAATTATACTATTCTTCATAGACTAAGATGAATATCCAAAGTTTTCAATTATTTTATTTTAAATTTATGAAATGAACAAAGAAATATTCAGGATAATTATTCATTTTATTATTATAGAAAATTTAGAAAAATTATTCGTTAATAATGACTTAATTTATATAATATTAGTGCCTTTTTTCAATTAAAATGTATACTTTTCGTTTAGCATAAAAAACATTTTGATGTTAAATAGGAGTGTGAAGGGGGGGGGGTGATTAAAGAGGCTACTTTTTATTAAAGAAGATATGTTTGAAAATGACACTGTGACTAAAAAAGGTTTAAAAAAATGTCTGGGCGAATTTTTACGAACTTCCGTTTAAAACAAGTGAAGATGACCATAAATATTATTTGAATATGAAATTATAAAAATTAACCTTTTAGATAATAAAAGAAAATATCATTTACTTATTTTTTTAAAAACGCTAAATTAGTTCTAAGAATTATTTTATAACTTTCATCTTTTTTTAAAAGAAATAAGTTATAGTAATAGATAATTATATAAATATGAATATTCGTATAGTAATTTATAATGTCCTCATCATCTTTTATTTCTCATTAAAACTTATTCGAAGTACTATATTTAATATTAACCTCAAATCTGATAAAGGACATAGTAATCCCTTTCTATTGCACATACCCTTTCAATTTATGAAACGTGATAAGAAAGGTAAAATATTTTAAAATTTTAAATTTTAATTTTTTAAGATATTGAATCTTGTATTTTTTAACAAAGAAATAATGTTTGGTTATTAATAATATATTAATCTGCATTTAAGATAATAAAACCTCAAATCCATATTTCTTCTCATATTGTTAACTCCTTGTAGATAAAAATCATATATATATTACCTTCTTTATTTAAGCGTTTTATAGATTTCTTTATTTAAGCGTTTTATAGTTTGCTAAATTGTATAGAAAAGAGAATATAGGTACAATAAAAATATTTTATTAATCATGTTGTAGCAGGTAAAATATATTCAATTTTTATGTCTTTCGTGTAATATTTGTATTTGCAAATAAAGAGTAATTTGCCCAATGGAAACTTAGCATACATTTTCATTTGTTATTGTTGTGTTCATTATGTAATATAGTTATGTAAGTGTTCTTCACTTAAAAAAGAAACGATTGGTACAATAAAAAAAAGAAATATTATAATTTATATGTTTTCAACTCAAAATTGTATTATTCTTTATTTTGCTCGATTTGTAAATTATCAACAAAGTATGCTTTTATATTTTATTCACTTGGAACTGGTCCTAAAAGTTCTAAGGATGGCTATTACACATATATTCTGTATATAGATATGTCGATGAATTTTTTTTTGTAAACAAAACTTTTAGTATATAAGAAGAAAAAAAATAATAGTCGCGCATTTAAATAATTATGATTTTTTTTTTAGTTTTGCCGGTCATGGGTTACTTTATTTGAATATTTACTGATATGATATGTTGTCAAAATATAGTAGTAAATAATTGATTTTTTAAAAAGTTAAAATAAATAAAGGTGAAAAATGTAGAAATAGAATTTACGGGAAAGGATAGGGGATAAAAAATAAAGGAAACTTGGAAAATGGGAGGTTATTCAATGGAAGAGATGAAGCTTAGACAGTTAGAGAGAATGATGGCGGTAGCAAGTCTTTGGCGTAAGAAGAGAAATTCCTTAGGCTGATCGGTTTTTTCGCGGATCCGTTTGCCTAATTCTTTGAAAAAACGTTGGGCTTTGCTACCGAAGGTGGTGAGAATGGAGCAGGCGATGGGTATGAATAAGAAAGAAGGGTCTAAGGAACTGTATTTTATGGTTTTCCGGGATTCTGCGAGGGCGAGGGCATCGACGTTATGGTTAGATGGTCCATTTGGGTCGCAGGTGTAGCCCCGAACCAGGAGCTGACCCCTTGACCAGGGGTTCAAGGACATTCCATCTGGACGTTTTCCATCACTTCTAAAAATTCCGGTTGGTTCTAGTCTAGATGAAATGCCTCCTGATTTATGGTCGTGTAGAATGATGTCATTGCATTTAGTGTGCCGTAAAAAACGGCCACGACAAAAGCGACAATGAAGTCAGTGTCTACCCTTGCTGTCGACACTGATTTTGCAATGTTGCATTTGTACGGAAGAACAATTTCGCAATTGAGCCGTAATCCAATAGCAAATCTTATCTCTTCAGCGGAGAGCAACAAATCTATGTTGTTGGAGGGTATGGTGTTCCAGAAACTCGTAACCAGATCCTTGGTTCAATTGGTGAAAAACTGTGAGATCATCGTCGTGAAGGCTCTATTTTAGGTAAGCGACGGAGCCTTCGCTGAGTGGAATATCCCAGTCTCTCTGTGAACATGAGGAAAGTCATGGGTTGTCCAAATGGTCTGGGCTTCAGCTAATAAGGGGTCAGGGAAGTTAGAAAGCTGGCTGATTGAGTCAGATGAAAGACGAGAGGCGATGAAACCACTGATGGAAAGAGTTAGAGGTGAGCGTAAGCCGATACCCCCGAGCTTGCATGGAAGTGATGCTTGTAACCATGAATTATGGTTAAAGCAGAGATTAAGGATCTCTTCGGCGAGAGATTTGACGGAGATTTCAAAAGATTTTAATGAGTCGGGGAATTTGAAAATTGAGGTGGATCGAAGGGCATAGAGAATTTTAGTAATGTAATTAAAGTTTTTGAGAAGAAAAAAAGCTTGATGAGGAGAAAGAAACTTAGAGATGTTTTTGAAATGAAGTAAGCTGAATGATGCGTTAGTGCAGAAGTGATTGATTAATTTCAGGCCACCGACTTGAGAGTCGAGATGACTGAGGAATGAGAGTTCGGTTGTGTGGAAGTTGTGGTTGAATGGGACGGAGCAATGAAATGATCAGATCTCATTTTTTTGTTCGTTGAGTGAGAGACCGATAGCATGGGAATGTGTTTTGATAATGGTGAGTGCCTTAGCAACTTCGTTACCAAGTATGCAATGGGAGATTGCAGTTGGAAGAAATATTTTTGACCATTTCATTGATTCCAATGCAGAAATATCGATCCCAAAGGATCGCCTTGTTGGATCCCTTCAGATGTTGAAAGTAAATAGTTGTTGAATTGGAGATGAGATGGCTTGGAATAGCAGGAATGGAAGAATTGAGAAAAGGTATGGAATGAGTGGTATATTTGCTGGAGAAAGTGAGAGCGGTGAATGGAGTTGGTTAGAGAAATCAATTTTAACGAGGATTTCGTTACTTGGGTTGGTTTGGAGATGGATACGAGTAGCGTGTGTGGCTATTTCGCAGCCACATTGGATGCCGATTTCTAGTTGGTGAGGTGCTAAAATTAAGGCCGCGTTGTCCTTAATTTTGGAAAATATTAGTTTAGCGACAAGACAACGAAATACGGTTCCGATTGCGATTGGGCAGATATCCTTATTGGGTTTTTCGAGGGCGATTAGTTTAGCACCGAAAAAGTAGTGGTCTGATGGGCTCGGGAACGAGGCCGTGTGCTATATTGTTACAAAATGTTGTTAATGTATTTAGATTTCAAAATTTGATTTTAACTTATATGGAATAAATCTTTTGTTAGTTTACGTTTTAAAGTGACCACTTCATTTAACCTAATAAAATACGCTTTTATCTATAACCAACGTAAGTTTAATAAAATGTTGTTTTCTTCTTCCTATTCTACCTGCGATGGGAGTTTGGTAAGATAACCAAAATGCCCACTAAATCTGGTCTCCCAGTCCCAATCTCGGGCCATCGAACTCCGTCGATCCCTCACCTCCCCGATGGTTGAACAGCGATCGTGGCTCCAACTATTTTACTGGCGGCCAACGTGCATTCGATAATCTACAACCAAGAGGAGGCAACGGATCATTACCTCGAACTTTATATGTTCATCCACCGAAACCAGACTGAAGAAAATCTATTATCCTTATTATCATCTTGTGGTCACATTTTATATACAAAGATAAAAATTAATTTTGCTCCAAACATGGCAGACCTATCAATGCAGGATATAAAGATGAATCTTGGCAACAATAATAATAACAAGGGGCTGTCAATCGACAAACTTCGCCATCGTATCCAACAGGATTGGTGAAACCATTACCGAATATGCAGATTCTTTAATATAGTGAGCTATACAAAGCGATCTAGGCCCCAGCTGGGATCTCTTCCTTTTATAAAAATTTGGAGCCGGAATTATATCAACCGGAGTAATTACGTCCTTTCCTTCAATGGAAAATTAAAAATAGCCCAAGCATGGGAAATAGCTGAATCACCCAAACAATCCTTGTAACCAAACCCACCATAGCCATATTAATATGCCCATAAAGTATACCCAGGCCAGGCGCAATACCAACCGCAAACAAATCAAAAATTTAATCCACCACCACACCGAAACTTTCAACGTAATGGTAATTCCACCTGTTACAATTGTAGGAACCGATGGTATTACAAGAATTGCCCGCTTAAACAAGCATACAACAACAATAACACGTCATATTAAAATTTACCAACAATACAATCGAAACCTAGCTTTCCGACAATATCTTACCTCAGCTAAGGAATCGAATCCGCCAAGATCGATTGACCCCTTCCCAGGGTAGCAATATGTAAGCGGAAAAGAGTAGTCTGAATAAACTCCGTATTTTGTTTTTTTTGTATGTTCTGTATATTTTTTTTTGTTTATTTTTTTATTTTAAAAATTAAAATATCGTAGGTGATGTGTATTAAATTATTGTTTTTTGTTATTTTTTGTAAAACGTTTATTTTTTTTATTATTATTATATATTTTGAGATTAATTTGAATAATAAAGGCTGATTTTGATTTTTTACATTACAAAATAAAAGAATAAGAAAAACTCGTTTACTATAAAAATACATTACATAAATGGCGCAGTCTATAAAAAGTCTAACGGATTCAAACCTGTGTTACAAAAATTGGTACAACTTATTTCAGGAATTTAAAAACACACAACCAAGTTTAACATAATCACAAGAAACATCTCTGTTATTAACAACAATAGGGATTAATAGGTACAAAATACTGGTAAATTTATGTGCACCTGATAGTCCGGGAAACAAAGAGGTATTAGAAATATATAATATTTTAATCAAGCATTTTCATCCTAAACCTAATATAATAGTAGAGAGATATAATTTTTATCAATATAATCAACAAACTGATGAAAAACTAATAGACTATATACAAAATCTAAGAAAATTAGCAACGATTTTTGATTTTGGGGAATATTTAAATACTGCATTAAGAGATAAATTTATATTCGGAATAAAAAATTCAAAATTTTTACAAAGATTACTATCCGAAGACAATATAGACATAAATAAAGCTATTCAGATAGCTACTGCAGTAGAAACAGCAATAAAAAATACAAAATGATGAAACTAAAATCGATAATTTAGAAGAGGAACATAATGATAATATAAATAAAATTAAAAAAGTTATTAATGAAAATGATAAACAAACAAAATCATATAATACTAATGATAATGATAAACAATTAAAATCATATAATAATTATAATGCGAGCTACAAAAAACCAAATCCATGCCACTCCTGCGGCGGAAACCACAGAAGGGAAAATTGTTTTTTCAAGAATGCCACTTGTTATAAATGCAACAAAATTGGGCACATTGCTCGAGTCTGTAGAAAAGAAATAGTGAATTTTATTAATAATAAAACAAAGGAATATAATCCAGAATTTTGGGTGGATGTCAAAATAAACAACAGCGATATAAGAATGGAATTGGATACTAGAGCTGGAGTCAGTATAATTAACGAAATAGATTGGAAAAATAAACTTAATCATCCCGGATTAACAAATTGCATGCTAAAACTTAAAAGTTATACAGGAACCAATATACCACTATTAGGTCAAACTGTAGTAAAAGTACAATATAAAGGGCGAACATTAGAACTACCTCTCATAATTACAAATGGATATATCAAAAATCTTATTGGAAGAAATTGGATAACTAAATTTCCCAAAATGACTGAATTACCTGAAAGGACTGAATTACCTGAAAGGACCAAACAAATAAATAATATTAATATACAAAATGAATTTCCTCATTTATTTACCAAAGAATTAGGCTGCTTGAAAGATTTTAAGGCACAAATATATATGAAAAATGAGAAACCAATTTTCTGTAAATCACGTCCCGTACCATACGCGTTAAAAGATAAAGTTGAAGAAGATTTAGATAGATTGCAAAAAAATAGGAGTAATAGAGAAAATTAATCATTTACTTTATGCATCACCCATAGTAATTGTTCAAAAGAAAGAGAAAACATTAAGAATTTACGGGGATTTTAAAAGAACTATAAATCAAAATATTAATATTGATTCATATCCAATACCAAGAATCCAAGATTTATTAGCCAATTTGGGAAAAGGAGAGGAATTTTCAATATTGGATCTCTCAGATGCCAATTTTCAAATTAAAATGGAGGAAGAGTCTCAAAAATATCTTGTAATCAATACGCATAGAAGATTATTTAAATATACAAGACTACCTTTTGGTATATCGTCTTCTCCAGCAATATTTCAACGAGTCATCGAGAATTTATTAAAAGGTTTTGAAGGATTAGCTTGTTATTTAGATGATATTATAATAACCGGGAAAAATAGAGAGAAACATGAAACAAATTTAAAAAAGGTACTAAAATGTCTAGATGAAAATGGAATCAAGCTAAAAATAGAAAAATATAAATTTTTCAAACAAAATGTCGAATACTTAGGACACAATATTTCAAAAAACGGAATTACAACTACCGGAAAAAATACTGAGGCAGTAAAAAATGCACCAAAACCAACAAATTTGAAACAATTACAGTCATTTCTAGGGTCAGCAACATACTATTCAAAATTTATTTCGAATTTTGCAGCCAAAGCCAAACCATTATACAAATTATTAGAAAAAGCAGTTGTTTGTAAATGGACTGATGAATGCAAAGATGCGTATAAAAAAAATAAAGCAAGAAATAAGTAGTACTCCAATATTACAACATTATGATCCAAAATTACCCATTATATTAGTAACCGATGCATCATCTATAGGAATCGGGGCAGTAATATCACATATAGGGTAAGGAGAGACCAAGTGCATTCGCCTCAAGAACACTAAATGCAGCTGAAAAAAATTATAGCCAAATTGAAAGAGAAGCACTTGCCATCATATTCGGGGTTACAAAATTCAAAGGATTTATATATGGGAAAAAATTCACATTACAAACAGATCACAAGCCATTAATGGTTTTATTTCATCCAAGAAAAGATATACCGACAACATCAACTACCCGAATACAGAGGTGGGCTTTATTATTAGCCGGTTATCAATATGTACTAGAAGTCAAAAGTAGTAGACAAATAGCAAATGCTGACATGCTATCTAGATTACCCCTAAAGGGAACTCCAATATCAAAAGAAGAAGCGTGATAAAGCGCTAGATCAATTACAGGTGGGAGAAACACCTTTAAATGCAAGCGAAATTGAAAGAGAAACAATGCGGGATGATATACTTTCTAAAGTATACAGATATACAATAGATGGATGGCCAATAAACTATGATGCATGTTTAAAGGAGTATAGGCAAAGGAGAGAGGAAATTACAACTGAGAGAGGTTGTTTATTATGGAGAACGAAAATGATAATACCACAACAAATAGAAACAACGTGTTGGACATGATACATCAAGGACATATCGGAATGCTAAAAATGAAGATGAGAGCACGACAATACGCGTGGTGGTCTAATATAAACCAAGATAGAGAAACCTGGGTCGAAAAATGTAGAGAATGCCAGGAACAACACGATATACCTCAAAAGACAGCAATTCAAAATTGGCCAAAACCAGCAAAAGCATGGCACCGTGTACATATTGATTATGCTGGACCATTTCAAAATCATTATTGGTTGGTAGTGATAGATGCTAGCAGTCGCTGGAGAGAAATAGTTCCCATGACTAGCACTACAACCGAAAGCACGATAAAAATATTATGAAATATTTTTGCAAGATTCGGATTTCCCAAAATAATCGTTTCTTAACGGACCCCAATTCAGCAGCAAAGATTACAATGATTTTTGTGAAAAAAACGGAATTCAATTAGTGCAGGAAGTCCTTAGCATTCTCAGACAAACGGCATGGCCGAACGTTTGGTTCGAACTTTTAAACAGAGTATGAAAAAGAAACGAGAGGGGTTTAGAAACCAGCCTAGCTATTTTTCTCTACAATTACAGAAATACACCAGGAACAGAAACTGAACAAAGTCTCGCTGAAATACAACTAAAATTTAAACCTAAAGGATTGTTAGATCAAATTTTCGAACGGGGAAACAAAAAGGAGAAGTTTGAATACCACAATCAAAAATTTCAGATAAATGAAAAAGTTTGGTCGCGCCTTTACAATAATAAAAAAAAAATGGGAAGAAGCCATTATTAAAGGCATACTCGGATCACAACGTTATGAAGTAGGTATAGCGGGTAATACGATTATACGTCATACGGACCAATTAAGGAAAAGAACCGAAAATGTATTAATTGAAGAATACGAATTAGAAGAGAGTACTGAAGTAGAAGAGAAAACCGAAGAGATAGTAAACAAAGAGGATGTAATAAAAAATAACGATGAAATGAATTCAAAGGAGAGGGAGGAAGAAACAAGTCAAGATCGATATCACAAAAGACGATCGATACCAGATCGACTGTGGATAAATGATGTGTATTAAATTGTTGTTTTTTGTTATTTTTTGTAAAATGTTTATTTTTATTATTATTATATATTTTGAGATTAATTTGAATAATAAAGGCTGATTTTGATTTTTTACATTACAAAATAAAAGAATAAGAAAAACTCGTTTAATATTAAAATACATTACATTAGGGATATAAACCCGCCCTAGTGCGGCAAAGGCCGTTTTTTATATGATTAAGGTAGGAATTAAATCAGCTCTAACCCAGCGGCGAAGGCCGTTTGTAAAAAAAATTATTTTAAATAGATCTCATCTTATAATATTGAAGGTAAATATATACTTAATTAACAAATAAAAATAATGAAAAATTCTGGATTCACTTCTCATCAAAATTAAAGTTTAATTTGTGACTCATACCTCAATAGATAGAAAAATTTCTGATTAATCCAACATCATAAGGAGAAAATTCTGATTCACCGTAATTCTTGACGGGGTATCTACTCATTTTTGATAATATATTAGCAAAACTTCATGATGATATACATTAAACATTATGATTATATATAGTATCCAATCAACATTTACCAATTTGTAATCCCCGTAATGATCATTCGCTCTCTCCAGATGAATATGCAGCTAAAGTTAAAACAGCTCAAATAATTGCCTACGACGCATTTAGACAGTCCAGAAATCTCCAGAATGAATTAGTATAGACTTTAGGTATCTTATCTCTTCGCCATTTTCTTTTTAAAAAAGTATTCTCTTTGGTCAATATTTTAATTAATTTTTTGAATATTAAAATGAACTATCATTGTGTAATAATTAAAGATTGTAGTTTATTATTCTGTTAAAATACATGTCAATCATTATGTGATTCGTTGATACTAAGATTTCAAATAATTCTGTTGATTATCTTTGTTATAATGTTGTTAATCGGCCTGATTTGCACCGATTTTTAAAAACGGAAAGCAATATTTTAGCCAGAAATATTTTGTCTGATAGAGATTTCGCTAATAATTTCCAAACTAGTTTTACAAAATGGCTCCATTTGAGCCGATTTTTAAAAATGGCTAACCCATAATTTATCCAGAAAAATATTAAGCAAGCCTGAATATTTTGCTCACCAATGGCACAAAGGTATGGGAATCTATTAGCGAAAACTTGAGGCTTAGTAGGCAATATTTTTCTAGCTAAAATATTGAGTTAGCTGTTTTTTTTAAATCGGCTCAAATGAAACGATTTTGCATCACAAGTTCAAACCTCTCTGTCATCCAGCAAAATCTTTAAATCTTTAGGCTCACGTAATATTTTTTTGATTGAGTTCAACTTTTTTTAAAATCCTGATTAAATCGAGGCGTTAACAACATTAATTTGTTTTGAACTGTAAGTTAATAAATAGACCAGTGTTTCTCTGTCTCCAACTTTAATAACTGGTGCTTAATATATGAGAGTGACCATTATATAATAATTGATTATGGTGTGACATCCATAGATAATTACCAATTTATTACGTTTTTTTAAATCTATTTGAAATAAATATGAGAGGAATTATATTTATTTCATAAAAAATTTGTGGGATCCATTATATTAACATTTAAGTTTCTAGTAATATATATCGTCGGTTGAGTATTATAATATTCTATTTCTATCAAAATTCTTTTATTTTAATAAATGAATTCTTCAGTAGAATCGCATCGGTCTGTTATATTATTTGTTATTTTAAAAATATTTTTGTTTTTCCTAATTTAATTCTTGTGTATTGGGACTATTTTTGGTTTTCAAAATAAAAATAAAAAATTCACAAAAACTAAAATAACTCCTCTATATAAATAACATAAAATAAAATATACAAAAAAATTAGGTATAAAAAAAGAATATATTAATTGAATAGTATAAGAACGATCTTCTCAAAAAAAGATAGGCCGGTTAAACAGTCCGGTCTGGTCCCGGTTTAAACCCGATAGAACTGAACGATTGACCATCATCAAATACATTGTGGTATCCTATCTAAAATACAAGAAATAATTTTTCTTTAAATTTTCTGTCTTGAACAATTTTTAAAAATGGATATAGAACATTATAATATTTTAGGTTTAATAAATTGACGGAAGGGGGGGGGGCTAGTTGTATAACTAAAGATATATATTTAAAGATAGCCTTCGACTAGCTTTAATCGAGTCTAGGACCAATTGTGACCTTCAATTATATAATATTCTACTTAATACATTTATAAAATGTTAAGATTATTTTTTAACTTTATGGTAACTATTTAATATAAATTACATTTCCTCTAATTATTTATAACGTTTCCACATCTAAATTGACCAATCAGGCTTTCTTTTCTAAAAAGAAATCGGGCCGAGATAATGCCATAATTATTTGTGTTAATTTTTTTTTCGATAATAGAATATCATTTATCAGTCAAGTTTATCAAATAATAATAGATGAGCCTATATTTATTTTACCAATTCAATGAAGTTTTTTTTAAAAAAAAATTCTTATTTTCGCTCGTTTATGCATACGAAATATATTTAGTTTTAATCGCGAACTAATTTGGAGCGCATTCATAATTATAATAATAGATATTACGTCTTTAATTTTAAATTACTTCTTGGTTTGGCATATGTTTTTGCTATCCTGACAAATAAGGTATTTTCTTACTAATTATATATTTAGAATAATTATGTAATGTATAATTTTAGGAATCCAAGAATAACATAATCATACTTGTACCAAAAATTCGGAATCATTTTAATATTCATTTTGAATTCCTAAAGAAGAAATATGATAAAGTTAGTTAGTTTTTTTTCTTCATCTTTTTTCAAAAAAAAACAAAGTAAATTTATTTATTATAATATTAGGTATTAACATTGTAATATAATATAAGGAATGGGCTATGGCTATCTGGCTATTTAAAAACATATTTCCGGTTTTTTAAACAAAATTTTTGTTATAAATTTTAATAATATTACGAAAGCAAAAAAGTAAATAATTTATAAAAACAGGAATTTTTTTAGATCCCTATATATTCATATATAAGATACACGTTTTATACGATAAAGCTAAATAAAAAAAATAAGCAGAAAAAATTTCAATGACATTATATACATTATATCCGTCAAGCTACACTTTGTTGAATGACACTTTATCACGAAGATTTATCACAAAAAACACTTATGTTTTTATAACGACGATATAATCCTGATAACCAGGGATGCGAACCCGACAAAAATTTTAGCCAGGTTCGGTTCAACGTAAAAAAAATTAAGTTGGTTCGGTTTGAGTTCTGTTCAGGGGAATATTTTTGAACCCGGGATTGGTTTCGGGTTAGCTCTGGTTTAGGAATTCTTGAATTGATGTAAGAAAAAATTTACACTTAAATTCATAATAAAAAACTAGATATAACTTTAGTATAAAAATAAAATTTTTATTTTATTTATAGGCAAAATATATTTTAAAATGCAAAGAATAGTCATGCATCAATTTTAAAAATTTTATTTAGAAGTATAAGCA
Source organism: Gordionus sp. m RMFG-2023 (assembly GCF_954871325.1). NCBI lineage: Eukaryota > Metazoa > Nematomorpha > Gordioida > Chordodea > Parachordodidae > Gordionus > Gordionus sp. m RMFG-2023. The sequence goes on along the minus strand of NC_088775.1, from coordinate 10,063,602 downwards.
TAATATTTCCAAGAGTTGTTTGCTCATCCTCGATCTATGCAGTGGTAGAACGAATTTCTAATGTTAAAAAGATCTTTCAACGCTAATCTCTATTAAATATATTTTATGAAAATATGATAAATTAAATTAGATTTTAGATAGGATATACTGCAGCTTAGCACACTCCTAAAAATGTAAAATATTTTTCTTCTTTTTAAAATTGTCAAAATCAATCGAATACTTTTCTCTGCAATCATTGGCCCTCTATTAAGTATTTTCTCCTGCCTTTCTTTAAGTTGTATCAATTTCTCTAAATCACCTAGTTCAATAAATTCACTCAAACTATTATAATAATCAAGTAAAATGGGCTTGGATATGGATTTAATTGTACTTTATAAACAAATTTTAAATTATTTGCATTTACAAATGTTACAAATATCTTAATATATGATTTTAAACAATATTCATTGAACCCGGTTGAACATGGGTTCAAAAAAATTTACGATTTCGGTTCGGGGTTTTGGAAATTTTATAATCGGGGTTCAGGTTCGGTTAGGGTTCAGAATTTTTTTTAAGAATTCGGGTTTTCTTCTCTGAATTTGAATTCGGCTCGAATCCCTGCCGATGACACGTTAACGCATATTAAATTAATAATGCGATACTTGATAACGTGACTTATTAACGTGTGACATTAGATCATATTTTGGCATTTTTTTTAAAGAAATATTTTGTCATGGAATACTTTCACATCTGAATAATACCCAAATTGATAATAAATTATATTTTGTTTGAAAAAAGATTTGATTCTTTTTTCAAACTAAATTATTTAAATTTATAGAAGAAAAAAAAAATTATTTTTTTTATAAATCTAAGCTTGAATTTTTTTTTTACAAAATTAATAGTATGGTTAAACAGTTCGATTTTTAAATACAGCTAACATATTTTATCCAAAAAATATTATGAAAGATGGAGATTTTCAAAGATGGCAGAAAGGTTTGGACATCTATTAATGAAATCTCTAGGCTTGCTTTATATTATTTTGACTAAAATCTTAATTTAAAATTGGCTAAATCGAGCTTAGTTAACAAATTTCAAAATTGATTCCCCTAAATAATTTTTATTATTTATGGCAAATTTGTAATTTAACTATTCTCATTTTGTTATCCTCATTTTGTTATCCTCATTTTGTTATCTGATTAGAAATTCTTTTTTTTCTGTAAATTTTAATTTTTTTTGTTAATTTTGGTTTAAGATAATAAATCTCTAAATATTTTTTTCCTACTAAAATAAAACCTCAAGTAAAATGCTAACTTTGGCAATTATTATTTTCTACACATTATTTTTGTTAGCGCTTTTGAAAATTTGAGCAAATATACGAGCCGATTTTTAAAAACGGCTAACTCAATATTTCATCCAGAAAAAAAATATATTAGAAGATTTTGCTCATAGAAGGAACAAAGATCTAGACATATGATATCAAAATATCCTGGCTTAGGCAATATTTTTTAGGCTAAAATATTGAGTTAGCCGTTTTAAAAAATCAGCTCAAAACGAGCCGTTTAACAACACTATAATATACATCAATTTTATTTTATATTTTATTATATTAGTAGTTGCTCTCCTAATAAAGAATTTTAGTTTGAGGACAAATGCATTCATTCATCAAATAGACCATAGGTAGATTTCAAAAAAGAAATTTTTTCCGATTTTCAGGCAATGGTTATTTTTAAAATAATATATGAGTGTGAGATATTTAAAACATCCAATGTGTGTTACTTAAATTATAAAAATCAATGGAATAAGCGGAATTTTTCAAACTAAAACAAATTTTAGGAGCTGTATTAACAAACACAGTATTTTATTAAATTTGGATAATACTTATAATTTGAAGAAAGAATAAAATATTTTATAAATTTAATTTAATTTATTCGTGCACTCATAGAGTAAGATTGTGCTGAAACGGGATATCTATATTTTTTTGTATTTTCTATTAAATGCCACCTATTAAGTATCTCATGACCAAAATAGCTAAGTGATAAAGAGTCTTTGTGATATAAAGTATCAAGTGAATATAGTGTTGCTTGATAAAGTGCCGCGTGACCATGTATCACTACATTATATTATATTAAAAACTATTTTAGTTAGAACCTTTATTCAATGACATTTTGGACTCCTTACTTGTTATAAATTATTTATGGCAGTTATCAGACATGAAGTCAAGTACAAAAATAGATTCTGTACATAAAGTTTTGAGAAGCCTCATATGTGCATTGCAAAGTGTGACGTTGAGAGATGGAATGATTTTCAAGCAGCTATCTGATACACTGATAGATGCCATGTATTTAAAGTACGAAGAGGAAGTTTTAGCTAGAGATTACATGATTTTACTTAAATTAATTCAAATTTTATACGTCTTCCTGGATGACCTCTAATTTTTTTTTATAATTTTAGATCTGTTTTTAATTATACATTTTAATAAATAAAAACTTTAACTGCGTAATTATTTATATTATTATATATATAAATATAAACCTATCAACAACTTCAAGTCATTTTCCAAATTTTTCTAAAAAGATTATATTCAACATTTTAAAATTGATAGAGAAACTTTATAATTCAGTTCAATCTTGAACACGATTTTAAAAAATAGGCCCAAACCGAAGACGAAAAAACCAAGAGCCATAGCCACGGAGAAGGGAGACCTCACTCCTTACCAAATTTCTTTTACCCCCCCCCCTCCGAAACCTGGCCCCTCTTTTTAGCCCCCAAATTTTAAAAAAATATTTAGTTGTTAAATTTTAATTTACTATAAATGAAATTTAATTAAAGTTGCAACAAAATTTTATGAAAAATATTATTTATTTAAATTATACAAATTAATAAACAAATTGAAAAACCTAAGCATAATTACTTGTTATATTTCTTTGTGGAGAAATTCAAGAAAATTTATTAGAAATCATTAATTTACAAAGTCTTTCTGCTGAAAGCAATTATTTTAAAGTAACCTAATAAATTACATATCGAATATAATAAGTGCAAACGTCTCTGGCCGAAATAGAGGAGTACAAACCCTGCAAATAAAAATTCATAAAAAAGTGTCATATATACTACAACCACAAGTTGCTTGTGGTCAGGGTTGGGCAGTATTGCGGATATTTGCTTTTGTAACTTATATCTTTTTTAAAATTTTGAAAAGTATCTTGTATCAAAGATACAAATTATTTAAAAGTATTTGTACCTTAATCAACTTTGTATTCAAAAAGTTAAGATACTTAAAAAAAATATATATTACTTAATTTAAATAGTATTAAAATTTAAAATGATATTATTTTAGAATTTAAATGAAAAATTTAATCCGAATTTACATATTTTAAGATAATGTATGATATATGACGTTGGTCGTCATATTGCAATACTATATTTTATTTGTATCGTTTTATATCCATCTATTTTAAAATAATGATTGAAAAAGAAGATAGAATAATATCTTTATCTTTGTCAGATGATTCTTCTACAGAAGAATATAATAATATATTTAAATTAAGTATTTTAAATGGGAAATTATTTCAAGTCAGTCAACATGAACATACTATTACAAATAATAAAATTACTGCAGTAAAAGAATGCCACAAATCTTTAAGTGGCTCTTACCATCCCCGGCTCTATAAATGCTCTAAATATTAATAAAATAATCCAAATTGACAATATTTTAATATAAATAATATGGAGGTCACTTTAAGAAATTAGTCAGTCTATGATAAGCTTATTTTTATTAGCAATGAGCTATAATAACCCTTCTAAAGTGGTAATTTTAAGCAGACTGTGACCCGAAACAACACCTGTTTTATGGAGATAATAATAGTAACATTCCTGTGCCTTCCTTCTCCTAAATCTCAAAAATTTAAATAAATAAATTTATAAATTTTGAAGAAAAAAGAAACATAAGTTATTTTTAATGTAAAAATAAAATAGCGTTCTTCTAAATCATTTTTCATTTACAAATTTTTTTATTTTTTTAAAAAATGATAAATTTTACAAAATTTTATTAAAATGTACATATTTCTATTATTTTATATATTTCTTCATTAATAAATTTATTATTTATATTGTTAAAATTAGGACATAACCTATTATAGGATTATATGTAGAATCTTCATATGTTTCATAAATTTTTTCAAATAAATAAAAGTATTTTGATCTCCAATACAACCATTACAACATATATTGTGGTGATATTAATTTTTAAACTTGGTTTAGAGGAGAGGGGGGGGCGGTTGGCTCACTTATAAAAGGTGAATATCAAAAATGAAAACAAAACCAATCAACCCAAAACTATAAGATACACTCCCATTGTTCTCTACTAACTTATCAAATGACTTAATGACACCTTCCTCTCATTATTGAAAATGTTTATATATGTTCACGATCTCTCTTAACAGAATCGATATTCTATTCTTAATATATTTAAAAAATATGTGAAATAAAGATATGTATCATCAGATTTCTAAAGGATTAAGGGAGACTGGAGTTAGGTATACCCCTTGGCTTGGAGTTTTTACTTTTGTCTGATTTTTAAAATAGAAAATGAGAATTATATTTTTAGAATGAATTCTACTATTCTTATAATATTAATATTTTATGAAGAATATTTATACCTATTAAGCAAACATTTTAAATAATATAATGAATAAGGATAAAATTCATTTTAAATTTTTTACTCCAATAGGACTGTAACCGACAGATACGGAGACCAATTTTACTTTGTTTATGCTTGTTGGAATAATACATCTGACTACATCAGAACATATTTGGCTCTTGATCCTCTTATAAATAACAATGTAAAAGAAGGTGAGGCAATCTATTACAATCCCTTTTTTTAGTAACTTTAATTGATTTCACTAACTTTAAAAAAGTAATTATTGATGGTTTACATTTCTAGGCATATAATTAATAATTATAATTCCTTTTCCTAAATCTTATCAATTTTTTATGAAAAACGGTTAATAATTGCAAGCATTCATTTGCATGGTATACATCATGTATAGGATCTATATATTAGTGAATATACATGGTGTACGCTACAACTCCTGGTGGGCGATGAAATTGCACTTTGTACAATTTTTGGAGTGGTAATGAATGAATTAATAATTGCAGTCCGATGATTCCACTTCCAATATAAAATATTTATAATCTAAATTGACAATATTCGGACCAAAATTTTTTCAGAAAAAAATGATAAAGACTAAGAGCTGCTTGTGTAATCTGCTATCAAATTGTAAAGTGTTGTAATCAAACCAGTATTTCTAAAGCATATGAAAGTATAATTAAATAGCTAATAAGTTGATTGTCAATTTTATTACTAAAAGTCTAAAGCCTCTGAGTATTGCTAAAGATGGGGTAAGTTTTATTGGAACTAAACAACTCCTCCATGCGTCTTTCTGCACGTCTTTTAAAAGGCTATAAAAATCGGATATAATAGAATATTTTTATTTAAAGTTATTTAAGAGTAAGCTTCTCCGTTTTATTTATTATAGCCTTTGCAATAATAAAATTATGCAAATGACTTGCAGCGGGATTTAATTATAATTTAGCAACATAATAATCCAAAAAATAGTGTTATTATCCAATCCAAATCAACAAATTTAAGATAGTTGGTTGCTATAAGTTTAAAGGAAACTAAATACAAGGTAACATTTTTAGAAACTCTTTCTTTATACATACTTACAAAATTAGAAATGTTAATTTATGTTAAAACAATGTTAAATTTTAATTTATGCTAAAACAACAGTGTTCATTTTTTAATTTTTAAGATTCACTAAATTGTATCCCATAAATAATATAAATTTCATTCCTCATTATATTAACACAAATTTCTTGAATGTAAAAAATAAAATTGTTTAATTACAATAATTAGATGTAATTCAAGCACAAATCAGATTATTTTGGATTGATTCAAAATACACGAACATCAGCACGTAAGAATTAAACAATGTGCTCCTGCAGACACATCCTCTAGCACCCATATCATTTTTTGAGAAAGGTAGGAATGTGTTAAGAGCGTTATTTAAGAACATTGCAGTAGACTGATTTGGCAGATAGTGTTGTTTATTATAGAGGGAAGTGATAGGAATAGACGTGGAAGAATTAGCTACCATTATTCCGTTGCGGACTTTATGATTGAAAAACAATACGTTGCTGTGAATATTTGGATTAATTGAACCGAAACCACCTTCATACTTGTTTGTTTGATCCAAGGTCATTGGTGATTGGTTGAAAATGTTAGTATATTGATAGGGGTTAGTAGGAAATATATTCGAGACTAGAGATTCTAAATTAGTATCTAGACTAAGAGTAGGATTATTAATATTATGGAAGGAATCATCATCAATAGTATTAGTAACATATGGGTTAGTTGTTGTTAGTATTATAGCCTCGACTAAAGTAGTATTTTTGCATTCATACAATATGTTAGCAGCGGAAGCGGCTTAAGTAAAAAATAAGGAAATGTAGTGGATTTATACGTTATAAATAAATAATGACCATCTCCCTTAAAAAAAATTGACCAAACTTTTTTCAGTTTGAAACCCCTATTTACCTACCCAGAGATTTATTGCAATGTAAATGCTAAAATTTGTTATTAAAAATTGAATAAAATGCAAAAGAAATAAGTTAAAATCTTATAAGTTTGAAAGGTAGCGATTGTGCATTTAAGTTAAGATTTTATAAGTTTGAAAGGTAGACTTTGTTTATTTGAAATGCAATAAAAATAGGCATTTAAGATTAAACAAAAAATATTAGTATATCTATCTTCCTTGAAGTCGTTCCTCATCCTAATATTGTTTTTTTTTAAATAATTTAATAGGATTAAGTCAATAAATATTTTCTGTGGTCTAATCTTTCCACTTATGCATTTACCAATTTCGATTACGGTGTTAACTCATATAGTCTACATAAATTATTTAGAGTGATTTTCTTTTTTCTTTCTCTTCTTTTCTCTTTTCGTCATTTCTCTTATCTCATATTATATAATAATTAATAGTTAAAAGTAATGGTACTCATTGACGCAGCGGGGGGGGGGGCCCAAATCCAAAAAATGCAGATACCGGATATATTTTTTAAAAATATTATTGTTTATATTAATTTATATTTGTTAATATTTATTCCCATCTCATGTTAAATATATATTTAATTACATTTATTATCACATTTATCTACTAAGTTATTTTACCAATTAATTTCGATTTCAAGTTTTCCGGCGTACTATTTACTTATTATTTTCAAATTAGTGGCGTAATATTTATCTACCATTTTCAAATTTCTAATCAAATAATAATTTTTTCTGAAACTTCTTGTCCAACAGGGAAAAAGAAATTGCAACCTTGTCCAACGAGATAGAGTCTCTGCCATCAATAACAGCTTTTAAGGAGTTAGAAGAGCCAATTATTTGCTATTACTGAAATATCACAATGGCCTGAAAGAAATATTTCCTCAGAAGCAAGAAAATTATTGGATTCATTGCTTATTCCAAATTTTATTTCTCATTAGAATGTATTATTTAATTATACAACTATTTTAAGTATTACTTTTCAAAAACATGACTGACTTGATTAGGAAGATGAGAATAGCGGAGAGCATTTAATCAGAACTCAAGGAAATTAGGCCTAATGTTGACGAAGAATTCCATATTTTATATTTTATTGTTAAGTCAAAGCAGAGCTATGTGTTTAATATTTGTCTCCCTAGACTTGTAGCAAGGCAAGCTCATCGTTAAAACATTAATATAGGATCAGTAGAAGAATATATCTTAAATACAGATACATTTATAACCCAAATAAATAAATTTTTATTTCATCATGCAGCACTTACTAATCTGCAAATAACTTCCACAAAATCCTTCCCAACCTTTTTTAGATGGTGATAGAAAAAAAATTATTTGTTAGATTTTTATTATAAAGATGTTAAATTATCTGATGCCTTACTAGCTAAATAACTATGTTTATAAGATTAACTATGGTTGATATAGTCCCAAAAAATGCTATGGATGCTCTGCATTATTTCAAACATATTTTAGATTAAATTCCCAATGTATTAAAAATGTTTATAAACTCTTCCCATTAGTAAACTAATGAGAGAACATTCTCTTTTTTAAGAAGAATAACAGAGGCCTGCAGAAGTACCATTTGCAGGGCACGGCCCGGATTTTTTTTAAAGATTTTTTACGGCCCGGCCTAGGTTTTTTTTAAAAAATTTTCAGGCCCGGCCCGGCTTTTTTTAAAATAAAATTTTCAGACCCGGCCCAGATTTTTTTAAAATAAATTATATTTATTTTTGATTTTTATAGCTAATAATAACAATTTCAAATATAGGCTATTTTAAAAAATATAGCCCGGCCTGGGTGTTTTTTTAAAAAAAATTCGGGCCCGGCCCGGGTATATTTAAAAAAATAAAAATATTATCCGGCCCGGGGGCCTGGCCTGCAGCTCTCTGAAAATCATACCAAGATGTACAACATCTGAAAGTAGATTGAAAGGTTTGGATCTTTTGAATATTCATAGGCATTTGACGACAAGCTAGGATGAGATAATTGAAAAATTAGCTCAATCACAACGAAGATTAGATTTTACATTGTAAATTAACATATAAAATGCAATTATTCCTTAGAAAATTTTTGTGTAAAGGCTCAAAAATTTCAAATTTGTATTTTGGGTCATTTAAGTGATTCTTTACATATAATTTTTTTATAATTCACATTAATTTAAAATTGTGTATTAGAAATAGTTATTAGTCCTAATAAATTTATGCTTGATATTTTTAAAAAACAATAATATTTCTTAAAAAATTTTATTATCTCCCCCCCCCCCCCAAGACCAAATTCCTGCGTATGCGCCTGATGGTACTACTTATTTTTGTAACGATATTACTTATTTTAGCAACGAGTTTCGATAACTTTTAACAGTTGCTAGTGGTGGACTGACATATTTGAGTATTAAAGTAAACTTAAACTAAATATAATAAATAAGTGGCATTATTGATTCTAAGAACCCTTTATCTGACTTTTTCCCGAGAATAATAATAAAAAATTTACCATGAATATATTAAAAATATTTTTACAAAATTCAATATCCTATCATCTCCTTAAGTCGGCCCTTATCCAGGTCTGAAATTCAGTACATGGTAACTTAAATTCAGATAAAAAAAATTAGGGTATGTCCTGATGCAGAAAAAAAAATGGATTATAGCTTTGTGAGAATAATTTACAGAGTCCCCAAAAAAGGAAAAGTTCTGATCAAATGATCAAGAAATAAATTCACGACCAAAAAAGGAAAAGGTCCGATGAATAAAGTTCCAATCAAAAAAAGAAAAGTGTCAATAAAAAGGAAATGTTCGATTTAAAATGGGAATTTTCCTTTTTAAATGCAAATAATAAATATATATAGAAAATGGTATTTTTTTATATTATACCTATATTAAATAGAAATATTTGCTATACTATACCCTACAATGGTAAAAATAAGACTTTTCAGCCTTCATATTTCTCATAATTCTGCTCATCTAAGAATAGTAATTTTCCATTTATAAGAAGTAAGAATGAATAATGAGGAAAATAGGGGGGAACACATCTGTGCAATTTTTTTATGGAGATGAAATATAAGGCTCTTTAATTATAAATAAAAATATAAAACATCATAAAGATAATGAAAATAGCTGGACAAAATATTATTTTGAGTGGGCTATAAAAATATCTTAGAAAGCAGTTGTCATTATTTTTTATCTTGTATTAGGACCCTACATTAATTGCTAGTATTGAGCGATTGTTTCATAAGTCAAAACTTAACCTATAATTTAAAAAAAATATAGTATTCCTTAACACACCACTTTCAAAGTAACTTCTAACAAACTTATTTATATACTATATATTTATATATAATTAAACTTGCACAGCAAACACCATAAGAGACCCCTTGCCCATTTAAGACACAAACATAATCAGGGGGACATGAGCCATACACTCCAGACCCGCAAGTCCTATTTGCCAAGACCTTATTATTAGGACACACGTAAATGTTTGATGAGGCACCATATCCTTTGATAACAATTCGGAGATTAATAATTAATAAAGTAAAATCGGTTTAGATGCTTATTGGCTAATTTTTTTACGTTAACTCCCACCCTCCTTTTTCCAATTTAAAATTCTGGTTACAACCCTGTCCTTATACTAATATATTACCAGTGGTTTTGCAACAGTTGCCAAATTCATCTATCCCTCGTCTGATGTCACAAATGGTACCCGTCGGGCAGGGAATTTCAGCTGGACCGCACACTCTTTTTGGCACTGTTAAATAGTAAGGACATACTGGTCCGTATCCACCTTGACCATCTATTTATGGTTAACATATTTAAGATTACCATTATGATGATTACTTAGGACAATTATTCAGTGATTAAAGCGTTTGTTAGTTTATTATTTTAATCAAAAACTTCGTGTTATTCTGGCTCGGAACTATAAAAAAAACTGATCCGGGCTAGGCCTAACAAATATCGGCCAGAATGGGACCTAAAAAAATATAATTCAAAGGCGAATCGGACTCTTGAATAAATTGTAAGGTCTAATATAATCAATCTTAAGCAAGGCGAAGGTCGTTATGAAATATAAATGATAACCTAGAATTCTGTAGAGAATGGGATTGGGAGGGGGGGGGAGTGGATTTTTTTAAATTTAAAATAAAAGGCATTTGATGGGGGATATATCTCAGTTTTATGTAGTAAAAAAAAGAGAAACATTATTTTCTATTTTTTTGTAGATCCTACAAGAATTTGCATATTTATAAAATAACTTAAACATCATAAATACCAATTTATATCTGTAGATTTTGATATTTAAAAAAAAACTAATACATGTCATACAAAAATATGTATTCTTAATTATCTCGAAATGTATTACACAGATTACACTTCATTTATGTATAATATATATATATTCCATAATTAAAATACTGGTCCACTTTAATTATAATTCAAGCTGAAACGCGTTGTTAATGAGTAGTAAACTCTATAACCCAGAATTTGAGTGAGCTAGAGGTGGTAGGTATTATTTTACAATTAAAATATTAAATTAAATATCGCGATGGCATATAAATCCCGGAAAAAATGTTCCTGGAAAAAATATCATAAAAACTCTAGAAAAAGGATTGCGGGAAAAAGTACAAAATAAAATAACCTAAGGAATTAAGAATAAAAAACGGTGGGGAAAAAAAATTCTGTATTATTAAGAATAAAATATAATTACAACAAAAAATACCATCTTTTATATAAAGGGGAGAAAATAATTTTAGAGCTACTATTGTTAATTGAATATTAATTTTAAAAATTTTTAATGGCACCCAACTTCCTACCAAACAAGATGATGTCGGAGGTTTTCTCTTAATTTATTTTCTTTGTCAGTCTTTCAATGCGAGAAAGGTATAAATAATATGAGTGGCAGAAATAGTCTATGTGAAACAGCCTTTAATTTATGGAAGAATAATTAATGCTTTTTATCTCCAGTCCTCGCGAAAATACTTTCTTAACCTTCCTCTGTCTGACTTTACTCCAGTTCTTAGATAATTGTGACAAAACTCGGAAATAGCTGAAGCTGTCGAGGCAACAATTTTGTTGCTATCCACTAAGATCTAAAGGTGATCATAGGGCATATACTAGGCTAACCTATGTCTACGCCATAAATAAAGATTCTGATAATAATGACCCCATGGTTTAACCTGTTTATACACTAAAAACGGTTCATTCGACGTAGAACTATTAATTTTATATCTCGAAGAAATTAGAGTTGCCCAACTGCCCAAAGCTCCTGAAACTCGTCTATTAATCCCGGTCGGATGGGAAAAGACCAGATGGGCCCACAAAGATTCCTTGGTTTAGAGACAAACATCCTATTTTGGATTTCACCTGTGTCTTCCAGTTTTCCTCTACCCATATATTGACCCGATAGTTATAGCCAAAAGGTTAAAAAATAAATCTGTAGATATCTGAAGACAGGGTCATGACTACCCCCCCCCCTCCCCATAGCAAAATTTTACTCCCCCCCCCCCACTACCCGTAAAATATTTTAATTTAGCGTTTTTTAAATAAAGGTTACAAACTGTCCATTTATTTTTTTACATTTAAATCAGAAATGGATATTAATGTATCTCATTCAAGATATAATAATATCCAATTTAAATTTATCAATAAATAGTCACCTTAAAAATGTTTTTTCCAATTTATTTTAAAAGATAATATATTTTTATTTATTTAATGTTTAATTATATTTTCTTTTTAATAGTAGAGATTTTTTTACAAATTTTTTCCCTTAACTTTTTTCCGCAATTTTTTCGGTCAAATTTTTTTCCCCCTTACCATGTTATTTATAATATTTTTAGTCATATTGTATTACAATACAAATTTTAAAATATTTAAAAAGGCTATATCGAATGTCTTAATTTTGTTTAATTACTAGCTGGCTACCGGGTTGGGCATATGGATGAGCTGGGCATGGCTCTGCTGCTCTATATGACCTAACATTTGAATATTATCTTTAGAGATATTTTATACTAATTTCAATATCACGAATTTTAAGTTTTAGCGAGATAAACCTTATAACTTACTATCATTGTTTATTTTTATTCTTATTAAATTGGTGAAATAAAGGATACTCTAATAAACTATTTTAAATTTAGTTTAATACACCTTTTTAAAATTTAATTTGATACAAAATTAATATTTAAATTTTCCAAATTTACTTATTAACATTTTAATATAGAAAAGAAATTGCCCATATCTAACTGAAAGTTTTCTAATAAAATATTATTTTGAAATCACTATAGGTCATTTAACGATTCCTATAGAGGAAAGGAATTGAAGCCCTGTAAATTCAATTATTTTTTTAGCCCAGATACGTTTTGAAATGTTTGATAAATTTTTAAATCCGAGTCCAGTCCGGCCAGAAATATTTTAAAATTTTCTCGAGGCCGACTCGAATCCAAATTTCTATTCTTTCAAGACGCGAGCCTGACCAGCCCAAAATTTGTAATTTAAAAATATAAGTTAAACGCAATATTTATGAAAATTCGTTAAAAATTGAAATTTCTTTCTTTCTTTCTTTCTTTCTTTCTTTCTTTCTTTCTTTCTTTCTTTCTACACAGATAAATTCCAAAATCATTTTCTATCTTGTTTTTTTAGATTTATTTTTATTTTTCAAGTCCGAGACTGGATCAGCTTGATTTTTAAAAAAAAATTAGGATCCAACTTTGACCAGTGGATTTGGAAAAAAAAACATTACTTACCCCTTGTCTAGATATAAGAAAACTTTATTAATATACGATAAATTGATGGCGATTATTTTTTGGGTCATTGTTATATTAAATAGTTTAATAATATTAAATAATAAGAAAAAAAAGTGATCAGTTTTAAGAAATGGATAAAAAATATGGTTTCGTGTATAAAGTTTTGTTATACAATGATTCTGGTTCCTGGACGGATGATGAATTTGATAACCCTTTGGCAACCTCCTAGGCGGGTAAATCCTAGGCTTTCTCTTCTTCTTTGCCGTCACATCTCCTTGGGATTTATATTGTGCTGGTTTATCTTCCTCCCTGCTATATTTCTTTGATTTCTGCCTATGTCTAATTCTAGAAGGGTAAACTCTTGGCTTTATTGGATCCTTCTTTTTTCCTCTTTCATATCCTTGAGTTTCATATTGTGTCGCTTTATCTTCCTCTTTACCATATTTCTTTAATTTCCGTCTAATTCTAGGAGCGTAAACTCTCGGCTTTATTGAATCCTCCTTCTTTCCTCTTACATATCTCTGAGTTTTATATTGTGTCGCTTTATCTTCCTTCTTGTCATATTTCTTTGATATTTGTTTATTCGAATCAACTTTTATATTTTTGATCGCACGATTTTCCAATTTCTTTCTTTGGTTATAGACAAAATTTAGTTTATTAATAGAAAATTAGTTAAATTTAAAAAAAAATAAATGATTAAATCATAAAATTTATAACTCCATTTACCTATATAATGTGTATCTATAAATCTTATTTGAAGTATCAGATTATATTCTTATAATATATCTGTAGTTTTGGGTTGGTGCTCTGGTCGATGCTAGGGTCGGTACTCGGGTCGATGCTGGGGTTAGTACTCGGGTCGTACTCGAGTGGGTTCTCGGGTCGCTGCTGGGGTCTATGGATTTAGTCAACCAGATTAACCCATTTAGTTGGGTTGGTTCTGGTTCCTTTTTTCGATTAAAAACCCCACCAAAAATCATGTTAATTCGACCTAACAATTTAACCATATTACAATTTGATCATCATGATTGATTTATTTTGAATTTATGTAATGTCAATACTCGAAATGATTGAAATCAGGCACTGCCATAACACCTGTACTGTGGTTAGGCATCAGCCATTTTTTGAAAAATTTGAGGAAGGGTCTCTCAAAATATTTTAAAAAAATCATTACTTTCTTTCTTTCTACGCCTAAATTTAGAAATGGGACTAATATTTTATTATCTCATTCAGCAAGGTTAAGTGTTGATGAGTTGAATTATTTTCATCCAGTAAATGTTTTTTATATGAAAAGGGTTTCAATTAATATGAATCTATGGAGTATAATAATTTTAAAAATATATATTAGGGGCTTTATGCAGTTCTCTAGTGGGTGGGTCCCGAGATCCTCTGTTATGCTTCTGATAGATATATTATTGAAGCTACATATTTCTACTCCCATTGCCGGTAATATATATAACAATATTCTTTTAGGCTAGGTGGTATTAAAAAAAACATTAAATATTATGCATGACTGTTTTTACTCCCCATTTCCAAATCACATATAAAGAATTCTTTTTAAAAAAAATAGGTATACATATAATAATAGATGATATAACTTGTATTCATTGTTACCCTTGTCAATAAAATTGGTATTTTGAGGATGATGATGGTTGTTTTTGTGAATATTTTGATTTGGATTGGTTTGCTTGTTCCCTAAGTTCCAAATTTTAAAAACATAAAAATGATCCTTGGAATTATTTGTTTTAATTTAAGAGGCGGTCAGCATTACAAGTCAGTCATATTCATCATTTTATTTATACAAATATAGACAAAAATTTACTTTAAAAAAATCAAGTTCTACCATCGGAAATATATAAAATAAATTCCTATATCCCAGCAACCAATTAAAATTGTACGATTTTATAAAAAAAAGTAAAAACCATGTAACATATAGCAAGTGACTTGAAGAAGCAAAATAATCACATTTTTTTGCAATTTATTTTCATTGCAACAGATTCCATTTATATAATTGCGCAATTTTAATTACTTTCTAAGACGTAGCCAAGGAGGGTATATCAAGATGTAAGAATGTTCTACCATTTAATGAATGCAGAGTATACACCCATAGAAAGCTGTTGAGAAAGGAAAAGAGCATATAATGGGGTGGGGAAATCATCTGTGGGGCCCCATATACATTTTAGCCTCTTCCTACACCCCAAACATCACCAACAAATTTTTAAAAATAAATTTTATGCAATTTATATGAAATTAAAAGTAAACAACCAAAAAATCGAATGAAAAACAAAATCATATTTTTCAAAGAAAATGAAGAATCAAAATTTTTTTGTAAATTACAAATTTTATATAGCCTGGTAAACAGCCACGTCTCTAGGCTAAAACATGTTTAGCTATACTAAACAAGCGCTAAACGGAAGGAGCACTAGAGGGTAGAGGGTAGTGTGTTAAACGGCTCGATTTGAGCTGATTTTTATAAACAGCTAACTCAATATTTAAGATAGATTTTGCCTAAACCTCGAGATTTCGCTAATAGATGTCCAAACTTTGTGTCATCTGTGCCTAAAATATTCAGGCTTGAGCAAACCTGTGCGCCGCCGGCAATTTTATACATGTCAGAATAGCCGCAGGATAATAACCGTTCTATCATAAGAATTATAATAAGATGTTTAAATTATTTAATATCTCGTAACCAAGCCTTCTGGGGGAACAGGCAACAAGAAGACAATATGATGGCCCTTATTAAGCTTATTGCAGATTCTGAACCTCTACTAAAAATGTATACAAGAAAGAAAAAGGGATAAAAAAAATAAGGGATTAAAAACGAAATTATATTCAGATCTATTATCATATAATAACAAGATTCTCATTGAAACCATGAAAAATATGGTTATAAAAAAAATTCAAAATGAGATTACATTTAACAAGTGCTTTTCAATCATAGTTGATGGCACATATGATGTTTCGAAATCAGAAACAATAGCTTTGATAGTAAGATATATTGAAAATAGTGAGACGCCGAAGCCTGTTGAAAGACTGATTGACATATATTGTACGGGAAATACCACAGGTTCGATATTAAGCATATTATAATATCCAAACTCGGCTCGATAAATTTACCCCTTGAATTTCTAGTTGGGCAAAGTTATGATTGCGCCTCAAACATGGGTGGAAGGATCAATGGTGCGCAGGCCTTGATTAGAGCAGAGGCGCCAAAGGCAGCTTTTATTTGGTGTTATTGTCATCGATTAAATTTAATCATTGTTCAATTATACCAATCAATTAAAGAACTTCGAAATGTTCTAGGAATACTAGATGAGATTTATATCTATTTTAATGATGTAAATAGATATGAGGTACTCAAAAAATGTCAGTGTAATGATCTAAAAAAATCGTAATGATTTCTACGCAACAAGAATACCACTCGGTAATAGTACCTTATTTATTTAGATTTAAAATGTTCTTCCATTTAGAAGCTGGCTATCGTCATATAAAGCTATTGTAAATTTTTTTGTACTTTATGATGCTTTGAGGGCAGCTTTAACAAATTTAAAGGATTCTGAAGATCCTGCCACTTCCACTATGGCTAGTGCTATAGTCTTTAGAATAGAAAAATTTGATTTTATCTTATCACTTTGTGTTTTGGATAAAATATTGTTGATAACAAGTTTGGCTTGTACAAAATTGCAAACCATTTCGAAGGATATAGGGTTTGCAATAAATCAAATTCAAGTGGCAAAAGATTGCTTGATTAATTTGAGAAGTATAATATAAATTATTGTCTTAATTATTTTTTAATCGAATAGATAATAAATAATAACACTGAATTTTTGGATGTTTTTTCAAAGGCACAAGATTTTATGAAGGAGAGAAATCTACCTTTTGATTTTGAAAGTTCTAGACTTCAAACATTACATTCCAAAAAGGAGAGGTATATATACTTTCATCATTAAATATAGAAATTTTTTTTAGCTTTAAAATATGTGTATTTTATGCTGCACTTCCTACAACCTCATGAACTGCCAAAAGAGTTATGAGTAAAATTAAATTAATTAAAACAAGACTTCGTAGTACAATGAAAGATTCATTTCTCAATAATTTAACCATATTATCAATGGAAAAAATTTTATTTAAACAATTTGATGAAATTATAAATTCGCTTTCTCTCCATATAATTTATCTAAATTATTAATTTAAAAATAATATTTATTATTTTTTGCATTTTATTTATATTATATATTAAAAATTGATGCAATAAAAATTATTTTTGAAATTTATGGGTGTCATAAAATAATTATCATTTTTTCGAGAGGGGGGGGGAGGTACTTTTCAGAGGGGTATTCTGCTTCATTCGCTCAGAAAGTGTAGGGGCCACTGCCACTGAATGAATTTTAAGATTTTATGCAAACTTTAATTAAACATCAAATTTAAAAATTGGTCAATATATTCCAATGCAACGATCATTTTTCGAGAACTGTATGAGTGTTTATTTATTTTTTTGATAACAGCTGTAAAAATTGACCTTTTTAAATTATTATTCTGACGCTTGCCTATATACCCCGCCCTTAATGGGTTAAATATATTTTTTTTACCATAATAAAATTGTCTCTCTTTGTCTTTTTTGTTTGTTTGTTTATTATCTTTCCAGGTAAAAGATTTAGGGATCGGCTTAATTACTTTTTGCGGTTTAAAAAGCCTTTTGGGTTTTTGTGGCAAATATTTTTGCTTTGGCCAAAAGATGATATTTTTATTTTTGGATTTGTGATTTGTATGACAAGAAAGAATATTGTTTTTATTTGGATGCTGGTTTGAGTTTTGATTCTTATTTTTGTGACATATAACGTAATTATTTTGTGTGGGGACTGGTATAAAAATCGGCAAGGAGAAAGAATTTTTGGCCCTCCTCTCTTTGGAAGGTATAAGTAATTTAGCGTCTCTTTTTCTCCTAGTTAGCATAGGAATATGCATGTGGGTGCCCAACGTTAAATTGAAAATATTATTGATTATATCGCTTACGACTGAAGCATTTTTGACAAAATTATAGCGGGAATAGGGTTCATTTGTTGCATTTACCACAGTTGTTTTTCCATTCTCTAGGATCATTTCAAAAGCTGAAACTAAATACCAAATGGTAAGCAGTTGTAGACCGCTAATAACCAATAAAAACTTTAAAATTCTCATTTAATAGAAAGTTTATTAAAAATAATTTATATTCATAAATGACGATAAATTATGTTTAAAAGTTTTATATTTTTTATGACAAAAGAAGAAAAAAAAATGGGTTAACATATTAAAATAAGCTTTTTGAAAAATCCTTTTATTCTTTCTCCAATTTTCTATTCTCTCTCATTATATTTGCACTTGACACAATTTATAATTTTTAAAAAATTTGAAACATTTGACACTTTCTTTCTTTAAGATTTAAACGATTGTCTCTTACCTAATTAATTAATAAAATTAATATAATTATTTATCTATAATTGTATTTTCAACATTTTTTTTTTGATTTGTAAGTATAAATGAGATGTAATTTGTTTTTTAGTATAGTATAGTAGAATCAATTGAAATATATTTTTCGAAATTAATTATTAATTGATAATTCTTTTCGTGAAGATCGTGTTGTATGTAATATTGTTATTTTTTTTTAATTTAAAATCTTTTATCATGTTTAAAACTTGTATTATAAACTTAAATACTTATTAAAATGATAAAACACTAAAATATTAAAACAGTATATAAAAATATATATAATTACTAAATAAATATACATATATATATTATAAGTATCGAAGGCTCTAAAAAGAGCTTAATTTGATAATGAATATGTACCTAAAAAATAAGTATATTTGTGTTTAAAAATTTCTAGTTGAGTTTTTGTTTAAGAAATATGGATTCGTGATTTTCATTTGTTATATTAAAAAGTTTTCGCGATAAAATTTTTTTTAAAAAATAGTAGACTGGGAAAAATTGCCGTTAGTTGATATGACTATTGGCTAAAATTATTTAATTTTAAATATTCTAGTAAATTCAAATAATTTATTAGGAAAAAAATTAAACAAAATACACACAAAAAAATAACTACCATAAAAAATTTAAATAAAAAGAAAGATAAGAAAGAATGGTCATCAGAGACTAATCTTGCATTCATAGTTAACACACGCTGGGATGAACACAAATATATAGCATATTTTGGCGCCGCGAATTCGCGCTAACTTTAAACAGAGGTTATCATTTCCGTCCCAATCGGTCTTTATAAATATAAAAATAAGTTGCTTGCCTCATTGATGCGCGCTGGAAAAACTCTAGAGTTCCTTAAGTGTGCATATTATGCTTATATCATCTTTGAAGTGGTAAAGTGAATGTTAGTAAATTTATAAGAGAAATAATAAAAATATACTTCTACACTAGTGACCTAAAATCGTAAGACCACGTGTTATAATAATAAATTAAACCTTACAATGTTTGCGAGCGAGATAGGGTTGAGTCTTTTACAAGAAGCTGATATATACCATGTATTTATAGATCCCATTTCCAAAGTATTGGAATTGATTCTGTGGAATCTTTTCACCGCATTGATAATTAATTTTCTCAGTTAGATAGTCTCTTTCTCAAAGAATATTATTTTGTTAGCATCTAGCATTTTTTTCTAAGGACCTCGCACATTCGATTGGTATTTACTTTATAAAATAAAGTATCTTATTATTTAAAATCAGAGACCTGCAACATTTTCGCGAAACCTAAACCGCGAACCTTCAGAAGCGAATACATTTCAGTGAAAATTTTATCGCGAGCCCCCTATAGCGAAAATTTTATCGTATTTTTATAATAATTTTTTTTATCAAGTATGAATTTACGCGAAGATATTGACGGAGCAATACAGCATGCATTTATTTTTTTTAAAAAAAACTACATATCATGGTATATTTACGACATAAGATTTATCATAAGCGAAAAAAAACTACATATCATGGTATATTTACAACATTAGATTTATCATAAGCGACAAATTTTATAAGAATATTTCGTTAATTGTTTATTAAAGTAAGCAAGATTTCGCTTAAATATGGTTGTAATATATGGAAGGGGCATTTTGAGTTCTGTTTTTTTACTACGATAAATTTACCCCCCCCCCCCTTAATGTTCTTTATGAAATTCAAAGTAAGATAAAATGTTTATATGATATTTTTGATTGATGATAATATTTTATTCTTAATTACAATATTTATATAATTTGTTGTAAAATATTTCCATTTTTAACAACTTTCGTATAAAAATGTTTACTATTTTGAATAAATTTAAAAAAAATAATAATAAATATGACATGTTACATAATTTAATTTTATAAGAAAATTGTTAAAAAAAATATGGAAATGTTTTGTAATAAACCATCGAAAGAACATTTTCTTCTATTCAAATTTAGATTTATTCAGCATATTATTCTATTAATATCGATTTCAAATTTTCCATGGCGTTATATTTATTCACCATTTTAAAATTTCCCACCAATCATTTAAAACTTTTTTTCACTACAAAACTAAGGTAAATGTTTAAAAAAAATTATAACGATTTGATTGAGATTATGAGAATAGCTAAAAATATTATACTGGAATTTAAGAAAATTAGGGCAAATGTAGATGACAAATTTCATAAATTATATGTCGCTTGTCAAAAGTAGAAAATAGGAGAATACAATAAAACAATCTCTGTATCCCCCCTATTAGTTATAACTCAAATGAATGAAAAGTTATTGTAATAGTTAACTAAGGTTGAAAATGTTACAAAAACCTCTTTAATAAGAATAAAAAACTGAGAAATACTATCTCTGAAAATAGATTTAAAGGGTTATCTTTTTAATAAACATAAGGAGTTATGACACCATCTATGAAAACTCTGTTGCACACATTGTGATATAATATATGATATAAATAAAATAAAATAACATGGAGAACTTTAAAGAAAAAAAACTGTATAAAAGACAAAATTGAATAATAGCCTAAATATTTTATCACGAAATTATAAATAAATTTAAATGGTTTAAACACTAAATTAGTTCTGAAAGAATTACTTCTTTAAACCAAAATAATTTCTATATAAAAAAATATAAATATTCATATAATATTTTACAATATCCTCATCATCATTTATTTCTCATTAAAAGGTCCCTAAAGTGCTACTTTGATTCAGTTAAAGAAAATCTTAATCCCTTTCTATCGCATGTACCTTATCATTTTATGAAATGGAAGGGTAAATATTTTAAGTTTACTTTTTTTTAATATCTCAAAGAAAAAATTCCAATTAAAATAATATTTATAATTGCTGTTTTTTAAAAACAATTGAACGATTTTCGTTTTTTTTCAATAATTTTATTTAATCTAGATTTAATACCTCGCTTAGCACCAAAAAGATTCATATTTATTTATCTTGTTGCTGTAACATTTGGATGTTTTTTAATGGTAGAGTGATTAGAACCGTTGTCAAATAAAGAAAGGTTAGAACTAAAATGATACTAAATCAGACTAATATCCTCGATTATATATACTTTTCTATAATATTCGTCAAATAAGAAAGGTTAGAACTAAAATGATACTAAATCTTTATTAAATAATAAGATAAAAACATAATCAAAATAAATTAATATAAATTAAAATTAAAGATTAAAAAAATTAAGTTCGTAAAATCATAATCTAATCCTTTATTCAAAATTATAACATTATAACATTATCAAATACAAAATTATAAAAGTAAAAAAAAATAAAAAAGATTAATAAAAAAAAATAAAATAAAATACAAAAAAGTTAATAATTATAAAAGATCATTTTGTATGGTAAAAATTGGCCTTTTTATACTTTTTTCAATCTTCTTTATAACTAATATTCATAACTATTCAAATATAATATTTTTATCACGCGTTATAATAATAAATCCAAAAGAATTCTTTATGCAAATTAAATATAAAATACAAATTTAACTAATCTAAAATTTACCACAGTTGCCAATATTCTTTTCTTGATCTTAAATTAGATTGAACTCTACCGACAAAATTTCAATTAATTTAGATCAAAATCATATTTTTTCCACTTCATCTTTAAGCTTTTTATATATATTCGTTAAATTGAATTCATGGAAATGGAAAATTAGACTGAGGTGCAATTAAACCATTTTACATTGTTTCTCGTGTTATAGCAAGTTAGACTATTTGATCCACATTCCCCAATATTCATATTTTTTTGGAATAACATGTATCTGCAAAAGCAATTTAGTCCCAATACATTCATTATAAATATTTGTACTTTTTACAGATCTGTATCATTTGTTTCATTTAAAGTGGTTTGCTAGTTCTTCCAACTTGAGGAGCTGGGGGCGGGGAGAGGGGGTATAAACATATTTTTTAAAAATTAAATAGATTTCGGACGAGAAGCTTCAAAGGTCGTACCTTTATGGAGATGGGCGTTTAACTTAAATACGATCATTTCTTAAATTTTCAGTCTATCCTTCAGTGGATCCAGGATTTTCTTATAGGGGGGGGGGAAAATTTTTGGGGGCTTCGCCCTCAAACCCCTTTTGGCCGGGTCTTATTTAGCTATTCTATTAAATTATTCATAATTTAATAATAATTATATTTCGATTTTTAACTATTATTTACTAATTCGTGCTTATGGATAGGATATTACAAACCTCTTTTTTATTATTTCAAGTTAGGTATTTTATATTTAATAAGGTTTTTTTAAATGTAAAGTTGAAATAAAGTGTAATGTCATTTTTTTTATATTGCTTTAAAAACTAGCCTCAGCTTAAATTCTCATACAATATAAGTAGAATATAATTTTTTTATTGAAAATACTAATAGTAGTGTGTTTAAAATATTGACTAGGAAATAATTAAATTAACAAGTTTTTTTAACTTCTTATCAAATACAAGATTTTTAATTATTTCGTTTGTCGTTGGAACCAAATCTCTGTGTATATTAACAGAGCTAACCCATTTAGCCGAGATTCAGTACTTCGTAAATATGTTTTCAACCTTCTCAAGTTGGAAAAAGTCCTTTCATTCGTACATGTTGTAATAGGCAAACATGCAAGAATATAAAACAACTTCGAAATATTAGGAAATTGAGCCAAGGTTTCTTTACACCGATTGAGCGCATCAATAGCATGCTCAGGTAAAATAGCTAAACGTATAAATATTTATACCACAATTCGAATTCACTGATTAAATTTATTTCAGTATCAATCTCATAGGAATAAAATTTTTCTAAATATTTAATTTTACCAATAGTGGCATTAGAAAATGAAGAAGGATCTTTGGGTAATAAAACTTGAAGATTGCTAAAGACTTGTTTTTTATCTAAAACCCGTACTTTTATTTGCGATAAAAAAGTAATTAAGAATGGGATGAAAATGGGTATTTTATAATATTCTTCAGTTGAGCCAATATTTATTTTCATCTCAATAATGGCCTAGGTGCTAGACGAGGTTAATTAGTGTTATATCATAAAATTTAACCTTCGATTCAACGTCATAAATATTATGAAAATATTTATCTACATTCATTCTTATTGTATCTACCTGTTCATGTATATTTTCCGCCAAATCAATAACCTGAACCAAATCTAAATTTGGTTTTTATAAATTTCTACAAAGTAGTGAGCTAAAAATAATTTATTGATGCAACTAGCAGCAATGAATTCAATATAGATATCGCTGCTGACGACACATTACTTTTTTTCATGCTCAGCCTTATTTATAAATTATCGTTTGATTTCAATCTCTTTGACTAAATATTTTTCCATTTTATTAATATTTTTGAATAATATGTTGGAAAATTGATATTCAAATATTTGTAAAATTTTGATTGGTGGGGGGGGGGGGGGGGGTAAAATTTTTATTAGCTTAAAATGATATTTATGAAAATAGTCAAATTTGCGATGGAGGGGGGGGGAATTTCCCCCTTTCCCCCCCATTGGTTACGCGCCTGCTATCCTTATTTTATCTCTCAATAGATTTTGCAGAAAATTTAACTTATATAAAGGAATTCTACCCTTCAGCCAAATAATATTCTCTTTTTACAATCAGAGATTTTAATATCTAGTTTTTGTATATTGGCTTGATTGTCAATAAGTATTAAAAAAAACATGATGTGCTGACTCTAAATTGTTGTTAGTAATTAATTCAGTTATAATATATTTTTTTAATGAGAAGATTTAAACTTAATTATAACAAAATTTTTTCAATTCCTTTTTTTTTAAATATTGTTTGTCAAACATCAAAGAGAAGCGGGTCACCAAACCATGCAAAAGTCTGAAAATGAATATTAAACAAAGTAAAAAGAACAAAATCAGGCAAATCTTCGCATATAAAAAGCATAAAACGACTTAAAAGGCATGAAATGTAACAATCGAATTAGGAAAATTTTAAAAATAAGCATCATTATTAAATTTTGTTAAATTTTTTTTGAAATTTAAATACTAATTAATTATTTAAGCAATTTATTCAAGTTTAGAACAGACATTCACAGAGTATATCCGTACATGGATAATGATAATTGTGGTAATTATTCATAAATTCAATTCAAATATTTACTTGAGATAAGTTTTTTTTAAATTGTGGATTAAAGTAAAATAGAATTCGCTTAATATTAGATTAAGTCATTTATTAAAGTAAGAAAGATGTCAATATATTGGAATAAAAAGGTTTACATTCCTCATTTCTTGGTTGAATAAAATAAATATGAAATATTATTATTAAAGTCTTTTAAATGGATGAATCATTTTTTAGGCAAGAAATAAGTATACTAAAAAGATTTTCCTCTGTATATACATATATATATTATATTTAAAAAATATATTCACAATTCAATTTTGTAATAAATTCTAAAAGAGCCGACAAGAAAAAGTGTCAATGACAAATACTATTCAACTTCAAATATAAAATTGAAGGTAATATATTTGTTTTTTTCATATATATTAATATTTTACATAAGTAAATAGAGATATTTAAAAATAACCTAATTTGTTTTGAAAAATTGTTGGTGAGGAAGTGTGATCATATTTTTATTTGTTTATTTTGCCTTCACTCTGGTCTTGCTTGTAAATAATTTGCATTTTAATATTATATTATAAATTTTATTAAAGTATCCATTGCCTTTGATACAATACCAAGTTGTTGGGGACACTCTATTCCCCATTTATCCAAACACTTGCTACATTCAGATGGATAAACAAACTATTACACGTAATTTATTATTATTTTAAATCGAATTAATATTTATAAATATAATCTAGTAAATAGTTATGTTGATGATAATATGAGGAAGAATTAATTACTATTGGGTGCGATCAAATATAATTTAACAGTTGACAAAGTCTATAAAATCTTTTAATTGAGAATGGTGTTTCATATTGATCTTAATTTTACTTTTAATTTCTATTATAATAATATTCTAAGGATTTTCAATGATCTGTTAAATCGCGTCTTCACTAAGAATTTCGTCTAATAAATTGAATTTAATTTATATTAATTTAATTAAAATAAAATAAATAGCTTATTTATTGAGTGCGTTTTTATTTTTTATTTAAAAAAATCTGTTTTGAAATGTGTTTTCAGTTTTTTTTAATTTTGTCCCAAATTGGGAATGAAATATTTTAACCATTTGTATTTGAATCGATTTTTCCATGCAATTTTGTATGTGAAATCAAGTTAAACAAATTAAGTCCAAAGTCTCTGAATGTAAGCCTAGAGTGAGCCAACTATCAACAATGATTAAATATATTATAAGGAAAAATGATTTTTCAAATTTAAATAAAATAACGCATTCATAAAATAAAGTTTAAAAAAATTAGGTAATTTTTCAAAATTACCTAATTCTTCCTAAAAATAATTAAATGAGTCGAGATAAAACTAGATAAAATACATATATTTGAACTGCCTTGTATTTTCTTGCATTCTATTACACCATTCTAATATTGTTATTATATAAATTGGGATTCGCATGATATAACTGTTTTAGGGCTTTGTTCTCATTCTATTTTGAGATTTTAACAGATTAGAATTAAAATAAAGTCATGTTGTGGGTATAACATAGATGTATGTATAACAGTAACTTGTTTAATTTGGGTCTTGATAATTAAGCATCTCTTAATTTGATCAAATTCTTTAGCTCAAATTAGACCTGTGCGCCTACAAAACTATAGGCGGCCCGACGCGATTTTCAAAACTAGCCGGCGACGCACCGACGACGTCAACATAGATGGCGTAAATCGCACACCGTTATAAATTTTTTATAAAATATATTTTTTTGATTGCTAATTAATTTTTTTAAGAAAAATTAAATTAATATATACTACACTATATATATCTCGGTATATTAGATCTTTGAAGAGAAAACTCATTATAAATTCAAAATCGATTTTGTAATTTTATAATTATTTTGTATGAAAATAATTAATTTTATTTAAATTTTCCGGACAGATTTCTTTGAATTCAAAGTCAACCCAATGATAGAGGAAACTATTTTACTTAATGTGCTAATTTCCGGAAAACAAAAAATTTTTTTAGGTAGAGTGAAAAGATTATGAAGTTTGATCCACTTTTCTCTTCAGAAATTAGGAACATCTATATCTTGTTAGGGTGTTTTTCGAAAAGAATATGGCATTCTTGTTCTAAATCACTTAAAGTGTATTCATAATTTGTAATTGTTGAATGTTTAGTAACTAATTTTGTAAAATAATTTGAATTTAATATTCCCTCTTGATTCTCAATCGCTATATTTACTTCACTAATATTATCATACTCTATACGTTTATGATGCTTCATGATAAATTCCAAGAATTTTTGTTTTATTATAGATACATTGACACAATTTTCAATTATCTTGGGTCTAGAAGAGAAGCTAATACTTAGATTATTTTTGAAGTTAAAAATAAATAAATTATATGAACATAATTTAGTACTCCATAGGCGTAGGCAGAGGGGGGTGGCAAGGGGAATTCCCCCTCCGTTCAGAAATTTGTCACTTTTTGTGAATACCATTTTAAGCTAATAAAGAATATCCCCCTTAGTCCTCCCCCCACTCCCTGACCCCCAAAAATGTATGTATATATCTTAAACAATAATTTGAAAGAAAGAATATAAAAGTTGATATTTTTTTTAAACTAAAACTATTCATCATAATTTATATATAAAAAAAGTGAACACAAAATGTTTTTAAAGAAATGGAATATAAACTAAAAATAAGTCTTAAGACAAAAATGAAATATATTATAATTATAATAATAGATTCATAAAATTACTAAATAATATAATATATCAAATATAATTATTTATAAAGTGAGTAATTTTAATTTTATCTTAATAAAAGTAAAATATAATTACAAAACTATTTATAAAATTAAATCATAAATTAAATAAAAAAATTAAAGCACAATACAAACAGTGGAATATTATATGACGTAGATTTACAGTGTATTTAATTATATCAATTATCATATGACAATCAAATAATTTTTACCAATATAGCGAATTATATATTTACAGAAAACTATAAAATAGGACATCAGAAAATATCTTTTAAAGACATTGTGAGATGAATAATATGAAAATTATTTTTTAATATCATTTTTTATTTAAAATAAATAGATGGCATTAAATAATTGAATGCAAATTGTTACTATATTTATTATCAAAAGCATTGATTAGTAAAATTTGTTAAAATATTAACAATAATATATTCTCTAACTATCAAATATGTCTGTAAAAGTTGAATTTTACCTAGTATTTTGTAACCAATCTAGAGGAATATCAACTATATGTTTACTTACTTTTTATAAATAAATTTCTTATATTTGTTTGGAATAAATTATTTACATACAAGTAATTTATTAAATTTATATAACTAATAAAAATATATTTCATATTTGTTCCAGGCTTATTTTTTTTTCTTAAAATTTACCTCCTATCTTGTAAAAATATTTAATGATTATATATAGTCTAAGGTAACCCGGCCGAAGGCCAGGCAAAAGCGAGTAATTTTTAAATCCCTCCCCCCTTAGGAAAATCTTGGCTACGCCTATGGTGACCACTTATTAACTATTTGCATATTTGCATATTAATAAAAATACCAAAATAAAGTAAGTTAAAAAAATTTTCATAACCCTATATGGGTGAAAATTTAAATCCGATCCTAACCGATATCTGCATAAATTTAGATTTATTAAATCTTATGTTAGAAAGATTTATATATTGGCAACTTTTGTACCAAATAATCTATACTATCTATATTTTTATTTATTTATTTAAATATCAAATTACATATTCAATTTATCCATATAAACTATTTTTTAACAAAGCAATTATTATCTTTGTGTCATTCATCCAGAAATTGATACTTTAGGCAGCAATCTAACGTTATGTATTCTTTTTTTAAGAACTTTGTTAAAATTGGACATACTTTATAAAATAAAAAATATTATAAATCATAAGAAATACAATGATCTTAAAAACGCATTATCAATATTTTACTGTAATTCATTCGTCATCCAATAATTTTTATTAAACTCAAAGTCAAATGATAATTTTGTCGTTATATGTAATTTAGATTTTCAAAAAAATTATCAAAATGGCTGCTTGTATAGGATTTTTTTAAAATCATTATTTGTTCCAGGCCTATTTTTTTTTATTAAAATTAACCTCCTATCTTGTAAAAGTATTTAATGACTATATATAGACTAAGGTAACCTGGCTGAAGGCCGGGCAAAAGCGGGCCAAAGACCCGCCCAAAATGGGGTCTGGGGGCGAAGCCCCCAAAAATTTTTTAATTCCCTCCCCCCTCCCATTAGGAAAATCTTGGCTACGCCTATGTAGTACTAACAGATCACAAACCGGAAAACAAATTTTTTTTAGCATATTTCCCTTTAGGGAAATGATTTTTGAGCTAACATTATTCTTTACTACTAAATTTGTTTCTACGTCTAAAAGTGATTCCATTAAGATAGGCCTTTTTGTGCAAATAGAAATTCATCTGTTTCTTTAAATATTGAAAGAAAAGATAATAGTTTTTCTACTAGATCTGATTCATAGTTTTTTATTTTCTCCAGATACCTTTCAAGCATAATTAATATACTATGCCATCTGGTTAGGACATCTAATAAACTTTTGATTGATTACATTCAAAATTGATGTCAAATGATGTGAAAATATTTATTAAATAATTAAAACTATTTTAAAAAATATTTACCACGGCCATGTACCGCAGATACTAAAATCGGCAGCGCATCGGCGTAATTTTAATAAATATAAAAGACACCGAGAAGGGGTCAGATAAAAAGTAAACTCAAAGCGACATTTTTTAGCGTCGCCAAAAATATCGGCGATCGGCGCACAGGTCTAGTGTCCCAATTAAATTTTTAATCTTGATAAATTAATCAACTGTTTAACTTTTGCAAAAATCTGGGGCCCAAATTAAACCTATTCAAACATTATATAAAGTTTGGTTGTTAAATAAGCTTATAATATATAAATAATATTAATAATTATCTCATAAACAGATGTAGATGTATACCTTCAAGAAATGAAAAAATTTCGAGAACACCAGAAAGTTAAGGTGCCATCAGGTGTTATTGGGAAAAAATTGCCTCAGTCTAAATATAAGTACCAAAAACGCTCAGTGGTCATTGCCATGCCCGTTTTCTAAAGTAGGAATCTATTTTGCTTTAGAAAACTGCTTGAGGCAATATGGGATGAAGGATGCTCACACTGATAAGTTTTTATACTCTGTAATGAAGAAAAGATCCTCGCATTTGTGCATGTATTAATTGGTAATGTTGCTAAAATATTAATTCTTATATATTTGGAAAAAACTTAGATATATTATAAAGTATCCATGCGATTCTGAAGGATTATATATGAAAGAGGAAATTATACATATATAGTTATTATTGATATTATGGAAATATATGTATGAATATATGGTATTTGTTATTTTCAGGGAAGGCAGGAGAGGCAAGACTGATATTATTTGAAATTCATTTTAAAATCTTTTATTTTTCTATATCTGTTACTACTAAAAATTTCGCAACTATATATATTATTATTTTAATACTATTTACATATATACAATTTACAATTTGTTTTAAGGTTACTTTAAGAAAAGTTATTTTAACGTTTTACTTATACAAATACGATATCTTTTTCTAAAGGTCGCACAAAATATATTTCACAAAAAGAAAAAAGATCATTAAATAAATTTAAAAGTAATTATGAAAATATAAATTTCAAAGGTTATTAAAATATGCAAAATTTATATATTAACAGTATTATATTATTTATATATTATGAATTAGTATATTCGTTAGTTAGATTATTTGTATGCATAATATTAGGTGGCAATGTTTAACTGCTAACATTATTAGAATGTATAAACTTCTATATTTGTATATCCAAGATATATTATATTTTTATTGTCATATCTATGATTGATCATGTTTTATAATTAAATGAATGAGTTAGGAATTATCCTATGGGATCATATGTGAAATTATCCCTTCTTAAATAGATTAGCCTTCGGATACATTTATATTATATTCTTTTAATAAAATTGAGGTAAAAAACTATTATGAAAATCGTTTAATGTTTTACAAAAGTAACACAAATTTAAAAACTTTTAAATTAAACAAAATATAACTTAAGGATAAATAAAAAACAAAAAAATAAATCGATTATTTCAATACAAATTACGCTGAATATCTTTCGATTAATTTATCTAGATTTCATAATATTAACTCATACTTATAATTTTTCCAATTAATGTATATTTTTTGCAATTAATTTAACGAAAAACGTAATTACCACGTATTTCCGATGAACTTTCATAATTCTTCATACTTTCAATTTTTCCAATCAATGTATATTTTTTGCAATTAATTTAAACATAAACGTAATTACCACGTATTTCCAGTAACCTCTAAACTTCCTAAATCAATGACGATTTTATTTTATACTCCTGAAGAATTTTACCATAGCCCATACCCCGTACCAGGCGCGTAACCAATGGGGGGAAAGGGGGAAATTCCCCCCCCCATCGCAAATTGGACTGTTTTCATAAATATCATTTTAAGCTAATAAAAATTTTACCCTTCACCCCCCCCCCCCCAAATCAAAATTTTACAAATATTTGAATATCAATTTTCCAACATAACACTTATTTTTTATAAATAAATTTTATTAAAATTTACTTTCCTTGTGAGTACATTAACATTATTCAAAAATATTAATAAAATGGAAAAACATTAAGTTCAAAGAGATTGAAATCAAATGGTAATTTATTTTATTATTATTTAAATTCAAAATATTAGTAAGTTAGAATTAATAAGTATTTTTAATATTAATTATTAATAAATATATATAATTTTTTAAATATTTTATTTTTACTTCGATTTTGTAGAACAGAAGAAATAGAAATACAAAAGTTAAATAAGGCTGAGCAAAAGTAATGTGTCATCAGAAGCAATATCATTATTGAATTCAATTGATCAATCAGAGTTTATCATTGCTGCTAGTTGCATTCCTATAGCTCACTACTTTGTAGAAATTTGCAAAAACCAAATTTAGATTTGGTTCAGGTTATTGATTAGGCGAAAAATATATATGAATAGGTAGATACAATAAGAATGAATGTAGATGAATATTTTCATAATATTTATATAGACGTTGAATCGAAGGCTAAAATTTATGATATAACACTAATTAAACTTCGTCTAGCACCTGGGCAATTAATGGGATGTAAAATAAATATTGGCTCAACTGAAGAATATTATAAAATATCCACTTTCATCCCATTATTAGATACTTTTTTATCGCAAATAAAAGTACGGTTTTTAGATAAAAAACAAGTCTTTAGCAATCTTCAAGTTTTAATACCCAAAGATCCATCTTCGTTTTCTAATGCCACTATTGGCAAAATCAAATATTTAGCAAAATTTTTTTCCTATGATATTGATACTGAAATAAATTTAATCAGTGAATTTGAATTGTGATAAATATTTAATACGTTTAGCTATTTTACCTGAGCATGCTATTGATGCGTTCAATCGGTGTAAAGAAACCTTGGCTCAAATTCCTAATATTTTGAAGATGTTTTATATCCTACCTGTTTGCCTATTATAACATGTACGAATGAAAGGACTTTCCAACTTAAGAAGGTTGAAAACATATTTATGAATTACTAATTCCGAATCTCGGCTAAATGGGTTAGCTCTGTTATATATACACAGAGATTTGGTCCCAAAGACAAACAAAATTCTTGATGAATTGGCAAAATTCCCACGAAAATTAAAAATCGCATTATAATTATAGTATTTAATAAAAAAATTTGTATAATATTGTATTTGATAAGAAGTTTAAAAAAACTTGTTTTTTTTAATTATTTTCTATTCAATATTTTATAGTGTTGTTAAACGCCTTGTTTTGAGCCGATTTTTAAAAACGGCTAACTCAGTTATTTATCCAGAAAAATATAATGCAAGCCTGAAAATTTTGCTCATAGAAGGAGCAAAGGTCTAGACATATAGTATCGAAATTTTGAGGTTTAGTTAATATTTTTCTGGTGAAAATATTGAGTTAACCGTTTTTAAAAATCAGCTCAAAACGAGCCGTTTAACAACATTAATATTTTATACACACTACTATTAGTATTATAAATAAATAAATTATATTATACTTATATTGTATGTTTTAGCTGAGGCTAGTTTTTAAAGCAAATTTTATAAAAAAAATGACATTAAACTTTATTTCAACTTTACATTTAAAAAACTTTATTAAATATAATATACCTAACTAAAAATAATAAAAAATAGGCTTGAAATATCCATTAGCACGAATTAGTAAATAATAGTTACAAATAGAAATATAATGATTATTAAATTATGAATAATTAAATGGAATAGCTAAAACATAAGACCCGGCCGAAAGCCGGGGGAAAGCTGGCCGAAGGCCAGATAAAGGGGGTTTGGGGGCGAAGTCCCCAAAAATCCCCCCCCCCCCATAAGAAAATCATGGATACGCCACTGCCCCGTACACTACTATACTCCTATCTAAAATTAGCAAAAAACATAAATTCAAATCAATACTCCCCATCATCCTTTAATTTTATTGACAATAGAATTTTAAACTAGCCATTCCCCTCCAATTTCAAGATCTTACGTCATACCCCCCCCCCCCTATGTAGATATCCCTTATCTCTGTGTATTCGATTTTTATATATACTATGTAATGTAGTATAGGGGTTACAAAATATGGTCATAATGGATATTTTTTATTCATTTAATAAATAAATTTAAAGATCGTTTGTCAAGAGTTTTTTTATTTGTGTTATATAGTTTTTGATATGTATTTCTGTAATTTTAATAAGCCCTAAGAATGAGAATCTAGCTAAATTACCAAAGGTTGTCAAAACAATAAATTAATATTAAAAAATATAATTTAAAGTATAATAGTTGATTTTGGATGATAATAGTGGCAGAAAGCTGAAATATTTTTTGCT
Organism: Gordionus sp. m RMFG-2023; assembly: GCF_954871325.1. Taxonomy (NCBI): domain Eukaryota; kingdom Metazoa; phylum Nematomorpha; class Gordioida; order Chordodea; family Parachordodidae; genus Gordionus; species Gordionus sp. m RMFG-2023. The sequence goes on along the minus strand of NC_088775.1, from coordinate 10,029,775 downwards.
TGGGGACCGGGTAATAAACATCCTGGCCCCTATTGTTAAGCTATTGTACTCCATTAAGGGCAAGTTGACAAATTTCCTTACTCCTTAGCCTGACGCTGACTAAAATATTAAATGATAAATGATTAATCTTAATACTTCTAAGAACATTTCTTTTATTGCATATGTATGTATGCATTATAAATAAAGATACACCCCAGAGGATTTAAAATTAATTTAAATTATAATTCCCTCCAAACGATTATGGCTGAAAAAGAAAGTAACTTTTTAAATCATATGTTTTGTTTAATTTTTTTCTAAATTTATATAAATAGCCTACGATGAAGCCTTAGAAGAGAGAGTGATAAATGAGGAATATAAAATTTGGAAAAAAAATACTCCATTTTTATATGATTTAGTAATGACACATGCGTTAGAGTGGCCTAGTTTAACTGTTCAGTGGTTGCCTGATATAACAAAGTTTCTAAAATTTTAACAATCTTATTATTATAAATTTTAGGCCTGAAGGAAAAGATTATACCTTACATAGATTAATACTTGGAACACATACGTAATTTTTAAAAAATTAATTAAATAGATATTAAAATATTAAATAGTTCTGATGAGCAAAACCATTTAGTAATAGCAAGTGTTCAAATTCCTAACGATGAAGCACCATTTGACGCATCTCATTATGATGCAGAAAGAGGAGGTAGGATAATATATTTTATTTGAAGATTAATTCATTTTAAAAATATCCTTTTATTATTGACATATTAGAGTTTGGTGGATTTGGTTCTGTAGCTGGCAAGATTGAAATAGATATTAAAATAAATCATGAAGGAGAAGTAAATAGAGCAAGATATATGCCTCAAAATCCATGCATTATAGCTACCAAAACTCCAACCTCCGATGTGCTTATATTTGACTATACTAAACACCCTTCAAAACCGGGTAAATTAGATATACATATATAATTGGCATTTTGTTTTAGTATTTGACAATCCAATATACAATAAAATAATTTATGTTTAAAAAAAATCTACAAATATTATCAATAGATCCTAATGGTGTATGTCATCCAGAATTAAGACTGAAAGGTCATTTGAAAGAAGGCTATGGTCTTTCCTGGAATCCTAATGTCAATGGTTATTTACTCAGTGCCTCAGATGATCATGTAATTCATTATCATCTTCTTTTTTTTAAAGTGGATTAATTTTATTTTTAATTTTTGTTAAAGTATTTTAAGTTAAATTGATCATGATTTAGCTGACCTCTAATTTTATGAGATTTTATATATAGACAAAGGTTTAATTTGTGCATGTAAAATTTAGCTAATTAATTGTTCATTTCAAGGTTAGAAGTATAAAAAAAATTATGGATGTTGATTTTCTTTTAATTAATAATTGATTAAAAATTACACTTGCAAATATTAAATGTAGTGTTAAAAATAGGGAGTACCAATATTTTTTTATTGGATCAGACCAATTATTCATCTTTTTGAAATATCAGTTATCTGACATTATTCCATTTAAATAGCATTTTAATAAATCAAATATATTAATTACGGGATATTTTATTTTAAAAAATAAGAGAAATGTAAATATGAGAATATGTTAAAAAAAATAATGATGTCATCTATGAGTAAAATCTTTAGGCTCTCGAATATTTTTTTAACATAAAATACTGAGTTTACAGTTTTTAAAAACGGGCTCAATGTAAACATTAGTTGAGACATATAAAAAATGATTTTTGATAAAATTTAATCATTTTATATTAAGAACTTGTCAAATCTGACAGGTCATGTGATTAATAATAATTTCCTTAAATTGGATCATATTCAAAAAAATATGTATTTTGAAGATTTTTTTTCAAGCTCTGCAGTATTTGAAAGCTTTATTCATCTAAAATCCTGCATTTACTGTTAGTGCAAATTCATGGCAAAGTATACAAAATATAATGTATTATTTTTATATACTTTGTAGCGAATTTGCGCTAACTGTGAACAGGGTTGGACTGTTCGATTTAGCCTATTTCAAATTAAGATTTTAGCCAAAATAATATTATGCAAGCCTCAAGATTTTGTTAATAGATGTCCAAATATTTCTGCCACTTAAAATCTTCAGGCTTGGGTAAAAAAAATTTGGCTAAAAGATAGTGGTAGCTTTTTTGACAAACACTAATCTGGCTGGATTTACAAAGAGGGAAGATCCGGACCATTGCCGGATTTGGTATATCTTTAATATATCGTCAGCAGTAGTGTTGTTAAATGGCTCATTTTGAGTCGATTTTTGAAATGGCTACAATATTTTATTAGGAAAAATATTATGCAAGCCTTAAGATTTTGCTCATAGGTGGCACAAAGGTTTAAACATCTATTAACGAAATCTTTAGGCTTAGACAATATTTTTATGGCTAAAATATTGAGTTAGCCGTTTTTAAAAATCGGCTTAAATCGAGCCGTTTAACAACACTAGTCAGCAGAGCTTTATGGTGTTCTATATCCATTTTTTATAATTTTTCAGGATAGCATTTTTTTTTTTAAAAAAGGTAGATATACACTATATTTTCGGCCAAGATATATATCAGAGCTTCAGAAGTAAAAATTTTTAGGCCTGATCCCCCTGCTTGGATTTTAATAATTTAAGCTTTGAATCATTTTGGCTATATTAATTGTTTCAAAGGGGAAATGGAAAATATGAGTAGTGAATGAATATTAAAACACTCTTACTACATCATCATTTTCTATAACTATTAATTTTATAATTTAAATCAACCTTGTTTATATTTATTTTTAATTAAAAATTTATGACCCATCTCGGGTTTTTTCAGACTAGGATTTGATCTGGGCCTCCTAGCCCCTTATATATAATCGATACATATTAAATTAATCTTTGGATTTATACCTAACCCTTCCCTCATTATAATGACACTATCAGGTTGATACTTTTTTTTAACAATATTTAAAGACTGTTTGTTTATGGGACATAAACTCTCCCCATTCCACGAAACCCAATAGTTCCTCCTCAGAAACGATTGACGCTCAAACGATATACACTGGACACACATCCGTGGTCGAAGACGTGGCTTGGCACTTGCTTCATCAAACTATATTTGGCTCTGTGGCCGATGACCAGAAACTTATGATGTTTTACATAAAACTATAATATTATACTTAACTATATAGCGATATTTAACTGTCATGCTTGTCTTTTTATTCATATCGGTTTTTTGTTTTTTTTCTCTTTAATTTTCTTATCTTTTACGCGTATTTTATTCTATAATATATTTTATAACTCCTGGATCATCCTCAACCCAGGGTATGATTATTTAAGGAATTAATTTAGGGATTTACCGATATTTCATACTTTTAAAATATCAGTTATTGGCCAATAATATAAAATTTTCCGATTTGATCCGATAAGATAGCGTCCTAATTTTAAAAATTTAAATTTGATAATATATTTGTATTGTGTAAATAGATTAATGTTATTATATAAATAAGTGATTTATCGATAAAAATATTTTATATGATTTTAGATTCATGAATATAAACTATAATTGATCATTTGTTAAACGACTCATTTTAGCCAATTTTTAAATACAGCTAACTCAATATTTTAGCCAAAGAAATATTGTCTAAGGTTCCAGATTTCGCTATTGATAAATCTATATTTTCCATTTTCAAAAATACCATTCAATATTTTATAATGATTAAATATTACTTTATTACATTTCTTTTTAAAAAATAATATTAGCTGGGATACTCGCTCTAACATTATAAATAAACCTAGCCACAGTATAGACGCTCACGTTGCAGAGGTCAATTGTCTTTCTTTTAATCCTTACAGCGAATTTATATTGGCCACTGGTTCAGCTGACAAAGTTAGTTAACATAACACAACATTGTTTTTGGTATTAAAATAATTTTTGGTTTATACAGTTTATTTTATTTATTTTTTTGGATATTCAAAAAAAAATTATCCGAGTTTTTAACCGAAAACTATCACCCCAGTCTCAAGGGTTTAACTCAACCTAGAGAAGAAAAAATTGGATTTCAAGGTATGGCGGATTTTTTGGATAGATTGTATCAGTGGAATTATTTATATTTAGCATCATTTATAAAGTTTTGACTTTATATAAGTATTATAATATTATAAAGAACGTTGTATTTATATTCTCTTCTATTTTTTTTCAAACTTAACATTAAAATTTTCTTTATCTCGATTAAAAAGTATCCCGATTACATATTTGTGTTCCTGATTTACAACATAACAATGGCTTCCTTTTGATACTTCCCATCAGACTAATACCTTGGAATTACACATGCATTGATTTTCAGCATGATTCAATCATCTAAATGTCTCTATTATTAGTTCTGCAGAACTACAGACATTGCGATTGTACTTGATATTTATGGTGAGGAAGTCATAAGATTCATAACATTTGGCATAAAATTTAGTTAAAATCTCAATGAAGATCTATAATTAAAACAAGCCATTACTGTGGCCACCCACCAAAACAGCTGTGTTGCAATCCAAAGCTCTATATAACAATAATTTTATTAGTTTGCATATTATAATTGATTTCTTTTAACTATACATTCATTTTAAATAATGTAACCAGAAATGTATTAAAACAATATGCTTCTTGCTTTTTAAATGCATCTTAAGCGACCAGTAAGTATATGGAATCCTCGACTTTTGCTCAATTTTTACCAGAAATATCGGTTTATCCTCGAGGGTCTAATCCAAAATTTAATAAAAATCAACTTGCCTCTCAAAGCTTATCTGATTTGTTTTCTAACTCGCACCTCTAGGATTATTAGATTTTTTTGCCATAGGGAGCACAGACATTTAAAATTTTAAAACCAATATCATTGTAAATTTTAAGATCAAATTTATAAAACTTAAATTTATGAATTATTTGTTTTTAAAAGACTGTAGCTTTGTGGGACATGCGAAATCTAAAGTTAAAACTCCACTCGTTTGAATCACACAAGGATGAAATATTCCAGGTATAAAATAATACATAATTCTATATTGAATCAATTTTGCACATAACTAAACTAACATTCATTTAAGGATGAGATTAATTTCTTTATAATGATTACTCAATGTTGGAAGCAAAACTATTTTAAAAAAATAGGCTTGTATTCCCATTAACATGTAATTTTATATAAAAAAGTATTTGAATATTATTGTCGAAATAATTAAAATGCCATTTTTTAAGCATTATTTTTAAAAATAATTAAAAGGTACAATGGTCCCCACATAACGAAACTATATTGGCCTCGAGTGGCACTGATAGGCGTCTCCACATATGGGATCTCAGTAAGATTGGAGAGGAGCAAAGTCCCGAGGATGCTGAAGATGGACCCCCAGAATTATTGGTTTAATTATATTTTATTGTTTCATAATACTCTCGTATAAAATGGTTTTGTTAATTATAAATTAAAGGCGTTTCGAATTATATAATAGCGTTATTATTTTAAATTTTTATAACAAAATAGGTTTATATTAAAATTGATAACTTGGAATATAAAAAGTTTTTTTGCAAAATAGGCCCATAATCATACCTTTTAAATAAATTTATACTTAAACTAGTCAAATCAAACTTTATTAAATTAATAACTAATGGGCCCGGGCTTTGAAATGGAATTATTTTCCAAATTCGGGCCAGATAATATGACCTTTACTGCTCTTTGATAATAATAGAATATATATTAAAATAATATATTATAAACTAGGGCTGTGCCGATCCACATATTTTTTACCGATCCGATCCGATATTGGTTCAAAACCGATCCGATACCGATCCGATATTTATATTAATTTTTTACCACCCCTCTTTGAACCAAATGTAATTAATAAATCAATATTTTTTATGCATAAAAGAATTATGCATAATTTAATTTTTTTATTTCAACAATAATTTTAAAAAAAATATATAATAATATATCCATTTTATGTTGGTTTATAAAATTGTAATATTTAATATATAAAATTATAATATATTAGATTTTTTTTAATAAATATAAGAGCCTCTAGATTTTCAGGCAATAGGCTTCTACGATGAGGACTATCAATATCCCCTGCCGTACTGAAGGCAGACTCAGATGGGACACTTGTTGCTGGAGGAGCCAAAAATTTACGTGCAAGTGTTGATAAAGTTGGAAATTTTACAGCATTAACTCTCCAATATTCAAGTGGATTCACTGGGGATATAATATTAATATCATCAATGTTATTCGAGTTTTCTAAATAAATAACACAAATATAAAATTAGCATTTATAAAATAGTGGGTTTCATACAAACCCAATCTTTTGTTGATTTTGAAAAATCACCCAAACAAATGGGTCAATCATAGCCCAACCAAGCAATATTTAAATTAATATGAAAAATATATTGTCATACTTTCTATATATAAAGATTCTTTTAAATATTCTTTGATTTCTATTAGGTATGGCAGGTCATCATTTACATTACTATCGATTTCATTTATTACTAGTTTTTCTTTGATTTTCAATTTATAAGCATCCCTTAAATTAAATTTGCATTTTTTAATGTTATGTGGAACATTTTTCTCATTGTCATTACCTAAGTTAACAATAAAATCTAAATTTATTTTAAAAAATATAAAACCTGGCGAATCTTTATTAGAAATTGGAAGTTGAACATTATCATCACCTTTAAAAAAAGACTCACATGCAGTCCTGAGCTTTTCTATGTATGATATGTTTTTTGGCAAAAAGAAATCCTTATATCGAGGATCAAGTAATGTTGCGACAACATAATTGTCATCATCATAAATATCAAAAAACCGAGTTGTTAATTGATTATTAGTGGTATTCTTCATAGTCTGCACACCTCTATCTGTGTCCCCATTAATTGTTAATTCACTTTTCAGAATTTCAACAAAGGGTATAACATTGCTAATTGAACATGATTCCGTACTTATTTCTTTTGTTACTCTCTGAATTGGTTCAAGAACATCAATTACCCTTTCTGCTAATTCCCACTCATATAATGAGAGATTTCCCAAATTAGGATTATCGATAATGAACAGCTGTACCGCCCTTTTTTGTTCTATCAATCTTTCGAGCATATAATAGGTAGAATCCCAATGGGTGGGCACATCCTGGATTAATTTGTGCTGGGCTAGACTTAATCGAATTTGGATTTCTTTTAGACAATTTTGTGCAATAGAAGAATGTTTAAAGTGTCCTACTATTTTTCTAACCCGGGCAAGCATGTCAATAATAGATCTCTGTGATAAAATTGCTGCCTGTGCAACCAATTGCAAACTATGTGCAAAACAAGAAACGCTTTGAAATTTCCCATTTTTCATGGCCAAAGTTATATTGGGTGCATTATCTCTAATGATTAGGTGTATTTTATTTTTCTTTATACCCCAATAATTAATAATTTCATCTAAAATTTGAGCAATATTTATTGCTGTATGCGACTCATTAAATGTTTTAACATTTAGAACTCTATTAATTTGTTGAAAATTTTGGTTTATATAGTGGCATGTTAATGAGATGTGAGAATCGCCACCTGAATTTCTAGTCCATATATCTACCGTAAAGGATAAAAAAGAATCGTCAACCAAAATTTCTTTACGAATTTTTTCGGAGAGTTTTTCATATATATCCGGAATAACTCCTTGCGAAAAATACTTTCTATTGGGAATTTTGTAATTTGGACATAAATGATGTAAAAGCCTTTTAAAGCCTATATCCTCCAAGATAGAAATCGGCTGGTGGTCACGCTATCATTTCCCCTATAAATTTAGAAATTATTATTGATTTAGGATCATAATGTTTCCAAATATTAGTTTTATTAAGAATGGCTGATATTGTTGGCTGACTTTCAGGGCTCTTTTTTTTAAAAATTTGATTTGTTTTTTCTAATATTTCTCGTTCTTTTTGTGATAGCTCTTCGAATTCCTTTTGATGGCAACGCTTCAGTTGTTTCCTAATGTTAGTTGTATTGAACGAATTTTTCAGTATTCCTCCCCGTGAAATTAGAATTCCGCAGATGACGCATTTTGCAAAATTACCTTCATCTTTATCAAAATATTTCCATAATTCAGAAACCATATTTAAAATAATTTTTATTTAAAGTATAAATAATAAGATTGGTGTTATTTTTTTAAAAAATTAAAAATAAATAAAACTTTGGGTGTTCCTTTCTATTTTTATAAAAAAACTTGTAAAATCTATTTAAAAAAATAAATAACATTTGCATTGTTTAAAAAAAAATTATTTATAAAATATTATTAATGTAAAATAGAAACTCGAAATAATTGAAATAATTTATTTTTTTTTATTAAAAAATAATAATTCAAAGTTTCATTACTCAAAAGTTTTATAAGAATTGCATTTTTAGTAAAATTATCGGATCGGGTTTTTTACAGGTATCGGGCCGATCCGATATTTTTGAAAAACGCCAAATATCGGGACCGATCCGATCCGATATTTAATATCGGCACAGCCCTATTATAAACGATAGAGAATATTTTGATTATAGGTTTTATTTTATTTGCGATGAAACCCATCTAATTTCTGTCTGTCAGTTTGTAAACAAATATATATAAATGTTACTAATAATATAATATCAAATTTTTTAGCAAAAGATATTAAAATCGAACAAGATTGTTTAGCTATTTACTTAAGAGGGCTGGAATTGGGTTTTAGCTACAAAATACCTATATATCGGGAAATCTTGACTAGCCCTTTTAAAATTCATTTTAATTATAGTTTATACACGGTGGCCACACATCGAAAATATCCGATTTCTCTTGGAATCCTAACGAGCCTTGGGTTATTTGCTCTGTGTCTGAAGATAATATCATGCAAGTCTGGCAAATGGTTTGTTATATATTTATATTTACCCTAATTTTGCTTTTAGATTTTTGAAATTATGAATATCCTGTCTACCTTAATTTTTTTTTTAGTTTAAAAATAATGTTTTCCATTCTAAATCGCTAAAAATTGGGATTCTCATTTATATCTCCTGGCATCTATTAATATTTATTTCAATATTGATTTAAAACATTTTTAGGAGATGCAAGCGAGATTTCCAATTTTTAGCGTTTTATTCCAAAATAACTAATTTAAAATGAATTTTTTTTAAAGGCTGAAAACATTTATAGTGACGAAGATATAATGGAAACAACTCCTAACCCTACATCCAACACAAGTGTTAATGTCCCTGCGTCTGTTAATGTAAATAACAATATTTCGGCTGCTAATAACTTGAAGGATCCAGAAATATCTGCTAATAATGGTCTCCTTAATCCAACTAATATTACTAGTATTTCTAATTAAATCTTGTAAAAAAAATTTATAATCATTTGAAGTCGCCATTATATTGAGAAAACGTGTTTTTCATTCTTTTGTAAATATATTGCCATGATTCAAATTTATCATAATATTATACGCTCCTTTATAATTAATTTAGTAGTTTTTTTAACGCTATAAAAAAATAATTTTGCCATTCCTGATAATTATTAATTAGCTATAAAAAGAGGATAAATAAATATTTTTAAAAATTTAATAAAGTTCAAAAAAATGTATTATTATATTTTATCAATTCTCTTTATTTATTCGATATTAGAAGTTCACAAATGGCCAAATTTTCAGGCAAGGCTTGGTTGGAATTTAGCTTTTGTCTTGCTTGGCCAAATTTTAGCCTGGCTCGGTTCTTATAATACAAGGCCTAACCTGAAATATATATAAGTTGATGAGGAGTGGCTAAATTAAAAATACTACACTATAGATTATCATATACCAGAACTCGTCTATAGTCTAGTCCCATAATTTTTCAGTACCCAACCCACTGGCCGATCATTGCAAACCTCTATTAATATATACCTTTTTAGATCGCTTAATATCCTATTTTATACATAAAAAACATAGAATCTCCTTTTCTAATTAGTACTGAAAGGACATGTTTTTTTAATGTCACTATATGACACAAAAGCTATCATATTTTTTTAATGGTCATTGTTAAGGAAACATTGGTTTACAACCTTTTATGTTTGAAATTGAAGACTTTAGCTGAGTTAAATGATAAAATTACTCGATTTATCAAAAGAATTTTGGTCATTAAATATAAAGTTATGATGACTGTTTAAACTATATCAATGAAAATTTATAAAACGATTAAATATCATATAGGTAATTAAACTTTAATTTTGAATTCAATTTTTGGCCTGAATAATTTTTTTTGACTATACCGGAATTTTGTTTTTTCCTGAGCTTTCTGATATATAGTTAGTTATTTTTCACTAAAAAATAATTTATTTGAAAGAAAAAATATTTGATTTTAAACCAATGATTTATTGGGTCCTATCTATGGTGAATTTGGAATAGAAATATTTTGATAAAATTTATTGTTTAAAAATGGTATGGATTTAATTAAATATATCAGAGACCTGCAGAGGCACCATTTGCACGGCCCGACCCGGTTTTAAATTTTTTAGGCCCGGCCCGGATATTTTTAATAAAAAATTTTTACGGCCCGGCCCGGATAAATTTAAAAAAAAATTTTTATGGCCTGGCCCGGATTTAAAAATTTAAGGCCCGGCCTGGATATTTTTTAAAAAAAAATTTTTAGGCCTGGCTCGGAATTTTTTAAAAAAAAAATTTCAGGCCCGGCTCGGAATTTTTTAAAATTATATTCGACCTGGTATCTACAAAAATTCACCTATGAGGTATTTTACCATATTTTTCAGCGAGTATTATCGCTTATTATTTAAAAAATACATGAAAAAAGCTAATATTTTGAGAATATTATATTGAATTTATAAAAATTATAAAACTGTTATTTATAAAAATGGATATTTTGAGCGAATCCCGGAAAAAAACCCCTGGAAAAAAAAACCCCGGAAAATAAATCCCCGGAAAATATACCCCCCGGAAAATAAACCCCCAGGAAAAAAAACCCCTGGAAAATAAACCCTTAGGAAAAAAAACCCCCGGAAAATAAATCCCCAGGAAAAAAAACCCCCGGAAAAAAATTCCCCAAAAAAGAGAATAATGAATAAAATATTTTTGTAAATTAAAAATTTTTTTTTGTCTTTATATACGGCATGAAGATCCAAATTATTATTGTTTAATTTTATAAATAAATACCAATTATAGCGTTTTTAATTGATAAACAATTTTTATTCTTTTGATTAAAAATACATTTTAAAACTTTTTTCCGGGGGTTTTTTTCCGCTGGTTTTATTTCCTGGGGGTTTTTTTTCCGGGGGTTTTATTTCCTAGAAGTTTTTTTCCGGGGGTTTTTTTTCCTGGGGGTTTATTTTCCGGGGATTTTTTTTCCAGGGGTTTTTTTCCTATTACCTTCATTTAAAAGAGAATATGAATAAAATATTTTTGTAAATTAAAAATTTTTTTTTGTCTTTATATACGGCATAAAGATCCAAATTATTATTGTTTAATTTTATAAATAAATACCAATTATAGCGTTTTTAATTGATAAACAATTTTTATTCTTTTGATTAAAAATACATTTTAAAACTTTTTTCCGGGGGTTTTATTTCCTGGGGTTTTTTTTCCGCTGGTTTTATTTCCTGGGGTTTTTTTCCGGGGGTTTTATTTCCTAGGGGTTTTTTTCCGGGGTTTTTTTTTCCGGGGGTTTTTTTTCCTGGGGTTTATTTTCGGGGATTTTTTCCAGGGGTTTTTTTTCATATTACCATTTTGAGCATATACTATATTTTTTGCATTTATAAAAATAAAACAAATTAATATTCATAAAAATGGTAATAATATTTTGAGCATATACTATATTTTATATTGCATTTAAAAAAAATAAAACTAATATTTAATTTATAAAATAAAAATAAATCGCTATTTAAAAATTGCATGTATAATAAATAGTATTTTGAAAATATAATCTAATTGCACAATATTAATATAATTTATTTTATAATTTTTAAATATTTTATATTACATTTATAGGTTGGTTTTTCAGGTGTAAAAAAAATTATTAATTTTCATGGATTTACCATCACATTTATGTCTTTTTAGATGTGATGTACCATGTTTATAATTATAAGATAATATACTTGAACAATTCTTACATTGTACGTAGCCAATGTTTTTTTTATTTTCATCTATGATGATGTTAAATTTAGCCCATATTTCAGATTTTAAATTATTATTTGTATTTCTAAAAGAATAAATATTATTTTTAATTTTATTAATTATAATTAGTATTTTGTGCCATGATATTCCTTTATTTGATTGTTTTGGTAAATATTCTAAAAATTTAGATATGAATTATAAAAAATATTTAATACTTGAATATTGGGGCTTATTTAAGATATTCCTTTATTTGATTGTTTTGGTAAAATATGTTGTAAAAATTTAGATATGAATTATAAAAAAATATATTAATACTTTGAATAAATTTGCAGGAAATTAATAATTAGATCGATCTGTGGGTGTTAGGTGTGTTAACCATTACCCAATATTATATTAATCACAACTATAATATAATATAATCTTATAACCATTAACTCATAATGTAAAAATTTTTATAAAAAATATTAAGGCCCGGCCCGGGTTTAACAATCTTAGGCCCGGCCCGGATATATTTTTAAATAAATTTTTTAGGCCCGGCCCGGCTCGGATATATTAAAAAAATATTTTTTTAGGCCCAGCCCGGGTATATTTAAAAAATTTAAAATACGGCCCGGGCCGGGTATAGGGCCGGGCCTGCAGGTCTCTGAAATATATACTTATTTTATTTTCTTTAAAATAACTTTCGTCCTTAACACAGGTTGGCTTAATTTTGATAATTAATTTCTATTTACTATGGGCTAAAAAGGTATTTTATCGAAGTCATTTTATTTTAGTTATCTTGGTGACATTGTTTATTTTTATTTTAATTTTTTCCTTTGCTTTTTTGGCTATTTGACCCATATTTAAGACGGCTAAATAGCTGGTATTAAACCGACCGGACACGGCCTTTTGGAAAAAATTTTTTGGCAAAATATTAAACCATTTATTTATTGGTTAATAAAAAGTTTATTACGATTTATAATGATTATTTTTTTAAAAAATATTTTATAATTTGATGATGGGATTTATTATAAGGGGTAATAAAATAATATTTCAATCAATAAAAAAATAAATGATTTTTAGCATTTGTTTATTGAAATTATTAATAAATGACGATTTTTGATTGATATAACCTTCCTTTAATAATGGGCTTGAAATACAATATGGTTTAAGTAGTTTGAACAATAACTAAAATTTATAACCATATTTACTTAGATGTATTAGGATTTTGGCTAAGGGGTAGAGTAAGCACTATTAGATGGTTCTTTCCCCCCATAAATCTTATTCGATATCTTTAGGAATCGTTTATTGTAATTGTACACCTTAATTTGCTTATATTACAATTTTTTTTTAAAAAATGTTTTAGCTTTTCGCGCCACTTTTTTTAGTAGTATAAAAATGCATTTTTTTCTAATAGCCTTTCAGAATAGATCTAAGCTAGAATGCCATCCAAATTCAATACGATAGGAATTAAATGGACCGAACCCTGCGCCTCGACAAAATTTTAAATTATTTTTTGATAATATTTCATTTTCTATATAATAATAATAATATGGATCGTGGGATCAATTCCAATATTGAATTGGTTAATATAGAAGTTTTTCCAATAACAAAAATTTATATTGGATAATCGATTGAAATAGTGATCGGAAAACGAAGAAGGAGAAAATTATTAGTTTTATTACCCGATGCTTGGAAATATTTTATAAAAAAGTTTTACTTAAACGTTAATATAATTAAATATTTTTTACATTTATTGAACTCGTTGGCATATTACCGAAACTAATTATTTTTTTATTTCAAAAGATTGATATATATATTTACCACCTCTTAAGAATAACTCCATCTATGGAGGAAATTAATATTTTTCATGCCCCCTTCCTACTTTCCCTTAACCACCATTTACGCATTTAAGGGTATTAAATTGGTAATTTTGTTTTTTTTTATAAAATATTGATTTATCGATAATTTTTATTAATTAATATTCTATAATATTTTAGGCTTGATTTTTTATTCCTATAAATCCTAAAAACAATTCAAGAATTAGTGGTTTAGAATGAATTTTATCCTGGAATTTCATGGAAATCAAATATGCTTTTTTTCTATAATCGATGAAAGGAAAGACAGAAGGAGAGAAAAAAAGTGATAAGAATATATATAATAACAAAAAATAAATCTTGAGTTATAAAGTGTAAATTGGAAAATAAATTTGAGCCATCGACAGAAATATAATTTTAGAAATTATTTCTTTGAAAGCCTTGCTTAAATACTTTACCTCAATGATGATCTCGTGTTGTAACCATACACCCTTCTTATAGTAGAAGTACCAGTCTAGTTAAATGTATGTAAAGTTTCAGTATAAGAATTCGATGAAGCATAAATATAATAAAATAATAATATTTCAAATAGTGTATAAAATAATCTAATTAATCTTTACCTAATGTGAAACCTATACTGAATGTATATTAAGCTATTTTTTTATAGTAATTAGATTAACACCAGCTTATATTAGGAACAACTTCTTTCAGTTAACTCATTTTTAAAATTACTATTTAATTAAAGTGAGCTGAGAACCTCCGTAGACCGAGTATCTTCTAGAAGAATATTAATATGGATTGATCTGATAATAAATAAATTTTAGCAACAAGGATTCGATTTGATGTTGCTTTAAAAAACTGGGAATGTTGAAAGAGTATAAAAACGAATAAATTATCGAATCTCTAACAGTAAAAAAAATAAAACTGTTGTTATTCTTGGAAAGATAATTTTATAGGAAAATAAGAGAAAAAATAATTTAAAATTAAACTTGCCGGGATCCGAGTTCAATTCCATTTCCTTTACAACACCAATTCCTATGAAAAAATAATCTCTTTCAGGATCGGATTAGGATGGAGTAGTATATTAGACTCTATTATCTATATCTAAGATTTTTCGTCTAATAAAATCTATAAAATAAAAATTAGCGTATTGCAGATGTTGCATTATATTTTTTTAAATTAAGATTCTAAGTAAAAAAAATTATTTATAACTACATGAAAATAAGTACAAAGTGCAAATTTATAAAATTATTTTCTAAAAATAATTTTGCATTACATATAACTAGAAAATATAACTCAACCTTCACTTACTAAAATAAGTACAAAGTACAAATTTATAGAATTATTTCTAAAAATAATCTGGCATTACATATAACTAGAAATATAACTCAACCTTAGTAAAAATAAGTGCAAAAATATCAAATTATTTTCTAAAAATAAGCTGGCATTAGAAATATAACTCAACCTTCTCTTACTAAAAATTAAGTATAAAGTACAAATTTATAGAATTATTTTCTAAAAATAATCTTGCATTACATATAACTAGAAAATATTTTTCAGTTCTATCTTCTTATTTTATTTTAAAATAAAAAATTATATATTTATTACCTTACAATTTTTTCCCAATTTATTTACGAATTAAATCTCCAATTCCAGAATGTTGAAAGATTTGTTTTGCCACAGATTTTTAGCCTTGTGTTTTGCTACATCTCTAATTGGTAAATGTCTTTATATCTATATATATAGATTTTTTATATATATTTTAAAAAAAAATGAAAAGTAATACAGTAATTATTAATGGCTAATATTGTTAGGTGAAGAACTCGATTCCATGCATGAACATTTCAACGCAAAATCAGTAAATTTATGGGACATAAAATTTTTAGATTTTCCATAAGTCAAAATAAAACATAAAAATAAGAATAAATCCTATAATTTAATAATAATATTTACTACACCCAAAATATTGATGTAATTTAATTCTAAGCTACGGTTATAGGTTGACTAATTTTAATGCCAAGGATGTACTTAAGAATGTCACCACACTAGTTATTAATATTTAAAATTGTAGTTAAATATTTCGATGAATAATTTGGACGGATAACTCTTATGAGGATTTTCTACAACCCCACCCCCCCCCCCCCAACCTTCTAATTATACCTCTCCTCCCCACCAATCATATATCAAATTTTTCTTAATAAATTGATAAATCTAGAAATATTGACAACGTTTTTTTAATAACTAAATTATACTTAAAATATAATGATATTGATATAGGAAAAATTTTAAATTCTAAAATAACAAAACTCCAAAATAAAATATTTAAATTTTAAAGGTTCGCATATTTTTATACTAAAATATAAATACACTAAATTAGAAGTTAGCGGAGGAGATATAATTCAATAACAAAATTGGCTATAATTGAATCATTTTATTGATTAGAATATGACAATCAATAATTTATTAAATAAGTATAATATATTTTCCTTGGCATCTGAATACAAAAAATAAAAGAAAGCAAGGAAATTAATCTACAAAAAATATATTAAAGTATTATATTTATATTTAGTATAAGGAAAGTTGTTATGGTTCAAGTGAAGAATTAAAACAAAATGAAGCTTATAAATTATTTTAAAAATTTACGCATTTTCTTATAATTTTGTATTCGTTTATTATAAGAGTTAATGTTCATATCATTTGCTATCTAACCACTTTTCTCTTTCAATTTTATCTTAGTTTTCTTAATTCATTTCTAATATTCCAAGTATAAAATGAACAATAATTAATATCACTCTTGTTTTATCGTTAGAGTCACAATTGGTTTCTTATTACCTAATTATATATAATACCTTTATTTTTAAACTTCCTTATATTAGAATATAACATAACTTGTTGTAAACGGTAAACCTAGTCCACCTCTTGTTAATAGTAGCAAAAAAAACTCTTATTCAAGATTCTGTCACAGGATTCCAGATTACAATGGAATGTAAAAGAATAAAGTCTAAGAAATCTATATTGTCTGAGTTCTGATTCTACCCTTAGAGCTTTAACCTTGAACCGATCTGTGATGGAGCTTAGGCCGACTCGAGGTTGGTTCCATTCATAAAATTAACACGTGCATCGAACCTTTTTCTAAAAAAATTTTTTACTTTTGCATCTTAAAAATTTATTTCAATCAGGTGGAACACTCTAATATTGAAAATTTATTTATATAAATTTATTTATTAAATTACACATATTAATTAGGGTTTAATAATAAATTATCAACCGCATATAGGTATAAATTTAATATAAACTACAATCCTCTATCTGGAAAACCAATGTTTTTACAATTACTTCTAGGATGATGAAGGCTTTTAATTTTTGCCCCCTTTTCCTTGTAGCCAGCCTATAGACGTTTAAATAATCGGGTTCATAATTTCTAAAGTGTCGTGAACTTTAAACCCTAGACTTTAAAATATATTAACCTACCAAAGTGAACAATTTTATCCCTATCTAAATTTAAAATTCTAGAGGCTTAAGGTAGTAATATTTATTGATTAAATATATCGTTTTCCTCGACAGTAAAACTAAAATCTTACTGTTGAGTTTAGTGCGATATGCCAACTAGTCGTATCCTCTCTGCAAAATAGAGTGAGAGCGTGCCAAAGATTAAAAGGTGTTATATTTTTCTATTCTCTTTTAAAATGAATTTTTTTAAAGAAAAATCGATTAAAGGGTATGTAAAAAAAATAATAATTTGGCCCGGCTTTATTTTTTTTTTTTAAAAAACTTCGGACCAACCGCTAACTCGAATCTGGATTTGGTTTCCGGATCAACTACTCTCTGGTAATATTTATTAAGTAAGTTTGTTATGTATACAAATCAAAAGTTAATATTTTATTAAAATATGTTGGTTTTTTTTAATACAAGGAAATAATTTTCCACTTATTTCTAAGAAATCAGACAAATACCAGTATAACTAGAAAATATATTCAAATAAATTTTATTTAATGTATTTGAGGATTATATATAATACTATTTTTTATTATGCCTTATAAATTTTACAATTAATTTACGATTAAATCATCTAATTATATTCTTATGCCTGATATGCTTATCAATGGATTTAAACATGACGGCAATTGGTTAATGTCTTTATATAATTTATTATATTTTTTTAATTAATTTATTATATAAAACAAAAAAAATGTTATAAATTTTATATTATAATGAATTTATTTTTACTGTTATTTACTCAAATAGATGATGTTTAAAACCAAATTGCAAGAATATTGAAATTAAAGAAATGTCAGACAATGATATAAGAAAATTTAGCATCGAAATAATAAATGATGATACTATTGGTAGCACTTATGATACTATTGGTAGCAGTTATGAAATAAAAGTAACATATTCGCCTCCCAAATGGCTGATATCTAAGAAACGCACTCTTTACGCTCCTCTTCTGAGATATTTTGAAAAGGATTATCTGTGGGCCCCTGAAATCTTATTGAATAGTGCGAAAATTAACCTATACCCTAACACCGAAGGAATTTATTAACCTTATGAAAACCATAAATAATTTTAAATAATATTTTCTAAAAAACTTCTATATCATGAAAGGTTATAAAAAATTATTTTACTTTCATAACAAAATTGTAAAAAAAAGGCTATTAATTAGACAAGTGGGGGGATCTTTTACTTCATATTTTTACATACATTCACTTGAAGCACATGTTTTTTTTTTAATTTATAAACTTTATTTTACCGTGGTAAATGTATTACAGCATGTTAGGGAAATTGTAGATAATTTTACCATTATCTATTGTCTAGGGAAAATAAGTTCGAAAGTTCATGGTCCAAAATTCATAAGGTAGGTAATCCAAAGATTCTGAAATTCATTTCCGGTAAAATCAGAGTTTTAAATTTAAAAAAAACGAGTTCAAAAAAAAGAATTTAAAGTTGAAAAAAACACATTTTCGTTAAGGTTAACATATATATTAAATTTTTATTTTTTCAAAAAATCTTAAAAATTACAAAATATTAATATTTTACACTCCATTTCTTTAGAAAAACCAATCATTTTTGCAGTCAATCATTTTTTTTAGCCTTAGATAAAAACACGACATATAGCCTCCAGATTGATCTCTATCATCCTATTGGAGTAAATATAAATAGAAGCAGAAATTGCACAGCCGGGAAAGTATTCACATGTAATATTTATTCATTCTATTTATAATAAGGCCAGGTGGCTTAATTTGGATACTTAATTTGCTGTTTAGTATAGGCTAAAATGTATTTGGTCAAGGAAATTTATTTTAATTATTTTGGTGGCATTGCTATTTTTCGCATTTTATTCTCATTTTTTTTATTTTTTTAAGTTATGTAATTTATTTATTTCTTTTTTTTTGCTTTTTTGGTTATTTAACCGACACTTAAAAGATGTTTAAATAGCTGGCTATTAAGTATTAAGCCGACCGGACACGGCCTTTATCTGGGAAAAAATTTTTTGGCGGTTTTTATTTAAAAAATAATAACAGGTAATATTGATTATTCAGGACTGTATTTAATATAGTAGGTATACAGTGTAAAAATTATATTGGTATATGTATTTTAAATATTTGCCAAGTTATTAATTTATAAAATTTTATTAATTTATGGGCTGTATTTTTTTAAAAATAAATGGGAAGTTAATTAATTGGAAGGATTTTCGTTTTCTTGAAGTTGTAAATTTTTTTAAATTTAAAATATTAGAACGGTTTTGACTGAATATCTATTTAACTGTTCTATGCCGCGCATATAATTATGGATAATCAATTTTCTTAAGATATTAACAAATCAATAAAATTAAGTAACAAGATATATATATATATATATATATTTATATAATATCAATAATTATATATATTATTTAATAATAAATAATATTTATTAATCAATAAGTATTGTTTAAAGAGCCCGATATAAAGATTTTAAGTCAAACTAATATTAGATAATCCTGGAGATTTGGAAAATAGAAATATAAACATTTGTGCCCATTTGAGCAAGATCTCCAGGATTACATGATATTATTTTGGCCAAAAATCTTAATTTTGCCGTTCATAAAAATCGATCTAAGTTAACAACGTAATCAAATCAAATTATGTTCAAAAAAAAATATAGAAAAGAAAATTATTCCATTTTTATTCAATGACATATATGTCATTGTTTTTATTATAGTAAATATTTAGATAAACATGTACTGTACATTAAATACGTGTTAAATCAAAAGAAAAGTAAAAAAATATATTTAAAAAAAAAGATACTAAAATAAAAGATTAATATTATAATAAACGATTTATAATATGCTACTACAGGAAAAATTCAAAAGAGGGTATATCATTGAATTATTTTTTTGGCATCTCCTCCCTTTAGGGCTCTGACAAATATGTATGCAAAATGACGTTTTATCAAGGTTACCTATTATGGAAATATGTTTTTCTCGTGTTATCAAAATAATTTAGTATATATTTTACTGCATATTGTAGGACTAGGAACTAGACTATTCAAATCATCATTTTCGAAATAAATTTATAAATAATATAGTTACAATTTTTTTTATTGAAATTACAGATAGAGAAAACCTAGTAGGAATTGAACCTGGTATAAATATATTTTATCATAATGTAGATTTCAATTTAATTAATTCCTCGAATCATTGATATTAACTTATAAAATTATTCAAAGGGGCTTTATATTATTAAAAAAAAAATTGGTCGATTACTTTATATTATGTATATGTAATATTGATACATACTTATATTTCCAAAGTTGATACCAAGCTTGCTCCAAAGATTAATAAAGTATATAGTCTTGGTTTGGACAATGAAAATTTGAATATAACTGTATTTTGGGAATCTAATCACATCGTTGCAAAGAATTTTACCGGATTCTTTATTGAATTGATACCTTCCAACTGGAGTTATCCGGGGCAAGAACACACCATCAATGATGTAAATAGCAATATTTGTATTTATAAAATATTAGGATTTGGAAGTAAGAAGATAATTAGGTTGAGATGTAATAAGCGCTATAATATTTATACCCCTCAAAATCATCAATCATTCTCATTCTTATTTTTACTTCTTAACCCATGATATTTTGTTTTTAATCCTAAAATTTCCATAGCATATTATATATTCTGAGAAAAATAATAATTTATTTATATTTTAAATATATTAGCAATTAGAGACTTCTGTTATATTTAGTAATGTGAAATCAAGACAAGAATACAGAATATCGATACGTGCTTTATACGATGAATTTGTAGATGGAGAGAATTATTTTAAAGATTATGTCCACCATTATGTTTTCATAGATCTTTAAATATTAAACCTTAGTTTAAAATGATTTATAAACAATAATATTATGTTATAAATTGGTTGCTTTTTTATGATGGGATTTATTAAAGGGAATAATTATAATTTCAATCAATGTAAAATAAATTATTTTTAGCATTTAAATTGCTACGAAGTTAAATATTGTTTACTACAACTCACCAACAAATAAATTTTTTTTTATCTTACGAAATTCTCAATAAATATTTATTAATTTTCCCATTTATTTTGTTTAAAATCTATTTTCATAAATCTTAACCCTATTTCAGATTAATTTATCATTTCTTGAGCATAGTATATTAACTGTATCCGCTATTTTTATCTAGGTTATTTATCTTTTCGATACCTAGATTTTTTTTAAAAAATATTCTAGCTCATGCTATTCTTGACAAAAAAATCCTATTTTTTCACATTTTTAGGATCTGACTAACCTTGTTTTTAATCGAATCTTGGACAAAAGATATTGGACAAAATAACAATTTTCTCTAAAATTGACATTTTTAACCGGCATTTATATCGAAGATTCTTTTAAGTTAGATGAGATGGACCTAAAAACGGGTTGGATGATAAGTACTAACCGTAGTCTATAATATAAATTTTTTTTTGCTCAAAATTAACAATATTAACATATGTTAGCCTCATCTCAGTAATAGAAAAAACCTTAAAGGCTTAATTTACAGCTCTAATAATTACGAGTAAAAAAAATCTTTTTATAATATATTTTGAGACCAGAAATATATTAAAATCTTCCCCTTACAAGAAAAACGAGCGGGGTAAGTTAACTTCGAATTGCAAAAGCAAATATCATTGTTTTTGACCGTTAATTTTTGTTTCTTCAAAATATAACATTTTTTATAAAAATAGAATAAATTTGGGCTTGGTATTTTTGATTCTAAACCTTAAAAAAATTTTGTCTTCCGCAAATATACTAATAATATTTTCTTGTAAACATTTTGACTGAATTATCTGAAAGAATTTATTCTAAAAAAATGACCAGTTCTTAAGAAAGATTTAAATTTTCCTAAACCATTGTATCTGTCAGTTTTTAATTGACAGATATTGACGTTTTTCAATATATAGGAGGAATCGCTGGTTCTTTTTGTTTTAGAGTATGTGATATACGATTACTATTATTTTATTACAATAATGCTCATTAATATTTTAGCGTCTTACTAAATACGCGCCTTCGAAAAATGTTAAATCTCAAAAAGTTGGTATAGAACAAAAATCATAAAAGGTGACTTTTGTCAATGAAATTAGAAGTGCCATTTCCGTTTTCACAAATAAAAGATTTGGAACTTATTAACCCTTTAAATATTTTGAATTTCATTTATAATATATAATCTAATTCATATTTTTATGATCATTATTTATATTATCAATATACGATTATTGTGGATGAATAACTATGTTAGTCAAGTTTTAATACTTTGTGAGCAACATAGGCGTAGCCAGGGGGGGGGGCAAGGGAAAATTCCCTCCCCCTTCAGAAATTTATCACTTTTTGTGAATATCATTTTATAAGCTAATAAAAAATATCCCTCTTAATCCTCCCCCACTCCCTGGCATGCATATATCTTAAACAATTATTTGAAATAAAGAATGTAAAAGTTAATATTTTTTTTATATCATCATAATTTATACATTTTTGGAAAAAAGCATTATAAAAAAAGTTAACAAAAATGCTTTTTAAGAAATGGAATATAAGCCAAAGATAAGTCTTAAGACAAAAGTGAAATGTATTATAATTATTTATAATAGATCCATAAAATTAATAAATAATATAATATATTTATAAAGTGAGTAATTTTAATTTATTTATCTTAATAAAAGTGAAATATAATTATAAAACTATTGATAAAATTAAATCATAAATTAAATAAAAAAATTAAAGCACAATACAAATAGTGGATCTAATTTTATCAATTTTCACATGACAATCAAGTAATTTTTACCAATATAACGAATTATATATTTTACAGAAAACTAAAATTATTGATAAGGACATCAGAAAATATCACTTAAAGACATTTTGGGATGAATAATATGAAGATTAATTTTTAATATCATTTTTTATTTAAAATAAATAGTTGGAGTTAAATAATTGAATGTGTTGCTATACTTATTACCAAGAGCATTGATTAGTAAAATTTGTTAAAATATTAAGTGTAATATATTCTCTAACTGTCAAATTTGTAAAAGTGGAATTTTTTCTAGTATTTTGTAACTAATTCTTTATAATAGAGGAATATCAATTATATGTCTACAAACTTTTATAAATAAATTTCTTATACTTGTTTGGAATAAATTATTACCATGCTTTTATATAAATGTATATACAAGTGATTTATTATATTTTATATAAACTAATAAAAATATATTTCATATTTGTTCCAGGAGCTTATTTTTTTTATTAAAATTAACCTCCTATCTTGTAAAAATATTTTATGACTATATATAGACTAAGGTAACCCGGCCGAAGGCCGGTAAAAGCGGCCCGCAGGCTCGCCCCAAATGGGGTTTGGGGGCGAAGCCCCCAGTAATTTTTAAATCCCACCCCCCTTAGGAAAATCCTGGCTACGCCTATGATGAGCATTTATTAATTATTTTTATATTTGCATATAAATAAAAATACCAACATAAAGTTAGTTAATAAAATTTTCATAACCCTATATGGGTGAAAATTTAAATCCGATCCTAACCAATATCTGCATAAAATTTAGATTTATTACATCTTATGTTAGAAAGATTTATATATTGGCAACTTTTGTAACAAATAATCTATACTATCTAAATTTTTATTTATTTATTTAGATATCAAATTACAATTTATAGAGATGTGCGATTTGTCATATTCAATTTATTCATATAAACTATTTTTTAACAAAGCAATCATTATATAAGACATTACGTTTTATTTATGCTTTTGAAATAGTAATAAAATAATAAATAAGATGTGATGGCAATTGTCAAAAAGATAACCACTCCAATAATAACGCTAAGAGGGTTGATTTTGGTCTTTGTGTCATTCATCCAGAAATTAAAACTTTAGGCAGCAATCTAACGTTATGTATCCTTTTTTTTAAGAACTTTGTTAAAATTGGACATACTTTATAAAATAAAAAATATTAATATAAAGCTTTTTTTTAAATCATAAGAAATATAATGATCTTAAAAACGCATCATCAATATTTTACTGTTATTCATTCGTCATCCAATAATTTTTATTAAACTCAAAGACAAATGATAATTTTGTCGTTATATGTAATTTAGATTTTCAAAAAAATTATCAAAATGGCTGCTTATATAGGATTTTTTTAAAATCATTATAGCTGCATGTATATCACCAAATTTAGTATTCGGCTCTTTCATCATCTTACTCCACTCCATTCTAACCTCCTTTTATTTTGTTCATCAAAGAGAAAATTAAATGTTTAGATCAATTTTAATTGGGTATAATAAAATATCCAAAGGATGTAATATATTTTCAAATATATTTTAAATTATATTTACATTGTGTATTCTAAAATCTTATTCTTATCACATTTCCAATTCTGTTCCAGTCTCCTTCCTATACCTCTTTACTTTCTCACTCTTCCCTTTATACGCGTTATATCACATTTCATAATATTCTCATAATTCACTTTATTTTCTATTTCTTAACTTCGCCAATTATTTGTTTCGTTTCCCGTCCTTTCCCGAGTTACACTAAACTAACATTTATCTCTTCATATGTCAGGCTTAAATGAAAGATTCTTATTCCTCAACGCCATGTCTCCCGCACACTATTTAATCCCCCTTCCCATTCTTATTTTAACTCCGAATCTAAATGCGAAATGCATTCGCTTGTCACTGGTATATTGTTTTACAAACATTTCCTGATTCCTCTCTGGAAACCATTATAGAATCCATCTAACTTTTCCTATTAACTAGAGCTATGCTGATCCAACCAAATTCCTTTTCCGATCCAATTTTAAATCAAACCATATCTGATAAACCGATACTTGTAATCCGTAATTTTCTTTTATACAAAATAATTATAACTGCGAGGTGTAAATTAATGAAAAAATTATTCGTTTCTCAAGGCAAAGCAATATTTGATGTATTATAATGAATAATTGGGTTTATTTTATTTTTTTTATTACTATAGAAGCTAATCAACTCGTATTAAATTTGGGAAATGTTTATGGTTGATTGTGATCCGTTAAATTAGTTAAACAATACCATTTGGGTCGATTTTTTAAAACACCCTGATTAAGATATTAGCCAAAATAATATTATGTAAGCTTAGAAATTTTGTTTTTAGATTGCAGAAAGATTTGGATCTCTATTTACAAAATCTCGAGGCTTAGATAATGTTATTTTGGCTAAAATCTTAATCGGGCGGTTTATAAAAATCGAGTCGTTTAACAAGAATCAGTTAAATATTTATAAATTTCTTTTAAGGCTGTGTCCAAAATCTAAAAAAATATAAATAAATAAATATTGAAGAAAAAAAATAATATAAACTATTTTTTAATGTAAAAATAAAATAGTGTTTTAAATCATTTTTCGTCATTTACAAAAAATTTTAAATATATAATAGAAATTAATAAATTTGAATAAAAATTTATTCAAAAATTTATTTATTTGGGCAATTTTTACAAAAACTAGTAAAGTAATATTAAACTATTTGGTGGCATTGTTATTTTTCCGATTTATGCTAGTTTTTTTTTGTTTCTATTTTTCTTTATTTTAATTTTACGAAACTTTAAATAAATAATGGAAGATTTACATGTTTCATAATTATATTAATCTGCTCAAAATTAATAAATTTTGAGGTTTTTTTCAAAATATTTTGGACACAGCCTAAAATAAAAAATATTATATAATTATATAATGTCGTATAAAGACTTGCAGAGGCCATCATTTACTCGGCCCGGTTAGAATTTTAAAAAATTTCAGCCCGGGGTGGATTTTTTTTCTAAAAAATTTTTCGGCTCGGCCCAGGTTTTATATATTCAAAGCCCGGCAAATTTTTTTAATGAATAAATTTCTCAGCCTGACCCGGATTATTTTAAATATATTATGATTTTATAATTTTTAAAATATTTAGTTTTAAAATATGCGGCCATGCTTTAAAATAGGCCCAGCCTGGGTATCTTAAAAATTTTTTTAGGCCCGCCCGGGTATATTTAAAAAATTAAAATACGACCCGTTTTTAAATTTGTTTTTTATATGTCCTCTTTTTTAATATATAAAAATATAATAAATATCAATCCTGTAAAAAATAATATACTACTTATTATAAATAAATTATGGTTAATTAAAAAGCGCGCCATTTTTTGTCAATATTATTAAAATTTTGATAATCCATTGAGATAGCAGAAAAAAATAATTTTAATAGCTAGATAATAGGTTTTTTATTTACCAGAATTTAAACGATCCTTAAAATAACTTAAAATATATTCTTTTTAAAGTCTGCAATAAATAAGTCATAGGCTGTGTCCAGGTTAGACTTAATTTGGATACTTAATTGCTTTTTAGGATAGGCCAAAAAAAACTTTAAAGCTAGGACACCCTATCTTGGTTTGTTTTAAGTATTGTCATTTTGGTTTTTATTTTAAAAAAATAGTCGATTTATAAAATTTAAAAAAAAGTAAAAGTTATTTTATAATAAGAAAAAATCTAAAGCAACGAGTTATGTTTTGCGTTACACTCACTTAATAAAAAGAAACGTGTTTAACGTTACCCCTAGAAGAAGGTAACGCATCTTTTCTTCAAAAAAAGTAAAGCCATTAGTAAAAACGTTAATTTTTTGACGTTACCTTAAAGAACTAATATTAACAATTTATTTCATCATTTCTAGCTTCTCCAGCGGTGGCCCCCTCTCACCCTTCAACATCAATAAGGACATCTTAAAATACACATTTAAAACGAACAAATATCGAATATCATTGATGAATAACTACAAACCTTAACATCCTTTGGAAGCCAGGTTGTTAATCTAATTAAAAAGCTTGACAGAGCCATAAGGATTAAATCAGGAGACCCAAAAGAAATTATTTACTTACGTCAACGCATAGCAATTCAGATTATAAAATCTAATTTCATATGCTTCATTGGTTCATATCCCGAGCAGCCGAAATGATCTAGATTTTTTTGCCCTTCTCATTATTTAATATTTTGTTTTTCCATTCGCAAATTAAGAAATATATATACCTTTTTTTTCTCATTTATATTCGCGATTCTGATATATAAGCATTTTTTTTTCTCTCAAATACAAATTTCTGTATGAATTAAATTGATTTTTCCTGTATATTAATAATTGATAATTTATATCATTATTTAATATATTCATACATTTATAATGTCTCTATATTTTGATTACAATTAATAATTTTAATGTTTTATTCGATACAATATTACTTATTAACTAAAATTAATATTTATTTTATATTTAAAAAACAAATAAATTGATCTAAAATATTTTAAAACCCAACAATTAGTTATAACATTACTCAAATAAATTCGATGATGGATAAATAATCTATATATTTTCTATTTCGAGTCAGGCATGACTGAACGAGTATTATTTTTTGTTGGAGATTATTCGGACTTGAAAATTTTAAAAATAATTATGGGTCAGGCCTGGAAATCAGGCCCAATGTAGACCTCCAGATCTAACCGTCATAAAAATAAGATATTTAAAATAATTCGGTATCACCCCCCCCCTCCCCATGTTGACTTTAAAAATAAAAAAAAAAGTAATTCAATCAAAAATCATCGTTTATTTTCATTATTAAATATCGATATTAAATATTTTGCGATATATTTAAGAAGTCATCGGTAATGATTTTTTTAAAATAAATTTCCAAAAATAAATTATATCGGTTATAAAAAAACTATTATTAAGAAAATACTAATTTAATTAAAAAAATGATTCCTTTAAAAATAAGCTTTAGAAAAATTCTTCATTTTTCTAAACATTGTTATCGACATCTGAGGACGCTTGAAACCGGAGCGCATGACTAAAAATTCAGAATCTCGATTTTCCGTGAGGACCATCTTTCAAAAATTCATGACCTAATGGATTTTGGCATTTGCCACATGACACCTTAAATAATATAATATATATAGAGTATGAGAAATTTTGAAACAATAGATGCTACTTGTTAAATAAAAATATCTCAATCATTTCTCGTATAAAAATGGGAAACATGTGAAGACAGGTTAGTATACAAGAAAGATCAAAAAAATTTTGCTCTGGGAGGGGTCCAAACCCGAAAACCACCCCCGTAGCTACGCCACTGGGTGGTACTGTCCTTGAGGAAATAATATCGGATTCAATCACGTGATTCCGTTAATATATATTAAAAAATAAATTTGGTGTTTGCATTTTAATAAATTTTGGTCATTGTTTAGCAAATAATTATATGCTGACTAACGTTATTTATCATTACTTAATATTAAATTTGAATGTCGAATACCTTTTAAAAAAATTAACTTGTTGACAAAATTTTTAATTGGAATTTAAAAACTTTTACTATATAATGTTAATTTCTATTAATTATCCAAAAACATGTTAATACTAAATAATGGGTAATTAATAATACTAATAATATTATTATGTGAAGCAAACTGGATATTTAAGAATTAAAAATTATATTTCAAATTATGAATATTAAATTAAAATATTTATTATTTTTTTGGAACGTTCCATAGCTGTTCCGGCAACGTTCCCAGAATCAACGTACTAATTTATTTAGCGTTCCATAATATCCCAAAGTTCAATTTCTGGAACGTATCCGAAACGTTATGTTCCTTCCTAATTTTAACCTTTAGAGCACCGGGTCTCTCTTCAAATTTTGATAGGCTATCGCTATGAATTGTTTCGCTGAATGCGGGCCAAGGACTCGAATGTTCGAATTTTGAAACGCTTGAAAAAAGTTCGTATCCACATTTGGAACACAAATAAACCCCTTTAAAAAAACAAATATCACAAAAGTTTAAATAGTTTATTAATTCAGATTAAATTATAGATAACCTATACATTCTGGTAGATCGAAACAGGGCGGGGCATAAAAAATAGATTTTTTTTTATTAACAATTACGGGCTGGGCCAATAGATTAATACTAGCCTAGAATAAGATCCATTGATAAATGTGAACATACAATAATTTGCTTAACTCCCTAATTTTGCTATTTGAGTCCCGAATCATATTCCTATTAACTACTTAGAAAGAAAGTCAAAAGTCTTGAAAAATTTCCCAATTTAAATTGGGCCAAAATTTTGGTCCCAAAGGTGCTCAAATTGGAAGGATTTACTGTATTTTGAAGTCAACTATAATCAATGTAATTATTTCTGTATTGTTAAATGACCCGATTAAAATCTTAGCCAAAATAGTATTAGCCTCGAGATTTGGCAAATAGAGGCCCAAACTTTTCTGCTATCTAAGAGAAAAATCTCCAGGCTTATATAATAGTATTTTGGTTAAAATTTTAATCGGGCCGTTTATAAACGACCAATCAATGCTAATTTGTAGTTAGTCAACGCCATTTAAATGACTTTCACATTTTATCTAAATGCCTTTCAAAGTAAGATTTCATTATATGTATCCTTTTTAATGCATATCAATGTTAGGTTATCGGTAGACCTATAATTGGATACTTATGCAGGTCTGGTAAGTAATTAATATTAATGATAATTAATGAAAATATCATAGTTTAATTCCGGTTAAACTTGGATTTTGTCAAAATCCATATGATAGATCACAGACCTGTAAATTCGTTTCATACCATTACTTAAATTTTCTATTTTTTTATTTACAACAACTCAATTCAATAATAAAATATGAATTCAAATTTATTTTGAATAATCACAAAGGTTTTAAAAAAAATATCTGAACACTCTTATTATTTTTTTTGTCATATTATATCAATTACAGGTTAAAAAATTTAATTAAAATATGATACATAAAGTATTCATAATTATTCCTGAGGCATTAAAAACTTTAAGTTTACTTTAAATCAAATATTTCTTAAGGAGGTAAAATTAAATATTTTCAAACATAAAAAACAGAAATAAACCAAAAAAAAATAAATAAAATAATATCATTTTAATAAAATTTTAAAAACATAATTAGATTTTTTATTAAAAAATTTTTTAAATAAGAAAAGTTAGCTTATCATACTTATATAACACAATTAGACAAAATGAGGATAATTAAATGAATGGGATGATGAAATATTTTCAACAAAATATTGTCAGATAATTTTTAGGATAGTAAAAATAGAAGTAATGTAGTAGTATAGTAGTAATTAATATAAATTCTTAAAATAATAACATTTTATTGAATTAACAAATGCTATTAAGGTAGAGTTCAATCTTAGGGAAATATGATAGGGCATACAAGGTGTAGCATTATAAATCACTGAATTATTAAGTATAAAATACCCCACATATAATGTTGTTAAACGGCTCGTTTTAAAAAAAAAGCCAATAAAGCAAGCCTGGAGGTTATCTTCATAGGTGCCAAGGAAAGGTTTAGACATCTATTAACATCTCGAGGCTTGCATGATATTAATTTGAATCTTAATTTAAAATTGGTAAAATTGAGCCAGTTAAACACTATCTCCATAAAACAAACCAAATTTTGTATGAATTGATAAATTGAAATTATCCAAGCCCTCTACTCTCAGTGAGCTCCTGACGCTGATAACTCTAGAGGGCAAGGGTACCCTATGATGTAGGCATCTACCCAGTGTTCATAAAAACGAGTTCTGACAAAATTCAGGTTCAGAAATTTAAAAAAAATGGGGTTTAGTATTTGTATCAAAATATAAGAAATATATTAATAAATAAAAATGTAGATTTAATATTATCAACCATTACCATAGTGTAATGCTCTAACTTAACAACTTTCGCTATGGGACTACTTTATTTATTAATCAAACTCTAAAAATTATCAGACTAGAAGTTGGCGTAATCTGCTCTTTAAAATTTTTGAAAAAGTTTATTAGCCTGGTATGTAAATAATTTTGCAAAAGTGGTGGTCCAGCTGGTATAATTTTTTATGAAGGAAAGGGATAAATTTATCTATTGTAAAAAAAAAAAACTTTTAAGATTCAGGCCCACATGAAATATTTTGCATAAGTTGTCTGGCCTAATCCTAACATATTCTAATAAGCAGGAACTTCTACAAACTCCTAATATTTATATTATCCCCTTCAAATATTTTATCAACTTTCCCTCCTATAAAATTGAAAATAGTAAAAAAAAATGTAAATCCAAATCAAACTACCGTATTCATGATAATAGTCTTCATGACTATGTATACCTCCTCCAATTACAATTTTGACTCATACCTGCCCCTTCCATCCTAGAGTCGCTAAATAGGCAGATCTTTAAGCTTAAACTTAAAGTGAAGTAACTATACAATTGTATATCATAATTTAACTAATAAATAAAAAAATATATCGTTAAAGGGAAAAAAAGGCTCGAGGGGGGTTCGAACTCCCGATCTTTGGTTTACGAGACCAACGCCTTACCACTTGGCCACCGAGCCATCATAAAATTGTGTAAAAAATTTTAATAATATAATTTATAGTGAATTGAATCATAACTTGTTTATAATTACTCAAATTTAGCATTCATTTTTGATTGGTTTAAAAATAAAATATAGTAATTAAAACCTACCAGTTTTAAAGCAGTCTTTGTATTTTTCTTTGCCAACAAATTCACAGAATGACATTCAATAATTCTTAGAAATTATATAATAATTCGTAAATTATTTATAGAAGGTTAATATTTGCTATAATAATGTTAATAATTCGTATTCATATGATCGGTGAGTAATAAAATTTAATGTACAAATAGTTAATTAAGCATATAACGTTTTGAATATTTTCTAACCAACGCCCAAAATATTTATATATACATCAGTGGCGTTACTTGAAACTGGGCTAAGATATTTATTAAATCATTGTTTTATATTAATTTATTATATTTTATATTAACTTGCATTTTATTTTATTTTATTTTAACTTATATTTTATATTGATTTACATTTTATAATAATCATTCCTATCCTTCATTATATATTTTTTTTAATTATATTTTTTAACACATTTAGCTACTAATTCTATGAATTACGATTTCAAATTTTTCATGATATAATATTTATACAGAGGTAAAAAAAATTTCTGGCCCAGGTTTTTTTTTTAAAAAAATTTTCAGGCAAGGTCCGGATTTTTTTAAATTATATTTTATTTATTTTTGATTTTTACAGATAATAATGGCGATTTCAAATATTTAGTTTTACTTTTAAATATATAAGGTCATCCCCGGATATCTTTTTTAAAAAAAATTTCAGCCTGCATGTCTCTGATTTATTTAAAATTTTCAAATTTTCCGTCATATAATTTTAATTTTTGTCACTTTTAAATTATGGACATGGCGAAATTTTTTACACATATTGGTAATGACAACATTCAAGATCCTAGTGTCGTTTTACAAAAAAAAAAAAAATGTTTAGAAAATAATTTTAAAAATATTTTATTTTTTTATTTACCAATTAAAATTCCTTCCGTAATAAATACAAGTAATGGAACTGCAAAAGGAAGAATAATTCATAATGCAGATGAAAGTTAGGATATAGGACGATAAGTTAGCTATACTAATTAATAAATTGTGATAATTTATATTATATTTCATGGTAAAATTTATTTATGTGTCATATACATGATATTTTAGCTTTTTTCAAAATTTATACATAATTGGAGCATAATGATGAGCATACAAAGCCATTTTTTTGGATATAGATAATACTAGCCTTGAAGAAATTTATGTACTGCTAAGTATTTCATATAACAATAATGATTAATATATCTGTCGTAGATTTTGAATATTTATATTTTCGCATGCACATTTATTCAATCAAAGGTTCTAAAGTTTTGATTGGACTTGATATTAATCAATTTATTACTTTTTAGTTTTTATAACTGTGATTTTTCTAAATTCGAAAAGTTCTTTTTATATTCAAAATGTGAGTAATAATTACAATAGGATACTGAAAATATTAAAAAGACTTATCAATGATTATTATAATACACCCCTTACTTATCAATATCCACAAACTATTAGTGCTAATAAAAAGTTAAAACTTCAAAAAGGCTGCTCTCCTGTAATAAGTGAGCAATTCAATGGGTTTCAGATATTTATAAAAAGAAAACTTGCATCAGTTGTATATGTATACTAGGATTTTAAATAGTTGGTTTTTTTCGATCCAAAACCCGAGTCGAAGTAGTAGAAATAGACCCAACCCTAAGCCAGGTTCAAAAAATCGACCGCGATCTAACCCGACTTGGACCTGTTGAGCCGATTTATCAAGTTAACTCATTGGGCCGGCCCGATGGGCCGGCTCGATGGATCAACAAAATATATAGAAAATTAAACTAATTTAGAGTTTTTGATATTAGAAAGATGTTCTAAAAACTTTAGGTCTAATAATAAATTGGCAGTGCCATTTTACTCTAGGAGGAAAATAATAATAAAACTTTTTTATATCTATGTTTTAAGCCTAGTTAAAAGTTTTTGATACTAGACGGATATTCTAACTTTTAAGCGCAGTAATTAATTAGCACTGCCATTATATTTTTATGCCACGAGATTAAATCTTGTAAAAAGTTTTTGATACTAGAAAGATGTTCTAAAATCTTTGGG
Source organism: Gordionus sp. m RMFG-2023 (assembly GCF_954871325.1). Lineage (NCBI taxonomy): Eukaryota > Metazoa > Nematomorpha > Gordioida > Chordodea > Parachordodidae > Gordionus > Gordionus sp. m RMFG-2023. Next base: position 9,995,841 of record NC_088775.1, on the reverse strand, counting down.
TTTAGTAACACTTATATTAATTTTGTTTTAAGTCTAGTTGGAAGTTTCTGATAGTAAAAAGATGTTCAAAAACTACTGAGTCTAGTAATAAATTGGCACTGACATAAATTTTAATTCACAGGGGAAAAAATTACCTATTTTTAAAACTTTGTTTCAATTTTAGTTAAAAGTTTTTAATACTTGAATGATGTTCTAAAACCTTTAGGTAGAGCAATAAATTGGCAGTACCCTTGTATTTTACACCACCAGGAAAAATAAATTATAAAAATTTTCTTAAACTTTGTAAGTCTAGTTAAAAATTTTTGATACTAAAAAGATGTTCTAAAACCTTTAAGTCTAGTAATAAATTGGCACTGCCATTATATTTTATTCCACGAAGAAAAATATATTTATATAATAATATAAGAAGTATTCATCGTCAACTATTACCGATTTAAATTAATTCTATTTAGGAAATAATAAAAAATATTTACTAAAAATTTTTCACATTTTTTATAATGTCATATTTTGTCATTTTTATATGAATTATTTATACAAGTGATCTATCATATCATTAAACATTAACTATGAAAATAATGGCATAATAATATTAATTATAATATAGGAAACGTAAACCAATTAATCTACCCCAAAATGATAAAATATTTAAACAAGATTATAAAGGTATAACTTTAAGTAAGTGTTTGGGCTATTTCATAATGTTTTATAAATTTAAATACCATTATTTTTGGACGTATCATGATTTTGACAAAAATAGGGCCAACTAGCCCACGCAAGATTTTTCCTTGTCTTCGGTCGGATAACGATTTACATTTTATATTTTATGCACTATTGAATCCTAAAAATCCCATCAGGGCGCCTACCAGGCATGACCCCGGGTCTATTTTTGAAAAATAGTTTCGGTTCTGGCTGGTCTATTTTTTATAAAATTTTGGGCCGAGCCATGTTGGGCTTAATTTTTTTAATATGATATTACAATTTGTCAAATAAATGCATATATATATTCTTGCAAGAAACAAGGCTCTAATATTTTTTTATTTGTAGAAAATTCTTTCTACCATAACAAAAAATATTCAATTTTTCTATTACAAATAAAAAAAATTCTATCCGGATCGGCCCTGGCATGACAATTTTTTTAAAAAAAGATTCGGACTGGGCTTGAAAATTAGGCCCGATGCAAATCACTAATGCACTCATCAGCTCAGTCACGTTTTAGCATTATAACTTTATTTTATTATTTCAACTTATGTATTTTATATTTTAATAAATAATTTTTATAAAAATTTTAAATAAAGTTTAACCAGTGAATTTATTTTTAAAATTTTAATCTTGACTTTTCTTTAAAAAAGGCCTAATATCTAGGGTTACCAGAGCCTGAATAGTGGAAAAGAGGACATTTTTTTTTATAAATATTATAAAATGAATTTAAAATTAAATTGATTATAAAGCAGTTATTTAATAAATTGCATTTATATATAAATTACATTAAATCTTGAAAATGATAACATTTTTATTCCAATCAGGACAAAATCATTTTAAATAATATTGCCAGCAGCATATAATTGCTTTTATAGATTTAAATTACACTAATCTCCATATTTGTCCATTAACTAATTGATTAAAGAAAAGAATTCTTTCTTGAGTACTGAAATATCATAGGAATATTTGACCAATTTTTGGTGAAGAGAAAGTTTTGTATATTCACCGCACCTCATTTTACTTAAAATAAACAATTTAAGGTTGCAAAATTGGTCAAAATCTTTCCCATTTAAAGAAACATTTTTATTATTCAAAAAATCTATAGACTTTTCTAAATGTGACTACTAGGAGTTTTTATTTCCATCCATTTCTTCTAGATATTCTGACCTAAGATCAACCCATTAAATGCAATGTCAGTACTATCTTTCAATGCATCTACTGGATTTTTTGTACATTTTTATTATATTTTTATCAAATATTACCTCAATAATTGATTTAATGTTTTTATGAAACATATACATCAGGGAATGGGCAAATAAAAGATATGCGTTTTTTAAAATGATTTCAAAGAGTAATTAGGGGATTGTTAATTGAAAGAAAGTACGATTTTAAGGCCAAACATTTTAAGAAATTACATTGGAAATAAAAAATGCATCGTATTTTTATGATATTTTATATTATAAAAAAAGTGAAAGGAGAAAATAAGAGTGGGTTGGGACTTGGGAGGGGAGTGTGAAGAAATTAATAAATAGTAAATTAAAATACTATTAAAGTTGAAAAATTAACATCTTTTAAAAATTATATTTTTACTAATAATTATTATTTTCCAAAAAAAAATTAGATATTATTTTATTTTTTAATTATATTTTATAAAAATAGGCTTGTTTCAGGTTTTTTCATAAAGTTTTGTAATAAATATTTTGCTGTGAGCAAATATATAAAACTAGGTTTAAAGTTCTAAAAGAAACAAAAGAAAGGACTTATATCAACTATTACTATTTAAATTTAAATTAAATTTATTACTATTATATTTTATCTAAAAACATTATATATATAAATATAAAAAAGTTAATTGAACATATTAAATAATCAACTTAAATAGTTAATATATAAAATAAACAATATTCAAATAAAACTAAAATTAACTATTCAAATAATTTATTTAAATATATAATCAATCAACATTCCCCCTCTTCTACAAATAACGAAGCTTCTTCTCAGCAGTCATCGAGAGCTTGTTGTCCTAGAAGTTTTTCCTGTTTCGATTGTACTCGGTTTCATCTTGGTTAGCGCATAAGTCTCAAATGTTTTCGTAGGCTTGATTCTATCACGTAGGTTTGATAAAATCGTTTATTAGAGTTGCGTGAGTTTGTACGTTTTTTGTAGGCTTGAATCAATCGCGTAGGTTTGATAAAATCGTTGAACGTTATCGTTGGTTTGATATCCTTATCGTATGTTGTTCACATTTCTCAAAATTGTTATTATCATTAATCCAGTTGAATATTGGAATTTGGAATAAATCGGAATATATAATTTGGAATAGTTGATCAAATCAAATGTATGAATAATATGCACGAATAAAATTTTGAATTTCGGAACAATAAAATATGTAATAAGGAATAAAATCCAAAATAAGGAATGATAAATCATAATGATTATTATATTATTTTTTAGGTGTTAAGTTAATCATAGCGTTTTATACTTTTAGCGTTTTATGCGTTTTATATTTTTAGCGTTTTATATTTTTTGCGTTTTATATTTTTTGCGTTTTATATTTAAATTTTAAGCACGTAATCTTTTAAGTAATCAGGTTTATTTTTAATTCTTATTGGTCTAGTAATTGGTATCTTAATCTCATTCTTTGTGTCCACACTTCCCCCCTTAGAGGAATTTTTAGGGTCAATTTCATAATATTTTAAACTGTTGTAACATTCTCTTCTCCTTAACTGATCAAGATGCCTACTTACTATCCCTTTATCAGTATAAACTTGAAACATGGTGTTACTCTCTTTAAGCTTGATGCTGCCTTTGCACCACGTATCATCACCCTGTTTCTTATACCAAACATAGTCTCCTCTATTAAAAGTTCGATTTCGTGGTAACGACATGAAGACTTCACCAACTTTATCCTCCAAAGGTTTTAATAAATCCCACTTTATTCTAATGTCGCGGTTAAACATTCTTTTGGACGGTGTAACTCCCGTAGTGTCATTCGGCGTGTTTCTATAGTTGAACAAAAATCTGTCCAGCGCAGTTTCTAAGTCAATCTTTATGTTTCTTTTCATATGAGCTTTAAATGTTCTCACCATACGTTCAGCTTGTCCATTAGATTGCTGATGGTAGGCCGACGTTAGTACATGTTTTATACCATAATTGCTACAAAATTTTTCAAAATCTTTGCTCGTGAAATTGGTACCATTATCTGTAACAATGGTTTCAGGTATACCAAATAGTGAAATAGTTTTATAAATTTCCTTTAACGTGAATTCAGTCGTAATACTCTTTACCGGAACTATAACCGGAAATTTACTATAAGCATCAACGATTATCAACCAATTCTTTGTAAAAAACGGACCCGCATAATCTATGTGTATCCTTTCAAATGGTTTAGTTGCTGCTACCCATGGATTTTGTATTTTCTTTGGATTGTCATGATAAATATTACAATCATCGCAACTTTTGACTTCCAAATCAATGTCGTTGACCATACCAGACCACCACATACGATCTTTGGCTAAGGATTTAATTTTACCTGCTCCCAAATGACCTTCGTGTAACGCCTTCAGTATGTTCTTTCTCAGACTTGACGGAATTATTATTTTGTCGCTTTTGTACAGACAATCTTTAATGATACTTAGTTCTTGTTCAATATTTTCATAAATTTTATTTTGGATAGGCACATTATTTCTTATATCATTCATAACTTGAGATAATTCAAAATCTTTGGATGTTTCATCACGTATTCGGTCAAAACTAAGAGGTATATCGCCAAAGTCATTTATAATCGCGATATCATCAATAACGTCATCATCAATTACTTGTGGTAGTCTTGAGAGGCAATCGGGAACAACATTGTATTTACCAGCTTTATATCTGATGTTAAAGTCGTAACCCCCCAAAATTATACTCCACTTCTGTAACCTTAATGACATGGTGCTATTATCTTTGAGCCCTTTGGTGAAAATATGGATTAGCGGCTTGTGATCCGTTATAATAGTGAACTTAGTCCCTATCAAGTATTCTTGAAATCTCTTGATAGCAAACATAATGGCCAAAGCTTCACGCTCAATATTGGTATAGTTTGTTTCAGATTTTGCTAAAGTTCTTGATGCAAAAGCTATCGGTTTTTCTTTGCCATCTTTTTCAGTGTGAAACAAAACAGCTCCTAAACCTCTTTTAGATGCATCAGTCGCAATTCCGATAGGTAGTTCAGGATTAAAGTACGTCAAAGCTGGAGGAAGACTAATCAATGTCTTTAGATCATCAAAACTTTTGGAGTGTTCTAAATTCCACTCCCATTTTTCTTTGTTAACAATCTTGTATAAAGGATCAGCTATTTCAGCGAAGTTGTTCAAAAATTTTCTGTAGTACCCGGCCATACCTAGAAACGTTGACAATTCCGCGGCTGATTTTGGTTCCGGCATTTTAACGATCGCCTCGATCTTGTCATGGTTGGCGTGGATCCCCTTGGCGTCGATGTCGTGTCCTAAGAACCTTAGACTTTTTTTGAAAAATAAGCTTTTTGCAAAATTAGGCACTAAACCATGAGATAGTATTCTTTCAAAAACCTTCTTTATGTTGTTGAAATGAACTTCGTCACTACTTCCCGTAATTAGTAGATCATCAATATAAAATATGACATCTTTCATGTCACTGAAAATTTGATCCATAATTTGTTGAAAAATCGCAGATGAAGTCTTTAACCCAAAAGGAAGTCTGGTAAACCGGTAGTACCCCCTGTGTGTAGATATAGTTAATATGTCTCTGCAGGTTTCATCGATGGGAATTTGTAGGAACGCATCCTTGAAATCTATCTTGGTGAACTTCTTCCCTTCCTTGAGCTTAGCGATAAGATCATTTATTCTTGGAAGTGGGTATCTGAAGTCCTCAAGGGCTGGGTTGACAGTGTCTTTGAAGTCGGCGCAAACCCTAACGCTCCCATTATCCTTGTAGACAGCGGTTATCGGACTTGCCCATCGGACATCTGTTACAGGCTCAATTACTCCATCTCCTATCCATCTCATAAGTTCTCTAGTAACAGCGTCTATCTTTGAATAAGGTAACCGTCTAGGTGGTATGATTTTCGGTTTGGCATCGTTACGTAGATATATCTTGACATTCCCTTTGTTGATCGGTTTTTTAGTCAGTTTAGATTCGCAATCTTTTATTAATTTCTTTATTTCATCTTCATAGTTGGTATCAATGTTTGCTATAAATTTGTTCAAAATATTACTAAAGGCATTAATCCACATACGTCCCAATAACGCATTTTTATTAGATTTAACGATCACGGCTTGCAGGTGTTTGGTGATACCTTCGTAGGTTACTTTAACTTGAGTGACGCCAATAATCTTGATTAAGTTTCCATCATAAGCTGTGAGTTGTAGAGTGGACTTTTTAAGATCTTTAATACCTATTTGTTTAGCCATATCATGAGGTATAATTGTAAACTTGGATCCCGTATCAACCTGCATAGTAACAACAGCATCATTTACTTTTAAAGTGGTCATGAACGCATTATCATTAAGTTTAAACTCAGTTAAATTGTTGATATTAAAATCACTACCATTATTATTTTGTGTAGGGTTATATTTTTCTTCAACAATCTCTTCAATGTTCATGTTACAATTGATGTTACTTTGATTCACGTCATTATATTGTAATGGTTTTCTTTGATTAATATTTTGATTATAATTTTTCCACGTATTATTTTCTCCATTATTGTTGTTATTATAGGATTGATATTGATAACCATATCGATTATTATATTGACTCTGATTTCTTTGATTGTTGTAAGACCAGGAATTGTTTCTCCCATTATAATTATTGTTTTGCCAAGTACCTCTACCATAATTGTTTGAATTGTTATTGTATTGCCAGGCATTGTTTCTATTATAATTGTTTGCATTATTGTTGTTGTGCCACATGGAGTTTCTTCCGTAATAGTTTGAATTGTTATTCGAAGATTGGTTATTACGAAAATTTCTAGAGTTACCCTCACTGTCTCGAAAAATATTGTTTTGATAGTTTCGGCTAGCACTATAATTAGGCCTAAAATCATTATAATTCCTCTTCTTAAAATCAAAATTTTCCTTATGAGTGTTACGTCCATTATAATTAAAATTATTTTCTTTAAAATTATTATGTTCATAATCATTAGAATTATTCTCATTATTACTAAAAGTACTTTTGCATGGTATTTTATCCATGTTTAAATTGTAAAATTTTTTATTTTTATCCAATTTTTTATCATTATCTACATAATTTGTATCGCTAACGTCTGGTTTAATATTGCTGCCATCTAACTCCACTCCTAATTTCATCATCTTATCTAAACCTTCGTGCTTATGTTTATTTAACTTCCTTCTAATATTATCATTTAAAGAACAAGTTATTAATTTCTCAATCATTCTTGTATCGTTATCAAAATCGCATTTTTTATGAAGTTTTGAAATTCTAAAATAAAAAGTATGGAAGGACTCCTCGGCACCTTGTACCGCTAAGTTAAAGTTCTTTATATTTACATTAATGTCCTCACTTGGAATTAACAGTTTCAATTTACCAAAAACAATATTAAAGTCTTTTAACTGTGCTTTAGAACATATCGACGTAACTTGGTCTACAATCTCAATTGGTAAGCTGCATAGTAGTGTCCTAACTTTAGATGAGTCTGACTCAATATGTCCTTCAAAGTATGTTTCTATTAAGTTAAGATAAGTCTCAGATAATTTTCCTGATAACTTGGGAAATTTAGGAACATATTGAGTGTGTGTAAGAGTTAATTTTTCGTCCATGATATAATTTTATTTGAGTAAAGTAAACTTTCAATATTTAAAATCGTAAAAGCAAAACATTGTAGTTCATTAAAATCAAATTTAAGTTGTCTAAAAATTTTAATTTTAATCAAGAGAATATGGTCCACTAAGTTTTAATAGTTTATCTATAAAAATTCTAATTCGAATTCGTAAAGAGGATTTAATCCACTAAGTTTCAATATAATTTGTCTGTGAAAAATTTAATACTAATTCGTGACTAAGTTTTTAGGAAAAAAAAAATTTTATTGATATTCTATAAGTTAAACATTGCGTAAATTTATATTTAATAATGAAATATAGGGAAAATTTTCTTTACCCTATAAATATAATGTCAAATATGTAAAGCATAAAGATATTTAAATTTTAATATTCAATAATTTTACAAAATATAAAAATAAAATTATTGTCATCAAGAATATAGGGTTTCCCATTTAGAGACATATATGCATCAATCATTTTTCGTAAAGATTTAAAATAAAAAACAATTTCGTTCGTCCTATTATCACGCACATAAGAAAATTCTTTACATATTCCCATTTCTTTCAACATTTTATCAATAATAACGTATTGAGGTATATCATAAGTTTTAAAACAAAACATCACAACGTAAAAATTGAAAGATTTAGATGAAAAAATATTTTTTATCATATAACTCCTTTATTTATATATATATATACTCTATTTTATTTTTTTTATTTTTTTTTTTACCTTTTTATAATTTTGTAAATTTGGATAAAATTTTGACTATCGAAAAGAAAAGTCAAAAAATTTTATTTGTCCTTTTATCATCTCCAATATCGAACGACGAATTTAATAAGTAATTCCTTTACCTTTTATTTTTTACAAAAGAATTCAAGGTAAGGATATTTTTTTAAACTTTTATTATTTAACTTTATTTTTATTTTTTTAAAGAGAAAGAAAAACGAAAAACGTACCACCGTAACCGGGGCACCATAAAAGAAACTAAAAGAAAGGACTTATATCAACTCTATTTAAATTTAAATCAAATTTATTACTATTATATTTTATCTAAAAACATTATATATATAAATATAAAAAGTTAATTGAACATATTAAATAATCAACGTTAATATAGTTAATATATAAAATAAACAATATTCAAATAAAACTAAAATTAACTATTCAAATTTAATTTATTTAAATATATAATCAATCAACAAGTTCAAATATAATGTTCAAATAACATTTTTATTTTTTATAGATTTTAATACAACTTATTTTTCTTTTAAGAATAGCATGGTTATTCTTATTGATTTCAGATATGAAATTGTTACTGTTGATTGATTATATATTTAAATAAATTTAATTTGAATAGTTAATTTTAGTTTTATTTGAATATTGTTTATTTTTAAAATATTTAACGTTGATTGTTTAATATGTTAAAAACTTTATATATATAGATACTAAAAAGAAATAATATAGATAATAAATAATTTTGATTTTAAAAAAGAATTAATTTAAATAGTTTCTTAAATCTAAATACTTTCTTTTATGGTGCCCCGGTTACGGTGGTACGTTTTTCGTTTTTCTTTCTTTAAAAAAAAATAAAATAAAGTTAAATAATAAAAGTTTTAAAAAAAATATCCTTACCTTGAATTCTTTTGTAAAAAATAAAAAGTAAACGAATTAATTATCAAATTAGTCGTTCGATATGGGAGATGATAAAGGACAAATAAAATTTTTTGACTTTTCTTTTCGATAGTCAAAATTTTATCCAAATTTACAAAATTATAAAATTATAAAAGTTAAAAAAAAAATTTTTTATTTAGAATAAATATAACTTGTTAACATCTTGTTTCTTTTATGGCGCCCTGTTACGTTTTTGTAAAAAAAAAAAAGAATAAAATATAGAAAATTTGCCTAAAATTAAAATAAAAAAGTATAAATTAAATTAAATTTGAAATTGATGACTACCTTATTTATTGATTTGACTACCTATTGTGACGATTGCTTAATCCATTGAGATGACTCTATTTATATGTCTACCTATTGTGACGATTGCTTAATCCATTGAGATGACTCTATTTATATGACTACCTATTGTGATGACTATCTAACCTATGGAGATTGCTTAACCTATGGAGATGACTACCTATTATGACTACCTTATCTATTGTGACTACCTAATCTACTGAGATGACTATCTAACCTATGGAGACTGCTTAACCTATGGAGATGATTACCTATTATGACTACCTTATCTATTGTGACTACCTAATCTACTGAGATGACTATCTAACCTATGGAGACTGCGTAACCTATGGAGATGACTATCTATTGTGACTACCTTATTTATTGTGACTGCCTAATCTATTGATATGACCAATGCCTAATCTATGGAGATGTTAGCACGTTCTTTCATGCAAAAAGCTTCTTTCTTCATGGTGTCCCGGCTCTGGATGTTGGACTGGAATATGATAACCAGCACCTAACCTAATGTGACAACCTAGGAAGAACTGATATGGAAGTTGAACGATAGGTTATGAATTCTATTTTGTGAGACCAATGATGATTACTTATTATTCTAATCCACGTAAGAAGAAAAGTTATTAAAAATTAAAATTTTATGCCAGGATAAAGGCATGCTATAAATTTTTAAAATCACTAAAATGTAAAATCACAATGGATATATTTGAACACACAAAAATCCTTTAAAAATTTTTTTACTTAAATTCTTAGTGAAATATTATTTTTTGATTTCTTGAATGATGACCAATTGTTGTAAATTAACAACTAATCCTAAAAATGAATTCTTAGATATAATTAAATATAAACCATTATAAATCCTAAACAAGAAGATAAAACTTTAATTTTAAATATATTAAAGTGTAATTAAAACATATGAATTAAAAGGGATTGATTTAAATAACCCTTATAAGTAATACTTAATATGATAAAAATGTTTTTGAAATAAAGCTTTTGAAGACAATGTAAAAATTAATATCATTATTTTAAAAAAATATTGTGTGAAATTTAAATTTTTTTTAAGAGAGGGAAATGTGCATAATATTTGCATATTTTAACCTCGGAGATTGAAAATAAATAAAAATAAATTAAATATTAAAACGCTACTAATTAAATATTAAAACTCTACTAATAAAAAAAATGTAAAACGCAAAAAATAGCATAAAACGCTAAAAGTATAAAACGCTATGATTAACTTAACACCTAAAAAATAATATAATAATTTATCATTCCTTATTCTGGATTAAATTTTATTCCTTATTCCATAAATTATCATTCCTTATTACATATTTTATTGTTCCAAAATTCAAAATTTTATTCGTGCATATTATTCATATATTTGATTTGATCAACTATTCCAAATTACATATTCCGACTTATTCCAAATTCCAATATTCGACTGGATTAATTATGAAACATGATAATAACAATTTTGAGAAATGTGAACAACATACGATAAGGATATCAAACCAACGATAACGTTCAACGATTTTATCAAACCTACGTGATAGAATCAAGCCTACGAAAACATTTGAGACTTATGCGTTAACCAAGATAAAACCGAGTACAATCGAAACGGGGAAAAACTTCTGGGACAATAAGCTCTCGATGACTGCTGAGAAGAAGCTTCGTTCTTTGTAGAAGAGGGGGAATGTTGATTGATTATATATTTAAATAAATTTAAATTTGAATAGTTAATTTTAGTTTTATTTGAATATTGTTTATTTTTAAAATATATTAACGTTGATTGTTTAATATGTTAAAAACTTTATATATATAGATACTAAAAAGAAATAATATAGATAATAAATAATTTTGATTTTAAAAAGAATTAATTTAAATAGTTTCTTAAATTTAAAACACTTTCTTTTAGTTACATAGAGCACTATAAAATCTAAATAATACAAATCATATTGCACCCAAACCCCAGTCATTTTAAAAACGTTATTACTTAAAATTCTTTCGATATTTATGCCTGAATCTTTTAATAGCTTAACATTTTTAATTAAAGTATATATGTTCAAAATTAGTTTTAATTTTGTAGAGTAGTTAATAAGTTATAAGGGTTTTTTGGATCTGGGGTTTGCATAAACACCATCTAGTCATCCGTATAAATTTTTTCATCTCATTTGGCATTGATCTATAATAATATTCTCAAGCACGAATATTACTGCTACAGTTGTGGGATGCATTTTAGATAAAATAAAAAATTAAACAATATTTTAAATAAATATTAGTCAATTTATATTTATATAATGTTGCCAAAGGTTCAAGCTTGATTGCCCTGTATAAACTTAGTCAAACAATCTAGTGAGGTTTCATAAACCATATCAACCTTATAATGAAGCAAAATATTTAAATTTATTACTGAATATACAATAAAATTTTAAAATATTCGAAGATTTTACAAACATTTAGGACAAAATACTATAGGTTCTTTGTAATTTTTTTATTATATCTCAAATATTTCGGATATGTTATCTACACAATTACCAAGGATAAAATATAAATTTAAATTATAATTTAATTAGTAGTAGTTAGTATCTTGAGGTTTAGCAAGCTCAACCAACTAACAGCTTTAAATTTAAATAATATCAGATATCATAAATGTTTGTAAAACTCATCATAAATGTTTGTAAAAATGACAAATTAAGATAGTTCAAAATTTGCTAAAAATTATTTGTCTTACAAACATTTTTCTAATTTGCTATAAAAAATTTATAATAGTTAAATATTTCAAAATAATTTTAGCACATAGATGGAAAATCTAAAATGTATTTTAGGGATAAATTTATATATCCTAGTGTCTAAATTTTAAAATGGGATCAACTGATCAACCTCCTTAATCTTTCAACTACCAATCCCCTAAAAAGTTTCAAATTATATTCCACTAATTTCTAATAACAAAATAATTCAACTGAACTCAAGTTAAAAAATAATAATAAAAAATAATATTAGTATTAATTTATACTAAATACTAGGGTTTTAGAACTTTTTTCTAATATCAAAAACTTTTTAATAGGCTTAAAACAAAGTTTGTAAAATTTTTTGTAGATTAAGATAGAATGAAAGTGACAACTTATTACTACACCCAAACTTTCTATTGGGCTCAATACATAAATATATATTTTTTTAATATTTATACATGTTAATTGAGATTGACTTTTTAAATTTGTATAACATAAAATGTTTTTATTTTAAACATGTTAGCCTTTAACTATGTATTTCGTTTGAATTGTTTTTTTATAATACATATATATACCTTATTTTGTATTTATTTTAACTATCATTTTTAGTTTTAGATATATTTATAGTAAATAAAACATTTTTTCTTGTCCATACAACACCACCGTTATTGATATATAACATGGTGCCCCGCTCTGTATGGTAACTCACGCACAATGATATATAAAAAAATCTCATATATATTGTGCATATGCCGATAAATATAAAAAATTTTAAAAAAAATTTTGGAATATTATGTAATAAATTATAAAAATTATTCGATATAAAGGACATACACAAAGTAAAAAGAAATCATTTTATATGACTTTACAACGACAATATATTGATGACTTATTAATAACTGGAAATAACGATGAAGCACATTTAAACAACATCAAAAAGGTGTTTGAGAGAATATTATCGTACAAGTTAGTACCTAACTTCGCCAAAAGTTTATTTTTTAAAAACAAAGTGAGGTTCCTGGGTCATGATATTGATGCCAAGGGAATTCATGCTAATCATGATAAAATTGAAGCAACACCTTCTAAGAGAATGTTCAATCAAGATATTAGAGTTAAATGGGACTTATTGAAACCGTTGGAGGGGAAAGAGAACAAAATAAACGTTACTTTACCACGAAATAGAACCCTTAACGTAGGAGATTTTGTTTGGTATAAAGTACAAGGGAAACACATGGGACAAAGTGAAAATCAATTTGAAGGAAAGTACTATGTTCCAGGTTTATACAGAAAAAGGTATTACAAGGAAACACCTGGACCAATTAAGAAAGAGAGAATGCTATAACACATTTGCATACCACGACTCTCCTAGGAAGGACTGAAGTGTGGACAAAAATATTAAAACTAATGATAAAAATATTGTAACACCGACTCTTAGACCGATTAGGCAAAAACTTGTTTATCTAAAAGATTATATAACTTAAAATATTAAAATATGTAAAAATAAATTAAATACTAAAACGCGAAAAATTAAATTAAATACTAAAACGCAAAATAAAAATAAAAATAAAAACGCTAAAAATATCATATAAAAAATAAAAACGCTAAAAATATTATCTAACAATCTTGTTGATTTATCATCCTTTTATTATTCTAACATCCAAATTTAATCAATTCTCTAATTATTCATATATTCCGATATCCTATTTAATAATGATAATTTTACAACTGGTGATATTAACAATTTTGTAAAATTGACAATGATAACGACAAGCCTACGTACTCGGAACGATATTATCAAGCCAACGATTACAACGACTATGAATGACTTGAACAATCAAAATGAACAACCATTTAAACGACAAATTTTCTATGAAAGCTCAGATGGATTATGGGAAGGCTTCTCAGAAGAAGGGGAATGTTAATCGAGATTGACTTTTTAAATTTGTTTAACTTAAATTGTTTTTATTTTAAACATGTTAGCCTTTAACTATGTATTTCGTTTAAATTGTTTTTTTATAATACACCTTATTTTGTATTTATTTTTAGTATCATTTTAAGTTTTAGATATATTTATAATAATAAAACATTTTTTCTTGTCCATACAACACCACCGTTATTGATATATAACAATACATGAAACACAATAGAAATCTCTCTGAAAACAAAGGTTTTAGAAAATTAATCAAGTATCAAAAACTCTCAACTAAACTCATAATAAACTTTTACAAATTTTATTATTTTAATTTTCCTCAAGGAATGAAATAGAATAGCAGTATGAATTTAATACCAACCCGAATGGCTTTAGAGCTCCTTTCCAATATCATGAACCTTTTACTGGGCTCAAAACATAAATATATAACAATTTTTATATTTTTACATTTTATGCGTGGGTTAAAAAAATAATAGCACTAGAAATTTCTTTATGTAGCCAAATGTTTTAGAACATCTTTCTCTTGTCAGAAACTTTTAACTAGGCTTAGAACAAAATTTTAAAAAATTTTCATTTTTTCCCGTGGAATATAATATAATGGCAGTGCCAATTTATTACTAAACCCAGAATTTTAGAACATCTTCTTAGGATTAAAAACTTTAATTAGGCTTAAAACAAATTTTTAAAAAAATTTCATTTTTATTTTTCCTCGTGGAATAAAATATAATGGCAGTGCCAATTTATTAATAGACCCAATGTTTTAGAACATCTTTCTAATATCAAAAACTTTAAACCCGGATTAAAACAAACTAGTTTAATTTTCTATATATTTTGTTGGCCCAGCGAGCTGACTCATCGGGTCAACCCGATTGATGGTCTCATGATTGGGTCGGGTTTCTTTAATGGCTAAATGGGTTTGCTCAAGTTTAATGTCATTTTTTTCTGCGTAAACCTTGCTGGGTTTTCAGCCAAGCCGACCCAACAGTTTAATAAAGCTACAGCCGTTACAGGCTATGCTTGAAAATATTTTAAATTCCTGCTAAAAAAATTTTAAAACTTAATATTAAAAAAAATTATTAGATATTTCAAATCAATGCAATTTATTAGTTATGACATATCGTTATATTTACTTAATGAATAAAATGTTGATTTTGTATAATTATTTTATAAGTCCACAGTTTAAAATATTATTATCATATGTATAAATAAAATAAAAGTAGTAATTAAGTAAATTTTACAAAAAAGAAAGAATTATTTATTTTATTTTTACCATATTTTACATGTTTTTTAATTTTATTTTAATTTTATCATTTTGTCTTTAAATTTTTTAATATTTTATAATAAATATATTTTTTATAATCATCAAATTCAGTAAAAAAAATTAAATCGTAAAATAACAATTTCTTTGAGGTTTACAAGATAATAAATCCTCCATTCAGGAAAAATATCCTCTCTTTTTAAGTATGTCATATTAAATTTTCATTAAATTTTTTAAATTGTTTGAAAGGCTTATTATGTTAATATAGACCATTCTAGTAATGGAGGACGAAGAGAGATTTTTGTTTTCACCATAGATATATTTTTTTTAAATCTCATTTTCTAGGGATAAGGAGAGGGGGCAAGGGGAGTGTAAAGTGATAATTTTTACTAACTTAAAATATTTTTTTAAATTAAATTAAAATTGTTGGTGAAAAAAAATGACATAAGGGGCAAATAAATACCCTGGCATTATCATAATTTGTGTGATAATAATCCAAAATTTGGGTCTTCGACACAAAACACGGTTTTCGACCTCGATACAATATTTGGGTCGTTTTTGGGATTTCGACTCGAAAAACGACCTCAGTTCAAACAGGGGTCGATTTTTTTGTTGACTCAAAATTTGCATCGTTTTTACAAATTCGATGCGTTGCAGAAAACATGACTGACCAGAAATCTAGGTCGTTTTTTAAAATTCTTCCAAAATATAGTTCTTTTTTTGTCGATTTAATTGGGGTTATTTTTTTAACCCGACAGAAGTTGGGGTTCTTTATTTATACCCTACATAACACTCGACTAAATCTCAAGCTATGGTATTGTATATAATTAGAAATAATAATGTCTATAAATAAAATAAATAATGATTAATAATAGTAATGAAGGAAAATCTCCTTTTTTTTTAAATTTTATTTTTTAAAATGGAATTCGAAATTAAAATAAAGAAATTATTTATGAAAATTTTTTTGTTATTTTTTTATGATATTTTTTATTTAAGAATAATTATTTCTGATCAATAAATTATCTCTGAATAATAGTGTTGTTAGACTTTGGGTCGATTTTTAAATTCGTGTTGCACCAAAATCTAGATTGAACGTTTTGGCCAAAATCACGCAAATGTAAAAAAAAATATTGGCCAAAATTTAGATAATGTAAAAAAAATAAAATTGTTGATAAAAACTTGCACTTTCTTAAATATTGACCTTTAAAAAAAATTATCTTATAATCAATTAAAATATTTTTGAAATTTTTTTAAAAAAAATATATAAATTTATATTTATTCGGAATCACCTTCAAATTTCTACCATCGATATATTATTAGTTAAAATTTTTGATTAATTATAAATATTTTTGTAAAATTTTTAAGAAAATTTAGAAATTAATATATATTTAGGATCTACGAAAAAATTGCAATTTAATGATGTATAAGCGATATATAAGAAATTTATAAATTTCTATATTTTTAAAAAAAAATTTTACAAAAATATTTTTTAAATTTTACAAAAATATTTTTAATTAATTTTAAAAAAATTCAAATATATCTTTAAACTGCAAATTTGATGGTGGTGTGGTGATTCCGAATATGTATAAATTTTTTTAAAGTAAATATTATATATCGATAGTTCTAAATATAATTATAGATTTATTAATGATGCTCAATTATTAAATAAATCAAAAGAAATAATTTATGTCCTAATTCAATCTAGAAAACGTTTTCTATAAAAAAACATATAGAAAATATTCAGCCAAAATCAGGGAAATGTAAAATAATAATTTTGTTTATATAAATATTTGGCCAAAATCAGGGACGAGAACCCTCCTTCAAAAAATGGGTTCGGGTTTGGGTTCAGTGAAAATCCAGAAAAATAATGACATTAAAATTACAGAAACATCAAATCTTTTTGTAAAATTTATTTTAATTAGTTTCACCATAAAAATATATTATAATTATAATAATAAAATACATTCAATGTTTTATGATAATTTCACAATAAAAAAAAATCTTGTACTTACAGCTGTTCACGGAAAAAGCTATGCAAATAATTTATAACAAGCTTACTCTTATTGAAACTATTTTCAACACATCAAGAGCTTAAAACATGATTTCTCTCAATTGAAACTTCTCACAAAACATTTTCAATGAAATAAAAATAAACACTCACTGGTACAATAAATAATTGATTATTCTGCACTCATCTACAACAAAACCCATATAATCTAACAATCCATATCAAACTTTCTTATCATCATCACAATGAAAGGAATCTGTCCTGCCTGTCACAAAGTTGTTAATATTAAAAAAATGACCATCAATACAAACATGGCCCTCCAGCCCTTCCTTGCTCAGAAAAGTTACTTCCACATGTTTCATCAAATATATTCATGCATAAATTAATCCCTGAAATATAACTAAATTATTCATATTTTAAATCATTAATTTAAGTATTGTGGTGCCAAGAAGATGATCAATTTACCACATATCCATTCTATAAATTAATAATAACTAAGGAATTAATCAAATGAATCCTAAACTTAGCTGATGACTTTATCCAATCCTTCATTTAAAATTTATTAGTGTAAAAACAAATGTTATATAATTACATAAGTTCAGTCATCAAAGTAACAACTCATTCCATTGCAATACAACCCTTATAATAGAATCTCAAAAATTATCTATGTGAAGCTAGAATACAACAATTATAAGTTTGGCAACTATAACCCAAATGCATAATTTATGCCCCTCTTGCCATAAATACACTAAAATTACCAAAGCCAGAAAGTTTCAAGTTCATGGCCCACCATCCTCTAGATGCCTAGGTTCAGGGTTACCATGCATAACACCTACAGATCCTCCTCCATTCTGCCTATTAAATTTATCAAGCCATCCCCCGTCTATTGTTGCTACCAACTTGCCCCCTAGTCAGCAAACTCCCAACTTACAATCATGGGCCAATGATTTTTTATCAGTACCCAATGTTTCCACCATATCCCGTATTCCGCGTGGTGCTCGCAATTCTTTTGCAGAATCCTTTAACAAGTTAATCTTATTAACAGTAAACAATCCTGCAAACCTATCAAATTGGAAAAACTTACTAAGTTTTACCAATTTCACCCTCAAAATTCCCGACAATAAAAATATCCAATTATCTAAACACATTAAAACTTCAATATCTCTGTTCAACCCTGACTCTATTCCAACATCTACACCTCAGACCCACCAATCCAATCCATTCCCTATTGCCCTTAAAGCTAAAATAGTTTCAAACAAAATAAACAGCCTTAATATCAATTCAGCCCTTCGGGTCATGACCTCTGAAGATTCCTTAGCTCCAAACAATCATATAGCCCCCGAAATCAACTCTGATGAGACGATCAAAGCTGTCAGATCTTTCAAAAGAGACTCTTCTGGAGGTCTAGATGGCATTCGTGCTATTTTTATCCAAGACATTTTAAAACCTAACATATCATGCAAAGCCCTCTTGCAGAGCCTTACCAGGTTATTAAATTTAATTCTCAATGGACCCCTCCCACCACCTATCATTCCTATTCTTTTTGGTGCCGGCCTTATAGCCCTCAAAA
Organism: Gordionus sp. m RMFG-2023; assembly: GCF_954871325.1. Taxonomy (NCBI): domain Eukaryota; kingdom Metazoa; phylum Nematomorpha; class Gordioida; order Chordodea; family Parachordodidae; genus Gordionus; species Gordionus sp. m RMFG-2023. The sequence goes on along the minus strand of NC_088775.1, from coordinate 9,976,888 downwards.
AAAAGGATGGAGGTATCCGCCCAATTGCTGTTGGGTCGTTCTTCAGAAGGACTATCTCTAAGATCATTTCCTCACGAATAAAGGAATCTCTTTCTTCATTCCTGTCGCCACTTCAGCTAGGGTTTGGTGTACCTGGAGGCTCTGAAATTTCGGCCCATCTTGCTCGCATTACCCTCTCAAATAATATTCCAGACAATGTCGTTCTAAAACTTGATTTCAAAAATGCTTTCAATACAATCAAACGTCAATATTTCGTTCCCTTGTTTTGCCACAAATATCCTCAATATTCTACATACATTCTCAACAGTTACTCTAGCCCTACTTTTTTAAAATACAATAACAACATAATAAAATCTCAGGAGGGAATCCAACAAGGAGACCCCTTAGGCCCAGCCCTTTTTTGCATCGGGATACACAAGATAATCCTGGATATTCAATCTATATCTAACCTCACTTTAAATTCCTGGTACCTCGATGACGGTATAGTCTCAGGCAACCTCTCCACAGTCATGTCCATTCCCCCCATCATCGAAAATCTCTCTTATAAAACAGGACTATCTCTCAACCTCCCCAAATGTGAGATTTGCTTCTTAAACCCTACAACATCATGGATCTACTCCTTCAGATACTGACCTCTCACAGGCCCTCACCTTTTGGGACAACAACTGCTCTCCCACCCTTAGCCGTCCCGTTTCCAGTACCCAAAAAGACTGGGATGCTCCTCTGATCGCCCGTTCCGTTGAATATCTTATTTTGAACAGGCCCTTTGAGGAAAATCCCAATAATTTGGTACTAAATGCAAACTCTGGCTACGAATAGTTGGAAGCCATCCCCAGCGCCAATCTTGGTCTCCTCATGACTGGCGAACAGCTACGTATATCTATAGCCCTCCGCCTCGGCTGTAATGTCGTAGTTCCCTCCATCTGCATCGACTGTGGTCAACCCATTGAATCGAAGGCTTACCATCCCTTGCACTGCAAGTTCACCAGTGGGTCTTTCAAACGAATATGCCATACGCCCGGATGGTATTTCTCTCATACCCTGGTCTAATGGTCTTCCGCTAACATGGGATTACACTTGCGTTGATTTTGCAGCCAAGTCTAACCTCTCATTTTCTGCTTTCGAAAAGGCAGAAATCCTTAAAAAAAATAAATACGCTGGCCTCGCCAACACTTTGTTCATTCCTATCGTTACCAATACCCTAGGCATGTTTGGAAACGAGGCCCTCAATTTCATCCAAATCATAGGGAAAAAAATGAGACAGATCTCAGGGGACCCCAATGAAGGATTTTACCTTCGCCAGCAGATTTCCCTGGAAATTTGCCGGTCTAATTTTTTAAGCATTCACTCTTCTCTTGGATGATATATACCCACCTTTTTTTTAAATATATATATTTTTTTTATATCCATTTTAATATATATTTTTTAATCCTCTGTAAATTATATAATTTATTTTATAATGTTTTTTTTTAAAATAATAAAAAAGTCGAATATCAAATAAAAAAAAAAAAAAAAATTTAAAAAATTACTAAATTTAACAAAAATAATTACACGAAAAAATGATCGAAAAATGTTTTTTTTAAAAAATAATATATAAATTTTTAAAATTAAAAAAAAAGCAATAACCCTCTGAACCCTAAATTTTAAAAATGGTAAGGGTTCAGCAAAATATTGAGGGTTCGATAGGGTTCAGGGTTTAGGTTCGGGTTCTCGTCCCTGGCCAAAATCACGAAAATGTAATAAAATTGTTGATAAACCTCCAGTTTCTGAGCAAAGTAATAAATTATATAAAAAAATATCATATAAAAATTATAGCACCAAAATTATTATACCAATAGCTCAGCGATATTCTTTAGATTATTTTAATTAAAAAAAGTTTTTATGAAAAAATATTGCAGTGCTTAATTCTTTTTATTTTGGAATCATATAATTTAAATTTAACAAAATAAAATCTCCCCGAGATTCAAATAAGTTATTAATATATTAAATTTTTATTATCATTCATTAATATATTATTAATTATATTTGTCCGGCCGCCAACTTTTATGGTTACGCCGGGCGCCGCTTATGAAAATCACTCCAGCGCATATTTTTTTTAAAAATATTTTATTCATTCTTAATCTAATAATTGTTCAATATCACTGTTGTTGTAATTTTTGAATTGTCAGGATTTTGATAAATTCTTATTTTCTAGGTATTTTAAAATCATAACTATTTTGGCGTCATTTTAGAATTTAATCAATCAAAAATCTAAAATTCCAAATGTTACCATATAATTTTACATATTTTTAAAAAGTATGCATCTATATTTAATAAATATATAAATATTTAGCATCATAATAGTAAATAATAAAAATAAAAAATCAATAGTGTAGAAATTTTTTAATTTTTATACTTAGAAAGAGATAATAAAACATGGCATTAAAAAGGTGTCCTTTGTTGAAAATCTCATCTAGAGAAATTATAATGGCTTTCAGGTATCTTCAGAGATTTAATTTGAATTTTAGGCATATAAAAGACCATCCTAGGTACAACAGATCTAACATTAAACATTTAGATTATGATAGCACACATCCATACCTTGATTCCCGTTTTCAAATTGGCAATTCCAATTATTATAATAATAATTCCACGCATATGAAAATCATAAAATTAAATGTCCCAACAAGGTGGCATAGTTAAGAGGGAAACACTTTTTCAAATTTCAAACTATGAATCTAATCTGATAGAAGAACTATTAGTATTTCCTTCAAAATTTAAAGTAACTGTCGAATTTCTTTCAGCACAAAAAGGGCCTATATTAAACTTGATATTACTTTTTAGAAATGAAATTAAAACAGATAGTAATGATAGTGATAGTTCAAAAATCATTTCACTTTAGGAAAATATGCAAAAAACTTACCTTACAATTTCCGGTTTGTGATCTGCTTATTTAGTTTATTTTTTATTATCTAGATATTGGCTTCCCTTCTAGATCCAAGATTTCAAAAATTGACTGTACATTGCTCAACTTTGGAATTTATAATAAAACATATTAAACTTATAGAGAATAATGATATTCATTTGGGTAGTAAATATAGCGATTAAGGATCAAGAGGAATTATTAAATATTTGATAAAATTGGCAAATAAACACTCAACAAATACAAATTATGATTCACGTTTGACTTAGAATAAGAATGCCACATTCTTCTTAAAAAACGTCATTCTCAAGATATAAATGTTCTAAATTTCTGGAGAGAAAAGAAGAGTGAATTTCCTAATCTTTCTATGCTCGCCAAAATATATTCCGGTGGTGTCGTAAATCTGCTCAATATTTAAAAACATTAACCCAATATTGTAGCCAAAAAAATATTATGCAAGCCTCGTTTTGTTAATAGATGTCCACCTTTCTATATCTATGAGCAAAATATCCAGGCTTGCGTAATATTTTTACTCATTTTATCAAGTCTATTTAACAATACTATAATCCTGCAACTATCACTAAGTGAAAGAGTTTTTTCCAAGAAGATCTTCATTATGCCCCAAAAATTTAAATAAAATTATTTTTATACATGATAATTATAAAATGAGCCAGGGTGGCCTAGTGCCTTATGGTGTATGCTTGGATACCGAAGGTCCCAGGTTCAATCCTGGTAAGGAACTGTAAAAATTTTCATGTTTTTAAAAAGAGATAGCATGAATAATAAATCGAGGAGATATTGAAGGAGCTTACCACCAGAAAAGGTGAAAGCTAAAAAGAAAAAATTATTATAAAATCACAATTGATTTTTGATGAGTTTTCTTTTTTTTAAAAAAAAAAAAATTTGGAATTAAAATATAAAAAGTTTATAAATACGACGATTTACTCTGGTTTTGTGTTTTCAGCTCGTCGGGTTTAAATTTTTTTTTTATTCTAAATTAATTAATTTATTGTTAGGGCCACTCCTGGATATAACTACGACGATTTACTCTGGTTTTGTGTTGTCAGTTTGTCGGGTTTAAATTTTTTTATTTATTCTAAATTACTTAATTTATTGTTTGGGCCACTCCTGGAGGTACTGCAATACCAAGTTGACCCTTAGGAGAGGGATGAGCAAGCCCAGAGCACCTCCCCAAAATCTACAAAAATGAGTTTAATATACTGGTCCCCATTAGGGGACGTACCAGATATTAAGCTGATAAGAACAGATTATTTTATTTGAGACAACGCTCTATGTTTACAATAATATATAAAAATATTGTACAGATATGGTATGTCATATAAAAAACGCGATATAAATATATAAAAAAGTGCGCGAAATATGTTCATCCAATTTGAATCGTTGGGATAATGTTCCTCCAATTCGTCGAATCGCATCGTTGGGATAATGTGCCTCCAATTCGTCGCGATGGTATAGGTCCTCCGTGTCCATGGCTTTATTCATCCTTCGCGTTGAGATTCGTCCCTCATGGCAATATTCCTGTCTCCAGATAGAATTCATTCCTCGCGGCGTCGGCAGCGGCATAGAATAACTGGGCTGTGGAACAAGATCCTACGGAATGGAATACTCCAACTGCGGCATAAGAATAATAGTTGCCACTCGATAGGGTGCGATGCGCATCGCACTTTTAGAGAATGATAGGGGATGGTAGATTGTCAATAGGAATTGCTGGGGGGATCGATGGATTCTCGGCCTCATTGAGCTGATAAGAACAGATTATTTTATTTGAGACAACGCTCTATGTTTACAATAATATATAAAAATATTGTACAGATATGGTATGTCATATAAAAAACGCGATATTAATATATAAAAAAGTGCGCGAAATATGTTCATCCAATTTGAATCGTTGGGATAATGTTCCTCCAATTCGTCGAATCGCATCGTTGGGATAATGTGCCTCCAATTCGTCGCGATGGGATAGGTCCTCCGTGTCCATGGCTTTATTCATCCTTCGCGTTGAGATTCGTCCCTCGTGGCAATATTCCTGTCTCCAGATAGAATTCATTCCTCGCGGCGTCGGCAGCGGCATAGAATAACTGGGCTGTGGAACAAGATCCTACGGAATAGAATACTCCAACTGCGGCATAAGAATAATAGTTGCCACTCGATAGGGTGCGATACGCATCGCACTTTTAGAGAATGATAGGGGATGGTAGATTGTCAATAGGAATTGCTGGAGGGATCGACGGATTCTCGGCCTCATTAAGCTGATAAGAACAGATTATTTTATTTGAGACAACGCTCTATGTTTACAATAATATATAAAAATATTGTACAGATATGGTATGTCATATAAAAAACGCGATATAAATATATAAAAAAGTGCGCGAAATATGTTCATCCAATTTGAATCGTTGGGATTTGAATCGTTGGGATAATGTTCATCCAATTTGAATCGTTGGGATAATGTTCATCCAATTTGAATCGTTGGGATAATGTTCATCCAATTTGAATCGTTGGGATAATGTTCCTCCAATTCGTCGAATCGCATCGTTGGGATAATGTGCCTCCAATTCGTCGCGATGGTATAGGTCCTCCGTGTCCATGGCTTTATTCATCCTTCGCGTTGAGATTCGTCCCTCGTGGCAATATTCCTGTCTCCAGATAGAATTCATTCCTCGCGGCGTCGGCAGCGGCATAGAATAACTGGGCTGTGGAACAAGATCCTACGGAATGGAATACTCCAACTGCGGCATAAGAATAATAGTTGCCACTCGATAGGGTGCGATGCGCATCGCACTTTTAGAGAATGATAGGGGATGGTAGATTGTCAATAGGAATTGCTGGGGGGATCGATGGATTCTCGGCCTCATTGAGCTGATAAGAACAGATATGGTATGTCATATAAAAAACGCGATATTAATATATAAAAAAAGTGCGCGAAATATGTTCATCCAATTTGAATCGTTGGGATAATGTTCCTCCAATTCGTCGGGTGTTGGGATAATGTGCCTCCAAATCGCATCGTTGGGATAATGTGCCTCCAAATCGCATCGTTGGGATAATGTGCCTCCAAATCGCATCGTTGGGATAATGTGCCTCCAAATCGCATCGTTGGGATAATGTGCCTCCAATTCGTCGCGTTGGGATAGGTCCTCCGTGTCCATGGCTTTATTCATCCTTCGCGTTGAGATTCGTCCCTCGTGGCAATATTCCTGTCTCCAGATAGAATTCATTCCTCGCGGCGTCGGCAGCGGCATAGAATAACTGGGCTGTGGAACAAGATCCTACGGAATAGAATACTCCAACTGCGGCATAAGAGAATAATAGTTGCCACTCGATAGGGTGCGATGCGCATCGCACTTTTAGAGAATGATAGGGGATGGTAGATTGTCAATAGGAATTGCTGGGGGGATCGATGGATTCTCGGCCTCATTGAGCTGATAAGAACAGATTATTTATTTTAAAAAAAAGATATGTTAAAAAAAAATATTCCAAATAGCATTTTCAATGATATGATATATGATAATAAACATATGTAATACATGCGATGTAATATGATAAGCGATATATATATATATATATGTTCTATATAAAAAAAGAATACCAGCGAAAATGGAATAGCAAAGTAAGCGATATTATAAAGACGAATATAATTAAACGCGATATAAAAGTAGAGAAGTCAATAAGACGCGCGATATTAAAAATAAATATAAATAAAAACGCGATGTCGTCTGAATCACTGCCTCCTACCATTCATCCTCCCCGAAATAAACTGATGATAGAGATTGCAAGATCCTTTAATGACGTCAGCGACGATTAGTTTCCGAAGCATCTTCCCGTAGGTCTTGGCACAGATACGCCTTATTAAGAAATCATTTTTTGCGTACCAGGAACCCAGGGACCCAACCACTATCGGCACGACATCTACCGATGAGTAAGTTTGCTTCAGAAACTGCACTATCCCTTGATACTTAGCTATCTTCTCGTTGTAAGCTGCGTCCAAAGAAGCTAAGCGATTATCAAAGGGAATAGTGACGTCGATTATAAAGGCTTGATTGCCTTTCGCTATCACCAGGTCCGGTCTCAGGAGTGTATCGTCGACGACTTGATTCTCCGCAAGAATTGAGAATTCTGCAGCTACGGTCGTTTTAAGTCGTTCGACGACGGCGTCGTGGCGTTCTACCATCCAACGCGAGTACCTCATGCAATGATTCAAGACGTGCGGGAGGGTTTCGTTTGATTGTCCACACCTCCTACAACGCGGGTCTCTTGAACAGCCTGGTCTCGCGTTTAATGGTAGTTCGTTGAGTCTAGCCCGGTGTATAAATCTCCATTCACGAAATGAGGTGTATTGTCCACTCGTGAGGAAGAAATGACTCGCCGGGTGTTGACCAACACACTCCATGACTTTGCCCTGGTTCCTCAGCTCCCGAAGTTCCCGGTCCCTCTGTGACCTCATCGCCTCTCTCAATCGCTTTACCACCAACCTACGACAATGTGGATCCAGCACAAAATCGTCCTTTGTCAACGTAAAAACTCCATCAACCAACCTCCACCTCACTATGAGCCTCAACGAAGCCTGACGGGCCCTTGTCCATGCATTCCTATAGGGGTTTGCTGAGTTTTTGAAGCGCTCATCATTTACCCCAGATAGGTAGTCTGCGATGTCAGCCGATGATACATCCATCAGGTGCTTTCCAGTCCGACTGGCGACGGTGTCTCCAAGCTCTGCAAGGGCCAACTCTTTGACGAGGGGATCCTTTGAGGTCAAAAGCTTGAAGGCGTTGTCGATCCGATAAATATCACTATCCTCAGCCATCAGCGGGATTCCGATAGCACCTAACTTCCGCGACCCGTACAGGTAGTTGTTAGCCGCAGATAGGGGAAGAGCTAATAAGGACTTTAGTATTATACGAATCTCCTTGTCCACCTTGTCGCAGGCCGTCTTCGCGAGGAGGTCACATCGCATTGGAAAGCTTAGCGTGGGAAAGACAAACGTTTTGATGGCGTCTATCTTCTGCCACGGGGCTAACTTAGATCCGCTGATTTTCTGGGTAATCTCCAAGGTTCTGTTATTATTATCATATTTATCACAAAGGAACCCTGTTGGTTTACCCAGAAAGGCTTCCGACTCACCTTCTTTCAGGCACCTGAGCCGACCGCTATTGATTTTAAAGGTGCTTTCGCGGACCCCGACTGGAGCTTGCCCACTAAAATGCATAACGGCGCACTTTCCAGGATTTAGCGATAGTCCAATTCTTTCGCAGTCAGAAGCCACGATATCGAGTCTCCGCTGCAGATCTCCGGCGCAGCCCGTCAATAACACAATATCGTCTGCGTATGCAAGAGTGGTAGAGTCAATCGGATCAGTCTCTTGCCTTCGCAGTAGCGGATCTATGGCGATGTTGAATAAGATGCCGGAGAGCGGACATCCTTGCTTAACGCCCGAGTGGAAGGTTATCTCCTCCGTAAGCCCGTTGTTGAGGATGAAGCGAGTTCTTGACCCATTGTATAGATCCTTCACCATGTCAACCACACGCTCATTAGCCCCAACACTCCTGAGACCAGATAGCATCGCCAGATGGGGTATGGAATTGAATGCGCTTGCTAAATCGAGCCAAGCCACGCACAACTCCTTCTTCGATCTTCTCGCCTCCAATATATTGTTTTGGAGCACGAAGTTATGCTCGAAGACCCCATCATAGGGCATGAACCCTTTCTGCCCTCTGGAGATAAGGCCGTTATCATCCACGTGAGTAGATATCCGCTTGGCTAGAAGACCAGTATACGTTTTGTATATACAGTTGTTTAACGATATCGGTCTCCAATTGAGGATATCTGCTTGATCACCTTTCTTGTGGATGAGCACGGACACAGACTGCTTCCAAGAGTCAGGAACCCTACCATGCTTGAGGCATACATTGAAGATGTGGGTTAACAATGTAGCCTGCGGGTCAAGTCTCCTCCAATTGTTGAAAGTCAGTTGATCAGGACCCGGAGCAGAGTTGTTGCCACGCTGTAACTGGAGGGATACTTCCTCCGCTGTAAAGCTGGTTATCTCCAGTGATGCCATCTCCGGGATGCCGTAGATTGACGTATCACAGCTCGCTGCTATCCCGATTGTTGATTCGAAGTGGGCTTGCACGGTCTCGCGGATTATATTACAGCGAGGGGAGGAACCTTCAACAATATGGCGGACTGCCCTTTTCCGGTTAATGTTGTAAAGCTTTTGGACTGCTTTCGCGTCACAAGCGATATTGTTGCGGTCCACCGGATTACCTGAATTCTCCGTGTTATCATTATCATTTCCAGGTGTCCGGACTCTGCAACCTCGAGGCCGTATCCGTAGTATTTCGTGGGCCGTCGAGATCAAGTCGTCCATGACCGCAGTAAACGAGGTCCAGTCTTCCTCTACTGCAGGTGTATTCAGGAACCTCTCTATTCTCTCAACAAATGGCAGCATCGGAGTGGTGTCCCGCGGTGTTAGCATGGAACTCCTTGTTGATGGAGCTCCCCTCCTTGTTGATGGAGCTGCCCTCCTTGTTGATGTAGACTCCTGGGATACAACCACGTCAACGTCATCATCGGTACTCAACGCCTCATATTGGTTCGTAGCTAATGGTATCCCAATGACCGAGTTGAGACGATTGGACGAACGGGTCGGGAAGAAGACACGACCAATGGGAGGCCTAGTGCTGCGATTCGGAGCAGGCGAAGAGGGACCATGGATTTGTGGACGAGTTCTGGCTCCTGGAATGATACCATCCGAGTTGGGTCGATTGGACGGATAGTTCGGGAAGACGACACGACCAGTGGGAAGCCTAGTGCTGCGATTCTGGGCAAGCGAAGGGGGACCATGGATTTGTGGACGAGATCTGGCTCCTGGAACGATACCTTCCGAGTTGGGTCGATTGGACGGATGATTCGAGAACAGATTATTTTATTTGAGACAACGCTCTATGTTTACAATAATATATAAAAATATTGTACAGATATGGTATGTCATATAAAAAACGCGATATTAATATATAAAAAAGTGCGCGAAATATGTTCATCCAATTTGAATCGTTGGGATAATGTTCCTCCAATTCGTCGAATCGCATCATTGGGATAATGTGCCTCCAATTCGTCGCGATGGGATAGGTCCTCCGTGTCCATGGCTTTATTCATCCTTCGCGTTGAGATTCGTCCCTCGTGGCAATATTCCTGTCTCCAGATAGAATTCATTCCTCGCGGCGTCGGCAGCGGCATAGAATAACTGGGCTGTGGAACAAGATCCTACGGAATAGAATACTCCAACTGCGGCATAAGAATAATAGTTGCCACTCGATAGGGTGCGATGCGCATCGCACTTTTAGAGAATGATAGGGGATGGTAGATTGTCAATAGGAATTGCTGGGGGGATCGACGGATTCTCGGCCTCATTGAGCTGATAAGAACAGATACTACACTTTGATCTTAGCCAAGAGGCCGAGAAGCGATAAACTATTCACGGGAAACCCATTTCAAATATATGCGCTTTTTATTAATCCTTGAATCTAGTTGCATTGAAGTTTTTATGAGAGAGGAAAACTTCAATGGATAGTCTAATTTATGATTCAAAATTAATCTTAAAAATTAATATTTTATAATTATAAATATCATCTGAAAAGGTTACTATTCTATTAACAATTATTTTTTATAATCTAATATAACCATTTTAAAAACGAATACTATCTATTTTACATTTATTTATCGATAAATATTATTGATTAACTAGGAACATTTGTAAATATAATAATATTAGATATTTTTAATAAATTAAATTTCTTTAGATAATATCATTTTTGAGCTATTGCTTTTTATAATTATAATTTGCATTTAAAAATAATTATATTTGTCATGTTGGTAATTTAAAAAGATTTTTTAATATTTTTCCGACAATATATAAGTTATTTGAGTGTTAATAAAAATAATACAACTATATATGATTTTGGATCTTTTTATAAAAGGTCTTTGGTATATTATTTTTTATTTTGAAATATAATAATATATACTGCTAAATGATAAAACAAAATGATAATGACCAAACTCAATGAATCTGCAACTCAAATAAATTTTTTAATTGGAAGATCTATATAAAGATAAACAAGTAGGTAGGATTAAAGTTTAGAAAGATATGGGTTAGGGTCAATTATGGGGTTAAAAGGAATAGGATGGGGAGAAGATATATTTTAGAGGGTTTTAATAAATTTTAGTCATTTTTATAAATTGTATCTGACAGGTCATGTGTTTAAAAATAATTTCCTTGAACTGGACCATAAATAAAATAGTAGTGCTGTAAACATTTTTAAAAAAATCGAACGCGTTCACGTTCAAATTCAAAAAAAGGAACGCGTTCAAGTTCATGAACGCGTTCATTAGTTCAAAATTTTATGATAAATTTTTTTTTTAAATTTAATTTAATATAAATAAATAGCCTTATATTTTTCAACACAATATATTAGCCATGATAAAAAATAATAGTTTTATTTTGATAATATAATTATAAATACAATATAATAGAGCGATAAAAAAATAAATTTATAAAAAAATTTTCTTATTAATTTTTAATAATAATTGCTTTTCAAAATTTTCATCTGATAGGCATGAACGCTTGGCAGTTAATACAGCGTTAGCGATACTAAAAACTCGCTCAACAGGGGCAGATGAAGGGATTGCGGTGTTATACTTGATAAATAATTCTTTTAAAAGGGGGAATTTATTAAAAACATTTAATGTTTTATCCATTTGTTTCAAAAAATTGAGCTATGTTATCATCCTCCAATCTGCCCACTTCTTCCTCGTCAAAAAAAAGAAGATATCTCGGAATTGACAGTTCTTTCATTATCAATTCTTGGGGTTTCAATGCCTTTTTTCAAAAGAGCTATAAGTTTATTCTTTAAAGGTTCATTTTGTGGAAGCTTTATCCAAGGCCATTGAAGCTTGAATATCGGATGTATAATTGCTGAAAGAAGATATTGATCTTCATATATATGTTGAAATCTTTAAAAAAAATAAAATATATGTAATTAATTTGATAGTGATAGGTTTAATACCTTTTATTAATCCCATTTAATACAGCATCTATCAATGGTTGACCATATTTTAGACCACTGAGTTTGTTTAATTTTATAATAACTATTGTTATTGTCGGGGTCAAATATCCCAAATGCATCTCTTCCTCACTTTCTAAAATAGTGAGAGCTGTTGCAATAGGCTCCATGATCTATTTTAATATTTAAAAAAATTCATTATAATATTTATTCTAAAAAAATTTATTAGGACTTACAATACAGTACTCTTCCAAAAAAATTTTATCATTGTTTGAGAGTCTAGCTAATCCTCCCATATCACAGACTTTGTCAAACAAACTAGAATTTTCTTTTACTAAGGAATCTATTAATTTCAAAGAATTATAATAAGAATTCCATCGGGTAATAACAGGCCTAATAAGTAATCTTGACAAATTACTCGTTAAGTCTGCAGCAAATGATGTTGACTGATTTTGTTTGTTCCATAAACTTTTGCATTTATCAAATGCACTATTTAATATTCTTTTAAAAGATACATCTTCTAATGCTTTTTCAGGATCAACACTTGCCACTAAATTAAGATTGTGGCAAGCACAAGAGTGATGTTTGGGGAGATAGATAAAGTTTTCCTCCCTATTTTGATTTTCAAACACCTCATTTAATGATAATGATTCAATTTCATCTTCCTCATCTTCAGATATTTTCTCAAATAATCTATAATTTTTTTTAAATATAAAAATTAAAATATAGACTATTTATTTATACCTAAAGGCCTTTAAAAAGTTTCTTGCATTATCAGTGACACATAATGTTACCTTATTATGTATTTTAAATTTCTTTAGAAGGTTTGAAATTGTTTCAGCTAAATAATCATGTGTGTTTGCTAGTTAGCCTTAGGCAAGCTAAGCATGCTGATTTTCTTTCTAAAGTGACAGCATCTAACCAGTGTACAGTCATGCCTAAAAACGAACTAATAATATAAACAAATTGATATATTCAAAGTTTAATGTACAAAATACCGATGGTATGATGACCATGAATCTGCTGTGATGCAAAGAATTGTTTGATTGCCTAAACAAGTTAACATTTTATCTATCATGATATTATAATCTTTTGATATTTTTGACACAAGGGTCGGGCGTGACATAACCTTTTTATTTGGTTGTAATGTGGTTATCATTTTTACAAAAGCAGGTTTTTCAACAATATTAAAAGGCTCTAGTTCTTCTATAATGAAGTTAATTATAGCATCATCAATTTGTGATTGAATCACATTTGATGCATTTTTTTTATAATTTAAGAGTGTCTGTTGTTTAAATTTCTCAGCCTTTACTATTTTTTTAAATTGTATCACTATAATTTGTTAAATGATCATTAATTTCTTGCATCATACTATCATGAGAACTCTGTAAAAATTAAGGAATTTTTGATAAATTATGCTACAGATAATATTATTTTATTAAATTAAATTGGTAATAGCAAAGTTATGACTTATAAAATAATTCTAAAATCAGTGTTTGGCAGTACCACAAATACTTGTATCTAAGATACAAGATCCTTTTGTATCTTGTACTCAGTACTTTTTGACATTTTTAACTAGTCTGAAGAGAATCTTTTTCATTTTCTTGACAAAAGATATATTCTTTTTAATATTTATGTTTTTTAAATTTTACATATCACAGTATACATTTTATTTTCCCTATTTTAAATACATTGACAAACAAAATTAGCTCCCATAAAAATACTAGTTTCCCTTTCATATCTATGTTAAGAATGGACTAATACTAATATTAAAATGCCTTATTATAATTAACTCTATATATATTATGTAATTATTTTTACTTAGAACAATTAAAATAAATTATTAACTGGCTATATAGTTATACATATTATATAATACAAAATAATTAATGTTACAATCAGATGTCTTTTTAAATTGGAGCTTGAAGATGTTAACAATGATATAATACTTTTTGGACACATTTTACATTTGGTAACTATTGAATTACCTTTTGATTTTAAAACAGTGAAATATTTTTGATATTTGGGCCATGGTAATTCTAATTCATCTAATATAGAATTTTGATTTTCAGAATCTGATGATGAAATATTTATATCCATGCAAATGCTAATCTATTAAATTAAAATATAAAATATTCAAATTAATAAACTTTAATCTTATCTTCTCTAGCAGTAGCACGTTATGGTACGTTAATTGCAATATGAAAGAGGAAAAAGTAAAAACAGCTGATTAAAAAATATAAGACTTTTTTGTTTAAAAATTGGATTAAATATTAATTTTTCAAATAAATAAAAATATAAGACTTTTTTGTTAAAAAATGCGGATTAATATTAATTTTTCAAATAAATATAAATAAAAAATGTTTTTAAAATTGAACGAACGTAAAATTGAACGCGTTCATCAAAGAAAAGGAACGCGTTCACGTTCAAAGTTCGTCAAAAAAAAGGAACGCCGTTCATCACCTTTTTTCAAAAAAACGAACTTCGTTCACGAACGCGTTCTGAACGCGTTCGTTTACAACATAAAATAGTCATGATTTTTAAATGAAATTCCAAACCTAATGGAATGGGCCATACCAAAATTTTCTGCTTAGAAATATTAAAATTATTTTTTATATTAAATTATGAATTAATTAAAGAAAACATTCCTAAATGCAAGAATATTGTTATAAAATTATTAGAATCAAATGTCTCATGGATTGTTGGAAGTATGTGGCCTGTAAGAATTTTTTACATTGAAACTATAGAAAAGAGGCATGATAAATAGAAAAAACTAATTACCATATATTTATTAAAATTCCACTATTATATAATTGTAATTTGACTTTACGAAAAATATTTTATCTTGATTAGTATTTCCTATTATATATTTATACATAATTGAAAAATGAAATATTGTAAAATTATATCATATGCACATAAAAGTATAATGATTTTAATGTAATAACTATAACAATAATAAATAAGGATTTAAGTTATTTATCGTAATTTAATTAAAACTACATGATAAGCCTTAAAATTTAGTGTATAGTATCTGGTGTTTTAAAAAATATAAATCAATATATTTTTTGTTCAAATGGTGCATGCAAAGGTCTGATATGAGTTAAGGTTAATCTAAGGTCAATAATAATAAGAAATACAAATACTAATCCCATATTGGTTGAGAAAATTTAGATTAATTTTAGAACTAGGACAATATTTGATAATAAGATACAAATACTAATCCCATGTTGGTTGGGAAAATTTAGATTAATTTTAGAACTCACCATTTGATGAGTTTCAACTTAAATTTGATTTTCATAAACTGCTTAAAATTCAATAAGATTTTTTTAAGAAAAATTTGTGCAAGCTAAAAAGATTTTTTGAGTTTTTATTAGTCATTTTTTTATAAAAAAATATATTTTTTGATCTTTAAAATAATTTTTATGAAAACTTAAATTTTTATTATAAAAAAAGGTCAAAAAATTATTTAAAATAAATATGAATTAAATTTTTCTAAAAATATATGAATGTTACGAGTTTATTTTATTTAATTTAGAATAAATCAAAGTTACAAATTTAATTTAATTTATTTTAAAATTTTACATCTATTATCAAACTTGCGTTTTTTTTATTTTGAAAAGATGATGAGATGATATGTACGTCTGTACATCCATCTCTCTCTTCAGAAATTTAAACTTTATGCCCTTATTTTTTAATTTAAAAAGTATTTTGAAATAATAATTATTCATAAGATTGTTTTTAGTAAAAAATGATTTTTTGAGCCTTAAATTTTTAGAAAAAGATCTCTTCATCACATCCTTGAGTATTATTCTAGAATGAAGACGTTTAGTTTTATATGACTTCTCT
The DNA here is from genome assembly GCF_954871325.1 of Gordionus sp. m RMFG-2023. Taxonomy (NCBI): domain Eukaryota; kingdom Metazoa; phylum Nematomorpha; class Gordioida; order Chordodea; family Parachordodidae; genus Gordionus; species Gordionus sp. m RMFG-2023. The sequence goes on along the minus strand of NC_088775.1, from coordinate 9,961,057 downwards.
TAGTGTTACTTATAATTGTCTTCAAATTTATAAGACTCAATTTTTTTATCGCATTTAGTAAGAGTTTTTTTAATTTTATTATTTTTTTTTAATCTTTGTTTTATTGTTCTCTTTAATGTTTATTTCCTTTTTTTCTATAATCACGAATATTTCAAATTTTATTATATAATTTATCTCTTTTAGTTTATAAGAATCTCTTTCATTTTGAATATTTGGTTTTAATTCAATATTTTTCAATTTTTTGTTACTAAGAGATTTATTTTTATTAAAACGATTTTCTTTTATTTCTGTAGGATTTTAATGTACACAATGCTTCATCATAACTTGAATTTAACTCTCTTGGAAGCACAGCTTTCATGACTAAATATAACATCTGGTAAATTACCTTTTAAGCTTAGAGTATTCTTACTATCATGAAATTTTAAATAATCTTCTAATTTGTCAATGGACTTTGCTTTATGATTATTGTCCCATATAGGTTTATTCATAATTTAGAGATTTATCATTAAAATTTTTTAATTATTCTTCACTTTTTCAAATTAATCATTTTTTACGTGTTTTTAGAATGATATAAATATAACATTCCAGAACTTTTTATCTAGTTGTCTATGTTCCAGTAGCTAAAATCATATTGTCTGTGGATTTAGAATATTTTGTAAGTCATTATAGCCCAATTTTATAGTTCGTCTAATTTGATATATACCTCATCTGGTAGTCTTCTTGTAAAGGAACCTATTTTTTCGATGTCCGAGATCTGAGTGTCCTTGAAGATGTCTTCGAATCTACTCGAAAAAATATCGCCATTGCCTGAGTATATTGGAAATTCAAAATTTATATTAACATTATTATTGGGAATCTGTTTAATATTTATTTACGATTTCTTCGAATATGTAGCGGAACTGCCACCATGAAGTTTTCTAAAAATATATGAATGTTACGAGTTTATTTTATTTAATTTAGAATAAATCAAAGTTAATTTTATTTTATTTAATTTATTTTAAAATTTTACATCAAACTAAAAAATCAGGCTTATATAACAATTTTCATATTAATATATGAAATAATCAATCTACACAATTTATATAAAAAAAAATCAATTTATATAAACATAAAAAAAAACAATTTAAAGGTTATTATTAATCGGTCATATCAACATGAATAATAAAAATGATTATTTTAAAGTTGTTTAGGCATAATTTCAATATGTCAATAATTAATGTAAGCTAAAAAAAATTCACAACATATTCTTTGTCTCTGAACTTTATAAATTATTTTGGTCAAAATGTGAATATAAATACTGAACATGTTATAATTTCATTGATAGCACAACCTCTAGAGGTGACAAGGCATGCCAATTTTTTAGAGTGAATGTAAAAAGTCTACATGAGAAGGAGAAAGGTTTGGAGCTATGGGGGTGGTGTGTAGGCTAAGTGGTAAGGTAAAAATAAACACCTTGAATTGACAAAAATAACTGGTCAACAGACTCTAATTTATTAATAAATATTTTATTCAATTTTGATGATTTATTATATTTTATACCAATCTTTCTCAGATAACATTCAAGTGTTAACATTGAAAAGGTAGGTAATGATGTCCATTTTAAAACCATTTCAAAAATTATATTTTCTAAGTGTAGGCTATTGTGGAATAAACATGGGCAAACTTCAAACTGTGCAGCCACTTTTAAGGAAAACATGGGAAGATATCATATTAAATCGATTATAATAAGATGAAACTCTCTTTATAACTCCTTAATGAATATTAATTAAGAAATATGATATTTATATATATGATTTTGTAGGTTATGGAATCGATTTCTATGGGTCTTTTATTTTAGAGAGCGAAGAAAAAATGCATTTGGGATACTCACACGATTACTATTATTATATTAAAACTTAAAAAAATGGCTTTAAATAATTTCAAATGTAAGCCGCTTATTAATTCAATCCAGCAAGGCATAGATAAAAGGTATACTATACAGTTCAAATATTGATTACCATTTAAATTTGATTATCTTTTATTTTCAATAGATTCAAACACATCTATAAAGATGAATATAAGCTATTTAAATTGAATTGGCCCTAGATAAAATTAGAGGTCAACAAATAGAACTTATTTCCAGTTTGAGAAAAGTTCTTGATAAAGAAAGAACAGACTTAATTCCTTTATCCAACACACATACCAGAATATTTTCTGATAAAGACAAATTTGATAAGGAAATGAAGGAATATCCTTGTGAAGATGATCTATTAAGCTTTTTTCAAAATATAGATTATTTAAATATTTTTAATAAATTCCCCGAAATTAAAATTTTTTATTTATTAAATATAATACAACTCCTCCATCCTCTGCGTCAAACGTGTTATATGTTTACCTGTCTCGGTAAATCAGACCCAAATGCTATGGCAATCCAAACAGTTAGATTATTCGACCTTATTACAATAACTTATAGTTTACAAATTTCCTTCTCATTTGTAGATGGGCCATGGCTTCACCTATTAAATCCACTGGCATATCTCAATAGGCTGATAAAGGAGTTGTGGGAGAAGTTGACGGTTTTTCTCCAAATATTCAATCTTATAATAGAAACTTGTGCACTTATATCATAGTTGAACGTGACACTAAGTCCATTTATTTTGGCTATAATTGTTGCCCCCTTATTTAATCCATCTGTCCAAAGGCTATTTATTGAATCACTTGAGAGAAATTCACTGGGTTTAAATTCCGATATACAGGCTTACTATGGCAGCACACTGCTAAGTGCCCTGTTCTTTGACATTTTTGTCTTTAGCTGGGCATAAATATTTTTCATGCAAACTTACTATTCAAATTAAATCATTAAGCATTCTTAGTAGTTATAAGTTGAAGATATCAAATTAGCTCGCAGGATTTTAAAGGGTTATTTCAATTAAAATATATTATTCTCTAAAAATTAATTTTTTGGGTATTAAATTTTATTTACCACCCTCTTGAGAGATTAAAAAATATCAGAATTATTCCTAAACAATTATATAATCTTTCAAATTTAAAATAATTTAATTCTCCACCATTCACATACAATTTTTTTTCCAATCTGCAAAATCTAAGCCAGGCAGCTCTGCAAAATATTATAGAAGAATGCGTAAATGATTTTTTTTTTATTCACAATTCTTTTCTCCCATAGAACAATGAAACTTAATTTATAATCTCAACAAGTTAATTCAGAGCTTGTAGAATTCTAGTTTGAAAATTATGAGATGCAAAAATGCAAGTCTATATAGAATAAATAAACAATATAAGTTAACAAACAAAATTATGAATAATTACCCACAATGATAAACAATGAAAATAATTAATTTTTTAGAAAAAATAAAATTGCTCTAGGACACAAATTATACAAAATTTTCAATCAATCAAAAAAATTTTATTTACATTATATTTAATAAATATTTAACATATTAATTTACATTTAAACATGTGTGATCTATCAAAAGGCTAATTTTTTCATAAGTAAATATACATGATCATCCAATTCAAACCCATGTAAATTATTTGCATCTCCCTGAAGTCTCATTAATAAGCCACCAAAAGACACATAGGCTGACAGATGACTAGCAGGTTCATTTGAGGTCTCGTCACCATCTATCCTATAAATTATGCCATACATAACATATTCAAAGGCATCTGCCTTGCTTGGTATATGAGTTGAATCAGGGCCTTCACCTAATAATTAGGAAATATATATAATTTATCTACATCATTTCACAAAATAGACAATTGAATTTATACATTTCAATTTATATGCAATAGGAAGCAAAATTAATATTTTATTATAAATAATATCAGTCTTATGTCATTTTTTTAAAAATCAGATATTGTCCTTTATCAATTAGATGATACTATAATTATGTATGGAAGAATTTGATGGTTTATATTAAGATCCTAATGAATTAAATAAATTTTTGTTTAAATTGGTATAATTATGTATACAATTTAAAAAATTGAGATTTATTTTATTGAATAATAAAACCAAAAGTGATTCAAGGTTTAATTAATACATAATGCTTGATGAGCAATATTTATATATCATCTAATGCATGTTACATAACTAAATCGAATTGCTTATACCTATCGTAAGAGGATCATATTCACCGTCATCTAGAAGACCATCTTCTCTTAATGTAGTTGCAATTACTAATCTAAATTTATCAGCAAGTTCTACGGGATAAATTTGAGAATATACATCTAGAATCAAATCCATTTTGAATGATTCGCTTTCACAAAATATTCTAGATACTCTATCAAATTTTTTACCATCAGGATCAATGTCTTTCACATCAAAAATATCTTCAAATAACACTCCAGCCATAGATATAAATTATGCGACTAATATAAAAAAGTATGACAGAACATTTGACACCTATCATTCATTTAAAAAATCAGGATTTGTGTATCTTAAAGAATTAGATAAATTTTTAATTTTAATCGAACAGTGGTCATTTATGGAGATTACCATTGGGGTATATATAAAATTTGATATCTTTGTATTTTAATCGCTTTTTTCATTAAGAAATTTTATTAACCATGATGGAAAATTTAAAAATAAGAAATAAAATTTAACTAAATTTAATTTATAAATGAACATGTATCATTAACATTAACAATTTCATTTCTAATTACGAGGCCGCTGTGAATATAAAAGATTCTTAAAATGGTAAAATCATAAATTATAAAACTTTTTGTAGAGGTGTTGTAATGCTTAAATTATTTTTTTTACTAGATGCAAAAGTTGAAAAAATGGCCATAATTAAATTTTATATGGGCGGGCTTGTGATAAAATTTTTCTATATAAAATTGGCAGGCGGTAAAAAAAATTCGACTAAAGAGCGAGCAAGTAATTCTAAACTATTAGGCGGGCTGATCGGCATATTTTTTAGGCGGACTGCGCGGGAGGGTTAAAAAATTTTTAAACATTGGGTGGACGGACTTATGGGCTAAAAACTAAATTATGTTCAAGAAAAAATCATTTTGTTTTTTTAAATTAATATAAAATTTTAAAAAAAATGAAAATAAGAATTATGAAAAACTCTCGGATACCTATCGCCCTTTAGCGTTGGATATCATGGCGCGTTTTTTTATATAACAATGTTAATCCTAAATAAATAAATTGAGTTTGTTCATAAGTGGCATAACTGTTATTTATTAAAGAAATCTCGAGGTTTAGGCAATTTTTTTTTGACTAAAATATTGAGTCAGCCGTTTTTAAAAATCGGTTTAAATCGAGCCGTCTAACAACACTTGTTGGATATCATGGCGCTTTTTTTTATATAACAATGTTAATCCTAAATAAATAAATTGTCTATGTTAAATTAAGAACCTGTTGTCACTCAAAACTGTCTTACAATTTACAAAAAATAAGTCAATCATCTCCATATTGTCAATAGTGATAATGAGTAAAGTCGTGGCTTATAATGTTCTAATAAATATAATTGGATTTTTTTATTCAAAATAATCCCTATATAAAAATAGACGCCTCCCAACCGATCTAAATCACACTTATAGAAGAGAATACAATTTTAATAATACATATAGACGATAGATAATATATTGCTCTTAAGATTATATAACAGCGAAGAAGCGTCTATAGAAGCAAGGGAAGCATTGCTTCCCTTGAAATTTACAAAATTTTTAAATAAACTTAATATAATCTTTATACTATGCTAAATAAACTAAACTGGCTTCGTTAAAAAAATCAATATAATTTTTATAACGTTAAAAAGATTAATATAATTTTTATAACGTTAAAAAGATTAATATAATTTTTATAACGTTAAAAAATTAATATTATTTTTACTATATTAAGAAATATTATTATTTTTATACGTTAAAAAGTACTATTATTTTTACTACGTTAAAAATTTTACTAATTATTTTTACTACGTTTAAAAAAATATACATGAGGGAAGCAAATTTAATATTGCTAATTTTTTTTAATAAATAAAGAGAAAATCATGCCATGGTATTGTGTAATTTTACCATTAAAAAATAAGCATTAGGGAAGCAAATAAAAAAATGCTTATTTTTTTAATAAATTTTTTTATATAATATTTTTTTCCTTATTTTTTTAAAATAAAAAATTTTTCGTTTTTAAAATCCTTAATTAATGTTTAATAATTTTAATTGTATTATTGAAAATTTATTAACATTATTACTTAGCTCAAGAAATTTTGATGCGAAAAAATTCATTATTGAAAAAGAAAAACCAATTTTACAAAACTTATTGCATCCGTAATTTTTCTATCGATAAATATGAAAATTATGAATGGCTCGCTGGAATTTTCTAATTCTCTATATTGTTGGTCATACCTATTATTTCCAAAGGAAAAATATGCTTAGAATGATAAAGGATTTTCAGATTTGAATAATTTTTCAAAGGCAGTTAAACGGCAAAGAATCAACCGCTCATTTGCAGTCGATGATTCAATTTAAAACATTTGGCCAAAATTGTATTGAAAATATGATAGATTCGATGAGCAAAATATCAATCGAACAGCATAATTCTAAAGTCAAATCAAATAGAGAAATATTGAAAATATTGATCAACTCTATATGTTTTCTTGGAATTCAGGAGCTCGTATTGCGTGGTGATGATGAATCTTCTAATTCAGTAAATATAGGAAATTATATTGCATTAATTTATTTACTTGCGGAAAAAAATTTACTATTGAAACATCATTTAGAAATAGTGTAGTTTTTATTGTACTATCATTCAAAATGATTTGATTAATTCTAATTCATATGTCTTACACCAAAAAATATTAAATTCGTCGAATTGTTAGATATTAGTAAATTCCAAATAATCAATTTCCCAAAATATTTATTAGATAATTTAAACGACACTTATTCTCAATTTTTTGACTTACACAGCTGGAAACCGAATTAAAGGTAGTGTTTCGGGATGTTGAATTTAGAAAGAAAAAGAATATTAATGAAATACTTGAATTTTTAATATGCACCGATTTGATGAAAAGTTTAAGAGTTTTTTAAATTATGCAAATTTATCATAACTTTGGCTTTAACAATAGCAAGCGCAGAACGGAGTTTTTCATCTTTAAAAAAAATCAAATCTTATTACAGAAACAGGATGAGCCAAAATCGATTATCGAATCTTTCTTTGATTTCGATTGAAAAAAAATTATGAAAAAAATTTAAAATCTAGCGATAACTTTTATAATGCAGTACTTGATAATTTTACTCAAAAACAAAGACGAATACCACTTATTTATAAATCTTATGTTTTTATGGTTTAAGTTTGACTGAAGTAAAATTAAAAAAATTTTTTTGATTGCTTTCCTAGTAGTAAACTTGACGCTTCGTCACTGTTATATAGTATACATTTTAATCATAATATCGTTTATTATTAAACGTGATTGTTTAAAAGCAAAATTGAATTATTGTAATCTAAATAAAAGATAATAAAATAATTAATATTAAATTTAAAACAATAACATAATTTATAGTTTCCTTTATTCATAACTTACCATAATAATTTATACAGTAAAACATTATAAAATTAAAGTTTAAAATAAAAAATAATTAAAAGAAAAATTAAAAAAGTGACAAGTGATGACGAATACAATTGTTTATTTATCTGAAATTCGCATCATCCGATAATTTAAATTACAATTTTTATGAACTTTAAATAATTATTAAATTTACAAATGATTACAATTAACTTCAAAAATTATATATACAAAAGAAATTAAATAGCGCGCTATCTTTTTAGGTAAGTATAAACATAAAAATTTAAATATAATATCATAATTAATTATAATTTGTTATTTAATTTTGAAATTGAAATATATTTTCAATTTATAATTTATATTTTCATTTGTATTATAAACCTAAATCACTTGTTAATAATTTAAAATATCATCGCCTATGGATATCCAAATCGTTGAAAGTGATTCAGTCAGACAATGATATTAATGAAATGGAAGATACAAGGGAAGAAAATGTTCTTAATAGCTATAACACAAATTTCCCATTCCCTAGATTTGAAATTATTTTTAAAATAAATATAAATCCAAAACGCTTCAAATTTATTTGTTTAAAATGTAACAAAAATATTTCCTCATATCAATCTAGTTATAACATCAAGAAACACCAAAAGGTAAATTGTCATTTTTACATTATAATAGTATTTAATTTATAAGACTGTTTATGATAGTTTTAAGGAAATGGAGAAACATCTAAATAATTTTGGTATAGGCGACTCTACATCCAAAAAGACTAATTCAATTCAAACCAAATTAATTAATAATACAAATGCCAATATTTCTCAGAAATTGGCTGATAAAGTTATTGTTGATTTTATAATTGATACAGTTCAGACAATGTCCTTGGTTGATAATCCATCATTTATTATGATGATTAAAACTCTATCTCCTGGTACAACAATTTTATGTCGCCAGACACTGATGAATAAAATAGCAGATAACTTTATAGTGATGAAAGATGCTTTAGTAGTAGAGTTATCAGATATATCATATAGTACATTTACCACGACAGATAGTTGGGCACATAACACTAGGTAAAAACTTATAAAATGCAACAAATTACTATAAATATTTATTTTTATTACATAAAGTTTTTTATAATCAAAACTAACTATATTTTAATATTTATAAATGTTGATAATATATTTACTATACAATAACATTATAAGCAAAGAATAAAACAAATTTGTTTCTAAATTTTTTTTATAAAAAGTAGATTAAAAAGTAGCTAAAGCTACTTTTAAAAAATAATAGCTAATAGCCCGCTATTTTTTTTTTGACAAATAGCGATAGAGGTCACGCTAATTTTTTGACAAATAGCGCTAGCGGTAGCGCGCTACTTTTAAAAGTAGCGATTAACAACTCTGGAAAATATACATTCACAAAATCACATTGTAATTCATATTTTTTATAACATGAATATGTTGGAGTTGGAATATTTTGAGAGCCTAAAAAATGATTCTAATGCACTTAATATACGCTTTCAATCCATTTTTAATTATAATCAGTCATTGTTTCTCTATCTAAAAATAGAGACCATTATATCAAAAATATTTTTTGATTTGGCTTTTGCAAAAAAGAATCTATTAAAAAGTTTATTTATGATTGGATGCAGTTTAATAAAAATCTGGACAAAAATGTTGCAGAAAAATTCTACATTTTAAACAAATTTGCTCAATTATTTACAACTTTCTTCCTAAATGATTATATATTAGAGCAATCAAATATTTTAGATAATTTTTATATAATTTAGTCTTTATATATCAAGCTATAATAATAGTTACCCAGCTAAATTTATCCTGAATTTATATATACGAATTTTGAAAACTTTAAATGTTAAAATTGCTGATCGAAATTTGTATATTATCCAAAAGGAAATGTTGAGGAACAATGCTATTTAAGATAAAATGAGATTGCTTGATGCTTCAAAAATTGTATTGTACCAAATTATTGCTTTATATCGAATGGATATGACGAACTTTGCGCCGCGGATTTCTAAGTGATAGGCCTTTATTCCTCCTAGCTGGACATAAACTTAATTATCAACGACAAAACGCTGAAGCTAATTTCCAAAACCATAGCATTCTCATCCCCATCCATCGGAAGTAACGAGAAAATCTACGATTCGCGCGTTAAAATAGCAACCTTGTAAGGGCTATGAGACGTGCTCAATAAGAAAATGGAACCCACACTTAAGGTGCAATTCCTGAATAACGATAGAATAGTTTATCAGATCTCGGATTCCCTTTTGAAAAATAACGATTGACGAAAATTTTAAACCCGAAAATTAGTAATATTTCATTCAAAAAGGCAAATTACTCAATACTTTTGGAACTCTTTTGATCTTATCGTGGAGCAAATTATTCTTCCCGCATGTTTTTCTGAGTATTAATAAAATGTCTTTCGATTTAAAGGATGCTCAAACAATTAGGGCCGTGCCGATCCAAATATTTTTCACCGATCCGATATTGGTTCAAAACCGATTTGATACCGATATTTATATTGATTTTTCACCACTCCTCTTTGAACCAAATGCATCAATATTCTTTATGTAAAAAATCGAATTATGCATTTATAATTTAATTTTTTTATTTCTATAATATTTAAAAAAAGTTTACGGATATTGGTAGTATTAAATAAATTTTTCATTATTTCTCCCCGTGAAATTAGAATTCCATAGATTTGCAAAATTATTTTTTTGTAAAATATTTCCTTAATTCAGATACCATATTTAAAAAAATTCTTTTATTTATAAATAATAAAATTGGATATAAAAAGTTTTAAAATAAATATAACTTTGGGTGTTCCTTTCTATTTTTATAAAAAAACTTTTCAAATACTATAAATCTATTTAAAAAAATAAATAAAATTTAATGGGGGCTGTGCATTTGTTTAAAAATAATTTATTTATAAAAAATTATTAATGTAAAATAAATATACATAAAATAACAAAAGAAAAGAAAAGTAAAATGATCGCAGGTTTTTACAGGTATCGGCCCGATCCGATAAAAAGCGAAATATCGGCACAGCCCTACAAACAATACATTCTCTGAATGAGTGTGCTTTGTGTTTCCAATTGGTACATCGCAAAGGGAACGCGGAATTTGAAAATGTATAGATCAATCAGATATACCATCTATGAATATAACCAATCCCAACGCTGCCACCATGATAATAAACTGGGAATCTTGATAATAATCTGTGAGATTGATGATAGTAATTTGGTAGACGTGGTGGTTTTCTATATATTTATTCATAACTTAGACAACAGCATATAAGAAGTCAATGAATGTACATCATATAATACATTATAATAATTCACATCATTGAAGAGTCAAAAAATAATAAAAAATGAATGTCCTATTACAAAATTGTTATCTATATATATTTGTTAATCGGTACTAATCATATCAATCATAAAGTTGGGTTAAATTTTCTTTTTTTATAAACAAAACTAAAATACCGTAAGGTAAAATTTATATAAAACAGAACGGAAAAAAAATTAAACATTCTAAACCAAAATAATCTATTTCTGGGTCGTTTTATTATCCTCCTTACCGAAAAAGAGGGATGACCTTTTACCCACTAAAGAAAGCAAGGATTGAGAGGCGGAAGTGGCCGTAGATTTGGCTAGATGACCAATATGAAAGGCGTTTTCTTTATTCGATCTCTCAGAAATGGTATAAGCCTTTTCGTAAGGAGCGGTTATCAAATTTTTGAGAGACATAGCACGTTCCTCGAGACCTATGACCTTGAGTTGATGTATCGTTGATTTGATGTTAGAGCTAGCTGTTTAGGAAAACGTAGTCATTAATGGTTGCATAAGTATTATTTAGAATAAAATTCATTTTATGATCTATTTCTAAGAGATAGGATTGGTTAATTTTTTCCCCAGGAACTTTTGAATATAAAGTGATGTAATAGTTACTTAAAGGAATTTTAATAATATAAATATATAATTATTTTAAATATAAATACATTTTTTTTATAAATAATTAATTTAAAAGAAGTCTAATCACTAATATACTATAAATTATATTACTTTACTCCTCTAAAGATGTTATGATTGTATTTATAAAACAGCTTTTTAATTGGCTTAAATGAGATCTTAACTCAATTTCTACAAAAGAGGGAAATATTATATATCAAGTGACATGGAATTGAGAAATGATTCTACCCTCTTCTTCACACTTATTTAATCTCTCCCATCCCCATTTAGTTGCACATAATATATTTAATACTAAACCTAATATGGCTTCCTTATCATCGCAATTATCTAACGTATCGATAAAGTGTTTCCGAATAACCTGGAAATCGGCCTGTGAACATAATCTGATAGCGGCTATCAGTAAATTTTTTTCCAGTAAAATCTGAATCAAAAATTCGTCCAATAAACAATGACTTCCTCCTGATTTTTCTTTCAATGGTTTCCTATCAATAATTTTGTGGCTGGAGAGGTCAACTGCGGAGGTATCTCCATTATCTGACATTTGTTTTTCTTTTAAAAAAGAAATATTACGTAAATTTTGTTAATTAAATATTTGCACTTTCTTATAAAACATAAATATTTTAACAATCCTATCATATCTATAAATCGAGCGGTATACTTAATAATTATCCTTCTGGATAAGAACTGGAAACAGGCGGGTCATTAATCGAACAAGTACAATTTATTTAAATTAATAGGTTTAGTTTAACTCACTTAGACATTTTCAGCTCTTTTTGTTAAAAAAATATTTCGATTTAAAGCATCTCTAATTATCTATATTAATATGCGTTTTCTCAAAATAAGTCCAACAGACTCTACAATTAAACTATAAACTACTTATCAAATTTGGTAGTATGTTTTTTTTGGTAACATTCAATGTGGTTGGTTTAGAATTTAAAATATTTTGTAGATTTGTTGTTTTAATTTATAATTTTTGTTGAATTGACTATATAAATAAAATTCCAATTGATTTTTTGTATTTAACAGTAAAGTTGGTAAAACAAAAATATAAAACGATAATGCAGATTAATTTAAATATATAAAACGATAATGGAGATTATTTAAATATACAAAATATATGAATTTTTAAAAGATTCGATTCTTTTGAATATAAAGTATCTGATATGCATATAAATATTTAAATAGAAATGTCTAAAAAAATAAAGAGTATAAAGATAGAAAAGAATCTTAGATAGTAGTATTCGCGATAATGCCCAGATGTGATTATATTTTATTCTTAGTGTAATTGTATTATACCATTTTGCTGAATCGGATACCAGTCTGTAAAAATGCTTATTTTCTTTCATTTATAATAGAAAATACTAATAAATATGAGCTAATCTCAATATTCCTTTTACCATGAATTATAATTCTTTCCAAGGAAGTTTTTTGACATCGACCTAAGGTCAAAGAAAAAAAACGGGGATTTGGGCAATGCAAATTTTTTAAAAATTACAATTCTATTCTGAGGCGCACCTTGAAAAAAAGAATCTATCTCTTCTTAGACAACCTACAATTCTAACACCCGAAACCGGCACTGCAACGAATAAAATGAATTGATTATATAGCAGAGAATAGATGGTATCCACCCTACGTAGGGTTGTTAAAAAACCCGATTCGGGTCGATTTTTAAAAACGACTAAGATTTTTAGCCTAAATTATATTATGCAAGCCTGGGGATTTCGCTCATAGATGGCAGAAAGGTTTGAACTTCTATTTGCCAAATCTCAGGCATACATAATATTATTCCTGCTAAAATCTTAATCGGATATCGACCCGACTTAACCCTACGATACCCGAACTATATAGGCAAAATAAAAACAATGAAGTTATGTCTTAAACGTGAGATTGTTCATACATCAAATACATTTTTTTTTAAATCGTGTATGAACGGTAAAAATATAGAAGCACTATGACTGGTTGCGCTAATTTTTAATGTCGGTAGTATTTATTAATTCTTAATCACTTTCGCCAGTCCTAAATCTGAGAATTTAAGAAAAGTAATGAATAAATAAAAAAAATTACAGGCGCATAGCCGGGAATTTTCTGGGGATAATTTTTTTTAATGGGCCAGGCTTGGACCTAAAATTTTTCTTTTAAATTTAGCATATAATATTTAATAAATATAACAAATCATTATAATTCTATTCGTGGTATTTATCAAACTACCATATCACAGACACCTTGAGAAGCATTAATTTTGTTTTATTGTTGTCTTATTTAAAATAACAAATTTGGTATCTTACTTATATTTGACATCGTAATTGCATTATATAAAATTATGTAAATGAAAAGAAAAAAAATTTTTTTTTTTGAAAATAATAACCGTAATATTTTTCCATTAATTCGAGAGCCAATGATTGGCATTCCGGCGAATCAGATGTTAGCCCCAGCCACATGGCCAATCTCAGGTATTCAAATTTTTTGTCTCTTAAATCACGATAATAAAATCGGGAGTCATCCTCGTTTTCACCATCGTTAAATTCTTCGATTATTTTACTAGTCATCTGGTAGTCATTTTTCGATTCTGACAAAGTAACACAATACGCAATTAATAGAGAAGTTAGCGGATAATCATCTCCTAACACATTTTCGAGACCTTGTACCAAGGTAATCAGTTTGAGCTTTCGTTCCCTCAAGCTGGAAGGGGATGGAGGTGGGCAAAATATGTTATCACAACAGATTTTGCAAATTTTGATCCACAAATCTAAAACGGCTTGGTCCTCCCTTTATGATGAATCGAATTATAAAAATTAAAATTTTAAATAAATATACCCCCCCCCCCACACCAGGGTTTATTTCCAACCTGATTAAACCCCAACGTGGTATATAATATAAATAATAAGAGTTTTGGAAAAAAAAATGAAAGTCGTTGAATAGGAAATTTAAATAGCAAAAATAAATACATATGATTTTTAACTGAACTGAAACTTAAATTAATTTTTTTAATGAATAAAAGTTGTTTCCCTTGTAAAGAAAAAAGAAGTAGTTGTTAGTATGTAATCGATTTAATTATATCTGATATTCAATCATTGAGCCTATTTAACATGAGTTTTTCTTTTAAAATAATAAAAAGTAAGGGGGGGGGGAGGGTAAAATCTTCAAAATCTCGAAATATTTTCACTGGTTTTATTTTAGAATCTTAATTTATGATGCCGTCAATCACACCGGAGTGTACGTTTGATCCAAGTGGAATTTTTAAAAAATTAGTATGAATAATAATTGACTCCTCATAAGGTATTTCGAGAGCTAGAAATTTAAATAAAAGGCTGACATATTTTTAAAACATTGTCAATCATATGATGTCTGCCTTGGATTTAAAATAAATACATTAAAATCAAGCGTTATAAAACGGTAACGATTAAAATTGAGTTCAATTATTTAGAACTATGCATCTGGTTAGTTTAACTCTCCATGCCTCGTGAAAGGATGGGTAGTGATTAAAAAATTTAAAACAGGGATCGATGGGTACCCATCAATGACAGAGCTCTTCTCTTAATTTAATATCAATATAAAATAATTTTGCCTGCGCAGTGAATGTATTTATGAAATTATCCTAACAATCAATAGTGAGTTTATCAAAAAAAATATATAATTTTATATTTAATTTTAAATTATGTTAAAGTAGATGATCTAACCAACTATCAGGCGTGACTAAGGCATTTAAACCCAAAAACCCTCCATCTACCCAATTTAAGTGGCAACTTTTTTTAAAAAAAAACCAAACTTTTTAAAAACAATAATTAATGAAAAAGAAGCGATTACTTTTGTCTCATAACGGGCCACGCTTCAAATAATTGGCCGATAGAATATATGGATTCAAAATATTGTTGCGCAGAGGTAAATTTTTTATCGAAAATGGAAATCAATTTTTTGGCTAAGGTCAAGGCGAAGTCAAAATTTAGCAATATAAAAGGCGTTACAACAATTTTTAATATATGCTTAGTAGAATTATGCTTTTCACCGGGGGTATCGTTTAATTTTTCCTTTTCAGAATCTACGCTATCGTTATAACTCTCATTTTTAACAACGGATTCAGTAGGATAATTGACATCGAAGCGATATGGATCATCTTTCGTTACTACTAATTCAAAGGTGTTTTTGGTAGAGGATTTAGGAAACGCTTGCGAAATTTTGATCAAGGTCGAAAGAGTCCTGTAATACGCATATAATGAGTAAGTGTTATCTGGGTCGAGTGAGAAAACTTTCGAAGCCTTTCTGGGGTCAGGTTCCAAAAGAGTGTCTGTATGATTACGATTAAATACCTGAGAAGAGATAAGTATAATTTTTAATCTAAAAGATCAATGGCCTTCCAAATTATATATAAGAAATTGAAAAAACAATGTTACCTTCTCAGGATTTAACAATTAAAAAAATAGAATTTCAAATGGATGAAACATATAAAAACGTTATATAAATTAAAATTGCTGTTTTTGTTTCGTTATTATTAACTTGATTAAAAATTTCCAACGATTTTATCCGGTATTCGTTTATATCAAGTTTGATATTTCCGAAAAATTTGACCTCCAAACAAGGGAAATATATATCGGGTAATGAATCGTTTTCATTATCCTTTAGGTAAGCCAATACATTAAAAAAGGCCAAGTTCCATGGTATGCCATTGTAGAGGGGGGAAAGATTAAAGATGTCATCCCTTCGAAATTTTATGTAATATATTTATTAAATCATTGAAATTTTTATTTCTTTATCGTTCTTACTTTCTTTCTCAATTTTATTATCTCCACATTTTAATAATTGTTTTGATTTTTTAAACATTTAAAAAATTAAACTTTAATTTCAGAAATAAATGGTCGTAGTTTGGATAATCAATTAAAAATATATATATTACTGAATTACAATTTGGTCAACAGATAGAGGTAACAGGCAAGAGAAGGAGGGGAGGAGGTAATCTTTGAAGGTTTCAATGAATAGCGGGCCAAAATTTATTTACCCAACCCAGAATCAAACATTTAAAAAAATCTCACTAAAATATGTATGGATAACAAAAACGACAATATTACTCTATGGAGGAAGATATTTCTGAGAGAGCTGATAACACGATTTGGCTAATAAAGGCGGAAGAATCGAATTTGCTACTTGTCGAAGATTCGATGCGGTTTTTAATGAAATTTGCCAGGGCCGCGAATATAAAACTGTCATTCATTTTGTTCATCAACATTTTAATCAAGATTTGTTTCATCTGTCAAGAATTGTGTTTAAAAAAATAGAAAGTAAATTGGTGCATATTTTCACCTTTTTATTATTAAAAAAAATAATAATAGCAGTGAAGTTCTATCCGAGAGTTTTTTTTATCTAATTTTACGAAGAAGAAAAATATCAATGAATCTAGATTAGATAAAAATTTTACTCTTTTTTCATCACCAGCAGTCAAATCGTAAGATAATTCATAATCCCTGATCCTAGGATCGGTATTGGATTTAAGGTATATCAAGACATTGTCATCCAAGCTTTCCAAATGTTGAATTCTCTTGCTAATTTCCTCGATCAATAGGTTTTGGTCGGGTTCAATGGCATCACTGTCGCTTATATAAATATATTTATTTTCAAAAAAAATCTATCAGAACTGAATTTGAGCATTTTTTTCTCCATTGATAATCGATAATTGTAAGTTTATTTTGAAAGTAGTTAAATTATATCAGAGATAGAGAGTAAAAAATAACAATTTTTTCTATATTTTATCCTTAAATGTGTTAAAGAATGCAATTTAATATTCCTATAAAACCTTCCTAAACTGGTAACAAAGTCTAAGATGGTTTTGCAACATGCGAGGCGACCACTAAGCGATAGGAAATCTCTGCAAATCATATCCTCCCTCCCTGCCAATTTCCGATCAGAGCCGAAAAAGCAGTCATCTACGAAAGTCAACATCAAATTTCTACGCGGCATCAGCAAGGGCAAATAAGAAAAACACGGTTTTAGACATTTTAAAGAATCCTTTTCGTTCAATAGGGAGCGATTGTTATTTGGCGACATATACTTTTTTTGTACCGCCGCCCAAAAAGATTCGATGCACCAAGTCGAATACACGAGACCAGGCACATTTTGACGACTTCCTTGAAGGTTTTCAAAATCGGAAGAAGCAAAAGAAACGCATTTAGAAAGGAAAGTCCGTGGATCTTCTTTAACTTTGCTAGACAATTCGGTTGCCGTTCTGTTGAGAATATAAAACCTGGTTAAGCCTTTCAAAGTGGTAAATAATTTTGCGTCACGAACAGGAGATTCCGAGATTCGAGGAGGACTATGGATTGATTCGTTGCATATTGTGTTAATGCTAGGCTCCTGGGATGGCTCGTTATAAAGAAGAGTTTCCAACGTGGAAGGTTCTTCTTTCTCGAGATCGCAAACGGCCGAATAGTCTAATTTGTAAACTCCTTTGTTACCATTATTAACGAGTTGTTCTAATTCTTGGCAATTCTTTAGCGCACGAATATGGCGATCCAACCTGTCCAACAGACGTTTTGGAACTAATGATTGATCGTTCCCGTCAGCGAAGATCAAAATCTTCTTGACTGAATCGAAAAATAAAGCGAGTCCCCCAAGATCAGACCGGTCCATAAGGGGTAAAACGTTTTTCCATAAATTATTCGCTAAGGACAAAGGGTTGTTATGATTTGCGCCAATTTCGGAATTCAACAATAAATCGTCCTTTTCTGGGACAAGATTTTTGTTGTATTCAAGATTTTGTAAGATTACGGGAAGTAATTTTTCGTAGACAACGTGAGTTTTATGGTTAACGTCTACGCTGAATAATGTTTAAATTTTTTAAACAAATTATTTTAGTAATGTAAGTATTTGTAAAGGATAAATTATCTATACTTCCACTACACATCCGCAACTTTATATGATTTTATGATCGTGGGAATTTTAAATTTATGAGAAAACGGTAAAGGCGTGTTTCAGTTAAATGCGAAATAGCGAATTTCGTTTATCGACTACCTTAAAACTTTATGATAGGCTAAAAAATTATATCTAAATCATTTGTTATGAAATATCATTTCGAAAATTTCGTTCAGCTTGAGAGGTGGAGGGGGGGGGGTAGGTATTATGAATTAAAAAACAAAGTAAATATTTTTTTTAAAAACTCATCGCAAGATAATAGGTGTTCCAAATGGTTGATGTAAATATCAACTAGGGGAGCTTTAAGTTTACGCGCCAAATCAAGTGTTCTGTCGAAGAGTAACTCGTCGCTGCTGAGTGCTAATCCGTTGAGAGTGTCCAACATGTAGGCTCTATCGTTTACAAAATAATCCAGGTTAATGCCTTGTAAGGTGATAATTTTATTTTAAGAAATTTATTAACAATTTAATAGAAAAAATTATAAATTATACAATAATCTATCTGATTGGATAAAAATAATATAAGACTAAAGTGCTATTAATTAAGTTTATATTTCTGATATGCTGTCCAATAATCGGCAGTCGGTGCATATTAAACTTGTTCACATCAATTTCTCATGGATTTAACTCCTTTTTTTAAAAAAAAATCCTCCATATTTGTGATAATATTTGAGCAAAAGTTTTAGCGGCATAACACTGTTTTTTATTGGGTAAAATATTATAGTAAATTTTTTTTAAAGAGTGATTTTCTACACCTTAAAATAGGGTTTTCATTCCATCAATAACAAAATCAATAGTTTTTACACTTACTTTAGGAATAAAATAAAATAGATCACCCAATTTTGTCTAAAATAAGTATAAATTACTTATAACTCTCAATATTATTGGATGAAATTCAATGTTTGATTTATAGAATTTGATATCGGATTTAATTCAGAGAAATGGACAATATAAATATTTTTTTATAACAAGCTTTCATACCAAAAATGCAAATTCATACTATTTTTTTGTTTATTTATTAATTTTATTTTCACATAATCGCATATTTAAAAAAAATATGTACTGAAGCCATCCTAGAGAGGGATGAATGCTTAAGAAATCGGATCGTCAGATTTCGAGAGAAATCAGCAGACGAAGATAGAATCCTATGTTGGGAAAACCTATAACGAGTTTCCTTTTTTTGATTTTGATAAAATTGTCTTTCCGAACATCCCTAGAGTGTTAGTGATGATGATCAGTATAAAAACTGTGCTTGTTAGATCAGCGTATTTATTTGTTATAACGATTTTTGCCTTTTCCATGGCAAAAAATGATAGGTTAAACTTGGCTGCAAAATCAATGCATGTACAAGTAAGTGGGAGATCATCCGTACAGAGAATAAGGGATGTGCCCTCTAGGCGTAAGGCGTTATTATTTGAAAGGCATACGTGGGATATTAACTTTTTGAGAGCAGCAGGAGAATTTTGTTAATGGATTTATGGCGGGGTTGATAACCGTGGGAGAATTTGCAGTGCAAGGTGTTAGGCATTCATTTAGATGGGCTGGCCACAATCGATGCCTATGGAGGGTACAACTGCATTGCAACCAAGGCGAAGAGTTATGGATAATCATATTTGTTCACTAGGCATGAGGAGGTAGAGATTGGAACTGAGGATGGTTTCCAATCATTCATAACCAAAGTTTGCATTTAGTATTATTTATTTGGGTTTTCTTCTAAGGTCTGTTCGAAATGCAGCATTCAACGGAACGGAGGGTTAAATTATAATGGAGATCGAATACCGATGCCACCTGAATTGCTAGGGAGTGAACTATAGCCAAGATGAATATTATTTTTATTCAATATATTTTCGAGGAGATTCTTGATTTGAGTCTCATGAGACGCTACCAAATCGTTACATTTGAAGATTGGATAAGATCTCATGGCGTAAAGGATGTTGGATATATTAAAATGGTTTTTAATTTAAAAAAAAATTGATGCATGGGAATGTAGATAAAAAAATGGACTTAATTTAGACAAATAGCTGATGCATTTGTTTAAAAATGTTTCGATAGCTTTTTCTCCGCCGACGGGGGCTTCGAGATATGTCATCTCCTCCCTATTGATGACGTGGTACGTAGTGTTTGATAGAATGGATAGGAAACATATTTCATTCTTAAGGTGATTGAGAGAAAGATGTGTAATATGTGAGAATTTCTTGATTATGGGTGGGATAAACATGATTGTGGAATGGTTGCCAGCAACGATGCTGTCGATACAAGGAATTTAAGGCGAGATTGAATTTCCTGAAATATTTTGGATACCAATACAAAAGAGAGCGAGTCCTAAGGGGTCTCCCTGTTATATGCCCTCTTGAGATTTATTATATTATTGTATTTTAATAAAGTTGGGTATGATAAATTTATGTTGCATATTCTGGATATATATTTATCACAGAAGAAACAGTGTTGTCGTTTTATAAAATAAAATAATAATATTATATATTGATGTTATTTTGAAAATATTACTATATATGTATATGTTAAGGATGAATAAAATCTAATACTAAAAAAACATATCGATTTTTAAATGTATCTGTATAAAATACACTTTAAAATGAGTTTTTATATCGCTACCAATAGACATTTTTAGAATTTGTGTCGATATCATTTCTATACGTTTTAAAAGCTTAATAAACCTGGACGTTGTTTAAGAGCACTACAGTAAATATAATTTTTTTAGTGATATAATTAACATGAGATTAACTTTGTTCGTTTCTTATTTATGGGGAAAAAGAATAATTAGACTGTGAATTAAAATGATTAAACATTAATTTTAGAAGAATAAATTTATAAGAAATATACTATATTTTACCTTTATTGAACGAGGTCAATAGGGAGAGGTCGTGATATTGCGATAAACGGTTCAAGCAGTCGAGTAGTTTTTCTCCAGGAGGAGAAGAGTAATTCAAAGTTTTATCTTTTGAAGATGCATAAGCCGCCGATGCCTTATCACGCTCCAAACTTAAAGCAATGGCTTTGGACACGTATGCTAAGATATGATGGCTGCTAGAAGAAAATATTAGGTTATTTTGACTTGTGCTATTATTGACTGCATAGGAGTGAATCGCGATGAGTAAACACAGTTTTCTTAGGGGAGATAGATCATCCAGAGTGGTAAATTTGGCGAGTATACTTTCGATATCTATAGATTTGTTATTCTGTAGGATTAAGAAAAATTCAAATTATTTAAATAATTATGTTGTTAAATAAGAATGAATATGATTATTTTACATATGATTGAATAAGTGATTCCTAAAAAAATTGAAAAAATTTAGCTATTTACTTGCAATGACAAGCACAAGGCGACGTGACACAATGGGAGGATCAATGATACAGTTTCTCCGTCAGAATTGAGGTAACTCGTGCTCAAGTTCCAAATGATCAAGAACAAAACTTCCAAGAACTTTCCTAAGCATATTTCATAATCTCTCCTAAATTTTAGCCGCTCTTCTCGAGTCACATTTGTTAGATCATCTTTCGTCTTTGAATGGTCCCCTGAAAACAAACTATCATCGTGTTTATCTTGCAAGGTCGAGAACGTCAAACTAATTAGGCCGCTTATCTGGCGCAACACACCCACCAAATCGTTAAAATTATTTTCATCGGCGGAATCGTCGATGAAAAGGAAATAAGCATTCCGATACAAATCGAAATCAGTGGAGCACTTATTATTTGCGTCGCTAAAATCAGCAATCGAGGGCTTAACAGACTGACGGGGAGATAATTCGGAGATGTAGGCGAAAACGTGGGATACTTTCTGACTCACGCGTTCTACCTGCAAAATTTTTTTTTGTATAAAAGTATTATACGAGTTATATCTATAAATTGAATAATACAGTGGACTTGCTACTAGTGCCTCTTACTATTTATAGGGGTTTTATTCAAAAAAAATTTAAGAGTGCTAAATAGTAAAATTAGGAGCTGGAGAACAATATTTTGACTTTTGGATAATTGTATCAACGAAAAGTACAGTTTAAAAAAACGTAGGTTTTAAATATTTAAAGAAAATTGTATAATTTAGATTTCAGCAATTAATAGTTCCCCCATTATGCATCCCCCCTTAAAAAATCATTTCATTTATTTAAATTATTTACTATCTTCGAATTGCTTTTTTGGTCATCTAAATCGTCAAGGCCTATACATAAAAAAATAAAATTAATATCTATTTGCATTGTTTAATAAAACATTTTAAACTTTGTAAAATTTCATTTCAAAATTTGTAAAAATTATATCATTTTTAATAACTTTTAAAGCGTAATTATTTCGAACACTCGCGCAAATATCTTAGGCAGATAAAATAATAAAAAAATTTTAACTGTTGATAATTTGTGGAAATAGAGACTTGCTTAAAGTTATCACTTTAACAAGGTAATTCGAATTCTTTGTCTTTGATTTGACGATGGACATTGGAAAACTGTTTTATAACCTTAGGAGTGACTTACTAAGTTCCAAAAGTGCCGACTTTAACTTGAATGTTTATAAGGAAATATTAACATATTCGTGTTTTGTAAGTAGGGGAGAGACCGGGGATGGTCTTATCTTCTCAAATATTTTCTAAAAAAAATATACTTTGAAATTTAAAAATTTAAAAAGTTGCGATGATTCCAAAAATTCGTAATCATTAAAATTTTTTAAATGTAAATTTAAATTACTAAAAGTATGCAATAAATTTTCACCAAGGTTCGAAGAAAAAACAAGAATTATTACATTATTTAAAGTATTCATTTTAAGCAAGTTTTAACTTAAAGAACATCTTTGTCATTTTTAACAATGATAACGAAGATGGCGTGGCCATTTTCTATGTTGTTAAAGTAGATAATTTAAGCAGAAACTTAATATTTTGGTATAAAGTGGTAATTTTAGATCCCCTATTGATATTTAACAATATCACGTATAGTTTTTTAAAAGAAACATATTACTTTTTATTATCTGATCTGCCTATATTTTTTCCGCATAAGTTTAAGAAATGATATTTTATTTAACTCGTGGAAAAGTATTAAGAGTAGCAATTTCCAAATAAAGAGCTTTAATTAGATATGTAAAACCAAAACTAGATTAAATATATTATGATTTCGTAAACTTAGCATCATAAAGTTCGTTCAGGTTTGAAAGCACGATTTCCTTAAAGTGCTCTGCCTTTAACAGTAAATAATATCAATGATGAAATCATTGCTTAAATAATAAATCATACTCATTTTATACATATTATTTTTTTTAGATTTGATTTATAAAATAATAAATCAAACCCGAATCTTTATAAATATCCAACGTTTTACGCGCTCCCAAAATAGTGCTTATTTCAATGGCTGGACATATGCTCAACGCGAACGCTATCAAATCCAAATCTTCTTCTCCAGACTCTTTCAATTTAAACCCGGTCTGATAACAAACTAGCCAAAAATCGACGTCGCTATATTCTTCCCTCGCTTCAATTTTCTTTTTATTGAAGGTATCCGTTTCCGGTTTAATAACCGTATCATTATCGAGAGAACGGTAATAAAGCGACCTATATAATATTGCGATATATAAAATTAATTTCATACAAACAAGAAATATTGGCCAGGTTTTTAGGCTTCTGGAAATTTTGACAATGTCCTATAATTTAAACAACTCAATTTAATATTATGAACGTATTTGTCCGCATTATAAAACCTTTCCTTCCTTGCTTCATTCCTTCCTTCCTTCCTTATTGTTAAATATAAGGGATTGTACCTAATTTTGAGGCAATAGGTAGAAGCCAGGTTAATATCTTCTAATTTGACTAAAGAATATTCGGCCAAAGTTTGATACAATTTAAATTTTAGGGATGTTTTTCCGCGAGGATGCTGGGGCCCGAGAGGTTCTAACAAATCGACCAGTTTTTCTAAGGTTCTGAAAAATTTATCAGCGTTGACGGATGGATAGTTGCGCGAAAAATATGCTGGGATTATATATTTTCCCATCATATCTGAGAGGAGGTGGTGAGGTGCGTAAAATTAAGTTATTGAAAAATAACTAATGTGAAAGAAAATAATATATAAAAATTAAAACCCCAAAAAGTATACATTTTTTTTAAAAAAAAATATCTAACAACTAAGTAAACAATGGTAAATAAAATATAATGATAATCACTCAACTCAAGCAAAGTTCAACTGAAAGAAATTTTTAAGGAGTAGGATTAAACGTTAGAGATATTGGTTAGGGTTATTTAAAGGTTTAAGAGATATGGATTCGTGTTTTAGATTGGGTTATAATAAAATTTAATCCTTCTCATTAATAACCTGTCAATCCTTTAGTTAGACCATAAACAATATATTAAATGGAAAGGATAGATCTAATGAGTAACGAACTTTATACATTTAGAGTTTTAGACCTAGATTTTGATATCCATTAAAATAAAGTTTTAATTTTTTTTTTGAAACTATAGAATTGAAATAAAAAAATAGTCAGATGATTTTTACACTTCATCATAAAAAGTTAATTATGTAACAATAAAAATAAAATTTATTGTTTTCGTTAGCCATTTATTAAAGATCTTTTTTAGGCAATGACCTTAATATAATTTTAAAAAATCTCAAAATTTTAAAACTTTCGCAACTCTATAATAAAACATGTATAAAATCTTACATTAAATTTTTTTTTTAAAAATTTTGTAAATTTTCAATTCTTACCAAATTATTTATATATTTCCCATTTAATTTAAATAAATACATCCCATTTCTAATTATAATTTGAAAAATTTTAATTTATTATTGCTTACTTTTTTTCGTAAAAATTTCACTATTTTATTAAGCAAGAAAATCTATTTCATAATTCAAAAATTTTAAGTTTATTCATGGTAAAATGATTTAATTTATTTTTCTTTTCTTCCTTCCTTCTTGGAAATATAATAGAAAAAAATATATTTTAAAAAAATAAATAAATAAACCATTGATATCTTTTTGCGCCGCTAGTCTGAGTTGCAAAGGCACACAATAATCGGCCTTGATGTCGTGTTTGATTATGTCAAGGGCACGCAAAAATTTCAATTCCTTTTCGATCTCTAACCGAGCCAGTAAAGCACCATCGGGATTGGCTAAGATATCCTTAAATTTTCGGAGACAAAATCTAAAGAAAAAAAAAACAAATATATAAAACGAAGAATTAGAATAACATTTCTCGTATAAAACGGTCTTATAAAGCGCAATCACTTTCTTAACCGGGGCATCCTTACGTGTTTATATCGGTTAATAAATAATATTTCAAAAAATAAAATGAATTTTTAAAAAAATGTTTATGTATAATTTTTACTTGGCCAATTCTATCTGCCGATCGGTACAATCGACAGCTGAATTAATATATTCTGATACAACTTCGCTCAATATCGTTCTTATATCATTGAGTTTAGAAATTCTCAAATTTTGCATTTCTTGAAGATTAGAGTAATTTTCTTTCTCTTCCTCTAAATTAAGACAGTAAATATCTCTAGCTAAGGGCACCAAAAAGTGCTGATTTTCTAATGTGACAGCTGATTCGTGATATGTCGAGACTTGGATATCTAAATCGGTGGGAGAATTAGGATTATCAAGATTGGAAAACTCATCGCTAAATGTATCGTCCGAGCTCAGCATAAATTTGAGGAGAGATCTGACGGGTAAAGGGATTCCATTTCCATTTTTTGAAGGAGTCAGTGTTAGAGAGTTTATTTGCATCAAATCTATATAAAAAAATAGGGATAAAAATAAATCACTTTCTGGTGCGAAAAATAACTGCTAATAATATGTTTTTTTTGTTATAACAAAAAAGTTTATTATTATCTATTTAAATAAAATATGATTAAAATTTTTCAAAAATAAATACGTGGAGTCATACGGTAGCATTAGGGGAGTGGAGCACAGGGAACAGAGCCCTCTGAAAAACTTGAATTTTTTAAAAAAATACCTTTAAAGGTCATCTTGATATTAAAAAAAAATTAAGTGAATTTAAAAATAATAGATTTTGAGCCACCTAGTGACGCCACTCCCCAACCACATCAAGAAATTTATCAATTTACAAAAAATTATATTATGGTAAAATTGCAATGATTGTACCTCCCTCTTATTTAAAATCATCTAAATTAATAACTTTATAGATTTAAAAAAATTTTAACATAGATATATTTTTAAAAAAAGTCACATTGGATTATTTAACATTTTAAAAAATAAATAATATGATAACTTGTATAGTAACATTAGAATAAATTAAAAATATATCTAATTTTAATATTTTGTAAGTATTTTCCAATTTACATCTGAAGATGTTATACTTTACTGCAAAATTTAAAGGCCTAGTCGGTCACAATAGAGGGTAATGATATACGACGTACGTCAATATGTAGCAATTTATTAAACACGCCCAAATTTTATTAAAAAGTAATAAGACCCATTTTAATACCTGCCATTATATATATACATGCCATTGGTACAAGATCTTAAGTTAGCTTCTGAAAAAAATCGGTTTACCTGAGATCGAACCCAGGTCGAATATAGTGTTTCCTTAATTAAAATCTCTAAAGTTCTATACACGCCACTCAAACAACAATTATTTTTTGCATACAAGGATAATTTACGACGTTATCTAATATTTATATATAAATAATAACGTTCGACTCTATACATCATTATCCCACAATCGAGAGTCATTTTATGTGAGTTAGTATATATTTATATATTGCTAAGATAAAATAATGATTTTTTTTTAAACCATGATACATCAGTTCCCAATGTTCAAACGTACGGGACAAAGGAAAGCGTAATGATTTTTGGGCCATTTTGTGAACCAGTTCATCTATAAATGGAATGCACCGACTCGTGACATCCATCGAGATACACTTTTGATTAATATTTTGCAATTGAGAAACATCCAGGCTGATGTCGTATTTGTTCATTATCTTCATGGCTCTGAATTAAAAAATAATAACTCTTTTCTCTTTATCAAAATAATTGAAATGATACGCAAAAATTTTAATTGTTTATAAAAAACATGAAATTCATCTAATATCTTTCTTTCTTTTTTGCCATATTAGATATTAATGGTAATTTTGTTATCTACCTGAATTGATTCCGAATCCATTTAATGATGTCTAAAAGTTTATGCCTGGTGGTCTTGTCAGGATAATACTTGGGTTTAGTTGATTCCAAACCAACACCGATAATGTTTTTGATAGCTTTAGGATCCGAGGCCGAAAGTTTGGGTCGATGATAAATATCGAATTTAAGAAGGTACCTCTCTAAGATATCCAGTATATCCCCGCAGATGATCGCGTACTTGTAATCTGCGTAAGGAATCATGCAATTTAGTAACAGGTTCCGGCAAAAGTCTTCAAAAAAATAAGAAACGTGTCGTGCTACTTGCCCCGATGGTTTTAGCGGCTCGATGGTGGAGATATCGGGAGAAGAAAATATTTTGACATCTAAAAGAGAAGAACCGTCATTAGACGATAATCGAATTTTGGCGTCTCTCGTTAAATTGTCGGATGGTTTTAATAAATCATTCACCAGCTAATTAGCGTTAGTATATATTTTTTTGTTAATTGCAACATTAGGTTTGAGAAAGAGTTAAAGAATATAAATTTGAATAAATGTGCGTGCTAACAGGCAAATATCTTCTTTTTTTTCTTCCTTCTCTCTCCCTCCTTCTTTCCAAGATTCGTTTATTTATCCCAGGATATTTATAACGATATCATATCACAGTTTTATTATAAGATTTCTAGCCTCTCTTTTAACAACATTATTTAAAATTAATTTAAGATTTACAATGCTAAATAATATGCATTAAAGTATTAAACCATTTGATATACTTAACGTTACAACTTACAAGCATCTTTATGATGGTTCATGTTGGGTTCTGTATTAAAATTTCTTACAAGGGTTCAGGTTAGGTTACAAAGATTCAATAAATAATTGAAAAAGACGTTTAAAATTTGAAATTTAATTATTTAAAAATAATATATTTCAAAGTGGCATTGACACTAGGTGTATTATTTAAGAGATAATAAAATAAAAAATATGAAGATAGATTTAAACCAAATGTATGGCATCGAAATCTTTGCTCGAAACCAAATGCTTAACGTAATCATTCAGCAGATTCAATTTCAGGACGTAAGGGTCTTTAAACATTCCTTCATTTTTCTTCGCGTATCCATAGTCGTCACCATCCTTATTCGCCGTGTCATTATTAATAATTTCGCCTCTGTTGCTCGTGTCAGAGGTGGAAATAACTAAGTATAGGCTGAATTCGTAGTATTCGTCCAACAAAGGTAGAAGATATTTTCTGATTTTAAGCCTAAAATTAACAGATTTTTCGCTCTCCGCAGAAAGTGGCGCGTAATTTTTTTGAATATCTTGGCGGCCTCCCTTGTCATAACCGGCAGGGATTAATTTTTTGTTGGTATCAGGGAAAAGGTCTAATTTGGATGTCGCCCCTTCGCTCATGGCTATCTGAATTATTTGACTAGGTTCCATACGATTTAAATCTTCGAGTGTTAAATCGGAACTATAGTTATGATTGGAGATGGTTGAGTTAGAGTTTAATTGACAATCGTAAACTAAAATATTCAATATTCTGAGCCGATGTCTAATCGATTGTAGACCCTTAATAATAAGATATAAAATTAACTCAAATTTAAAAATAAATTAATAATTAAATCTTTCTTTCTTTAATTCTAAAAACCTAGAATTATGATTAATAATATGTAAAGGATATCCCAAAAATATCAATTGATTAATTAAATTCTACGGTATGCAAATATGCGAACAAATTGTTATTTTTAATTTATGTTCTTTCGAATTATACACCCTTATTTCACTTCCTCGGTGCTACTAATCCAGCCGCTGAGAGAAAGGCATTAAAATTAGATATATATAAAAAATAACAAACTGCCAAATTATTTTTAATGCCAAAATCTACGAGTTTGAGGGCGATGTCTGGAAGCCTAGAAATTTTTTCGATGCCAATGGCGCGGTGTTTGACAAATTTTGACAATGTAGCTGGTGTTATGGGATAGCTTCTTTATTTATTTTATATTTTTCTAATTAGCGGATAAAGGTATAAGTATATATATATATATCAAGTAACTTAGAAAAGTATAAGCATATACATTAAGTAACTTATAAAAATAAAATAATATATATGGGTTGGCTGATTAGTGATTCTTTAATTTTTTGGCCCAAATTAATATAATTTTTTTTCTTCTTTTACACTGACTTAAGTGTAATCTTCTTATCTACTTTCCTGTTGTGTGTGACTAATAAACTTTATTTTAAATGTCAAAAAAGAAAAATTAATAATTATGCCTTTATTTGTGAACAAGTGTATCAATTTTTAGGGATTTATACATATTAATTATATATATATATATATATATACCTAAAAATCTACCAAAAAAAAAAGCAATATTTATAGATTATCACCTTATAAATTAGGCAAAGATAAGACAGTGTGAAAAAAAGCGTAGAATTAAAATAAATAATATAATTATTTTTAAAAGTATATTTATGTAGTTTCTATTTTAGCTTGCTTATAAAATATGTCAACATCTTTTTTAACAATCGTTCTTATGCGTATATGTCTCTTAGTCCTTATTCATTAAAAATATTTTTCTATTGACAAATAATCATTTTTGAAGGTGGTCATATGTATCCTGTAGAGTGGTAATATGTTCCTGTAACTATATCCAAAGTACCCTGTTATTTTTTTAAAAAATAAAATTATAAATTCATACTTGAATAAATTTAAATCTTGATCATTTAAGTTGGAATAAAGGATGGATGCATCGTCCTCAATTTCCAATTCGATGCAAGGTAGGAAAAAATCGGGAGTGAAGGGGGATCCGAAATAGTTATGATTGTCAATGTTCATTGTTAATATTATCTGCCCCTCGGTGTCTCTATATTTTATTTTTTTCAAAAACCAAACATTAAACTTTTCCAAGATTATTTCCCTTCTCCTTGCCTTCCTATCTCGCATTTTTATTTTCTAAATAAAAAGGTTAAAAAAAAGATTTGAATATTCAAGAACAAAAAAAAACGCGTACACATGTCCAGAAGGCAATAACTTAACGAACGTCTCTACGGGCAAACTCTCCGACAAATTGGAAATGATGAGCAACCAATGGGGCTCTATAATGTGCCCGCATTTGTAAGTGCTCAGGGAAGACAAAATGACAGTTAAGGTCTGAGCGGCTAGGATTGAATCGCTAGTTTGGCATATATTGACCATAGCTTCGAATATGTTAGCCGTCCTAAAATATCCCCAGTATGCCGAGTTATAGTTAGTCAGTTTTTGGGTAGTTTCCAATATTTTCTAGGTTTTATTTAATTTTTTAAAAAGGCATAATAAATTAGAAGGGGATTATTAAATTAATTAAATGTTTTACGAAATATTATATATTGTAAAAAGCTATTTCGGAGATTTTAAGTTGTTTAACAATGAACGTTTCAATACGTAGTTAAAATATGTTATACTCAGTTTAAAAGGTTCTAATAAAAATAAAGAAATATAAGATTTAAGAAAAAAAGCTCCTAAATTATATTTTTTTGAAAAAGAAGATATTTAATTTTGTAAATGAATGCTCTAGGTAAATTCTAATACAAATTACCCTGTATTCACAGTTAACGCGAATTTGCATGATATAAAAATACACAAAAGTACTATTTTGCAGAATTCACCGCGAACTTGCGCAAACTATGAATGAGAGGTTAGGTAAATTTAAATTATTATATACACTTATTAAACAAATTAGGTAAATTAATATATTAATCAAACAAAAAGAAACAATAGATTATTTAAGGGGTAAAATTTTAAAATAGTTTCTTTTTTGAAAAATAAAAACAAACAAATTTAAATATAAACTAATAAAGATTATTCATGAAGGAAAATAAAAACTTTGTATATTTGCAAACGAAACAAATATCGGAAAAATCTAGCATTCAAATGGTCAATTTGTATATTTATTAGTTTTGTCCTTTTGCCTTCATCACGATCCAACCTAACATAAGTTTTTTGAAAAAAAATAAAAGATTGATATTTCAAGAAGTTCATAGAAGAATAAAAAAAATACATATTTTAAAAAAAACCCTAATTTTCCCTTCCTGTTTGCATATTTTTTTTTAATATATAAATTAAAATAATTAACTTTAGTATCTTCAATTTCCCTAGCCCGTACAACAATAAATCTTCCGTATCTTGTAACGTGAAAGGCAGGCAAATTAAGGTTTGGTCTATAACCCATGACTTATCGGATATTTTGTCCTAAATTATATAGAACATATTTTGATTAGGTCTTCTATATTATATAATAAATTTTTGTTTATTTTTTTCTAAAAAAAAATATCATATTGCAATAAAATTTATAAAATAATTAATATAAATTAAGAGTAAATTTAAAGTTCTCGGCAAAATTCTTTGAAATAAAAGAGTACATGTTTTCTGTACATGCTAGAATACATTTGCAGGTCAAATCAGATTTTAAAAAATTTAGACAACACCATCAGTAAATAATTTAAAATTCTAAGTTCCTATAGATTCCATATCCCGCTTCATTACATAGATTTTGAAATAATTTTTTTTTTTTAAAAAAAAGGACTTATCACTAAACTGTTAGAGGAAAATAAGAGGGCAAACAAAACAAAAAATAACGTGAAATAAAATACGAAAAATAAAAATGCCACTAAACACTTAAAACAAACCAAATAGGGTGTCTTTAGTTCAAAAGTTGTTTAGCAAAATAAATATCAAGACATGGTCTTAACATTTTTAGTGTAATGATTCATAAATCAAATATCGTAATTTTGCTACATTTAATAATTTATGCAAAATTATACCCTATTTCTTAAGCGGTTAAATATTCATTTCCTATAAAAAATATATATTTTTAAGTATTATATTTAAAATATATGGGAACTATATATTTGTCAAAATGGTATAGAACGTTTCAACTTCTTCGGGGATGATGAAAATGCATTTTATGTAATTACTGGCGTGGTAATTGAATGAATAAAAAATTATCTTAAAAAGTAATGCACCGCTTACTTATTTGCAATTATATAAATTTACCAAATATTTGTCAACATCTTGTTTAGCCTTTCGTGATGAAAGCCACTGACTCTGATAAACCCTATCTTTATCCAACCCGTATTCGTTGGCTAGTGCTAACGCTTCCGCAAACTCCTTTTTGTCTATCTATTTATAATAATCAAGGGTATTGACATTTAAGTGTTCATTTAAAAAAAAAAATTTATAACTAAAAATATCTGGTACTGGCAACCAGATCTTTCAACCTCTCTTCACTGAGCTCTTCGCTCTTTTTTTTTATCAGTCCTAATTCACCTTACCACAATGACTGAAGTTGTCAAAATATGCCCTAAGATAGTTTAAACTAACTAGTGGGCACATTTAATGTTCAAATATGACAATTATATTCTTCACCATGTAAATAAAATCTGATTCATAATAAATGATTTTGGGTAAACATGTTGCTCATATCGGACACTTAATTTAGGCATTTTGGCTTGTTTATTTTAAAATATAATTAGAGGGAAAGGAAAGCATCTCAAAAATTATTAATAACTTTGCGCTCAAATAAATCCTGTGGAGTCGTGGATTCTACAAGGTAAAGTTTGTGTCTGCTCAATAAGCTTTT
The DNA here is from genome assembly GCF_954871325.1 of Gordionus sp. m RMFG-2023. NCBI lineage: Eukaryota > Metazoa > Nematomorpha > Gordioida > Chordodea > Parachordodidae > Gordionus > Gordionus sp. m RMFG-2023. Next base: position 9,927,997 of record NC_088775.1, on the reverse strand, counting down.
TATATTTTCAAAAAAAAAAATTAAATAGAAATTAAAATACTCACAATAATTGTCAATCTTAATTCTTAATATTAAAAAAAATATTGATTTAATTATGCCGTTATTTCTTCATGAATCCCTCATATCTAGCTCAAAAACTTACTTTATAATATATAATATATTTAAAAACATCAAAAATAATTAGTCTTATTTATTCACTTCTACCTTTCAGTGGTTGGTTTTAAGCCCAGTTTTATAGCGCACAAGTCCAAATATTTATTTAGATAAATATTTTGGTTCAAATAATCCGTGATATATTTAACGATTACATTTTCGCCTCCATACATAGGTACGACGTGAGCTCCGTTGTGATTAGCGTTAGAACGGCTTTTATTCGTTTCGTACTTATACTTTTTATTTTATTTTTTTTATTAGGATACTTATGAGAATCATATACATCTTACCCTTTAAAAAACAAACGGTTAATTTCTAATTGATTCATATTTTCAAAAATATAGATTATGCCTAATAGGTATTCACGGAAACAATAGGAATAACAGGGATCAGAGGGATTTAATAGAAATAGGGAATTTTTGAATAAGTCGAATTTTTTAAAAAAATATTTATTAATGATTAGTTAGTTATGAGCCAATAGAATTGAGAAGAAATCTGAATTAAATGCGAGGAAGATTTGTTGGAGATTTTTTTTTTTTTAAAAACATTTATTAGGGTTCATATGCCTAGTTTTAGCTTAAGTAGTTTATTACAAAAAAAGAGAAAATAACTATTTTTTAAAGGATTTCTGTGCGTTAGCGAGTTACTAGCAGCAAGAATAACGGTAATTGTGTAATCCCTATTCCTCGGCCGGATGAATATCATAAGGCGTGATGCCATATAATCTGCCATGTTGAGAACCCTAAAGGTTCTAAAGAATCAGTTTTATTGAGAATCTTACTATTTAAATATACAGATCAAAAGTTGTTTATGCCTTTGCTTAATTTATAATGGAGAAGAAGAATAATTGATGGAATCATCTTGAGATTTGGATATCGCTACCCTCTAAATCCAATGGAAATAAACAGTTCGTCACCATAAGTAATTTACAAACTTGAAACCTTATTTTTTTTTTAAAAAAAAATACTCCAAGCAGTTTGGGTAACAATTAGTTTTTCGAAAAAGATTGCATTCATCATTTTCTCTTCACATGATCAGATCAATCAACTTATTACCATCATTCCAATTAGCATATCTTCAGTATCTTCAGATGAAGTTGAAAGTCTCAAGTGGTTCAGTTCAGTGAGACTCAAAATGTATAAATGTACAAATATTTCGTTTCGTTGCTTTCCCTATAAAGAATTTACAGACGAGACTGAAGAGTGATGATCACTTTGATATCTTAAAAATTAGTAGAATGGCATGAGGTCTTTCAGGGAAGGAATATGCAACAACAGGTTAATACCGAGGAATTGGTTATAACTTTTTGAATTATGGCTATGATCCCAAATAATCCCATTTATTCCAACAGTTGTCATCCATTTCATTGTATATTCGGAAAAGCAAAAAACAGTCAACATGGGACAATCAATACTTTAATAAGTATGATTATTATTAATATTGAAGTGGTTTTTCATAGGCTAAAACACTCTTAGAAATCCATATAAACAGATGAGAAAAGCCTAGGATACCCATAATCTTTTACACTAAACAAATCAGTGGGATATTTATAGGCAATAAAAAATTGATGGGAGTTTTAAGGGCCGTATGGATAGCAAAATAAAATCGTATCGGCCTGCATGGGGATAGCTAATTTCTAATTTGCATAATATTATTTATGGATAAAACCCATTGATTTAACATAATTAGTCGTGTGTGAATAACAATTTAATATTAAAATCAGTTAGTAGAGATTATCACATTTTACGCATAATAATATATGTGCATATTAATCAATTGTAAAATATCAGTATAGAACATACTTATTTATATATATCTACTTTCTACTTTTTTATTTATCAAAACTATCTTAATTAATTTTTATTTCTAGTTATGTCCAGCTTTCATTTTATACCTCGAGTAACATTAGTTTTCCGTCGTTCACGCGAACCAAGCAGCTTTTATTATCGTGTTTCGAAAATTTTATGGCATTATTCAGTCCCCTTGCAACGAAGCGAATATCGCCACGCTTTTGATTAACAATCGTAAATTCTTTGTTCTCCTTTTCGGGTATCACGTTTTCAATACACATTATGCCATCGTTCCACAAGAAGGCTATTTGTCCTTTGGGTCCGGAATACCATTCCATGCCGCAAACAAAAGTTATCTGTTTTAAAAATAAATGTTTAGTATTTTTAAATCTTAAAGGTCTGAACGAAGCGTTTAAAAACTTTTTAGCGTTAAAAAAAATTTCTTCTTTCTTTCTTTTGTTAATTGTTCATGTTTATAAATAATTATTTATTGAGAAAACATGCATAACATAATTTACCGTATCCGGTCAATTTAGCGAAACTTTTATCGCGAAACACTTTTATGCCAAACTTTTATAGTGAATGTCGTTTATAGCGAAGGCAACATCGCGAAACCAATTCCGCTAATTTTTTCCGCGAAACATTTTTAGCGACAATATCACGAACCGATTACCGCGAATTTATTTCAGAGAAACCTTAACCGCGAATACTTTAGAGAGAATATATTTTAGAGAAACTTTTATCACGAACCCGTTATAGCGAAATTTTATAGCGAAATTTTTATAGCAAATTTTCTACCACGAATGTATAGCGCGAAGTCATTATCGGGAGCGCATTACTACGAAAAAATAATATATTGCGAATGCATTTATTTAAAAGATAAAAAAATATTTAATATTAATTTACCCACAAAAGTCCTTAACTCACAAACACATGTCATAAAAGCTTCCCTTTTTTAAAAAAAGATTTCAAAAATTTCAACATCCTTATGATTTGTAGTGATGAAGATATTTGTTACATTTGTCTAGATATTTTTTTTGGAAATGTTTACCCATACGTCACGACATAAACCACCAGAAGGTATAGAGTAATGATTAATTTGAAAACTCAAAAAATCATTCTTATGAACTTATAAATAAAAATTACTGAGAAATATATTATATTATTTAAGAAATTCAATTTTGAGAAAATTAAAATTTTTACTTGGCAACTTTTAGGAATTCAGTAAAAATTATTTAAGTAGCTTTAATTCTGAGTAATTAAACAAACAAATATATGTCAAAGTACTATCCTACCTGTATTGTAATTAAGCATTATATATTGGCTTAGGCTTCATAATTAGTGCTCGTCAATGTGGCAAACTTCGCGCTTAAGGCTACTTCTAAATATTAGATTCAGATTCCTATAAAATTTTTTGAAAATGTAACTAATATTTTATATCTAAATAGACAGAAAAGATTAAAAAAAATATCTATAAGGATCGTAAAATCATAAGCTTCAAAAATATTCTGAAATTATGAAAATCCCTTATAATTTAGATGTAATTGTTTGGAATCGCCATTCAAAATCCGATAAAGATAGTCTAATGAGTAATGTTATAGTTTTTATTTAGCTTATAACTGTTTTTGGTTAGTGACTAGTAAAACAGATTGATAAATTTATATTAGATAATAAATATTGGCGCTTCCTTGTCGTAATTCTTAATAAGACTTCGAGGAAAAGTATATTACAGGATAGCAAAAATTTATTATCAATAATAAATTTCATAAACCAAATCTAAGATCATTAGGTTAAAAGAAAATTAAAAACTCCATCGAATCAAACTTGTACATATTTTTTTTAAATATTATTCCATTAATAATGATAAAAATAAATGTCTCAAAATAAAATAGTCACTATTAGCAAATATCGCGATATTGACCTCGTTTATCTTCACGAAATAGTTTTCGCTATATTGTATTCGCAGAATAGTATTCGCTAATTTGGATTCGCGAAAGTATCGCAATAAAATCCATTCGATAAGTGGTTAGATTTTTTTTATTGTTGTTTTGTTGAAAAATGAATAGTATATAAGGACCCCCTAAAAAGAATTATAGATCATTAAATAATTATGACTTTTTTTGCAGTATTTTTGTTTTATTATTTTAGTTAACTTAAAGATATTGTAATAGTTTTTTTTTTGGAATACGGTTACCATGTTAGTTTAAATGAATGCACGAATTTTCGGTTTAAAATCCAGTTTAATACGATGAGAAAAAAATACCTGGTAAGTCCAATTCCCCAGTCCCATTCTCCGACAATCCCGGACCCTCGAACTCCGTCGATTTCTTTCCCTCCCAGGTGGTTGGACTCCACTGTCCAACTATTTCACTAACGCCCAACGTGCATTCGATAATCTATGATCAAGATGAGGCAATCGATATCTCGAACGTTTTATGCTCCTCTACCGAAATCAGACGGACGAAAAACTATTATCATTATTCTTAAATCTTGTGGTCACATGTTATATACAAAGATAAAAATGGCCTTTGCTCCAAAATCTATGGCTGAACTATCAATGCAGGATATAAAGGATTCTAGGCAATATTAATAGTAACCAAGGGCTGTCAATTGATATACTTCGCCATCGTATACAACAGGATGGTGAAATACCGAATATGCAAATGCTTTAATTGCATTAGCTACACAATGCAATCTAGGCCCCAGCTGGGATCTGTTCCTTTCATCTCAATTCGGAGCCGGAATCCAATCATCCGAAATACGAGGCGTGCAGCATAGTGATAGTCCCACCTGTTACAAGTGTGGTAACCGCGGACTTTACCAAATCGATTATCCATTTAGACAAACATACAACAGTTTCCCGGCAAAATCCTACCAATCATCTAACCTAGTACCACCCGAGCAAAAAATGGAAGGAAATAAAGAGTACAAACGCATAAATGATGAAAGATGAATCAGACAACATCAAGAACCACCCATTTCTTGTAATCATAAAGATAAATAATATACCACTGGAAATGTAAATAGACACTGGATCATTTTCGGGACACGCCATACAACCAATAGGACACTTCCCCGCGATAATAAAATACCATGACAACACAGACTCAGGTAAAATACTTGTGACAAATGACAACCACACATCCATAATGGGAAAAGATATACTAATAAAATACCAATCACATCCAAAAATCATGAAATAAAGCAGCAACAGAATTTTCCACGAATATTGATACCCTTGGTAATTTTCTAAACAAAATAGATATAAGACTTCTTCCCAACGCCCAACCCCAATTCATCAAACCCCGAACTGTACCCTATGCACTAAAGTCACAAATCGAACTATTACTAAAAGACTGGGAAAACGAAGGGATTATTAGTAAATGGGGATCGCCAAGTGTGCCTATTCAAAAAGCTGACAATACCTTTGACCTATGCATAGACTATAAAATTACCCTAAATCCTAGGGTCACTCCCGAATTTTACCCGATCCCCCGAATTGAAGATAATTTTGGAACACTAAAAGAGGGGGGGGGGCATTTTTTCCGTGATAGATCTAAAAGAAGCCTATACCCAAATACCTGGACTCGACTGTCCAACTATATTGAAATTCAACTTTATATCCTGCTTTGATAGTTCAGCCATGGATTTTGGAAGGCCATATAGATTTTCGTCCGTCTGATTTCGGTGGAGGAGCATAAAACGTTCGAACGTTGGGAGCTAGTGAGATAGTTTGACAGTCGAGTCCAAACATAGGGGAGGGCGAGGGATCGACGGAATTTGAGGGTCCGGGATTGTCGGAAATTGGGACTGGGGGATCGGACTTAGCGGGCATTTTTGTCATCGTATTTAAAAGGATTTTAAGCCGAAAATCCGTGTATTTATTTAAACTAAAATGGTAACCGTATTCCAAAAGAAAACTATTACAATATCTTTAAGTTAACTAAAATAATAAAACAAAAATAGTGAAAAAAAAGTCGTAATTATTTAATGATCTATAATTCTTTTTAGATGGCCCTTATATACTATATATTTTCCAACAAAACAACAATAAAAAAAAATCTATCGACTTATTGTTATAATATTTTTTTCCATGTAATGGCCAATCTCGAAACTGGCTAGGACCAGTTTTAAGTGAATAAAATATAAAAACAGGCTTTGTCTAAATTAAGATTAGGATAAGACAAAATAAAATATAATACTGTTTTGAGTGGGGACAAAACAAAAAAGACACATATTTCTTTAATAGTACTATTAAACACAACAGAACCAAATTTACTTTTATATTTATTATACAAAACAATCTTTTAGTATTTACTTCTTGTTTTTCGGGCACAATCTTACCATCGCTTAAAACGACTTTTGACAAAATGCCAAACCCCGGCAAACCAGATACGATCAACAAACTTCGAGAATTATTCTGCGTTTTTGAATCACACTTAGTGACAACTAAAATTGCAAGCTTATCTTGATTGGGCGAAATGCGTAATAAGACATTTCCCAGAGTTTCCTCGTCGAAGGTATAAGGAAGAAAAGTTGAAAAAAGGCTAAAATCTAGCGCTTTAAGTCCGGTTATAGAATCTATCCGTCTCCAACCTTGTAGGAAGCCAGAAGATTTGGGATTAAGGGATTGTGAGGAACAACTCTCCTTCGTTTTAATCGGTCCTAAAATTGTATATATATATACGTTTTATTTTAAATCATAAAACAAATGCTATAACTCGTATTATGCCAAAAAATAATAATGTTAACGAATGGTATAAAGTAAAATAAATAGAAAATATATATATAGAATTTGTAACTATCAATGTTAATATTGCAAATAAAAATATATAAATTGCTTTGAATCTAAATTTCTTTCTTCCTTTCCTTCCTTCATTACTTAGTTATTTTCTCACTTATTAACTAACCTACGTTCTTGAAAATTATAATTCTTTCATATCTTCCAATAACATATATTATTCAAACATCTAGTGTTGTTAAAAACTACTTTTAAAAATAACGTTATATCGCTACAGCTATTTTACAAAAAAAGTAGCACTCTTATTGGCTGCTTTAGAATCTTTTTTAAAATACTTTTTTATATATTTCTTTTTCCACAAATAAAAATATGACTAAAATTTCAAATATATATAATTTTTTTTTATATAATATTTCCATACTTCCCCAAGTCAAGAGCGATAATAAGAAAATATAAGTTATTACTAAATAATTGTTCAACACTAGCAGGCTATGCAATATTAAATTTAATTAATTATATAAGAAAAATCAAAAATATTCATTTGAGTATTTTTAGATTTAAAAAATGTGTCAAAAGGATTTTCAATAGTATTATTTATTTCAAAAAAATAAATTGCTAAAATAAAAATTATGTAGAGAATAAGCTAAGTTTTTTAGCATGTTTTGATAAAATTTACATATATATAAATAGATGAGTGGTTAATTTTGCGCATGTTTTACATCCGGATAACAAATTATAAAATATTATCAATAAATAGATGATTCTGATAATAAAATAAAATATTAATTAAATATTGTAAGTTTTTTATTTATATAATAATTCTTGAATAATATCTTATGGCCAGTTGCTACATACCATATTAGATCTGGGCCAGAAAATCATTCACATAAACTCATCTAGCTCAAAAACTATTAAAGGCACAGCTTTGATTCAAGTTTTATATGATTAAGGTTTGGGCTACACATTGATATTAAATTTGTTGGATTTATTACTTTTAAATGTCTCGTTAAAGTCACTAGTCTTGTTTGATGATAAGATCTCCCGGCACATCTTACAATAAAATTTATACTCTGAGGTAAATTTTTTTTTATCGAAATTAAAATATTTTGCAAATTCAGGAAACACAATTCCATATTATCATTATTTTTCAGGGAAATTTTTTCGATGATCTGTACCAAAATTATCGCCTGATATCGGACATTAAATTATTTAGAAAACTTGATTTATAATGCAGATTTTAAAATATAAATTTCAATTTAAAAATTAAATTAAATAAAAAAATTATTAGTATTAATTATAAATATATTTTAACAACTTTTATGTTTATTTATTATATTGCGTTACTTCGCTATTTTCCAAATTAGTAAGCTATCGCTATTTTTGTTAGTAAGTGGCATGCTAAACCTGACACACTAAAAAAAGTATGCGCGCTACTTTAACAACTCTGCAAACACCTATATAAGGATTGGTGGAAAGGTAAATTAACTTTTAAATTCTTATAATGGATCTTCCCCGCAATAAAATCTTGATGAGGAGGCCAAAAAATTATCAAGTAATAAATATCCCTTGTGAAATTTATCGTTACTACAGATTACACTTCAGGGTAGCGGATTCATCAATTTTCTAAAGGCTATGGTTTTATTATTAAAGGCATTACTAGCCTGGAGTGGCAGTATGCCTTGATGATTACGGATAAAAATTGATAAACGTTACAATAATTTTAATTTTTTATAGATAAGATTTAAATTTTTTATTAAGGAATTACAAGCCTTTATCGGTATTTATAAATCATTATCAAATATTTCATAATTAATAAATAATTTTAGAAGCCCCCGTATTCACCGATTTAATTTGAGCTATTTTATAGCGTATAAAAAAAAGTTCAGACTAAAAAAAATCATAAGATTTTTCTAGGACTGCCTCACTGTCACGAGAAGCATGTTATAATACGACTTTAACTGAATTAGTAATTAATTTAAACTGAAATTAAATTTTGTTAAATATGTTATTTTAATTTAATCTAGTTTGCTATCCTTTAGCTTTAAATAAACTTCAATTAAAAATAGTTTTCTTTTTTACCCTTCTTTTGTTTTGCCTTCAATACATAAAAATTATATAAAGTTTTTCTTTTGTTTTGAGTTAAGTACATTTAAAGTGAAACATATGGTTTTTGTATTTTCTTTTACTTAGGAGTTTTTTTCCCTTTGGAGTCCTTATTAGGGTGTTAAATATAAGTTAGATATTTAGGTCCGGGAGATCGCCTTGCATCAGAGGTATAATCAGAGTTCCGGAAAGTATAAGGGGGTAGGTTTTATTTCTAATTATGCAAGATAAAACTAACCCAACTCCTTTTTAAAAATGTTCTTTTTATTCACTTTGCGCCAATTTTATTTTAATTTATAATTGCGCGTTTTATTTTCCCTAAAAAGGGAATAATTTTTATACTTAGAGATACGCTTTTTATTTTAGTTTAAAATATAATTTTTGAATAAAGATATACTTCTTTTTTTGGTAAATAAATTATGATAAACTTTCTTTTGGTAAAAAATTTTGAAGAATAAATTTAAATGTTTATATAAAACTTTTTATATTTGATTAAGATTAAAAAAATTTAAAGTAAAGTTTACGAATTATTTATTTATAATAACTTAAATGACACTTACGAGATCCCAACAAGTCGAACCCCCTACCAGACCTTAACTGAAGCTCTCTTCAAATTTAAAAGAATTTGAACTTAAAATAGAATTCAAAAGTCATTGTAATTAAATTAATTTTTTTTATTGTAATTTTTAGATCCTTTTATCTCTACACAATTTAAAAAACAAAAATTGATAAAAAAGTTTATTCAAATGATAACGCGAGTTTACAATTGAAACATAATATAAATTAAATTCATTAAAATAATATTCAAATAACATATATTTAAAAATAAAAAATTGGTCTATATAATATTCCAATAATATTGATTTTATAATAATGATTGATCTTTCAGTAATTCAGATATTAAAAAAACCTACCCATAACTTTCACGCCTAATTCAATTTTGACAATATTTAGGGGAGCTACTTTACAATTAAGTTTTAATATACTTATATGACCCTCATAAAAAAATTAAATGGCATGTCCAGCTTATTTAGATGGTTACCTATTATCCGTAAATTTTTACTACGAATAACAAGTGCTGGGTATAAAAATAGCCATGGAAACGCAGATAAGGTGCCCCTCTACTGGCCGACAACATACGTTAAAAAAACCACTCAATATAAGTTCTATAATAACAGATAGTTCAAACCTAATAACAGCAGGTGATATACAAATAATCAAGAAATACGTCCAAAGTGAGTAAATGGGTTAGTAGAGAAAAAAACGAATACGCTTATTATCTCATATCTATTATTTGAGAACAATAGTAAAGTCATTTGCCTATGAGTGAAATTTTTTTTAAAAAACTTGGATAGTATATACCAACCAACAACTTTAGAACATCATATATAAAAAAAATATGAGATTTCGTAAAAAAAAATTACCCGCTGTGATTAATAATTGATGGATGGAATCGTATTGCGCGGAATAAACCGGTCTTACAAAATCGAACTCAAAATTCATAAAATAGGATTGATTCGTCAAACTTTATTTTTTTTTCAATACAAATTATTTTTATCTTTAAAAAAATTAAATAAACTCACTTTATAATGAAGCTTAATAAGGTTCCTTGAAACGAAATTATCCATAATTCAAAGAGCCTACAAAATTTTAACATAAAATGCATTTATTTTATTTTAAATAACTCGTCATTTTGATTTATTTTTGAGAAACTATTGTTGCCCACGACCAATGGCTCCACAAAAACCATATAAGATATTAAATTTGAATGTTGGTCCAATTTTTCGCTATCATCTAATTGAGTTCGTTCACTCTGTTCATAATTATGTTTTATTAAAATTTTTTTAAAAAATAATAATATTTAATACTAACATTAGGATTGAATGAAATCAAATATTTGCCATCGGCCAGAGAAAACAGATGCACGTATTCCACGAGAGACGTGGCAAAAGAAAAAATTTGATGTTTGCCAACGTTCTCTTCTTCGAGGGATTGATCTGATGAATGACTATCGGATATTGCTAAAGCTCTAAAGTATCTTTTAATATTCCATCCAGCTTTCGATACCTCTGACAGGGTATGGCTAACTTTAGGTTGTTTATTATATGCACATTAATAAATATAAAAAACTCTTTATAAAATCCTCCATTCCAAAAAATTTCAATATAGAGACCTATAAAAAAACCTTGGCCTTAAATATATTTTTTTAAATCGCGCCGGGGAATGCATAGTCCCTACTGCAAGACCTAGATAGTAGTTTTTTTAAATGTTAATCCAATTTTAATTTTTAAAAAATTTGATAATAATATGATATACATGTTTCTAATGATTATTATAAAGTTTCGTATGATCATCTTTTGAGTTTTTCGAAGACGGGCCAATGAACCCCCAATGAGATAAAAATCATGTCTAATAATTAGTAAGATATGAGTTTTTAGCTGATGATAGATGACCTATAAAAATATATATTCCTTTCTGCAGAAATAATTTTTTTTTTTGACTTACGAGATCTTGTAGTGAGGACGATGATATTCTGTCCCGCCTCTTATTTTATTAAAGTCACCAAAGTAAATACACTAAAAAAAATGTAACCCCTTTAATCAATCACACATAAAATATCTATTTATTGAAAGATATGAATAATTTTTACTATCGATGTTGATGTCCACATTGGCAAATGAATCTTTTCCCGATCTTTTAGAATATAAGTATAAATTTGAGTAAAGTTAAGCGTCATTTGAGCGTTTCAAACGCTGTGTTGCAAACGTAAATAATGCATTTCAAATATTAATGTTTAAAAATGATCAAATTATCGCATGGCGTTAGAAATCATTTTAAAAAAAAATAGAAACAGGTTGATATTTATTGTTATTCATTTTGCAATATTATATAAAATGTAAAAAAAAATAACAATAACTTACTTATTTTTTTAAATGAAATATTTCGAAATTAATGAAATAAAAAGGCAGACGATAATTTAATTCACAAAAATAAATTATTTTTTATAACTTATGCCGAATTTATGATAAACGCGTTAAGTTCAAACGGTGCGTTATTTACAAAATCAAGCCAATAAATAGGTATAATTTATAAATATTAGGCGTTACTTCACAGTTAACGCGAATTCGCGACAGAGTAAACAAAAATTAGTGTAAAATTATTACATTTATATCATATTTTGTATATTTCGCTGCGAATTCACGCTAACTGAGAATGCAGGGTTGATATAAATTTTAAAAACATATGTTGCGACATATATTTTAAAAATTATTAACTCAATATAAGCTGTGATTTCGATAGCGTCGCTTTAGCATAAGGCTTTAACCAAAAATTCAGTGCGATATTTAACGCTGCGTTATTTTAAAAAATCAGACAAATTGCTATAATTTATAAATATGGAGCGAAACAATGGAAAGGCTATAATAACATTTGAAAACATATCGTGCGACGTATATTGCAAAAATTATGATTGTTAATTACCGCGCTGTTTGAATATAAAATCTTAGTTAAAATTTTGAATATCGACGATATTTAAAAAAAGGCAACCTCGATTTTAACAAGAGATGCGTTACGTTTTTATTAATAAAAAAAATACGGCAAAACGCAAACGCTCAATTTGTGCGTTAAAAATTATATTAAATATTTTATTAATTTTTTTTATATTATTTTTATTTGAGTTTATATTTTATTTGATAAAATATTATAAAAAAATCAAAATTACCTTATTTCAATTTTAGAATCTTGCAATATGAGCAGGACTCGGGAATTTCTATATAAACATTAAATATATATTATAAAATTAATTTATAATAATAGATTAAATCCTATGGCCACCATTTAATTTGGGTAGAGGGGAGTTTAGTTTAAAAAGGTAAAAATATTGAGGATAAATAATATAATAAATATAACATTATAAATTGGTACATAAACTCGTTCTGTAAAATCGATAAAATAAATTTTTAACGAAGTCTCATAATTCATTCCAATTAAAAAAAATAATAGGGAGGGGCTAAGGTAAAAGCCCGATTTGTGTCGATTTTTAAAAACCGAATAAGATTTTGGCCACAAAAATATTATGTAAACCTCGGGATTTAGCATATAAATATCCAAACCATTCTGTGCCATCAGTAAAATCTCCAGGTTTACAGAACAATATATTGGCTATATTCTTAATCGGGTAATTTTTAAAAATAGACCCGAACTGGGCCTTTTAACAACCCTAGGGTTGGCCTAAGTAGGCTGGGCAAACAGTTAAATGAGATAGGCCAAGCAACTTATGCAAAAAACAATAACAGCCAGAATAGGCTTGGCTTTGCAAATCTCTGATGGTCATATAACCTAAAATGATAATGATTTTATATATCAGAAATCACATATGGGTGGGATTATATTATGGTTAGACCTAAGCTAAAAAAATATCAACAATTTATTTTTATTATTTATTTCAAAATTTATTCTTATTAGTAAAAATTATTTGGCAAAAATCCAAGGAATCAATGGGAAGATATCAAAAAAAAGTATCAAAGTTATCAACTAATAATCTATGAAATGAAGTGAAAGATGAGGAGCATCAAAATATTAAAATTAGACAGACATATGAGAACTCACTTATATGATGGGTATTTGGAGTTGCCCCTAATAGTTTGGTAAGGTTAGAATTAGAAAATTAGTTTAATCAGAATGTTGAATTGGTTTTCCTCTAATTTCTCCTTTTTAAAGGTAATTATAAGATTTTATATTTTTGTAGTCAAACATTTTTATCTTTAATATGATTTTTATATCAATCATACTTTGCAACAAGGTGCTGACGCTTTTTGAGTGTATGTTTCTTATATATTTATATAATAATTTACAAGAAAAAGTAGTTATAAAATCTTATCTAACTCTTATCTTATGAATTGCAAAAATTTTAATTAGTTCAATATGAAATTCACAAATATAACCCAATAATTTATATAGGTGTTAATTATTCATAATAAATAATATTAATCAAGATAGAGATATTGTGGTAATAGCTACATCATAATTTATATGTAATACATATGGTATTTGATTATATCATATATTTGAGTAATAATTTTACACATCATGGAGTATCTTCCAGTTACACGTATTATTTAAGCAATCATACAAATGATACTTTATAATATTTCTTCTAAGGTTATAAAATTATAATGTGAAAATCATAATAACAAACTTTAACAATCTCCAAGTAGTAAATAACTGCCATAATTTAATTATTATACCTAAGATTCATTAAATTATAGAATTAGTTATTTTAAAAATTACTATCTTCGTAACTCTTATATGTTGAAACCTAAAATAACATTAAAATTTACATATCTAAATAATTAATTCACTATTTCAATCGTTTTCCACTCTTTAATTGCGTTAACTTGGTATAAATCTAATTCGTGGGATAATTCCATCATATGTTTTCAAGTGAATGAATGATTCATTTAGGTGGTGTATTTTCTAAAATAGTCATCAGCTGTTTTATAATTATATATAATAAGGACATTGGGAAAGTAGATACTGATAAAGAAACCTGATTAATTTAGACATAAAGATATAAGTACTTTGGGCTCAAATCATGAAATCTATACAAAAACTAATGGGGGTTCCGTGAGCCTGATGTAGCCATATTTGGGTTAAAAGACTAATGATGACTTTTTATGCCATGTAGGGATGAGAATTACCTCATGGGCCATCTAAAAATAATAGCAATCTCTCTGACTTTAGGATAACGGTGACTTCGTGGGCCATTCAAGTACAATGTAGACCAATCTACAAAGCCTCAATAATATTACTCCAGTGTGAGATGAAGTGAACAATGGCTCGATAACGGTACTCCGGTGAGAGATTAAGCATACAATAAAATCGATGGGGATTTTAGTAGGAGATCAATCAACAAATGAAACGATATTGATACTCTAGGAGAGATCCGTATCAAGGCAACTAATATTGATGCTCTTTGAGAGATCAAGATTTTAATTGGGAGAAAGAGTGTGGGCGTTAAAAAAGGTAAAACTCCACGGTAAAGGCAAATGGAGAACAATAAAAAAGACTTTTTTAGAAGAATAATTTGCGGATATCCCTAGGGAGATGTCCTTTCTATTAATGAAGGGGGAATGTAGGAATGTGGAATGTATACATATAAAGTTATTGTTGATATTATGGAAATACATGTATGAAAATATAATATTATATTATTTGTATATTATGAATTAGTATATTCGTTAATTAGATATATTTTATAATGATTAAATATATATAATACGATTATTATAATATAAGAAAGTTAATTACCTAACACCCAGAACATCTATTATAATGTGATATCCGGATCTATATATGTAGAAGACCCACAGAGATACAATTTGCAGGGTCTGGCCCGGATTTTTTTTGGCCCGGTCCAGGTTTTATATTTTCTGGCCCGACTTTTTTAAAAAAATAATATTTTCAGGCCAGGCCCGTATTTTTTAAAATATGGTATATTTATTTTTGATTTTTATAGCGATTAATGGCGATTTCAATTACATGACTTTAATACGCGGCCCGACCTGTGTATTTTTTTTTAAAAAAAATTTCAGACCTCGCCCGACCCGGGTATATATGAAAATTTAAATGCAGATCTCTGATATATATTGTTATGGTTTTATGAATAAAAATTGTATGAATTATACCAAATATTATATTGGCGCAGTCATGTATGTAAATATAAATACAAATTTACCCAATTCTAAATGGGCTTATTATGAATGTCAGGAAATTAATATTGAAATCTATTCGATATTTGTAGAAAAAATATTTTATTAAAGGAATGGTTTTTAAATAAGTATTTTAAAAGTAATTTTTAGAAAGTGATAATATTATATAGTAATTTATATCAACTTTATCTAAAAATTATGTATATAAATTTAATTAACATACCTTTAGATAAAAATCAAAAAATAAAATGTCAAATAATTTATATATATTATTTTGCAATAAAATTTTAACGTAAGATGGCGGTAGAAAAGATTTAAAATAATTTAAAAAAACTCAATTTATGATAAAAATTTTTTGATAGTAGAACAATATTATAAACATATTTTAAATTCTTTAAAATTTATAATGATAATCTTCTTTACTCCACATGGAAAAAAAGTAAAATATTATAAAAACTTTGCTTTTGACTATGCAAAAAATTTTGGGTAGTAATACAATGTTGCAAAAACGTTGGGAGCAGCTTAAAATTTATAGTTATAATTACTTTACTACAAGAGAGAAAATAAAATTTTTTAAATGACGCGTTTGAACCAGATAAAAAGTTTTATTCACTAGATGAGTATTACAAAATCTTTGGGATTCGTTTAAAATGAATCGTGCCAACTTTTATTACCCCATAAGGGAAAAAGTAAAATTTTTAATCAACAAAGAGTTTATCTAAAAGTTTCAATTTTTTCCCTCACGGAGTAATAAAAATTGGTACAATTCATTTTAAGCTACCTTGGTTTCTTTATTGTTTCAATTCACAACTTTTTACCCGATATAAAACCGAGTAGTGACCTTCCCTATCGAACGAATAGTTTTTATGCATATTTTTCATACAAATATAATATCATCTACAGGCCAATAGGGTTATCAAAAGATATTGCAACTATTCGCTTCTCAGTTCTTTAAGGTTATGCAATGTTTTGATTTTTTATAATATTTACATATGTTACTTTATTTAGAAAATAATTTACATTCAAAAATATAACCTTTAAAAAATCTAAAAAAAGTAAGATTGGATATATTTATAACTTCTCTGGAAAATATAATGCATACCCGACTAGGGAATACTACTGAGAACGAGGGTGCTATGGCTAAAGGCCTGCACAACCTAGGACATTGGAGACTTTTTTCCTTGGACTGGGGTGCAAGGTAGCCCAACCCAAAGATTAAATATTAGAAACATACTCATTAATCAATGTTTCAGCAAAATGTCAATCAGAATCACATGTTATCTTTAATTTTAAACATGTCATTCATTCATTTATGTAATTTTCATTTTTTGACAAGTTTAAAATAAATCATAATTATTTATATTATGATTATATTGATATTATATCTATTGAACATCTTCATTATTTTTATTATTATTAAATATATATATCTATGTGTTAGCGGTAATGTGTTATTTTTTCAAAATCAATTTTTGAGCGCCTTTTTAAATTTAAAAACCTGATTTTACCGGATATGTATCCCGGCATGTTTAGAATACCTATCTTATTGATTGTATATAATTTAGCAGTTAACCTAAAAATTATTTACACAGAAAATCAATGAAAATACCAATATAAATTAGTTAAAGCTCAATTTTTTATGTCGAAAATAGTCTAAATTTAAAGGGTAGATATTCAAAATAAATTGAATATATTTCCAGTTAAATCAGATATTAAAATAGTAAAAAACGGGTTCACAATATTATTTAAAGTTGAAAAAATAACACATTACCGGAAAAAACACATTTGACATGAACATATATAAATAAAATAAAATGTTATACTCGGTCGCAACTTTATTTGACAATTGAAAATAGGCAATTTATTGTGGTAATTTAAGGTAGCAATATGTGAATAAATAAACATAATCTTTTTACCTTTTTCTTATATATTATATTTAAACTCAAATTCTAAAATAAACCCTAATATTAGGATATATCTCCCACCCTTTAGGGTTAGTGATACTCTTAGTTCTTCTAAGAGTAGATCTTCGGTATCTGGTGGGGCTAAAAAAAATTGTGCTCGAATAAACGACAGAGTGGTATGCCAAAATTTAAATGTCATACAGCAAAATTTTCGGTCGCGTTCGGGCCGCGAATAAATTACTTTGTACATGGCTCTATAACTAGAATAAAATTTAACAAAATCATTTTTGTTTTGGAAATTTTTTTTAAAATATTTAGTTTATCCAGAAAGAAAATTGAATGATAAACATAAATATGCGATTTGGTGAAAATCAAATTTTAAAGAATTTGTCATATATTCATAATTAAACTAATACAAAATAATTGCTGGATAGGAGATATATTGACGAGGATATTCCTCCCAGCAAATATTGCAGAGCAGATTTTTAAAAATAACCAATTCTATATTTTAACCAGAAAAATATTGCCTTAGCCTCGAGATTTCGCTAATAGATGAACAAACCTTTATGCCAACTATGAGCAAAATATTCAAGCTTGCGTAATATTTTTCTGGTTAATAAATTTAGTTAGCTGTTTTTAAAAATGGGCTCTGGAGCGACTTTGCATCACTACCGACAATTATAAATAAAATTCCTCAGATGTGTGAATAATTTATTTTGCAGTACTGCTAATTAGGAGTTTCCAACTTTATAAATGTGATAGTCGAGCGAGTTAAAAAATAAACAACATAAAATGTCCGTAAATATTAGCAGAACTTCGGTAGCAAACTGTTTTCTTGATTCACACACAAAAACATAGGAAAGATATTGAAAAGGAAAATATCTGGCCTAAAAAAAAGATGATTTATGAAGGAAAAATTAATTTATATCTACCTATAAAACATTATATATATTATATCGGTGATATAAAATTTGTAAATAAAATGATATATTCATATGGTTAAAAAAATTTGTTGCATCAAAAATAGATTAAAACTAACAAAAAATAGATATTTAAAAAAACAGGATTGGATAAAATATACAAATAAAAGTGTATCTTTAACAGCTACATTTGGCCAGAGGATTAAAAATAATTATTTTATAATATTAATTCTAGTACAGGTCTAGGAATATTTCTTAACAATTTAATGTCGCACACCTTATTGATAAAACAAAGTAATAGGCTAGACATTTATTAAAATAGTCGGGTACTGTTAAATATAACAATGGACGGACCCGCTCTTAAAACATACTACGGTGAATAGATAGAGTAAATATTATTTTTTATTATGCCTAGTATTTCAAAATATCGTCATCATTTTGTAAGTTATTTTCAAATATATATCAAAATAAATAACCAATAACCAGTGGTCTCGCTGACCGAGTTTTTTAATTAAAGACCTATGATGTTCAAGTCAGAGTGAAAATATTGAATCGGAATCTTTAATGTTGTTGACATTATATATTATCTAATCAAATTAATGTTAAGATATATGTAACTATATTACAGTGGCGTAGCTACGGGGGTGGTTTTCGGGTTTGGACCCCTCCCAGAGCAAATTTTTTTAGGTTATACGTTCAAAAGACTTAAAAGTGACTTTGTATCAAATAAATACCATTAATATTTATATTTTTCTGGTTTTGATGTTTGTGAAAGGATATTATATTACTATTGAATTTATTCTGAGTAGTATTATTATAAAGTCATTGAGAATAATTTACTAAATTATAATAACATTATTCATGCATTTAAAAATATTTATATATATTGTCGAAGATGTGGTTATGATTTTTAAGATAAACCCGGCCGAAGGCCGGGCAAAAGGGCCAACCCAGGATTTTATATGTATGGACCCCCTCTAAGGAAAATTCCTAGCTACGTTACTGCTATATTATAATATAATGGCTTCAAGTACCTAGGTTTCTATTTTAATTTATGACTTTGATTGTGTGAAATTTGTATTTTAAAAAATGTGATTGTAAATTTTAAAATATAAAATTATATTAGAAAAATGACAAAATGTTTGTTATTTTGTATTATAAAAGAGACTAGAAGGTTTAATTTATTCTTTAAGAGGTAAAGTTATTATTTAGTTTATTTTGACAATATACTAAGATAACTAAGTATTTGTTATCATATGATTTAAATTGATCTAAACCTTAGTCATATATTATATTTAAACATTAACCTAAGATCCATAATTTTTTTTAATGAAAATTCTAGCATCTTAATTATGAAAAAGGATCTGATCAAATTTTTATAAATGTTAGCGGCAATGTGTTATTTTTCAACTTTGAATCATTTTTCGAGTGCGATTTTTTAAATTTAAAAATCTGATTTTACAGGAAATGTATTCCAGCATGTTTAGACTACCTATCTTATGAAATGTAGACAATTTTGCCGTAAACCTTCTAGTCATTTATAATTTATTAAAAAGTGTAGTGAAAAACGAATATAAATTATTTTCATTTCAAAAGTTCATAGCAAAATTCGCTGAAATTCATAGGGTAGGTATTTCAAACATGATGGTACACATTTCTGGTAAAATCAAATTATCACATTTAAAAAAACGCGTTCAAAAATTCTTTTTAAAGTTGAAAAAATAATGCTGCTAATATATATAATCTTTAAATAACATCAAATATTAATATTAATAAAACTAAATATGAATTTATAAAATTTGGTTTAATTTTTTGTAAACACGAACACGATCACAATTTTTTGAATAAATAATGAAAATAAAATTGCACAATATAACATTATAAACTAAATTTTTTAAAAAAATGAATACTTATTAAGTTTTCAAATAAAAAATGGGAAATATTTTGGTTTAGTAAAACTATAAAATAATTTTATAATAGAAATAGACCAAAAAATTCGATATTATTACTTATAAAAAATTAAAAAATTCATCAAGTATGTTATCTATTTTTAAAAAAATTACATAAAGTTTGTAAGCATTGAATGGGCATATTGAATATGATAATTTAAATTTAATAATCTTCAGTTCGGAATATTAAATAACTTAAGATTTTCACATATGATTTTTTTAAAAAAAGACTAGAAATAATTTTTTAAAGATAATACATGAATTTACAATTTTATAAAGTACCCATATCAAATTCATTTGCCATCCAAGGATCGAAAGGAATCCCTGAAATACCGGCAATAATGCAAATGATGATCTAGATATAGATATTTTTTTTTTAAATAACATTGAAATAAATATTATATTTTTGTACCGTGTAATTTTATTATATTTTATAAAATTTTTGCAAAGATTATTTTTTTAAACAGTTAAATTAAATACATCGAAATTTCGCGAGAAAAAAAATGAAGATATTTACACGGAAGCCTCCAAGCCGCTCACATTTTCTATGAGTCGATAATAGAAATTGAGAAATTTTTCGTAACTTTCAACCGCAATCTTTTCGTTAACCCCGTGAACTCCCCTTAAATCTGTGGTGGACATGTAAACGGGCGAAAATCTGTAAATATTCTTAGCTAGGCCCACAAAATGTTTCGAATCCGTACCACCCGGCATGATTACTTATTTAATTTTTTTTAAAAGAATTTGAAGTTTTGTAAAATTTATAAAAAACATGCAATTAAGCATATCGTCGAGAATTAGATTTTCCATAACTTTTATACATAAATCAATTTTTAATTATAAATATCAAATATAAGGTTAAATATATTATTCTACTTCTGAACATAAAGATTTAAGATTTGAGTAAACATCATCTGAGATATTATTAAGAAGTAAATCGACCTTAGCTATGGAAAGTGTAGTATTTAAAAAATATTGTGATCTATTCTAAATAAGATCAGCTATAATACACTCTTTAGAAAATTTTAAGTCATAATTATCAATAGTTGAGATATTAATATTCTCGTTTTTTATAATTTGTCCATTAATTTTATTTATTATAAATAATGTTATTTAAGCAATTAGTATTTTTTTCTAGGCAATTAAGATTTTTATCTGAGCATTAAGAAATAATTCTAAGAATTCAGTATTTTTTCTAAACGTTAAGTAATTATTTTGAGCTTTTAGGGATATTCTTCCTGAAAGTTTCAGTTTTTTTTATGAGCAATTAAATAAGAGTCATAGATACAATTGTCCAATAAAAAAAAACTTTGGATATTTGCATCTTAAACAATCTTATGAAAATATAAATCTTACAAATAGTAGGGTAAGGCAATACTGAGATTATCATACTTTTTTTTTATAGAAAACGTATTTTATGAAACCGAAAATGGTCAATAAGTTTGAGGTCGTCAAGATGTATCAATTATCCGAATATTTTAATTAGCTTTAAGGTTCGATTTTTAAAAACGACTAACCAAATATTTTAGCCAAAAAAAAATTACGCAAGCTGGAGATTGTGCTCATATATGGCAGAAAGGTATGGACATGTATTAACGAAATCTCGATGATTTTCTGATATTATTTTGGCTAAAATTATAATTTAAAATTGGCGATCGAGCTCCAAAAGCTAATTTTAATAAGCATTTTTAAAAATAATAAGAGAGAGAGAATAAGATAAGGATACGCCTTTGGAGAATTTCATTGTAATTAAACGACAGAATCATTTAAAAATTAAGAAATGTAAATTAAGTTTTTCAAAAAAATATTTCATGATAATTCTAATTTGGATCTTTCTTTCTTTAGTGTAATTTTTTCCCAAATCTTTTGGACTACAATTAAACTTTTAGGAAGAAACAACTAAAGGGCGATTTTTCCATTTAAGTCAACATATAGAGAGGAATTTAACATACAATTTTAATATTCATAATATAGTTTGACCGGAATTAAGATAAAAAAAATTGGTCACCAAGAAGAGTAGATACATATTTTGAGGCTTAACTATATTTTAATAATAATGAACGTTCAAAAGAAAAGCTTACATAATTAATAAGTATTGTAAATCATCAATCGAATATCAATAAAATGTTTAGTTTTAAAACTTGGAGCCACTACGGTATCGGTAAAAAGTTGAGATATGGTCTTTTTGATGAAATGATAGCCCGTGAAATAATTTGTGATGGGTGATTTTTCCTCGAAACTCGATATAGGAATGTTAGGCAC
This sequence comes from Gordionus sp. m RMFG-2023, assembly GCF_954871325.1. Taxonomy (NCBI): domain Eukaryota; kingdom Metazoa; phylum Nematomorpha; class Gordioida; order Chordodea; family Parachordodidae; genus Gordionus; species Gordionus sp. m RMFG-2023. The sequence continues at coordinate 9,905,465 of NC_088775.1, read as the reverse complement.
TTCGGAGTGAGCCTCCATGTGAATCCTGGGATCATTTATAACTCGGCGATTTATTTCCATGATCTAATTTTTTTAAAAAAAATGATTACTATATTGCGTTTAAAAAAATTCCACAAGATCTAATTTATATATATAAATAATATTTTTTAAAAAAAAAATTTCATGGACCAATTATAATTTTTTTTTCTATTCAAATATTTTTAAATAGAAAAATTTTTCTAATTTAATTAATAATAAAGTCAGGGAAAAAGTTCATTTATAATACCTGCGAAATGGTTTGAACAGGATGAACTCTTTGACATACTATGGCTTGCGCCTCGCTAGGCACGACATTATCCTTAATTCCGCCATGAAACTTGGTCACACACGATACCGACTTAAAGAGAGGAGTCATCAAACTATTTTGGGACATCATTCTGTCATGATGAAAAAATTATTCAATGAATGAATACAATGTGAATATATAATTTATTTAGAGAGATGATGAGAGTGAATAAAATGATAAATATTTTGATTAAAGAAAACAACAACAATTATAATCATCTAAAGGGTAAGAAATTTAATTTTAATATTATTACTATCAGGGCAGTGTTTAGCCAGTTTTTTGAAATTTTAGGGCCCGACAAATTTTGATTCAACTAAGATCGCAAAAAAGATTTAAAAAAAATTTTTCCTTTCAAATAACTTCAATATTATATTACACTAATTAGTATTAATATTAATAAATAAGTCTAGATAGAAAATATAACTTGAATAATGATCGAACTGAAGAAAAAACTATGATAAATTTATTTTCCAGACATATTCTTATATTAATTTTAAGTGTTATCCGTGCTAATAGGCTAGCTGAAACCCTTCCAAATACATAAATAGTCCTAAGAATTTTGCCAATAATTTTGATTACCGTCGCTTGAGTGATCATAACGATTCAAAGCTTAAATTAATCAAAATCCTTACATATGATCCTGCAGAATTCAGGATTGGCTTTTTGCCTTTCCTCAATTTCCATTGCAAACAATATTGCTACTTCTTTAAATTGGGCAGATAAATAAAATTTTAGCATGTAATATAAAATACAATTAAAATTTTCTAAATTATACAGTTTAGTTGATAGTGTAAACCATTCATATGTGTATTTTGTAATTATGCATATTTGTGAAGTAATTTTTTATGCGATTGCTCAATAAAAATTTTAATATAAGATCTCTTTTGTGCATTTTATTTAGATAAAATATAGATATGTAAACTAAATTATTAGGGCAAAATTGACAAATACATGTTTTTAGGATATCGCTGGTAATATTGAGATTTTTAGGTACTTTTTATGATAATTGAAATTTTTATTCCGATGATAAAGAGGTTAATCTAGGCCTTTTCGTGCTTTACCAATATTTATATAATTTCATACCCATTATGGATTAGTGAGTGAAATAATTAATAGAATGATTTTTAACCCTAGCATAGGTGACCCTAGTCATTTAAAAAACGTTCTCAAATTTTTTATATATATTCTGTCTGGATCTTTTAGTAAATTGAATTTTAATGGTTTTCTGGAGCTTGGAGTCTTTTTATATATTTTTGTCGATCTTTTAGTAAATTAATTTTAATGGTTTTTTGGAGCTTGGAGTCTGCATAGAGCCCATCCGTGAAACTTTTTTCATCTGTTTTAACACTGATAAATAAGTATAAATAAACACTTTTTTATTAATTAAAAATTATATTATATTAATATATAATCCTTAGATAAACATTCTACATTATCAATTTTATTTATATATTTTTTTATATCATATTGTGACATTTAAAAATAATTTGTCACTTTTTTGACTCTCTTGGCAAAAGCTGTCATAAAATTTTAAAATGACATTCAATGTGACTCTGTTAGAGTTTATTTAATATAATATGAAAGCTACAAATAAATTATTTTAGGATATAGAATATCTAAATTAAAGTCGAAGAGAACCCTATTTAGACTTATGACCCCCCCCCCCCCACACATTTCCCTCATAATAACTAAAATAAATTTCTTCAGGATTCAATCAATATATAATAGCGTCCAAAATAATCACCCCCCCCCACCCAATATATTATAATGAAACTTACTTCAAACAAGCCCAACTGATATATTCATAAATTTAAGGGATCTAAACTTTTTAAATTCGCACCTAGAGTTAGGAGTAGGGTTGGGAACCAATATTAAAAACCCAAGATTAACGAAATTATTGTATGCATTGGATCTAGAATCTGAATTCAAATTTTTTTTAAACTAGAAATTTTTATAAAAAATTATGATTTAATCATAAATTTTGTAAATCAAATGTAAAAAATAAACGCATTGAGTTTGAAACTCTTCCTTTGACACAAAAAATGACTAAGCTTAAACATAATATAATTGTCTATTTATATAAAATACAAGGAAAATAATTATAAGCATTTAAGAAGGATCCTGCATGATAATCCAGCCTTAAGCACAGGTAAGCTTGGATAGTATGTTCAGCTAGTGAACAACGTTGGTCCGTTATAACATACAGTCCTTTTGAAAACGCCCTTTCAGAGATAGCTGAAATTGCAAGATAATCTCTGGCAATTTTTTATAATATTGGATATTTTTTTTTGATTTAATTTCCATCAGTCTAGTGGATTTATATCATTAGAAATTGTGGCTTCATCTATTTATTTGCTCATTTCTACGCTATTATTATTGTTTAACTTGATATATTTTATCATTTAAAGACAATCTCTTGGATTTATTTTATGTTTCATTTACCTATTCAGCTGAATTGAAATTATTATTTATTTTATATAATATATTTTTCAAGGATGTCTATACTATTATCCTTTAATAAATGACTTGATATTTTAAAACTTGGGTCAATCATTGTCGATATTATACAGGTGTTTATTGATATTTTAGTATTTATCAAGTTTAGCTAAATCAGCTAAGAAGCTACCTTCAAAATAGTACTATTATTGTAACTCATGACATGTTCAAAAATGCTTGAATATTAAGGAATAATGGCTGAAACTGATAAAATATTTGTACATGCCCATCTCTGTAGCGAAATTAAATGGTTCCAAAAATTATCGATAAATTTATATATTATTCGAGGCTATAGCATTAATATAATTTTATTCATTGGTTTTAAATTTTAAGGTTGAATTTTTTTTCTTCCAAGAAATAATTTTTTCAAATTTATTAAACTTGGATATAGAGATTTAAAAATTTTTATTTTTTAAAAGTCTTATTTAAAGGGCTTCAAGAGCCATAATAGCCAAATGTATAACATGACAAAATAATTTGAACCCATTATTTGAATTAAATAATAGTCTTAATACCATTTTACAACTGGTTTCTTTAGCTGCCATAGTTAACTTGATAAATATTATAATTTCAAACACATATATATAATATCGACAATGTTGATTGATCCCGGCTTTAAAATATCAAGCTAAGACAATAGTATAGACACCCTCCTTGAATATTTAGCGGAAGTATCAACTTAAACATAGTCATAATACTAATAGCATAGAAATAAGCAAGTAATATGGATGAAGTCACAATTTCTAATGGTACAAATCTACTAGACTAGTGAAAATTAAATCAAAAAAGATATTCAATATTATCGAAATGGGCCAGAGATCATCTTGCAATTCCAGCTATCTTTGAAAAGACGTTCTTAGAAGGACGGATGATACCAACAATGTAGCCAGTTCGGGTAAAATATGATTCGACTTTCTTTTTTATAAATAAAAGGGTTAAACCAAATCATGAATTGCTTATAAAATTTATGGTTTCAAAATTTAGATCATCTTAAAAAAAGTTTAAATTTTTTTATTTTGGTTTACCTAACAACCAAGGGAGCCCACAGATCGTGGTTAATTAAAAAGACTCTGCCAATTAACCGCTTCGCTTCCTCCATCAATTCGCATCCTTTTGCCATTACGACGCACCCTCCTTTGCAAGGTAAACTTTCAGATGTTTCGTCGCATTTGGAATTGAGCTTAGATTTGGTCAATAAATACGGGGAAACTTTAGTGAATAATTCGCTTTCGACCCGCTTAGCGAGGATGCTGTGGGAGCTGGCAAAAGTGAATCGATAATCGTTGAGCTTGGAAACTGCGCTGCTCAAGATAGCTATTGCATTAGAGCCGGCTATGGGAACGCTAGAATGACCGCTGGAGGTTTTAACAGTCAGTTTGAGGATGCAAGTCACCTTTTCAGAGATTCCTATCCTAATTTAAAGATTTGAATGAAAAGATATAAATTTATGAAGCCTCAAAAGGTGACCGCCTTTTTATCCCGACCCCACGGATCTTTCCTGCATCTTATTTCTTTTCAAATGCTTATAAAAATATTAAATTGGGTCATCTTTTAGAGGCATTGCCATGTATCTTATTTTAAAATATTATAAAATATCATTTTTACAGGGCCAAATTTTTATGGTCCAAAATGTCGTAGAAAATGTTAGTTCCTTCGTCGAGGATAAAAGCCAAGGGTGGTTGGTAATCATTCGAAAAATGTTTACTAGTAGGGGTACTTGGTAAGGCATTAGATGGTGAATCTAGAGATAATATATAGTATATTAATTCAAAATATAAAATGTAGATATTTAGATATAAATATACATATATACATATTCTCAATAAATTTGGTTTTAATATATATTTTATTAAAAAATTTCTTTCTTTCTTTTCCATATATAATATTGAAATAACAGGTTTTTAACTCGTATAACCATTTAAAGAGTTTATGTAACAGTTGTTAGTAACAGGAAAGTAAATTTTTAACAGTTGAACTTAAAAAATATGTAATTATAGTAAGAATACGGACGGCGAAACCTCAAAAAGTGATCAATTACATATTTTGATCACTTTAGCTCAGTCTCCAGCCAAGCTATTTTGTTATCAAAATTGTTCTAGAAAGGTAACGAAAGAGTGGTAACCCTGTGAAGGTATCACTGTGATATTTATTTCTCAATAAAAAAGAAATATTTTTAGAAAAGCCGTCATCATATACACGTGATATTTCTGAATTCCTACAGGATGTATTTTTCTTAAATACAACCTCAAAACATTATGTTACATCACAAATTATAGCCCCCCTCCCCAGTTAGTTTTCTGAGCATTCTCTTAGAGCATATGCCAATTTTAGTTGTTTTTTGATAAATTTATTTTTGTAACTTTGCTTAACAGATATGTTTGTCCAAGTTATGTTCAGCTTTTTTTTAAAAAAATATTTTAATGTACATATATATTTTTTTTAAATTAATTTTTGATAAGTGAAAACTTTTTTCGAGCTTTTTGGCCAAATGTTTGGCCACATGAGAGGCTCCATCGCTGCCTCCCACCTCTTCGTCGTGGCCGAATCCGAGGTAAAGGGAACGATTTTTCGGTCTCAATCCCGATTTGATCATCAATTCCAAACACTCTAGGTTGGCGCATAAAATGTGCTTGGCATCTAGCGATCCGCGGCCATACAAATAGGGTATTTCTTCGTAGAATTTAAGTTAATTTAAAATTTAGAAATAAGGTTAAAATTTTTATTAAAATTTTTAAAATTAATCGTGTAATTTGAATAGTTATAAGCGGAACAGAAGAAATTAATCATGAAAGACGTGGATAAAAAAAAAATATTTTTTTATGTTCCAAAAAATCATTATATTAAATAGCTAGACACAGAATATTTATTGACATATAAAACTATCTAATTCTAAATATATGCTTTACCTCCTTTATCGTCACTAGTCCCTTTAAAATTGGGGGGTTTGGCTTCGTTAACAATTTGGCCCTCGAAAGCCGGGGATTTCCATAATAAAGAATCATTATCCGACACAGGAACAACGTCCGAGTGAGCTATAAGCATCCAAGGGGATGTGTCTTGATCTAAATCATGTATTTTTTTATGTAAAATTTATAAATATTTATTATGTCATTTTTTCATGTGTTATTTATTTAGTAATTTTTTTTCTTCTTCTTTCTTTCTATTTTTCAAGGAAAATAAAAAAATATTTAGGGCGAATAAATTGAATAATTATTGGACCTAAAAAACTGGATAATATGGCGATAGTTGGGTTATGTATTCTAATAAAAAATAATATATAAGTAAATTAAAATGTCAATTATGGAATAAGAGTATTTCAGAAATCATTAGAAATTCTTCACTGCGGGAAAGGAAAAAAAACCTAATGCGATTATACATTTTAACAAGAGAGAAGATATTATAAAATTCTAATCTTCTGATTAATATAACTTGACCATAAATATCTAAAAAAAAGTCCATGTATAAACTTTTTAGTAGCTAATTAATTATAGATATTTGATATTCATTGTAAATATTAGCCAAGACCTAAAAATTTCAGAAATATTTTTGATTTTAATGTTAATCAAATGTTTAGAATGAGAGATCTTTCATAAATATACAGTACTTCTCTTATCGGCTGACACATCCTTATTAATTGACAAATTTCTTTTTTTTATCAATTGAATATGTGTAAAACAAGTCATTAATTAATCAAAATAAAATAGTCAACTTAACCTCCTATTTAATCAAAAAAATGCTTACTTCTTCTTTAAAAAATTGAAAATATTTCAAACTTCAAATTAAAAAATATAGGTTTCTCTTTTAATGTGGAAAAAAACTGATGAAAAGACACGTGACACTATTATTATTAAAAAATTTCAATTTGGTACCGTGTCCTTTAATTTTAACTAAGTTTCTTAATACTCAAAATATTATCAATTAACTTTCATCTGAATTCAAGAGTCCTTTAGATTCTGCTATGCTGACGCAATGATACAATAAGCTGTAATCGTTGATCACCTCTCTCTTGATCCAATGAGTCGAATGGACCAATGGGTAAGCTTGAATTAATATTGAACAAATTTAAGAGCAGAAAATTTTTTTAAGATTGATTATATTTTTAAAATCAGGTTCGTTATAGAATAAAACAGTCCTAGAGATACCCAATTTCCGGTTTAATTCGGTGTTTTAAAAAAAATTTGATCATTCTAAATAATAAATTTGTTTGTATAATATTTAGTGAATGGTTTTAAGGAGAAATTAAAAATATAAGAAGCGAATAATCTAAATCATTAGATATTTTTTTTCAACTTAGGAAAAGAATGCTCAAGCAAAAGGCGTTATATTTCTAGAGAGAGCATTTGGCGAAGGTAAAAACGAATCATTAAGCCAATGAAGAACAGATTTGTTAAAATCGCGCTATTTTATTTGTAACGACAGCTAATAAAACGTTAATTTTTTTTAAATATAGTCATAGCAATAACCCAATTTTTTTAGCAACTTCACTACTTTACAATTTTTTATTGTAAATATACTATAAAAAAAATTAAAAATTAATTTTAAAAAATTATATTCTTTATATCTAATTTTGAAATTTAAATTTCTTAAATCTAATTTGTCAAGTAATATATAATGCCGCCAACAGAGATAGATGTGAAAGAGAATGAGACAGCTGCTAACAAAAAAATTTTACTAGTAAATGTTTTCGTGGAATTTTGTATCCCAAATTTGTGAAAAATTTTGAACAATAAAAAAGCAACACGGTTATTAACCTCAGCTTATCTCTCTAGAGATCTGTCAATCTAATTTCTCAAGCTTCCTTTCTTTTATTTTAAAAATTAAATTAAGATTAGTAATTTTTTATTTTTATGCCTCCCAAAAAGTACAAGTTAAAATGGCCACCTATTATAAAAAAAATATTATATAAACCATACTTAATATTTCTTTTTATAACGAGACATTTAAATTAGTATCGGATTTGACGAATTTAAAGGCCATCCCTTTTTGCAGCTTTTTACTCCTTTAGATGTAGAAATGTTTCGAAATTTGATCGCATTTTTTTAATCAGCTGACATTTTAAAAAATTAATTCTTGTCGATGCTTTAAAAGGTAGTTTTTTACCATTACTACGTTAGTTATAAAAATCCTCAATTGAAGAGTGAGTTAGAGATAAAAAATAATAAATTGAATCAAATAAATAATTAATTATTATATTATAATAATATTTGACAAATATTTTCTAATATTGACAAGGACAAAATTTATGAATAATTAATAGCTTGTCCAAATTATCATACAATAGCTGATATGTTAATATTTTTTAAAGCGAAATATTTTTGATAATCTTTTTTAAAAAAAATTTTTTTTGATCATAATAGAATAATGAACAATGATATATTACATCATCTCATTGATATACGACCACCCCTTAATTTTTAATTTAACAATAATTTTTAAATTCATAAATAATTATTGATCTCTTTATAAAAAGAATTAAAATTTTATTAAATATAAATATCATTTATTTAATTTTTTTAAATTATGAGTTAAATATTATTAAAAAATTGTCACCCTATGCAAAAAATATCTGCCCACTAACTACTATGTTAATTTATCTTTTAAGAATTAACTATCGTCTGCTTATTTTTTAAAATTATATCATAATTTAATCAGTTTATTACCTTTTTAAGTTTCATTCTATTCAAATGGGCAGAGGTCAAAGTTGCGGGAGAAATTTAAAAGTTATGAGAGAAAATTTGCGGGCCGGGCATTCCATTTGGCCTCACATATTTATTCCTATAATTTTTACTTTATCTTACTTAAAGTTAGTTTGATTATATAATATTTTATTCAAATTAATAATTTTGTTTTTAAGTTTTTATATTCTACTTCTTTGTATTGGAGTTACTTTAATTGGAGTTTTTTATGCTTTATTATATAAAAGTAAATATTTTGATCTGATAAACGAGACAATTTATAAAATAACATCTTTATTTTATAAACTGTTTCTCAAAAAATTATTATTTATAAATTTTAAAAAAATTGAATGCGTAGGAAATCTTAAAATGAAGTTTTGCGGGAGAAAGATTCCTGCATGTCGACATAAAATTGCGGGAGTCTCCCACTGATGGGATAGGAGGGGTTGACAACCTTGGTAGAGGTACTTTTTTAAAAATCAAGCCGCTTCATCAATATTTTAAATAATTATATTGGACAAAAGAGCAATGGGAGAACACAATATTCAGCGATGAATCAAAATTTGATATAAGTTTTGATCTGTACTAAATAGGGTTATAAGACTCCAATCAGAAAACTTTGAATTGCTTAAGAATCATTAAGCTTTCAGATAATATAAATAAAGGTATGGGATTACATAAATGCAAAAGTCCTATTATTTACTTATAAATAATAGGATATAAATAATGTTAAATATCAATAAATACTAAACACAGAACACGTTGAATTATGGACTTGAAGCAAATTACATCTTGCTCCTTGCCAATCTAAAAAAAAAATTGTAAGGATGATAATATCCATCTGTTACACTTCCTATTAAAAACATATGGGGTTTACTCAAAGGAGAGCGCGACTTAGAACAAAGGTTTCTTTTATAAATAAATTAGTTTATATATGAAAATCGATCTCCCAGAATATGTGCCGGAACCATTATTAATCAATGCCACAATAGCTGCAGTTATTAAAACAAAGGAAGATTTAAAACAATTTTAATATAGCCGTGCGAAGGACGATAATTTTGAATTGTTACATATTTTAACTCATATATTCTAATAATTAATAATGTAAATATATTAATTTTTTATCCATTACATATTATTGCCATTTTATAATAAAAGTATAAAAAAAATTTTTGAGTGTTCAGTTCATGATCATTTTTTTTTAAATTAGAAATTTAAATAAGCTTTAAAAAAAATATATTAGTGGTCGCATATCAATGATATAATATTTTAAATAGGATATTGACATGGAGGGGATAGGTATAAATAAGCCAAGATAAACTAAGTGTTTATTAGAGAAAAAATTATCTGGTTGCCCATTCTTGTGCAGTCCGCCGACAATGCATAACTAAGCTAAATATATTAACAAGCCTAATATCACTTTAATCCCCATTGTTCCTGACACAATCGGTGCTTTTGAATCAGAACCCAGGATTTCTTCAAAGCACTCTGCCAAAAAATACGATTATTTTCAGGAGATATTTAGGAGGGTTTTTGCCTACGTCAATGATCAATCGAAATATGTATGTCACATAGTATATCAATCCACGGTGCCATTACCTCGGATGTGAATGGCATAACCTGATATCTGTGTAAAATACAACTTACCAGTCACATGAGTTACGCAGTAATTAATCGCTTAATCCACCGGTCAAATTGCCGTCCATGCCATATTCCTAACCACTTAGCACCAACGAATTTATTTTTATAAGCTAGTCCAATACTCGATGGGCTAATAACTATTTTATATACCCTGAAAAAATCTACTACTCGTTCCCTGCGATATTGACATCAACCTACTAATCTTAGCATATTAATGAAAATTAATTAATTATTTTTTAAATATTGGATTCCAAAATATAAGAGTACTCGAATGAACCTCGAGTTTCATACAATTATGGTTCCTTTTGGGCAAATTTGGTTATTATGAATACCATTTAATTTTGGCTCGATATTATGAGACAGTATAATATATCTATACCTATTATGTATCTGTAATTCTTTAGTGGTCATTAATAAAACCAAAAAAATTATAGTATTCCACTACCCCGTGGCATGACGGCAACCAAATCCTTACCTAGCTTAAGGGCTTAGATAATAAAATGGCTGCTATTCAAGTATAAAAAACATATATTTTTTAACTATGCATTTGGCAAAAATACGTTGACTAAAACAACGAATTGCCCTCAATCCCTTCATATCTCTCATCACTTGAAAAAAACTTTTGATTTTTTAAAAAAATTAAACCTTTAAGATTATATTAAGATGCTCTGAACCGGAATCTGGCAAAAATTTAGGAAAACGGAAACCAGATCCTATTCACCATTCATCTGCGAACTTATAATTTTTAGAAGTAGTTAAGTAAAACAGCTTGATTTAAGCCGATTTTTAAAAACGGCCAATTCAATAATTTATCCAGAAAAATATAACGCAAGTCTAGAGATTTTTAGATGGCACAAAGATTTGAACATCTATTACAGAAATCTCAAGGCGGCAATATTTTTCTGGCTAAAATATTGAGATAGCCGTTTTTGAAAACCGGCTCAAACCGAGACATTTATCAATACTATTTAGAAAGATGATTGGAATAATGTTAAAAGGATACAAAATAAAAATAAATTAAGTTTTTGCTTAAGAAGTTTTAAGTATATAGAGGACACTATCTTGATCTTTTCATTTCATTTAGTTTTTAAAAAAAATACCTTTTATTAAATATTTGACAAAATCCTCCAATTCTTTACGTTCGTATTTTCCAGGATCATAAGACATTGTTTTGAATTGGATGGCTTTACTCAGCCTGCCAAGGGCAGATTCTAAATTAAAGTCTAATTTATGTGAGAAAAAAATATATAACATTTATCATAAAATTGTAAATATATTATTTGATAGAAACACATATTTATTTTATGTTAATATTTTCAAAAACAAATTATTTTGATAATATATCATTATAATTAATAGCTATTTTGTTAATGACATTATGCAAATTTAGTTATGTACAAAAAAAATTTAAATTTAAATTGTGATTAATCTATAAATTTATGAAAATATTTACAGTGTGTTCATATTAATAATAAAAAGTAAAAGCAGCCTCTGTTTGATCATTCAAACTCAAAGGCAATTAATTGGCACAAGTCTGTAGATTGATTCAGATATTTGCATTTGAAAAAAAATTGTCACAAAAATAGAGAAATTTTCTAAAAAAGATTATATATTTAGTCAGGAATATTGAATCAAGGAGATTCAAAATTTCATAATTTTTAATCATTTTCTGAAATTCATTTCTAAATTTTGAAAATTTTAATTTTATAGGAAATATAAGCATGTATAGAATACTTTTCAAACAATAATAGTTAACTTCTGAATTACTCTTAATTTTATATTAAAGTTTTAATAGATTTTTCTAAATTAAAAAAATAATAAAATGCAAAAAAGTTTATTGCAAAAATTGTCTGAAATTTATTGAGTAGGTATAATTGTCGATTTTTAAAAACAACTAACTCAATATTCTTTCTAAGAAAATATTATGACCTGAAGATTTTACTTGTATGTGGTACATAGATATGGACATCTATTAGCAAAATCTCGAGACTTAGAAAATATTTTTCTGGCTAAAATATTGAGTTAGTTGTTTTTAAAAATCGACTCAAATTGAGCAATTTAACATCACTACTCTACAAATGCTCTGACCAGAAATAATCTAACCTAAAAGTAAATTATTTGCTTGTAGTTAACTTTTTTTAACTCGTCACTATTGTTAACTAAATTTTGTTAACCATGTATGTCTCATAAGGTTTTATTACAATTAACTCAATATTTTTTCAATAATTTTGCCAAAAATATATGTATCAAAATGATTATTAGTTAAATCATCTAATTTGTGATCAGGCGCGTACGCAGCGGGGGGGGGGGGAGAGGGGGACAAATCCCCCCCAAAGCCAAAAAATGCAGATGCCGGATTATATTTTTCAAAAATATTATTGTTAATATTAATTTATATTTGTTAATATTTATTCTTATCTCATATATACATATATATATATATATATATATATTTAATTACATTTATTTATCACATTCATCTACTAAGTTATTTTATCAATCAATTTCGATTTCAAGTTTTCCTTGGCGTAATTTACCTATTATTTTCAAATTTTAGTGGCGTAATATTTATCTAAATTTCTAATAAAATAATAATTATCTCTGAAACTCCTTGTCCAACAGGGAGAAAAAAATTGCAAGCTTGTCCAACGAGATCGAGTCTCCGCCACAGTAACAGCTATTTTGGAGTTAGAAGAGCTGATTATTAATGCTATTACTGAAATATCACAATGGCTTGAAAGAAATATTTCCTCAGAAGCAAGAAAATTATTGGATTCAATACTTATTCCAAATTTTTTTTCTCATTAGAATGTATTATTTAATTATACAACTATTTTATGTAATACTTTTCAAAAACATAACATTGACTTGATTAAGAAGATGAGAATAGCGGAGAGCATTTTATTAGAACTCAAGGAAATAGAGCTAGTGTTGTTGAAGAATTTCATATTTTATATGTTATTGTTGAGTCAAAAGCAGAGCTATACATGTTAAATATTTGTCCCCCTCGACTTGCCAAGCAAGCTCATCATCAAAACATTAATATAGGATCAGTAGAAGAGTATTATAAAACAAATGTCCCCTCTCCCAACCTTTTTCATATGGTGATAGAAAAAAAATATAAATATTTGTTATATTTTTATCATGAAGATGTTAAAATATCTTATGATGCCTTATTAGCTGAATAACTATGATTAAAAGATTAACTATGGTTGATACAGTCCCAAAAAATGCTATGGATGCTTTTTATTTCAAACACATTTTAGATTATACTCCCAATTATTAAAATGGTTATATATATATTAGCAGCTCTTTAGTAAACTAATGAGAGAACATTCACTTTTTTAAGAAGAATAACAGAGCCTTGCAGAGGTACCATTTGCAGGACCAGGCCCAGATTTTTTTTTAAAAATTTTTTCCGGCCCAGGTTTTTTTTAAAAAAATTTTTCAGGCCCGGCCTGGCTAGCCCAGCCCGAATTTTTTAAAATAAATTATATTTATTTTTGATATTTATAGCTAATAATGGCGATTTCAAATATTTGGTTTTAAAATATACAACTCGGCTCGGATATTTTTTCTTAAAAAATTTTCAGGTCCAGCCCGGGTGTTTTAAAAAAAAAAAATTACCCGGGTATATTTAAAAAAATTAAAATACGGTCCGGCTCGGGGGCCGGGCCTGCAAGTCTGTGAAAAACATACCTATGAAATACAACATCTGAAAGTAGATTGAATGATTTGGATCTTTTGAATATTCATAGACATTTAACGCCAAGCAAGGATTGATAATTGGAAAATTAGCTCAAAACATACAAAATACAATTATTCCTAAGAAACTTTGTATTAATTTATATTTACAACTTTTAAATTTTTTATACTTTATATATTTTAAAAGCTCAAAAAATTCAAATTTCAATTTTGGGTCATTTAAGTGATTCATATCGTGGGTTATATTCACTTTATATTTTATGATTCACATTTAAATGCCGGTTTATATATATAATTTTTTTAATTCACACTAGTTTAAAATTGTGTATTAGAAAAGTTATTAAACCTAATAAATTTATGCTTAGTATTTTTAATTAAAAATATTATTTCTTAAAAAAATTTATTATCCCCCCCCCCAGACCAAATTCCTGCGTACGCGCCTGTTTGTGATACAATTTAATATAAAATTTTGTTTTAAATTAATAAATATTATCAAATGAATACCCAATATATTAAACATTAAATTTAGGTTGTCCTTAGAGATTAAATAAATCATATATTAAATATATAATACTCCATATTATATTATTTTAATCCTTGATACTTTCTAAATTTGTTATAATTCAATTATTTTATAATTTAATTGAAATGGCATATAATATGCATAAAATATTCTATAATTTAATTAATATGCAATGAATTTTATAAAAAATAATTATTTTATTGTGATATCTTTCATATTGAAACAATACTAAATACAAAATATTATTTAAATATAATAGATACTAAAACATTTAAACTCCCATATTATAAATTATATAAAAAATCGAAATTATATAATGTTTAAAATTCAAAGTTTTACTTAGTAATGGCACTGGTTGATTATCTTCTTTTATAATTAAATTCAAACGGTATATAGTTCTAAATATAATATATATTGCGGCGGTTATAAAACCGATTAAAAAAGTCCAAATTATCTTTAACATAGTTATTTTATAATATTTAAAATAAAATTTACTGAAAAATATTTTTTTATAAAAAAAAGGATAAGAGGCAAATATCCTAAATCATATGTTTATCAAAAAGTGTTAACTTTTAATGTAAATTTTTAAATAAAATGAATATAATCTTTATACTATGTTATAAAACTGATGGAGAGAAGCAAACTAATATTTCTTATTTTTAAAAACAAATCAGCTAATACAATATATTTATGGCGTAATTTTTTTATTACGTTAAAAAATATTAATATAGAAAAAGCAAATATAAAATTGCTTATATTTTTAATAAATAAAGAGATAATAAAGCGAATGCATTGTGAAATTTTACATTTAAAAATACAGCGTTGGGGAATCGGAAATACTTTTTTTTAAGAAAATATAATTACTTCTTATATAAAATTATTTATTAATTTAAATGTCTAATAATTGCAATTGTATTATTAAAATATCATTTAACTCAAAAAATTAATATAAAGAAAGTTATTATTGAAAATGAAGACCAAAACCAATTTTACAAAACTTGGAAAAAGAAATCAAAACTTGAATTCGTAATTTTTCTCTTGATAAATATGAAAAATATGAGTATCGGACGTATCGGATTGGAATTTTTTAATTCTCTATATTGTTGGCCATGCCTATTATTCTCGAAGGAAAAATATTTTGGAATGTCATAAAAAATTTTTGGGTATGAATAATTTTTTGAAAGCAGTTTAACGGCATGAAGAATCAACCGTTAGTTTGCAGTCAATGATTTAATTAAAATCATTTGGTATCTATTTATAAATCTTACTTTTTGTATGGTTTAACTAATTAAAGTAAAAAATGTTTTCCAATTGCTTCCCTAATAGTATACTTGATCTTCGTCACTGCTTTTAGTTATAATATAGGTCTGTATTCGGCACAGTTAAGAGGTAAGGTTCTTCCGGTAAAACAAATATAGACCATTAACCGATAACAAGGTTTTTTAATTTTATAGTTATATGTATTTTTTAGATACCTTGTACATACATTACATTCGATTCATTTATACTACTAATATTAACAAGATATAAAGTTATTTGTTCAATATTTTTATGCTGCAGAATTTATTCATTTTACATAGATATATTGTAATTTAAAATTAAAATCGTCCCTTCTCTTGCCTTATAAAGTAATTAAAGATATGTGTAATTTATGCCTGTTAGCTATGTTCTTTTCCCAACCCCTTTTTATTCACCCAGACCTTTATATAATAGTTCTGAGACTATTACACCTACATAAACGTGCTGTTTGCACACAAACAGGGAAAGAACTCATTTTTTCCTTCTATATAAAATTTGATCAATTTGAGGAAAACGCTCTATTGCTCGTTAACACTTGAGACTTAGGGCTGAAATCAAGTATCACATAACTATAATATAAAAATGCTGTATAGATATATGGAATTATTTGTAGATTCTACATAAAAGTAGTTTTGCAAAAGCACGATTTGATAGATTTTTAAAAACGACCCGATTAAGATTTTAGTCAAATAATATTGTGTTAGCCTTAAGATTTATTAAGTAGAAGACCAAGCCTTTCTGCCATCAATGAACAAAATTACCAGGCTCACACAATATTATTTTAAATATAATCTTAATCGGGCCGTTTTTAAAAATCGACCCGAATCGCTTTTTAGCAAAACTAGATAATTGCATGAAACTAAATCAAGGAAAAATTGAATTTTTATGAATAAAAAGAAATTGAAATATAATATATTGAATAATATTGTAAAATATTGTAAAATAACTTTTCCTTTGACCATAACCATGATAAGGTACAAAATCAAATATTTGTCCGGGGGGGGGGGGGGGTAATTTCTTTTATAATGTGTTTTTTAAATAAATAATATTTAAACTAAAAAAAAATTTCTGTTGGTTTGCTTGGCCGATTACTAGAATAAATCATTAACGATAAAATTTGAAATTATATCTAAAAGTTTTAATGCAAATATAAAATTTTAGAATTAAAAATTAAAAAAAGATTACAATAAGATAAGTTTTTATTATAAATAGTATTAAAATATAATATATAAATATTTAAAATAAAGATAAAATGTTTGATAAAGGGAAAAAATATGTTTGATAAAGGGAAAAAATAAATATGTTTAGGTTAAGTCCTAGGGGGTTAAATATGTATCGGCTAATTTCGTTCTTTTTGATCACCTGTGATTAAATGTAACCTTTGCCCTATTAATAATATGGCTTAGGGCTCAAATGATCCACAAGTGTCTAAAATTACCGGAAGATTGTTAAGGGGGTCTATATTTATTTGTCTTTATGTTTTCTGCTAACGGAGTTAATAAAAGTAGATTTGACAAAAAACTATCTACACATGTATAATTTCAAGCGAGGGATATATCTTAATTCCAGGGGTGTAACGTCATTCTATCATATGTTTTTTGCGGGCTGAGGTTAGATATTTCCAACTTAGAGGTAATATTTGTGGATTTCAAGATTCTATTGATAATCAAATTCTTGGCGGCCTAGGGAATCTGCCTTTTGAAAAATGAAAGTGTAAAGGGTGGTGGCCCAGGCTATCGATATGAGTATCACAGAGGACATATGATGTCGGCGATATGATTTCACATCCTAAACGAAAACCGATAGCTATTTTCAGTTCTTCGTTTGTTAATAGCAAGCCTAAATTAAAATATAATTCAATGTTCATTTACAACATTAAATACTTTATATATTCTGATTATTTCTTCTACAAGAAAAATTAATCTACAAGAAATATTACCTAGGAAAATTTAACAAAAAAAAATCAGAGATTCAGAAAAAACCACCTTTAAAAATCATGCAAAACAAAAGGTTAAGAAAAAATAACTCAAATGAAATTTATTAAAAATAATAACATTAAAATTTAAAATGTATATTAAATAAAATTTATAAAACAGACAACTTAAAAATTTATTTGAAAAACGTATCAGGACGAAATTAAATGAGCCGGCTATTCAGGCCGACTAAATGAGTCGACTACTTGTATCATACGGTTTAATGAGCGGGTTGAGTCTGAGCCGTTTTTTACAATTGGAACTCGAGTTCTGAGTTGTTTCAATTCGTATCAAACATCATAGATAAAATAACTTTAAAGTAATGTCAAATTATTCATACCTTTAAACTTTGTATTTTTAGTGACTGACCTATAAATTATTAGCTTTCATTTTTTTATAATTACATGGTCAATATATAATATTATAACTGGTAAAATTTTTAGGTAGAAGAAGTTTGTGGATATTTTAGAATAAATTAGAGTTATCATAATTAAATTTTTGTTTGTATTTCAAATAATTATTGGGTTTTTTATGTTCACATCTAAACATTTAATTATATACTCACCATTGATATAGTTATATATATATCATTGGTACTCACCTTGTTATCTATTGCATCATAAGTTTTTTTTAAATAAATTGGTAAGTTAAATTATAACAAAAGTGATTTTATTCTGAAAAGCTACAAATATTTTTAAAATAATAAAGGTTTTCATAATTGAAATGAAAAGCATTCAATTTCTTATTGATTATATTATTTTTTATAGTTTAACACAAAATTTAAATATTTATTCTTATTTTATTCCCGAAAATTTAAAGTACATATTTTTTAAACCTTAAACATTGATGGATATAAGAAAATTATATCAAATAAAAAAATTTTATTTAATTTATCTTTAATAATATCTATTATTATAAAAAGTTTCTAGGGTGAGTGAAATTCACATATTCAAAGAGACAGAATTTGATGAATTCCCTAACAAACCCTAACCCATCGATATTTTAAAATTAAATTCGCTTTTATTTCGTATTTGACAATATTTTATTAATTGGGTTCAATTAATAATGTGCACATTAAATATTGAAAATCAAACATTAAATATTAAAAATCATGTATTAAATAATAGAAACTATACATTAAATATTATATATAAAATATTAAAAACTGAAGAATTGGTGAGAAGTATGGTGTATTAGATTAGAGAACTGCAAAGTTAGGTCCGACCCGTACCCGGCCCGCTTCGGGCCGGGCCTAGTATTTTTTAAAAAAATTTGGGCCGGGTCGGACTTTGGAATTTTTTTTTAAATATATATAAATTTCTCAATTTTATATTGAATTTTTGATATAAAATAAAAATATTTGATTTTATTTATTAAAACTAAACGACATATAACATATGTCCTTTATTTTGAGTAATTATAAAAATTAATTTCTATATTTAAATAAATTCGGGCCGAGCCCGGCCGGTAAATTTTTTAAAAAAATTTGGGGTTCGGGCCGGGCCGGCAAAACTTTTTTAAAAAAATTTCGGATCGGACAGGTCTTGAAAATTTAGGCCCGATGCAGATCACTAATTTAGATATCTTTTATTAGATTCATCATTTGATTCTTTATATAATAATCATATAGAGCGTCAGGATATAAATATATTTTATTAGTTTCATCATTAATTTCATAATATTATCGAACATCACATTTTTCTATATATAATATTTGCGTGAGTTAAAATATGAATTATATTTTATGCCGTACTTATTAACTATCATCGTCCTTATATACAATGTTAAATTAACATGAAATAAAAAACTCATTTTACAGTCTTAAACATCTTAACAGTCTCTCGCAGTGTTAATAAAATTATATAACAAACTATTTAATTAAATAATCATTGGTTACTTTATGGTAAAATTAGGATTTTTAAAATATTATTATTTATTATTTATTTTTGTTTTTTTATTATTGTTAAAAATTGAGCATAGTTGATAATTGCCTTTACAACGAATCAAAAGTGATCATACCATTCAACATGAGAAAACAGATGCTGCAAGAATTGTATAGAGAACATTTGGGGGCTCATAGGACAAAACCTTGGCCAGAGACTACATCTGGTGGCCTGGCATCAACATAGATATAGATAATGACGTAAAGAATTGTGATTCATGCAATGTTTGGGCAGACAATCCAAAAAAAATACAACACGCTTGGATTGTCCTAATAAACCTTTTGAAAGAATGCATATGGATTACGCAGGGCCGTTTCTGCGAAAATATTGGTTGGTAATGGTGGATGCATACAGCAAGCTCCCCATCATTAAATCGATAGCGGCTGGACAGACTGTCATCGAACTGATGAGAACTATAAGCTTATTTGGGATACCTGAACAAATCGTGACAGATAATGGCAATAACTTCACCAGCAAGTTATTCGAAAAGTTTCGCAAAGATCACGGGATAAAGCACACACGGACGTCGGCATATCATCAGCAATCTAAATGGTCGGAACTTCAAAATACACATGAAAAGAAGTCAGGAAAATAACAAAGTCGACGAGAAGATCGCCCTAGAAAGGTTCTTGTTCTACTATAGGAACACACCTAATGCTGCAACGGCGTTCCGCCTAGCAAAAGGTTATTCACTCACACAACAAGAACTGCCTGGGATTTGTTTAAATCAATAAAAACAAGCGACAACTCATTAGAGAGTTATATTGCCTCCAAGAGGAATAGAGATTGGCGACAATGTGTGGTTCAAAATATTTAGAAACAACAAGTGGGATAAAGGCATGGTCACTGACAAAGAAGACAATTTGACTTTTAGAATAAACACAGGCTACACTAAAGTCAGGAGTTATCTGGTTCAGATTAAAAAGAGATCCTCTAATGATGTCCCTGCAGCCATGACGAAATGGCGGATGTCCTGCTGCGTCTATCTACATAAAAGAAAAAGGCAATATTAAAGAACCCGAGTCCAGTTCTAAGGAATGCTCGACCTATCAGAAACAAACGCTTACCTAAACATTTAGAAGATTTTATCATGAAGACAATGGCGTTTTCCACTCAACATGTCCATGGAAAACATAGGCGAGATTTTTTTGAAGGATGGAATGTTGATATGTCACGTTTTTAACAATAATAATAAAAAGAAAAAAAATATTAATATTAAAATAAAGAATCTTAATTTTACCATAAAGTAATCAATGATTGTTTAATTTAATAGTTTGTTATATAATATTATTAACACTGCTGTTAAAATATTTAAATGATTGTTTTTTATTTCATGTTAAATTAACATTATATATAAGTAACTCACGTAAAATATTATGTATAGAAAAAATGTGATGCTCGATATTATTATGATATTAACGATGAAACTAATAAAACATATTTATATCCTGACGCTCTATATGATTATTATATAAAGAATCAAATGATTAATCTAATAAAAGTTATCTATATATATCATACTTATCATCAATTATTCATGGTAGCCAAGACGAGTCTCGAACTCGCGACCTTCGCGTTATCAGCGCGATTATCGTAGCGTATATCATGGCGTCCATCGAAAAGTTTGTCACAGTAGTTATGGTAGCGTCCATCGAAACCTTGTTCGTAGGGGTTGCCATACATGAGCTGGGGTTTCTTGGTGAAAGCATCATATTTTACAGAGATTTATGAAGTGCATTGGAGTCCTGCTTGGGCTTCACGGTCTCGTGGCTATTTTTTAGCTCTGCCCATATAATTTACCTCTTCTTGTGTTCCAGATGATTCAGCCGAATGTATGGCTACTACTTTCACCACGCCCTTGAAGTCTTTTGGCTCCGTGATGTCTTCCTTTGACCTGGATTGTAAATATCTTCTATCAACATAGAGCTCCTGACCGCTCTTCTGACAGCTTTGGAAATCGAAGAAACTCTTACCTTCTCGATAATGTGTTGAATGCCATCGAATTTGCATTATTTGTTAAGTCTGGCTACTCGTGTGACCCATGCTGTGAATGTCTCCTCGTTGCCTTGCATGGCAGGCTAGAATAGAGAGATCTCGGTACTCAAGGAGGTTGAAGCTAGAATTTGCAAAGAAGAGCGATAAAGTCCTGGGGGTCTGCCTCCGTACAAAGTGTTCCAATGTTGTTGAATTCGTTGTCGGACTTCGAAGACAAAGCGGCTTTTTCCCCGTTGGATATCTTGCATTTATCGAAGAAGCTTTGCAATTTCCCTAAGTAGGCGCTGTCATCGCTACAAAATTTTGGGAAATCCAGCTTGACAAATTAGGTCATATAGGTGGAATTGTTCGAGGCATCCATCGTTAAAGAATTATATTCAGATAAAAGCGTTATAGAGAATGCATGTAAAGTACGAAATCAAGATCAAATTTTGATATAAATTACGCGAAGGAGTGGAAGTAGCGCATATAGCTTTATAATAAATATGAAAATCATGCATTAAATCTTAAAAACCATACTTTAAAATCATGCATATATTTCAATACTTTATATATAAAAACTATATGTTAAATCTTTAAATATAAAAACCATACATTATATCTTTAAAACTATACAATATTAAAACCTATACATAAAATATTAAATACAATACATTAAATATAAAACCATGCATTAAATCTTAAAAGTATACACTCTACATCCATATATTCATAAAATATTTTATAATTTAATTATAAAAATAAATTGAATGTTCTGAAGGATAAATGGCCTGAAGGTTTCTTCTACTGGTAGGATGACGGTATGTATGTAAGAAATATCGTTGAAGAAAAACTCGAATAATTTCTTCACCATATCGGATAATGGAGTGGTTAAGAAGGCTGATTTGATGTTGATTTTGCAGGCGATCTCAGCCTTCTTCAGATTTGCGAACAGGATGATTGATGTTAACCGCAATTAACATTTAAGGAAATTGTTGGAAGCGTGTGAGAAATCACTAATGACTCTGGTGAATTAATCTGCTTTGGGAAAGATGTGTAGCAGAGCAGATTTGACCTAGCTGGGCTTGCTCGATGAGGTTGGCTTGTAATAGTTGCGACTGATAAATTTGTTGGTCAGTCTTATGTTGACTGCGTGTACCTGCAACGGTGTTTGTATACGTGCCGTGGATAGATCCTATTATTTTTTAGCTAGATGGCTCTTATAAATAGTGTAGGGAACATCCAGATGTGACATAAAAAATTAATGCTGTATCTATTTGGGTTTGGAGGAAGAGTCCTATCGGGCAACAATTTCTTTAATTAGATAAGACATTGAGAGGAGGATAGAGGAAATATTTATAGCGAGTGAATGCCTCGAAGGTCCTATACTAGCTTCTATAAGGGTACCTAACTCCTTTTTGGCGCAGAGCAATGTTGCCTCTGACAACACCGACACCAGCAAATAGTAACATAACTTATAGGTGACAAAGTTGGGAGATATATTTTGGTAATCCTTATTAAAAAAAATTAAAAATGCATCTTTATCGAAACAAATTTTTTTATATTATCCCGACAGCCCACCCGAAATAAAAAAATATTATATATTTTGCAAAATTGATTATAGTTAGAAATTTAAGCCTATACCTAATTTTAGTTACAAAAATTATAAATCCGACATAGCCCAGAATGATTTTAAAAACATAAGCTACTACCTTTTGAGTATTCGCAATGTAAAGAATGGTTTACTTTACTATGGACTTGATTCTTGCATAAATTGCAGATGTGGGGTTGCCATATTTTTGTTGGGGCAAGGGCCAATTGAGATCCATAGTTATTCTCGGGATAGATTAGGACCCAGATTTTGACTCGGAACAAAATCTAGCAATAAGTAACCATTATGATTATGGATAAATTGAAGGTTGGTAAGTTTCTCGAATATTTTATCAACTAAATACTGTTAATTTTGTTAAAATTAATTAAAATACTGGGCAGATATGTTAAATCTACCAGAGATATCTATATTATATATCTCATCTAGCAAGTACTTGTCACTTAAAGCTGCCGATATTATTTACAAAAAAAGTCAAGCGTCTAACTGTCATTCGTACTCTAGCTTAATACCGGTTTTCTTAGAAATATAGCGGAATCTTTTTAAATAAGAAAGAATGCCAACTTCAAAGAGTCTATACCCACATCTACAAAACTTACTTAAGACATTGATATTTAATTAAAATAATTTTGGGATATTTAATTAGCAACGAAATCTTTATATATGATAAAATTTAGAATATTTTTTTATAATCTAAGAAACTTTAATAAAGAAATTAAATAAATTTTCATGAACAAAATTTTTACAAAACAATTCAATCATTTATAAGTATTTCAATAAATATATTTTTAGTCTGATTTCAAATGCCGAGATATATTAGTTTTTTTTTTATTTAAAATATATTTTGAAAAATCAAAATATACATTTATTACCTTTAACTATCCATGTTTGAAATATAACTTCAAATAAAAAATTTTATTTTGGAAAAGGGTAAATCATTAGACTTCATCACCGATTAGTCCATGGACTGTTTGCTTTTGTCGTTGGGTTCAAAAGCAACATTGCTCTGCGCCAGATAAGAAGTGAGATGCCCGTATAGAAGAACTATTATGGGATCTGCTAGATATTCACCTGCTATAAATACTTCCCCAATCCTTCTTTCGATGTCCCATCAATTAAAGAAACGGTGTTGATCCCATTCACTAGGTATAGTAGCCACCGAACTAAATTAAAATAGGATCTCTCTAATTCACGTATTCTAGGACAGTTGCAAGTACACGCTGTCAACATATAACTGGATATCAAATTTGCCAGTCATAACTGTTACAAGCCAATGTAATAGATCAAGCCCAGTTAGTTCAAATCTGCTCCGCTTTAGATTTTCCCCAAATAGATTAATCTTCCAAAATCATTTCTCACAAGCTTCCAACAATTTCCTTAAATATAATAATTGCGGTTAACATGAATCCCCTGATGTACGCAAATCTGGAGTAGGCTGAGATCGCCTGCAAAATCAACATCATATCAGGTTTCTTAGCCACTCGAATTTCCGACATGTGAAGAAATTAATCGGGGTTTTCCTCAATGATATTTTTTACAGATACACCATTATCCTACAAAGCAACATTGCCCTGTGCCAGAAAAGATATGAGGTACCCGTATAGAAAAACTATTTTAATAATCAGTTCAAATCAGATGTAGACATATAACTTCAAGAAATGAGGAAACTTTGAGAACACTTGAAAGGCTATGGTCCAGTTAAATATAAGTATCAAAAACGGTCAGTGGTAATTGCCATAGTTTTCTAAAGCAGGATTATATATAGTTTTAGAGAACTGCTCTGGAGGTAGTATGGGTTGAAAAATGCTCCCAATGGTAGGATAATGGTGTATCTGTAAAAAATATCATTGAGGAAAACCCCGATTAATTTCTTCACATGTCGAAAATTGGAGTGGCTAAGAAACCTGATATGATGTTGATTTTGCAGGCGATCTCAGCCTACTCCAGATTTGCGTACATCAGGGGATTCATGTTAACCGCAATTATTATATTTAAGGAAATTGTTGGAAGCTTGTGAGAAATGATTTTGGAAGATTAATCTATTTGGGGAAAATCTAAAGCGGAGCAGATTTGAACTAACTGGGCTTGATCTATTACATTGGCTTGTAACAGTTATGACTGGCAAATTTTATATCCAGTTATATGTTAACAGCGTGTACTTGCAACTGTCCTAGAATACGTGAATTAGAGAGATCCTATTTTAATTTAGTTCGGTGGCTACTATACCTAGTGAATCGGATCAACACCGTTTCTTTAATTGATGGGACATCGAAAGAAGGATTGGGGAAGTATTTATAGCAGGTGAATATCTAGCAGATCCCATAATAGTTCTTCTATACGGGCATCTCACTTCTTATCTGGCGCAGAGCAATGTTGCTTTTGAACCCAACGACAAAAGCAAACAGTCCATGGACTAATCGGTGATGAAGTCTAATGATTTACCCTTTTCCAAAATAAAATTTTTTATTTGAAGTTATATTTCAAACATGGATAGTTAAAGGTAATAAATGTATATTTTGATTTTTCAAAATATATTTTAAATAAAAAAAACGCATTTGAAAATCAGACTAAAAATATATTTATTGAAATACTTATAAATGGTTGAATTGTTTTGTAAAAATTTTGTTCATGAAAATTTATTTAATTTCTTTATTAAAGTTTCTTAGATTATAAAAAAATGTTCTAAATTTTATCATATATAAAGATTTCGTTGCTAATTAAATATCCCAAAATTATTTTAATTAAATATCAATGTCTTAAGTAAGTTTTGTAGATGTGGGTATAGACTCTTTGAAGTTGGCATTCTTTCTTATTTAAAAAGATTCCGCTATATTTCTAAGAAAACCGGTATTAAGCTAGAGTACGAATGACAGTTAGACGCTTGACTTTTTTTGTAAATAATATCGGCAGCTTTAAGTGACAAGTACTTGCTAGATGAGATATATAATATAGATATCTCTGGTAGATTTAACATATCTGCCCAGTATTTTAATTAATTTTAACAAAATTAACAGTATTTAGTTGATAAAATATTCGAGAAACTTACCAACCTTCAATTTATCCATAATCATAATGTTTACTTATTGCTAGATTTTGTTCCGAGTCAAAATCTTGGTCCTAATCTATCCCGAGAATAACTATGGATCTCAATTGGCCCTTGCCCCAACAAAAATATGGCAACCCCACATCTGCAATTTATGCAAGAATCAAGTCCATAGTAAAGTACACCATTCTTTACATTGCGAATACTCAAAAGGTAGTAGCTTATGTTTTTAAAATCATTCTGGGCTATGTCGGATTTATAATTTTTGTAACTAAAATTAGGTATAGGCTTAAATTTCTAACTATAATCAATTTTGCAAAATATATAATATTTTTTTATTTCGGGTGGGCTGTCGGGATAATATAAAAAAATTTGTTTCGATAAAGATGCATTTTTAATTTTTTTTAATAAGGATTACCAAAATATATCTCCCAACTTTGTCACCTATAAGTTATGTTACTATTTGCTGGTGTCGGTGTTGTCAGAGGCAACATTGCTCTGCGCCAAAAAGGAGTTAGGTACCCTTATAGAAGCTAGTATAGGACCTTCGAGGCATTCACTCGCTATAAATATTTCCTCTATCCTCCTCTCAATGTCTTATCTAATTAAAGAAATTGTTGCCCGATAGGACTCTTCCTCCAAACCCAAATAGATACGGCATTAATTTTTTATGTCACATCTGGATGTTCCCTTCACTATTTATAAGAGCCATCTAGCTAAAAAATAATAGGATCTATCCACGGCACGTATACAAACACCGTTGCAGGTACACGAGTCAACATAAGACTGACCAACAAATTTATCAGTCGCAACTATTACAAGCCAACCTCATCGAGCAAGCCCAGCTAGGTCAAATCTGCTCCGCTACACATCTTTCCCAAAGCAGATTAATTCACCAGAGTCATTAGTGATTTCTCACACGCTTCCAACAATTTCCTTAAATGTTAATTGCGGTTAACATCAATCTTCCTGTTCGCAAATCTGAAGAAGGCTGAGATCGCCTGCAAAATCAACATCAAATCAACCTTCTTAGCCACTCCATTATCCGACATGGTGAAGAAATTAATCGGGGTTTTCCTCAATATTTTTTTACAGATGCACTATCATCCTACCAGTGGGAGCATTATTCATCCCATACTACCTCCAGAGCAGTTCTCTAAAGCAAAATAGGATCCTGCTTTAGAAAACGGGTATTGCGATTACTGCTGACCGTGTTTTATACATATATTTAGACTGAACCTTAGCCTTCCTGGTGTTCTCGAAGTTTCCTCATTTCTTGAAGGTATACATGTTTACATCTGATTTGAAATAATTTTTAAAATTAAATTTTATATATATAGAAACGCTATACTGTCTTTAATATGCATACTATATACATGTTACACATACAACATCACTTAATTTATTTACTAATCTGTAATTTTAAAAAATCATATTTTACTTGAAATGTATTTCACCATTGTTTATAGTTTACTCGCCATATGACTACGATTCAGACACTTTTAACTTGAATAATTTGTTTAATTTGAATTCATTTGCAAAATAGTATGGAAAAATCGATAAAAATTTAAATAGTAAAATATTTCACTACGAATTGTGTGAATATTAATAAATGTACAACAAAGCCGAAAATACATTTCAAAGCAGATTATTTTTTAAGGCAATTATTCATATTTATTATTAAAAATAATCTACATGTTATTTATATAATATCTATTATTCTTTATAATTGGAATCTAAATATGCTGCTATAATATAAATACATTATAAATGAGTGATTAGATATTGATAAAAATTAATAATTATAAATTTACTGGAAAAATTATTGTACCACTTGTCACTACAACCTTAACATCCCTTGGAAACCAGGAACCTATTAAAATTCTTGGTAGAGCCATAAGAATTAAATCAGAAGATCTAAAAATAAAGGCACGTCAACGCATAGAAATTCCGATTATAAAATTTTATATCATATACTTTATCCCGAGCAGCCATATTTTCCCCTTCCCATCATTGTTTATAATCTTTTGTTTCTTTCTCAAATTAATAAATATATGTACTTTTTTTATATTCGTGATATATAAAAAAAAATTCTTTTCTCGAATTCTAATTTCTATATCAATTAAATTGATTTTTTTATAAATTTATGATTATTAATTTATATCATTAATCTAATCACTCATTTATAATATATTTATATTATGGCAACATATTTATTTTGTTTACAACTATAAATAATTATTGTAATAGATATTATATAAATAACATATAATAATAAATATGTATTGCCTTAAAAATAGAGATTTTTTTAAATAGAAATACACTCAATAAATATATATTATTTTAATTAAATTTAATATAAAATGAATATATAAGACGAAATTCGTAGTAATCGACGCGATAGATTATCGAAAATCCTTAGAATATTATTATAATCAAAATTAAAGATAAAATTAAAATCAATAAGAAAAACCATTCTTAATTACAAGATTCTATAAACTTTATCAACTTTTGAACTAAGACTGATCGTACCGTACCCAATATTTATTAATTCTTCCTCACAATAATGTCATCAACATAATATTTCTAGATTATATTTATATTTATTCGATTTGAATGATGAATTACGTTTAATGGTTTGTTTATCCTTCTGAATATAGCAAGTGTTTGGATAAATTGGGAATAGACGATCCCCAACAACTTGGTAATGTACCAAAGGCAAAAGATGCTTAAAAAAATTTATAATATAATATTAAAATGCAAATTATTTACCAGGAAGACCAGAGTAAAGTCAAAATAAAAATAAAAATATGATCACATTTCTTCACCTGCAATTTTTCAAAACAAATTAGATTATTTTTAAATATATCTATTTACTTATGTATAATATTAATATATATGAAAAATCAAATATATTCCTTCAATTTTATATTTGAAGTTGAATAGTATTTGTCATTAACATTCTTCCTGCTCGGCTCTTTTAGAATTTATTACATAAAAGGATCGATATAAATATTTTTATGTCTTTTTAGTGTATTTATTTCTTGCCCGAAAAAAAGAGTCTTCTTAAATAAATAACCAAATTAATATTAAACGCGAATTTTATTTTTTACCTTAATCCACAACTTTAAAAAATGATTACCACTCTTCACTAATTTAAGTATATATATATATTTGAATTTAATTTATGATTATTTACCACAATTATCTTTATCCATGTACAGATGTACTCTATGAATACCTGCTCTAATCTTAAATAATTCATACGAAGTATTAAAATTTAAAAAATCTTTAACAAAATTAAATAATAATGCTTATTTTTAAAATTTATAAGCCTAATTCGATTGTAATATTCTTCATGCTTTTTACGTCGTTTTTATGTTTTTTATAGAAGATTTGCCTGATTTTGTCAATTTGAGTTGTTTAATAATCTTTCCCAGATTTTTGCAAGGTTTAATCACTCTTTGATGCTTGACAAATAATATATTAAACAAAAATAATAGAAAAGTGTTGTACAATTATTTAAATATCTTCAAATAATATTATAACTGATTTATGGACTAACGACAATTTAGAGTCCCAAAATCATGTTTTTTCCGATTGACAATCACGCCATTTAATTTAATTGATATTAAATAAGAAAGTATAAGAACAAGAAAAGCATCTTGAAAGAGATCTGATTGAAAAAGGAGAATTTTATTTGAGAGGGGTATGTCGTTTCGATTGGATTAAAATTGGAAAAGATTTAGTGAGTAGAAAAGTTAATATAAGGCAGTAAAAAACGGGATAGAGAGAAAGTTATATCATGCCGGGAACCGATTCTTTTGAAACCTAAAAATTCTAAAGAATCTTGTCAAAAAATTAGAACAAAAAGACTATTAGTATCAAAAATAATAAGAACCTTGACGATTATCTTTCATATATATATCAAAACAATTTATCATTTTAACATCAATAGATTTTTGTATCAGATACACTTCTTTATCTTAACCATTAAATAATCCCTCATGTAATCAACTTTTATAAATCCCTCTGTCTCATTTTAATTTGTAGTATCCAATATAATATGTTTATTAATTTTTTGTATTCACTTCGCACACATATATCATATTATATTTAATTAATCTTTCCATAATTTCTATTTTGTTTTCAGCATTTTTTTTTGAAATATATAGTGAAGATGATGATATCTAAATATGGAAAAAAATACCATCCAGAAATTTTGACCCTCATTTAATTATATATATATATATGTGTTCGATATTTTACAATATATTTGCCATAATTATTAGATCATTTGTTTTTAGTTTGAAATAATTTCCAAACTTATCTTTTAACACGAAATGGGGGTTCAATTAGAATCGGTCAGTTATTAGTCGGTAAATTCAAACACAATAGTTTAAAAATGATTTTTGACAGGTAATTTTAGCTATAGAAAACAAAAAAATTTTTCAATGGATATCGCAAGCAATGTGTGCCCTTCGATTATTTAGTAAATCTGTCAGAAATCGGTCAAATCACAAAAAAAAATATTTTTTGGGATAATGTTCGTAAGTATATCGATAGAAACAGAAATGGATTTCAATGAATAATGCCGGAAGTGTAGGCCCTTCAGAAAGTGATGGGGGGAAGGGGTGAATAAGTAGTAACTGCTTCTTAAAATTTGAATAAGGTTTTTTTTGAAAATGAAAGAAAAATATATATAAAAAATAGTAATAAAAAAATTTCCGACTTACAAAATATTTTATAATATGATATTATTATTATATTTCAAATTTCAAATTTCAATAAAAAAATTTATTTACAATTATAAAAAATAATCAAGTAGTTGTGGTTATAGCGCGTATTGATATTAATTAAGAAAAATTGATCCCATACATAGATATAAAAAAATCTCCTTTGTTAAATCATTTCGGATCAGATTACACAGTGAATTCAGCCTAATACTTGCCTTATGAATTTCTAACATAAAAAATAAACAACTTGATATTCTAACAATATTCTGCAAACTATCATTATCTTAATTTATAAAATTTAATTTCATGATATAATGTGTGTCTTATTTTACTAGTTTAATTATTTTTTCGAAATGAAAACGAAATGACATTTCTTTAGTGATTAACAAATTGAGCGTTTTTTAATTTATATTGTGATTCAAAAGAAAATACAAAAATTTACACAACCTTGTTTAAATTCGTAGAATCGAAAACGTGCAATTAGAACCAAATATTAGAGATCTGCAAAAATAGGCCCGGCCCGTACCCGTTCCGAACCCGGCCCGGCCCGAACAAGCTTCGAGCCGGGTCGGGTCTAAAAAAATTTAAGAAAATTTGTGCCGGG
Organism: Gordionus sp. m RMFG-2023; assembly: GCF_954871325.1. Classification (NCBI taxonomy): domain Eukaryota; kingdom Metazoa; phylum Nematomorpha; class Gordioida; order Chordodea; family Parachordodidae; genus Gordionus; species Gordionus sp. m RMFG-2023. Next base: position 9,873,919 of record NC_088775.1, on the reverse strand, counting down.
TCAGGCCTTAGAAATTTTTTAAAATATATCTAAATTTTATGTTGAATTTTTTATGTAAAATAAAAATATGTAGTTTTATTTATAGAAAGTAGACACCATATAACATATATCGTTTATTTTGAGTAATTAAAAAAAATTAATTTCTATATTTAAATAAATTCGAGCCGGGTCGACAAAAATTTCTATATTTAAATAAATTCGGGCCGGGCCGACAAAATTTTTTTAAAAAAATTTGGGTTCGAACCGGGCCGGCAGGCCGGGCTTGAAAAATTAGGCCCGATGCAGATCACTTACGAGAGCGTCCACTCCATGTTTCAAAAATTTTTAAACTAATGATGAAGTATTGAAAGGTTTTAAAAAAAGTTTCAGCCATATTTTTTTATTTCTATTTTAAAAAGTTTCGTATTTTTTTATGAATAATTTTCTTTTAAATTAAATCTTTTGATGTTTTATTTGCCTATAAAATACTTCAAATCCAAATTATCATGCTTTCCTTCAAAATAATATTTAAAAAATGTTCCAATAAAATGAATCTAACATTAAGTGGTAACTTATAAAAGTTTTGTAAGGTTATCAGTCCAATTTTATCGATTCCCTGTTTAGCCTTTTCATTAATGTTTTTAAAAAACATTCATTCAAAATTCTCACGTTAAAACAATATAGAAATAATATAATCTAAAAATTAAAGAGAGATTGCGTATTTATGGGCCATCGGTTTGCTCTTTTTTCATTATTATGTATTAGGATAGTAAGATATTCAATCTATCTTCATAATTTCTAAATTTTTAAATTTTGGCTTTGATCTTGGATTTTTAATATAAAACGAAAAGGTTATTTTTTGTATATTTTAAACGATAATTTTTTTTTATATTAGGTTTAAAATTTATTTTATAACACTAGATAAATTTTGGAGAAGGATGGCTTATTTTATGTCAGAATGGGCTTCACGAAATTTTTTGAAAAAAGAACCCCGCCTGAACTTAATTTATTAACATTTTAATTGTTTAAAAATAAATTAATTTTAATGCCTTGCATTTTTTTTTTTTACTAAAAACTTGTAAAATAACATTGGAGTCAGCAAATATAAAGACATATAAATATTTTCGTTCTTGTTATTAAAGTTATTTATAAAACAAAACATTTAATATTTGCAATAATTTAAATTTATTAAATTATATATATAAAAAATAATTCTATTTTTGATAAAAAATTTAAAGAAATTGCCGATATTTTTATAAAATAACTTCAACTATTTTTAAAATACATATCCAATTATTGAAATTAAATATATATTGCATTTTATCTAAAGATTCACTTATACTTTTCTTATGTATTATGCCAATTAATATACCAATTATGATATTTTACGCCTCATTCCTTATTGTTATAGCCAATGGGATATCTATGCGTGATTTGAAAAATTTATCTAATCAAGAAACCATAGACATATCATCGAAGGGCAAGGGTCAAATACTAGAATCTTACATAACATCAAACATGACATACAATATGCCATCATTGGTAAAATTTGATATATTTAAAAAAAAATTTAGATAACATTTAAGTTGATTTTTAACTAATTTCAAGGACTAACTTCTGTTTTTGCAAAGAACTCATTTTCTTCAACGCCAAAAAAACGTTCGTTAGGGTTCCAGATATAATATATTTCTGAATAAATATTATAAAATAAACTGCTATAAAAGTAAATTTGAAATTTGAATGGCTCATATCTAAGTCATATAAATCAAATGTGATATTTGAATATAAAACTATGTATTTTTTTAATGAATTTTAATTTAGATTTTAGATGAAGTCATTGTGACATTAAACTCTGGGTCTGGATATCTGGATAGCACCGATAATCGTTTAAATAGGCGGGCGTGGTATTATTATATCAAGGAACCTAAAGTTAAAATAATAAGAAATGTTCCTTCCACTCAATGGAATCCTGAATGGTAATTATATACATGTATTGATTATACGAATAAATATTTGGATTTTTTTTTATTTAATCTTTTATCATTTATTTAAAGGTACGTTGATGAATGATTGATATACAAATATTTGGTTATATATCTCTTCTACCAACAAAATTTATAAAATTTTTTAAATAACATTATGGGAATAAATTTTCTGGATATGGGCTATTGTAAAAATAAATTAAAGGGAGAGGGTATTTATATTTAATACTTTGTGTGTTTATAATACAATATTTCATTATCATTTAATATATAATTTAATGATAATATACTTATATTAATTTATTTAGGTGTTGATACGATATTTTATTATTATTTACATTAAATCCCATTCAAAAAAAGGAAAAGTTTCAGTCATAAAAGGAAAAGGGTCAATCATAAAAAAAAGTTCAATCAAAAATGGAAAAGGTCCTATCAAAAAAGGAAAAGCGTCAAACAAAAAAGGAAAAGGTTCAATCAAAAACAGAAAAGTGTCAAACAAAAAAGGAAAAGGTCCAATCAAAAAAGGAAAAGTATTAAATCATAAAAGGAAAATTCCCAAAAGGAAAGGAAAAGTGCCAATCAAATAAAGAAAATTACCATTCAAAAAAGGAAACTCGTTATTTTTTAAAAAAAATTTTCTGTCACCTTTTCCTAAAATTTTATTTATTTTATTATTCCTTTTTATTTTATTAACTTTTTGTGATTTCTTTACTTTATTTTCTTATTATCTTTTTTCAATTTATTTTTCTTCTCATTTTTGATAATTCTTTTATCTTTTTAAAATAATTTATAAATTTTCCCTGTTATTTTTCTTCACTTCTCTACACCATTTCTTTAACAATTCTTTCCTTTTTTTCATTATACATAACAATATTTTGAATTTTTATGATTATTTCTCCTTATATTGTTATCTTTTACATACATCTACCTTTTAGTCTTAGGCTTATAAAATTTATTGTTATTTTAATTTATTGATTTTGATTAATCTTGTATACATTTTTACATCATATATAGTGTTGTTAAAGTTTTGAGTCAATTTTTAGAAACGGTCAACTCAATATTTTAGCCAGAAAAATATTGCCTAAGCTCAAGATTTCGATAATATATGTCTAGACTTTTGTTCCTGCCGTTTTTAGAAATCGGCTCAAAATGAGCCGTTTAACAACACATCATGAATTCATATATTTTCCTCGATCTAAAAAAAGCCAAATTTTTTGGAGATTGAATAATTTATACGATGAAAAAGATTTAATAAATAAATGAAATACATATGCAAAGTCTTCATTATAACACTAATAATCTCTGTCCAGTCTTAAAGATTATGAAACTCTCTACAGGCATCCTGATAAAAAATTTAATTAAATTAAAGTTTCATTCATATACAACAAAATGTCTAATAAATAATTATTTAGCAAAATATCTAATTTCTCACATTTTTACAATATTCTTATATAATTAGATATGTAATCATAATTCATCACAATAAAAAAAAAAATTTCGTCAGATATGTGTCAATCCCCTCAATTTTCTATGTAATGTAAAGCAAACAATATTCAAATTTTTAAATTTTTGTTTCATCACATGTTATCTTTTATTATTTTATTATTCTTGCTGATTTCAATTTATATAACATTCAAATTAATAATTTTATATTATAATCTTAAAAGAAAATCCAAGTAAGTATAATTTTACATTTATGTAGCTAATTTGTAATATATTTGCATGATTTAGATTTAAATTGATTATATTAATATTTATAATATTAACCAAAAATCGGAACCTTAATGAATATCAGTATATGATCAATTATAAACTGGTTTTTTTTTAAATTTTTTTATTAAATTGACATTGTACAACTGTTTTTTGAAACTATTTTAACCAAACAAATAGATTCAATTTATAAATTATGATGATTAAACACTAATTATAACCATAATATAAGTTAATTATATTCTTATAATATACTATTGAGCTCTTTAAAATATTTTCAAGATTGATTACCTAGCAAATTGTATTAAGGAGTGTTAATTTTTTATATTTCAAATTAAAGTATTTATTTACACTAGTATCTGGTATTGTCAATAGTAATATAAAAATATCTAAAATGATCAAAGTTGATGGATAAATATATCTAAAACAATTAGCTTATCAATTTAAACAAATTCATGAGCTATGGTTTAAGTTTGGATGCCAAAATTTTTAATTATTCATGTTTGAGTTGGGTTAATAAATATTTTTAATATTGTTTAACAGTTCAGTTTAGGTCCCTGATAATTTTAAAGTTCAACTCACACTGTGCATATACATGCAATTGTAATGGGATTTTAAAAAATATAGATTACACTTATTTAAATTTTAAAAATTTGAATCACAATCTAAAATTTTTTAGTCTAGAAGCTCTAAAGTCTATTTAGAATTCTTAAAATAAATGATAGGTTTAAGTCATAAATATTCCTATAAGAAGTTGTGCTTTGATTAAAGCCAAATTGTTATTTTTCTAGCATAAGCCTGATGGTAAAAAAAAATGAATACTAGATCATAAGGCCAATGGTTTAACTTTATGATATAAATGTAATTATTATCAACAAAGTGAATATTTATTTTTTGTTTGCCATTTATCTGGCAAAATCTATTTTTGTTGTGTTTTATTTTTAGATCTTGTAATTTTATTCCTGAAATATAACATAGAGCCCACCATTTAATACTATCTTTAATCTTTGAAGACTTTAATAGTATAAATCATTCTAATACCCCAATAAAGTGAGAATCCTTGGTCTTTATATTTTGAGATAGAAAAAGTTTTTTTTATCTAATATATTTATTTTGAGCATGGTATACCTATTTTTGGTTCAATTTAATTTGATCAAATTATTTTCTAAATAGATTTACCAACAAATTCTATCTGACTGATATTTTAATGGGGTACATCTAGACATGTGCGCCGACAGCATTTTCGGCAGCGGCGTTACTTTTTTTAAAATGATCGGCACCTTTCTAGCTAATATTGAAAGTTTAGGAAGATCCAATGCTCTTATCTTCCAAAAATCTAAGACATCTTTTATCTCCAAATTATAAGGCGAAAATAATGAATAACACTCTTTTTCTAAACTAGTTAAATAGTGTTGTTGTTCCAGGTTATTGTTTTGAATAGATGAATGCTTCGTAGCCAATGACTTAAGATAATCGAGTTTTGAAGCAACTTCCGTCGTTTTACATTCGTTTAATTTGTCCGTGTAAGACCGTAGAGAGGTAGCGTGTTGACATAAAAATCCAACCGGAGTAATATTTTTTTCCTTTAAATATTCATTTACTATGTTTATTAATTGAAAACGAGGATCCAAAAGTGCTCCTAACACCTAAGTAAAAAAAATAAAAGAAAGAATAATGTATAAAAAATAATTTATGTATTTTAAAATACTACCTGAAGATCGGTTATTGGAAATCTATGATCAAATTTAGTAAGCATATTTTGTTTAATGGATGCTATGGATGGACTATCATTTTCTTTTACAATTAAATGATTTTTAATTTCACTACGAAATAATAAGGCTAAATTTATAGTAACTCCTTTTTGGACAGATAAAAATTCAACAGTTTGTTTGAAGGTTTTAAGAAAATTTAAAAGTTCATACACCAAGTCCCAATCGGAGTTAAATAATTTGAGATCCGGTTTCTCCATTCTATTTAATAGAATATTTATAAAATTTTTGTTATTGCCAGTCACACTTTCCAGCATTATTAAAATACTATGCCAACGTGTAGGCACATTTAATTTTAAGGTTTTATGTTTTTTCTCATATGATTTTTGATTTTCACTATCATCATCATACCCCAAACTATCTTCATAAAAAGGATCATTATCATCCAAATCTAAAATATCCGATGTATATGATATCGATTCAAAACATTTTCTATTTTCTATATCGTTTATATTTTCAAAATCCGCTGTTTTGAATCTTAAGGCAACTATAACTTCTCTAACTTTTTTAATGAGATTTTCAATTTTATTAACTTTTTTTATTCCATCGACTGTCACTAGATTATGTAATCCATGCCCCAAACATAAATGATGGTCATATTCTCCTAGACGAACACTTTTCTTTACATTGGGTCCAGCATCCGTAACCATTTGAATTTTCTTGGACCCTAAATCAAATTCATTTTCAACTTTTTCTATTTCGGAAAGAATAGTTTCAGCGGTATGTTTTTGGGTGACATGATGTGTCGCCAATGTATAAAATACAATATTAAAATTATTATCTATTTCGTTAAAAGTAAAGGTGATATAATTTCGCCGTCTATATTTGTCTGTCCACATATCAAAAGTTATAACACAAAATTTAGGACCTACATTGGCATATGTATGCTTTCATTGATAAATAAACATCATCTAATCCACTCCGGCTAAGTGTAGTTCTGTCAGGTAATTCTTTGGCATCTGAAATAATGCCATATTTCTACATAATAAAAAGTTAATAATAAAATATTATGCCATAAAAAATTCTAAATGTGGGATGTTATAAAATAATTAAATATCTTAACAAATAAAAATTAAGATTGCCCTATAAAAAATTATAATGATTTTACAAATAACCTTTAGAAAATCTTGCATTCCAGTATTATTTATAGAAGAGAATGGCATTAAATCCTTGCAACACATGAGAACATAATTCCTTACCAGAATCCATTTTTTATCTTTTATAGGGTCAGTTGTATCTTTTACAATGGGTTTGAAAAATAACTTTAAATTTTGTTTAGATATTTCTTCTTTACATGATAAATCATGTTTGTCAAGTAAATGTTTTATTATATTTGATGTGCTGATATTTTTTGAAAAAGATTTGATTGGATAACTAATTAAAAAATTTACTAATATTTATTAAATAATCAAAAAATTTACTCTGAAAATGAAGAATTATTTTCATCCTCACCATCTTTATCAAGTGCTATTTGCAAGCATATATTACAAAAGACTTTATCTGTAGCAACACTGGTTCTCTTATTATTTGTGTCAGTTTTTAATATTAAGGATCCAAAATGTTTCCATGGAAAAGAAGGTTTTGCTTGCAAGGATATACTATATTTTGTTACAGGGTATTGCAATGCTGCATCCATTATAATTGTTTTAGTCCTGGTATTTTTATATATGTTATAATGGCAACAAAATAAAAATCATTAAATAAAATTTCTATTATGATATAAAATAAATTTTATATAACGAGTTGTAAATTATTTGAATCAAAATAAAAGAATAAAATATAGATTTACCTTTTCAAATTTAATGTCCTAATCTTATTTTATCTAGCACGTTGATCACAAACCTGCCCAAAGTGAGCGTATAAGGATTGCTATAAATCAAATTTATAGCAAATAATATTTATTAATTTTAAAAAATAAAATCGCATTTTTTATTAATTCAAAAAATATTTAATATTTTGCTTATATTCATAAATAATATATAAAATAAATAATAAAAAATATGTATCACGCCGCCACGCCGCCGAATTTTTACATCGGCGGCGGCGTGTTGAGCGCCGACAATTTTTTGGCGCGCGGCGTCGGCGTGGTCAAAATCATCGGCGGCGGCGCATTTGACCGGCGGCGCACATGTCTAGGTACATCCATCCATAAATTTTTTTATCTTCCCAATGAATTACAACTGATACTAATCCAATAATTGCATTGTATTTTGCTATCAATCTTTAAACAAATATAATAAAAAATGAATATTTTTTATGTAAAAAAAATATAACTAGCTATGAACAAACTAAAAAACACTTAATTTCAGTTTCTCAATGTCAATATGTGCATTATGATAATTAAGTGCATTATATTTTTTTTTATTTCACATAACTTAATCATTTCACTTAAAACATGAGTAATTTTTTATGGCTGAGTTATGACTCAAACAATCATAAAATCACCAAAAACAATAATATCCGATCCATTTTTTTCTTCAAAATATCCATCTGATACGATTTTTAAAAATCAGATATCAGCCCCTATCCGATCCTATATTTAATATCGGCACAGCCCTAATTTTACTTTAGAAGTCTGAATTTTATTTAAAATATGTCCTATACAAAAAATAAGGCCCAATCCGGAAATTTTTTTTTTTATTAAATAGACACCATCATTTTTTTTTCAAGGATAGCGAGAAAATTATATAATAATAATAATGTTCACCATGATCAAATTAGAGATGTAAAGCATTTGGATCATCTTGTACTAACCATACTCAAATTCCACATGGGGCATAAAAATTGAATACAACCCTAGAATTTAGGTCCTGTACATCTTTATTATAAATATTTATATATTTTTTTAATACTTATAAAAGCCTTCCTCCAAAAAAATTTGCATCATTTTTTAACCATCAGCCAAAAATCCTTAACGATGAAGCGCCCGATGCCACATTATCGACCAATATTAATCGTTGGAGAATGTTTTTGGATCAAGGACAATATATATGGAAATATGTGGACAAGTCATTCGCCGATTGCCGCCCCCAAAGTTTTCTCGAAAAATATCATTTAAGCATCGATCCAAATTTAGATGACGCTCATGATTTCGAAAACATAGAAAAGGAAGCAGACGGAAAGAATCTTGACGTTGGCATAATTCGAGCCGTTGAATTAGTGTCGCTCTTGCAATGTAAAGCTACAGGCCATTGGTGCGGAGATTATAGTGGCCCACATTTTTTGATTCCCTGCGCCCTCTTTACGTCGTTTTACGTTCACGTAAAATCATCTCTAACTTACAACCACGATTACAAAAAATCGGGATTAGACCATTACAGGATATCAACTATCTTCGACGAAGAAAGATGGCCAGAACGAACGGAAATATTGAGATACATCAAAAACAGCTCCGATTCCTGCCGTTGGGGCCTTTACGATGGGATAGTGCAAGACAATCCCCGCCCATATGTATTGGCCACCGTTTTATATTACGTTTGTCTGAGAATTCTCGGACTTTCTGCTACCGACCCATTCATAATCAAGATAAGGAAAAATTTACAATCGTTTCCCCATTTTATTGGAGAGAATAATGACCACGAGGAAAACCAAAACATTTCTAGTGGCAACAATTCCAAAGGTAATCAAAATAGCTATTCGTCGATAGCCCTATCCATTCCAACGTGGGGCAAATTTTTGCTCACTATCCTGGGACTGTACCAATACGAGGGCATAAATTCTCTATTCCCCGAAATTTGGTATATCCTTCCCAAATTCTTCTTTTGTCACCCTTCCAAAATGTGGGCCCATCTCCGGCAGCTTTACCTGCCCATGGCTTATTGTTATGGAGCCGACGTTCGCCTAAAAGAACAGGATCTGCCGCCCGTTTTGAAAGAGATACGAATGGTTTATATAATTTTTACACTTCGCATTTAATTTTTAAAGGGTTTATTGTTAAGAGGGCGAAAAGCAATCATAACCCTCCTCTCCCTCGCATTTCTCACAGAGCCAGAAAAAAAATATTAGTGAGAAATAGTTATGAGCCAACATTGATTTTTTTTAAACTTATATTCCCCAACAACATATAAGAAAAGAAAATCATTAAATAGGAACTTTACGGCCCTGGTTATCAAAGCATCGATTGGCCCCGGAATCGGAATAATTTAGCCCCTTGCGATTTATACACGCCTCATTCTGCGATCTTGAATCTCGCGTACGGAGTACTGAATCTCTACGAAAGGTTTCACCTCGGTTGGTTGAGGAAAAGGACCTTGAATTATATGTACCAGCACGTTTGCGCCGACGATCGATTTTGCAATTATACCAGCATCGCGCCGGTTACCATAACTCTGTTAATATGCATCATTGTTAATAAATATTATAATTTTAATATAAGTTGGTTAGGACTCGAAACTAAGAATAAGAAAGAATGAAGCAGGTTCAATTTCTAAAAAAATATCATACAAAATCTCCAGTATGGTGGTTTCTTTTTAAATCGTTATTTTAAATGAAAACATGTTGTTACTAGTTAACCTATCTTATCGAACAACCATTATAGCTGGTAGTTTTGAAACCAATTCAAACTAGAATACAGTATATAACTTACACTAAATTACCTCTTATTCCTATGATCTTTCTTTTTATAAATATCGCCATTTTATAATTTAAATTATACCCCCCCCCCTTCAATTTCCTATTTAATTTTAAACAAATTATTGAATTTTATACGTGTTTTACTTTTTATTTATTAAAGATATCCAAGAGTTTCAACATGTTGGTGAGATGCCACGTCGACGGCTGGAATTCCGATGCTACCATGAAGCATTTGGATTCCTTTAAGTATTTTTGGTGGATGGGCGATAGCGGTTTAAGACTAATGGGAACTAACGGAAGCCAGTTTTGGGATACTTGCTTTTACGTTCAATCTTTGTTAGAAATCGTGGAAAGTTTAAGACTGCAAGATTTTATATTCTATTTTTAATCAACGGCGACTGTTAGTCACTCTTTTTATTGTGATTTAAGGCTAATTAGAGCCAACGGGAACCAGTTTTGGGGTGCGCGCTTTTACTCACATCAATGTTAGAAATCATGGAAAGTTTAACAAGATTTTAATTAACTGATGACATCCGTTACCATTCTTTTTATTTGGATTTAGATATACCCAGAAAGAAAAAATTTTTTCACAATAAGAAGACATGCTATTGCGCGGAGCACTGATTCCCCTTCCCCAATGGCTATTTAACTTTTATATTTACTATAAATCATTTATTCTGAAGTTTATTTATTCTTTTATATACAATAATGGTAGCATCTTCAAGTTTAAACGTCGGTAAAAATGAATCAAAAGAAGAAAACGATTGTGTGAAAAGTGCTGCCACCTGTATAATATTGGCGGTTAAGAATTACTTTATGACCCAACAATCACTGACTAATCTCAAAGACTATGAAACGTTTTTCAGGCATCCTGATAAAGTATTTATAAAAATAGCCTACATTCAATAAGTTTTTTTACATCTATCTATGCATATTGTTTATAACCAATCCGGTGGCTAAATTTCAGTACTTTGTCACCCCCCCCTCACCTTTTTTCAAACCCTTTCTTTTGTCGATATGATATAATTCCTAATATCCCTTCTTATTAGATGTCCCCATTTTTTAACTTAGACATTTATACTTAAAAAAAATCCTTAAAGGGGCTTGCTAGTGTAGATTTAATTTTTTTTCTTTCTAAATGTACTATAAAATAAGATGGAATAAACCTTTTTTTATTAAAGGGCGGATTTCCTTTCAGTACAAAAGTGTGTGGGTGGATTATATCCGATTCTACCGCGGAGGCCATTTTTATTTTATCGCAAATTTATCGAACACTTTTCGTCGAAAAAGGTATGTTTATTTATTTTTGAATTTTTTTTAAAAAAAATGGACCACTAAAGATAAGGCTTTGACTATTGCAGACCAAAATTCCATCCAGTCCGAATTCACAAAGGTTCATTATAAAAATCGGTTTAACCCGATATTTTGATTTCGGGTTTCAGTCCATAATGTTTATTTAACATCGATCTGATATTTGATCCTCACTAGTTACTTACATAAGACTGAATTTATAGTAAGTATGATATGCCATAATCGCTAACGATATAACCGCTGATCGAGTTTTGACATTAATATTCTTAAATTATTATCTTAATTGTAATTAAAGAAAATCTACGCTTCAAATTATTGGTAGTGATGGCGTTTTGCTTTTAAAACTTTCGGCTATCTGGTCGGCTTAAATTTTTTACATTGAAAGATTATTTATTTTTTACATAAACTTAAAATTAATAATTTATTTGAAACAACTTTTGCCAAATAAAATTGATTAGATGTAAATATATTAAGTATCCATTATCATCCGAATTAGGCGAAACTATTTTGAAAACCGTGTTTAATGATATTGCCATTATCGATGAAATTAATCACAACGCAAATGGTGGCGGCGACGCTTCGGGTATCAACGATAAATACAAATACAATAACTTTTCGCCCGAAACTTTAAGAGAAAGAATATTCCTAGCGGTCGATTGCCTTTTAACTTTCCAAAATAAAAATGGCGGTATAGCCTCGTATGAGAAGAACAGGGGATCCGACTTTTTAGAAATCCTGGATCCAGCTGAAGTTTTTTAAAAAAAAATTTTTTTGTTGACATTGTTATTTGGGATATAACTCTAGGGATGAGGAATTTTTTTAATAGCTTTTGTTTAATTCCGTTTTTTATACAATTCTTAATTTTAATTTTTTTGTTAATAAAATCCTTGCTTCTATATATGTTTCAGTTTGCCAGAGCTCAAGAATTGCCTAATTTTTTTTGTGATATTTTGTATTAGCCAATAGTGACCTGTAGAATCAAAATTTTTTAGACCAAGCCCGCGACGAGCGCTATATTATAATATTTTTAAAAAATATATATTTGTGGCCCCATTTTTTTTAAAAAAAATCATAAACTTAAAATATATTTTTTGTTATGCATTAAAATCACAAAATATGATATGAAAATTAATAGTAAAGTTACCACTAAATTCATTTGATATTTGATAATTGTGATATTCAATCAAGCAAGAACGGAATAATAGGAAGGAATTATAACATTAATATTTTTCGGGTCTCGGGTCGGGCCTATATTCATTGGTAATGGCAGCCTTGATAGACTAATGAATGATTATTATTGGATGAATAATTTATAATATCTGAGGGGGGATACTAAAAATCATAAAGTAAAATTTCGGGATTTCTATAAAAAAAAATGAGGGAAAAATTTTGACTCGGTTTGAGCCCCCAACAGAACCCCCTATTGACGTCACTGCAATCTTTACAATAAAATGAACTTAATATTTTCGTATAAATTTTTTAACATTCATTTTAATTTTAATCAAATGTTTTTATGAACATTATTCCCAAATTACGTTAGACTATTCTTCGTCTGGGTCAAGGTAAAGCGATTACCTTATTAGCTTTATATATTTGCCATGGCAGATCGGCATCACTAACTTACAGTTAAAAAAATCCTTTGCTATTATAATATATTTTGTCTATTTTTCGTTTTTTTAGAAGATATGTTTTATGATTTATTTGTCTTTATAAGTTATTTTCAGACATCATGGTTGAACATTCCTACGTAGAATGTACTAGCGCGTGTTATAAAGGCTTGGCAAAATTTTCAAAAATATTTCCAAATTATCGACCCCAAGAAATTCGGAGTTTTCTAGATAACGCTCTAGAGTTTGTCGTGAAAAGTCAAAGAGATGATGGATCTTGGGAGGGGTAATTCCTTTCTTTCTTTAATGAATCTGTTTCACAAATCACAAGGCTTATATTTAATTTTATTACTTTAAGAAATAGAATGTAATTTTTTCAATGGATTTAACTTTTATCTTAGATCCTGGGGTGTTTGTTTTACTTACGCGGCTTGGTTTGCCTTAGAAGTTCTTTCCGAATTTTCTCCTTTTAATGATCAAGATCCACTTATGTATTTAGATGATTCCTCAAATCCTGAAAAACTCAAGTTTTCTTTAGATTTTTTTTCTGGATTATTTTATTTTGACCATTATATAAATTCATAAAACAATGTAATTTATTTAGCAAGTTTTAAATATGTAATGTCATCATTTCCTCTTATCTAGCAAAAAATAATTCCCCAAATGTTACAATTTTAATAATGATTCCTCATTTTGTAGATTAATTGTATTTTAAAGGAATTAGTACTTTGTATATAGTGCCCCGAAATCGGCTAACTCGAACCCCCTCAGACCAATATTAAACCGTTATGGAGTCTGCTCGATGTAGCAATTGAAAACAAAATGAACGAGAAAATAATTGCTTTATATAGAACCGTTACCAGTTTTTTTTAAAAATAACGTATTATTATGGTATATTAAAATATTATTTTTTTTTGCATCGACCACAGGAATAATTTTTTTAACCAACACGTCCTTGCGAATTTGAGATAGTTAGTCGTGGCCTACATCTAGTTTGTTGACTTGTAACTTAAAGTTTAAGAACTTGCCGGTTACGTTAGTTGAGTCTCTTTAGCACATAACTATCTCAATTTGTTCTCCTTTATATTTTCTGACAAAGGAGCTACATCCATCATCTTAGCCTATCATTAATTATACAATCCAGCTTAGTATATCCTTAGTATATCGTAGGCTCCTTGGATCATTCTCATTTCTATTACATCCAACATCTTTTCAGCAGCTCTCAGTGCCCAGTTTCACACCAATAAAACAAGACCGGTCTGACATAGTTCGATATGCCTTATCTTTAAGCGACAATTACATCTCTCTATCACAAAGCACCTCTTATATGCTTCTCCATTTATCCAACCCTTCTATATTCTAGCGTTAACCTCGTCATGTCAACCTTCTTCTTGATGTATTATAGACCCAAGATAAACTCAATTTCGGATATGGAGCAAGTTGCATAGTTTCTTGACACCTACCAGCAACGATACACTGTCTTAAAAGAGCTGATGCGAGTGCCATATTTCTCCAATCTCTGCCCAAAAAAGGACCCGATGTGCTGCCATCACTTCGGTTTGCTCGCATATCATAATGTCATCTACATACAATATTGACAATGATGCTAGCCTCTACAGGCCCTTAATTATAGTATCGAAGATGAGTTCAAGTAGAAAGGGGTTTAACCTGGCTCTTTATGAAGCCCGATTTTTATGGGAAATGGCCTTGAGTCTCTGACGGTCGATCTAACCATTGAAGCTGAATTGATTCGTATTTTGTGTATGCACTATCATATCAGATGAACACTATATGCACTTCTCTCTTCATCATTCCATATTTTTCTATCAATGTTCGGAGGGCAAAAATTGGGTCAATGATCGAACAACCCTGTTCAAAACCTAATAGATTTCCGGATTCCCACACTTCACCCCGTAGTCTCCTGAAAACGATTTTTCTTCAATATATGACTTATCAACTTAATCCCACTATAATTTGAGTATTCTTGGGGATCACCTTTACCTTTGTAGATGGGTAGGATGATGCTCTCACACCAATTAGCTGGAATCTTGCCTTCCATCATGATTCATAAACAATTGCTTCAAGGCTTCTACCCTTCTGTTCTAACGATGCTTCAAAAGATAGCCCGTCTGGTCCCATAGTTTTGTTTCATCTTTTGAATTTCAGACTTTACTTTGTTGGCTTAAAACAGCTGATAATCTTGGCCAACCTTGGGATTGGAACGAACTGATCCCTTAGATTTTCAACGTTTGAAAGAATTTGAAAGTTCCGTAACATTAAATGAAATTTTGGGGAGATTGTAATGAATAAAATTGAAAACCTAAAATAGCAATGTTTATATGTATAACAATATTTAAATTGGACAAAACGTTTCTTAGGTCCTTGGGTGAAGGAGACAAATCTATTCTTTGTCGGGGGTGAATCCTTTGTTAGGATAGCTTAATTAGCCTTAATTTTTTCTGCCCAATACTTTTTAATATTTTGAAAGGCCTGCTGTTCAAATAAATCGAGAAGTTCTTTAATAATAGTTTAGTTTAGGGAATGTTCAACTGAAGGAGATTTTTTTAATTGGATGTATAAACAAGTATTTGGTTTGGAACAAGGAATCGGAATTATAGGTTAGATAATAGGGTTAATGTTAAATTTAAGGTTTGAGAGATGTGGGTTATGGATTATAAATAGATGAATATTTATATTCCTGTATAATTTTGTCGAGGCTGTTTTTCACGGCACACTAAATGCAACGACATCATACTATGCGCCCTCAAATCAGCAGGCATTCCATCTAGACTTGAACTAACCGGAATTTTTAGAACCGATGGAAAACGTCCTGATGGAATGTCCTTAATTCCTTGGTCAAGAGGTCAGCTCCTGGTTTGGGATTTCTAGCAAAGCTCAACGTTTTTTCAAAAATTAGGCAAACGAATTCGCGAAAAAACCGATCAGCCTAAAGAATCCCTCTTCTTACGTCAAAGACTTGCTACGGCCATTATTTGCTTTAACTATCTAAGTTTTATCTCTTCCATTGAATAACCTCCATATTCCTAGCTTCCTTTTTTTATCCCCTATCCTTTCCCGTAAGCTCTATTTCTACATTTTTCGCCTTTATTATTTTACTTTTTAAAAAAATTAATTATTTGCTAATACATTTTGACAACATATTATATCAGTAAATATTCAAATAAAGTAACCCATAACCGGAAAAAAAATGTTTAAATATATAAATGTTACCTTTTTTTAAAAAAATTGATTTTAACGAAATTTGGTAAATCACTATTATTTACTTGAATATTACCAGCCTCTTGATGGGTTTGACCATCACTTTTGTAAAAGTATGTTCAATTAATTAATATTCGATTATTTTTAGATACAAATTATATATTAACTACCTAATATGATTAATATTCACGCAAAGGAATACATTTTTTTTAGCCGGTATATTCCGTATATTAATTTTCACATTCGCTAAATTTTAAATGGTTACTTTTTTACTATAACGCCAACTAATGAAAAATAACGATCTCTAGCCCAAAACGGCTTATTATTCTCCATCAGCTGGGCTTCGAAGCGTTTGATTTCCGCATATATCATTTCACTAAAATTTATATAATGCGCTCTTTTTGCATTAAAAGGAGAAAGACCGCCGTGATTAAGGGTTGCGTATTTCTAGTCAAAAATCAAAGAGATGACGGAGGCTGGGGCGAAGATTTTACCTCTTGTCCTTTGAGAAAGTACACGCCTAGCCTTAAATACAATATCGTTCAAACCGCGTGGGCCTTGTTAGGTTTAATGAGCGTCAAGTAATAAAAAAAACACTTTAATCTTAGCTTCAATCGTTGTAAATGACTGCTATATTTTGACTCGGGAAAGGGTGAGAGCTATATTATTTTTTTTAAGGTCCGCTGATTTTAAAGAAAAAAAATGAAAAGTGACCTAATTTTTATAATTATCCTTTGTCTAAAAGGTATTAAAATGCTAAACCCTCCTTTAGGATTAGTTTATATTTTTATTTTGGTAGATAAGGTAACCAGTAAGATATTATTGGAATTATTTATCATAAAAAAATAGAATGCAATAATTCTAAATTCTAATTTCCATAAAATTATGTTTTAAGTTACCCAGATCAAGGTGTTATAGACAGAGGAATACATCTTTTGAAAAAATCTCAACTGCCAAATGGTGATTGGCCCAAAGAACCCAATACCGGGGTATTTAACAAAACTACGGCTATCATTTTCACGAACTATAAAAATATCTTTCCTATGTGGGCGCTCGCGAGATACCAAAAATTATTCAACAAATTTTAAAATGAATTTTATTATTCTTCATACTTTTTGAAATCTATTTTTTATAAAAAATAAAATCGTTAAACACATTTATCTTTTCCCAAGTTGAGCCAAAAATTTAAAATGCCGGCGTAAGATTAAAGAATTATTTTAAAAGAATAGGACTTATCCTTGCTGTTATTATGCTTTAAGCGTCAGTTGCAAAACTTTTAATTATAAATTTATGATTAAGTTCTTATCTAGCAATTATTTTAAGACAACCATTTTTCTTTTTACTTTAAGAAAAAAATAATAAAACAGATTTTGACATAAGAGGTGTTTAATATTGATACGCTATAATAATAAGATTGGATTGGATGTTTACTTAAGACAACTTAAAACTTTTTTTTTTAAATAATTTTGTTTTTTGAAATTTAAAATTTTTTGTCCCTCCGGTCCCGTAGTTTTTATATTTTATTTTTTTAAATAAAATATATATATTTTAATCAATTTAATGACTTTTTAAAAACAAAATCGATATAAATAAAATATACAAAAATTATGATTTGTTCATTTTTTTTATAGTCACCAAAGGGGTCATTTTTTTATATTAATTTTTGAGTATGAGAAATGTGAAGGCCATTTTTTTAAAAAAAATGATTTGATATGATTAACTACGCTTCATTAATTCAAATCTGAATACCGTATATTTTTAATTTTATTTTCTAAAAAATATATTTATCATTCTTTCATTAGACGAATGAATGTTTAAAAAATACATAATTTTATTAAATTATATGTCGGTAATTTTTTTTTTGAATCAATACTGTGAGCAAAAAAAAATTGGATTTTTTTTTACTAATAAATTTAATTTTTAAAGGGGAATTAATTTGACAATAATAAAATATTTTCTTTAAATCTTTGATTATTTTTATTTAGCTTAAAAATTTTACAAAAATTAATTTATCACATATTAAAAATATATATATAACTTATATATGTCTGTTGAGGAATTTAAAAAATAAGGGTTGTTATATACCACTAAAATAGTGACTTTTCAGCATTTCAAAAAGATATGAGAGCCTGACCTCTGATAACTCAAATAAGAATAAGAATATTTTTGAAAAAATGTAATTCGTTTTAAAATAAATCCCGGAATTCAATAAAACTAAATAAATTTGAAAATTACAGTGTAAACTTTGGAATGTTTGTGATTTAGTCAAATTAGGATTATGATCAGTATCAATCAATATATTGAACATAATAAGATTTTATTCAAGATGAAGTTATCTAAATGGGTGGTTACAAGGAACACCTTTAGAGATTTCATAATATAATTATTATAATTTGGAAAAATAACCGCTCATCAGCTTTAAATAAGATGTTTGAAATAGTTCAGGCCGGTAGCCAGGGTGAATTGCAAAGTATTTTATTTTAAATAGGCTATTTTCTATTTTTAATTTATCAAAAAGTTAAAATTTTATTTTAAATTTTCTTCTCTTTATATTAATATTCTATCACCAAATTTTAAAGTATATTTTCTTACATTTTTTTAAACAAAAATGTGGATATAGGATTATTTTGTAAACCAGAAAAAAAATTCTATTTAATTTATCTTTACTAATAATGATTAGGCAACAATTCTAGGGTGTGGAATTTTAAGATATCCAAAGAGGCAGAGTTTGTTGGAAGGATTATTTCTGAGACTTCTTTTGCTACAAGAAGAAAGAAAATGTAAAAGGTGTGGCTGATAAGATAGAACCTTCGACACCAAGCGGTTATCATTTTCTAGAAGAGCCTATTTTTAATGCCTTTGGAGAAATGGTAGAATGGCTGAACCAGATATTTTATCTGAAGGAGCTAAATGGAATGACTCAACCAGATATTTTATCTGAAGGAGATAAATGGAATGACTCAACCAGATATTTTATATGAAGGAGATAAATAATTAGTATCAATACGACGGCCGATTATTTTTGCATTGGAATTTATTAATAAATTATTTAATTACACAACAATTTTATGCAATATTTTTCAGAAATATATAATATTGATTTGGCTGAAGATTTGAGAATTGCGAATATTATTATATTACAATTTAGATAACTAATATATTATATCGACCATTTTAAGAGATTTATGTGATTGTTTAGGCGAAAGTGAAATTATATGATTTTGAGATTCACAAGTCTAGACTTGTACCTAGACAAGCAAATGGTTGCAATATTAATGTAGACTCAATTGAGATTACTCTAATAACCGTTTTTATTCTACTTTTAAGTTATATTTTTGACTCAAATCTATGAGCGATTTGTGATTTGTCAAATGGCTCCATCCAAATTACAAATACGATTAACTATATATCCCTTTGAGAATATTTTATATCTTGACAATGAAAAAATTAAATATTTAGCTAAATTTTATTTAGAAGATATAAATGTATCTGAAAGCCTATTAATTTCAGAATTTAAATCTTGGCATGAAAGATTAATTTTAGTAGAAAATCTTCCAAAAGAAACAAAATATTTAAATTACTATAATTATTATGTTTTTTGGCTTGTAGTCCCAGTTTTGTTTTAATAGAATGAGTATATTTTTATTACATTATAGTTTATAATTGGAATATGATTATATATATTTTAAAATAAAAATATGTTTATTTTTTTTAAAAAAATTAAAGCATTGCACACTAAAATATAATTTCGTTTTCCCCAATATATACTGTATATTTTGTAAACCAAACCAAGTACAAATAAGGATCTTCATGGAGAGTAATAACCTATCTCAAAAGTACGACATCTTAAAATCGATTGAATGGACTAGTTTCATTTAATATATATCGAGATTTAATTCACATTCAGAACAAATTATTGAAGAATTGGCACATCGCAAAGTAGGTTAAATTTTCATTTATGAACGATATTTTGATTAACATTGTAAATCATCATATAATGTTTAATTCTATATTTTATTGTGATTTACATATCGGCTGTTATGGCTATTAATTTTTTTTAAATATTACCAATAGTTTCAAGAAAATTATTTTTTTTTACAAAAGATTATATTTTGGTTATTTGTATATTATAAATTATTATAACAAGAGAAGGACGTTTTAAATATATCTTTTTTATCCTTACAGACAAAAGAAACAGAGATAATAATATTCTAATTTTATTTTTTGAATTAAATATTAATATAATTGTTTAAAAAATCTGTAAAAGGAATTTTAATATAAATATTAAATTTTGTGAATATTGCCTTGTCTAACTTATCTAAAAGAAGTTCGGCCACCAATCATTTTGCAGTGAAACCATCCTGATAACAAAACAATCACTGTGCCAGGTGAAAAGTCTCAATCAGAGAAGTTACCAAAACTATCAATTTTTAATATATACTTATAAAGAAGCTATTGTTAAAAGAGCCTTTATTTCCTACTGCTCTGGGTAATATGTAAGCCAATGTAACTTTCGATAAAAGCAGGAACATGATGGCCTTTGGAAAATTAATGTAAAGAGAAATTTCTGGTTATTATTTTATGATCTAGAAATGATAATCATAAAATATTATAAAATTAAACAGTCCATATTATTCGGTTAAAAACTGAATAATAAACGATGCTTGATATTGAATGATCAGCTAGTGACCACAATCACGAAAAGTGGGGGAGGGGGTATTATTCAATTATATTAGTCTCTTCATTTTTTAAATACATTATTACGAGCCTATATTAAATTGATGATATTATCGAGTCCCGGGCAGGGATGAAACTCTACCCTACATGACTTTGTATATATATATATTTAATAAGGTTAATTCTGGGATTGTTACAGTGGCCTCTACATCGAAGGGCGTATCCAGAGCAACTACTTCTTAAAATTTGAATTTTACCAAAAGAATTATTGTCTTATAAAATTATTTTTCCAATTTCAAATATGCCCAAAAATATTAACCAGATAGGTAAAAATGCTTACCATAATATAGAGATGATAAATGGGCAGATAATATTAGAGACATGGTGGGCTAAATATTATCTATATAAAGAAAAGCTTTGATATAGTTCATTATTAAACTAATTGTAAACTCGAAACCTGTCTACAAATTGTATATTTTAAAAAATGAAGAAAAAAAGGGAGATAAACAATTATAATCCAAATTTTATTCGATATATTGTCGTATAATAATTTATATATTTTCATTGAAATCATGAAAAATATGGACATAAAAAATTCAAGAAGAAAATTAATTTTAACAAGTGTTTTTCAAATGTAGTTGATGGTACATATGATGATTCGAAGTCAGAAGCAATAGTTTTGTTAAAAAGATATATGGTAACACAACTGGTTTTGATATTAAAAAAAATGCAATATGCAAAAATAGTTCCATGAATCTATTCCTCGAATTTTTACTGAGCAAAGCTATGATGGTGCTCAAACATGAGTGGAAAGTAGAAGTACAGGCTTTGATTAGAGCTGAGAAAGGCAACTTTTTTGGAATATTAATAAGAAGCTTGGCTGTACAAAATTGAAAATATTTCGAAGGATATAAGATTTGCAATAAATCAAATTCAATGACTAGAGATTGTCTGATTAAATTGAGAAGTATAATATAAATTATTATCTTTTATTATTATTCTTTTTTTTAAAGAATAGCTGCCTATAATTTTTTTGTGCACATTATAGACCTGCAAAGGTACAATTGTAAGGCAAGGCCCGGCCCGGATTTTTTTAAAATATATTATATATTTTTAATTTTTATAGCTATAATGACGATTTAAAAATTGGTTTTAAAATACATGACCTGTCCCAGTTATTTTTTAAAAAAAATTTAGGCCCGGCCTGGGTTTATTTAAAAAAATATAAACATGGCTCGGCCATTAATTATTATTATTTGCTATATCTGA
The DNA here is from genome assembly GCF_954871325.1 of Gordionus sp. m RMFG-2023. Taxonomy (NCBI): domain Eukaryota; kingdom Metazoa; phylum Nematomorpha; class Gordioida; order Chordodea; family Parachordodidae; genus Gordionus; species Gordionus sp. m RMFG-2023. The sequence goes on along the minus strand of NC_088775.1, from coordinate 9,851,824 downwards.
TAATAAAACCCTTTAATTATTAGATTTATTTTTTCCAATCTCTAATTTACTTTACTATTTATTATAAATTAAATGAGGTCTAAATTTTAATTTTATTTTTGAAATTAAAAAGGACCCTAGAGAGGCTAAGAAAAAATATAATATCCCCCCCCCTCAATTTATAAATTTATTTTTTTAATTAGGTGTATCCTTCTTTATATAAAAATTAATGTTCAAACTCCCTAATGGATTTTATTATTCTAACTTATGACTTTCGATCTCGATGTTAAATTTTGAACGATTATAGACTGTCGACCGAATGTTTTCAATTATCATCTAACCCTTCATTCACAGTTAGTGCGAATTCGCGGCTAAGTATAAAAAAAATACCGCATTTTATATACTCAGCTAGCGAATTCGTGCATATTTTTTATACTTCGCCGAGCCCCGAATTCGCACTAACTGTGAATGCAGGGTAAGATTCATTTTATATTATAATACAAATTTTATTATAATTTATATACATATATATTAATACATTTCTTTTCTTCTTTCTTTCTGGTATTGTTTAATGTATGATCAAACACTTTGTTATACAATTTATTTATTTATTATAGGCCACCTTTTTTTTATTATTAGCTAATAGGAGGATCAGAATAGTAAAAAAAAGAGGAAATTATTAGAGAAGAATTATGTAAAACTAAGAAAATTGAGGCAGCGAGCTAAAAATAATTTCGGGTGAGTAAATTTATAAAAAGGAAGAAACCCTTTTTGAAGCCTTAAACCCTCATTTATAGTAAGCGCTCATCACCTATGCAATACGCATGGTTATGCATTTTTCAAAAGCAGGAAAATATGAGGTAAAATTTATAATCTATAATGATTTAATTTATTGCATCACATCGCACAGTCATTATAAATTTTACCTATTATTTGCGTACTTTTGAAAAATATTAAAAGTCATTATTGCAGGAGCCTTAATATGGAAAACATTTAGGCAAAATCAAATATAAATTTATTAATGTATAATACTGAATAAACTGTTATGTAATAAAAGTAAATTTAATTCTGAGAATTAATATAAAATTGAATTATCTGACATTATAATACTACGTTAATTTTTACAACTTAATTACATAATTTTTCTACTATATGGCTATATCATAAATTACAAGCAATTTTTTTTTATGTTTAGATTTAATTAATAAATTTATGTTACAATTTATATATTACTATACCTGTGAAATAATAAAATGATATTAAACATTACATTTCCTTTTTACTCCTTTTTATAATAAAAGGTAATTAAAATAAAATTTATTCAAAATGATGGCGAAAAGGATGGCAAAAAGGATGGCGAAAATTTTTTAACCTGTTTACATTTATAAATTTCCTTGAATAATCATCCAAAATTTTATTCAATTTTTTTGTTCACATTCTACATTTGGATCGGATTAGATTAAATTTACCAAATTTAAAAATTATTTGAGTATATAAATTAATGACCAGGATATTAGGTGTCCAATGTTTTAAAAATTACGGCCTTCGGGTGTGAGTTTTTACTTCAATATTTTACATTTGCTTTACGAACTCTATAAATATAATAACACAAGGAAACAACAAAAAAAATATATAAATTTTTTAATATATTGAGTTTTCCTTAAGAAATCTGCATTTTTTTTTATTTTACTAATAAACTCACTATTTAATAAAGTAATTTTATCGCTAAGGTAGTAAAGTTGCGAATTTTCAAAAAAATGTTTAAATATCTTAAAAGATTCAAATATAGAAAAAAATTATATGAATTATATATATATATATAAATAAAAGAAATAAGTCAAAGTTAAATAAAATGGGTAGGTAGACCTGTGCGTGGTAAAAAAAAATTCTATAAATTAAATTTTCAGTTTAATTGTTATTGGAACTTTAGCCAATTCTCCTAATGCATTTTCATAGTTGAGAATGAGATATCGGTGTTTACTAAATAAAGGTAAATTATATATCTGCTGATAGGTATCGCTAATATATCATAAGTCTTGATGGAGCTTAAATAATTATTAGACGTATTTTAGTAGTTTGTAACCCGCCTACAATTATGAAATATAAAATGAAGTAATATTTTTATACTAATTATATATAATTACTATCAGTTTATAATTATTAATTTATAACTAATTTTTGTTGGTAATTAAAAACAAAATATTTTTAATTATTTTAGTATCGCTAGCAGATTTTATGTTATTAATGCCTCTATGAAAAGGTATAAATAAAATATTGATTTTTTTTATAATATTTAAACGGATTCTTGGGTTAAGAATCGATTTAAATAGTTCGATATTATTTAAATGACAATTTTCAATTTATTAGCCGGACTTTTGGAAAAATCAAATGACAGCTAAGATCTTGACTCGTCTTATTTCTAACAGAAATCTGTTTAGGCGTCTATATAACTTCCTCAAAGAATTTTAAGAAATAGAACTATTAGGAATTAGTTTACACACTTAAAACAAAACAGAATAAGATTGGGGCCCTAGTTTAAAAATAATCTGAATAGACATCTAAACGAAAAAGGTACCAACCAGGACACGTCTTAAGATATTTTTTTTAGCCTCGTATAAATCATATTCAGATTTATGGATTGAATATTAACGGTGCCGGTGCTATCTAATAAGAATCCCTTATATTTAAAAAAAAAATTATACATAATAAATAAGCATCAAGCATTTTTGGATCATCTTTGCGATATCTACATTTTAACGGCATGAGCAGGGCTGCCTGATAAAAATTAGCCAATTTGTAGCCAATATAAAAAAAATTGGTGTGTTTCTATCCTAATCCCCCCCCCCCCAATCCACTCCCACTTTTCCCTGTCTTTGGCAGAGTTAAAAAAGAAGCTAAGAGCACAGTCTAAAGAAAAATACTAATTTACGGATTTGGTTTTTCAAATATTTATACAATTTAAATTTCTATTTGCCTTAATAAATCCGGGTCAAAAAAATCATTTTTCCTTATTTATTACATTCTATTAAAACAAAAATATATTAATAAAATTTTTCAAAAAAAATGTTTTTTAATCTTTTAATGACTTTATTAATTAATCGTCTCAAAGGATATTATTATTATTTAAATATTCTTATAAAAATGTAATTTTATTATACAAACTTTTATCATTGGAATAATTTTAAAACATAATTTTTTTAAAAAAATTTAATGTGGGATTTTATGATAAATTTTGGGATATATTAAATTTGGAAAAATGTAGTACATGAGTTGAATTCGGTAGATATCAACTTCATGAAAAAATTGTGACCTGGCAACCCTGGACATGAAGGATGAGGTAGACATTTAAATTGTCTGTAAAAATTGACAACTTTCTTGCTATAATTAACATATATTATCGTTTTAAAAAATATCAAAAGTCGCTATTCAAATCAGAGACCTTCGTGGACTGGGCCAGTCCGTGCCCCATAGGCCAACCCGACCCTTGAGCCTAATATTATATTTTCTAGCAGGCCTAAGCGGGGCCTGAGTTTTTGAAAAAAATATTTAATGGGTCTAAGCCAGACTTGGCCCTAAAAATTTTTCATTTAAATCTAGATTATTTAAAACAGTTGTAACTTAAAAAATATTGCAATTTTCTTCTAATAATATGCAACAAAATGATTGCCTAAAATATATAAATATTGTTTATTTTCATCAAATAAAATATTAAATTATCGGATATGGACTTGCACCGGGTTTAGGAAAATATTTTGTAACTTATTATGCTATTTTTATAAAAATGGAATATAGCTAAAGGCCTACAATAATTAGATCTAAAGACTTCCAGGCTCATACTAAGGAAGGATACTCTTTTGCAACAAAGTTCTTAAATTGTAATTCATCAATCAAACTGCTTCATAAATCATGAATCCTTAAGTCCTTCAGGTGGGTCCTGTTTCTGCTTAATACTAAACAACCAGCTGAGCTTAACAGTTTAAAAAAAAATTTTGAAATGATTAAAAAACAAAAAAAAATTTGAAAATAACAAAGTCACTAAATACTTAAACCAATAGGGCATCCTAGTTCAAATAGCATAAGTCGAATCTAGACTAAGTATTCCGACTTAAAATATTGTTCCCTTTTTTGAATATATCAGTATAATTAACATATCATTTATCAGATAAAAACAATAAAATGAAGGAAACAAAATTAATTAAAATAAATAAGAAGAAAATAAAACGATAGAATTTTTTTAAAATAATATCAAATTATAAATTACATCAAATTTTATTGAGGTTTGTCTTTAGGAGCTCGCTGTAACTCCGGTCTCCCCCTACTATTCTATACATATAATACTTTTTGCCTATAAAATAAAAATTTAGTCATAATTATAACGCTTCCCGATCATTATAGTTTTCAAAAAATGACAAGGGGAAAATATTCAATTATAATTTTAAAAAAAAATTATTATTGAAAAGTGTAAAAACCATTTCAATTCTTTTTTTTGTTTTCTTTATAAATCATAACTCTATTAATCTCTTACTTAATAGTAGGAGTGAAAAATATAATTGGATAATTGCTCTTAATTCTCCAAATCATCATAAATTTTGTAATTTCGATTAGTGCTATTTTTAGTATTGAATCTAGATAGCCGTTCTATCTGATATTTGGCTAGATAAGAAACAGCTATATCTAGTATTCTTTTACCAAAACTATATCGTACTTTCTGCATATAGATAGAACAAAGTAATCACTTTTTAACAATTACTCAAAACCTATTATGAAAGACGTGCTGTTATTAGTTACATACACATTTTCGTGTACAATCTTTTTACTTTCATTCAAAGATAGTTAATTCAAAGATTTGTAAATTTATAATATTAATAAGGGTTTTTTTTGTTGTATTCTTCATCAAATAGACATCAAAAAGATTTTTTTTTAGATATCGTGTTGTGCAGATTTAATTTAAAACATTTCCATATTTTTTAATTCGTTTGTAAATAAAATTATTTAACTTGTAAAAATTGATAAGAATATATAAATATATTATTTTATCAATATTTTTGCAAAGTAAAATAATTTTCTTTTCAAATAAATTAAAAAAATATGGGAATGTTTTAAATTAAATCTGTACAACACTGTATAATATAATAGGTCATTCATTTTCTTTTTTAGGTTCTCCTCAGTAATTACAAATAATTATTTATCAAAAAAGGTTAATAATTATATATGTTAACATCAATCTATTTTTTCCAGCAATGTGTTATTTTTCAACTTTAAATAATTTTTTGAGCGCGTTTTTATAATTTAAAAAATCTGATTTTACCGGAAATGTAGGGAATACCTACCCTATGAATTATGAACTTTTGAACTCAACATCATTTGTATTAGTTTTTCCAAAAATTTTTAACATACATTATAAAAATGACTCGAAAGTTAAAGGTAACATTATCTACAATTCCTAATATAGCTATTATAAACATGCTGGAATACATTTTCGGTCACATTATATATTTGAATTTGAAAAACGCGCTCAAAAAATGATTTAAAGTTGAAAAAATAAGACATTGCCGCCAAAATATATTATAAATATATGTATAATTAATAAAATTTATTATATTGCATTTTATCTTCGTTTTCCTTTTTCTATGTATTTTCATTTTGGGAATCCCAGGAATATATCTAATCAATGTTTTTTCGTTTTAAATTTCGGTTTAGTAAACTAAAAAAATAAAAATTTACTTTATCTTTTTTTTAAAACCTATAATGAATATTAATTTGATCCGAGCCCAATACTAAAATAATTTTTTTTATAAAATAGAAAAACATATTGAAAATATTTGCTTAGTTTCACCACACCTGACTTGGTATTAATATAAGCCTGAGGTGAACTAAGGTTAGTCTTAATATATTAAAAGAAATATATTGCTTATATATTTCTAAAATCTTAGTTAAGGATTATAATCTTCTATCTTGAAAAATAATCATAATTGTTAATTTTCTTGAAAACCCTAACAATATTATCATTTTAATATTATGTTAATGTTTCTATTTCTACCGCCTAATATAAGTTTGGAATGACGATTTTAAACTTTTCCTATAAAAGTGATATAAATAAATAAATAAAGTTTCTGTTAAAATTCTGGAATTTTGTAAGTATATCTATGGTGTAACGCATCAACAACTACCGGAAAGGGTGTAACATTATTGTGATGGCATTCCTGATAATGGTGTTGTTAAAAGTTCGGTTCGGTTCGATTTTTCCGATTACGATCTTAGCCAAAATAATATTATGTAAGCCTCAAGATTTGGCAAATAGAGAACACACCTTTCTGCCATCTATGAAAGAAATCTCCTGTCTTACATAATATTATTTTGATTAAAATCTTAATCAGGCCGTTTAACAATACTACCTGATATATTTGTCCTACCCAGATTTATCATATAAATGAATTATCCTAAATTAATGTTATATTCGATAAAGAATTTGATTAATTTAAAAAGGTATTTAATTTTAACTTATTAAAAATTTCTTCTGATACATATATATATATTTTTCCAATTTGGATAAGAAAAATTAGCAGTTAAAAAATGAAATACATTATATGGTATTATAATATAATGCATAAATAAGAATAGATATAAAAAAAGATGAAAACATTTTATAAATTATTTATCCTGGCTACGCGTCTGGGACCTTGTATCTGGCGCAAGTCTAAGTCATTCAATGATTTATTTTTCCGAAGTGCAGAGCATTTCAAGATTTTAAGTGGAGAGCTTTTCCGATCAAGGGAACTAAAAACAGCTCTAATTCAGCATTGCTAATATTGTACTTGCATTTTTTTTGGTCCTTCCAATAGGTACAAAGAGTGAGGCATCTCGTTTATTTGACTCATTAAAATTTTCGGTAAAATCTCAAAAATCATTAACATTAAATTTCATATACAAATATAATATCCGTAATTTTTCTTCCCCTCCTTCTCTTCCGGGAGATATCATTTCTCTGAGTCAAAATGTTGGGCCCTTACAACTTGGTCGATAAATAAACTGTAATATTTTTATTTTTTCGCCAAAATTTAAATTGGATGAGTTACACGTCCCTAATAACTTTTTCTAGCTTTTCCAATTCATTCGCTTTTTAATAAATCATTCATTCGTTTGTTAAAAAATCATTCTTTCATTTGTTAAATACACTATGTTCCAATTGTAAAAATACCATTTTTTTTAGCAATAAATTTGTCAATTCTAATAATTTAATACTATTAGATGGAATAAGAGAGGGATAAATTATCAATGTTTCCTGCAAATTTCATTTAAATTCTAAAAACAGGTTTTGGAAGAAATTTTCTAACAAAGACTGGTCTATAGAAAACTTGAATCGATTGATTGCAAAAATTAATGCTACCGGGTTAGTAGGAAAACGGTATGGTGGTGGTAGATCACGGGCAGCTCGTACTACGGAAAATTTTGGTTATGTTAAAACGCTCCTATTGAGCCAAGAAGACCGAACTTTACCCCAGAACAATTCGTCAAGTATCCTGACAAAATGGTATTTGGCAAATTTCAGTGCATCGTATCCACAAAAAGCTCCGCTGAAAATTAAAAAATAAACAAGCCCAAGTCTATTATGTCAAACAACTACTACGAAAATATTCTGAGGTTAATTAATTTCATAAAGTTCACGGTTGAAAGCTGTTTACAGTAATCTCAGCTAATGAATCTGCAAAATGATAGAGTATACGTTGCAGTTTCAATGAGAATAAAACAAGCTGTAGCCAATCGATTGCTAGTACAACATTTGACTCAAATTAATTTTAAATGTTGATGTTCTCATGTTTTTATCGAATTGTAAAGTTTAATGAATAAAAAGTAAATTTTTACATGTTGGAGAGTTCAAATTTTGTTTGTCCAACCTTTAAGGTGCATAACTTTGGACCCTGTTAATAGAATTTGATAAAATTTTTAGTAAACATTTTATATCTCTCCCAATCTATAAATTTTTCAATTATTTATAGAAATAGCAGATTTATTGCTTAAACAAAAAGGGTATCAGTCCAATTGAAACTCAGTGCATATAGTTATATATTTGTATTTCTTCTAATAGTCATTAGCGATAAGTTCTATACAAATAACAAGCAGATTTTTTTGTAACACTCAAGGCATCTTTATCCCAACCTAATCTAATTCATATTTTTAAATGTATTTTAATATAAAATTTAATTTTTGATTAATAAAAAAAACAAATTATATTTATAATTGTACAATATAATATTGAAATAAAATAGCGTCAATTAATTTGCCTAAAAAATGAATAAGTGTAAATAAACAAATTAGGTGTAGTGTAAATAATGCATAAAAAAATATTAATAATATCTTCAATATTTAATATTTTAAATAAATATTGTTCCTTAACTAAAAATAAATTTATCTTTCATTTCTTTAGGTATTAGTAATTTATATTTTCACGTTTACACAAGGCGGTGGGAATAGTCAAGAAAATATTTATAAAAAATTGGAAGATTAGATCCAGAAAAATTAAAAAAATAAAGCAATATGGTAATATAAATGGAATAATTCAGAGTAGGAAGAATCTAAATTTTTGTCAATATAAGTTAAATAAATATTCTTAATAGAAAAAAAAATTTTTAAAGATCGAGCCTGGAGTTAAGCAAATAGGCAAATATATTCCATTTCCCTTCATAAAAGATTAATACTGGTTAGGGCGAACTAAAGATGTTCACGACCACCTTGAGGCAACCTCTAATATAAATTATACTTTAAAAAAAAATTATTTCTCTGATTCTGTATCTAATGAATTGTAGATCAGACATATAAATTATCATCTTTCTTAACCAAACTGTATGCGGAAATCTAATATATGCTTAAAATTTCATCCACACATCATGAAATGCTGATTATTCATGCCTGTGACTCCTTTTTCTTTGACATTCGATATTTATTTATTTTATCATTTTGAATATTGGTTTATAATCTCTTTCTGTTAGTCACTTGTCAAATTGTATATCGTATCCCCTTTTTAGGAGGGACGCTCCCCAAGGAACCTATGCTTTGGGCGTGACTCTTCCTCCTCATAAGTAAGGAATGAACTGCCTTTTCTATTTTTAGGTATGGAATAGGAATCAATTATCACTAGAATTAATTTTAATCACTCAATCTCAGCCCTTGAGGGTGGAAATATAACCTAACCCTTTTCATATTCACTGTTGCCTAACAATTTTATTTTGAAGATGTCAGATTATTGTTTATGGTTTCAGCTTTCCTTTATAATTAATTCAATGGCCCCCTTTTAGCCAGATTATATATTTTTTTAATTACACTGATTGATAAAAATAAACAAACTCTGATAGTTATACCGAAATATCTGAAATAATAAAAACAAATTATATTGATTTAATCAGAAGCCTGAAAAGGTAGAGGTACCAATTGCTAGACCGATCCGGGGTTTTATATTTCCTACCCGTCCCGTATTATTTTTAAAACTCAGCCCGGTCCAGGTGTATAAAAATAAATTTCAACCCCAAAGTTTAAATAAAATATTCGTTTTAAAAAATATAAATTCTGTATTTCACGTTTTTAACATTAACTTTTTTATTTCTAAAATGAAGATTATTTTTCATTTAATTCTTAAAACTACATTTTTGTTCATTTTTGGCGAAATGTATTTTTGTTTTGAATGTTGTGTTTGCTAGATTAAAAATAAAAATAATTAATCTCTAAATTGGTAACTTTTTTATTTACCTAATTGAGTATAGCATATAAGGAAATAATAAATTAAAATGCTTTTTTTTAATAATTAATTTGATAATGTATATAAAAATTCTTTGTAATATTAGTTGAATATGGTTATTATATTACACTGTAATTGTTTAAATCGTAACTACTTCTATTTTTCTTTTAGTTTAGTAAATTTTGACTATAAATTGTTGGATAAATGACAAATTAAAATTTCGTGATTAATGCCCTTCCCTCTTAGCAAAATCCTGACTGCGCCTATGACATGATAAGTCGAATTATAAAATATTCAGCCCTCCCCAGGTTTTATAATTTTTGGCCTGGCCCAGGTATATTTTTTAAAGAATTTATACTGCACGGCCAGCATCAGCAGGATAGCTTTGGTCCGGGCTTGCAGGACTCTTATTTTAATAAATTAAATATTTATATCTGTCGTGACTCGTGATGTCAATTTTAGCAATCTTTATTTGTTAATAATTTGTTTCTTTATACATCAATCGGATTTAATCGACAACAAACTAAAAAATTATATAGCAATAATGGTTTAAACCAGAATTCGTGTTCTCGAAAGTTTTACCAACTTCAAGCCTTCATAATTATGAACTTATAAATCGGCTTTTGTTTACAGGTAGTGAAACGGATTGATACACTAATAATCAAGACATTACATATGGTGCCAATTTTATCCCTATACCTATTGGTATAAATTTTAATATCAGTGATTCTAAAAATGTGGGTAACTTTAGGCTCAATCCTGCATTCGCATTTAGTGCGAATAGTATTCAAAATATTCTGTATTTTTATATACTTTGCTGCGAATTCGTGCTAACTGTGAATGCAGGAGGGTTAGGCCTGACGCTATGGATTTTATTTTTCTTATAACTCTCATTTTTTTTTATAGTTTGTAAAACTGATTGAAGAATTAATAAGCAACTATACTCAGTTACCAAATACCACAAACCATATATTTAATGTTTCGCTATTTTTCTATTATGAAATGTATGTCAATTTCTACAAAAATATTTTAAACCAAAAAATCCTTAATTATATTTTTCATAGACCAGTCCCTGCCGAAGACCGAGCTAGGAGGGGGTTTGTAAAACAAAGCTTCTCAAAATATTCTCTTCTTGTGCAAAAATTCTCTCTGAGCCAAGAGATGCGTCAATGGTCTGTGGTTCAAATTATAAAACCCATTTATTTTAAATTTAATTTATAAATATTTGAGTTCATGATAAATAAATAATGAGTGAAAAGATATCCTTTCGAAATATTATTGATTAATGATTCAACTTTCGCCCTCATTTTACATTAACTCTCGTTATTTATAACAGTGTATACTAGAACTAGAATATTATACCAATATTAAACATTAAATTGTTTACTTTTAAAAAAAAAACTTATAATGGATTTTTATCATTCATCAATCAATTTCTATCCCTTAATACACTATTCTGGTTATTCTCTAATCTCTACTTATATATATATTTTTTTATTAAAGCAGTGAGAAAAATATTTTTAAAAAGTAAATTTATAAGTGAAAAAAAAATTAATTAAATTTGGATATAAGCAAATTATTATTTTTAGAAATAATAGGTGTCAAAACCTCAATTTATTCTATATATTTATTATAGGGAAATACTTTATTTTATTTCACCTTAATCTATTGGGCTTTATAAATAGCAGAGACCTGCACGAGCAGGGTGGTATTTTAATTTTTTTAAATATACCCGAGTCGGGCCGGACCTAGAAATTTTTTTATATCCGGGCTTAGCCGGGCCATATATTTTAAAACAAAATATTTTTGAATCGCCATTATTATCTATAAAAAAATTTAAAAAATATAATATATTTTAAAAAAATCCGGGCCGGGCCGCGAAAATGGTAACTTTGCTCTGATAAATAGGTTGGATCGGATTAAATTAAATCTTACCTGAAATAAGATTTGTGAAAAAAAAATAGTTAATTAAATTTATTATATGTAGGTAATATATATTTTTTAAGTAATTACTTTAAATTGAATTTAAATGTCATATAAGATGATATGTCTTGACATCAAGTTCTTCTAATCCGTTTTTTTTCAATATTATATTTATTAATTAATTAAATATACTTACAGGATAAAACTAACTTATACTTACATTATTAACTCTACAATACAATTAATAATTAATAATATGAACAAAAGCAAATCATACAATTTTTTTTCTCTTAAATCCTTGAAAAAAAAGGGAAAAATTCTAAGAATTTAATTATATGAGTAATCATGATATATGACAATCTTAAAAAAATATAATATTCCCTAAAAAATACATATAACCATTGCCTTTCTAATCATTTTCTTCTTCTGGCATTTATCATTGCATTCAAGTTAGCCCGAATTCTCGGCGAATTATGTAAAAAATACACCAAAACAGTGTTTTTTATAAATCGCCGCGATCCAAAAATATACTGATATATAATAATTTGCGATATTTAGGTACATTAAAAAATTTTAACAGTTTTGAAGCCTTTATAATATGTGGCTACCCTGAGGAATATTTGCATACAATTTTTCCCCTTCTTTCGACGTTTTAGATTTCGGGTTTTCTAAAAAAAAAATTATTAAATTTTATATATGATTTTCGATTATTTAAACGTTCCCAATTTATGGTTCCCTAGAGTAAATTCTTAATATATATATTTAGAGTATGCCAAAAATCATGGTTGTATATTAAAGGCCAGTGAATATATTTAAAAAATAATAAATATTTTGATTCGACTTTCATTTCAATTTGAATAATAAAAAATAAATAAAGTACAGTTAAGTTAAGTTATTAATTGTATATTTTTTTTCCATAGGGATATTATCGAAATCACTCAATTTTAAATCATTTTTGAAAGTCAATTTTTTTTAACTTCTAAATCTAATCTTACAGGAAAATATATTCCTGTTCCTGGAAAGTTTTTACAATTTGGCGCTATATTAGAGATTGCAAATAGCAAGATTTTTAGGCCCGGCCAGTTTGGGATTTAGTTTTTTTTTATCCTGCCTTGGCCGGGTACAATTTTTTACCAGGGTTTCTCTGCCCGGTGATTTTAAAATCCAGAAATATATCCTATAAACTAACAATGATGAGGATTTAGGTTTCATTATTTTCTTATTAAAGCCATAAACACAAAATTTATGAAAATGGAATCGTGAATGATTATAATAGCAAGTCATTTATTTGTTCATTCAAATTATAAACAAAATGAAAAAAAATATTATTTTAGAAACAATTTTTAGTAAATTTTTTTTTTATTCTCTATTAACGGCCGGGTAACTCTACTTTTGCTAGACTGGTCCGTCAATTTTTTTGCCCGGCCCAATTAAAATTTTTTAGCTGTTACCCGGCTGAGGGGCCGGTAGTGAAGGGCAATAGAAGATTTCTACTCTGAACTAGTCTTCAATTTTATTAATTTTTCAAATAGAATATATATAATAAGTACTAAAAACAAATTACGAACAAATTTATCAGAAATTCATAGTTAGTCTCTTATATATTGAAACATGTTTTATGATGAGCCGCTAATGTTGTTAAACGGCTCGATTTTTAAAAACGGTTACCCATTTAGCCAAAAATATTACGCAAGCTCGGAGATTTTGCTCACTGATGGCAGAAAAATTTGGACATCTATTAACGAAATCTCGAAGTTAGCATAACATATTTTGGCTAAAATATAGGGTTATTCGTTTTTTAAAAATCGAGTCGTTTAACACAAATCGCCGCCACAATGAAGGATTTAACTTCCAAAGCAAGGTCATTTTTTTCCAAAGCGGTTTGCTTTTTTTTTAAGCAAAGGAAAATATTTGTTGAATTAATTACTTTTTTTTGTTATAATATTTTGTCATCATTTAATCGATTTTGATTTAACGATTATATAACATGTATACCTACCCTCAACAATTTTTTTTTTTTTTTTAAAAATGTTTAAAAATTAATTCGACAAATTATTACAATTTATTTGAAAATTAGAAACTGCTGGAAGCATGACTAGGAAATCGCTTCGAAAAATATATGACTTATTTGGAATTGGATTATAACACATTTTAATTTTTTATTTTTTTTTAAATTTATTTTAGATGAAAAAAAAAATTGGGTAATTACATTTTTTTCTGCCAAAAATAAAGAAAAAAATCAGCTGACAAGGTATATTATGACCAATGAAAGATAAATTAAATAATTCGAGAATAATCAAAAAGAAAGGAAGTGGTTATTAAAACATAGCAGGATAAGAAATAAGAATTTTTCCCAATAAATTTGCTCAAATTCTATTGACAATTTATATAAATTTTTATCACGGCACAAAATAATTAATCGGTATTCTTTTTAATTTAAATAAATTATCATTTTTATAAAATATAAATTTTCAATTTATTAAATAAATATAAATTTTCAATTTATTAAATAAATATAATTTTAATTGAATTTTTAATATTAAAAATAAAATATGATACTCTTAAATAAAACGGCTTCTTCATTATTTATTTTATTTTTATCGGTTTTATAAAAAAAAAATTTTTTTTTTAAATATTAAACATCGAATTCTAACGTATTTATAAAAGTACTATACTACTTACTATTTAATAATGTTTATCTTCACATCTATCCATTCCTCATTCTCGGAAAGTAATTATGACTTTATTACAAGTATATTAAATTTGAATCTCTTGATAAAAAAAAATCTTTGGCTTCAGAAGAGCTAAAAGAGTGATTTCCTAGAATTTTTTTTAATAAAATCTAAGGATGCCTCTGATATATGCCAGTTGGGGTAATTATTTTCTTTTGTTATTTTTATTAATAGCAATTACCTTATCAGTATCAGTCATTCAGTCATGGTCATTTAAATAATGAATCGTTTTTGTCATTGTTAACTGTCAATTTCCTCAACCTGAGAAGGTAATCCTCACTTAAAAGATTTTTTATAAGTATAACACCCAAAGTGTATTTTTTAAAAACATAATAAATAAGTATATAATCCGTATTAAAAGGGAATTTAAATATTGCAACATTTATTATCAATTTTAACGCTATAATTAATATTATATTATAAAATGAAAAGAGAGCTAATTATGATGTCTAATTAATTTTTATTTATCAAGTTTTTGATATTAAGAATCATACAAAATATTTTTTCTATGACAGAAACAGAAGCAATACAAGATTATTTATATATCTAGAGTATGAGTGAACTATAATTGAGGTAGTGACCTTTTTTAAGAAATAATTTTTTGGGGGGAGGATGGGTTCTAAATCGCTAAAACTTGAGAATCTCGCTTAAATCTCCTAGAAAATTATTAAAGTTTTTGGAATCAACTTGTGAGCATGGATGATATTTCTTCCAATTTTAGCGGTTTTTTTTAAAAATCCAATTAAAATACAAATGTTTACTTCCCTTGCTATCTATTAATATAAATTTAAAATTTACTTTAAAATGTTTTTAAGATATAAGATTCCCAATTTTTATTAATTTTTGTTTTCGCTATTTAGAACGGGAATTAAACTTCATTGTCAACTATATATATTCATATATAAAAATAATTCCTATTTTCGTATAGAGAAGGGAGAGGGGGAGGAGGGGTTTAAATGGGTTATATAAAGACATCCTTTTTTTTTATTATAATGATACATAAATCATATAAATACTTAAGGGATAGGGGGAGATAAAATCTATATGTACAAGAAAAATCCAAGACTTTTTATAGACATTGGGAAAACAAGATTTTACATAAAAATGCATATTTTATAAATAATTATTGATAAAAATATATAAAATGCTCATTTTATAATAATAATAAAAATTCGCATCGACTTATAAGTTGGGAGCAGAAAATTCATAAATATTAAGATCATTTATTATAAACGTAAATTTTTCTTAGAACAACTTTTGATTGATTAAATTTTTAATAAAGCCTTATATTTTCTCTCTTTTTCTCCTATTTTATGTCAAAATTGGTAAATATTATTATCCTTTCTTTATATTGAATATCTATAAAGTTTGTTAAGTATTGCATCGGCAACTATGATTTTTTTTTTCAATTTTGGAGGGGCGGCTTTAATTCCGCTTATTGTAGGCATACATAATTTTGATTTTACGCTTAAATTTAAGATGCTTTTTTGAAAATTTTCATGTCTAAGTGAGTTGTTATATTATTAATTGTATTGTAAATCATCGGTATTTTTTAATAATATTTTTCAAATATAAAATAGCATAGCATTACTGGGGAAGGGGGGGGGGGGCTAGATCTATTTTTAAAAAAAAAAAATTTAATATAATAATGGACTATCTTTTTACGCAAACATTTAATTGTTAAATTTCTCTAATATCATTTCCTGTCAATAATTGTCATGATATAGATTAAAATAATTCACTTTACAAACACTTAAATTGTAACATTCATAAATGCGATTACGATATGAAGCCCCTATAGAGTGGCCACATCTATATAGAATTTCTCACTATTCAAATAATTAATTCTCTTGAACCAATCAAATTAATTAATAAGTGAGGTAACACAAAACCATGGCAGCTGGTGCAGCGCTATACGCCCTTTTTAGTGGGTCTACCAATTGAATTCCGTTTCGAAATTTCCATTAATCCTTATGCAAAAACAAATTCGCTTTCCTGCATAGAGGGCCCGCCAAAAACTTAGCACCGCACCAACTCCATTATGCAACCGAAAGCATGTTAGATTTTATCGGTTAAATCCTCTATAGTTTGATGAAGTTGTTAGTTATAGCATTAGAGGAAAGTAAACGAATTGTCATAGTTAAAAGATATCACTGGAAAGCTATCTCTATCCCTAGCAAAATTGAAATTTCGTTTATTAAGCTGTGATTCAGCATTGGTGATATTGTCATTTATATTTTTAAAAAAATTGGGCCCTCTCAATAGTTACAAAGAGAGAGCTATCGCCTTTTATTTGAACTCAACAAAATTTAAGGTATGATCCCAAAAATCATTAACATTAAGTTTCAAATTTAAAATAAATTTTTTTTGAGTAAAATAATAAAGATTATGGGCTTCATTTGGGATTAAAATAATAAGGCCTTTTCCATTACCGACATTCAAACTTGTATTTTTAATCTCCATCATTATATCCATTAATTTTTTTTAAATTAAATCATTTTATTAAACTTCATAAACTATTTATAAAATATCACAATACATATTATAAACTGTATTAAATAGAATGCATAATTAATTAGAGATTTTAAACACTGAGTTTATTTAATTGGGAGTAAGGGAGAGGGGGGGGGGGGTAAATTATATTTTATTCGCTTTAAATTTATAGCCTTATAAAAGAGTGGATGACGTCTAGTTTGAGCATTCTCCTTATGATATTTTTTTAATCTTCCTCTGTAATGAATAATATTTTTATAAAATCTCTAGGACACATAACTTTCTTCATCTTCAGAATTAATTTGAAAAATCTACATTTAAATGTCTCATGAACATGATCGTAAATATCAGAATGGGTAGTATAGAACGCCACTTTCAAAAGTAGATCGCTATCGTAAAACTACCTTTTTATAAAAAAAAAATAGTGTAATGAGTTACACTATTCAAAAAGTAACCTTCGATGCTTTTGTGCTAAACTTTATTTCAAAAAAATAATATTTCAATTTTAAATAATTAAAAGAAATAATATTTATACTAGATGCATTTTTTTAACATTTATCTTGTTTAAAAATATTTTAAAAAATCGTATAATAATAAAAAAAATTCTGGACATTCGACCAAAACATAGGACTTAAAAGAAGGATTTTTCTTCGTCAAAGACGAAATCCAGGTCAATAAATCAAATTTCCATTGCATTATTAACTCATTCTCCTCGTTTTCTTCCATCTATATTTTAAACCTAGCTTTATCGTTGTAAGATTTTAGCCAAAATAATATTTATCCAAGTCTCGATGTGATAAATAAAGTCCAAACCTTCCTGCCATCTATCAGCAAAATTTGCAGGCTTACATTATATTATTTTGGCTAAAATCTTAACCTGAGGTCATTTTAAAAAGCTATAATTAAAATACTATTTAAAACACTATAAAATTACTCTAAAAATCAAATCACAACTTGATAATTGTGTTCCCAAAAAGGAACCATAATTATATCTAGAAATTATATTTGAATTTTTTCACGTATATATAAAATTTCTTATCGTTTATAAAATACCGAATTTTACTGTCTCCCAATTTGTATGGTTGTCATACCATGGGTCTTAAGCCATATACATGAAATAAATTTGTGAAGAGCTAAAGATAATTCGGAATGTTGGATAGCAGTTAAATCTCTATTTATTGCATGGTTTATTGCCGTGTGATGCTGGTTTCGCCCTTGACTGTATTTGCAATCAAAGCGATGCCTACCCTTTGCAACTGTGATTTTCATTTGATGCAAATATGTGGATGTGCAATGTCACAACCTACACTTACTGTATCAAGAAATATATTTATTTAAATTTAATTGTTTTAATTTTTATATAATAATAACTTCTCAAATTTTGGAACAAATAAAAAGCTCATCGAAGAGATGCAAAAAAAAGTAGAGCAAATTTTACAATATGCTGAAAATAAAATCATTTATTTAAATGATCCATCTGATTGGATATAAATCGCTTGATTATTTCAAGTCATGTTAGGCTCCTCCACCTAGGGGAAAAATATTTGTAAAATTTCCCTTTCAAAAATATCAATGTTTGTTTTCATTTTTAAATTTCTCCTCATTCAAACCTTATATGCAACTAGTAATATGATATTTTTATAATTCCTTTTTATATAAATAACAGGAATCCCGGAAAAAAAACCACCGGAAAAAAACCCCCAGGATAAAAAAAACCCCTGGAAAAAAACCTCCAGGAAAAAAACCCCCGGAAAAATAATCCCGAAATTTTTTTTCGAATTTACTTAAGATCTAATAATCGGTACATTTTTATTTGGATTTATATAATGTATAGACAAATTAGTATTTTAGAAAAAAATATTATAAAAATATAATTTAATAATAAATTATATACATAATAATGATTTATCAATAAAATAAACAGATCTTATTGCAAATTTTGTAAAATTTAGTCTACTTAATATAGTAATTAAGGATGGATATTGTATTTATTACTATAGCAAAATTTTTACGAAAATAAGTAATACATGGGTTATTTTGCTGGGATATTTTTTTTCCCAGTACCAATTTGAATATCAGCATTTTTTCTTGTTTAAGCACTGCGATTTGTTTTCAGTGTCCAACTACCTACACGCCATCGTTCAAGTTTGGTTTCATCGGCAGCCACCTCGCATTTTATTTTTTAATCAATACCCTGATTGATGGGTGTTTATTCCCAACCAGATTAGAAAAACAATGATTCGAACCTTCGCATTGATAATTTATGAGTTATTAGTTGAATAGAGTGCTCTGATTCAAGTTTCTGGAGGAAATCGAGGCCCAATTCGACCTGTCTGGGATTGAGAATTGCTTCTTGTGACCTCCCTTGATACTCCATTGATGTAATTTTTATCGAAATATTCAAGAATATCCTTACCATTGCTAGGAATAACCGATCTAAGGAATGCCATTGCATTGCCCATATCACATAAAGGAACAAATGCTAAGATGTCCATCATGCCACAAAAGAAGTTTAGGGCTTCATCAATTCTGTATTGGCTTTCCAGAACTAGCTTTTAAATTTTTCTATGGGTATTTTGACACAAATGGAAAAAGCATCCTCTGATTATGATGTGATCTCCTAATTGAAAAATTAATATAAATAATTTAACATATTAATAATCATACCAATGACAGTTTTAACCGCGCTCATAGCAGACTTTTCGAAATCCATGTACATATATAATGTATCAGGAAAAATCCCGTTCTTGACATACATTATTACTTCGAATATTTTTTCGTAAATATTTTGTGTTTTTTTTGGAGTCTAATAGCTGTTAATGATTGTGGCATTCGTTTACAAAATTATTTATCAATATTAATTAATGCTAGGTTATACTAAAAAAATTAAGTGAAAATTGAGAAGAAAAAAATTGAGAAAAGGTTAGAAAAATAAAGATTAACAATGACTGAAAGCAAAAATTGGAAGAAAATAATAAATTGAGAAAAAAATTAAAATTGACAAGAAAAATTTTTAAAAAAATAACGATTTTCTTTTTTTTTAATTTTTTTTCCATGGGGTTTTTTTCCGGGGGATTTTTTTCCTGGGGGTTTTTTCCGGGGGCTTTTTTCCTATTACCAAATAACAGATATACAAGTTGACTTTTGCTCCGACATCATTTATAATTATACGATTTGGTGGTAAGATTGTTATCCTATAGTAAGGGTTTTAACCCTTACCCTAAATTCACAGTTAGCGCTAATTCAAGGCGAAGTATGAAAAATTTGCAGAGCACTGCCAATTTGTGCTAACTGTGAATGAAGGGTTATTTCATACAATTTAATAATAAGAAAGATCTGTTGAAAGATTTTTTTTAGCCTAATTGTCTTTAAAAAAAATAAAGTTCTTTGGCTTGGATATTAATATTCCAAAATTTCTTATTATTTTATTCTTATCTTTTACGGAAAATCAAAAAATAAAATTGGACACTGATTTTTGCGAACAAAAAAACAATTATACGAAAAAGTGATTTATCATAAACATTTTTAAAGAGTCTTTCCAAAAAAAAAACTTATTAAAGTGTTTTTATATTTTTCCTTTTTAAAAAAAAGAGATAATATTTTTATTTTAATAAATGCAGTGCAGGTTTATAGATAAGACTTGATAATAATACGATATAGTGTCTTATTTTCTTATCAGAAAATAGTATTATAAGAATCAGTTTGTTGGTTTTTATTTTATTAGATTGAGAAAAATTTGATATATAAGAAAATACAGGGAATATTATAAAATCAGGCATATATTCCCAAGGCTCATACAGCCCTCTCTGAGCCTAAGGACTTTTTGGCTATTAGCTTAAAAAATTAATTAAATTTACTTAAAATTAATTTTAAATAGGAGATTTTATAATCATTTAATATGGATTGCCAAAAAATTATAATTTGAGAGAAATTATCACGTACAATTATTTATACAACATTTTATTAATAAGACTTATGGCAATAAGATATTTAGAAATAGATGGGCGCTAAAGAATACTAAAGTTCAATTAAGATTTCCGCTAAAATAGTATTACGTAGGGCTCGAGATATTTCCTAATATGATAAACCTTTCTGCCATCTATGAGTAAGATCTCCAGGCTCATATTTTTTGGCTAATATCTTGGGTTAGCCGTTTTTAAAAATCGAGTAGAACAATTTACGTAGGGGACAGCGCTAATCGGCGCAATTTTTGTCTAAATTATCATGTTATGAAAATAATTGTTGTATCTGAATTTACAAAATACCATAAGAAAAGAATGATAAACTTAGGATGGAAAATCCTATGAGGTTGGGAAATAGGGATTTCAGGATTTCTATCTGCAATATTTGTCGAGGTACCTAAGCCTCGAGATTTGATCAAAAAGGGCAAAAAATTCTACCATCTATACACGAAATCTCTAGGCTCCTATGTGATATTGTTTTATATTGGCAGAGATTGCATCATAATACCGAAGGATCTTAATTTGGATTGAGCTAAGAGAATAAAAGTCCAATTACAGATTTTGGTAGCGATCACGAATGCTAGTAATGAGTCAATTATAAAGATAATTTTGAGCCGGAATAGATACGAATAAAATTATTGGATACGTTGAAGACTGAAATCTCGTTGGGTTTCGTTCCGGGTTGGGAATAGAAAGAAAAAAGTTGAGAGCGGATCGTATCTATGTCTTCAATGACTGCCATGATGAGGAGTTGTTCTACGATGGGTGTATAATTTTTTAACTAGTCGCATAAAGCAGATTCCTAAGTATCGCATTATCTTCCATAGCCATATAGTGAATCTTAAACAGAATTACTTGGAAATTTCCTTCTTTCGTAAAAGGGGATTGTTTTGAGTGGAATTTAAGGACAGTGGTGGCTAATCATATTTACATCTGGATCTATGTCGTCTGTACTGTCCGGTATGTCGAGGACCCTAAATTTGATTAATTTGTAAAATTTATTGTGGACCAACAGCTAACCGTTAACGCTGTCCTCCGTTTCATATAGGTTGCGTTGTAGTGTGATACTTCAAAAAAGTGATATCATAAATCTTTCTCACCTCTCGGTTTCAAGAATTATGCGACTTACGGATTCCTCGAAGAACAAAACGAAAACGATGCCAATAAGGTCTGTATCAAAGACAAATCGTTGCATTTAACTCATCGACGTCCAACCGTAATTATGAATTTCTTAATAGCTTTTATTTCATCTTCACCCCCCCCCCCCCCTTATCTCAAAATTCAATGGAGTTAGCTACCACAAAACATCGATAATATATTTTAAAGTGTCAAAATTTTTAATAAAAAACATATTATTTTAGGAAAATTTATTCTTACTATGGCAGTAATTTTATCGATAAATAAAATGTAGTGTTTTTAAATTGGTTTGCTACCTTTTTTCAATCTGTTTAATTAAAAAATATACACTTTTTCAAAAAATAAAAAACTTTTTTTTTGAAGTAAAAAACATTATTTTTATTAAATATAAAAGAACATTTTTATTTGATATAAAAGAACATTCTTTATTTGATGAAAAAAAACATTTTTTATTTGATGAAAAAAACATTTTTTTTATTGGTGTAAAAAACATTTTTTATTAAGTAAAATGAAAAACATATTTTCTAAAATAATTGAATTGACAATTTGGCTATCATCACCATATAATTGATATTGACCCCCCCCCACTCCCTATTTTTAATAGTCAGATTATCTTACGCTTGTTTAAAAACAACTTAATTGTATATTATGATTAATATGCTAAACACATTTTTATTTCAATTATTTTCTCATATCTCACAAGTTGCTAAATCATTCAGAAATATTCAAAACGATCCGTTATAGTCATTAAAATCTCAATTGTATTTGTTATTTTGGTTATCAATCGGGCCTGATTGTCAAGGGCGGACTGGCCATAACACCCGGTGGGCATTTTGCCCACGAGGCCGCGAGAAAATGTCGATTTTTGAGGCCGATCAGAAGAAAATATCAAAATAAAGGCCAATTAGAAAAAAATTATTATTATGTTCACATTATTTTCTCTTATTATTTATTTATTTTTAATGATATCTCTATGATTTGAATATCATATTCCTTGAGAATTGTCATGTCATTTACTATATTTTAATACCTAATATATCAATAACGTCGCTTGACACTACACATCATTACCACGTTTTTTCTTTGTTATTTTTTTCAAATGAAGTGAAAACGCTTCCGTTTGAGTAGAGTGAAAGTTAAATTTTGATTAATTTATTATATTTTTATACACTGATTTATTGTAGAAATAATATAGCCAACATTTCTTGTTCTTAATTAATCGAAATCAGATAAAAGGATGGATGCTTGGGTGAAACAGAATAATTCATCTGGCCAAAATAAGTTGAGAAGGCTGCAAAAAATAGGTGAGATAAAGTGGCGGACACGTGAAAAAGCCCTTAGATGGATATTTGGTAAAGAGAGCTTGCTCCCAATAACGATAAAGACACTTCAATTTATAATAGATAATAAATAATTTGAGACAAAAACTTGATAATTTATATAAATTTAAGACTCTAAGTACAGCTATAATATATTTGGAAATTTTTAAAATAATGGGGCCATTGTCATATCTTCAAACTAAAAAATTAGGTACTTTGTCAGCTTGAAAAATGAAAGAAATGCTAAATCTTCTGTATCATCGATTATTACATCGATTCAAAATAAACTAATAAAATGGCTGCTAATTTAAATGAAACATTTTCATCTCCCGGAGAGTATAGAGTACAAAATGCTCTGTAAAAAGATCGAATAGGACGAGGAGAATATATAGTGCAAATGCCAAGATGAACGTCCTCAAGAATCGATTGACCTTTATAGGTTCGAAATATTTCATCCTATAATTGATCAAATTATAAACAGCTTGTCGGAACTACTTTCTGCGAATTGAGAGTTTATCTTGAATTTGCAATATTTGCATCCAAGACATTTTGATGAAATAAATAGTAAAGGTATTTCTGAAAAGGCCTTGGAAAAACTGGCACAATTAGCATATATATTGAGTGTTAAATTTTATAATGATATATGTTCATTTTGGTAGCAGAATTAAATGTAACGGACGATGATATCGCCAGTACAAGTTTGGAGTCAAATGAAGAAGATGGAATATTACTATATGATAATAAATCAGAGTGTGATAATAAATGTAACAAGTGTTTAATATGCGTGTATGAAATTCTTAAAAGATACAATATGCATACAAGTGACACTAATTTATTTTTGGCATATGAATACATTTTAACTTTATCATTTACGCAGGTTAATTGCAAGAAAGCATTTAGTAAATTAAAAATTATAAAAATAAGCTGAGAGCTACAAGAAAAATTAGAAGCGTTTTTAATGATGTCAGTTGAACGAGTACTATTAGCGTAGATTGGTTCAAAGTTAATGAGAGATTTATTAACGTAAAAATTATATATTTTCTTAATTCTTTTATTAGAATCTTATTAATATTATTTACAATATGATGGTGGCTGATTTTATAAAAGTGCAGCAATTTTATTCTCTGTAATATTGTATAACTGCAATAATTTTATATTTATAATTAATTGATTTAATATATTGAGCATATGCATTTTTTTTATATTTAACATGTGATGTATGATTTGATTTTATAGTGCAATATCATTGTAAATCTAATATAAAATTTATTTTTTCAATGAATATTATTTTATATAGGTAATGAATATGATTTTAGGTGTGCATTTTTATAAAATAAAATATATGATTATCGTATAATACTAGTGTTGTAAACGAACGCGTTCATAACGAAGTTCGATTTTTTTTAAAAAGTAATGAACGGCGTTCCTTTTATTTTTGACGTTGAACGTGAACGCGTTCCTTTTTTATGACGAACGCGTTCGAATTTGTTCAATTTTAAAAATATTTTTTTTATTATTTACTTTAAAAATTAATATTTCCGAATTTTTTAAAAAAAGTATTATTTATATTTTTTAATCGGCTGTGTATTTCCATTTCCCATTTCAATTTTTTTAACACGCCTACAGATACCTTTCTTGAGATTCCATCGAAAGCTTTCTATATATACTATATGAAGGGATCCCTTTGTTTCTTTCCCTGAATAAAAGTGGTAAAATTAAATCTGAGTCAATAAAAATGTATTCTTTATAAAAACAATTAAATCAAATATTTATTCAGCAGTAATTTTTTTTCAGTATAATAAATTTAAATCATATTATCAGTAAAATAATGATAACCTATAAATTAATTACCAGTAAAGCAAGTTCATTAATCATTTATTAAGAAATATTTATTTAATTTAAAAGGAGTGGAATCGCCTAAGGTTTCATAATAATAATCCAATCCAGAAAAAATTAATTTCCCGCAAAATTTTTTTTTAATTTTTTCAATATTTTTTCATACCATATTGTTTTGTTTGGGTAATAAATTTAAATAGCAGAGCAATTTTAATTTTATTTATATTTTGAAAACATAACTTTTTTCCCTCCCTTTTAGTGCTGTTAAACGGCCCGATTTTTAAACACAGCTAGCCCAATATTTTAGCCAAAATATTACGCAATCCTGGAGATTTTATTCATTGATAGCAAAAAGACTTGATATCCTTTTAACTTAAAAAAGATAATTTTCCAACCAAAAATCTGACTTAGATGAATAGACTTCATTAGTTTTAAAGCTTATGAAGAACATCCTTGTTAAACTTTGGATCAAAGCATATTATCATGATCAAGAGGCTTTTTGATTTAAAATGGAAACCCAAGAAGATATGGGAAATATTACTCGAAAAAGGTTTATGCTTAATATATAAAAAATTTCAACCAAAAAAATTCTGTTTAATTTACCTCTAATAATAATTATGATTAGGTAAATTCTACAGTGCATAAAATGTTAAGATATCTAAGGAGACAGAATTGCTGATTAGCATTATTTCTGAGACTTCTTGTGCTTCAAGAATAAAAAGACTGCAAAAAGAGTGGCCGACAAGATAATTAAACAAAAATTTTGTGCAATATTTTCAAAATAATGATTGGATTTGGCTGAGGCTTTGAGAATCGCGAATACAACTTAGAAAGCTTAAAGATAATATCGACCAAGAATTTCACAAACTTTATATGATTGTTGAGGTGAAAGCGAAATTATATGACTTTGAGATTCGCAACCCCGACATGTACTTAGACAAACAAATATTTACAATATTAACGTGGGCCTATTCGAGGATTGCTCTATTTATTATAACCGTTTTTATTCCACTTTTAGGATATATTTTTGATTCAAATCAATGAGTGATTTGTTGATTTGTGATTCATCAAATGGCTCCATCCAAATTACAAATACGATTACCTATATATCCTTTTGAGAATATATTAAAATCTTGACAATGAAAAAATTAAATATTTAAATTAGTACAAACAC
Source organism: Gordionus sp. m RMFG-2023 (assembly GCF_954871325.1). Taxonomy (NCBI): domain Eukaryota; kingdom Metazoa; phylum Nematomorpha; class Gordioida; order Chordodea; family Parachordodidae; genus Gordionus; species Gordionus sp. m RMFG-2023. The sequence continues at coordinate 9,825,539 of NC_088775.1, read as the reverse complement.
AAATGAAAGGACCTTTTTTTTCATTATGTTATGGAGAATAAAAATATATCTCAAAAGTATACATCTTAAAATAGATTAAATGGGCTTGTTTAATTAATATACTTTGAGAATTAATTACTAATACAGAACAAATTAATAAAAGATTGGCAGACTCATAAAAAAATTTAATTTATGAACAATATTTTGATTAACTTTTTAAATCATCATATAATGTTTAATTCTTTATTTTATATTTTGTATTTTCTAAAATTTTATTATTGTATTCGAAATTATCATTTTTTAAAATATGATTGGTTATAATAAATTTTGTAAGAGACCTAATAAATTTGTAATGTTCCCAAAAAATTATTCTAATATTAAAAAAGTATCCATTCCACCCCTCTGTAGTAAATTCCTAAATACTGCGACCAAAATATAGCATCGATCTCATATAATATTAGAATATTATTGTTCAAAAGTAGAAATTGACTAAGTTTGAATAAATGTATTGTGATGCTTTTCGCCTTATCCGGAAATATGTGTCTGCTGCCTGTATTTTTAACTTTCCCCCAAAAAAGTTAGATGTTGCGCTTGCCTATATTATTTCAAAATATTTACAGGCGACCATATTATATGCTTAGCAATACGATTTAAATATTTTAATCCCTCAATAACTGCCAAAGAAATAACTTATCGGATAAAAAAAAAAGCATTAATGGAATGCCAAAAATAGCTACAAGCACCCTTATTATTGATTAATTTCTTATTTAATTTAAATTTGTTTTATTTGAAGAATATTATTATTGGTTCGTTATTATAATCGATTTGATATTAAACAATATAATAATCTTTTTTTTAACAACGCCTGACATGAATGAATTATTTTACATAGGAAATTTTTAATTAAAAAAAAATTTAATATATAAATGTTTCGTTTCTCGAGTTCACGTCCAAATACAAATAGCCTACCTAATAAGTAAGATTAGCGACTCGCCTGGGTTAAGTTTAGATAAAATAGAAATTTCGTTATTTTACTATAGGTTATTAACTTTGGATGTTATAACGTCAGTATAGAGCGGAAGTCACCACATGAGGGTGGTCGATAAGGAGGTAATCAGCATAGTAAGGTGATCATTATAAGATAAGCACTATAAAGAGGTGGTCACTATTAGAAGCTGACCACTATGGTTTTAATTAATTCTATATTTATGGGTTTGGTTTATTTAAATACCTCAAATTTAAAATAATTTTCATTCTACCTAGGGACTTCTATTATTTGATAGGAAGTAAATTCGCCCTTATCCCAATAATCCGAAGACTGAAATCTCTATAGTTAAAAAAAGTGTATTTTTTTATAGAATAGTCATAATTAATGAATGTTATCTCAAATGTAGTGTTGCCAAAAAGCCGATTTTTTAAAACGGCCTCAATATTTTGCCAGAAAAATATTGTCAATGCCACGAGATATTGCCAATAGAAGTTCAAATCATACCTTTGTGTTATCTGCTAGTAAAATCTTCAGGATAGTGTAATATTTTTCTAGATATATTGAGTTAGCCGTTTTTAAAAATGGACTCAAATCAAGCGCCGTTTAACAAGACTACTCAAAAAGATAACATAAATTGCACCTAGATTCTTGTCTGGAATCGCCGCTAAGTTATTCACCATTAAGAATTTTCTAAGTTCAATAACCTTAAGATGAAATATCATGGCTAATTGAGGTCTTAGGAAGCGAATTAAGATCACTTCTTTTCACTAAGATCGAGTTCAATATTAGAAGATAATAAATCTATGTATATTCAATATTACTTTAGAAACTACGTAGGTCACATAAAGTACCATTCTCTAAATGCTATTTTATATCAAAATCAATTTTTTTTTTAATTTTAAATTTCTAAGAAATTTCCACCGAGATTAAACAATAGAGGTTTGGAAACACATCTTGTTTCTTCATAGTCTAAGCAAAATGTGACAAAATTGAGGGTCGTTTTGGCTCCATGAATTTGAATTATGTGTGTCCATCACTGATATTGAACTAATCTTTAGTTTATTTCTCTTCTTTAAATAAAACCCCATCAAAAAGGATCAAAAAATTTGCTCTCAAATATTTAAAATCTTTCATCTGTATCGGAAATCGAAAAAATTTTACTAGTTTAATCAGATTTAAAAAATATTTCCCCTCATTCACACAGAAATTTCGTAGAAGAACATCCAATGCATATCTCTATTATATACAGTGGCGTCGTTAGGAGGCGCAAGAAGATTCAAAATCCAAGTCTCCATTTAGTTGAAAAAGCTGGGTCACTACTGATTATATATTTTTATTTTATATTTTTCACATAATTGATTGTATTTCTGATTTATTGGATCTGGATAAATGAGAACAATAAAATTACCTAAGACACTCGTGAAAATTAATATAATATACTTTTTGGGATAGATTTATTACCATCCATATAAACACTCTATACTATTTATTTTAAAATATTATCTCAATTATAAATAATGGGTTATGTTTTAGGTATAATATTCTAACTCAAACCTATCACTATAAAATTTGAATCTTAAAAAATTATATTTATAAACAATGTTGATTAATTTTAATTTTAAAATTATATAAACGTTACATTATTTAACAACATTCACATCATTTCCATTTTTATAATTATTTAATCAATAAATTTATAATATTTAAAATTTTAATATTATATATTAATGTGTTTTTGATATAAAAATATTAGAGTTAAATAATTTATTTAAAAATTATTTATGATGATAAAATTGGTTTTTCAATTTATAAAAGAAATAAATATTTAATTAAGATTAAATTAAAAAAAGGAGAGAAAAAAATTTGTCATTTCGCTTTATTATACATTTTTTTTGACAAAATTGACAACAACAAGGCAAAGTTAAAATTAAAATTTTAAGAATTTAATATACCACACGACACTTAATATGTCAAAGACAGAATAATTTTATATATGGTTATATGAAAATCAAAGGTTCTTTAATATTTATTTACGTCAGATAAAAATTAAAATTTTCGAAAATTGCGCTTAAAAGGTGTGCTTGTATTTATCCAAAAAATAGTAATCCTTAGATTAACTCTTTATATCACAATGGCATAGCATTTGTAGCATAAAATCAAAGCCATTAAAATGATACAAAAAGCGTACCACTTTTTTTATAACGTTATTTTTAATTGTTGGACAAAATTATGAATTCCTCTTTTTATGTAATTTCTGATTTAATTAACATAAATAAATAAAAAAATAAATGAATGCCATTCTGAGCTATTCTTCATATATTCTTTTCTTTTTTTTAAAGAGTAGCTGCCTAGAATTTTTTTTGCGCACATTAGAGACCTGCAGAGTACAATTGCACGGCCCCGCCCGGATTTTTTTAAAATATATTTTATTTATTTTTACTTTTTATAGATAATTATAGCGATTAAAATATTCGGCCCGCCTCGGGTCAGGCCTGGTCCGTTAAAATTTTTAAAATCTATATCTTTTTTTCTCTATGTTATTTAAGACTATATTATCTCTCCTCTATGATTATATATTACTACAACAACCGTTTTATAAATCGATTTGTATCTGTATTGGGCATTTGTAACATGTATTAATAAATTGTTTAATTATTTGTGAGTTTAATAAAGTGTTCATAGATTTAATATTTTAGTTATGCAGCTCTTAAAACACAAAGAAATGAGTATATTTTAATTTATTTTTAAATAATATATTCAAAATCAAAATATTGGCTTTAGATTCAAAAATTTACATATTAAAAATTTAATTCCCAGGTAAGGCGTGCAGGGTCCTGCCTGACAAGACTAATTTGAAATTAGAAATAGTATAAAATCCAACATTATAGACTCGAATGCAAATATATGCCTTTTGAGCTCTAATTTCATGAGATTGCAAGAATATAAATATCTAAAATTTATCAAATCACAATGATCTACATATTAATATAGCCGCAGAAAAAAGGTGACTATAAATTTTTTATTTCCATACAAATTTATTCTATTATATATATATATATATATTGGACAATATATCATTTGTTTAGGAGATGTAAATATTTTTAGGATAGATTTTCTTGGTTAAATCAACCCATTCAAGAAAATTATAAAAATCCAATTAGAATATGGGAATTTATAAAAAGATACTTGATCCGTTATAGTTATCAGTAATTTTCAAGGGAAGATATCGTCGCCTGAGAATTAGATTATTTCATCTCCACCTTTTGAAATTTTACAAGTGATAAATTTTAATCTATTCTTTTCATTAGGATGGTTAACCCATACTGGCTATAATTTAACATTTTAAAAATATTTCATATGTAATAGAATAGTGTACAATAGTTCCTAATAAAAATTGCCTGAAATTTATATGGTAGGAACTCATTTTCAATCTATGAAAAAAGACAATTAATAGATTGCTAACGGAATATTCATAACTATCAGGCTTGGACTTTTCACTATTTTCTTTTTCTTTTCCCATGAGCGTTTAAATAAGTGGTCTTGCCTCTTACACGCACAAGTAACTGCAGCCTGCACAAAAACTTTGGCTGGGCTTTTCTATTTAATTTTAACTTGTTGGGAGAGAATCCAATCTGCTATTTAATGCAGTGAAAATGGCTATGCGCTTACAGTGACGTATGATAGGGAAATACAATCCATTGGGATTAGAAATTTCTCAATTTCATATTAGTTTACTAAGGACAATTTTTGAATTTAAAAAATCTGAATGTACAGGAAATGTATTCCAAAATGGGTGTCCTATCCTATAAATTTCAGACAATTCTTTTCATATATCTTTGTGTATTTCTATAATTTATATCAAAAATCAATATGAAAATGGATATATTCCCAGTAATAAAATTTTAAAATCTCCCTTAGTAAATAGTTTAAAATTGTGATTCCTCATCCATATGGACTCCATAAAACCAATCAATACCACATTTTATTCCCTTATTTGATTTGAGTATCTTGACCCCCTTCCTCCTCACAAGGTATCTAAAATGTTGACTTTCAAATTCAAGTAGAGTCCTAGAGGGCCGGTTTATCAGTCCCACCCCCGCGCAGTAACATTATCAATAAAATATAGAGTCAGGACTGTGGTTAGAAAACTAAGGAAGTTATTGAAAAATGAATTTAAAAAATAAAAAAAGTTTTGAAATCTGGAATTGGAAATTATTTAATATTTATTCATATTCAAATCATATTTTGTAATAATTGGAATAAAATGGATAAATATCATTAAAATATCTCAAAGTTATTGCTGAAAATTTAAATGCTTATAACATTAAACTAGAGAATTAAAATAATTATGAGTTTGGGTTTTATTCCCTATTGAATTCACATGCTAACTGTAAATGCTGGGTAAGACTTTTTTAAAAATTCGGATTCTATATCCCACCCCAAAACGACATCATATACATAAATAATCCGGTAATTTTTGTTTTTCGTCCCAAAATTTTTTTCCCGTGGTACATTATCATCTTATTTTCACTTGCACAATATTGCAATGTTTAATTAAGTATTTTTTATTGATTATGTATGGATAGATTATTAAGTTGATATAGAAAATAAAAATTATATGTATCATTTTTGAATGTAATTTATCATCATAATAGTATAATTTATGAGGTTATATATTCGTTCAACCTTATAAAATATTAATTTTTTTTTGAAATATTATAACCATTAAGCATTAACTATAAAATTAAAATTAATTTTTACGATTTGAATTAAAATCGTTTTAATTTTGTCTTGATTTTTGTTTAATGTGTAAAATGACCATTGATTATAAATGAGTATGATATTTTTCTCAAGTGGTCAGCATAGTTGGGTAATGGCTAAATGTTGGCAAGTTTTGGCTCAATCTTCAGGCGCCTGCCAGAGAAAAACCTCATACTTGTTTTAATTTATATTTGTTTCTTCCAAATTTGAGCTGCTATCTTTTTAAGAAAACCCCAGAGGCCAAAGTGAGGTTTTGGCTAAAAAAATTTAACCAATTTTTTAGTCGGCTAAAAATATAGTAATTACCCAATTATAGTTGTCAGCGATGGAAAGTCAAAAGCGCTCTTCACCTAAAATATTCATGAATAATATGTGTAAGCTTATTAGAATCATTGATTTCGAATTGTTTTTCTCCTTCTTGATGAATGGATATTCGAGGAGCTATTCAGATAATTTCCATTTTTTGAAAATCTTCTTTATATGTTATGGCTTTTAGTAATAAAAATTTTAGGAAGGCAATAAAGACCTTCTTTGTATAGAAATTCCTAGTTTGTCAAAAAAAGGATAAATTTATATTATTACGCTCTTTTATTATGCGCATTAAAGGGAGGAAAAGAAAATTATGTTATTATCAGAACTTAACCTTTTCAAAAATTCTAATATTCGAATCGAATTAAATCATTTGTTTTATCCGAACACGAATAATCATTTATTCAATTCGAATAAAGGGAATTATTCGGAATATTTAAAAAATTGCTTTTAATAGATCCAACATTTGTCATTTCTATTAGATAACCTGCTGACAGGTCATATGATTATAAAAAGAATTGCACAAATTTAAAAATCTCAAGTTGAAGCAATATTTAAAATTTTATTTATCCTATTTTTTCAATCTCACGAGAAGTTTATTTTTTGAATCTCATAATAAATTATGTTAAAAATAAAAAAATTATACAAACCAAAGGGTGAAAAGACTGCTTGTAATCATTGCAAGAGCATTATAAATTGTAAAGGCAAAACATCCCATCTATTAATCATTATAATAGGTTCCATTCACACCTCAGTAAAAAGTGTAATAAAAGTGACATTTTTTTAAAGCCTACATCACCAATTTCTTTATCTAAAAGAAATAATTTTAAGGATAACTTGCTAAAGTTATTTATAAATAATAATATACCTTTTAAAACTGTTAATACAAAAGATTTTATAAGTGATCTTGATTGTTCTGTAAAATCAATATGCTCCAATACCCTTAAATTGCATATGTATGCTGGGAACCAATATTAAAAACCCAATGTAAACAAAATATTGTATAGGTATTGGTATTGGGTCTAAAATATTGGTATTGGTTTAAACAATATTTTCTATTTCTTGTATAGGTATTGCTATTGGTATTGGTTTATATTGGTATATATTGGTTTATATTGGTATTGGTTTAAATTCAAATTACTTATTAAAAGAATAGAAATAGTGATTATAAAACTCTTAATTTCTAGTTTTAAATAAACATGGAAAAAAAATCATGAAGCATTACCATAAAAACAAGGCTAAGAACCAACTCCCAAAATTTTACTAAATCCAAATTCTTTTTTACTAATATATTTTTGAAATCAACAAACCAATCAAATAATAAACGTATATTTTAAAACTTTTTATTTAGCACAAAGAATATAGCAAAATGAATACACTAAAAATGTAACATAATTGTCTATTTATATAAAATATAGTGCAAAAGATTGTAATATAAAGAAAAAAATTTATGTATTTAAGAAGAATCCTTCATGCGCATCCAACTTTTTAAGCACATGCAAGCTTGGATAGTATGCTCATCTAGTGAACAACGTTGATATGTTATAAGATACCTTTCTTCTGAAAAAGCCCTTTCAGAGCTAGATGAAGAAGCTGGAATTGCGAGATAATCTCTGGCAATTTTTGATAATATTGGATATCTATTTTTATTTAATTTCCACCAGTCTAATGGATTTGTATCATTATAAATTGTGGCTTCATCCACATATTTGCTTATTTCTAAGTTATTATTGTTGTGACTAGGTTTAACCTGATATATTTTGTCAAAAAAGGATAATTTTTTGTTATTTTGTGTTTCATTTGTAGGTTCAGCTGAATTGTAATTATTTGTTTTATAAATATTATATTCATTGGTTAGACATCCAATAAGAGTTTCTATACTATTATGCTTTAATAAGTGACTTGATAGTTTGGGTCAATCATTGTTGAAATAATATATAGGTGTTTATTAAAATTATAGTATTTATTAAGTTTTGTCAAGGCAGCTAATGAAGCTGTCTTTAAAATAGCATTAGGATTATTATCATAACTCTCAACGTGCTCAAAAATACTGGAATATAAAGGAATGATTGTTGAAACTGATGGAGTATTAGCACATGAGGCCATCTCTGTAGCAAAATTAAATGGTTCTAAAAATTCTCGGTATATTTTAATATTATTCCAAGCTAAGGCACTAATATAATATTCTTCATTAGTATTTTGTTGATGATTGGTATATATTGTGAGATAAGGTTTGAGCAATATAGCCCTTTCGAGCATTTGGTACGTTGAATTCCAACGTGTTGGTATATCCAAAATAGGGTGAGGAAATTTTAAATTTGGATTTTTTTTAAGATATGTTTTTTCAAGTTTATTAAATTTAGATATAGAAAGTTTAAAAATTTTTAAAAAATTTCTTATTTTTTTTAAAGTTGGATTTAGAGGTTCCAATGCAGCCATGACAGATAAATGGATAATATGGCAAAAACATTTTCACACATTATCAAAATTGTCTTTTAGTTTTAAAATTTTTAAAAATGCTAAATTATTACTAGCATTATCTAATGTAATACAAAAAAAATCAATTTCAAATTTTACTTTTAATACAGAATTAAAAATATTATAAATATTAATAGCATTATGTGCTGATTTAAAAGGAATAAAATCTAATAAATGATTAATTAATTTAAAATCATTATCAATATAATGAATGGTTATGCCCATAAAGGGTATTTTATTTGGAGAGGACCAAATGTCCATTGTTAAAGAAAATTTAGAAGTAATTTTAGAAATTACAGATTTTAAATTGATAAAAGAACTATGATAATGTTTCATAATTTCTTTTTTAAGTGTTTTTCTAGAAATTAATGTTAATGAGGGGTTGCAAAAGCTTATTAAATTTTTAAATGACTCATTTTCAACCATTGAAAAGGCTAAATTATTTTGAATAAAAAAGTCCATAATTAAATTATTTAAATTAGCTTTATTATTTACATTATTAATTAAAAATGATTTTATGGTGTTAATTTTTTTACTGCCATTATTTATTTGTTCACATTTCTTATATAAAGTTGGGCGGATGGATTTAAGATGTGTCCATAATCCTGAGGTTCCAAAATTGGGAATAGATAATTCTTTTTTACATTTATTACAAATAGCCTTTTTTTTGTTATCACAACTAGTATAAAATTCCCAGATTTTTGCTGTATTTCGTCTTTTATTAGATATCGTTGATTCTTCTTGTTCATTATCGCTATTATTATTAGTATCAACATCATTATCTATATTTATTAACTCGATTTGGTTTTCATTCATTATAATATCCTAAATGAATTAATAGATAAAATTGATAGATATATAGAAAACTTACTTCCATAATAAAAATAAACTATAATTATAAATAACACCAATATTGATATCACAGGAATATTTGGAAGAAATAACAGATGTAATATGTTTATGAATGAAAGTAAAAAAATATACCACGATATAATTATCCACGATAAAACCAAATAATTTTATGTATTTAACTATTTTAAATTTTTAATATTGGTATTGGTTAAAATTGTATTTAAACAATATTTCAAAACCAATATATTTAGGTAATTGGTATTGGTTGTAAAAACAATACCAATATTTAATTATATATTGGTTTATATTGGTATTGGTATTGTAAACCAATATTATATTGGTATTGGTCCCACCTCTATGTATAATACATTTGCAGAAAAAGAAGATACAAAAAAATACAAAAATAAAAGTTCGATTAATTTTTCATCTGACAATTGGACTAACCCAAGACAGGTTCTTTTTCTAGGGCTAACATCTCATTTTATTGATGATAATTTCAAAGTAAATAACATAATTTTGGATGTTTCTCCCATAAATGAAGCACATTCAGGTGAAAATATATTTAAAATTTTTGTTAAAATTATTAAAATTTTTAATTTGGAGAATAAAAATTTTACTAAAACTTTGGATAATGTATGTAACTAATATTAAAACTTTATTAATACATTTTCTTTAAAATATCCATTAATAAAAATAGGGCGCATCCGATGCTTTGCCCATGTAATTAATTTAATTTCCAAAGAAATTTATATATGTAGTTCACTACACCCTCCCCTAAATTTTTTAAAACCAAAATTAGATTGTGAAATAAGATGGAATAGCATCTACCATTGAAAGAGACTTATTGTTAAAGCCTGCTATAACAAATTTAGTCAATGAAGTAATAATTAATATACCCATTCTCCAGTTAGATAATGTACCAACACACCCGTTGCTTATAATTCCCTTTCCTGTATTTCCCTCTCCCCAACATTCACCTTTTATTTTTACCCTGTTAAAAATTTATATCCTCATGGCGAATTATATTTTTATCCATAAATATCTAAAAGATATAATACAACTGAAAGTTATTATCCTTTAAATAATTATTATTCTTGAAGAAAAACAAATATCAGAGGTAAACTAGAATTTATAATTAGGGCATAATATAATACTTTGTTAACATGTGGGAGGATCTTATAAAAATTAAAGCTATCCTATATCCTTTATATGAAACTACAAATATGGTATGTGGGGAGAATTATCCTACTTATAATTTGGTTACACCTTATTATATTCTAATTCTTGAACACTTAAAATCCATAAATCTTTTAACAATGGTTTTAAAGCCGCATATGAAAAATTGTTGGGCTATTATAATTTAACTGCTGATGATATAATAAAAACTTCAATAGTAGATCCCAAGCTTAAAATAGAATATTTTAAATCAATATCTGCTGATTATGATAATCCAAGTTATTGGACAAATTAAAGAGATTTATAACAGCTATACAGGTATTTAATTTACTCCCATTTAAATAAATATATTTGATTTTATAAGCTGATAATTAACTTCAAACAAATAAGGATGATATTCAACAAAACAGATCAGACATTAGTTTAAACAAAATAATATTCAACTCTCTGAAAGAGATATTTATCTAAATGAGCCAAGAGCAAATAGTGATATTGACCTGTTAATGTGGTGGAAGATAAATGCATAACGGATCCCCATACTCTCGAAAATGGCAAGGGATTGCCTATCTATACAAGGATCATTAACTACTTGTGAGAGGCTTTTTTCAGTTGGAACTAATTTGTTGTCAAAAAATCGCATGTCATATAAGGAAGAAAATATAAGAAAAACTCTTTGCCTTAAAATTGGCTTAGAATTATAAATTAAATTAATAATATTCATTTTAATTTTGTTTATATGATTACATATTTTTTATCATCAGATTATTATAATAATTTTTTATGTTTGAAATTAAATTTGCAGTAAAAATATTTATCAATATATTGAGCATGATTTATTTTATTACGAAAATTCATTCCAGTTATTCGATAACTCTACTATTTGTATTCGAATTTCGAACATTCTGTAAGCCTCGAGAAGTAGATTCGAATAATTCGAATCGAATACAAATAGTAGATTTCATTATTCGTTAAAATACGAATAAATACAAATAATGCACTATTCGATTTGAATTCGTTTTTGAAAGTCCTAATCAGAATAAATATTTTATGAGATATACCTAAACAAATATTTTAGAGCTTACTAGGTTCTGGTTCGTAAATTTGACACTGTTGGGTTTCAGCTTTCTATTTTAGGTTGTGAATTCTGCCAAAGTATTCAAAAAATAAGCTCTGGCCGATAATAATATTTCTTGAATTTGATTGAATTGATTAATTAGGAGCTGGCCTAAGAGCTATCTTTACCCAAACCTAAGTGTATTTTAGATGATTATTTATTTACTATTGAAATGTAAGTTCGTTAGAAAGAAAAGCTGAATTTCATATAAGAGTCAAAAAGAGATATCGCTCCCCATACCTATTAATATTAGGCAAACGCGATGTCCAACGACATAAAGTTTTCGGATTTTGAATTAAAATTTTCGATATGCCACTGAACTTATGTGATATAATATTTTTAACAATCACAATAAATGTTTTCCAGCAATATTAGAGCCTTATTATCTAAAAAATTTATATGTAGCCCCTTCCCTTTTTGGAAAAGTATACCCCTGAAAAAAAATACTATACACACCAAGAAGATCTTATTAATTAAAATAATAAAGTTAATGTATGCAAGTTTTTCAATGTTTAATATTCACTTTTTACTAATAAAATTAAATATAGATAGTTCCAAATTATTTTAAAAAATTTTTTAATTGTATTATTCATTTTAACATGGTATACGGTAAAAGATACTATAAAAAAGAAATGAGTTACTCTTTAACTTGTGAAAAAAAGGAATGCGTTACTCGCTATTTAAAAAAAATAACGCATTATTCGTTACTTACAAAATACTAAATATAATAAATATGAAAATTTTTATTTTTTTCCATTAAAAATAAAAATAGAATTACAAAAATAATATATTATGATAAGTTTTTTTTTAATAATTTTTTATTTATTTTTTACAATTTTCAAAATTTTGATCAGAAAGCAGCTTCGCCTAGACACATTAACTGGTGAAGAGGATAAGAGGATTGTATTATATTTAATAAATAGAATTTTTAAGTTTTTTTTTCAATTTTGTTTTCAATTTCAAATATTCACATTAGAGATCTGCACCGGCCCATAGCCTGCCTGATGAGCCGGGTATATTTTTCAGAAATAATTTCGGTTCGGATTGAGTCGGGCCTAACATTTTTTTAAAAATTTAAGCCAGACCGGGTGGATTTAAATTTTTAAATACGACATTACATTTTGTCATATTTTAAAATTCTTGCTAGAAACAAAGAGCTAATTTTTTTTTATTTGTAGAATATTTTTTTTTACGATCAAAAATAATATTAAATTTTTCTATATTTAAATAAATTCGGGCTAGGCGGGCGGAAAATGGTTTTTAGTTTATTTCGCGTCTGGCTTTTCGGGATTAATAAGTAAAAAAAAATTGTTCGGTATCCTGTCGGACAAGATTTTTTAAAAAATTTCGGGCCGGGCTTGAAAAATTAGGCCCGATGCAGATCACTAATTCACATAGTTTAGAAAATATATTAAAAATTTTATAAACTATAATTGTGGGAATTTATTAAAAATATTTAAAGAATGATCTTTATTTTCAAAAAAACTTAGATCATCTATACAAGAATCTTCATTAAGATCCTCATCAATTTTTTTTTTATCTTTATCAGAATTTAATCTGAATTCATATTTTTACATTATTATGTTTTTTAAATTTGAGCTGCTGGAAATCGAGGTTATCTGAATAAGGGCACAATCTACACTTACAAATAGGGCTTAATTCCCTTAATTTTCTTTAGGTGCAAAAAGTTTCATAATGGGACAGTGACAGAATTATATCATCTTCATTTGAGACTTTATAAAATTTACAACAAAAATGTAATAAATAAAATAAAAATGAAGAACTTTGGTACTGAATTAAAAACTGGCTTAAATTATTTAAAAATTTTTAAATAAAAATATATTTTGTAAGAAAAAATTTAAAGTAATTACATGAGTAATGTTTTGTATTACAGTTACTCAAAAAAAAATAAACGCGTTACTCGTTACATTTTGAAACAAGTAACGAATGAGTTCTTTTTCCTAAAAAAAGGTACATTGTTAGTAACGACGTTACTTTATCAGCTTAACACTAAGCAATTTAAAAATTGAGAAAATTATTTTAGAATTCTAAAACTGTTTGTCAATTTCTTCTCTTAAATGTCTGACATTTCTGTGATTCCACGATTCTCTAAGTAAGAACTAATAAATTTTAATAATTTGTTCGGTTTGTATATTTTTTTAAAGGCGAAACTAGTGTACCCTAATAATGACTTCGTTAACCTTTTTACAAGTTAACTTAGATATAATAAAAATGCCTCTTACTCTCAACTATATAACTTAACAATCCAGCATAATTCTTTCTAATAATATTAAATAAATACCATTGACCATTAACGACGATCCATATTTAACATAACCCATTTATTCAAAATTATATTTATCCATAATAAAACAACAATCTAATCTATTAAGAAAAATATAATATAATTTATCCAATTCTTCATTTCCCAAAGGTCCACAGCTGATATCTTATCCAATATCTCCCAATCTCCAACTAGGGGTTTTTCCTAACAATGAAACACCCCGTGATCACCATCTCCTCTTCTTCCCCCAAGGAAAACTTAATTCCCCTGTCAGAAAATAACTGACATTTTAAATTATTAGAAAGATAAGAAAATGTATTATGCAGCATAAATTTACAAAAAAAAATTTACACCAAAAAAAACTTTCTCCAGTATGCAAACTAAACAATATTCTCACCTCAAGGCATACCCATCAACACGGGCTGATCTTATCTGTAAAAATATTTTCCCTTCACATCATTGCATACTATAAAACTAATATAATAATTGCAAATATAACTTTTTATAAAATTTTATAATTTAAAAAAAATATATATATTAAATATTAAGATTTCATAATTTGGAAAAAAAAATATTATACCTCATCTAATATATCATATAAATTCCTATCCAATTTATATATATACTAAATGTAGACACTAAATCAAAATAACTATCCACCTCTAACATTGGATATTATTCTGACTTCCTCATACCTCAATTCCTTCAAATTATCATTCATAATTTAATATATCATATGTGTAATTCACATTACACCCTATTTCATAAAAATGGTTAATTACCTCAAAATAAACAAAATTTAATATATCATATGTGTAATTCACATTACACCCTATTTCATAAAAATGGTTAATTTAATAGATCTTATGTGTAATTCACCTTACACCCTATTTCATAAAAATGGTTAATTACTTCAAAATAAACAAAATTTAATATATCATATATGATGTAATTCACCTTACACCCTATTTCATAAAAATTGTTAATTACTTCAAAATAAACCACATTACCTCACCCTCAATGGATCCCTTAATAACATATCAACCTTAATTGAAACTAAATTACAAATACCATATATTAACATTAATTATTAATAAATGATCCCAATCCTTTAATAACATATCAACCTTAATTATAACTAAATTACAAATACAATATATTAACATTACTTAATAATAAATGATCCCACACATGTCCATCCCTTTAAAAACCCAAAATGCCTAACTTTATTACAAAAGTCTATTTCCATATATATTTTCCTAAATTTCAAATATTTAAATATTTAGCAATCCTTTCTGTCCTGCTGATCATGAGGTCTAGCTTCCTATGACGGAATACCTATAACACCATTCAATGAGTTTTAAGGCATACCAAATAATGATCAAAATTGGATGTACCATATACATCTAGACATAAGATAATATACCAAATATTACTGTCTTAAATTCCTGAACTTATTTCCATATTTCTGCCTAATACTCATTACATACTTTCAATCTTACATTTTTTAAAGTTAAATATAAAAGTATAGAAATCCTTAAACTCACCCCCTCTTGTATAGTGGTTATTACATTGCCTTGTCAAAATTATTATATAATATGTATACAACAAAAATTTTGTTTTACTATAAAACCGAATCAATCCACTCTTTCGCTCCTGGCCAGCTGGCAACACTTTTACAAGTTAACTTAGATATAATAAAAATGCCTCTTACTCTCAACTATATAACTTAACAATCCAGCATAATTCTTTCTAATAATATTAAATAAATACCATTGACCATTAAAGACGATCCATATTTAACATAACCCACTTATTCAAAATTATATTTATCCATAATAAAACAACAATCTAATCTATTAAGAAAAATATAATATAATAAATCATAATTATCCAATTCTTCATTTCCCAAAGGTCCACAGCTGACATCCAAAGGTCCACAGCTGACATCTTATCCAATATCTCCCAATCTCCAACTAGGGGTTTTTCTTAACAATGAAACACCCCGTGATCACCATCTCCTCTTCTTCCCCCAAGGAAAACTTAATTCCCCTGTCAGAAAAAAACTGACATTTTATGTATTATATTAAATTTATTTCTTCTTTTTCAACAATTACAACAAACCTGTCGTTCATGGCAAGAGCATAGAAACCTGAAGATTTTTTGAATTACGAATACTAATTCCAATTTTTAGAATAATTACAAAAATATAAAAATATGCCTTTTTTTAAAAAAAAAAAACTCTTAACAAAGAGCTTAAACAGAAAAATAAAAAAATAACTTATTTCTTTATAAGGAAAATTTTATATCAAAATTTTAAAAAAATAAATCAAAAGTACACGGCAAAATTGTCAGAAATATACATTGTGGTGGGTACTCTATACATGATGGAATACATTTTCTGTCCTACCTTAAAATTAAGAGATTCCGAAATATATTCCAAGCCTTAATACGAAGTAATGTACGTGAGATTAGCACAGCCGGCCCCCGAACGTCAGGATTTTTAAAGTTTTTTGGTCCGATTCGAAAAAATATTTTATACAAATTGCCTGGCCCAATTTTTTTTCGTTCCGCACCCACTGTATTTAGTTTAAACTGCCCGATTTGGGTCGATTTTTATAAATAACCCGATTAAGATTTTAGCCAAAATAATATTATGTAAGCCTAGAGATTTCGCTCATAGATGGTAGAAAGGTTTAGACTTCTATTTTACAAATTTCGAGGTTTACATCATATTATTTTGACTAAAATCTTTAAAAATCAACAACACTACGTGTATCGAAATATTCTTTAGTTTTTATAAAAAATAAATACCTATTTTAAATGTATTGTTTGTTTGCGTGATTAAGTCTACTTTTTCCAAAATCTTGGAGTTTGAATTAATAGAGAAAAATAGATATATAATAATTACTATTAATCATTTTTTGACATAATGATACGAATATATTATTTATATTATAATGAGGTTTGAAATATGTAGCATAAATTATTCATAAATAAATATTTATTTTTAAAAAAGAATGAGCACTGAGCTTAATATTGATTTTAGAAATATACTTATTGCTTCTTCAGTTTACAAGTACAACTAGATAATGAAACATAATTTTTTTTATAATTCAGATATCCCATGGACAAATCCAGGTTTTTCTAAATGGCGGTGGGAAGACTTTTGGGTGAGTTTTTCTCCATAAAATATATTAGATGATTATAGGCTCACTTTTTTTAAAGCCTTTGGCTCAGATTATATATTTTTTTTAAAACTTACCCCTTATTTCTAAATAGCAATCTGTTTAGCTGTTTATATAGATTCCTCTAAACAACCTAAAAAATTCTATCTTTCTTGTTCTTTCTTACTTTCTTTCAGCTATTTAGATTTAAGTATGTAATGTATCTTTGTGATATTATCCAAAATATTTATATAATGTGCACACTGGAAACAAACAAAAAAGTCCTAGTTTTCATAATCTGTTTAGCCATTTCAAAATGACGAATCAGAACTCGGCCTTAAATTTTTTTTAAAAATAATAACTTATATAGTACTTAAAAAAATATATTGTTTATAATCTAATCTGAGATATAAATTTATTCAAAAATTTAACAATTACTTTTTATTGATTATATAATGTCCGATTGGGATATAGAATCTCTCGATTTTAAATCATTTAACTGAAAGTATTTAAAATTCTAGGAGATATAATTTAACATGCACAGAGTGCGCATGAATTTCAGAAAAATTTCCCGCCATAAACTTTTTTAGTATTTTTTTTTTTTAATTTATATGAAAAAATATGATCAAATATAAATCAGGGGTTGTTAAAATGTTCATGGCAAAATTGTTTGAAATTTACAGTTTGGGGTATACTCTATACTAGTGTTGGTAAACGGCCCACGATTACGATTTTAGATAAAAATTATATTATATAAATGGAGATTTTGCTCATAGGTGTAAGAAAGGTTTGGACCTCTATTTGCCAAATCTCGGGGCGTACATAATTTTACTTTGGCTAAAATTTTAATCGGGTTCGTCTAACATCACTAGTACTATATACATGATAAAATAAAATTCCTGTCAAGATCTTTAAAATTTGAAAATCGCTCTCAGTTTAATCCCGATGAATTTCATAATCCCAAAATACGACAAAGTATTTTAAATATTTTAAAATATTAAAATAGTCATCTATGCCAGATATTGGAGGTGTCTACCAGATACCTGACACCATGATAATCGGTTATCAGCAAGAAAAGTAGTGTCCCTGTAATCCTTTTTATAATGACAGTTTTACTCATTTGGGGGGGGGGGGGGGGGTGGAAAGAGATGATAATTTTTAAAATTTTTTAAACTTTATAATGATATTTAAGAAGATTGATTCATTTTCTAGGTGGGAGACTTTCTTCCTTGAAAGACCATGAAATATAACACCATCTTTGAGGATTTAAACTCCCTCTTCTCTCTTATTTAATTTAACAAAGAATTTAATGTATAAAATGTCATTGATTTTTATGATTATGAGATTTTTGATAAATTGGGTCATTAACAATAAATCATTGAAAGCACAAGTGCTTCTTCAATTATATTATATATGAAAAAAGATAGTTATGAAATAATTAATATGATGAGAAATTAAGTATTATTACGATATTTATAAAGTAAATTTCACATTAAATAATTTATAATCTTTTCTTTTTTTTAAAGAAGGTTGACTTTACCAATTTTTTTTTTTATAAATTTTGGTTATGATATTTTAAATTTTTAAGTAAATTTATAATAAAATAGAAATAATAATAAATACCAGTTGCGCATTGGCTCTAATATTTTAATGCCTGCTAAAAAAAAAAATATTTAATTTTTTTATTTTATTTTATTTCGAAGTGCCCTATAGATTTTGTAAAAATAGAATTTAGAGAATTCTCAGTATGCTGTTGTTGAAAGATATAAATGTTAATTGTACCTCCTTCCTTTCCCTTCCCTTTGGGGTGGGATGTGATTATATATTTTTATTATTTAAACAAAAATTTAAACAAAATATATTAGTTTACATTTAAGAAAAATGGGTATTGAAAAATAATTTCATTAATAATTTCTATTATTTATTTTTCAAATTTTCAATAATTTTTCATTTGTTTTTTTTAAATTTTAAGTGATTTTAAAGGTTAGATTTTTTTAAATGTCGTGCTCTTGTCTTAAAGAAATTTTTAAATAAATAATTTAAAAAAAATATATATATAATATAATAAATAATTTATTCAAAATGATTTAATTTTAAATATTAAAAAAAAAGATAAAATATTTAGAAGAATTTTTTAAAAGAATTTCCATAAATAATTTTTTTTTTTAGATGACTGACAAATTATGCAAACATTTTATTCATTTTTAATTATTCTTAAAAAATTGTTTATTGGTTCCAATATTTTATAATATAACATCACCCAACTTATCTTTATAACAACACTATACAAAATCATGTTGGCAAATTAGGCAAACAATTCTGATTCAACTTATAATGGTTAAATTAATATAATATTTTTTTTTCTTAATTTAATCACAAGTTTTGGAGTTCATTTATGTATATATCGCCTTTTTTTAGTAATATGGTGTGTTTTTTTTCTAAAGAAACAGTGAATTTAATAAAATAAGGTCTTTATCTTATTGTCATCTAATTTATAATAAAAAATGACACTATGCTTTTCCAAAAAGTTCCTATGTTTCTGAAAAAGAGCATTATGTTATATAAAATGTTATATATCATAAACCCGCAAATAGTCTAATTTTTAAACCTGGTCTGGCTCGGTTTAGATTTAATTATTTTTTGGCGCTAAGCGTAGGTATTTTTATATTTTGATTATTTTCTACCAGCCCACGCGGATTTTTAAAATTTCATATTATAAATAATTTTGGTTGTATTTTGTAAATTCTTGCAGGTAAAAATTGTTGAATGATTCAACTGATTTATTATATAATTTTCCAGCTAATTAAATGGTAAAATTTAAGTTCAGCCCCCTGATTATTTCTAGATTGGCGATTCATGCATTTTTAAAGTGTACATATATAGAAGTCCGTGGTAGCTCTATTTTATAGTTTGCACTTCGATTAAATGACATTAATGTGCATTCAATCATAAATAAGAAAATTAATTGATGTGCAACCACAAGTTACAACTGACTCCTAAGAATGCAAACTTTTAATTAATATATCACATCATATTGGAAGATTCGCGAGGATCGGAGGAATTAGAAGGTGGTTCTTCAGAAGGAAGAAAACTTGATTGGCTGGGAGATGCGATAGTGCTTAGCACATGAGGGATAATATTTAAAATAACCAAAAGGAATATAAAATTATCTTTCTTTTTTATCCAAATTTTTGTATTTCTAATAAAAAAAATTCTAAAAATATGTTATAATTTATATTTTGGCAGAAGGAAAATTTTAACTCATTGTCTCATTTTTTTGTACCGGTTAATTTTCATTTATTTTACTTTTATAGTGAGAAGGAGGAATAATCTTTATTATTATTATGAAACCTTAGAAATTACTTGAGGCAAATCTGATCTCCTGACTTGGTAAAAACCATTTTGAGTCTGAATTTCGCATTAATCATCGGTGTCGCTATAAAAGGATGCCTGTCAGAACACTATATATTATTTTTAACATTTTCGAAGGTAATTACGATAAGATAAATTTGGATGTCCTATCGAATTCTTGTTTGGTACAAGAATTTATAGCGCCTTGTATCGATGCCTAATAAAAGGTAATGTAAGCTCTTATAATATGCACGTCTGCTGTTCATTTCCCAATTTTATTTTATAATTTGGCAACATTATCTATTATACACCTGCGATAATGAAAGGTCATTTTTCAACATAAGTATGGTTAAACCAGATTTGTGACTTGATCATTCTGGACCGTAATCTCCTTCTCAAATGCATTTTTTTAAGCAATATCACATATCTCATCTATTTTATATAATAGACAAAAACAATTATATATGCAAATACAATTATCGTCATTAACATTAATCATATTTATTACATATTACATTATTTTTATAATCACTTTCATTTTAAATAAAATTTCACTAATAATATATAAAGTATTACAATCATTTTAGTGTTATTATGATCGATATTGATGTTCATTATAAATATATAAGGAAAAATTAAATAAATAAAGGTTATCAAATCAATCTTAAAAACTATTAACCTTGTGGTGAATCATATTCTAAGAGAGGTTAAATTAAACGTTCTTCCATGTCATGTCTCTTATCCTTGATATAGCGTATTAAATAAAGGTGAGCCCGGCCTTCAGGCTTTGAGTAAATTTTAAAAATAAAATATTTTTGAGAAATTGGTATTGTTTTTTTTAAATATATTTTTTTAGCTTCCTGTAGTAGTCAAATAAAAAATATGTCTGAACCTTGAAAATTAAATTAATTTTATGGGAGAAATTTCTGAAAAATGTGAGTAATGTTGAAGTAGAAGAAAGACAAAGGGGAAAAGGGGGATAGTGTTGACTCAGTGACTGGTATTTTCTTATCACTTAATTTAAAACTAATACCTTGAGATTTTTTAAAATTTGAGAAATAAATGGATTTTAAGATGCTCAAAATGTTATAAAAATTGTTATCCAGAAAATTGTTAATAAATAATTTTTAAATGCAGATTTTGATTTTAAGATCTCCAATATAAAAACCATTGTAATTTTTACAAATAATTTTTTTTTATAAAAGTTTAAAACTAACTTCAATTTTATCTTGTAATAAAATATTGACAATATTTATGATAATTCAATATCTTTAATTAGATTCTAAATATGACAATTTGGGGCAGGTTTTAGCCGGGTCCGTATTAGCCTTTTTTAAGCAGGCATTTTTATATAATAAAAGTAAATTAAATTACTAAGTACACCAGAAGCCTTCATAGGGCCAGTGACATTATAAAGATGATTCACATGTCTTTTTTTAAAATTCATAAGACAACTGACAACATGTTCTTGCTAGATGGCATAAAATATACTTAATATGCATTCTGGTGCATCATGGTTGATAATGTATTGTTATTTTAACATAGAATTAAAAATTTTCCAGCCATATCACGAAAAAAGTATATAAGCTTTGATAGAAATAGATTTTTATTTATATTTAATTTGTCTTTTTTAATGTGAGAGGGTGTTAAGTATGAAAACTTCCATTTGACAATACTGTATATTTTGCTTCGGGACCTTTTTTTTACCCTCCAAACTTGTTTTATAAAATACTACAATACTCACTCAAAGACCCCCCTTCCATTCTTATGTGACTCTATCCCCCTCAATGAAGCAAATACGTTTTAACCAATCACTTATCGAACCCTTTTCGATAAAAATTAATTCAAGGTAGTTTAAAGCATTTAATAAGAAAAACAAATATAAAATATAGAGATAACATATAATATTTCATTTGTATAGTTAATAAAATAGCACTATATTAAATTTCAAAATTAAAAAAAAAATATTTGAGATTAAATAAGATCTTTAAAGTTGGGGGAAAAAAATCTAATTGCTGATTTTTTTTTTTTCAAATTTAATCAATTTTTTCTTTCTCTTCAAATTGTTATCATTTTTGTACGATAATTCGGTTCCATGTCAATTCAGCGAAACTTTTATCGCGAATCTCTATTATGGCTAATATAGCGAAAAATCGCGAATTCAGCAAAGACAATATTTCCAAACAAAATCACGAATTTTTTTAAAGCGAACCCTATACAGTGAATACATTACAGCAAAGCTTTTATCGCGAATCAATAATCCAGAAAATTGTATGGCGAAGTCATTATAGCTAAATCCAAATCGCGAAGATATTATCGCGATAATTGCTAATAGTTACTATTTTATTTTAAAACATTTATTTTTTTAAAAACCAAATAAATTAACTAATATTTTAATTAATTGATAAATCGATTCAATGAAAATAGAGTTTTTTATTTTTTTAACCTTAATAAATTTATATAATGATTATTGAGTTTAGAATTGGTTTATTATATACCCTATCTATGCTTCCTCGTGACCTGTCGAGGACTTAAAGTGATAAAATGTTAAAGGCTCGTTAAAATAATCATCCATACCTACTCTATATCCTCTCAATATTTTAGTAATGCATTTAAGCCACCATCTCCTTCAACTAGTTCATCCTTAGTGGGACATGGAGAATTTCTTAACAGTATTATGGCCATTCAACCTTTTTCTTAATTTTATCTTTTCAAATACTATGTTTAATTAACAAAGTGGGGTGTTTATATTTAAATAAGAGCTTCCTTTATTTTATCAGGTAATATTTTTTTAAAGAAGGCAAAAGCTTTTTAATATAAAATATGAAAATTTGCATTTAAATGAAGAAATCGAATCGATATAAAAGCCATATTTGTTGAAAGAAAAAACAAATTAATATTTTTTTTTAGATTCTAAGGGGGAAAAAAATTTATTGAGGATTTTTAATATCTATTTTTAAGCGTATTTTGAATTTTTTGAATATTAGAACTTTTGGTAACATAATCCAAAATACTTTTTTATACGCCTGTTGAGTTTAGTAAGCTTTCATATAAATAAAATGTTAGTTTAATTGATTTATATTTTGTTGCTGATTAAAAACTTTATTATACAATTTGTCAAATTACGATAAAAGATTAGTATATATTACAGCAAGTAAAGTATAGGGGATATTTTTTTTTTTAAATATGTTTAGTTAAAACTTAATGTTGATAACAATTATAATATAGATGATGATTATACATAAAAAATATAAATTTTTATATAATCGGCCTTATAACCGAATAAAAACATTTAAAATATAGATTGAAGAAGTCTTTTATTTAAAATCTGTGTATTTGGAATGGAATAAAAAAAAAATTTTTTTAAAAAACAAGATAGCATTCTGTTCGCGCATAAATATCTCAACTCAAATAGCTTTAAACATGAAATAAATTATAATAATTTTGTTTTCTTTCCTTCTTTATCATTTAATTTGAGATTTTTCATTTTTATATCTTTCGATAAATTGTCAACCCATGACAAAAAACAATTAATAGGCTTTCAGAATATTCAAAACTTTTGCTATATCGATCATGGGCTTTTCCCTATCTTCTTATTTCCCATGAGTGTTTAAATAGGTGACCTTGCCTTTTTCACGCACAAATAACTGCAGCCTGCCCAAAAACTGTGGCTGAGCTTTTCTCGTAGATTAATCCCAATTTCTTAACCCAATCATATAGGGGTGAGAGAATCCAATGGATATGCTGTTTTATGCTGTGAAAATTGCTCTGTACTTACAAATGACGTATGACGGGGATATAGAATCCATTGGGATTCAAAATTTCTTAATTTTATATCAGCTTACTGAGGACGATTTTTGAAAAAAGATCTAATTTGACCGGAAATGTATTCTAACATGTGTGGAATATCTACCCTATAAATTTCGCACCATTTCTCCCTTAAATATTTTTGTATTTCTTTATTTTAGATGAAAAATCTATATGAAAACGGATATAAATTGATAGTATTTCGACAGTTCAAGAACAAAATTATCTGAAATTCACGGAGTGGGTACTCTATACATTTTTGGAATACATTCTCTGTCAAATCAGGTTTTGCAGATTTAAAGAATCCCTCTTAGGAATCAATTTAGAATGAGAGAATCGGCATCCCATTGATTACCATATCCCAATTAATTTAAACATTTATTTATAACTGTGATAACCAGTGATTTAAATCGATTTGAGCCGATTTTTAAAAACAGCTAAAACAATATTTTAACCAGAAAAATATTGCCTAACCCTCGAGATTACTTGTAGATGTTCAAATCTTTGTGCCACCCATGAGTCTAATCAGGTTTGATAATATTTTTTTGGATAAAATATTGGATGGCCGTTTATCTGTTTAAATCGAGCCGTTTAACAAATACTAGCTTATATTTGATTTGATACTGGTTAATACTTTATTATTTACAATTTTTCGAATTCTTTTTATTTTTGGCTAAGTAAAAAATTTATATTAAAATTTTGTTTGTTTTTTTTTATTGCTCGATTTTTTTTTTAAATTATGTATAAATTTTTTTTTATTGAAGAAAATGAATATATGATCTTACAGAGAAATTATTCATGAAAATACAAAATACTTCCATTTCAAACAAAGGATTATTAATATTAATATTATACAATTTCATTTTTATTTTTGAATTATTTATCAATTCAATTCGGGTTTGATCAAAATTTTTGAAAAATTCAAATTAAAAAAGCTTTTGATAAAATAATAATAATAAAATAATAATTACTGTTTTAATTTTTATTTCCGTATATTTTAAAAAATTTATCGCAAAAAATACCGTATTATTTCAGGCAACCAGAAATTTAAAAAGCGAAAGGGAACAAATCTTAGGCCTATGTCCTAGCGATCAATTAAAATTGAGCGATTTTATTAGAAAAAATATTTTTTTATAAATCCCTTTTATACATAGGATTACTTAGTTTTTTTTTAGAAAATTATTTTTCATAGTTCGCTAAGGGGCGTAGGCCGAAGGTATTTGAGCGTTGTTTAATAAGTTGCTATATATTTTACTATAAAATATAGAAATTCGAAATAAATTTGTACCGATTAGATTAGTTATAAAGATTTTTACTTTCCCCATCGATTATTTTTTTTGTACATATTTAATAATTTGCAAAATGATATATATATAATAATTTTCAGTTAAAACTGGGTTTTTTTTTGAAAGTCTTAAACCAAAAAATATCATTACTCAAATTTTTGTATATTATAATTATAAACTGATTTGAAAGAATTATTATATAATTTTTATCTTTCTTTTTTTTTTAAAAAAAAAGGATTAATAAATATAAATATTTTGAGAATATAAAATATATGTATGTTGTTATAATATTTTTAAAAAAAGTCTGTATAATCCCCCAAAAAAGTTTTAAAAAAAGGATTATTCGAGAATATGAAACCAGGCCTTAGGATGGACTATGAAATTAAATTTAATTGGATTTGTTAAATATGAAAATGGAAGGGAAATAATTGGACTATAATTTGCAAAAAAAATTATTTAACAATGTAATATGAAAAAAAATTAAATATGAACCGTCATTACGTTGTTGCTTGATTAATTATGATATACCTTTCATTCATTCATAGTTAACGCGAATCTTTTTTTTAGATAATCGTTCAGCTCGGCTAAACTGAGGGAAATTTTTTAATTGAATGAAATATTTTAAATTAAACAAGTATCCGAAGTAAGGACTTAGGAGTAGGAATAAAAGGTTAGAGAGATATGGGTTTTGGGGTTAATTTGAGAGATATGTTAGGGTTTCTAATTTTTTTTATTAATAAACTGGTCAAATCTGACTGTTCACGTGATTATAACTAAGCGAATATAGGTTTAAATAAATCCGCTGTTATTATCCTAAATCGCTCCATTTGAGCCGATTTATAAAAACGGCTTATTCAGTATTTACGCCAAAAAAATATTGCCTAGGCCTCAAGATTTCTCTAATAGATGTCCAATCCTTTGTGGCAAAATCTTCGGGGTTCGCGTAATATTTGAAATATTGAGTTAGCTGGTTAAAAATCGGCCCAGTGCGATTTTGCATCTCTAACTGTGGGTTGGACCATAATCCTGTTTTATGCCTTTTTTATAAATTATATTAATATTGATCTAGCTGTTGTAACTGCCATTTCCTTGAATAGGATCAATCCTTTTTTATACCTTTTCTTTATAGAATTATATTAATATTCGTCCAACTGTTGTAACGGCTATTATTTCGAGTTGTCCATTCCTCTTTTTATAAATTATATTAATATTTGTACTAAAATCCTTCTCGGACAGTCGGACAGTTCGGTTCTAAATGAGAGATTATTTACCCGGAACAAAATTTTAAGAAATCGACCTGAAACCCAATTAAAAGAATTCTTTTTTTAAAAAATTAATTTCCTAAAACTTCAATTTCAAAATTTAAACATTTGTTAATGGTGAGTTTCTTTTTCATATTATTTTAGTTTTAAAATTTTTTTTTACTACACTTTCATTCATATTTTTAAATTTATTCAAATTTAATTACCGCATTTCAAAATTAATTGTATAAAGCCTTACATATTATTAAAATGTTTTGGATTGACAGACGGCTAAAAAAAAACTCAGAAAAAATCAGACTGGCATGAAAAGATAATTTTTTTAAAAAATGTCGGGCCAAAATTCTCCGATGCAGTATTAAAACAAATCTTCGGGTTTATGAATCGTTTTTCTCTGATCTAGCGTTTCCGATGTTATTAAAATATCTAGTTAAGGGAAATTTAATTTTTTAAAATTCATTTAGAGAAATACACAAATTTCTTTTGAGAATGATTTAAGTTTACCCCTATATTTTTCTTCAATATTTTCTTTCATCAATGAATAAAAATTTAATCTAAGTATAAAAAAAAAGACTTTTAGTGATCTGGTAAAAACTTTTTTGAAATGTCACGATTTTTCCCTATTCATTTTTTTTTTATTTATATAAATCTATAATAATCTTATTAATTTATTATAATTTGGTGGACGTACACAAGTAAAATATAATTTTAACTGGCATTGAAAATTTTGCTTATATGGCCATACATATGGATATAAACCACAACTATCATATTCATGCCATACATAAACCATAATATAGTATAATCTTTATTATCGATTTTCATATATCATTAGTATTAAATAATAAAATACATCAAATTATTCAACATTTAGAATGCTCAACTATGAAGGAGGATGTATGATAAACTATTCTATGAACCCGTTCTCATTGTATGACAGAAAGACAAAATTACTAAATTTAACATTACTCATCATAAATCTTAAAGGCATGACCTCCAAAATACCTCTCCTTCTAACCAGTGCGAATTTATCTTTGAACAATATATTTAATCTTCCTGAAACGACAGACGACACAAACGAATACCTTCCTTACAGTCTTCGCCCCGAAACATACATAGTTCCTGTGATATTTGCGATCATATTTTTTGTCGGTATTATTGGAAACGGTCTGCTCATATACGTGGTCTTAACTCACAAATCTCTACGCAACAACGCTCCAAACCTTTATATTCTAAATTTGTCCTTCGGCGATTTTGCCCTCATATTGATATCCGTGCCTTTCACTAGTACCATATATACCTTCGAAAGTTGGCCTTACGGGGAAGGTCTCTGTAAGAGTACCGAATTTTTTAGAACCCTATCGGTAGCCATATCTGTTTACACGTTGACAGCCCTTAGCGCTGATAGGTATCAAGCCATAGTAGATCCTCTAGGAAGATATGTGGGAGGAAAGAAAATTATCATACGGAGAACTCTCTTCATATGCGGTTGTATATGGGTTGTTGCAACTTTTTTAGCTTGTATCGACGCTACCAATTCGTTTGTTCTGATCATCAATCACGATGGCAGTGAAGAGGTGTATGATAATGCAAGTAGGGCTAATGGAACAATTTTAAAAACGGTTTTTCTTAACGCTTTTAATCTTTATAACTCCTCAACCCATAATTTAAATACTAAATTAAACATGACAGATTTTGTAAGCATGCTATCCCATAATAATTTTTATCCAGTTTTTGATGCCAGAGATGATTATAATTCATACCTTTCTAAAAACATTTCATTTATTGTATCAAAAATCAATAATCATACGCTGGAGGCTATTTTCAACAAACTGTGGTCCCTAAAAAATACGGAAAGGAATCATATTAACGATACTGCCACATCCTCGCTTAAAGTATGCTTTCCGTTCCCCGAAAGATTCGGAGAAAATTACAAAAAACTTCATACCTTATTTAAATTTTTATTGTTTTTACTTATTCCGTTTATTATTATAACTGTGTATTATGTATTAATGGCCAAACGATTAATTAAAAGTACCACAGACATTCCCAACGAATCTAGCCATTCTCAGGAGGTAAAGGATAATTCCTTTTCCCGCAATTTTAATAATTCAAATTCATATCTTAAACAAAGTAAATCTTGTGTTCCTATATTATCTCAGTTTTCGATTTCAAATGCATCCATAGACTGTTCGACCGATTACAATACTATGGATAAACTGCCTTGCGAAAAGGAAAAGGATAAGGATGTAGAAGATGTTCATTTATTAACCTTACCTGCAAACCATAATATGTATAATAATGACAAATGTGGCAATGATCAAAGTTTTAATTTATTAACGAATTTAGTTACTTCCCCCTTGCTAAACGGGCCTGATAAAAGTAATATGAAACTTTCTAACGATAAATTATATGTACCAAAAAATACAAAATGGAAGAGGTTTAACAATTCGATGAAGCCATATCGAGAATTTTGTAACAAATCTCTGAAGTTCAAAGACTACTTAAAAAGCTCTGGTCAAGAAAAATTGAACAACAACGAATCCATTTCACCGTCCCAAACAAGCGATGGCAATAACGATGTTGTAAGCTTCAATTCATTCAAAATAAATCGAATACGCCATATCAACAATAAGTTTTCGAACAATGTCAAGCTTAGCAAACAAATGGAGTCTCGCAAAAAAATTGCGAAAATGGTTCTAATTTTTATATTACTGTTTCTTGTATGTTGGCTACCTTATCACATATTTAACATGTGGTTCTTCTTCAATCCAAACGCCTTAAATCAATACAACTATTTTTGGCACTCCTTGAAATTACTCGGTTTCATATTTTCGTATTTGAATTCGTGTATAAATCCGATAGCTTTGTACTTTATCAGTAATACGTTTAAAAAATATTTCAATTATTATCTGACTTTGAAATTCTTACCATGTCATTACGTGAACGACAAGAAAAAAGCAGCATTTAGTAACGGGTTAAATCCTAAGCGCAATAAAGATTGGGATGAGGTATCTCAAAAAAGTAATCACTTATCCCGACTTAACCGAACTTTAACTTATTATGAA
Source organism: Gordionus sp. m RMFG-2023 (assembly GCF_954871325.1). Taxonomy (NCBI): domain Eukaryota; kingdom Metazoa; phylum Nematomorpha; class Gordioida; order Chordodea; family Parachordodidae; genus Gordionus; species Gordionus sp. m RMFG-2023. The sequence continues at coordinate 9,795,660 of NC_088775.1, read as the reverse complement.
CCGCGCATAAACAAATTAGATCAAAATGTGAGAAAGAACATCATTATTACATCCATCAATAATAAACCAACAATTCTTAACTCAAATCATAGTTTTCACGACCTTACTTGCGCAAAATCTAGGAGCAATACCTTCACTAAATTATAATCTTTTTTTTAATCCTATAAAAAAAAATCAGGAAAATTGTAGATCTCAAATAATTACAAAATTTATAACTTTTTTTAGAGCTAACATTACTATACTTTCAGCGAATATTAAATTATTTATACATTATAAATGACAATTCGAAAAATCTAATAAATTCTTAAACCCACGTTTGAGAAACATGATTATGTATTAGCATGGATGGATGTATAATTTAACCATACCAAATATAAATGATGTGTTTGTCTATGTTATACACATAATTATAATATATTATAATATTATGTAAATGTTGTTTCTTTGTTTCTTCTTGGATAAAGCTTCAACGAAAGAATAAAATTTTTATAGTTTACCAAAAATAACCATAATTTTCTTATTGAAATTAAATTATATATTTTTAAAAAATATATATTTGGCTAAAATGAAGAATTTAAAGCTATATGAAGTACAAATGTTGAAAATTGAGATCAATCATAGTTGATGTATAAAAAAATTTTTAACTTAAACTTTTCAACTTTATTAATAAGGTTTTTTTTTTTATTCTTATTGATATCAGATAGTTTCATGCCATTGAAATAATCTCTGCTACTACATCAACATTTGTATTATTGTTTAAAAATTAATGATATCAAATATCGATATCGAAATTTTGAATTCCAATAAGAAAGAAATAAATCTAGTTAAGTTTTATTGTGAATTATATTTACAGTTTTATTATAGTTCTGTCTTATTAACCTTCAGATGTGCTAACATGTTTTATTAATTACTTTGTGTATTTAGGATGAAAAAAAACAGATTGTACTTTTTTTGCATAATTAAAGAATTAAAGTATTTGAATATTTATGGAAAAAATTGTGATAAAACATAGATAATTTTTTTTAAATTTGGTAAAATTAAGATTTAAAAAAAAATAAAATATGGAAATTAACTCAATAAAATCTAAAAAGATGTATTATCAATTTAATCATGTTTCTTTATAATAAAATCAACTTATTAGGTTAAGTAGTGCAATTACTTTTTTAAAGTCTATAATAACAATGGTTCATTTATTTTCTAAAAAATAGCTAACGAACCATAACACATATTTTTATGCCAATTTTACATTCGGCTTTCATATGCATGAAGAAATCACTAAGAATATAATTTTTTTAATAGGAAGTGCATGTTAGTTTTAAGATAAGTATTCAGGGATGGCTTAAAATTTTTCGGCCTTGCTGGATAAAATTTTTTTAAATTAAATAAAGAATACAAAAATTATATTTATATAGTTTTTATAGTTTATTATTATTAACAAAATATTTTTGTGTTCCTAACGGATATTCTATACTTGAAGTAAACCTTAATATTTCCATTAAAAAGAATTGTAGTTTATAGTTCAGTTTTTATTTTTTTACTATTTCAAAGCAATATATTTTTGTGAAAATTACCTTTAATTATGAATGTAACTTTATTAAATATAAAAGTATTTTATGTTAAGAATATGAAATCAAAGATAAATAATATAATTAATAATAAAAATATTTTATTGATTAACCGTCATCGTCAGTTGGGGTTGGATGATAAGTATGTAGATCCAATAATACTGTGAGTTGGTGTACTTCTAGTTGTCTTGATTCTGTAGAAAATTGTATAATTGTAATCGTTAATAGTTAGAGGAAAAGTGGTTAGAGTAGTTCGTGTAGTTCTAATTATCCCCTAAGTTGCAGTTCTAATTATCCCCTAAGTTGCAGTTCTAGTTGTCTGCAAGTTGGTGTCTTGCTTTTATTTTTATGGATTGATTGTTAATTATCAACATTATAAAGCTCAAATGGTAAGCATACAATATTTTATAAGTAATACTGTTTCTTATTAATTTTACTATATAAGCTTTGATTTTTTTTTATATTACAGGATATGTTAAATACAATTATCAATGGTATGACTTGGATGCAATTTATTTTTTATCTTTAGCTCTCTATTATAGTTATTTCTGATGTATATAATAGGTTATTTTTAGAATAATAAAATATTTTAGTTTGAGTGTATTATATTATTTTAGTAGAAGTTCAAAATTATTATCATTATAGCCAGCGTCTACAAGACAGTATATTTACTGGATGCAAACCCACCTCAAAAACCTATACTTACCTTCCTAAAAAATTAATGGCACTCCTTTCATATTTATCAATATTCTATTACCAACTATAAAAAAACGTAAAAGTTATTATTTAGAACATAAATAATTTTTTTAAAAACCCTTATTTATAGTGAATGCATTGTATTATTTTATTATATTTGGCATGGATATGGATTCACTGATAGAATGACTAACCTTTTTAAACTACATTTGAAAATATAAGCAAAATCCATAAATAAGCTTTATTTGAAAGATTATGATTGTATGTATTAGATAAATTTGGTCATTGTTTAGCTGATAATAGGTCTATAATAAAAATATAAAATAATTTTTTACAGCAATATATGTTGCCCTATTGCATCTAAAAATTTAATAAATAACCCCTCAATTTATACTGCCTCACATCTAACTAGTCTACCTTAAATGTCTACCCTCTATCAGCCTTCGAAAAAATTGGAAGCAAACATTTAACCATGTGCTGTATGTGATTTTATGCCTCCTCCTCATATGACTGTTGAATGTACTCACTATTGGCTCGACTTAGTCATTCGAATTAAGATCGGGGATGTAATGCGTGGGGGAGGGGGGGGAGGGGGGGTACAGGCTAAGCTCCTAGCTATTTCTTTAGCCCCCCTTTTAAATTTTGAGGTGGGGCTAACCACTCATCCCCCCCCCAGCCACATTTTTAAATATTTTTTTAAAAGTGTAAAATTATTGTTATAAAAATTATATAGTAAAAAATCATTTTCTTATTTTTATTTATAGCCATCCACTGCTTCTACTTTATTTAAAATATAGAATGAGGTTCACCATTAATAAGTAATAGTGATAAATAGCTCTATTTATAGCCAGTTTTGAGCCAACTCTAAAAATGTTAAACTTAATTTTTTAAGCGTAAACAATCATTTTAGCCTCGATCTAGGTCTAAACCTGTTATATTGTGGAAATAATTTAAATAAAATCACTCGAGGTGATAATGAAATATTTTATGTAAAAGTAAAATCGATTTAAATGTAAAAGTAAAGATCAATTTAAAGGTAAAAAGTTAAAAATGATTTATAACGACAAATTATATTTGAAATACATATCTGTAGGATATTGATATATTATAATTTTTTTGTATATATTGTTATGTTTTTTTGTTATATATAGTTTTTGAAATTTATATGTTATAATAATAAAAAAGATAAATTAAATTTGTGTGTTTTAGATGTTTAAAATATGTGTTAACTTAAAATTATAAAATCTTATCCTAATCACCTATCCGAGAAATCCTAGAATTCTATATGGTGGCAGCGGAGGGATCCACGATTTTAAATAAAATTAATTTATTTTCAAAAAAAAATAATAAAATATAAAGATCAAATGGATCAATCAACTATGAGGAGAATTGTTAAGCTAGACATCAAACTACGGAGCTATCATGGACAAAATATTATGGAAATGGATTCTTAAAGATCATATTTAATAAATTCTAAAACATGTAAGAGATATAAAATAAATATGACATATAAATATAAAAACTTAAAGTAAATTAAAATAAATTAAAATAAAATTAATCAATATGGACTATCCAAAATATGATAATGATGTAAATATATAAATGAATTGGAGAAATTTTTTTTGATATATGAAGTTGAAAATAGTGCTAAGGTATTGCTTCAAAATCTTCCAGAAGGTCTATATTTGGAGATGGACGTATTAATGGAAGCAATAAGGTTTCCAACAGGGAAAGATGCAACTTTTGAGAAAACTATGACAATATTAAAATATTTATCTGGCTATAAGGCAGAAAAGGAGATAAAAGAAACACCTAAATTACATCATAATTATTTAAATGATAAAGTGCAAACCAAAAGTTATAGGAATAATTATAATAATCATTATGAGTGTAAAAATTGTTACGAAAGACATTACAATAATAAGGAATATAATAATTATGCGAGATTTAACAATAGAAATAATAATCATAATATCAATTACAATCAGTATCGATATAATAATGATAATAATTATAAATATAATAGTATAAAAAATAATGAAGTAAAAGTAAAAAAACCAATCAATGTATTGAAGTAAAAAAAACAATAGTGAAGGATAAGCCAATTGATGTAGAAGTAGTATATAGTTCTTTATTTCGTAGTGATATTAATAGTAAGTCGTATGAAGAGTGGAAAACGACTAATGAATTTAACAAGAGACAATTTTATAGAATTAACGCAGAAAAAGTAGACATTTATAAAACAAAAATTGTAGAAAAGTTAGATATTAATACTAAAAATTTTGAAATTACGTCGGTAAAAATATTAAAAAATGATATAGTAGAAACGTTTATATGTAGTTATATTAATCACATAGTAAAATTTGAAGAAATAATAATAAAAGAGAAAAAATGTGATAATATAAATAATTTAATTAATATTGATAAAGATTCTAGGAAATGCAGAAATTTAAAAAAAGTGAAAAATATTACGTGTAAAAGTAGGAATAATGTTAAAAGAAATAGGAGTAGTGTTAGGAGAAAGGATGACAAAATTAAAATTGAACATATAAAAGAATTCTTAATGAAGGAGAGAATAAAATTGTTGAGAATAAAATTTATTTTTAAAAGTTTGAAATTTGATTTTAAGAAAATTTTTATAAAAAAATTTATTAAACTAAAGAATAAGAGTTAAATTCAAATTAAAATAATAAGAATAAAAAAAGTACGTAATATAAAATTTATATTACTTCATGGATTAAAATTATTAATATAACATGTAATTTAATACTAATATAAAAAATTTAAACAATACTAAAACGGATTCTATTATTAACATTTTATGATGATTCTTATATTCTTATATTCGATTGGATCGATTCTTATTATTCCTAATTATTCTTGATTGACTAATAATAATGATAATAATAACGATGGAGGGCAAACGAGCAAACAAACAAACAACAAAGAGACGAAACGATCAAAACAAACCAACGTAATGAAAACAAGCTAACGATAAAACGTGACAAAAGCAAGACAACGATAAAAGATGAAATCAACAATTACTTATGCAACAATAAAAAAAAAATAGCGAAAATGACAAACTAATCGTACGACGGACGAATGAGTTTTAGAGGGGGAAGAAGTCAAATAAAATTGAAATTAAAGTCAAGTTCGAGGTCAAGTTCAAAGTCAAAAGGAACAAAATCGGAAATATTATCTGAGACCGAAAAAGATTTATCAAATATATATATATAAACAAAAAGAAATTTTTTTAACTAAATCTGGGTAATGAACACTGAAAGATACATGGACGTAAACGGATAAAAATCTTAGTGACAACTTCAACATACGATACGATCGATTGGTACGATGAAGGGGGAAACTAAAAGAGAAGGAAATGTTATATTGTGGAAATAATTTAAATAAAATCACTCGAGGTGATAATGAAATATTTTATGTAAAAGTAAAATCGATTTAAATGTAAAAGTAAAGATCAATTTAAAGGTAAAAAGTTAAAAATGATTTATAACGACAAATTATATTTGGAAGACATATCTGTAGGATATTGATATATTATAATTTTTTTTTATATATTGTTATGTTATTTTGTTATATATAGTTTTTGAAATTTATATGTTATAATAATAAAAAAGAAATTAAATTTATGTGTTTTAGATGTTTAAAATATGTGTTAACTTAAAATTATAAAATCTTATCCTAATCACCTATCCGAGAAATCCTAGAATTCTATAAAACCTAAAGGATATCTCAAAAACAATACATTTATGCCTCAAAGACAGCAAATTCTTTTGATTGTTGGGTCGATTTAACTACATTACAGGCAATAAATAGTCCAAATTTAACAAAATCTTTTTAAATAATAATTTGAAATGTATGAATAGGTTGATTGTTAATTGTTGGGATTAATCAATTTACTGTTAAAGAATTAATAAATTTTTTCGAAAAAATTATTAGGAACATGTTGACAAGTATAAAATATAATGAAGGGAATATCTAATGACAGGAAGTTATTGGAGGCAAACCGCTTCCAAAATCTACTCTTACACCCCCTCCCCCCCCCCCCCAAAAAAAAAGAATCTCTATTTTCCCATCCATTCAGTTATAACAATCGCAGAGGACCTATATATAGCTCCAAACAATTTTAATTAAACTCTTTAGTCCCAATGATTATTTAGGGAGTAAAAAATAAACATGGTGATAATCAATTAGTTATTACTAATATTCTAAACATTAACCAGAAACATATAAAACTTCAAATTAGATTTTTCTATGAGTTATTTTTATCTTTAATTTACAAATATTGTTTGTTTTTACCCTATCCCCACTAGATGCCTACCACCTGTATTCCTTCAAAAAAATTGGTAGTAAATTGTCCTAGCCCCTCAACTATCATGTGGACTCTCTATGAGGATAAATATCTACAGATGTCGCTTAATTCAGAAATTATATTTTTATTTTAAAAAAATGCAAAACTATTATAATTAAAATTAGACCAATAGGTAAAATAACTTGAACAAATTTTTATAAAATAAAATTTTTGTTTAAAAAATTCTCTCCGATACATTTTTTATTCAAAAAGAAAATTGGCCTAATAACCCAAGCAAAACATCACTGATTAAAATGATGTGTCAGTGTTGTAATATGTCTAATGTCCATGGCATATCAGCATAATTGTTAATAGATTTATTCAGTTTTAGGACATGATTTGCTTGCCTATGCATTTTATTGTTTTTATTTTCTCCTCTATGGTTGCTTATGCATTCATATTATTGACTAATTCGTTTATCTTATATATATAAATTTGTTTATAAATTTTGGGATTGCTTAATATTTATTTACGATTTTCATATATGGTATGTTAATATAGAAGTACATTTTAAGTGGTTAATATTGATAAGGATTGGCGAACTATTGAAATAAAAAGAAAAAAATAAGAAATGAAAAAAATCATATATAATTTTTACGAATATAGTAAGTAATGAATGACAAACAGACAAACATTGTTCGGGAGATAGATTGGTTGGATTTAAAAAGTAGGATCCTTAATAATAAATAGGATATAAAATAAATTTAATCTATAATAATAAATTACTATGTATTTTAATTTCGACAGATATGCAAATTAATCAGAAGTAATTATGAGTTAACAATCTAGTAATTAAAAATATCTGTAAAAGCAGTATTTAACTTGAGCGGAGTTAACTTTTTAAAAATATCCAATATTAGCAAAAATTGTAATTCTATCTATAAGACTAGAGTAAATCTACCATTTATAAAAGTGAATCTACATAAAAGTTTCTAAACTTATTAGTAAATTTTACAAAGTTTTTAGGAAGCTTAAATGAAACTGCGCTCCGTTTTGATGCGGTTACTGATCTCATTCATTAACCGTCCTCAAGCATTAAAATTTCAAGGTGAAAGAAAATCCCGCCTTGCATATTTTTCTTTACCATTAGGCCTCTATTAGAATCAAAAAAAATGATATAACATGATGAAATTACTAATTTTATGAACTTTCATCTATTCATCAATAAGTATTTAGATGTTGCTTCATTTATAAATAATAATGTATTTTTAAAATTAAAATGCCAAAATAAAATCACAAAGATAAAATTTTATTTTCATAGCATTAGTGTCTTATTTCATGTCATGAAGAAATATGCCTGTTTCTGTTGATAATATTTATGTTAAGTCATTTTTCTGTATAAAAGTTTAACTTGAGACTAAAATTTATTGATATATTAGGATGGAAAATTTTAGTATGCAGAAAATAAGGTACATAATTTCCTGAGTTTTCTAAGTACTCTCACAGGGCTTTAACTACGGAAATGAGAATCTCATTGATAAAGAAATGGAGTATAAAGTTGATAAATAACTAAAATAAAATTATAAAATACTCAAACCTAAATCAAGTATTAAATATATATTAAAGAAACAACAAAACTGAATATCAATCATTTATCATATTATTTAGGTAAATTAAACCATTTATAGATGTATGTTCTACAACAATTTATTTTGTAAAGATATAATAATAATCGCGTGTAATATATTGAAATTATTTGTTTAAAAAATAATTAAATATCACGACGCTACAATAACTTAACGTAGCAATGACATTGTTGTTAAAACATCCGATGTCGATTTTTTAAATCGGCCTGTGATAAATTCTTTAAGATATTATTATAGTTCATACATTTTTACATTATATTTGGATTATATTATGATAATTATCGTATGTTTTTATGATAGAGAGTAGTGTTGTTAAACGGCTCGTTTTGAGCCGATTTTAAAAACGGCTAACTCAATATTTCTTCCAGAAAAATATTACGCAAGCCTGAAGGATTTGCTCATAGGAGGAACAAAGGTCCAGACATATATTATAGAAATCTCGAGGCTTAAACAATATTTTTCTGGCTAAAATATTGAGTTAGCCTTTTTAAAAAATCGGCTCAAAATGAGCCGTTTAATAACACTAATAGAGAGCGATAACATTCGTTACACAAAAGAGTGAATACTGTCAAGCGTTTCTGTCTATCAGATAAAAATTTTGAAAAATATTGAATAAGAAAAATTTTTTATAAATAAAAATATCTTTTTATTTACTTTATATTGTATTTATAATTATATTATCAAAATAAAACCTTATTATTTTTTAACATGGCAAATATATTGTGTTAAAAAATATAAGACATTTATTTATATTAGACAAAATTTAAAAAAAAAATTCATCATAAAATTTTGAACTGTTCATGAACTTGAACAAGTTCCATTTTTTTGAAAGTGAACTTGAAAGTGAACGCGTTCGATTTTTTTAGAAATGTTTGCAGCACTAGTAGAAAGTAAAGATAGAACGATACGAAAGCATCTGATCAACTGCGAAAATAGGATGTTGCGAAAGAAATGGAGAAGTCAGGGAGAGAGGAAGAAATATGGAGTCGGAAATAATTGAAAATTTGGAAAATGTAGAAAAAGCCGCTTATAAAGGGAGATAAGGGCAAAAATGGAAAAGACTAATGGGTCCACAGGATATATTTTCATTATCTCGAGAACTAGAAACAAAAATAAGCGGAAAGCACAACAATCGAGGAAGCCTTACAGATCGTCTGATTGAAGAGTTTTAAAATCTTAAATGTGGGGAAGATGATTATCATGTTTTTATGATTGACATAACATATTTTTCGTTATGTGAAATAAATAATTGCACAATAAAGTTTACTTTACGGGCCATTTAAGATTTTAACCAAGATAATATTATATAAGTCTGGAGGTTTTACTAATAGATGGTCAGCGTTTACATGATATGATATTGACTGGATGCAGACCCCCTTCAAAAACCTATAACTACTCTCCTAATAATATTGATCTATAATTAATAGGTCCATCACTAAATTATAAATTATTATATCAATATATTCTCCATGAATTATTTAAAATATATTAGATAACACTTTAAATAATTATATCCTACCCTTCAATTGATGCATAACCCCCCCCCCCAAAAAAAAAAAATTTAGATGTATCCTACCCTCCCCCCCCCCATGTAGGCGCTGTAGATAGTAGAAAGATTTAAAGCCAAATCTCGAAACTTATATAATATTATTTAGGCCAAAATTTAAACCGACCGTTTTTAAAAATCGGTTCAAATCGGGCTTTTTAACAACACTTGATGGCAGGACATAGGGATTACATCATATAGCAATATATGACTTAGTGATGACAGGACCTCATGGTGATAATTGGAAACCATATAAAAAAATATAATAATATAGTAAAATAAAAACTATGTAAAATTTATGATCAATTTTTTTTAGTATTACTTCCAATTTTTTTTTTACATTGTTATCGCTATATAATTAAGGGATTATATATTTTTGTAAATATCTAGCCAATTTAAAAAGTGAGCCTAAAATAATACAAATATAATATGAAAAAAAAAGACTCTCGTCCCTCATTACTCTCTCGAAAATTGGATGGCAGTAGTGTCACGGCAAAAAATTTATTATTATTTTCAAAATGACCTTTTTCTAAGCTAATATTTTCAAAACGACTTCTTTATTTAGGTATAAAAAATTAAATTTTAAGAGACTCACCCACCCCCTAATGACCTATTATGTGGCACTGCAGGGCTGTAGCCAGGAATTTTCACTTAGGGGGGCCAAGTGCTTACTTGGGGGGGGGCACTATTTTTTTAAAATCAAACAAATAATTACATATTCATATAAATTTTTTCCTATTTTTATTAAAAATTTAATGACAAAATAATACTATAATATGAATATACAAAACAAAATAATACATATGCATATACAAAACTAAATATTACTATAATAGAATACGGCGATTTTTATTTTTAAATTTTAATATAAATGAACTAAAAGATGAATTCTGCATTAATCTTTTTTCATACGCCATTAATACTAAATTTTGTTTACGTTTATCCTTCATAGACTCTCAACTGCTCGATAAAACTCTCTTTAATGTAGAGAACGAGGCCTCACAAGAAGCCGTTGATATCCCAATGATTATCGCTGCTGAGTAGCATTTATATAATTTATATAATTTAAATGCATGATTATATTTTTTTTATACATAATATGTAAGATATTTTCAAAATTATGATTTTCTTTAGCTTCCGAAGCTAGCAATCCTTTTGCTATCTTCATTTCATGATGCAGTGTTTCCATATTTAAGTTTAACAGGGATTTTAATGGGGCCATTTTATCTGATAAAAAATAATCAGGGTCAAGGGGGGACAATGTATTAAAAGATGAAAAAAGATTAAAATCATCTTCTGTAAATCGGTCTAAAAAACGATCCACAAAGTTATCTATAATTACATAATATATCTTTTTTTAAAGACTCCAATTGGAGTCTTTTTCACAATCGAATTCTAGTTTGCTATCAACTAAAAAATCTTGGAAATTTTTAGGCGTTTTACGTACCCGTGATGATTTTTGGGGAGTAAGATTAAATTTTGATAAAAGTTTTTCAGCCTTAATCATAATCAAAGCAAAAGAATTATCACTTCTTTTATTTTTTTAATATATTGATAGTAGAATCAATACAATTTTTAGCATCCACTAGATTAGTACCTACTGATTGTAGATACTTATTTAGTGGATCTATTGTAATTAATATCTCATAAATTATGATGGCTAATATAATGTAATTTATATTAATACATTGAGATAGATAAAAGACCAGAGGCTTCGACTGAATCATGAATTGAAACCTCTGAATTAAGAGTTCTATTAGAAAAGTAAAATAATACTTCACCAATAGCCTCAAAATTCTCATAAATAATGCGAGATGTTTCCAAATGATCAGTCCACCTCTGGTCTAAAAGTCTCTTAAGGGTGTGGCCTTTATATTTACAGGATACGTTAAAACGCCTGAAAAAATTATACACTGCATTTGATAAATTAAAAAAATTAGAAATAATAACAATATTATTATACCAATTTTGAACCACAAGATGCAACTTGTGGTTGTAGCAATGTATAAAAGGAACATTTTTATTAATTTATTTTTTAAGAAGTGTTTGCACTCCTCCATTTCGGCCAGACATAACGTTTGCACCATCATATGCCTGGCTTATTATATTAGTTGAATTAATATTTAGATCATTAAGTTGCTTTAAAATGCAATCTGTAATGCTTTCAGCAGAAAGACACTCTAAATTAATGATTCCTATTAAATTTTCTTGGATTTCTCCAAAAAAAATATACCGAATTATTATGCTCAGGTTTTCACAACCTGAAGCCTCTTTTGTCTCATCAGCCTTAAGACAAAAAAAGGCATCTCGCTTTTATTATATTTGTCTGAAATATGTTCAAGCACCATATCTGCCATAATGGATATTACTTCGTTTTGAATCTGTGGTGATGTATACTGGGCATTTTGGGGTATAAATTTCATGATTTTATTTAATTCAGGGTCTTTTTGGATGGTGTAGGAAAACATTGCTATAAATAGCCCAGAAGAATAAATTATGTTTTCATCTTTTGCAGCATCCGTAATATTTGTTGAACCAGTCCCACGGAAAGGTAGCTCTTGTATGCTAAGAAATAGCATCAAATCAAATATTGATTTAATATAATATTGATTACGATTAATTTGATCACCTCCCAACATTTTAGTTATTTCTGTACCTTTGTTTATATTTTGATTTTTATCATGCCATATTGTAATTGAATTTAAATGAGCTTTTGAGCTCTCGTGTTTTAGCAGTCCATTCTTGGCCCCTAACGCATTTTTCTAATTTCTGAATCCCGTTTGTCCAAATTCATCACTTGGATTATACAAGTTTTTCCTACATGGAAAACAAAAGGCAGCATCAGCTTCTACACTATACTCCAACCAGTCTCGGCCTCTATACTATGATTTTTGAAATGATCTTTGCCTTCCATGGATATCTTTTTTCGCGTAATTGTTTAATTTGATTTGATTTGGTTTATTCTGGCCAATGTCACCTGGGATTTGAATTCAACCATTAGAGGATTTTTTTGACACTAAAAATATTATAATTAATAAATTGTAATGTGGGAAAGGGTCATAAATAATAATGGTCATCAGGATGGGCAAAGGAAGGGCATGCTGAAAATGAACAAACACAAAATTTATCTTGTATTTAAGATACAAGTATTTGCTATACTGTAGTGCCCAACCCTGATTAAGATTATCAGTAAAGTTGATCAGTAAAATTATAGATATTCAGTATTAAAAACTAGAAAAAGGTCATAAACATTATATCTTTAAAGATTAACAAAAAAATATAATATTTTTATATTTATAAATCAATTACTAGTTGTCTCTCGAGAATGAGAGACTGAGCTGCTAGATGAAGATGATTGAGTCTCTTCTTCGTCTTTATTTGTTTTAAAATCAAAATGTAATAATGAAACACCATAATCTCCTACACCTATTGATATTGTCAAAAATATATAAATAGAAAAATTTGGGTTAAATTTTAAACTATTTACCATCTTCCTCCTCCTGAGTGTAGTGAGGATCATTTTCTAGATTATTAGCTTCATTCATATCTTGAAATATGAGTGAATATATTTATTTTAATAATTAAAATTATTATACAAAAATGTTAATATCAATAATAAATGTCTGCCTTTTATCTTATATAAAATAAATATATATGAAATAATAATATATAGGTATTGCCCTATATCAATATCATATAAGTCATGAAATAATAATATAAATTTATACTAACTATAAGAAGAATCAGTTTCTGAAATTTCTGATGTAGTATTACTAGTAGTTTGTAGAGGTGATGTTGCTTGACATTTGTTTAACTTTAACTTAAAATAAGAGTTAATAACTGATTGTTTCTTCATAATTTTAAAATAAACGCTGTAAAATAAAATAACTGGTTATATATTATAATATAAATGTGATACCTATAGAGAATGTTATACACAACAAAAACAAATGAAAAAAAATGAAAGAATGATAATTTAATATTGGGTAAAAATAAAAATTAAACTGGATAGAAAAAAATTTACAAACTAAACATGTTTGTAGAATAAATATTCAATTTATTTTAAAAATATAAAAATAATCAATTCTAAATAGACATGTTTTTTGAATATTTTTGAATAAACATTCAAAATTTATAATAAAAATATAAAAATAATCAATTCTAAAAAAAAATTTCAAATTTGGGGGGGGGGGGGACCAGAAAAATTTTTGGGGGCCATTTTTTTAAGGCCAAAGATTTTTCTAGGGGCCAGGTTTGGGGGCCAAAAATTCTTTGGGGGTACCGGGTCCCCCCCCCGCCTCCCCCCTCTTGGCTACGGCCCTGTGACACTGACATCGTTTTATCCAAAATTCGGTATACTTACAATTGGAATTATTTAACAAATAAACTTATTCTCCCAGAATATTGTTAATGAATTAGAGCTGAAGCAATATAATTTTTGGTACAAATCTTTTTTTAAGATATTTCGCGATATAATTCGACTATTTTTCTGATGATTTGAATTATATTTTTTATATATGAATATTATTATTCACTAATATTTTTATAATGTTGTCTTTAAAAATTAGATGCATACTTTTGCATTCGAATATAAATAAATATTAGAAGTAATTTATCATTTAAACTACTATTTATTTAATTTTTTAAATTTTATTTATAAACCGAGTATCAACTAGTATAAATTTTTATTCAATATCACGTTTCGATTTTAAGAATGGCTATTAAGTATGATATGGCTATCGGCTTGAATAAAGGTTATAAATTGACCAAGAATGTCCAAAAACCAAGGCCATCAAGAAGGAAAGGGGTAAAATCTTATTTTTTTTTAAAAAAATAATCCATTTTAGATGGTTCAAAAGCGGAAAAAGTTTATCAAAGATATTACTAGAGAGGTATGTGGGATGGCCCCATATGAAAAGAGAACTATTGAGTTTTTGAAAATTTCAAGAGATAAAAAGGCATTAAAGTTTTTGAAAAGAAGAGTAAATTTTTTTATATATTTTATTGCAATTTTAATTTAGCTAGGACCTCATATAAGAGCTAAAAGGAAACGAGAAGAATTACAATCCCTTTTGCAACAAATGCGAAAGGCACAAAAACAAAATTAGAATAAATATATTTTGAATCATTTTGGAATCAATATATGAATGTTAATAAAGATTTAGTAAGAATATGTTTTGATAGAAGATTAAAATATTGCCATCATTACATTTATGTATATATTATATAAATAATAATTGCATTTAAAGTTTTGCTCCAAATATATTTATTATTTATAAGATTCCTTCAAATATTATAGATACATTTATAACAATACTTGTCAGTATTGGGCTGATATTCATGCTATTAATCAGTGTTGTTATTGGCTATTTGATGCAACCAATACCAGTTGCCACCCAAAAATGATAATCCCTCATAAATAAAACTTTGGGACTACATTATACTTCCTCAAATTGACTGTTTTGTGAATGATTTATTAAACAAATGCCTAACCATCTTGAGCTAGACCTGACAGAAGACTACAATTTTACTTGAGTATCATTATTTCTTTTTGACACCAAAATAAATTTATTGACTAAAGCAGAATCAAAAATGATCTCAACAATATCATATTTACCCCAA
Source organism: Gordionus sp. m RMFG-2023 (assembly GCF_954871325.1). Classification (NCBI taxonomy): domain Eukaryota; kingdom Metazoa; phylum Nematomorpha; class Gordioida; order Chordodea; family Parachordodidae; genus Gordionus; species Gordionus sp. m RMFG-2023. Next base: position 9,780,276 of record NC_088775.1, on the reverse strand, counting down.
TCCAAAAACAGCTACTTTTTGTTTAAATTTTTAAAACCCCCTAGGCTTCAAAATCAGACATTCTATTAATAAAACTAGAGAATTTTTTTTATCTGTTAAGCTTAAAATATTAGAACATAACTGACTCCTTTTTTGGAATACAAATAGTTAACATTTTTAATGATATATATTTTTTTGCATTATAAAATGGAAAAAAAATGTTCCAATTCACATCATATGATACCATTTGAAATGTAAAACAAAAAGTGCCTTAATTTAAAAGCATCATTAAGCTGTGAAAATATAAAATAAATAAATCTTGAAATTTACAAACTGATGAGAAATTAAGAAGATGCTTTTCATTTTATAAATGATCAAATTATATCTGACTTTTCCCCATTAATAAAATATTTTTGGGTATTGGCTAATACTATGTTGGTGGTATTGATATCAGGTCTGCAAATGGCAAAATTTTCAAACCCTAGTGGGAATTTAGTTAATGCCTGGTCTGGCCAAGTTTCAATTTTTTATTAAGGTTGCCTGGCCAGGTTTTTAAACCAAAAATACGTTGTTGATCAGCAAAATAAATAACTATTTATTATCTTGTGGAGTTGTTAAATTCAAAACAATATTACTTTATAGATTAGATCATGTCTGTAAAAAATTCAAACATCTAGCATGGACTATGTACTGGGCATCACAGATCTCTCGTATCAACAAAAAGAGGTATGGGTGCCTAATAGTTTTGCTTAAAATATCCTTTATATTTTGGTCAAATTTTTATATGCACTAAAATCCGACTTAACATCATTCAAGAAGGATATTTGTACATTAATAAATTTGAATCCATGTATTTGGACAAAAATATTTCTAGGCTGGGCAAAATTTAGCAACATTTATATATATTGGCCTAGAATTGGAGCGCTGCACTTGCACAAATGTTTAAAATAAGAAAATCAACATTAAACCAAATATAGGAAAAGCTTATTGATCAATTTTTACAGAATTTTTAACCTAGTTTTTATTTTTATATATATTGTAAATAAATATATTATCCACTTTTAACTCAAAAATTTTGAAAATGAAGAGAGCACCAATTCTAGACCCACGATATATATTTTATGAATATTATTTCATGGAAGATATAATCCATAAAGTATAGTGTTTTTAATTTAACCACTCCCAAGATTATAAATAGTTTCTATTTTTGTGTTCAATATATATTTTGGTTTAAGCCTTATATTTAAAAAAATTAAAAATGGACCTGGACTTAACCTTGGTAAAAAATTTAAACAGGGCAGTCATGCAAAAATTTTAGGGCCTGGCAAACCAAATTTTCATTGGGCGGGGCATGAGAATTTTACCATTTGCAGACCTTGATTTTATATGTCAAATTTTAAGTGCCAGAATTTACTTTACAACTAATAATTATTAATTCAGATATGCACTGATTTTATATTGGCTGATACATTAAATTTAGCCAAACTCAAAGTATTTATTCTTCAAAAAGTAAATTGTTGTCAGCATTAGTAACTATATTATTATAATTAAGAAAACAAACACTTCTTAACAATTGTTTAACAGCAGGAATTTATATACTGCTAAAATATATTTGGAATTATATTAAATAAGGTATGGCCATGATGCTAAAGCAATAATAAAATTCCCATCATTTTAAAAACTTTAATTTTGTAGGTGTTAAAAAGAGTGAATATAATTTTTTATAAAAATATAGTCAAATACTCATCCATTGCTATGGGTTGTAAAACTATGAAATGTCAAGAAAGACTAAATTTTTAGATAAATATTATCCTCATCCATTGCTATGGGTTGTAAAACTATGAAATACTGTCAAGGACTATATTATTAAAATAGAGTGGATATAATTTTTTAGAAAAATATAGTCAAATATTATCCTCATCCATTGCTGTGGGTTGTAAAAATATGAAATACTGTCAAGTAAAACTATATTATAATTACAATTAAAAATACTTATTCATGTTGCTAAAAAACGAAAAACTTTAATAATAATAATTACATTTTCAATCGATCTCTCTTTACATTTTTAATAATACTATTTATACTAATTTTAAACAATTAAAATTTATATACTAAAAATTAGTGATAAATTGCTGGGTTGGCTAGGCTAAAAATCAATCATATTTAAGCCCAAAAAACAACCTTAAACCTGAACCAATTTAGCCATAAATCATATTCGACCCAATGGGCCTCTAGGTGATTCATGGGGTTGGCCTGATGGTTAATTAGAAAATTAAACTAGTTTGTTTTAATCCAGGTTTATAATTTTTGATCCTAGAAAGTAATTCTAAAACCTTTGTGTCTAGCAATAAATTAGAACTGCCATTATTTTATACTCAAAGAGGAAAAAAATTTAGGAATTTTTTTAAACTTTGTTATATGCCTAGATAAAAGTTTTTGATACTAAAAATGTGTTTCTAAAACCTTTGAGTCGAGTCTAGTAATAAATTGGCACAACTATTATATTTTACTCCCTAAGGCATTGACATTTTTTAAAAATTTGTTTTAAGCCTATTTGACACTAGAAAGATATTCTAAAACCTTCGGGTCTAGTAATGGCACTGCCATTATATTTTAATCCACGAGGATAAAATAAATATGAAAATTTTTAAGTTTTTGATACAAAAAAAGATGTTCTAAAACCTTTGGGTATAGATATCTGGAATAAAATATAAATTTTTTAAAAATTTGTATTAAGCATAGTTTAAAGTTTTTGATACTATAAAGATGTTCTAAAACCTTTGGGTATCGTAATAAATTGGTACTGCCAATATATTTTACACTACGAGGGAAAAAAAAATTGTAAAACTAAACCTAATTAAGTGCTTGATTGAAAAGATGTTCTCAAACTTTTGGGCATAGTAATAAATTAGCACTGCCATTATATTTTATTCCACGAGGAAAAATTTGATTTAAGCCTTCTTTTAGATGTTCTAAAACCACTGGGTATAGTAATAAATTGGCACTGCCGTTATTTTTTATTCCACAGAGGAATAAAAAATTATGAAAAATGTTAAAACTTTGTTTTTAGTTTAGTTAATAGTATTTTGATATTGAATACATGTAAAAAATTAAGGTTCATAAAAAAATTCCTAGCGCAATTATTTTTTAATCCACGCGTAATGTGTAAAATATAAAAAAAACCCATACCCCTCCCGGGTTTTATATTATATTTTTTTTTAAATTTGCTAACTGAACAATTATTCTGATTTTCATATTTTGTCATTTATTATATTATGCATACAAAATAAACTGGCATATAAAAAAACGACATAATGCAATAATATAATTCTTAGCAACTTACATTGACAAAAAGTTATCAAACTAATATAGCTCTCTGTTACCATTTTAGACAATGTTTTATAGAATGGACTAATAAGGAAAAATTTATTGGCTTAAACCCAATCAACAATTTTTGTAGGAGAGAGTATAAACGACCAATCCAAATCATAAAACTATATGGTGGTTAGAGCTTCCTCTTAGATGACATGATGGAAGCTAGATAAGCAATCGAGAAAATTATTGTGAGATATTAAATTTCTAAAAGATTATCTTCTATTTTAAATGATATATAAACGACTACATAGTTGACCATTATTTTATTATTTATCTAAAATATGCAATTATATGCTCTCAGCCGTATAGTAATAATCTTAAATTACATAGCAACACAAATAATAGACGCTGATTAATTTACAGTAATAGCCATGACACTCACAATGTAAACTAATATCAGAATTTATTATGTTGGATAAATTGATAAAATAAAAACACTAAAAATCTTTGGAAGAAATAATTATGCAAATATATTGAAGCCTGGAGTTATTTATACGGCAATGCCATATTAGAAATGAAACGTTTTCTAACTATAGAATAAGGACCAGAATGATATGATGAAACAATTAAGATTTTACATATTGTCGCACTGATATATTATATCTTAAAATAATAGTAGTTTGTAAAAATATCAAAAAAATACTTGTATTAAAAATTTAACTCAAGACTGTTTTTCGAAAAGAAAAACTAGCTTTCCTAAAACACGTAAAAAAGAGAAGAAAAGATATCAAATTTATTACATCTATTGCAGGATGAATAATAATCTGTTTAATTTTTAAAATTATTTATAACTAAATAAATGGCGTTAAATACTTGGGTGCAAATTATTACCATATTTATTATCAAAACCATTTATTAGTAAAATTTATTATAATATTAACTGTAATATATTATATAACTGTAAAATACGTCTATAAAAGTGGCATTTTATCTAATATTTTATAACCAACTTTATATAATAGAAGATTATAAACTATATATCTATTTATTTACTTTTTATAAAGAAATCTCTTATACTTATATTTGGACCTTGAAAATATTTTTAGGAATTGGTATGATAATTAAATTTAAAAATAAATGTACAGTTGATTAGTCATTTTGAACTCGGCTAATTACAATATTAAATTTGTAAATTTTCAAATAATATATGATTATATTTATTTAATTAGGGTTTAATAAAAGTCAATTAAACCTCAACTGTTAAAGCTAAATTAATATTTAGTGAGTTATTGATATTATATTTTTAATACGGAATTTGATTGCAAGCTGACATAGTGAAAATATAATTTATATGTTTTAATCTAATCTAATAATTAAAATAGTATTCATTTAATTAAAATTTAAATAGACATTAATTTCTAAATAATAAAATTAAATCTATATATTACTTAATAGAATTATAAAAGAAATCATTCAGGGGGCTATCAAAAAAATTTATTTTTAGTTCAAAGAGATATTAAGGAGCCATTAAATAAAAAAATTTTTGCTCAGAGGGCTATTCAAATTTTTCAGGGGGCTCGAGCCCCTGCTCCCCCCCCCCTAGCGACGCCACTGGAGCCCAGTGTAAGGTTATTAATATTGAAAAGAAATTCTAAACCCATTGGGACTAGTATTAAATTCACTGCTATTGTGTTTCATTCCACGAGGAAAATTAAAATTCGAAAATTGCTAAAACTTTGTTATAATTATGAGGCTAGCTAAACGTTTTTGAAATACCTTTGGATAAGAAGAGGTATTTCTATTGCCACTATTTTTTTATATAATTCCTTGGTTTAAATGTAGAATTATTTAAGAAATATATATTTATGTTTTGAGCCTAGTAGAGAGTTTTTGACATTAGGAAGAAGTATAAAACCAATGTGGATCTAGTAATAAGTTTTGTCATTCAATTTTAATTTAATTATTTCAAACACGACTTAACCCTACTCACCTAAATTTTTATATCCTAACCCAATCCGAAAATAATCACATTTTCCCTTAATAGGGTTTTCGAGTTGAGAAGGTTTTGCAGACAACCTAATATCAAATAACAAATAAGAATAGTTTCCAATATAACTTTCAGGAAAAAATGCAATTTGTTAATGTAGCCAGTCTAAATCTAAAACAATAAGCATTATCTACATGGCAGGATTTTCATTGGATGCAAACCCTTCTCAAAAACCTATGCCTACCCTACTATAAAAAATTTTACCGTCTTCGGTAACGATGTTTGTTAATTATTATACACTTATAATGATATTCCTTGCAGTTTTAAGAAGTATAACTTAAATTATTTTATATCTACTACCAATTTACAAAATATTGTGAATATAAATATTTTTATCATAATTTCAATTAAAAAACCCCTCATTTACAATGAATGCATTATTATAGCATTCTGAGTTTGAGAAGGTCAAACCCTGTAACTGCTAAAGGTTTATTTGGAAAATATTATCTAGGATTGTTTGCAATATGTAGATTTGGTCGATGATCAGCAATATCATTGTATTTATAATAGGTCTATTTTATAAAAAAAAAAAAGGTATTCATTTTTAAGTAAAATATTTTGACCTATTTCATCTCAAAATTTAATAGATAACCCCCCAAAAAAACTTGTGCTACCCCCAAGCTCCTACCCCATATCCTCAAGAAAAAATGGATGCAAACTGTTCCTACCGTTCTCCGCTCATGTAGACGCTGCTAATTAGGCTAAGGCTTCATCTTTTTACAGATTTTGAGTTCTTTTTAAGTGATAACTATCATTTTAGTCTCAATTAAGGTTTAAACTTCAAAAATAGCAGACATAGCAATATTTTTAGACTCTTATAACTTAGCTAATTTGCCAACACTTCAAGCAAAAAATAGTCCAATTAAGAAAATCTATTAAATGTTTAAATAGGAATATCAAATTTCAAATCGGTTGGTTATTAATTGTTAGGCTTGTATTTTATTAAATTTTTTATTAGTTCCTTTGTGTTATTCTGCTTGAAAAATTTATTTGTTATATTGATTAACTACGGTTCTAAAAAAAATTAAGTCATTAGGAACATGCTGACAATAATAAATATTATGTAGGCGTCTACATGACGTAAATTTGTATATGGAGGCGATCTTCCTCCAAATTCTATCCCAACCCTATTTAAAAAAATTGGATCTTTAGGCCGCGATATTTGCTTACTCATAATGCTATAACAAAATCATGATATTAGTTGAAAATAATTTATAATGAGGCACCATTGACAACCTCCAAACATGTGTAATTAAACTCTTTTATGCCTCATGATTATTTCAGCTAGGGATGATAAACAAATATTAGTTCGCAATAATCAAATAGTTGTTACTATCCATATTTTAAAAATATATTAAGAGGTATAACTCCAACTATACCAAAAGTACATATGTAATTAAATGAGATAAATATCACTTAATTAATTAATAAAATTTTATATCTTTAATAACCAAATAATTTTTATTTTTTTACGCCCCTCTCTCATGTTGACGTTATATATACGTAAATGATGTGACCAATGACATATATAACACCTAGACTGACGATTCATTCATTAAAATGCATTTTTAAGCGTCGTTAAATATCAGCTGGACCCGCCATTTTAGTAACATATATAGTAATTATTCTCATGTTAAAAACTACTATTAAATTAATAACTTGCTTCCTTATTATCTCTAGGATCCGGTAATTGTTTAATAAAGTTTGCATCAGATATAGGAATAAATTAGGCTCTCGTTTAAAATTTTAATAATGATTAGTGTAACCAAAATGACGTCTCCAATGATTTACATTAATGCACACTTTTAATGAATGAATCGTCAGTCTAGGTATTATGTATGTCATTAGATGTGACTCGATTCAGAAATCATTTTGTAAAAATCACAAACTTGTAATTTCTCTAGAAAGTATCATGCACTTCTGTGTAATGTACTCACAAAACGGGGGCAAAATGGCTTCTATTTTTTTTGAAATCTTTCTGTTATATTATTTATTCATATAGAAAACTGTACTAAAATCTTAAAAGTGTGATTTGACAGGAAACAAATAAAACGAATTTTTTTAAAATTCAAATAATGAATATGAAACGATTGCTAGATTTTGACATATATCGAAGAAATTAATACAAATAAAACATTTGATGTGTTACGATAATATATCGTTGAAGATATTCCTAATGAAAAATTGCAAGTGGATAAATAATCTTGTTATGTAGAAGTGAGAATGGGATTTCATCTTGTGATTTTGATTATTCTAGTGTAAAATTCATGGTTTGAATGAGAGTGAAATTCATCCCCACTCCAAATTTAATTAATAATTATTAGGATCAAAAAATAAAGTTAGAAAATAAATTCATTATAATAGTTACTCAGTAATTATTATAAAATAAGATATAGAAAACTATAAATTATAGAAGTAAAAAAAGACTAAAACTATTAGGTAAAAATTATGAACTTTCCTCTTTGTTAATTATTACATTTTCGATCACACTATTTATACTAACTTCAAATGCTAAAATTTACATACCATCAATTATAACTCATATAATTTTCATTTATTATGATAACAACTTATACCTTTTAATTAACCCTTATATTACTGGTATTCAAATTAATTGTTTTTAATAAATTTTTCTTTTATTTCGATACACGGCTTTAAAAATAGATAATCTATGAGTTTAAGAGTAAAAGATTTGTCAAATTTAATGTTCATAAATATTAATGGATCTTCGTTGGAATAAATTCCAGATCCATGATCAATACGGGAAAGGAATCTTCGTGATGAGAATAAATCTTTTCAAAAATACAGCGCACAAAAAACAAAAGAATGAAGGAGTAATGGAAATTTTTTAAATTCACATTTATATTTTTTTAAATTTCTACTGATGGATATCGGTGCCATTAAATTTGTTAATATTATAAATTGAGAGTCTATTTATATTATAATAAAATAGGTTTGATTTTATATATATATCATATTTTTGTTAATATAATCATACTCCCCCCCCCCTACCCCCGCCAATTTTTTAAGTAATACTCCACTGCATAATAATAATAAGAATGAAAGCATATTAAAATCAAACATATTAATATAATAATATAAATATTTTACTAAAAACGGTTTAAATATAATAGGCAACTATTATTTATGTGGGTTACCAAACACGAGCCTTAGTTATATTTAAATTTGATTGAATATTAAAAGAGAAATTCTTTTATAATTAATATTAATTTAGCACTACCTTTAGGTTCTAAAGTCGCATATCTTTAGTATATGAATATGTAATACTTTGGAATCTATAATCAAAAACACCAATCATACAAATATATAGAAGACAATTATTAATAGAATAGATTTTAATGTTAATGGTAAATATATAAATATATAAAATATTAAATTATTTTTTAAATATTTATTTCAACTTAAAATAAACTATTTATTTGAATTCTTCCTTAATTATTAGAATTTACTATAGTAATTTTATAACATAATCAATCAATAATATTATAAAATCTTTCTTCAAAATATTTCTGTAATGTTATAAACAGCTGATAAATCATTATTTTATAAAAACTTTTTCTCGCTTACTTGATCAACACTCAAGTATATCGAAAGCCACAGCTTAATCCCCATATTATTCCTGTTATCATGATCAACACTCTATTACATCAAAAATTTGCTCCTCAAACAAGCTCAAGAAAGGCACAACAAAGATCACCATTGGCCCAAACCTCAAATGATTCTTCGGAAATTTGGTCTCCACAAACAAACTCACGAAATGTACAACGAAGTTCATTAATAGTCCAAACCTCAAATGATGTTAGGAATTCAACCAACGAAAGCTGAATTAGTTGGAACAATTAACAAATTGAAAAATCACAAAGCAAGTGGTCAGGATTCATTACATAGTGAATACTTAAAAACCGACTCCATGTTATGCGCGGAGATTCTTCTGCCAATTATATCTAGAGTAAAGCTTGAAAGGATTTGTCCGAACGATTGGATCACCGCCATTTTAATCAATTTCCCAAAAACTAAAAATCCTAAATTTCTTGAAGATTGGAGGGGAATATCACTTAATTCGGTGGTTAAGATCTTTGCAAATGTTATAGTAAATAGATTAAGACCGTTAGTGGAACCTCTTTTTGTGGATTCATTGGTTGCTTTTAGGAAGGGTCGAAATGCATAGAGGCTATCCTAGCAATAAAAATTTAGCTAGAGAGAGCGTTAATACGGAAAAGACAATTGATAATTGTTGCTCTGGATTTTAAAAAAAGATTCGACTCCGTAACATCATCCAAACTTTGGAGGACATTAAAGGAGGTAGGTACTCCTTCAGCTTTGATAAGTTTGTTGAAGTAATTTATAAAGGTTATTCTATGCAAATTATCCATGCGGGGAAAAAGTCTCCTAATATTCCGATAAAGATGGGTTTAAAGCAAGGATGTGTTTTATCACCAATTTTATTTAACTTTATTATCAATCATGTTATTATAAAAGTCAGAGATATGCACTTCGCTCAGTGGTCTTCTGGGAAATTGAACACTATAGCTTTCGCCGACGATTTATACCTAGTCGGTGAATCAGTGTTGGATATCCAATCAGCCATAAATAGATCATAGAGGCGGGACATTTTGGTTTAATATTAAATAAAAACAAGACGAAAATGATGACGTCCTATTATACTCCTTCACTGGTAAATTTAACTATAGATGGAAATACGATTACTGAAGGGACTACCTTAAAATACTTAGGTGTATTGCTGGATAAGAAAGGTTGTACTAAAAAAAATCAAGAGTCTAAATTAAATAAAACCAGAGAAGAGTACAGGGCTTTGATGAAGATTTGGTCATCACGACAAGTATCTATCCCTTTTAAGATTAGGTTATTTAAAGTTCTAATAATGGCTTCCATTTACTATGGCGTGGAAACATGGAATGATACCAAGTCGGATAATAGCAAGATGCAAATATTTATTAATAAATGTCTAAGATACATAACTAGGACCTTTTACCCTCGTAATACTACAAATTATATGTTATGGGCGAGTTGCAATATTCTTCCTTTTCAAAAAATGATAGAATATAGAAAAATTGAGTTGGTGGGTCATATATTAAGACACCCTTCGAACAATTTAATACATCAGGTCTTATAATCCAATCTCAGGAAGACACTGCTCTTAAGCCCTTTTTATCCTATAAAGGCAGCTGGTTTGGAAGAATTATAAGGTCTTTGGTGGAACTAGACCTATCTTGGGAGTTTTTAAAGAAAGCTTCCACAGACAGGAAAATATTCAAATGTATTTTGAGACTTATATATGAGATGAGCATATGACAAATACCTGCTAAGCGAGGTAAAAATTGATAATTAATATGTATTTTAAATTATTATAATTAAGACAGTGAGTTATTTTCTTGAAAAGAGGTTTTTAAGGAATTTCTATTAGGACAAATATTAGTTAAGCGAGGTAAATTAATAAATTATACTTATTACCAATATTTATAATTATATGCCTGCTATCTACCCGGGTCCCTTAAAGGGAATTTATATTTCTATTTATTTTGGACTTTTTTCACAATGTATCCTAATCGTATCTAAATTAAATATTTTAATTCTCACACTACGTTTATCTATTTGATACTTATTAAATGATAAAACTTCTACTTTAAAGTTATAAATTAAATTTAATCAATTGTGATGTTAGTTTTAAATTTAATCAATTGTGTTTAATAAATTAAATTTAAGCAATCGTGATATGCTATTAAAGATCAGAAGATACATTTGGTTATCGGTAAAATGATAATGGCTCCCATTAATGTCCTTTATTGAAATAAATAATGTCTTAAAATAACATTAGACGGTTGTATTTGGAAGACTTTAGACAGTTTTCTACTATTTCTCTTTATAATATAATTTATACCTCTTGTTAAATCAAACTATTCACTTTATTGGAAGAGGGTTAGTTCCACTCATAAATTAGTCTGGGTACAAGGTTTGTCGGTATCCTTAGTAAAAAACCGGCATAATTATATGAAGGATAGGCCTTCGTATAATTCACGTTGGCTCATTTTGGGCAGGTCTATGACCAACGTGCAAGATAAGATAAGATACGAATCATATGTTTAAGCAATAATGACGGGAAAGGCTCACATGAATCCAATTGTAACAATAAGATATTGTTATTTTTATATAGATATTTTTAGTTTGGTTATATATTTTTATTTAATTTGATAATTGGAACGGGAGCATTGGCTTTGCCTAGATCATTTAGTTTAGCAGGGTGGATTTTGGGCAGTTTAGGTTTGATTGCGATCTGTTTTTTCAGGTATATTTGTAATTATATTGATCGAATAATATATGTGTGACTTAAAGTTATATGTGTGCCTCATTTTTGCTTGAAGCTTTGTATATATCAGATATAATAAAAAAAGAAGTAAATTACAAATATATTTTAATATTACTTATATATTTAAGGAAAAATATAGTATTCAAAATGAAAAATGCCCATTATTAGATAAATATATTAAAGATCAGGGTGATTTAAAATTTTACAATATCCAAGATAAAATTGAAATGGTATATAATTTTTTTATATAACAATTTATTTAAAGATATTTAAAGGGAGAATTAACATCAATTTATTTTGGAAGATTGGGAAAATACATTTTTTATTTAAGCCTTATTATATATCTTTACGGGGATTTAACAATATATTCAGTTGCAATATCTCAAACACTCTCTGATATAACTTGGTAACTACAATAATGCTTTACTATATTAAATATGTTAAATTTTTAGCAGTGTACATAATAACATATCATCCAATGATTCTAATCCAAATATTTGCAATTTATTTTATTGGAAATTTGCAAAATCAAAATTGTATCATATTTATCTGGTAATTTATTAATTATAATCAGTAAAATATTAATGATAGATTTTTTATTCTGAAATATTTTGTGATGTAAACTTTATTTAAAAAATGAAACTCATTACTTTTGAAATAGGAAAAGAAACACATTACTTAGTTGTTATTCAAAAAAATATTTCATTACTTGTTACTTAAAATATACTAAATATTTTTTAAAAAAATTTATATTTTTTTTCCCTGATAGATAATAAAAATAAAATTATACAAAAATAATATGTTGTGAGATAAGATCTTTTTGTAAAATTTTTTTTTAAAGAAACTATTAGATCAATTAACTCAAGTAACTTTTTCATTTGGATCCTTATCGAATTTTTTTTTAATCTTTATCAGAAGTTATATGTGTATTATTTAAAGAAACTAAGGCTAATTTTTGTTTGTATTTTTCAATATATTTTTCCAAGGTTGAAGTATTTGAATTAAGACACAATGCACTCTTCCTTAACTTTTTTTATTGGTATAAAAAAATCATACTGAGGCAGGGGCAGAGTTAAATCATTAAGTACTATTGAATTATATTCTATATAAAGTAAATAATATATTGGATACACATTAACATATATCTTGATTGATTTTATATTGATACAATCTTAACTGTATAAAATTTAATAATGAAAATGTAATGAATATAAAATATATATTTTTCCATATTTAAAAAAATTTTAAAGTAACAAGTAAGGTTTTGTGTTACTGTAAAACAAAAAAAACAAAATGGGTTACTTATTACCATTTGAAACAAGTAAGGAATTATGTTCCTTTTCCTCAAAAAAAGTAACGCCATTATTTTCATCAAAGTTACATGCTAGCACTAGAAATATTATATTTGGGCAAATGTTTACTTTGAAAAGTGGACATTTGTCTTTTGATGTCATTCATATAAAGTTTTATCATCCTTTTAGAACTAAAATTATTCATATCAAATAACAAAATAAATGAACGAATATAACAAGTTATTGTTAATTAAAGAGAATTGAGTTTATTAAATTTCTAAATCATCATACTCAGGAGTATATGCTAAAAAATATAATATTTCTAAAGGAACTGTTCACAATATTTATCAAAGAAGACATTATCAAGCACCATGAAAATAAAAAATATTGTACCAAATAAACAAAAGCAAATAAAACATATTGTACCAAATCTAAGATAACATTTTATTTTATAAATTAATCTTTATTCTTATTTTATAATACAACTAGGGATTTACCGATATTTTTTTATGGGCCGATATTTCATATTTTTTAAAATATCGGTTATCGACCGATATTATAAAATTTTCCAATTCGATGCTCTTGATTTTTTTAAAAATTTATTTCAAACTTCATAATATATATTTGTTTATTATTTATATTATAGAAATAAATTAATGCTATTTTACAAATAAGTGATTTATCAATAAAAATATTTGATATACTTTTAGATTCATGAATATAAACTATAACTGATCATTCATTATAATATATGACTTATGTAATGGTATATTAAATTATATATGTTATGTTATAAAGTATATGAGTTGAGTAGATGTATGTAGTAATGCAAAATCGCTATATTTGAGCCAATTTTTAAAAAATGGCTAACTCATTTTAGCCAAAAAAAATATTGCCTATACCTCGAGATTTCGCTAATAGATGTCGAATCATTTGTGCCATCTATGAGCAATCTTCAGGCCTGCATAACATTTTTCTAGATGAAATAGTGAGTTAGTCGTTTTCATAAATAGACTCAAATGGAACGATTTTGCAAATGTGTGCATTAAAAACTAAAGATTAATATTGAATACAAAATCAGCAGATATGATATCGATCAATAATCGGCCAATATCAATTTAATATCGGATCGGATCAACCTCCAAAAAGTGGAATCGGTAACACCCCTACAACCATTATATAATAATTCTTATTTTTTATAAGTTTGTGCATAGTACATATACAATTTTACTCATGATTTTGATTAATTCATAAAAATAAAAAGATTATATGAAATTATTGAACATAATCTTACATTTTAAATTTTTTCAAAGTGCTGTCTATAGATGCCCAAATCAGACAAATTTGATTTTATTAATATTTCAGCCTTGATTCCTATCCCTTTAAATTTAAACATTTATCAGATTCTCAAAAATACATGATTATAATAAAAAAATTTATATTTATATTTATTTAGATTGCATTCATTATACTAATTTTCCCATTTACTTTGTATCAAATTGACAAAACAAAATATTTACAAATTTTAACAACAATAGCTAGATGGGCAGGTTAATATTTATTTATTGTTTACTTCATAGAAACATCATACTATATATAAAAAAAATTACTAAATTATTTATGAGGTTTCTCAATCAAAAAATAGATAAGTCCAATCAAAAGGGAAAAGTAACAAAGGTTTCAGAAAGATTCATTTATCCTAATATGTTTTATTAAATAGATTACTTGAAAAATTTTTAAGACTTTAATACATGGTTACCACTCTCTAAATGCCTATCCTAAAAAAAATTTTTTATCACTGATTCGTGAGGCAGTTATCTATGTATTAAAGGGTGTCTTGCTATTAATTTTTGATTTTAGTACATTTATTTTGTGAAGGTTTATCAAGCCGGAATCGATTTAGGTCCATTTAAATAATTTGATTTCATTATACAGCAATTCTAAGTGCAGTCGACCATTTAAAAAATCTCCCAGATTATGGGGCTTTCTGAACCGGTATTGATTGAATTCACTATATTATGATTATCTTTTTTTCATATCCTCTTGTAAAATAAATATATATAATTTTTTAATTTAAAAAAAAGAAATAGCCATGGCTCTTCGATTTTCATAACATTCGCAATTTAAAAAGCTTTTTTGTTTCAAAAATTCTTTTTCTTGTTAATTAGCTTTTTTTAAATAATCGTCATTTAAAATTAATTATAAAATATTCCTCATTTTTTCCTCGCATTTCTTATTATTTTTTAAAACCCTTCTTTAAACAAAAAAATAGCAATCAAACACTCCTCACTTTTGCTATTATTTACACAGCCTCCAATTTTTTTAAAAAATATAAAACATGTATTTTTATTTTTTAATCATACTTTCAAAAAATATTCAATATTTAACTCCATTTCTTGAATTTAAATCAATGAATTATCAATATTTTGAAACGCTGCTTCTATTTTCTGATAGCTTATTGAATAATCATAATAAACGTAAAGTTGAAATTTCCCATTTTTTGTTTTAAGGCACTCGCCTTTTCGTTCATCTCTTTTTCGGCTTATTATTGATAAGGTTTATTTATATCATTTAATATTAAAATATAATTATCACGTTGTTTTATATTATTTATGATTTTTTAAATAAAATATATATAATATAATACCCCCCCTCCCCCGCTCTTCGCTGCGGACGTAGGGGAGTCTTTATTATTGGTTTATTTACATTTTGAGGATTATACATGTTCATTTTCATTAATGTGAATAAACAAAGCATTTGCACTCATGATAGGCTTATCTAGCGCCAGAATTTTTGACCATAATCATCTCAATACTCCTAATTCTACTAACACTCTATCAATGAACGATTATGCATCAAATCAAACCGTTATTGGGCCCAAATTATGGGATTTTAAAGGGTTACCATCTCTATTTGGTATAGCAGTATACGCATTTATGTGCCATCATTCCATTCCATCTTTAATCACGACTATGTCGGCTAAACGAATTCAATTACCGTCATTTTGGATTAAAAGTGATTGCTTCACTTTTTTACAAAAATTTTTAATCAGAGTGTCGAACCGAAGAAGCGTGAAACAGAAATCAACTGATAGAATATCCCGAACCGGTTTATAACGGTTTTTAATGTGGTTGTACGTTCTAAAATAATGAAATTCAACTTATTTTCCTTAATTTATGTTTTGGGTATTACAAAAAAATATATAATACATTAATTTAAAGATTTAAATTTTTATAAAAACCGGAACGAACTAAAAAACCCAATATGAATTTCGAAACTGAAGCCGGGAAAAAATAATCAAACTATCCGTTCTCAAATTTAAAACTAAGAACCGGAATAGAACTGAACCGTAATGCTTAACGGTTCAACCTGATTTTAATGTTATTACAAATTAAATAAAAAAAATTTCAATCGTAAATTTTGTTTATTAAACCTTTTTTTTGACCCAATGTTTCTGAGCAAATTTTTATTTAAGTTAAGAATATGTTCTCAACCTATAAGGCCATTGATCTCAATCATACAAACGACATTCCATCGCCGGTAAATCGAATAGCGACAAACGTTATGGTGACCCCTTTTGCGATTTTTTTAATGACCTACGTGACGGTTTTAATTTTTTACATTCTTCTTAGTGTTTTAGCTTGTTTCGCTTTTCCACCCGGCCCCGGACAACCCGTCATCAAAGATTTGTTTACCCTAAATTTCGTGTTTCCTCAAAATGAAAATAAACTTAAATTGCTATTGGGTTATTTCTTGGCTATTTTCCCCGTTTTTCCCTTAGCCACCAACTTTCCCATTTTAGCCATAACTCTAAGAAACAACATTTGGGATTTGATGCGCTTTCTCACGTCAGCTAAACCTGATCATCTTATACAAGGACCAAATTACGATAACAACGTTTCCAGCGGGAACGATTTAAATGATAACTTTTCTCGTGATTGCGAAAGGGAAGATCTTAACCATACAAAATTGGGTCTAAATGGAGATCGGGAACAACTGATAACCTCTAATTTAAGTTAGTTATATATGTTTTTTTTATTACGTTTCAATATAAATATTGGACAGATGTACCCGATATGGCTCTTTAGATGCCGATCCGATATTATTTTAATATTTATCGATCACCGAAATTAATAGCATGAGATAAATGTATAAGGAATCGATTAATAAATAATAAAAAAAGTGTACATTCGATTTGAATATGTCAAGTCCTGTTTAAGATCCGTCCAAAAAAAATTGTTTATGTTGCTAAAACTTGTTAATAAAAATCAGCGGTTTTACATATTTTTGTAAGTTTTATCATTGAAAAATAAATACAGGTAATCTTTTTTTTATCAAAACTAAATTATTTTTAAAATTTAACTCAAGGAAACATATTAAGATTAAAAAAAGGAAGATATCCAAAAAATATATTAGATCTGTACCGGGCATAATTTTTCAAACCAAATTTTTTTGTCCTTAAAAGCCCCACCCGAAATAAAAAGTCCGCCCGGCTTGGCCCGAGTTTATTTAAATATAGAAATTATTTTATTTTTTTTCAATATAGTCTCATGATCATTCTACAAATAAAAAAAATATCGGTTCCTTGCATAAATTTTAAAATATACCGATTTTATTTCAAAATTTAAATCCGATCCCTTTAAAAAAAATATTAGCCGCTAAACATTCCTGCCCCAAATTACTAGTGCTATATTCGAATATTTACGTAGGATAGAATGCTTTTGAGCTATTTATGATATTTGAACCTGACATTTGAGCCTTATATACAACTCGGATTTCTTCTACATTTCGATCATTGCCAATTAGAAATATTTCAAATTTTAAAATCATTAATCAAGTTTACTTATATAATAGTTTAAAATTAAAATCATGTTTTTAGATTTTTCTTCTATTAGAGAGCGTTGATATTTCTTTGTTAAAACAAGTGTTTTAATCCGATTAAAATTTATTGTATGAATGAATAATTGGAAAGGATAAAGTTATACATAGCATTAGGCTCGTACGCAGTTTGTATGGGGAGGGGGGGGGGTGCAGAGAATTCAGATGCCGGCTAAAATATTTTCAACAAAATAATTCTATAAATTTGTCATATAATGTGATTTTTTTTATATTCATAGCTAGTTTTTGCCGGATATTAATACAGAAGAGTCTTCAGCTGCTTAATCGTCAGTAATCCTTATTAATTATTTTGCAAATCTTTTATTTTTCATAAGCTTGCATGTGAATAAGAATAAAAGTTAGCTTTGGTATCAACGATGTCCTTTATCAATCAAGAGCAGAAGTTTAGCCAACATTGTTAATGCTTTGTCTTCTAATATGCTATCTATAGTTCCTGGAAAACTATCTACCTTTTTCTTCAGTGATAAACCTAATTCACTTTTATCTATAATCGAAGTCTAATTTGACCTTTTAGCTGGTATGATACCCAAAATTAGTGAACTTGTCAGCAATGAGAATTTAATTTCCTATATAAGAATTTATGGTCATATTCTTTAGTTTTTATGGTAAATCTCTGTATCATCTTATTGAAAAGGGATGAGCCCGTATTAATAATGAAATTGATTGGTATTTGATTTGCTTGCAACATGGTAGAAAGCTTTCTTTTTTGGGGAAAATTTTATTTAACTAATAAAATGTTTGTTAGCATTCCGAGTTATGGCTTGATCGAATGCCGGGCCTAATAAGTAGTGATATCCCAATTAGCGCTAAATAGTCAATTCGTTCTGATGTTGTATTTAATGGGATAGATGGAAAACCTGAAAGGGGTTCTCTTCTAGAAGGCGCTTTCCGACGCATTTACAGGTTGAAAAATAGTAAAGTCATATCCGAATAACTGCGACAACTCAATCCAAACTACTTCTAAGAATGCAATTATAAGTTTAAATAATATAGCTAGTCATCTTTTTATCGAAGCTCAATTTATTTCAATATTAACATATAATATTCTAGGGAAATAAAAAGGTAACAAAAAATATTCAATCAATACTCGCGCTCTTAATATCTACAATAATAGAGAAGTGCCGATATTAAATACAGGATCGGCACCGATATTTCGACTTTTTAAAAAATATCAGATCGAGTTGATATTTATTGTTTTGGTTCATTTTAAGATAATTATATAATTTTTTGTTAAGTTATCTGCAACAAGAAAAGGATTTGAAAATATCTAACCACATTTAGCAAGCATAATTAAACGGCTCGATTTAGCCAATTTTTAAAAACGGTTAACTTAAGATTTTGGCCAAAAATAAATTATTCAAGATAATTTATTTTGCCATTTGGCTTAAATTGATTTAACCCTTTTTAGAAAAATCGGATAGTTTAACACTATTACCATAAACATTGCAAATATTTCAAATGAGATTAACTTTTGGAGATTAAAAAAAACAAAATATTCTTAATCATAGTGAAGGTTAGTTGGTTTTTTTTAAAAAATAAAAAATATTGATATTTTTATTACATTGGTTAAAAGATAGATGTTAAAAAATCAATTCAGATCAGGATCAGTTTTTTTAGTAATATCGGATTGGTTAATAATTTGTGGGTCGACACAGCCCTAATAGTAGAAATAGCAATATAACAAAAAATATACGTAACTGGTAATGACAATAATTAAAATATTTAAATTGATCAAAGATTCAATTTACCTCGTGCATTTTAAAAAATATTTACAAGGTTCATTTTTTTATTACTAGGTTATGGCTAAATTCTTAATTAAAAAAGTTATAAGCTTTCTTACTAAAGAATTAGAATTATATGAATGGACAGGTCATTTGGATTCGGACTTAATTTAAAAAACAATTTCTAGCCAGACAGACTCAGCCATAGCTTTTTTTATAAATGACCCGATTTTGCAAACAAAATAATTTGTCGGATATTTTAAAAAAATAGTTTTGCACTAATCTAATACATCTTATGTATTCATTTTTATATCTCGAATCGACTAATTTACAAATATTAGCTGATATCCAATAATTTTTTTAAATATTAATTATCAACTCAAAATAGATACTCCTCCCTCGGTCAGAAAATTCGCTCACCTACATTCTATTTTTTCTCGCCACAACGCTCTTTTGATTCGCCTCATGATCTTAGGAATAACGATAGGACCTCCATTCATAATAGCTTGGTTTTCCCCATCTAATCTTGGCTTATTAGTGACTCTTACGGGCGCTTACCCTGGTTTAGCAATACAATGCCTTTTTCCTAGCTTGATCATTTACAAGGCACGAAAACAGTTTGAACGTGCGTCTCTGGAGAGATATAATGGTATCGAAGACAAAGGAGAGATGGAGAATAAAGCCTGGTCAGCTTACAAAAAAATTCTCTTAAAAATGCCCTACAAATCGAATGTTTGGATTATGGGAACTTTTATTTGGGTATTTATTTGCCTAACTTTAGTGACAATTCACTTTTTGTTGGATAGGAAATAAAACTCAATACATCAAATACTTTTTAATTAGTATACATATTTAGATACGTTTATTTATTGTATATAATATATATAGATACTATATTTATATTGGTTTGCAAATGTTTAAAATGTAGTAATTTAAAATGGTTTGAATAATTAGTGCAATTAAATTGTATTTAATCGAATTATTAAATATATATAGATCATTATATAAAACATTATATTATATTTTAAAAAAGGTTAATAATATAATTATTTTTTTTAATAATTAATTCTTGTTTCATTTTTCAGATAATTTTAAAAATTAATTCTTATTACGTTTTTCAGATGATTTTAAAAGTTTAAGGATTTGCAAAAATAAATTGATAGTATCCAAATAAAGGGTAAGAGAAGCTATGACATATTCTTCTGGTGAGAGTTTTGTCATCAATATCTGAACATCATATACAATGTACAAGCAAAAGAGTGCAGTTCCCAAGATAGATAGACCAAATTCAAATCCAGACATTGGATAAAAATACTATAATTTATATTTAAATAATATTAAATTTTTAAATTAATAACTTGAATGATACCAGCTAAACATAATACCCACATCCCTGTTATAAGCCTAAATATACATAAATAATAAAAAAGTATTATTTTTATTATTTACATTTGACCCCATTTGCTAAAATCTCTTTTAGTTTGCATAGCATAAATATGCAGTCCAACAAATGCTGCCATAGTGAGAACTAATGATTTAATTAACAATGAAGCTTTATAAAATATCACTATATTCAATATTATAATTTTATATAATTAGATAATAATACTGGTCGTTCCTAACATGTATGCTTGACATAAAGTCTAAATAATTCAAAAAAAATATATATGATTTATAAATAATCATTGAAGATTGAAATTATTTTGGGGAAATGACAAATATGAAAAATATTTATCAAATGTTATATATGTTGCCTAAAATTTTATTCATGAAGAATAAGGTTTTTATAAATATTAATAAATTTAACTATAAATTACTATTACAACTTGTATTAATTTTTGAATTATAATTTTTTTAGCAAATGTAAAATAAATTGATAAGATTATAAAATTATTTTTATAATATAAATAATTATAATTGACAGATCTCTTAATAGCTCTGAATGTTGGAAATATAAATAATGGTCAGGTACTTACAAAGGAAAATAATAGAACAAAGTTTAAAGGACTTTGATGCCTCTTGAAATAAAGTAAACCCATCAATACAATGGATGAGATTAGGGCAATATCTATATGCCAGCGACTACATAATATATTTAAAATATATTAAAATAATAAAAATTACTTATTAAGTACATACTCAACCCCATTTGGAATTAAATAAAAGAACAATCCAATTAGCAGGGTCAATATTAATTGGCATGATAATATCCCATAAACCTTTCTTAGAAAACCTATTAATCATTTATTATACCACTATTTCCTTTTAAATATACTTAATCTGATGTCCAAATTAGCTTTTGAAACACTGTGCACATTGACTTTATTAAATTCATTTAAATATAATGTTGATTTCATTTTAGAATGATAAATAGTTGTATACTCTAATTATAGAAAAGATATCCAAATAAATCAAACGCATGACACGTCATGTGATTTTGTAAGATTATAAACTAAATATTTGAATAAAGCAGCTGTGATTAGGTCAATTTCCTTCATTTTAACTTAATGATATAATATAAATCAAATAAAAGAACTTTGGCCAAGGCCATGGCTTATTATTTTTAATTTTTATGATTATTTAAATATAAAAGTTTTCTTATTTTCTGTTAATCGAGATTTTCATTTTAACTTAAATTGTTTTTATAGCCTTTAACTATGTATTTCGTTTAAATTGTTTTTTTATAATACATATATATACCTTAATTTATTTTGAGTATCATTTTTAGTTTTGGAATAAATTTATTATATATAAAAATCACCACGGTTATACCTATATAACATGGTGCCCCGCTTTGTATGATAACTCACGCACAATGATATATAAAAAAATCTTATATATTGTGCATATGCCGATAAATATAAATAATAAAAAAAAAATTTTGTAATAATGTAATATATTATAAAAATTATTTGATATAAAGGACACACAACATTATGACACTGGAATCGTACCAAATGATGATCAAATGGATGAATCAACTGGGAAGGAGAATTGCTAAATTTAATATCAAACTAGACGAATCTATCATGGATAATGGAGTTGTTATAAATGGAAACGATGATTAAAATTGGATATATAAACTTACTAGAACCAATATGATAGTTGGACAACAGGCTATGAATTCTATAGAGTAAAACCAATGACGATTTTCAAAATATTCTTAATCCACGTAAAAAAAAGAAGTTGTTAAAGAGTTGTATAAAATAACTTAATAAATTAAATATAAATCAGTCATAATGAACATATATGAATACTTAGATAACCTTAAAAAATATTTGCTTAATAATGAATTAACAGTTAAATTTCTTGATGTACCCATTGATATTTTTCGTATTTTTGATTTCTGGGATTATGACCAAATGTGGGAGTTAACTGAAATACCTAAAGATGAATTTTTAGGTATAATTAAAAAATATTAAGTAATAGGCCATTTTAAATTCAATTCCCGGATCATTATAAATTTATATTGACAAAATTCAATCTTAAAAAAATTATAATACTAGTGACATAGGTTATTATAATAATAACAGAAATAATATTTATAACAAAAGAAATTATAATGATTATAAACTTAATGAGCATTTTAAAAACAACTTTAAACGAAACTTTGTTAAAAGATATGATATTATTTGTAATAAAAATTGCAATAATAATAATTTTTGATATTATGAAAATTGTAATTGTAGAGACTACAGAAATAATAAAACTAATAACTTTAGAGGTCATAACTGTGAATCCCATGATAAGAAAAATGTTCGTAATAAATATTTTAATAAATCTAATAATGAGAATTATTATGAAAATAGAAAATTAGACAATAAATATGATAAAGAAACACATTATAATAAAAGAAATTATTATTGTAATTGTAAATCTATTAGTAAAAAAAATTGAAAAATATTGAATTAGAACCAAATATTCAAAATGAAATCTTATAAACTAAAAGAGATAAATTATATAATAAAATTTGAAATATTTGTGATTATAGAAAATAAGGAAATAAACATTAAAGATAATAATGAAAATAAGGAAATAAACATTAAAGATAATAATGGAAATAAACATTAAAGATAATCAAAATAGGAAATAAACATTAAAGAAAATAATGAAATAAAAACTTTTATAATTGATAAAAAATTTAAAAAAACTGTGAAAATAAAGAAATTTCAAACAATTATTATTAAGAGAGGCAAGGTGATAGTGAAACATCTTGATGATAAAAAAGTTTTTAAGAATATGATATGGAAATCATATATTAGAAATGGAAGGCGAAATAAAATTCTTTTTAGAAAGAACAATTTAAAGATAATTTATGATATGAAAAAGTTGTTTATATTGAAAAATAAGGGAGTAAAATTTAAAAATAAAAATAATTGAAATTTAATATTAATAAAAAATTATTATATAAAACGCTACAATTAAAGATATTTTTAAAAAAAAGAAGATAAAATTGAAATTTAATATTGTTAAAAATTATTATATAAAACGCTATTATTTAAAACGCAATATTTATAATATAAAAAATAAAAATTTCCAAATATTCAATATTTGATAAATTTATTCTGCTTCAATTATTCTTAATCAAATTCGTTAGTCGTTAAATTTATTCTATTTCGTTTACTTTACGAATCTTATTCTATTACGACGTTATTCAATAATATCTACATTCTAAAGTCATTCAAAATCTTCATATATATTTAATAACAAATAATTATAATAACAATTTTAAAAAATTGATAATAATAACCATTAAGATATGAAGCTTACGATTTAAACAAGCCAACGATCAAGATGACATATGCAACAACTTGACAATCAAAATGATGAATCATTTGGACGACAAGCTTGCTATGACAGCTCAGATGGATTATGGGAAGGCCAGAAGAAGGGGAATGTTAATCGAGATTTTTATTTTAACTTAAATTGTTTTTATAGCCTTTTAACTATGTATTTCGTTTGAATTGTTTTTTATATACCTTATTTTATATTTATTTTGAGTATCATTTCTAGTTTTGGAATAAATTTATTATAAATAAAAATCACCACCGTTATTTCTTTCACCACCGTTATCTCTATATAACATTTTCAAAATATGAATATATTTTGTTTACAGCTCAAAAATAATGATTAGTAGCAACAGCATCATAAGGGGGAGGGGCTCATACCCCCCTAAAAAATTTGAAGATTCCCCACAAAATTTATTTTTATACCTAATGTAATTGAAAATGAGGCAAAAAAAAAGGAAAATATAATAATGTTAGCTAAAAAATCTTTGAAATAATTTAAAAAAAATTGAATCTTAGATTTTAAAGTCTAGTGGCCCCCCTCTCATTTGTAGAATTTGAGAGATGCGGATGCAATTAATGCCTACATGAGCAAATGGGTGCGAGAGGGGGGGGGGTCAGTTCGATTCCTTTTTTATGGGGGGGGGGGGGAGGATAAATTGATTTCATGGTCATCTATTAAATTTATAGAGACGAATCGTGAGCAATTTATAGCTGTATTATTACAGATTACAATATATTGACATTATTAAACATCGATCAAACTTATATGCTTTTTGCATTAGTGATCTGCATCGGGCCTAATTTTTCAAGCCAGGCCCGAAATTTTTATTATAAAGTTTTGCCCGGCCCGAACCCGAATTTTTTTTAAAAAAATTTTACCGGCCCGGCCCTGCCCGAATTTATTTAAATATAGAAATTAATTTTTATAATTACTCAAAATAAACGATATATGTTATTTGGCATCTACTTTCTATAAATAAAATCGCATATTTTCATTTACATAAAAAATTCAACATAAAATTTATAAATTTAGATATATTTTAAAAAATTTCTAAGGCCCGACCCAGCCCGAATTTCCTTAGGTTTCGGGCCAGCCCGGATACGGGCCGGGCCTACATTAGATATCTAATTTGCATTGCATACAATGATAGTCTTTATTTTTCAAATAAAATTAACTTCTGTATAAATTTCTGCTATCTTTCTAAATGTAATTTAAAAGGGTTAGATACTCTATCAGCAAACTCATTTTCATGCCAATCACATTCTAAATGAGGGAGTTTTAACAGGTTCTAAATAATGACACCTTTACATTTATTTTTTTTGATAGTTAGTAGTATAGTAGATTGATGATAATCTAAGTTATTTCTAGGTTAGGAAGGGCGGGGGGGGGGGGGTTGCTTCTGAATATCCTGTCATGTAAATGCAGCCCACCAAATGTGTTTAATTTTTTTTGGAGAGGGTGATATAAGTGGGGGGAGGGGGTTATTTCTAGTGATGGTCCTCATATAGACACTTGTAATGCATGGGCTACATCAGATTTTACGATTTGCCGGTTTATTCTTGGCTTTAAAATTTATTTTTGTAACGTTTTCAATAAGGTTCTTCGAAATTTTAACTCAGCGCTTTTTAGTGACCACCGATGAAATATTATGCTATATATCTAAAATCTGATTCGTATATAATTTATTTATTTTATACTTTTCTTCAGATACTATTATCCGCATAAATTGCACATACCGAGTTCTATATGATTCTAAGTAATGAAATTTCACAAAGTATAAAATTAATTTTGAAATATTTTGGAAATTATAATTTAATTCCCTTTTAAGAGTACCGGGCCCATAAATTTTTCACCGGACATCTTTTTCTCTAAAAATTTTAATAATGGACTAAAGCTATTTTGTAACACATTTATCAAATCTAAACCTTTTTCAAAAAACCCGAGAACCAGAATTGACGTTAAATTTTGCGTTTTAATTAAAATTCAGTTTAAAAATTTATATCAATAATCCAGATGACTAAAAAACACTATATTTTGAATCCTTTATGAATAAACAAGTTGCTTACTTTTCATAAAATTTCTTATTTTATTAAAGATTATAAGGAATTGAATATCCTCAAATCTTTAAAATAATTTGATTAAGTCGTTTTTATAGAAAATTAAAAATAAAATGGCAATAATAAATGAAGACCTTTATTATTGTTTTTACCGAAAGGGAATATATAGTTCCCATTATCTTGATGCATAGCTGGGCCCTTGCCTTTTTCAAATATAAATTCTTGAGCATAAATTATAATGCAAAACACAAATCATACTTTGAAATCTTATAACATTATCAAAACAATAAATATATTATAAGTAATATTATATTAAATGTAACGTCTTTTATAAGGCCTAAAATCTCATCTTTCACGTATTGAACACTAATATAATTTTTTATTTGCAACGTGCGCCCATATATCGCCGATTTTTTTTGAAATTAAAATTCAAAGGATTGTGGTTTATTTTTTATAAACGAAAGTTTTTAATTCGTTCTATACTTCATAATACAGGGAATTTAAATCAATGGCTATGTTTATGCATATGACTTACATTCAAGTCTTTACTCGTTGAAAATGTTATTTCTATTTTTTATTAGGAAACTCAATAATCAAACTTGGTGCATTCCAATTTTTCTCCATCATAATTTTATCATTTCAGGTATTTTCTTTATAACTTTTTTACAAAAAAAGTTAGATCTAACTATTTTTCATAAAGTTTGTAAGATTTAAATATTTAATATTTATGTTAAATCTGCTTAGTTAGGGAAGCTTTCCATATGGGATCCAAGTTTAACTTTTTTATTTTCCTAGTATTAATTTACTAAACAATCGCTAAATCTTAGGAGGGTAACAAATAGCGATAATTGTTTTATCTTAACCAATTCATCTTATCTTGGTATTATGTTTCCCAAAGATCCCACAAGTCTTTATGACTAATTTTTTTTATGTTATCACGACTAAATTATAAAAGTATCAAAGATACAGCCAATCGAGTCTCATGAATAATGATAAAAAGGTTTATTTTTTCATATTACAATTATTTTCGGTCCGCGCCCCAATTTATCTTTAAACCAGCTCGAATTTTTAGTTAATTTTTTGGTCGGACCTGACTCTGGCTTAGGCTAAAATTTTAAATGGAATAAATATTAAATTAACATTTTTTATAATGTTAAAATAAAATTAAAAAATCACTAATTTAAAATAAAAACGGAAGCGAAATGACAAACCAGAACGTAAACGTAAACTGTTTTTAAAAACTGGTGCTTAACCGAACCATAATAACCTTTATACCTATCGTTGGGGGACCCTGATAAAATTATTATCTACCATACCTTGTAAAATCTAATTATACTAGGACGTTACCTTAGCCCGGTCTTCGGCCGGGGAGAGCGTAGCATGGGAATCACAATGGCAAGGAATCAGAGATAGCCATTAATCACAAATAGTGGTGGATAATAAATAGTGATGAATCACAAAGCATGAGATATTAAAGTTTTATAAAAAATTAAAATAAAATATAGGTATGGGGTAGAGTAGTTAAAATTTTTAAAAAAATTAATATATCACCTTAATATAGAGTGTATTATCAATAGCTTATTTATTGAGCAGGAATAATGTTAAATAAAAATTATAGAAATATTTACTAATATTATTCAAAATGTATGTGAATAAAGACGAATATTGGTAACAATTCTCAAATTATTTTTATAAGATAATTAAAATAAAATATTGTTTGGAGGGACCAATTGGCAAATTTAAAAAAAAGAGAATCCTGTGAATAGATATAGAATAATATAAATAATATAAATATACTATGTATTGTTTTTTTAGAATAAATGTAAAATCCTATTTAAATAATAAAAATAGAAAACCTCGTATAGTCTTCAAACCAAACCGGAACCGAACCGTTAAACCGCTAAAAACCGGTATTTTTTATCAAACCCAAACCGAACCTAAACCTCTAAAAAATTTCTAGCCGAACCTGAACCGAACCGCTAACGTGCCTCTGAACCGGTTCGAGTCTCATTAATTTATGCTTATAAAATAATGTGTAAGTTATTACTAGTAGTATATTGCAAAAATTTTAATTATATTCAAATTGTTTTAAAAATTATTATCAATCACATTTGATTGATAAACGTCAGTCATAATTTTTATAAACTTTAGTATATTGCCATTTTGCAATATTTTTTAAATATTTTAAGCTTATAAATTATAATGCCTAGAAAAAAATTAAATCAAATATATAAATTATTTACATATAGTATTATAAATGACACATCAAATCTGATATCATACTGGCAATGCCAGCTACCCAAGTTAGTGTGGAAGGATGTTTTTCAACAATTAAATTTATATTATCTCCTTATATATGTAATTTGAGGGAGACGAATTTTGAAAATATATTAATTGTGCAGCTTAGTTAAAAAATTTAAGTAATTGTTCATATTTAAATTAATCATTGATATATTTATTTGTTATATTTGTGTAATTAATAAAAATGAAGGTTTTTGTTTTTATAGGTTAGAACCGAACCGATATTTTTATTTTTGCGAACCGAACCTGCTTGAACCGTTATTTTTATCCCAACCTGAACCTAAACCGAACCGATATTCGTTTCGGTTTGGATCCCTGGCCTTTTTTAATGATTTATACAAAAAAAATTAGCAGAATAAAAAGGATATTGTTAAAAAGGTAGAATCCTTAATTATAGACATATAATTTTAATTAAATAAAACAAATATTGTAATATATATCGTCTTTTTGGAATAGATATAAAATCCTATCTAATATTATTTAAATAATAAAAATAATGTACTATATGTATATATTTTGCAGTATCTGGATATAAAAATGTGGTATCTGTATCTAGATAAATTTTTGATTAAGGTATCTGTATCTGTATCTAGATATTATTTTAGAGGTATCTGTATCTGTTTTTAGATACTTTTTAAGATAAATTTTGATATACTTTTATTTAACGCTTTTTTATATTATAAATAAAAATACTTGAGTGTAAAATTTATTTTATTTCATATGACCATATAAATTAATATTAATATATATATTAAAAAATTATATATATATGTAAAATATTAAAAATTATATATATATGTAAAATATTAAAACTTATATATAAAAAAGAATATATAAATATTAATTTAATATTATGTCCGAGTTATTAAATAACAAACAAATTCTGATATTACAATACAACTCAAGGAATTTGCCAATTTTAATTGCAATGGAATTGGTTTTTTATTTTATTCTATTATATTAATTTTTAAAATTAATATTGATGACAAAAATGACGACATTCCATGGCCAATTTATAGACCATATTTTAAAATAATATCTCAAAATAAAGAAAACAAATCTCTGTTAGTAAAATGTTTGCCATGTCCAAAAAATATGAAAATTTCAGTTAGCATTACCTCAACTTGCAACATTGTAAAACATTTAAGGGCATAGATACTAAATAAATGTTTACAATTTTAATTTAAAATTTTAAGAGAAAACATCAAACACTCTTAATCCAAATAAAAAAGATCAAACACTCTTAATCCAAATAAAAAAGGGGAAGGAGGAAAAATTTATTAAAGAAAATATTGGACTAGGCTCATCGTCCATTGATTTTTTTTTCAAGAGACCTCAGACTTTAACCCAAACCATTTTAGATGATTTAATATCTGTTTTTATTATAGATAGCATTCAGTCATATTGTTGCAAATCTATCATTTATAAAAATGATCAAAACATTAGCTCCACAAAAAAATATAATTTGCAGACAGACAGTGGTTGCTAGAATTTCCCAAAGATGGGAGAATGAAAAGAAAGAAATCATTAAAAGTCTAGTAGAACCATCGTTAATATGCACAACAGCAGATTGTAGGAGTGCCTATCGCCGGTAAATATATTTCCCAGCTCATTATTAAATTGAAAAATTTTAAACAAATGATCCTGAAATTTTGTTTACCACTCTTAAATGCCTTACTTAAAAGAATTGAAGATAGGTAAATTAATAATAAATGAATCAGTATTTAATAATTCTAGGTTTATTGGGAAAATTTTTGAAGATGAAAATATTTTGGCAACTATGCTTCATCCTTCTTTTAAACTATATTGGACATGGTTGCAAATGGATGAAAATTTTAATAAAAAAAAACAATTAATACAAAGATTAGTTGAGGAATTATCAAAGTCTTCAAATGAGTGCAAATTAACCTGTGAAAAAAAACCAATAATTTAATATCCGATTTTTTTCAGTATCCCACAGCAGGAGATATGATTGTTAATTATTTAAATTCTGATAATCAACAAATTTTAAATAGTTTTTTTCAAAAATGAATGGCGAGATTTTAGTATTTTTAAACAATATCCTGATATAAAAATGTTATTCATTAAATATAACACCACAATCCTTTCCAGCGCTCCTGTTGAAAGACTTTTTAGTATAGCTAAAAATGTCTTTACAGGTAAACGAGGATGTCTAAAACCAAAATTTTGAAAATATTTTATTACTGAAATCTAATAATTATTAAAATCATTTAATCATATATTATATTATTTTATTAATGATATATAATAATTATTTATATTAAACATATATTATATTAATATCTAAAAATCATTATTTTAGTTATATTTTGATAAATGTTGATATCGAGTCAATAAATTTTTTAGATTATTTCATGAATTTTCAAAATAGAATCCTAATTTAGGTTTATTCAAACCTTATCTAGAGTATAATAAAAAATGTATCTTGGTCGTAAAATTTACGACCCAATTTTGTGTTCAGGCCTGCTCTGAGCACGAAAATTTAGTTCAGACACTGAGTTCAGACCAGGGGTTTAAACCTGTGGTTCAGACCCGGGGTTCAAATCAGTGGTTCAGACACGGGGGTTCAGACTCATGGCTTGGACTCGGGATTCACATAAATAATGTTATTCCAAATAGTTCAGATTAAAAATATTTACCAAAAATATAGAAACAACAAAATGCAATGGCATTTCAGGTTAGATAGTAAAACCCTGCAAGCAACTCAGCTTAGGGTTAAAAAAAATTTAATTGGGACCATCTAAGGCTTAGAAATACAATAAAGATTAAAATGAGTTATTATATTGGTTAGCCGAGCGATTATTTCCAGCTATACCATCCTAGTTTAGAATTAGATAGGAACTTTCTTGCAGGATTTGTTTAATAATAACGCTATTCTTTAAACACGTATTGATTTTTTTTCTAATTTTAGAAATGTATCTTAGACAAATACATTTGATAACATTAGTTCCTAAATTCGGCAATATTGAGCTTGAATGGGATATTTAGAATAATTTCGGATCGTTCTTATTTAAGAGGGGTGGGGGAGTTGTGTCATTTTTATAATTGGGTAATGGCTAAATACAAGCTAACTAGGATCAATCTTCAGTCGCTTGACGAAGAAATTACATTAACATTGGGGCGTTTTAATTTATATTAATTTCTTCCAAATTTGAGCATCTATCTTTTTAAGAATAACCCGTAAAGCCAGAGTGATAATTTTAGGTTAAAATACTTGGTATTTTTTTAGCCGGTTAGATATATTTTCTTTGAAGAAGTTTAAAATTGTCGTAAAATTAAAAAAGAATTATTATAAGTTTTAATTAAAATAAATTTTTTAAAAAAAATAATGTTTTTTTCCATTTTCTTTCAAGTTTTTAAAAGTAAATGTGTTATTTTAATTATTTTTGTAAACAAGATTTTTTATCTGAATGGGTTTTATTAATCGCCAACATGTTTCATTAAATCACCACATTCACAACACTGAAAAATAATAATTAATAAACTTAACTTCAAAAAAGGCCCATTTTCGGCCGACCCTTTTTAAAATTGTTAAAAATTTCTGGAATTATTTAGATAGGTAAATAAATGAGAAATTCGCCTATTTTAACTTGCTAGCACATCTGGTTCCCGAGATATAAGGTCTTAAAGGTGCAAAAAAGAGCCACTTTGGAATCTGTAAAATTTTTAAAATGCTTATATCTCCAAAACTATGTATGGTAAAAAAAAAAAATAATATATTATATTGTAGGTAAAAAAAAATCTCTAAAGAGCTATTATAAAAAATAAATATTGGTACCAATTTGATACAGTAAAGACGAGATTAAATTTTACTAGCATATTATTTTACAAAATAAACTGTTTAAAACGATCTCTCTTTCTGCCTAATATTAACTTGTCCGTTCAGATTAATTTTAAATAATTCAACCGGTCTGCATCTTATTATTTTATCGTCGGTCTACAAATACATTCAAGATTCAGAGAGTGTAAAAACATATATTCTAGGTGCAGATCAATTAAAATTTTATTCTATACAGATGGACGTAATAAATATTAAAATGTTGCAACCCATTTAATCTACAAAGACATGCTTATTATTCCAAGATTCTAAGAAAGATTCTACCCTAGATGACCCAAAAAAATTTACCATTCAATTTATATATATTAATATGCTCTTCATGCCGACAAAAATTAGCAAACATTCCTAATACTTCAAATGACAATGTTGATATTGATTCTCCACCTCATATAAATAATCAAGATGCTATTGATAACATTAATATATCCCTATCAAGAGGAGAATATCCCATTAAAAGAAAACTTATGTGAAAAGAAATATTCGAAGAAAAAAATATCTAGAGTAAAAAAAAGTTTTAACGACTAAAATTATACCATTATCTTCATCAAATGATGAAAAATTCGATGAAATTCTAGATACCTTAAAAATCAATTTCCACAGCTGTCGATTATAAATAAATATAGATTATTAATATTATTACCATCAAATTGGACAGTAAGAAAAATTGTAAAATAATTTAATATTTCATATCATATGGCGTTAAAATCAAAAGGTTTAGAAAAGGGGGTTTTTTCAACACCGAATCCTAAACCCGGCAATAGTTGCCACCACCTTTGCTGTTGTCATTACTTTTTATAGCAATGATGAATATAGTAGACTGATGCCTGAGAAAATGGATTTTGTTTCTATAATAAAAAATGGTGAAAAGATTCAAGTCCAAGAATAATTAATTTTAATTAATTTACGAGAGCCATATCTTAAATTTAAAGATATTCATTTAAATAAATATTAAAATTGGACTAACTAAATTTTGTTTCAAATATTTTTTAAATTATGGAATATGATTTTATCTATATTTCTATATATTAATAAAAATGAATATTATATAAAAAAAATATATGAAAGATATTTATTATTAGAAATTTGTTTCATTATTAAATGTCTAATGGGCATTTGCCCACACTGCCCCTCAGTTTAATTAGTATATTTAATAGAAATTCAAAATTTTTTAGTATAAAAAGTGGAAATATCTGATTATTGATAAGTTAGTAGCAAAATTTTAACCATAATTCATAATTTCATCAAGCGCCATCTATTTCTTCTCCAATTTTTGGAGTCGATAGCATCGCCAAGATTTTGACTCGTATATATATTTATAAAAGGAAATAAAAGCAAAAAAAATATTCGAAAACAAACTCCCTTTTTTGCTTAAAAATACAGGTAAAACAATGTAAATCGGAAGTTAAAGACTCATTGGTGTCAATTTTTAGTTTTTTTTGATAGCCCTTTAGAGATTTTTTTTTTAATTACAATTTTTTTACCATAAATAGTTTTGGAGATATAAGCATTTTAAAAATTCTACAGATTCCAAAGTAACTCTTTTTTGCACCTTTAAGCCTGTATATCTCGTCAGGTGTGCTAGCGAGCTATAAACGGTTTTCTCATTTATATAACTATCTAAATAATCCAAGAAATTTTTAACAATTTTAAAAGGGGTCGGCCGAATCGTGATCGATTTAACACGGCATGGCCCAAATATAAAAAAAAACGGAAATAAAATTACACGTGTGACCTATTAGTTCTAATTTGGCTAGAATATTATATTTTACTTCTAATCTAGACAATATTTTAATTAAAATTATGACCCATATGAATTGAATTTACTTGAACACTGTTAGGTTGAATTTAGAATAGAATGATTTGAAAAAATATTTATTTTTATTTTTTGATATCTAAAATACATATATAAAAATTGCTTCAATTTGATATAATTTGCTTCAAATCTGCACACTATAATTAAAATTTCATGTGTGACCCATTAGTTCTAATTTGGCATGAATATTATATTTTACTTCTATTCCATTAATTAAAATTATGACCCATATGAATTGAATTTACCTGAACACTGTTGAGTTGAATTTAGAATATAATGATTTGAAGAAAATATTTATTTTTTGATATCTAAAATCCATATATATAATTTGTTTTAATATAATACTGGGATCTGAACCGAAACGGATATCGGCTCGGTTAGAATCGAATAAATATCAGGCTCAGTTTGAAAAAAATAGGTTTTAGAACCTATAAAAACGGGTTTGAACACTTTTGTATATAAACCTAAATTCTATTTATACATCTCATTTGTTGCGATTTTTGAGAAATTTATTGAGTTCTAGAGGGTGGTTTTTTTTATGTGATGCTCAAGATTTGCTCCCGATTCTCCTTTATAGTTATTAATCAGTAATATTACATTTTGAGTGTATTTATAATGCTATATGTAAATAATTTATATATTAGATTCGATTTATTTCTAAGTGTAAAAACAATAGAAAACAATTTAAATTTAAAGAAAAAAACAAAAACAAAAAAATATGAGAAAATAAAATATGAAAAATAACCATGCCATCAAATACATAAAATGAATCAAAAATAGGGTGTTCCAGTTCAAAAGCTTTGTATCCTAGACTAAAAAGCAATTAAGCATCAAAATTAAGTCGACCCAAAACACAATTTAAGCTTAAAAATTTAAATATTTTAAAATAGTGATATATTAACGGTTATAAAAATTAAATTAGAATGTTATCAATATACTAATAATAACTTTCTCATAATTTTATAAGTACAAAATCATGAGATTCGAACCGGTTCAAAGGCTAAATAGCGGTTCCGTTTAAGTTCGAATAGAAAATAATTTAACAGTTCAGGTATGATTCAGATTCGATAAAAAATAGCGGTTAATACCTTTTTGCGGTCAAGTTTAGGTTCGGTTTGGATCCCTGATATTTACTTCAAATCTGCACACTATAATTAAAATTTCATACGACCTATTAGAATTGAATTTAGAATAGAAAGATTTGAAGAAAATTTTATTTTTATTTTTTTATTATTTTCTTGGAAATTGATAAATAAATACTCAACGATGTCACGAATGACTTAGCGAGGGCATCGGAAAATTATAATATAAAATATATATATTATCTCTCTTTATTTTTATTTTATTTTAAATATTTGTTTTTAAAAATTTCATTTTCGCTTTAAAAAATTTATTTAATTAATTTTTTATTTAATTTTTTATTTAAAATATAATTTATTATGATATTTTTCAAATCCTATTTCTATTGCCTTACTATTATTATACATGCGTTTAATGCGATCAATGTCTCAGGTATAAATTTTATATAAATATTTTTTTTTACTCATTATGCTATCAGCAATTTTAATTATTAGAATCTCTTTTTTAAACAGATATAATTCCTATTACATTTATTTTTACAACGTGGAAAAAGTGAGCTAATTTTAATTTGGAAACTTTTGATTTGTATTGGGCTCTAAGATTATTATCTATTAATCTAAAAATAGCATAATGTTATACGAATAGACTTTTCCTTTTTTTTCTGGTATATATATTTAGTGAGCTAAGGTTCTGAATAATAAAAAAAGTAATTAAAAAAACACTATTTATATTATATATGTTTATACTTTTTATTGAACAAAGTACCTATATCTCACAATATCTCTCTCAGAACGAATCGAGAGCTAAAATCCTTTCCACTTTGGATTGATCATAATACACCAAAATGCAATAATTTTTATACTTACGCGTGTGGTTCTTGGATCGAACAAAAATCCCCCGAACTATCTGATTCTATACAAACTATCTCAAAGACTGATGAAATTAGTACCGAAAATATTAAAACTATACTCGATTTGTTAGGTAACTGAAAATAAATATTTTTTATGAAAAATTTATTATTATTGATAATAATATTAACATTTGAATTAATTCATATTGATTTAACGAAAATTAATTATTGAAAAGATTAGAAAATGTTGCTTTTTTAAAAAAAATAAATTATTCCACAACTTAAAATCACTAAAATGTCTTTTTTATTATACCCTGTTGTGCTCGCAGGCTGGTGCAGAGAAAATCCGATAAGCACTGAGGCATAATTTGTCCGCTTTAAATTGGGCTATATTTTTTTTTAAACAACAGCTCAATTCGAGCCTTTTAACAACATCATCTCTTCCCCTTAATGCTTATTATATAAATGATCGAAAATATTGGACATGAATCCCTTTTCAAAATTATTTTCTTCTAAATATTTTAACAAAATATATAAGGAACCATTGGTATTAAAAAAAAGGGGTAAACTTTAAAAAATTAGCACCATCTAAAAAAAATTGAACGCCCCCCTCCCACTATAATATCAATGATATTTATTAGAACTTTTAACAAAAAAAATATTATTTATAAGCATCTCATAACTGAAGAAAAACTTTGCTTTTTAAGCACCACCCCCTCTCCCTCCTATATAAAAAAAGATACGGAGTCTCAGTTTTATATAGCTCAAATTAATTGGAAATTATATAAATAAAGAGTTAATATTGATTAAAACAAGGTTATTTGTCTTTATTATATTATATAATAATTTCAAATAAGTATAATCCGTAAAAAGAATAATAAATATTTAACATATAAATAGAATTTTAAAACGATATTCTTAATATATCTCACTATAGTATCTAATTATAATATTATATTATTTATGTTGTATGTATATCATTTAAAGGATAATATTTAACTTAGGACAATTAATTAATAAATAAAAATAATTGATTGAATAGTGTTATATTATTCCTTTGTACAATTGAGAAATGGCTAAAAGTCGGTTAAATTTACCGACGCATACTGAGGAAAATCCACTAAGTACTAAGACACTAGTTTCAGCTAAAATTTGGGTTCATTTTAAGGTAGCTAAAAGCTAGGGTAACTATTTTTTAGCAGAGGTTTTTTATTTTACATAAAAAATTCAACATAAAATTGATAAATTTAGATATATTTTAAAAAATTTCTAAGACCCGATCCGGCCCGAATTTTCTTAAAAAATATTAGGCCCCCGGGACTACTTTGCAGATCTCTAACAGATATTAATACATCTGAAATAGTATATAGATATATAAAGCTACTTTTTAAACAACTCTGATAATCTTAATAACATATGATCATACATATAAGATAAAATTGCACTTAAATTTTTATTTTTTATATAAAAAAGCGTTAAATAAAAGTATATCAAAATATTAAAAGTAAACAGATATTGATACATCTTAAATAGTATATAGATATATAAAGCTACTTTTTATACAACTCTGATAATCTTAATAACATTAATTTTGTGATATTTATGATATCACTTGAAATATTTTGATCATTACCACCTTGTAAAATGCAAAATTCTTGTATTATATCACATACTTCATTAAATTCTCTACCAGTAAGCTGCTCCCCTTGATATTGGGGAACACAATAAATAAATAGCATCATGCATGTATTTATATCATCTTTACCTTTTCCAAATATTTTTTAATTTTTTTCTTTTTCAGATTTTATAAAGTATATTTGACCCCATTTGCCCGAATACTCCTCCGATCAATTGATCGGTCAATTGTCTGAATTTGACCGGTCAATTGATCGACTTGCCAACCCTGCAAAATCTATTAACCAAATAAATGAAGATCCAAACCAGTCTTTAAGTTGATTATACAGACGCGGACGGGTTAGACAATTTTTAAATAAATGGGCCGGTGGGCGAATAAATTAATGAACGAGCCGGTTAAAAGAAATTATATTCACATCTCTTATTGCTAATTCATTAAGATATTTTAGTCTTCCAAATTTTTAGTCAAAAACTAAAATATTCA
Organism: Gordionus sp. m RMFG-2023; assembly: GCF_954871325.1. Taxonomy (NCBI): domain Eukaryota; kingdom Metazoa; phylum Nematomorpha; class Gordioida; order Chordodea; family Parachordodidae; genus Gordionus; species Gordionus sp. m RMFG-2023. The sequence continues at coordinate 9,741,807 of NC_088775.1, read as the reverse complement.
AATAAACGCCTTAATTTAAAAACAAAAAATTTTTTAATGGAAATATTTAGAGGTATCTACAAAATGTTTTCAAAATACAGCTCATTTCGCCTGAAAATTATTAAAAATTTACTCGTCCACACCCGCCCGTTATTAAAAATATTTTTTAACCCGCCTGCTAGCCACCCAATGTTGAAAATATTTTAGAAAATCCGACCACTCCCGTCTGAAGTATGGGAGGGCGTAGGAGGGTGGATAAAAACCCAACCAATGCAGACCTCTAGTTTATGCGTTGTATTGGGAAATGTATTCCATGGGGATTCAGAATTTTTCAATCTTATATCATTTTTTGAGAGCCATTTTTAAATTTGGAAAGTCAGCTACCTGTCATTTTGGAAGGGATTTGTTTAAAATATATTCTAAAAATAATCTTGTATCCATTTTTCATTTAGGGATTTGTTTTTATCCTTTCTCTTATTTTAAATATAACTAATCCATTTTTTTAAAAAATAAAGGGCTAGTGGATAATAAACCAGTTTATAGTTTTGGTAATCTTTTTTAAATAAAAATAAAATTGTTTGATTTATTCTATCTATCTCTGCTATTTAAATAATAAAAGATATTCCTGCTAGGTCAAATAAAAAAAAGGAGGCCAATATTTAAGCAGAATTTAGAGATTAATTATTTATAAAATTGATTGGATCTGACCTTGTTATTATAATATTTAAAATTATTAACAAAAATTAAATATTTCAAACTGACTGAGATTTTTTAAAAATAGGTCCGAACCAGTTGTCATTTACTTCAAATAGTGAAGGTCAACGGTCCGGCCTTATCTATTTTAGACCGGAGCTGGACGGAATAACGGACCGGTCATTTCTTAGAAAAAGTCCGGAAGTTTGCATATTATAATGTTTATGTTAGTTGTTGGACAGCTCAATTAAGCCAATTATAAATAACATTACGCAAGCCTCGCGATTTCGTTAATAGATGTCTAAAATTTCTGCATCTATGAGAGAAATCTTTAGGCTTGCATAATATTGTTTTTAAAATATCGAGAGCTTTAATAAAACTAGCTTTCATTCTGCAATGGTCGCAAGTAAACTTTTCAATTACTCTTTTCACATTGTTTCTAAATGACCCCTATTTCTTTTTATATTTTTTCAGGGGAAAAGGCAGGGGGGGGGGGGTGAGTTTCATCAGATGTTTGTATTCAGTGGCGTAACTATGAAGGGGAGGGGTTTTGGGTTTGGACCCCCCCTCCCCCCAGAGCAAAAATTGAAATTATACGTTCAAAAAACTCAAAAGTGACTTTATATCAAATAAATACCATGAATATTTATATTTTTCTGGTTTTGATGTTTTTGGAAGGATATTATATCGCTATTGAAATTATTCTGGATAGTATTATTATAAAGTCATTGAGAATAATCTACTAAATTATAATAGCATATTATTGATGCATTTAAAAAATATATTTATTATATATTATCATTAATTAAAATGATCAATAATTCTAGGACTTTTATGTTATAAGAAAAACAAATATGATTTTTAAGATAAACACGGCCGAAGGCCCGTTAGAGGGGGTCTGTAGGACTAAGCCACCCAAGCTTTTATATGTATGGACCCTAAGGAAAATTCTTAGCTACTCCACTGTTTGTATTCGATCATTCATTTTTGAAGAGGCATAGTCTACAATCTTCGCATGCAATAAAATTTAAAAATTAAACATATCTACAAAATTTTTATTCGCAAAAAAAACAGAATGAAATTTATCTTCTTCTGAAATAAACTGATTTTTTTTTATCTCTAATAATATATTGATATTAGTTACATTTGTATCTCGGAAAAAAATCCTAGTGCCAGCCAGTTTCTTAATAGGTGTCGTAAAATTTTAATTCAAAAAAAAAACCTTAAGTTAAAATAATTCATAGCACCCATTTTTTTTTTAAATTTTAAGAGATCTGATTTTGTTGGAATCGTGTTTCAGCATGTATAGAGTACCTCTCTGCTGAAACCAATTAATTTAAGAAACAATTTTACACTATTTTGGGTTGACTTTAATTAATATGCAAAAATCTATGAATTATCGTGCAATTTTCTGAAATTAATACTAACATGTTCGAGTTCACACAAGACATGGCGGCGGGCCGTAACATCATCAGGTGGGAAATATTTACAAAATAGATGAATAATATTAAATTTATCAAATTTCTGAACATTTCAATTTATCACAATTTCATTAGAGAATAAAATAAAGATTTAGAGCCTTTAGATGGTCGGGCTTTAGTAACGAATTTGCTAGACCCCCACATGATATATATATACACTCATATTTATAAAAAAAATAATTTTGTTTACATTTAATATAAAGATGGCGACTACAAATACGAATATGAATTCGAAAAAAAAGCCAAAATGTTTTTAGACTCCTGCATGCAAAGGCGAGATATGAAAACGGGTGACAATACGACCCAAGCATTTTTTGCGTCTCAAATATTTCGTCCCAAGGTGTGGCTAGATTTAAAGGATGATTATATCCGTAAGGATTTCTCCGCCTTGCAACGAAAGATGGATTTAAAAGTTAAAAGTTCGGATTGGAGTTTTCAAAGTTTGTTAACCGAGTTACACAGATTCGACATCTTTTTCAGCCTCGACATAAGGTATAATCATGAGGAAAGAACTCAAGTTATCCTTTTGCGAGCGCCGCAGATCCGTTTAAAATTACCTAAATATTACTCTGACCCAGCCATTTATAAGTTACACCGAGAATACGTCTACACACTTATGCACGAATTGTTCGGTTATGATATAAACGATGTAGAGGGTATTTTGGACGTGGAAAAGGCGTTGGCTAAGGTAAAATTTAATAAAAAAGTTAAATAACCTAATTTTAATAGGCCTACTTTGGTGATTATATATTGACATATTATAAATCAAAGTAAAATAATTGGTAAGTTATCCAAAATATAAGATTGTCCTAAATAGAAGATGATATGACAATAGTGTGCATGAGGGTATATAATGATATATATTAATTTAGAATGACTATTCATTTATTAAAAGTGTACATGTTAGTAATCAGCTGTTGACCCATGTTTATGATTTTCACGTGGAAAAACATTAATTTTTAAAAAATTAAATTGTTCCAAAATGCTATAAAAAGTTTACTGTGAAAAAAAAATAGAATATGATAAAGCGTTCATTTGGCTCAACGTTTCAGCCACAAAATGGCGTATACAGTCGACTAGGTATATATAGGGTTTTAACTGTATTTAAATGGATGAATGACCATCTATAATATGTGAATACTGTTTGGTATATTATACCTATAAATGCTTGATAAAACATTCGTGAAAGGGCTGATGTGGTTTTACGAGGGTTCACTCAATTATTTAAATATGTAGAAGAGACCCGAGTCGATTGAGACACTTTTTGCTCAAACCTGAATAGTTTTCATATTTTAAATGCACTCAAAGTATAAGCTATTTGAAATTTATTTTTAAAAACTATTACTTTAAAAAAAAATTAGTTTGATTTTTTTTGGACTAACGTACCTACGTGGAAAGTTGGACACAAGTTATTAGTTACACGAAAAAAAACATGCTGGTTCTAAATATAAAATAAAATAATTGTTATTCTTCTTATATGAATTATATATTTTCCTTTCTCAATTAAAAATTTTTGTGTGAATTAAGTTGATTTTTCCCTTTTATAGTTATATTGCAACTATTTATACTTGTTGAATTAATAAAATGTTTATTGTCACCAATTTATCAAATTAAAATGAAAAATTATTTAATAAGTATATGGACCAATATATTTTTTCAGTCAATATTTTTTTTTCACTCTTATTAATAATTTTTTGAGGGCGCTTTTTTAAAAATTTAATCTTATTTTACCAAATATGTATTCCAGCATATTTAAAAAACCTACTCTGTGATTTTTAGCTTATAGGGTTCAGCAAATTTAGATTTTTATGAAATTGTTAAAAAAAATTTAAATAAAATAACTGATTCCCAAAATTGTACGTATTTCGGCTTGTAAAGAGCATTAATAACTGAATATTAGATAATTTTGTCCGTGAACTTTTAAACCACCCTTAATATATATGTATATGATCAACTTGCTTGAGCATCAAAAAGATAAAAAAAAATCCTCAGAGATCAAAATCTTTGAAGATTTTTGTTTAGAATAGCATCTAGCAATTGCATAAATATAACTAATTCATATCTTAGGCTGCTTATTAACGAATCCCATTTTAAAAATTTACTAGCATGGCCCTGGACTTGGACAATAGCGGACTCAAAAAATGACCAGGATTTTTTGAAAATAGAATTTATTATTTTTATTAAATCTATTATATAATTTTTTTCAATAAAAAATAACAGAATTATAATATAATAATTTGTGCCACATTGCAAATTTTTTATTATTTAAATCATTTGTTATATGAAAACATTTAATTTTCTTTTTACGCATAAACAGATTTATGGAAGTGTAGCAAATAACCCTGATAATGAGTACGATTATACATATTACCTAATAGATACACTGGACAAGTTATATAATTTCGTAAACATAGATGCATTTTTAATAAAATATTATGATTTTTATTTTTAAAAAAACTTTATATAAAGTCATAAGGCAGAGACCTGCAGGCCCGGCCCTAAACTCGACCCAGTTTGGGTTCACGCGGGCTATATTTTAATTTTTATCCGGGCCGGGCCGAATATTTAAAAACCAAATATTTTAAATCGTCATTATTATTTATAAGAATTAAAATAAATATAATATATTTTTAAAAATAAGCTTTTATTTTAAAAAAATTCGGGCCAAATCGAATTTAAAATTATAAACCCGGTTTTTAAATCCAAATCGGGTCATGCAGATAGTATCTCTGCAGGTCTATCTCTTATATTTACATTTATTTGTTGCAATCAATGATTTGATTGCATTCAAATCAATAAGTCTAAACCTTAGGGTACTGACAAATATCAGTTAGGACTTATTAGATATAGGTTAAATATGAATATTTATTATGCAAAAAACTATCATTAAAAAAATATATAAGGGATATAATTATCTATAATTTTTGAATTTAAAAAAAAGAGTGAATTACTGATTTTTTCTATTTTCCTTTTTTTATATACAATTTAAATCATATTATTGGTTAGTGAGCAGGAATAAATATCGACTTACTTTTAAGTCCTGCCCCAATATTTTTCGGTTAAAAACTCGGCTAGGCTGTTTTGTAGTCTGAATTGAATTATATGTATATTTCATATATTTTTCCTAAATATACGATTTTTTTTTATAGCTTGATTGGAACAAGTATTTCAGAGATGTCTTCAGTCAATATGGAATTGAGTTCAAAAAAAGCTTGATTATAATAGAATCAATGCAATATTTGGATTCTCTTTATTATTTTTTGAAAAAAGCTCTTTCAAAGCCTTCCTTCAAAAAGTATTTATTCATTCTTCTTTCTTTCTTTTTTAGTATATATATATATAATTTTATTTCATTTTAATTTTTTGATCTTTAAAATAAATAAAGAAATAAAAGGAATATTTAACTAAATATTTAGAATTATAGAGATATATTTAACTGTGTTTCAATTTAATTATTATATTGATTTAAAGTTGTATATCAATATAAAAATAAAATGTTAATTTAATATTGATATAGCACGAAATATATTTAAAAAAAAATTCCTTTAAAAGAATGCTTAACGATTACATGTTATTCGCTGTTGTAGACAACTTAGTCCATTTCATGCCAGAAGACATGAAGGATGTTAAGAGACACAGTATTAAGTACACCACTAGGTATAAATGGGATGACCTAGAAGTTAATTATTGTGCAAGGGCCGTCGAAAGTTATATGCCAGGAACCTTGTCAAATATATATGAAAAGAATGTCCGTTCTGAAAAGGAGTATGAAGAAGTTTGAAAAACATTATGATAAGTCTTTTTTAGAGATAAAACTTGAATTTTATAGGTAGAATATATGTTCGATAGAATAAAAGATATGCTTTCTTACAGTATAAGAACCTTATATTCGTTGACTGCTGTTGATAAACGAATTCTGGTTATCAAAGTAAATACCCTTAATTTAAATGCAATTATAATCGTTATTTCTAATTTTCCTTCATGTTTCATTTCTAAATGATAGCTTAATTCGATGAAAATTGAGGTAGGAGCGTCAAGCGAAAACCAGGATAACGATAAATTGGAGAGGCAATACGAGGAGGTTGTTATTCATTTATATATTATTTTATTTTCTTAATCCTTGAAAATAAGTCTTTGGGCTCCTGAAAATTTAAGTAAAGGTTAAAATTAGATATTAAATAACCAAATCAACCGGTCCGATTCCGATTAAGACATATAAAACCGGAGTTGATGTTCATAAATTTAATTAAATCGATTATGATTCAACTCAAGGAAATTGTTTTTACAATATCTGATCCATTTAAAGTTCTATCGTGTGTTTATAATTACTTGGAAAGATTAAATTTTATAATAAAAGATCAATAAATCCTAACCCAATATCTCTCAAACCTTCAAATAACCCTAACTCATATCTCTCTGACCTTTAATCCTACAGATACTTGTTTAGTTTTAAATATATTTCAGCACAATTAAAAAATTTCCTACAGTTGAGCATTCCTTAAGTTGAGCGAATACATTAATTCATATTCTGTGCTTATTATTCACGGATCTAATTTTTAAAATGCACCCTAGTCCTGAGCAAAAGGTTTTGATTACGGCCCAGAATAGATATAGTTCCTAACCCTATCTTTGAGGAATTTTAGGGAAGAAGTAGATTTTCATGACATATTTATGGGAAGTGAAACAGCCCCAGGTCCCCAAAATTAAATAAGAGGGATGTAAGGAACAAGCCATAAACATTTCATTTACATGGTTTTAATTCTCACATACATTGTAATTTAAGCCTGAAAAACATATTCGAATATATTCCATAATCGTTTATTGTAAATATTTAAACATGATATTAGTTTGATTTCATAGTCAGCGACATGTTTTACCAAAATGCTTTATTGGCCGAGGATAAAAAATTAGCCAGATTCCACAATCTTGTCCTGGATAATGCGCCCTCAAAGTTTGTTTATAAATATTTATGATAAAACTCTTTTTATTTTTATTAATAATTGGTATTAATAGTTAAAAAGGGTTTTAAATTATTTCCTTTTGTCAAAATTATATATTAACACAACGATTTGCTTTTTAATATTTTTTATTTTTGCCCCATTCATAATTTCTAAAGATTAGTTTTTTGGGCTAAAAAAAATTATATTTTCTTGAAAAATAATAATTTTATAATAAAAATAAGTTAGTTTTCTTAGACCATTTTTTAAAAAATTTTATTAAATTAATAATGAAAAGTTGTCTTGCTATTCTATTCCTTTCTTTATTTTTTCAGACGAATACTTATCTTCACTTTTTTTTTAAATATTACTGATCCATTATTCTTAAGAAATGTAACCTATATTATATTTTCCCTTTTTGATTGACGTCAATAATGAGCTTATTATTTAACATGCTTTTAACCAATATTTAAAAATTTATGGGAAAAAAATTAATCAGCACAATGTTTACTTTATTATTAGAATAGTTTTTACTATCATTCCATATGTAAATCAATATTATACATAACTCATATCATTAATATATTGGAATCAATATTAAATATAACTAATATCATTAATATATTTAAGTTCTTGCACATCTCCCTAAAGTGTTCGGTAGTTAACTCATGCCAATATTGTAATTATTTATATATGTATATTGGTATTGGTAGTTGATATCTAGTGTATCAGCCTGAGCAAATTGAGATTGTTATAGGCTAAAAAATGGTATCGATGCATAAATTTATTTTAAATTTTTTCCTAATATAGTAAATTATAGAATATTTTGGCCACAATACTCATAAGCACATGCCCATTTATACAAAAAACTTATTTCAGAAGCTATATCAGAAACTAGACTGAATTGGTTAATTTCTCCATTTAAATTTAACATAGAAATTTGATTCTCTAATACAGAAATAACTAAATAAATATTTCTATATTTATTTAAAATTTTAATGTATTGATTATAAAAAAAGTTTTATGCTGATCTCGAAATTTATATCCCTAAAAGAAATATAAGTTATAAATATATTCCGACTCTGAAGAAGTTGTTATATAATATAAAAATTATAAAATATTATAGATTAAATAACCATAATTTAATTAACTTTAATTTGATTTCAGATCCTTTTTCTAAAAATCACTAAAAATTATTTTTATAATATTTTTTAGTCTTTATGGAAAGGACTCATTAGTTAACTATGATGAGATAATGGCGCTTTTTCAAATCATATGATATCAGTATCGTATGTAAATTTGAGGGGAGGTGGGGGGGGGGGTCATAAAATTATGTAATACTTTAATATTTTAATTATAAAATCCCATTTAAAAGTTAAAATAAGGTTTTAAGGAATAATTTCGAAAGAACCTACCCCATTTACCCACTCCCGCTAAATACCCCACTGTTCTATATATTATGTAATATATTTAAAACTTAGGACATAATTTAAGTTCCCTTTAAAAAAATATATATATTCTTTGCATCTTAAGAGATTGGGATATAACTGCTTTTGAAGCTAATGGACAATATGTTTACCAAACCAATAAGATATGTAAGTATTAACATAAACAAATCTTTATGACCTAATCATCTAATTATCAAACGTTTTAGGCATTCCAGCTGGATTAATTAAACCTCCATTGTACAGCCCTAGTTTTCCACTGTAAGTCATGTACAAATATAAAATATTGATCTCTAATTATTTATTTTTTAAAAGGAATCATTAAAATATTTAATTTTATTTTAAAGAGTGTTGTTAACATTTGGCATTATTTTAAACAAAATATATTCAAAAAAATATTACCATTTTCTCATATTTAGGGTATACCAAGATATAGTATTGTTGAAATTAGTTATAAAATTTATGTTAGATATATTTGTGCATATAAATTTTGCGAAACTATTTCCTTAGGGCTTTTCTTCGCAAGAGATAATTTTGTAAATGCATAGTTGCCACTACCCCTAAATATATTACCATGAATGAATAATTACCGTGAAAATATTTATTTTTATTCGTATAATGTTTCGGAACTTCATTTGATTGGTTAATATTTGGTTATAACAAAAAGGAGGAAAGAGTGGCAAACTGTTTTATGGGTCAGATCTGGTCGAAAATGTTGTTAAACGGCCCGATTTGATCTGATTTTCGATTCATAAAAACAGTTATAATATTTTAGTCAGAAAATATGGTATAAGCCACAATGTTTGGCTAATAAATGTTCAACCTTTGTGCCATCTAAAACCAAAATCTTCAGGTATGCGTAATAGTTTCCTGGATAAAACATTGAGTTAGCCGCATTTAAAAATAAAAAATCTGCTTAAATCGAGCCCTAGTAACATTAGAACGAACCGTGTTGATCTTTTATTAAATATATACATACCATTTTCTAACACATGAACCAAACCCTAACCCGCCAATACAGTAAAATCAGGCGATTTTATGTGATGGGGGGGGGAAGGATTTTGTTTAATGTCAGATTATTTCACCAAAAAAAATATATGTCTTATTAAAAGATGACTTTTAAATCATTTACTGAGGGCGATTTTTAAATTTTATAAATCTCATTTTAGCCGAAACGTATATTCCAGCAGGTATAGAGGGCCCAGTCTGTAGATTTTTAAACAATTCTGTAGTTGAGCTTTAGGACTACTTCTAAAATATTGATTTTGCATATAAATAGATAAGTTTGTAAAATCATATGAAATTCGCAGTTTTGGGCAGACTAAGCATGCTGGAATATATTTCCGTTCAAATAGAATTTTTAAAATTTGAAAAATTAGCCCCTCAGTAAATTATTCTAAATTAAAAGATATCCCATGGATTTCCATATCCCATTACGACATACACACTTGATTTAAAAAAACCTGATTGATAACTTAGGCTGGGTTCATAGTGGGATCAATCGCACGATTTAACAGCGGATCGATTTTTAAAATCTGCAATTTTTCGTTATAAATATTTTCATAATAAATCTAAAAAAAATTAAATTAAAGAAGAAAAATGTTTAAAAATTGTTCAACTGTTAAAACGTGCCGGATCACTATGAATCCAATCTTATGATTTGCTTTTATTAATATGATTTTAGGAATGGGTAGATGAATATCTATCTATGTCCTGATATATATTTTTTTAGTATAATAAATTTTGCTTTTGCGATAATATTTTCGTGGCATTATATTCGTTATATAATGCATCTACCAGTATTGCATTTATATATAGCTGCATTCCCAGTTAGATCGCGGAGAAGAATAAAAATACAGCATATTTTGTATATCGCGAATTCGCTCTAACTGTGAAAACAGAGTAAGGATAACGCTTTTTCTCCTAAAAATGTTTCGCGTGGAATTGACTTGATACGAAATAACAACTTGAACAGACATTTTATATATTCATACTTTATTTTTAAATAACAACGCATATAGATATTTTTTTTTTAAAAACATATATGTTGAAGATCAATCAATTATGGCGGCATAGGTTCTATAATTGCCCACGAAATCCTTCACGCTTTTGATTCCCTAAGTATTTTTTTTTAAAAAATATTTCCTACGAATCTATTTATTAAAAAAAATGTTATTTGGGGATACGGAATCTTTAAATTTTATATAATTTTACTGAGGGCCATTTTTGAATTTGAAAAATTTGGTTTGGCCGGAAATATGTTCCAACATGTGTAGAATACTTATTATAAATTTTGGACAATATTTCCCCATTAATCTTTGTGTATTTTTTTTTATAATTTATATTTAAAAAAAACGGATATAAATTAAAAGTTTTTCAACAGTTCTTGACAAAGTTATTTAAAATTCACAGTTGTGGACTCTATACATGGTGGAATGCATGCATTTCCGATTAATAATATTTTTCAGGTTTAAGGATCCATCTCAGTGAATACGACATATATATATTAAGCTTTCTTTTCTATTACACATTTAAAATTACCCGATTTTTATTCATAAATTTTTTAAAAAAAACCCTTTGTATACCAATATAATTAGGCAATTATGCTTGTTATGATGTAGCCTAATAATATTTTTATAATAATATTAGTTTTTTTAAATATTTCGAATTAAGCCATCTACCTAGATGTAGAATCGAGAAATATTTTAAGCGCAAATGCTGCCAAATTTTTTGTTAAAAGAAACAGATGCCTTCAAGAACAATATTCAACCTATTCATACGATGGTCTTAAGGTTTGTCCAAAAATACAATATTATTTAGATAATTTCCATTTGAAAAACCTTTAAAAAAATTTTAACCCCCTCCCCCCCTCCATCTTCCTCCAATAGTTTAATCCAGATAAAACTTTGACGGAAGACGTAGCGGATAATATAGGATTAATCATGGCTTATAAAGTTGAATAATAATTAAATTATAGTATCTACATAAAATTAATAATATATTGCAAGGCCCTTAATTCAAAAATTGAATATGTGAATCTAAAAAGACCTTTATCTCATTCGAATATAACGGCCGATCAATTATTCTTTTTAGCTCATGCTCAGGTTTATTATTTATTTATTTTTTCTAATAAATTTTGACTGTTTATATATTATATATATTTCCCCAGGGTTTCGAACCGTTAGGTATAGTGGTTCAGTTCGTTTCAGTTTTTAGTTTAAGATTTTATAAAGGTTTTGTTCAATATCGGTTTTTTTGAAAAAATTCATATCGGTTTGGTTCGATTTATAATTTATAACGGTTCTTTCGGGTATGTTCCGGTTTTTATAAATTTGATTTTTTTAAAAAAATTAATCTTAAGCCATATATATTAATCTAAGAGAAGAATCTTTTTAATTTATATTTTTATAATTTCTTATTTAATTTAACCAAGACAATCTAATAGATATTTTTATAAAACTTAGTAAATATAAATTAGATTTAGATAAAAACAAACATGCGCAAATACAATGTAGAATAAAATAACGCATAAATATAAAGAAATGTATACTATTATGTTTAAAAAGAGATTTAGAACAACTAAAATATTTTCTAATATTTCCGGATTGTTTAAACTTAACGCTAGAAAATGCTCTTTCGATGGATACCTTCGACTGCTAGCAGTTATAGCTAATTTATAAAGTTTTGGCATATTATTTTTTACATTTTCCCAATAATTCAAAAGATTAGTATCATTTATCAAATGACCGAAATATATATTCTATTTCTATACATTAATTATAATTTTCTATGCCCTGAGAATTATACTTATTAAGGCTTTAGTGTGGCTTTAATAAATCAAACCATCATCAAAATTATCTTTAGAATGTGAACACGTAGGGTATACTATCTAGAATTTCAATATTCTGATTATTTAAATTTTGTATTAAGTTCCAAGCTTTAGAAAGATGTTTTTTGTAAATCTCTTTTTCTTCAAATGTTAAAAATACATTATATCTTAGGTCGAGATATATAGCTTAGCAAAAATCGTCATTTTTCAAATTTATTTCCCGTACTTTTATCGTAGAAACTAAAAGTCTGCCAAATGGAGTATCTATTTTCTCGTTTTCTTGTTACATTTGATCCACGCGACATAAAAATCGCCCATTGTCAATTGTTCATTTTGTCAAAATATAAGCTGGATATAAAGCTTTTAATATAATCGCTATTTATTTTCCATTCATTCTCTGATAAATATTTTTCTCGATCATTGCTTTGGAACGATATTTCTTGGCAAAAGTTTTTTAATTCTAGTAATCTCTCCAACATTAAATAGATTGAGTTCCATCTTGTGCAACAACCTATTAGTGGTTTTTTCAAATTTAATTTGGACAGAATAGCTATTGTCTGATTCTTATTTTTTCCCATATGTTTCTTGCTTTTAATGACAATTTCATTTGAATTTTTAAATGCATTTTTGTTAATAGAAATGTATGCGAGGCAAATCTAATGCCCTGGATCTGGTATTAGGTATAAAATATTTTCAATATTTAAAGGTTCTTTATTTTCATCATTAATTAAAACATTGTTATTATATTATCATTATCTATATCATCATTATTTAAATAATGGTTAAGGCTATCATCATCATCTTCATCGTAATGTATTAAGAGCTTAATTGTTTTAATCATATTTGCTGCATTATCGGTGATTATCTTGTAAATTTTCTTAATTCTTATTTCTTTTAGAACTCTAAAATATTTTTTTAAAGATATTCTGATGTGTGTCGTTCTTTTATCTCTTTTATGCATATAGTTCTTGATTTTATTTTTTCGTTATTTATAAATTTAATGTTGGTCCCCAATATGGACCTATCATATCTAGTTGCTATATCTAATTTTAACGAAGTAAGTTTTTGTTATATTTCATTTTTTATATTTTGCAAAAAATCAAACGCCATTTTTTAAATATTATTGCGTATATTTTCCTGATAGTTAAATTTCCACCCAATCCTATATTTATTGTCTATAACATTTCGAAATGCTGTGTCGTCAATTGATTTTATTGGTCTTCGGTGCAGGAGCGGATTAAAGTTTTTATTGTAGTAGTTCTGGGCTTAAAAGCATTTTGGATTGTATTATACTGATTTGCATTTTTCATTATTTTAGTTTTTTAATAGTCACATTTTCTTTCTTGAATTCCCTATAGTAGAACCTTTCTATATGTCGCTAGAGATTTGCATGGTCCCCTTAAAGCTTTACAACAATCTTCTAATTTACAAATAGATTGATTTTTTATATTATCTAATTTAAAATAGGATCGCACAGGATTTGAATTTTCCCGAACTATTTAATAAATATACTGATAAACTATATGATGATGAATAGAACAGAATTTTTTTATTATATATATGATAGAATAAATAATAATAGAATCAATTTTACATAATATTATAATATGGTTATTTTTTTAAAAAAACTTGGATTAAATAAGTTAACTAACATTGCATTAAATTATTTTTATACTTTTATTTATTTATTTACATGTATTATATTATACTTACATTGAGTTAAAAATAATAAGAAGATATATATTTTGATGTTAAACTAAATATAAATACTATAGTTTAACTTAAATTACCAATTCTGTCATATTCTATATAAACTAAGATACTTTTTTAGAATTATAAACTTATTAATTTAGTCAAGAATAGTTTTGTCTGATTTTAATATTATATCTTACCTAATTAACTGGTAATTTGCCTAACCTCTATTAAATTGATTATTTAAAGTAAAACAATAAATTTGGTATTTTGATATGTAGATAATATAAAAAATTTTAATCTAAAAAGAAATCACGAATTTAAAAATTGCACCCAAGGAAAATTAAAATTTCAAATTTAAGTAAATAATCTAAATTTAATTATTTTTACAACCGTTTTGAATAGGTTAAACATTTATAACATACCGGTTCGCTCTTTTTATATTTTCCTTATAACGGTTTGGTTTCGGTTCAGAAAATCGTAATGGTTAATTCCGGTTTGGCGGTTCGATTCAAAACCCTGTAATTCCCTGCATGAACTTATCAAATCCTATCAAATTCAAATCGATCATCTAACTTAATGCTAGATTTTTATTTTAAAATTTTTATGATCCAAAAATTAGGACAACAGCTTTTGGTCATTCTTTAGCGTAAAATAATTTATATAGGATTCGAATGCTCTAAAAATATTAGTGAATTTTATAGACCGCATGTCAAATTTTTAAATATTTTTGGATCTGACTAGAGCTGGAAAAAATAGGTTCTATGAAGGGCCCTAATATTGAATTTACCAGTTATGCTTTCGAGGAGTCAAAGCAATTTAGCTTAGCACTAGTAAATACTCTATCAAATGAAGTGAGAAATTTAACCTTTTATTTGTGACCGATGAATCAGAAATTTACCCCTTTATTTAAGAAATATGATTTTTTTCCTGGTATGAATCCTAGGTGTACTTATATCTTGATAAGAGGAGATGCATATAAGAATGATACCCCCTTTTTCTGGAAAAAATACAGATTAGAAAAACAACCTTTGTTTTTTTCTGTTTTTTTTTAAATTTAATATATATAATGTTTAAAAACGATATTTTCACGATTAAATAAAAAATAATAATGTATGCTTAAATAATATTGAAATATTTTTTTTTACTATACATCTTTAAAAAAATTTAAATGATATAAAGAATAATATAGACATTTCTTTACTTTTGATCACAAAACTGGAACCGGGAAAATATCTAAGAACCAGAAATAAAATATCCGAGATTCGGTTCCTAAACTGTTAAAAAACAGTTCAATTAATTTATATTGTGTAAAGTATAATCAAAATAATTAATTTAAACGATAATATCTTCCAAAGGGATTCATACATTTCAAAAATAGATATATATAAATAGGATACAATTTCATTAAAACTGGTTTCTGAAAATTTTAAAATCAGTCCCGGTTTATATTATAACCCAGTTTCGAGCGTTCTAACTTCCGGTACCAAAACCCTTGGAACAATTTAAATCTTAAGAAATAAATCCATCTTTATAAAAAAAAATTGAACCGGAAACAGAACTTTTTTTAGTTTATGTTTCCAGACTCTGGTTTTTACTCCGCCATGTCTTAATTTTTATCATATACTATAATATGCATATTTTTAGAGTGATTGTACGGTATCAAATCGTGAATTAGTAGAGAGAAGAATTTTAATTCATTCCCATACTCATGCCAATTTTAGGTATTATTGATTTTTTTTAAAAAAATGATATTAATATTTTTAAAAAAATTTATATTTTTAATATAATAGAGTTATCGGAAGTCTCAGCAACTCGAATGAATTTATTTCCTCATATTCATGCGATGCCAAAGACGTCCGCTCCACATTTAACAAGAAGTGTCATTTCTGGTGAAAATAATGTTATTCGAAAGATAACAAATTTTTTATCCACTAAAAAAAATTGGACCCTTTTTAATAAACAAATTGAAAAATCAAAGATAATTTATTTTTTTGTAAAAAAAATGTTTTAATGTTTTTAATTACATTTTTTTTATACGGGTATAATGATTATAAATGATTTGTCAAAAATATTTATTTATTATGAATAAATTTTGGATTTGAGTTAAATTATTTTTTATTTATTTGTAAGAATAAGGATAAATTATTTAATTCTTACATTCTTAGTATTATAGTATGCGATTGTAGGTACATAAGAACATTGGACTAATGAATGAAAAGTAAATAGAAAGGAAAAGTTAAAAACGACTACATTAAAATAGCTTCTTATTTTTATTTAAAAGTTAGAATTAAAAAATTTTTTTTTTAAAGATACTCTTGTAAGGCCTCAACTTTAGGCGAATTTATTTTCATTTCCATATTTATTACTATACGTTATTAACTGCTAGGAATGACTCCGGATGTTGACTTAATAAACCTACATTAATTATCCAATAGGCACAGAAATTCTGATTTAACTAATGTCCCAATTTTTATAAAAATAAACCTTTTAAATATTTAAAATAAGAGAAAAAAAATGTTTATCTCCAATATTTCGTTTCAGGAGTGTAAGCTTTGACTAATTTACCATTAATATACTACCATGTTTAATATTTTAAATCCTATTATATTAGTACATTAGGCAATAACTAGAATTTATTAAGGAATCAATTACATATTTATTAATGTAGATTTCATCAAACAAAATAATATTTGGAATAAATGATTGCGATAAATATAATATATATTATTTATTTTTGACCTTATTTTATATATTATCATTTTTATTATACATTTCAAATTCATGTTAAATTAATATATCCCAGGTTTATTTTAAGCCCTACATGAGCGGTGGGGGAGGAACAGTTCGCATACATCTTTTCATGAGGGGAGGGGGTAGGGGTAAGCACCTTTAAGGGGGATAGGATAAATTTATTGGAGGGGCTATCTATTAAATTTTTAGATGAAATAGGACATAATATATTGCTCTAAAAAATACCTTTATTGTAGATCTCTTATAATACAATGATATAGCCGATCATCGATCAAATCTATATATTGCAAACAATCATAGACATTATTTTCTAAAAAAAAATTCTGCTATCCTTTATTCTCAGCAAACTCATATTCATGCCAAACCTATTTTCCCTTCCTATAATCTTGCATGTAAACACTGATTATAAATTAATAATCAGCAAAACCATCACATATCATTTTACAAATAGACTAATTAATATCAATTATGATATTATATATTGCAATCCATCATCTAAAAAAGGATCCTAGGAAACATCAAAATATTAGTTAAGATTTGTCTTGCTCTTTTTGTCCTATACATCTTAAATTTTTTTTAGAAAAAAAACCATTTTTGTTAGTATTAATCGGACTAATAATATCCAATATATCAAAATTAAATAAAACAATTGACATTTTATATCAAAATAGGTGAACATTTTTTTATTTTCTCCCCTAAAAATGCAATATCATGAAGTATTCTTGTGATAGATGTTAACATCCTTAATCTTTTAGACATTATATTCTGGTTAAAATTTTTGTAATTAAATTTGCTATCAAGATAGTTTCATACTATTAAAGTTTTTATACAAGGGAATATATATACTAGTGTTATTTTTTTTCTTTTAAAACATTATGTTATATCATTTATTTCCCCGAGTTTTAAATTTCCTAATAAATTATTTAAAGAAATAAATAGCAAGTAGACAAATATTTTTCAAAAAATATCTATTTGTTATAGTTTAATATTCTTCCCCTTTGTTTCATAAAATATTATTCCAAATAAAACAAACTATTTATAATGTTCCTTTTGTACAAAATATCTTTTTATATGATGTAAGCGTTAATATTTAAAAATTATCTTTTTACAGCTTGAATCAGGTAGAACATTTTAATTTAACCATAGAAACTTTACCCCAAGGTGAATGTAAATTGTTATTGCATGACTTCTAGTTAAGTAAATTTCTGATAAATTTTATTTTATAGCATGGCTTTAAGGAACATATATGCAAATTTTTAAATTCTGAACTTTAATATATTTTGCTAAAAGCAAAAAAAAAGTGGAGGGTGATTTTTATAATTCTTGGGTAAATAACTGTTTTTATAATATATCAAACCGGGAAAGTTTCTCAAAAGATAAAATAGATAAAAAATTAGATATAAAAATACATTTTCACACCAAATTTAAAATCTTTTTGCTCAAGAAAGAAATTATTCACTTTCCATTGTTACCCCGCGGATCGCTTACCTCGGTCTCCCCTATAAAGTCAATTATAATTGTTTTAAAATCTATTAGATATGGAATGTAATTTTTAAAAAATATTGTCCCTAGTAGTTACATTTTAAAATTATTATGGAAATGATAACTAACATTAACCGCTTAATCTTTATAATGTTTTTTTTTGAGTTTTTTTATTACATTGGTTATTCTAGCCAAAATTTATCTACCATTTTCAAATTTCTAGTCAAATAATAATTATTTCTGAAACTTCTTGTCCAACAGGGAAAAAGAAATTGCAAGTCCAACGAGATAGAGTCTCTGCCATCAAGCAGTAACAGCTTAAGGAGTTAGAAGAGCCAATTATTAGCTATTACTGAAATATCACAATGACCTGAAAGAAATATTTCCTCAGAAGCAAGAAAATTATTGGATACAATGCTTATTCCAAATTTTATTTCTCATTAGAATGTATTATTTAATTATATAACTATTTTAAGTATTACTTTTCAAAAACATGACATTGACTTGATTAAGAAAATGAGAATAGCGGAGAGCATTTTATCAGAACTCAAGGAAATTAGGGCTAATGTTGATGAAGAATTTCATATTTTATATTTTATTGTTGAGTCAAATGCAGAGCTATACGTGTTTAATATTGCCTCCCTCAACTTGTAGCAAGGCAAGCTCATCGTTAAAACATTAATATAGGATCAGTAGAAGAGTATATCTTAAATCAGATACATTTATAACCCAAATAAATGAATTTTTAATTCATCATGCAGCACTTACTAATCTGCAAATAACTTCCACAAAAGCCCTCCCAACCTTTTTCAGATGGTGATAGGAAAAAAAATATTTGTTAGATTTTTATTATGTATATGTTAAAGTATCTTATGATGATTTACTAGCTGAATAACTATGTTTATAAGATTAACTATGGTTAATATAGTCCCAAAAAATGTTATGGATGCTCTGCATTATTTCAAACACATTTTAGATTAAATTCCCAATGTATTAAAAGGGTTTATAAACTCTTCCCATTAGTAAACTAATGAGAGAACATTCTCTTTTTTAAGAAGAATAACAGAGACCTGGAGAAGTACCATTTGCAGAGCACGGCCCGGATTTTTTTAAAGATTTTTTACGGCCCGGCCTAGGTTTTTTTTAAAAAAATTTCAGGCCCGGCCTGGCTTTTTTAAAAAAAATATTTAGGCCCGACTCGGCTTTTTTTAAAAAATTTTTAGGCCCGACCCGGATTTTTTTAAAATAAATTATATTTATTTTTGATTTTTATTAGCTAATAATAACGATTTCAAATATAGACTGTTTTAAAAAATACAGTCCGGATTGGGTGTTTTTTTTAAATAATTTAAGCCCGGCTTGGGTGTTTTTTTTAAAAAATTTTGGGCTCGGCCCGGGTATATTTAAAAATAAAATACTGTCCGGCCCGGGGGCCGGGCCTGCAGGTCTCTGAAAAACATACCAAGAAGTACAACATCTGAAAGTAGATTGAAAGGTTTGAATCTTTTGAATATTCATAGGTATTTGACGACAAGCAAGGATGAGATAATTGAAAAATTAGCTCAATCACAACGAAGATTGGATTTTACATTGTAAATGTATTACATACAAAATGCAATTATTCCTAAGAAACTCTTTGTGTAAAGGCTCAAAAAATTCAAATTTCTATTTTGGGTCATTTAAGTGATTCTTTACATATAATTTTTTTATAATTCACATTAATTTAAATTGTGTATTAGAAATAGTTATTAGTCCTAATAAATTTATGCTTGATATTTTAAAAAAACAATAATATTTCTTAAAAAATTTTATTATCCCCCCACCCCAGACCAAATTCCTGCGTACGCGCCTGAAATTTCTAAATCTAAATATAAAATATAACTTAATAATCGAAATATAGAATGATTTCAAAATCAAATTTTATTAATCTAAATATAAACATATAACTTAATAATCCAAACATACGATGATTTTTGAAATGTTTCAACTATGACATGGGTCACTCCATTGAGATTGATCTTTGAATGAGAGGAAAATATCTAATCTGGAAATCTATAATTTTGATGTTTGCTCATAATTCAATAAAGATTATGGTTGGAGTGAATCAACAGTATACCGTTCATTATTGGCATTTATTGGCACTCCTTAGGCGAAAAGGCTATAGCCAAAATGTATTGAGCGAAAATTCAATAAGCGAAATGGTTACTTATTGGCATTGGCGTTCTTTTGGAGAAAAAAAGCTATAGGCGTAAAGCATTGGACAAAATGGCTACTTATTGGCGATCCCTAGGCTAAAAGACCATAGCCATTGTAATAGATCTCCTTAAGCAAAAATATTTAGGGCAAAAAGCTATTGGAGAAGTCTTCAAAAATTCTATAGGCAAAATGCTTACTAATTGACCATTGGCGCTCCTTAGGCGAAAATATTATAGGAGAAAAGTCTTAGAGGGAATGTCTATAGGAGAAACGCACCCCAAATAAAATAAATAATAGTATTTTACTTTTTACATAATATCCTGTTTTTTTTAATCATTTTTTATGCCTGATATTTTAAATGATAAGTTTTATGCATGATTTCATTTATCAGTTTTATTAATATATGATTAATTGGAAATGTAATGTAAAATATTATTGTTCTAAAAAATATCTATATATGGTAGAATATGTAAATGCTGATAGAAAGAATTGATCATTTAAAATTTATTCTTCTAAAAAAATCGAGAAATTGAGATTAATATTATGTGTTAACCTATTTTTAGAAAATTACCATATAAGAGCAATATCGATAATTTAAGTGTCAAATTGTAAAATATTAATTTAATGGTAATAAAATAACTAAAATGGAATAAAATTAAAATTTGTTGGAATAAAATCAGAAATAAAGATAATAATAGCATCATTTATTGGATTTAAAAAGGTTATAATAAAGTTAAAAACTACCCCGCAATAGAATAATATCATAGAAGACAAATTCTTAGATTCTACTTTTGAAGAAATTCGGACGTTGGAATTTTTGAAAATTATTATTTGAATCAAAATAAATTCTGAGAATAGAGCTTATAGCCATACCTATTTCTAATTCTTCAAAGATTTTATTGTTTTATTTATGAAATTATATTTATTTTATTTGTTTCACCACCTTTATATAGAAGATAATACACCCGTGTTATTTTATTCACTTAACAAATACTGTATTAAAATTCATATAAACATAAATAAAATATATTAAATCATAACGATTTAATAATCGATATTTTCGAAAATATTTTATTCAAGAAGATATTCATGAATATTATCTCTATCCTTATATCTTTTATAGTTTATCATTAGCTCCCGCAATAGGACTTTAAACTTTTTCAATATAGATGGGAAAAGATAGCTTGTGATTGACACTGTTCATAATTTAGCTTTTCTAATCGCTTTAATCTGAGATAAATATAGTTAAGCCCCTAAAAAACATGACAGTTATTTGCCAACATATGATGTCTAATAGCCCTATTTGAGTCGATTTTTAAAAACGGCCCGTTTAAGATTTTAGCATATAAGCCTCGAGATTCGGCCAATAGATGTTTAAATCTTTCTGACAATTATAAGCAGAATATCTAGTCTGACGTAATATTATTGTGGCTAAATATTTAATCTGGCTGTTTTTTAAAATTGACCCAAATCTGGCCGTTTAATATCTTTGTCAACTATTAGCCTTGTAAAAAGTCGAATTCTTATGACTTTGAACTAGAGATGGAATTTTAACATAGGACTTTAATTTGAGCGGCTAGCAGTATAAGTTGGCTAGATCAGTTGGCTTTAGAGTCTGCTTGGCTTCAAAGTCGACTAAAATTCATTTTGAATTGGTTTGCTATTATTGTTATTTCATGAGGAAAACATTAAAAAATATTGAGCCAACTTTATAAACAACTCATCGACTAACTTACATCGCTTATTGAGCTGTTCCACTTGAATTAAATTTTGCCACTTAAAACTTGAATAGAATTCAGGTTAAGTCTCGGTTTAACCTAACAACACAACTAACTACTACAGGAACTGATCAAAAAGAGTGAAAACAAATTGCTGATAAGTTGGTCATTAGTGTTTTTATAAACTTATTTTTATTTTGATTATATTTAAATTTTAACATATTTAAAGCTTTTAAACAATAAAATTTATTCAAATAATATTTTATGTTATTGGTTGTCTCCCCTACTCCCGAAGCATGTGCTCATTCTATATGAATGTATGCATAATATGTTGCCATAATGCAAAATTTAATATGCTCAAAAGTGGATTGCAAAAAAGTTGCAAATTTTAGATGTCCTACTTGCTTAAAACTCGGAATTTCAGATGGAGTCCACTTTTGTTCACAGGTTTTAATAAATATAATGTATATACTTATTATCTTATAGGATTGCTTTCGCCAATCATGGGACTCACACAAGTTACAGCACAAACAGGCAAGTGAGTTTGTTTATTGTTTATATCCCTTTTATTCATAAATTATAGGATCAGTAGAAAATATTAAAGAAAACAATTCCCATTATACTTACTCAGGATTATTAAGACCTTTCCCTTATGTATTTTTAAAAATTATGTTATTTACTTATATTTTGCCTATATAGACCCCTAAAAGAATTGTTCCAGATACAATTGTTAAACCTGACTATGCAACTCACCCAGAAGGTTTACTTGCAATATTTAACCATTTAACTAAATTATCTTTAAACCCATGGTTTACTACAATTTAATATCATTTGTTATTGACAATAATTATCTGAAATTATTTTATTACATTGTTTACGATACTAACAATCTAAGTAAAGTATTTTTGCTAAAATTTAATTCATAACATATTAATAATATATTAAATAATTGGTTTAAATTTATTATTAATTTTAAGTGCTATTTTTTTAGATTAATCTTAATAAATTCATATCAATTTTAATTTCATAAACTATTACTAAATAAATATATACATAAAGTATAAGTCATATTTTAAAATTTATTTTATTTGGTTATAAGCTTTGTTAATATTTCTATTAAATTAATTGATTTGGAAGGTTAAAATAATTCATATAACAACATGACATATTTATGTTCTCATTTAAAATAACCTCAATTTTTTTGACCCAAGCCTGGTCCAAAGTCTGAACCCACATTTATTTTTAAAAGTAAATGCATTTTTATGAAGTGAAACTAATTGATTTGTATATAATTTTTTACTTTGATAAAACGAGAAATCAATATCCTGTTATTTTTTTAAAATTTTTGTATATTTTTTAGGCAGGCCTGGCCCAATTTAAAAAAATTGAGTTCAAGCCTTCTACCCATTTTTTAAATTTTAGGCCACCTAGATGAATTGCAGGGCTCTAGTCACAATCACACATCATATAGACTCAATCAGGGTCGGCAAGCTGGTTAATTGGCCAGTCAAATATAGTTGATTGACTAAAAGTATTGTCTATAAAACAACTTGATTTTTAGATTTTATTTATAAAATTTTATGTTTGTCTGAGAAACATATTGTCTGTATATAGTGTTCTATAACCACTTTGTGGTAAAATACATTTTATTTGATGATTCAATTCTTCCATGATAAGATGACTCAATCCATAACAACAATAATAAGGTGAATAATTTTTTTTATGTTTGTAAAAAAAATTGTTCTAGTTCATTTTGATACTTAAATACGTTTTAGCCTACTTAGACTAAACAGCTTTTGAACTTGATCTTATTTAGGTTTGTTTTAAGAATTTATTGGCATTGTTTTTTCGTTTGCTTTTTAGGCTGTTTAGTAGATACTTAATAACCGTATATTTAATAATAAATCAACTAGGACAAGGCTTTAAAGCTAAGGATTTATACAGAATTTCACAGATATTTTTCTTAAAATAAAAATTTTTGTTGAATCTCCCAGAAGAAATACTAAATCGCTCAGAAATTTTAGCTATTTAAGTATTTTATTTTCAAATTAAGGCTTATTAATTTCTGAGCTTTATTAATCGGTTCTAGTCATGGAAAGGGGTGGGTACAATTGTTTAACATAATATCTTGACATGTGTATGAAATGAATTTGATTACATTGATACTCAACAATCTATTATAAAAATAGATGATACTCAACAACACTCAATGCCACCAGGGCAACTTGGTAGGGTAGGGGGGGGGTTTAATTTTTTTAATTCTATGTCAACATGGGAAGTTAATAAAAGATCAATTATTATACATTTATATAAATGTGAAACAGATCATCAATGATTAATAATAACATATTTAGTCACACGTTTGGAATATTTTTCGAAAACCGCCATTTATTATATGGAACTGGTTTAAACATTTTATTTATATGATACATGCTTACATTTATCATTACGACATAACGAAAAATTTATTAATGATTTACAAAAAAAAAATTATCATAATTAAATTTGGATTTTTTTTAAAAATAATTTAAATAAATTTAATCTTAATAAATAAAAACCCCTGCATCAGACCAATTTTTTCTTCTTTCTGGTTCCACTTATATTTTATGATTTCCTCGGAAATAGGACACAACAATTAGTGATATTTTTTTTAACTTGATGAATAGTCCTTTAATTTATATATGGTTTTTCAAAACTTCAATAATGTAGAGTCCGTTTATAATTTCAAAACTCAAACCATTTACCGATATATATATAATTAATCATAACATTATAAAATTAAAATTATATATTTATAATAAAATATTTTTTTTGTATTTTTATAAATGATATAAAAGGTGTCTCCTTTAGTGAAAATCGTTCAAAATCTTCAGGGGTGATTGAAGTCTTGAACAAAGAAGAAATTACTAAATTGAAGAAAGCATGCAAAGTTAATTGAAATTTTCTTTATTTATTATATATTAACCCCAAAAAACGAATTAAAATCTTAATGCACCCTCTCTTTGCTGCTCTTAACATTAATACAATAGTGAAAGTCGCCAGAGGCCGATCCATCCACAATCCGAAAAAATTTTTCAAAAAAAATATTAGCTGCATTCAGATCGAGTTTAGAAATATTGGAGTATCTTATTTTGGAAAAATAAGATATTTAGATTCTATTTGGTTTCTAAAATTGATCTTTGCAGTCAAATACTTTTTTTTCGGTTATAGAATTGATCTACTTGCATCTGTGATTTTTATGCCCTTTGTCGAAAAGACAATGTTGGCATTGGACTTGAGATCTGCAAAGGCCAGCCCGTTAAATTTTTGCCAAAAGTTTACCCCGGCTTGTAAAAATTTTCCGGCCATCGCATTTTAAATATCTATATCTAATTTTTATGACTATCTATTTCTACACCTTTTTATAAATTAATTGTTATATCTATATTAGACGTCTGCAAAGCCCAATACTTGGCCCATAACGTCTAAAAAAGTTTATTTGGGCTGGGCAAAAGAATTAATCAATATTTCTTCCCTACGTATTTCGAGCCGTTATAGGCCTAGGCCTAAAAAAAATTTGCTACTAAACCGTTTGTAGGATTAAAAATTCTTTTGCAAATCTTTAGCCTGATGTCCTGTGCGAGTCGGACCTTGTACACAACTTGGGTTCGAACGATCATCTGATTTAGTTGTGACACCATTGGAGAGTTGCCATATTATTTTTAAAGTCTGCTTAGATGTCAGTTAGGCACATTGCATGAATAGCCATCAAATGAATTCGGATCAGACGCCATGTGGGTGCATCTATATTCTGGGACATTGCAGGACCTTATTTCCAATTTTCTGTTACAAAAATACTTACTGAAAAAGAAAGAATGGATTAACGCTCGATTTTAAGTGTAACAAAATGGTCTCAATTCTCAGTATTGACATGTCACAATGTCATTATGTATTTTTTCATAGGAATACCTACAGACGCTTAATAATGTTGCTGGAAACACCGTGATAACCTATTATTATTACATGTTCTTGTGGTGACGATGAACACAAGGAATCTCTAAATATAACAATCGCTAAAAATAATAAAAAATTAACTACCACTAAAAAATAATTATTATTGACAACAAATATTTAATAATTAATACAAATATATATTTAAGGGTGATAATATATATTAAAATGAAATAATATTAAGTATGCGTTTTACAAATTGATATTTTTGTTAAAATAGTATTTTAAAAAATTTATTAATTAAAAATATTTAAATGTTAACTTATTATATTTATTTATAATATAATATACTTATTTACTATTTTAGGTTACCATATTATAATACGATATTTATTTTTTCAATTTATAACTACCATATCTTTAAAATAATTAACTCTCAACTCATTATATTCTCAAAATTTTCCGTTTTAATTCATGCTCGGTTGGTCTTATTGACTCATTAAAAGTGAATCAACAAGTTTAATGTCCACAAAATACTTGAACTCGGACAAATATTAAACTTATTGATTCACTTGTAATGAGTCAAGAAGATGAACCAAGCACGAATATCCGGCATAATCTGGTCTTTAAAAAAACAGCTTTATAACCGATTTAATAAAATGAACATGAATTTATCATGGATAAATATTTAAAACTAAAAATAATTTAAAATTTGATAGATCATCAAGATAATAATAAGACTAATCAAATTAATCTAAGGGCCTTGGTGAAACTTTGAATAAGATTAAAATAAGCACGAAGTAAAAAGTAAAGATATTAAATGATTTGCGAGGTCTCCAGAATATAGTGTTGTTAAACGGCTCGATTTTAAAAACGGCTAAACCAAGCCAATATTTTAGCAAAAAAATATTTTACAAGAAAGTTTGGACAATGAGATCATGGCCTAAATTTTTAATTAAAAATTGGCTAAATCGAGATTTTTAACAACACTTCAGATGGCAGATGTCAAATTTAATAGATTGGAAAGTAATTAAATTATTTGT
Organism: Gordionus sp. m RMFG-2023; assembly: GCF_954871325.1. NCBI lineage: Eukaryota > Metazoa > Nematomorpha > Gordioida > Chordodea > Parachordodidae > Gordionus > Gordionus sp. m RMFG-2023. The sequence continues at coordinate 9,714,628 of NC_088775.1, read as the reverse complement.
AGAAAAATATGAAACAACATGGCAGATTTCGAGGTATTAAGAATTATATGTAGTGAGAAATGGTAATTAAAAAAATAAAGAATTACTAGGGAGTATAAACAATCAGAGATAACAGAATAAAATTGATGTGGTTTACCAAAAAGAAGCTTAAAATGGAACTCTAAAAAAATGTCTAAAGAGTCGAATATCAATTAAGGATTTCGAAGCTCATTTGAGATAGACCAAGGAAAAGAGGCGTGACAAAAAAAATATATTGATTGTTGCTATAACATCCATATATGCACGCCGATAAATACCATTTGCAGAGAAATGCAATTTAATTATCAAGAGGTAACACCCGGCAGTAGAGAATACATGATCAGGATATTATTTCTTGTAAGATGCTGTATAAATCAAAAAGGAAGGAAAGAGCAAGGAGGTACAGACATCGTGAGAAATTCGTTGTTCAAGGCGTTAATAAAGAATAACTTAGGGTCGTTAAAAAAGAAAAAAAATAAAGGATGCAAATTTATTGGAACTAATAACACTTATAGGGATTTCTTATTGTTAAAGAGGAAGGATATGTCAAGTATCAACATTATTTTTATTGATATTCAAAAAACATAATTATTATTTGATATATATATTATATATATATCAGAGACCTGCAGGCCCGGCCCTAAACCCGGTTTTAAATTTTTTAAATATACCCGGGCCGGGCCTAAAAATTTTTTTTTAATATATCCGGGCCGGGCCTAAGATTGTTAAACCCGGGCCGGGCCTTAATATTTTTTATACAAATTTTTACATTATGAGTTAATGGTTATAAGATTATATTATATTATAGTTATGATTAATATAATATTGGGTGATGGTTACTGCAAATTTATTCAAAGTATTAATATATTTTTTTATAATTCATATCTAAATTTTTACCAAAACAATCAAATAAAGAAATATCTTAAATAAGCCACAATATTCAAGTATTATTAATATATTTTTTTATAATTCATATCTAAATTTTTTGAATATATTTTACCAAAACAATCAAATAAAGGAATATCACTTCTTGAAGTTTGTAATACCTTTCAAAGCGAAAAAGGAGAAATAAAATTGATTTTACTTAATATAAAGCATTTTTTAATTGAAAAATTTGGCTTACACAAGTATCATTTTATTTCTCTTTTTCTCTGTCCCAAATTCAAGCAATTACGTATATAGTCAGGGACAGATCGCAAGATGACGGAAAACTATATAAAAGATTATACTAAATTAGAGGCTCAGGAAGTAAATGAAATACCATCGACCAGTCAAATTACGACTGTTGTTAAACAAACTGAATCGTTTTATGACAAATGGGTCGATGGTAATTCTGGTAATATGTCAATACCCGATGATGAATATTATAATTACATAAATAAAAAAATAGATGAAACATTTAAGGTGGATAATTTGTTAGAGTGGTGGGCGGCTCATCAAAGCGAATTTCCAATTTTAGCAAAATTGGCAATTCCTGCTTCAAGTGCTAGCTGTGAGCGGAATTTTTCTACTACAAGAATTCTTGAAGAAAGAAGAAGTAATCTTCAACCTGAAATGGTAGATATGCTTCTCTTTCTTCATGATAATTTGTGAATTTTTAATATCTTTCTTGAGTATAGAGTTTTGTCAATCATGCTGGTTTTTTACTTTGCAAACTGTCAAATATTTATTATATTTACCTTGAGTCATGAAAGTTTTTAATCCAACATTTTTCATTATTTTTTTTTACAATATTATATAATACAATTATCTTCTTTTGTTAAAAATTTATATTATAAAATAAATTATATTAATATTGTGCAATTAGATTATATTTTCAAAATACTATTTATTATACATGCATTTTTTTAAATAGCGATCTATTTTTATTTTATATCAAAATATTTTCCATTAAATATTAGTTTTATTATTTTTAAATGCAATATAAAATTGAGTATATGCTCAAAATATTATTAACATTTTTATGAATATTTGTTTTATTTATATAAATGCAATATAAAATATAGTATATGCTCAAAATATCTATTTTTATAAATAACAGTTTTATAATTTTTATAAATTCAATATAATATTCTCAAAATATTACCTTTTTACATGTATTTTTTAAATAATAAGCGATAATACTCGCTGAAAAATATGGTAAAATACCTCATAGGTGAATTTTTGTATATACCAGGTCGAATATAATTTTAAAAAATTCCGGGCCGGGCCTTAAATTTTTAAATCCGGGCCGTTCCGTAAAAATTTTTTTTTAAAAATTCCGGGCCGGGCCTTAAATTTTTAAATCCGGGCCGGGCCGTAAAAAATTTTTTTTAAAAATATCCGGGCCGGGTCGTGCAAATGGTACCTCTGCAGATCTCTGATATATATAGACCAATTTATGCTTGAAAATTTTTTAAATTTTTTGAATATATTAAGTTGGATATTTTAGAGAAATATTGTTATAAATTTAGAAATAAATAATATATTGTAATTTTGTGTTTTGAAATAATAAATTTTTTAATATTTTAATATTTTAATAATTCCTATTTAGATTATAAATTTTTTAAATACTATTTTAACAAATTATTAAAAATGTAAAACGATTTGAAATTATATAATTAAAATATATTATCACCCTTAAAGTATTTATTTGTATTAATTATTTAATATAACTATTTGATATCTATAATATATTTTTTTTAGTGGTTGTTATTCTTTTTATTATTTTTAGCGATTTAGAACGGGAACCAAACGACATAATCCCACATCATAAATTGGTAGCCATCTTTGGTAATTTCATTAGGAATCAAATTGGTAACCTACTTATTTTTTTTAGCAATTTTTGATTTAGCTATTTAGAACTGATACCGGGCATCAGGTCCCGTGACCAGAACATGATCTTGGAAAGACGACCTAGACAATCTTGGAAGAATTTGAATATTTATTATGATAGGATCATAAATTATTAGTGGAAACCTAAAATAAACTTATTTTATGCATAAATAAATATCGATCAAAGATGTGCTCATACCAAAAAAAATTGTTATTAATATATTATATATTAAGGGGGGGAGGGTAAAGATATAAGTTATTTATCAATATTATAATTATTTTTATTCATCATTTAGATTAATTTGAATAATAAGAAGGTAACAGAAAGGAAATTAAATTAACAATAATCTTTAGGCTGGGTTCATACTTGGGATCATATCGACACTATAAAAGCTGATCGATTATTAAAATATGTTAATAAGATTAATTTTTAAAAATTATTATTAATCCTATTTATGATAATAATCTAAGAATTATTGTTTTTAATAAAGAAAAATTGATCTAATTAAAAGATTTTTAAAATCTCTTAGCTCTTAAATCTTGTCGGATCGGATCCCACTATGAATGCAATCTTATCTTCTTTCTCGTCTAAAAATTTATACACGTAATAATTTATATATATAAATTCATAGTTGACCAAAAAATAAATATTTTTATTTACGAGAAATAATTATCATTTTGGGGTTATCGGTTGAAATTTAAAAATTTGACAGATACCTGACGATATCATGGGGATAGGTCGTTGCTAAAAACGGCTCAATTTCCCTTATTTTAAAATTTAAGATTTTTGTTATAATAATATCAACCCGAGATTTCGTTAATATATGTCCAAACTTTTCTGCCCATTATGGGCAAAATTTTCAGGCTCGCGTAATATTTTTTGGCTAAAATATTGGGTTAGTCTTTTTCAAAAAATCTAACCTCTAATAACACTAGCTTGGCATCAGTGCATCATATCTTAAGTGTTATTAATAAATATTTCTTACAATTTAATTTATAATCAATTTTCATTATGTAATTTATAATTAGCTAGGTAGGGAGGTTTTAGATGTGGCAGCCAAAGCCATCAAAGTTGGAATCACTACTGACGAAATCGATCGACTAGTACACCAGGTAATTAATTATTTTCCTACATTTTTCGTCTAAATTAAATTTTTTTTGTTCTTGATTTGAACTCTTGTTTCTAAACTGGTAATAGGCAATTTATAGAATAAAGACTTCTTTTTTTAAAAAAACCCTCATTTAAAACAAGGATCACATAAAATTTTGAACAATTTAAAGTAGGGATGTACCGATATTTTATATCGGATCGGAGCGGGCCGATATTTCGCCCATTTTAAAATATCGGTTATTGGCAAATATTATAAAATTTTCCGATCCGATATAAAATGGCGCTTTTAACAAAATTAAAAAAAAGTTATATCTAAAAATCCATTTATTTTTATAAATAAAATCGGAATATATTTTTATGCTTAATTATATTAATAGTAATAATTAGTTAATAAACATTCTGCAATATAGTTATTTTTTTTCGCATTCTGTTTAAAAAAGTGTTCATTAATCTCTTCAGAATCTGTTTTTAGTGATACTAGTGATATTAACAGTCCCCATCACCGCAGACCGATCTCTGATAAATTGGAAATTTTGGTATTTCTAAAAAGAAATCGTCGATAAATTAATTTTATATATTAATTTCAAATTTCAATATATTTGTTTATTACTAATTATGTAAATAGATTAATGTTATTACTTATTATATAAATAATTGCAATTGAATTGAATATAAACTATAACTGATCATTATAATATATTTAAATGACATATGTTATGGTATGGTAAAATTATAGATGTTTTACTAATAAAAAGAATATTAAAAATTAAAACCGGTATCTTTGCAGAATACAAAATTAGATATGATATCGGATCGGTTATCGGCCGATATCAATTAAATATCTGGAATATCGGATCGGATCGGCCTCCAAAAAGTGGTATCGGTACACCCCTAATTTAAAGTATTTTAGTCATGTAATTACTCCCCTTTAATCCGTTTTTGCCGGCTAAAAAAATGGCGAAACCTTACTTTTTAACCTGAAACGACTTACACCTTATCCTCGAGGAAATAAATTCACTCATGTCTCAATGCCTAACCAATTATTTTTATATCTACACGCCTCTGCAAATAGAGCATAAAGCTTATTTTTTTAGCCATTATCCAACTAAGTACGCATAAATTAGTCGTGATTGAGACCAGTTTCTAGCTCGATTCTTGTTCCTTTTTTCTGAATTCAGCTTTTTGAGCTCTATTGCATAATCAAATGTCATTTTTTCTTGGATAAAAATATACATAATTTTAATATAATATAAAATATATTTATCAAGGCATGTATAGAAAGAGATTGTTATCCTTCCCCTTTGAACTATTACAAATATCCCAAATCTTGTTGCACGTAAATTAATTATTTTTAAATAGAGGGATTTTTAAAAGAATATATTTATAAATTTAGATCAGTAAATGAAATCATATGCCATGGTATACCTGATGAAAGACCTTTAGAAGATGGTGACATAGTAAATGGTATACGTTTATTTTTTGAAATAATCAAATAATTAATATAAATTTTAAAATTTGGCCAATCGAATATTTGGTTTTTATTTAGAGTTTTAAGATTAAAATTTTGATTTCATCTTTAAAGATTTTTTTGTACATAAAAAAAAATTTACATATCAAAGATTTTGGCATTTTTAAGGTAAAATTTGATCAAAAAATTTCTCTTCAAGATTTTTTTTCATTTTGTTTTATTATTCGTAAAAGACGAATTGGAATTTTTCTTATTTTTTGTTAGGAATTTTATTTATGGAATTAAACAAAGAGAAAATACTAATTTTTTCGTTTAAAACTTTTCTTTTTATGTAGTTAATAGTTAGTAATACTTAAAAAAAAATATCAACATATAATCTATTAAAACATTATTTAAATAAATGGTTTATTTGGAACGGATCAAAAAAAAAAATTTTTCATAGTTGTTACCTATGAGCCTATTTTTTTAAATGTCTAACTCAATATTTTAAGCCAGAAAAATATTGCCTATGCCTTGAGATTTCTTTAATAGATGTATCAACCTTTTTGCCATCTATGAGCAAAATCTCCAGGTATATGTAATATGTTTCTTAATATTATATTATAAGTTAGCCATTTTTTAAAAAGTTGGCTCAAATCGAGCCATTTTACAATACTAGTTACTAGGCCTACTCAAATACGAGTCGAATAGTGAATGACAGATATATCTTCCGAAAACTTATCTAGATACAAATTCGGGTTTAAAGATGTATCTGTATCGATACAATTTTATTCTATTTTTTGTAGTATGTTTTATTATTCGCAGGGATACGAATATTAAATAGTATATTTTATTATTCGTATGGATACTAATAGTAAACTATTCAATTCATTCAAAAGAATCTTACGGATAATTTATTATTCGATTATAGACTTAGTAGTTACTATTGGAATTCCTTTTTTTAGAAAAAAATATTTCTAATGTATACAACAACTCTTAATATTTTTTTTTATATATATACATATATAACAAGTTGACATAACGGTATATCACGATGGTTTTCATGGCGACTTGAACGAGACATTTTTTGTGGGAAATGTTGACGAAGCTAGCAAAAAACTGGTTAAAGTTACGTACGAATGTTTGAGCAAAGCTATAGAACTAGGTAAAATTTTTTAAAATTTTTCTTAAAATTAAACTATTTTATTACGCCTATGCTTTTAGATCAAGATGTGGGAGATGAAAACGATTTTATTTTTGTTTCAGCTATACATAATAATTATAATTACTTGACATTTTACAAACAGATATCTTTTAAAATATTTGATTTTCTTTATATTTGTAAATGTTTAAATTTTACTTTTTTAAATGTATTTTAATTAAAAAAGATATGGAGGATTCATCTTTAATATGAATAAAAATATCACATAAATAAGATTATGTAAAAATTTCATTATTTGGTCATATAAAATTGAAGATTTTTCAAAAAATGAAATCAATAAAATATGAATTATTTTAATACAGCATTCGATTTATACAATTCTTTTTACAGGCAAATTTTAATTAAAATTAAAGATTTGAAAGGATGGGTACCTTAAATATAAATATTTAATAACTTACAAAAATTATCCTATTTTATATCGATTCTATGTGATTTTAACTAGCTCTTACACAACAGTTGGCCTATCACTGTTTTTTTACAAAAAATTGTATCATATATATAAAATAAAGTCAAGCCCGGTGTTAAATATAGAGACATTGGGAACGTTATACAAAAAATAGCTAATCAAAATGGTGTTTCGGTCGTTAAAAGTTTCTGCGGACATGGAATACACAAGTTAATATTTTGAACTCCCATTTAGGAAATAATTAATTAATGCTTTCTCCTATTTGTTATGCTGTCTTGAAATATCATATAAATCGACATTTTACTTTTTATGTTTATTGTTTAATTTACTATAGAGTTTTTCATACATTACCCAACGTGCCTCATTACGCAAGTATACGAATAGATTTTACTTTCTTATTTTAATTATTTATTACTTAGGAAGGACCGGACCATTAACATTCCGGTTCTCAGGTTTTAATTTTAAGGTTGGTTTGTTCCATGCTGGTTTTTTAAAACAATCGGTTCTTTTCAATTCGCTCCGGTTTTTTTATAAGAATTGGATTTTTTTTAATCGACTCCCCCCCCCCCCCATAATGCTATAAAATTAAAACAATTTTTACTCAATTTGTTCTGGGGTTTTTATAAGAATTTTAAAAAAATTTAATTGACTCCCTAAAATAAAAATAAAGAAAGCAAAGTTGATATCTCTATTATATTATAAAACATAAAATTAATTCAACTTATTTTGGGGTTTTTATAAGAATTGGATTTATTTTTAAATTGGCTCCCTAAAACATTTAACAAAAATTAAAGTAAGCAATGAAATAAATAATAAAATTATTAAGTAAATTAAACACAACCAAATTTGTACTATTCATTTTTTTTAATTAGTACGAATTAATGAAATATATTCGAAAAATTTTAAATCAGCTTTAAAGGTCGAACTATAACTGGGTTTTACGACTTGTTATAATGGTTGGGTTCTTTCTTTTTATTATTTTCCTAAGGCTAATCTACAGTTTCCGTCATTTTTTTCGACACAGCATCAGGATTTAATTTAATTATGATAGTCACGTGATTTATTTAGTTATAATGTCAAATTAATTTTTTTTAATTAGAAAATAAAACGACGGGTGTTATGCAACCTGGCCATTCCTTCACCATAGAACCCATGATTAATCAAGGTATGTTAAATTCATAATTTATTGAAATTTACTTTCTTATTCTCATTCTTCCATATTTAATCTTATTATTAAAAGGCACTTGGAGGGACATTATTTGGCCAGATGAATGGACGGCCGCCACTCAAGATGGTAAAAGGAGTGCACAGTTTGAACATACGTTATTAGTAACTGAAACGGGTTGTGAAATTTTAACCATTCGTAATGACCCTGTTTTTAAATCTCAACCACATTTTATGGATAATTTATGAAATAGAAAACGTATCTCATTTATTAAATATTGAACACAGATTATAAAAAAAATTAATTTTTATAGTTTGTAACATTAATTGGATTCTAAAAAAAACTTATTTTTGTGATTTGATTGCATTTTATATTAAATAAAGCTTGTATTGTTTTCATACTAAAAAATTGGTTGAATTAAAAACGCGCTATATTTCATTGAACTATTCCAAATCCCATCGATATACATGTCAAAAATATTACCTAACTTGTTTATTTTGTGTGTAGCATATATTTCAAGCGTTTTACTAAAATTATATTAGTGATTTATATCTAGGCCTATGTGCTTGTGCTGATGAAACAATTGGCAGCCGGTGTTTAAACAGTGGCTCGCGAAGCGCCACCATCATCAAGGGTGGCACGAATCACAATAATATTTATTAAATTATTACTTTATAAGTGCTAATTAAATTTTTTAAATTAACACTAAAAATTTTAAATAAAAAAATTATATAACGTGCTCTAGTAATACTACATTTTATACTTGATTTAAACGAATTATAAATTTAATTTTAGTAAAGAATTTTAATTTAACTACCAATAGAGAAACCTTTATCACTATGTGTACAAGTTATTAGAACGTTAAGATTTTTTTGAAGTGTGGAAGGAATTGGATATTGGTTTCTTTCCTTTCCAAAAATTTAGAACATCGACCTGTAATGACATTTTCCGATAAGATGAGTCTTTTTTGAAGTTATAGTAGAATCAATTGTATTTTATATATCCCCCTGGCTTCCATTTTCTAGATACTAATCTAATACTATCCTTAAACCAACACTTAGTAAATTTATGAAATAAAAAGCGTAATTATATTACCGATTAATAACAAAATCTTTGAGCTTTTATTGAAATGAAATAACCTGAGATATCATTATTTTATTTACTAATGGATTTTTTCCCACTTCTGGAGGTAGGCACTTTTTATAATGAAAGAAAGTCATTGTTTTCTTAGACATTGAAAGCGATATTGATAGCTCATACACTAGATCTAATGTATTGTTTGAAAATTTATGTAAACCGTCATTAGAGGCAAAGCTATAATTATATCTACAAATTTATTAATAAGCATTTGTATAAATTCATGTAAATTATCTAGCATTAAATTAACAATATTTTGTCACAATCATACCACCTCCGATTATTAGCTTGTAGTAATTTTTACATTCAAGAATAATAGTTTATATTTTAAAAAATAATATAAATCAGAAACAGGCCCAGCCTGACCACGGTACTCGGGCCGTACTTTATTTTTTCTAATATGGGCTGCCCTATTAGAAAAAATAAAATAATCGCTATTAACTAGAATTATAAATACATTTTAAAAAAAGCTTGACCAGGCCTGGCCGAAAATTTTTTTTTAAAAAAAACGGAATGGGGGTACCTCTCCAAGTTTCTGATATAAATGCATAAGATATTTACGGAAATAATTTATATACAATTGAAAATCAAAGTATTTTTTAAATCAAAACTTCTATTTGTTATCAAGTTTACATTCTTTAAATAAAAAGTTTTTTCATTTGTGCAAGTGCTATGGATATGGAATCAAAATATAAAATGTTAGGTTACTGATGAAATAAACTTATTTGACTTAAAGGTTAGTATTGCTGATCAGATTATTTTAAGTTACAAATTTATATTTTATTTAGCCAATAAAATATTACCTCTAGTTGTTAAGATACATTTAAAATGGATATTAATACATCTCCTGAAAACGTATATAGATATAATTTTCATCTACTCATACAAGGTTCACTGTTCTCGAATAGAAACAGCATAATATAAGTAAACAATGATATATTTTGTAATTCGATCACCATATAAATAATAAAAAAAGTAATTATAAATAATTTTATTATTCTTCCAAACAAATTTCATTTAAAACGAGATTAAAGGATTAAACTTATAATTTATTCATTTAAAGAATATCTATAAAATTATTTTAAAAATTCTAAGTAAATTTATGTTTATATAATTTTTTGTATCATTGGTATTGTTATTAATAATTAATAAGGGTCATCACTAAGCAAAGATTCACCTTTAAATGATAAAAATATCCTTCACAAATGGGGAAAAAAAAATTATTTTTATTTAATCTGAATATTTTTTAAATATACTTTTATAAGAGTATCTAGATACAGAAACAACTCTGCTTACAAGATTTTAGCAAAGGTCAGCAGCAGGGTTATGAAATCTCATAAGCTCTAAAACAATAACCTCTCATAAGCTCTAAAACAATAACCTATCTGATTTTCATATATATCAATATCTATTTTGAAGATTATCTTTAAATAAGTTTTATGCCTAGAACAAACTTTATGGATATATATTAATTTTATTCATTTAGGATAAATCTGAATTCTATGGATATATTAAAATAAAAATTCTATTAGTTAAATAATTAATCTGACCCCTTAAAATTTTACATATGCCAAGCATGAGAAGATAAAATAGCTCTTGTTACTTTTAGCAATTATCACAAAAAGGTGCTTAAAGAATGAAAATTTTTTTGAGAGATTGCATTTAATACTAGTATAATATTTTGTGATACAAATATTAAAAATATTGGGTTCTATAATATATTTCTGCAAGATGGCTTTCGATGAGAAACATTTTTTAGGCCATTTGACAAGCACTTAGAATAGGCTTCTCTAATCATGTACATATAGTGAGATTGAATTCTTTTTGGTTTGTGAGTGGAGGGATATCTCCTATTCACTAAAACACTGGATATGTGACTGGTTTGATGTCATAAAATGACCCTTATGTTATCTCACTATGGTGTCTAACATTGGGAGATATAATATAAATGAATCCCAGAAAAAAAAACCCAAAATTTTTTTCAAATTTACTTAAGATCTAATAATACCGGTATATTTTTATTTGTATTTAATAAGGTAGACAAATTAGTATTTTAGAAAAAAGTATAATTTAATAAATTATATACATAATAATAATTTATCAATAAAATAAACAGATCTTATTGCAAATTTAGTCTACTTAATATAGTAATTAAGGATATTGTATTTATTACTATAGCAAAATTTTTTACAAAAATAAGTAATACATGGGTTATTTTTTTTCTCCAGTACCAATTTGAACATCAGCATTTTTTCTTGTTTAAGCACTGCGATTTTGTTTTCGATGTCAAACTACCTACACGCCATTGTTCAAGTTTGGTTTCATCGGCAGCCACCTAGCATTTCATTTTTTTAATCAATACCCTGATTGATGGGAGTTTATTCACAACAAGATTAGAAAATGGATGATTTGAATCTTCGCATTATATAATTTATGAGTTCATTGAATAGTGCTCTGATTCAAGTTTGTGGAGGAAATCTAGGCCCAATTCGACCTATCTGGGATTGAGAATTGCTTCTTGTGATCTCCCTTGAAACTCAATTGACTTTATTGAAATATTCAAGAATATCCTTACCATTGCTCAGAGTAACAGATCTAAGGAATGCCATTGCATTGCCCATATCACATAAAGGAACAAATGCTAAGCCATCCAACATGCCACAAAAGAAGCTTAGGGCTTCATCAGTTCTGTATTGGCTTTCCAGACATAGCTTTTTAATTTTTCTATGGGTACTTTGACACAAATGGTAAAAGCATCCTCTGATTATGATGTGATTCCCTAATTGAAAAAATAAATATAAATAATTTAACATATTAATAATCATACCAATGACAGTTTTAACCGCACTCATAGCACTTTTCGAAATCCATGTATATATATATAATGGATCAGGAAATAAATCCTGTTCTTGACATTTAGGCATTACTTTGAATATTTTTTCGTAAATATTTTGTGTTTATTTTTGGAGTCTACTAGCTGTTAATGATTGTGGCATTCACTTATAAAATTATTTATCAATATTAATTATTGCTAGGTTATACTAAAAAAATTAAGTGAAAATTGAGAAGAAGAAAATTGAGAAAAGGTCAGAAAAATAAAGATTAACAATGACTTAAAGCAAAAATGGGAAGAAAATAATAAATTGAGAAAAAAATTTAAGAAAAATTGACAAAAATTTTTTTTTTATAAATAACGATTTTCCTTTTTTTTAAATTTTTTTTTCCATGGGGTATTTTCTCCTATTACCAATATAAATACACCAATTATTAACAAGAGATTAGTCAATAAAATATTTAGATATTAACCAGATATTGTTAATAAATAAAATTGTATGTTTATTAGAATGTAATATATCAAGATAAGTTTCCCTTTTCATTGATGATATAACATAAAAACATTTTGCTGTAGACCAGAGATATGATTTTAATTCTATAAATATTAGTATTTTAATTATTGTAAGATTATAATTCTTAGTTATTAAATTTTCCAAGGGGTACATTATATAAGTAATAAAAAAAATAACATTTGATAACTTAATTTTATATTAGTTTTATTAATACTTAAGTTTACATATGATGTTTGATAAACTTAACTTCGAGGTTTGTTTTTTAAGAAAATTATTTAATAAAATAATTGCAGGTATAAAATTTAATCTAACTTTTTAAAAATGTAACTTTTCAAATAATACACTTTCAAGATATTTTTATACTACGTAATAAAAGATTAAAATTTCAATCATAAATTATGTTGCTAATTATAATACTAATGCAATTATAAAATTGAAGATTTAACATATGAAAAGTAAAGATGTAGGGTAATCTTATTTCACTAATTTTATGAAATAAACCATGAAAATATTTAGAGTTTTATAAATGTTCCTGATATCAAGTAGAGTTAATTTAAAAACTAGATATATAACAGGATAAATTTTACAAATAAAATTATTTATTATCTATAAATAATAATTTAAATATATATAATATATCAAGTTAATGACCACCATAAGATTCAATAATATCTTGATATGGTTTTATTTTTTCTGCAACATTTTTTTTAGCTTTGACCAATATTTGCTAAAAATTTTAATAAAATTACATTGTACAAATGAATTTACTCTCTCTTTTTTCTTTTTTTCATAATATCTTTTTCCTTGAGATATACGTTTAGTTTCTAATGTTTCAATAACTTTTTGATACTTCCAACCTACCTCATGAGATAATCTGCTTAATTCACAAAACTAAACATAAAGATGATTATATATTTATGTAATATATAAATGTGTCAGATACAACAAAAATCATGATTTTCATATAATGTAGGTAAGGAAATTTTTTCATCACTTTTAAAAGTATTATATTACCCTTCTTCCAGGAATTAATTTGATAACTCTCAATGCTGAGGGAATTACTCTTCTTTTACATTTATTATAGAGTGGGGGAATTCCTTCAAAAGCTTTTATTCTTTTTAAAGCATCACTACCACGATGGGTTTTATGGGGTAGCATACCTAAGACAAAAAAAGTAATACTAATGTAATATAAAAATTATCTACCTCTAATGGTTCTTAGAAGAATTTTGCTAGGTGCTCTAAGATGAAAAGGGCCCCTGGCAGGATTAACATTACATCTTTTACGCAAAAATGCAAGATATTTTACTAAAAAAAAATTAAATAAACCCTAATATAAAGTTTACATTTATTTCTAATAAATTTCCCAGATATATTAATCTTTTCACATCTAACGACAACTACCTTTTGCCCTAAATTAATTTTAAGAATAATGAATTATATATAGTAACCTTGAAGCGCATGTTTAGCTACAATAGTTGATAATCGGCCTAAAAGATGGCCTTTCCCATCTATAACTAGGGGCTAAAATATGTTTAGATTTATCATAAAATGATTAAAATACTTGTCCATAAAAACTCATTTCAGGATGTAAATGGATGTTCTCAATTTATAGACGGAGGAAAATAGAATTTTTTTATGCAACAATTTATAAAAATAAACTTATATATAATAAGTGTTATTTTAAAAAATTCAATGAGTTTTTATGGCTAGAAAATTTGGGGTGCATATCTGGAAAGTAAATAAAGTGATTACTGATTTTGAGTTTAAAGATGTGGCTGTTGCATATTGGAAATATATATGGGAAATATAGAACAGGTAAGAAGTCTATTATAAGACATAATTAAAGCAGTCGAATTCTAAAATTATAAAAAGTTAACTCTACATTCAAAGATGTTAATTAATTTTGAGATCCTATCCAACTTTTATATAAAATGTTGAAATATAGTTTTGTTGCTTGGGACTTTATGAAAAGTTATAATCATTCGTTAAAGATATTTCTAATTCATTTTTTGTTTATTTTATATTTTTGTTAAAATATTTGGTGCAATTTAATTGAGAGGGTGTGAGGGGGAGTGGAGAAATTAAAATTTACTGGAATAATTGACTTAAGAGAAGTAGGACTCTCATCAACATTGCATTATATAAATATCACAAATAAATATATTATTTTTGATCACACTCATATGAATTTAAATATATATCTTAACAAATTATGTTATTCGGTAGAATTTAAACGTGTCACGGTCACAGTGTCACAATTAAAATATATACTTAAAAGAGGGCCATCGATTACAGAGTTAAATATATGAACGATAATTATTGAATTTGAAAAAGAATGTATTCCTCATTTTATAATAAAAGTATCGCGTTGCTCGTCACTCATAGCTAAATGTAATATTTAAAAATATAAGAATGTTCAAAAAACCTTATTGAAAAATTATCAGAAGAATCTTCAAGGTCTTCATCGAATATTTTTTATCGGTTTGATTTGTTTGTATTTGTCAAAATCTTTTCCTAACTTAACTTCAATTTTTTTTATATGTGTAAAAAAATGTTTCATACTTGAACTAAGGAGCTAAATTATCTTTAACTGAAGAAATAAGTAATATTGAGTACTGACTTATATTGTTTATAAAATATAATATTAGATAGTATAAATAGCCTAAATTTTTTAATAAAATTATGTGTTGCTTGGCAAAAAAATTAATGGGTTTAGGCAGACAAATTGGTCTGAAACACGTCTAAGCAGGCCAGGCTTTGCTGACCTCTACATCACTTACTGCATATATCTACTTTAAAAAACTTATTCGATTCGTGATGGTTGCCCAAATTTATAAAATTTTCCAAAATATATATAAAAATCTCACATTCTAAAATATAAAAATACCATGCATGGCCAAAAAAGAAATTCAAAATTCCCTCTTTCTGTTTTTATAAGAATATGTAAATATCATATCTTTATTTGTTGAATAAATTATTGTCCTGCCACTTAATAAGAGCTTTTTCAAAAAATTTTGCTATATTTTATTAATATTTGAAAAATAAATCTATGAATTATTGGCGATATTGTTTTCCTTCTCGATTGGTTCAAAAACTTAAAAAGCATGGGTTTTAAATGAAATATAGTTGTGCTTATTTCAATGATGAAAATTGAATAAACAAATTTTATAAATGATTAAAGACTCTAATAAAGAATTAATAAGTAAAAATTGTCATATTCTAAAGTCATCAAATATAGCTTGAATATGTTTAAAAATAAGGATTTGGTTTAAAAAATGATATAACCTAAAATGAATTAAAATGTTGGAATTTATTTGACAATAATTTCAAATAATGAAGAAATCAATTATTTAAAAATATCGGTAAATTTATTATTTTATTCATAGCATTATTATTTATAATACAATTTTAAGTAGTTTAAAAAACACCTGATATTTATAAAATATTTATTAATCTTTTGGCATTAATGATAGAATAGTTGTAAGTAAATTAATAATGAGTATATAAAACCTTTTTCCAAAAGGCTCTGGAAATGGGGAAAACTTATTAATAAAAATTGAGATTGATATAATATTTTAGATCTTTGTAGTTCAAAATTGGGTGCAAATTCATTATTTTTAAAAAGTCCCCATTCCAATTATGGGCCCATGAGATGATAAGAAAAGGAATTCTTATTTAATAATCACAAAAAATGGGAGAGATTTCTTAAATATTTAATATAGTGAATAGACCTCTTAAAATAATTAAAACTGTGATACAGGTTTTATCTAACTTATATACTTTTTCCCAGCCATGGTAATTTTAGATACATAGAAAAGTGCATTGATATTATTGCATTCAATATAAGAAATTTTTTGGAGATAGGTTATATAATTTCATTATTAAAGTAGAACAATTAATTATTTTATTTTTACAATTTTATTATTGATATGGACAAAAATAAATCATGATTTAGGACTCTATATTAAATTTCTGATAAATTTGAGCAGATAATTGATATTTATCAAGCTTAACATTGGCAAGTTTTATATCATTTTCAATCTGTAATATTAAGCAATCTATTATATAATTATTATTTATAAAGTAAAAATAATTTAACCAATTGATGTAAAATTTCTCTCTTCACGTATGTAATCTATAATAGCAACTTTCAGTAAGCTCCCATAAAAATCTGTAGGAAAATCATGTAGAATGTGAGTTTCCTTAAAATATTTTGTGTTTGATTATATAAACACTTATAAGATATGATTATTTTATGTTTAGAGCTGATCATAATTAAATTTCTTATAAACAAAATTAAATTTACAAATGATCTTTGAGTATTTTGGAAAAAGGGACAATATCCTAAGTTGGCAACCATTCTATATATCTTATTCTCAGCATCTAGATTTGCAAAGCCAAAGTATACACCATTTCTTAAGGTTTTTGGAAGAGATTCGATTGCATTTTCAGAAAAATTAGCTAAATATATATTAAAATTTTCTATATATGAGTGATATAAACCGGTAGGATATCCTAATTGTTTACTTCCTCTGCCAAAACCTTTAACAACTAAACCTTCTAAAAAAATTGGTTCGATCAAATACATAAATGTATCGATTACAATTTATAGAAAACATCATCTGTTTTTGAATGACACAAATTTAAATAATCTTTTGATAATATAGTAACCTCCACTAGTTTCATTGAATTTTTTATATTATTCTGGCCTTGCCGAAAATGATGAAATTTGTGCTAAAAACATGTTAGAATTGCACTAAAAAATTGCTACCCTCGTTATTTGCGGGCGAAATCGCGGCGACATATCAGCTGATCGCTTGCAGCGATTTTCATTCTTAGTGCAAATTTAATATCTTGGCGATTTTAAAAATATTTAATTATTTTTTCCATCAAATTATTATTTTTGTGCAATATGATGATGAAGAAGAGAATATTAAACCTTTTAAATATTAATAAAAGGAAAGAGGGTGAATTTTACATCCTCTTTCTGAGATTCTTAAAAAATATGTATCAATTTCATAATTAGAGGAGAATGAAATACGTATTTATTTATTCTATTTTATCTTTAATTCTATTTTAAATAGGAAACTTCTTATTACATACTAAAACATATAAAATATGTTTACACACCAGCCTAATTTTATTAAATATCCTATGACTAGAAGAAAAATGCATGGTTTGTCTTTGGTAATAGTAAAGTACTTTATCAATTATATAAATTTTTATCTAGGTATTTAGCCACTGGCTATAAATAACCTAGCTTAACTTAATCCTTCAAGTGGGGATTTTAACAATCCAAAAAAATATTAGGACCATATGCCTAGCTAAGTGACAAACTTTAGTAAGTAATCATATTATGCCACCACCTACTTTCACTGACTTTGAGAGGATAACAAAAAATTTCAAAAGAAAGTGAACTTACCTAACTATGCCAGTAACCCTTTATTTATACATCATTTTTTATTATAAAAATAAATAAAATTTTATTTTATATATTTTTTTTTAATTGATTTTACATTTTATAGTGATATTTTATATTAAATATTTCATAATAATAGTTTGCTGACACCACAAACCTATATTATAAAAAAAAATTATGTTTTAAAAATATATTTTTATTATAATAAATTTTTCCTTATTTGAATTTTATATTTTTTAATTTGTTAAATAGTGATATTTTAACAAAAATATATTTACCTTTAATATAGTTCAGTAGGAATATGTCACTAAATACAATTGTATATAATATAGCTAATAAGTTATCTAAATTTAAGAACTTTATTAGAAATCATAAAAAAATAATTCTATTAATATAATATATACAAAATTATTTAATTTATATATTATTAATGAGTAAAATAGTAAATAACATTAAAAATTTGATTATTTTTTACCATAATAATTTTGTCTGTTTTATTTTTCTTTTTTATCTTCTAATTTTAGTAGATTTTTAAACATATCTCTTTTAAATTTTTTTGATAAAGAAAATAGTAAATTTAAATTACCAACTGTATTCCCCTTTCTATTAGGAGATTTATAAGAACTACAAAATTCAAAAGAGATATTCCATGTAAATAATATACAAGTTTAATTAATGCTGGACTATGAAGAATAATTACATCTCCAAATGTATTGTATCTAATCTAGTTTTACAGTATCATCGAGGTTAGTTAAATATTTTGTGTTTATTATATAAGCATATATAGTGTTACAGAATATATCATTGCTGTTTTATCTATTTTCTCTAAAAATATTATAATTTAATTCATCATCTTATCTTGATTCATAGGTTTGATATCTTCAGAAAAAGTATTCATTTCAAATAATGAGCAATTTAATATTTTATTTTAAAATTAGGCTAAATCAAAAATAATTTGGCTATTCTACCAAAGGCAGTATTTAACGAATCAATATTTCAAAATCATTCGATAAACACAAAATGATTTGTATTTTTAAAAAAATCGCTGTAAATAGCTTATTTTTTAAAGATGATAGCGAGGATATCTGTAAATTTACCATTTTGTTTCTAGAAAAGTTTTCGACGAAATGTCTACATTCAAAATATTTATATGGTTAATAGTTGAATGTAAATGTTACAGATGACCTGAACTTAAAGAATCAAAAGACTTGTCTAATTCTGAGATTTGTATGACTTATTATAATTCAAACTGGAAAAACTCATTTAAGAAAAAATTATCTTGTTTACTATCAAATTTTTCTGCTTCCCCAATTTTATATATTTGTAACCTGTTCCTACTACCTCATTTACTGCCAGGGTCATTCATGAGCAAAATAGGTTAATAAAAACAAGACTTATTAGTAGTGTTGTTAAATGGCTCGTTTTGAGCCGATTTTTAAAAACGGTTAACTTAATATTTTAGCCTAAAAAATATTGCCTAAGCCTAGAGATTTTGAAAATATATGTATAGACCTTTGTTACTTCTATGAGCAAAATCTTGAGGCTTGTGTAATATTTTTCTGGATAAAGTATTGTGTTAGCCGTTTTTAAAAATTGGCTCAAAACGAGCCGTTTAACAATACTACTTATTAGTACCATGAAGGATCCATATTTTAATAATCTAACGATTTTATAAATAGAGCAAAATTTATTTACACAATTAAATATCGAGAAATTAGAACTTCTTTCGCTTTATCTTCTCTTAATTTGTCTAAATTATTAATTTAAAAACAATTAGCTTTGGAATATTAAATAATGACATCACTATCTTATTTGTTTTAAAAAATTATCAAATACTATAATTTTCATTTTAAAATCAGTTTACATAAGAATAGAAATCATATGGTTTTCCGTTACAATGGAAGAACACAGCAAGCGTATTTTTCATAAAGAGCTTTAAAATGATATAAGTTATATTTATAGTTCTTATTCAGGTGCTACTATATATGAATTTAGGTTCAATCAAAATCCGTATTATTTTAATTGTATTTTCTTGTGATCACTATGTTTCTTCTCCTTTTTTTAATAAAAAGTAATTTCATTTTTAATTTTTTTCAAGATGTCCCCAAAGATTATTGCGGTTTTTCTCTTTTGATAAGCCCTTTTCCGGGACGGTATAATTGAATGGGAGGTCTTTCCTTTTTATAAAAGATATAATAACTATATAAAACTTTTGCGCGAATTTATTTAAATTTTATTTAAATCCACTAAATAAATTATTTCTAAAAATAATATATGTATTAATTTTAAGTATAACGTAATAAACCTTTTTTAATGGTCTGGAATTTGTTAACTCATCTTTCGTTTGTATAACCTGGTTGTAATCTTTTTAATCAAATATATTATTTAGTTTAAAGAAATTTATAATTATGGTGGATTTAAGAAGCTAACATTTATTATCTGTGTTAAATTGCTTAGGAAATAAATCAGATATAATAATCATTGTTAAATTTTAAGTCTGGCGCGTAACATTTAAAACAAATTATGTTATATTATTGATTTAAAATAACTAAGAAAAATCAATAATGCACTTTTGTTTTTGGTCCCTTCTTCTCCTATATTATCCTTGAGAGATGAGTTGCCAATTGGCTTATCGTTATCTTTTTTACTATTGCCATCCCATTTTGAGACCTTGGTAATAGTATTACCAGAGAAATTAAATTTCACGGGTTGATGAGATTTCTTGGCTAATAACTATATTTTATACATTACTTTTTTTTAAAAAAATTATTTATACCTCTTTATTGTAAACTGAATCCGTCGCATCCAATGAGCTTGATTTTTCCCTTTTTTAAAATAAAATAATGATTTTTACAATGTGAAAATAAAATTAAAGCTTAGTTAATTCGGGATCAAATTAATTTATATTTATATACTTTTAGTGACATAGTGTCCTTCTAATCACACAAAAATATGTGACAGAAAAAAGGGATAAAATAATTCTGTTAACCCCCCCTCATCATTTTATGATAATAGACTATTTTATAAAAAAAACATCAAATAAATCAACTAGAATAGGAAAGTTTAAAAAAAAAAAATTTTTAAATTGTTAAATATCCCCTAAATATTGACCCAAACCGGGATATACGAATATTATAAAACTTGAATTTAAGATATGGTTCATGAGACAATTCATAAAATACAAAGACAAAATCTTTAAATAGGAAAGATAAATCTTTCTAAATTTTTTGAAATTACTAAATAAAGATAGTAGACTTAAATAACCTTTCTTCCTTTTTTGAAATATTAAGAGGATATGGCTTTTCTTTACCAGGCGAACTCATATCATAATCGTTAGCATTACTTTTGTTTTCTTGGCTCGGAGCTGTTTTCTTGGGTTTCAGAAGCAACTATTATGGTGATTTTAAGTATAAATGATATTGTATAGTATTTAATTAGGATTTCTTTCTTTGCCATCATCTCTTAAGATTTAGCACCAATTAAATCAATTTACACCCCCCCCCCCAGAATGAGGAAAAAAAATCCCTCATTTCATTCGTTTAAAACATAAATATCAGATATAATTTTTAAAAATACTTTCATAGAAAAGGAAAGGGGGTTCTAAAATTTCTTGATTTTGGGAATACTTTTCCAGATCGCATTATAACTCTTAAAAAAATTCAATGTTTTCAAACCGAGTCCAGCCTTTATTTATTTTTAATAATGTTGTAATTGAACGCGATCGGGAACAAGTTCGTTTTTTTGAAAAAAATCGTTCCTTTTATTTTTGAAATGCTTTTTTTGAAGAACGCGTTCGTATTTTACGTTCGTTCAATTAAGAAATTCTTATTTTTATTCATTTGAAAATAAAAAATGTTAATCCAAATATTTTAACACATTTGAATTTTTTAACAAGCCACTATTTTTATCCTATAGTATACAGGGTTGCAGATGTTTTATTTGGTGATATATTAAAAATAACGACTATTAAGTGGTATAATAAATAAGTTTGAAGTGTTTAAAAAACAGAAATACCTCATTTATGTAATAGAAAAAAGATAGTTTAAGTGAATATTTTTTCAAAATTTTTATAAACTTTATTTTAATTTAAAAAAAATAATAATCAGAAGAAATTTTTGAAAAATAAAATTTTTTAAATAAATGTAAATGCCATTCTTTTTTTTATAGAAAAACGAAATATAAAAATTATTTTTTTGAATAGCAACAACCCAATAAGAAAATTTAGTTTACATCCCAAACCAATTAATAAAATATTTATTTTTTAAAATTTAGAAAATATAAATTTCAAATATTTTTTTAATCAAATATAGTTGAATATTTGATTTTGTATATATTATAATAATCTATAATTACAAACAATCGCAATATAATAATTTACATAATGATTTAATTTTGTGAGAAAATATTATATTTTAAAATTGTTTTTTCGTTTAGTTTTGAGTTTAAGTGTTCCGAAATTGACATCTTTATTTTTATAAATAGAAAAAAAAAATATATATTTAAAATATTGTAAAAATTTATATTACCTTTAATTGATTAGTTGTCCCCGATAACCAAGTTCCAAAATCATGCACATGATTATAAAAGTTTGTAATGTACGGTATGTACCGATTTAATATCGAAGCAACATTATTTACGATTTGATCTCTATTGTTTGGCCTTGGTATAGACCTATATTTGCTTTTCATGACCCCGAAAAAGTTTTAATAGGATTTAATTGAGGTGAATATGGCGGAAGATATTCACTTCGATTTTTATAGCTATCGATAAGATGACATTTGTGTATTGCGGCATTATCCAAAATGATAATTGCATCGTTTGGAAAAATTTTTACTAATTTTCTCAGATAATCAAGAAAATGCAACCCATTATAGGGTCCTTCAATAATTCGATAGGTTATAAGGGCCCCAATTCCTGATGTACATAAAATGCTAACGTTCTTGCCTTTGGTAGGTGGAACCATCACAATTGCCAATTCTACTATAATAAACCCTATAAACTCACCGGCAATTCAAAACCCAAAAAGAAAATATAATTGTTGGAATAAAGAGAAAATTGACATAGTAACCAATTTGTTATCCCAGCCGGAAATGGAAAGAATGAAAATAAAGGACATTGCCAAACATATTAATATGTCAATAGCCTCGGTTAACAAATTAAGGCAAGAAACCTTTCCAGATTTTATAGGGGGGCCATTGAAGCAATATCAAATTCAAAAAAAGGGATGCAAAAAAAAGACACATCCGAAATCGAAAGAAAGGTTATAAATATTTTAATGAATAACAACACGCCTACTATCAAAGATATCATAGAAAATTTGCCTCCAGGTTTCCCAAAAAATGAGGGGACCATCAGAAAATATATTAAAAAAATAGGATGGTCTAAAAATATGGCTGGAATAGAGCCCGATCGACGAAATACACCAGGAGCAATTCGCATTGGCCAGTTGCCTTAAAATGGTAAATATTCCTATGGAAAAAATGTTCTTCCTGGATGAAACAGGCATAAACCTACATGTCGTACCTGTGTATGCTTGGGCCCCCTACAACGTCACACCAACTGTGATAGTTCCACCTTCCAAAGGCAAGAACGTTAGCATTTTATGTACAATAGGAATTGGTGGCCTTATAACCTATCGAATTATTGAAGGGCCCTTTAATGGGTTGCTTTTCCTTGATTATCTGAGAGAATTAGTAACAATTCTTCCAAACGATGCAATTATCATTATGGATAATGCCGCAATATATAAGTGTCATCTTATTGATAGCTATAAAAATCGAATTGAATATCTTACGCCATATTCACCTCAATTAAATCCTATTGAAAACTTTTTCGGGGTCATGAAAAACAAAAAAGAAAGAAAGAAAGATAAGCCAAACAATAGAGATCAAATCATGAATAATGTTACTTCGAAATTAAATCGGTAGTACGATTTTACAAACATAATCATATGCATAATTTTTTGGAACTTTTCGGGGACAATCAATCAATTAAAGGTAATATAAATTTATATAATATTTTAAATATATTTTTATCTTTTCTCTATTTATATAAAAATAAAGATGCCAATTTCGGAACACTCAAACTCAAAACTAAACGAGAATGCAATTTTAAAATATAATATTTTCTTACAAAATTAAATTATTATTATTGTGTTTGTATTTGTAATTATAGATTATTATAATATATACAAAATAAAATATTCTTTGGTTGTTAATTTTTATATTTCGTTCTTCCGAGCGCCTTTCTATAGAAAAAAAAGAATATCATTTACATTTATCTGCAATATAAGTTAATTACTTTAAAGGTGGGTGGTGGCTGATTTTAAGTTTAAATTCTTTAGTGTAAGTCTTTATGATCAATATTGAGATTTAAGGTTCATAGAATCTGAAATAAAGAACACTAAATACATAGTATTATTTTTTGTTGATGATTTATACAATACAGTATTACCACTTACTTCCAAATCTTCCAAAAAATTAATTTTCCAATTACATAAGATATTCTAGAAACATTTCATAGGTAAATTCTTATGTTACTTTTTTTTTTAAATTATTGTAATAATGTGAAAAAAAATTCACTTAAACTATTTTTTTCCTAATACATAAATGAGGTATTTATGTTTTTTAAAAACTTCAAACTTATTTATTATACCACTTAATAGTTTTTGTTTTTAATATATCACTGTAAGTCTGTTAATAATTTATTTTCATTATTAAATTATTATGATTTGATTATTATCATAAGTAAAAATCATTAAATATTAAATACATAAATAGTTAATATCTATTAGAATTTATTTATTTTTAGTGTGATTATTTGAAAATTCGCCTTCTTAGTTTTTTTATCAGGTTTCATATTTTAATAGTTGAGCACTAAAGTATTATTGAATATATAAATTTAATAAATAATTAATTTCATATGATATATAAAAGTTTTTATATATTAAAAATTAATAAGAATTTTTTTAAATAAATAAAAATAATTATTGTAAATTTTTATTAACATAGTTTAAAATATTAAAATTAACATATCAAATATAAAATAAAATAAAACATTATTTTATTAAAACGGAGGTGGGACTAGAAGTGCCCAAAAAACATGAATAGTTATATTTTAAAATAGTTATTTGTAGGTTTTGTTTTAAAAAATAGTATTCTTTTGGTTCGGATGTAAGGGCTCTTTTCTTATCGCCTATATTTTTTAAGAATTTTAAAGTTCCGCTTGGCATATGCCCAAAAGAAGAGATAACGATCGGTGTAAAAATTAAATTTGTGAATTTGGAATATTTCATTGTTTTTTTTCTCGGATATATCAACCGGATTAGAATTTAAATTTTTTGGGAAAGAAGATACACATGTGAAGTCCCAAATTATGGATTTCCCTAAAGACCAAGGCACGGAAGTTAAGCCATCTGGTCTTAAGCCATCATCTAATGATAAATTTGTAGGCTCCAGGTTTGGTATTCGGGCCCTGGTAAGAGAACGGCTATACAATTTAGACTATGTCTCCCTTTGGAGTCAACTAATATTTTACATTTGATGCATGTATGTGGTTGAACAATGTTACATCCAAGTCGATGGCCTATGGCAACTCTTAATTGTTCATCTGATAAGAGGTTACCTAGGTTATGACTTGGTAATGCTTCCAACCATTCATAACCACTAGTACAGTCAGCATTCTGTAATAGTTGAATATACTCCAAAGGGGGGTTTGATGAGATTATTTTAAAAAAATTTTTAATTAAAGGTTCGAAAATAGATTGGTGTGTTAAGGTTGTGGGTAGAACAGCTTCAGGTGGAGCTAAAGATACCCATGTTGTCAAGGCTGAGTTTAAAAGGTTATCTTTAGGAGAGATAAAAGAAGATATCATGGCGTTATTCATCAAACGCGATGCCAAAAATGAGGAAAAAAATATAAGATTTAAAGGATATAAATCTAAACCACCCATTTTCGAGGGTAATTGTGAGAAACCCCAATTAAAATCTTCCAATTTAATATTTAAAATATTTTCTAATAAACTTCTAAAAAATTTATGAACACGATTAATAATTTCATTATTTAAAAAAAAGGAAGAAAATCTAAAAATATGTAAAATCTTAGGTAAAAATAAATATTTTTTTAAAAGAAAAAAGCTCTGGTGTGAAGGAATTTCTTTTAAAATATTTTTAAGTCCTAATAAGCCTTCGAAAAAATTTTCCACGAACACCTCACAGTTGGAAAAACTGCTTAAAGGTGAACCTAGAAGATTAATTTATTTATTCACTTAAAACTATTAATTTTAAACATGGCTAATATTGTGTTAAAAATTAGATAGTATTTATGTTATTAGATTAATTTTTAAAATTTTTTTTATAAAGTTTTGAACGAACGTGAACGCGTTCATTAACGTAGACTTTATAAGTGAACTATGGAGGTTGAACGCGTTCGATTTTTTAGAAAGTCTATTACTATTTTATGCCCCAAATTAAAAAAATCCCAAGCCCGATCCGGCCCGAAATTAAAACTATAAATTATATGTATTTTTTTATAAAAAAAATCACTAATTGCTTTAAGTCTGATTAAAATGTCAGACCAATTAAGATTAGATTGGATTAAGTCATTCAAAGTAATCTGCGGACTATTCGTTTTTCCTCCTTCAAATATCATTAACTATTCAGTTCCTAATTTTTAATAAGAATTTTTTGTGACAATGGTCAGTGATGTAAACAAGGTTCAACCACCCCCCCCCCCTCCCATAAAATCAGAAAAAAAAATTTTTTTGCGAATAATTTTATTTAAAAAACGGTTTAAATTTAGAAATAAAATAAACACGATGTCAAAATGAAATATATTTTAAAAAACAAATAAGAATATTCAATTTTATATAACATGGTTTAATATATTAAAAATTATATGAATTAAAATATTAAATAATAGGAGTGGGGTTACAAAGATATATTGTATATATTTTCTGGTAGTAGAGCCGAGGATGGAGATAAAATTAGATCTGCATATCTTGAAAGATATTTTTTGAAAAACAATTATAAATTTAATAATAATATTTATATTGTTATACTAATTGGATAGTTTAAACTACATGGATATATGAAAAAATTTTTCACATCGATATCATGGTATTATACAATTTATGTAATTTGAATTATAAATATATATTGATATTGCTAGTGAAAATCAGCCCAGTTGATTTGATTATAAAATCCTCAAATGATGATGATGGTATATTCTAATTTATTTATACTTTCTCTTACATTATGTGTTACAAAAGCAGTTGATTTGGCTGGAAAATCATCAAATGATGTGATATGGGTTTTATATAATTGATCTACATTTTTTTTTAATGTCTAAACCTATTTTAATTTTGAGTTATATATTTTTGAGAATATGCTTTATTTAGTTATAACCCTTTTTAATATAAATTAGTATTATTTCCCAAATGATATTTAGGTAATACATTAAAGGCACAAGTAGAGATAGGCAGTATCGTGCACACTTTGTACTCTACCTTTTAAATTTTTAATAAGAAACTTAGATCTGTATCTAAAATACATTTTTTATAAACAAGATTTTGTGTTGTGCTGCTCAGCTCTGAACACTACAATTCATATTATATATAATTTAAAATCTAAAAAAATATAGAAACACACTGTCCTCAAAAAAATGTTTCATTTTACTTAAATTTTAATTTTAAAAACGATAATGAAAAATTGTTGGTCTTGAAAATATTTGGCTACCTGATAAATACTAAAAATTTATATTGTCCTTGGATCAAAGAAATTTAACATTTCAAGCATCTTGGCTCAACAAATATAAGTGGCTTGCCTACTCAGCTAATGAAAAAAGAGCTTTTTGTAAAGTTTGCATATTTTCACCAAGATATGCAGGAAATGGGTTACAAAAACTCAGAACATTGGTAAGTCAATTATATACAAGTTGGAAAGATGTTCTTAAGAATTTTAATTATCATCACAATTCTTGTGAGATATCGGATGCTTTAAAAGCCATCTCTAAAAATCAAAAGATATTAATATCTAATATATTGAATAAAAATAAATTGATATTGTTACAACCAACAGAGCAAGAATAATTATAATAATTGATGCAGTCATTTAATTAGGGAGGCTGTGCTAAGCATTAATATCTCATAGAATAGCTGCTGTCCCCTTAGCACTTACATGCTGTTCTCAGGAATTGTTGAAATATTTATGCATTAATAATGATATCTATATAAAGCTTTTTGAAGCTCTACTAAAAATGTCACCTACCTTAGCCCAAGTATTCAAAATGAAATAATAATCATATGCAATAGGTTCATATTGAAAGAAATTTCTACAAAAGTGAATCACCATTGTTTAGTGTTATGGCGGATGTTCAGAGTTTTTCAAACCCTTTTCCAGCATATCTTGGTAAAGAAATAATGCAAACTTTACAAAAAGCACAAGTTTCATTAGCTGAGTAGGCAAGCCACTTATGTTTGTTGAGCCACGATGAATGTGATGTTAAATTTCTTTTATCCAAGGACAATGGATATTTATAGTATTTATCAACAATTTTTCATAATCATTCTTAAAATGAAACATCTTTTTGAGGATAGTGTGTTTCTATTCCATCAAACGGCATTCGAAGAGCTATAAAAAAAAATCAAACTTTAAAAAAGAAGAGCACGAAAAGTCAGCCATTCTGATCCTAAATCCATAATTATTTCTAAATTTATAGGGGAAATGATAGCCTTGACCACCAGCCGGGTGGAGGATTACAGCTTTAAAAGGCTTTTACATCATTTATTTCCAAATTATAAAATTCCCAATAGGAAGTATTTTTCGTAGGGAGTTATTCCTGATATATATATATATTGAAAAACTTTTCGAAAAAATTCGTAAAATTTGGTTGAAGACTCTTATTTTTCCTTTAACCTAGATATATGGGCTAGAAATTTAGGTGGCAATTCTCATATCTCAATAACATTCCATTATATAAAAAAACTTTAAACAAGATAATAGTTTAAAATGTTAAAACATTTAAAGAATCGCATATAGCAATGAACATTACTCAAATTTTAGATGGAATGATTAATTATTGGGAGATAAATAATAATAAAATAAACCTTATCATTAGAGATAATGCACCCAATATAGCTTTGGCCATGAAAAACGAGAAATTTTAATTGCTCACAGTTTGTAATTAGTGGTACAGGCAGCAATTTTATTGCAGAGATCTATCATTGACATGCTTGCTCGGGTAAGAAAAATAGTAGGCCACTTTAAACATTCTTCCATTTCACAAAATAGTCTAAAAGAAATCCATGCACATATTAATCCAGGACGTGCTTACCCGTTGGGATTCTACCTATTACATGCTCGAACGATTGATAGAACAAAAAAAGGGTGGGACAGCTGTTCATTATTAATTCCTAATTTGGGAAATCTCTCATTATATGATTGGGAACAGAGGTAATTGATGTTCTGGAACCAACCCAGAGGGTAACCAAAGAAATAAATGCGGAATCATGTTAAATTAGCAATGTTATACCCTTTGTTGAAATTCTGAAAAGTGAATTAACGAATATTGGACACAGACATAGGTGTGCAGACCATGAAGGATACCATTAATAAACAATTAAGAACACGGTTTTTTGATATTTATGATTATGACAATTATCTTATCGTAATATTACTTGATACTCGTTATAAGGATTTCTTTTACCAAAAGACATTTCATATATTGAAAAGCTAAAGACTGCATGTGACCCTTGTATTAAGGTGATAATAATGTACAACTTCCAACTCACAATAAAGAATCGCAAGGTTTTATATTTTTTAAAATAATTTTAGATTTTATTGATAACTTAGGTAATAACAATAAGAAAAATGTTTCATATAACATTAAAAAAATGCAAATTTAATTTAAATTATAAATTGCAAAACAAAGAGAAACTATTAATAAATAAAATAATTGAAATCAATAGTAAGATGACCTGCCATACTTGAAAGAAAACAAGAAATATTTAAAAGAATCTATAGATCTAGAAAGTATAATAACATATTTTTCATATTTAATCAAGTATTGCTTGGTTGGATCTGATTGACTTATTTGCTTGAATAATATCTGAATATTTAAAAATCAGCAAAAAGGTTGGGTTTGAATGAAACCCACTCTTTTAAAAATGCTAATTTTATATTTTTTTTCTTTATTTAGATAACTCTAATAACATTGATACTTATATATATTGTGGATCCACTTGACTATTGGAGAATTAATGCTGAAAAGTATCCAACTTTGTCAAAACTTGCATGATTTTTGGCGACTCTTGCAAATGGTGTCCCATCTAAGTCTGTCATCAGTATGGCAGGGAATATAGTCCATATCATAGAAGCTTATTGACAGAAAATTTAGTGAGAATCTAAGAATATGATGGTGATGAGGTTGAAACCTCCAATAAAATCTCTACCCCCCCCCCAATCCTGGCTACGTCACTGATTCTGGTTGACCATTTTTTTAAGAGGATAAATTTAAGAGATAAACATTAATTTCAATAAATTAATTTAACTTATCTCATTTTTAAAAATTTTTTAACCCTTTTATAATTTTATTTTTAAAAACGGTTATAAACATTTTATCCAGAAAAATTTTATGCAAGCCTGAAGATTTTGCTCATAGATGGCACAAAGATTTATATATTTATTCGCGAAATCTTGAGACTTAGGCAATTTTTTTCTGGCTAAAATATTGATTTCGTTTTAAAAATCAATCAGGTCGTTTAACAACACCATTGCTAAGCTATAAATCTAAGTATATAAAAGATTATATTTACAACATAATAAATGTGTTGTTAAACGGTACGATTTAGGTAGATTTTTTCTGATTAAGATTTTAGCCAAAATAATATTATGTAAGTCTCGAGATTTGACAGAGGTTCATCTATGAGCGAAATCTCAAGCTTACATAATATTGTTTGGGCTTAAATCATCAGGCCGTTTTTAAAACTCGACCTAAATTGTGCTGTTTAACAAAACTAATGAGGAGCAACATATTTGTATTAAAAAATAAAGATTTTGATTGACAAACTTCGTATATTTTTTAATAAAAAATTCTTTATGATTCAATAATAGCTTTTTATTACAAATATATGAGTTTTTTTAATGAACATTTGGGATTGATCATTTTAAATGTTGTAAGCCGCCGCTAGATTTGAGTCGCTTTTTAAAAACGGCTAACTCAATATAATATTTTATCCAGAAAAAATATATTACGCAAGTCTGAAGATTTTGCTCATATGGCACACCTAGCGAAATCTCGTGGCTTAGACAACCCGATTATATATTTTTTTAAAGAAAATAAAACATTTACACGCCTACCTGATAATTATATATTTTTTAAAAAAAAATTAATTTTTTGTTACCTTGATAGGGGACGAATATTTATCATCTTTTGATAAATCCTTTTTGGAGTCCGGTCTTTGGTGATCAGATTCGCTGCCGGAATAATTCCTGGTTTTAACATTGCTATTAGTAGTTGTCTCTTTTTTCGAGCCGGCATCTCTATCCTTATTACTATCGATGTTGGAAACATTTTTGTAATTGCCGGAAGGAGTGTAAGACGATGATTTTGTTGATTGGCTTCGTTTGGAGGTCTCGATTTTTTCGTATGCAATGGGCTTGCCTTGCAGAAATAAATGAGTGGCGGGGAGGGGAAGGAAGGGTAAACAATGAGGATTGAATAATTTATAAATTATATAAATAAAGTTTTCTTTTTTAATGATCCCAGATTATCTGGATTTGCCTGTGGTAACCATTAGGTTTTGAGGAAAAAAACATCTTTTCATATTGATAATGGCTGAAATGGAATGTCCAACTGAAGATTTTTTTCAATACGATTACATATATTTAAAATTAAACTATCTGCAATAATGGATAGGATTAACTGTTATAGAGATAGGGTAAAGAATCTAAAGGTTTGAGAGATATAGGTTAAAGTTTACGATATATTTTTTTAAAAAAATTAGTCTTTTTTATTAACCTGTCAAATCAAAAACAATTTTGTTCAATAAAATAAAAATATGGAAATTACAAAAGATTTATTTATAATAGATTTTGACATTTTTGGTAAAATTAAATTAAAAACTCTATTCTTCAAAAAAAAATTTTTGCCTTTATTTTTTGGTAATTTTTTAAAACTATTTTTTTTTTGACGAATCAAAATTGTACATGAAAGATGATACTTATAGTCATAATCCCTTATTACTATTTCGATTTTTAAAATTTGTTAAAAATATATTTTACAAATATTACTAATAATACTTTTTATAAATTTTTTTTTATTTGAAAGCCAACAATTGGAAAACTTTTTTAAATTTTAAAATTGTAAATAATCCTTTTTTGTTAATATAAAATAATTGGCGTATCTTTAATAAATACAGTAAAGTAAATCTAATAAGATTTTATATATTTGAAAAAAAAAATATAATATATGTGACTCTAAAAGTAATCAAAGGAATTTCCTTGTATAAAGCTAATGTGTACATTTAGTTTATTACCAATAGCAAAGAAAAAATTTATCCAAGGTAAGGTAGGAGGGATTTGGGGGGAGGGGGGTGTTTCATCCGCATTTATTTCGCATGGTTAATTTTATTTATTTTTCCCTGTTTAAGGTTGGCCAAACAATCAGGGCAAATTTAAAATCTATGCCAATGTTTTAATTTAGTGACTACAAGTGTTTTAACTAATATGCCCTTATCTTCGCCACTGTTTATTTCTAATATTAAAATAAATGTATTTAAAAGTATCTCCAAATTCAAGGTAACGTAACCAAGTTTTATGGTAAAAAAATGTGTCTCGAACATCAAAGTTAGGCCAAAATATATGATAATAGCTAGAGGTCTAGGTCCAGTTTATGGCTTAACTCTCTAGGATAAAGGAAAAAAAACGTTGGCTTAAAATTTAGTTAAGCCATCTAAGAATCAGCTTGAGTTAGGTTATTTACCATCAGTAGTTTATAAATTAGGAATATTGGTAACCAAATTCAGAGTGCCACACATCTCTAGTTATTTTAAAAAAAAGTACCATTGAAAAAAAAAATGTTGAGGGTGCTTAAGATTTTTTAATAATTTCATGTAAAAATAACTCTAAGAATCCATTAAATATATTATTGAATGTAAGGTATCGTGCCGCATGATATACTTTTTTTTGTGTTTTGATGTTTTGTCTCGTGACTTTTTTGCTAAATTTTGCTTAAGCTTAAAATTTGTATGCTCAATTTAAAAAGCTGATTGCTCAATATATACTTTATAAATATTCCCTTATGATTCCGTCACATTTTAGAAAATATGATAGTTATAGCCATTATAATTCGAAAAAACCTCTTAACATCAGGATCACTCCTATGTAGTCGGGTAAAGCGGTATTCCCTAATTCGTCTTACAATACACTGGGAGAAGTGAAGGTAACACCCTTTGACGACAATAGTTGGGAAAACCGTTTTAAGTGCTAAATATACACCAATTTCAAAATCAATAGTTGCAATTTTGGGGAAAAATATTAAACCTATAGAAAGGCAATAATTTTTTAACGATGAAAACATTTTAAAATATAAGCACACACAATTAAAGTATTACTTATAATTATATTTATTGTATAAAAATGCTTGAAAAGTTTTGGGGCAACATTGAAAGTACCATCCATATAATTATTATTGGCACTACAAAGTCAAGATAGCAATGAATGGGTAGAAAAAATAAATAATTTATTATCATCATCACTATATATAAAAAAAATTGGCCTGTTTCTGTGCATTAATGTTCAGCGAGTAATGCTGTGTCAGAATTTACATGAGGCAAGGATGGCCTTGTTGTTTGAATAACATGGGCCATAATTGACTTTACAGATGAATATGTGGTTAGGACTTTTGGATTTTGCTTGGCAAAAGAATCCAATTTCCTCTTACGCTTAACTTTTTTATATATTTTGTGCATACTTAAATATTTATTTAAAAGCATTTGGCTTTTTAATTCATTTATTGTAATTAAAAGTTCATAATACTCTTTATCAATATTATGATCATGAACCTTGATCATTACAAAAAAGGTTTTTAAAATACCTCTTCCATTACAATGTTTTTTTCTACATATATAATAGTTTTCTCTATTTTGAGAATATAAATAATTATTAGAAAATAGTAGATTTTTATTAAATTTAGATTTTATAAATTTATATTGAGCATTTTGCTTTAAAAAAATTAATTGATTTATTTAATAATCTTCAATGGCTATAAAAGATAATTAAAAACAATATCTTTCATATATCCAAACAATGCACTGGTATATTTTTTGTTAATCTTATATAAAATAATCATATTATAGCTCCTGCCTGCTTAGAAATAACAAGATTTGTAAGCTTACAAGTTGTATCAGTAGTCACTCAAAGTAAAATATAATTTTATAATTTATAAAAATCAATTTTATTGCTAATCCCATAAGTGTACATGGTGTAGCAGTAGCCACTCAAAGTAAAATATAATTCTAACATTATTTTACTTTAAAATTTAATCAGAAATATTTTCTCCAGCATCATTTATGACCATAACCAACCAAGGTAAATTATAGAATATATTACTAATATGCTATCTTGTTAACCTGAAAATTTTCTTCTTAGCATCAATTGATTTAATTTATTCAGCTCCAACCAACCAAAGTAAATTTAAAATATGCTACATGTTAATCTGGAAATTTTAATCTATCACTTGATATAATCCATTCAGGAACTGCAACCAATCAAGGTAAATTTATGCTACTAATTTTATCTATAAATTATCTTTTATAACTATTGAAGATTAACAAATAAATCAATTAAATTTTTTAAAGCAAAATGCTCAGTTTATATTTATAAAATCTAAATTTAATAAAAATCTATTATTTTCTAATAATTTTTTATATTCTCAAAATAGAGAAAACTATTATATATGTAGAAAAAAAGATTGTAATGGAAGAGGTATTTTAAATACTTTTTTTGTAATGACTAGGGTTCATGATCATAATATTGATAAAGAGTATTATGAACTTTTAATTACAATAAATGAATTAAAAAGCCAAATGCTTTTAAATAAATATTTAAGTATGCACAAAATTTATAAAAAAGTTATGCGTAAGAGGAAATTGGATTCTTTTGCCATGCAAAATCCAAAAGTCCTACCCACATATTTATCAGTAAAGTCAATTATGGCCCATGTTATTCAAACAACAAGGCCATCCTTGCCTCATATAAATTCTGATATAGCATTACTCGCTGAACATAAATGCACAGAAACAGGCCAAATTTTTTTAATATATAGTGATGATAAAAAATTATTTATTTTTTCTACCCATTCTTTGCTAACTCGACTTTGTAGTGCCAATAATATTTATATGGATGGCACTTTCAATGTTGTCCCGAAACTTTTTAAGCAATTTTATACAATTAATATAATTATAAATAATACTTTAATTGTGTGTGCTTATATTTTATTACCCAATAAATATAAGGACACATATATTAAAATGTTTTTTTCATTAAAAAATTATTGCCTTTCTATAGGTTTAATATTTTCCACCAAAATTGCAACTATAGATTTTGAAATTGGTGTATATTTAGCACTTAAAACGGTTTTCCCAACTATTGTCGTCAAAGGGTGTTACTTTCACTTCTGTCAGTGTATTGTAAGACGAATTGGGGAGTACCGTTTAACCCGACTACATAGGCGTGATCCTGATGTTAAGAGATTTTTTCGAATTATAATGGCTATTCCATTTTTATTAGAAAGGGATTTGCCATCTGTAAACGAACTTAATCATCAGGCACATACCTTTAACTTGGTTTCTATTTTTGATTTTTTAAATTATTTTGAAAATACTTGGATAAATAGTAATGCAAAATTCAAATATCAAATGTGGATTTGATGTTAATAGTGTGAGGACCAATAACCACGTTGAAGGGTTTAAGGAATACATTCCTTATCCTCACCCTAACGTTTATCTATTTGTTGATATCATAAAAAATATTGAACAAGACATGGATCTTTTATTAATTCAGTTAGATTATGGAAAAAAAGTTTCTGAAAGGAAAAAAAATACATAGAATAATTGATAGCAAGATAAGGGAGATAATATTTCTCTACTGTGGGTACTATTTTAATCCCATTCAATATTTAGAAAATATATCTAAATATATATTCTAAGAGTTGTTCTTGTTAATGATTAATCAATTGAATTAATATAGGATCCATATATTCCATATTTTGATGATGTCAAAGGATAATATTACTATTTATCCAAGTATATAAATTGTAGTTGGGTTTGTTAGAAGTGTTATGCATCAATTTTCTAATGTATGGTTCTATTATCATCATCACTTTGATTTTAAAAATTGGGTAAAGCTTATTTACAGCGAGTAGTGCACAAATATGTGGGGAGGTTTGATGCATGATAAACGATTCTATTTCAATTTACCATATATTTTATATTATGTTATGCATACATAGATATTTATTAATTATTTGGTTTTTAGCTAAAAATACACATTATTCTTTATCAATATTATGATCGTGCTGAAAATTTTCATTATTTAATGCTTTTTATACCAAATTTACACCATTTTATATAATATTGATATGCAGAAAGTAATTACTATAATTTTATAAATTACTATTGAAATACAAATTTCAATCATTATTTTTTATACCACCTATTGATATACAAATTGTAATCATCATTTTATATACAATTAATATAAAATTGCAATATATACAAATTTTTATACACCACCATCAATATACCATCTTAATAAATATAATTTTATATACTATTGATATGCAAATTGCATTCATTATTTTATATACCGCCATCAATATATAGTCGCAATAAATATAATTTGATATATAAATTGCAATCATTATTTTATATTTATAAATCACAATAATAATATTTATATATTGATATAATTGCAAAAGTAATAATAAAATTGTTAGGCTTATATTTCATTATTCTTACAATATGCATTACAATTTTTAAAAACAGCTAACTCAATATTTTATCCGAAAAAATATTAGGCAAGCCTGCAGACTTTGCTCAGGGGGGGGGGGCACAAAGGTTTGGCATCTATTAGCTAAATCTCGAGGCTTAGTCAATATTTTGCTAGCAAAAATATTGAGTTCTCTTTTTAAAAACTTGGCTCAAATCAAGCCGTTTAACAATATTTTTAAGTAATATCTAAGTAATCAGATAATTATATGAATAAATACGTATGATAAATAGATTTCCTAGTAAGATAAGTGACTAGAAACCTCTAACATCTGATATTTATAGGAATAATAAGTCTAAATCCCTACGATAAAAATTTATTGATGGAGTTCTTAGTAGGAAAAGAGATTAACATATTCCCATTAATCATTAGAAATCTAAAAAAAATTAAAATATGAGTAAATCTGATATTTATAGGAATAATAAGTATAAATCCCTAATATAAAAATTTTATTAAAGGAGTTCATAGTAGGAAAAGAGATTAACATACCATTAATCATTAGAAATCTAAAATATGAGTAAATCTGATATTTACAGGAATAATAAGTATATTGGATTATAGAAGTTGTTAGTAAGATAAATGACTAAAACCCTCTACCAATAAAAATTATCTTATGATAAGCATAAATACCTACGAATAATTTGATTTATCCTTTTACCCCAAATTATTTTTTATTTCCTACCCAGCTACAAGTCTCATGAAATAATATTCAGAAAACGATGTAAGTAAATGGCCCCTAATCCTATCATCCTCGGATATTTTTTTAGAGTAAATATTACAAAAAAAATTAACTTATATTTATATTATTAAATAAAGTTATATCATATATATAAAAAAAAATGTTTTAATATTGTATAATATTTTAAAATATATATATAATATTGAATTATAAATAAATTATATAAAATAGATAAATAATATTATAAATATATAAAATATGTAAATAATATTAAAATATATAAAATATGTAAATAATATTATATATATATAATATAAATTATACTATATAAATTATATATTAATTATGTAAATATTAATAATTATTATTTATAATTAAATCATATTAAATATTACAATTATATATTACTAAAATTTATATTAATACAATTTATACATTTTTCTTTATATCAAATTAATTTAAATTAAAAATATTAATTACTTTAAATATTATATTAAAATTATATTATGTTAAATATTACAATTATATATTTATTAAAATTTATATTAATACCATTTATATTAAATTTGATTTTAATAATAATTGTAATTATATTAAATATTTGATTAAGGTATTTACTAAAATTTATATTAATAAAATTAATAAATTTTTCTTTATATGATATTAATTTAATATTAAATACTTAAATATTAAATCTATGTAATCTGTAAAGTTAAATTTTTAATATTTTTTATCTCTCGCTTCAAACTTACGGGGGCCATTTTGACAGCCATTTTAGCTTATTTGCCTTTTCGATATTTTTAAGAGTATATAGAGCACACCTGAACCTTAATGTAATTATTTTTAAGTCCTGGAGGAAGGAGAGGGGATGAAGGATATAAAAATATAAAGTTATGCTACATTTCAAAATTCATCGTATTTTGTTTACATAAATACATTTTAGTGATCTTTATTGGGCCTAATTCCGCCTGGCCCAGAATTTTTTAGTTTTGCCGGCCCAGCCCAAACTTGAATTTATATAAATATTGAAATTAATTTTTATAATTACTCAAAATAAATGGTATATGTTATATGGTGTCTAAGTTTAAATAAATAAAATCAAAACATTAAAAATTCAACATAAAATTGATAAATTTGGATATATTTAAAAATAATTCCAAACTGACCCAATCTGGCCCAAATTTTTAAAAAAATAATAGGCTTGGCCCAGCTCAAACCAAATTTCTTTTTAAGAAATAGGCCCAAACCTAGCCCAAGGTCCATTCAAGCCAGGTTCAGTCCTGGCCCACTTTTGCAGATTGCTAATACATTTATTGTGTGGTATATATAATAAATCAATATTTAAAATAAAAAAATGTTTAAAAATAATATAATCAAAAATTATCCTGATATGTCAATTTTGGGCTTTTAATTTTTATAAAATCAGTATAATATTTTTTTTTCAAATAAGTGCAAATATAGAATCCCAGATTGAATTATAATCCATTTTAATAAATAATGACTGTTCTGAAGTGATGGCAACAATAAGGATGAACTGGTGAAATTTCAGTGATTGTTTTCATTATTAGAAAATTATTATTTAAATAATTAATTTCAAAATATTATGGCAATCATCACTATAAATTTTATGCAAAATTTCTAACCAAATAATGCATTTAAATATTATTAATTTGTGAAATAGATTTATATACCTTTATAATATTTCAAAAATTTAATTGAGGTTTTGGCCGAAAACAATTTCAGTCAATAGACAAAGTTCATAGATAATTAATTTATATAAAGTTAAAATAATTAGTTTGATTGATTAATTATAATATTTGATACCTTTTTCAATATTTATGACTAAGTAAAATTGATAAATAAAAAAATCAAATTTTAAGGTAATTTGATATTTAAAATATTATTTTTTACCTTTGTTGTCTTTACTAACATTATCTTTGTTATTGTTCATACTCCTACTAGAGTGAATTATAACTGTTTTTTTCTTTTCATTGGCCAGGGATCTTTCTTCGCGTATTTTCTACAAAATCAATAGATTTTATATTTATAAATGAGATACTTTGGCTTCATTCTTTCGGTCTTGTCTTTTCTTTGCTATAAAATCTAATAACGGTGTTGTTTTTTGGATATAACCCTCTGGTAATTATTTTATAATATAAGAATTAAATATAAATTATTTATATAAGTTGCTAAGTAGAATAGAGTATAAGCCCTACTTCTCAAAATTTTCCCTTGAAAAACTGTTATTTAGGAATAATATTATATATATTATAATTAATCATTTTCAGATGGTATTGATAATCTTGATGTATTATTTTTATAAGTAAATTTTTCAAACTTTTTGATTCAATTTCCTTCAATTCTATCTCCTCAATCCATTTGTCTAGTGGCACAGGTTGATGCTCACTTTTTTCTTTTTCCTTTTCTATAGTTTCCAAAAATTCTTTAAAATCATCATCTTCAAATAAATAAATTTTAAAAAAAAATAACAAAAGTAATTAGTTTATAGGAATGACCAATTTGCTATCTTCCAATGCTTTAGAAATTTAAATGATATAATCATGTTTTTATTAAAAATTAAGTCCATTTTATAATAATGAGGCCATTGTAATAAGATGGCAAAATTACCCTCTTCTATTGTCCCACATTTTGTGTCTTTTCTCCTATTTAACTTGGGAATTTTTTGGAAAGGTGCATATTCAACTATTGCTTCATATTCAGTGCCTTGTTTAAGTTTTTTTGTCTACATATTATAGATCTAATATATTTATACCATTGTCGTCTAAAAAAACATAGCAATCAAACTTTTGTTTAAATAGCCATATATCTTCATAATTAATAAAATTTATGTATGCTCTATTGCTAGAACTATATATTTATAACCATTAGTATAGCGATAATTACTTTTTCCCCATGACAAATCTTAAATAATCATGCTCTGGTATAGGATCAATTTGCTTCAAAAAAACTTCAAGAGTCATTGAAGGGGGTAAATTACGTATAATAATCTATTGTTAATATTTAATTAATTTATATTTTCAAAAAAAAACTTTTGTTGGAGGAGTATCAACTTTCTTATGTAATTTTGTTGTATCCAGAGCGAATTGTTCTTTAGTATCATATTTTTTTTCTTCCTCGGCCCTGCTTTCACTTTTAATTGTAGAAGAAACCATTCAGTGAAAATTAAATAAATATTGCAGCTACTATGAAAATAAAATAAGTGTCAACTTTGACATTAGATATTTTTTCTTGTTAGCTGTCAAATAGTGACATAAAAATGGCACGTCCAAATCATTATGTATTTTCACTTTGTGTCATTGTTTTGTAGTGGCGTCCCTAAGGGAGGGCAGGGGCTCGAGCCCCCTGAATAGCCCCTTGAATCAAAAAAAATTTTTTTAAATGGAATCTTAAACCCTTGTACTAAAAATAAATTTTTTTGATTGGCCCCTGAACGATTTCTTTTATAATTCTATTCAGTAATATATAGATTTAATTTTATTATTTAAAAATTAATAATGTTATATTTGAATATCGTATATATTCAAATTAAGTTATATATTTAAAAGGACGTTATTTGTATATTATATTGAAAAGAAAGAAGATAGAGCCTATATTAAATAAAAGCCTATAATAAATAATTTATTTTATTTAATATAACTAACTTTTACAGAATAATAACAACCTATATATATATTTTTATAAACTAAAATTAGAATACAATATAAAAAAGGTTAAGTTATAAAAATAAAATTGTAACAAAAATAAAAATATAATTTGAATAAACATAATGAATGTATGTTATATAAATTAAAACATATTACTATTCAATAATCAAAATATTTTAATTTATTAATTCCTATAATGTAACATTCTCCCTCTTCTAAAAAACCTTCCCAATATCATCTAAGAAGTCATGGAGAGTTTGTTGTCCAAATGGTTTATCGTTTAAATCATAAAAATGTTTCATAAGTCCGTAAGTCATTATATCGTTGGCTTGTTCAAATTGTTTATTATATTTGTACGTAGGTTTGGTTAAATCGTAAGCTTGATATCCATATAGTATGTTGTCCTTACAAATCGTGAATTTGTCATACTCAGTTGTTATTATTATCATTTTTCAAAATCGTTATTATCAGTAAGTTGCGAATAATAAAAAATAATAGTTCATCAAGATATAAAAATAAGTGAAGAATGATAAATCAATAAGATTGTTATATAATATTTTTAGCGTTTTAATTTTTCGCGTTTTAATTCCGAGGTTAAAATATGCAAATAAAATATTATTCACATTTCCATCTCTTTAAATTAAAAAATTTAAATTTCACACCCTAGTTTTAATTCAAAAAGTGTTTTTAATAAAAATTCTTCATAAGATAATTTTTAGAAAATGATCTCATCACATCATTTAAATATTTATCTAAAATGAAGATGTTACATAACCACTTGTCTTCAAAAGTGTTACAAATCCGAACTTAACTCAGGGTGTTAACGTTGTATTGGGAGAGCTAATTAGGAATCAAAGGTGTATTAAATCCATATGAATAAAATAAAGGATTAATTTTAATAATAACGATTGCTAACCACTTACTTTTGAGCACACTTAAAATAATATAATGTAAACTCTTTTAAATAATTCCAATTTATTAAATTATCGTATTACCTTTCTCTATTTAGAAATATTTAGAATCTCTCTGTTTATAATTAATTTCATATACTATAATTAATGAACAAATTTTTCTTTTTTATAAAATTCCACTCTAACTCACTTTATTGAAAATTGAATCATATATATATACATAATTATTTGCATATTAAATATAATAATTTTTCGAAGAATAAAAATATAAAATTAAAATATTATCATTTAAATATAAAAATGTAAAATCTAGTACAACTATTACTGATTTTTCGAAGAATAAACATATAAAATTAAACTATTATTATTCAAATATAAAATTGTTAAATTTCGTACAATATTAAATTTACATAATACCACAAAAAGCTTTATTTCAAAAACATTTTTATCATATTAAGTATTATTTATAAGGGTTATTTAAATCAATCATGTGATTAAAACCTTTTAATTCATATGTATTAATTACATTTTAATATATTTAAAATTAAAGTTTTATCTTCTTGTTTTGGATTTTTATTGGTTTAACTTTGTAATATTTTTAATTAGAATTCATCTTTAGGTAATCCAGTTAATTTACACAATTGGTCATAATTCAAGAAATCAAAAATATCAATAGGCATTTCACTAAGAAATTCATTAAGCAAATAATTTTTTAAGGCATTTTATCATCTTTGGTCATAATTCATGAAATCAAAAATATGAAAAATATCAATAGGCATTTCACTAAGAAATTCAAAATATCAATAGGCATTTCACTTAGAAATTTAACTGTTAATTCATTATTATGTAGAAAAATTTTAAGGCTTTATATGTATTCAAATATGTCCATTATTGATTTACATTTAAGTTATTTTAATAAGTAAACTTACAACATGCCTTTATCTCGGCATAAAATTTTAATTTATAATAACTTTAAGTTATTTTAATAAGTAATTTTACAACATGCCTTTATCTCGGCAAAGTTATTTTAATAAATAAATTTACAACATGCCTTTATCTCGGCATAAAATTTTAATTTATAATAACTTTTCTTCTTACGTGGATTAGAATAATAAGTAATCATCATTGGTCTCACAATATAGAATTCATAACCTAACGTCCAACCTCCATATTGGTTCTTTCTAGGTTGTCACATTAGATTAGGTGTTGGTCATCATCTTGTAGTCCACCACCCAGAGCCAGGACACCACGAAGAAAGAAGCTTTTTGCATGAAAGAACGTGCTAAGGTTTGATTCTTGGTCATCTCAATAGATTAGGTAGTCATCTCAATAGATTAGGCATTGGTCATCTCAATAGATTAGGTAGTCATCTCAATAGATTAGGCAGTCATACAAGGTAGTCATATCAATAGATAAGGTAGTCATCTCAATAGGTTAAGCAGTCATCTCAATAGATTAGGCATTGATCATGTCAATAGATTAAGTAGTCATCTCAATAGATTAGGCAGTTATATCAATAGATTAAGGTAG
Source organism: Gordionus sp. m RMFG-2023 (assembly GCF_954871325.1). Lineage (NCBI taxonomy): Eukaryota > Metazoa > Nematomorpha > Gordioida > Chordodea > Parachordodidae > Gordionus > Gordionus sp. m RMFG-2023. The sequence goes on along the minus strand of NC_088775.1, from coordinate 9,670,709 downwards.
TCATCTCAATAGGTTAAGCAGTCATCTCAATAGATTAGGCATTGATCATGTCAATAGATTAGGTAGTCATCTCAATAGATTAGGTAGTCATCTCAATAGATTAGGTAGTCATCTCAATAGATAAGGTAGTCATCTCAATAGATTAGGCAATCATATCAATAGATTAGGTAGTCATCTCAATAGGTAGTCATCTCGATAGGTTAAGCAGTCATCTCAATAGGTTAGGTAGTCATCTCATTCTAGTCCACCACCCAGAGCCAGGGCACCATGAAAAGAAAGAAGGTTGAGCCTATAATAAATAATTTATTTTATTTAATATAACTAACTTTTACAGAATAATAACAACCTATATATATATTTTTATAAACTAAAATTAGAATACAATATAAAAAAGGTTAAGTTATAAAAATAAAATTGTAACAAAAATAAAAATATAATTTGAATAAACATAATCAATGTACGTTATATAAATTAAAACATATTACTATTCAATAACCAAAATATTTTAATTTATTTATTCCTATAATGTAACATATATATTATAACTTTCCGACATTTAATATTATATTATCGAGCTTAATCAAATTGCATATTATTAGAAGTTAAATTGGATAATTATATAAATGTATATATATAAAAGAATTACAAATAAAATTCATTATTGTTTTTAAAACATATTCTATTTAATATTTGGCGACGAGGTAAAAAAAAAGTCGCGCGGTTTTCGGTCTTCGGTCAAGTTAAATGTTATTTAGAATTATAAAAAAAATTTCTCTTTATAAAGAAAATAAATAAAATTGTCGTGATTGACGGAGTCAATCACGGGAAACGAGGAAAAATAGACGAAAGCAAATATGGAAAAAAAAAATATTATTTCGTCGATTCATTATGATAATAAACATTTTTTTTGGTGTGTTATTTTTATATTATACGATTTTATTTTTCGCGTGAAATTAGGATTATAAGCGTGATTATGGAGTTTTAAAATTATAAAATAATATATTTTTATATTATAATTTTGTTTTGAAGGTTAGAGGCTTCCCTATAAAAGGAAAGCCGAAATCTTAAAATTGATTATGTTTTTTTTTTGGTTGTAATAGTTTATATAAATTTTTAATTGAAATAAAATTATTCGGAGTTTTGCTTGGATTGAAATAAAATTATTATATTCTTTTACTCGGACTTATACGGCACAACGTAATAAAAATAATAATAGATTTGTTTAGAAATTATGGATAAAAGATGAATGAGATAAATGGGCTATTGACGACTATAGACACATAAAAAAAAAAATTTCTCAAATTGACGTCACTTTGAAATAATTATTTATAGCTTATGGAGGAATAAATATTAACTGAATAAAAAAGAATTACTCTTCCCAAGAAAATATGGGCAGATATATACAAAATTGCAAAACAACTTATAAAGATAAAACAACTGTTCTGGCATCTAGAATTGAATTCATTAGATTAAGTCGCGGGCCTACAGAATTCTTTTTGAGTTATTTAAAAACTATAAAGGAGCTAGCCCGAAGATGCAAATTTGAAGATAATGTAGAACTAAGAATTCGCGATCAATTAATCGACGGAGAATTATGTTTACGATACTCATATACTAAAGACGAAGACCAACCGTTAAACTTAAACAAAATTATAGAATTTATGATAATGATAAAGGGCACGACGCAGCCTATTTAGATTTCCATGGATTATAGAATTTATGATAATGATAAAGGGCACGATGCAGCCTATTTAGATTTACGTGGATTATAGAATTTATAATAATGATAAAGGGAACTATCAAAATGATTGATGCGGCCTATTTAGATTTCCATGGAATGTAGAATTTATGAACGATGCAGCCTATTTAGATTTCCATGGATTATATAATTTATGAAAATGATAAAGGGCACGAAGCAGTCTATTTAGATTTCCGTGGATTATAGAATTTATAATAATGATAAAGGGCACTATCAAAATGATTGATGCAGCCTATTTAGATTTCCATGGATTATAGAATTTATGATAATGATAAAGGGCACTATCAAAATGATTGATACAGCCTATTTGGATTTCAGTGGATTATAGAATTTGACTTATCGTGCTTTATATAGCCTATTTGGATTTCCGTGGATTATAGAATTTGACCAACAAATGTAAATATCAATATGATCAACAATATATATAAATATAATGATAATGGTAACGTGAATATAATAAAGAAAATATATCCATCAACAACAAGAGTAACCTGGAGTACTCCAATGGTAGTGGTACGTAAAACTTTAGATGAACTAAGATTATGTGGAGATTAATTCTACCAACGTTTGAAGAATTAAAATAAACATATAGAGAATATAAAACAAGTTACATCAAACCAAAGATTATTACGTTGGGCTTATAAATTATGGCGCTATTTACAGATGCTTTATCGCGAAAACCAATACAGATAAATGATGATAAAATAACAAGCGAAAATAAAACAGTGATGGTGGGAACAATGAGATAAAGATGTCGAAAAATTAGAATCGCCATCACAATCCTAAAAGGGAAGAAGAAAAATAAGAAAAAAAATAAATATACAAAACCATATTAAAACATCCCGACCAACAACAAATAAGGGAAGATTATAAAGTTAGGATATGAAAACGGAGAAAATTAATAGATGAACTTGAACTTGGTAAATAAAAAGATTGGTAGACGATCATAACTTGGTGGGAAAGAAGATATGTTATTTTTGAATATCTTATATATTCAAAATGTTAGCTATATATTTTAAAAGGACATTATTTGTATATTATATTATTTTAACTTTCCGACATTTAATATTATATTATTTTCTTCCAAATATTTCAGTTTATTACTAATTTTAAAGGCAACGGTACTCTTCTAGCTGGCAGTGCAATTGTTTTTCTATTTTCTTCCAATTGTAGTTTTACTGGTTCGACATTTTTTTTAGTAATCCTAATTTATTATCAAACACCTTAGCAACTTCATTATAAAGTTTGTCAATATTTACTTAATAAATAAGACTGTCTAAATTTTTATTGATTGAATATAATTTTAAATATTAGCAGGGGCTTAGTTAGCTATTACAATCTCAGGGGGCTCAACTAAAATAAATTTTATGGGGGGCTATTTGCGGGCCGGGTTTTATATTAATATATTATACTTTTTAAAAATTTGCTAAATACAAAATCTATTTATTAAAGCATAAAATATTTTCGATTGCTGATATAAAAAAAATTTGCGTCTAAAGAATTACAAGTGATAAAAAAAAGGTTAATTAATACATACATTTACATATGCCTCAATTGATAATGGTTTTTAAAAACTACATATTATAAAATTAGCAACTTACATTGACAAAAGTCAAGAAACTAATATAACACTCTGTTACCATATTTAGACAATGTTTTATAGAATATACTAATAAGGAAAATTTTATAGGCCTGAACCAAATTAACAATTATTGAAGAAGAGATAAACGATCAGTCCAAATCATAAAACTATATGTTGGTTAGAGCTTCCTCTTAGGATGACATTATGGAAGCTAGATAAGTAATCGAGAAAATTATTGTGAGATATTAAATTTCTAAAAGATTATTATAAACAACTACACAGTTGACCATTATTGCTTATAAAATATGCTCTCAGCAGCTGTAATAATATTCTTAAATTACATAGCCACACAAATAATAGATGTTTGTTAATTTCCAGTCATAGCCATGACACTCACTATATTAACTTATATCAGAATTTATTATGCTAGATAAATTGATAAAACAAAAACACTATAAATCTTTAGAAAAAATATGCAAATATATAGAAACCTTGAGTTATTTACACGGCAAGGATGTCATATTAGAGATGAGATATTTTGTAATTATAAAATAAGAACAAGAGTGATATCATGAAAGAAATTAAAATTTTATATATTATTGTCGCCACCTCTAGTTGGTATATTATATCTTAAAATAGTAGTAGTTTGTAATAATATCAAAATTAAAAATTTAACTCAAAACTGTTTTTCAAATAAGAAAAAAATAGCTTTCCTAAAAACACGTGAAAAGAGAAGAAAAGTTATCTAATTTATTACCTCCATTGTGGGATGAATAATAATATTTTAAATAAATAGATGACGTTAAATTTTTGAAAACAATTTATTACATATATTTATTATCAAAACCATTTATTAGTAAAATTTATTAAAATATTAACTGTAATATATTATATAACTGTCAAATACGTCTGTAAAAGTGGTATTTAACCTAATATTTTATAACCAATTATATCTAATAGAGGATTATAAACTATATGTTTACTTACTTTTATATATAAATCTCTTAAACTTATTTGTATTTGAATGAAGATAATTTTAAGAAAAGGAATGGTAATTAAATTTAAATATCAATAATATAATTGATTAGTGATTAGTGATTTTGAATAATTACAATATTAAATTGTTAATTTTCAATTAATATTTATTTAATTAGGGTTATATATTAATTTAAATAATAAAAGTCAATAAAGCTTGTTAATGCTAAATTAATATTTAGTGAGTGATATTAATATTCTATTTTTAACACAGAATTTGATAGCAAGCTGACATAGCGAAAATATAATTTACAAGATTAATCTAATCTAATAATTAAAATAGTATTCATTTAAGAATAATTTAGATAGACTTATTAATTTTTAAATTATAAAATTAAATCTATATAATACTTAATAGAATTATAAAGGAAATCATTCAGTGAGCAATCAAAAAAAAAATTTTTAGTTCAAAGGGATATTAAGGAGCCATTAAAAAAAATTTGCTTCAGGGGGCTATTCAAATTTTTCAGGGGGCTCGAGCCTTTGCGCCCTTCCATTAGCGACACCACCGAACATAGGCGTAGCCAGAGGGGGGGACAAGGGGAAATTTCCCCCCTTTCAGAAATTTATCACTTTTTGTAAATATCATTTATAGCTAATAAAAAATATCCCCCTTAGTCCTTTCCCCACTCCCTGACCCTCATATATGCATGCATATATCTTAAATAATAATTTAAAAGAAAGAATGTAAAGGTTGATATTTTTTTATAAAACTATTCATCATAATTTATAGATTTTTGAAAAAATAAATTTATAAATATATAAAATGAACCAAAAATGTTTTTTAATAAATAGAATATAGGCCAAGGATAAGTCTTAAGACAGAAGTGAAATGTATTATAATTATTAATAATAGATCTATAAAATTACTAAATAATATAATATATCAAATATAATTTTTTATAAAGTGAGTAATTTTAATTTATTTATCTCAATAAAAGTAAAATATAATTATAAAACTATTGATAAAATTAAATCATAAATTAAAAAAATATTAAAGCACAATATAAACAGTGGAATATTATATGTCGTCGATTTACAATATATCTAATTATCAAATGACAATCAAGTATTTTTACCAATATAGCGAATTATATATTTTACAGAAAACTATAAAATATTGATAAGGACATCAGAAAATATCTTTTAAAGACATTGTGGGATAAATAATATGAAGATTAAATTTATGTATACTTAAATAAAATAGATGGCGTTAAATAATTGTATGCATATTGTTGCTATATTTAATATTAAGAGCATTGATTAGTAAATTTTGTCAGATTATTAACTGTAATATATTCTCTAACTGTCAAATATGTCTGTAAAATTGGAATTTTACCTAGTATTTTATAACTAATTCTATATAATAGGGTAAAATCAACTATATGTCTACTTACTTATTATAAATAAATTTCTTATAATTGTTTGGAATAAATTATTACCATGCTTTTATATTAAGGTATATACAATACAAGTCATTTATTATATTTTTATTTTATATAAACTAATAAAAATATATTTCATATTTGTTCCAGGCTTATTTTTTTTATTAAAATTTGTAAAAATATTTTATGACTATATATAGACTAAGTAACCCGGCCGAAGGCCGGTGAAAAGCGGACCGAAGGCCCACCCAATAGGGGGTCTGGGGGCAAAGCTCCCAGTACTTTTTTGATTTCCCCCCCCTTATGAAAATCCTGGCTACGCCTATGCCACCGAATATTAGATTAGATTAATACACATAAATTATATTTTCACTATGTCAGCTTGCAATCAAATTCTGTGTTAAAAATAGAATATCAATATCCCTCACTAAATATTAACTTAGCATTAACAGTGAAGCTTAATTGACTATTATTATTTAAATTATTATATAACCCTAATTAAATAAATATAATCAAATTGAACTAACATATTTAATATTGTAATTAGCCGAGTTCAAAATGACTAATCACCTGTATATTTATTTTTAAATTAAATTATCTTACCTATTCCTAAATATATTATTTGAAATAGTATTAAAAAACGAATTCGAATCGAATAATTTACTATTTGAATTCGTACAAATAATAAAATTTACTATTTGTATTCGATTCGAATTAATTTTTTTAATAAAATAAATCGTACTCAAATATATTGACAAATATTTTAATTTACAAATTTGATTTTAAAATTATAATAATTATAATAATTATGTAATCAATAATCTGATAATAAATAATATATAATCAAGTTATAAACAAAATTAAAATATATATTATTAATTTAATTTATAATTTAAGCCAATTTTTAAGGCAAAGAGTTTTTGTTATATTTTCTTCCTTATATGACATGCGGTTTTTTGACAATAAATTAGTTCCAACTGAGAAAAGCCTTTCACAAGCAGTTGATGTTCCTTGTGTAGATAGATAATCCCTTGCCATTTTCGAGAGTATGGGGATCCGATATGCATTTGCCTTCCACCACATTAACGGGTCAGTATCATTATTTGCTCTTGGTTCACTCAGATAAAAATCTATTTCACACAGTTGAATATTATTTTGTTTAAAAACAATTTCTAGCCTGTTTTGTTGAATTTTATCCTTATTTGTTTGACAGTTATAATTATGAGCTTATAAAATAAAATCATATTTAAATGGGGGTAAATTAAATACCTGTATATCTATTGTAAATCTCTTTAAATTTGTCCATTAACTTGGATATATCAATATCATAATCAACAGATATTGATTTAAAATATTCCACTTTAAGCCTGGGATCTAATATTGTGGTTATTATTGCATCATCGGCAGTTAAATTATAATAGCCCAATAATTTATCACATGCTACTTTGAAACTATTGTTAAATGATTTATGGAAACCAGGTTTTTCATTTTTTAGATGTTCAAGAATTAAAATATAATAAGGTATAACCAAATTATAAGTAGGATAATTCTCCCCACATACCTATTTGTAGTTTCATATAAAGGCAATAGTATAGCTTTAATTTTTATAAGATCCTCCCATTCTTCCTATATGTTATCAAAGTATTATATTATTACCTAATTATAAATTTTAGTTTACCTCTGATATTCGTTTTTCTTGAAGAATTTTAATGTTAGTTATTACTTCATTAACTAGGCTTTAACAATAAGCCCCTTTCAATCATTTGATAGGTGCTATTCCACCTTATTTCACAATCCAATTTTGGTTTTAAAAAATTTAGGTGAGCATGTAGGGAACTACATATATTTTTTATTAAATTTAATTTTTGAGGGAAATTACGAATCATTCTAATAATGTTTCTTAGTTTTAGAATTGAAGGGTCTAAAATTTTTAAAATTTATTTGGATATTAAATTAATTACATGGGCAAAGCATCGGGTGTGCCCTATTTTTATTAAGGGATATTTTAAAGAAAATGTATCAATAAATGTTTTATTATTAGTAGCATTATCTAAAGTTATATAAAAAATTTTATTCTCTAAATTATAATTTTTAATTATTTTGACAAAGGTTTTAATATATTTTCACCTGAATGTGTTTCATTTATTGGACTGACATCCAAAATTATGTTATTTATTTTAAAATTATCATCAATAAAATGGGCTGTTAATCCTAAAAAAGGAACCTGTGTTGGGCTAGTCCAAATGTCAGATGAAAAATTAATATGACTTATATTTTTAGATATTATTTCCTTTACCAATTGTTCTTTTTCTGCAAATGTATTATACATGTGCAATTTAAGAGTATTGGAGCATATTGATTTTACAGAACAATCAAGATCACTTATAAAATTTTTAAAATCATTAGAATTAATAATTTTAAAAGGAATATTATGATTTATAAATAATTTTAATAAATTATCCTTAAAATTAATTTTTTTTGAAGAATTTGGTGTAAACTTTAAAAAAAATGTCAATTTTATTATTTTTTTTACTAAGGTGTGAATGAAACCTATTATAATGATTAATAAGAGGAGATGTTGTTTTGCCTTTACATTTTATAATACTCTTGCAATGATCGCAAGCAGCCTTTTCACTATCTTTAAGGATTTGATATTGATCCCATATGATTGCTCTCTTTTGTGAGGAAATTTTCTCATCTTCAACATCAAGCATAATTTCATCAGAAGCATTCTCCTCTAACATAATTAGGCTAGCTAACAATAATTATTGTAGAAATGTGATATATTTTTATGTACCTCTGGTTTGTGTAATTTTTAATATAATTTATTATGAGATTCAAAAAATAAACTTTTCGTGAGATTCAAAAAATGTGGCAAATAAAAATTTAAATTTTCACTTCAGAAATTTTTAAATTTGTGCTAGAATTTTTATAAACACAAACACATCACCTGTACGATTGGCAGGTCAACAAATAGAAATGACAAATGTTAGATTTATTAAACAATTTATTAAATATTACGAATAATTCGTTTTATTCGAATAATTCGTTTTATTCGAATAATTCGTTTTATTCGAATCGAATAAATGATTATTCGTATTCAGATAAAACAAATAATTTATTATTCGTAATTATTCGATTAGATTCGAATTATTCGAATCGAATCGAATATTCGAATTATTTTTGAATAGGCCTAATTTGAAATAAGTATAAGAGATTTATTTATAAAAAGTAAGTAAACATATTGTTTATAATCCTCTATTAGATATAATTGGTTATAAAATATAAGGTTAAATACCACTTTTACAGACGTATTTGACAGTTATATAATATATTACAGTTAATATTTTAATAAATTTTACTAATAAATGCTTTTGATAATAAATATATGTAATAATTCTTTTCAAAATTTAACACCATCTATATAGTTAAAATAATTTTAAGTTAAACATTTTATTATTCATTCTACAATGGATGTAATAAAATAGATATCTTTTCTTCTCTTTTTTTACATGTTTTTAGCTATTTTTTTCTTTTTCGAAAAACAGTTTTGAGTTAAATTTTTAATACAAGTATATTTTTGATATTATTACAAACCACAATTATTTAAAGATACAATATACCAAATAGAGGTGGTGCGACAATATTATATAGAATCTTAATTTATTCATCATATCACTCTGTTCCTTATTTTATGGGTATAAAATGTTTCATTTCTAATATGGCATCCTTGTCGTGTAAATAACTCAAGGCTTCATTATATTTGCATAATTATTTCTTCCAAATATTTTTAGTGTTTTTATTTTATCAATTTATTTAACTTAATAAATTCTGATATTAGTTTACATCGTGAGTGTCATGTCTATGACTGCAAATTAACCAGCATCTATTATTTGTATTTATGTAATTTAAGATTATTACTACAGCTGCTGAGAGTATATGATTTCATATTTTAGATAAACACTAATAATCAACTGTGTAGTCATTTATATACCATTAAAAATGGAAAATAATCTTTTAGAAATTTAATATCTCACAATAATTTTCTCGATTACTTATCTAGCTTCCATGATGTCATTCTAAGAGGAAGCTCTAACCAACATATAGTTTTATGATTTGGATTGATCGTTTATCTCTTCTTCAATATTGTTAATTTGGTTTAGGCCTATAAATTTTTCCTTATTAGTCCATTCTATAAAACATTGTCTAAAATGGTAACAGAAGTTATATTATTTTCATAATCTTTTGTCAATGCAAGTTGCTAAGATTTATATTATTGCATTATGTGGATTTTAAAAACTATTATCAATGGAGGCATAGGCATATGTATTATGAATAAAATAACCTTTTTTATCACTTGTAATTCTATAGACGCAAATTTTTTTATATCAGCAAAAATATTTTTTACTGTTATAAATAGATTTTGTATTAAAAAATATTATTTTTAAAAATGTCTTGTATTGTTTTAATTATTTATATGCTTGTTTATTTTGTATGTATAATATAATAAATGACAAAATATTGAATTTAGAATAATTGTTCAGAGTTAACAAATTTTAAAAATGTATAATATATTAATATAGAACCAGGCCGAAGGCCCGCAAATTGGGAGGCAGGGGGGGGGGCGAAACCCCCATAAGATTTTTTTTTAGTTGAGTTCCCTGAAATTGTAAAGGCTATCGACGCCCCTGTTGTTTTGTACGCTTTTTTTCTCATTTCCAATTCCAAAAAACTGGAATTTTATTTGGGTGAAGGGTAGGGGGGGGGCTATCTGGGTTTTGACTAAAATATACAACGTGTATCACAATTACAATATTTAACTAGCTTCCCAAAACTCGAGCCTTTCGGCTGGACTTTTACTTTGTTTCTAAACTCAGACTCGGTTGAGCTGTAAGAGATGCCGAGGCAAGCTCGACCCAACCTCAATAAACTTTCTATCAGCAAAAGGTCAATCAAAATCACATGTTATTTTTAAACATACGCATAACATTTAATTCATTCAAATATGTAGAATTTATTTCTTAAAATTAATAATATACTATATATGCGAGGTAAATTAGTTTGTTAAAAAGACGTATTCGGATTTTTAAAAACGATCACTACCAAAATAATATTATGAGAATGGTTTAGACATCTGCCAAATATCGAAGGTCTACTTATTATTATTTTGGCTAAAATTTTAATCGGATTGCTTAATAAATCAACCCAAATCAGAATTTTTAACACTAGTTTAAAAATACTTTTAAGATGGCAGTGAACAAATGCAATAAAAAATTTATTTTTTTAAAGATATTATAATATTCAAACTAAATTTCAGAATAATTTAAATTTGGGGATCGGGTTGTTCTGGGACAAAAAATATTTTGCTAGGGTTTGGCGACCATGAAAAATCACGTTATAGGGCTCTAATCATAATCCATGGATGGCATTCTGCTATATAGTAAATAATTTTTTTGAATTTTTCAAATATATATTAACCTCATCCAGCGTCCATATTTCTAGAATTGTCTAAAAAAGCAATTTAAATTTCTAAGAAAATATATAATATCTAGAGACATCTATATTAGCCTGACATTTATTAGTGAGCTTTTAAAAGTGCACAAACAATGAAGTTCTGCATTGAAATACTTTTAAACGAAATTGTTAAAACCTTGATTTGGCCTATTTTTAAAACGAATATATCAAGATTTTTACCAAGACTTCTCAGAATAGGGATATGTTATTCTTACATCTTTTGGTAAAACTTAGTTATTAATAATTTGTCTAAAATCTTAATTTCATCTTTTTTTAAAGAAATCGAGGTATTTAGCAACGCAACTCCAATCATTTTATCGAATATGTATTTTCAATTTCACATTTAGTCCTTGCATCAATCTTTATAGATGTAAGCCAACCCAAGTCTTAGCAAGCAATTAAATATGGGAAATTTTATTAGCAAAAGTTGTTTTTTAACAAAACCGTTAGTATTCTATACAAACAAATTAATTGCCTAACTTTTTTCACAAACCTATTAGCTCGAATAGAATGAGATAATATAATTGCTCACCATTTCATTTACGATTTATATTTATACATATATTGTGAAAAGTAATAAATATGCTCCTTGTTTAAGTTAGTATTAATTTTTTATCATTTCAAAGTCATAAAATTGTAAAATTTAACCTTGGATACAGTCAATTAATAAAATAAGAACTTACTGTTTGCTATATTTTAACGTCTTACTCAACAATTTAAATGGTACTATTTAAAAAGAATTATTTGCATAACGCATCGATATAATAATCCTATCTGGAAGCTGGGATCTATAAGTTCCCTAAAAAATTTGCATAATTTTACTTATTTTAAAATTATTTTTATATTTTCTTAAAAGGGTTCTTAGGTTAATGCAATATGTATATATTATTAGAATGCAATTTATGCATTAAATGTATTTAAAAGTGTATATACATTGGATTCAGCTGTAGTCTATTTATGATTTGCACGATTAAATGACATTAATATAATGACAAATAAAATAATTAGTCGACGAGCAAAGCACAAAATGATATTAAATATGTGATCTAAAATGGGCGGGTTTTTAGACAAAAAGGCTGACCTGATGGACTCTGGACACAATCTGATTTGAGCTAACGAAGTCTATGTGGCTAATTGACTATCTCTCAATTACAGGTCAAAAATCTTTTTTTTTTACTTAAACCATGATTGGAGCAACTAAGCCATCTCGATTCAGTCATTTAACAAAACTAGCCCAGATTTATCCACAATAATGAAAAGCTTTTTAAGGTCAACTGCATTCAGATCGAGTTTTAAACCCCAAATGAATATTGTTACATTATCTTCCAAAATCGGTTCGAAACGAAAAGTCCGGATCAATAGATTTGACAATATAACAAGATATTATTACCTTCAAAAACTCAATTTGAATGCATCCTACAGCATTTTTAAAAAAAAATTGGATTGAGCGGTCTGAACCGATCCGGTTGATCTTTACAAAATCTAATGTTCTGTTTAACATATGTCAAGGGAAAAGATAATCAAAAGTAAAAATAATAATTTGATATTTAGAGATGCACATTATATTGATCCAAAAATAAGAACTTCGCGTCAGTTCCCAAATGTTCTAAACAGAAAAATATAATGACTCGCTAAAAGGTAAAAGCAAATAAATAAATATTGAATTATCATTTTATTGAGAAAGCATTACATCAACATTTTAGAAGATGAGAAAAAATTCATTTAGCGAATTTATATATTATTTTATGATAAATTTTTTCTTAAAATGTTGCAATCAAAGACAATGTTTTACGTTAATAAATATTGTACAAATAAATATGCCTAATGTGATAAAGCTCATCGTGTTCATTTAAAGTTAAAGGTAAGAGGCAAGATACTCATTTCTTTAGCATATTCATCATAAGTGCGTCGTCGTCATCTGGGTATTCAAACTGTGGGATATATTCGCCATCAGCCCTATTAACAATAGGAGCTCCCCGGGAAAAGGCAGGGGGAACGAAATTTGCGTCATCAAACTTAGTCATTCCACCTAAGTCCATATCGTCTTCGGTGGGAAACTTTTTTTATAAATTAATTAAATAAATATTCATTTTTTCCCTATCCCCCTTTTTAAAATGGAAAATAATAACAACAGACAGGGAATAGATATCGTCATTTATTATTTCTAAGTAAATTGCTATCATTTCATAATAATCTATTATTTTGGTTGGGTTCAGAGTTTGAAGAGAAAAAAAATTGTTTTATCGTAGAAAAAATTACAAAAAATATTTTATATAAAAAGATCTGGAATTATAGGTAAAATTTAATCAAAACTTTTGTTAAGCTTTTTTTTTCAAAAAATCTTCATTAAAATAGATATTTAAATCAAAAATATCTGAAGATCTTTTATTTTGAAGAGCATTTCAAACTATGCACTTTTATAAATAATGGTGATCATTTGTAATTAAGATTTCGAAATTGTTTTTACGTTAAAATAATTTTATTTTTTTTTATAACAAAGAAAGAAACGATAATTTTTTTAAAAATGAGAAAAACATTCTCCCCTCCCAAAAGAACCGAAGAAAGTGGTCCTTTCCTAAATTGCATTCAATTTATATGATACAGAGTCGGAGTAGACCCGCAACTCTCCCAGCGGGTAGGGGAGGTGAGACGAATATCAGGAAATTATTTTTCATATGTTTTTTTGGGGGAAGAAGAGCTCAATATTGGGTCCCTGCTACAACATCTACACTACATATACATTAAATTGATTTGATATAAAACACAATTGCCGCCGGCCGAGAAATTTATCTTAAAATATTTTATGCCAATAAAAACATGGCCAAGTTATTTAACAAAAGTTCATGGTATTTATAAGCAATATTTCTGTTTAAAAAAAATGCAAATTATTACTACGACAGGTTGATCCATGGCAGATATAAACGGTTGTTCGGCGTCGGTCAAAGCGGGAGGCCCCTTTAAAATTTTTCTACCCCCTACAATAATAGGAGTTTGCGGGTCGTTGGCACCTTTTCTCTTACCCTTCTTACCCTCGTCGGCTTTACGCTTTGCTTCCGCGGCTTGTTCCATCAGCAATTTGTTTCGAGTCTCTACTATGCCTTTTTGAGGAAATAGATTAGAATTTAATTTTTTTATTAGCTCTAATCTATTTTCGACGCAACTTCCTTGTTTTTTTTAGACAAGGGATAATTGAGTTCAAAAATAGATTCGAGCTAAAAAAAATGTAAGAGTTTTTTAAAAAAAATAGTTTTGGATTTAAAAAAAATATAATATTTTGAACATATGATATGTTCATGATATGCAAGCAGTTAGGCTATAGATGCTATAATTTGTAAAAGATTTTATATAATTTAAAAAAATATATATACTTACGTGCAACTTTCCCATACACAAAAAACATAATCAAGCCAACGATTATGATAAAAATAATTATCCCCATAACAAATCCGATAAGTGATTCCTTAGTGGCTAATTTTTTTTAAATAATAATATTACAAGATTTATTAAATAATAAAAGTAAAAATTTATCAAACATATTACGCAATTAAATTTGTTTTAAAAATGAATATAATGGGAACTAGTGATGTAAAATAGAGCCATTTTGGCCGATTTTTAAAAGCGGCTAACTCATTGCCAGCCTGAAGATTTTGCTTATAGATGGGCAAAGGTTTGGTGGAGGGATTTTTCATCACTAGGGAACTGTGGAGAGAGTTAATTTTAAACCAGGGTCTACTAAGCGCGTTAGAGCTCTGCGCGGGTTGTCCAAAACCCGATCCGAACCGAACCTCGGACACTAGAACTTTTTTCTCGGGGGTTGTAAATAGATAAAACTGTTAACTACATATATATCATAATTCTATCAGGTTAGACAAAATGTTATATCGGTTTTGAAACATTATTCGATAATTGCTAAGCCTAGTTAAGGAGGTTAAATATACTTTTATTTGAGGTAGCAAATATGCATTTAAATTCAAATTCCAAATTTTTTTCGCAAAAAATCCTTATTTCAAGTTTCTGATTGGAGATAAACGCCTCCAAAAAATTTGATAAGTAAAAAAAACCGGACGAAATTCTTTTTTAGGGGGTAAGGTAATATTAAATATCAACGATTCCGGCTAAATATCTAATAATAAATATTTAAAAGAGAATGTGAAATTATTATTTATTTATTTATTTTAAGTGGGGAGGGGGGGGGTATAAATTTTTATGAGTCGCAAGTCTTTTTTTTAGAATTATAAGATATATCCATAATCATAAGGATAAGGATAAAATTTAATTCTCTTAACATTTCGTGGGTCCAGAATTGGAGTGTTCTATCTGCACTCTTATAATAAATCAGAAAAAAATAATCGGTTTTTAAAGTTTAAATGCCTTCCATAGATTAGCATCTATCATATAATGGAACAAAACCCCCCAAAATCTTACCATCAGCCTCATCGTGGAGGGGGGGGGCAATGTCTTTTGGCAAGCTAATGGTCTAAAAGGTTCCCTGTGGTCTGAGTCTAGAATATGATCACTGTCTCCTCGGGGTGTAAAAATCACCTAAAGAGGTTGATGTCAGGAAGGGCATCCGATTCCAAAAACCTTGCTACAAAATTTCCTAATGATTAAATCAGAAGGAAAACTGGCCAACCTGGTAAATCTTAAAATCGCCATTAAACTGAGAATATAATTAAACAAAAAAATTTACAGAAAGCTTTATTAAATATCATATTTTCGGGATATTTAGTTACTAATCAGTCAATCTTTTCAAGACATTGTCAAAATATAGGTAAGTGCATATATCAAAAAATAAAATCAATAATGATAATTATCAATTATTATTTCAATTATTATTTTTGGTTATAATTAAATAAAAATCCAAAAATTTTTAATAACCACATTATACTTTCTATATGTTTTCTATTTGAATTTTTTTTGAGCACTTCGAATAGAGTAGTTGTCAATCGATAAGGTAAAAAGAATCTCTATGAAGAGTGGGAGACCTGATTTAGACAACAAAAAAATGGGCATGAATATTTTAGTGTAGACCCACATGATTTCGAATTAAGTTCTAACTCAATTTTTTTTAATGTCAGATGGAGCACTCCAATCCTAAACTCACAACATTTCAGTTAGAATGTTTTTTTTATGTTCAAAATATATCGAAAACTAAGCATGACATTAAATTAATAGAATAATTTTTTATGATATATTCATATTATATAGAAATCGTAAAAATTACTGAATTACTGAAATAAGTTGATAGGAAACCCAATGACGGATCTAAAAGCATAAAATAATAAATTATATTTAAATATATTAAAAATAATTTATTTAGTTAAATATTTATCGGTAATTAAATATCAAAATATTATGAACAAACAATGCAATGTATTTTAAACAATTCAATTATCAAATGTATGATGCTATGTTGGTGTTAAGTGTATCATTATTCAAAATAAACGATTTAGGATGAAGCAAACTTTCGTAATGATATTGATATATATTACCTTCTCTCCTAGATAAGAAAATAAATTTAAAAAATCTCATTAAATTGCGTATTATTTAATAATAGAGTTGCAAAAAATACACAAAGCTATACGTATAAGATATGACTATGAGACGCATTGGTAAAGATTAAGTCATGACGATAAATAATTAATGAATTTACCCTACACTACATTTTGTTGAGAAGTCTTCATCAAAAGTTTAAATATTACAAAGGATATTATAGTAAAAAGATATTATAGTAAAAGGATATTATAGTAAAAGAATATTATAGTAAAGTGTACGAGATTATCTAGGAACTAAGTAAAATCAGCAACCACGTGCAAAGTTTTTTTTCTTAATAAAATACCTGGAAAGCCGCTATAGAATTTTATATTTGAATGTAACGGACAACGTACCTTTCTAATAAATAAAGTAAATGGAACGATTTTACCATTTTAAAGTAAACTGTACTGGAAATAAAAAGCTATAAGACAGGAGAATTAAACAGCTAATAAGCAGTACATAACATTGCGACCTGAATATGCACGCGTAGAATTTCGGGAAAAGTAATTTTCGCAATAGAGATGGAAGCCAAGGATGATCTGTTACTGCTTTCGTTTTATATTAAGGCAGAAAAGAACTTGTAGTTAAATAAAGAGAGAAAGAAGCGTTAACTTAACATCTGGGGTATATTACATTTGCGATTAAAGTTCAGCATATAACAAAAGGAGAAAATAAACTCTTAGTAACTTTACATATAAAACCAGGCTTATTATTTAAGTTAGCATTCTTAAATATTTAATATGCTGTCCAAAAAACTTTTTAAGACATAGGTAGAACTACTGATTTAAAAAAAACTGAAATTTTATATGGATTTGGGATATTTAAAAAGCCAAATATTAATTAATTTTTTAAAACTTTTATTTTCAACATAATAAAATCTTTATATGTACATATCAAGTGATTGATGAACTAGCTACTTTAAAAAAAGAATAAAATTGTAAGCGTTTGAATTAAATCAGGGGGATTCCTGAATTTTCTCCGCATATGTCTGAAGGGAAAAAATAATTTGAGGAGAGAAAAAAGCCTTTAACATTAAATTAGTCATATAATGGGTTATAATAGGATAGGGTGAGTTCAATATTTAATCAATGAACTATTACGACGTAATTATTAAAACCTGGCACAGACACCAAAATAACAGGTGAAACCGATTCTCCCAACTCGTTGTACACGATGCATTGATAGTACCCGCTATGTTTGGTGGAAACGTCCGGGAATGAAACGTATTCCTTCTTGATGTACGTTAGTTTATTTTTGCCTCCTGCCAGTGGCGACAGAAAGCTGAATATGTTTCCTATCGAAGAACCAGCCTTTTTCGGTTGGGAGGATTTTGGAGAAGTAGTGGAAACAATTGGGGAGCTAGAATAGGCCCATTTATAAAACGGAGGCGGAAAGCCGGAAGCACTACAGGTTAGATTTAGAGCGGAGCCGAATTTGACGATTAGCTCTCCCTCAGCCGAAATGTATTGAATCTTGGGGGGATCTATTATTTTTTTTTTGTTAAAATGTTTTATACAATTATAAATGGTAATCCTAAATAAGAAGGCCGATAAATGTAAATGTTTATTTAAATGAGATATTGTAAACGGCGTGTTTAAAAGATACCTTATATTATTAATACTTATCTAGACAGAAGATTCCTTTATTAAAGGTGTAAATACAATGAAGTCAGTTGTATTCAATAACATTTTCGTCTAAATGTCTTTAAATGGCGAACTCCGATATAATGTAAAGTTTTTAATGAATAAACATCAAGCAAGGTCAATATTAAAGTCATTGATCCTACATGAGAAAAGCGATAAAATTATAACGAATATATACTCTGGTTTAATTTGATGTAATATGTATTACTCAAAATGATGGGCTCGTTTTGATCGGACATACTTTCGTTGAGGTATACATAATTCGTTTTACAATATAGCGCAGTACCGGCATACTTTTGAGGCGAATTGATTTGCATGGAACTGCTTACTTTTTTGTCATCCAGAATGTCCGCTATCATGGGCTGACTTGATTCTGAGGTTATATCGTTAAAAGTCTTGACCCTGTGTGAAACGAATATTCGAGAATGAATAATATTATTATGAGTGAGTGAATGAATTCGCATGAGACAAAATTTAAATATGAGATAAAGAAGAAAAAAGGAATAAGGTAAGGGCTCGTTTATAGTATGCGCGTCTCGCTCAAGCAATGCGACAGCATCGATGGGTATTTTTTTTAAAAAGCAAGCAATAGGTAAATTTTTGATGAAATGAATTATATCGCTATGAATTATAAATTTACCTATTATCTGTTGCTTTTGAAAAACATATCCAGCGATACATGTCGAATCGCTTGAACGATAAGCACTTACAATATAGGAGGCCCAAGAAAGAGAAAATAAAAATGTAAATAAGGCCTCATTTATAGTAAACGGGTTATCTTCAAGTACTGCGTTATTATAAAATAAAGCCAATAAATTAGATTTATAAATATGGAGCGTCATGATGATAACGCTATGATAAAATTTGAAAAACATATGTTAAGATGCGTTCATAAAAAAATAATATGCGATACGATTATAAATAGTGAATTCGATAAAAAGTTATATGATTTTTCTTAAATATTATATAGAATAATTATATCTATTTTAATTTTATCTTAAATTATTTTTTAAAACTGAATAAGCTGTAATAACTCTGCATCAAATAATGCAACGAAAATAACGCGTTTTTTATTAATGCAGCCTAAGAGTTTACAAAAATAAAAGATGAGGGAGATTTTTTTCAAAGTACACATAATCAAGATTCAACAATGCTTATTACCATGATATGGTGGGTCTGACATAGCCTTCTCTACTCGTACACGTTAATATAAAATTGTTACCTATAGCGGGATCTGGCCTATTTTGTAAAGAAATTACGGGCTTATCGGGTCGTTCTAATAACAAAAAAAAAGGTAAATTTATATGCTTTCTTAAATTAACGATAAAAACAAACAAAAAAATAGCTAAAATTTTTTCTATAAATTGTGATTCGTATTATATATTAATCGGCCTGTCTAAGAAAATTTTGGGCACTCTTTTATTTTTCCTATTGACACGCCCAAGTGTCCTATTTCCGCATATTTTTTTATTATTAGCATTAGACACTAAAAATTTTATTCAAAATAATGAATGGGTGCCAATATGCCTATTTTTCATGGGGAAGGGTGAAGAGCATTTATAGTTTTTGGATAAGACTATCAAAAAATAATTGTATAATTGTGTTTCGCTTGAAAATATTTAGTATGTTATGTTAATCTCGTATCAGATATAAGTTAAACCCGTTTAACTCAGGATAATGATGTATAGCGTTGAACGTTATTGATTTTTTAAAATGTGTTTTATTAAAATATTTGATAGCGTTAGCGTCTTTGGCCTTGCATGTTTAGTGGGTGTATTGCATTCCAATAGTTCTGGGTTCGAATCCAGCAAAGATCGTGTTCTAAAGCCAACTAAATGGCTCCATCCTTGGGTAGGGGTGGAAATAAATATTTGCTTCTTTTATAAACTTTCTTTCTTTTTTGTTATAGATTTTTCTTTACAAATATAGATTAAAATATGCAAGAAACTTCTAACGAGTAGTTTCATATCGAAGGAACCCTTCATACTAGCTTTCCTGTTGCACACGCTTTCGTAAGTCCGTCTCCTATCTATGATTTGGAAGGTGAGCGTCATGTTATTCATGGAGATTTCGGGAGAGAAGATAGTAAATATGTAGCTCTTGGGATTGCCTTCGGTTAATTGGGCCTGATAGACGTTGTCTAAAAATGCGTTGGTGTTCAAATAAACGTCGTTAATTAGCCAGATAGTCTGGTAATCTTGGCCTGTATAGTTTTGGAGTATATTGAAAGTAATCTGAAGATTTCGTCCTTCCAGCGTTTCTATTATTGATGGAGGTTTAGGAGACAGAATGGTTCCTATGAAAAGAATAATTAAAGATAAGAAAGCATTCAATAGAAGCTATTTAAAAAATTAATTTATATATGTTAAAAAAAAATTTCCCCATACAAATAAAGATATTTTTAAATTTAATTTTAAATAATTTAAATGAATATATTAAAGAATATAAATATTTGTTATCAACACTTGAGAACATTTGTTAAGAAAAAAATAATTCAAGAGCATTCGCGGGGTAAATTATTGATCTAATATCATAATTATTTGAAAGTTTAATCCATCAGTGACAATCTCATAAGTTAATAGATATATGTAAAGTCTGGCCCGTTTTGGTCAGCTAAGAATTTTTGCATGAGTTACCTGACTCTGCGCGATAAATATTTTTTGAAAATTTGCCCTGCTATCTTTCAAAATTTTATAAAAGGCAGACCCTGTTAAAATTTATGAAAAGTCTGTTCCGCTCTGTTAAATTTTTTTTTGTACAAATTTTTCAGTCTCGTCACTTTAGAATATCTATATACTTTTTTTAAGCAGCTTATCTAATTACTCTATGACAATCTATTTTTTTAGAACAACAACTGCTTTATAATTGCGTTTGATATCTGTATTGTGTATTTGTAATTGGATCATATCATAAATAACTTGTTTAATTATTTGTCAATTTAATATATCATTTACAGATCAAATATTTTAGTTAGACTAACATAGCAAAATATTGCAATATATTTCTAATTAGTATTATTGAAAATTAAAAAATATATCAAAATATTAATGCCCGAACTTGGCCTATTAAAATTTTTGGGAGAAAACATAGCTGAGATTGTGTAACAATATATAGATATAAATCAAGATTAATGAAACAACAAAATTTTAAATTGTCTATATCAAGATATTTATTCAATAAAGAGCATGAAGCTACATTATACAGTTTCTAGTAAATGCATCTTAAATCTGTATGGGTCTTTGTCTCATGTAAATTCTCTTTTTGGGCACATGGATCCTGTTGCAATTTTAATCCATTCTTCATTTGTTTAAATTGTCAAAAATTTATTATAATTATTTTCAAATGCTCATTTTCATCAATAGCTGCAATATTATATATTTCATTTTTATATCTAATAATTAATATTTTTCATCTCAAAAGTGCCCCATGGGAAAGTGAATCCTTCCCCAAGTTTAGCTCATCCTTTCCCAAATTATTTTACTAAAAAAATTAATACTATTATTGCATAATAGTAAATAAGTGTAACAAATGAGATATTATTAATTCAATATTATCAAGTAGCTTTAATTTTATAGACGTTTGCCTTTTAGGGATCGCATTCTCCCCAGTCTCCCATAATAATGTTTTTTTAAACAAATTGATAATGATTATAAATCATCTTTAAAAGAGTCAAAATATTAAAAGGTCCAACCCAGTTCTACAAGTATTTCTAGAGGTTTTAGGTTTAGGTGACATATTTTTTAACAGTTTACGTTTAGTAAATAATAATTGTTAATATCAGTTCATCCCTGAATATATTACAACTATGAATATAAATGAAGAAGATTTGCTTATAAATTTTATAAAAGAAATTTAATAAGAAAATATTATAATTCGTGTTAGAAAAATATAAGCTCATTATTTATCTTTTAAGCTTTTGGTATTGTATTGAATAAGAAGAATAAAATTTATCAAGATCTATTTGTAATATATATTTATTAAATATTATTATTATAATATATTACCTTAAAAAATTTGAACAAATGAAGAATGATAATAATTATTGATGGATAATTTTTAATAAAGGTTTATTAAAACTTGGATTTAAATTTTATATAACTTTTTATATATGTCAAAAAAATAATGAAAAATAAAAAGGATGTTTAAATTGCATATTAAATAGCTAAAGATAGAGATATTCATTTTAATTAAGTATCTGAGATATAGATACAAAATACTTTTTCAAAATGCACAAAAAGATATAAGTTTTACAAGAATATCTTCTATTAAAAACAAGAATTTGCAATACTACCCAATACTACTCTGAAAATGATAAGGGAATATTCTGATTACATTTTTAAAAATCAAAAAGCTAAAATTATTAACATTAGCATGAAAATTTATAATTAACATATTGAATGGATTGTTTTTAGAAAATATTTTCAATAATAAATCATTAAAAAAATGTAATTCAGCCTTATACATATAACTTTTAAACTATTTAGTTCTGTCACTTAATTCAAAAATCTTTATATTTATTACATATCCAATCAATATTTCTATATTATTTTCTATTTAGGTAAATTTTTATATATTTCAATGATATATAAGTAAATCCTTTATCAGAAGTTTAAATGTTTAAACCTAGTTATATCTTTATCAGAAGGTTTAAATATTTAAAAGATCAAAATACCGCAATCCGATTCATCTGTCTGATCGTCCTTTGATTCTGGTGTACAGCAATCAACAATTTCATCACATTTCTGTGAAACTGAATAGCATGTTTTTGAAAATTTACAACGATATATACAAAATTTTGAATCTTCAAGAGTTATAAAGAATTCAATGTTTAAACCTATTATAATATAAATATATATTATTTTATATTAAAATTACATAATATGAAAGCTTTTAATAAACAAATCATAAATCATATTCGAAAAAATTTATTTTCGTAGCAAATTCAGACCCAACCTTGATCAAGTTAATTCCATATGGTTTATACTTGATAAAGCTCATTCGCTTTAATATTGCAGGTACAACAGAGAAGTTTGGTATTTCTCATTTCTATCTTATTGGTTATTAATAAATAAGAAGCTTTTACCAGGGGCGTCGCAAGCCTTAACAACCTCAGGGGACTCAACTAAAAAAAATTTTATGGGGGGTTCGGGCCTTCGACCGGGTTTTATATTAATATATTATACTTTTTTAAATTTGCTAACTCTGATAAATTATTCTAAATTTCGATTTTTTGTCATTTATTATATGCATACATAATAAACTCGCATATAAATAATTAAACAATATAAGACATTTCAAAGAATAATATTTTTTAATACAAAATCTATTTATTGTTTATTACAGTATAAAATATTTTCGATTGCTGATATAAAAATTTTGCGTCTAAAAAATTACAAGTGATAAAAAAACATATGCCTCAATTGATAATGGTTTTTAAAAACCACATAATATAATATAATTATTAGCAACTTACATTGACAAAAGGTCATGAAACTAATATAATTCCTATTTTAGACAATGTTTTATAGAATGGACTAATAAGGAAAAATTTATAGGCCTAACCAAATCAACAATTCTTGAAGAAGAAACGACCAATCCAAATCATAAAACTATATGATGGCTAGAGCTTCCACTTAGATGACATGATGGAAGAAGCTAGATAAGTAATTTAGAAAATTAATGTGAGATATTAAATTTCTGTTGATTAGTCTTATTTGAATATTATTTATTTTTAAAATATATTAACGTTATATCATTTGAATATCTTATATTATTTAAGTTGATTGTTTAATATGTACAAATTAACTTTTTTTTATATATATACTATGTTTTTAGATATAAAGAAATAATAATATATATAATAAAATATTTAACAAATTTGAATAAATAACTTCATGGTGCCCCGGTTACGGTGGTACGTTTTTCGTTTTTCTTTCTCTTTAAAAAAAAATAAATAAAACAAAGTAAAATAATAAAAGTTTAAAATATCCTTACCTTGAATTCTTTTGTAAAAATAAAAAGTAAACGAATTACTTATCAAATTCGTCGTTCGATATGGGAGATGATAAAAGGACAAAATAAATTTTTTTTGACTTTTCTTTTCGATAGTCAAAATGTTATCCAAATTTACAAAATTATAAAAGGTAAAAAAAATTTATTTAGAATAAATATAACTTGTTAACTTCTTGTTTCTTTTGCGCCCTGTTACGTTTTTGTAAAAAAAAAAAGAATAAAATATAGAAAATTTGCCTAAAATTAAAATAAAAAAGTATAAATTAAATTAAATTTGAAATTGATAACTACCTTATTTATTGATTTGACTACCTATTGTGACGATTGCTTTATCCATTGAGATGACTATATTTATATGACTACCTATTGTGACGATTGCTTTATCCATTGAGATGACTATATTTATATGACTACCTATTGTGACGATTGCTTTATCCATTGAGATGACTATATTTATATGACTACCTATTGTGACGATTGCTTTATCCAGTGAGATGACTATATTTATATGACTACCTATTGTGACGATTGCTTAATCCGTTGAGATGACTCTATTTATATGACTACCTATAGTGACTACCTAATCTACTGAGATGACTATCTAACCTATGGAGACTGCTTAACCTATGGAGATGACTACCTATTATGACTACCTTATTTATTGTGATTGCCTATTCTATTGATATGACCAATGCTTAATCTATGGAGATGACCAAGAATCAAACCTTAGCACGTTCTTTCATGCAAAAAGCTTCTTTCTTCATGGTGTCCCGGCTCTGGATGTTGGACTGGAATATGATAACCAGCACCTAACCTAATGTGACAACCTAGGAAGAACTGATATGGAAGTTGAACGATAGGTTATGAATTCTATTTTGTGAGACCAATGATGATTACTTATTATTCTAATCCACGTAAGAAGAAAAGTTATTAAAAATTAAAATTTTATGCCAGGATAAAGGCATGTTATAAATTTTTAAAATCACTAAGATGTAAAATCATAATGGATATATTTGAACACACAAAAAGCCTTTAAAAAATTATTTACTTAAATTCTTAGTGAAATATTATTTTTTGTTTTCTTGAATGATGACCAATTGTTGTAAATTAACAACTAATCCTAAAAATGAATTCTTAGATATAATTAAATATAAACCATTATAAATCCTAAACAAGAAGATAAAACTTTAATTTTAAATATATTAAAGTGTAATTAAAACATATGAATTAAAAGGGATTGATTTAAATAACCCTTATAAGTAATACTTAATATGATAAAAATGTTTTTGAAATAAAGCTTTTGAAGACAAAAGGTTATGTAAAAATTAAACATCATTATTTTAGAAAAATATTGTGTGAAATTTAAATTTTTTTTAAGAGAGGGAAATGTGCATAATATTTGCATATTTTAACCTCGGAGATTGAAAATAAATAAAAATAAATTAAATATTAAAACGCTACTAATTAAATATTGAAACGCTAAAAAATGTAAAACGCAAAAAATGTAAAACGCTAAAAGTATAAAACGCTATGATTAATTTAACACCTAAAAAATAATATAATAATATTTTATTGTTCCGAAATTCAAAATTTTATTCGTGCATATTATTCATATATTTGATTTGATCAACTATTCCAAATTATATATTCCGATTTATTCCAAATTCCAATATTCGACTGGATTAATTATGAAACATGATAATAACAATTTTGAGAAATGTGAACAACATACGATAAGGATATCAAGCCAACGATAACGTTCAACGATTTTATCAAACCTACGCGATTGATTCAAGCCTACAAAAAACGTACAAACTCACGCAACTCTAATAAACGATTTTATCAAACCTACGTAATAGAATCAAGCCTACGAGAACATTTGAGACTTATGCGCTAACCAAGAAGAAACCGAGTACAATCGAAACAGGAAAAACTTCTAGGACAACAAGCTCTCGATGACTGCTGAGAAGAAGCTTTGTTCTTTGTAGAAGAGGGGGAATGTTGATTAGTCTTATTTGAATATTATTTATTTTTAAAATATATTAACGTTATATCATTTGAATATCTTATATTATTTAAGTTGATTGTTTAATATGTTCAAATTAACTTTTTTTTATATATATACTATGTTTTCAGATATAAAGAAATAATAATATATATAATAAAATATTTAACAAATTTGAATAAATAACTTCAATTTCCATAAGATTATCTTCCATTTTTAATGATATATAAACTATATAACAGTTGACTATTATTGCTTATATAAAATAAGCAATCATATGCTTTCAGCAGCAGTGGTAATAACTTTAACTTACATAGCCACACAAAAAAAAAGATGCTGGTCAATTTGCATTCATAGCTATCACACTCACGATGTTAACTCATATCAGAATTTATTATGTTAGATAAATTGAAAACTAAAACAGTATAAATCTTTAGAAGAAATTATACAAATATATTGAAGCCTTAAGTTATTTACACAGCAATTATGCCATATTATAAATGAAACATTTGGTAACTATAAAATAAAAACCAGAGTGATATGATGAAAGCAATTAAGATTTTGTATATTATTGTCGCACCACCTCTAGTTGGCATATTATTATAACTTAAAAAATAATAGTAGTTTGTAATAACATAAAAAATATACTAGTAGTTAAAAATTTAACTCAAAACTGTTTTCCAAATAAAATAATAGCTCTTCTAAAAACACATAAAAAAGAGAAGAAAAGATAGTTAATTTATTACATCCATTGTGGGATGAATAATAAGATATTTAATTTTTAATAATATTTTTAAATAAAAAGATGACTTTAAAGAATTGAAAATAAATTGATACTTATATTTATTATCAAAAGCATTTATTAGTAAAATTATAAAACTGTCAAATACGCTTGTAAAAGTGGCATTTTACCTAATATTTTATAACCAATTATATATAATAGAGGATTATAAACTAGTAGTAGAAAGCCCGACAATTCATTATTTACGATAGATATCATGCCAAGTTCCAGCTAACGATATTAGGAAGCATCCAAGATCTTATAATTTTAAAAAAGTTTATCAGCCCTCAACCCTTAATAATTTGTAAAAGATATTCCCAAGTCAGGTGCAAGCTAATATTAATTTTGTGGTTCCAAGCCCAGTCCTACCCATTATAGTTTTGTAAATTTTTAGTTTTGTAAATTTTTTCCCACCTCGGTGATAATTAAATTTTTAATTGATTTATCATCACATGAAGGGGAAATATCTCATTTACCAAATAGTCTAATATGCAAAAAAAATACATATTCCGTATTAAGGGAAACTGGGAAGCCCTGGGCAAACCACTTATTAAAGAATCATGACAAATAAAATAAAAATAACCGACTCTTATATTTTTTTTGTAATATGATCAATTAAAATTATATCTAAAAAATAAATTGTTGTTTATTATATAAGGTTATTGTTGTTTTTCAAATAAATTTAATGTATATCTTGCATTTCCAATTTGTCAAAGAATTTGATAAGGGATATATATATTTTTATGTTAAGTAAAAAAAAATGCTATCTATTTAAATTACAAAAATGCCATTAAACACTAATGAAACTTATATGCAAATTATTTATATATCTTTTAAGATATTTTTTTTATTGACATATAAATTTAGGATAATTTTTTATTAAAAAATAATAAGGATTAATTATTATGTATTTAATAAAATTAAGAGCAAATCCTGTTGACATTTTAATTTTTGAATGAAAAAGCGACAAAATAAATCTGGGCGGTCGTCTGGAGAGGAAATAATTAATGTATAATTTCATATCATTTAGGGTTGTAAACAGCGTCTACATGAGCGGGAGGGGTAGGAACAGTTTGCATCCTATTTTTTTGAGGGGGTAGTAAGCTGCTCTAATGGGGGTGGGATAAATTATTTGGGGTTGAGATGAAATAGGACAAAATTTATTGCTGTAAAAATTAATACTTTTATTATAGTATTATTATAATACAATTCATCGACCAAATCTATATATTGCAAACAATCATACACATTGTTTTCCAAATAAACTATTCTTTTAAATGTAATTTAAAAGGTTTAGATATTTTAGCAAGCTCATAATGCCATACTAATTAATTCATTGTAAATAATGGAGGTTTAAATTGAATTTATTATCTAAAAAATAAATTCTTTATAATCACAAAATATCGGTAGTTGGTAGTAGAGATAAATTAATTTAAGTTGTCCTTTATAAATTATTTGAAAAGAGTATCAATAAATAAATAGGTTAAAAAAATGATAAAGAGACAGGCGGCGATTTTTTTAGGGGGGTAGGCAAAGGTTTTTGAAGGGGGTTTGCATCCAGTGAAAATTCTGTCATGTAGACGCTGGTTGTAAATGAAAGTAATGACGGATTAACAAAGCAGTGTACAAAACACATTACGTCCTGATAAATATGATATGCCTATGCCTTGGGATACTGGTAAAAGAAGAACGCAAAACGATATTTCTGTCAATGTCGGCATTGATATCCCCCTCTAAAATAGAATCATGAACGACAATGTTAACTCAAACATAAAACGGTCGTAAGTATTGTAATAAAGGCCACGACAGAACTACTGGATATTTTTCCATCAATAAAGTTGATGAAATTGGCCGTACTGTACATTCAAGTTTGAACATCTATATTATAATTTTCCGATGTCCTCACTACGTCAACGTGACGTCATGTCATTGCTATATCATTTCATCGCTATGTCATGTCATCGTTATGTCATGTCATCGGTACGTATTTATTTATTTTTTATTTGTTGATTTTTTTATAAACAGATGTTCATACCAAATTTGAATTCCTGAAATCAGAAGAAGTAATTTATTTGTTGATTTTTTATGATCATATCTATTTTTAGAGACTATCATTTTCCTTGACTGAAATCGGAGTGCCAGATACCAATTTTTAGAAATTATCATTTTATTTGAATTCCTGAAATCAGAAGAAGTAATTTATTTGTTCATTTTTTTATGATCATATCTATTTTTAGAGACTATCATTTTCCTTGAATTCCTGAAATCGGAGTGCCAGTTATTTAAAAAAATTCTCTAAATAAGGGCACTCTTAAACAGACTTAATCAAAGTTTCCTTTTGAAGAAGTAAGATTATTAAATTAAGCTAAATTCTTTTTTGAAAAAAGAAAAGATATATACTCAAATAAGAATATTAAATTAAGTTAATTATACTAATTATTTTATCTACTAGGCTTGAGAATTTTTTTTATAAATTATAAGGTCTTGAACGCGTGGAAATTTTTTCCAAATATTATGAGCTTGGACCTGGCTTGAAATTTTTTAATGTTAAATGTTAGTCTTATGTAACCAGTAATATATTTACAAAGAATTTTGGTATTGGGTACAAGCTCATTTAAATATATTTTGACTCATATAATAGTTTCTACTCTTAGTCCTAATGGGTTGGACTCAATGACATTGCTTGGACTTGACCTAAATGGGGAGGGGGGGGTTTAAAAATTATATAAATTGGATATGATTTTTAAATAAAAGGTAACATCTTTCTTAAAAAAACGAATAAAATTCTCATTCTCCGTCATTTTTGACGGGTTATCTACTAGTTCCTCTAAATATTCATTAAAGTTTCTCAGAGAATAGGATAAAGTTATATTTATATTAACTCCTAGTGAAGTGAATGATAGTACGGAATTGAATGCTTATATTTGTTAAAAAATAGGCAGAGGTGGCATAGGGATTGTGGTAGTGGTGATAGAAATATCATTTGGAGAACTGGGTGAAAATAAAATAAACATAAATATAAAACATAAGATAAAAAAACAAAATAAACCTCCAGAGGAGTCAGGCGCGTACACAGGAATTTGTTCTGGGGGGGAGGATAATAAATTTTTTAAGAAATATTATTGTTAATTAAAAATAATAAGCATAAATTTATTAGGACTAATAACTTTTCTATTATACAATTTTAAATTAATGTGAATTACAAAAAAATTATATATATACATATAAACCGGCATTAAAAAACTATAAAATAAATGTGAATTATAAAAATATAAAGTGAATATAACCACGATATGAATTACTTAAATGATCCAAAATTGAAATTTGAATTTTTTGAACCTTTAAAATATATGAAGTATAAAAAATTTAAATGTTGGTAATATAAATTAATACACAAAAAGTCTCTTAGGAATAATTGTATATTGTATGTTTTGAGCTAATTTTTCAATTATCTATCCTTGTTTGGCGTTAAATGCCTATGAATATTCAAAATATCCAAATCATTCAATCTAATTTCAGAAGTTGTATTTGAGCCGGACCGTATTTTAATTTTTTTAAACATACCCGGGCCGGGACCAAATTTTTTTTAAAAAAACACCCGGGCTGGGCCTGAAAATTATTTCAAAAAACATATCCGGGCCGAGCTGTCAGCGTCTACATGACAGGATTTTCACTAGATGCAAACCCCCTTCAAAAACCTTTGCCTACCCCTCTAAAAAATACCCGCCGCCTTGTCATTATTTTCACCTATTTATTTATTTATACTCTTTTCAAATAATTTCTAAAGGATAACTTAAATTAATCTATCTATACTACCAACTATCGATATTTTGTGAATATAAAGAATTTATTTTTTAGATAATAAATTTAATTAAAACCTCCATTATTTACAATGAATTAATTATTATGGCATTATGAGCTTGCTGAAATATATAAACCTTTTAAATAAAATTTAAAAGGATAGTTTATTTGGAAAACAATGTGTATGATTGTTTGCAATATATAGATTTGGTCGATGAATTGTATTATAATAATACTATAATAAAAGTATTAATTTTTACAGCAATAAATTTTGTCTTAAATTTTGTCTTATTTCATCTCAAAATTTAATAGATAACCCCCCCCCCCTCCCAAAAAAATGTTATCCTACCCCCATTAAAGCAGATTACCCCCTACCACCCTCAAAAAATAGGATGCAAACTGTTCCTACCCCTCCTGCTCATGTAGACGCTGGGTGTATATTTTAAAACCAAATATTTTAAATCGCCATTATCTATATTATAATTTTCCGATGTCCTCACTACGTCATCGTGACGTCATGTCATCGCTACGTCAAGTCATCGGTACGTATATATTTTTATTTTTTTTATTTGTTGATTTTATTTATTTATTTTTACAAACAGATGAATGGAATTTCGAGAATTGATGGTGTACACATACCTGACATGGATTGAGAGATTTGAAAAAATCTTATTTGAATTGATAAAAACAATATTCCCTCAACTTTGTAAATATGAATGAAACTTTTTATTTCACTTAATCCTTTCTTTATTTTTTAGATTACCTTATCAATTTTCATCTCATATTATCAATTACACATTAATGAAATCTCTACAAGATACTCAACTTGTATATTTATTTTGAACATACTCACAATTTTTGTCACTACTTACATTACAATTTTTTATACTCATATTTTTCTTTCATAACCAATAATTAAAAAGATAACCAAGTATATTCAAATATTCAAATATTCTTATCCTAACCTATTTATAATCTCCAATCCTTATAAATAACTCTTTCTTTATTTTTTTCCCCTCCCTTAATGAATTTATTTATCACTAAATTTTATTATCTCATTCTTTTCTTTCTAACTCTATTATCTATTAACCACTATTTCTCAAAACATTATCAATTACTTTAATTTTTTATTATTTTTATAATATAATAATTTATACCTTCTTTCCCCCCCTCCTTTTTTTAATCTTATTTTTTAATCTTATTTTTTAATTACCTTACAATTAATTAACCTTAATCTTAATAATATTACATTCATCATGTATTTTTTAACTTTTAGAATATCATAATAGGCTTGATAAGTCCCCCAAAAATTGTTTTCGATGATAGCCAAACCTTATCAATTCCTTTAATTTAATTTTTATTATTTTTATAATATAATAATTTATACCTTCTTTTTTCCTCCCTTTTTTAATCTTATTTTTTAATTACCTTACAATTAATTAACCTTTATCTTAATAACATTACATTCATCATGTTATTATTTTTTAAAATATCATAGTAGACTTGATAAGTCCCCCAAAATTTTTTGATGATAGCCTCCAACTACTAGAAATATGCATCTATTATTGACCCATCTACCGGTTTTACATTATTTTAATGTTTGTTCAATTTCAACAATAGTTTATTTATATTTTTGCCTGATTTCTTTATTTGTCTAGGCTAACCCTAAACCCTCACATTGCTAGAAATCATGATGAATCTATTATTAAAGATAAGCAAAGAAAATAATGACGATTAAACAAACGCCTTACCCGTTCTAGAATTGTAGACAAAATAATAAAGAACTACGCTTAAAATGAATTCATCTGGAGGTTTATTTTGTTTTTTTTATCTTATGTTTTATATCTATGTTTATTTTATTTTCACCCAGTTCTCCAAATTATACTATCACCACTACCACAATCCCTATGCTTCCGTCTATTTTTTAACAAATATAAACATTTAATTCTGTACTATCATTCACTTCATTAGTTAATATAAATATTACTTTACCCGATTTTCTGAGAAACTTTCATGAATATTTAGAGGAATGTTCAAACTTGAATGTACAGTACGGCTAATTTCATCAACTTTATTAATGGAAATATGCAGTAGTTCTGTCGTGGCCTTTAAAACAATACTTAAGACCGTTTTATGGTTGAGTTAACATTGTCGTTCATGATTCTATTTTAGAAGGGGATACAATGCTGACATTGATAGAAATATCGTTTTGCGTGTTCAAACTTGAATGTACAGTACGGCCTATTAATGGAAATATATGCAGTAGTTCTGTCGTGGCCTTTATAACAATACTTACGACCGTTTTATGGTTGAGTTAACATTTTCGTTCATGATTCTATTTTAGAGGGGGTTACCTATGCTGACATTGACAGAAATATCGTTTTGCGTTCTTCTTTTACCAGTATCCCAAGGCATAGGCACATCATCTTTATCAGGACATAATGTGTTTTGTACACTGCTTTGTTAATCCGTCATCACTTTCATCTACAACCCTAAATAATATAAAATTGTATATTAATTATTTCCTCTCCAGATGACTGCCTAGATTTATTTTGTCGCTTTTTCCATCAAAAATTAAAATGTCAACAAGGATTTGCTCTTAATTTTATCAAATACATAATAAATAATCCTCATTATTTTTTAAAATAAAAAAAAATATCTTAAAAAAAAATATAAATAATTTGCATATAAGTTTCATTAGTGTTTAATGGCATTTTTGTAATTTAAATAGACAGTATTTTTTTTTTACTTAACATAAAATATATCCCTTATCAAATTCTTTGACAAATAATTTCAGAAATGCAAGACATACATTAAATTTATCTGAAAAACAACAATAACCCCATATATTAAACAACATATTTTTTTATATATAATTTTAATTGATCATATTACAAAAAAGTATAAGAGTCGGTTATTTTTATTTTATTTGTAATGATTCTCTAATAAGTCGTTGCCCAGGCATTCTCAGTTTCCCTTAATACGGAATTCACATGTTTTTTTTCATATTAGACTAATTGGTAAATCAGATATTTCCCGTTCATGGTGATGATATTAAAAATTTAACTATCTCCGAGGCGGGAAAAATTTTCAAAATTATAATGGGTAAGACTGGGCTTGGAACCTCAAAATTAATATTAGCTTGCACCTGACTTGGGAATATCTTTTACAAATTATCAAGGGTTGAGCTGGGCTTGATAAACTTTTTTAAAATTATAAGATCTTGGATGCTTCCTAATATTGTGAGCTTGAACTTGGCATGACATCTATCGTAAAAAATGAATAAAAATCTCATTGCCCGTCATTTTTGACGAGCTTTCTACAGGTATATATTATTAGGCAATTTATGTGGTGGTAACCGATTAGAATATGGTGTTTTTGAATATTTTTTGGAATGAATGTAGCAGGTAAATGATTATATATTTATGTAGAGTTTTTGAAAGCAATATTATAGGTATAAAATAATTGATATTGATTTTGTAAAAATGTTTTTTGTTTAAAAAAAGGAAGAAAAAAAATAAAATTAGAAAGAAAAATTATAAGTTAAAAAAAAAGAATAAAGGAGTAAAGATTTAAAAAAAAATAAAAAAAAAGATTAAAAAAAGAGATAAAATTAGAAAAAGTTAAAAAGAAATGAATAGTTTAGAGAGATATCATGATGTCAGATGGATGAGGTCGAGATAAATGGCAAAATGAAATATAAATGGGGATAGTGAAAATGGAGCAAAATGGTTAGATAGATGAAGATTGTAATTGTTAATAGGCGATGAGTGATGAAAATGATAAAAAGGGAATGATACAAATTAATAGGTCAAATGGATGATGAATGGTCAAATGGATAGATGTAGAGGACAATTTTATGGTTGAATGGTCATGTAGAATAACATGAATATGTGCCGGTGAATAATAAATATGTTATATTAACTTTATTAAATAAAAAATATATTTTATTAACTCCTTTCTTTTTCTTTTCTAAAGGTATATATACATTTTCTAAAATATATATTAGAATATAAAACGAAATACAAAAGTAAAATAATATATAAAAAAGTAAGGTTACGCCGTTTATAAAATAAAATTAGATTATAACAAATAACAAAAAATTAGATTATAAAAATATATAATAAGATTAAGAAATTAGAATAACGCAACATTCTCCCTCTTCTGATAATTTCATCGGAGAAGACACAGAGAGTTTGTTGTCCAAGTGGTTAACCATTTTGGTAATCAAGTTGTATCATAAATCATCATAACGTTGGCTTGTCCCAATCGTTGGTTTGATCAATTCGATTTTGCACGTTGGTTTGTTTAATCACAAGCTTGATATCCATATGGTAAATTGTCTCCATTAATCATAGCTTGTTTGATAGTACTCAATTGTTAATTGTCATTTTTCCGAAATTGTTATTATCATAAATAAATTGCGAATAAGAAATAATAGTTCATCATAAGAATAAATGAAGAATGATAAATCAATAAGATTGTTATATTTTTAGCGTTTTAATTTTTTGCGTTTTAATATAAGCGTTTTAATATTTAATTTAGTTTATGCAATTAAACATTTATTTTATATTTTAAGTTACATAGTCTTTTAAATAAGCAGGTTTTTTTTTATTCGCACAGGTCTAGAGATAGGTGTTATATCGTTATTATCAGTAATTTTTATATTTTTATCCATACTTCCCTCCTTAAAAGAATCCTTAGAGTCATAGTTAATAATTGTGTTAAAACAGTTTCTAATTCTTATTTGATCTAAATGTCTCCTTAAAATACCTTTCTCAGTCTTAATTTGGAACATCATATCACTTTCTTTATGTGTGATCATACCTTTGCACCATTTA
The DNA here is from genome assembly GCF_954871325.1 of Gordionus sp. m RMFG-2023. Taxonomy (NCBI): domain Eukaryota; kingdom Metazoa; phylum Nematomorpha; class Gordioida; order Chordodea; family Parachordodidae; genus Gordionus; species Gordionus sp. m RMFG-2023. The sequence continues at coordinate 9,634,816 of NC_088775.1, read as the reverse complement.
TCATCACCTTGTATTTTATACCAAACAAAATCTCCTACATTAAAAGTTCTATTTCGTGGTAAAGTAACGTTTATTTTATTCTCCTTCTCCTCCATCGGTTTTAATAAGTCCCATTTAATTCTAATATCTCGATTAAACATTCTCTGTGATGGTGTAACTCCTGTAGTATCATTACGCGTATTTCTGTAATTAAGTAAAAATTTGCTAAGTGCGATATCTGGGTCTATTTTAATATTCCTTTTCATGTGTGTTTTGAACGTTCTAACCATGCGTTCAACCTGGCCATTGGATTGCTGGTGATAAGCAGATGTAAGCACATGTTTAATACCAAAATTGTTGCAAAATTTTTCAAAATCGTTACTCGTAAAGTTAGTGCCGTTATCAGTAACTATAGTTTCAGGTATTCCGTATAGCGAAATAGTTTTAAAGATTTCTTTTAAAGTAACATTAGTCGTAATATTTTTAACAGGAATAATAATTGGAAATTTGCTGTAGGCATCGACTATTATCAACCAATTTTTTGTGAAAAACGGACCCGCATAATCTATATGTATCCTTTCAAACGGTTTAGTTGCCGAAACCCATGGTTTTTGTATCTTTATAGGATTATCGTGATATATATTACAATCGTCACAACTTTTCACTTCCATAACAATATCATTATTTATGCCAGGCCACCACATGTAATCTTTGGCTAAGGATTTGATTTTTCCTGCTCCCAAGTGACCTTCATGTAATGACTGTAGTATAGTTTTTCTCATAGAAGACGGAATTATGATTTTATTGCTTTTGTAAAGACAATTTTTAATTATACTTAATTCCAATTCAATGTTTTTATAAATATTATTTATTATAGGTCTGTTGTTATTAATATCATTTATGACTTGTTTTAATTCCGTATCTTTCAAAGTTTCATCATGGATTTGATCAAAGTTAATAGGTAAGTCCTCATATTCATTTATAATGGTTACATTTTCAATAGTTTCATCACGACATTCTTGTGGTAATCTTGAAAGGCAATCAGGAACAACATTATATTTACCGGCTTTATACTTTATATTAAAATCATATCCTCCTAATGTAATATTCCACTTCTGGAGTCTTAACGACATGGTGCTATTATCCTTAAGACCCTTGGTGAAGATGTGAACTAGAGGCTTATGGTCAGTAATAATTGTAAATTTTGTGCCGATTAAATATTCCTGAAATCTCTTTATGGCGAACATTATAGCGAGAGCCTCACGCTCAATATTGGTATAATTCATTTCAGATTTTAATAAAGTTCTCGACGCGAAAGCTATAGGCTTTTCTTTACCATCTTTTTCAATATGAAATAGAACAGCTCCTAAACCACATTTTGATGCGTCAGTGGCTATCCCTATAGGTTATTCAGGGTTAAAATATGTCAAAGCAGGTGGAAGACTAATTAACTTCTTTAGATCATTAAAACTTTTAGAGTGTTCTAGATTCCAAGTTCTTTATTGACAATCTTATAAAGAGGATCGGCAATTTCCGCAAAATTGTTCAAAAATTTTCTATAGTAGCCAGCCATTCCCAGAAATGTTGATAATTCAGCAGCTGATTTTGGTTCTGGCATATTAATTATTGCTTCAATTTTGTCGTGATTAGCATGAATCCCCTTAGCGTCAATATCATGACCCAGGAACCTCACTTTGTTTTTAAAGAACACACTTTTATTAAAGTTAGGTATTAGCCCAAACGATGATATTCTATCAAACACTTTTTTTATGTTGTTTAGGTGGGCTTCATCGTTTTTTCCAGTTATAAGTAAATCATCAATATAAAATATAACGTCATCCATGTCACCGAAGATTTGATCCATGATCTGTTGAAAAATTGCAGATGAGGTCTTAAGCCCAAAAGGAAGTCTAGTAAATTGGTAATATCCCTTATGCGTAGATATGGTTAAAATATTTCTGCAACTTTTATCAATTGGAATCTGTAAGAAAGCATTTTTAAAGTCAATCTTCGTAAATTTCTTTCCTTCCGAAAGTTTAGCAATTAGATCATTAATTCGTGGTAGAGGGTATCTAAAGTCTTCTAGAGCTGGGTTTACAGTATCCTTAAAATCAGCGCAAAGCCTAATGCTCCCATCATCTTTGTAGACAGCGGTAACAGGACTTGCCCATCGGACATCATTCACCGGCTCAATAATTTTATCATGTATCCATTTTTTAAGTTCATTACTAACAAGATTAATTTTTGAATAAGGAATACGTCTAGGCGGTATAATTTTAGGTTGGGCATCATTTCTTAAATGTAACTTGACACTTGCTTTGTTGATTGGCCCATTAGTTAATTTCGATTCACACTCTTTAATCAATTTTTTTATTTCATCTTCGTAATTAGTGTCAATATTTGCTATAAATTTATTTAAAATATTTTTGAAAGCATTGATCCACGTACGTCCCAACAAGGCATTTTTACTTGATTCAACCACTACCGCTTGTAAATATTTCGAAATACCATCATAAGTCACTTTAACTTGAGTAGTTCCTATGATTTTGATTAAATTCCCGTCATAAGCAGTGAGTTGTAGCTCAGATTTCTTAAGATCTAATACCAATTTTTTTAGCCAGACCATGAGGTATAATAGTGTATTTGGATCCAGTGTCCACTTGCATACAAGTAACAACATCTTTCACTTTTACAGTAGTTATAAATGCGTTATCTTTGTCATTAGTCACGTCACCAGATAAATTGTTGACATTAAAATCATTATCATCTTTGTTCTTTGTAGAATCAACTTTCTCTTCAATAATTTCCTCAATATTCATGTTGTAATCATTATTGTATTGTATTTGCTTTCTATTATTTTCGTCGCCACTTCTATAATTATTTGAGTTGTTATTATATTGTATTTGCTTTCTCTGATTATTATCATCCCTATAATTATTTGAGTTGTTGTTATATTGTATATGCTTTCTCTGATTATTATCATTACCTCTATAATTATTTGAGTTGTTGTAATAAGATTGGTAATTGTTACGATTTCCGTCACCGTATTGGATTTGTTTTCTTTGATTATTATCATACCATGTATTATTTCTACCATAATTCGATTGATTATTATTATTATAGCGATAATTGTTATAGTTATAATTGTTATAATTATCGTGGTATCGCGAATTATTATTACCATAATTGTATCTAAAATTATTATTGTAATTCCCATTTCTATATCTATTATCATAATTATTTCTAAAATTATTTCTAAAATTATTAACATTTCTACTGCAAAAATTTTTATCTTTATCGGACTTTTTGTCATTATTTATATAACTTATATCATTATCCTCAGACTTAATATTACTAGAGTCCAGTTTCACTCCTAATTCCACCATCTGATTCAATGTAAGGTCAAAATTTTTGGAGAATTTGTATTTAATTTTATCGTTTAAAGTAGATGTCCGTAATTTCTCTTTTAATCTACTATCGTCCAAAAAATTACATTTCTTATGAAGTTTCGATACTCTAATGTACCACAGCATAAAACTCTCTGATGAGTTTTGTTGAAGAAGATTAAATTTATTAATTAAAGTATTTAAATTTAGCGCTGGTAAAAGATAGGTTAACTTTTTAATCACAATTTTAAGATCTAAAATATCGGTATCAGAACAAATTGCCTTAATGTCGTCAAAAACTTCGTCTGATAAATTATTAAGCAAAGTATTAATTTTAATAGAGTCCGATAATGTACTGGTCGAAAAGTAATTTAATATTCTGTCTAAATAAATTTCAGTAAGAGGACCCACTAACTTAGGGATCTTATGTGTAAATTCTTGTTTAATTTACATATTTAATTAATAAGACACATAAATAAGCAATTATAACATTTATTATTTTATCAATTCAAATTTTTGGTATAGCTATTCATGTTTTGGTAAATATACAGATTAATTCAATGAAATCATTGTCACTATAAATATAATGTTTCCCATTTAACAATTCGAAACAATTAATCATGTCTCTTAAGTTCATAAATTCAAACAACACGTCCTCCGTACCACTTATTCTGGAAAAATTAACATCGCAATTGTAGGTAAAATCGAATAAAATATCGTAAATGGAAATTTGGTGGGGTACATTTAGTACTTTGAAGGCGAACATAATTGATGAAAATAATTTTGAAATGACTTACCCTTTTTTTTATCCATCTTATATAGAATTGTTTGTACCATTTTATAATTTTTTTTATTAACCATATTTACAAAGGGAAAAAAATTTTATTTTTAAAAAAAATTTTCATAAGGCGAGTTTCTTTTGCCAAAACTGGAGGCTCCATGTAGAGTAACATGAATTATGTGCCGGTGAATAATAAATATGTTTTATTAACTTTATTAAATAAAAAATATATTTTATTAACTCCTTTCTTTTTCTTTTCTAAAGGTATATATACATTTTCTAAAATATATATTAGAATATAAAACGAAATACAAAAAAGTAAAATAATATATAAAAAAGTAAGGTTACGCCGTTTATAAAATAAAATTAGATTATAACAAATAACAAAAAATTAGATTATAAAAATATATAATAAGATTAAGAAATTAGAATAACGCAACAGGTCAATGGATGAATAATCAAATGGATAGATGTAGAGAGCAATTTTATGTTTGAATGGTCAAATGAATGATGAATAGTCAAATGGGATGATCGGTGTATAAGAAATATGATAAATTTTAGAAAAATTGGGCAAATGGTCAAATGTATGATGTTATGGTGAATGGAGAGGGGTAAAGAGTAAAATGAAAAGATGGACAGTTGGATGGGGATGTTCGGATGATAAATGGTCAAATGTAAGTTTCGAATGGTTAATGAGCAAACTAGAATGATGACGTGGTATGATGTCAATGACTTGGTTCAAAAGCAGATCGATGGTTGGATGGATCAAATCGTTATTGGGTATGATTTAGATGGTATGATATGAACAAAAGAAAGAAATATATGAGAACCAGTCCTTGAAAAATTTGAAGAGCCCCCTGAAGCAAAATTTTATATTTTTAATGGTTCCTTAATATCCCCTTGAACTAAAAATGAATTTTTTTGATAGCTCCCTGAATGATTTCTTTTATAATTCCATTAAGTAATATATAGATTTAATTTTATTATTTAAAAATTAATAAGACTATTTAAATTTTTATTAAATGATACTATTTTAATTATTATATTAGATTAATACATATAAATTATATTTTCACTATGTCAGCTTGCAATCAAATTCTGTATTAAAAATAACTCACAAAATATTAATTTAGCTTTTTTATTATTTAAATTATTATATAACCCTAATTAAATAAATATAATCATATATTATTTCAAAATTAACAAATTTAATATTGTAATTAGCCGAGTTCAAAATGACTAATCAACTGTATATTTATTTTTAAATTTAATTATCATACCTATTCTTAAAAATATTTTCAAGATCCAAATAAGTATAAGAGATTACTTTATAAAAAGTAAATAAATAGATATATTTTATAATCCTCTATTATATAAAGTTGGTTATAAAATATTAGATAAAATGCCACTTTTATAGACGTATTTGACAACTATATAATATTACAGTTAATATTATAATAAATTTTACTAATAAATGGTTTTGATAATAAATATAGTAACAATATGCATTCAAGTATTTAACGCCATCTATTTATAAATATTTTAAATATTAGACATTTTATTATTCATCCTGCAATAGATGTAATAAATTTAATATCTTTTCTTCTCGTTTTAATTTTTTCTTTTTCGAAAAACAGTTTTGAATTAAATTTTTAATACAAGTATATTTTTGATATTATTACAAACTACTATTATTTTAAGATATAATATCGACAATATATAAAATCTTAATTGTTTCATCATATCATTCTGGTCCTTATTTTATAGTTAGAAAATGTTTCATTTCTAATATGGCATTGCTGTGTGTAAATAACTCCTGGCTGCAATATATTTGCATAATTATTTCTTTCAAAATTTTTAGTGTTTTTATTTTATCAATTTTCAACATAATAAATTCTGATATAAGTTTACATCGTGAGTGTCATGGCTATTACTGCAAATTAACCAGTGTATATTATTTGTGTTGCTATGTAATATAAGATTATTACAACAACGGCTGATAGAATATGATTGCATATTTTAGATAAACAATAATGGTCTACAGTGTAGTCGTTTATATACCATTTAAAATGGAAGATAATCTTTAAGAAATTTAATATCTCACGATAATTTTCTCGATTACTTATCTAGCTTCCATCATGTCATCTAAAAGGAAGCTCTAACCACCATAGAGTTTTATGATTTGGATTGGTCGTTTCTAAAATGGTAACAGAGAGTTATACTAGTTTGATAACCTTATATCAATGTAAGTTGGTAAGAATTATAATATTGCATTATGTGGTTTTTTATATGCCAGTTTATTTTTTAACCATAATATAATAAATGACGAAATATGAATATCAGAATAATTGTTCATAGTTAACTAATTTTAAAAAAGTATAATATATTGCAAATTGGGGAATATGGGGGGCTTCGCCCCCCATAAATTTTTTTTTAGTTGAGCCCCCTAAGATTGTAAAAGCTAGCAACGCCCCTGATGAGAACTGATTGGAATAGACATATGGATGTTATGGATGTTGAATGAATCAGTCATGATGTCTTCTCTTAGTTTAATGTTATATTTTAGGATTAGTAAAGGGGGGAGGTGATGTGACTGACATAAGATTGTTAGTTTGTTGGACAGTCAATCAAATGATAACCATATAGTTTCAATTATATGAACATATAGTTGTATGGAGGATATTTATAATTTCATATCATATATTACAAATAAATGATTTATCAAAGTGAAAGTGATTTATAACTAACTGTGTTATAACAATTATAATAAGGTTAATTTTAATATAAAAAAATATAAAATAAGTAAAATTATAAGTTATAATTAAATTAGAATGTATAAATGTTGGATTTAAGAAATAAAAAAAAGTCTTTTTATTTCCATATTCAATTATAATTTATTTAAATTGATATTATTTTATATTTTACTCAATATTATTTATTGAAATAAAAGCTATTATTTAAGAAATTATATTCAATCCATTTTTATTATTTATATTTTTTTTGACTTTATTTAAAAATTTTTATTCAATTTAATTTTCTTTTTATATATTGTTCACAAGCTTTTGTAGATTCCTAAATAAAAAATATTAAATAAATTATTTTACTTTATTTATTATTATTTCTTATTTTTGATATAACTAACAGAAAAGTTAGTCGCGTTGATTCCTCACGGTAGGATTAAATAGATGTTGAAAATATTTAATTTATATTATTTTTTGACTTCTGTCTATTAACTGACAATTATGCATCTATTCGATTTTTATTTTTTATTCTACATATGATTCAGGAATCCTAATTATTATCTTCAAAAATGCATATATGAGAAACAACAATATATAATGAAACCTATTAAAGTAAATCAAGATATCTTATTTATTAACTTTTCGAATTTATTGTAGATACTTATTATTTTTTCCGTTATTGCTATCATAATATGCCTAATATATTTTTTGTACCAAAGTTCTACAGAATTAGAATCAAACCCAAAAATAGCCAATTCAAAAGTTAATATATTTTTTCCATACTTTTAAAATAAATTTAAATAATATTACTTTTTTTTGATTTAATTATATTTTATAAAATGACTGTTTCATCACTTTATGGTCAAAACAGACAATGGTTTATATTTTTGAATGAGTGTAAGTATAAAAATTTATTCTTTATGTTTGTATGTTATCCAACTTACATAAATTTAAACAATACTAAATATATTTATATAACAAATTTTTATTTTTTATAATCATAAAACAAATAATTTCAGGAGAATATTAAATACAATCTAAATAATTTTATGCTTAAATTTAAAATTATTTATTAATTTATAAAACTTAATAATTTATTAAAAAATTTATCTTTGAATATGGATAAAAAATTTTCTTATTCAAATAAAACAAATAATTTGACAAATTATTAAAATAATTCATTATTTGACTAATTACTAATTAGTTGTGATTGAATCAATGAATAATTTGATTGAATATTTGAATTATTTGTAATAATAAATGTTTTTTAATAAAATTTAATCATTTGTCATTTCATTTATAAATTATATATGGTAAATTCCATGATAAATCAACATGAATTTTAACCTGACTCCTCAGATTTTTCTAAAATTTTTACTAGAGTTTTATATATTATTCAAAAAATTTTTTTAGCCTTCAACTCTGAACAGCAGGAAGATACGGGTCTTTTAATTCGAAAAAATGGGGCATTTTAGGGAAAATTCACTCCCTCTAATAAAACTGATCATTTAAATTTCTCTATAAAGCCTAATTGTAAGCCTTTAAAGCAGGCATGCAACCAAGGGGATAGGAAGTGGACTCCATCAAGAATTTGCCTGTTCTCAAATTTGAAATTACTGTTACACCCCCCCCCCCCCCAATCCCCACCCCCCTCCAAAAAAAATAAAAAAGATATTTTGTTAATGACCTGGTCATTGTTACTTTCAAAATTTCAATAAAAAAAATTACTCATGACTTTCCAAGTCTCAGTTGTCATAGTCTTAAAATGAATGAGTGTTAATAATCAACTTACAATAAAAGGGGGCCAACATAATAAAATTTTAATTTAATTTAATATGCATTGAAATTAAATATGGGCAAGCAATTAATTAACAAGATTAATTGTTGAAAAGAAATTTGTTGGAAGTTTAATTTAATATAAAAAAATCTTTATTATCCAATAGTAACACTAAAAAAGATTCTTCTATAATTGAAAGATCTCATAAGTTTATTAATGGAAAATAACACTCTTAATATTCAGGAGATAATAGAAAATTTAGAAAATTTACCCGCTGATAGCCCAAAAACGAAAACAACAATTAGTTAAGTTAATATATCAAAATATAGGTTGGTCAAAAAAAAAGAGCTGACAAGGAGCCTGATAGAAGAAATACTCTCGGGGCAATTAATATTTGTCAAATCTGTTGTGTAAAGATCTTAAATATCCCAAGATAAAAATTATCTTAGACGAAACTGGAATAAACTTGCATGTTGTACCAATCTATGCCTGGGCACCATACTTCATCCAATAATTAAAATCCCATCCTCTAAAAGTAAAAATGTAAGCATACTTGTACAATAGGAGGGGTAATCTATTATAAAATAATCGAAGGAGCTTATAATGGGTTATTATTCCATGATTTTATGTAGAGCTTATCAGTGTCTTACCACCAGATGCAATTATTGTAATGGATAATGCATCTATCCATAGAAGCTATTTGATGCTTATAAAGATAAGATTGATTATCTAACACAATATTCACCTCAGCTAAATCCCATCGAATTTTTTTGGAGTTTTGAAAAATAAATATCAAGCAATCAATTTCGGGCTGGGCCGGACTCGGGCCTAATTCTGTTTAAAATAATCGGGTTTGGGCCAGGCCGGCCTAATATTTTTAAAAAAATTTCGGGCCGGGTCAGGTTGGACTTTGGAAATTTTATTAAATATATCTAAATTATCAATTTTATATTGAATTTTTTATGTAAAATAAAAATTTTTGATTTAATTTATTGAAACTAAACGCTATATCATGTCTTTTATTTTAAGAAATTATAAAAATTAATTTCTATATTTAAATAAATTCAAGCCTGGCCGGGCTGGTAAATTTTTTAAAAATAAATTTCGGGTTCGGGCTGGTGCGGCAAAATTTTTTAAAAGAATTTCTGGTTCGGGCCAGGCTGGCAAATCTTTTTTAAAAAAAATTTTGGGTCGGGCCGGGCTTGAAAAAATAGGCCCGATGCAGATCACTATCGTCCCAAGAGATGAAATTATTGGGAATATTATTCATCTCTTACACGCTTTTATTCCTTATGATTTTACTACCTTTTACAATCACATGCAAAGCTATTTGGAGATGGGTTATCATGGGCATCTGATTAATTAGGTAATCCTTATAATTGATTTGTAAATTATATTAACTCTTTAATTTTTAAAGGTTGCCATCATCAAATTGGTGGAACAATTGAATATTTTGATAATTTATTAATATATTTTTTACATATTAATTATTTTAATGAAGTATAAAAATTTTTTATCGAAATAAATGGATACAAAATAGATTACATTTAAGAAATTCTAAAATATTTATATTATAAAGACTTTTTTACAAAAAATGATTTAGAATTTTAGATGAAATTTAATCTAAAATCTTACTTGAGCCTTCTCAAAGAAGATCAAAAAATATTTCCATTTTTCATCACAAATTATATATTTACATCATAATTTCTTTATTATTTAAAAACGATTAATCTTGTTATTTAATTCCTTGTCCATATTCTATTTCTATTATATTATATTAAATTAAAATAAAATCTTATTATGTTTACCCCCTTTTATTGTAAGTATTAACACTCGTTTTACTGTATGACATAAGAATAATAATCTTATTTAATTTTACAGTAGACAGCAAAGCTTTCTATACCTTAAATTTTGTTTAATTTAAAACAATCTTACATAGAATATATTATTTTAAATATCTCCAAATCAGACTTTGGTAATAACTAAAGTTTTAAATTTCCATGGCAAAAATGAGATTTTATTTGCAAAATTTATAGATTTATTTCTAAAAGCCATATAAGAATATATAATATCTAATATTCTCTATATTTTTAAACATAGGTCAAAGATTTCACCGGCATACGGCATCTTGATGTTTATAAACACAATATCCCACCACCATCGCCCGCTAAGGATTCATCCCTCGAACCCGTATTCAAGGAGAGTTTCGTGAGCCTTGGCTCCAGCTGTCTCATACACGTCATAACTTTATCAGGCAAAATTAATTCTTCGTCAAATGCCATATCCTCACTACCTTTATTAATATTTTTACATGGTAAATCATACACCGCAAATACGTGGTACGATATAGGGACACTTCAAACATTCGCTCGTTTGGGGTACCAAAGCGTGGCGTTTGATTTACCGCCCCGTTTCGGCAAAACCAGGTGTCAAAACCCCTCCCCGGAGAACTTCGATAATTTTGTCAGACTTTCTACCAAAACGCCCTTGTCAACTTTCAAGGCCTCCAAGCTCGACCTCTATAAAAACGCCATCTTTCTCAACGACCTCGTAAAGCTTTTATTGAATAATCGCCAAAACACAAGTTCTAATATCACTTTCGAGGAAACCACAGTTTCTAAAGTCCAGGACGTCGTTCTGATAAGCCCCTCCATGAGCGGAAAGTATTCCCTGCCTTACGTGATGTTAAAGGAGATGGGTCCCAATAAAAACGGCGCCGACTCAGCCTTCGGTCTAGATTTGATCAATTATCCTCGCGCCAATCTCAATTTAACCCACACCCGCCCATCGCTCGCTTACAATCTCAAAGGCTTCGTGTCTATAGCTCCGACGGGTACAGAAGATTTTGATTTTGTTGATTACAAGCGTTTGAGGCTACCGACTCTTATCTCGTATGGCGAAGCAGATACAATGCTTGGACTCGATTCCCTGAGATATTTGGAGCAGATCCCGACTAGCGTAATAGTGCCCCTGGTCAATGCCGGTCACGCCTGTTACATCGACCAAACTGTTAAATGGAACCAAATTCTGTACAATTTTTTGTTGGCGCTTTACTAATCTTTGCGTATTGTTTAAAAGAGTTATTAGTCAAATAACTCCGTTTTTTTTCGTCCAAATCGCTAAAATTTAGTTTTGCGAAGTAGAAAATATTATTTTTTTTTAAAAAAAAATATATTTTAAGTTTATATATAATATATATACATATAACCGAACCGATGCCAAAATCAAATATAATTTAAGAAAATTTAATTTAATATTTATAAAGTTTTTTAATAATTGTATTATGAAATGTTAGAAATCGTATCTTAGTTAAATTTTTTTTATTATTTTAAAAAATCTTAATATATATTTTTTATAATACAAATATGTTTTTTTATTTAAATAATGTTCAAGTATTATTTTTTTAAATATTCACCACCTTTTTAAAAATGAAACATTTTTTTATATGATGAATTTGTCAAATACGATATGTATAAATAAAATCGCGATTTTTAAAAATAAAATTATATTAAACAATATAAAATTATTGTCTATAATATTCTAAGATAGGAATCCTGGTTTAGAAATTGGCATGATTTTTTGCCCCCGCTGAAATTTTATCCAATTATCGTAAAAATAATTCTTAATCCTTAAATTTGAAAAAAAAGTATTAAGTTTCAACCTAAATCAACATTTTTACACTCGATGATTTTGTACCTTAATTTCTAAGAAAGTTTCTATTTTTAGGATTATAACGCTTTAAAATAATTCGATAAAATAATAAATACATCTATTTTTATTATAATATTAGTAAAGTGATATGTTCAGTAATACCGAAATTAATAATGAAAAGAAGTCGTAAACGTTGTTTTCTCGGTAAATAGTGTTAATTAGTCGAATCGAGCCAAACGGCACTACTCATTTGAGAGGAATAAGTTGTGAAAATCCAGCCCAACTCAACTCGAATATTGTTATTATTCGAAGTAAATTTTTACGCGTAAATCCTCTAAATGTGAGTCGTACCGTTTTAGCTAGACCTGACAATTATTGTTATATCACCCATCTTTAGTCCCACTCCTAAATGGTTTTGGTCAAAATTTTTCTTATCTTAAATAAGCTGACCTTAGAGGTTTAAGTCAAATTTTAAAGGCTAAAGGTTTTTCTAAACCATATTAGAGTTGGCCAAAGGTTGATATGGCAAACACTAAATAAATATGCCACCACGTTTTTTTTTATCAATTCCAATTTAGTTAAGCACGTTTTTTAAAAACATCCTACTAATAAATTAATGTTAATTTTAAAATGAATTTCATCATGTATGAATATGAGAAACTTTTGCTTCGAAAATTTAATTCCACATTTAAAGTTATATTTATTTTTTTCAATAGATTTTTTTAAGTACGTGGAATAATTGTTTGAAATTCATTGGGTGACTATTTTCTACACCTGGCTGTATGTAAATTTATGATAAAATCAGATATACTTTTTTTTTTAAATATAAGTTTCAATAAAAAAACATAATACATTGTCGAACTCAATTTTCGCGTCTTAAATTATGCAAGATTATAATACCTCCTGGTGGTGAGATCTATATATTTAAACAATTTTTAGCCTACCAAAAATTTACTCTTTGGGCTAAATAATGACAATTATATTTATTTACGTATAATTTCCCCCACCACCCACTTGATTTCGGACCCCACTAATCTTGTAATTTACAATAACAGTAACGTTTTTCCCGCTTTTAGCAATCTACAATTCTGACCCACTAATTCGGCCAAAAAATATTACACAGGCCTGGAGATTATTTTTATAGATGTCTGAAAGGTTTGGACATCTATTAACAAAATATCTAGGCTTGCCTAATATTATGGCCAAAATATTAATTTAAAATATGTATCGAGCCTTTTAACCTCATAAGCCGCGGATCCTGATCGGGTTTTCTCTGACTGTCGGGTCTAGACCTTGCTTGAAATTTATTTCTGACTAGATTGGGACTTACGAAAAATTTTAAAATAATTTACTTTTTCGAAATGCTTTTAAATGAAAATAATTTTCAAGAATAACCCATAAAATTTGCATATATTTTATTCCGATTTCGTTGAAATGTGCTTTTTAAAGAAAAATAAAAAATTGGATGGAATCCTAAATTAAAATTACGGCACGCGGATATTGAGAAAAATTTTCTGATTGGTCAGACGATTGAAAAGAAATTTTTGGGTTGGTGGGACAAAATTTTTTTTCGGATCGGATTGGAAAAAATAAAGTCCGATATCGGGTCGGGTCTTTATTGATAAAAAAAATATATCAAAATAATGATTACATTTTATTTATGTATTTTTTTAAAAAAAAACATGGTGAATTTTATTTTATAGCAAATAATTTTTTTAAAAAGAACAATAATATTTGTATTTATTAAATATAATTTATAAAAAATATAATGGAAAAAAAATTCCCCATTAAATTATATAAAAATGATGAGTAGGGGAAAAAAATAAATAATATAATTAAAATAAAAACTATTATTTTGTGATGAATTAAAATTTATATTGTGATTATAAATTTAATTTACAGATATATTGCAATTATGAAACTACGTAGTTGGGTAGAGATAACTTTAATGGGAGTAGTGTTGCAAAATGGCTCCATTTGAGGCTTTTAAAAACGGCTAACTCACTATTTTAGCTATAAAAATATTACCTATCAAGATTTTGCTAATAGATATACAAACGTGCCATCTTATGTGCGAAATCTTCAGTAGAACGATTTTGCATTACTAATTAGGAGGATAATTTAGTCCTCAATTAACAATTTACCTTTTTTTAGAAAGAAAAATTCTTTGTTCATTGATAAAAGTTTTTTTAAAATTAATAGATTAATAATAAATTAATAGTTCTTAAAAATTTAAAGATGTAGTCAAGGTCAGCCGGAGTAGGTTAAGACCCATCATAATCAAAAAACATTTTTAAGAAAAATGGATAGGATTCTATTTAGTTTCTAAATTAGATCTGAATATAGCCGATCATCTTTTCAGCTGTATAATCCGGTTCAGAAAGTCTAGCAAGTCCATTTGTAGTCAAATATGGACGAAAAAAAATAGACATAAAATTACAATGTTTAATTTATTTATGAATGATGAGATGGATAAGTATGTTAAAAAATAAAATTTGGCTTAACTAGTTTCGCGAATAAAATATATTTTTATTATAATAAAAATGACGTCAAACGAAGATCATCGTTATTTTTTATTATTATATAGGACCTATTTTTTTGCTATAGTATTAAAAATAATATAAATTAGGGAGTAAAATAAAAAAAATAAGTCCTTCAAATATAAAAAAATATATATATCTTGATAAAAAATATTTGACAATGGCATAAATAGTGATATGTAGTGAAGGTCTTAGACGAGACTAGGCTGATGGACAGATCTGTCTTTTTCGAGGACCGCAGTTCGGCTCGGTCTTTTAATTTTTTTAGTCCAGAGGGGACCGATCTTTATTAATAATATAGTTTGCCTTATTATTCAATTTATATAATTTTTTAATAAATTTTATTTTATATTACTTTTCAGTTCACTTATTATGCAATATACTATGAAAACGAAATGTTTGTCATAAAAGGCATTTTACTTTTAAATTAAATAATAATGTATTATTTATTATATTCATCAATTAAAGTAGAGAAATACAAAAATATTTTTAAAAATATTAATAAAATTATACGGGCTTAGGACCGGGCTTGCAGGTCCCTAATTTTTATCATTAAATAACAGGAAAATCACTCTTTAGCCCAAAATAAACATAATTTTTTTTAAAATAAAACACTTTTTTTTTAGTCTGGCAGGTTATCAAAAAAGTGATATCTCTAAACATGACTATTTAAGATATCATTTTTTTTCTAGAATAGAAAATATATTATAGAATACAAACTTATAAATTTTATCCCTGCCCCACTTTTCAAAATGTAAGGTATATTGTTACCTAAAAATAAAAACCTACATGATTTAATGCTAATATTAAAATTTTAAAAGTAAATAAATTTGCATTATTTCATTTCAAATCATTATATTTTCTAAATGCTATAAAATCTCCATGAGGTGTTGGCTACTGGAAGTTGTGACTCGAAGTCAGGGTCAAATAATATGGGTAAGATGTTTTATAGATTTTGCCTGATAACTAGCTCAAAATAACGGGTTACTTCATAATTTCCCGATTTTATTCAATCTTAAAATTAACCAAATACATGTCTTTTCCTTTTGTATTACAAAGCCTATTCAAATTGGGCACTCTTCGAAATATTTGCCAGATTTTGTGCTTCATTCTATTAGAAAAATTAAATTTCAATTTATTTGTCAATCGAGTAAATATCTCTTGAACACAGGGTTTAATAAAAATTTTCAAAATTAAACTTGTTATTTTATCATGAAACATTCTTTACGAAAAAATGGTTTATATAAAATCTTCAGCATTTAAAGATTTTTCTTCCCCATCATTTTGTTGAGCATAAATCTTTGAAGAATAACAAAATTATAAATTTTATTTAGTATAAAATTTAAGATTTGGATTTCACTATAAAAAATATTAAATAAATTTAGTTGGAATAGTCTAGATCTAAATTTATTTTTATATTAAATTTTGGTAATTAAATTTTCGAAAATTTAAATAAACCGGACCTAAAAACATTTTATAAGTAAAAAACGGTTTATAAAAAATTCAGAGCATTTAAAAATTTTTCTTCCCCCATTATTTTGAACACAAATCTTTGAAGAAACAAAATCATTTTGGATTTGATTATAAAAAATCACAAAGTATTTACTTGGAATCTAGATCTAAATTTATTTTCATATTAAATTTTGGTATTTAAAATAAATTTTCAAAAATTTAATAAACCGAACCGAAACAGTTCTTTCGAACTTGAACCGAACCCGATTTAATTTTGAACCGAACCGAACCGATGCTTCTGAAATAAAACATTCATCCTTATATTACATAAGAATTATTCTAATAAAAGGGTCGTTATTAAATGATTAATCATTTTTAAAGTTAAATTTTAAATATTTTCCTATCATACAATAATATTAATATTAAATAAATTATGTAATATTTTATATATATTAAATATATTTTATTAAAAAGATTTTCATTTATTATTTATCATATTTGTCGTTGTAAATTAGTAACGCCATCTAGATTAGTATATCCTATTCCTTTTAAAAGAAGTATTTATATTTGTTTCTATTTATGTTTTAATAATTTTTAAATTTTCATAAAATTATCATACGTTCATTTTTATTTTATATTTAAACTTGTTATAAATATATAATTAAAATTTGAATATAAAAAAAAATATCTATACTGATATCAGAAATTTTTATGCACAAGGGTAAAAAAAAAATCATAATTAGCGATAAAGAAAATTTTATCTAATCTAAAATTAGGAAATTTTTTTTAAGATATTTATTATCTAAGAAAAATTCTGGTGGTTTGAGCCTTCTCCTAATGTCGCCACTGGTATCAGAATCCCTATAATTAATATTCCTAACCCAAATTAATCTATATTTATCCTCCCAATCAGTGACGAAGCTTCCAAAGAAGCAAGTGAAGCATTGCTTCCCTTGGAATTTTTCCTACAAAATTCTTAAATAAATTTAATATAATCTTTATATGTTAAAAAAAACGAATCTGATTTAGTTAAAATAAATTAATATAATTTTAACTTTAAAAAAAATTATTATTATTTTTAATACGTTAAATTACTATTATTTTTACTACGTTAAAAAATTTACTTTTATTTACTAAGTTAAAAAAAATATACATTGAAGTAAATTTAATATATATTTTTTATAATAAATAAAGAGAAAATCATGCTAATGTATTGTGTAATTTTAGATTTATAAAATAAGCATTGGGGAAGCAAATGAAAATGTTTATTTTTTTTAAAAATAAATTAAAGGGAAAAAGTTTTTTTTATAATATATTTTTTCCTTACTTTTTTAAAATAAATATTTTTTTCTTTTTTAAAAATATAATTAATGTTTAATAATTGTATTGAAAATTTAATAAGATTATTAGAGTTGTATAAAAAGTATCTGTATCTGTATCTATATCTATATACTATTTTAGAGTTATCTTGATCTGTTTATAGATACTTTTTAAGATACATTTCATATACTTTTATTTAACGCTTTTTTACATAAAAAATAAAAATATTTAAGTGCAAATTTTATCTAGATATCAGTTCTTGTGAAGGATATTTTTATCATGCAAAGTTAGCCATGACGCCTATTAATTATAAATATCATTAATGCACAAAATTATTATAAGCAAATAAATTTATTTATTTGTAAAATAATTTTATAGATATTCCGCTAACTTTTAATGAATAAATTATAGGTTTAATTTTTTTAAAATCTATTTTTGATTTCGATTGAAAAAAACTTATTAAAAAATTTAAAATCTAGAAATAACTTTTATAACTCAGTACTTGATCATTTTATTTCTAAACAAAGACGAATTCTATATATTTATATATTTTAATTTTTTATTTGGTTTGACTAATAAATACAAATAAAAATAAAATTTTCGATTGCTTCCTTAGTAGTAAACTTGACGCTTCGTCACTATCTCAATACTTCACATAAATAATAAATTCCAGGGCTAGTTTACAAAAACCTGTTTAAGAACAAATAACTTGTCCTAAAGAGCTTTTTTGCCTATTGTAAGGCACATCTTCGCAATGGTTACTCTTTAGCCTCGGATTCCCCATATACACATTTTTGCCTAATCAATACCCACCAAAATTTCCTTTCAATAGATATAAAAATGTCCCTGAAAGCGTTTACTCCCTATAAATTAGAACTGTCCTAGCTAGCTCTTCGCCCGCAGATGGTCCTTTAGATATAATAGGAGTTTAAATATTTTTGTATCAGCTTATATTAAAAAGATATAGTTACAATGATAAAGATACGACAAAAGTAAACTAGGACAGCTTGATATTTTTAAACTTGGATTTAATCATTTTACTTTTTTTTGTAACTTTTATTTTATTTAATTGCCCCCCCCCCCTATTTTTTAAATTATTTAATTATTTTTGAATAATTTTTAAAATTACTTATATATTATCTATTTTATTTCAATTAAATCGCTTATCAATTATCATAATTAATGTTTTGAAAATGCTGAAAATAAAATTAGTCGATAAATGGAAAAGGAAAATTGAAAGAAAAACAAATTAATTAATAAAATTCAAACACCCAGAAGCCTTTAATTTTTTTTTTCACTTTATTCTGAAGAATAACCATTTTGGCTTTTTCTCAATTATATTACTAAATTTTTGTATAACATAAAATTGCAAGCAAATAATATACATATAAAATTTTGGAGTTTTAGATTCATTTGCAAAAAAAAATATACTAAAATTAATTTTTAATTTATCAGGTGTAATAGACTAATTTATTCGTATGTGCTATTTTTGAATATACGTTTTAGAAATCAGTTTATAAGAATAGAGCCAAAATTATTTAGATTGATAATTTTTGATAAAGGGCTTCTAATTAAAAAACCAAATAATCCAAGTCGGATGCAAAGTTTTAAACCTTGGCCATCGCTGGAAATGCTTTTGCATGGCTGATAAATATCCCAAAATATATAAATTAAAATTAGGCCTATTTTAAACAAAGCACTCAAAATATTTTGAGTAAATAGATAAGTTATACAATTTTTTTTTCTCTCCTAATTCATTTAAATCTATAACATTTAAAATAGATATAACACTTTCTTTGAAAAACCGATTTTGTTTTCTGTTCTATAAGATTTTGGACAATTTTTTTTAGAAAATATTCTTTCTTTGTTAGAAAGTTGATACAGATGTTTCTAATACCTACAATTAAAAATGTAGTAAATAAAAACAAATAAGTAAAAATTAGATATATTTTCAATTTTGCGTAAATAAAGTTTCATAAAATACAAAATATTGTTTTTTCAATTTTTTATTCAATTTTTTAAAAGATAATTATAATAAATATTGATTAAATCATATTAAAATTAAGTAAACATAAATTATCAATATTAAATATTAAATAAAGGGTTCTAAAACCTTCTAGGCCATTTATGTAAACTCTCTCATAGGCTCCCCCACCTGATCTCAAAAACATTGATAAATCTCCTATCGGTGGTATTTTGCTTTCATCAGTACCAATTGTATATTCAAACTTTAAATACCATAAAAAATGCTCATTTTCAACATTTCAGAAGAGGTAGGACTTGGGCTTAACACAAGAGTTTTTAAAAGATTTTTCAATGATTATCTCTTGTATAAAAAGCTATACAGAAACAATTTTCACAAGAAACATTTTTATTATAATTATATATATATGCATTGTAATTTTATAAATGAGCCAAAATAATTGTGAGTTCATATCTATTTCTATATACAAAATATATTATTATAGATTTTAATAATTCATATATAAAATATATAATTAAATTAACAAAAATAATAATTGTTAGATTTTACTAATAAAACATTTTTAAAATTTAATTATTAAATTATCCTCGTTTGTCTATATTTTTAGCCATACTAAAGTATCTTTCTATAGGAACACTTAGCGGCAGAGTGGTAATATATTTTATGAATGACAACTTTATTTTGGGATAATTTTTTATATACCAAAATCCCTAAATTTTTTTTTGAAAATATCATTCAAAATTTGATGAATCTCAAAATTTATATCATTATTCACATCCTCTAAGGGGTGATGAAAAAATAAATGAAAGTTCATTATTTTATGTTTTTTCCAGAGGTTAACTGCTTGCAATCAGTTGGAAACAGTTCATCAGCTAAAATTTTAAATTTACCATGATGGCTTCATCCATAGTGTAAAATAAAATTTGACGGGTTTGTTTTTGATGAAACAAACTCGGGCATAATATTTAATAAATTGAATTTATATTTTATTTCATTTAATAAAAAAAACCGTAAAATAAAATGATTCCAAATGTATCTAAAAATAGATACAGATGAATCTAATCTAAAAAATTACTGGGGTTAATAATTTAGGACGGGGACGGACGCGAAAACATCCCTTCTAATATTAGTGTCTTAAGAATTGTTCCTGTTCTAATAGTCCGGTCCTGAAAATGCATTTTTAAAAATTTAGTTATTTTAAATAATTTTAATTGATTTATATTGTGAATTGTTTCAAAAAGAGATTTAAAAATATGAGAGCTAAGCATGTTAAAACGATCAATTATTATGAGTTTTCTAACAAAATTTAAAAAAATTTAATTTTTCAAAAATCCGCTAAATTACAGCTTTTTACAATTTTTGTATTATAATATTAAAAACTTAAAAATAAAAATAAACAAAATGATAGGTTTCTCTAAACTTTTAATCGCTCAGAGATACGAAAAACAGAGTTTACAAAAAAAATTTTATCTTTGAAGATTTTTTTTACTGAGAACAGAGATTTTTGATTATTTTACCTAAAAGTTCCAAAAATGTTTTTTAAAAAAATGTTTTATAATAATAAATCTTTTGTAATTTTTATGCATAAAAAATCTTTCAAGATTAAATCAAAAATTCTGCTAAAAACAATAGGAGTTTTCATCGAAAACTATTTTCTATTTCATTTTATAAATGTTTCCTAGTAAAAAAAATACAAATTTTTTTATATATTTGACCCTTCAGTAGACTGGTTGCGTGTAAATTTCGCCTATGTCAATTATGGCGAAAAGTTATTTTCGCAAACAATATCGCTTAATATTATAAGAGCGAATTCATTAGCGCAAAAATTTATCGCTCCGAAAAAAATGGCCTTATCACTATTAGAGCGAATCCTTTTCCGCTAATATATTTACCGCGAGTGCATTACCACAATAAGTGATTACAAATGAGTAACTGCAATTGCCTTATTGAAATTTGGGACAAGATTACCATTTTTAATATTTTTCGGCCTCGGAATAACCTAGCCAAAAAGTATTCATCAAAATTACTCTTTTAAAAATTTTCTTTATAAGTGTGTTATTTTTTTAAAAAATTCTTCGGTGAATGAGGGATGAAAAATAATCGGAAATAAAAATTTTTTTTTAAATAGTGATCTATAGAAATGCTATAGGAAAAATATTAATATTTTGAATAGAGTAATGGAAAAATAAACTTAAATAGCAAGGCTAAAGAGTTTTAATGTGAATATTTTTCAAAGGTAAAAATGATTCCTGGGAAAATATTATAATTGATGATTCAGTGGATCACCTGAGCGGAGACCCGGAAAAACGTGAAAGACACTTAAAGAGTTTCCATCTAAAATTATACCTTAATATCTTTTAAAATAATTTGGCCATGCGTTAAATTACACTTCTTGCGCTAGAAGCATTATTATATATAACATATCTTATTAATTGAATATTTGGAAAATTATTTTAAAAAATTTAGTCTGTGTGGGAAGATAGTACAAAAAATCTATAGCTTGAATTTAAATCGTTAAAATATCTCTATTATTGTATCGACATTACTATATCAGATACATTTCCAGGTATTATGCTGTATCGGCGATTGATAAATCGTTACATTTTTCTTACTTACATCCTTTTTAATCAAATTTTAAGTAGAAATATAATACGTAATTATTCTCACGTCATATTACATTGTATTTGCAATTATTTCGTTATGGAATGCAGTGGAGTGTCCAGAGTTTTATTTTGGAAAAGGTTTCTTTTTATTTCTTTCCTTTATTCTTTAATAAAAAAAAGATAAATCCAAAATTAGCAAAAAAAGGAATCATTCATAAACTACAAAAAAAGAAATCCAAAATTAATATTAGCCGAAAAAAATTCATGACATTCCTAAAATGGATACCGTAAATATGCCGCTGGCACTCGGAGAAAAAATGAATAAGTCATTTATGCAATTTTTTTTATCTCGCGTAGGATTACAAGATAATTTGTAATATATACATCCGCCCAATAGACATTCGTTATTATATGTCATTCATCTCCCTTTTCTATAAATTGCCTATATTTTAAAATTTTGAATAATGGAAAAGCAAAAGGATTGTATCGATTTGGAGAAAATAGAGAGCTACAATTTATTAAACAATTTATACCTTGAAAAGTTAAATAAAGTATTAGAAAAGGTTGATGATTTGTTAGAAACATTTCAAGATAACAGAGTTAATATAAAATATAATATTCATGATATACTTTCATTTAAAGCTAGCACTAATACAAGAATCAGAGGATATTAGCCAACATTTACAAACTTTAAATTCGAGTCAATCAAATACCGATGATAAAAATAAAATTAAACAGTTTATGGGCTTCAAATCTTGTTACATTACAGATAAAAATCATAAAGTTAAAATTAAATAATATATTTAATTCCATATTTATTTAAACAATATGATCGACTATGCATCTTATATTTTTCAGCAATAAGCTGAACTATAATATATAATATCTATAATCCAATAATAACTAAATTATTTTTAGCAATAGTTTATAACATTTTATTTACTTAAAAATTTTTTATATAAATTAAATTAGTTTCTAATTGAAATTATAAAGTTTATATTTTGTGATATTGATTTAATTTTTGTAATAAAATCCTAATAACTTTCCTACATTTTGATTTGGAAAATTTTTAGTATAGGAAAAATAATTTTTAGCATACCCTTTTGAAATTTTTTATATTTATAGTACCCTTTTGAAATTTTTAATATTTATAGTACCCTTTTGAAATTTTTTATATTTATAGTATATAATTAACCAATTATCAAATTAATGATCAAATTAAATATTTATTTATACATATAAATATGATGATTATAAAATCAGTTTTATAAATATTTGCCATCCTTTATTTAATGTAACATATTTTAATTTAATTCTTCTATTTTTTTAGGTAGGGAAAATTAAACTACATCTTCAAGAATATTTCTCAAATTCTATATTTTTTCTCTCAACCTTCTTTAGTATAATTTCTTTTTTTTTATTTGCTTCCTGACTTCATAATACACTATATTTTCAATAAGTTTGGATTCAGTAGGAATCAAGATAAAATATTTATCCATTTATTGCATGTTTTGGCATTATGATGGCGGAAATACTTGTCTTGCTGAATATAAAGTTGTCATTGGTAAATAAAGAAACTGAGGATGGAAGTAGCATTGTTTCTGAATTTTATATTGAAAACAGATTCTTTTTGTGGTGAGTTTTACTCACATTTTTATTTTGAATAACTTTCATCTTTGTTTTTGATAACTCTTTAGAGAATTTCATCTCCAACCTTACTTCAAGACATGATTTGAAAGATATCTTCTCCCAATCAGTTAATGTCTAATGTCCAAAGCAATGGTCCATTTAAGTTAATATTCAATCAATCACATTGAAATGTTTTTTTTCCTTTTTAGACTATTTAAAAAACTACAATGTTAGCATAAAATCGATATTTTTACCTTATAAAAGATACCCCAGTTTAACTTTGTTTGGTAGATGGAATGATATTGTTTTGCCCTTTAATGAATTTCATTATCTTAAAAAGTTGAAAATCGATTATTAACAAATATTTTTCAATACTCATCTCTCCTATTGTTTTTTTATTATTTTGAAACTTTGGATTTCTAGAATTTAGGCTCGAATGTTTTAATAATTTTTTATATACAGTACTTCTGCTTAAATTAAAATCCATACTAATATTCTCCTTGACTTGTTTTGATTATTAAATTAGCGGTATATATTAAAAAAAGTGAAACATTTTTTAATAAATTTGAATTCAAACAGACGATAAATAACAATATATTTATGAAATTTAATTTATGGAACTCTGATTACAGAAAATCGAAATTATATATATTCGAATCATTAATTTTGAATCCAATTTATTCTATAAATATTCTATTAATATTTCATAATTTATTATAATCTTACAAAAAATAATTGTAAATAAAGATAATTCTTTTACATGTGCCTACAATTTATAATAATTTATTTTAATATTCTCTTTTAGGAAATTTTTAACGAGCAGATAAAAAAATTATTTTACCGCATTAATTTAAAATTACGAATAATTAATATTTTATTATTCGTTATTATTTTAAAAATTATTATTCATATTGATTTTTTTTAAAAAGGTTTAATTTAAATAAATCGGGTTCAAAAAAACGGATAAAAAAATCAATGATTTAAATCATCCGAGCCCATGAATCTAACTAGTTAGCAATACAAAAAAAATAATAGGGCAGTATGTTTGTATTTGTTGAAAAGAAAAAATATAATTAATCAATATTATTATTTTTTAAAATTATTATTAGAATTTTATAATTAAATTATAAAATTTATATTATGCACATAAATTAAAAGTTAAAACTTAGAAATAAATATTAACGTTACATTCTTTATTTCATAAAGATTTTAGAAATTTATAAATGAATCCGGCCGAATGAACTGTTTAGGATATTGGCTTTGGTATAAATAAATGAATTATCATTTTGGATATCGCCCCCGGGTATCGGTTTTGAAAGTACGATTGATAACAGATAATATTAAGTATCGATTGGCACAAGAGGTGTGCGCGGGCCTAATTTTTTTATTCTTGGCTTTTTTCACGGTTGCAAAAAATAAATGACGCCCTTTCACGCTTACTACTAAAAAAATTTGACCCGACCCGCGCGCTCACGAAAGACAATATTTTGATCACCCCCATTGCGCCCGAAAATTTACGGGATTTTTAAATTTCTCAAAACTTTATTGCTATATTTTCACGCTTTTTTAAATCTATATAATAAATCTTTCCTTTATTGAGAAATATTTTCCTGTTTTTTTAGGGGTTTGATATTATTGTATCACCTTCAGAAGGTTTTTACTAATTTTTGTTTCCATATTACTGAGCATTCTTTGAATATTGATAATAATTTAAGTATATGCATAAGACTCTACAATCATTGTACTATGTATATTTATTGTGATTAGAAATCATCCAAAAATTTTGTAAATGTTAGACCCTTACTCAAACAATTGAGGAGCAATGAAAAAGCTTAAAAAATAATATCTTAAAAACAGATATAGAGAGAAGGCAAATAATATTTAAATATACATTTTTTTTAAAAGCTTGTTAATCTAAATATAAAGGGAAAATTAATAATTGAGTATTTTAGGTAGTTAAATATGAGAAAATTTAAACAATAAGTTATTAAAATGTTTAATCTTTCTAAATAAAAGATTTATAAATTAAATTTATTTATTCCCATATTTCCATTACTGAACGAGAGTTGAGAGATTTTTTTTTTTCATTCAATTGAAATTTTAGAAGACCGGGGAAAAAAATCTTATCTATAGAATGCCAAGTTATTTTTTTGTTTTCAAAAATTATTTTTTCAAAAAGAACTAAATGAAATTAAAAAATATATATCATAATTATAACATTGCAAATTTATATTTATAAAAACACAATTTTAAAAATTAAAATTTTTGTGATTCACGGGAAGTTTATGGTCACGTCTAATCCCGTACGACAAAAATCGCAGGATGGCCCGTCGTCTATTTAAAATTTATTCACACTCACGTCTTGACCTATCATGTCACATTTGGTACTGACAGATAATGACAAGTATCGATCGATACTAACAGATACAAAGTATCGATCGATATTGACAGATACAAAGTATCGATCCATACTGACAGATACCAAGTAGTGGTCGATACTGGCCGATATCAAATATCGATGTTCCTGCATCTCTCTACTCATTATTTCAAGTTCGGTCGAAGAAAATTATATTTTTTTGTCCTAATTAGCTGGTCCAACTGTTTTTTTGGTTTATATTGTCGAATAACTTATAAAAATGCCTTTATTAATAAAAATTATGAAATTTTATTAGATACCTCCGAAAAATGTTGACGTGACTTTACGGGAATCTTTGAATGTCGTCTCAGCAAACAATGTCCAACGTTCAAGATGTAATCACAATCTCCCCTTCACTGCCCCTCCCCCCTTCATTTTTTATGAACGATCGAATATAAAATTTCGGCAGCCTTTTTATAAGTATCATGTAGCATGTTATGGATTGATTGAACCCGGACCTGGACTTTTTTTTATCGAAGGGTTTGCATCCCTTGTATTTATATGATAAATCTGTTTTAAGACTACATTTACGATAAGAAAGCTTATTGTTCAAGATATTCCAAAAAAAATGTAAGAAATATTTTGATATTAGCGAGCTCGTACTTTAAGATATAATATATATTTTGATGATAATATTATAATAATTATAAAACATAAATATTCACTTTTAATTAGGGTGCAATGAAGATTTCAATACTATGATCAAACTAATCGAAACGGCCGTAGTGAAAAACAAGTGTGAACCTTTGATTAAAAAGTAGTTTGTAAAATTTTTTAAAGATAAAATAAATTATATGGATACATACTATACTTCTTTTTTTTTCTCTTTAGCTTTCACCTTTTCTGGTTGTAAGCTCCTTCCTATCTATCTAATTTATACTTCTTCATATTGACTCTAACTTTATGGCCCCATTGAAGTTTTGGCCTTCTTCTTTTACGTTTACCCATCACTTCCAAACTCTCAATCTTATTTCCTATGTAGTTCATAGGCCTTTCCATTGTGTGCCTATACCACCTAAGTCTGCTTACCATTATCTTAGTCTTAATGGGCACTACCTTACTTCCTAGTATTCTTGTACTACCCCAGCAATCATCCTCAGCATTCTCATCCCCATAGTTTGTAGACTTATCTCGTCTGATTCTTTGGTTGGCCATGTTTCCGAACTATATAGAATAGTTGATTGTACTATGGAACTGTAAATTTTTCCCTTCAATTTGTGATACATACTATACTATTATTTGACAATTCATAAGTTGAATGTTATTATAGAACTCTCCAGGTTTGAAAATAAAAATCATTTTAAACAAGGTACTGACTTAGGTTGTTAAAAAAAACCAATTTAGCCAAAGTTAATTTAGGCCTCGAGATTTGGCAAATAGAGGTCCAAATCTTACGATGAGCGTAATCTCCAAGCTTACATAATATTATTTTGGCTAATATCTTAATCGGGTTGTTTTTAATAATCGACCACCCTGGTTATAAGATAATATGCAGGCATTTCTTTAACATTTATCAAATACACCCCCCCCCCCTCCCCTCCGTTTCTTATTGGTCTAAAATTGAATTAGGGTCAAAGTTATATCTCTAATGTCCCCTCTTTAATTTTAAATAATGTTTACTGCGTTTATAAAAGAGTGGTAATATAAAATTATAGATGGATCCTATAATAATTGAACCGAAATTCTAATATAAATATTTTTGTGTAACCTCTTTATGCTCTTTTTTTAAAAGAAAAGAAAAATTATTGGACACGTTTGATATGGATGATAAGAAAAACGCTGTCACCAAAGAAGAAATAACAGCGATCAGCAAATCGCTCAAAGAAATTGACGAAGCTATCAAATCCCTGAGCGAATCCCCAGTGAGTCTGCAAAGTTTGGAAGACTTGGACGGCAATAACAATATCGATTGGCTTATGATATCTACTGTAATTTTATGAATCTTAATATATCTATTATTATTATTATAATTGAAAAACAGATCATTGGCAATAAAAGTTCTAAACAGTGTAAACGTTTATGGGACTTGTATCTTAAACCGTCCATCAACAAAAAGGAATGGGACGACAAAGAGAATGAAACTTTAGAAGAGTTAGTCAGAAAATACGGGATGCATGATTGGCAAACTATTTCTCAGGAATTGGGAACTAAGCGAAAGCCCTATCAATGCCTGGCTCAGTACCAAAAACACTTGAAAGATGAGAGCAATGGGTACACATTTTAATTCATTATATTATGAGGGTTATATTTTTCTATTGCTTACTTTTTAGAGGATATTACTAGATTTCTAAATGATTTAGGCCCAAACTCACCAATGCCCATAATCATAATTTTTTTAAAATTGGACAAAAGATATTGAAAATTCAAATTTAGATCCTTGTAACATTTTAAAGGGTAATGATATATTAATTAAAATGCAATGACACCCATTTTAATATTATATTAACCCTCACTCGCATTATTTTTAGTTACCTTCAAATGCAAACCTAACTTTTTCTAAAAGAATACTGAATATATTTTTTTAGCATTAAATTTCCTGGTTTTGGACATAATTCATACATACTTAATATAAAATAATATGCAATAATTCATATCTACCAACATAATATTGTTTTTATGGAAATCTTCTATTTTTTAAAAAAATATTTTGTAAGTAATTATTCTAGCCTTCTTCTGAGTTTACTTTTTTTACAATTATAATCTGATGATTAGCAATAATATAACTGATAAAAGCAAAATACGAATATATTGCTTTAAGACCTCTGAAAAGTGACAATCCCATTGTCCAATAATATTGGCAATTTGGGAGTTTTTGATTTAAATAAATTAAAAAAATTCAATGAACGATTGTTCTCTTTGAGTGATCATATAGTATAGCCTTCGCTTGACCATCTAAACAAATCAATCATGAAATTTTACTGTCATTTAATTTGAATGCGAGTTTGACGGAGGTCGGTCTGACCTGGCTCATGGAATATTTTTTATTGAGGTTTTTCGACAAGCTTTAACATTTTTTTTTTATGAAGGAAAACGACATAAATTTGCCTAATTATTAGGGCTATGCCGATCCACAGATCCGTTATTTATATTGATTTTTCACCACATCCCTTTGAACTAAATGTAATTAAGAAATCAATATTTTTATGCAAAAAATCGAATTATGCATTGAATTAATTTTTTTTTCTGCAATAATTTTAAAAAAGTTTACGGATATTGGTAGTATTAAATGAATTTTTCATTATTCCTCCCCGAGAAATTTGAATTCCGCAAATAATGCATTTTGCAAAATTATCTTTGTCTTTTGTAAAATATTTCCATAATTCAGATACCATATTTTAAAAAAATCTTTTATTTAAAGTATAAATAATAAAATTGTCGCTATTATTTAAAAAGATTTAAAATAAATAAAACTTTGGGTATTCCTTTCTATTTTTATAAAAAACTTTTAAAATATTATAAATCTATTTCAAAAAATAAATAAAATTTAAGAGGTGTTGTGCATTTGTATTGTTTAAAAAAATTATTCAGAAAATATTATTAATGTAAAATAAATATACATAAAATAACAAAAAAAGAAAAGTAAAAAGATCAGATCGGTTTTTACAGGTATCGGACCGATCCGATATTTTTGGAAAACGCTAAATATCATCGCCGATTCTATTCGATGTTTAATATCGGCATAGCCCTACTAATTATCAACTTTAAAAATCATTTTCCAAAACTTTAGACCCGCCCAAAAAGTATTTTGTACAATATGTCCAGCCCAGCGCGATATTTTTTTTGCCCGGCCTATGGACTTTCTAATGTGAAGGATCATTTTTTATTTAAAATTTAGTTTGATTAATTATACCATTGTTTCTTATTTTAGTTGGACTCTAGCAGAAGACCAAAAGTTGAAAGAACTGGTTTCCGAATACAAGGTTGGTCAGCGTATTTTATGGAATCACGTGTTCAAATATTTTCCTCACAAAAACTATGTGCAAATGGTCAAACATTACAAGAGATCTGTGGATCCCGAAATTAAATCCGGGAAATGGGACGAGAGAGAAGACAAAGTTAGCATAATTACATTTGTTTTTTTAAATATTTTATTTTGATATTATTAATCTAATTGCTGACATTTCTTAATTGTGAGAGTAGAAGCTGGTGAGAATCTTGTCTTTTTTTAAAAAAATCTTATTTCAATTGACAAAATGAGTAAAATTTTACTTTTTGAAAATTATCATATAACATAACGTGATGCTCATTAGCCAATAATAGCATTCCTGGATTGTAATAATGGACTGCACTGCACCTTTGTAATCCATTTTTAAAAAGTTGTAAATCATGATACATTTTAAAACTTAATTGCCTATTATAAAAAATCGCTAAAACACATTTTTTTGATATATTGTGATGGAGATTAGAGGTGGTGGCAGATCGGTCCAATCCAGCCCGAAGGCCAGGCTGGTCCTATAGATTTTCGGATTGGACGGGAAAAAGCTTTAAAGCTCATTTTTTTATCATTCGGCAAGTTTTTTTTAAGTTAATTTTATAAACTCGGCTCAAATATTTTAAAATCTTTAGTCAGGTTTGGTATAGGGGTTTAAGCTCTGCTATTTAATCCAATATCACACAACTCTCCGCCTGATGATCAGATATTTTAAATAATCCAGCTGATGACAATAATATGATGCTCAACAAAGGATATATGTTATGATTGTATTATTCATCATGATACTAATTAATGGTTTCCAGCTAAGGTGACGAAAATGAGATAGATCATCAATTTTGTTGAATCAACTTGTCTAATAACAATTTTTGAAATTGAAGGTCATAATTTATGGAACCGTAAATGTATCTTTTATAAGGTAATTCTAAAATGAGAGAAGAGAACATTTATATTATTATAAATATAGCCGAATCACTGATAAAAAATTCTCAAGAAATTATAATTTCGTTCAACATCTTTTACCGGCAAACATAATTTTATGCAAAGTTGGAAGAAAGGAGAAACATTTATTTTTGGTAAATTCTAGGGGTGTACCGATACCACTTTTTGGAGGCCGATCCGATCCGATATTTCAGATATTAAATTGATATCGGCCGATAACCGATCCGATATCATATCTAATTTTGTATTCTGCAAAGATACCGGTTTTAATTTTTAATATACTTTTTATTAGTACAACATCTATAATTTTACTATACCATAACATATGTCATTTAAATATATTATAATGGTCAGTTATAGTTTATATTCAATTCAATTGCTATTATTTATATAATAAGTAATAACATTAATCTATTTACATAATTAGTAATAAAAAAATATATTATGAAATTTGAAATTAATATTTAAAATTAATATATCGAATTCTTTTTATATCAGAGATATGTCGGCGGTGATGGGGACTGTTAATATCACTAGCATCACTAAAAACAGATACTGAAGAGATTAATGAACACTTTTTTAAACAGATGCGAAAAAATAACTATATTGCAGAATGTTTATTAACTAATTATTTCTATTAAAAAAATTAAACATAAAAATGTATTTCGATTTTATTTATAAAAATAAATGGTTTTTTAGATATAATTTTTTTTAAATTTTGTTAAAAGCGCCATTTTATATCGGATCGGAAAATTTTATAATATTTGCCAATAACCGATATTTTAAAATGAGCGAAATATCAGCCCGATCCGATCCGATATAAAATATCGGTACATCCCTAGTAAATTCAGTCATTTTTATGATATTCTGTGGTACAATAAATATATATATACTATTTACTGCTTCACAACTTGGACCAAATACCGCTTGCGACAAAAAAAAACTAGGAGACGGAAAAAAAAATTTGTCAAATTTTTCCAAAAATTTTATTTCTAAAATTAATTACCTAATAATTGGGAAGGGAGAGGGGGGTAAGAATTTTCTAGAAAAAAATTAGCGATTTTTTTAAATATTATGAAAATCTCTTGATTTAAAAAAATAAAATAAAAAACATAATAAAAGCCGATTTCATTTCTCGACAGACTAGACAGCATTTTAATTAAGGATTAATCGTTAGAAATTTGTACCCACCATTTATAAAATAATAAATTATTTTTAGTTATTACTAGATGCCGTCGATAAATGTGGCATGGTGTGGAGTAAAGTATCGCAGCTCTTGCCCAGCAGAAATGAGGCTCAATGTATGAATAGGTTTTTTTTAAAAAAAATCTGCATTTTATTTTCTTAGGTCATCACGCATGAGTGTTATTTTTAACAATTTTACTTTTCAAAAATCAATATGGTTTTGTGATAATTTCTTCATTTTAATAAATTTAAATGGTTTTTTTTATAAAATAAAATTATTTTTCAATTATTAAGAATAGTTTTAATTAGTGTTGTTAAACTGCTCGATTTAAGCCGACTTTTAAAAACGGCTAACTAAATATTTTAGCCAGAAAAATATTGCCTAAGCCTTGAGATTTCGTTAATATGTTCATTTGTGCCATCTATGAGCAAAATCTTAAGGCTTGCATAATATTATTCCTAATAAAATATTGAGTTAGCCATTTTTAAAAATTGGCTCAACATGAGCCGTTTAATAACACTCATTTTAATAACCACCGAAAATAGATTTGTTTTAAAAAAATATGTCGTTTGGCAAGATCAAATAACAGTCAGTTTTTTATTACACCTTAGGAAAAAGTAATTTTTTTCTAAGGGGAAGATAACAAACATTATTTAGCACGATAAAAAATTTTTGAGGGTCGGATAATTTAATTTTGAAATTTTTCTCTATATGCTAGTTATAACCGGATGTTCATCATATCCTCCCCAAAAAACCATTTTTCTCACGAGCTTAAGGACAATGATGGGTCCAATTAATTGATTATAAAATTACACGAAATAGAAATGTTAATTTTTTTTAAATTTTTGTTACCGATTCAAAACACAGGTATCAAAATATTCTTAATCCCACATTAAAATTCGGGAGTTGGAATTGCGTCGAAGATGCTAGAATTTTGAAATTTGTTAAAACACATGGATTCGTATGGTCAAAGTTGACCGCTTTGCTACCCTCTCGTTCTGATAACCAAGTTTTGAGCAGATGCGGAATCTTGTTGCGAATAAAAAGATGTAACACGGACTCCAAAGAAAAAATGGAGGAATGCCTTAAATTATTGGAGCAAGAATTGACTCCTTTATACGACGCATATATGAGGACGCACGAGGAAGAGGTAAGTTATTTATTTTGACGAAACATCCAATAATTTAATTTACATAAATTTAAATATAAAAAAAGGCAAAGAACCCTCGAAAAACATTAGTAACTCAAAACTCCACACTATCCACCAGGGATACAAGTTAGTTTTTTTACTATTATTTTTGTCCTATGTGAAAGCTGTTTTTTAAATATCTTATTGCGTCAAAAATGTGACGAATTGATTGATGAAAGCTAAAGAAAAGTAAGAGTTAAAAAGTTTTTCAAAAATAAATCCCAAATGCATAGCCGCATTCAGGAGTTTCTTATAGAGGGAGCCATAGGCCCGTAAATTTTATTGTAAGTCTTTAAGTCCACATATTGTAAACCTTTAATATTTTTATAAAAAATAATTTAGAGTTTTCACTTTTTTTTATAAAAAAATGCTTTTTATTTAAAAATTTGAATCTTGGTCCCTATTTTTAGAAAATCATTAATATGCTTATTTTTCTTTCAAATTATTGTTTTTAAGTGATATCTTTGTTACATTGGAGGAGGGGGGGGGGTTGAGGGAATTTTTTTTATTAGCATAAAATAATATTAACTTATGAGAGCAGTCAAATTTTTGATGAGGAGCGAAATTTCCCACCCTTTTGTTACATCTTTACCAAAATAATAAAAAATCAAACAATTCTAAAAAATTAATTTGAACGGTGTCCAAATTAGACATGTTTTACTTTATATCCGAGTTGATTGTATCTATTTTATTTTAATCATAATTTAAGTAGAGCCAGCTGACCATCCCGACGAAAATAACAACCAAAATATTGAGCCAAAAAATGATACCATTGACGACTTTGATTTAAAGTGGAATTTATTAGGGTATAATTTACTTAACATTTTTTTCTTTAAATTGACCTTTATTACTGTATAGGGTTTCGTCCCCAGGTAACATCTGGCTTGGAATGGAGGGGTACGACCATTCATCCTGAGTGAAGGAAGGAGGGGGATCTTTTTTTTTTAAATTTTCTTTTATTTTAATTTACAAAAATCAAGAAATACTTTATTTTTTTTATTACTAACCACTGGACATAATATCTGGCACTTATTATCTAGTATAATCCTCTATTGCATCGGAATTTATCCCAATTAGTGGTCTATCCAGTTGTGCCAAATGATAAAAATATAATTTAATATAAATTTCGATTAAAATTTAATTATCTAAGAATTATTTTTAGCTACACTATAGCTAGATATGTAGGCACCCATCTTTTTATATTGCGTAAGGCATGCTCGTTCATTTATTTTTAAAATATCGGTTCGATATATCAGAATGATAGATTAAAAAAAATATTCATGATTCAAATCAAAATGTTAATATTGGATCAAAAATAAATTGAAAATTATTTTCTAAACATTTTAGTATTTGCTTAAATTACTTATCTATTTATCTTCCATGTTATATATAGCATTATATCTAAGAGTGCCATTTCGAACTTTACCATAATGTCGTTAAAAGTTATATTTTGTAACTGTTTCAGTCACAAACTTTTATTTGCGTAAATATAACAATATAATATTTTAGGGCTTAATATTTTTTTTTATATTTTATTTTTAACAATAAACTATTTTCTAAATTGGTGTTTAGAAAAAAGCGCTTTTTAAAAATAAGCTTCCTTAGACTAAACAAACGCTTTAATGTAGCACTTGGTATAAATGAGACATAGGATTTGGGTAAATCATTATGTAAAGATAATAGTGACTTTCACAAACAGCTAATTTTATAAGTTTTTTTAAAAAAAATAGGCAAAAAAATCCTGCTTTTTACAAACAAAGCTAAAGAATTTTTATAAATACGCCAAAAAATAGAAATTTTTAGATATAATTATAGTTCCTTTTTGGGAACCCAATTATGAAATTGTATTTTTAATTTTTATAGTGTTTTAAATATTATGATAGGAATTTTTTAAATAAATTTACATGATTTAAAAAAAATGAATATTAATATTTTAAAAAATAACTTTGATGTCTTATTCATATATGGCTGGTTGCCTTTGTCGTTGCATTCGAGAAAAAAAATAGCAACTTATTACTTGTTATTATTTTTGGAAATATAAAAAAAATGTAACCAGATATTTTAAACAGCACTATATGTTGTTATAATTACTTCTAAATTGTTTTATATTAAAAAAAATAATATTTAGCCCTGATACTAATCCATCTTTAGGATATTTGGATTTTGGAAAAGTGGACGAAGATGTGTTGGCCCGGATCATAAAAAAGTTTAGATTGAATAATAGGGGTCGATTTAGGACCCGCGTGATAACCTGCAAAAGGACGAAGAAGCGTAATAATTTTTTTAAAAAAATATATATTAACTACATACATATACATTTAACCCGCGTAATAATTGGTTATTTTTTCTGATTTCAGGTAGAAAATACACTCATAGAAAAAAATTGGAGACTGCAATGAATCCCGGAGATTTTAGATTAGTCCAATACTTCAAAAAACAGATATTTCAAGATCTCTATAATTCGTACATTTTTTTTATTATATGAAAAAAAAATAAGTTTCTGCTAAATAAAGTGATCTAATTTTCAATTGTAAACTTAATGAAAATATAAAAAAAATTTCTTGGGAGGCTCTAAATTTTTTTAAAGAAATTTTATGTTAATTTGATGTTCAAAAAATATGTGTCAATTTCAATGGGGGCGCGAGGACCGCCTGCCCCCATAAAGTCGGCGCCTATGGTAAGATTAACAGACTTGAGCCAACTCTTAATTAAATTTTTTTTAAAAATTATGTTCCTAAACTTTTAATTTATACATTTTTAGAAGTAATTTTCCCTATTTTATTTTTTTGTATTTTAATTTGAAAAAAAATTTATGTTTCTAATCAATATTAAACTAATAAACCTTAAAATATAAAATGAAGAGTATTGATGGGCTCAGTATAGCTTGTAACCAATTTTAAAATGGAATCGGAAAATTTTTTTTTTTTGAACAGGCCAGACCATTAAAGGTTGGATGCAGTACTCTAATCAGGAGCGTGCGCAAGATTTTTACCAATAGGTGGGGGAAGGGGGTGATTGAATTTTAGTTTAACCTTTTGTCTCTTCCTGCGGGCGCTCATAGCTCTAAGCTAACGTATAATTTTTAGGTTTTTGTCAATAGAAGATATATAAAATAACAATTAATCTTTTGAAAACCAATTAACAATTTTTTTAGTCTACTTTTATATATCAATTATTATCCTCTTTATTTTAAATTTCAGGAATTCGACAAAGAGATATTTTAATGACAAAGTGAATGCAGATAACGGTAGTATTTTTTTATATTGCGATTAACCTGTGATATAAAGGGGGCATATCAAAAACACCAGAGATTTTTAAATTGTTGCCACTAAAAAAGCATATTTTGATGTAATTTTTTGAGTACCCTCCTATTTTAATCATAAACTATGGCTCTGATAATTTTTAAAAAATTTTTTATTCTATAATTCTTAAAATATTAACGTTTTATTTTAGCTAGGGTGTTCCTATACTCCTACTCTGATACTCGCGTAAATTTAAAAGAATAAATAACATTTTCTTATTATAATTATAAAAATTTACTGATAAAATATTTTTTCTATTTATCATTAAATTTTTTTAAATATTTTCTATTTATTTATTATAATTGTAACCAATAAATATTTGAAATATCGAAGCTATATTAAAATTTGAGTGAGATTATAACAACTTTGAAATAGGTGTGAACTATGCCCCCATAGGGCCAAGTAACGTTATTTTTTTTATATTCACCTTACCAATCAAGTGATGATTTTATTATTCACATATTATTTTTAAAAGCAAATTTAATGGTGAGGCCTATGCTCACCGAAAAACATCAGGATCAATTCAATGAAGAATACAACGAAATTTATGGCGTTATTCAACAAGTTTGTTAATTTATATGATTAATTTCTTTATTTTTACATAGATAGTGAATCGCGATATTAAAATCGTCCCAAGTATAAAAAATAAACATAAATTTAATTTTTTGATAAATATTATATATATTTATTCAAACGCGAATCATGCAGATCCAAGTACTGACAACACTATTACTAAATTTTTGGACCACCATTCTTTCCTTC
This sequence comes from Gordionus sp. m RMFG-2023, assembly GCF_954871325.1. NCBI lineage: Eukaryota > Metazoa > Nematomorpha > Gordioida > Chordodea > Parachordodidae > Gordionus > Gordionus sp. m RMFG-2023. Next base: position 9,597,245 of record NC_088775.1, on the reverse strand, counting down.
CACCCTATAAAGAGAACATGATAGCTTGGGCCAACCTTTTATACTTAAAATTATCTCTCGAGACCAATGCAAGACATTTAGGCAATTCTGTATCCCTTGAGGAAGTTGACGAACCAGGAACTAGTAATGATAGTATATTAGTCGATGATGTATATCTAGGCTACATTAACACTTATATAACCTCTAGTTTAAAAAGAATATTATAACTTATTTAAACTAAAGCTATTAGCGTTACTCATAAAAGTAACGCCATTACATTTGGCGTTACTCTATAGAAATATTAACGCCATTTCGTTACTTTTTACGTTATCTTTAAAAAAAATTTATTAATCGATATGTAGCATTTATTATGCCACACAATCAAATAGATAATTGCACAGATTATTATTTATTATATGATTATTTTAATAAATATATTGATAATTTCTTTTTTAACAATTTTTTTAATTAATAGCATTTTTTAAAGTTTTTATCCTATAAATAAGATTGTTAATTTCTTACTAACATCTTTGATGCACTTAACATCCGTTTAATAAGTTCTGAGGATGGCAGGGTTGTATTATATAAACAAGGTTTTAATGTGGAAATTAGTTAAAGTTTTCTATAGATACTTCTTTAAATCTTAATTTAAATAATCGTAATAAAAAAAATAAAGTAATGGGTAACATAAAAAGTAACGCCTTTAGTAATAATGCTACTTTCTTATAGATAAAACTAATTTAAGCATATATTAAGTTTTTTAAATAATGGAACGATATTATGATGCTCCAATATAAGTCAGATTTTAATTCCTGTCTTAATTAAACACCTGTTTAAAAAAATATTAGGTTTGGAATACATACAAAAAGAAGTGTCCACTGGTTCTTCCAATATTATCAACATAGGCGGAAATGTTCTTACTCCTATCCTTCTTAATCCTATCGATCACGTGATGCCTATGGATTTAAATCTTCAAAACCTAAATGTCAAAGGTTCGTCATTTTATAAACTTAATGCTAAAGTAGGCTCAATATGCTAAAAAGGAGGGGCCAATTTTTTTTTATGAAAAAAGGGTTGAAATTTTTGATATGAATTTTATATTTGCTATAAAGCTCGTAATAGTGTTGCCAAAAACTTTGATTGAGGCGCTTTAAAAAAGTGGCGCAATCAAGATTTTAACTATAAAATACATTAACAAAACCTCGAGATTTGGTATAAAGAGGACCAAATCTTTCTACAATTTATATGCGAAATATCGAGACATAGGCAATGTAAAAAGATATTAAAATAAGAACCATTGAAGAATAGGAAAATATAAGAACTGTTGACAAGTAGTTAGAATCTTCAATAAGTGTTTGAAAAGCCCCACAGTCTATAAAGTATAAAAGTTACTAAAATAGTAATAAATTAATTAAAATGTACGATAATTTACTTATCCTTTATTGCACGATCTAATATACCTTTACTATAAAATAATCAAAATTATAAAATAAATAAATAAAAAAAATGAATGTAGAAATTGAAAAGTACCAACAAATAATAATTGTGTAAAACTTACAAGAAAAAAAAATTAATTATCATAATCTCAATAACAATTTTCTTTTAAAAAAATTAAAATTTACATCATCTGTAATATTTTTTCTCCAAACTTTTCGCATATAATATCATCTTGAACATATTATTTTAATAATAAAAATATATAAAAACGCTTATATAATATTCATATTAATCCTCCTAATTTTCATAATATCCATCTTATAATTCATGTACTCACAGTAATATTGTTTATAGCTAAAATTAAAATCTTGATTTAGCCGTCTCTTGAAAAGCACATAAATCGAGGTTTTCAACACTGCCCGTAAAAAAAGGAAGCTTTTAAAATAGAAGTTTAATTTTAATATTTAACAATTAAATCTGCATCAATTTCGAGTTTGTTGATATTCATTTTATTTGTATCGGTAATGAATGACAGCTATCCCTTTGAGTTCGGGGTCTCTAATAAAGGCGGCCTACAAAATAAAAATCAAACGTAAGTTCGATTATTCACCGTTTAACCCGAAGGAAGGTGGCGGTTCTCGAATGTTGCCTCCTTGCCTCGATGCCGAGAGTCGTTTAATTTTGCCGCAAGCTATAGTCCCTTACGCTTCTTTCTTGCCATCCTCCCGGCCTGAATCCAACCTAACATCAACTAACGCTAATTCCTACTTCCGTGCGTCATCCCTCAAGGAACCCATACAAATTTCTGCCATTTTGAATGGGCTGGAGCGACAACAACCTTTGTCAGCCTCTACTATAAAGCCAGCAATTCATATTAAGCCAACGGCTAGTCAAGCATCCAGGGATGAAAGGATTAAGAACGCTCATCGAAACAAAGTGGATTACCCTTTGCAGATTGCTAAGCAAACCAAAGTATTTCATTATAAAAAAAATATGAAACTTGATAACAAACTTACTCCTTTCCTTTTAAATTATTACATCCCGCCAAAATCCTTTAAGGTCTCACTATATTAATATTATATAAGTTAGTGCCCTGATCGGAATCGGACAGACATTCTTATGTATTTCTTTAAGCCGGATCTTGATTTAAGATTTTAGTTTAGACAAAAATATATGACTTAGGCTTGGACCTCCGTATCCCTAATGCTAAAAAATGCTATTTTCCTTTAGTACTTATAAATTTGTCCACTTTACTTGAAAAATCGTAGTTTCTCCTCAATCCAAAATTTTCCAAATATTTTCGGGCCGAACTGGGGTTCATCAAAAAAAATAATTTGATTGACTCAAAAAAATAGATCCAATGCAGAGCTCTAATATTATTATTTATGGTAATAATTGAGTTTTAAAATTCGACCCGGCCCAGGTTTATTTTAAAAAAATTTGGCCTGGCCCCTATACCCAAATTGGACTTTGGTCAGGACTGATAGATTTCTCATTTTTTTTTATAACTCAGGAAAAATTTTATTTTGAAAACGAATCGAATAATGAACGACGTTGTTATTTATACGATTCTTACATACGATGAATGATTTGATTCATATTTTTGAAGGCTTAGCCCTTCCTGTTTGGAGTTCAAGGATAAACCTTTAGCTCCTTAATTATGGTAATTATATCACCTCTTCAAATTTTTTCAAATAAATCAGAAGGCACCCTTTTAAAAGGTGCAGGTGATTTGTTATCGAAACTAAACTAACCATAACTAATTGGCTTAATTCTAAAGCTTTTAAATAAATAGCGAACTTCAGGCCAGGTCTCTAAAAATATTTTGCATTCCTATCTCTTATATAATATAATATATAAATAATGTAATTTTTTACACAAAATAAAACAAGGAATATGCTGCATTGAAATCGTATCTAAGATCTATACTTCTTTATCCAGCGATATTGACACAAGCACCTTTAAATAAAGATAATTGAAAGAATGTTTATTTTATCCTGTCATTAAAATTATTCGCTCAATATAATTATTATTATATATATATTTTAAATTTATATATTTAAGCAATTTGTATAATTGATCTAATTATTATTTTATCATGGATTATTTATATGCTTCTATTATAAAGGGGAAACCTATATATGATATGTCACATAATTTTCGCCTCGTTTATAGTAAGCACGATTCGCTTAATCCATCACGGTGTAAAGCAAGTAAATAAACGATAGTATTTATAATGACTGAGCGCTTAGTTGAATTAATGAAATTGATAATCTTAAGATGCGATTCGCTTAAGGAATCTTGCTTACTATAAACTATATCTTTTTATTTAAAACATTTTACATTTTTTGTTTTAAGCCCTCCCCGTTAACAGAAACTAATTCAAGATTAAAAATTTATATAATATAAATATACTTTTCTAAAATTAGGTCTATTAGACTTTTCTTTAGTGTTGTTAAAAAGTTCGATTTTTATCCGAACCTAAGTCAGGGTCGTAAAATTAGTTGACTTATTGATTGACATAAAAAATTAAATTATACTTTTTTTTGTAGTCGAAATAAAGATTCTTGGTATGAGTAAGAAAGAAATTAGTTCTCCTATTATATATTTTTTTTTTAGAAAGCAAAATAAATGGAAAAAATGATATGAACTAAGATGAAAGTTATGTTTTTAAAAGGAAGTCAAAAATCTGGCATGACAGCGAAATAGTGCAGAACAAAACAGCGAAAGTGGGACAATTAGTTGGATGAGCTTTAGGTTAAAAGGGTCTCCAGATAAGTAGGGTTAATATACTTACATACTATATTTTTTTTTAATAGGTAATAAAACTTTTGGAATATGATTTCCTCCCTATTAGAGTTCTGTAGGACCGAGAGTAAAAGCATCAATAAAGTTTAGGCCTAACCTGACTCAATTCAATATTTGCGATCGAATATCACACTTTTCTAATAAATAGAAAAATGTTATTAAATTATCAAGGTTATTGCTGAATACTTAAATTTAAAATGTATAACATTAAAAATATAGAATAAAATTACTATTTAGAGATTTGATTCTTATAAGCTTTTAAAAAAATTCGGACTGCTTCAAATCTGGGTGGGCATGGATTTAAAAAAATTTGCTACCTATCCGCCTGTTTTGCACTATTTGATACCAAAACCTAAAGAACTAGATACTATGATGTTTAGTTGACCCTTGCATTCTTTTTCACGAGCTTAATTAGGCATAAAGATATTTCAGCTATTAAGTTTTGATCTGGGCTCAATTTTTTTCAATTCTAAGTGGCGAATTAGTTTACCTTATGTCAAACTCTTAGCCAATTATTTTCTTTTCGGTCATTAATCTTGTCTTAAGTTTTAAAATTTAAATCAAGTTGTTTTGCTATCTTATATATTAAATAGGATTTCGTATAATTTAAATGATAATATAATTCAGATGAGTAACAATTGTCAAAATCTTTATTTTATAAATTTCAAGTGTTTTAAAATTATATTTAAATAGGAATTCATTAAATTTAAATGTTAACTAAATACATATCATATTTATGCCTGTCATCACTGTTCATTCAATATTGCCCGATATATTAATTTAACTGAATCCAAAGAAGAGTTTATAATATGATATCCTCAAATCCGTTAATTATGATGATTTTGGGAAAAATCGTTTTTATATATATCTCGTCTTCAGTCCCTAAAAATTTGTTGTCAATAAATACAAGGTATTGAATTATTAGTAAATTCACCTTTCAAAAGTGGAATTTTAATGTTAAAAAGTGTATGTTAAAGTAGTTTTTCTTAGAGAATTTTATGAAAGTTTTGGGCTGGATAATTTTCCTTGCTCAAAATTTACGGAGTATTCAGAAAATTCTATCTGGAATTTGAAAAGTTGGAAGTCATATTAGAGCAAATTATCCCATAACGAAATCATGTTTTAATTTTGGTTTTTTCATTTATTCGCTTCTTAGCTAATCAACTGATTACACTTTTATTCTTGTTCAACGATAATTGATCGTTTGGTATTATCCTATTAGAAGTGGTTTGTTTACTTTATATAAATCAAAATTATCTACAACCCCTGTGATTGGAAAAAATAAATTTTGAGCTATATTTCCTCTCTTATTATCGTCTCAAAATTTGACCCTCAGGACACTAATTCATCTATTCTTTGGATAACTTATCAAATTTACAGATAATTTTTTGCTTTGCTTGTACCTTTTTCCCTGATAATTATATGCAAATCATCAAAAGAAGTATAAAAGTAGCCAATAATATTTATGAATTATTCAATAGTAAGCGTGTTATAAGCGTATAATATGCCTTTTATTGGGCTGTTTGCCTCTTCCTTTTAGTTCCCTACGAAGCTAAAGATGATTGTAATGGTCATAAAAATAATGTTCAAAGTTTTATAAAAACATAATTATCATTTGATTGACTCAATTAGGAATGATCCACCCGTACTCAAAATTATTATTTGACCCAAAATGGATCAAAGTTAACTGAAGCTCTAAATACAGGAGTCATAAGTATATTACTTTTCGATGTTAATTGAACGAAAAATTATCCGAAAGTAAGCAACACATAAAAACCTTAACCATCTTAACATTTCAATTTATATTTCTTTTGCTACTAAAATAAGACCTTCAAATAGTAATAGATATTTTGGAAGTAAAATATTATAAGAAAGTTCTAGTTAATACTTATATATTTTTTATAACGTTAGATTATATTATATACTTTAGTTCTACCTTTTATCTTAACTTATTATTCAATTCCAAATACAATTACAGAAGAATGATCATCGAAAAATTGAAAATTTACGCTAGAATTTAAAAAAGTAATATATCAAATAAAATTTTGAGTATTCTTTTTTCTCAAAAAAAAAAAGGTTTTGTAAAAAAGAATATAAAGAGAAAAAATGGTTTTAGAAAAACATTTTTAAGAGAAAAAAAAATATATCATTGGAAAGACGAATATAAATAGAAAAATATGGTTTTGGAAAAAGGAGAAACAAAAGATGTTTTGGGGAAAATGAATATATATAGAAAAATAGGGTATTGGAAAAACGTTTATATAGAGAAAAAAAAAGTTCTTGGGAAAACATTTATGTCACTAGCATAGTTGACAAAAGATGATGATCAATAGCTTAAGGACAATTATAGACAAATGATTCAAGAAGAGATGAGTAAAGGCTAAATTAAGTGTAAAGGGATTGTGGAAATTGACATTAGTATATAATACAATTTAATATAATGGTCTTGTGTGTTATAAATTTAAGGTTTAATAAGAGGCAAAAATAATTTGAAAATTACTGAGTACATATGAAGTTTTATAGATTATTTTAGGTAGAAATGGATGAATAGACTAAGATTTATCGTTGGTATGAAGAATAAATAGTATTGATATCTAAGTATAGACAAAAGATCTTAGAAAATAGGAATCAGTACAAAAAGGCGTTGTCGGTTACTATAAATCATTAAAAGCCATGAATAATTGACAAAAGACTTGAAAAATGAATTAACGGGAGATTACTAGAAACAGACAATGTTGAACAAAAGAAATATTTAGAAGTTTCCTTGTTGAAGTTAAGGATAAGTCAGTAATGTCTTGGAAGTGATAGGCAGCAACAAAGTATAAAGACTAGAATTAATTAGTTATCGTATAGACCATTGACAGTTCAGAATCAAATAGTCCAAGATGCTAACACACATCGTATGTTGAGGTTAATAGGAAAAAGGTGTTGTGAATGTGATAAAAATTGACTGTTGGTTTAATAATTAGCAAAATATAAATTGATCATATCTCTATATTTGTAAGATTTTATAGTTTGTAAATTTTGATTGTTTAAAATTAGTTTGAATAGTGATATTGAAAAATGTTTAAAAAAAGATCGAAAATGTAATAATGATTAAAGTCTTTTTGTTTTTCTGATTAAATTAATTTTATTAAATTTTTGTAAATTCTGTTCTATTGGTAATATATTAAATAAATAAAGTATATAAATAAGCATGATAAAGTTTTTAATAAAAATTCTATCGGAGATTCTCTACCACGTGACAAAAATAGTTAACATTAATGCTAACCCCAGTATTATAGGTTTGTATAACTTGCCTTCATTGTTACTCACTTGTTTCACGTCGCAATTCGTTCACATAAGCGCCTTATCAGTATATCTCCCCGCTTCCATTTTGGAATATTCATTTACCATATTAATCTCAATAATTTGCGCTATTTTCTGTGGGGACTTCTTACCCTGGGGTTGGACCCAGTACCTACCTATCAAGCCCCGGTTTATAGGGTCAACTAATTCAGAAATTCCTGATTTATGCACATATGATATATGGTTGTTTATCCTGTTGACCCTGATGTGCATAGGGCAAAACAATGAAGAAGAACCGTCTCAAGAGCCAACTTCATCTACTCCTTTTAATACGGAGCGGATGTTGCAGCAGTTTAAAGATTTAACCCAAAAATTGTTGTTGAGTTTGATAAGCTCTAAAGACAATTCTTTAATGATTAAAGCGAAATCCCCTTTCGATAACTCGGGTAACGCATATATTAAAAATAATAATTTATCGTTTGATTTTCATGAAAATAAAATTCCATTATTTATTTATTTTTAATAGGTATTTCAAATGTTGACAAAGCTTCTCAAGTTAAAATGTCTAGCCCGTCATCAGAAGTATAATTTTAACCAATTTTCCTTATAAAAAAAATTGTTTTTTATATTTGCACTTTACCTATATGTCCTTTTAAATTTAAAATGTATTAATTCAAACCTGTAAAGCTGACACTCCTATACCCCCTCCCCCCCTAAATCAATGATAATATTAACTAGTGTTGTTTAAAACCCCTGTTCGGGTCAATTTTTAAACATGATCCGATTAAGATTTTAACCAGAATAATATTATATAAGCCTGATTTAACAAATAGAAGTCCACACCATTCTATCATCTAAGAGCAAATACTCTAGGCTTACAAAATATTATTTTGACAAAAATCGAAATCGGGTCGTTTTAAAAATGGACCCGAAGGCTTTATAGTGATTCTTTCAGAGCTTCGAGCCCTCGAAATATTTGTGCCAGGTTTGGTTCGGGTTTAAACCCAGATCAAGATCGTGAACCGAGTGGCTTCTAAAGGGACTCTTGGAGACTCAAGCTCGATCATAAATTTTTAAAATACAATTGAAGCAAAAGAAATTGAAAAATATTTGGATTTTTTTTTTTTTAAATATCATTTATCCCCGCCCAAATAAAGAGTCAAATGACGCTCTTGGTAGGAATAATTTTAAAAAATTAGCTTCAGCTCTAACCATACACCATAACATTTCTAAAAATATTGGCGTTTCATGAGGAGTCTGTAAACGGGTTCTGAATAAGGTTCAGATCCGCAAAATATTTTCTCTTAACCTGGTTCACTTCGAATTAAGGTTCAATTCGAAGCCCTACCACTACCTTATCCCTATCAGATCAAAATTAGCAGATACCTCTTACTGCTCTCTTCACATTTATTAAACTCCCTACCATCCTTCCATTTTATTCCAATTCCCTACCTCCCACCCCCTTTCATCTCCGCTGCCAATCTTACATCATATCCCCTACTTTCCTACCATAGTACAAGTTAGAAATGATATTTTATAAGGTAAAATGGGCTATGATATATAGAAATATTTTTAAAAAAATTATTTATTTAATTTATATGTTCCTTTTGTTAAACATTAACATAAATTTATTAATATTTCCAGATGGAAGAATCATGTGTAAATATAAACGATTCACTAACACACCAGGATCATTTTATTAACCATGGCAGCTACGCTCATGATTTAGTTTTGACAATAAAAATAATAGCTGACAGGATAAAAAGTCTAAGGGAAGATGTTGCGGAGATTAAGACGAATAATGCTGCTAAGATAGAGAACAATGAAAACAAAAATACAATGAGAAAAAATTCACTAGAGGCGGAGACATTAATAAAAATGAACGCTACAACCATGGATTTCTTAAAAAATATGAACAATAATTTAGGGGATTTACAAAATAGATGGGACGATTTTAAAGTTGCAAATGGACTTCAAGCGACTCGCATAATAGCTACAATTGATAGCATTTTAAATCAATCGCAAGATTTTCGATCAGAATTTAAGGAAAGCAACAGACATGTGGAAAAGGAGTTAGAGCATTTAAAAGTTTTAATCGAAAACAGCAGAATAAATTTGAATATTGATACACCTGAAGCTCAAGTTTCTCATATGTCAGAGGTTATAAAGAGTAATATGGATATGGTTACCAAGCTTAACGAGTATTTTCACAGTTCAGCCCTGAAAGATTTAGAACACATTGAAAAAATTAAAAATTATCCTATCACTACATCGAAATACATTATGAAAGAGGAGAAAACGATCGAGCAAACATACGTGGATGAAAATTATAATGAGGGTAACGATTTTATTTACCCTATCCTCCACCATAAGGATAGTTGTGAAACTTATAACCGTCAAAATCATGCCAAAATTTGCAATGCAGTGGATTCGCAGGCAACTTTTAAGAAAGATGAAGTTGAGCAGTTGCACTCCAAAATAAAGTTTCCCAATGAACGAACCCAGGATAAAGATAATGAAATATCGAAAGAAGCTTACGACGTCTTACAACGAACTTTAAAAACTTTACACCTTAAGGATAAGGAATCTACCAATAACCAAAAAATATTTGAAACTTACGAGGATTATATGAAGGACCAAAAGTCATCGTTTGGGCCGATCGCTAAACCTAAAAATTTGGAAGACGTACTAGAGCAAATCAAAGCGCGACAATTTAAGGATTCAATTTTTGAAGCAAGTGAAAATGAAATTCCCAATTTTATTAACACACCACCGTCAAATGAGAAATTAGTGAGGGAAAGTTCTAACTACCAATTTTCGTTTGTACCTGCATATGAGTTCCATGAGTCTAAGGTGCCAAAAGAAACGACGGTTACAAAAACTCTCAAAGATGAGGATCTCAAAATCAAATGTAGTGATAATAAAATTCAGATAAATGATAACAATACAAATTCCCCGTATAAGATGCCAAATTTAACCATAAATTTGAGCACTTATAATCAACAAATTTGTCACCCTTCAACTAGCGGTACTCAGTCAGCTGCAAAAAAAAGTAATGATACTTTTGTCCAAACGCAAAAGCATATCGCGTTTGATGAGATTTCGGAAAACAAACCACATCACCCCATCATCAAAAATTTGGACCAATATGTTCAAGATATCGATGGCAAATATATTCCCAAACAGTGTGAAAACTCAGAGGAAGATTTATCAGGAGTTAACTATGTGAACACGCATCTTCCAAAAGACTCTGTAGATCTTATCCGTTCTGTTAAGATTTTAAACACCGGTTATAAAATCGAACCAATCAAGGAAAAAAACAAAGATGAGCATCCTTTGACATTGACTTTGACCGCTGACAACTCAAAAATGAAACATGATGTTAGAGAAAAGGATTTGAAAATAAACCTTTCCAATAATATAAACTCAAACATGGAAACTGATAAGTTAAAGATTAAAAAAATTTCTGATTCACAAAGCTTAACGGATAAAAAGGTTCACATTGGGATAGCTAAGATCGATCATGATAATGATATCGACGACACTGGTAGTAGATCAGATTTTAAATGGAGTGCTAATCGAGAAGAAGGTTCTTCCACCGTAAAAATGGTAGATTTGCTTCCTAGGAATATAGTTAACCCATTTGCCTCGTCGCTGCTCAAGGATAATAATATCGTACCTATTAAAACGAGAAAAAGCCGAAAAAAGAATGATATAGTAACTCAAAGCAAGCGGAAAAGAAAATTACGGGAACTAAAATCTCAGGAATATAAAAAGAGGAGTGATTTCCAAACGAGTTCCCGCACGCTGAATACCAAGATAAATAATAGGAAACCACAAGTGGCCTTAAAAAAAGGATTGCCCGTTTCTAAGAAAAAAGTGGGCCCTGTAAAGGTCGCTAAAAGTCCGAAAAGAAAGAGAACAAGTATAAGAAGAAGGCCTAAAGCAAAAAAGAAGAAACATAAACTCTCGAAACCTTTAAAAATAAAGATAAATACGAGGAACAAACGAGCTAGAAAACGCGTCAAAAAACGCACAATGTCCAAAAAGTCTTACATTGCGAGAAAACCCAAAAGAATGACAAGGAAACCTAAAAAAGCGGTGACAAAAATTAAAAAAACAGATGTCGGAAAAAATAAAAGGACAACAAAAAAACGACCGAAAAAACAACCAATTTTAATAACGGAAAAAAGGCCCAAAAAATATACGAACACATTTACGAAGAAAAGAAAAATTTTATCAAGGCTGAACTGGATTTTTAAAACAGACTCAGACGCCGGAAGCTCGACTAGCATTAGCATCGAATCAGCTGGAGTGTCTACACAATACAGGCCATCAAAATAATTATATTCAATTTGAAATGAAGCTCGGTGTTTTATTTTTGTTAAAATTAATATGATAATATTTATACATATTTTAATGTTTTCTTATAAATTCTTCAATAATGAACATGATTTATTTATATAATTAAATTATGATTGTAGTATATGATAATTAAAAGCATAAATAACTATCGATTTTTGGCTATAGTGTTAAGGATTTTTAAAAAGGTTAAATATAATTTACTGATAATATAAACTAAGGCACAATCGAATATGTCGTAGTATTAGGGAATCTATAGGAATTTGGAATCTCTCAATTATAAATAATTTATTATGAGCGCTTTTTAAATTTGAAAAATCTGATTTGATGGAAATTTATCCATCACGTATAGAATACTACCAACACTGAAATTCAGATAATTTTGTAAGAGAACCTTTGAACTAAACATAATCATTTTTAAGTAACACTAACGATCAGAAACTGGCAGGTCTAATGGTGAATTCCATGAAAAAACAACAACAGTTTTAATCTGAACCCCTATGATTTTTAAAATTTTTTTACTAGGGTTTGCATATATTTTAACTAATAAATTAAAATTTTAGCACTCAAATCCATACAACGGCTGAGATACGGGCATCTAGAAGTCGAAAAATGGGACATTTTAGGCAATACTCATGCTTATTTTGGATGTAATTAAGCTAGAAGCGTTATTTGAATCTCTTTATATAGCCTAATGGTAGGCCTTTAAAGTTATATAATGTTGAAAATATGTCCAAACCGGATAAACCGAACAATCATAAAATTAACGGCATTTTTTTCCTCTCAAATTTTTTTTTAAAAAAAGATACAGGACTAATTAATAAATGTGCAAAATTTCGAGCTCAGATTTAGGAGATGTGGCATTTTAATTATCAGTCAATGTAAAAATTCGTAATAAATATTTGATAAATCATTAATTGTAAAATATTTATTCCAAAAATCTTTAAATATTTATGTATTCAAATAAAAGATTGACAAGGTGGGAGGGCTTTGTTAATTTGTGTAATATATTTACTTCGTTTCTACACACATTGGATAAACATATAAGCTGTGAAGGCCTAAGAAATGTACTTCCTTGTAAACATGATCACTATTAAAATCTGCTAAATATTTAATTTTTTTCTCTATAAAGATCTAAAATCGACTTGGAAGGATTCTGTTGTAATAATATTTTCAGAGTTGTAAATGCTATCTGATTAATCAAGAACCTTTCATTCATTTGAGTTAGAGTGAGATAAGGAGATTTATTTTATAGTATTCCTCGACTGACCTTATATTAATGTTGGAACGATGGACTTGCCTGCTGCGTAGAAAAATATTAAATTTATAAAGTTCAGCTTTGACTCCTCAGTTTCAATCAAATCGATTTAATATTATTTAAAATATTATACATTAGTTTCAGGTTAAAAGGTTTCAAATGATTTGGTGGAAAATTTTATAATGGCAGATAAATATATTGCTATGGAAAAAATTTGATATCGATATTAGTTCATAGAATAATTTAGTAGCTTATATTTTCTTCTGAGGGAATTCGCCGTTGTTTTTAGAATAGAAACGAAAACATGAAAGCACAAAATACGCAAACAACATAACATTAATTTAATCAATTTTTATTTTAAAAATAGGAAAAAAATTACGATAATATAAATATTTAATATAATATATAAATAAAATATAGGCCCATAAAGAAAATATATAAAATTAATAATAGTCATCCTCTAATAATTTAAAATTGTAACGTAAGAATTCAAAACTTATTTTTTTGTTTTATCCAGAAGGCCCTCAAAGTAGATGTTTTAGAACTCTTTTGGCTGTGAGTTTGGTTAGGGTTTTTACCTCTTTTCCTAATTAGCAGTTTTTTAAAACCATATTCCATTTTTCAACGATTTATGATTGGAGAGAGCAAAAATATATGTGCATATAAATGTGTTTCCTCACGTCTCAGAGAGTTAAAGTGTGTCCATCTAGCCGTTAAGTATTCATACCTGAAGAATCACGAGGTTCAAGGTGTAAAAGAGAATTATGAATTTTGGATAATATTAATTTTTTCGTGTCATATTCTTTTATCTGTTGACGAGAAAATGAATTGTTAGCCTTTTTTATTTTTCACTTTTCCTTGTTTCTTTTCATACTTCCCATTTCCCTTTTCTTTTCTTTACTTTTCTTTTCCATTTTCCTTTCCTTTTACTTCTCTCTTTCTTCATTTACAATTCCTCTATTTTATATCCTTTTCCATCTCCTTTCCCTTTTTTCAATTTTCCTTTTCCCCCTTTTCTTACAATTTCCTTCCCTTATTCTGCTTTTCCTTTTCTTCATTTCCGATTCTTTTCCTCCTTTCCTTTTTCCTTCTTAACTTTTCCCCCATTACCCTTTTCCTCTCCTTTTAATTTCCTCCCTTCCTCGACACTAGAGTTTTCATTAGTAGAATAAGTTTGATTCCCAAAGATTTGGGCTTACCATTTTCGTTTCTTTTTGAACATGGCAAATTATCATTAGACCTGCTTTTATCATAACAATTAATAAAGATCAGGGACAAGCGTTAAACAAAGTAAAAGTAACTGATAGCAAGTGCTCTCCTGAACAATCTAAGTGATATACCTATTATTTGGCACTATGTTAGTAAAATATATGTATAATTTTTTATTTCCAATTTTTCTTCTTTATTTTAGGATAAAATAAACATTTCTACTATACACCCATTCATTCTATGACGATACGATACATTATATAATATTTTTTAAATTTGCCTCCTCAGTTACATAAATGTTTTCTTTTTTATAAATCTGATTCCTCACGATTTGTGATCCATCGTTATTTGTTATTCATTAATATTTGTGATTCATGACCATTTGTAATTCCCAGACCCTACTCCCCCCCCCCTCGACTGAAGTCATAGGGACGAAGCCCAAGTTATCTTTAATTCGTTGATGGCACCTAATAAAAATAAAATAATATTATGTAACATATGGTAATAAAATAGGATGCATAAGAAAATTAAATGGTAAAACAACTTTAATAGAGCTATAAAAAATAAGTGGTGATTGGAAAAAAATGAGCAGGGTAAATTTTTTTATTCGATTTAGAAAAATTTTAAAAACCTATACTAGTTATTAGGAGCATCAGACCTCTTAAGGTGCAATGATAAGTTCGACATTTCTTGTAAATCCCGCCCGCAGGCGCTTAGTCAGGAATTTCCAGTTAGGGTGTTAGGAATTCAGAAATTTATTATTATTTTTACTGAAAATTTATAGGGTTAAATATTAATATACAAAATATTACTATAATATGATATGTGTGACGCTTTTAATTTTAGCTTATAACATAAATGAATTAAAAGATAATTATTGATCATTCATATATGCCACTAAAAAAAATTTTTTCGTCGAATATGAAAATATTCAATAAATTACGCAATACTCAAATATTATGAATGAAAATAAGTAATCAGCATCTAAGATGTCACCCTGAGTATCTCCCTGTTCCTGAGAGTGGCATAGTTATACTTCACTAGGAAAATTAGTTAATATTCATAGTCTTCATTTAAAATGTTCGTCCTCTATCGAAATCTTCATATTCTTTAATTTTTTTATATATTATTTTAATATTTGTGTATTGATCAATAATTAACGTTTAAGTATGATCTCGTGATAAGTAAAAAGCAATTTATCATTTTTAATATCCTAACTTCACTTAGGTTTTTGATAAAAGTATTCGTCTCTACATGTTAGACTAGTCGTCCTTTTTCAATATCTTTAAAATATTATATTAATAGTTGACATGTATTACTTTAATTTATTTTGGTACTATCACATGATAAGCAGGAAGTAGTTTTTAATATCTATAATTAATCTAAACATTCACTGGCTTACCATGTTCAAGAAGAGGTTGAGAAGAATCATTACGGGAACTGACGAATTCAAAAATTCCAGTGTCTTTTTTCACGAGAAATAAAAAAGTATGATAATATTTGTTGTTTTTTCATTTAATGGTTATTGAGTGAATGTGACCTTTATAACAAAATTTTTATAAATATTTTTCTGTTTATCCAATTAATTTGGCCAAACAAAATTTTAATAAATAAAATTTTTCTATGAATTTACTTTTTCATTTAGATTTAATTGTTAATACGGAATTGAAATACAACAACAAATGTTTGGGGGACATTTATGAGGTCTAAAATGGGGGCTGCTAACTAGGATTCCTGCCCACCCCGGGCCTCCCGTGACTACCGGAATAAAATTTGAACAAAAGGAGAACAATAATAGACAGCATACATAAATGCATTTATTATTGATTTATATATATTTCCATTTACATTTATAAAAGATAATTAAATGTCATATCAATATTTATTTTTATTTATAATAAAAAATATATTACTTATCAAAATTAAAAAATGAATTAAACTTACACTATGTTTAATAATGATAATTGTACACATTAGAGATGGGTGGGGGTTAAGTTTAATTTAGCCTCACTTCGATTCGTATTTTTAAATATTGATTGGCAGACTTGATTATATGCATAATATTAATATGCCTATGGAAATAAAAAAAATTGTTTCTTGCGTAATATCTATAAATATAAATACTGTTATGCTATTAATTTACATGTGTAACATATCCTCTATATCGAGATCGACCAAATGTATATGTTGGTATTCCATATCAAATCAACTGAAGTTTCAACCCAACCCCCTTAGATTTTTTTAAAAATTTGTATGATGGTAGTATATACACTAACTAGTAAAAATTTAAAATTTTAATTCTCAACTCACCTTACTTCATGAGATATGGCCATCTTTAGAAATGTCAAAATTCCAAAATACACTATAATTTTAAATATCTCAATAAGTAATTAAGATAAAGACATAATTTAAATTTTATTAAATAGCTCTAAAATAGCTCTTTAATATGACATAAAATTTATTTTATTAAAAAAAAAGTATATTACCAAAAACCGGAAATAGAAACCGGAAATAGCTATAAAATAAAAATTGCTCTTTTTTTTTCTTTTAAATTTTTTTACAGATAGACATTATACTTCTTAATATTTTTACAAAATTCAAGATTGGGAAAAATACTGGGTCAATAGTTATTACACTTTAAATATAAGTAGTATGGCTTAAATCCTATATTATACCAAATATAAAGTAATTATTTTTTTAAAAAAGTAGGCAATATATGTGAATAATAGCATTAAAACTAAAATCCTAAAAAATCTTATTATTTTGCATTTTTTAAATGTTAAAAAACTCAAAACAACATTTACCAAATTGTATTGTATTATTTTAAATATAACGCAAAACGCCTTAATTCGGAGACATTATAAGGAATAAAAAATAAGATTTTATAAAAAGTAATAAAGTAACAACTATGATAATAAAAAGTGAGCTCAATAATCTCTTCACTCCAACCTAAAGATTATATTCGTCCCAAATTTCTTCTAGAGATTTTTTGACCTGGCAACTCTGTGAGTGAATGATGAAGTTTATTTTTCATTGCCAGATAATTAATTATTATGTGATTGTCAGAAATATATTTTCATTTTAAAGATTATTTTAATCTACTTATAATTAACAATTAAATAATTATATTTGGCATAAAGTCAATATTCAAAATTAATTCCAACCACCGTCATTTTTATTGATTAATTTTACATAGCCATTTTTCTAAGAAATTAAATATATTTATTATTAAAAAATATAATATTTTAAATGTCTACAATTCCTGTAAAGTGCTGCAACCCATTTCGAATAAAATGTCATTCAGTACCTTAGGATCTTAAAAGATTATAAACACTACATTGCACAAAGTCTATGTAATCCACCCCAGCCTTGCTGTTAATTAAGGAAATTCCAAATGTGTCCCGACACTTTGGAACTTAAAGAAAGACTACACTTATTGTTTGATAATAATGCCATAGATTATATAAAATTTAAACAATGGTTGGCAGCTGACCGTACTACACTCGAAACTTTAACAAAGTCCGCCAACGAATTTGTGCAGTATTTGATTAAAAATTAAATATTTTAATTCCTCATGCATTTATTTCAAAAATCTTTATTTATTAAGTCATTAAAATCGAATTTGAAAGGATGGGAAATATCTAATAATATTCGATTTTGCAGAGAACTACGCTTTTCTTTTGTAGTTCAAGATCCGCTCAAGGTTTCTATTCGACTAATAATCATGCAAAACTTCATCCATTTATGCTTTATTACAGCGAAGGCGATATCATAAAACATTTACGTGATTATATCAGATTGTCTCAAACACAATACTTGTTCCTTTCATTCAAATAAAATCAATTCTATTCTTGAAAGAAAGATTCAATAATATTTTATTTTTCTGATGAAGCTGTTAGTTACCCAGTATAAAAACAATAAAAACTTTGTAAACCTCTACAACCATTATAATGATTTTGAGATCAAGGCAGAATGGCATTTTTTTGCAACTGCACATAGCAAAACTTCTTGCGATAGTTTAGGGGGAATTACTAAGAGGTTGGCGGCTAGAGCAAACCTGCAACGTCTTCATGAAAATCATATAATAACTCCTATTGACTTATATAATTATGCGAGAATCAATATCCCGGATTTAATTATATATTTGTTAGCAACGTAGAATATTTAAGAATGGAAATCAATCTTGAAATAGATTTTTAATGGCCAAAAGAATTCCATAGACACAAAAATATCATTCATTTATTCCAATGGAAGGAAAAATGAAAGTCAAATTTTATTCTAATTCATTAGATTTAATGTATGATATGAATATGTTTATTTTAATTTCCCATTAATTAGCTAAATAAAGTTATAAATATTTTTACAATTATTTTCCTTCTAAAATAAAATAGCTAAACCTATGTGCTAAATATGACACAATGTCTATTAGTGATCTGCATAAGGCCTAATTTTTCTAACACGGCCAGAAAGATTTATAAAAAAATATATCCGACTCGATCTCAAACGAATTTTATTTTATTTGTTTCGTAAATTACTATACATTTAGTATAATATAGGATTTAAGCCATAACTTTTGTTCCAGTACTCGTCCCAATCTAGGATTTTGTACAAATATTAAGAAGTATAATGTCTATCTGTAAAAAAAAATTAAAAGAAAAAAAAGAGCAATTTTTATTTTATAGCCATTTGCGGTTTTCTATTTTCGGTTTTTGGTAATAGACTTTTTTTCAATAAAGTAAATTTTATATGACAATAAAGAGCTATTTTAAAACTATTTAATAAAATTAAAATCATGTTTTTAGCTTAATTACTTTTTTAGATATTTATAATTAAATATAGTGTATTTTGGATTTTCTGCCTTTCTAAAGATGACCATATCTCATGAAGTAAGGCGATTTGAAAAGTAAAATTTTACATTTTTATCAGTTAGTGTATATATATATATACTACCAACATGTAAATTTTTAAAAAAATCGAAGGGGGGTCGGGTTGAGAATCGACTCTTTTGGTTGATTTAATATGGAATACAACATATACAGTCGATTAGATAGGGCCTACATATAACCCACATTCGCTCACATTGGGCAGGTCTATGACCAACGGGCTAGATAAGAGATTTGAATAGTAATTTTAAAAAAATTCGATTTTCTTTTAACACTAGAATTCTGAATGAAATTATACGGGGAGATAATTATATATGATGGGTCTAAAGAAATTTTTGATTTAATCCAACCTTATATTAAATTATATATTGAAAATCATTGTTTAGACTGGTACCTGTAAATTTTATATCACTTATTTATTTTTCATTAGTAAATCAGATTTCATATTTATATCTAAAATAGATTATTGTGATAATGATAACATTTCAAGTCTTATTTCCTCAGATAAATATGATGAAATTTCAATTGTTAATCTCTATATTCTTGTTATTAGTGTAATACAAAATTATTACATATAAATATATTATATTTCCCATTTTGTTTTTAAATTTTAATTAAAAATGGTTTAAAAAAAAAAGAATTTTGAGCAATACAAAATCTCAAAACTGGAAATGCAAAAATGGCTAAAAAATTGCAATGATATTGAGTCAAAACTATTAGAGAGTGATAATTATACACTTGGGTATAGAATATTAATATGTGCTGTCATATTAAGATGTGCTTCAATGGAAAGTCTGATCGCCAAATCATCTTTGACAACTTCAAAGTTACAAATTATTGTTAAAAATGTTGCTACCCCATTGAAGGAAAAAATGACAGATAGAGAGGTTTATATATGATAATTGACACTGTATTTTATAGTTGCTTCATTATATATAAACATTACCTTGAGATTTAGCACCTTATATTTTATATCACTTATCTATATTTCAGAAGAGCACCCTGACCAGTGGCATAGCCCCCCCCCTCCCCATAAATAATTTTTTTTAAAAAAAACATGTTTTTAATTTATTATAAATAATAATTGATCTACAGTATTTATTTGATAATTTTTATATTTTTTAAATAAATTATATGATGTTGTATTTGCAGCACTGATTTTATATATCAAATTCAGCAGATGCTGAGAATCTTTTGCAAGCTATTATTAAGCCATAAATTTTAATATCAATACAATGTGCTTATCTTTTATTTAATTATACATATGATTTTAGCAAAATGCTACAAAAAATTAATTTGAATTTAAGGGACGTTATGAATAGAGCAAAGGATATTGTTGAAATATTAACAAATATCAGAATGTGGATGAAAGATTTCATGAAATATATGAGAAAGTAAAGGAGATTGCTAATATGTTTAGAATTGAAGTTTTTAAACCTAGAGTAGTTTTTGGACAATTCAATCCCTCAAATATTGATTCATCTATGGTTGTTTTTTTTAAATAAAATAAAAATTTTTATTCCCCTAACATAGCATAAGAGATAAGTAATTATGTGTTCATAAAAAATGTGGCCCCAGAAATTTGTAACCCCCCTCCACCCCCTCCCCTCCCCTCATGAGTAAATCCTGGCTACGTCACTGCCCTTGAGACTGAGGGCCCTTTACAACCTTGAATTGTTTATTACAAATAAAAGGAGGTGTATTGAATATACAAAACTTCCTCATCACTGAAAATGGTCATGTTTATTACAAATAAAAGGAGGTGTATTGAATATACAAAACTTCCTCATCACTGAAAATGGTCAAATATTTCTCTTATTATAATACTTGGATATAGTAAACCACTAGTTATAGCAAGCTTCAATTTTCCTGTTTCAGCTCATAATACTAACGAACGATAAAAGATTTTTTTTTAGTCAATAGACAAATGAGAGGGATAGTTGAATTTAAATTTATAAAAGCAATTATATGCATGCAATACTCATTTTAATTGTTTTGTTCAGATTTCAATAAATTTTGCTAAATATATTACAAAAAATATCTGCAAGTGATAAATATCCATTTGCAAGATTTATGAATTTAGTTTGATTTATTTAATGTTATTTATATATAAGGCAATATATTAAATGGCTGCTTAAAAATTTCAAAATTCATTATTTTAAATACATAAAAACATATGTCCTAAAAAGTAGGACCTGGTAACCCTATTCCATAACACTGATCTAATATTTGCATTGATTTTTATTTACCATCTATCCTTAAATGTTTGTCATAAAAAAAATCAATATTATTTATTCAAAAAATATTGTTAACTATAAACTATGGGTAAAATAAGAAACTCTTTGATTTTTTAGTTTCTCATGACCAAAGGGATAGCGTTATGATGATAACGCTATGATAAAATTTGAAAAACAAATGTTGCGGCGTATTTTCAAAAATCAAAAATTATTAGTTCTATCAAGAATCAACTGTGATTTCGATAGCGATGAATAACTCAACACTTGAACGCAGGGTTTATTGTTGATTCAATATGATTTATATTATGGAGATTTGCATAAATAAATCCTTCAAATGATCCAAACGAACTAAAGAAATTTGACAAATTCTAAATTAGATTAATATTGTAAAAAAAAATTGGTGATAATATTTAATATTATAGATAATTAAATGGTTGCGCACGGGCATTTAAATAGCAATTTTCTATATATTTTGAAAAGAAAAAAATTGCCCTCTGTAGTTGCAGTAGTTTACAAGCACCGTAAAAGAATATATCATGTACTAATATTACAAGAAACTTACAGCTCCTTTATATAAAATTTAGTGCTGTAAAGTAACGTCAAAAAAGTAACGTCGGAAACGCCATTCGTTACCTTCATCTAAAGGTAACGCGTTTCTTTTTTTGAGTAAAGGTAACGCAAAACGTTACTTTACTCGTTACTTGATATTTTTTCTTAAAAAATATCAATAAAAAGAAAAACATATTTTATTGTATTATAAAATTACTTTTTTTTATTTTTTAATTCTTAATATTATTAATTTAAGCCGAGTTTTAATTCATATCAACCACTTCCAACATTTTTTTCAATTCTCGTTGTTAAATTATCAGTCGAAATTATTATTCAATCAAAATTCAAAGTAAATATAATGATATTATTAATTAATTTACAATTTATTTTAAAAGAATATTATGTCCATAGTACTTACTTCTTCAGATGAAGAAGATTTAACCCTTCCCTGGCCCCAATTTGAATTATATTTTAAACCAATTAAGAAAATTAATGGTACCAAGTCTGCACTTTGTAAATGTAAATTATGTCCCAACGCAAATATTTCAACGTCAATGTCAAGTAGCCCAAACTTAAAAAAACATTTGAAGGTAAAGAATGAATTAATATATAATTATTTTAAACATATAAAAAGATAATCATGAAATGATTTTAAAAAAATTTATTTAAATTTCATTATAGATATTATTATTAAAATACTATATATATAGCATCTTATTATTTAACCATGTATTTATTTTAATGATAGTACACAATAAAATAAATTTAAAAATTTATTACACATAAATATTTTTTAAAAAATACAATAAAATTTAAGTATTCTTGTTACTCTTAATGGTATTTAAAAAAATATATATAATTTAACAAATATATTTATAACTAATACAAATGAGTATATTATCAAAATATAAATAACTTTTTTTGCATATGCAATACCTTTATAAAAAACATAAATATTATGACTAAGAATTTATTATAATTAAGTTTTGCATATAAAAATTTTAATACTAAAAGAACATATTATAATCATATTGTAATTTTATTATAATGCTAGAAATTATTTAAAAGCCCTCAAGTAAAAAAATTATATAATATATTTATTAAAAATTTATTAGAGTATATGAACAAGGAGAGAAAACGGATGATGAAATAGTTCATCTGCCATTATTTGATCTATTTGAAGATCAAAATATTAATGATAGTATTGTATACTTACCTAAGCATCATTCCTGTTCAGCACACACTTTAAATCTTATGTATTGACACTGAAAAGGCACTCAACGATGTCCATTATAAAACCATTTCAAAAATTACATTTTCTAAATGTAAGTTTTGTAGAATAAACATGAGCAATCTTCTAACTGTGCAGCCATTTTTAAGGAAAATATGGGAAGATATTTGATTAAATCTGTTATAACAAGATGAAATTCTTTCTATAACTCTGTAAAATTAATAAATAGTCTTATTAAGGTGACTTACCAAAAATTTGATGAATCTTGCGACAAATCTGGATTATATAGATTTTCAGATAACGACAAGTCGTTCTTAAATGAATATTGTATGGTTAGTGTTAATTAAAATATAATATGTATATATATGATTTTATAGGTTATTGAACCGATAGCGACGGTTCTTTCAATTTTAGAGAGCGAAGAAAATATGCATTTGGGATATCTCACTCCCATTATAAGCATTATAATATCAAAACTTAAAAAATTGGCTTTAAATAATTTTAAGTTTTGTAAGCCGCTTATTGATTCAATCCTGGAATTCATAGATAAAAGGTATACAGTTCAAATATTCCTTATAATTTATATTTTGACTATCATATTTTCAATAGATTCAAACACATCTATGATGATGATTATATACTATCGGCAATAATTCACCCACTATTTAAAATGGATTGGCCCTGAATAAAATTAGAGGTTAATAAAGGAAGAATGCTGGAACTTATTTCCAGTTTGAGAAAAGATATTGATAAAGAAAGAACAGGCTTGATTCCTTTATCCAACACACACACACTAGAATATTTTCAGATAATGGTATTTTTATTTTGATGAGGAAATGAATGAAGATCTCTGTGAAGATGATCTTTCAAGCTTTTTTCAAAATAAAGATATTTCCTTAAATATTTTTAATAAATTCCCCGAATTGAAATTTTTGTTTATTAAATATAACACCACTCTTCCATCCTTTGCGCCAATTGAACGTATGTTTAGCACGGCGAAAGGTATGTTGAGTACTAAGCGCTCATGTTTATCTGATCAAAATTTTAAAAATCAATTGTTAAAAATAAATAAAAAATTGTTACATAAAGATGTTATCTTATAATATATTATTTTTGTATAATTTTATTCATATTATAATTATATATGAAAATTTTATTATAAAAAGATTTTATCTTATATGTTCTTATTGTATAGTTTTATTTTATTATATATTGTCGGAAAAAAATAAATATTTTTTTGCATTATATATAACATTTAATTTTTTAAGTAACGAGTAGCCCGTTACTTTTTTGAAAAGTCGGTAACGCGCGTTCCTTTTGTAAAATGGTAACGAGTAACGGCAACGCGTTCCATTTTTCAGATGTTACGAGTAACGGTAACGCGTTTCTTTTTTGTAGTAACGTTTACAGCACTATAAATATTTAATACTATTAAAATTATTGAGGGGAAAAATTTAATATTAAAAAATCATGTATGGGGAGGGGGCATTTGAATCACTTGGCGCCCTTTTGAAGTCCTCTTAATTATTAATGACCGGCGAAGTCCGCGAAAATTTCCTATATGCTACTGTGATTAAATTTCAAAACAATAATTTCACCTACAAATCTTTATCGTGAGTAAAAAAAAATTTTTTTAAAGGGTTCGCAATCGATGGATAATAGAAAATACGCGCTAAATTCCGCTATGTACGATAATTTAGAACGAACAAGAGTATTGGAAAATATTGAGGCGGAATTTTGTAGATCCAACTCAAATGTAAAGTAATAATGAGCCACGGTGTCCTGTCCTGATTTTGTTTGTTTGTGAATTGGATCTTTGTTCTACTTAGATCATTTAAATTTCTCAAAATTAAATGGAGTTTATCAAAGCTTACTAACCCGAAATATTATAAAAATGTATTCCCCCAGAAATTTCTGACCCATAACCGAACTTTAACAGCAAAATCTCTTCTTTTTTTTAAAAAAATGGCTAACCGGATATTCTTTATAAACGTATAGGTTAGTCCATTTATTCTTCAATCACACCCTTAGCGGGTATATCGAGTATTTATGCTCACCTCTACATTGCAAGCACGGCAAAAAGATACGAACGTTAGATAAATCGATCCGCGTTACCCCGTCAGACTTAAACGATAGGGACCATAAAAAATGGGTTGTTGGGGCGTATCCCAAAAACGAATCCAACAAGAAGGTGAAAGTTTTAAAAGATTTAAATAAATCCATAGAAGCGTTTCCCGAAAGCCTGGCTGAATTGGTTAAGGCCATACACGATTCGTTTGTCAATTCGCTGGCGGAGAAGATTGAACACTATAAAACGGTTACCAATCGATTTCGTCGCGAATTTCTGACTACATTCGCCGATATTTTATCGACGCGAGGCCATCAAAACTCAGATATTAATGCGCAAGAAAAACGAGGAGAAATGATAGCCAAATTTAAAGGGTACACAATGGCGCGGGTAAAATATTTTATTTTTAGCGTATATTATTTATTCTGTTGGAAATTTATTCGTAAATATTTTTAAATAAGTAGCTCATTATAATAGGAATTTATCCTTTCAAACAATATATAATAAAATCCCGATTAGAGATGGGCGCGGGGCTAATTTTTTAATTCTTTCAGTCCACCCACACTGGCAAAAAAATTTGCACCCAGTTCACTACCGGGGTTTAAAAATTTATTTGACCATCTCACTCGAGATAAAAAATTTTATTATTTTTATTTTGCCTTTCAATTTGTAAAACCGTGTTAGATATTTTTTTTTAAATGTGTTCGTTTTAACAATTGGCCATAGAATACAATCGTTGACTGGAAGCCGAATTGGCTGCTTGCTAACAAAATTTTTCTATTGAATTTTCATTAAAAAAGGAAAAGAATTTATTTCTTTGTGCTAAAATTTTTAAAATATAATGATTTTTATTTATTTGATGATCGATGAATCTTGTTTTTATAAATTTCATCTTGACAACTATCGTTAGTTGAATAATACGCTTCTTCATCGGAATTCAGAATCGGAATGATAATTGTTTTGCTTTCATAGACACATCTCATTCATTGTTGGGCTGAAGATCTTAAAAGTTATATTTATCAATAAGAAATTGTCTAATTCGTGTATAATAGTTTTACCTATTGGGGCTAATCTTTTTTATTCCTTTTTTGTTGCAAGAGGTAGACTTGTTCAGCGTATGATTTTAATAGACTCTGTATCATAATTATATACAATTTCCATCTCGTTATTATTTTGCGTTAAGGTAATGTTTCAGCCTTCTGTTAGCAGCACCTTTTTTTAAAAAAAATTAACATCATTTAGATTTGAAGAAATGTCGGTAATCATACTTTTATCGTGATTTACCGAAAATTTTTGTACACACCCAATCGCGCACAGTGATTTTTTTAGAAAAGTCTCTCACGTTCGATCACGGCTCGAAATTCAAAATTTATTCACACTTACGTCTGACTCATCTTATCATTGAAGTTTTCACATCTCGCTCCCATCTTTAATTCTGATCCTATTCATTGGTACCAAAATCGTAACAGAAACTGAAACAAATTTTGGTGAATACAGGAGCCTCCGAAAATAAAGGAGCATTTCATTTTTAGGGGAGTGAGGTTAAGATTTTTGCGTTACGCTTCGGTTAGCCTCCATTTGTATTTATGATTTGGCTAACCAACACCTATTGAGAGTTGGTTGTTATAACATTATTTCTATTTGTTAAATATTCATAAGAAATTTTAGAATAAGGTTTATTATATTTTTTTTAATCTCGGTTAAGCCTAAAAAAAATAATGAGATTTATTTTGCATCATTTAAAAAAAAATTCTAAAGACTAAACTATGCACCCTCTTGGAGCATTCCGGAGCATCTAACATCTCCCTCTCTTTGAAGGAACTCATGTTTATTGATTATTTAGACCTTATTCAATCAACATCATTGGCATATGATTCGGAGGTTGTTAATTTTATTATAAAATTCCCATTATATTCTTTTTAGATTCACTTTTAAAGATTTCTTATTTCAAGGCATATCATGTTTTATAATCAAATTTGATTTATTAATATTTAAGCATTAAAAATAGCGGGGTAGAATCGAATCCCAATTATCTAGATATTTATTTTCTAAATGCATACCAAATACAGCTACCTTTTTTAGAAAACAATCCGATTCCGCAAGATGATAATGACCAATCATCTTATTTGCTATATCGGATCCGTCACTCCGAAATATCGGCTGATATCCGATACTCTCTAAAATGAATTATCTAGTCGATATGATATTTGGAAAAAAAATGTGTACATGTCTTACAGGGATACGTCGTGTGAATTTGGATTCCCAATTCTTAAATCCATGAGGGCACTTTTTAAATTTGAGAAATTTGATTTGACCGGAAATGTATTTCAAATTTTACACAAATTTAAACCTGAAATTTATTTTTAGATTTAACATTTAAATTTGAAAAAAAATTTGTGGCAAAATTATATCATTTTTATAAAAAGATGTGGTCTCTAGTATTTTACTTCGGGGGGGGGGGGGTAAGGTGAATAGTCAAATTCTAGTTGAATATCCCTCCCTTTAAATACGCCAATGACTCTATGCATGTTACTTAAATACATTTCCGGTTTAATCAGATTTTTCGAAAATTTAAAATTGAGAGATTCCGAATTCCTCGTGGATACCATATCTCATTACGATTACGACGTATACATACATCCCTGATTTGTTTCTTAACTATCATGGGTTCTTTTATATTAATTAAAAGGAAGACAAGTTATTTCTCGACAAACGTCAAATGCTGATTAGTTACGATATAACCGAAAAATTTGAGCTCGCTATTTATGATCGATTGCTTGATATAGATGGTGCACAGACACATTACGCGCGCGTTCCCATTTTAGAGCTGTTGACCCTCATGTTCGTTAGTTACGCTCTTACCCTTAAAAATTGTTTCAATCCGCTTTTCTTTCATCACATCGCGTCCAAGACTATCGACTTTTTGCAAAGGGCTTCGCGTGCGTCCCATCATTTGGACGTAAATTTTTTTTGTATATATAATATAATATCGGATAAAACACATACAATGCAATTTACAGATATATAAACCCTTCTTCATATATTTTCTCAGTAGAACCCATAAATATAAAAGGAACCAACATTACTATTTAAAAGATTTTTGCGTAATATTTTAAAAAGCGGTAAAATGTCCATGCTCAGTAATAACAAGGCAATTCTTATTATCTTTATAAGACATTCATTTTTAATTTCAAAAATAATTTATTTTTCTTAAAAAATTTATATTAATATAAAGATGTTTTCTGAAGAAAGATATTTTTTTGGTCTGAGCTATTTAAAAAAAAATATATATATTTAAAAATTTTCACACACATTATGTGATATCCAACTTCAACCACCTTTTTTCAAAGAATAATAATTCCTATAATATATTTTATGACAGCTAAATTCGGCCAACCGGTGTAAACCAAAACCTTCATATTTAAAAAAAAAATCGATTTTATCTTCCAAAATAAGGCTTAAAATCTGATTTTTCATTAAATTGTCTAAAGAAAATTATCAATTTTGATTAAGATGTGAAATGATTTAAAACATATACTTTTAATATTAAGATAATAGATCATAATATTTTTTAAAAAGCGTAGCAACTCATGTCAGATTTTGAACCATCCCAATTTAAAAAAAAATGATCTACCATAATGGTTAAACTATTTCATCGTCATTTTAAAAAAAATCAAGAAAAATATTGGCATAGATTTTAGAAGGATGCGTCCAATTCTTCGGTCAACTCTCTCGGAGATGATAAATAGATAATAAATATTTTTAAAAGAACCATCAATACCTACAAAATTTTTCATAGTAGACCCGGCGGAAGGCAAGACATATGGGAATTTGGAAACTAAGTACCCAATTTTTTTAAAACACCCCCCCCCCCCTATCGTCCCTTGAATATATTCTAGTAAGCTACTTGTAAAGACAAAATTGACTCCCCACCTTATATACATATTTATTTATTTTTATTATTTAATTATTAAGGCATTATACGCTCCGGGGTATTTGCAATCTTGGATTATCATTATTTGCCTTAACACCTTCGATATTATATCTCATCCTCATTCTAAGCCCGCCCCTCGGCTTCATCCTGATTCCCCCCAAAACGCCGAACCAACATCCACGCAATCCAAGAACAAGGGTTCTCCTATAAAAATAAAGATCGCTAAAAAAACGGATAAAACGAGGGCCAATAACGAATCGAGTTCCTGTTCGCGTATGACAATGCGCGACGTTAATGCAGATTTTGAAAGTGTAGCCATTGATAACAATCCTATGATAGCTAAACGCGAATCACATTCTCTCAAAAATAAGGCTCATTTATTGGGTTATGCT
Organism: Gordionus sp. m RMFG-2023; assembly: GCF_954871325.1. NCBI lineage: Eukaryota > Metazoa > Nematomorpha > Gordioida > Chordodea > Parachordodidae > Gordionus > Gordionus sp. m RMFG-2023. Next base: position 9,567,610 of record NC_088775.1, on the reverse strand, counting down.
AAACAGGCGCTAGAGGTTGATCACAACTATATATATAATAAATAAATAAAATATTTATTGGAGATCATGCTCTTATTATAATTATTGAAATATGATATAATAAATTAGTCGGGGCTGTTTAACAGAACCCAATTCCGCTCCGGTCCGGTTTTTTCAAAATCACAATTTACTTCCATTTCTAGTTATTTAACTTTTTTTTAAATAATGACTAATTCAAAATTATTTTTAAAATATAATATAGTCAAAGGCTTGCAATAAGTGGACCAAAAGACTTGTTACGTCTATGTTAATTGAACTCAAAATACTTATAAAAATATTTCAAAAACTTGAAAATCAAAACTAAATAAAATATACGAAAAACTTACATATAAATTATTTGTTATAAAATGATAATATAAATAATTTTCCGGTCTTAAAAGACCAAGCCGGAACCGATTCTAAATTGAGAAACTCGGACTGTCGTTACATGTCTGGCATTCCCGTTTATCCGTAAACACGTTTTGGCCATGCTAAAATATCATTATAATTTTATAAATAATACCTTTATATTAGGACAATCCACGGAATTCATTTTTATAATAATCATGATGTTTAAGTTTTTATCATTATCCATATATTCCTTGAGGAGTAAAATCTTTCAATTTTATTTTCTATGCATTCAGAAACTTTAAAAAGTTTATTGACCTGATCGTTGTGTCAATTATTTATTTCTGGCATTTGAAACCAAATCCAATTAATTTTTAAAAAAATTTCTGATTCTATTGTTTATTGTTTTATCCTATTTTTTTTTTTTATCATTATCACTATAAATCATTTAAAAATTTAAGATATAATATAAATATTATTATTAATACCATTAATTAACTATATTTAGTCATTGCTTAAATTAAAACGTATCTTGAATTGGAAATCTCGGACATATATTTAATATCTTTTTGTTACGAAAGATGGGATTGAATTTAAATATTTTTAAATATAATAGAAATAAATGTAAAAAAACTATATAAAAATGCATCCATTTAATTGTATATATAAATAGATATAGATACAACTTAAAGTGTATCTAGATGTAGATGATTTTATAAAAAAATGTATTTAGATAAGATAAAGATACAAATTTTTATCTAGATAACTTATAACGACTTTGCAAAATATATATTTTAAGTAATAAATTTACGATTATTTTTGTTATATTTTATATAATATTATAAATAGGATTATCTTAAAAAGTCTAATAATAGGCAGGGTAACAATAACAACATTTTCAACTCTTGAAGGGTGTTTATATTTTTGTTTTGAAATGGATAATGAATTTATTTACAAAATGTTTCAAAACAAATTCGCCTATTTTTGATCTTTTAGTGATTGTCGTTCGTAAGAATTCATTAATTTGTAATGTATTTTCTACTTTCTGCAAAAATATCTTAGACATCATATGTACTAATCCACCTTCTTCTTCGTGCCACAAATAACAGCTGTATTTTTTTTTTGAACCGTGATTATGCATGAACGTGAAATTATGAACATATAGTTTTGCGCTTGATTTTATGCAGGGATGCACTTTTACATCTTGCTAATCCGTGGGAATTTTTGTTAACCTATTTTTAAAAAATGGCTGATTTCCCGTTTTTTGACAAAGTTTTTTTGATTTTTTTTTTAAAACTTTTTGGACACAGCCTAATAAACACATCATTTAAATTTTCTCAGAATAAGTTAAATTTACTATTTTAGTATGAGATCAACAGGGTGTAAATGATATAATAGCAATACGAAACTTTTGGTGATATAAATATTTATCTCTACTATAAACAAAAAAATTTGCCAACAAAACATGTAAAAGTATCCATGATTACGGTGCCGCAATTATCAAAACATATTGGATTAATGAACTTTAGTATTTTATTTTAAAAAATTAGTAAATGTTTGACAACTTTTCCATAATATTTGACTATAATATTATAAAACACGTGATGTAGGAGTTAGGCGAAATTTGTGGCACGTTACCAGCCCAGTTATTTGGGGACGCTGAAAACACTCACCAGTTATCCGCCTCCGCTTTGAATTTGATTTCGGTATATGAAAAAAGTATAGGATTATCTCAAAATGACACTTACCTTATAAAACTTAAAGACTGTTTAACTTCCAAGGACGGTTTCAAGAATTTTTATATGGTTAAATGTAATTTTTTTAATTAAATCATAATATTTGATATTTAAGAAAAAAGGCAGATATAAATAAAGAGAAAGAAAGAAAGAGAGAGAGATTTTCAAATTTGTAATAGAAAAACTCTATATTTTTTAAAAAATAAATAAATTTTAAAATAAAGTTAGTGATAAAACCCCTATTTAATATCCGAAAATTATTTTATCTTCAGTTTTTTTTTTGGAAATATAGCTACTTTGAAAAAAATAGCAGTAATAAATTAATCGCGCTTTAAAGCTTAGCGGAATCGTCTATACATTGAAACCTATTTTCATTAACAATAGTCATATACAATGAATCATTTTTTAAAAAAATTCTAATTTTAGGAAATAGCCGAAATGTGCATGGTTTGTTTGAAGCAGATTGGCAGAATGCGATCCGCTAAATTAGTTGGAAAGGATATGGCGCAATTTTTATTGTAAGAATATGATAATTTAAAAATATTCTTTTATTTTGAAGCGCGCCCTTTAAAGTACGAGCTGATTTTAGCTTAAGGGCAGCCCCCCTCTCTCAACCCTATTTAATTAAATTTGGTCTTTTTTTAGCAAATTGCTATTCCCAAAAACGACGATTTAAAGATTTTTTTGCCCAAATTTTCACTACAAATCTTAGAGACCTTTTTTTTGTAAGTTTGGAACTTTGATTAAATTTTTCTCAAAATTTCAGGTTTATTTTATTTGCTTGTGATTTTTAAAGAAAAATCTTTGAAGTTGTTTTGAGCAAGTTAAACTCTGCAATTTAACACGACGAAAACACTAAAAAGATCAATTTGTCTGAGAGCTAGAAGGGATTAACTATTAGAACACTTATTTTACTTGATAAGAATGGTATAGAACAAATTGATAATCCATTTTTTATAAAAAGAGGAATTGGGAAACGAAGCTCATCAAAAAACATAAAAGTCTTACAAATAAATTGCAAATGAAAACTATGAAATTTTTTGATGCAAGGCTTCATCCAACATCCCTTTCTATCCCTCCTGGAATTAGCTACATTTCTCGAATGAATTAGTGTTCATATATAATAGACGTATCGGCGTTATATTTTTGCATCTATAAAAAATATATAGTAACGTCGTTTTTTTAAATTATTCTATTACAGCAATGTATAATATAATATATTTATATTATATCTTTAAAAAAATGTAGACGATCTAAGGATTTCGAAAGAGCAGAAATCTTTTACCTCCATTTACTGAAACAAACTGAAAGGGAGGGTTGGAAATATATGTGTATAAACATCATGAAGGATCTTGTTTTGTGTCGATTAGCTTCTTGTAATGAAGGTATATTAAATATTATTTCTATTTTATACCCTACGGCCTAAGCCCAGTTGTATCTGAAATTAGAGTTTGGAATCCTAGGAACCGAAATTTGAAGTCCTCTTCAATAATTTATTTTGTTACATGTCAATACCGAGAAATTTTTTTAGCGAAAGTTGATTACCAAGAAATAATATTATAGCGAATGTATTACCGCGAATGCATTATCGTGAATATAACATCGCGAATGCATTATAGCGAATATAATACAGCGAAAATATTATAGCGAATGTAATACGACGAAAGTGTTATAGCAAATGTATTATAGCGATTACATTACAACGAATGAATTATCGCGAATGTATTACCACGAACGCATTATCGGAATACATTATCTTGAATGCATTGCAGCAAAAGCTTTACCGCAAATGCATTATAGTGAATGAATGATCGCGAAAATATTAAAGCGAATTTATTATATTTAATTCATGTAATCTCTAATGATGAAATTGCAACTATTGTGGCATTGGGAGAAATATTATAAAAATGATTTCCTTAATTGATTCTTGTTAGGTTCTTGATTCCTGACGAGTCTTTTTACTAGTTATGCGATTAAAGTAAAAAATGTATAAAAATGTGTATAGAAAATTGAATGAATTAAACATGCTTCATATATTATTAAAAATAACTTAGCTATTTCTCAAACAAATTGTAGTATATTTCCATTTCAGTTTGTCTGCTATATTTTATTAATCTGGCGAATGTCATAAATTTTATTAGAGTGGCGATAATAGTGGTTGTGCATTACTATCATCGTTTTGTTCTGAGATGAGTTTATGGTATAAAATATTTACTTTGTGAGTGCAATTTCTGTTAACAATGTTGTTTATTTCAGGGAGTAGATGTACAACCCTAAAAAATCAAAAAGTGAAAAATATCTCTTTTTTACATTTCATATGCTTTCATATTTTTTTAAATGTACATTCTTCTAGACTGGTTTTATAGAAAGATTTAAAGCAAAAGTTTTAAAATCAAGCATAGACGGATATTAAAATTAATTAAACAAGATGGAGCAAACTCATCATTTATGATTCCACTTTTTACAATTTCCTTAGAGAAAAAGAGATCTGGTGGAAAAATATTATCGGCCAGGAACTTCCAAAAGGTAACAAATTTATGGTTCCGATATATTTTAATAATAAAAATATTAACGATGAACTGCTTATTATAAAGTAAGTGGATAAGTAGCAAAGAATTTTAATACTTAATGCATTCACTATTATGCATTCGCTATAATGCATGCGCGATAATAATTTCGCGGTAATGCATTTGCGCTAATACATTCTCTATGATGCATATGCGATAATGCATTCGATGCAATGTATTCGCAGTAATACATTTGCTGTAATGCATTCGCGATAATGTTTTCGCGGTAATGCATTCGCTATAACGCATTCGCGATACTGTTTTCGCTATGATGTATTCACGATAATGCATTCGCTATAATATCTTTTCGCGGATTTTCGCAGTATTGACGTGATACGAATTTATAGATATCTGAAATGGAAATCATATTTAGAAATTTTTAGAGAATCAGTACCTGAAACCTATTAAATATTATAACGTATTTTTCGATAAATCTTTTAATTTTCTATGTAATATATATTGCCTCTTTTATTGTTTATATTGTATGTGTCTTCTGTCCCTTCATCGCTTCTTTCTATAATAATTTTTTTATCCAATTTATCCCAATAATCGATGATCCATTAGATTAAAGGGTAGATATTTTACAGTTTATTTTATTTTTACATCTACGCTGCCTTATGATAGCGATTTCATTTCCTTCATATGTTTTTAATTTTGTACGAATTATCGTCTTAGCAGGTTTATTTTGTTCCTTGTACTTTATGAGATGATTGATACCGATTCTTCGGTGTCCGGGATCTTGTTTATTTTTCTACCCTTTATACTTGCTTGAATCGATCAAGACCCTAGTTCATATCCATAAAATCCATTAATTACGGATATCTTAATTTAAGTTAAGTTCAGGCTGGCTCGTGTGCCACATGCTCATTAAATAGCTGCGATCGTAAAGTTACAAAAGGATAAAAATGAATCCCGACGATCAGCTTATGTGTAAATTAACGCGAATAAATAGTTCGGTGCTTGGTAACACCGAGAGGCGTCTGTGGAAAATCCAGACAGGACATTGAGAAAGTTTGCCACCTCACCTCGATACTGGATACAATGGAGATTGAGTCTTCTTAAGAAAAATTTAAAATCAGCTTAAGTAGGCTAGAAAGATAAATATTAATCATCTCATTAAGCACATGGAACAAAATAACTTTGCTGAGTCGATTTTACAAAATTAAAAACATATGAAGGAATAATCGAGGCAGCTTAGATATAAAATTAAAGAAACTGTAAAATATCGACCATTGATTATAGTAAAATCTGATGGACCATCGCTTATAGGGATAAATTGAATAAAAGAATTCAAAAATTATTACTGAAAGAAGCAATATTAAGAACAGAAGCCACATATATAAACAATAACAGAGACAATATATATTACTTGAATTAAGAACTAAAAAATTTAACGGAAAAATATGTTACAATATTTAATAGAATCGATTCTAACACTAGTGCAATATATGTACAATAAAATTTGTCTAATTTTGGCAACTCCTTAATTTAAAATTTTGAGTCGCCTAGTCAAATTCCTATTAACTATAGAAAGTAAAAAGTACTTGATAAATTGGCAACTATCTGAGTTGGGCAGAAAATCTTGGTTCCTGTAGTGGTGCCCAAATTAGACAGGTTTTACGTATTGTTTTGAAAAATTTTGCGTGATTCAGTGAAACGGCAGGGTGTTGTTTACTCTTTAGAAATATTTTGAATTTTTGCTTATTACTTTTAAAATAGAGTTTATAAACCCGGAACCTGAAATCTATCGAAACCCCGCCAAATTAAAAACTAGTTTTTTTAAAAAACATTTTAGAAAACCAGAACCATTTATAAAATTTTTTTTACCAAATTCTGATCTTAATAAAATTATCGTTTATGAAATAAAAATCAAATTTGGACTTAACCATATTGTATGTATGAACCAAATGTGGTCGAAAATATTTTTAAAAAAATTAAATCTAGATCTGAATTCATAGCGAGATGTGTACCATTCCTTCATGACTTAATAGCTGTTTTTTTTTATCTTCCTTACTAAATTTCTCCCAAATTGATAAATCTATCTGAAATGACTTATACCCCTCAGCCAAATAATATTCTCCTTTTCCTATCAAAGCTCTTTCGAGATCTTTTTCTTGTATTTGTACTTTATTATATATTATATCAATTAAATTAATTAAATTACTTGATTGCCAATTTGTATAACTTTTAAATACATGATTCATGGACTCACAATTGTTGTTAGTCCATAAATCACTTATAATTTTATTTATTATTGGGATAAACACATGATTGTACAAATTCTTTCTAAATAAATGTTAATATATTCTATAAAAAAATAGTAGTGATTATTTTCGCAAAATTTTCGTAAATTATTAAGTTTATCAAAAAAAATCTCATCAGAATTGGAAAATATCAAGCCATTGTTACCAAAAATTAAAAATATTATTTTATTATATATTACTTCGGGAATCCCCTCTTTATCTCTCAAATAATTTTTAATATTTTCTTTTATATGTCTTGTGCATAATAATTGCACAGAATTCGGAAAATTTTGTTTTATGGAGGTATGTAGAGCTTTTTCATCATCTGTCCCAAAAATTATATTGTTTTTATTAATTAGATTTTTTTTAAAAATTCCCTCTAAATCTGAAAAGAAATTATTATAAGTTTGATAATCTACATTCCCATGCAAATATCTGTTTTATGATCATGATATCAATTTTTTCTTTATTAATATTGATTTATTTTTGATTCTATACAATCTCCTTAAAAATAAATTAAAAATCTCTCAGCTGTTAAATCGTGTCGTCATATTATCTTGATTAGCGTTTTTATTTTTCACTGCCGCTTTAAATCTATCTTATCAGCTTTACATACATAAGTTTGTAGGGTTTAGTGAGCGTAGAAAAAGAGGGTTAGTCAATTTTTAACATTCCTAGCCTGTTGTACAGAATCAAATATTTGGAGTAAATATAAGGGAGCCCAGAATATGATTTGAGACTTAGAGATGCAAATAAAAGAGAGAATGAATATTTGGCTACGAATTATGATGATTATGATGTACTACCCGGATGACCAATGAGAAGAGGACCTGGTATATATATATATAATGAATTTAAAAAAGGAAGGTGGGATGGTAGAGGGTTCTCGTGAAAGTTGAACCCGATGGCTTGAAAAGGTTGTTGATTTAGTTCAACGGGGTTTTAACTTTCAGTTATGACAACATTTTTGTAGAAGGGGGAGCAATTGATTTTGGGGTTTGGATTTGGAAAAAGGCAGGGGTGGGTTGAAAGAAAAATTATTTATTAAAAAATGAAATAGGTCGAAACATCCATTACTGCATTAACAATAATTCATTTCCCTAAATATTTTGATTTTCGTTCCGTTCTCGTTTCAGTTTAACTCAAAATTTTTTCCAGGTTGCTTGCTAAGGAATTATTTTTCTTGGAGGAAGCTAGTCATTTTTTTTATAGATTAATCATATATTAATTTCATAAAAATTAAAACTAAGCTACCCCAAATATTGGTATTCAAAAGGTCAAAGTTGACAAATGCGTTTACATTTTGCTTACGCTCGCTTGTTGTTCCGAAAAATATTTTGATGGCAACCCGATCTTGACTATGAATGAAAGGAAATTTTATTATGCTAACGCCATTTCAATCATCTATAATAAAAATAGCAACAACAACGAACAAATTTTCGGAGATTGTTTTAAAAATGAATCAAAAGCCGACGAAAAAACAGGTTTATATTTTTTGAAAAAGAATTCCGATCATTTTACCCTTACCTTTTCGTGGAGTTATAAACTACCCCTCACTTTAAAAATAATTATAAAAACATTTAAAAATTATGGGCGTGCCGATACCACTTTTTGGAGGTCGATCCTATATTAAATTGATATCGGCCGATTACCGATCCGATATTATATCTTATTTTGTATTCTGTAAACAATCGTTAATTTTTAATGCATAATACACTACTCATCTCATATAAATTTTAATAGTTAACATCTATAATTTAACTATATCATATAATATAAGTCATTTAAATATATTATGACTTTCAGTTATAGTTTATATTCATGAATCTAAAAGTATTATATAAAAATTTTTATTGATAAATCACTTTATTTATATAATATCATTAATCTATTTAAATAATAAGTAATAACAAAATATATTATGAAATTTAAAATAAATGTTCAAATGATAATTAAAATTAATATATCGAAGATTTCTTTTCAAAAAACCAAAATTTCTAGTCTAGCAGTGGTCAACATGCATCGTTGGAGACTGTCATTATCATCAGCTTCACTAAAAATAAATTTTGATGAGATATTTGTGGCAGGTGTTGCTAGATAATGACGATCAAGAGAGATATTCGCACACTTTTATAAATAAAATGCGCAAAAAAATAACAATATGGCGGAATTTTTATTTATAAAAATATTTAGACGCCATTTTATCGGATCGGATCGGGAAATTTTAGATCGGTGTCGGTTAATCCCTAATAAAATATTTTATTTTTTTTTGACTAAATTAAATTCATGCAAAATTTGGGATTATTTTTGGTTTAACCAACATTTTTTTCTAATTCTCTGATTTACGATTGAAATTTTGAGCTAAAGAATTTTTTTTATATAACGTTATTAAGTGATAAAAAATAAATTATGATCTATTTAACGTTAAAATAATCAGTTTTCTATTTAGTCAATAAATTCTGAGATTTTATATATTTTTTTTATTAGTATTTCCATTTTTATTTGGATATAGGAACCTTTAAATTTGAATTATCTTATCGTTATTAAAATAGAAAAGTTACGGTGTTTAAAAACAATGTGTTGTACTCATGGTGGTAGTCCAAATTTTGCAAAGATAGAAATAAATTAAGGGGTTTCTTTAAATTTTCAAAAATTGATAGTTCCTCTACAAGATCCGATTTATAGTTTAAAATTTGATGCTTTTTCAATTCTTTTTAAAACATTATTAATTAGATTTTTATTAGCTCCAGATATTCGAGCATTATTATAAACTGTGCCACCTTTTGGGGCATTTATTTTAATATCCCAATATGAGTGGCATTATCCTCATCATCATTGGAATTACCAATTTGAAAAACTCGAGGGAGGGCGATGGGATCAGTGCTATCAAGAGCTTGAATATCCAATGTGTTATATTTAGACATTTTCTCTGATCTAGAACTCAAATTCAACCTCTGCCGTTTTTTTTCTTGGGGCAATCATAAATTTTATTATTCTTTTAATAAGATTTTAGGTTACTTTTTTAAAAAAATACCATCCACTGTTACTAGATTATTTTTCATATTCACCTAATCTAACATCCTTTCTAACCTAGGGTCCAGAATCTGTTCTTTAAATTAAATTCCTCTTCAATTTTCCCATATAGTGAGTTTCTAGAGTAAAGTACATATCATATTAAAAATATCATTTATTTAAATGAACGTTAAATTTAATATAGTTTCTTCGTCTGTAGTGAAAATTTTGTCCCATAAATTTATTTGTTTTTATTTTCATTGATAAGTAATTATAATTAAGTGCAGTGGCGGCTTAATGTTGTCCTTTCTGCCTTGCAAATAAACCGAGTTTTCTTAAATGAGTGACAATATTATTAGTTTGGTTTAAACAGATGCGGAGCTAAAATTGCCTTTGGTGAATGGCACAATCCAGATAGAAAAGGTCAACATTTACGGCAAAACATTTTTTTTTAATGAATATGTTCTAAAAAAAAATTATAAATAGCTACAATTTTTAAAATGCATTCCTTACAATCGGTTGGCCCCAGAGATTTAGAAAAGGGCAAAATAAAATTTTCATATAATCTAATGAAGGAAGTGAGTGCGGATGTTACTATTCCAGGAGCGAAAAATACACTCCCTTCTCTTATTAGCGGTTATTAGAAGCAATATATATAATTTTCACGAAAAAAGGTTATATTACCATGCATTACCAAAGGAAGGCATGGAATTTATTAGAACTCGACCATTAGGTATTTTACGTGATAAAGAAAAACCTGCATTTCTGTTTAAAAGAAATGGAGATGGTTCTGACAAAAAAAAACTTTATGTGATTGGGAAATTTAAAAATCCAAGATATTTGAAGAATTAATTTATCAGTAAGATACTATTTCAATAAAAGCAGTTGGATGACTATTCCAAACTTTGGATGACATCTTTAAGGAATGGAATTTAGCACTAAAGAAAAAAAAAATTTTTGTTTTATGACATAGCTAGGTTGCCACAAATTTAAAATAGAATTGAAAAATATCATAGTAGTATTTTCCAATTACTATCTCGTTTATTCAAACTTTCGACATGGTAGCTATTTGATAATTTAAATGTAATTATAGAACAGGTAACATGAGAAAACTGATTACTTGTATGGAAGGAAATGACATACGAAAGTTTTTAATTTTTTTTTTTACCTTTTATGGTATCTTTTTCCGGAGAAATTTTGCTTGAAGAGACCTTACAAGCACAATAATCTTACCCATCTCCATTTATGATTCTCATTCCTTTAAGATGTTCTCCAAAGGTTAAAATAGTCATCCAGCTACTTTTATTGAAATAGTGTTTTACTGGTAATTTTTTTATTCTTAAAACATCTTAGATTTTTGAATTTCCCAATTAAATAAAGTTTTTGACAGAATCCATATGCAATTTCTTCTTTGATATAAATTCAATGGTTTTCTTTGGTTTTGCAGGGTAATATAATCATGTTTCGTCAAAATTATATATTGCTTTTAGAAGGGAGTGTATTTAAGATCCGCCACTTCCTTCATTGCAGATTGAACAAAAATTAATGTTGTCCCTTTTTATAAATCTCTGGAGCCAACTAGTTGTTAGATATGCTTAGAATTTTAAAAATTATACGTATTTATATAAGATTTTAAAAGACTATCATTAAGCCATTTCCAGACTAAACTTTTTTTTCAAATCGATTTCCTCGGCATCTTTTCAACAATTTTCTTTATATTTTTAAAGGAGGGATAATTATTTGTCGAATTAATTTTTTTTATTTTGCATGATTTAAAATTTAAAGTAAAATATTCTACAAATTATTATCATTTGGAAATTAAAAAACGAATACCAAAAAAAAATGCCCAGGAAAATGCTTTGAAAAGAAACGTGCCGTCTGGACTTAGTAGCCTTCACAGAAAAAAAAATATATTTATTTCAGTTTCACTTTCAGGTGAACATCGCTAATTTATAATAAAATGCAATGAAATAGCTAAGATTTTTATTTTATCTCCAATTTGAATCGCAAAATTTATATTTAAATAAATAGTAACCTGCAGGCCCGGGCAGGGCCGCATTTTGATTTTTTAATATGCCCGGGGCTGGCCGGGCCTAAAAAATTTTTTTTCAAAAATACAAGGGTCTCGAGCCTATATTTATTTTTTTTAAAAAATACCAGGTCATATATATTTAAATCATCATTAGCTATAAAAATTGAAAATAAATGTAATATATTTTAAAAAAATCCGGAAAGGCCGAAAAAAATTATTTCAAAATAAACCGGGCAGGGCCTGATGATATAAAACGCGGGTCGGGCCGTGCAAATACTGTCTCTCAAATAAATAAATTGTGAATTTTTTTCAATTTCTAATTTTAATTTATGATATTATTTTTTTTACAAAAAATTAAAAGTTTTTTTATTTTATATATTTATTTGAAATCGTATTTAATACAGGATAACTTTTTATTTTCAGTATTTAAAATAAGAATACAAATATCTAGATAAATGCTAATTACAAGTACAAAAAAGTATTTTTATTTAATATAAAATATTCGCGATACTTTTCCAACCATGGTTATTGGTTTAGAAATAAAATGTAATTTAACAATTAATATTTCAATATGAGTAAAAAAATTTCTAATTATTAAAAATGTGCCATTTTTTAAACAAAAAATAATCATATCTTGTAACAGCTGTTCACAATTATGGCATCCAACAAATCTCATGCCTCATGGATCACATTGCCATTCTACAATGGATTCAATTACCATGGATTGACAGAGTACTAAGTTCGGAAAAATCGACCAAACATATCGGCATATCTTTTCGATTCGGTTTAATTTCGCATTTACCCACTTTGGAATCCGGTTCGAAGGGGGATCGTAAAATATCTGAAACCCCTGGTAAACCGAATAACGAAAACGTAGAAAACTATCAAGAAGGTGCGAAGAGCGATATCGAATTTAATGACAACTATAACGATTATCGTCCTTGGTTTAAAGTGAGATTGTATTATAAAAGGGTGAGGGACGTTATGTCCCCTACCGAAGAACCAGCTTCAAATAAGGCAAATGATATGCGCAACGATTCTGCCGAAAAGATTTATTTTCCCGGAGAGAGTGTTAGGTTTTATATAAACTTTTTTTTGCATGATGATAAGTTTTTACTTGCATGATTATTTAACTAATGTTAATTTGCCAATTATCTTTCCGCTAGTGGATCGTTATGGGATATTCATAAACGCAATAATATGGCTTACACGAAATTGAATCTTACAGATAACGCTAACAATTTCCATGGACTCAAATGCGACAATAAAGGTTTAAAAAAAGTTTGTTTTTTTATAGTTGGCGCCCTAAGTTCCTATTATTTTAATTTTTTAATTAAAGAAGAGGAATATTTGAGCCCGATTAGCCTTTAATAATTATGATTCCCCTAATGCCTCCCGGAATCGCTGTTAAAATCTTAAAAAGCCATTCTGATACGATCTTATTTGGTTGCCAATCCTCTCCTTTCATTCCCGGCATATCTTGAGTGTTTCGGCTCGATTTGGATCGTAATTTTTTTTGTATCAGTAGACCGACCTCGCCCATTATTTTATGAAGGAATTTTTTTTAATATAAATTTGCATTATTCTAATTTTTTTTTATAATTTTGTAGCTCGGCCCGTATAAAATATTTTATACAAGTTTTCCCAGATATTCTGCCCTCGAGCTAGGTCTTCCCAGATCACTAATTTTTATTATGTATATTGATTTGAATTTTTAAATTTTAGACGATCTCTTATCCGCCTCGCCTTCCTACTACCGATCTAACAACGACACCCCTGAATTATCGGCTAATATTTACTCCTATCCATTGAGCGCTAGCAAAGATTTAGATAGCAACGACTATTTGGAAACTGAGATGGAATTGTTTAACGGGATTAATCAATACGAAATCAAATTTTCGGTACTTTCTAATTTATATGTATTATAGCTTGTTAGAACGTTTTTATTCAAAATGATAAGGCGTGTTGGCACTTGGCAGAGTTTTTTTTATAAAAAAATAAATTTTAGATGCATTTGTTTTGATATTGAATACCAATAATTATTATCAAATTGTTTTGAATAAATGAAATATAAATTTTTAAAAAAAAAATGTTACTGGTCTTATTCAGATTTGTAAAATATGACCCAACCCGGGTTTTTATTTAAAAAAAATTGGTATATCTACACAATATTTCAGGTGGAAAACAATTTTACGTACATTTTTACCGATCTCGTTCTCGTCCTGGCTTCAACCTACCACTACACCCAAAAACTATCCCAATACTGTCACCAACTAGGCAAAATAGTTTATCCTTGCAGCTGTTCTGTCAATCTGAAAAGACCGCACTTATACTTTTATTCGCTCAAAGATATCGATCAAAGACTGTTGTCCCTTATCGGTCCCGCGAACGTTTCCATACACGAAGAAACCTACTTTAACGATAAACGCACGACCCTTTCCTATGAGTCAGTTTTTCGTGGCTCTAAGCCGCTGGCTGGAATAGAGGAAGATTGGGTTTTATTAGTTATGGCAAAGGATTTTTGCATTCCTTCAAACACAAGCATAAACCTGGTGAAATCGGAAGGGCTTATGATTAAGGTTTGTTTGATAATATTTTTATATATCATATCATATCCTTTAATCAATTACATACATATAATACTTACCTAGACAGAGAATGCCATTTCAAGCGTCTTTGAATTTAAATTAGCTGATCACGCCATTTTGATTTCTCGTATAAGACTTTTTTTTATAAATAAAAGAAAAATACTTGAATTTATTATTATTTTTTTATATAATTTATTTTTAAAGAAAGAAAGAAAGATGAAACTAAAATGGCGTCACCAGCTGATTTGTATTAATGCTCATTTAAATATATGAATCGCCAACTCATTATTTAGACCCTTGATAAAATATTCATCAAATCTTTTTAAGCAATTTACTTAGAAGTTCTAAAGGAAACTATAAATAAAAAAATATTTTAGTAATCCCGTTTAATTGGAAAAATACTGAAGAGAACGTTTTGCCCTCTTCTTAATGATGCCACTGTGATTTAAACCTGGAAATTTTTTTTGGGGGAAATCAAAAAGAATTAACTAAATTAAACTTTAATCACTTATATATATTTTTTTATTGATTTTTATATGAGATGGGATATGCGTATATATTTTATTAGAAAATACATTGGTGTACTAGATATATTTCTGCTCTCTTCGGAGGTGAGCTATATTGCAATTCACCATTGTAATACAAACGTAGTTTTTAATTGAAGTTAGTGGTTTTTTTTATAAAATTTTTAGTCTTTTAAGACTTTTCTCTTTTTTTAGAAAATAAATAGACATAATGACCCCTTTAAAATTTTTCCAATTTTTATTTAAAGAAGAAAAATAATAATCATTTTTCCACTGCTTTCTATGTGAAAAAATAAATACAATGAAAAATAATGGCAACTCTATAATATAAATAACACAAATAATATAATTGATATAAATAAAAATAAACGCTAATAATAATGCCTTAAAAGGTGAGTTAAATTATAATTATATAATACTTTAAACAAAGGCAACACGTGACTAACTACTAAAACCAATCGTAAATGTATCAAATAATAAAATAATATTTCCAATATATAATTCTACGCGAAAACCCTATACCTTTAATAGGTTTATAACTATAAATCGATCTACTTGGCTCAATCTAGCGCGTGGCAAAGGAAAATCCGCTGAGGATTGATTCACGATTCTGCTCTACTTGAAGGTTAGCTTTATTTCCAAGAGAGAAAACCTGAGTCAGATATGTTCATTTTCAACTAAAAACTCGGTTAGCCCATTTTATAGCCCGTTAAAAAATTGGCCTAAAGGGCTTAAAAAAATCAAGCTATTACCAACTATTATCATCGCAACATTCAATTTTTGCGAATTTTGGACATCAGCCTAATTAAAAATTATTACCTACTTCCACCCAACTCTAAATTTAATATTGATTTATTCTTTACGTCAGAGGTCTATCATTCTTTTACCGAAGATTCGGGCTATTTGCGGCAAAACTTAAAATATTTACATTTATTATATTCCTTTTTTTAACACCCCCAAGTCATTTTTTAATATTTTTTTTAGATATTACATATATCTTATCGATAAGAATTTTTATGCCTATTTCTTCAATTACTTTGATTAACTCGGACATTGCTCTCTACATCCCCCTTCTAAACCAGTGGCTCAACCCTGAAAGTTCTGGAGAAAATCCCTCCCCCCAAAAAAGAAGCAGCAACTTTTGTAAGGTTCGCCCTTTCTCAATTATAATATTGAAAATGATATAAAGTCATCCTTACTACTACGTCGTGATTATTGATAGAAAAATAAATTAAAATATCCATCGATTTTTTTTAAAAAATACTTTTTTTCAAATATTTACCCCTCGCACTTTTTTTTTACAAAAATACCATTTTTCTAAATTCCTTCTATATTACTATATTTAGTTTCCTAGTGATAATGGCTCACAAGGCAAAGATGCTCTGATAACCCTTAATTTGGATTTAGCCATTGAACCTCGTCATATACTAGTAATGCGCTGCAAGATGAAGGCCTATTTTTACGATAAATTTTCCGATCAGGACAATGAAGGATTATCGTATTATGATCATAAAGTAACCAAATTTTATGGGGGGCGGGGGGGGGGGGGGTGATTACATAATATGCTATTTATATTTAAACTGTCCGACATTTTGGATTTACCTTACGGAACACAATATTATTGGATTACAAAAAATATATATATATTAACAGTATTTTGAAAGTGGATTATAGTTGTGAATTGATGGTATTATGTTTGCCGATTTTTGCTTAGGACTGTGTCCAAAATATCAAAAAATTCGATTCTTTAACTTTTGAAACTTTATCAATGATTTTTTTAATTACCTCCAATAAGGTGTCTGTCGTGCCCTATCCTGAAGTGTATCTCTGAATTTTATGAAATATGTGAATCTACACTACAATAATAATTATTATACCTTTTTTAAAAAAAATAATACATATATTAGATAGAAATATCGGGTCCGTGGTGTGACGAAGAGCCCATAATACAAAATTTGAGATTCTTCCCCCCTTTCACTCTCAAACAAACCGCCACTAGTAGCGGTCTCAATAAAAAGTACATCCAGTTACTCGTCAAATGTAAAACCGAAAATTCAACCTTCATCTTATCGGCTCCCGAATTGGAATTGCCTTTAAATAATGTTAACGTGAAATCGTTGAACGTACCCAAAATACCCTTGGTATAATTGATTATTATTTATAGTTATTTTACATAGAATCTTAATGTTGGTCGGAAAATGAAAAAGGATCATTAATATTACCTAAAATCAGGTGTCTTAGTAATTTTTGCTATAAGAATCAGAAAATAATTTTTTTTTGGATAAATTTACTAGAGATCAACTTAAATGAATAAATAAAAAAGGTAATAACCAAAAACCAGAGCGCATCTTTTGTTTGGCTCTTGGACATTTTGCCTTCCATCTCCGCAATTTCCATTCCTTCTTCGTCATACATCAAAGCGTTCATTCGCTTTAACTACAATCTGACCAATAATGAACCGATTTTATCTTCGATAACCCCCGATTCTAGGCTAGTTTACCCCTTCACCTTGCCTAACTTGACCACTATATTTACTATCAAAACAGTTGTATCACCTTGGAGAGATAATGATGATCCATGCCGCCATAGCATGATATCGAGGGGTAGAGGAGATGGGAATCAGCATTTCGATAAAGAATTTGTTACAAAACGTAACGATGATCATCTTAACATTTCAGGCGATATAGAATGCCTAAATATAGGATTCCCTTGCCTTTTTCGCGTTAATTTAACGAATATCGTTTTTCCCGAACGTATCAATGAAAATAATCAAACTTCTAAAATGACCTTCAAATGCAAAGTTGTCTGCGATCCCTGCGTTTGGAAATTATACCCCCCTGACATTCCCAATAGTTGTGCACACAATTATTCAGGTTTTTTAAAAAAAATATTTTTTTTATTATTCTCTTTTAAGGCTACACTCTCTTCCTTTTTTTATAGCTTTGATCTAATTTTGATAAAACAGCTGGGCTTAGAGTAAAAAAAAAGAAATCGGTAAGGTGACTATGATCATTTGCATAGGCCTGGTGTGGACCAGGTCTTATTTATTTATGAGATTACTAGACCCCTGATTGGATAAGAACATTAATATATACGCCATCATTTTATTATAAAAATTCATAGGCGTCACTTTATTTTATTTAGTCACTTACAAACAAAAAGTCCAACTAACTATTTATAAGCGTATTTAGCCTACAAAAAATTTCTAATTTTTTTAAAATAAATATTTTAATATTTTTTTAAAAAAATCATTTTTATTCCAGAAATATTCACGATATCACCTGAGTCCGGGTCCGAAATTACTTTGGACAAGATTATTTATCCAGTTTCGAAAGGTTATTACCCGGCTCCTTCCATTAAATTATTCAAGTTCGATAATAAAATAGAATCTCTAGACCCAATTCATACCTATAATTATTCTTCTGGCATTCAATATCAAGTCCTTCCTATCATCCCTTTTAAATAACCAAATAATATTACTTATAAACCAAATTTATATAAAAAATATTTATAATATAACTATGTTGCGTCCTTCCAAAATTATAATACATAAATTTATTTATTTTTAATATATTGTTAATTAAATCCTCAGAGTCAGAATATTATATATACTATATACCGTCGCATGAAAGTTATAATGTTTATATCCATTTATTTTTAATTGTTCAGGCGAGCATTTAAAAAAATATATTTCTTGCATTTTATGTAAAATTGCGAATAAAGGATTATTCTCAATTATATATTTTAAATTTTTTTATTGTGGATATATAAGAATATAGTGGTTAAAGAATTCATTATATATATAAAAAAAATGGCATCTTTCAAAAAAGTGGATATAGAACCCTATAATTCTCAGTCGATGTTAATGTTCCACCAATAGCTTCAAATATTTTTGTATTGCTTTTTTTGTATATGATTACAGAGTAATATTTATATTATCTCGTTCATTATATATCTAAAAAAATAATAAATTGGCAATCTATTTAATTTCATTCTTTTTTTTGAGCATCAATTCAACTCCTTGTCTCGTTATTGTATATATTACATATAGAGGTCTAGAGTTAATTTTGTATGCTAAACGCTTTGATTCCCCAGATTCAAATGTGGATTAATTATGATAATGCGCATTAATCAGCAATGGATAATTGTGATATTACCAAGTTAAAAAAAATTAATATTTTTGAAATAGTTTTTTTTGGTCAAATTAATTAGTTAATTTTTATTTGTTAATAATTTTCCATTCCTTTAATTGGAAGCACATATATCCGATACCAGCTCCAATAATAATTGATAAGAAGAACCAAATATTAAGCGACATCGAAATGCTCATCAGAGTCAGTCCTATGAGAGTTTGCAAAGTCACTATTATTGATTGAAGAATATGGTCCCATATATTGAATATTATTCTATAAATATAAAAATATATGAATTCAATGGAGTTTATCATTTAAAATCAATTCTGAGAGGAATTGTGTTAACAAGCGAATTAATTTTCTTTCATTTTAATAGAGATTCTAGATTGTCAAACTATTGAACTTAATATGTTGTATACAACTATTATTTTTTAAAAAATTGTTAACCTTTCAGAATAAATATTGAATTTTGCTTTTATAAATGTTTTTTTTGAAATTTATTTGAAATTTTTTTTAAAAAAAACTGAGAATATATTATCTTAATAATATCCATATTATAATACTTAATTAATACATGCCTATGGGTTTGTAGTTTAGTTTAGCCCATATTATAATAAGCCAACCCTAAATTTTTTTAAATTCAATTCGCCATATTTCTTCCAGACATACCCCGAATAAAATAATCATTGGTTTTTGATAAATTGGATTCAATTTTAAAGGAAATGGTCGGGTGCAAATGTGGAAAATTTGGCACATTTCTAGTTCCGGAGAACGTTTTGTATTAAAAAAACGCATTTAAAAACTTCCTCCGAAAAAGAGTTTGTTTTAGCTCCATTTAATATTTTACATACCGGCTAGCGAAAGCATCAACCCATAGTACTACATCATAAAATTAACAAGGATAATAAACCTATTTCGACAATGGCACAGAATATTATCATCACTCAAAGGGTAGGTTAGGATGTCTGGCTCGTCCGAATAAATATTTTGGATTTTATTTAAATTGACCAAATTTTCTACAGTATCCTGATAACTGGGTCTGCTATACTCGCGAGTGGAATATGATTTAGAAAAGTGTCTATCAGTATTTGATGCCGAATTTCTCCTCCTAACCTTATTTCCTCGGGGTATAATTGATGAGCCGTGTTCGCATATAAATAATTTGTATTCATTATTCTTGAACACGTATTTACTCCTATTGAAAAATAGCGGGTATTTAAATAGATATTCTTTTAATGATTTTATAGCTTCATATGAAAACGCGATTATGGCAAAGGCTATGCAGCTAAAGATAAACTCTACAAATTCAAACAATAACTAAAAAAAAATTTTTTTTTTAAATACCCTTGTTATTAGTTATGGACCAACCTGGCCATAATATCGATCCAATATAGCCCCATCTAAATATCATCTGTTCGTTCAGAATAGTTTATTATAATATTTTATTCGAGATAATCCATATAAAATTTTAAATAAATGTTAAAAAAAATGAATTAAATTTATTTTTTTTGGAAATAAATAAATAAGTAGAGGCCAAGGTATAAATTTTTTTTGTTTTGTAATTGTCATTGAAATCATTTTTTATTTGTAAAAGATATAAATCAAAATTCAAATAATCATTTTAAGATATTTTAAAGGCCTTCTTTAAAATTGATGCTAATTAAAGAGACATTATTTTATCTACTATTTTTAAAAATACCTCTCTCATCTTATTGTTTTTTGTAATGTTGTCAGTGCAGTCAAAAAAACTTAGATATAACCGATTTTAAAATAAACGGCTATTAAAGCCAAAATAATAATTACCTTCTCGAGAATTAGTCAAAAGAGGGCTAAACATTTCTGTCATCTATTTTATGTAACATTTCGAGTAATTTATTTGGGTGATTAAAATCTTGATTTAACCGCGTTTAACAATCAGCCAAATCAAGGTTATCGCCAACATTACGAGCAAATTATAAATAATTATATAACGGGACCGATAATTTAAATGGCAGACTGAGAAACGTGCGTATAATATTTAGAGGCCCGGCCGTAAATATTTTTTTAAAATAAACCTAGATCGTGGCTAAATTTTTGTTTTTTAAAATTATTTAAGCCGTGCCGAATATTTTAAATCGCCATTATTATTATATAAAATGTATGTAAAAATTGTGATATTATAGAATAATATATCGTATTCATTCACTGATCATTAAAATATTAGTTGAAATTAAATGATTACCTGAACGATAGAAAAATTTTAAACACACAGGCCGAAATTTTTTTATACACAGGTTAAAAAAATTTTCTAAATCTGGGCCGGACCTTGCGGATAGTTACTCTTCAGGTCTCTGATAATATTTAAGCTATCCGGGCGGGGAAGAAAGTATGACAGGTCAAACAACTTGTGATATAGTGTAACCCAAACAGTCGACTATAATGATTGGTTGAAAGAAAAAAATAGACTAATAATAATTTGATCTCGATCAACCCAAAGAAACTCTCTTTTTACTTGCTATCACACTTGCTTTAATCACGATTCAAAAATACAATATGTCATTTTTCTAATTAAAAATAGCGAAGATATTTCGTTGGAGCCGATTTTCAAGATCAAACAGCTGAACCATTTCTAAGGATAAAACGAAACCCTAACCAATTTATTTTGGTTTCCAATCCGCGGAAATTTTCTCACAGTTTTCCCAAGTGATAATTTTTTTTTACCCAGCATGCAATCCCAAAAAAAGGTGGGGGTAGAGTAGAGGTTTAGATAGGCCGATTTTTAACTCGCCCACCAATTATCAAAAAATTTTTTTTAATTCACTAGCTCATGTTACTTGAAAATTTTCTCATCTACTCGCGAATTTATTTAAATATTTTATATAGCCCACTTCACCCAATATTTGAAAATTATTTGACTAGTTTTTGGTTCGATTTTTTGTTATATTTTTAGTTGAACTTATAAAAATAAACAATACTGTAAAATAGAATTTAATTTTTAATAATTATAAGCCCATCCTACTTATTCCGCCACTAAGATATTTAGAAATCGCCAATGTTTTAAAAAGGGAAATAAAAAATAAAATTTTCTATGCCAAAAAAAATTAGAATAACAATTTTTTTTTGCAATTAGCAAAAATTTGATTTAGATTTTTTTAAAATTTCGAACACATCTTTTCTAAAAAATTCATCCACCATAGACCTTTTTTATAGCAGACGGCCACCTATGAAAAATAATATTTTAATAAATAAAAATATGGAAAAATTTTAACATATGATAGACCGTCTTAACATTTAAAATGGTATAACAGTTGCAGTATAAAATTGTTTTTTAAACCTAAATCATCATAATTTCAAATTACCCTTTATAAATAACAATATATAGCAATTTTTATAAAATCTATTTTATTTTGCACTCATTTATCGTATTTACGATTAGAGATCCGCAAAATCCGCCACAAACGGGCTCTGATCTAGAGGTTTGCATTGAGCGGGTTTTAAGCTCGCGCGTGGGCGAGTGAACTGGTTAAAAATTTTAATAGAACGGGTAGGCAGGTTTAGAAAAATATTTGAACTATGGATGGGCGGGAAGGTTAAAAAAATATACAACTTTTATTTTTTATTTATAATCATTTAAGTAAACATTTAAAAAAATAAACTCCCTGAAATTTCAACATTTTTAATACGAAAGTACTGATAACTGAGAATCTTGTCGTTGGAAAAAATTATTTAGGCAAAAAATATATCGAAAACATGTTGAATTTGATTTCTTGATGAAAATCTGATTTTACCCGTTTCCCCAAAGGCAAAGAGATTTATTAAATTATAAATGCAATGTTTGAAATAGATAGCACCCACGTAAAATTAAACAACAGATGGGAAGATGTGACTGTAACAGAGGTGGCATTACCTAATAGCAAAATATTTAAATCTTAAAGTAACGAGTTTTTGTATAATTTAGCAAGATTTTAGGCTACTTAGTTAAGTTTAAATTTACAATTTATAAACAAATAATTTTAATTACTTTTTTAAATTTATTATTAATGGTTTCACTTTTTATTTAGATATTTCACTTGAGTAGAGGATATACTTCAAATAGATATCCTACTTTGATGGAAATTTACAAGAAAAAGATTTATCAAAGCTATCAAGATTATCTAGAAACATATTGGGGATTCCAGCAGTGGTTCTTATGAACGAGGTATTAGCATTGCTGGAAGGTTTTTAATTCAATAAATATTAATTTATATAATTATATAAACATTTTATTAGATAATTCCTCATTCGTAATTTAAATTGAATAATTTTTTTATGATTAATATATCAATTTTCTAAATTATAAAACTTTTTTGTAAGGATATAGCACTGAAACTAAATCATTTTTTTTTATTAGATCCTTAAAAAAATTGAAAGAATGAGCTTATTTAAGTTTCATAGGGGCGGCATTGGTTAATTTTTTTTAATTAATAATGGGCGGATAGCTATAAAATTTTAGACTAAGGGCCGGGAGGACGGGTATATATTTTTTTAAAATAGGCGGGGTTAAATTTTTTAAAAAATATTGCGGACGGGCTTGTGGAATAAAATCCCACCTATTGTTGATCTCTACTCTAAGCAGATATTTTTGAAAAACTCTTTTTGAGCTGGGTCAGACCTAATTTTTTTTGAAAAATACTCAATTTTATGAAATATATTGACGTATTTTAAATTTTTGCAAGTGACAAGTTGCCAATATTTTTATTTGTAGAATATTTTTTTTTACGATTCAAAATATTAAATATTCCTATATTTAAATTTTGCGCTGGCTTAGGTGGACAAACAATTTTTATTTGGGGTCAGGCTTTTTGAGAGAAATAAGAAAAAAAATTCATTCAGAATTGGGCCAGAAAATTTCATAAAATAATTTCTAGCCATGATTGTAAAATTGGGCCAATGCTCACTATTATTTTCTACAATTGACAAAATGTAACTAAACATAAATTTAAAAATAAATTATATTTAATATATATGAAAATATTGCTTTGTTGAAGTGTTGTTTATTTGAATTTGAAAATATCATCGATATTTTTTTTGGTCTGAAAGGGGTCCAAACCGCTAAGCTAATCCCATAGCTATGTCACTGAATAATGTTGTTAATAAGCTCGGTTTAAGTGGATTTTAGCCAAAATAATATTAAGTAGGCCTCGAGATTTTGCTCATAAACGGGAGAAAGGTTTGGACCTCTACCAAATTTCGATGCTTATGGATAAACTTAATAGGGCTTTTAACACTACCACTCAGATGCGTAGCCAGCAGGATGGTGGGGGGGGGGGGTATTCCTTTATACCCTAATAGCAAAAAATTTTGAAAAAATATAAGTGTTTCTTGAATTGTGAAAAATTAATTTAAATATTTATTCCTTGAATATCATATTTTATGTCAAGAAAATTTTAACGTTTATTTACTTACATTTTTTTTAACCAAATAAATTTATTTATTGATAACTAGAAAATTTATAGTGTAAAATGTTCAAATATCTAAGACAGAATTTGAATATAATTCTGAGACTTCTTGTGCTACAGAAAGAAAGAAAGAAACTGCAAAAAATATGCCAGATAAGATAGAGCCTTCAACATCATGCTGTCATATCATTTTTTGAATCTATAAGAACCTATTTTGAGTACCCTTGGAGAAATATCAGAATGGCCTGAAATTGATATTTCATCTGAAAATTATATTATTCGATTTAATATGACTGCCGATTTTTTTATTGGAATGTATTAAATTAATTATTTATCACACAATAATTTTACGCATTATTTTTCAAAAAAAATGATATAAATTTAAGCGGAAGTTATGAGAATGGCGAATATTATTTTATAACTTAGAAAACTAAAAGCAAATATCGATGAAAAAATTTCGCGAGATTTATTGAGGCGAAAGCGAAATTATATAATTTTGAAATTCGAAAGCCTCAACTTTCACTGATGAACAAAGCGTTACAATTTTAAAGAGGACAATTAATAACACTGTGTGACAAGAAAAATGGGAAAAGATAATAAAAACAAGTTTTGGTGCAGAATTTGACGCTGAGTTCGAATCCGTTTTCCAAATTTTTCCTACACGTCAAATTTTAAAAATATTACCGTATAAAGACAACTTTTCGAAATCTCAAAAATGGTAAAATTTAGGTCTTTAGCCGGATATATTTTAAAAAGTATCGAATAAAAATCCCTGAAAATTGGTGAGTGTTAAACTTATATTTCTTTATAAATTTACTAATTTTTTATCGATTGGTTTTTGAGAAAAATGGTAAAGAATTTCGTTTTGGGGGTCTTAAGTTAATTTAAATTACTATCAAAATTATTAACTTTAGAAGATAAATTTTATATAATTTTGCTTCAAATATGTTCAAGATTATATATTAATTCTAATTATGTTTCAAAAATAGTCTATGCCATGAAAATTCAATCAAAATCTATAAATTAAAAAAGTCGGTACAGATATTTTCGAACTTTTTAATTTATACACTTTTATTGAATTTTCTCTGCATAAAGCATTTTTAAAGCAAAATTAAGGTAATATTTATCTTTTTTAGTTGTATTTAGTAATATTTTATGCATTTATGATCAATTTATACCTAAATCAGATATCTGTACCCACCTTTTTAATTTGTACTCTTTTTGAATTGAGCATTTTTAAAGCAAAATTCATTTAAAATGCAATAATTGGTAATTTTTTCATATTTTTTATTAATATTTTTCTTTTTTAGATGTATTTAAGAATATTTGTTTTTTTAATCAATTTATATCAAAATATTTTTCCAATGGAGTACCTTGAACCCGTAGTATGGGCAATAAATAATAATGCCAAATAACGAGTAGGAAGAAAGGATAATTTTTTTTTCATGCTTAGTTTTTCATAAACATTTAATTTCTTTCATTAATTTTTTTTTTAAATTAGATTTTGTGCAGTGTAGCCAAGAGAAAGAAAGCCACAATAAATAAATATATTAAATGTAAGCTATATTAAAAAAGATTTTATAAATAAAGGTAAATTTAAAAAATATAGGTTGTTTAAAAATTGAGTAAGGATTTTATAAAAAAAAATGTATAATAATAAGGAAGGTTTGCTGCAAAAATTAAGATATTTTTTTAGTTGTAGGGATCATTAGAACCGAAGTTATAAACCTTCAAAAAGTGCTAAAAATGACCTTTTTGGCCACTTTAACCTAAAATAAGACGTGCTAGAAAAAACTGTCATAGAATATGCATAAAAACTGTCTTAAAACATATTTATTTTTCTCCCAAAAAATCAAGTCGAAATTTGTCACACAGTGTAATTACTATAAAATAACAGTTTTTATTCCGCATTTGAATACATGAATGATTTGGTCTACTTTACAATTACAATATCTTATAACCCTAATTGATCTGAGTATATATTAAATCTTGATATTGAAAAAATTTAATATTTAGTTAAATTTAATTCAGAGGATATAAATGTATCTGAAAGCCAATTAATATCAGAATTCAAATCTTGGTATGAAAGATTAATTTTAATGGATAATCCTCTAAGAAACACAGTGGAGGCATTGCATCTTTATATTTTATGAGTTTTTCGAAATATTTTAGAAATACTGTCTAGCAATAATTTTCTTCATTACAGATAATAAAAACCTACCTCAAAAGTACTGCATTTTAAAGCAACGGAATGTACTACTTTATATAATATACATAGTTTCCCCATCACACAACAAATTACTAAAATTATTTGTGATATTTTGATTAACTTTTTAAATCATTAACATGTTTAATTTTATATTTTATTGTGATATACATCCTGGTATATAGCTATAATATTTTTTAACAATATTATATTTGCTAATATATATTTTGTATTTACCAATATATTTTTATTTGTGCTAGAAATTATCATATTTTCAAATATGATTGGTTCTAATAAATTTTCAAAAGCTCCAAAAAAAATCCCCCTTCCCCTTGTACAAAATTATTGGCAAAGTACCTTCTTGTCAATACTCCAAAACACTTAAATTGCATATATGCACACCGCATTTGAAGAAAAAGATGGATTGGATAAAAAAAATAACCATTCCATACATAAAAATCAGATATTATTTATCTCATATTTGATCCTCAGGTTCTCTTTATAGGGTTGAGTTGTATAGAATTTTAAACTAAATAACTTAATAGTGCAATAAAAAAAATTATTTGAATTGAATATGAATAATAAATTTTAATATGCAAATTCTTTGACTCATTTAAACAAATTGAATACAAATTTTGAATAGGCCTATTTTATTACCAGAGAAGATAGAAATAAGCAAAAGATGAAGATTTAAATATATTCCATTTATATTATAAAAAATTTGTGGTAAAATATTAATTTTTTTTGGTTGGAAAGCTTAAATTTAGGAATACACAAATAAAGTGTAAAAATAAACATTGTACAACCTTTATTATAAATCTAATACACCAATAATAAAATCAGTATTTTAAAAGCAATATTTATTCTGATGCAAATATCATTTTATAAAACAATTAGTGATGTTTTCGCTTTCTTTCATAATCTAAAAAATATATAAATAATTATTTTCATATTATAAAAACTTACAATATCTGCTGAAAAATAAAACATAAGATAAAAGCATAGCACTAACAGCAAAATGATATGCAGGTGCAGCAATGCCTACTTTAGTATCAATCCATTTATAATGATAATAATGAAAATCTGAAGGAAAAATAAAACATTGAAATATATCCATTTTATTACTTCGACTACCACAATTATATATAGCACTTGGTGAAAAGGATCGACGTCCCAACCATGACCAAATTTCCTTAAGTTTCAAATCTCCAAACTTTATATCAGCTTAAATTAGATGAAATATAAAAATAATCATAAGGATTTACGTTTTCCATAGTAACGCCATGGATAATATGGCCCATGAATTTTAGGTTCATATTCTGGAGGATAATACCCTACCCCTTTAGGATTTTTTGCAATATCAGTCATGTGTTGTTAGATTGATCAGTGTTTGTTAGAAATAAAATTTTGATGATTAGCTTGTAATAAATTTAATTTTTTTTATCAATTTTAAAAGTTGTAGTAAATAAACAAATAAGTTATCTTTGCTTAATATATTAGGAAAATAATTTTATCCATAAGGAACAATTTTTTTATATAACTACCAGTATTTGACAGATGTCAATGAAAAATGACTGATGATACTTTAACTTCATTTGTATAAAATTCAATAGCTTCCTAATCATCTAAAACTAGAATGTTGCGGAATAGTTTACTATGTTTAAATTTGGCCAGAAAAGGAAATTTGAAATGCGTAAAAACATGTATTAATCAAAATATTACAAACTTTAATGCTATCAGTCTAAAATACCTAAGCCTAGACACAAGTTATTTTTAAAAAAATAATACTTTTTATGTATATTCTAGTTAATTATGCAAAAAGGCAAGAATCACTACATTCAGATAATCATAAGCCTACAGATGTGACTTATGAAGAACTTTTAAAACTTCAGAAGAACAATGCTCAAGATTTATTATTAATTGATGTAAGAGAACCAAGTGAAATTGTGGAAACGGGTACAATTGATGGATCTATCAATATACCTTGTAAGTTCATTGTTAAATTAATATAGCAAAAAAAATTTTTTAATAATAGTAGAAAAATTGAAATTATCTTTAAATATGACAAATGAAGAGTTTTTGTCTAATTATCACAAGAAGAAGCCAAAAGTTGCTGATAAAAACATTATTTTTTATGGTTTAATTGATATTAAAAGTAGCACCGCCTTAGAAATAGCACATAAAAATGGTTTTGTAAAGTAATTATTTAGATATTTTCATTTCAATAACTAAGTGGAGTTAAGATAAATAATGATTGTTATTAACTTTCCTATTAATATTAAGAATATTTCATTTATTTATTCAAGTAAACCAATTGAATGACACCTTAAAAATGAAAAATTTGAAGAATAAGCTTGGAGATAAGATGAAAAATATTAACAACCCAAACACAAAAATTATATTTCATTGTATGAAAGGGATACGGAGTGAAGAAGCTATGAAAATTGCACATTCTCTTGGGCTTAAACAGTAATAAATTTTTATGATATTATATCATAACTGTAAAGCAAAACATGTCTTATAATTAATGGCACCTCTTATTTCATAAAATCTTATATACTGGGAATACACCCAAAACCAGGATATTTGCTCTCAATGATAAAATAATATTCATTATGCTTTTAGAAAAGGTTATGTTTAGTATTATAGTAAATGGGTATTATATCATTTTAATAAATATATCATTACCCCATAAAAAAAATCCTGGTTATGGGAATTTCTGCTACAGAGCCATTTAATTTATGCATACTTCTAAAAATTTTTTTATGTCTAATGAATATTTTAAGCTCAAGAAAATGTTTAACAGATAAAAATATAATCCTATAAATATGTTACCCCAGTGCATGATGATTAAATTTTTATTAAATAATTTTCCTACTAAATAATAATTTATTATTAGAGCAAAAAATTATACTGGAGGATTTGAAGAATGGCGAAAGAAGCAAAAAAACTGAACCACACTTACTAAAACGAATTTTTTTTTAAAAAAAATGTACACTATTGTGTTATACAGTATTGATTTCTTTCACCATTTTATATTAATGTAAATATATTTTTATTACAAAATTTGCATAATGTTGTATCCATTATTAGATGAATTTATGAGTTATATGTCTAGATAATCAAATTTTATTGATTATAAAATTACACATAAAATTAGTTGTCTTTTTTTTGTTGTTTTCAAGGTCGACTATCAATTTAATTTTAGTTTAACAATACTCGTTAACACCATTTGATCCTTTTTATTGAAAAGGGATTGGCTTTATAAACTTAAAATTGGCAAAGCTTTAAATTATTTTTTAAATATTTTTTTATTTTAAATCGTTCCATCATTCAAATTCAGAAATATATAAAACATAATTTTATATGATATATACATATATAATCTAATTGATATTCAGTCCATCATTTTTTTAAATTTTTTCTTCTTTTTATGTTTGTTTTCGATATTTCCACTGTTCAAATGCCTCTCCTTTTTCAGAACCTTTTTCCTTTCGGTTTTTTGTAAGCTAAAAAAAAATTAAAATGTTTAAAAAAACTTATCCATTTTCCCAACTACTCAATAAGGAGATTTATATTAAATAGACGAATTTATTTAAAAAAATAAAAATAACCTTCCAACACTTATAATATTCAACTCCGTATCTTTGACATCGACAAGAGCCATGTCCCACTCATGTTCACTACCCTTAATCGCGTAGCGTCCAAAATTTTGGTTTAAAAGTTTCATTTTTTCACATTCTTGCTTGTGCTTTATTTCTTTAGCCATCAAATCCTTAATATATATTATGCATAAGAGAAGTTTTATTTCAGAAAAACAATATTTAAGCGTGTAGAAACATTGTACTTATAAAAAATATTTAAAATTCTATGTTAATAAAAAAATTAAGCTTAACCAACCTATTACAAAATGCCCGTGAGATATATAAAAATAAATATAACCAAAAATTATATGAAAGTTTAAATTAAATAATATAAACCAATTCTGTTTTTAGGTCCATTTTGGTGGGTTCCATGATAATTTCTTTATCCATATCTTGAAACAATTGTTTGTCAATCGATCTTTCAACAATGGAATTTAAATACTAAAAAGTAAAGAGAGGGATAGAATGAAATTCATATATTAACTTAGCCTTGCATGGATATAAAAAAAAATTAAAAATATCGGTCAGAATAATTTTAATATATATATGTGCTGTTATATTTAAAAATAAATTTTTCAGGTGGGAATGGAAATAATTTAAATAACAGACCTTGTTTCTACTTTTGACTAGAAATTAATTTCAGTCATATATTTAAAATGCTTAGATCTTAACATTTTAAAAGATGTCTCAGGCTTAAATGTTAAAATGATTTAATCTAGATCTTTCTGATCCCAAAATGATAACAATGACAAATAAAAAAAACATCATTTTAAAATGATTTCAATATTTTCTAAGATAATAGCGCCAAGGACGATGAAATCTATAAGGCAGCTTCTACGTGAAATGGAGGCACTATCCCAGACTATTATTTCTTAACTATATATGGATACAAATCGCTCCTGCCCCCTGCATTCATTTAGATATAGCCGTAAATTTTTTGGATCAAGCCTGGGCATATTTATTTTTATGCTGCTAGTCCCAGTTTTAAATTGTGATCATTTTATGGTTAGGCAAGGATTATTAAATTTTATTTTAGCTGTCCTCAGGCTCAATGATGCGTTTTGTACAAAAAGAATATAAGGGTCTAGATAACATTTCTAACTAATTTATTCTCAAAAAAATTTTTTTATCACTTAGTATGTAAATTATTGATTAATAGGGTAAATGTAGTCACAATGTATTTAAGAAATATACTTAATAATGGAAGTAGTTGCAAAGAAGAAGAGAAATTAGAATACAAAGGCGAGTGGAAACTTTTAAATGTATACAAAAAGTATGAAAGATAAGAGAGAAATAGGTAATTTCTAGACTGAGGACACATCCACTATTTCTATATTAGTCTATGGAGGGGGCGGACATATTAGAGAGACCAAAGAAACTAGGGAAGAGAAAAATAGATAAATAAAATAAAAGAAACAGATGACTATAAACAAATAAATGTCTCATAAACAAAAGAGGATACCCTCTACCTCAGAAACATTACAAACTCAAAAACTATGGAAAAATTACAAAAACTAAGTTAAAAAGAGCCAAAGAAAAATTTTTAGCCCAAATAGGAAACGCAAATCACAAACTATTCCTCAAAAATGTCATTAATATCTTAACTCATATAATGGGAATGCATAGAAGTACAACGTATATGTAATTAAAAAATATGGGACGGACTGATTTAAATTTGTACATAGTCAATAAGATAAATAAAAGCGGAAGTCAGTGAAAAAATAACTTACACTTGATATGCGCCTAATTAGTCTATTAAACAATCCTAATATTTGGCTTGATGGTAAATTTAATTCTTTTTCCAAATTATCTACGGTTTTGTGTTGCAAACCTATTCCTACCAATATCGACTTTCCAACGTAAAAATATAAAAAATAATTAGAATTTAAATTGTTTTAAATATAATAAAAGGTTTTTTTAAATCGTAGTATTAAATAAGAACAGAGATTGAAAAAAAAATCCTCAAAGATGTTTTTTTAAAAATTTTTGAGCAAAAAAATCTTTGATTTTTTTTTAAAAAATTATGATTTCTTCATAAAAGATTTTTTTATAGATAAAAATTATAAAGTATTTGGAATTTTAATTAAAATTTGCTTAAGCATTCTCAAAAAAAAATTTTCATTATGAAGAGCATTTCAAACTGAATAAGATTTCATATCGCTTTCAATATAAATCATATTTTCACACCTGTTGCACCAAAGTGAGTTGCAAATCCAATAATTTGTCAGTAAAATAGAACTGAGCTATCACGGGGATCAGATCCATGATCAAATGATAATCCACCAAATTTTGCGAATACATGGTGAGCCGTTTAATGTCAGAAAGGGTAAAATGGTGGATGAGTTCTAGGTAGTTTAACGGGCCTTTTTTCAAATTAGTAAAATGACAATAAAAAAATTTTAGTATGCAAATCTAAAAGTTAACATATCTATGTTAAATTCTAAATTTTTTCAAAACAATTTGAAACTAATTATATCGAGCATTATATTATTAAAAAATTATCAAAAGAACAAATCAATTGTAATATTATTTCAACAAGAGAATAAATTATATTCAATAAATTTAGTATATATTATTATTTAACAAAAATAAAGTTAATATATAAATTTTAGCCAATATAATAACTAGTGATCTGCGTCAGGCCATTTTTCAAGCTCAGCCCGGCTCGAAATTTTTTATAAAGTTTTGCCGCCTCGGTCCAAACCCGAAATTTTTTTAAAAAATTTAACGGCTCGGCACGAATTTATTTAAATATAGAAATTAATTTTTATAATTACTCTAAATAATTATATTTTATATGGCGTCTAGTTTCTATAAATAAAATCAAATATTTTCAATATAACTAAGAAACTCATCATAAAATTTATAAATTTAGATATATTTTTAAAAAAATCCAAGGCCCAACCCGACCGGCCCGATTTTTTTTAAAGAAATAGGGTTCGAACCGAGTCTACTTTTGCTAATCTCTAATTATAACACTAATATTTTACTTTTATAAAATATTAAAGTATCTATATAAAAAAAACCTTTGACTTCGTCTGCTTCCTTAGTTGATTCTTCTCTTTCTTCATCCTTTTCTAACAAAATTACTTTGGGATTTTGCATGAGTGACAATGCAGTTTGTGGACAAAAATGGCGGAATTGAAAGGATAACAACCTTATAAAACGTCGTTTAAAGTCGCGAAAATAGTTGTTTAACCAATCGTTAGTTTTGTGGGCGCCGTTTAGACTAGAGGAAGAGATCAAACGTTTAAGCATTATGCAAGAATGTTCGCCTTTTTAAAACGTATTAATTATTAATAGGTATTTATACATTTCAATAAAGAATGTATTGCGTTAGTTAGGATGAGATTTCAGCCTCCCCCCTTGCAACAATACCTCGTTAAATATTAAAAAGTAGAACATTTATAAATCATAAATATTAATACTGAGAGGAACACAAACGGTCCTCTATAAGGTCGCTACTGTAATAGCAAGAATAGTGTGGTAGGTTTATGCCGCTATTCAAATTACAAAATAATGTAGCTATGTTATAGTTAATCCAATAAGCCTTGCTATTCTAAATAAGGTCTAAATACTCATGTACAGTAAGCGCGGAATACCGAACTGCCACTGAAGGAATAGGTAATTCACTGATAGATCTTATCTGTATAATTTAACATTATATATTTGGTTATGCATTCAGGGTATTTAGGACTAACTATAAATGAGGCAAGTCAAAGCACTTCCCTTTATTTATGAAGCGACCGTTAGTAGCATGCGTCCGCTTTAAAATATGAAACATCATAACTTGAGGAAAAAAAGTGATTCAAAATATTAAGCAAAATTTTATAATAGAATTTAAAACCTGTTAATTCGTTGGCCGTTTGCCTCAAATAAACCGGAACGAAACCGGTTCTTTTCCAAAATCTTAGAAGATCGCTAGTCAGGCCATAAGATACTCCCATATAATCTAATCTGCGAATATGTGTAAAATAAACCAAAATATTATCTTTCCTTTTCTTTTTTTTGAAAAATTCCCTCAAGACAAATATTGATGGATTATATATATCCTTGACACCCTATGAGTAAAATATCAAGGCTTACATAATATTATTGTTTAAAACCTTAATCGGGTTGTTTATTTTAAATGGGAGATCACAATAGGACGCAAATAATATTGGAAAATAAATATTATAACATTTTTCTTTTGTTTATAAGAAGGAATTGATTTATCAAAAAATATGCATTTTGCAAAAGGTGGATATAGAACAGATAATGCTCCGCATACGATATGAGGCCTATAAAATATTTTTTTTCTATTACAAAAAGTACTTATCAGTTATTACAAGAAGTGTAACTACAGGGTAAAATTTGGGGTCAGGTCCAAATATCCCCCCCCCCCTCACAATATTAAAATTATACATTCGTTTCATTTTATGTATTTTTATTTTAATAAAAAATGAATAAATTTTGCAGAATCTATATTTATTTAATAAGGTCACAAAATTGTTATGTGCTACCTGAAGATTCCTAAAATAAAAAAGGAAGAAAGTGAATAATAAAAAAAAAATGTTAAAAGAGTGAAACTAGATAAATGCATTATTGAATGGTCAAAATACTAAGGGGAAATAGGTGGAACAAATTAGGGATCGTATCCAAACCAAAAACAACTTGCAGGGAGACATAAGCACTAATAATCTTTGAAGAAATACTAAAATTTTTACAAAATCAGCAACAAATTTTTTACCAATTCAGGGCATATACCCAGATTGGATTTCGATGGAATCTAAAAATCTAATTGCTAGTCTTATAGGGGCCGATCACTACAGAAGAAGCAGAGGCAAATATATCCTTTAAACATTGGCCACAGATTGAAGAGAGCTAAAAGAACTTTTTTGGAGAAAATTCCTAATACAAAATTTATTCAAACTTAAATGATTCATACAAAGTTTTTAACTACTAAAATCCTTTACATCATTTAAGGAGCTTTTCTCGAAGATTACTCATAATAATAAGTTATTCCAAACCCACACGAGCAAATGAGATGACAATCTGAAACTCATATTATGCAAAAATGCATAGTGTAAACGAGTACCCCCATATATTAATCAGCATTACCAATGATTGGACATTCCCATCTACATCATATTGTCATTCCTACTCCCTATTATCTTCAACTTCCCAACATACTAACAAATATTAACAGAAGACATGATATTATCATCTACTCTAATCACCAATCTCCATATTCCCCTTCTGCTCACTCTCAATTACCTTCAAAGCTCCAACTTACACGTCTTCCAAACATAAATATAGATAGGCTGTTACCTCGAACTAAAGTGGAATCAATTGGTATAATAAATTAACTAAAAAGCCATTGGTATATATAGCGAACTTTTCAAAAAATTTTCCTCCCAATTATGACAAGAGTTTGGACAAGGGAACATGTTGGTCCAATTGGTTCACAACAATTTCAATTAACTTTCCTAAGGTAAAAAAAATCCTAAATATTTTAAAGGCTGGAGAGGTATTTCACTAAATTCAGTGGTATACAAAATACATATTTCAAATAGATTAAAGTCAATAATTTAACCAGATTATGTGGTCTTATTGGTCTCATTTAGAAAGAGTCATATGCCATTGAGGCCATTTTGGCACTAAAAATTGAAATTGAGAGGGTTCAAATAAGAAAGAATCAACTATTTATTGGACAATTTGATTTTATTATCCATACGAGATTGTGGGCAGCATTGGAGGAGATAAGGACATCTACTCATTTGTTAAAACTTTAAATTAGTTTATATTAAAATTATTCAGCTCAAATTTATCACGTTAGTAGGAAATCCCATAAAATTTAGGTTAAATTGGACTTGAACAAGGTTTTATTTTATCCCCGCTATAATTCAACTTCATCATTGATATTATTATTAAAAAAGTAAAAACATCTAGAAAGGAAGAAATCGCGGTGGAAGATATAAATATTTTGTCCTTTACAGATGATATTATGTCTAACTGGAACTACTATGTCCAAACTTCAATACTTAGTCAACCATATAATCATTGAATCTAGGATTTTTGGCTTACATCTAAAGGCTTGAAAACTAAGGTATTGACCTCTGCCAATACATTAACCCATGATAACTTAAAAATAGGAGATGATGATATTATAGAGGTTATCTGCATGAGATATCCTGGAGTTATCCTAGACAATAAAGGTCAAATGAAACAGGATATGATGGCTAAACTAAACAAAGCCAGATTTAAATACAGGTCATTTATGAATATATGGTCCTCAAACCAATTATCTATTCCTTTGAAGATTCGATTATTTAAAATTTTAGCCCTTTCCTCGCTTTTCTATTGAATAGAGACGTGGAATATTGCTGTTTCTCATAGTAAGAAGATGCAATCATTTATTAACAAACGCCTCGGATACTTTTATCCTTTCATATAAAAATCTCTATTGGAAATGTAATAATCTTTCAGTTTATAAGTTAGTATAATACAGTAAAATAGAATTAATGGGACATGTCCTTAAACAAGCCCCTAATAATCTTATCTATCAAGCATTCTACAAAATCTTCCCAAAAGAGACCTCCATTAAACCTTTCTAAGAATATTTGGTTTGGCAAGATTTATAAATCCTTAACAGATATGGGACTTGGCTCGACAAATAGACGTTTATTTAAGAGGATTGTGAACCTAATTTATGATCATCTAAGGATGATTGTTGATGGCGAATGTAAATTTTTTATTGTTTATAGTTATATTTTTAAACATCTTCTCCTATTACTTTTTGGACCTAATAGTTTCAGTTTATTGATCGTTAAAGATATAAATAATTATACTAAATTTAATAAACTTATATGTTAATGAAGAAAAATGGATTTGTGGAAGTAACTATTGGAGTGAATATGAAGTTGCTAAAATTTTTATATTTGTTAATCTTTTTTAATTTCTGTCTGTATTAGTATATTGATATATAAGTTTGAAAAGAATAAAGAGATGCATGTGCTGCCCCATATTAGTGATTTTCTGGTTGTAGATCTTAAGCCATCTACTTTAGATAAATCTGTGGGTTCAAGATGGTTCGAAATGTGGGCGGTTCCTAAACCTCGATTTACTACATGGTTTATAGCTGTGTAGCGTTGGTGTCGCCATTGACTAAATATATAATTAAGGCCGTGCCTATTAAATCTTTTTAGATATAATTATGGTCCTATTTGGTAACTCAATAAAATTGTTTTAATTATATTTTAATTTGATCTTATAAAAAAAAATCTAATTATAATTATAATAAACTTATTTGCTTATATTTTTATCAGTATATTTGGAAGGAGGACCTATTATATTTTACTTCTTTCACTACTATACTCATTGCTAAATACGATATAGCTTAGGTGATTTCACTCTTATATAACTATATATCTGGGTTACAAGGTTTATTGGTATCCCTGATAAAAAAAAATCAGCATAATTATATGGAGGATGGGCCTTCGTATAATTAACATACACTTATTTTGGGCAGGTCCATGACCAACGTGCTAGATAAGATAAGTATTAATAGTTTGCTTTATACAAGCATTTTTTTTAACTGCATACCAAAGACCTGGCCCGGTCAAAATAGTATTATTTTACAAATCAGAGTGGGGCTTATAAATATTTTAAAAAAAGTGGTAATTAGTAAATTGAGGGTTTTGAAAGCTAGCAAAGTGGTATTCTAAGGGATACAATAAATATTCGACCTAAAAAAAGGTATGTTTTGTGAATAAGATATGTGGGGTGGGTTAGAATCGATTAATAAACATTCGTCAGATAACGGCATCAAGCTGGTAGAATGAACTTTATTTACTTGCCCTTAAAGCGGAATTCGAAACCGGTATCAGAACCGGAATTCTCCAAACCGGGGACAAATTTAATAACCGAAACTTTATATTTTATATAAAAAAAATTAAATATATCTATTAAGCTAATTGGAAAATTGCTCAAATTTCAATTTTCCTTTTGGATCAATTACAGCCAGAATTTATTCAGAAAAACAAAAATTTTTTAAATATATGGTTGGGAAAATCCCCAAGTAGAGCTTGAAAATGAAAAAAATTTTCCCCAAATCCATGAGGGCCTAAATCTCGACCCTCTGACAGGTACCCGCTAAATATTAATTTTGAATAAGAAAAAAATGGTGGTCTTCCAAGTCTCCAGGTGCTATCTAAAATGAAATTTCTGATTCGTCAAAAAATTATAATATAAGAGCAATTAACTTAATAGGGTCGCATTCCGATAACTTAGAGAGTAAAGGCGGTAAGTGCGTTTTGGGCTTTAATTCGGTCCCAGATTCATCATCCAAAATTTTAACATTTTCCCGAATTGATTGGCGTTCTCGATTATTTAAGGATATGATTTTGGCTTCGTAAAAGCTCGTCAACATTTGAAGGGCCTTTTTGCCATAGCCCATCTTATGAAGATTAGTATAAATTTTTTAGGAAATAAATATTGTTTTTTATAAAAAAATTATGCAATGACAAAGGAATGGCATTAACTTTTCATGTTTTTTTGTCATTAATTTAAAGGAACAAATATTCCACCTAACTTCCTGTTTAAAATGTTTTTGAGCCATTATGTTAAATATTTTCGACTTATTCCATCTCTGCAAATTAATAAATTTGTTGCTAACCCGTTGATAATCGGGATGAGTTGCAATTCTAATAATACGAGCACCTGCTAGATGAGGGAAATCGTAATCTTGAAACTAATGTATATATTTTTTTTTAAATTAAAATTATTATATTTCACGAATCCTCATTTAAAAAAAGGTTTTAATATAAGAACCGATTGTTAATTGTCTATTAGAGAGTTCTAGGATAAATTAATATTTTCGTTTTTTTACCTAGTTCCAATTCTATTTTTTTTATATATTAATTAAGTTAGGACCAACAAAATCGTATCCTTAGATGATTCCATTATATAAAAAAACTCCGAAACATTCATTATTAAAGCTGTTTTTTTTTAAAAAATGGCTTTCCTATAATAAAGTTATAATCATAAAATAATGAATAGACGCAGAAATTAAGATTATTAATACAAGGTGCTGAACGAGATTTTCCTAAAAAAAATTTTATTTTAGTTTATAGCGAAGAAAAATGTTGGGCAATTTATTCTTAATTTTTAAAAAAATTTATTTTATATCAGCCGCCCGTCCTAAATTTTTCCTTATATAAAAGGAATTTTGTCTAAAATAATATTGGTCTTCTTTTAAAATTTTTTTTTATATAATATCAGAACAAACCTGTTGCGATATGTTCCAAGGTATTAAATCTCCAGAAGCTTTTTTACCTCTTGCCAAATTATCGATCACAGATTCTTTCGATAATTCACCTTCTAAGCATACCTTTGATAGTGTAAAAAAAGTTGCAAATAACGTTAGTAGATTAAACACACACGAGGGAAAGAATGAATTATCTGGCTTTCGATTAAATTTTACCAATAGCCCGCGGGTATGTATACCTATTCTTATAATAGATTGGAATTGCGGGTATTAGATATTAAAAGTGTTTTTAAGCTTGCCCGACTTGAATCGATTTTTAAAAATGACCCTATTATGATTTTAGCTAAAATAATATTATGTAGGTATAGATATTCTGCTCATAGATAGTAGAAAGGTTTGAACCTTTATTTGCCAAATCTTGAGGCTTACATAACATTATTTTGCTAAAATCTTAAACGGGTCTTTTGCAAAAATCGCCCGAATCGGGCCGCTTAAAAACACTAGATATTTGTTTATATAGCTCAGGAAACTGGTTAATCTCTAGTTTACGGGTAAAGCAACTTAGGTAAATGAAAAATTGATTGTGAACGTTCAATTTCTGATCTGTAATCGTTTTCCTCTTCAAACGAAGATAACGAACAAAATAATCGGTTACACCATACTTGTTTAAATAATATGCTAATAGTCTATATGCTTTCAATAAAACATTGGGAAAAAATCAATATTGACCTTTAAAATAGGTGACCTATATAGGTATAGCCCATATGAAAAACTATCCTTCTCTTAGGGTGACACATAGAAATCTATATTTTTTAAATGTAAACTTTACCCATAGGTGAGTTAAATAATCTTTTCGTTAAACAAATTTAAAAATTGCAATATGATACTAAATTTAAATATTTTTAATATACAATAAAAAGTGTAAAATAAAATAACAAAATATATGTATATATCGATACAGCTAAAAATGTATCTAGATATAATATAGATACGATACTTTTGTATATGTATATAATATTAACAACTCAGGTTGTGAATATTTGCTTATAAAAATAATTCCGTGTAATATATTGGGATTGTGGGGGTTCAGAATATCTGTAAAACACATAATTTGAGTAATATTTTTTTTGTTTAATAAAATTGGGATTGTGATGATTGGGACCATATGGGGTGGGTCAAACAAATTTGAAGAATAAATTCATTTTTGATATGTTAAAGCTAATCGAATATTAACAAGCATTAATTGTTTTATAATGCCTAGTTTCTTATTTGTTAAATATGGACTCTCATATATTGCATATCTACAAAAATGTTCCATAAAGTATTCAAGATCCTTTCTACAGCAATGCATTGTTTCCATATTTGATATTGGGTTCATATTTAACATACACCATTTTTCCACTTTCAACATAATTCCAAATACCTTCTTCCCATATGTGGAACTTTTCTTTTATTTTTAAAAGGTTGTTACATATTCAATATATAACTAGTTCTAAACACCATAAGCAATTAGAATCTCAATCAACTCACTTCAAATTTGATCCAAAATATTTTATAGGAAATTTCTGTAGACAGGGGGTAAAACTGACACATTCAAACAAACTCGTTACTCGCTAACAATTTATTAGTTTTAAAAGGTTCAAAATTGTATTTTAAAAAAAAAAGAAAAATCGTAAAACCTGTACAACACATAATATTTCTGGCAAACTAGGCTTGGCCGGATCGTAAGGACCTAGCAAACAGAATATTTGGTGAGCAGGAGCATCTGATAGCATTTGTAAATCGTTCGGGGAATTCTGTAACCATTTTTTAAATAATATTATTAAAATAATGACATTATGCATTTTTTAAATAAAATTGATCACATATAAAAAACATAACCTCGTTTTTGAAATAATTTAACAGTGTAGTAACTGGGTAAGTATGTAAAAAAAAGAAACACGTGGCCCACAGTAAAATGGCGATTAATAAGTAGCTATCTTTATTAAAATGACGACTCGTCGTGAGGCATTTGTATAATTCATAAATACATTTATAAAAAAAATAATGACACAATTCAAATTTATTTATTATAATTAGTAGGGCTGTTCCAATATTAAATATAGGATGGTGACAGATATTTCGCGCTTTTGAAAAATACAAGATGATCGATATTTTAATAAATCGATCCTGGTAAGAGATTTTTATTGTTTTGGGTTATTTTATGATTGTATATAAAATTATTTTTTATTTTATACATGATTTCATAATAATATACTAATAAAAGGAATTTAAAATTTTAATTTATTTGTGATGTTTAAAAAAAAATTGAATTATTTTATAAGATAACGTAGCTAAAAATTTGGTATAATTTTTTGTTAAATTTATCTGCAACAAGAAAAGGGTTTAAACATAGATTTTAGAAAAAGCTTACTTCAAGATTTTAGCCAAAATAAAATTACCCGAGTATTGAAATTTTGCTCAAAGATGACAAAAGGGTTTGTCTCTTGGCGAAATTTCGAAGCTTAGGTAAGGTAACATTATGTCAGCTCATAAATTAGCCATTTATAAAAATCAAATCAATAGAGCCGTGCAAAACTACATTCTATAAACACTCCTCATATTTTAAATAAGATGATTAACTCTTGGAGATTAAAAAATACAAATCAAACTTAATCATTAGTGAAAATCAATTGATTTTTCATTAGGAAATATTAATCTTTTTATGACATTGGTTCAAAGATAGTAAATAAAAATCAATATAAATATCGGACCGGTTATCATTTCGGTTTTATAGTAATATCCGGAAATATCGATTCCGTGAAAAATTTATGGATCGGCACAGCCCAATTAATTAGTGGTGTGAAATGATAGTAAAGAAGAATTATTTGATATATAGTATCACTAAATTATAACCGTTCAAATTAAAAGGCAAAAGCCTAATAATAAGTAGAAGCTCGTGAATGTATATTTATTTTTTGTTAAAAAAATAAATAATTAATTCTACCTTATAATGTGACGCCACGTATATACCAACCAATTTTTGTAAAAATGCCTCGGAGGCCATGTGAAATGAGAATAGCGTGTCTCTATTTATCATGTATAATTCGCACATATCGGGTGGTGGACATATGTATCTAATCATCGTAAATTATAATAATCCTTTTAATAAATTTATCATATTAAACTTATAGAATACATAATCAATCAACCATCCCAATGATGGTGTATTAAGAAAAAAAAAGAAGATTAAA
Source organism: Gordionus sp. m RMFG-2023 (assembly GCF_954871325.1). NCBI lineage: Eukaryota > Metazoa > Nematomorpha > Gordioida > Chordodea > Parachordodidae > Gordionus > Gordionus sp. m RMFG-2023. Next base: position 9,524,662 of record NC_088775.1, on the reverse strand, counting down.
CTTATTTTATTTTTAAAGAGTACAACATTTAAATTCTAATTTAACATATACCAACTCCCTCCCCCTAATCTTCTTCTTTAGTCATATTTTAAACTACTTTCTATCTCTTTCTTTCTTAAATAATCTAAAAATATATTTAGTATTTACCCATTGTTATTTCGCTCGGATAAATTGGAAGCCCCCTGTTTAGTCTCTGGAGCAAACTTATTAGACAAGCATAATACATCGTTGAGCCAGATTTCCACATCGTCCCCCTGGCCATATCTTATAGACTCGGACAGCTTTAATTCGTGAAAAGAGTTGAGGGAATTGTCGCTATTGGCTATGGGATTTGGTAAGGACGATTTTGCAAATTTTTGACGCAATTGTTTGAAAAGTTTAAGGGATAAGGATCGGCCCGTGCCTTCATAACTTTAATTAATTTTGTATATGCGATAAGAAAATAAACGGGGTTTACGCATGAGCACTTATTTTTTGAAAAAGATATAAGAAAGATAAAATTAGGTAAAATAAAGATTTTGATTAGATAAGTACTCCTCTTCTGGAAGATAATATTTTTAAAAAATAAGAAATGCTGTATTATTTTTAGAGTCGCACGGTTCTTGAGATCGGCGTAGATTTATCAGCGTTCTAATCCATTTCCTAATATATATTTTTTATGAGAAGTGAGGTTAAGTCTTTTCCACCCGCAGATACAAATATAATAAACTAAAAAATATTTGAGAATAACATTCCCAACAACATTATAAAAAATTACCCACTAACGGTTGAAGACATAAAGCAGATGTAAGGGCCGAGCATTTTTTTCACGGTAGGTAGTGGAATGGCAGCGGCTTCATCTATCACCAATAATTCGCATTGTCCTAATTTTTCGCTCTCGTTTGGTGATACATACTTAAATCATAATTAAAAATATAGATGAAGGATTTAAGGAATATGAAGAAAAAAAATAAAAAATATTATTCTTTATATATAGGAAGAAAGAAAAAAATACTTGGATAGTTTGCCTGTGCCGTTTGAACACGTTTATCCGAATCACATTTTTGTTGTGCTCCGAATTACTGGATCTAATTGTTTCATAATCTATGTGTTCCTGAAGCATTGATTTAAAAAAATTAATTAAATACAATATTTTTTTATTTGATTCCTGGCAGCTAAAATAGAAAAAAAAGTTAATTTTGAATTGATCTAACTCCTTATATTTATTCGTAAACTTGAAATAATTTTTCTCTCTTTTTGGAGTCGTCAGACCCACAAATAGAAATACTAAAATTAAATTTAGATCCAAATATGCGAATTAATTAAGTTATCAAAGGAATATTGATATGTTTATACCTCTATTTATTTTTTTCAAATAAAAATAACTATAAATATTTTAAAAAAATGTCACAAAGATGAGACTAGTTTTATTAATGCCCAAAATATTATATGGGTGGGATTAAGTCAATGATGATACCCATCCCTCCTATCCTTTATTATTTTCTACACCCTTCTAATACAAAATTTGAAAAAAACGTATTCCCAATCAAAACTAAACCCCATACCCTTATTCAATTTCAATGACGATCTCGTGTAATACTCCCAGGGTGGTAGAAGCCCCTAATTATATGTTTGGTATATTAGGGGCGGAATGTAATTCATAAATATTATTATCATTTTTAATATATTCATTTATCATTTATAATTAATATGGGAATAAAAGGTTTTAAAATTTTAATGAAATCGCGTGTTAAATTTTTTGAAATTTTCCAGAATTATATTTTGGGGGCATGTTTTTATTTTTATAATAAAAATAAGCTTATTATTTCTTTTTCGATAGGTTTCAAAAGTTTACGAATCGAATTTTTTGATATTTTGGACACCGCCTAATGTAGGCTTAAAATAAGTTATTTTATTTATGACAATTAATTAACACTTTTGAGTATCGGCCAAAATTTAAAATATCAGCTGATACCAAAACTTATATGTTTAATGATCATAATATTCATTAGGGTAAAAAAATTGAAAAGGATTAAAGCTAATAAATAATTTAAGTATTTGAAAATTACATTATATGAATAATAGAAAAAAATGTTGCTTGAATCAGTTGAATCAGATTAAAAAATAAATAATGTTTTGTGGTAAATACCTCGTAGGATAATGCCACAAAACCTTTCAAAAGGAATTCAAAGAGCGTTTTTAAATTTTCCGGATTTGGGGATGTGACGAATATGTTGGAATACCTTTATTTAAAAAAAATATATATATGTTATATATATATAGCAAAAGTCAACTAACCCTGTTTAACTTCTCCACCCGAAAAAAAAATAACCAAAAAAAGAGCCAACGGCATTCAGATCGAATTTGGTCATATTGGAATCTAATTATTTTATTAACCAAATAGTTACCGGTTAGGTTTGATATAAACCGATATTCGCGAAATAAAATAACTAGACTTTATTAGGTTTCTAAGGCTAATCTGAGTGCAGCCAACCGCTTTTTAGGGAATTTTTTTAGGAAATATGGAGCGGAGCGGTTTATGAGCTTCACTAATTATATTTAAATATAGGTTACATAAGATGCCGAGGGGTGATAAATTTTAAGGGATAAAAATAAAAGGTATATATCGCAGAAATTATAAATTAAAAGATTCTAAAATCTACCATTTTTTAAAAACATATTTACTTATGGTAAAATAAAAAAGGCATATAAAATCCAAAATAATTTTAAAAAACATAAAATTTATTTACACGAACGAACCATATTAAATATTTTAGCCATCTTAAATTGGAGTGTGGGGGAGGTATGGGAGGGGGGAAGGGGTATTGTCATTTTTATTCTTTATTTTACCCATAAGCGATAGCGGTGGCGATGGATAGACCCAAGCAGGCCGATTTACCCCTACCCCTAGACGCGGTAAGACAAATCGTGCTTTTGATAACTTTTTCGGATACTATATCTACAAATTTTAGCAACGCTTTTGCCTGAAAAAAAAAATTTGTTTTAATTAATTTTTAAAAAAATTTACTATCATTTTAAATTAAATATTTTTAAAATCATATTTTTAAAAAAATTAATATATATGAAAATTAAATTCCAATTCATGAATAAATGAACCATTTTTTATTTTAGGATAATAGCTCAACTCAAGGAATGTTCAACTGAAGGAGGTTTTTTTAATTGGATGAATTATATTTAAAATTAAACAAGTATCTGACGTATAAGGAGTAGTAGGATTAAAGGTTAGATATGGGTTAGGGTTAATTAAATGGTTGAGAAATAAGGGTTATGGTTAAGAAATATTTTTTTTTTAAAAATGGTTTTTAATAATCATATCATTTTTTATTATAAACACTCCTCATTACAGAACAACGAACCTGATCTAAAGTTTTGGTAAGCTTCAATATGGGCCCAGTAGTTTGAACATCTTGAAAAGACTCCACTAGATTTTTTAATTCGATTTGATTCATCGGTAAATTTTCTTCCTTTTATATAAGAAAAATAATGAGCAAATTGATTGGCCATAATAAATTCTACACTCAATATTTTTAAGTAATGTCACGCGTCAATTCAAATCATATTGAAAATTAGGGTGTCAAACCGTTAAAAGTATTATGGATAGGTTTTTTTAAGTTTACAATTTTAAAACGTTTAATTTTATTTCGTTGATTATGATAAAAATTTAGATCTGTCTGTTCCGCTTTCAAAAAATTAATAAAGGTTTCTTTTTGATTTCGTTCCGATTGGTATAAATTTAAAATTTTTTAAATTAATCATAATATACATTTTTTTTTAAATATTGACTCCCTACTAATCGAATATATTTTTTTATATATAAAATGAATAAGAAAATAATTAATTAAGTAGCATAATAATAACCAACAAACATACAATCAACAGTATATCTATACATGGGCAATTAGGCCCCGCCGAATTAACCTAAATTTTTTTTGGTTTTCTTTTTAAATATTGTTTTATTTATTTTTTTATAGATATGGAATATAATTTTTAAATATTTATAATAAAAAAAATTTATCGAAAATTTTTATTTAAATTTAAAAATAAAGATTTTAAATATATATATATTAGAGACCTGCAGACCCGGGATGGGTACACGGGTCAGGCCGTATTTTAATTTTTAAATATACCCGGGCCGTGCCTAAAATTTTCTTTTTTAAAAAAAATACTCGGGCCGGGCCGCATATTTTAAAGCCGAATATTTTACGTGGTCATTATTAGTTATAAAAATTAAAAATAAATGGCCGAAAAAATTTTTATTTAAAAAAATCTTAGCTGGGCCAGGTTGAGCAAATGATACCTCTGCAGGTCTCTGATATATATTTTTTTTTAAATAAATTGAATTAGAACGAATTAATGATATAATATTCTATTTTCATAATAAAAAACCATAGTTAATCATTTTAAGGTAAAAAATTTTTTTAAAAACCATTATGAACTGACGGTTTAGGATGTATTTATAAATATTATCTAATATTGAGATTTTCTTCTAAAGGTTGGGCATGGTTAGGCATACTCAAACGTATCGAATAATAAATTATTCATATTCGATTTATAAATCGAATAATTCATTATTCGAATTTTTACGTTTAATCGAATTTACTATTCTTATTTGATATTAGAATAAATATGAATAGTTTATTATTTGACATTGGAATAAATACGAATAATTTATTATTCGAATTCGGAATATTAGATTTAAAATACCCAGACTTAAATACATTTAATTTTAATGAAGATGTAAAAAAACGGTAAAGTAAAAAAAAAAATTATAATAATAATTTAAAACCTGAGGTTTAGGAGGCAACTTTTCTATGTTGATAATGTTTGATGATATGGGTATTATATTAAGCTTGTCATCTAATACCAAGCATCTTTTACATGTGGTCAATGACAATAAAAATCTGACGACAAAATGAATAAATTATTTTTAAAAAAATTGAATTATAAATGATTGATGCGCTATAAACTTTCGAGCCTTATAGTACGGCCATTTTAAAGCTGCGTTGAATCGCAAATAATAAAAATTTTTCAACTGATATAGTTTAAATTAGCGCGATTTTATCGTTGCGTCAAATATCATATCGCAAAAAATGGGGAATAAGTTTGTGATTTTATTCCATATCGCCTCAATTTTAAACAAGATTGAGTATCCTTTTTTTAAAATATTGAGAATAAGCACTATTAATGAAGGTGAAATATGGGGCCAGAAACAGCCAATGACTCACTTTTCGTGAGGAATAAAGTGTAGCAAGAGTCAAAATTTGTGTTAGAGAATTACATGCGTTCATAAAATAAAGAAGTTAAATTTTGAATAATAGTATTTTATTATTAAAAAAAAATGGTTATTTTTTTTAAATGATGGGTGGTAGTGAGTGGCCTTGCAGTCATGTGAAGCTAAGGGTTGGTGGTTCGAGTTTCGATTACTGGCGAGGCCCCATTTTTCGTTATTTTTTTCAACCAATTCGAGCAAGGTAGATTAAATAGCCTAAATCGATTTAAAGTTTTGACGATTAATTAAAATAATTAAAAACAAATAAATTCTTTCAAAGAAGCAAAATAATTATTTATAGAATAAATCAATCAAAATATCATGGGATTAGATTATAAACATTCATCTAGGAGTATATATTGCAATGCTGATAAAGCGATTTTTGCATTCTATTTCATATTTGTTATATTTTTTAAAATAATTTAGCTTCTATTAAATTTAGAAATTTAATTATATTCAAATTTATCGTTTGAAAATAAGTAAACAAGCAATTTAAATTGAATAAACTATAACAAGAAAAAATTATGAAATTGGATTATTATTATAAAGTTTGACCAATTTAATAATTCCCATATATAATTAAAATTTTACATATTAAATATTCATTGAGTAAATATTTTTAGATTGCGATGGGGGGGGGGGGCATTCTGATTCATAATCATACTCTATAGTTATGACACTGAGCCCATAGGTCATCTACATTTTAAAAATTTTATTCAAATTTCTATATTAAGCTTTGATATTTCAAACACACATTAAGTTAACCATAAAATAATTATAAATGTAGAAAATTTAAAGGTTCAATATTAAATAAAAAATTCATGAGAATTTTTGTAAGGAGTTTTAAAATTATAGCAAATTTTCCTTAAACATTATAATATAAAATTATTTTCAAATAATAAAGTTTAGTTTATTATTTTAAAATTGTTCTAGATATTATGCTATATTTTAATATAAATAAAGATAATTACATTTTTTTTAAATAATTCCATATATGTTTCCATCTTAAAATCATTCAATAAAAAATACATAAAACTTTGTCGATAAATGTTTAGATAATAGGAGGCTACTGAAAAAACAGGTCAAATATTTTCAGGTTTTGTTTGGTAACAATTTAAAAAGTATAAATAAGTATTAAAAAATGGAATGTTTTTTTATAAAAGTAATAAATCTTCCAATATATGTATTTACCTTTCATTAAATCTTGATATAATATTTTTATGAGCTTCAGTTTTATATCGTGAATGTATGTCCTAAAATTAATTTAATATTTAAAATTGTGAAACATTTTAAAGCAATATATTTATACTAACTGATTAGATTAAATACACCTTATGAATTAAAAAATGTCAAAAAAAAATAATACCATAGTCATATTGCACAATTGGTTTAGAGATAATATATTATTTAAGAGAAATATAACTAATCCACCCCCTTCAACTGTTTCAATTGTTTGAGCCAAAATATTTGGTGTTAATGCTTCAAAATCCTAAAATATATTAAAACAATCATTTATAATCAATATAAAACCTGCAGTAGGCAAATGCCATATGTGTTACCTAATATATTTTTGGTCTCTGAATAATAACAATAACGTATATTCGTGGAAGATATAAAAAATTCGAATGGATCATCTTCATTAATATCCATATTTCCATTTTTTATTTGTTTTTTTAATTGTTTCATCCTCTTTTTTCTATGACTAAAATTTATAATAGTTATGGTATCTTAAATGCTAATAAACCTGCTAAAGCCTAATTCTTTTTTGTAGCACCACAACACATTAGGTCTAGATTTAACTACAGCTTTTGATAATATGTGATGTAAGATGACAACCTGTATAAATAAAGATTCTAGTAAATTAGCCTATATATAAACTTGATCCCTCGCTTTCTCACCAACTATAAAAAAAAGGCTCCTGTGTCCGAGAGTAACGCCGTTTTCAATAAGATTTCTTATGCGATTGTCGATTTTTTTCCTCATGTTTTAGGGTAAAATATTATGAATGAATGATGATGAGTTTAAAATGCATTTTTTGTTTGCTAACCTCTGACTGGTATATGATAAAAATATATCATAGTAATAATAAAAATTACAAATCGTTAAATTAGCCCATACAGTTTTTTTTAATAAGTATTATTTAATATTAATCCTAAGCATATTATCATTTCATATTTTCCTTTACTATATTGGTGATTAATAATTATAATTTATAATATGCACATAGAAAGAAGAGTTCCAATTTTAGTAATATTATTAGAATATACTTTTTAATACCGTGTTACATTATTACTTCATACAATAAATACCTCCGTTACTATCATATTATTGAAAACAGGGTGTTGGGATTCGAAATCCTATGTATCAAAGTGAATGTCAAACGAAAAACATACATGGTCTAATTCGTGGAATAAAATAATAATGGCTATTAACAAATTGCCTAGTTTCAACTTAATAAATAGAGATAGTTGAGCGAACTATAATATGATTCGAAATATGCCAATATAATTGACATTCGGAAATGGTAACATAAAATTATTTAGTCACCATCAAATTTAAATTTGAGTTATAAGATACCGAAAAATAAAATAAAAATGCAAAATAAAAGAAAGTAAAATTGAAATAAGATGAAATTGAAATTAAAGCGAAATTAAAGAGAAAAAACTATAAATGAAATAGAAACAAAATTAAAAAAAGCAAAATCAAAATAATTATTGAAATAAAGAAGAGTAAAAACAAAATTAAAAAAAGTAAAATAGAAAAAAAACACCGAATTAATCCAAATAAAAACCCTATTCCGATGTAAAATCTTCGGGAAATATATAAATATTCCGGAATAATATCCGACAAAAAATTTAAAATATTCCCAAATAAATTTTTTTAAGTAGAGAGAAAGAATATGTATAAGAATCATATTATCAGTATATATGTATATATGTATCTATATAAAATTTAAGAAGAAGGAACTGTTGTTTGACAATTATAATAAGTAATATGTATATGGAACGAAGAATTCTATTTTTGGTAATATAATTTTATAATATTTTATGATATCTTTTGTATCTATAAGTTAACTTTGCAGTAAGGGAAAAAATTTACTTACCAAATTAGTTTAAAATTACTATATCTAATACACCCCAGAGTGTTTAATAATACACAACACACATAATTAATTATAAGTAAACACCAAAATTAAACTAAACTATCAAAATCTTATTACAGATAAAACAAAAATTATGAGCAAATTAACAATTTAATTATGTTGGAATGATTTTAAATATGATATATAATATTCAGGGCCTTAACTACAAAGAGCATTTGGGATCTCGGTCCTCAAATAATGCACTCTCATCCCTAATATTGCATATTCTTTTTGATCCTTTTTATAAACTTAATAGTGAATTGAATTATGATCGGAGTCATTTTATTTTATTTTGTTGTATACATTTTTTTGTAACAACGGTGCACTATTTAACTTTAAATTATATAATTTGTAAGACTCAGAATGAGTCTTATATTCTTTTATCTTGGAGAATTATTTTTTATTAATATGATATAACATAAAAAGACCGATTTTTGGAATGTTATAACTTACAAACTTCATTTTTTTCTATTTCACCATTAATATTATTCGACATTTTGTGAATTTTGGATTTCAAATAATACAACTCTTCGAATAAAACAACAATATTAATTTAGCGGACAACCATTCATTACATAATTTACCCTTTAATATTAAGTGAATTATCAATAATACATAAATTAGTCATTTACTAATTATAATTCTTATTTTCTTTATTATCTGCATTTGCCATAAAAACGACAAAAGGGGATCGAAATATGCACTTTCCGGTCAAATCTGATCGATATATGCAATTTCTGCTCAAAATATGGCACAAAATATTTGCTCCTTCCCTTTCCTACTCCTTTAATAAAAATATTTTAGTTTTAGCTTAACCCAGTGGCGTAGCTACGGGCGTGGTTTTCGGGTTTGGACCCCTCCCAGAGCAAAATTTTTTTTTAGATTATACGTTCAAAAGACTTAAAAGATACTTTATATCAAATAAATACGATTAATATATATATTTTTTGGTTTTGATGTTTGTGAAAGGATATTATATTACTATTGAAATTATTCTGGGTAGTATTATTATAAAGTCATTGAGAATAATCTACGATGCAATATATTTATTAAATATTATCGAAGATATGGTTATTGATTTTATAAATAAATCCGGCCGAATGCCGGGCAAAAGGGCCGAAAGCCCGTTAAAGGGGTCTGGGGCTTCGCCCCCAGGCTTTTATATGTATGGACCCCCTCTAAGGAAAATTTCTAGCTACGCCACTGGCTTAACCCTTCATAGAGCTAGTAAAAAAAATAACAGGAAAATATCGTTGGGTCTATTTATCGCTCGGCTGAAAATATCGCTCGGCTAGAAAATATCGCTCGGCTAACCACATAATAAATCATTTATTACTAAATATCGCTCGGCTAACCACATAATAAATCATTTATTATTAAATATCGCTCGACTAGAAAATATCGCTCGGCTAACCACATAATAAATCATTTATTATTAAATATCGCTCGACTAGAAAATATCGCTCGGCTAACCACATAATAAATCATTTATTATTTAAATTACGCTCGGCTAATTACATAATAAATTTTTTATTACTAAATATCGCTCGGCTTATATTTATGTATTAAATTTCCAAACATTTTCCAGTGGGTTTTCACTTTCCTAATATTAATTAAGAATTAATTAGTTTATAAATAAGATAAAGGTTTGGACAGGTGTAAAAAATTATCTATTAGATATTTTAGCTTCAATACTTTTATAAAATTAAAATTGCTCATAACATTTTTTATTTATTAAAGTAAATGAAATAATATTCTATCCGCTAGATGGCGTCTTTAAATTTTTTATTATAAAATTTAAAAATAATATTTTTGAATGTGTTTAATAAATTTCGCCATATTCTATTAAATATTTTTAATTTTTTATTATAAAATATAAAAATATTATTTTTGAATGTGTTTAATAAATTTCGCCATATTCTATTAAATATTTTTAATTTTTTTATTATAAAATATAAAAATAATATTTTTGAATGCGTTTAATAAATTTTGCCTTATTGTATTAAGAAATTATATAGGATAATCATAATTATCCAATATTTCTAGAATATCGAATATATTTCATCAATATATATCAGAGTTGTAAACCCCCCTTCTAAAAAAATGGGTTCGGGTGAGAGTTCAGTGATAAATCTCTGAATCCGTTCAGGGTAGTATTGTTAAATAGTCGAGTTTTATTGACCCTGAACTCGAGCCGTAGTCGTAAAAAACGGCTCAGACTAGTGCGGCTCAATAAGCCGTTTGAGCCGAATCTAAATTTAAAAATATTTTATATATTATCAAATTTATAAAGAATTATACAAACTATTATTTTATATATATGATCACCAGAGTTGTTAAAATACACTTTTTAAATGGATCTAGATGCAAATCCACCCATTTTTTAAGTTTTAAATTAATAGGGGAAAATAAATCCTTGAAAAAAAAACCATAAAAAAATTCCCGAATAATTTTTGTTTAAATTTTCAAAAATAACCCTGCCGCTAAAATAACGGAAATATTTCTAAAAAATTATATTCAGTATTTTCTGAAAGTTGAGTATTTATTTACGACGTTTGAGGATTTTTTTAGCATTATTTCTGTTTTAATTCTAAGCGATATAGGGCAATCTCAAAATATGAGAATTGATAAATCGGTTGGTAGCTTTGATACTTTATAATTTAGTAGATAGCATAAAAAGTATAGATTTGTGACATCTTGGAAAGAAAACATGATAGATTTTTATAGAAATAGATGAAAATTATGATTTCAACTTTTGAAAAAAAAGATGGAAACAAATTATTTTTATTATTTAATTTCTTTTGGGGAAAAAAAGGAAAGGGAGGGAAATACAATTGAAAGTTATGCTATTATGAGAAAAAAAAATATGTAAAAAAAGGAAGTTATTAATATTAAAAAAAATAAAACTCAAATTTTAAGATGCCAGCCAGGCGGCAAAAGGATTCAAAAAGTATTAATAGTTAAAAATTAAAATAACATAATATCAATCACAATTCACTTCAAAATAATCATTTATTACACATCATAAATTTTTTTTTCGAATTCATATTCACAATCACAATTCACTTCAAAATATAATCATTCATTTATTACATATCATCAATTTTTTTTCGAATTCATATTCACAATGGAGGATGCTATATTAAGGTTAATATTCATTTATTCTTCATATTTTCTTTATCTATGAAATGATTCACAAAATATAGTCAATTATTTTATTATGGTTTTAATTTTTATTCAAATAAAGATACATAGGTTGTTACATGCTGTGACCCTATTAAAAAAGTATTCGAGTTTATTTGCAAAAAATATCTGAACCAGGTTGGGATTCAGGTTCGGTGCCCAGAAAAAACTTAATTTAGTTAAAATAACAGTACAAATTTTTTATTAAAATTAATCTTATATTTAGTTTAAGAATTCACCGTAAAAATATTTATCATTTGGAGTTCTGGTGACCATCATTTAAAAAAACAATATGGAACTATATAATATCATTGTAGGGCCATAATTTAATAAAATTTGACAAATCGCTGTTTTTATTAGGAAATTAGACTGGTAGGGTAGTTTTTGAATTGTTTTAAAAAATATTAATATAAATATTAATTTTACCCAATGTTGTGTGCCGACTCTGAATATTCGCACAAGGGTTCAGACAGAGTACTCACATTTTCATACATCCAAATTGGAAATCAAAGATTTTGGCAATTTTATTTGATATCAAGAAATTTTATTTAGTCAATTTTAATAAAACCTTGATATGGTTACATTTTATAAAAATCTTATTTGATTTAGGGTTATTTTCGTTCTTTTTATTTACTCAAGATTCAATACTTGAAAAAAAATTAATTTTTTCTTTTTTTGCAGATTAAAAAGAGATCCAGCTATGGCCTTAATAGAAAAAAATAAATTAAGAGAGCCACAACCAATAACGTTAAAGAAAATATCAAAAGATTCTATAAGTGAAAAAATTATACAAATGGCGCAATCTCCAATATTAGAAAATTATATTCCGCAGGAAATTGAATCTGATGGTAATTGCTTTTACCGGGCGGTTTCAATGTCTTTATATAAAACACAAACACATCATATTTTTTTAAGACTGATAACGGCAATAGAAATAATTATGAATCCTCAATATTATGATAAAAACCATCCTGATTTTTTCCAAAACTATAAAATTAATCCAAATATATGGGTGAATGAGTATTATGAGATACTCGATTCGGCTCTAAATATAAATGTTTGGGCTGAGCAAATTCATATATGTGCATTAAGCGCTGCTCTTGGCAAACCAATTCACGTATTTTGCCCATCAAATTCATTAAAGGCTTTTACCGATATCCTTTATGGCAGGGGTGTAAGCCAGAGTTTAAAGCCTCATATTTTAATCATGTGGACATCTACCATATGTCCAGATGATATATTTAATATTAGAATCAATCACTTTGTATCTCTCATACCAAATAATTATATTAATACATTAACAAAAAACCCCAACTGTCCAACAATATCATAAAAGATTTATCATTTTCGATAGAAAATATTCTAAAAAAACCATGTAGCGAAGATATCCGATTAAAATCTTTACCTTTTTTTTTAAACAATATTATAGCCGAAGGAGGTCATCCAAACTATGGGTTTTTTTTAAACATTGTAAAATCCATAAAAATTTTGCTTTCTCCCAATAATATATTGCACGAAATACCTTTAGGTATAAAATATAATATGTATTTTTTAATTTCTAATAATAATTTTACAAATTATAAGAATAAAAATTTATATATAGATGATTGTGGGCCATGGACAGGCTCAAAATCAAGTTCAAGAAAATTATATTATAATATATATAATGATATTGTTCAAGGTCCGTATATTTTTAAAGATGGCCTATTTAGGCAGGACACTCATCTAGGTGGTTCTAGAATTTTTAAAAAAATAGAACCTCAACCTTTAACCAAAAATATAATTGTTCTTTATAAATACTATAGTATTTTAAAGAGAAGTAAAGAGTATAAACGTCGAATTTTAAAAATTAATTTTATTGAAAAGCCTAATTACGATTTCAAAGATATATATTTAGTTGAATATATAGGACAATGGCCAGGTCCCGCTTGCCATGGGAATTCCAAAAAGATTGTAAATCCTTATGTACGGACTTCAAATCAGTTATTATCAAACATTAGAAATCAAATAATGGACAATCAAACATGTCGCAATATTTATAATAATTATATATTTCAAAAAGACCCAATTAAACCAAAAAATTTAAAACAAATTTATAACTTAAATTATAAACTTAAAAAAGATACAAAAGTACCTCTAAATTTTGCGGATAATATTTTACAAATTACTAATGATCTACATATTTCGCCATTTATCCAATCAATAATTCACATCAAAGAGAAAACACCATCGATAATTTGTTATACTCATTTTATTATTAAAACTATTAAGTTTTTGTCAAACCAATCTGACTTCTGTATATTAGGCGTTGATAAAACATTTAATTTGGGTGATCTATACCTAACTGCTATAGTTTTTAAACATATAGCAGTTAAGAGATATAAAACAGATGAATCCCCTATATTTTTAGGACCAATATATTTGCATGGAGATTCTGATATGACCACTTATCATACTTTTTTCTCTCATTTGCATTCTGTATTTTTAAAAAATAAAATAAATATTAAAAATATCATATTTGGTAGTGACCAAGAAAAGGCTATAGTAAAACCTATTCAGGAAATATTTAAATTTAATACTCATTTAATATGCACACGTCATTTAAAAGACAATATAAGAAAATATTTGTCGGAAAAACAAGGTGTAAATGCTGTTATGTCTAAAAAAATTATACAGGATATTTTTTCTTTTAATGGGATTTTATTTTCTCGGAATGACCAAATATATAATGAAAAATTAAACGATTTATACAATTATTGTAATAATGAAAATTTAAATATTTTTTTGCCATATATAAAAAATAAATTTCAAAAAGTAATTTATGAACATGTTTACATTCCCCTAAAAAATAAAATAATAAATTGTTTATGGACAAATAACAACTGCGAATCTATGAACCATGTTTTAAAATCATATATAAACTGGAAACAACGTCCTTTAAAAGAATTAATCGAAAAAATTAAGGATATCACAATGTTACAAGAAAAAGAATTTGAAAGATCCTTCTCAGGAAAAGGAGAATATTTTTTAAATAATGAATATCGCAATTATTTAATACCCGAATCGATAGAAAGTCATGATACATTAAATAATTTACTTAATAGTCAAAGCAAAGATAAATTACATTCATTAGATAAAACTTTATCTGTTTTAAAACCAAAAGGCTCAAAAAAACCACATCAGCGACGTAGAATTAAAGCAGAAAGGACTCGATAAAATATTTTTTATAAATTTTAATTCCTTATTTTTCCCCAATTTTCCCCTGCTCATAATCTATTTCATCAATATATATAATTTTATTATCCTAAATGTATATTTAAATCTTCTCTGCCGAACAAATTATATTTTATGAACGCAATAATTATATTATAATAACATTATATATCAATTTGGTAAAAATAATTATGATTTATATATGAATGAATAAAATGAATTACCATCGTTATTAATTTATCTGATTAATAAAAATTGCAAAATTTAAAAAAGACTACTAATTTTTTACCAAAATATAGATAATGCTATAAAAAAAATCATAAATATTTTAGTCATCATGATAGAATATGGCGAAATTTATTAAACACATTCAAAAATATTATTTTTAAATTTTATAATAAAAAATTTAAAGACGCCATCTAGCGGATAGAATATTATTTCATTTACTTTAATAAATAAAAAATGTTATGAGCAATTTTAATTTTATAAAAGTATTGAAGCTAAAATATCTAATAGATAATTTTTTACACCTGTCCAAACCTTTATCTTATTTATAAACTAATTAATTCTTAATTAATATTAGGAAAGTGAAAACCCACTGGAAAATGTTTGGAAATTTAATACATAAATATAAGCCGAGCGATATTTAGTAATAAAAAATTTATTATGTAATTAGCCGAGCGTAATTTAAATAATAAATGATTTATTATGTGGTTAGCCGAGCCATATTTCCCAATCGAGCGATATTTAGTAATAAATGATTTATTATGTGGTTAGCCGAGCGATATTTTCTAGTCGAGCGATATTTAATAATAAATGATTTATTATGTGGTTAGCCGAGCGATATTTAGTAATAAATGATTTATTATGTGGTTAGCCGAGCGATATTTTCTAGCCGAGCGATATTTTCAGCCGAGCGATAAATAGACCCACCCGGAAAATATAGGTGGGGTTCCCGCGGGCCCTAATTTAAATACGCCATATCTTAAAAATAAATTATTTGTAGCTTTCATATTTTAAACATGTATAAAATAAACCCTAATAAAGTTACTTAAACTATTACCTTATGATTTTATTGTTATTTTATAGTTTTATGACAGCTTTTAAAGATCGAAGGTATAGAATATTTATTCTAGGTTAAAAAAAATAAAATAATGTAATTTTTAATTAATAAAAATGTGTTTATTTATCGGTATGACTAAATACTGTCTTGCTAAACTGTCTTGCTAAAAAGCAATTAATCATAATTAATCATAATTTGATGATATAATATCTTTTAAAAAAAATTTTCAAAAACATTTTTTTTATTTTACATAAATCAATTTTTAATTAATTAACAAATTGATAATAAATATCAAATAATTTAAAATTCTAATTTAACCTAATTTTATTGGAAAAAAAATATATTTACTAGCTTATTACAACTTATATTTTATTTTTCAATTACAAAATTTAACAAATTTATATCCATAAGAGGGCGTTAAATACATAAATATGAAAATATATTCTTAGGAAACCAGAATAAATATTGGATAGCGCTTTTTTTGTATTTGGGTGTAAATACATGTGAAAAACCTAAAAAAATTTTAAAAAATAGAGGTTTCTTTGAGATTTAATTAATGAGTAGGTTTAGAAGCGAAAAATAGTAGAAAGTTTGTAAGGAAAATATTGCTGGCGTTAGTGATCAAAATCTCTTCATTTTTAATTTATACTTGTATATTTGGGTGTTAAACATTATCCTATAAAATATTTTGAAAATATTATGATTTGACCGAATGCCGAGCTTAAAACCGACCAATTACTAAATATTTGATCTACCAAATTTGGTAGTAATATTATTTGGAAAATGTTCATTTTTGGTTAATTTATCTATAAATACGTGCAAATCATTATCCCAAAAAATATTTTAAAAATATCGTGATTTAACTGATAACCGATTTGAAACCGGCCCAATGACTAAATACTGTCTTGCTGGCGTTATACATGGAAAATTCTTTATTTTTGGTTTATACGTGAACAATAACGTGTTAAGCATTATCCTAATTAATTTTTTGAAAATATTATGATTTGACCGAATGGCGAGCTCAAAACCGACCACTTACTAAATATTCGATCTACCAAATTTGGTAGTAATATTATTTGGGAAATGTTTATTTTTGGTTAATTTATCTATAAATACGGTCAAATTATTATCCCAAAAAATGTTTTAAAAATATCGTGATTTTACCGATAACCGATTTGAAACCGAAATACTGTCTTGCTGGCGTTATACATAGAAAATCTTTTCATTTGTGGTTTATACGTGTATATTTAGGTGTTAAAGATTATCCTAAAAAATATTTTGAAAATATTATGATTTGACTGAATGGCGAGCTCAAAACCGACCACAAGCTAAATATTCGATCTACCAAATTTGGTAGTAATATTATTTGGAAAATGTTCATTTTTAGTTAATTTATCTATAAATACGTGCAAATCAATATCCCAAAAAATATTTTAAAAATATCGTGATTTGACCAATAACCGATTTGAAACCGGCCCAGTGACTAAATATTGTGTTGCTGGCGTTATACATGGAAAATTCTTTATTTTTGGTTTATACGTGAACAATAACGTGTTAAGCATTATCCTAATTAATTTTTTGAAAATATTATGATTTGACCCAATGGCGAGCTCAAAACCGACCACTTACTAAATATTCGATCTACCAAATTTGGTAGTAATATTATTTGAAAAATGTTTATTTTTGGTTAATTTATCTATAAATACGTGCAAATCATTATCCCAAAAAATATTTTAAAAATATAGAGATTTGACCGATAACCGATTTGAAACCGAAATACTGTCTTGCTGGCGTTATACATAGAAAGTTCTTCATTTTTGGTTTATACGTGAACAATAACGTGTTAAGCATTATCCTAATTAATTTTTTGAAAATATTATGATTTGACCAAATGCCGAGCCTAAAACCGACCACTTACTAAAAATATTCGATCTACCAAATTTGCTAGTAATATTATTTGGAAAATGTTCATTTTTGGTAATTTATCTATAGATACGTGTGAATCATTATCCCAAAAATACGTGATACGTGATATAGAACGTTTACGCCCTCTAGTTGTGGATACAACAGAGCTACGTTAGGTTTTCCTCAATATCCATCTAACTGGACAAATTAAAAGGGGATAAAAATGAGGAGCCCTTCACACGTTTGTGGGCAAGCCGCACGTACTTGTACGCGTAATAGTCCAAGGACTATTACTTAAACGTCTATGGGCTGATGTGGAAAGGACAAAATAAGCATAGCCCACACCCATAAGATGCTTATATACATAATAGATTTTAAAGGCAAAGGGGGACCTAACTTTAAGATGAGAAAAATGATAGCAAATAATAGATGAAAGGAAAAGGGAGCAAAAGTAAAATAAAGAAGATAAAACAAAAATAAAAATAACCTGTGTCGGGGAGCAGTTTATGAGAGGTTCAAATAATTTGATTTGATCTTCAACAATTTATTTATAGATTTCTTATCCTTATTCAACCTTAAAAACTGATTCGTGTTGAGGTTTAAATCCAAGATATCCTTCACTGCCCTATAAAACCATAAAGTTTTATAATTCCCATAGACTTTGCCGTTGAATGAGTATAACTAATTGATCGCCTCCAGGACCAGGCTACTATTTGTGTGATTCCTCAGAATGTGAGCAAAAAAGGTCAGACGTTTCTTTTTCAAAGCCACTTGCACTAGAGTGTGACGTGACCTCCGCCAAAGGTTAACATTAGAGATAATGTTAGGGTAAAAAATGCCGTTTATTATCCTAAGACATTTGTTGACGAACACCTGTAACCTCCTGATCTCTGTTTTCGTAATCTCCCATATATCACCGCCGTAAAGGAGAATTGGGATGATTGTGGAATTGAAAATACGTAATCTAGTGTGAACCGATATCTCCCTGGATTTCCACAGTTTGAAATATTTGTAAAAAGCAACCCTTGCATTATGAATTCTAATTTTTAGTTCTTCGTGACAGCTACCCCTAATGTCCATGTTTACCCCAAGATATCTATAGGAGGACACCACCTTGACCAACTTTCCCCCAACCATCCAACCAACCAATGGGGGCGCATGAGATGAAGGCATAATCACCGTCTTATCGAAGTTTATATCCAATCCAACCTTTAAGCTGAAAGAATTTAGTATCAAGACTAGATTGTGGGCCTCCTCCAAGCTCTTGGCGATCATAACTAAGTCATCTGCATAGCAAATCACCCTATTTTCCAAATACCAAGGCTCATTGAGTCCAAGTTCTAGAAGATTTGCAGCTCCCAGCGAATCAATAATTATTTTATTCATAACTATGTTAAACAACAGCGGGGAGACGACACACCCTTGTTTTACTCCTTTTTTAGTTCTAAAGGGGGGAGAAACTTTGTTACTAATTTTAAGCGAGGCGAAGAGATTACTGTAATGTGTCTTTAGAATCCTAATGGTGTTTCCGTCAATGCCACATCTTTCTAGGATTGCCCACAAAGAATCATGAATAACACTGTCAAACGCTCGCTTAAAATCGACGAAGATAAAATAGAATGGTAATTTATATTTGTCACACTTCTGTATTAGTATCTTTAATGCCAATATAGGTTCATTAATATTCCTGTTTGGGCGGTAGGCACAGATGTATTTGGACAGAAGATTAGGCGTGGTCGAAAGAATGCGGTTTTTTAAAATAATCATAAAAACCTTAGACACGATGGATGTGAGAGCAATAGATCTGTAATCCTTAAATTTAACAGGATTGGGGGTTTTGGGGAAGTTATAAAAAATTGTCATATTCCAGTCGGTTGGCATCTTCCCCGTAACCCAAATCCTATTGAACAACCCCAGCAAGAGCTGAGAAACCTCTGAGGGGGCAGCTTTCAGATGTTCTCCTAAGATGTTATCTGGACCTGGAGTTTTATTGTTCCTAAGTTTTTTAATGGCCTTACATATTTCCACCACAGAAAAGTTAGCCTCAGAAGGTACTGCGCTACGGCTAGGGGATGGACATACGACTGGTCTCCTTGAATCAAAGGTTTCCATGTAATGGTCCAACCATAGAGCCATCTGTTCGTCCGGGTCGGTAATCAATTTATTATTGTCCAGCCTGATTGATGGGAGAGGCTTGAATACTTTTGCACTACAGAAAAGTTTGAGCTTCTTATAGGCATCAAAAGTTCTATTTTCTCTCATGTCCCTATCAATCTCGAAAGCCTTCTTTGCTATATATATCCTTCTGTCCTTCCTAAGGAGTCTATGGATTATCGTCCAAAGGGCACCATCGCGTCTATCAAGCGACCTAAGTTCAGCTATCAAACGGACTGTGTCATCAGATAACCATTCATGACAACTCGGGGGAGAACCAATGATGTTAGGAAGGTCATTGCAGGCTCCAGAAAGAATACTCTTGAAAGATGACCAACACGCCTCCTTTGAGCTCGCCATTCGGTCAAATCATAATATTTTCAAATTATTTTTTAGGATAATGTTTAACACCTAAATATACACCTATAAACCAAAAATGAAGAGATTTTCTATGTATAACGCCAGCAAGACAGTATTTCGGTTTCAAATCGGTTATCGGTCAAATCACGATATTTTTAAAATATTTTTTGGGATAATGATTTGCACGTATTTATAGATATATTAACCAAAAATGAACATTTTTCAAATAATATTACTACCAAATTTGGTAGATCGAATATTTAGTAAGTGGTCGGTTTTGAGCTCGCCATTCGGTCAAATCATAATATTTTCAAAATATTTTTTAGGATAATGTTTAACACCTAAATATACACCTATAAACCAAAAATGAAGAGATTTTCTTTGTATAACGCCAGCAAGACAGTATTTAGTCATTGGGCCGGTTTCAAATCGGGTTTCTGTCAAATCACGATATTTTTAAAATATTTTTTGGGATAATGATTTGCACGTATTTACAGATAAATAAACCAAAAATGAACATTTTTCAAATAATATTACTACCAAATTTGGTAGATCGAATATTTAGTAAGTGGTCGGTTTTGAGCTCGCCATTCGGTCAAATCATAATATTTTCAAAAAATTAATTAGGATAATGCTTAACACGTTATTGTTCACGTATAAACCAAAAATAAAGAATTTTCCATGTATAACGCTGGCAAGACAGTATTTAGTCATTGGGCCGGTTTCAAATCGGGTTTCTGTCAAATCACGATATTTTTAAAATATTTTTTGGGATAATGATTTCCACGTATTTATAGATATATTAACCAAAAATGAACATTTTTAAAATAATATTACTACCAAATTTGGTAGATCGAATATTTAGTAAGTGGTCGGTTTTGAGCTCGCCATTCGGTCAAATCATAATATTTTCAAAAAATTAATTAGGATAATGCTTAACACGTTATTGTTCACGTATAAACCAAAAATAAAGAATTTTCCATGTATAACGCTGGCAAGACAGTATTTAGTCATTGGGCCGGTTTCAAATCGGGTTTCTGTCAAATCACGATATTTTTAAAATATTTTTTGGGATAATGATTTCCACGTATTTATAGATATATTAACCAAAAATGAACATTTTTCAAATAATATTACTACCAAATTTGGTAGATCGAATATTTAGTAAGTGGTCGGTTTTGAGCTCGCCATTCGGTCAAATCATAATATTTTCAAAATATTTTTTAGGATAATGTTTAACACCTAAATATACACCTATAAACCAAAAATGAAGAGATTTTCTATGTATAAAGCCAGCAAGACAGTATTTCGGTTTCAAATCGGTTATCGGTCAAATCGCGATATTTTTAAAATATTTTTTGGGATAATGATTTGCACGTATTTATATATATATTAACCAAAAATGAACATTTTCCAAATAATATTACTACCAAATTTGGTAGATCGAATATTTAGTAAGTGGTCGGTTTTGAGCTCGCCATTCGGTCAAATCATAATATTTTCAAAATATTTTTTAGGATAATGTTTAACACCTAAATATACACCTATAAACCAAAAATAAAGAATTTTCCATGTATAACGCTGGCAAGACAGTATTTAGTCATTGGGCCGGTTTCAAATCGGTTTCTGTCAAATCACGATATTTTTAAAATATTTTTTGGGATAATGATTTGCACGTATTTACAGATAAATAAACCAAAAATGAACATTTTCCAAATAATATTAACACCAAATTTGGTCGATCGAATATTTAGTAATTGGTCGGTTTTAAGCCCGGCATTCGTTCAAATCATAATATTATCAAAATATTTTTTAGTATAATGTTTAACACCTAAATATACAAGTATAAATTAAAAATGAAGAGATTTTGATCAATAACGCCAGCAATATGTTCCTTACAAACTATCTACTATTTTTCGCTTCTAAACCTACTCATTAATTAAATCTCAAAGAAACCTCTATTTTTTAAATTTTTTTTAGGTTTTTCACATGTATTTACACCCAAATACAAAAAAAACGCTATCCAATATTTATTCTGGTTTCCTAAGAATATATTTTAATATTTATGTATTTAACACCCTCTTATGGATATAAATTTGTTAAATTTTGTAATTGAAAAATAAAATATAAGTTGTAATAAGCTAGTAAATATTTTTTTTTTCCTATAAAATTAAGTAAAAATAGAATTTTAAATTATTTGATATTTATTATCAATTTTTTAATTAATTAAAAATTGATTTATGTAAAATAAATAAAATGTTTTTGAAAAAATTTTTTTAAAAGATATTATATCATCAAATTATGATTAATTATGATTAATTGCTTTTTAGCAAGACAGTTTAGCAAGACAGTATTTAGTCTTACCCTTTATTTATGCTTATATACAAGTAAAAAAATTTACACTAGTGATAAGATTATGTACAGATCTCTGGCTTCAAAACCATTATAGCTAATGAATTACCGCACAAGATCAAAATTATTTTTGCAATATACTTTATTTAAATAGATAAAGCCACTAAAAAATCCAGACAAAAATGTAGAAAAAATTTGAGTACGTTTTTTATTAGCTGGGGTTTGCCTGCATATTCCAATCTAAGCTATAACGAATTTAATTAAAATAGATGATAAAAATAAAAAATTTATTCTCCAAATAACTAAAAATAGGAAGATATTTAATATATAATATAAAAGAAATCCAGCTGAATCTCCGCCAAAAAAAATTTTAATGTTGATATAAGAAAAATAAATTCATAAAATTTTGCTTTCATCTTATGATGAAATAAATTTATCAATATACTATACAATTCAATAAATAGAGGTTGATGCATTTCCTTAATATGAAAAAATTTAGTGCTAGTGCTAGCATAAATTATTTGAAAATTGTTATTACATGCATTTTATTAGGATTTTGTTCTTCTCACATTTAAATTATTTACTAAGAGCAATCTTTCAATCTGAAAAATGTTATTTGAACGGTAGCCAAAATTTAAATATCATGTAATTTTGCCTTAAACTATTAAGTCACGTAGCTAGGAATTTTTCTTAGGTGGGGGGGGGGGGGGATCCATCCTATAACGAGCCTTTATTCCTTTTTCTCGGTCTTCAGCCGAGTTAATCTAAAAATCATGTTACTTTCAATATTTTCTTTTTAAAATTTTTAACAATAATATTGGTCAACACAAATTTCAATATTCATAATTTTTTTTATAGATTAAATATTTCAAATATGTTTTATTTTATAACTAATCACTATGACGAAGCCTCTCCAATAATTTGCCCCAAAAGCATCTCTATTAGACAAAATGTGTATCCATAGTTGAAAGAAGTTTGAGAAATTCTAAATCGAAGCATCATCTATCAATCCAGGATTTTTTGCAAAATTTAAAGAATAAAATTATATTTATGATATACTTTACAAATAAGATGATTGAAAAAATAGATGAGTTATAAAATTCGTTCTCTCTTATTACATAATGGTCTTCTTGTTAGAGAAAATATTTTTTCTTTGGAACAGCTAATCCTTAAAATATCTATTCTTAACCGTATCTTGGTATATAGGTAAAAAATTATTGCTTATTAGAGAAAACCTTTACGAGAGCCCTGAGTCCCCCTCCCTCTCTAGAGACGCTGCTGAGCCCAATAGGATATTTTAGGGAGAATAAATTATCGCTAATAAATATTATTCGTTAGATCTATAAAATAATCTATAATTGATAAATATTTGTATTTCGCAATAATAATAAAGTAAACATGTCTCTACATTTATACATAAATACAATATGTTCATACATGAAAGAGTTCGATCAGGTCGTTAAAGGTTCAACCGAACCAATATTAATATTTTTTAGAAGCCGTATCTGAACCAGGATTGCCAGGTCAAAATTTTCAAATTGCGGGAGAAATTTGGTATTATGCGGGAGACATATAAAAATTGCGGTAGAAATATAAAAATTGCTAAAAAAATTTTTTTGAATTGACTTAATTATCCGCCTATTATTTTTTATTTGGTTTATATAAATATAAAGTCAGTAACTATTTTTCAGAATAAAATAACATATTGATTTATTAAAATATATTAATTTATTAAAAAAACCAACGATATTTTTTATATATAACAGAATGTAAATATAATAAAATTTTATAAAAAAATACGATTTTAATTTTACTTAAAAATATATTTTACGCGAATGTCCCGCAAAACGACCGCAATTGGAAATCTACCGTGTGGGTGTATAACATTATAGGGCAAGGCGCTTAATTATCACGTATTATGTTTTAATACATAATAAGGTACTCCAAAAATAAGAAATAATACAGATGAAACTACAGTTGTGGCAATTGTAATCACTTATCTTGTAGTACAACATTCACAGAGATGATTATCATCACAATGTTGGTAGAATCTTTTTCCCATATTAACGACTCTAATATAAATGAAAACTATACTTGTAGAACAAAAATGAGCAAGGCTATCATCAATGTTTTAGGACCTAATTCCAGGAGGTCAATTCTTGACGATTTGAAAAATGGGCATACATATGCAATTCTAACAGATGCATCTAATAAGGGATTTCATCAAAATTAAGGTCGTTTCAATAAACTATTAATTTTTTTCCCCTCAAATAGTGAAAAATCCAAAGACATAGCCATAGGCGGCCAAGATTTTCCTAAGGGGGGAATTAAAAAATTACTGGGAGCTTTGCCCCCAGACCCCATTTTGGGTGGGCCTTCGGTTCGCTTTTGCCCGGCCTTTGGCCAGGTTACCTTAGTCTATATTTTACATGATAGGAGGTTAATTTTAATATAAAAAATACGCCTGGAACAAATATGAAATATATTTTTATTAGTTTATGTAAAATATATTAAATAACTTGTTATACATTAATATAAAAGCATGGTAATAATTTATTCCAAACAAGTATTAAAAATTTATTTATAAAAAGTAAGTAGACATATAGTTTATATTTTTCTATTATATAGAATTAGTTACAAGGTAAAATTTCACTTTGACAGACATATTTGACAGTTAGAGATTATATTACAGGTAATATTTTAACAAATTTTACTAAACAAGGCTCTTGATAATAAATAGCACAATTTACATTCAATTATTAAACGCCATCTCTTTATTTTAAATAGAAAATGATATTAAAAATTAATCTTCATATTATTCATCCCACAATGTCTTTAAAAGATATTTTCTGTCCTTATCATTATTTAATAGTTTTATGTAAAATTTATAATTCGCTATATTGGTAAAAATTACTTGGTTGTCATATGATAATTGATAAAATTAGATATACTGTAAATCTACGACATATAATATTCCACTGTTTGTATTGTGCTTTAATTTTTTTATTTAATTTATGATTTAATTTTATCAATAGTTTTGTAATTATATTTTACTTTTATTAAGATATAATTAAAATTACTCACTTTATAAAAAATTATATTTGATTTATTAAATTATTTAGTAATTTTATGGATCTATTATTATAATTATAATACATTTCACTATTGTCTTAAGACTTATCTTTGGCTTATATTCCATTTCTTAAAAACATTTTTGGTTTAATTTTTTATATATAAATGCTTTTTTCCAAAAATTTATAAATTATGATGAATAGTTTTATAAAAAAATATCAACTTTTACATTCTTTCTTTCAAATTATTGTTTAAGATATTTGCATACATTTTTGGGGGTCAGGAGGTAGGGGAAGAACTAAGGGGGATATTTTTATTAGCTTAAAATGATATTCACAAAAAGTGATAAATTTCTGAAGGGGGAAAAATTTCCCCTTGCCCTCCCCCCATGGCTATGACTATGGACATAGCTAACCATATAATGGTAAGTATAGCAGATTCGAGATTAAAACAGAGTGCATTTACAGAATTGAGTCAGCAAAATGTTGGTTGTCATATGTTTCTAATACACGCCATCGATAGAATTTTAAAATTTTATAAACCTTTAAAAAAATATTTATTAAAAAATATTATAAAATCCTAATATTTTGAAAATTTTTTTCAATAATGAATGGCAAAGGTATATTTAGGAATGATTTCACATGTAGGAAATCTACTACATGCTGTTAATGTGTAGTTGCAATCAGAAGAATCTTTACAAAGATTCACAAAATTATGATGCAGATGTGTTCATCTTTACAATTGACAATAAATTTTATGGCGCCATTGCTAAAACTTAATTATGTTTTATTTGAGATTAAATATGTTTACCGTCGTTTGTTGTGATATTTATAAAATTCCTGGATTGACATATTATATATTTGTTTAACCATTAGCTCGGCCTCTAATGTTGTTAAAGCAATCCGATTTCTCTCCTTTTTCCAGACAGTCCTCATCAGGCTAAAAATGCGCTCGGATGAGGCATTAGAATGAGGTAGGGAGAAGACATACTCGCATATTTTTCCAAGCATGGGGATTTATCGTTATTACGAAAATATTCTACCCATTTCTCCTCTGCTTTTAGACCATCTAACTTTAAATATTTTGGCGAATCATAAAAAATAGAGAGAATTACAATCTCCTCAAACAAGAAATCAATGTCTTTCGGTATTTTTAATATATATAAATTATAAAAACTATCAATTGATGGTTTCTGTTCCAAAGTCATAATATTTATACATTTGTAAATAGAGTTATTAAAATCAAATTTTGATTGTAAATATTCAAAAATTGTCTTAATAAAAATATCTGCTTCATTTAATAATGTATTAATTAGAGTATTATTTGAACATTTTATTATAATATTTTTAGCAATAGCGCCATAAAATTTATTATGAATTTTTAACTGTAGAGATAAACCGAGCTGTAGCATGATTTTGTGAATCTTTTTTATAAAGAATATTCTGATTGCAACTGAATATTAACTGCATGAAGTAGATTTCATACATGTGAAACGAATCCCAAATATTTTTCTGCCATTTCATACTCGAAAAAATTTTTCAATATTTTAGGACAGCTTTTAAAATCTTTATTTAAGAAGTATTTTTTTAAGGGTTTGTAAAATTTTAAAAACTTTTTATACATTAACTTTTTTAGTTGATGACTAAATTCGTTAAAACATTTCATCACAATTATTTCGACATCCACAGATAGTACATTTATGCCTTCTTGCAAGAATTATGTAGTGGCATATACAGCCAATTGGTATTATTTCATTATTGTGCTGCCTCAATCCGGTAACTTTGGTTTTTGCCAAAATTTACAGAGGCATTATCAGCGCAGAAAGCTGACATGCTAATCATTGATAACCCTGAATCAGCTATATTTACTTATGTGGCTAGCTACATCGTTGGATTTTTCACTATCCGAGGAAAAAATTTTAAGTTTTATTGAAATGTACTTATTCTTGTTGAAATAGCGAAGGATCGAGGGAAATGTTTTAATATTTCCCTTATTAGTTGCATCTGTTAGAATTGCATATGGGTGCCCATCTTTCTAATCGTCTAGAATAGGCCTCTAGGATTCAGGTACTAAAACACTTGTGATAGCCTTGCTCATTTTTGTTCTGCCACAATGCACTTATATTGGAGTCGTTAAATATCATGAGAAAAAGATTCGACCCACATTATGATGATATAGCTCTGTGAATGTTGAACTACATGATAGATGTATACGATTTCCGCAAATGTAGTTGCATCTGTATTATTTATTATTTGAGAATATTTTTGTATTGTGTATTGACTTATATGAACGAAATGATGTTGATTTATTATTGGATAAAAATAAAACAGGATAGAAAGAAATTTACAAACTAGACATGTTTTTCAAATAAATATTTAAAATTATTTTAAAAATAGAAAAATAATCAATTAATGTCTCTCAAAATTATTATTTATATATTAAAAATATTAAAATACTAAAAAAAAAAATTGCGGGAGAAATTAAAAAATTGAGGTAGATTTTTGCGGGAGATTTGCAATTGCGGTAGTTTTGCGGGAGAGAAATGTCTGCTTGTAAACTAAAAAATTTCGGGAGTTTCCCACTGATGGGGGGGGGCATGGCAACCCTGATCTGAACCCGGTATTATTATTTTATCGAAACCTAGATCCAAACCGATATTCGTTTTATTGTTTAAAAAAGCGACAATAATTTTACAATTTTGAGCGAGTTCAACAAAGTGTTCAGTTATTTTTTTTAAGTAGTTATAATCAAATTCAAAATTGTAGTTTATCATATGAATTCACCGGCATAAAGCACTATTTACGAAAAATGTTATAGGTACTATTTTGTTCAATTCAAATAATTATGTACGCAATTATTTCATTAAAATTCCTTTGACTAATATTTGTAAAAATGTTGAATAATACAATAATATGTATATATTATATATATCTATCACTGATAATAAATTAAAAATGTTTTATAATAAATTAGTTAAATTATATATAAAGTAACTTGTAATGTAACTAGTTACTTTTAAAGTTAGTCTAAATCTAAACTGAATGTTATGTGTTACATAAGAAATTAAAAATATTATAAGTAAAAATAAAAAACAAGGCACCACCGAGATTCGAACTCGGGATCTCCTGTTTACTAGACAGGCGCTTTAACCAACTAAGCCATGGCGCCACTGCAAACTTTACAAAAATATTTTGTTATATTTTAATAAATATTTTCAGATTATATAAATAATATTATTGTGATATTGACCTACAAATATAATAAAAAACTAGATATAATTTATAAAATCAATGGAATTTTATTGCAAAATTCTTTTTATTTATAATATTACATCCTAAATAATATAAAAATTTTATCCCTATTAGTTTTAATAATTGTAATAATTAAGAATTAATTTTTTTAGTATAAATAAATAATTTTTGATCAATATATACATTTTTCTTCCTTTATTAGAGAAAAATAATCATGATGCTAAAAATTCTACAGTATGATATGACCATTAATACATAATAGATTTGTATACAGTATGCTTATTTGGATGGGATGTATTTAATCAGCAGTTACAATTATTATGAATCTAGTGAGCAGTTATGTTACTTGCTTTTCATTATTAAAATACCAATTTACTACAAGTATATATAAAACTTTATTTTGTTGTACAGTTGATATTACAATAATTAGAATTGCACATTAAATCATAATATAGAATAAATACTAATAAATAAATTTTTGTAAATATAATAAATTGTCTAAAATTTTAATCTGAAGTTGAATAATTAGTTCTGGTCATAATTCTAAGCATCTGGTTACATAATGCAGAATAAGGGTTCATTTGAATCAATTGATTCTTTGCAAATAAGCTTCCTAATTCCGCAGCCTTTTCATAATTTATTTTGGCCTCTTCTAAATTCTTGTCATGTTGATAAATTATTCCCCTTTGGGTAAAACATTGACATGCAATATTATTATCAATATTTCCATTTAAATCAATTGCTTTGTTTAAATCCAGCATTGCACCTATAGATGGAACAAAATTTTATGTAATTGACTGAGCAATTATAAATATTTACTTTTTATATCATGTTGTAATTGAAATATTTGAGCCCTATTATTATAAAGTGAAGGATTTTTAGGAGATAGCTTAATGGCCTGATTGATTATCTCAAGAGCTTTTTCATACTCCTTAGTTTCTGCTAATCTAATTGCTTTTAATTCCAATTCCTTAATTTCATCGGCTATTAATTAGAGTTTTTTAAATAAAATTTAAGGTAATTATTATTTACTATCATTTGTAAAATCATTAAAATTAGAAATTATGTTTGAAGGTGGAATTATAATGTTTAAAATTTCTTCATCTGTTAACATTCTAGTATTTTAAAATATTAAATCATTCATTCATAAAATGGACCTTTCAAAATGAAGATATCTTTTTTTCCAAATACGTGATACGTGATATATAGCGCATATGCTCTCTAACGTTGAGTATCAACAGAGCTACGCTAGGTTTTCCTCATTCCATCTAATTGGAAACAAAGTTAATTTGGGTATTTAAAAATAAAATATGAGGAGCCCTCCACACGTTTGTGGGCAAGCCGCACGAACTTGTACCCTCAATATTCCGAAGAAGTTGCAGACGTCCATAGGCTTAGAAACAAAATAAGCGGGACAAAAAAAGAGCCTATTCCCAAGAACTGCAGTTTAAGTTAATTACTTTAAGGGTGGGTTATGGCTTATTTTTAGTTTAAGATTTTTATAGAAATTAAGATGAAATAAAGTACATACCAATCCAGCTTGCTGTCCTAATTTGGAAAACGTCCCTTAGTTGATTTTGGTGAATAAATATTATTTCATTTGAAATATCTTTCCTTTATCCTAAAGAGTTTTTTAATGGACTTTTTGCAGTTATTTAATTTAATAAATTGTTTCATATTTAAATTTAACTCCATTATATCTTTTATGGTCTTATAGTACCAGAGGGATTTGTATTTTGTATATTCTTTTTTATTATAGGTGTAAAGTCAAGTAATAGCATCATGAACAAGATTTTGATCAGAGTTTCTTATGATATGGGCCAGGAATTGAATACGGCGTTTCCTCAGGGTGATGTGTATCGGAGTATGCTTAGATGCTCTCCATAAATTATTGTTTGATATAACCTTCGGATAAAAAATTCCATTTATGATTCTAAGGCAGTTATTTATAAAGGATTGGAGTCTCCTATTTTCTGTTTTATTAAATTCCCATAAGTCCCCTCCAAAAAGTAATATGGGGATGATTGTAGAATTGAAGATTCTAAGTCTGGTGTGAATAGAGATCTCCTTCGTCTTCCATAACTTCATATACTTGTGAAAAACCCCTTTTGCCTTTTGTATTCTGGTTAGGTTTTTGCAAAACTAGCCACATGCGGTGTTGGACAGGTCCTCCGGGAAAAGAATCTAGATACAGATACTAGTATCTTGTTTAAAATATCAAAGAGATATAAGATAAAGAATATTTGTATCTTTAGCTAAATGAGAAATTATCATTATCAATTAAATTAAAATAGTTTATAAAATATTATTTTTATTATTTATTTGTGAAGAACATAATATAATATACTCATATAATAAGAATGAATATTTACAATATTTAAGAAATATTTAATGATGAGTTAATTATAATAATCAGGCATTTTAATAATAGTATTAACCCATTCTTAGCGTAGACATAGAGAGGGAAGGGGTGCTAAGTTAATATGTTGGAGTTGAAATCTTAATTTGCAAAAGAATATTTAAAATAGATTCGTTATTTTATAAGATAATCAAATTTTTCAATCTTTTCCTTTTCGGCGTACTTAACATTGTGCTAAAACTAAATAACTTTTTAACTGTAACTAATGAAGGTTGCAGTTTTATATTTTTAAAAAATTTCCTTAATGGGAGGATAATAATTAAGAATTTCTAATGTCGGCGGCCCTTAGACAATTGTAGGGGCGAACAAATTTTATAATTTTACTCAATTATTTTTTTTTATATACAACTTATTGTCAAATACGTATATTGAAAGAAAAGTTATTTATAATTTAAAGATAAACAGTTAATTTGTATTGTATATTACCCTTACATCCTAAAGCCCTACACAGCCTTAACTACACCCGTAGTCAAGGCCATCATCTCCATCATAAAGCAATCAACAAAATCATCCATAACGCATTTAATAGGGCAAAAATTCCCAATATACTCGTACCAACTAACCTTTCATTACAGGATTGCCTCCGACTTTAACCCTCTGGTATAACGACAAATCCCTTATTTGGGACGCATCTTTTCCTTTCCTTCCTCAATTAATTTTAACACTCTAAGTACCGGGGAAAATAAAAAAATTAATAAATATTCAAAACTCAATAATTTTATCTTTCATAAAATCGTTATATCAAATAACGGTAATTTTACCCAGTCAACATACCTTTTTAAATTTTATCGTGGAGAATATTTAATAAAAACGAATATCGCGAGTTTATATTTCTCAAACAAAAACTTCAACTTGAAACTTTTAAACATAGTTATACTTATTTTTTAGGAGCACACTCATTACTAAATTAAGCTCTTTTTAGAGCCTTCTATACTTATATATATATATTTATTTTTATTTAGTAATTTTATATATTTTTATAAATAGTTAATTATTATAATTTTTAAATATATATCAGGGACGAAGCGTCCATAGAACAAGGGAAGCATTGCTTCCCTTGAAATTTTTTTTACAAAATTCTTAGATAATATAATCTTTATACTATGCTAAAAAAACAAAAAATTACTTCCTTAAAATAATTAATATATTATAACGTTAAAAAGATTTATAATATTTTACTACGATAAAAAATTTACGTTAAAAAATTTACTATTATTTTTACTACGTTAAAAAATTTACTATTATTTTTACTACGTTAAAAAATTTACTATTATTTTTACTACGTTAAAAAATTTACTATTATATTAACTACGTAAAAAAATTTACTATTACAAGGTAAGATATTATAATAAAAACAAAAAGTTAAAAGAATGAAACAGTATGTGTCTTTATTTTTACATAATACTTAAAAAATAAATGACGATTCATTAAGGTATCGTCCCTCTAATTCGTATGAAAATTTAGGAAATAGGTTTTTTGTCGTAATTGCAATAGTTCGTTCCCAAAAAAAAATAGTTCGTTCCCAAAGTAGTTTGTTCCCAAAATAATTATGAAAATCCAAGAGATTAATGCTAAATCGCAACAATTATCAATAAGAAAATTGTAAAGTATATATTATTTAATTTGCATATAATAATTAATTTTTTTAGAAAACTAGGCAAAACAAAGAGTGCATATAAACAAAGCTATTATTCAAATTCTAATAATCAAATGGTTCAATATAGTTTGATTAAATCAAAATACAACAATAATATTATCTATTCTAACAAAATTTTAATTCAATTTATACATTATCATGCAAAAAAAAGAGATTGCATTTTTATATATTAATTAAAATTTTTATTATGAGATATTTCATATAAATTTTAATAATGTTATATCAAAGATATATTTATAATAAAGAGTTTGCTAAAATATTGTAAATTATCTGCTATTTATATCATTTTTAAACAAAGCTATTATTCAAATTCTAATAATCAAATGGTTCAATATAGTTTGATCAAATCAAAATACAACAATAATATTATCTATTCTAACAAAAATTTAATTCAATTTATACATTATCATGCAAAAAAAAGAAATTGCATTTTTATATATTAACTAAAAATTTTATTATGAGATATTTCATATAAATTTTAATAATGTTATATCAAAGATATATTTATAATAAAGAGTTTGCTAAAATATTGTAAATTATCTGCTATTTATATCATTTTTAAACAAAGCTATTATACAAATTCTAATAATCAAATGGTTCAATATAGTTTGATCAAATCAAAATACAACAATAATATTATCTATTCTAACAAAAATTTAATTCAATTTATACATTATCATGCAAAAAAAAGAGATTGCATTTTTATATATTAATTAAAAATTTTATTATGAGATATTTCATATAAATTTTAATGATGTTATATCAAAGATATATTTATAATATAATTGTGCTGTCTATTATATATTAATGGATCTAGAGCATTAAGAGTTTGCTAAAATATTGTAAATTATCTGCTATTTATTTTTTAATATATACTGTTCTTGTATTAATATAAATATTAATTACCATTTAGCCATTTAAATTTAATTTAAAATAAAAAGCATTTTTTAATTTATTTGCCAAATCTGTTACAACGTTTCAAAATTATACAATTTTATAATCGCTTCAAATATATTTGTGGCCATTTTAGGTCATTTGACGTTTTTTCACAAATGTTCATACGATCTAGTGGACCCAATGACATATATTATATGTCATTGAGTGGACCCTAACCTTCATTAATATATAACAAAACAAACACTACAAAAATACATATGGTAAAATTTTAATGTAATTTTTTTGCATTTACAATTTTAATATTACTTAAATTTTTTAATATAAAATACAGTTTATTATTTTTTTCAAATGTTTAATATATGACAAATTTTATATTAATACAAATAATACAAATTCATTTACATCAAATCCTGATCCTGTTTATCTAATTCACAAATGTTTAATATACGACAAATTTTATATACTAACACAAAATACAAATTCATTTACATCAAATCCTGATCCTATTTATTCTAATTCAATACCTAATATATCTGCTACAAATAATTCCCATTATATCAATTCTCCCTTATTGTATAAAAATATTGAATATAGCCAGAGAAAAAATATTTTTCTTAGACGAGACAGGCATAAATTTACATGTTGTACCTGTTTACGCCTGGGCACCATACAATGTTATGCCAACTGTTAAAGTCCCACCATCTAATGGTAAAAATTTAAGTATATTATGTACTATGGGAATCGAAGGTGTCATACTTTATCGCATCATCGAGGGAGCTTATAATAGTCTACTATTTCGAAAATAGATGATAGAACTAATTATTATCATACCAAGGGATGCAGTTATTGTTATAGACAATGCATCCATCCATAAAAGTCACCTCATTAATAGTTTTAAAGTGCGAGTAGCCCCTATTCGCCTCAACTTAATCCAATAGAGATTTTCTTTTGCGTATTATAAAACAAATATAGGTCAATGAATCCCCGACCAAATACAAGAAACGAAATCGTTCATAATGTAACATCAATTCTTAATGAATTTACTATTCCTTATGACTTTTCAAGTTATTATAATAAAATGCATCAATATTTGGATATGAATTAAGGTAAATTTATAAAAATATAATTTATATTTAAATATATTTTAAAGGAATATAGAAAATCGGAATACATAAAGAAAAAACGAAAATTAAAATATCCAATTTTTTATATTTTAATGCATTTTTTAAATCTGTTTTGTCATACATTATATATTTGATCGTCCTTTATTTTTTGAGTATTATATAAAAATAAAAAAACATGGTTAAATCTTTTTAATTTTTTGCTTTTATTATATTAATTTACCCTGTATATCTACTATGTTAAAAAATGATGGAAGCAAATTTAATATTGCTTATTTTCCTATAATAAATATACTAATAAATCATGATTCATACGATATTTTTTTTATGTAATTTTTTTATTACGTTAAAAAAAATATACAAGAGGGAAGCAAATCTAATATTACTTTTTTTTTCAATAAATAAATAGAAAATCATGTTATGATATTGTTTAATTTTACGATTAAAAAATAAGCATTGGGGAAGCAAATAAAAAATTGCTTATTCTTTTATAAAAGAAAAATAAATTTTTTATATTAAATTTTTTTTTTTACTTTTTAAAAAAAAATTTTTTTTTTCTTTAAATTAATGTTTAATAATTGTAATTGTATTATTGAAAATTTATTAATATTATCATTTAGCTCAAGAATTTTGATACCAAAAAATTAATTATTGAAAAAAGAAGACCAAAGCCAATTTTAAGAAATTTAAAAAAAGAAATAAAATCTTGCATTCGTAATTTTTCTATCGATAAATATGATAAATATGAATGGCTCACTGGATGTGAATTTTCTAATTCTCTATATTGTTGGTCATGCTTATTATTCCCAAAGGAAAAATATGGTTGGAATGATAAAGGATTTTCGGATATGAATAATTTTTCAAAGGCAGTTAAACGACATGAAGAATCAACAGCTCATTTGCAGTCGATGATTCTATTAAAAACATTTGGCGAAATTCGTATTGAAAATATGATAGATTCGATGCGCAAAATATCAATCGAACAGCATAATTCGAAAGTTAAATCAAATAGAGAAATATTGATTTTAATCAATTCTATATGTTTTCTTGGAGTTCAGCAGCTCGCATTCCGTGGTGATGAATCACCTAATTCAGTAAATAGAGGAAATTATATTGAATTAATTTATTTGCTCGCGGAAGAAAATTTGCTATTAAAACATCATTTAGAAAATAGTACAACTTTTATTGGACTATCAAGTGATATCCAAAATGATTTAATTAATTCCATTTCATATGTCTTACACCAAAAAATATTAGATGAATTGGAAGAAGGAATTTATTACAAATTGATATAAATAATAAATCCCAACTGCCTGTAGTTCTTCAATATGTTTTAAATAACGGGACATTATATGAAAGATTTATTGAATTCTTTGATGTTACTGCATCGTGATGCTAATTCTTTATCAAAATTTGTCATTAAATTTTTGAATGATAAGAAAATTATGGAAAAATTGATAGGTCAAAGTTACGATGGCGCAGCTGTTATCTCAGATGATTCACATGGACTGCAAGCAAAAATTAGTGACGTCAATCCTTCTGCACTTTATATTCATTGTTTTGCCCACAAGTTAAATCTTATATTATCAAAATCTTGCAGCAAAATTAAAGAATGTAAGGTTTTTTTTGCAACTTTATCTGGTTTAGCCATTTTTTTTTATACATCATCTAAGCGTACAGCAGAATTTGATAAATATGTTTAAAAACGATTACCACGAGTAGCCCCAACAAGAAGGGAATACAATGGTCGGCTGGTTCAAACAGTTTTCAATTATTTGAAGGATCTAGTCGTTTTTTTTTGAAAGTATGATTGATGAAGAATCTGATATTGTTTGGGATAATGATGTTCTAATAACATCTTGTGGCTATTTAAATATATTAAATGATGCAAATTTTCTAATCTTGTTATATTTTTTTCAAAAAGTTTTTCCAGAATCTGATTTATTATTTGATATACTTCAAACTAAAATTAACGATGTATCATATTGTCTTAAAAGTATTAACGATTTCAGAAATTCAGTTAAATCTAACATAGAAAACTTTGATGTTTTTTGGAGAAATTTAAATGTAAAGGAAAATATTGAAGACAATTTAGATAAGAAACGTAATAGATCAGGATTACCTAATACAAGAGAATTTTATAAAAATTTGATAATTAAAATAATAGATACTATAATCAATGAAATTGATTTTCGGTTTGATACATTAAAAAATATCAAATTCGTCGAATTGTTAAATATTAGTAAATTTCAAATATTTAATCAAAATTTCCCAAAATATTTATTAGACAATTTAAATGACACTTATTCTCAATTTTTCGACTTACACAAGCTGGAAACCGAATTAAAGGTAGTGTTTCGTGACGATGAATTTAGAAAGAGAAAAAATGTTTATACTTGAATTTTTAATTAATACCGATTTGATGAAAAGTTTTAAAGAGGTTTTTAAATTATGCAAATTCATTTTAACTTTGGCTGCAACAACAGCAAGTGCAGAACGGGGGTTTTCATCTTTAAAAATAATAAATCTTATTGTAGAAACAGAATGAGTCAAAATCGATTATCGAATCTAGCTTTGATTTCTATTGAAAAAAATTTATTGAAAAATTTAAAATCTAGTAATAACTTTTATAATTCAGTACTTGATCATTTTACTCAAAAACAAAGACGAATTCCGCTTATTTATAAATCTTAATATGGTTTGACTAATAAATAAAATAAAATATTTTTTTGATTGCTTCCCTAGTAGTAAACTTGACGCCTCTTCACTGATATATATGATGCTGATATTAATAATAAAGCAAATAGTATATCTTTAAAAAAAATTGAATTGAAAGGTTTACATTGTAAGCAAATTAAATGTTAATTATATGAAATAATTATTGATGGAATGTAAAATTTAGTAGTATAAAGAGTGAGAACGAAAATGTAATAAGTCAAGAAAAAGAAGAGGGAAAGTTTTACAATTATTACTTTATATTTTGATTTTTATATTTTTACGTTTTAATTTATTGATGTTATTTTAGAATTATTTCTAACTATATATTTATATAAATTAATTTGGCATCTTCAATTCTGGATCTTCATACTTAGTAATCAAATTTGCACATATAAGTCATTATTCTTTTTTTTACAAAAATTACAAGAATAATTTTTTAAAAAAGGTTTGGCATGTAAATTACAGTAATTTTTTTTAATATTTTAGTAAAAAAAAACAAACTATTTATTTTTTAGTTAAGAAATTTGATTATTTTATTTTAATTAAATTTTCTTTTTTTCCATTTATAATTAATCTTTAAAACAATTTAATTAAATTTTCATTTGGCAAAGAAACAAGATAATAGGTAAGTAAAAAAATATAATAAATTTATTTTAAAAACAATTTTTATTAGCTATTTTAATAAATATTTGGTTTATTTTCTCGTAAAGGTCTTGTTATTGAAATTGTAATATCTATGAGACACTTTTGTATATTTTGATTAGTCTATTTTAAAATAATTTAGTTTGCATTGCACTATAGTCTTCTTTTAATACATATACCTTTTAGGTGTTTACACTTTAAATTACCTTAATCTTGATTCAGTTATTATTTTAATTAAGATTTAGATTGAATATTAAATGTTTAATTATATATATATATAATATAATATGCTATCAGACCCTTTGATTCCAAATGCTACACGGGAGCCATTTCACTGCCCAAGGAATTAAAACGATATCCATTTTTGTTAACTCTTATCTGGTTTGATATATTAACCTGGGTGAATTTAGTTATTAAGAAAGTGACAAAGTGTAATTAGAAAGAGCCATTACACTTATAGAGGAAAAATCAAAACTTTTTTTTATATCACTTTAAGGAAAACTACTTTCAGAATTCCTTTACTCAGCGAATGAGCTTGTGCTGGAATTAAAAATCAGTTTAGAAGAGCAGTGGTTTACTTCAATAACATTAGTTCGTAGATGGAAAAAAAAATTTTCTTAAGAAGTAGATGACACGTTTATATACGATATTCAATAAAATATGAGATTAAAATTTTCAATGTATTAGTAGATCAAGCGAGAAATTCGTTGTACGAACGTTTCCAGCTAAGCTATTTAAAGATCATTTTGAATCGATATTCAAAATACCAGAATTAATATATGGCCTGAAAGAGAGCTAAAAGAATGTTGTCAATTAAATATTTAACAAATCAGAATACTTAAGAATGCGATATTAACCGACAAGATCTACTAAATGAATTATATACCTTTGGAAATTTTATGCAATATTAACACTAATAGTAAATAAAGCTTTATCAAATATATCCATTCTGATAATAATTATATTAATCATTCCAGTAACTGTGACATCCGCAGAACGTAGCTTCTCAAAGTTCAAATTAATTAAAACTTATCTATGATCCTGTGGAATAGGCTTTAATTTAAATAGAAAATGATATCGCATCAACGTTAGATTATACTCACATAATATCCTCTTTTGCAAATAAAAAGGTGAGTAGGATAAATATAATCGCAATATTTTTAGTCTATGATTATATTCATTTTTATAGTGGGTTACTCATTTATGATTAAAATTTAATAAATATACATGCTTTTAGTTTTCATTGCGAAAAATTATCCAATAATAGGTTAATTGTGTTTTTAAGGGTCACCAAATTAAATTTTGCCCTAGACCGCCAAAAGTTTGGTGCTGTCTCCAAATTTTTAATTAATCCTAACCCATATTAAAGCGCGTAACTAAGGGGGGGGGATCCCAAATTTGCCTATTCTCGTAAATAACATTTTAAGCGAATCAAAATTTTCATTCCCAACACCCCCACCCCATTCTCATTCAAAAATGTATACAATATATATATCACTATAAAGAAGAATTTGAAAAAAAAATAATTTAAAATGAATAATTTTTTAAAATAACGACTACAATTCAAAATTTTTAGAAAAATGCATTTTAATAATAAAAAGTAGTATATTCTTATAAAGATCTGAAAGTCCTACAATAAGTGGACCTTATGATCTCCAATAAAATTTATGGACAAAAAACTCGATTTATAGTGTTCCCCCTTTAACACAATTCTAGTAACGCCTATGCCTAATGCTGTTAAACGGCTAGATTTGAGTCAAATTTTAAAAACGGCTAACTCATTATTCAGGAAAAATATTATGCAAGCCTGTATATTTTACTCATAAATGCAAGTTAGGATATCCTATTAGCGAAATCTCGAGACTTAGACAATATTTTCTGGCTAAAATATTGATTTAGTCATTTTTTAAATCGGTTCGAATCGACCGATTAACAATACCATCTCCCATAACTCTTTAACCTTTAATCCTACCCCTTACTTAAGATGCTTGTTGAATTGTAAATATATTTAATCCAGTTAAAAAATTCTTCAGTTGAACATTCCTTGATTATCTAAATTTATTATAATTTTTTTTTAGTATTGTTAAAAAGCTCAGCTCGATTTGAGCCAATTTCTAAAACGGCTAACTCACTCTTTTATCCAAAACGATATTTTGTAAGCCTTAAGATTTTTCTCATAGGTGGCACAAAGATTTGGACATCTATTAGCGAAATCTAGAGTCTTAGACAATATTTCTCCGGTTTCATTAATGAGTTAGCCGTTTTTAAAAATTGGCTCAAATCGAGCCGTTTAACAACACTACATACAATAATCAATTAATATAATCTAATTCCAGTAATAAAATAATTATCGATAATAATACAAATATACGCCGCAAAATATACTTTTTTTATCGAAAAAAAATTTAATTTGGAAAATGATACTGATTTTTTTGCGTATTTTCATAGGACTCAATTAGCTTGGTCACGATAAAATCCATTATTCGTATGTATATGATTTCCATGTGGCAAGTATACCTGTCACCTAATATCTCCTTGACGGCGTTCAAACATGGTTCCGCAAAATCCTATTTTATAAAGAGCAAAAATTTTATATTTAAAGACAAATTGGCAAAAATTAAATTTATTATTCATTAAAACAAAAATTATGAAACTTTGTAAATTGAAAAGTAAAAATTATTATATTTAAAAACAACTAACACTAAAAAAAAATTTGACAAATTCTGAACGATATAACGTCCCATTTAGTGCTAGATGATATTTACAATTCGAGGGGAAAACATTAATTTTTATTTCAAACAAGTCATTATGGATGGCTGTCCATCAAGGTAACAATTAATTATTTGAAATTTTAAGATTTTTATCGCGAAACACTTTTTCACCAATGTCGTTTATCGCGAATGGATTTTATAGCAAAACTTTTATCGATCCACATTAGCGAATACTATTCCGGGATAACAATATCACGAAACAAATATCGCGAATTTTATAACGAAACCTTTAAAGCGAATACATTACCAAAACTATTATAGCGAATGAATTTAAATAATCGCGGAAATTTTACAGCGATGTTATTATCGTGAAAACTATTGCGCGAAGATATTATAGCGAGGTCAATATAGCGATAATTGCTAATAATGACTATTTTTATTTTGAGATATTTATATTGAATTATATTTTTTTAAAAAAAATATGTACAAGTTTGACTCAACGGAGTTTTTAATTTTCTTTTAACCTAAAAAATTTATATAATGAGTAATGAACTTTGATTTGGTTTATGAAATTTATTATTGGGATAAAAATTTTTTG
Organism: Gordionus sp. m RMFG-2023; assembly: GCF_954871325.1. NCBI lineage: Eukaryota > Metazoa > Nematomorpha > Gordioida > Chordodea > Parachordodidae > Gordionus > Gordionus sp. m RMFG-2023. The sequence goes on along the minus strand of NC_088775.1, from coordinate 9,482,935 downwards.
CTATCCTATCCTACCTTTTTCTCGAAGTCTTATTATGAATCGCGAGTAAAAGAATTCAGGCTATATTAATCATTGAGTTCATTAGTTAAATCTTGATCCTTAATGGCGAAATTGATATCTGGATTACGCCAATATATTGGCTGATGTGTACATAATTTTTATAAATTCATCTAAACAGAGTTATAAGGTAAATAAAAACTATGCCATTACTCATTAGACTGTCTATCGGATTATTTCCCCAATTTCAAAACATTTTTGAATCTTATGTTTTTACTATCTTTATAGATATTTTTTGATCTCTTCTATTTACTTAGATATTAGTTCAAAAAATTTGTATAACATTAATATAGCTACTATTAGAGAATAAAGATCATCAAGCAGCATTAATTTACTTTGAGTCATCTAACGATCAAAATCAAAGTAAGGAGGATTGTAGAGATGAAGAGGAAGGTTGCATAATAAATAATTTTAGTGGTAGGAAGTTATAATTTCAGACAACTACGGTTGAATTACAAAAGAGTTTATATTAATTGTTAATAATTAAGAACTCCTAATTCTCTATTTCTTACAATTACCAAATTATCTAACCCAATATAATATTTTGAAATTTTTTTTTGATTAATTATAATTTTGCAGTTATTTTTATTTATTGAAATACGGAAAGAAGACAAAGTAAATTTGAAAATCTTCAAATAAATTGGGGTTACTAATATATCAGAAAGTTATATCAATATGCTTTATGTAAAACTAATAATAATCGGGAGGTATATAAAAAATGTGATATGAATATACATGAAAGATTTTTTTAAATCTATCATATTAAACGTTATATATAATTTACATTTTAGGTTTTTTCTTTGGGTTCCTATAAAGGAACAACAATTTTCTAGTGAAATAATTTTTTTTTAACCGATATTCCCTTTTATTATTTACACAACAATTTAGAAAAATCTTTAAAAAAAATGAACACGGATAAAAAAATTGCTGCAAAATCTTCTGATTTTTAAAAATAATCCTAGAAAGTAAAAATTCTAAGCATTTCAAAATATTTGTTAAATATTACTTTTAATGGCATATAGTATATTTTTTGCTAATGATTTTCAATTAATTTTAATCCACCTCAATTTTCCCTATAGATCAATTATTAATTATAGTAAAATTAATACTTTCACGGCAAAATGCCTAAAATTTATGGGGCAATGTATATTATTTATACTATATACATAGTATGCAAATTCCGATAAATTTAGGACTTTCAAATTTTTTTTAAGAAAACATGCCCTAATGTCGATTAAAAATTTTCCATAATAAGCAAATCAATAATAATAGGTGATTGGAAAATTTTAATTAATTTTTTTGTTGCGATATACGGAAATAGTTTATTTTTTCTATTTAAAATTTGTTAAAACCCATTTCATTTTATAATCAATAAAAATTAATTCCATATATTTTTCCTATTATTATAAAAAATAAAATTTTCGAAACATTTAATTAAATAATGTATCAAAAACAACCGTACCTTATATGATAAAAAAAAAATATTGAAAATTTTTATCAAAACTCGAAAAAAAGTCAGAAATTTGTCATATGATGAACAAATTTATTTTTGAGGATGAGTGAAACTTTTGTTTTGTAAACAATATAACATTGAGTGAAAGATTTAAACTTGGTAAATATTTCTAATAAATTTATCACATTAGACTCAAAATTAGTATTATTAAACGCCACGTTTTGAGTCGATTTTTAAAAACAGCTAACTCAATATTTTATCCAGAAAAATATTATTCAAGCCTTAAAATTTTACTCGTAGAATGATAAAAAGGTTTGAACAGCTATTAAAAAAATTTCAGGCTTAGACAATATTTTTCTGCCTAAAATATTGAGTTAGCCGTTTTAAAAATCGGCTCAAATTGAGCCATTTAACAACTCTACTCACAATTTAAAACTAAATAACGTTAATTAATGCCATTTATCTTAATAGTAAATGTCAATAACTAAAAGAAGCTCAACTCATACCGTTATATTTCCTTACTAAATCACTTTAATGCACCACACATAGTATAAGATGAGCAAACTATACTTTTTACTTGAATATGTTTAACTCAACTACTTCTCTCATTACAAGAGTTAGTTTTTAAACTGCTCGATTTTGAAAAACGGCTGACCCAATATTTTAGTCAAAAAATATTAAGCAAGTCTGGATATTTTAGTCAAAAAATATTAAGCAAGTCTGGATATTTTAGTCAAAAAATATTAAGTAAGTCTGGATATTTTTCTGCTCATAGATGGCAGAAAAATTAGGATATGTATTAACAATTATCTTAAATTAAAATTGACTTAATCGAGCCATTTAACAAAACTAGTTATTTATTTAAAATAATATGCTTAAAATTTAAACAGAATATTTCATACAATATACAAAATATTTTAATTTAATAATTTCTATAAATTCTATATTAAAGCATCTATTCCTTAACTCTTAACATAATTAGTTTTTTTGTATTAAGAATTATTTAATAAATATTATTGCATATACCGACCCGGCAATAGTTGATTAGAATTTGATCCTATTTTTGATAATTTTGTGTTTCTAGTTAATTTTTCCGATTTCAATTGGCCAAGATTTTTATCGCTTATTTTTTGCCACGGCGTATCTTCGGTTTCAAAAGTAATATAACCAGGGCCAAACCATAACAAGCGGTCAAGGTTTCGGAAACAATGGTTCATGGCACAAGTTCGGTTGGTGAACCTTTTAAAAATCGGTTCAAACCTTTTCGCATGAAAGCGTATTAGAATTGTTTAAAGAAAATTTTTTTATCACTATTATCTAAAAACTAATATTGAGCCGCGTACACAAATTAAAAATATTTTCAAGATTCTGTACCGTCAAATTATATATCAATAAGGAGGAAGAAAATTTTTGGCTAAGAAAAATTCTATATTCTAACTTGGGTAACTGTCATCGTCAAATAGCAATATAGAAAAAAAATATTTATAAAGGATTATTTATACTCATATCAAAACAGATTATCAATAATCTTTAAAAAGAGCTAAAATATCAAAAGATTTTCAAACAGGTATACATGCATTTTTAGAGGTTCGGTTCAGATTCGGATAAGGAATTTTTTGACCGTACAGGTTCGGTAAATAATAAGAGTTAATAACCGATTTAACAATATGGTTCGGGTTCGGTTTGAATCCTGAATATAACCCCAGGAAAATCTGTACTATCATATATCAAATCTCTTCATTCTTCCATTTTATAATATATAAAAATTTTCAATACACTACTTAGCTAATTTTTATATCAAAATGAGTTTCCAGGTTCGAGTATATATAAATTAGTCCGTTTTTTAAAGTAAACTAATGCATGAAAATTTTGAAAATTGCCTTTTAAAAAAAGATAAGATATATTAATTGCATTATAGTTGAAAAATTATTTTTTCATCATTGAGCTTAGTTTCATTATGCGCTTTAATTATTTATTACCAAAAAAACATTTTAAAGTCCATATGATATGGCTCTCATTTTTAGGATGACTCCTGCTCAGACTAATTCAATTGAGTTTCTAAATGAAGTACAACCTAGTTTGTTTGTAAACTGTACGTTCTGGTGAATGAATAATTTCCGCATTATCATCCTTTGGACAAGTATTAAAATGGAGTAAAACTGAAATTTAGACATTCGCCAATTTGCTTTACGATACTGTATTTGCATTGTCAATGACAAATCTGTAATATACTCCCTCCATCTTTGTGATGGAGACCAAACAATCGTTTGTTTTACCAATATTACATTATATAATAAATAATATTAGAGGTCTGCAAGGTTTTTAGATTATCCGCCTACACCTGCCTTTTTTACGGGCGTAGGCTGGTGGGCTATAGATATTCATTAGGTGGGTGACTGGCGAGTATAAATTATTTTTCAAATAATGAGCAAGCGATGGGAGGGTGAATTTTGATTATATTGCAGGCTAAATGAGCAGAACAGACTTCTATTTATTAAAAATTATTTTTTTTATCTTACAATATTCCATATTTTTATAATTTTAATAAAAAATACATTAAAATAAATAAATAAATAAATAAAACCAGCCATTAAGATAACTTATAAATATTGGGAAGACGGGCGGGTAAAACAATATTAATTTAAATGGGCAGGAATGTGAATTAAAAAACTATGGAAGGGGACGAACAGGTTAAAAAGAATTATAACAACGAGTGGACGAACTCGTTAGCTAAAACCCACCCATTGCAGATATGTATTTTTATTAATATCAAAAAAAATATTTAAAAAAATTAACTTAGTAATTGAAATTAAGAGTCTAAATTTTACCAACATTTATTTAACTTTCGCTAACATCTTTATGTTTTATAGAGCATTTTTGAAATATCGGATTAAGTAAAACGTTGTAACACGATTTGTTTTTTATATTATATAATATACCTTTTAAGATCTTGCGAATAGACTCTACAGGACCTGTACAAGGTTCAGATATTTAAAAAATTATATATATATGCAAACTGGGCCTAACTTTCGCAAAAAAAAATATATATCGAAGGACTCCGTAAATATATATATTATAATAAATATAAAATACATTTTACCAAAAAGTAAATGGACTTAAAATGTTTGATACCCACGTGATATCCTCCCAAATCATTTGCAAATAACAAAAAGGCTTCTGGATCCTCCAAATGAGCAAAAAATTTGTCAAGAGCGTACATAAAATTTTGGCCGGTAGTAGATATTTGCAGATCCGGTGGAAGTTCAATCCCATTACGGGTCTCAAAATGCTTCTTATATTCTGGGTGTGATTCTATCAATCTTAATTTTTTTTTAAAAATTAGAATTATGAAAAGGATTATAAAAATGAGATTAATCCCGACATATTCTTTGATACTTTTTGATTAATGACTATTTTTTTAAAATATCACAAAACTGGTTTCTATTAGGATCCATCTTCTTTAACATGGCGAAAAATGGAACCTTCAAGTATAACGTGCGGTGTTGTTAAATAATGTCTATATAAAGCATGGTTGTACATTTGACCGGTCAAATAGGATTCGGTCAATTGACAGATATTAGACCTGTCAAATTCAAATAAATGTTTTTTTAACAATATTAATTTTATTTTATATATGTAAAAAATTAATCCATGTAATATTTTTTAAAATTCCTTAAGTAATGTTTAGCTCTCCATAGCAGAGTATTGACCGGTCGATTGACTACCTTGCTTACCCCAAAATAAAGTAACGAATACCGGATACCACGTTAATTTATTTTTTTAAAGTAACAATCGGTTCCTAACAAAAAACCTAGGGAAGAACTTGTATATTAATTACATTATCGCTTATGAAAAATTAAATACATTCTAGATGCTTTTAAATATACTTGGTAACGATTAGGCCTCCCGCTTCGTCCTTCTGTTTGCATACTCCCTTCCACGATTTTTTTAAACAATATATATCTTTTTCGCTCAAAGGAATTCCGGTAACAATTGATTCGCCATTATTGCTATCAATTACATTCCGTTTTGCCGGATGGTTACCGAATAATTCATTAGTACGTTGGGAATTTTGCTTGCATAAATTTATTTCTTCCATCACTAAGTTTTTAGAGGTCCAGAATTTTGATTTAATCAATTTCAATGTTCGATCAGACAAACTTGTATTTTCCTTGCTGGCAGGCAGTTCAAGATAATTACTATAATATTTATTCTCTAATTCGATGTTTATCTGGTAAAGTTTGATATTTTTAACGGGATTACCCCTTATTTCATTAATTTTTTCGACGTTATCTTTAGTATCGGAATTAAAATTTGGAAATTCTATTAAATTTTTAGACTTAGAAATACAAATACCCATTCTAAAATCTTTTTCTTATTAATTTTATTTTTATTTTTAGATAAAAAATAAATGAGCTTGGGGGTCCATTGCTAAAACAGTTATAAAAAGATAACTTTAATTATAATTTTGAAAAATAATTTGCAAAAATATATTTATCTGATTATGTCAAAAATAAAATAATATATAAAAGGTATTACCATATTGTATGTATTAATCAATAATGGGTATAAAAATAATTGAAATTATAAACTAATTGGTAATATTATACATACCTAATATAAACTATAAAAGAAATGAATTCGAATAAAATAATCATAAAAAATGTAAGATAGTATTTGAAATTTTTTTATTATAGCATATTAATCCCAAATTTACTCATCTAATATTGCTTCATTTTTTTTTCTGCAAAAAAAAACATTTTAAAAATAGTGTGATTTAAAAAAAATCTAGTCACGCTTTCTATATTTTGTTAACTTATTATAAATAAAAAGTAAATGCTTCATTAAAAAGTTTAAAAAACACATTATAATAATTGCATAATTATTTGCAATTATAATAAGTTTATAATGATATCAATTCATAAATTATATTAAATCCCGATTCTTAAGTTCATCAATAAATCATAATATAGCTGTGGAATCTCCTTTTGATGGACCTCGGGTGAGTTTTCTCTCCACTTTCGGTCGATGTTACACTTATCTTTTAGGGGAGATTGCCCTTACAGTTACACTGTACATTTTGGCATAGAACCTTCAATTTTTTTCATTTATAATCTCGGCATGATTTTTTTGAAATTTTGTATAAATATGAATATAGATACATTTTGGAAATTAATTCAATGCAAATGAATGTTAAAAATTATCCATCTATCCATTATATGATTTTCCAACAGATGGTTTGATAATCTGAATTGTATTTTTCTCTAAGCTCGGCACAGATTTTTATGATCATAGAATTTTATGGCTTTCCGTGCAGAGTTTCAAACAGCCCTATAGACCTCTGACATTTAGTTATAGATTATTTTTAATTTTACATTATAGTTATATCATTTAAAAAAATTGAAATACCTATCCCATCAAAATTAGGAGGACATCTTGTAATTCGTAGTTCACATTTCTATGGCCTTCATATCATCAAGGCTTATAATCTTTATTAATCTAACAGATATATTCTAGGCCCGATTTGCTATCCCAAACTCTAGTTACCTGGGATCTTAATAAATTGACACTATTGACTCGTCCTTTGGCGAGTTTTATAGATTGATTTTTTTCTTCTTATTTCTAACCTACAACCTAAGCATCTTACGAATATCAAATTAAATTTTGACAGCAGTTATGAAAAGATTGAAGCTAAATCCAACTTAAACCTCCACTTCTCCCAAAAAGAATGGGGGATTTACATTTGGCTTCTTATAGACAGCAACATCGTTTTTACTTTTTTTCTCCTTTTATAACATTCAGGTTAGGAATACCATCCTATACATTAAAGACATTTTTTAAATCGGCATACATAAACATAGCATGCTAAAAAACATTATAAAATGCCGAAAAAGAGTTAAATTTTGTAAATTCCCCATCGAAGTCATAGATTTAAAAACAAAATTATAAAAAACCTGTTAATTTGACTCATATATTCTAGGAGAAGGACTTACCACTTGCATGGAATTCTACCGTCGCAATTCTTACGAGATCTATAGAACACGATAAATATCTTGTTAAGAACAACAAAAAATATTATTTTATTCACTCATTAACAACATGCATTTCATATCTGAAATAAAGTACTTCCATAATTTTTAATGGAAATAGGTTTAATTCAAAACTCCCCAGAGATTCTAATATAATCTCCACAAGAACATCGGCTTAGTTATAGATAGCATAAATCAAAATTTTTATCAATTTATTATAATTCCAATTCCAAGTGTTATTTTTTGGAAATATTTGTAGTAGGGGAAGTGAACGTGAATTTTTTTAGCTGTTAGGATATTTTATAAAATGTGCAAGTTTTCCGGAGAAAAGGGGATTTTTGCTTCATCATTTTCTTACATCTATGATATAATCAACAAAATAAATCTGTAGAAATCAAATTACATATTTATAATCAGATATGAATATATTTAATTTAATGAATTATCACAAGTTAAACTTAATTTTAAAAAATTAATGATTTTTAGATTACTAAAAAAAATCATAAGAATACCAATAACTATAAAAATGCGTATAAATGTTTTAAAAAAGATTTATGATTTTTATAAATTTTAGGCCGTATTTTTAAACTAAATCTTCCCAGGCCGAAGGTCTCTAAATATTATAATGAACCAAATATCTAAAATACACCCCCCCCCCCATCCCCTCACACTAAATCCCTGGTGTTGCTAAACGGTTGAATTTTTAAAACGGTTAACCCAACATTTTAGCCAAAAATGCAAGCCTAGCGATTTCGTCATCGATGAAAAAGGGTTGGGTATTGCATTTACAAAATCTCTAGGCTTACGTAATATTATTTTGGCTGAAATCTTAATTTAAAATTGACAAATCGAGCAGTATAACAACATTACCAATCCCCTTTGAAACAAATATCTATAAATAATTTTATGGTTCTCTAAAGATTATAAATATTATCACAAAAAATGAAAATTACATATCAATATCCTATATATTTTAAAGTTACTTTTAAAAAGTTATTGAATAGTGAATTCAGTAACTTGGTTGGTACAACACTACTTTTAGAAAAATATTTTCATATTTTTTAACGTAGAGTGGTGTTCCTATACCTACAAAAATATTAATCAAATATAAAAATCAAATAAAGTAAACAAGTGTAATATTAGAATTTATGAAAATGATAAATGTTGTGAAAATAAGGTTAATAAAAGAGGTCCATAAGTCATATGTTAAATACTTGCAAATAATCTAAAAAGAGAAAAATTTAGAATATTTCATAATAATGTGAGTCATATTATAAATGATTTCATATAATACAAATAAATCGATCGAATATTTGAAACGGCTATTATTCGATGATTATTTTTATTATTCGTTTTCGTCAAGATTTCGAATAATTGTAATATTCATAAATTACGAGTCGAATAACGAATAATTCGTTTTAATTATAGTTTTATAAGTTGGATATACAAATCTATAGTTATAATACAGCATTCAGAAGAGTCTGGAGAGAATACAAATTTTATATTTTTCAAGTTATGAACAATAGAAATAATTTCACACTAAAGTTAAGAACAATAGAAATAATTTCACACTAAATACGAGTAGCCAAAAAGAATACGAATTTGTATTTTTCAAGTTATGAACAATAGAAATATTTCACACTAAATACGAGTAGACAAAAATTAGTGAAGAGTAATCTGGATGTATAATTTGTTATAAAGTTGATGCTTCAGGTCCTGAAATAACTAAACATATCTATTAATCTATAAATGGATCAATAATAAGGTTGTTGCAAATGGGTTAAAGAACAACCAAACTTCAGTGATGAGGAATTTTAGAGAACGTTCAGCTCCAATTTCCCATAATTTTGCAGAAAAATCCTTAAGGATAAGAAAATAAGGCCTTGAGTAATTAATATGGAAATATATAGGACAAATGCAATATCAACAACTAGAGCAGATGCCATCTCGTACCTTAACATCTTGTAAAGCGACACTTTGTAACTCCGACATTATACAACTGACACTTTATCACTCAGACATTTTATAACAAAAATACTTTATTACTCTGTCATTTGATAACTCTTTACAACGCAACACTTTGTAATGGGACCCGTTATATTGCAGCACGTCAAAAAGATAGGTAAAGCACAAAAAAGGTCACTTCGAATTTAAAGAATCCTTCAATCTTATCCTAATTTTATTTTAATCAGTTTCATTTACTATTGAGTTCCCTTTAGAAATTGAAATTATTTTGTTGATTTTTAATAATTATACTTGAAGTATCCAAAAAATAATTACGCGATAAAAACTACGATTTTAAAGAGGCTCACCAAAATTTTTAAATGATCCGAGTCTACAATAATCTCATCCTATGACGTCATTGCAATTATTCTAAGTAAAAAATAAAAGCCCGTAATACTTTTTTTTCCCTGAGATTGATGCTACAGACTCTAATTAAGAAGGGGATAATTTTCTGTAGGAAAATCAAAAAAGGAAGGGTAGGGTTCATACAATTTTAATATAAATATTGTGTTAATTGTTTTTTTTGTCTATTGTGGTGTTAGAAATTCCTTGAGAAAAAATGTTACTTCCCCTACTCTTATTTTATTTAGCATAAATAGAAGACTGATAGCTCGTAAAATAAACCCATAATAAAAAAAGATAATCGGTTAAATTTCATTGTCAGCTTTAAATTAACATGATCATCAACTGTAAAAAGTTGTATGGCTAAAATTTATGGAATATAATTTTAAATATTATCAAACTCATAAAAATATCAATAAGAGGATAACATAATTGTACATTGTATTTTTCATAAATTTTTAAATCGAAAACTTCAGCTGAATAATCCTCAAAATCCAATTCATGAACTGAATAATTTTTATATGCCTACTATCGTATTTAAAGATTGCATTATTTTCAAACAACGCAAAAATTGAGAATATATAAAATCATTAAGAATAATAATAGATGTGGACAAATCCAATTCATAAACTAAATAATTTTTATATGCCTAATATATTCGTATTTAGAGGTTGCATTATTTTCGAACAACACAATAATTGAGAATATATAAAATCAATAATAATAGATTTGAACAAAGGAAAAAATTTTAGAAAGCAAAGGGAGGGGATACCAGAAAAATAAATTTATGATACACACGACTTTCTTTTGAAAATGATTATTTTTTGTTAGCACTACCTTTTTTGAAGAAAATTAAGATAACTGCAATCTAACTTTTAGATTTAAAGGAATATAGTAATTAGTTACATTTCAATGAAGGTAACTATTTTATGTAACTAGATATATTTTGAGTTAATGCAGCTAATTACTTTGTCCCATCCCCGAATAATTAAAATAAGATTAAATATATTTATAATAGTATAAATTTTCTATTTTCACATTCTTTTATTATTTTGGCACATAATATTAATTTTAGTTATAATAATAAAAAATTTCAAAGCACCATGATTGGATAGTAAATTTTAGTTATAAAAATAAAAAATTTCAAAGCACCATGAATGGATAATATATTTTATTTTGTGTTTAAAATTAAACCTTCGTTCATCATATGTTTTTTGAAAATGCATGAAATTAAAAAAATACCGCGACAATCTCACGATTATACATTAATTGATAAATATAACAATCGTGAAAATAATTTTAATAGACAATATGCACACATATATACAGAAAGATTACTAATATATAGACCTATTTTGATTAAATATTGTGAAAAAAAATTTGGTAAATAGACATTGAAATTATTTTTATATAAATATTTAAAATAATTAAAAGGTAACAAATATGAAGTTAAAAAGCTACACGAAGTCAAGTCAGCTGAAAAATTGTGTATAGTAATAGGAACAATTTTTAAACATATGCCACTAAGACCAACCATTTTTAAAAAGATAGCAAATGATCATTTACCAAATCATCATATAGGTAAATTTATAAAACCTTCTGATTCACTCATAATCGAGGATGAATTGCAAAGAGCTACATTAGTTGGGAATATCTTTAAAGAAAATCTTGTTATAGGTATCAAAATTTGATTTCATAATTTATTCATTTAAAATTAACAGGTGTCACATTAGCCATAATTTGTTGTGAGGATAAACAAGGTTGTTTATTTGTAGAAGATTACATATTTCCACCTTTACCTAAACAGATTCCTTATGTTTTGATAAACAAACCATCAAAGTAAATAAAGCTTTGTTTATTACAAAAAATTATTTAATTATACCATGATAAATTAAGCAACCCTAAATCTGAATAATTTTGATTTTTCAATATCTGACAATCTAAATATAATTTTCACAATAGAGGAATTTATTTATAAATAAATTAGCTTGAACTCTCCCAACCTGAAATTTTAATATTTACCTGTAAATCTCAGCTAATAATACAGGGTTGTATTACCTAAGCTTTATTAAAAAATGGTTATAATTGAAATATATTTAAATTTCTACTGTTTTAATCAAAGTTGTTGAAGTATCTAAATATATTATCTGTATCTGGATATACTTTATAAAATATATTGGTATCTTGATATTATTTTAAAAGGATCTGTAATAAGAAATTTATGAATAATAAATCAGATCTTTTTTTCATGAAATTGCATTTTTTAAAATTTTAATTTTTTGTCTCCATTTTCTAGGCAAATTTTTATAATGAATGATAATTTAAAATGCTAATTATAATAGAAATACTTTACTTATCTTGTTTTTATATCAATTTTGAAAAGTAAATTATTGGGACAAAAACATTCAATCAAAAAAATAAATCTAAATTTTCAAAATATTACAACATGACTTTTCATTAGTATCAGATTTGCACAGAAATCAAGAGGATATTTTGGAAGATGTTATGATTGTTTGATTGAATAAAACATTTAATATTAAAATTAATTTTTAATTTTTTTGCTAGTTTATTATGTTTATATTGAGTAGAATAAAAAAATATAAAAAATGTTATTTTACTGATATTAAGTCAATATTTTTCTATGTAATCCGAAACCTGAACTCTTTTTAAGATTTTTATCTCTGAACCCAGACTGTTCACATCCCTGGTTTTTATTTTATACCTATAAATTAAATGTTTATAGATACGTAGCTTTAATATCGGGTTTGGGTCTAAGTAATCAAAATTTAAGGATGACTCAAATTCAACTTATGATCGACACTATAAATGGAATGATCTTGGGAGACGAAAAAAATCCACTAACCATTGAAATGGCAAATATTGTAAGAGTGATCATTGCTGGTAACTCTATTGGTGAAGATATCTATTTAGATAACTTATCAACCAGGGTAAATCATATATGGAAATGGAATAAAAAAAATATAGTTAGATTGATAGATTAAATTAAAAGAATGAATTAACAAACAAAATAAATAAATAAATTTATTATAAATATCTCTTAATTTTAACATATCAAAGGCCAAATACATATCGAACAAGATTTGCCTATCTTCCTTTGACAAAATAAAACAATTGGATGATTTACTATTCGGATTAGCCGTAAATATAAATGAATTTTAAAAATTTTTTGTGATAGTGATAATTTTGTAATTTTATTTCCTAACTTGAGATTTAATTTTTGATTATATTTACTAGTTTTGTTAAAAGTTGCTTATAAAAAGTTAAGAGTTACAAATTATATTCTTAAAAATGTAACTACTTAAATTAAAAAAAATGAGTTTTGGTTATATTTTAAAAGTATCGGTTACAATGCAAGTTACTTTAGAAATTATTTTTATTACTCATAATTTTTAATACAATATATATTTTTATTATACAAAATATTTTTGCGATTTACCAATTTTAATCAATTAAATCTAAGTTAAATACTATTTAAATAAAAAAATATACAACATTGATATTTATTTTCACTAAAAAATATCACAATTTAATATTTATTTGCATCGAAAGCAATATATAAATAATATAATATTTATTTTTCAAAAAAAATTGGTTTAATTGTTAAAACTCACACACATGTTTTGACTGCAACTATGGAACAAAATAGTATATATCAATTCATTGATTAATACTTTATTAACGTTCTAATTTAAATCTTTTCCAGAAAGACCAAGACTTGATTTGATTAAACCCGATAATATGAATTTACTCATCTAAAAAAAATATTATTGAGGCATAAAATGAATAAGCAATAAATAATAAAAAATATTTAAAATAAGCTTCCCCCCCCCCTCGGGTGTAAAGATCACCCCCTTCCCACTTTTGATACAACCAACACCCAAAAACAGTTTAAAATATATTTTTTTTAAATGTATACTCCATTGCCTTTTAATTTTCTGACGTCGCATGCCCTTTTCCATACGTTGCCCGTCATATCCTCTTCAGAAAACTGCCTTCACATTTAAGCTATTGAGCCATTGTTGTTCCGCTTTCCATAGAGTTGCGTTAATTACGTCTAATCCCAACATCCGGACTTACAATAGTCTCCTGGGACCTATCCCCTATACCTCTAACTCTGTATTTCCAACTTTTTGCTGATATTGTTGGTGGTTGTCAGTCTAATCTTCCGCTATCTTCGGTAAGTAGTCCATCGCGTCCTCTTCCTAAATTACTAATTCTCCCGACATCCCTTTAAAGTCACCCAGCTCTCGTTGTTCCACTTTCCCTTATTCCATCTCCCATTTTATCACAATCGCTTTCCACCTCATTTCAACTAGTGCCCTCACCAACAACATTGGTGCATAAATATCGACTTCTCTTCCCTATATATACGCTGCCTCCTTCACCTCTTCACGTCACCATCGATTACAAAAATTCAAATGTAGTCTTCAGCCCATAGGAGACCCCCCCCCCACACACGATCTTCAATGATGCGACATCCATATTGATTCCCAATATTTTCATATATCCCTCTCCTCTCCATGCTAACTCCTTTCTACTATTCTAATATCATGACATTAGCTAGTTTGCCCACAAAAAGATCGCGCACCATGAATTTTATAAAAACTTTCATCACCTAAAGTTCGAGCGATATCATCCCTAATTTTTATCCTCTTACTATTCTCTATCAATGCCACTAATACTTATCCTATTCTTCTATCCTGATTTTAATTTCTAAAAAAACTACCCGGCTCTTTTAAGTCATCATAAAACTTTTATTTTGCCATTTTTACATAGCCCCTTTATTGAATTATTTAGTTTCTATTTTTATTAGTGAACTTCTACTCAACTATCACCAAATTACCTCTCCACTTCTAAACACCTACGGCTCTGCCTCGGTCTTCCCTTTCTATGATCTGTTCCATTATACAATTACCTTGCCAAATGTCCCCCTACCCAGCATTTGAAACACCTTCCCTCATTTTTTACCATCCTCCTTCCCTCATTTTATACCATCCTCTTTCTTCACTAAGAATCCCGAGTTTTTATTCCTATTGGAAACCGGTGCATTCATTCCACTTTATCTGGCAATAAATACTATACCCCGTTTTACACTAACTTTTGTCCCGACAAAACCGGCCACACGTCATGCATCGCATATTATTACCCATCCGGGGGTAGAGTGTCGAAATGTGACTGCTGTACCAAATTTCGCGCCCTAACACTTATTCGCGACATTCTTACTATGGCCGAACCTATAGAACACCACACCACTACTCCTTCCGTGAAAGTTCCTTCTATATGAGTTCCAACGCTCAGAAACCACCATCCATCTCTACCCTTTTTTCCCCAATGAACTAGACACCAAATACCGATATCACTCAATCGGACTATTAATTTTTATTTTACTATGAACTATTTTCAAAATTGATGTCTAAAAGGCGTGTTAGCTTTTCCCCCAAAATAAGCTTTCCTAGACTAAAACAAACGTTCTCACAGGAGCATTAGATGTAAATGAGACAATATACATTATATTTAATGAACAGTATCTTATGTTGTGACATTCCAAAAGGAAATGTAATTAGTTACTTTAACGACCTTAATATTTATTTGCTTATATAATTTTCATTTCTATTTATAATGCTTCTCTTTAGTGTTTAAATGGCTCGATGATTTTTAAAGACGGCTAACCCAACATTTTAGCCAAAGTATATTACGAAGCCCTGGAGATTTTCTCACAGATGGCACAAAGGTTTGGACATCTATTAACGGAATCTCGAGGCTTGCATAATATTTTGTGGCTAAAATATTGGTTTAGCCGTTTTTAAAAATCGAGCCGTTTAACAATACTCTATTTTTGCATATTTTAGAGTTCCGTTAACGTTGACATAATGGCCGGCCCCTATGATCCCGCGAATATCATGCTCCCTCAACAACCCCTCAATAAGCGATTATTCCAAAAATGTGTCAAATTATCCTCGTTTAATTCCGTTTCGAATCCTTACGAATGTATCATCGATGGGATTCGGTTAGTTATGACCTTGTGATACTTCTTATTTTAACATTCGATTGAATCGTGGCTTCAGACAATTCTTTTTGTGGGGCCAAATGGTTTTTACTCTTCGAATATTGACGTATCAACACTTTTCGCCGAAAAATATTTGTTTATTTTACCTGTTACTGAACCGACATTAGATCTTATAATGCGTGATTTATTGTACCTGTTGCTGATCCGACATTAGATCTTATGATGCGTGATTTATTGTACCTGTTACTGAACCGACATTAGATCTTATAATGCTTGAAACATTTTTTTAAAGACAATAAATAAAATTAAAGATGTATATTTTTTTAAAAATATGATTGAAAATTTTATATGACCTATAAATACTTTACAAGAAAATGATATAATTTTCGAAATAATTCAAAGGTCGATTGCTTCATGAAGCATGCGCTCAGAATTAAAGTTCTATTTTAGCCTCCACCTCCCATCTTGTAGTTAGCAGGCAATAAACATTTGGAAATCCACTTTCCTCGCGGTACCTTCACAAACCACATTGCAAAAAACGGAAAAAGATTGAGATGCTTAATTAGTTTTTAACTTTTTTGCATTTCTAATCGAGATGCCAACTCTAGCATCATACCCTACCTTTTTCACTTCTTCTGTCATCAACCACGGATTTCCCGTATTCTTTTCTAGACATCTATGATAATTCCTCTAGCAATAAGCTTCGTTATGCCACCTGACTACAGCCAAGTATTTTTGTCATGATCACTTTTAGCAGACCTATCCTTTTCTATTTTAAAAATAATATCTTATGCCTGCCCGTATGTAATTATCTTTGATGGCATTTTATGGTCAAATGACAAACTCCACATTTAAAACACATGAGTTGATCATTTTCAATTGAAGCTAACGGCTCATCTATAAATAGTAGAATATGTATATTTTCAATATTTTTAACGGCCAGACTATTAAGTACATGTTTATAAGAGGAAAAGAATTGCAAAAATTGTGTTTTTTATAACCATTAGCTGACATCTCCACAAGCTAAAAAATTACCCAAATCAGTGCAAAATAAAATCGCCAAGCTTATATAATCGTTGTATATTGCGCATTTCTATATCCATTTACATCAAACGTTTGTATCTTCTTAATTATTGTTAACATTTTATGTATTTAATTATTTTTATCATAGCGATTTGTGAAATTTCCTTACATGACAAGGATTACGATAAATTATATTATAGATATTTATTTTTATATAACATAATATAAATAAAATTATATATATCTATTTGGAAAAAGAATAAATAAATAAAAAATCACTTGGTGTTTTATGGAAAAAGATAAAATTATTTGTGTCTTGCAATTATTGGTCTTTCGAGATTATTCGAAAATAACCGATTTAATCCATTATCCAAAATTATAGTTAAAGATTGATCTTCAAACTAAGTTCATGTAAAACCTATCCTATCAATAATCACGCTTTTTCCTAAAATAACTTATGCTCAACAACCTTTTTGGATCACACCCTTACTTTTTTAATTAGGACATATTTTCCATATCATTCTATCGAGAATTTCTACCTTAGATAAAAATTGTAGATCAACATAAGCAAATTAAATTACGGCAACATCTATTCCATGGAAGGCGGTATAAATATTCACAATCTTAGACCCTTTTTAGTAGAATATTCCGTCATTGCAGACAATTTTATTTGAAATGGCAGGCGCGTAACCAATAGGGGTAGGTAGTCAAAGGCCTACAATAAATGAACCTAAAGATCACCAATTAAATTTATCGGGAAAATATTCCAATAGTGCCCCACTCTAGCAAAATCCTGGATACGCCTATGTGAAATGCTATATAAATTTATATATAAATTACGTAATTAGAGTTAAAAATATTATTTTTTTCTTTATTAATTAATATAATTAAGCCACAAATTACATGATCTTATCTATATTTAAATAAATCGAATTAATTCGTTTAAACTTATTTTGTTAAATTAGGATTTTAGGGACGTCCGGTCAAAACATTGACGATATTTATAAATATACAGATTTCGATGATAGGTTGGAAATTTTAGAGAACACCCTAAAATGGACCCATATGGCACCGACGTGTCCCGATTCTTTACGTAAATAGTTATTTATAAATTGTTTTTTTGTTAATCGATTTATATTATAAATATATCGTTGTAATCTTTGAGAGTGCAAGAACGAATCTTTATGATTTAAAAGGGGGTCAAACGTCTGTCCTGACCATTATTTCAGGATATGATGCATTTTGAAGACAATCTATTTGGGAATAACTCGTCCAATCACAAACGATGTTAAACTTCTTTTTTAGAAAAATCATCCAAAAATATGACGCTATATCTCGGACAGACGCGTATCAAAGACCCTAATATTCTACCTCCTAAACGGACGTTTAGCCCTCTTAGTATTTTTACGGATCCTAAAATATTAATTTATATTTGTATAGCGGTAATGTGTTTTTTTCCGACATGTATTATTTTTTTTTCAAAGGTATTTTAAATATGGTAGAATATATTTCCGATAAAATCAGATCTTTAAATTTTAAAAAACGCGCCTAAAAAATGATTTAAGTTTTTAAAAAAAAATAACACATTGCTTCTAACATGCTATTTAATATAAAAAATAAAGCTTAGTAGTGCGACCTAATTGAGCGTTTTCGAAAAAAGCAATGCGTTTTTATTTGTTTATATATTGTGATCAATTTTCATAATACCATTTAAAATGCATGGTTTGCGTTTTTCATAACTAAAAACGCAAACGTTCAATTAGATCGCGTCGCACTTTAAGAAGCATAAAATTTTATAAACGAAAATTTGAAAAATTTTTAGCAATAAATTATTTTTTTGACACCGTGAAAAAATTTTGACGGGTACTCATAATTTTCCGTCTCAATGCTCTGTTTATTTCTAAACAGTCATCTGTTTGGCCGTTTTTACTTCCTCTAAACAACCTAAAAGGAAAGAAGGTATTATGATCTTCAACGTCTGTTTTTGTACCGAAAAACTATGCAAACAAAGTGATATTTATTTAATGTGCAAACTTAAAATACGCCAGAATGGGAATGTCCATAGTAGCTCCTAGACTAATCCGAAATAAGTTTTCAAAAAAATAATCTGAGCGTTTGGCATGGCATAATAGTTTAGTTATTATCAGAGACAGGAACCGGAGAATCTGGCAAGAACTTTAAAAATATTAGAAATAAGAAACAGAATCTAAAAAAATTAAATTCAGTTAGTTCTTAGGCTCTTGCTTCTTAGTCCTTAATTCATTTTTTTTACAAACTTATATTAAATTTTTATTTTTTTAAAAAAAAGATAGCTTTTAAATCTTTACAATTTTCGCACCCGGTAGAAAAAAATTTAAATAATTATTATTTTCGTTTATATGGAATTTGTTCAATGTAAATATATTTTTTATTATTATTTTAATATTTAAAAAAAATTTAGTATGTCTCACATTCATTTTAAATAAATTAGGGTAAGTCTAGACACCTTTTTTCAAGAAACCGTTTGCCAAACCTAATTGAAGAAAAATTCTGAGCCTAAATCACACGGGTTCAGTGGTCTCTGTAATTACTAAAAGTGCTATCGATGCAATTATTACTTATATAGGAATAAATTATATCTTGTTAAAAATAAATCAAATCTATGGTCTATTATATAAGTGTTGTTAAAACCCTCGGCTTCAGCTTATACCACAGCATTTAATTTTTGCGAGAATATGACCAAACCTTTCTGCCATCTTTTGGTGAAATTTTGAGGTTTGGATAACATTATTTTCGGTTAGTATCTTGATTTAGTTGTTTATCGGCTAAATCAAGGTTTTTTAACAACACTATCTTATCTATATTATATATATATAACATCATTGAATAGCCTGTTATCCATTCTTTAACAACGAGCCATTTGTCATGAAAGAATGTCCTCATATCTATTTTGCCGGGAATCAAGCGGAATTTAAGTGGAAACATTATCAGGGTAAATGATATTATTGAATTTATTACTATTATTAAGCATTTATATGGAGCCCTACAAGAGCCTAATATTTTTAGGCTGTGAATTGAGATTTAAAAAAGTAAAGCTCCCCTTGTGGGGTATATAAAAAATATATAGGTCCAACTAAAATAAATTGCCATTACCACAGCTGATTAATTTAATTTTCTATTAGACTCTATAATAAAATGGCCTAACAGATTTGACAGGTTATCGACAAAAATGATTAAATTTTATTAAAAATCATTTTTAGTATTATATTAACCATGGCTCAGATTTCCAAACCTTTACTTAACCATTACCCATTTCTCTCTCAATAGTATTGTTAAACGGAAATGGCCGGAAGTTATTTGTCAAAATAAAATTATGTGAGCCTCGAGACTTAACAAATAGAGATCCAAATCTTTCTGATAATGAGCAAAATCTCTAATATTATTTTGACTAAAATCTTAATCGGGCCTTTTAACACTACTCATCTTTAATCACACTCCTTACCATAAAGTACCAGTTTTTTATATATATTTCATCCTTAAAAAAATTGAGTTTATTATCTTTAAAAATTAGGCCGCAACAGGATCCGAAATGACTTTGGATAATCAGAAGTTCAGATTGGCCAAGTTTATTAAAAATCGGCCGAAAATACTTTTAAAAGACCTAAATCAGCCCTAGAGTTCTACTTAACTAGATTTATATAAATGATTTTTTTTTAAATATTATTATTATTTTTTTTAATACATAAAAAGGAGATGATGGCCAAAAAGTGTTACTCATAAATGTTCCAGAGTTCCATAAAACTTCTCAAATGGTATTAATCAATATATCTAACTTTACTTGTCGCACTATATTATTTAACACAACTCTTTAAAAAAAATGTTGTTTTTATATCTTTATAATACAAATATATTTGATTACAGTGTATATATGTATATATTTTTATACATTTGTGAAATGCCACAGAACATAAAATAATTAGGAACGTATATTAAAATTTTATCTCATAGTAATGACTTAATAAGGGTTGTTAAAAAACCTGATTCGGGTTGATTTTTTAAAACTGCCCGATTAAGATTTTAACCAAAATAATATGTATACCTCGAGATATGGCGAATAGTTTCAAAACCTTTTTGCCATCTATGAGCAAAATCTTCAGGCTTACACAATATAATTTTGACTAAAATCTTAATCGGGTCATTATAACTACAACCCCCCTACCCCCCCTTTAAAAAAAGACCTAAAGTGATGACTTCTAAAATATGCTTATTCAAGAATAAGTACATATTTAAATGAAAGAAGTAAAACCATAAATAAAAATTCCATTTCTATTCAAACGGCCATTTAAAATTATATAAAAAGATGAACTATGGGCCGCCTAAGCGTTTTTGAAAAATACTGATCTTAAGAATTAATAAGATGCACATATAGGACGCCTAAAGATAATTATTTTTTTAAACAGTAAAAATGATATTTTTTAAAGGACGCACGCATAAAAATGGAAGATATGTTGTTATATTTAGGGCCTTAAAAATTTATTTGGCATTTCCTGTATATTTATAAAAAATAAGATCTCAAAACGAATATTTATGATATAACCTTACATTTAATAAGATAATATTTTTAAAATAAAATTTATCTCATTTTTTTACTATTTCTTTCCTGAATCCAAATATAAAAATACTTGCAAAATTGAAATGCAATCCCCCACCCCACACGAAAGCTCATGTAATTAGAGCGAGACTTCGAGGTATAAAAAGTTGCTGATGTAATACTCCGTTAGGATCCCAATGTTATTTGCTTCAGTTTATCATTATGAAATTTGATTTACAGTGGTAATTAAATAATCACTTTTAAAACAACTTATATGGGAGAAGAAATTATTCAGGTTAATATTTATACCCAATTCAAACGCTTATTTTAACTGAATCTAAGAGGTTTCAATCCCTTTCTAAACTAAATATGAGCTTAAGTTTGATGGGGGCTATGGTTAATCTATACCAGTGTTGTTAAAAAGCTCGTTTTAGCCGATTTTAACCAAATAAAATACATAAGCCTCGGGATTCCGTTAATGGTACAAACCTTTCTGCCACCTATGAGCAAAATATCCAGGTTTACATAATATTTTTTGGCTAAATTTGTTTAACCGCTTTCAAAATTCAAACCTTTTAACAACAATACGAAATGGCTAGAGAAGTATCTAGATAAACAGAGGGGGGGAAGTAAATCTAGACTGTTATGTTGATTTTTACTCATCTAGACGTTGGGCAAGAATAATTTTTATGATTGGTTATATTATATATTGGTAAACTAAATATGGGCAGTCTCTTAACAACGATTAGTTTTATATTTTTAAAAATTATAAAAGGTTGCAAACATTTTTCTATAAACTATATTTAAAGGAGGATATATATATGTCATGCAATGATAAATAAAACATACGATCACAATTGACAGATTTTTTATAAATAATTTTTGGTGCTGTTTATAGTGCATGTAAATATAATATTTGCGTTCATAATAGCGTAGATTTGATTTTGCAATCATGAAAAGATTCTGATTTTGTTTTGAAATTTTGGAACCTTGAACTTATTTCTCGAATACCCAAAATTTCGAATAATTCAGGGATAGATGGACCTTTCTACAAATTTTGTAATCAATTTTTTTAAAATCGTATTATTACTGAGTGAATTAATAAATTATATTCGATTTATAATATATGGTTGCCGTTTTAAACAGAAATGCACCAATACCGTGTTAGCGGTGGCGGAACACGCGCATACCACCAGCGCTTGAGGGTCCCAAATTTTGAAGTCCTTTTTAAAAATAAATCGCGAGTTCTATTTTTAACAAAAAAAATCGGGCTGGGCCGGGCTTGAAAAATTAGACCCGATGCAGATCACTATTACCAAGTGCTGCATTATCACACTATAAAAATCAACAGACTATATCATTTATAATTACTATTATCTCCAGGCAGGATTAAGATCCATCTTTATAACAGCATATTCAATTAGTGCTCCAGTATCTTCTCCGACTGAAGAAGAAAATATTTTATAAAATATGCATTTAATAAAGTATAAAAACAAAGCTCCAAGGCTACCAATTTATATACGAATAATGAATTAGATGAAGATTGTTATATAGTAATAATATTAAAAAAACTATGGGTATCTTTGATAAGCAAAATATGTGGAATAAGGCAGAACCCATAAACATTAATCATATGCCAACATCTAGCTTGTGAAATGGACATTGCCCTGTTGGGAAGTGGTAAATGTCACAGTAACCCTTCTAAGTTCAACCCATTCTTATAGAAATTTATACGTTTACAGTAATATTCATACAAAGAAAACAGGAATCGATTTAAAACTTTGACTAAGGGGAAAAAAATTAGTTATAAACCTATGATTCAGTTTAAAATATTGGCCCAAAGCCGTTATGGAATTTGAGATAAACATGATGAAGAAGAGATAGAAAAAAAGAATGAACAAATAACTCAGTTGAATTGTGTATTGTATTTTATATATTTGCAATAATTTTTAAATTTGATGAAATAAAGTGTACTTCTACGTAATGTCAAACAGCTAGATTACCGATTTTTAATTAAATAATATAACGCAAAATTCGAGATTTCGTTAATAGAATATCCAAACCTTTCCACAATATAGGATGTCCAGGTTCACGTAATATTATTTTTGCTAAAATATTTGGGCAGCCGTTTAACAGAACTACTTCTGCGCAAAATGTGTCTTATTTGATGAACAAATAAATAAACTATATCATTATGGAAAAAATAATAATTAGGGAGAAATGGTCCATAGAATCATTTTTACAGCATGGCTTCAAAGAAAAGTTGTTACGCCACCGCTTGTTAATTCCGGTGTTATGTGTTATCGATTTTGAACTTTATCGCCTAAAAAGAAGTGGTATTGATGCCTCTCTAGTTTTAAATAAGCCTAAATTAAAAAGTCGATAAAGAAATGTTGACATAAAAGTAATTAGATTTTTTTAAAAAAAATACTTATTGACCACCTTCTTTTATTAAAACATCGTAAAAGATATAAACTTTTAAAATAACTTTATTTCCGGTGATGATCCACCTAAAATTCTGCATGCAAGAAGAAAATGTCAACGCAACGTCTTTAATGGGTATGGTAGCATTGTTGGCTTTGATATCCGCGATTAGGAAGTTTAGTATTGATTTGATTCGAGAGTTGATGTCTTTGAAATCGTAAGAAGGATGTGAGATGCTTTTTTCCATTTCCTGGACCAGTCTTTCCAATGTCTCGACTGATAATATTATTTATTTTAAATCAAGACTATAGGAAAAAGTAAGCATTGAAAAATTATCTTTCTTTGCAAAGGAAAAAAACAACATTCGTGTATAGTTGGGTAATGAATAATAAAAATATACTAATTTCTATGTTTTCTTTATTGAACTATATTTTGAAAAATAATCGAGGCTGAGGTGATAGTTTTCGCCCCCAAGATAAATTTAATTCGATAAACTAATCGTGATTCTGTGTAAATATTTTCCAGGACAGATCAGAATAATTTAATGGTTAAGTGAAAATGGGAATTATTTTGAATTTTTTTTTAATTCTTCCAAAACGGTAATCATCTAGGTTAGTGACAACTTACGAGATTCTTGACTCTTTAATAAAGTTATCTTAACCTCTTAACTGCAAGGGCTACTTTAATTTTATTTAAAATTATAGAGTTAATAATTTTAGGAAATATCAAGATAATTTTTATATTAAAAAAATATATTTCTAAAAAATAGTTTTTTATTTAAAGATATAATTTTCAAAAAAGTTTAATTTTTTTTAAAAAAATATTATTTCAAAAAGTGATTCCTAAAAATTAATGATTTCTTGTAATGAAAATTATTCAACAAAACAAATGATTGCTGTTTAATTTCTTAATAAAAATATTTCCTACATTGTTGATTGGCATTTTACATAAAAATGTATATGATTATTTATAAAATAAGCACAGCGATGACAGTTAGTTCCAAGGTAATTTTGTTTTTTGGAACTTTGTGGAATCAAATATTTTGGCCACCAGCTAAAAAATTTTTAACTCTTTATTCTTTGCGTCAAACGTTTATTTATTCAGACTTAACGACAAATTTTATATTAAAATTAATAAGATATACTATATTATATAAAAGTGTTGCCCATTAACAAAGCAAAATAAAATAATATTTTTGATAAGTATAAAAATGATTTACCAAAAACAGGAGATATCTCTTCTACAATGTCATCATCTAAACTAGGCGGAAGCCATAGATATTCGAACGAATCGAGTTCAGGCTCGATGAAATCTCGAAGAGTAGAAATTCGGTGTTTACCCCATGTCAAAACTTTTGACAGATAATGAGAATCGAATTTATCAGAAATAGTTTTGCCGTATCTAATGGTTTCAAAAAAAAGATCCATAAAAGTTGTATACTAATTTTCATTCTTTTGTATTTCATCTTATTTATTACTAGATTAGTCGCATCTCTTACCCGTATATTAATGTAGGACAATAAGTAATTTAGGGCATTGACTAATCTAATAAATCAATCAAAGCATAAAACGTAGAAAATTTAATTATCGAACTAACCTGCTGGCCAAGAGAGTCCGTAATTGCTGTACCAAAATATTATCTTGATTGCATAACTTATTGGAGTCGCTATCAACGTCGGACGAGCTCATAATAAGCTTTTCTATCTTTCGGCCCAATATTCTTTTATTGATATCTCTCATGAGATTCAGGTTCATTTTGATGGGGAGAGTTTCCACGTGTTTAAGACCCTTGAATTGTTCGATCAAGTCGTCCATCTCGTAGTAATCTCCGCTTAGCTTAGGGATATTATTATTATTGATCTCGTTTACATTTATATTATTGTTTTCATTATTTAAGGCGTTTTTACCAGGGTTGTTTTTGGTGTCGAAGCTTAAAAAATTCTTTCTAGTTGTAGTAACGGTGTTTAAATTTAAAAGATGGTCTTTAGTATTATCTTGAGCGAATTTTCTGAAGCCGCCGGATCCCAAAATGACAAAATTGAATAGCGTTTCTGGAAAATAGTTTTTGTTCACTAACAAGTGCTTTACCTTTATAAATTGAAAAATGATAAAGAATTTTTTAAAAAATACTTTAATATAAAACGTTACTCTTGAAGAAAAAAATACCATATTATTAAAATTAGACCCAATTTGATCAGGCCTGATCTGATCAAGGGTTTAGACCAGTGAAAATATGTTGAACCGGCATAGGAGATGGAAGTTATTTTAATAAACAAGCATTTTTTAAATAAATAAGATAAAATTATTCCTCATCATAAAATTCCTAATATCAACAATATCCTTATATAAATTATATCAGTTATTCTTAGTGGATTATTATTTTAGAAAGTGTCTGTACCGTAATGAGAGGCCAAGACAAAATATCCTTGCCAGAGAGCAAATCCGAAGCTAATTTTTAGATGATACTTGTGGGATTCGGTGTGCTGCCCATACTCTACAACCCTGCTGAAGACCAGAGAGTCAGCAAATAATGATAAAAAGCCAAAAATCGATCCTTTCGAAATCAATTCTTAAATTTTAGATATTTCAAACTCGTTTGCACATTGAATAATATTATCGTCTGCCTACTAATTGTATTTAGGCCTTTTTATAGTAAAAGCGTTATTTTCAAGAGGTGCGTTATTTACAAAATCAAGCCAATAAAATAAGTATAATTTGTATATATGGAGCGTTTGATGATAACGTTATAAAGAATCAGTCTTGATTTTGATAGCGTTAAATAACGCAAAGCTTGAACATAACGCCTATACAATAAATGGCGCCTTAAGCTGAATTTATAGTAAATGCGTCGTTATTTTCAAGCAGTGCGATAAATAAACGCTGCGTTAATTAAAATCAAACCAATAAATAGGTTATTAAATATGGAGCGAAAAACGTTATGATAAAATTTGCAAAATATGTCTTGCGACGTATATTAAAAATTAATATCGCTGTAAAGAATCAGCTGTGATTTTGATAGCGTGCACTGCCTGATCGTTTATTATGCCTTAATTATAATTCCATATTTTAAGGTAATAGATGAATATATAATTATTAAATGTTTAATTTCTCAAACGCTAAAAAAGTTGAAATCCTATTTTCCTTATTAGCATCATCTTGAATAACTTTAATATTGAGATGTATCAATATTCAAGGTTACTGCTTAAACCATCGCCATTTGGTAAACTATCGAATTAAGATATAACACACACTTTTAAAAATTATAATTTTAATAATCACAATTAACATATAACTAATATTGATTTTAATAGCTGTTTTCAGCTTACTAAAATATAAATTTTTTAGTTTATTTTGTCTTTAGATTTGTTATTACTTTTCTATATTTGAAATGGTAACTAATAAATCTATCTTGGTGCAGGAGTGTGCTCAAAAATATTTTTTAAATGACATTTTTTAGCTAACATTTTCAAACCCCCTAGTTATGCTTCTGTCTTGGTGGGCTTAGTACCAAATTTTTCTATAAATAATCCATTTTAGATTAAGATTTGTCTAAACAATATTTATCAATATTCATCTCACATTCTCCTTACCAATACTAATCTTCAACAAATTTTTAATACTTGTTCATCTTCATTGAAGTCTCAAAACCTTTATTAAAAATGTTTTATAATATAATTATATAATGTACATAATTATACATATTCATCATCAGCCATTAAAAAATGATTTAGTTTCAAAATTTTTGAGATTTTTAAAACTTTAAAAAATTTTGAAAAATCGAAAAAAAATGATTTCTTATTTAAATTAGCTCATATATTTTTTTCTATAAATTTCAAAGTTTGCGAATCGTAACTTTTCTATTTTGGACCCAGCTTTAATTACAAAAAAATATTGGTCGAAAAAAAATTTTTTGTTGATTTTTATAAAAGAAAATCAGATTCAACCCTTATTTCACGATTTTTTTATTGAATTTTTTAATATTTTATTGTGATATTTTTGGTACAATTTTTTATTATAAATATTTTTAAAAAAATAATAAAAAATAGTTATAAATTAATAATACATTTATTAAAATTTGTAGTTAAAAATATAATCCAAATTATGTGAAAATTAAATTTATACAAGTTCAAAGAAGGCGTCATACTATATTTCAATTTGAAAAAATGGAGAAATAATAGGGGTATATCTTAAGTGATTTTATAACTTTAAAATTGCATATATTAAAATCCACAACAATTTTAAAATGTATCATTTCAGACACTATAAATTAGCGCTTTTTACATTTTTATGATTATAATACATAGTAAATGCATAAAAATAAAATTATTGATATTATCTTTTCAAGCTTTTTTTTGACCACTCCGAACAATAACCGAAAAAACAAAGCTAATGAGTTTTTATCGAAAATTATTTTACTTTTTATCAGGGCTGTGAACTAGAACTCTTCGAACCCTCAATATTTTATTGAACTCGAACCATTTTTTAAAATTTAGGGTTCAGGATTCAATAAAAAAAAATATATATTAAATTTTTATTAAAAAATATATTAAAAATAACATATATAAATGTATATTAAATTAAATATAAAAATCATGCCAATTATTAAAAACATAAACATAATTTTTTCTTATTTTCAATATAAAAACATTTTTTGGTGATTATTTTGCGTGGAATCCATCTTGTTATATTTTAGAGTGTCAGTGGCGTATCCAGGATTTTCTTATAGGAAGGGAAATAATTTTTTGGGGGCTTCGCCCCCAAACCTTTTTTACCTGGCCTTCGGCCAGCTTTTCCCCGGCCTTCGGCCGGGTCTTATTTAGCTATTCTATTAAATTATGAATAATTTAATAATAATTATATTTCTATTTTTAACTATTATTTACTAATTCGTGCTTATGGATAGGATATTACAAGCCTCTTTTTTATTATTTCAAGTTAGGTATATTATATTTAATAAAGTTTTTTTAAATGTAAAGGTTTTTTTAAATGTAAAGTTGAAATAAAGTGTAATGTCATTTTTTTAATAAAATTTGCTTTAAAAACTAGCCTCAGCTTAAATTCTCATACAATATAAGTAGAATATACTTTTTTTATTGAAAATACTAATAGTAGTTTAAAATATTGACTAGAAAATAATTAAATTAACAAGTTTTTTTAACTTCTTATCAAATACAAGATTTTTAATTATTTTGTTTGTCGTTGGAACCAAATCTCTGTGTATATTTAACAGAGCTAACCCATTTAGCCGAGATTCAGTACTTCGTAAATATGTTTTCAACCTTCTCAAGTTAGAAAAAGTCCTTTCATTCGTACATGTTGTAATAGGCAAACATGCAAGAATATAAAACAACTTCGAAATATTAGGAAATTGAGCCAAGGTTTCTTTACACCGATTGAGCGCATCAATAGCATGCTCAGGTAAAATAGCTAAACGTATAAATATTTGTACCACAATTCGAATTCACTGATTAAATTTATTTCAGTATCAATCTCATAGGAATAAAATTTTTCTAAATATTTAATTTTACCAATAGTGGCATTAGAAAATGAAGAAGGATCTTTGGGTAATAAAACTTGAAGATTGCTAAAGACTTGTTTTTTATCTAAAACCCGTACTTTTATTTGCGATAAAAAAGTATCTAAGAATGGGATGAAAATGGATATTTTATAATATTCTTCAGTTGAGCCAATATTTATTTTCATCTCAATAATGGCCTAGGTGCTAGACGAGGTTTAATTAGTATTATATCATAAAATTTAGCCTTCGATTCAACGTCTAGATAAATATTATGAAAATATTTATCTACATTCATTCTTATTGTATCTACTTGTTCATGTATATTTTCCGCCAAATCAATAACCTGAACCAAATCTAAATTTGGTTTTTGTAAATTTCTACAAAGTAGTGAGCTAAAAATAATTTATTGATGCAACTAGCAGCAATGATAAACTCTGATTGATCAATTGAATTCAATAATGATATCGCTGCGAAAGACACATTACTTTTTTTCATGCTCAGCCTTATTTATAAATTATCGTTTGATTTCAATCTCTTTGACTAAATATTTTTCCATTTTATTAATATTTTTGAATAATATGTTGGAAAATTGATATTCAAATATTTGTAAAATTTTGATTGGTGGGGGGGGGGGTCTGGGGGGTGGGGGTAAAATTTTTATTAGCTTAAAATGATATTTATGAAAATAGTCAAATTTGCGATGCCATTGGTTACGCGCCTGTAGAGTGTACTCCATTTTATGTAATAATTTTAAAATTTTTACCAGCATATTTTTAATTTTTTTTAATAATAGATAATGTATATAATATGATAATATATATGTTGAGAATATTTATTTTTGTTTGTTGGATTATTAAATAAGAAGATGTAATCATAGGTAAAATAGCTTTATTAAATGAAAGTTGCGATGCACTGGCAAAGTTAAGAATAAAACATCTCGATTTTGTAAGATATCAAAGTAATTCGCTTATATTCTAATATAATGATAAAATATTTTTATTTGTTAAGAGCTAAATATAGTAAAATAAAGTTTACAATGTTTCTGTTATTTTTACTAAATTTTATAAGTCACTATTTTTCTGGACATAGCTATCATTCAAAACAATCATAGTTTCATAAAATCCAAACACAACAAAAACATGATATATTATAAATACGTTCATAATTTCGGCGACCTATATTACAAATGCAGAAAGAATAATTGTAAGGGTAGGGGTAAATTTGAGTCACATTTTACTGTGACCCAAACACATAACCACCTGGATGATGAAGAATATTACAATCTTCTTGTCACAATAAATAAACTAAAAGACCAAATAAATATAGACATTAATTAGAGTATTTTAAAGATTTATCAAAAAGTCATGAGAAGTAGAAAATTGGATTTATATTGTATAAATCACCCAACGACTTTGCCAACTTTTTTGGCGGTCAAATCTATAATGGGTCGAGTTGTTCAGTCAACTAGACCTCCATTCCCTCTAAATAACTCAAGTATTATTTTACGTGAGGAACATAAAATAACAGTAGATCGGAGAAAGTTTTAATTTTTTAATAGTGAAGATAATAAATTATTTATTTTTACAACATATAAACTTTTATCACGCCTATGTTTGGCTGAAAAATTTTTTTAGACGGTACTTTTAATGCCTCTCCTAAATTATTTAAACAATTTTATACTATTCCTATTTTAATTAATCATACTCTAATTATTTGTGCATACATTTTATTGCCAGATAAATATAAAAATACTTATTTAAATATGTTTTTATTATTAAAAAATCATTCTTTATCTTTAGGGTTATTTTTTTTCCCCCCGTTTTGCCACTATTGATTTTGAAATTGGCGTATACTTAGCCCTTAAAGCAGTTTTTCGCACTATTATAGTTAAGGGATGTTATTTCCACTACTGTCAGTGCGTTATTAGGCGCATTCAAGATAGTCATCTAACCCGACTATTTAGACAAAATATTGAACTAAAAAATTTTTTTCGAATTATAATGGCCATTCCTTTTTTGTTAGAAAGGGATGTGCAATATTTAATTAACGATCTGAGCCGACAAGCTAAAGTTTTTAGAATAAATTCAATACATGATTTTTTAAACTATTTTGAAAATATTTGGATTAATTAATGCAAAATTGAAATATCAAATATGGAATACATTTGATATTAGGGGTGTGAGGACGAATAACCATGTAGAAGGGTTTCATCGCTCATTAAAGGAATACATTCCTTATTCGCACCCTAATATTTATCTCTTTATTGACACCATAAAAATTATAAAACAAGATATGGACTTGAAATTAATCCAATTAGATGATGGCAGAAAGGTTACGGAAAGAAAAAAAAATACTGTATATTAGATGATAAAATTAATGAAAATATAATACTATACTGTGGAGGTATTTTTACCCCTATAAAATATTTGGAGAAAATATCAAAATTTTTATATTCAAAAAAATCAAATCACTCTAATTTTTCTGCCATTGTCTAACTATATTGTTTTATATTGTCAATAAAGGATAACATTACTATTAATCCGAGTATTTATAGTCGGGTTTGACAGAGGTGGTATACATCATTTTCAAAATTTATAGTTATTAAATTTTTTTTTACATATACCTTATATTGTTTAGTCATTGATATTTTATTTATATAGTTAACACGCACTAAACCATTTTTAATAATTTACCATACAATCTTTTAATCATATTTATATAGCGCAATACTAATATGTAATCTTATTATAATAATCGCAATGGAAATATATTATTTTTAATATTGTTGGTATATTATATATTTAAAATTTTCTATGACATAAATAATAAATAAATCCCTAAAAATATTATTACTACTTTATGTTCATTCTTGAATAAGTTCAATTTTCTGACCAGGTAAAAGCGTGCCACTTAAATTTTAGAAAAAGTTTTAAAAGTCAGACTTTTGAATAGTTAGGAAAGATGACAAAGATATGA
The DNA here is from genome assembly GCF_954871325.1 of Gordionus sp. m RMFG-2023. Lineage (NCBI taxonomy): Eukaryota > Metazoa > Nematomorpha > Gordioida > Chordodea > Parachordodidae > Gordionus > Gordionus sp. m RMFG-2023. The sequence goes on along the minus strand of NC_088775.1, from coordinate 9,450,512 downwards.
TATAGTTAAGAAAATCAACTATCTTAATATGGGTTATATATTAATGTAACAATATTGGATAATAGGGTAGGTATATAGATTAATTAAACATTTACAGAAAAATACATTTTTGAACTAATATTACCTCAAGATAAAACTTTAAATATTAACATAAAAAAATTTAATTATATGATAAAGGATTTATGTATTAACCCACAAAAGTACTTATGATAAACTTCAATATTTATATAGTTTCAAAGCAGTGACGAAGCGTCAAATTCACTACTATGGAAGCAATAGAATTTTTATTTTTAGTCAAACCAGAAAAAGATTAAAATATATAAATAAGTATAATTCGTCTTTGTTTTTGAGTAAAATGATCAAACACAGAATTATAATAGTTATTGCTAGATTTTAAATTTTTTAATAACTTTTTTTCGATCGAAGTCAAAAATATTTTTATCTTGTACTCAGTATCTTTTTAAAATTTTTAATAAGATACTAGTTATGATTTGAATATAATGAGGCTTTTTTGATATCAATATCACATCCATATTATTTTTCTTTTGGTAAAACAAAGGTTGCGGAGTTCAATAATATAAATAACATTGAACTGGGGGTTTTAAATTATATTAAAGAAAGTCGAAATACATTATAAATGCTTAATAATTACCCTTCCATTAAGGAAATTTTTTATAAATATAATACTGCAATACCTTCATCAGCTCCAATTGAAAGGTTATTTAGTTTTGGCACAATGTTAAGTACGCCGAAACGGCAAAGGTCCAATTATAAATATTTGAAAAATTTGATTATCTTATAAAATAATGAATTTATTTTAAATACTCTTTTGCAAATTAATATTTCAACTCCCATTAAAAATACTAGTCTCCCTTCATCTATGCTAAGAATGGGCTAATACTAATATTAAAATACCTGATTATTATAATCAACTCATCATTAAATATTTTATTAATTATTGTAAATATTCATTCTTATTATATGTATGTTATGTTCTTCACAAATAAATAATAAAAACTGTATTTTACAAACTATTCTAATTTAATTGGTAATGATAATTTAGAAGTATCTTGTATTTAAGATACTCTAATTTGGCAAAAGATACACGTATCTTTTTGATATTTTGAAAAAGATATTAGTATCTATATCTAAGATTCATTTTTTCACAAAGAATCTGTATCTGTATCTAGATTCTTTTTCCGGATGACCTGCCCAACTCTGGGTATTGTTTATAATTAATAGGCGTCATGTCTAAGCAAGGATTTATAAATTCCTTTGCATGATAAGAATATCTTTCACAATCTTGAACTGATATCTATAGATAATGGGGAAAAAAATGATATTTATATCTTTTTCTATATATGAGTTTAATATTATATATATATTTTTTTATTATATTAGTCTTAATATTTTTATAATATATATTTATTTAAATTATATGCTCATACATATAACATAAAATTTGCATCTAAATATTTTTATTTTTTAGATAAAAAGGCGTTAAATAAAATTATATCAAAATGTATCTTAAAAAGTATCTATAAACAGATACCTCTGAAATAGTATATAGATGCATATACTTTTTATACAACTCTGATAATCATAATAAATTTTCAATAACATAATTACAATTATTAAACATTAATTAAGTAAGGAAAAAAAATATAATAAAAAAAATAAGCATTTTTTTATTTTGCTTCGTCACTGATTCAAAGATATATTTATAGTATAATCGTGCTGTCTGTTATATATTAATAGATCTAGAAGAGTTTTCTAAAATATTGTAAATTATCTGCAATTTATAATATATTATCTTAATTAATTAAATTTTTTAATATATTCTTTTCTATTATTAATATAAAATATGATCATATATTTTATATACAATTATTATAATTAGGGGTGTACCGATACCACTTTTTGGAGGCCGATCCAATCCGATATTCCAGATATTTAATTGATATCGGCCGATAACCGATCCGATATCATATCTAATTTTGTATTCTGTAAAGATACCGGTTTTAATTTTTAATATTCTTTTTATTAGTACAACATCTATAATTTTACTATACCATAACATATGTCATTTAAATATATTATAATGATCAGTTATAGTTTATATTCAATTCAATTGCAATTATTTATATAATAAGTAATAACATTAATCTATTTACATAATTAGTAATAAACAAATATATTGAAATTTGAAATTAATATATAAAATTAATTTATCGAAGATTTCTTTTTAGAAATACCAAAATTTCCAATTTATCAGAGATTGGTCTGCGGTGATGGGGACTGTTAATATCACTAGTATCACTAAAAACAGATTCTGAAGAGATTAATGAACACTTTTTTAAACAGAATGCGAAAAAAAATAACTATATTGCAGAATGTTTATTAACTAATTATTACTATTAAAATAATTAAGCATAAAAATATATTCCGATTTTATTTATAAAAATAAATGGATTTTTAGATATAACTTTTTTTAAATTTTGTTAAAAGCGCCATTTTATATCGGATCGGAAAATTTTATAATATTTGCCGATAACCGATATTTTAAAATGGGCGAAATATCGGCCCGATCCGATCCGATATAAAATATCGGTACATCCCTAATTATAATATTAATTGTATATAATCTATATTAATTACCATTTAGCAATTTATATTTATATTTAATTTTATTTAAAATAAAAAGTATATTTTAATTTATTTGTCTAATCTGTTACATCATTTCAAAATTATACAAATATTATACTCGCTTCAAATATATATGTGGCCATTTTAGGTCATTTTACTTTTTTTCATAAATGTTCATACGAAATGGTGAACCCTAACCTTATTTACATCATATAAGAAACTAAAATGGCGTTACAAGCTGATTTGGTTCAATATTAATTATGAATAAAATATTGCAAATATTCAGCATTTTCATAAAAATTAATTAAATAAGAAAAGGAAAAAGAAAAGGAAAGATAACTGCTAATTCCAACAAATTACATATCGGAAAAAATGTAATTAATTATAATTACTAACTTATTTTTTTTAAAGTGGAGTTAATTATAGTTACCAATTAAATAAAGGAATTGCAATTGTGTAATTAATTATTGTCCAACCTTGATAGATAGAATTTAATCTATTATTATAATTCAGAGTTGTTAAGGAGCAGCACTCCTGGAGCGCCGCTACATTTTTTTAAAAACACCTTTTTTAAAATTGGGAAGCGGGAGCGGTAGCTAGCTCCTTTTAGGGCTAGAGTGGAGGAGAGCCGCTCCACCGCTCCTTTAAATTTAATGTATAAATTAAATTATTTTTTAAATATTAATAATATTTATTAATTAAAATTCAATAAAAATGAAATTTTATTTAATTTAAATTTATCCATTATTAAATGTTTAACCGAGTTTTATATTGGTTTTTCATCTAATCATTTTAAATATTAAACATCAAATTTCCTTTTTATATTGAAAATTTTTTGGAAAATCTTGTAATTCATATTATATTCATTTTAAAGATATATAATAAAAAATAGGTTTAGTATTATGGTTTTAGAGATCATAGATGAAGAAATAGAATTTCCATTTCCATCATACAAAAAATATTTTAAACTTCTAAAAGATGTTGATCCAAATAATCAAACAAATTTAAAGGCAAAATGTCTTTTGTGTTTAAATAAAACTATTTAATTTTAAAAAGTAAGCAGCTTCAATCTAAAAATGCAACTAAAAGTAAAAAATCTTTCTTTTAAATACAAATTAATTTGGAAGATTTTTTTGGATTCCATGAAATTGGTCATCAGGAAGATAATATATTGGTTTTTAAATAATGATACCAAAATTACAATTTTTGATAAATTCCCTGAATTAAAAAATATCTTTATAAGATACAATATCCCGCTTCCCTCTAGTGCTCCTATGGAGTGCCTATTTAGTATTGCAAAACAGATCTTAGAGGAGAGGTGTGGATGTTTATTAGATTCTAATTTAGAAAATTTATTACTTTTAAAAGCTAATAAAAAATTATCAATATTTTGATAGATCTTTTAATATAAATAAAGCTTTTTTATAAAAAAAAATATGATTTCGTTTCGTTTACCTTCTAAAAAATGAAAATCAAAGGAGTGGTTATGGAGTGACACTCCAATAATTGGAGCGGGAGCTAAGAGCTAACTCCTTTTAAAAATGTAATAGCGGGAGTGGGAGCTAGCTCCTTTTGAGAAGACAGGAGCGGGAGCTAGCTACTTTTAAAAAGGAGCGTTCAACTCTGTTATAATTACTTGTAAATCTTGATTTCGTTTAGACAATTTAACACCATCTGATGTATAAATGAGAGGTAGATGAGCAAACAATGGTGGTTTCCATTCAAAGGCTGAGTAAAGCATAATATGTTTGGTTGTTGAGCTTATCCATTCACTTCCTCTTATCACGTGGCTTATATGCATTAAGTGATCATCAACAACGTTGGCTAAATGATAGGTTGGATATCTGTTATAATTGGATGCAAAGAAAATTATGACAAAAATTGTATAAAAATGAATTCATAAAAAAAAGAAATAAATAATAATAAGTAAAGATCTGTATTCGGTATAATTTTTAAGTCCAAAGAATTTTTTAAAAAAAATTAGTCTGGTATGGTTGGATTCCGCAGAATTTTTTTACACTAAATTTAACCCATGATTACAGGTAGTGAAGGGTCAGGTCGGTCTTAGAACCGAAGTAGGCCCGATCTTTTCTAGGGACCACAGTATGAGCCGGATTTTATTTTTACGGTGGTCCGAACCTTATTGATATTTAAGTTTGCTTTTAGTATTCAATTATTATATTTTATTTTTCTAGAGGAGATATTAGATTTATGTGAATTTTTAGTTCATTTTTTATTTTGCAATAAGAAAACCATAGGTTTGTCAAAGACGCATTTTACTTATAGTCCTAATAAACAAAAATTAAATTGGGTAAAAACGAAAATACTTTTAAAATAACAAAAAAAATAGATCGGTAAGGTCTGAATCGATCTTTTTAAAGACCGTATCGGCCCAGGGCAAAAATCCGGACCATATTGGTCTGCATATCGGTCTGGGCCAAACACGGACAGCGACATTCACTAGAAATCTTGCTTAGTGGAAAAGAGAATATTTTTTTATATATTTAAATAAGACATATAAAATGAATTTTAAAAAAATTAATTAATTTTTAAGCTGCCATATATTTTTTATTGCATTTATATATAAATCAGAGACCTACTGGCCCAGCATAAGCCTTGATACACGGGCTAATATACCAGGGCCGTGTCGAATATTTTAAACCGCCATTATCTATAAAAATTAAAAAAATAAATATAATTTTAAAAAACTCGGGGTCGGGCCTGAAAATTTTTATTTTAAAATAATCCGGGATCAGACCGGGCTTAAAGGCATACAGGTCGCGAGAAATTTTTTTAAAAAAATCTGGGTCGAAATGATACCCCTGCAGGTCTCTGATATAAATAACATAAAATAATTAAAAGCGAATTAAATTCTTATAACTTATAAACAGTGGTCCCTATAACGGGGTGGTGGTGGTACGAAGCAACTGTTTCTTAAAATTTATAAGGGTGTACTTTTTTTTGAAAATTTATTTTTAGAAATTATTGTACCCCCATGACAGGCGCGTAGCCAGAAATTTTATACAAAGGGGGGGGGGATAATATTTTTATATTTAAACGATTTTTTTTACTAATCATCAACATTTATTAATTTGAAAATATGATAATGTCGAACATAAATAATAAAATATTGGAAAGTACAAAATATTTAAGAGCGAATATAAAATTGTTAAAAAATATTATAGCTATATAAACCGGTATACAATAAATTATAAAATTAAACATTTAATAATGACTTAAAGTTAATAAAAATATCGTTTATTAAATGAAATTTAATCTTCTTTGCGATTGCGCCAATTTTTTAATAATTTGTTCTGTGTTGGGGTTTAAATTTCGATGTATATTAAATAAAACTAGTTCATACAATCGATTTTAAGATGTTGTACGTTTGAGATAGTTTTTTATTCTATGTAATGAAGAAAGGGTTTGGGCTACTATGACAGATTTAAAGGATTCTGAAGATCCTGTCACCTCTACCATGGCTAATGATATAGTTTTTAGAAAATTTAATTCTACTTTTCCACTTTGTGTTTTGAATATTGTTAGCAAGCTTGGCTTGTACAAAATTGTAAACCAAGTTAATTTCAATTGGCAAATTGCTTGATTAATTTGAAGTATATTTTAAAATATTATCTTGTATCATTTTTCAGTCTTATTAGATAATGACACTGATATTTTGAATGTTTTATCAAAGTTATTTTATGAAGGGAAGAAATTTATCTTTTGATTTTGAAAGTTCTAGGCTTCAAACATTACAATCATAAAAGGAAAGTTATATGTACTTTAATTATTAAATATATAATATTTTATTTTAGCTTTAAACCCAATATGTTTAATGCTGCACTTGATTTGGTAATAATGCAGTTTAATGAAGGATCAATGAAATTTTTAAATTAAACATCATTTTTTCTCCAGAAGGAGCAGAAAAAACATTTGTTATGGATGAATTTTAACATTTAAATCTGAGTCAAGTTTTAAAAGGAATGTCTAGGTTGTGAAATATATAATTATTACACATGACCATGAGATCTAAGAATTGGGCTTGTCAAACTGAGAATTATAAATTTATTTTATTAAAATATTTATACATTTTGCTTCTTATTTGATGATGATTCTGAATATTATGATTCTAATTGGAAAAACTATTCATTTATTTTACCTATTTACTTTCTAATTTTTCTGCGTTTCTAATTTATCAATTTTATATAAACATTTATTAACTATTCCTATTTCCTACTAGCTACAAAATGTTAAAGGATATACCTTTACACATTTAATAAATTATTTTACATTTTATCAAATTGAAGAGAAACAAAACTTGTTATGATGCAATAAAAATATTTTGTCTATAATAGTATGCAAAAAAAAAATTATTTTTAACAAAGATGATATATTAAAACAAATACTGGACAAATTTTCAGACATCTCAAAAAAGAATGAGTAACCCTAGGTTTGATCCAAATATAATAAAAAAAATATTAGGCCCAATTCAATTATTTTTTTTAAATTGAGTTTTCAAATCACCAATAATTTTAAAAAATGGAGGAATTAATTGGAAGGATATTAAAAAGAGAATTAAAGATTCTAAAATTATTATAATATAATTTTTTATTAATTTTATTATTTTTTGCTTTATAAGATGTTGTTTATTAATCTTGAAATAAAAAAATACAAACTTGTCAGTTTTTAATATAATAAAATCTCCTTCAATATCTGATACATCCCTGCTGATTCTTCCATAAATTAGATCATTAAAATAAGTAATTCTTGGATTTAATTTGAATCTAAAATTGTTTTATTAAAATGAAGAGCTGGACATAGTATACCTAACACAATAATTAAGGCCTTTTTTAATATTATCATCTATAATAACTTGATCTAAATTTTGACATCTGCCATCATACTTTGAAATATCTGGAAAATCATTATTCTTTTTTATTAAATGTAATCTTTCATCAGTACAAAAACATCTATATGCATTTCCCATTGCTATTAGCTTATTTGTGTATTCTTTATATATATTTAATCTTTATAAATAATAAATTTTCTAAATATTTATTTTGATTATAAAAATACCTTTTAGATTGTATGTAAGGCCCATATTCTCCACCATATTTGGGGCCCTCATCGGGTACAAGACCCGTAGATTCTAATATTTCATGAATATTATACAAGGAAGCTTCAGAAAATCTACTCTAATTTGAATGTTTAAAGTGATAAATTCTCCTAATTACCCTGTCTGTATCTTCGATTCTTAAAATAAACTTTCCTTTATTTGCCTTAGAAAATATATAATTATAAAGGGCAATGCGTATGTTTCCTAAATGCATTAACCCTGTAGGGCTTGGAGCATATCTTACACGTATATTATTACAACAATATATTATACATGAATGTCGCATGTTAATCGTTTAAAAAAATGAACGAATACTTTTAAAAATTTAAAATCTCATCGGCACATTGTTGTATATAACTAATCTCTAACCGGAGATATATTAAATAGATATAAATATAAATAGTATTTACTGAAAAACGAAAATATTAATTTTAGTTCAATTTTTTCTTGTTGAAAAATTGATATTGGATGTCGAGGAAATACTAAACTAGACTCATATCAAGAATGAAAAAATCAGGCTTATGCAAACTTTTATAAAAATCAAACAATATATCAATTTTTTTATATATGATTAAATCACTCATTTGAATTTAATATAAATTTTTAAAAATGGCATTAAATTAAGAAAAGATAGGAAACGTTGGATGACATGATCTATCACTACTACCAAAAAAGGGGAGAATCTAGCTGAAAAGGTTTCAGAAATCAAAGGCAGAAAATAAATGTTATATGCGTATATTACGTAAATTTATTGATATTTAAATTAAAAAAATATAATGATCACGTATTCAAAATAGTTTCCTATATATATTGACAATTTAATTTAATGTAATTTATAATAAATTGATCTTTTTTTAAAAGTTAAAAATAAAAATTTGAACATTAGTTTATTAAGTAAATTGATTTATAAAATATAAAATTTAATATTAGTTTATAAACAAATTGATTTAAAATATAAAAGTTGTTTTTAACAAAAAGAAAGAAACTGATTTATAAAATATAAAATTTAATATTAGTTTATAAACAAATTGATTTAAAATATAAAAGTTGTTTTTAACAAAAAGAAAGAAACAATTCTTATTACATTTGAAATATTTTAAGTTACGCCATAAATGGCTTAAGGATAAAAAAAAACAATTTTTTAAAGTTAATACTGTTTAACATTTCACACTTTTTTTTTTTTTTTAATTTTTGTCGTTTGTCATTCTTGCTCGTTAACCTCTTCGTTGATCTTTTTTTGTTGTACGTTTTATCAATTTAGTTCCACACACAAAAAAACTAATTTTGTTTTAATATAAGGAAGAGAAAAAAAAAATTATTATCAAATTTAATTCATTATAAAATTTTCAAATTTTCTAGGCAACACACTATTTCTAACTGGTCTTTGAACGTTGCGATTCTGATCATTTACTTGTACATTTTGGTTTCTTGGTTCATCACCTCCCCTTCTAAAATTCAATGTATAAGGTGATGCATTATTATTAACATTCGCTTTAAAAACTGTTGCACCATTAGAAGAAAGTTCTACATTAGTTGATCTTTTTTTTATTTGGTCCAAGTGTCTTTTTATAATTTTGTTCCCAGTATCTATATCATACAACAAATTTCCGTTTTTGCGCATTATTGTACCTTTTTCCCAATTATTATCTTTAAAAGTTTTATACCATATGCTGTCTCCTATTTCTATATCCCTATCTATTGATATCTTGCGATTTAGTATATGATCTCTCATCCCTCGGTTTTATCAACTCCCATTTTGTCCTAATCATTCTGGAGAACATTACTTCGCTTGGTATTTTGTTGGTCGTTGCGTTGGGTGTATTACGATAATTAAAAAGAAACTTTTCTCTATGTCTACGTCTATTTTATTATTATTTTCTATATTCCTTTTCATATTCATTTTCATTGATCTAATCATACGCTCACATTGGCCATTGGACTGTTGGTGGTGAGGTGCGGTGAGCAAGTGTTCGATTTCGTGATCTTCGCAAAATTTCTTAAATAATTTACTGGTAAAGTTAGTTCCATTATCACTGACTATTCTATTAGGTATACCAAATAAACTTATTATTTTCATCAATTCTTTAATCGTTGATTCCGTAGTTGTGTTTCTCATTCTCCTAATAATAGGAAATTTGCTGAAGGCGTCAACACATACCATAAAATTATTATCTTTGAACTCTGCAAAGTCTATGTGTACGCGCTCGAATACTTTCGTTGCTGTTTCCCATGGGTTTTGAATATTATGAGGATTGTCTGCGTATTTATTGCAAGCATCGCAATTACCTCCTGATCTATTTCTGCATTTAAACCAGGCCACCACAGATACTCTCTCGCTAATGATTTTGTTTTTCCAGCACCGAGATGCCCATTATGCAACTCTTGCAAAATCTCTTTTTTCATACCTTTCGGTATTATGATCCTATTCTCTTTAAAAAGGCAACCTTTGATTAAACTCAATTCCAATACCATATTTTTATACGTTTTGTTCTTTATCTGCTCATGATTCCTTATATCGTTGATTACTTCCATTAGTTCTTGATCAATATTAGTTTCTTTAACTATTCTTTTAAAATTTATTGGTGTGTCCCAAAAATTGTCATCAATTATTTCGTCATCTGACTTTTGTACCATCTTTTCTGTATTCATTAGTGGTAATCTGGACAAACAGTCTGGTACAATATTTCGTTTCCCGGGTCTGTGAACTATCGTAAAGTCATGCGCTCCCATAGCCAAGTTCCATTTTTGGAGTCGCATTGATATGGAAGAATTATCCTTGAGTCCCTTCGTAAATATATACACGAGTGGCTTGTGGTCGGTAATTATTACAAATCTTGTGCCTATTAAATACTCCTGGAATTTTTTAACCGCGTAAATAACCGACAAAGCTTCTCTTTCGATATTGGTATAATTTAACTCTGATTTCAATAGTGCTCTTGACACGAAAGCGATCTGTTTTTCTTTGCCATCACCCTCAATATGAAATAAGACTGCGCCTAAACCTTTCTTTGAAGCATCAGTTGCAATGCCCTCTGGTAGATCCGGGTTATAAAAATTTAACGTAGGCGGAGTGCTTATGAGTTTTTTTTAGGTAATCAAAGCTTTCTTGATGTGTACTATCCCATGACCACTTGTCTTTATTTACTATTTTGTATAAGTGATCGGCGATGTCAGCAAAATTGCACAGAAATTTTCGATAATAGCTCGCCATCCCCAAAAAAGTTGCCAACTCTTCTTTTGTCTTAGGTTCCGGCATATTAGAAATAGCCTTTATTTTATCTGCGTTCGGATGGATTCCATTGTCGTCTATATCGTGACCTAGAAACCGTAGTTTTTTTTTAAAAAATATACTCTTTGTGAAGTTTGGTGTAAGCCCATACTTTGATATTTTGTCAAATACCATTTTTATGTTGTTCACGTGAGCTTCATCATCCTCCCCAGTAATCAATAAGTCATCAATATAAAACACGACGTCTTTCATGTTCCCGAAAATATTATCCATGGTTTGTTGGAATATTGCTGACGAAGTTTTTAATCCAAACGGAAGTCTTGTAAACCTGAAATAGCCTTTATGAGTTGAAATAGTGAGAAAATCTCTTGATTCTTTGTGTATTGGAACTTGAAGAAATGCATTTTTAAAGTCGATCTTTGTAAATTTCTTGCCTTTCGATAACTTTGCCATAAGGTCATTGATGCGTGGAATTGGGTACTTGAAATCCTCTAACGCAGGATTAATAGTATTCTTGAAGTCAACACATAGCCGAATTGAACCATCGCTCTTGACAACAGGAGTGAGAGGACTGGCCCATCTTACCTCTTCAACAGGTTCGATTATTTTGTCGCTTATCCACTTCTGTAGTTCTTTTGTAACCAAGTCAATTCTTGAATAAGGTACACGCCTGGGAGGTATGATTTTCGGTGTAGCACCTTGTTTTAGATGTAGTTTGACATAATTGCGTAGTATTGGTTTCTTGCTAAGTTTTGACTCGCATTGTTTGATCAGTTCTTGAATAGTATTGTCATAATCTTCTTCGACTAAGTTTACAAATCTATCTAGTATATTTCTAAAGACTGCTATCCAGGTCCTTCCTAACAGTGCAATCTTATCACTCTGGACTACATAAGCAGTTAAGATTTGACTTTTGTCTTCGAATTTTGCCTTGACTTTGGTAGTTCCTAAAACATTTATTGTGTTTCCATCATAACCAGTTAATTTAATATCTGATTTATTTAAGATTTTTACTCCAATCTTTTTCGCGATATGAATCGGTAGAATACTATATTTTGACCCGGTGTCGATCTGCATCAAAATAGGCACGTCGTTCAAATATACCGTGACCTTATAAGCATCGTTAGCTGTGTAATTATTATCGGTATCCATATTGTTTATGTCTAAATTGTATAAATTATATTCTTTTCTTTCTAGTTTGTCATTATCATCTTCTTTTATCTCTTCTATATTTACAGTGTTTACTTTATTTGTATATCGTGATTGATTATTGTCGTTGTTATGATATTTACAATTGCATACTTGATTAGTTCCTCGATTTCCAATATTATGATTATCGTTATATCTTTGAATACATCTTGAATCGTTATAATGTCTGTTATATCTGTAATTATAATCATTATTAAATCTATTATTATTATAGTCATTTTTATTATAACTAGCTCTATTATCAAATCTCGAAGAATTATTGTACGATTCTGGATAGTTTGCTCTGACGTTGTAATAATTCGCGTTATAATTCTGATATCTAGGGTTGTAATTATTTCCTTGGTAACTGGGGTTATAACTATTTCCTTGATAAATATTTCTTTGAAAGTCATGGCCTCTTGCTGTCCATCGTTGTCTGTTATCGTTATTCGATCGTGGATTATGTCTATCGTCGTATCTGACCACCTGTTTGTTTTCTTCAAATTTTATGCCTCTTTGTCTTTCCAAATGTTTTACACTTGTTTCTTCTTCAGTCTTTTCATTTAATGAAATGTTTTCAACTTTAGCTATTATATTTTCTTTTAATTCTGTCTCCTTAAAATCATCTCTTAAACTAAAGACTTCTGCTAATGTAATATTCTCTTTCAACGTAATTTTCTGCCTGATACTTCTGCTATTTGATGAAATTTTTACTTTTTCAATGACTTTCTATCGCTTAACGAACATTCATTTTGTAAAATACATAATCTACTTACCCAATTGATGTAACTTTCATTTTTACCTTGTACAGCTGCATTGAATAATAACAATTTCGAACTTGTAGATTTCCTCGGGTGTAATAACCTAAATTTTTCAATCAATATCGATGGATTGATGAAATCGGTAGGTGAACATATCGATTTGAGCTTGATGTATTCTTCGTCTGGTAGTCTTCTTGTGAAGGATCCTGCTTTTTCGATATCAGAGATCTGAGCATCGTTGAATATGTCTTCGAAACGACTTAGAAAAACATCGCCATTACCTGTGTATGTTGAAAATTCAATATTAATATTAACATTATTATTTGAGGTCTGTTTCATAATTTATAATTTACAATATCCTTGAATTTTTCTATTTTATAGTATTGGATTTTATAAAAATTTTAAGAAGTTAATTTATATTTAATATTTTAGAAAATTTTACTGCCACCATGAAAAGGTTGCAGAAATCAAAGGCAGAAAATAAATGTTATATGCGTATATTACGTAAATTTATTGATATTTAAATTAAAAAAATATAATGATCACATATTCAAAATAGTTTCCTATATATATTGACAATTATTTAATGTAATTTATAATAAATTGATCTTTTTTTAAAAGTTAAAAATAAAAATTTGAACATTAGTTTATTAAGTAAATTGATTTATAAAATATAAAATTTAATATTAGTTTATAAACAAATTGATTTAAAATATAAAAGTTGTTTTTAACAAAAAGAAAGAAACAATTCTTATTACATTTGAAATATTTTAAGTTACACCATAAATGGCTTAAGGATAAAAAAAAACAATTTTTTAAAGTTAATACTGTTTAACACTAGCTTTAGCGGTTGTTAAGCGGCTCGATTTGAGCCGATTTTTAAAAACAGCTTTCTCGATATTTTAGCCAGAAAAATATTGTCTAAGCTTCGAGATTTCGTTAATAGATGTCCAAATACTTGTGCCACCTATAAGCAAAGTCTGAAGGCTTGCATTATATTTTTCCGAGTAAAACATTAAGTTAGCCGTTTTTAAAAATCGCAAATTGAGCCGTTTAACAATACTACTCGAAACACCACCTTAAATATATATAAATCTTAATGTAAGTTTATTTTTAAAGTTTTATAATTAATTTACGTTTTAGTTGAGGTTAGATAATTCCGTTAAATATCGAGATTGCTTTCATTTTAGCATAGAAAGTCTAATATAGTGTATATTATCTATAAATATTATAGAATTATATATTCTATTTTATTTATAACAAAAGAAAGTTAAACACAATAGCTAAGTTTTAAAATAATAATCTGGTTGCTATATTGGTATTATTAGTGTTGCTACCCCCATTCAGGTCAATTAATAAAAAATGTCAGAATTGTTGTAAATATTTTTTTGTTTTTATAGCAAGTCATTTTGAATATTTTTGTTGTCAATATTTTAATCAATATTATTTTTTTTTGTCAATATTATTTCTTTTAATCAATATTATTTTTTTTATTTATGTGGGTTATAAAAACCCTGAAAAAGAAGAATTTAATATTATATTTTTATTCTGTTTATTATTTGGAAATAAAAGTAAATTTATAAAAATAAGAAATTAGATTATATAAAAATAAGAAATTAAATCATATAAATATAAGAAATTGGTGCCGTGTAGAACACTAGAACCTGTAGGTTAATCGCGGAGAGATTTACATATATTTAAGCGAAAAAAGCGCTAACGCAATAAGTTAAAACGGTAAAGCGTTGATAAATTTTCAGATATTGTCAAAGTGAAAAAAGCACTAACACAATAAGTTAAAACGGTAAGGTGTTTATAAATTTTCAGATATTGTCAAAGCGAAAAAAGCACTAACACAATAAGTTAAAACGGTAAGGCGTTGATAAATTTTTAGATATTGTCAGCGAAAAAAGCGCTAACACAATAAGTTAAAACGGTAAAGCGTTGATAAATTTTCAGATATTGTCAAAGCGAAAAAAGCGCTAACACAATAAGTTAAAACGGTAAGGTGTTTATAAATTTTCAGACATTGTCAAAGCGAAAAAAGCACTAACACAATAAGTTAAAACGGTAAGGCGTTTATAAATTTTCAGATATTGTCAAAGCGAAAAAAGCGCTAACACAATAAGTTAAAACGGTAAAGCGTTGATAAATTTTCAGATATTGTCAAAGCGAAAAAAGCGCTAACACAATAATTTAAAACGGTAAAGCGTTGATAAATTTTCAGATATTGTCAAAGCGAAAAAAGCGCTAATACAAATAGAAGTGAAGATAACCGCTGTGAAATTTACAAAAATTAGTAAGGCGGAAAGAGGGTTAAAACAAATAAAATTGAAGTGAGTAACGGTTGTGAAATTTACAAGAATTAGTAAAGCGAAAAAAGCGCTAGTACAAATAAGATTAAAGCGAATAAAACGCTGCAGATTTGTAAAGATTTTTAAAACTAGTAAAGCGCTGTTACAAAGGAAATTGAAACGAATAAAAAGCGGGAGATTATTTTTTTAAAGCGAGTAAAGCGCTATTTAAAAAAAATATAAAGCGAATAAGTGGCTTGATATTTGTAAATATTATCAGAGCAAGTAAAACGATATTACAAAAATTATACCAGTAGTGTAAAATTATGAGTTAAATTGCTGAAATTTAAAACGAATTTTACATTAATTTTCGTAAATTAATTATTTAAAACAGAGTAAACACAGAATAGTGTTTTTAATTTAAAATATTATACAAAGAATATTAGTGATATATAAGTTGTGGCCATTATATTTATGTATATGTGCTTTATAGGAATATTCACAGTCCTAATTACATCTTATCTCTTAACTCTCCAGGTGATAAAAATTTTTATTATAAAAGTTATAGTTAATTTCTTGTGAATTGATTATGAAAAGTTTGAAATTCATAAAATACTGGGAGATCCAGTATAATATTCTTGGAGCACTTGTCATTTTAATAATATGTATGTAGTTTAATTTTTGGAAGAAGAATTAGAAGGAGTAGGAATGTAAGGATTAAGGGCCAAACATTGACCATCGAAGTACATAATGGGGAAGAAGATGTGATGGGTAAGGTAACCTGGTTACCTGTACAGGAATTGATCAAAGGATGGACTGATAGTAGCCTAGGAGATTTGAATATAAATGATAGGATTGATAACATATAAAAAAGAGACCGTTTTAGAGGGTCGGGATATAACAAGCAATTGGGGCCATATAGATGGTCAAGAGAAAATTCGCAGGGTAGACGAATGGAAATAAGGCCAGGTTTTAATCCACGGTGAAGAGAAAATCTAAATTGTTATAATTGTGGAAAACAGGGCCATATGGTAAGAGATTGCCAAAAAACGAAATGTTTCGAATGTGGAAAATATGGACATATAGCTCCTTATTGCCCGGGAAAACCTGATAAATTACGTTGTGCGGGTTGTGGACGATTTGGTCATAATAGGGAAGAATGCAATGTTGCCAATTTCAATACAAGGGGCGGTTTTCCACAAAGAGATATGGCTCAAATTGCTCCAAATGTAAGAATTCTTGAAAGAGGGAAAAATAAGGATATAAAAATATCCAATTTAACGGAGAATAAAAGTTTAAATAATATATGTTTTCGATGCCGCAAGGAAGGATATGTGGCGAGAGAATGTCAGTATTTGTGACTATATGATAGCAAAAGATATACCACAGAGGTCGAGAAGCGGTGGGTCAAAGAACTGGAAAAATTTAATTATGGGAATAAAAGGGAGAAGTCGAAATGTATAAATATGTTCCAAGAGGAAATAGTGCATGATCCTTGCCCTAGAGTATGGATTAATTTGAATGGGAATATGGTTTGCATGTTATTTGACACCGGGGCTGCTATCTCTGTGATGGGATTTGATAAATTTCGGAGTATTTGGTCGAGGGAATGATTAAAAGCGAAGACATCAAGATCCGGCAGTTGGATGGATCAGAAGTAGCCGTGATGGAAAATGTTGGACAATAGAGTGGAGATATTGGATTTATGGATAATTAATCGAAGAATAGAGACCGTATTGGGATGGGACTGGATCACGCGGATAGGTCCAGATTGTAATTTTTGGGGTATATTTGCTTGGTGCGGTATATTTGTACCTGTTGAAAGAGATGAGGGAAATCAATATATGAATTATTGGTATAGAGATAAATTACCTGGAATTGAGACCTTTTTTTTGGGGGGGGGGGGTGGAAGAGGAGAAATCGGGGGGAATTTTAGAGGAGAAATCGGGGGGAATTATAGGGGAGATATCGGAGGGAATTTTAGAGGAGATATCGGAGGGAATTCTAGGGGAGATATCGGAGGGAATTCTAGGGGAGATATCGCGGGAAATTCTAGGGGGGAATTATAGGGGAGATATCGGGGGGAATTCTAGGGGAGATATCGGGGGGAATTATAGGGGAGGTATCGGGGGGAATTATAGGGATTGTCGCGACTTTAGGAGAAAAGAGGGAAGAGAGGATTCTGAAAGGAAGGAATAAATTAATGATAATGAAGAATAAGAAGTAAAACTAGATGAAGTTCCAAAGGGTGAAACAAAATTGCAGAAAGAATGGTCGGAAAATGATGGTATGAAACAAAGAAATACCAAAAGAATATATAATCAAGAAATAATTATAAAGGAGAAAGAGACAGGGCGACAAAAAGACGAGGAATTTCGAAATGAAGAAATGGAATTTGCGATAATAAAAGTGCAAGAGGGAGTGCAAAGATTGGTGAATAATTATAAGGAAATCTTTGAAGAAAGTTTGGGATGCCTAAGAGATTATGAGGTAGATATCAAATTGAAGGAGATACATGTACCAAAATTTTGTGCGTTACGGCGAATACCGTTTGAATGGCGAAATGAAGTGAACAAGGAATTAGATCAATGGGTGCAAGAAGGCATAGTATGTCCTGTATAATATAGCGAATGGGCGACACTAAGGGTACCGGTGAAAAAGGCCAATGGAAAGCTCCGTTTATGCGCAGATTTTCGGGTCACGTTAAATCCGTGGGTGGTTTTAATATAATAAATTTTATATCATATTAAAGGGCTCTTCTAGAGTTATTTAATAAAGTTTAAATTATACCTTTAGCTTAATTACTTTTTGAGATATTTAAAATTAAATATGGTGTATTTTGAACTTTTCGCGTTTCTAAAGATGGCCATATCTCATGAAGTAAGCTGAGTTGAGAATTAAAATTTTATATTATTGCTAGTTAGTGTATATACTACCATCATGCAAATTTTAAAAAAAATCGAAGAGGGTCGGGGTGACAGTTGATTTGATATGGAATACAACATATATATGTAACGTTTTTTTTAAAAAAATATCGAAATTAGTATATCCAAATTAATCATATATTCATGGATATTACATATAAAATTGTTAAAAATCCCATGAGAATTATATAGGATTGAAAGGAAATATAATTGTAATAATCAGTGAAATATATATATTTAACGTTTTTTTAATATATCGAAATTAGTATGTCCAAATTAATCATAGATTCGTTGATATAATGTTTAACATTGTTTAAAAATTCTTAATATACCCAAACTAATTATAGATTCATTGATATAATATATAAAATTGTTGAAATTCCCATGTTGGGATAATATGTATCTTAAAGAGCAGTTTAATAATGTTCCAATCATATAATATTTTTTTTTATACGATTGATAAAATTTTTATGTTTCCCTCATTTTTTTTTGAAGAGAAATAATAGCATTATTGGCTCATAAAACGTCATAAATCAGATAACTTATGGTATAAAAAAAATGTTATGTGGTGGTGCCCAAAGAATAGTTTATATTGAATTGTCAAGTTAATAAATCATGGAAATGAATAAAATTGGTACAAGATTGTATCTTGTTGGAGAGGGAATAGAAGGGTGATGACAGTAAAAAAAGGGGAATAAACATGTTTTGAAAAGGATTATTGGAAAGAATAAAAGGAGGATTATCCAAAATTTTATATTTTAGATTCATTCAAAAAATAAATTATTAATAAAATTTAGTTGTAAAGAAATTTGTTTTTGTATTCAAGAAGTAGTTAAAAGTACATTATATATTTTTTTTATTATACCTTTCTTTTATAATGGGACTCAGAATGGCAGCCATCCATGAATGTATGTATCGGGAGAATATCACAATTTGAATTAGTATATTCCCGGGAAGGGTAGATGCAGAGGGAAATCGTTTGTACCAATCGAGACCCATTCTCAGATCCCCGCGAAGAAGACAAATAGCGCCATTTGAAATAATCAATGGAAGGGGGCGGGAGTCCGAATTGCCCGAACCCAATAATTCGGGCAGGCGCACGATAAGGAATGTTAGGTTGTGCTTCATCTGTGGAGCCCGAGGTCACTTGCAAGTTAGATGCCCCCGTGGACCCCGCCATGCTTTTGTGAGAAGGTATGATGACAGAAGAAATTTCATAGGAGCAAGGGATGAAAGTGATAGTGGGGAGCGGAGATGAGGAGCCTGGCCAGTTAGGACCATGTTACCCGCGGTGACAAGAGCGGAAAACATACAAACAACTACGGTGAGTTGGAGATTGAGCGACCGGTGGCGGTAGTGGAACCGTCGCGGGAGTCAGCACCAAATTCTAACAACAACGCTGAATGGCAGGAAGATTGGCCGTTAGTTGATATATCGGCCGAGGAGTTAGAGGAATTGTTTAGAGAACAGTAAGAAGATTTTTATTATATGTACTAGGATTTTTTTTGTAGTATAAGAAAAAATAAAGATAAATATATAATTGTAAAATAAATAAAAAAAGGGGGAAACATATGTGCGATAATATATATACAATAGTGTTGTTCACTTCCGCGTCAATGTTATTTTTTTTGTGTTTTCATGTTAGTTTTTTCTTCTTCTCTTTATATAGCAGGTTTAATTGTAATTAATGGGGGGGGGGGCGTGTTGTAAATATTTTTTTTGTTTTTATAGCAAGTCATTTTGAATATTTTTGTTGTCAATATTTTAATCAATATTATTTTTTTTTGTCAATATTATTTCTTTTAATCAATATTATTTGTTTTTTATCAATATTATTTTTTTTATTTATGTGGGTTATAAAAACCCTGAAAAAGAAGAATTTAATATTATATTTTTATTCTGTTTATTATTTGGAAATAAAAGTAAATTTATAAAAATAAGAAATTAGATTATATAAAAATAAGAAATTAAATCCTATAAAAATAAGAAAAGAATAAGATTATAACCAAAATAACATTATGTAAGCCTAAAGAATTTTCTCATGGCTAGCGGAAATGCTTGGACATTAGGGAAGGTAAATTGTTTAAATGTTGATTTTGATTTCAATACTAGTGCCCAGGCATCGTTAGTTGGGAAAGATATTTGGAAGAAAATAGGGCAACAAGTATCAAGTCATCCATTCACAGCTTATGGAAATCATCCTTTTGGTTAAAGGAGAAATTAACATTCATGCACAAATCGTAGCGTAAATATATTACCAGTAATTACACTCAACACAAACGATACTCCTTTAATTAGATTAGATTGTTGGATATATCCTTCAACATGGAAATGCAGCACCAGGTTTTGATCGAAATTGAAGAAAACAACATTGATACGACAAAGACATATGTATAATTTAAGAATTTTAGTCAAAAATAAAAATTAATTAACTAGTATATACAGATATTTGTTAATAAACCTGGATGTATTCTATATTTTGCTGGGAAATTTATTTAGAGGATTCTTCTGTTCCATAACAATTCCACTAAGAGATTACCGCTTCGTCAACCGATTCGCTAGAATATTACATTCCAATCCGGATACAACTAGAGAATGGAATACCCCTCCAGTATATGTATTCAAATCTAATGAGGAAATTAAGCTATATGCGGATTTTAAGCTCACTCTTGATCAATTTGATCATCATTATTCCAACTCTGGGGGATCTACTCGCGGGATGAACTTAAATATACAATAAATAATTCATCTAATGGCTGCAAACTTGAAAAGAAGATTGAATATCACAAGATTATTTAATTATGCAATACACAAAGGATACTTTCGATATCATAGGATGTCACTAGAGATTTATTGTGCACCAACTATTTTTTAGATATATATGGATAATTTGTTGAAAGATTTCCTTATGATTGGGGTTTATATTGATGGTGTCACTGTGTCAGGTAAAAATGACGAAAAGCTTCTCATTAATCTTCCAGGATTTTTAAAGCGGTTATAAAAATCCGGTTTAAAAATTAAATTTTTAAAAGTAAAATTTTTAGAAGATACTTCATTTTTAGAAGTGAACATTGACAAAACAGGAATTTATACGAGATAAAACAAAGTCAAAGCCACCTAGGAAGCTTCAACGCCTACAATCTACACCAGCTTAGAACTTTTCTCGGCTTGAATAATTATAATGAAGGATTCAGTTAAAATCTTCATAGAAAGTTTGCTCCTATACATTGATTGACGATTATCGAGGTTCTTTGGACATTGGCTACTGAAGAGCAAATTTTGAAAATATAAAACGTTATTGGCAACTGATAAGACATTAATGACATATTTAGCTGATTTGTCCCTTGTACTTTTAATGGATGCATTGATATGATACAGTTTTGCTATACAATTTACCTAATGAAATAAAAAAACCATATGCATATGCATCCAGGATGCTGATTCATTTACATAGATTACGCTCCAATAGATAACGAAACTAGCGCTTTGTTGTTTTAAAGAGGCCTACCAATTATTTTTGGGAGATGATTTAATTTAATCACGGATCATACGACATTATGACTTTTGATTGGCGAAAAAATTTAAAAAAATTAATAATCGTTCAACAATAAGGGCTTGAAATAGGTCTCCATATGATTTTGATATTACTTAAAGGTTTGGGAGAAAAATACTTTTATCTGATGCATTATTTCGATCTTATTAAGGAAGACACTATAAATCTCGATATTAAACAATAATTTTTGTCTTAAGGATTTAGGGATATTATGATGTCAGAGGATAGATTAAGACAAGAATCATTAATAGATAAGGAACTCAAGCCTGTAAATTATCAAATTTAACTAACTTGCAGAACATTTAATTAAATTGATGAGCCCGAGCTATTAAGTTATTTCTATCCCTGGAAAGAGATAGCAATGTAACGAGATATTCTTCAGTGGAATGGCAGGATTGTTATTCCGATAACATTCCGACGAGATAATATTTGTCGAGGTCTTGGCAATAATTGCTATGAAATCGATTTTTCTATTAAATTGTTGGTGCCTGGATTGTGTGAAATAGATGCGAATGTCAATAATTGTGCTGGTTGATAGGTTCACAGACCTAAAATATCAGAAGTGCAATTGTTGATGTAAAATATTACACATAGATATGGCGGAACAATTGGATTATTGTTATTGGTTAGATTCTTATTCAAAATGGGTAGAGGTAGCTCGTTTAAAAAAATACGAATGCCGACACAAATATTAGAAGGTTGTTTCCGACAACAGTCTACAATTCCTATCACTAGAATTTTAGTTGTTTTGCCAATCAAAAAATATTATTCATATTAAATCAACACCTTATAATAGGCAGATGGTAAAGTTGAAAGAACGATTCCTACACTCAAGAAAAGATATAGAGCTAGATAGAGGACCAGATTCTGGAAATGCCTTAAGAAATGTTTTTAAAACATATCGTATGAGTTAACATAATATCACTGGCCGCAGTCCTTCTACGATAACGTTGGGCAGGCAGGCATAAACCTGCCTCGATTGGGTAAGACCGAATGCCCTTAATGAAATAGAAAATTCGCATAATCTACAAATAATAAATTGATATTTAAAATGTAAGATACGATACTTTATAAATTTGTAGCCGAATTTGTGTACAGAACAAAAGTACGTCAGGCTGACGGAAAAAAATGATTATGTCAAAAAGTTATAATCATTCATATATTGTTTACGCTGATCATCTGTCGAAACGAGTGATGTTATCGCAACTAGGAGATGTGGCGCTACTTGATAAAACACATATTAAAATCAAATCTTAAAGATAAAATAAAATAAACCATGATCGTAATGACTTCATTAAACAAAAATAAAACATATATTATAATAAGATTCCACGAAAATATAATTTTTGATTATCATTCACAAAAAAATGGAAATTCATGTCCATGTGACACTAAGGTAATAAAAGGGGAAATATTTTAATTTATAAATGTCATTCTGCTATGTATCAAATTCTAAAAAAAATTCTATGTCACAAATAGAAATTTAATAAGAATGGTCCTCAATGGAATTTCGATAAAAATAATATGATAAATATATAATTTTATTTCTTAAAAATTAAAAACATAACTTTACACTACATATGGATTCAATAGACCGATTTTTATTTAAAACTACGTAATTTAAGATAAAAAGATTTTGTAGATTTTTAATAACAACAATACTTATATTTTAAAGATTGCACCATATGGTATTTGGAAATATAATCATAATTTTCAAATTTCGTATGTGTCTAAAAGACCCATGTTTAGTGAATTAAGGTATAACCTCTTTTTATTTGAACGATTAGCTTTTTTCTTATTTAAGTTTTATAATTTAGCCAAATAACTTATATTCTGTTTCTTATTCAAATTGAATTTTTTAACATTTGATATGCATAACTTATCATATTATATTTCATTATTCATATTTATTGGATCTAAAACTTTAACAACTTATATATTTTTATGAGCCTTATTTATTTTATTAAACTTACTTGTTAATTATAGTTTTATATCTTGATTTTGATGTAAAAAAAGAGAATTATGAAAATATTATCACTATATTTTAAATAGAACATAAATTAATTAAATGTTAATCTGCTTATTCACTTAACATTTAAAATAATAAATTTACGACAAATATGCAAAATTATGTATCCCTTATTATTAATTAAAAAATGGGCTAAGTTATTTAACACTTCCTTGTCTATTTAACTAGCTTTTTTTTGGTTTCTTGCTTAACTATCACATATTTTGAAATTATTAAAAAAAGATTCCTTATGAATTATTTTATTGAATATTTTTCAAGCTAAAAATAATTATATCTTCGAATGGAGGAATTAATTTTTATAATAATACATTTTAAATAATTTAAAATACTTAAATATTTTTATATAAAGTCGTTGTCTTAAAAATTTTAAATAGTGTTTACAACATATGATTATTTATAAGCCCTACGGGTGTAAAATAAATTATTTGAAACCTGATGTAAACTTCTTTTTTTTTACTATGGTTACAAAAATTGATTTAAATTTAATATAAATTTGCTTAAATAATCCAATTTTTTATTATAATGATATGTATTATTTTGTTTTCAATACAATATATCAAAATATAAATAATTAAAGCCTCAAGCATATGTAGTAAGCAAATAATTATAATATATTATATTATAAATATTTATCAATAATCTATATCAGCAGTTATTTTAAACTTAAATTTATTGTAGAACCGCAATTTAAAATGTCCTTTACTTAAATTTTATTTTAAATTTATGTTTATTATATTTTAAAAATTATTATAATATTAAAGAATAAGTAAGACTATTAATTTCGGATTAAATTTAGGTTATATTAATTATTTAACATCTAACCAACTAACATATCATCTTGGCATTCATTATTGTTCTTTAAATTCTTCACAATTTATTAGAAGTAAAAAATTATTCCACTTATCTTTTGTAAAATAAATAGTAATAGTTTAAATTTTTTATTAAAATATTAATATTATAGATTAAATTAAATATGAATGACAATACTAAGCATGATACTAAATCTAATAACAACAGCACTACTGAATATTTGGCCCAATTGCTTAAAGATAAAAAACAAATTACAACATTTCCCAATTTATTCATGCACCTAGACCGGCTTTTAGATGATGGTAATGTTTAAGAATTACTATTTAATATAACTGCTTACACAAATTTATTAACCTATATGTACTAATTTATAAGAATATATGCTTACAATTATATATAACAATAGGTGCAGTCTTAACCAAATTAGAGGTCTCCATAATACTAAACCCATGGGTTAGGTTGGTTCATTATAATGATTTTCTTTTGGGTCAGGTCTGTTTTTTCTAGGTGATGCTTCTAGTTTGGAGACTTTTTAAAAATAATTTTGCTAAATCATATTTTGATTGTATATTATTTTAAAATTTTGTTTATTTTTAGATTATTTCTTATAACATACTAAAAAATCTATTGGGTATTTTTTTTAAATATATTTTTTGATTGTTATTGCATTGGGTGATAAATATGGAATTAATTTTGTGTGAGGTTGGGTATAGAAAAAATTTTAAGAGTCAGGTTCCAAAAATGATTTTCTTCCTATAGGTTGGATTGGTCAAAAATGATCGACTTACAGATGCTCCATAAGATTTTTGAATTTGACATCCTTATATTCAATAAAAAAAACATTAAAATTCATATACATTATTAAAATTCTTTCATTTTGTTAAGATTAATGACAAATTATTTTTCTTTTACAAAAAGCCCTGCTTAGTTTTTTGTATGTTTTATAATTGATTTACTCTTAATTATTTTAAATTATTTTATTATGTTTTTTTAAAAAAAAAGTAAATAATATAAAGATAAACAACTGCTTTACAAAGTGTTACACAATAATCAAAATTTGTGTTTAATAGATTTGTCTATTCCTAGGATTTAATATATCTTTATTATAAATAAATAACCTCATTGTTAAAATGTTTTTCTCAGCAATATCATTGTTACTTGTTATTCTTCTAAAAATGTGCACTCTAATCATATGCATGTTTTTTTTTAATGTGGACTTATTCTCAACTTGATACATGTTAAGATTTGAAGTTGAGAAAACATAACTAACATTTAATATTATCAATAAGTATTTCCAAACTTTTAAAGATTTGATTTAACGAGACACTGTAATGTATTATTACATATGAATATAATGTTATAATTACTATTTTTATTTGAATTTGTATAAATGAAAGAACGAGAAAGGAAGGTATAAAAAAATATATTGCTAAATCTTTGAATTCTAAGAATACTATATATTAATCATTAATTTTTTTGAATCAAATTTAAGAAAGAAAAATTAACTTAGAATTATTTATCCTTGTGACAAATTTAAAATTTCATTCATAATTTTTTTTAGAATCTAACGCGTTTCTCATAATTCAAATTTCGATATACGATCTTTTCACATGCTGCATTTTTATTATTTATGAATTGCAATTTAATATTTTATTTTTATAAATCATAAAAAAGCGTAAAAACGAGGTTTCCTCTAGTTTTATAAATTAGATCAAAAATTAATTTATTTTTAAATATTTTTCGGAAAATGTTAATATTTTTCTTTTAATGAAAAACTACCATTTAAAATAGCTGTCTTTTTTGGGGTTGATCGATAAAATATGCCTTTCTTTCTTCATATCTGATTATCGAATTTTAAATCCATTTTTTGTTATTGAAAAAATCATTTTGCTTAAATTTTTGGTTGCGATTTGCGATAAATGTTTGCATCAAAGTACTGATAGTCCGAGTAGGTTTTTTTTGTGCGTTTATCATTTGCTCCACTTTGTTTAAAAAATTATATTCATGTTTCGTATGTATTCCTTGATAACTCAACTAAGGTCATATCCGGGGCCGTAAATAAAAAATAATTAGTAGGGAAGGGAGCAGGGGCTTAATTTTTTTTTTGCATATTTTGATCAGAAATTGCATATATATATATATCAGAGACCTGCAGAGGTACCATTTGCATCGCCAAGCCCGGTCCGGATTTTTTTTTTGAAAAAAATATTTCAGGTCCTGCTTAGACTTTTAAAAAATATATTATATTTATTGTTGATTTTTATAGCTAACTCTTCTCTTCTCTTCTCTTCTCTTCTCTTCTCTTCTCTTCTCTTCTCTTCTCTTCTCTTCTTCTCTTCTCTTCTCTTCTCTTCGAAAGAAAGAAAGAAAGAAAGAAAGAAAGAAAGACCGATTTTAAATATTTGGTTTATAAAATGTACGGCCCAGCGGCCCATGTACCCGGGTCGGACCTGTAATATATGTCAATCGTATTCGAACGAAAATTGCCTAATTCGATCACTTTTTTTATGATGAATAAAAATTAGAATATGAATTAGGTAATAAATAAAAATATGTAATGAATCATAGAAAAATATAAATAATTGATAAATAGCTAAATTATGAATAATAATAATAATTTATGTAATATTAACCAAAATTATGCAATATTAATGATAATTTATAGCAATTTTAATATATTTTCTTCTTCTAAAATTTACTTCTAAGTGTATGAAAATTGCCTGAAACGCAAAATATTTAATATCTCATGAGAGGGCGAGGAATTTTGTGAAGGGGGGTGAAGCCTCCAAATCCCCCCCTCCTCATAGATGCGGCTCTTGCCATATATCAGCATTCTAGTTTATGAGATTGAATCTTTAGAGTTTATTACATTAGATATAAAAAATTAAACTTAAATATATTGTTAATAATTTATATTTGGTGATAAATATATTTCTACTCCCTTTTAAATAGGGAGTTTATTAAAACTAAAAGTAAATATACAGACGTTAATAAATAATACAAAAGCCCTGAATATCCCTTTTCGGAAAGATATTTTTGCAACGTTCGATTTTTAATTTACTATTAACGCTTTTGGTATACTTTTAGCTTTGTCGAAAAGGTGGGATTTGGTTTTCTTCAAAGAAAAAAAATAAACTACTCTTTGACTCGCTAACTATAAAACATGATATAAAGAACTTCATAAATTTTAAAATATATATAAAAAATGAATATTAATTCACTTTACCACTTTTATTATTTTTTGCCGATAAAAAAATAAACTCTTTCATTATCTAATTTACTCATTGCTCAATTTGCTCCACAAAACAAATATATTTTTTTATTAAAAAAAAGACCATGAGCAGTCAAAGTTGTCCGATGCATTCTCTATCGTTAGAAATACATTAATTTTTTTAAAAAAAATATTATTTTGCATTTTATTGGCATTTGGCACAAAAATAAAAAAATAATATTATAATTTATTTTTTATTTTTACAAATTTCGTGTTAGTTTATAAAAAAAAAACAGAAGAAGATTCTCTTATGAGTTATGACAGATTGAGCGCATATGGTGGGCAGATAAGGCTTAGAGCAAGAAAAAATTTTTTTTGTATTTTAATCTGTTTGCTTTACTTTCTTCGCGAAAAATTTTTTTTTAAAAAATAAAAGGCATTTACACTAATTATTTGGGGGTTGGCGGTGCAATTTTTATTTTTAATTATCGTACCACTCACGATGTTTTATATTTTTAAATGATTATTTTAGTTTAAAGTTCGTAGATAGAAAGAAAAGAAAGAGCGAAGGAATATAACTAAAACGGATTACAATGGAAGCCGAAGATTATTATAAATATTTGGGCAAAGCGAATAAAACAAACGTTTTTCTTTATCTATGAATTGGCACATTAGAAGCTCTTTATAAAAAAAAAGATTTTATTTAGAGGGGTAAACGAAAGGAGACCATCTTTTCTGATCAAATTTAATTTATAGCTTATTTTGATATTTAAAATTATTTTAAAAAAATAATTAATCTATTTTGAAAGGATGCTAACCCCATGTCCATATTTTATTTTGTTTACATCAACAAAAAACCTAAATAAAATATACTTTACTTATAATATTAAAATCTTTCTTCCTTTTTTCTTTCTTTCTTTTAATTTATAAAAATATTTCCTAAAATCTAGTTTGAACGGTACCGCAGACAGGGTTGCCAGGTCTCCCCTCATCAGCAGGAGACTCCCGCGATTTTTTATTTTACACGCAGACATCTCTCTCCCGCAAAACTAACGCAATTTTTTTAAACATTTTAACGTTTTTAAGATATAAATTAGAGATCTGCAAAGTTAGGCCCGGCCCGAGGGGCTCGGGCCTAATTCTATTTAAAATAATTGGGTTCGGGCCGGGCCTAATATTTTTTTAAAAAAAATCGGGCCGGGTCGGACCTTAAATTTTTTTTAAAAATATATCTAAATTCATCAAGTTATTTTAAATTTTTTATATAAAATAAAAATATTTGATTTTATTTATTGAAACTAAACTACATATAACATATGTCTTTTATTTTGAGTAATTATAAATATAATTTCTATATTTAAATAAATTCGGGCTGGGCCTAGTCGGTAAATTTTTTTAAAAAAAAATCGGGCTCGGGCCGGGCCTGCAAAACTTTTTTAAAAAATTTCGGGTTCGGGCCCGGCGGCAAAACTTTTTTAAAAAAAATTTCGGGCCGGGCTTGAAAAATTAGGCTAATAATTTTGAGAAACAGTAATTGATTATTTTTATCAGAGACCTGCAAATCCGGCCAGGCCCTATTTTATTTTTTACTGGGCCTGGCCTGAACATATTTTTAAAAAAAATATCCGGGCCGGGCCGTATATTTTAAAACCAAATATTTGAAATCGCCGTTAATAGCTATAAAAATCAAAAATAAATAAAATATTATTTAAAAAAAATCTGGACCGGACCTGAAAATTTTTTAAAACGAAAAAATTTTTTTTAAAAAAATCCGGGCCATTTAAATGGTACTTCTGCAGGCCTCTGATTTTTATATTAAAATAAATTTTAATTATTTATTCAAAAAACATGGCTCTTTCCTTTCAATCCTTACCTTAATCATATGTATTTTTATCCAATAATAAACATTATTCATATTTTATATGTGTGCTACCTATTTTACAATTATAAAACGTTACTGACTTTGTTAATATCTATATAAAGTAATTATGGCCCGCAAAAAAAAATTTTTTCAGCAATTTTTATATTTCACCCGCAAAATATAAAATTTCTCCCTCAATTTGAAAATTTTGACCTGTCAACCCTGTACGCAGATAGTTATTAATTCTCTCTTAAAACAAGAGGAATGGGGGCAGAATATAGTTTCATTTTTCGGTTATTCGCGATGGGAAGAAATTTGAGAGATTATGGCTTACTTAAATTTTAAGAAAATGACGATTGATTTTGTTCAATTGATCAGAGAAAATTGTTCAAAGCAAATTTATTTTGTACTTTTCTCTCATTAAAAAAAGAGGAATGAAAGAGTTTCTGATAAAAAAATTTTTTTTAGCATCTTGATTTCAATTTCCGATTTTATTGGTAAAGGGGGTGGCGACTATTTAGTTCATTTTTCTGGTGCATAAAATGTTTGAATACTCAGAATCCGGTCACTAAACAGCCGCAAACGTTCACCCCACCCGCCTGCATTGAATTTGTTAATTCAAATCGTTTTTTTTAGCGCACGCTTGAATAGGAAAAAAAAATATTCGCCTTTAAATGATAAAACCGACACGATATTATAACTCTTATTAACAAGCTGTGCTTAATAAGTCTTGTTTAAACGCTTAACATTTTTATTTAATACCTAGAGGAACGGCGTTACCCACTTGCTAACACCGGATAGGGGCCAAAATCTTGATTTATTTAAAAAATTAAATCGCTATTTATTTTTTATAAATCAAGTTTTATATGTATATCTTCCTGGAATAAAATATAATCCCCGAGGAGAAATTATATTAAGTTGAATTAAACATCTGTTTTTCTGCGAAATTCGTTAAACTCTAATGGATTGACTAAAAAACACCAGTTTATAAATTAACAAACAATTTTATTGTAATGTATGATTATTTTAATTTAACTAATACTTTATTTTTATATAAAATTAAAAAAACTAGGATTAAAATTAATATTTTTTATATAAAACTATGAAAATCTTCTTGTATCCAAAATATTAATATACATCGATAAGGGTAAATTGTTCTTATATTTTTTTTAAAGGAGTTTATTACATTAAAAATTTTAATTTTTATTTCCGGTTAGCTCAGTATTAATCAAATTTAACAATTGATTTCATCGTTTGTGGCAAAATATAGTAAAATAGGATAATATTTTTTTGAAAAAATTGAAAACTAATTATTTAAATTATAAGCTAATAAGGAAATTGGCTTAAAATTGTGATTTTTAAAAAAGCATTGATTTTAATCATGATTCATTTAAACAATTGGATTAAATCATAACAATCCTAGCGATGTCTTATTCAAACTTTTTAATTTATAACATAGAATTAAGTAGGATGGACAATCAGTTATTATTTCTATCAAATTTAAACATTATTTGGCTCAGATAAAAAGATATACTTTTTTGTTAATGTTTTGGTTGACCTATTAAATTTGTTTATATTATTATTTTTGTTATTTTAAAATTCGAAACAAAAATTGATATTTGTATTGTATTGTATGTATATCACTTTAATTGTTATTTTAATATAAATGATAATTAGATATATTTTCGAAATTTTTAAATAATTTGGAAAAAATGCTTAGATTTAAAAAAGAGACCTGGGAGGGATGGCCTCTAAATCATTTTTATTCTTTACAGTTTATTAACTAAATATACTAAAAGTAATATTTTCAAATTTCTTAAAATATATTATTTGATTGGGTAGAAATTGGTAAAGTCAGGGCTCTTTTGCTCAATTCTAATTGCAATACCAAATCGGAACCGCTGGATCTCCCTGAACCAACGGGTTCTATGGTCACACTCTCCGATAAAATTTACGTGCCCACGAAGGACTATCCCGAAGTTAGTAACTAACTTTATAATATAAGAAATTACGCCGTTACTCATTTTAGCCTATACAAACAATTGTATCGACGGCCATTTATAACTCAAATATAAGTCTCCTTTTTTAAAAATGGAGAGAAAGTCAATCTTTGGTGATTTAAGTGTTAAATTATTTAATTTAAAAAGTGATTTTTTATGTGTTAAAATATTTGATTTAAAAAGCATTTTTAAAATATAATGAAAATTTGAAGATTTAAAAACAAAGGATATTAGCATATTATGTTGGAATTTATTTTATAATAATTATTATAAATAATTAATCATTTTTTCATTATTTACAGTCACATTTTACAGTTTGTCAGAATATTATTAGTTATATTTTGATTAATTTTGTTCTTTTTTTTTTTACTGTAATTCATTTTTTATGTGGTTTATTTTTATGCATTCAATTTTACACGCTTTCGTCTTTGTTATTGTTGTACCTTGAGCTATGTTTTATTTTTTATATATGTAGTGGGCCTTATTCAATGATACATAATGATTAGTGTTATTAAAAGTTTAATATTCTTAATACCTTCTTTTTTTTAAAGTAACTTTATAATTTTTTTTTTATTGAAGAAAATAATTTTGCGATTTACAAATTTTTTTAATCAAAAGAATTTAAATAAAAATACAATTTTAAATAAAAGAAATTATTTGCACTGGGGAATAAAAAAAAATTAATATTTATTTTTTAAACAAAAAAAATTGGACAATTAAAGTTTTATTTTAAACCATATGGAGAATTGGTGTCTAAAAATGACGTTTTTACCTGAGCGGTTTATGTAAATATAGTTTTTATTAAACGACTCGATTTTTAAAAACTGTTAGCCCATTATTTTCGCTAAAAAAATATTACGCAAGTCTCGAAATTTCTTTAATTGATGTTCAAACCTTTCTGGTATCTATGAGCAAAATCTCCAGGCTTGCATGATACTTTTTGGCTAAAATATTGGGCTCACCATTTTTATCAATCGAGACGTTTTAACAATACTACTGTAAATATGACATTACAGTTCATTTTAAATTCGGGGAATCATTCTTATTAAAGATCGTGTGATATATATATGTCGTATTAGGATATGGAAAATATCTTAATTTTAAATAATTTACTGATAAGGAATTTTTAAATTTGGATAATCTTATTTAACCGGAAATTTATTCCGGTACATATAGAATAGAATACCCCAATTATGAATTTTAGACAATTCTGTAGTAAATTTTTGAATCACACTTAATTTACATTTTTTTTTATATAATCGATTTTTCATATATAAACTGATTAATACACAAAATGTAATGGTAAAAATTATATAAAATTCTTTTGATCGTTACTTTACATATGCCGGAATACATTTCCGGTCAAATCAGATTCTACAAATTTAAAAATCGTTCCCCTCAATAAATTATATAAAATTGAGTTTCGAGTCCCCATGGATTTCATATCTCACGAGATACATATATAATATATATATAAATAATTAGCATATTTTTCATTAAATAACTTGTTACTTTTGTCTTTGCATTCCAAATGCACCTAGTTATTGTCATTTGTCACATTTTTTTACAATACTAGTTACCGCTATATATGTTGACCGGCATTTTAACAATACTAATAATTATCATTTCATAGTAAAATCTATTTTAGTTTTAAATGTTTTATTAATTTATATATAAAAAAAATAGTTTAATTTTATTGGGAGAATTTTGGGTCCGCGAGGTATGACAGCCAAACATTTAGAACAAGAAACCGGCTGCAAAATCATGATCCGCGGCAAAGGCTCAATGAGAGACAAGAAAAAGGTCAACGAATAAATATTTTTTTTAATTATAGCTCCTACCTTTAAACTCGGACGTTGCTCACCTTAATTTCTCTTTACGATACATAATAGAAAAAGATATGCACACCTTGACTTTTTTTTAAATATCATAGGAAGGATTAGTCGATTTAATTTTTCAATGTTAAATTTGGTAATTAAAAAAAAATTAAATTATGTCTCTTGGGCATATTTTATCTTTAAAGAATAAATTTAAAATTGTCATATTGATATTGATTGAATTTTCTCCTTTTTGCAAGGTTTATCTTATTAATCA
This sequence comes from Gordionus sp. m RMFG-2023, assembly GCF_954871325.1. Taxonomy (NCBI): domain Eukaryota; kingdom Metazoa; phylum Nematomorpha; class Gordioida; order Chordodea; family Parachordodidae; genus Gordionus; species Gordionus sp. m RMFG-2023. Next base: position 9,416,799 of record NC_088775.1, on the reverse strand, counting down.
TTATCTCATAATCACTCCGATTTCTTGTTTATAGATTATTTATTTTTTTGTTTTGAAAAAGAAGAAAAGATTTTTTAAATATTTTTAACGTATAAATTTAAAATAAATAATTTCGCATAAGATGGCGCTAAATAGTATAAAGGTTAAAGGTAGATTTTTGCTCATAAATTATAATAAAAATTTAAATTCGAACTCTATATTATGCCAAAAAAGAAATTTTTTTTACAAAGAGAGCCCATTTTAAAAAGAATAATCAATCTGACCAGATAAAAGTTAAATTTATAAGATTAATACACTATGATCCCAAGTTAAATAATTTTATATAAATGAAATTATCGTATAACCCATTCCTCCGCCTTAAACTAATGAGTAAGGAAAATTAAAAAACTCAGGTCTCCGTTGTTTCTCCGCGAAATAACGGGAAGCTATACGGGACTCACTTCAATTTTTCCGAAGGGGTATAGGTTGCCCCCGTCGAGGCCCTTGTGGGTCATTCATTCATTTCACTTTTTCGGGGCTCCGCTGTTGGAAGGTCAAAACCTTCCGCAAGAGCGTAACCGGAAATCGAGTGATTGGATTGATCTTCAAGCAAGTCTTTAGCGGGTAGAAGCGATTTACCCCGTAAATTAAAATAATTCAAATATATTATAATTCATGGTTGGATCGATATTTGCACAAATTTTATTTCTATTATATCCCTTAAATATTATATTATTCTCGTCATCTGGTGAACATATCATAAAAACGATTTTCCATCCAAATTTTTTTTTTAATTCTATTTAAAAAAATAGGGCTGGGTATTTTTTTGCGCCTGGCTTAGGCCGATAAATGAATAAAAATTTGAGAACTCCTCATAATTTTAAACGTTCTATATCAGATTACAGTTTATATAATTAAATTTCATTTCCATCGGAATTTGTTTAATATTATCTCAAAATTTCATGAAAATGATAAACACTTTTGAAATTACAGTTTGTGTGTGTTTTTGTTATTAACTTAAAATATTATATATAATAAAGCAATAAAAAAAATTGAGAGGATTTTTCTTAAAAACCTATTAACATATTATTTTATTATTTCCCTTTTTGATATATTTTTTTGCTCATAGTAAATGAATAATTTTCCTAGCCACTGCTGAAATATTTTTAACTCACCTTAAGTTATAGTCATTTAGATTTGACTTTTAAACAACACGCATATTGATTAATTATAGGAGGAACAAAATAAGGGCAAACCTAACTGGGAACACCTGGGTGACGAGCTGCACGTCTTGATTACCATAGAAGACACCGAAGAGCGAGCTATAATGCGAATGAATAGGGCTAAGGATGAGATAGCTAGATTATTGATACCTGCGGTAAACGAAGCTCACTCGAATAATTTTATATAATCATTCTTTCTTTTTTTAATCCTAATTTAATACCCTATATTTTATATTTTAAATCACGCTTTCTAAATTCAAGGTGGAACATTACTCGGTTAGTTTCATGTTTTTTTACGTTGTTCGTAAAATTTGTCTTGTAACTTGAATAGTTAATTACGATCATATATTGTTGATTTTTAAAAAAATAAATCAGGCCGAAGGTGAGGATGAGCTAAAAAAGATGCAATTGATGGAATTAGCCATTCTAAATGGAACCTTCAGGGATCCTAATTGCAAAAGTACATATTTTGCTATGTATAAATTTTTAATTAATATATTTATAATCAATTCAGACATCATTAAATTTAATAAAAAATCCTATATTTGATACTTTTCTTTTAAATTAGGCTTTATCTTCTATATTATCAATCATAAAATTAGACAACTCCCAACAGATCAACCACATTATCGCCAACTCTTTCAATTCTTTAAACACCTTGAATACTATAAACAGTATAAATTCGCTCAACAACCTGAATAACGGAACTCCTCTGTCCCATCACCATGCTCATCGTTTAACCAGTACTCCAATGGGTCACGGGGGGCATACTTTTATCCCGGCAGGAAGTTTAGTGCTAACCGCCTTATCTCCCTCGGGCAGCCCTGGATCACCTCCTCTTATGACCGCTCACCACCCTTACCTCTTTCATCAACACCACCCCCATCTCAATCATTTGAATAATGAAACAGCATCTCATTCTCCTTCTTGCAATGGATCAAGCACAAACAGTTCCTCCATTTCTTCCTCTCTCTCGACTTCTACTTCGTCCTCTTCGATCAGACCTTTCCCTCCCATAGCCAACCTTAATCCCGCTCCGCAGCAATTCGCCTTGACTCCTTATATCGAAACTGCAACCGGTGGAGCTGCCGGTCATTTTTTATATTACGATCCACTTAACGGTCATTTGAGCCACTTGAATCACACCCAACCTCAACCCTATTTCGACGCTCGGACCGGTAACGCGGTATTCGAATACCCCTTCGAAGGTGCCATCGCCCATTTCGGTGCGTTTGTTCATTAATACTTAAATCAGAACTCTATGAAGGACTATCATTTAAATTATTTACAAATATTAAGTAACTGCACTCCTCCATAGCAAATTGTAAAGGAAGATAAAAAAATTTTTTTAGTGATTTTGACCAAATTTCAATAAAATTTAATAATATATTCATATCATTATATTACTTCTACATATAAAAACATCGCTTCGATTTTTAAGGGATATTTTTATTTTATTATTCCATTTTATTTTACGAAGGGTTAAATTTTTTTAGAACAAAATATTTAATTTTGTTAGGAGGTGGAATTATATTTTTTCCGACGAATCATTTTGCATTAAGATTTTTACATTTTTGATATTCTTATCACATATCTTGTGCGAAAAAATATTTTGTTTTTCCAAAATATATTTTTTTTTGATAAATGCAATTATTGCGAAATTTATTTTAATGGCAGTAATTTTTTGCTTACCCTCACCACACCATGAAATGTGATGCTTAATTACCTTCTTTCTTTTTTTAACTTTTAGTTTAAATAATTTATATTTTGACAAAATTTAAAAATAAAATAACCAAATTATTTATTTAAATTATAAATTTAATTAATCATATTAAAATAATGCATATATAATTATTTAAATTTCTTTATATTATTTATTATATTTATTTAATATAAACCTGTATATTATTTTTTTTTAAAAAGACATGATCTTTAATAAAAAAAACCAAAAAGTACTCAACTAAAAATTAGACCCGGGGCAATAGTGGAACTTTTAAAAACAAATTCCAAATTTATAATAAAAAAAAATTATAAATTATATAGTAGGAAAATCTCAATTGTAAATTATTTTAACTACAATTTTTTTTTATATATTAACTTGCAATTTTAAAAGCAAAAACATTTTCCTTTTTTATATACTTTATATCCTATATTTTGTATTAAAGATTTGTTTTTTATTTATTGCTCAAACTCAAATCATGTGATATAATAACTTATTCTTTTTTAACGAAAAAAAATTGAATCTTAGATTTTTCGATCTTACCTTTTTTAAATATTATTATCATTGTTCAAACTTAAGTCTTAGCCTCTTACCCCCCTCCCCCCATCTGTTTTATTAAATCACTTTTTAAAGAATGATAATCAGATTTTAAAGTTGAAAACGCCATCTACAATCAAAATTTATTTTTTATAATTATATATATATAAAATTATATATATTTATGTTAATCAAATTAACTGTTTTTTATATATATATTCTTAAATAAATTACGAATTCGAAAATTGAGATTCTTCTTAAGGTTTATTTTTAAAAAAGTTTTATTTCTTTTTACAATATATATATATATATACATTTATATTTTTTAAATAGGTGCTATAAACAAGCTTAGAAAGATTGTTTTGAATAGGGAGCATCCATACAAACTAGGATGATAGATATTCATATTTAGATAGACGTTATGCTCTGGCTCGTTATGTAAACATAATAATATCATTTTTTTCTCTTTCTATACCACATTTTAAGTAAATTTCTTGTTTAATCGTCCTCCATGAAAAAAAGGATGCTTTATGTTGAGTTATCATAGTAAAAGTATTATTAAGTCTAAGATAAGCTCTGGGTAGCCAAATATTTCTGGTAGAATTTAATATTTCAAAGCATTCTTTCATCTATAGAATTGTTTCCAGTTTTTTTTTTGAAATTCTCAATTAATATTGACTAACCATAATAATCATTTATTTTATTTAACATCATTAGAAATAACAATTATATTCGGCCACATCTCACTATTTACACAAATCTACTACTTACTAAAACAACTCACACAATACTTACTCGAGTTTGACAGTTAATTATTAACAAATCGTTTTGACATCTTCACACTCTTTATTAATCATATGTTTGTTTCAAAAATTTTACACCACCTAAAAAAATATATATTTATTTAACTTATATAATCAAATAATATTAATAAATTATTGATGAAAATACTATAATATTTGAAATTATTAACAATGTGATATTATATAATAATTCATATATTACTTTATAAAATTTGTAATTATCATTTACAAATAGTAGATGTCTCAAAAAAAATCAAATTAATCTCAATTTTATATATATATTATCATTATAAGTTTTTTTTTGCTCTTAATTATTTTGTTTTTTTAAAGTCGAAAAGCATAAACTTGTCAAAATTGTACTATTTTTTTTGGATAATTCTTATCACAAAGTACTAGCAAGTGTATGCTCCTTTATTACATATTTAGTTTAGACAATCTATTATATATGTATTAAAAATTTAGTTCCCCCTTTTAAAGGATATTTAAATTTTTTTTATAAAAATATTTTTGTAATTTAGAAAAACAAATTTTTATTCTTATTAGTTAAAATGTTGAAAATAAAATATAATGGACAACCTCGTATAAGTTATTCATAGAATAATGTAAGTAACATTAAAAAGCAAAAATGTTAATGTATATTATTTTTTACGATAATCAAAAATATTGCGCGCTATATTTATTATACATTACTTTGCTATATTTACATATATATATATATACAATATTTTGAAAAAAAATGCAATAAAAAAATATAAATCAAATTATTTTTAAAGAAGCTATATTAATCGAAAAATTAGTTTTACCTCCAACTGATAAAAAAAAATTTCATATAGAGAAATCCTAGCATCACAACAGTAGTGTTATTAAACGTTTTTTCAACTTATCCCAATATTTTCGAGAGATTTTGCTCATAGAGTGCAAAAAGGTTTGGACAAGAAATCTCCGAATCGTTTAACAACACTACACGTCATGGCTTATGGCTGAATGAGGATTTTTTTGATCATATGACTACATGGTAAAATCATAAGTTACTTTAAGATTTATAACTCCACTAATGGTCATCAGTTCAGCCTCCTGCAAAATACATCTAAGTGGAGTCAAGACTATATATTATTCAATGGACTATATCAATAAATCTGATGGTTTTCATTCAAGTTTGGTAGGATAGATTTGAGCGATCGTTCGCGTTGCCTATTTAATAGGGTTGTCACAGAATTTGGTCAAATAACTAATATTTTAATTAAGGACTTATTAAGATCTGATCTTGGAACTAAGGTTATAAATGAACAAAAAAATATTTTAAGAATCTTGAAAATTTTTATGCTATTTTGAAAAGAAAAATATAAATGCTTATATGGAAAAAAGTAAAGATTGTGAGGAGAATGAAGAAGACTACTAAATAGGTTTTTTAAAAGAATGGTATTTTGAAATATTTGTAAGAAAGAAACAGGTTTATAAGGCCATAGAGAGATTAATAGCTGTTTTAATTGGGAAGAAAAATAGCAATAAAAGGTTTTTCAAAATATTTACGAGAATATATAAGATATTTGTCTTGAGCAATGTCATTATGAAAAGTATGCATCTTTTATTTGAAAAATAGATAGGTAGCAGACAAATTTTACATTAAACTAAAAATGTATAATAGAGAAAGTCGCATTAATTTGGAGAAATAATGGGCAAAGATTCACGAAAGCCAGCATTCATAATAGATATTATTTAAAGAAATTTATGTTTTTATAGTTGTATCAGACTATAGTGTTATTAAATCATAGATCATTCTAAGTAACTGGGAGTCTAATGCAAAAAAAAAATGGGTAACTTGAAATAAAATAAGTTATTAAATCATATGATCATTAGAGATAACTGAATTTAAAGTAAAAAAGCGACATTAACTTTTTTTAGTATGATGATGATATGTGTGATATTAAGGATGTGCTAATAAAATAAATAATTTATGATCGAAAATATTGAGTTGGGAAAAATATTTTTTGAAATTTTTCTAAAAAAAAGGGTTAGAAAAATATTTTAGGATGTTCCCTAAGTTTTGTTTTAAGAAAAAATATGGTAAAAACAGTGCAATAAAATGTGTGGTTTTCAGAAAAGTTAAAGTAAATATTAAGAAAAAATATTTAGTAGAGGCGGTAAAAAATTTGGGAGAAATTGTGGAGAAAACGCGTGGTTTTATTTGAGACAAAAATATCGCAGAAAATACGAGATAAGATGTAAGGTTTAAGAGATTTTTCAGGTGGGATGTTATAATATGACTACCTTAGATATGTTGAACAAGTATCAATATTTAATGGTTAACAAGCTTCAGTTAATAAATAATTAGAATTAGCAATGGGCTAGAAGCTTAATTTTTTAGAAATCGTTAATGGTTTACAATCTGTCATGAAAGGAGAAGATGGCGGAAATGAAAGATAATTATATTTAAAAGTCAAAAATCTCAATTTAAATTTATTTTAAAATAAAAAAAAGTTCATTAAATAAGTTTTTTATAGCTTATTTTTTAAAAATTCAAAACCATCTGTTAAATGTAAAAACTTTCAATAAAGATTAACTTCAGATATGAAAAAAACAGAATTTTGAAGAAGAAAAATTTTACTAAAATAATTTTGTGATTTCATTTTGAAAGATAACTTTTTTATGCATGAAAGTTACAAAATATTTATACTAATAAAAAAGAAGATTTTATTTACGTGTCCTAAACCTGGTTTAAAAATTTACAAAAATAAAATCATTTTCAGAAGTTTTAAATTTTAATCTATTAATGGTATAAATGTTAAAATTTGGAATTTTTAAAATTTTTTAAAAATATATTTAAAGCATGTTTTTTTTTATCAAAAATAGTTTCTTTTTTTTAAAGTTTCGAAAGTTTATGAATTATATTTTGAATATTTAAAACACAGCCTTATAAAAATAGCATTTATAGGTAAAATTTAATTTTAAAAAGTTATCTTCGAACTCTGAAAAAAATAATTTATTTTTTACAAATTTCGCTTAAAAAAAATGTGGCGAATTAAAATTTTGAATAACGGAAAGAATATCGGTCAACTTAAAGTGCCAACTGGAATATTTTTCCAATTTATTATCTACCCGTAATTTTAAAAGAAAAATAATTTACCAAGGTATTTTTATAATTGTTTATAACAAAATATCAAAATAAATTAAGCAAAGGTAAATCGTTTTTTTAAAAAAAAATGTTATATGGAATGGAATATTGATTTAATAAAAATTAAAGGTCTAAATTAGTTTAAATATAAGTTGTTGTTTGTAATCCAGGATCTTGAAAATTATCAACTCACTAGCACATTTCCTATCCTATATTCTAAGGCCGAAATATTGTTCCAAATTTAACAACCAATGAAACTGAATGAAATCTTAGTTAATTTTCATTACACTCCTCTTACTTATTAATTTTTCAGTTTTTTAAAACTTAATATCATCCAAAGACCCCCCCCCTCCAAACACTTTCCCATATTAATTAGAAGTTCTTGAATATGGGATGTGTTATTTTGGGTTTATCTTTTGCCTCCAGCTTAACGTTTAAGTAACGATTTTAGGGCTGTTAGTCGTACAGGTAAGTGCGGCCTGGACAATAAGGTGTAAAGGGCTCCTCATATAAATATTCCCTAATTTCTTATTCAGTTTGATAAAAATGAGGAATATTCTGGCGGAACTCTGTTGTATCCACAGCGTTAGATGGCGATTTAATATTAAAAATATGATTTTTAAATAACAAACATAATTTAAGTTTTATTTGTCAGGGTAAACTCTAATTTTATAATATAAAATCTATTTAAATAAATAATATAAGGTATAATAAGTTCATAATTTAAAAGGAGCCATTTGTCATATGATTATAAAATTATATTGGGGGGAGGGGGGGGGGGGGGTATGATCATGACATTTGAAGAAAAAATTGATATTATAAACTTTCATAATTCATCTTACATGAAAGAACTATCAAATAAATTAAAATTAAATAGAAAAAAAAATTATTATAAATTTGTTTAAAATAAATTAAAATTTTTTTTTTTAAAAAACGTGCATTATTTGTTTACTTTTTTCCCCAGTTTTTATTTGGATGTTGACGTTCGTCAAAATTTACTAGAAGGAGAAACAAAAATATAAGTTCTGGACTTACCCCGCATTCACAGTGTGCGAATTCGCGGCGAAGTATATAAATTATGCCATATTATTGTATTTTTCGCCGCGAATTCGCGCTAAATGTGAACGAGGGGTTACGGGTAATAAATATAGTAATAATTCTTTGAAATCTCCCTTCCATCCCTTAACTCAATAGCTTCCAAGTGTGCACCGTATTTGCCATCGAAGCAAGATGAATGCCTCGTGGGTACCAAGCGAGTCTTTGGAACTAGACCCCTCTCCCCCGTTTTAAGAGACACACCCATCCACCACCCCAGCCTATCATATTTTTTGCTAGTGATATACACAGGTTCACCCCGATCCGGTCTCAATTTATCTTCGTACACATAGTTTCCGTTACCCTTCGATCCCTTATTAACGTTGTATTTGTCCTTTATTTCTTTGACTGGAACCGAACTTTCCACATTATAATCGTTTTCATAAAAATCCTCGTTTTCCTCTTCAACCTCTCGCGCATGTTCGCCAAAATCCCCAATCATCATTTCATCGGGATTTATATCATTATCATCGTAATAATTTTCGTATCGCCTCCCAACGCATTGAGCGGGATGCGCCCGTATCTTATCTTTATGCGGCAAAATGCTGTCATCGCAACAACTGTCGGCGTTAAAATCGTGACATTCCCGTACATGTCCTCTTCGAAAATTTGCGGGCATTGGACGAAATTTGGTGGATCTAACGGTTGAGTTAATCAGATACTGATGCCCTTTCTTGGCCCCGCCAATGGTACATATAGAATTCTGCCAGGACTTCGCTAATGAGCCAATCATGTAGGGTGGATCGATCCACGGTCCGATGCTACCCGAATCTATCTCATTTTTTTTTCTATTATCGTAACCGACGTAGGATGATCTTTGCATCGAATTTGAAGCATCCATATTTCTGTACCGTTCTTTGTTTATTTTTTTCCATTGGCCATTGTACGTTTCCTCTTTCTCGTTAGTATGAACCCATTCGACGGGATTTTGAAAATCTTCTCTCGAGATTTCCTCATATTCACTTAAGTTGTGGCGTTGACTATGTTGATAGCTAGGTATATGTTGTTTGCTAAACCTCGACTTTTGAGCCCACCCGCAATCGCCGCCTTCGGTACTAATTAGCCCCTCTTCTCTCGCGTTATCCGAAGGAGGCTGGTAAACGGCGTGAGCCGAAGCGTAAAAACCTCTACGATTATTGTGGTTCATTCGAAAGGCGAAACGATTGGTACTACCAGTGTTATTGTGAACATGATTTGATTGATTAGGGTTCAATGAGTGATGATGGTGAGTCGTATTGCGGGCAATTTTAGATGTTTTCGTAAACTGGGGAATTGAGGGTGGTTGACTTGGTATGGAAGGAATTGGATTGTGCAGATGCGTCATAGAGGAGGAGAGGCGGGAAGGCCGTAGGCTCATTTGAGAGGAAGAAGTAACGAATTCGATGTTGGTGCCTGTGATTATTTTTTGATAACATAAAAATTTTATCAAAGATAGGATATTTCAATAAAAACTGCCCTCTTGTTTAATTTTAGGGGATCGAATATGTACTCTGTAAAATTATCTTCCAATAATCGTGTTTTATAAAATATATTATAAATTATGATATAAATGAAAGAGGGGTTGTTTTTAATATATAGTTGACTTTCGTTAGATATTCTATCATCTTTCGCATTGGAATCATCACGCTTTTCCGTTTTATCGTTAGGCGTATCGTCCGATTCATTTTCGTAAACATAACTAAACTTTGTTTTATCGATATCCTTGTTCAATGGCATACTAAATAGATTGTTTTTAAAACTCTTAGAAGGAGAATTGCTGCTATTATTCTCTCCTTTTCTAGACATATTTTCTTCTCGATCCGAAATCCTGTTCGGCTCACGTTTAGCGCTGCCATTTTCTACATTTTTATTGTAGTCAATATTCTTGTTATTCTCATGTGTGTTGCGCGAATCGGTATCGCTCTCTTCGGGTATGTAATCGCAACCAACGTCAATGATCGAACTAAAATACTGGTCCAAAATATTGTCGAAATTCAGGGGTTCCGACAAGATGATGGCATTGGGTTGGCCATCTTTTAATGTTTCGACAATTTTCGGAACTTTCTCGCTGGCGATAACTTCTTTTTCTAGGGGCATGTCCAATTCCTCGTTGGTCATCACTTTTGTGCCTTCATTGGCTCCCATTTTCGTGTCATCTTTATCATTTACTTCATCGGCGTTGAATATAGAATTAAAGCCTGTTGTAGCCTCTCGGTTAGTGAGATTCCTTTCTGTTGATAAAATACTTTGATCGGAGTTGTCGCAATTGTATCTTGCTTCTTCCCGTTTCTTGGATTGGAAGGAGGTTTCATCGGAAGGCGGGACCATGAAATTTTGAATCGAGGCGGAACGGTTTCGATAAAAATGATCGGAGGATGCGGGTCCGAACATTTTATCATTAAAAGTAGAACCGGCCTGGTTAATCGTGTCAATCTCGATTTTAGAAGACAGGGCCTTCGGATTAAACGATTTTCCTCGAGGGAGCGTTAAAGATGGGAGAAAAGAAAATAATATAGATATAATTTATTGTATAAACTGATTAAGATTGTAAACTTATCTTATCGTAAGATTATTCTAAAAAAGAAAATAATATCAAAGCACCATTTTGCCGATACTGACACCCAATTACCGATACTAGCAGAGTATCGACCACTGGTGTAGATTAAAAGTATAGGTACATCTTTGAACTAATATTATGTTAATGAATTTCGATTTCAAGGTTACCTAGATCAGTGCCTATTGATTTTTTAAGGTAATGTCTTTTAAAATTGGACGTCCCGACGTGGCCATCCTTATTTAGGGCACATTCAACCATGACGCCTTTTTTACAATTATCACTAAGGTCATTTCCTTCGCTATAGTTGAGAGATGATTCACCGATCGAAAATTCGTTCTTAAAATTATCGTGATTGCGGGAATTTTTGCCATCGGATTTGTATTCGAGGTTTAGCAAATTATCGTTGGAACAGCTATTAAGAGCGGTTGCCAAATTTGAAGAAGATTTTGAGGAAGAGGAAAAGAAAAACCTTTTCTTTTTGTTAGTCGAAGAAGCGGAGGCGGAAGTGAAGGAGGTCAAATTGAAAAAGGTGGCAAAATTGCTTCGATTCTGAATTTTATCCATCTTTTTGGAGTGTTTGGTGCTTGTTTTATTGGAAGAGACGAGAGAATTAGTATCCTTTTCTAATCCTTGCATTATGGATTTTATCGCGACAGATTGGTCATTTTCCCCTTGCGCGTTAGTAAGTTGTTGAACTTTTGTTTCCTCGTTTTTCTTTTTCCTAAAAAATCTTTTAGCTTTCTTGTCGTACTTGGACGTTATACTGTAATCAGACTTTTTTTTACAATATTTAATTTTAGGAATTATTTAAATTTCGATTATTTTTTTTTATAAATTTTAACCAGTATAAAATTAACATTTTTTACGGTATAAATAATTAGAACATGAGTATTAAATACAAAAAATGGTTTTGTATTTTTTTTACCTTAAATAAAAAATTTTTGGATCAATTTTGAAAAATTAGTCATTTTTTTTGTTATTGCCCAAATATAATTTGGTTTTATGCTATTAATTTATAATAATGCGCTTACTCTAGTAAAGCTACAACCACTTGCATCTTCTTATGATGAGTAACTCCTTATAATGACCATATCCTTATATTAAATACCTCGTAAGCACTTCTTCATTGTGGTCATTTTCTTATAATGGTCATTTTTCTAATAGTGATTACTAGTGTTGTTAAAGTAATTAGTTATAGTGATTACTGATTACCTACTAATCTATCAACCTCCTACAGTAATTCTCTTTTATTAGGATAAAGGCTAATAATCCAAACAAAAAACTTAATGCCAAATTTATAGTAAATGCATTCTGTTAAAATGGTGCTTTTCAAGCCAAAAATTGATATAATTTTTAATATGGAGCGTTATGATGATAAAGTTATGCTAAAATTTAAAAAACATGTGTTTCACGATGATAAAAAAATATGCAAATTCGATAATAAAAAGGTATGTGATATTTCTTAAATATTATGCAAAATATCTCTATTTTCGCAATGAGGAATCAGCTGTGATTTCGATAGCGTTAAATAACGCAACGCTTGAACATTGCGTTTATTATAAATTCAGCCTAATAGATTTTGTAAAATTTTTATTATTATCTAGACTGACTATTAAAGAATTAATTATTAGTGGTTATAAACAACCCCTAAAACTCTAAAAAAAAAATAATTTAAACATTTTCAAAAAGCAAATAAACATATTTTCATAATAAATAGTAAATTGTAATGCGATTAGATAGTCTGCTTTTTTTCGTACATCACCATTTATATTTTTTTATGAAATTTGACGTTTTAGATTAGGTTGAACGATAATTTGAGAAATCGGGGAGATTACGTATAATAAACAAAAAAAATATATTTAAAACTCTGTTAGAGTTGGAGGAGAATCCGGTATCCGTATTATTGAGGTTGTTAGAACTTTTGTTACGCGGGAGAGATTCTTCGGTTTTATCGCTGTTTTCTCCTGTCATAAATTCAGGACAAGCACCCATATTATTGATGGCCGGGTATTCCGCTTTCAGGGCGCGGATGCATGATAGTATATGTTGCCTTTGAAGTTTACCATCATAGGACAAATCGTCGAGTAAAGGTTTGACGTGGAGTATCAAAAATATTTCTACATCTTAGAAAATAAAATATTTAATATACGTCATTTTGTTTCAAAGTAAGTTTTATATTATATAAAAGGTATCGTCCCCCCGGTTCACATTTTTTATTGATAAATTAGGTTTTTTGTCGTATTAAAATGATTCCCAAAATGGCCATTAAATTCTCGAAAACCACATTTCATTTTGTATATCATGAGAATATAACTAAGTTGATTAATTCACTTTAAATTCTTAAAATTTATGAATCTCTTTATAATATTAGGTAAATTTCAATATAAATTTCATGTTATATTTCTTATTAAAAAGTTTATTCAAAAATGGTCACTCACTATATTCCCAAAAAACAAAATTTCTTTGTGTATCATGAGAATTGATTAATTGTCTTTCATAAATTCTTAAAATTTATGAATTTAGCCTTTATAAATATTAGATATGTTTCAATATAATCTTTATTATATTTATCATGAGAGTAAAATTTATTATAAATTCTTAAGATTTCTGAATTTAGTTTTTCATGCAGTATTAGATATATTTTAATATAAATTATGCTATATTTCTTTGTACATGAGAATATTGTTTATTAACATTAAAATTGAAATGTCTTTTATAAATTCGTAAAATTTATTAATTTAGCTTTTATAAGTAATATATTAGGTATTATATTTCAATTTGAAATAACTGCCATTCATAAATTTTTGAATTTAACTTCTATGAAATAAATCATGTTTTATTTCATTATACATCATAAGAATATCCTTTATTTTAAATTTAAAAAAATATGAATTTAATTTTTATAAGCAATATTAGGCGCTTTTCAATATAAACTATGAATTAAATCATGTTTTATTTCTTTATACATGAAAAGAATATTATTTATAATCGTTTAAAATGTAAAATTGTCATTCATACAGGATGCAAAATAATATAAATAATATAATCGTTTCAAACATTTACATGGCCATTTTTAGCTCATAAATATGTTCATCTGAACTAGTTGACCCTAATCATATAAAATATAAGTAATGTTTAAACATGTGTATGAAATACGCATGGAGAGGTTAATAAAGAATAGTATTCTATAATTTCAATGACAAATAGATTCGAGTGCGGAAAGAATTGAAAACGATAGCATGGGGGAGAGAATACAAAAAGAAACTGACAAGACGAGTAGTGAAACTAAAATAAGACAGGATAAAGACATAAAATGGGGAACTATAACGAGCAAGAAAGAATTGAAGAAGGACCAAGGATGGAAGGAACAGGATAAATAAATTGGAGTGAATATAACAATATTTTTGAATGGTAATTAGTTATTTTAAAGCAGTAGCATATTGTATAGGGATGTTAAGGTTCTTTTGGGGAAAAGATGCCCCAAAATATTTTAACCAATCATTGATTAAATAGCATCCAGCACTTGTTAAAGGGTAATTTTTAATGCTCTACCCTTGATATCTCTGAAAGTATAAAAGTTAGGAGGTTAAAAAAAGTTCCAAATTATAGGTAGCACGAACCTTAGTTGTATGCTAAATTTCGTAAAAATCGAAAATTAATATTTTATAAAATGCATCTATTTTAGTTACCACAAAATATAGAATAAATATTTAAAATATTTATAGCAATTTTTTAGTGAACAGTCCGATCTTTGGTCGGCTAGCCGATACACACAAACCGGATTGAACCAATACACATGGACCGGATTATCGGGTCCTCCAATATAAGACCGGTTCAGACCGAAGTCTAAATTTTAAAAATATTATTTTGTCTTTTTACCTAATTTAATACTTGTTTTCATTTTATTACATAAAAATATTTTATTTTAACAATATTAAATCAAATACGGAATAATTAAATAATACGTATATTACGTGATAGTGATAATTCGCCCTCTCAACGTTGTAGATACAACAGAGCTACGCTAGGTTTTTCATTTCCATTTGATTGGATTTATATAAAATGTAGTGGAAAAAGATGGAAGCCCTTTACATGTTTGTGGGCAAGCCGTTCGTACTTGTACGCACAATAGTCCGAGGGCTATTGTTTAAACGTTTGTGGGTTGATTCAGAAAGGGAGGACCAGAATAAACAGCCCATATCCATACCTACAACCCTATTGCAATTAAAGTAAAAGGGACAGGGGAAGGCTTTCTAGAAGTTAACGTTTAAAGTCCGAGTTCAAAAATATGATAAATATAATAGCCTTTTTAACGTTTATGGTAAACTTTAACATTTCTGTAAATCAAAAATCTTTAAAAAATTTCCATCCATTCGATTGGAGAACAACAAAGTTATAATTGACCAGGACGATCAGATGGCGCTTTAGATAGATTATTATATTTTTTGAATCAAGGAAACCTGAGAGGATATCATACGAGCAACAAACTACTTCCCAATTTTCACTGACTGACTCCCAATTTTCATTGATTGAAATCTCTACTGATCTGAAGAAACTTAAGAATCACAAAGCTCGGGGCAAGCATAATATAACAGGAGAACATCTAAAAGCCACATCAGATGCCATACCAAGCTTCCTGCTATTCATTTTCAATAAAATATGGTCTTCAGGGATGACTCCTAAAGACTGGAATCCATCTACTCTTTGCAACTTCACGAAGACCTCTAACCCAACTAATTTCCGAGATTATAGGGCAATCGCACCCACTTCGACTGCGTCCAAAATCTTTGTGGTTCTCCTCAAGACTAGCATTCTACAAACGTCGCAAAATATATTTGCGCTTATAGTCCAGGCAAGAATATTATGGAACTATTTCTCACTCTTAAAATCATTGTTCAAAAATGTGATAGATATAAACTACCTTTTCTCTTCACTTTTATTGATTTTAAACGAGCGTTTGATAACGTCCTTTGGGGAATACTACTAGAAGTTGGAATTGATACTAATATAATTAAGATTTTAAGGAATCAATATAACAATCTGCTCACCTCGTGTAGAATAAATAACAAAACCTCTCCACCTTTTAGAAAGAAAGGAGTTAAACAGGGCTTTGTCCTCTCCTCTATCCTCTTCAACATAGTAATGAACAAAATTCTAAAAGATACCTTAGATGCTGCAAATCTGCTAGAACTCAACTCATTCCCAGATAATATATATCATCTAGAGATTAGGATTATATCCTATGCGGATGATATAGTGATCATGCCTGAAAAAAACTTATACTCATCCACTAATTGAAATCAATAAGTCTAAAAGTTGGGCTAGAAATAAATTTTAAGAAGACCATGATCCTCTTGGCTAGACACACTCCTCCCATAGAGAATATTGTAATTGGATCGGAAGTGATTAAGGTAGTCACCCAAATAAAATATCTCGGAATCACCCTAGATAATAGAGGAGGTTGTAAGGAAGAACTAAAGTTAAGAATACAAAAAGGCCTCTACATTTCAAGCTTTGGAAGAATAGGGAGATACCGGCCCTTACAAGATTACGGATCTTTAATTCTACTGTGATCCCCATGCTGTTATACGGCTGTGAAACATGGGAAATTAGCAAAGTTGATAACAGGAAATGTCAGATATTTATCAACAAGCGCTTAAGGATCATAAATGATGTGTTCTACCCCAGATTAATATCTAACGATAAATTATGGAAAAAATAATTACACACTCCAATTCACAACCTATTAAAGAAAAAACGTATCCAATTTCTGGCTCACATACTGAGACATCCCAACTCCAACTTAGTTCATGATGCTCTAACATGGCTCTTAACCTGCAAAGGAAAGTCGTACAGTAGATATAAAACACTCTGGTTCCACAGAGTACTGAAAGATGTGGCAGACCTGAACTTAACAATTCACTAAACTAAATAACAATAAAAAATTTATAAAAGAAGGTTAAGTCTAGTTACCTAAAATAATATTCCTTTTTTTGCCACTTTACTCCCTCCCCTCCTCAACTAATCAAATACCTTCAACAAGAATACATTTCATTTCTTATAAAATTATCATATTTTTTTTAACTCACACTTTAAATGTTGACATCAAGAAAGCCTTCCCCTAATCCTTTTACTTTAAATGTAATAGGGCTGTAGAATGTGGGCTGTTTATTTTGGTCCTTTCCTTCTGAATCAGCCCACAGACGTTTATTGTGCATACAAGTATGTACGGCTTGTCTACACACGTGTAAAAGGCTTCTCATCTTTTCCTTTAAATTTTTGTATAAATCCAATTAGATGGAAATGAGAAATACCTAGCGTAGCTCTGTTGTCTAAACAACGTTGAGAGGGCGAATGCGCTTTATCAATTTAAAAGAAAAGTAAAAATAAAGTAGCTCCTTTAAAAAAAATAGAATAAACGCAAAAATTTATTTATAAATAAAAGAATATGAATTGAATAGTAAAATTAAACTGAAAAAAATATTAATAAAATTTTCTGGACTGAAAAATAATAGCCGGTACGTAATGCGCTCCTAGAAGAAAACTGTTAGTCAAACGATTTGTCTCGGTTTAGTACCGATATCCGGTATTATTGTATTGCCAAACAAAGGAATAAATTGTCGAATTAATTATTTTTGCATAATATAAAATATATTTTTAAAAAATTATTAGTATCTCAGACGCCATTAACGATTAAATGGCGTCTGAGATACTAGTCTGAGATATAATAGATATTTTTTTAAAAAAAATATTTTATTCGACAAATTATCATCCTATGTTTTGATATATAAATAATAATAAAAAATGATAGAAACATGACTAAGAAACCATTTTTAAAAAAAAGTTCCGGATCGTTATTTTTTTCAAATCGCCAACATAGGCTTAACACTTTAAGCGGTCGCAACTCAAATTTAAATTTAGCCTTCCATTCTTCTTGATTTTGTGTCATTATCTAGGGAAAAATTTTCTTAATTAAAAAATAGTGTTCGGGAAGGGTGGTCCACGCCAGTTCGGTCTTAAGTAAAAGAAGGTGGGGGAGGGGGGGGGGGTGAAGAAAGGAAAGGACGAACGCCGAGAAGTGAAAATTTTGTATTTTTAAATAATCTTCTGACTAAGACTATTTAAAATAATAAATGCATAATTTATTTTAAAAACAGTTTTGCTTTATTTTATATTTCCTCCCTAAAGGTTCAATTATTTATGTATTCTTTTCAATTTGTTCTTTTTATTAATCTTAACTTTACATTTTGTTTAAAAAAATATATATATAAATAAAGTCTTTTCGATTCATTTGTCACAAAAATAATTTTTTTTTAAAAAAAAGTTTATGTTTAAAATATTTTAAGTATTAAAAGTAGAGAAACCATCCATTTAAGATTTGTATTTTTATAATATAATATAAAAAAATATATTTTTTTAATTTAATTTTAAATATTATTATAAAACTTTTTAAACATAATATTTTTTACAACAAAAAAAGCGAATTAAAAAGTTTTTGGAAAAAACAAAGAGATTACTTTATATAAGATAACTTTATGTCCCATAAAAAATAAGAATATTATAATGGGGGGAAAAAAAATATAATTGCATTGCTTCTTCTGATGATTTTATAAGTATACAAAACACAAACAACCAAAATTTCATTATATAAAATATATTTTTTTTAATTTAAAAAAAAAATAATATAATTTATATTTAAAAAAAAAATCTTAAAAAAAAATTAAAATGGAAATTTATATTTATCTGTGATAATCTATTTAATTTAAACGATTTAAATTTCAAATTTAAATGAAAAAAAAAAACTGAATTTTTAAAAGAAGGAAATATAAAACAAGAAATGTCACACTCCACTCACGCGACTTAATACACAATATTCCTTTTTACATCACCCATCCCACTAATATTTAGGTTATTTTGTAATTAAAAATAAGAAAAGATTTTAACATGATAAAAAAAAATATTATTATTTATTTCAAAAAAATTAATTAAAAAATTATAAATTGGCGGAAAAATTTTTTAATATTCTTAAAATTGATTTAAATAAAAAGATAACCCTTTTTTTAGTTAGATCAAGTATTCAAAATATCTCTATATACTTCTATACTTTAAAATTATCATTCCAATTATTAGATCACCCCCCCCCCAACACTTGGTAATTTCGTTTTTTCCCTTTTAAAGGATATCAGTATATAATAAAAAGGGATGCAACCACGTGATCAATAAGTCCAAAAAATATATAGAAGCTGAAGATTGATGCAATTAATTTACTATCTCACGAATCCATGCCATTACTAGAACATAGGATGTTTTTTAATAATTATTACTTTTCGTTTATAGTTTTCTTTAATTGCATTTTTTTTTTTTCAACATCTATAAATTTGTAATAAGCCAAAAATAAAAGTTATTTTAAAAAAAATATGATTATAAAATATGGGCAGATTCGGCCTAAAGGGGTTATAGTGTGATATGTTGTAATTGTAATAAAATAAATATTTTTAAGTAAAAATAAAAATGAAATATAATTTATTTATAAAGGTATAATTAAGAAATTATAATACATAATAATTATCTTAAATGCAAATGATTTCTCAATAAATTTTTATGAATTGAAATTGTCCCTTGAATAGTTCACTGGCAAAAAAAAATATATTAAATTTTAATTATCAAATGCTTATTTTTTATAACCATTACCGAATGAAATTCCAATAATAAAAAAATTTCAATAAAATTCGCAATTAGTCTAAAATTGATGAATAATATAAATTTCTAGTTTGATATTTTCCTTTTAAAAATGTAAAATCTTAAAGAAAATTCAATTCCCATTTCAATAGAATGAATATGTATTCTTCGGTAACACACTGTAAAATGTAAAGGCAATCAAAAGAATTATATCTTTGTTATTTAAGTAAAATCTAAGAATGCTGAGACAAGATGTGCCTTATGAATACCGCTTTAGATGAGATGTTTGACCTCTAATTAGTTGCTATAAATGTAGAGATTTTCAATTTTAATGATTAGCAAAACTTTCCCATTCATTTTATTTATAAATTATTCTCGCCATTAAAATATAACGTGTGATTTCCTCTGGTAATAAACTAAGTTCATATTACATTTTCAACCAGAACCACCACTCGTTCATTTAGGTTTATCGGTTTAGGATCTAGCCATTAGCCATAACTACAAAAATTCTAGGGGTAAAAATACGAGGAAAATCAAATGTATAGTCTCGTTGATTTGAATAATTTGGATGAATGGGAGTTGAGCTAAGGCCAACATTTTCCTAACTCAAGTGTAAGTGATATGCAATGTATATTAGTGATCTGCATCGGGCCTAATTTTTCATGCTAGGCCCGGCCAGGCTAGAATTTTTTTTTAAAAAAAAAGTTTTACCGGCCCGAACCCGAAATAATTTTTTAAGAAAATTTACCGGCCCAGCCCATACTTATTTAAATATAGTAATTAATTTTTATAATTACTCAAAATAAAAGACATATTATATGGCGTCTAGTTCTATAAATAAAATCAAATATTTTTATTTTACATAAAAATTTCAATATAAAATTGATAAATTTAAATATATTTAAAAAAATTTCCAAGGCCCGACCCGACTCGGCCCGAATTTTATTTAAAAATATTAGGCCGGTCCGGGCCTACTTTTGCAGATCTCTAATGTATATATCAATATTTTATTAAAGTCTTGTCAGTTAGGAAAAAATAAGACTCAATTTAGTGTAAGTGCAGAGCGCGATATCGATCCCGTAACCCTATTATTGACCAAATGATGTGCCTGCCAGCACTGGGAACCCCTTGCAGTTTTTTGGATGGGTTCCGAAATAAAATCCTGAAAACGGCACTAAGGCCGCATATATAGTAAGCACGATTTGCTCAAGCGATGGGAAATTAATAGCTAGCTAAATCACAGCTGATTTATCAGGGCGAAACATCTTTTAAATGTACGCAAACAGTTGTGATTTCATCATTTCGCTCAGTATATATAAATTATACCTATTGGCTTGATTATGTACTATATAATAAAAAATTCCATATCTCTTAAACGAATCGTGCTTTCTACAGCCGTTCATTCGTTTTGTGACAATACAAACGCCATTTTAATTTCTCATAAAAACAATATATATTAAAAATTTAATGATTTTTTAAATCAAAGCTTCATCTATAAAAATATTATTCGGAAAACCAAAAAGGCGTCTCATCAGCTGATTTGTATTCAACGCCGTTTGCATATAAACAAATGAACCAGCTTCAGTAAGTAATATATACGCCAATGTAATTATAAACATGGATATAATTATAAATAATTAATGATAATATAAACAATCTTTTTCATCAATATCAGACCTATCACTATATTTTAAAAAGTTTTTTATTTTAAGGCTGGATTCATACTGAGATATGACCGACATGATTTAACAGCTGATCAATTTTTAAAATTTGTTTATGAGATCAATTTTTCTTTATTAATGGTTAATTTTATTTTGATAATCTAAAAACCATTGATCTCATTAAAAAAAATGACCATCTGTTAAATCGTGTTGGATAGGATCCCATTATAAGCCCCCTATAAATATAATATACCTATCAAATTTTCCCGTTGGGTAACCATTTAATTTATAGTACAAAATCAAAATTTTGGTCAATAATTTTTTTTACAAACTTTTAATAAAATATTAGGTATTCATTGAACTAGTTTTGCTGAAAAGTCCAATTTGATTTTTTAAAAACGGCCAGCCAAAATAATATTATGCATGACTCGAGATTTTAAATCTAGGTTTAGGTCCAAATTTTTCTGCCAGAGCAAAATCTCTAGTCTTATGTAATATTATTCTTGTCTAAAATCTTCAGGCTATTTTAAAAATTGACTCAAATTGGACTTTTAACTACACTACATTAAACATTAAAATTAAAAAAAAGAGTTAATATAAAGATTAGTTAATGCTATTAAAATTTATAACTGATTGTAAACAGAACCTCTGAAAAAAAACAAATATTTTAATAGATTTTTTTTTCAGCACACCTCAAAAGATATTAGGAAAGGAATAATGAAAAAAAATTTACATTCATAAAATTAAATGTTTTTTTTTAAAATGAGTATCAAGATTCTAGTATATATTTAAAGATCACCTCATTATAAAATTGTTATTCATAAACTATAACACCATACTGCAATTAAGTGCCCTAGTATATTGCCTAAAAACCTCTTTACAGATAAAAGGAGATGCTCTTAATGATAAAAATTTTGGATTATTTCTATTACTAAAATCTAACAATTATTATTTTATAAACATTTAATTATATATTTATATATGTATTATAAAAATCAAACAATTATTATTTATAATTTAATAGAATATTTTGTATATTAAGTGATCTAAAATTTTTATTAATAAACTCAATCCCAACCTTATACTATTTGTTGAAATTAGTTTATGAATTAAAAACTATTGCAAGCTGAATGGGAAAAAATATTAAAAAGTCAGGCCAGGCTGAGTAACTTGTACAGAAATTCCAAACTGGACTGGGCCAGGCCTTGCAGATCTCTTTATATCATTGGTGATGTTGTTATTATAAAGGATTAGTTTTATAAATTATGTGTTTATGAATAAGGTTAAATCTCTATTGATAAATAGAGGGTTAGAATTGGTCCTGTATTTAAGAGTTTTTCTTAGCTAAATATGTTAAATTGAAACTTACAATAAGGCAAGAAATCTAAATTTTGTAACAAAAAAAATTATATTACGATTGTTTATAGGTAAAAAGATATTAATATAATTTTGATAATTCTATTTATTTAATTAAGTAAAGTAATGCTGAATTTTTTTTCTTTTCAATTGTCAACAAAAAAAATAAAGTATTTTTATTTAAATTTCTAGTTAATTAAATTTAAAAAAACTTTATATAAGTCCCTGATATATTAATTTGTGAATCATTATCATTAAAATTACAAGATAACTACTATTTAGAAATGTAATTAAAAAGTCCCAACTTTTACAAAAAAGCTAGTTATAAAGCAATCAAGATGAAGATACTAGATATGGGATATCTCTATGTACTTATACTTAAGCCATATATTTATTAATAAAAAAATGTGACTCATAAAGATAATATAGTTTTTTTATGATAGTTCTTATGCTTATAAATTTAATTTTAATAATAGATTTTTTACATTTACCAAATAGTTTTAAATTATAAATATAGAAATTAACAAAGTAGGAGGTGGTAATAATAAGAATAAAATTTATTATTAGTATATCTTTAAATATATATCTATTAAAAGTTAGAAGATGCTAATGAAAATGAAAAAATTTTTCATTTAAAATTAAAGTAATATGTTTATACCTTCAAAAATACGTCGAATACTTTCATGAAATTCTGACATTAATGTTTATAATAGTAAACCTATAGAATTTTCTGAACCCTTCATATATTAAAATAATATCCATAAATTTTTAAAATTTTCATTTTCCCAGAATTATTTTAAAAATGTGATTAAAATTTTATATAAGCGATTTAGCGAAAATAATTAATTTTATATGATCTTAAAATTATGGAATATTATCATTATCAATCTTTTCATATTTTACAAATGAATGTAGAAACGTAAAATTTAAAATTGGATAATATTAGGAACTAGTTGTATTGATAAGTGATTGTATTTGTAATGGTAATTTTTATTTATTTAATCATAAGTTTATTTCTAGGTTCTCATGGTCATAAATGCTAAATATAAATTTTAAAAAAATTAACATGGCTAACATAAAGCTTCCATAATCATATTTTTATTTAATAGGGCATAGCTTTTTACCTTTCCTTTTATTTCCTATGGGCGTTTAAGTAAGTGGTTTTACCTCTTGCGCGCAGAGATAACTGCGGCCACAAAAAACATGGATTGTCCTCTTAATTATTTCCATCTTTTTATCCTAGTCTGATTGGCTTTCATGAGAGAACAAAGCGATGCTTATGTTGATATATTTATATATATGACGCTTAGGATAGGAGCTTAATATGACGTATCACGTAAAATCATATGGAAGAAAAGGGTATTTGTTAAATCGAGAAGCAGGCCATAGTCAAGGGGCGATAAATGGAGACCATAGAACATTTAAAAAAACTGGCCTCCAAGAAATATAAATTTTCTAGACTTAGGTACAAGGTTCAGGTCATATCAATGACATATTACTTTATGTCATTTCATGTCATATACAACCAACCTGACCTATATAAAATGGAGCAGGCGAGTTCCTCCTCAAGCCCATAGCAAAAATTTTTGAAAAAATATAAAAGGACTATAATAATTCTTGGAATCAATATTTTTATTGTTTCAAGATCAAATAATGAACCGCAAACAAAAGATGGAATTGTCTGAAATGATGTGAAAATATCGCAATGTCATAACCACTAATTTATCACTGGTGTTAATAAAATAAATATATTCATGAAATTATACTAAAATGTTTTTCTAAAGGATGCTGCAACACAATGCCAATTATATTATTAATATACATAAAATTATTTGAGTATATCAGTTTTTCCAAAATATGTTGATTGTTTTATTATATATTATTCGAAAAATAGTACTCGAATGAGACACATTCGACGTCATCCTTCTATGGACACAAAGTTCGCTTTTTTTATGGGAAGTTCGCAACAAAGACATTTCCAACTGTGACCTTTTATGGACAAAGAGCCGTTATTCTTAAGTTTTAAGGGAAAATGTATCCAGGGAAATAATAAAGTAATAGATAAGAGAATTTCCCATCCGAAAACATGAAACATCCAAGCTGGGCTATAAATAACAGCAGCTTAGATTCAACAAAACAATAGGGAAGCAAGCTAATACCCCGATACCATAATGAATTATGACTGCTTACACTTGAAGGATAATGTTCATCGAGACCACTGGGAAGCTAATGCATGACTATAGTATATTATACCCAGCATTCTTGACGAAACTGGTTCAAATTTATCATAATAAAAATTTTGAATTTTGTACTAACTTGCCCTTGGGCGTGTATAATTAGATAAAAAAAAATTTACATTGTTTTTTATTATTCCAGATATTTAAAATTACATATAGAATTATATATTTTTTTGTTACTCATGTATTTTATTATAATTTTACGGATGAGAGCATGAACCTGTAGCCCCTTTGTTCAAAAAAAGTATAATGTTTTAGTCTTTAGAGATTTTTTTTACTGACAATAACTTTTTTTTATCGACTATTTTATATTAAAAAAGTAATAAAAAGGTCATACCAAAATTGTAAATTACATATCATAAGAACAGAGTCAGAGGTGAGGCTCTTATATTTTATAATTAAATTTTGTAAATTACTCGGGTCATATCATAACTCATAATAATTATTGGAATCAAACTTTCTATGTTTCAAGATTTAATATATTCAAATATCAAGACTAAACTTCATTCCTTTTGCAAAAACACGTTAATTGTTATTTTTAGAAAAGGAAATATATATTAAAAGTTATTTTCTCAATTTTTAAATATTTTCCTTTTCCAGAAAATTAAGATTCGGCTTTATACCCAATCATTGTTTACTAATGAAAGACTAGTGGAACTAATATAAAACATAGCATCCTTCATTTTTAAATAAAAGTTTTAGTAAATCCTTTATTATACAAAAATGTAGAAGACTGTATTATTATTTCGTTGCAATAATAAAAGCAGAATATAATAGTTGATGAATAAAAAATTAAGGTAAAGTTAAATTGTAAAATAAATCGGCATCATCTATATTCGATGAGTGACTGTAAAATTATCAGCATCCTACACTTTTAAGAGGACTTTGGTATACATTATTATATTATCAGCCGTCTACATTATAGTATTGGTAATTCTTTTTAAAATAAGCCATTTTACAAAATAATATTTATTGGATTATTTAGATTAAGTTTATATGAAATTTCCTTTTTTCCAAAATAAAAATCTAGCAGAATAGAAATTATCACTATCTGAAATTTCTATGGATCTTATGTTCAATTTTATAATGGCAATTTTCGTAACATTTTTTAATAACCTGAAATTTGATTTTGTATATGAAATTTTTTTGTGGTTCCCAGTTCAATATATTTTTTAAGTACTTGGGAAAAAAATTGAATTATATTATTTTTTTATAATTTAAAATAGAAACTAACAAATATAAATAAATTTCTTAAAAATAAGTTTTAATGTCACCTAGAGACAATATACCTGTAATGAGTTTAAGAATAGAAATATAATACAGAGAAAATTGCTCGAGTAAAGGCATCACAAACTTGTAATGGGAATATTAACACAAGGGAAATTTCACTATTTTGTATCAAATATCAGGATTTTTATCATATTTTGCAACTATATTTTTTCCTCATTGCTCATAAATTATAATTGTTTTTATAAACAAAAAGATCAAAAAATAAAAGGAGTTATTTTAAGTGTGCAACTTAGAATATAGCATTCCCAACTCAATAAAGGACAATATTAAATGTAATATATATAATTGACAATATGGTATAAGTTCATGTAACCCTATCAAATAAGTCAATGATAGGCCAACTTCCTCTTTTAATTTTAATACAACTAATAATTTAATAATATTATTTCCATAAAAACAATAAATTGCAAAACAAAACAATTTATCTAAATATATTATTAGTGTATTATCTTATTAATTCAATTTTTTTTATTTTGCTTTAAATTAGCATTTTTATTTCGCAATATTATCCTTCAGCATTTAAGTGAAATGTTAAGTACATACATTTTTGAAGTCTTGGACAATTCACTAGTCTAATTTGATACTTTTTTAATAAAAAATTTAAAAAGATTATTTTTACAAATCTAAAGAGATGTATATTTATGACAGCCTGGTATCCCCAAAAACATTACATCTGAAGAGCAATCTAATATGTATTCGAAGAAATTATTATAATTTAAAACCCACATTTTAAATACCCCCAAGACATTTATTCAAAAATTTGTTTAACAGTGAATATAACTAAAAGTATATAAAACTAAAAATTTGAACCTTATTAAAGATGGGTAGACAAAGGAAATGAATTATAAATTTTATTGTGGTAACCTAAGTCCCATTTCCTAAAAATCAATTGAAGCAGGGACCAAAATGCATAATGGATACATCCATCTAATGAATTTATTAAATAAATGGGAAACAGGAAAATTAACACAATAATAATGGATAATGCAAGTAAAATGAAGAAAGCATGAGAACACATAAAAAATATATTATCAAATATATTGGGTCAGCCAATGGACATAATTTGCTTTGAAGGATATAGGAAATTCAAATTTTAGTAACAAAAATAAAAGTATTATAAAATCCCACAAAATACCTTTAACCACACTTAAAGAAAAAAACAACTTAATTTTGTTTGTATTTTACTCTTGCCATAAGAATTATATCAATGCCACCAACTAGTGCAGCTTCAGAAAGAACTTAGTTCTGCTTTGGAAATATTCACAAATCTCGAAATAGGGGTTTAAAAAACGATAAGGTTAGAAGAATAGTTTTTATAAGAGCAAATTTTCAATTTATGACTTCAATTGACAAATTGCTCCTGAACTAGAATTGTTTTCATCTTCAAAAGATAACAAGCAAAATAATTGAAATGATATCATACTTGTTTAAATAATGTTAATAGTCTATATTTTTCAATAAAGCATGAAAATAAATCAATAATGCTGTAAAACTATTTTTTAAAAAATATTTCTCGTTTTTCCTGGAAAATTCAAATCCAATGAAAAAGGCTAAAATTAAAAATGAATATAAAAAACATCAATTATCATATCCGCAGTTTTAAAACTTTAGGCCAGATGAGATTCCATTATAGATATGTTACTTTTATCTGTTTTTAAAAAAAGATTTGTTTTTGTTTCCACATTAAAATTTGAGTGTAATTTAATGTTAAAATAAAATTATAATCACGAAAGCATAGATAAATTAAGTTTTCGATCATAATTATTAATAATCCTAAAATCCGGATGTATAATTAATTTTTAAATTTTATTAATGTTGAAAAATACGAATGTTTTACAACAATGAGAAAAATATGTTATCATAAAATTAAAAATACGATAATAAATGAGATGATAACTATCAACTTTTTAATATTTATATATAATAACAATCAAAATAATTTATCTTATTATAATATATGTACATTTTTTAATCAAATCATATTAGAAAAAGGAGTATGAAAAAACGTATTATTTTAACTTAAAGCAATTTTTAAGCATCTAAAGCGGAAGATTTAATACGTTGAAAAATTTCTTTCATTTGAGAGAGACAAGAGTTGGCCAAATTTTTAACATTTTCATCAGCGCTTTTACGAATTGACACTCTTAAAGCATCATCAGGAGAACTAATTTTTTTTAATAAAATTATTTTAAATTTTATTGTATAAAATCATTTAGATCTTTAATTATTTTATGGATTTTTCATTAAAATATATTAATATGTACTTAGCAAGCAGTTTCGACACACCATATAAAACAGAACAATCCTCCTTGTATGCCTTTAGTTTTATATAATAAAGAAAAATAAGATAAATAGTATGAATAAAATTTTGAAAATGTAATAAAATCAACCCAGAAAAAAATTCTGACTAAACATCAATGTATGACTTACGATTTCTATTTTGTTTTTAAATGATTCCAAAATGTCCAAAGTTTTAAATTTAAAGCCACTTGATGCTTTACTCTTCTCTTCCTTCTCCTCAGGATTGATATGTCGTCTTTTTGATTTTTTGTATTCTGGAATTGATTCCTCGCTTGTTAGATCCTCTCCATCAGCTAATATTTAAAAAAATATATATAATGTATTTAATTTTAATTATTAACATAGCAGATAATTGATTATATACATATTGTGCAATAAAACATGTGAAGTTCATTAACAATATAAAATAGATCATTCCATACATATGTAATTGTTAGTGGCACCTTCTTTATCATAAGAAATCCTTTGTTTTCTCTTATTGGTGGATGTTTCTTTCTCGTGATGATAAACTTCCTGGAGTCTAGCTCGTAGTTCTTCGTTGAGCTTGTCAGCACTTTTGTGTTGAGTGTCAGCAGTTGTGCGTTGAGTGTCAATATATGACTTTTTCTTGCTCCCCCCTTTTTTAGATTTGTGGAGGGCCGTTTCAGTTCCCGCCATGTTCCTCCAATCATCATCTTCTATTGTTAATATAACATAAAGAAATAGGTTAAATAATAGAATAGGAAATATGACGTAAAGGTTGGCAAAAATTTATGATATTATATAGAAACAAATTTAATAATATAATAAAAATATTTTTACCTGGAGGAAAATAACTCCTGAAAAATGGCAATCACAGTGTAGAATTTATGAATAAACGTTTGTTAACACAATATTGAATAATAAATAAATAATATTTTATTGTTAAACAAATTTAATAGATTCTGAGCATATAAAATTATCAATAATGCCCATTAATAGGTCCTGAGCCTATAAAATTAAATTATCAATAATGTTCATTTATAATAAAAAAAATTTAATATTAGATAATTTTTGATTATTTTGTAACAAACTGCATGAATTCATCTTGTTAGTATCAAAATTAAAATCAATATTATTTTAAATAAGGGCAGCCTTAAATATAAACAAAACGTTACAATTATTTTTTCATAAGTTAAAGATTTTTTTAAGATTAATATAAATAAAATTATTTTTAATGAGATATAATTAATTATAATGTTTTTATTTTAAAAGTAAAGACAAAAGATAAAAAAAATGATAGTGATTTAATCATGCTAATCCTAATAGATTTTTATATAGTCTCTTAAAATTGATTATAAAAGAAGTATAATAAATGCTAACCTTCAAAGTTATCATCGCTTATGCCATTAACCTCAGTATTTTCTACCTCCCCAAGCTTCTTGTTCTTCCGTTTTTGTCGTTTTTCTTGCAAAGTTCTTAATTCGTCATTCTCCTCAGACTGTTTTAAGCTGCCAATATTATTAGTGTTATTTTGAGTCGATTGGTTATCTGTATTAGCGTTTCTATTTTGCTGATTGAAATTATAGGGGTTTTGGGATTGGTTATTGATTACATCATCCATGAATTTGGCGTAGGCATCTCTGAGGATGGCAGTGTTTTTATCCAGACCTACTAATAAGTGATATTTAAAATCAAACATAAATTTGTAATTTGATATATACATACTCCATTTTGATAGAGTAGGCAATAAAAATCGCTGCTAACCCCTTAATTATTTTTCTAAAACTACTGATTTAAATAAATATTTTTAATACAATTTTATTTGGCAAATTTCACCAAAATACTGAATATAAAGACTTAGATAAGTTTAATATTTAATTTTTCCAAATAAAATCATTCTCATTCTCTATTTTTGATACAATCTATAAATCAGAGACCTGCAGGGCCTTGAGTCCCACCTGGGTTTAGGGCCGGGCTGTATTTTTTTTAAATCCAGAGGCCATGCAAATGGCACCTCTGCAGGTCTCTGCTATAAATAAATTGTTAAATCTACTCTCAATCATAATGAGAAAAATTATTTAATAACATGATTTTAAAATAAAATAAATCATAAATTAATATTAATCTAAACATTTTTCTTTTAATTTTTTATCAATATTATTGTATGCTAATGAGTTTCTTTTAAAAAATTAATCCAGATTGTAAAAATTAAAAAATATCAATTAAGAGATCAAAAATCACTAGCAATATCTATGAATTCATTTTTAAAATATATCAAATATAATATGAGGTAATGGTATAAAAATTTGTAATGTTCTATTGCAATTTTGATCTCACTGGTTGTTGAATTTAAAACATATTAGGGCTTAAAATAAATAAGAAATGTTAAGGTGAACATATTATAATAATATCTAATTTAAAAATAGTAAGTTACAAACAATTATAAATTCAAATAATAAACAATTTAGATCTTTATTTTAATTTGATCAAAACAATATCCATAAAAATATTTTTTTAAATTAATATCTTGCATATTTTAATTGTTAAATTTTTGTTATAAAAATTGATTTACCCTCATTTTTCTAATTGTAAGAGGAGGTATTCCCGCATCTCTTAATTCTTATACTATAAATAATTACCACAAAACTTATATAAGGCATAGGGACACTTCCCCCACCTGGAATTGGGAAGGGTAGAGATGTTATTAAATTTCTCGTGCATTGTTACAAAATAAAATTACTGCACTTAAACAAAAATATAATAAAGATTTTTAAAAAATCCCACTCATGACAATAATGATTTAAATGTAAAAAATTGATTTTTTCGATTATGTAATAGTCTAAATTTTTGCCAACCCTAGTTTTGTTTAATAATTTTAAGAAACTCCCTTGATAAATTTTTGGCTAAAATCAATATTTTCTAATACTATTCATACATTTATAGTCATAAATGAAATGAAATTTTTTCTATTAGAAAAATATCCCAGTATGAATAATTATTCCTTTTTTATCAATCTCCTATATTACTAACCTTTGATATATAAAAAATAGAGCATAATCCTAAAAAAAGCATAAATAATTTACCATTAATTCCACCAGCAAGCGCTTCATTTCTCTCCACTCCTGGAAAGGGGTAAGTAACTCCTCCCCCTCCAGGCACATTATTTGTCCCAATATCTTGATTCCATAGTGAACTCCGACTAGAATCGACGGTTTGTGTATTTATAGTATTCATTGCATTAGAATTGGATGCAAACATCTTTAAATTTATTGCAATTTTAGTAGTAGTTGCTGTAGCATTTGTATTAGTATTATTTATTGTATATAGATTAGAGCCTGGATACCCACCTATCATTTGCAAATGATGCTGGAAAGCAGCTGCCACAGTTCCACTTTGGTTTCCGCTTGGGTTATTGAGAACAGAAGCAAGAAATTTGTCAGCCTCTGATGCAGGAATATTTCCTGCTATATTCACTCCTGCTGATTTTATTTCATTGATATCCATAGAGTTTAAGGAATTTGGGGTTTCACGCAAATCTGTAGTACTATATTAAATATATATATATAATTAAAACATTGTTGATTAGATAATTCATTTTATATAAAATCGAATACCTCAAAACCCACTTCTTTCAATGACAATAAAAATTTGTAAAAATGTCTTAATTTTAGTGTAAATAGTGACCTTAACTGAGAAAAGATTTTTTTGAATCTTATATTTATAACTAAGTCAGTAGTTTACCAATTATCAATTTAGTTATAAAAATAAAATTTAACATTCAAAATGATTTAGTGCATAATTAATACAGTAACAAACATTAAAAGGGGTCGATTTTTGTGCCTTGATTTTCTGTTATCTCAAATAATAAAATTGCCAAAAATAACATTTTTAATTTAAAATAAGAGATAAAAATGGGGCCAGCAGAATATCTCGATTTCTTGCTCATTTAGCATAAACATAATAATCCAAATAAATTTAAATTGTGTAAAAAACTATTAAAAATAAAAGTGTAAAATCTTAATAATTTTATTTATTATAATCTTTTTATATGTATATATTTTTTAAGTTGATTATAAATTTTATTTTATTTTATAACTTTTACAAAATTTAATATAATTTGCCTGCCTGTTGCCCCCTTTGATCTAATTAGTGATCTGCATCGGGCCTAACTTTTCAAGCCTGGCCCGTCCCCCAAATTTTTTTTAAAAAAAGTTTTGCCGGCCAAGCCCGAACCCGAAATTTTTTCTAAAAAAAGTTTTGCCAGCCAGGCCCGAACCCCAAATTTTAAATATAGAAATCAATTTTTATAATTACTCAAAATAAAAGACATATGTTATATGTCGTTTAGTTTTAATAAATAAAATCAAAGATTTTTATTTTACATAAAAAATTTAATATCTTGATAAATTTAGATATATTTTAAAAAAAATTCAAAATCCGACTCAACCCGGCCCAAATTTTTTTTTTTAATATTAGGCCTGGGCTGGCCTAAACTTAATTATTTTAAATAGAATTAGCCTGTGCAAGGCCCAAACGGCCAGACTCGGGCCGGGCCTAACTTTGCAGATCTCTAGATCTAATACATCAATCAAAAAGAAATTCTATACAATTTATATGATGAAAAAATATAAAAATCAGAAAATAAATCATTACTATTTTTATGTCAAATTACCTAGCCCGGTTATCAAATGAAGTCAATGATGTTGTAGAAGTGTTAGTTTCAATCATGGTGTTTTTAAACAGTGTAGCAGGATCAGGAGTTGAAGGTTGAGTGTTTTTACTGAGTTCCCGGATAGTCTTGCGCTTGCGCACTAATGAACCCAGCTTGGTGGATTCTAGATCCACAGTGGTCTCATCATGATCACCTTGTTCCCTTTCTTCATTTATCTCGTTTTCTCTCTCCGCAGAACTCCTGCTATCATCCCCACCTCTATGGCGCCTTGTGTCTCTTCCACCCCTATTTCCCCTGCCTTGATACCACGAGGAGCCATTGTTGTTATAGTGCTGTCCATGGTAATCCCTTTGGCCTCGGTAGTTCACATTCCTTCTATGATCTATCTGCCCACGATACCCATCACCTCCCCCTCTGTATCGCGACCTGGGATGATGATTGGAATAAAACTTGCCTCCACCACCCCCACGATATGACATTTGTTCCTCATCCTCATACTTTGAAAACTAACATAATAAATCATATTTAATTAAAATTGTTAAATAAAAACAAAAAATACTCAATGGTGACATTTATGAAAATATTTCTTCAAAGAAAATATAATCATCAAGCATAATTTAACTTATAATGACTTAAATTTTAATAAGATTTTGCAATATAACATCATAAGAAACAGAATAAATTTTTTAACTTTAACATTAGTATATCCTGATTTCTGAAAAACCGAGTTAAAAATGTAATATCCTTTCCAAATTGTAAATTTGAAATTCTAAATAAGCCATTTTAGAAAATTTTGACAAATTTTTTTTATATATTCAATTTATATTATGGCAAGATTCTAAATAAAATTAATCAAGATTCAAAATAAGTTAATCAAATAAAATAAACTTAATTGCCCTTTAAATTATGCCATTATAAAAAATGATAGTGCCAAGCCAATCAAAAAATTCCAGGGCCCCAAATAACATATGGTTTCAAATATTACCTTGTAATCATTGCTATTCCTGGAAGGAGATTCTCTTCTACGCCTAGAGCCATGTGGAGGAGAGGATTTAAAATAATTCCTTCCTATACCCTTAAAGGGTTTGCGTTCCCTGCGTTCTTTACGTTCACGGTATTCTGGAATGCAGGCCAAATATTAAAAATATTTATATTCAACTCTTCATTTTTAAAGGAATAAATATGTGCTAAAAGAAATGTAGTTTAGAAAAATAGATAAATTACAATATATATTTTAAATTAACCTTTTTCCTTCTCAATTATCTCTTTATACTTCTCAGTGGCTTCAATATTATCCTGGCCACTAGAATCCTTTTCATTTGTAACAATGTTATCATTTGTAAGAGCTCCTTCTTCTTTTTCCTCTGTATTTTCTTCAATCCTACTCCCAGTATTAAGATTCATATTCAAATTACTATTGGAATTTATGATATCTTCCTCCTCTTCTTCATAAGCAGCAAGGGCAGGAGATTTTTCATTAAAAATAGGAGTGTTATCTATTTCAACTACTTTTGGTTGGTCATTATGATTAGCTGATGCATCAATTTTGGATTCATCCTCATTTACGAGGGGATTGTCTAGGTAACCTCTGGGCATTCTGATTGGTGGTTGATAGATTAGAAAAATGAATATTTTAGACATAAAATATTAAAAATATTATAAACCTCTTTTTTCTTTTCCCAGATTTTCTTCTCCTTTCTCCATCTTCCGGTGGAGATAAAGATTTTTCTTTACCAGGAGAATTTGCTGGATGAGATGCTAAGGAATGTCTAGCTGAAGATAAACTCCGAGAAGATAAACTATTACCCCTATTTCTATTGGCATCTTTTAATTTTAATATAAAGAATATATAAAATAATTGATAAGCCAATTTGTAAAAAAGGCTAATCTTAGCCAATACTATTTATGACAGATATTATTTTATAAGCAATTTTATAAAAATGTTGTAAAAGCAACTGATAACTTTATTAGAGACAAAGAGTTCTAACCAAGAGAATCTGGGCCTGTCAGGCCTTATCTATTTTCTTAGTTGTAGTATTATGTAATTTTTTTTGAAAGAAATTGTGAAATATTTAATACTAACCTTCACCATTATTCAAAATTGACCCTTCTCTATCAGAAGATTTTGCTCTAGCAGAAGATGTGGATCTTGATATTGAACTTGCATCATGTGGAGATCTAGATCTGCTCACTGAATCTTTATTGCGAATTTCACCTTCCTCACTACCTTCATCATAGGAAAAACTTCTTTTCACTCTTAAATTTATAGTATATTAAATATTATAGTAATGATATAAATTATTAACTATGAGATCTGCAAAAATAGGCCAGGCGTGTACTTAGCCAAGCCCATTTTTTTAAAAAAAATTGGGTTTGAGCTGGGTCAAGCCTTAAAAATTCTGGCCAGCTCAGGCATTGAAAATTTTTATAAATTTATCAATTTTATATAAAATTTATTATGAAAATAAAAATATTTGATTGTATGTATAGAAATGCTGTAATACTTTTATTTTGAGTAATTATAAAAATTAATTTCTATATTAATATAAATTGGGGTCAGGCTGTAAAATTTTTTTAACAGGTTCAGAGTGTTAAAACTTTAACTATATGACATGTCAATAGTTAAATAAAAACAACAAAAGTTTATACTAACTAAAATGTCACAATCAGTAACAAAATTGATTTTTTTAAAAAAAAATAAAATAAACCTATTTGATGAAAATGATCTTCTATTGTGAGCTCTTTTATCTGGGAAAAAGTTATCACTTCTTCTATTATTATAATGTCGCCCATCATTTAATCTTCTATCTCTCATTGCATCAAAAGCTATAAAGATATTTAACATTATTATCAAATTCAATTATAATTATATAATATTTTTTTAATTCATAATTAAATTATGTATAATTAGTGGAGATGGCATATTTATGCTGACTTACCATGTATTTGAAATATAACTACTTTATTTTTTCGCACTAATATTTTCACTATATATATAGCAATTAAATTTCTTTTGATAAAGTATTATCAACTCTTGTTTCAAACACTAGATACTTTTTTCCACGTAAAATTTTTTCAAATATCAAAATATTTAACAAATTTTTATATATTTTTCCATAGCATAGAAAATGAGGAGATATGTAAAATATGCTATTTAAAATAAAATAATCATTATTTTTATAAAATAATAACATTTCATTAAGATTTGTTATAATATCTTGAATATACCTTTTTGCCTTGCTTTTCTTAAATCTTTATACCAAGATATTGAAATTCTTGAACCTAACACATCAGTATCATGATATCTTTGAATAAATTATTTTGAAGAAATAAATAAAAATTAATTATACCTAGCCATTATGTCTTTGGCAACATCCTTGCTCTCAAATCTCAAGGCAACGAATAATAACCGCCTATCTTCGGAGAGTTTAACAAAATCAAAAGAACATTTCCCGCCTTCTTTTGTAAAGAACTCCCTATAAGTATTAAAGGTATAAATGCTAAATAAAAAATTAAATACAATACCTCACATCCTCTTTATTCATATTGCCATAAAACCCTCTCATAAAGAGGGTATGCTGACTAGCTGGTACAATCATCGAATTTAGTGCTAATCGAGCCATTTTGAAATTGGAATTAAAATAATAAAATTATACTACTCACAATTAATTTTCAGAAATTGGAATTAATTTTAAAAATAGATTTAAATAAACCATAAATTAATGCACATATTTTTTTAGCAATATTTTAAGTATCAATAAAAATATTATAAATCTAAATAGATGTAAGTTAACAACTCCTCTACGTCCAAAGCTTTTAACAAATTTAATTTTTATTTTTGTTAGCTCTGACATTTTAGTAAAAGTCCTGAAATAAATTTAAGTAAATATCTTAATATAAAAGTGATTTGGAGCAAATTAAAGTATAGGTTATAATAGATTTGGCCACATGTGAAAAAAATTATGTAATACTCTACTATACAACTAAATTAAATTCATAAGCCTTACCAGTGTTTTGACAAGGGTTTGTGTAAGGGGTAAATAGGTTTGTTTTTCCCCATAGATTTTGTACATTTTTTTTAAAAATAATTTTTGATTTTTTTACATTTTTTTTATAAAAGTAATCTTTTATTACTTTTTAAAATTATTAACTTATTTATTTTTCTTTCAAATTATTGTTTATGTTAATATATTTCATATATTTGGGGATGGGAGAAGGGATGAAGGGATGAAGGAGGTAGGTATTTTATTATTTTAAAGTGATATTTGCAAGAATAGATTATTGTTTTCTAATGACCCCCCCCCCTTCCTCATGGTTACGTCTGTAATAAAATATAATTATTTATAAAGAAACCCTTACTTACCAATATAGTTTGCAAATTGCTATTAACCATTTTATTGGCGAAAGACTATGATTATGTAGCCGTTATATAATCACGATCGCAGTTGCTATTTTAATAGGAGAGGCTTGGGGTAAACATATATAATGTAAAGTAATTAATCAAACTTTTATTTTGTTTAAAAGATTGATATATACTAGGACAAAATGTCCTTGAACAAATTGTCTCAGAAAATAGCTCTTACCAATAATATCTCGTCATATTTAAATGTCTCATATATTTAAATATGAAGATATATCCGTAGATATAACCGTTAGTAAAATGTACGTTATTAATTGTAAGTAATTACCTTTTCAATTGAATAAGGATAGGACATAATTATTTTAGAAAATACTCATCATTAAATTATCATCTTAAAAAATTTAAATTAGGTTTTATATTTATAAATATTTTATGCCCAAGTGTAGCCATATTTTTCTATTGGGCAACACCAGTGGGTAAGCTTCTACTTCTGAGACCCGTATATTGCAAATAGTTCCAGCTAATATTTCATAAAAATATTTTGGCTTCCACATATTAAAATGCATTGTAAAAAAGGCAAATATTTTATTATAAATGGTATTGTCAAATAAAACAAAACAACATTTTGCAAATAAAAAAAATAATATAAATTGACCTACAATAATATTGATTATATTATGACTTAAGTAAAATAAAAGAAGAATAAAATATTAAGACGCTTTTCCTTTTTTTGGATCTTTGCAATTTTTGTTTGACACTTTTCCCTTCTTGATAGGACTTTTTCCTAAGCCTTTGGGAATAATCCTTTTTTATTGACACAATTTTTATTTTTTCATCTACATTTACCTTTTCTGTTTAACACTTTTCCTTTTTTGATTGGGACTTTACTTTTTTGAGTGGGATACCCTGAAAATTTTAAATACTCATGATACTCTTAAATAACTAAGAATTTAATCCCACCCCCCGTTGTGGGTACGTGCCTAAAGTAAGGACATTTATCCTATTATTTACTAAGATTAAATTTTATACAATTCTTGTCTTTTATCTATTATCCCAAGAATTAATGACAGCCTTACCAGCCATTTGAGATAGCCATATAAATTTTTTTTAGCAGAAAATATTTAAATGTATCTTTAAATTTAAATAATATTTTCCGCCAAATTTTCATGATCCCTACCCTTTTAAATTAAATATTTTTTCAAAATTGAAATTGATTCATAAAATTTTTCACAAAATAATTTAAGTTATATAGAAATATTTAATAATAACAATTTGATTAATAACTCGAGGAAATAGAACTGTACATCCTTCTTTCTATTAAAATTATATACAATAAAAAACACCAATACAACACCATTTTATAACTTACTTAATCTACCAACAAAATTCTATAACTAAAATTAATTAATTTTCAATCAAATTTTATTGACTAAATATATTTTTAAAAAAAGTCAAAAAAGTCAAAGTCATCATAATTATAAAATCTAGTCCCTTTTATATTTTTGAGACG
The DNA here is from genome assembly GCF_954871325.1 of Gordionus sp. m RMFG-2023. Classification (NCBI taxonomy): domain Eukaryota; kingdom Metazoa; phylum Nematomorpha; class Gordioida; order Chordodea; family Parachordodidae; genus Gordionus; species Gordionus sp. m RMFG-2023. The sequence goes on along the minus strand of NC_088775.1, from coordinate 9,377,767 downwards.
AGATCACGAGTTTTACATGAGGCGACTATTTATAAATTTGATAAATATTAAACAAAATAATTTTTAAAAATAAATAATTTTAAATAATAATATGACACTTTCTATCATTAAAATATTTTTATTCGTTAATTATCTGGATTTAGGTATAGTTTTAAAAGGATATCATTAGGTATAGTTAGAAAAATTACAGAATCAAATATGAGATTCGCAAAGAATATGAAAATAGGTTTGTGAATGTAGTCTAAAAGAGAGAAATATTTATCTTTATTGATAAGAGCCAGTCTTTAATATCAATGAGACAGTGACGAAGCGTTCATAGAAGCAAGGGAAGCATTGCTGCCCTTGAAATTTTTCTTACAAAATTTTTAAATAAACTTAATATAATCTTTGTACTATGCTAAATAACTAAACTGACTTTATTTTAAAAAATTAATATAATTTTATAACGTTAAAAAATTAATATTATTTTTACTATATTAAGAAATATTATTATTTTTATACGTTAAAAAAGTTACTATTATTTTTACTACGTTAAAAAATTTACTATTATTTTAACTACGTTTAAAAAAATATACATGAGGGAAGCAAATTTAATATTGCTTATTTTTTTAATAAATAAAGAGAAAATCATGCCATGGTATAATTTTACCATTAAAAAATAAGCATTAGGGAAGCAAATAAAAAAATGCTTATTTTTTTTAATAAATAAAAGAGAAAGAAATTTTTTTATATAATATTTTTTTCCTTATTTTTTTAAAATAAAAAATTTTTCGTTTTTAAAATCCTTAATTAATGTTTATAATTGTAATTCTATTATTGAAAATTTATTAACATTATCATTTAGCTCAAGAAATTTTGATGCTAAAAAATTGATTATTGAAAAAGGAAAACCAAACCCAATTTTACAAAACTTAAAAAAAGAAATCAAAACTTGCATCCGTAATTTTTCTATCGATAAATAGGGAAAATATGAATGGCTCGCTGGAATTTTCTAATTCTCTATATTGTTGGTCATGCCTATTATTTCCAAAGTAAAAATATGTTTAGAATAATAAAGGATTTTCGGATTTGAATAATTTTTCAAAGGCAGTTAAACGGCAAAGAATCAACCGCTTATTTGCAGTCGATGATTCAATTAAAAACATTTGGCCAAAATCGCATTGAAAATATGATAGATTCGATGCGCAAAATATCAATCGAACAGCATAATTCTAAAGTCAAATCAAATAGAGAAATATTGAAAATATTGATCAACTATATATGTTTTCTTGGAATTCAGGAGCTAGTATTTTGTGGTGATGATGAATCTTCTAATTCAGTAAATAGAGGAAATTATATTGAATTAATTTATTTACTCGCGGAAGAAAATTTACTATTGAAATTGAAACATAATTTAGAAATAGTGTAGTTTTTCTTGTACTATCAAGCAATATTCAAAATGATTTGATTAATTCTATTTCATATGTTTTACACAAAAAATATTAAATTCGTCGAATTGTTAGATATTAGTAAATTCCAAATAATCAATTTCCCAAAATATTTATTAGATAATTCAAACGACACTTATTCTCAATTTTTTGACTTACACAATCTGGAACCGAATTAAAGGTAGTGTTTCCGGATGTTGAATTCAGAAAGAAAAAGAATGTTAATGAAATACTTGAATTTTTAATATGCACCGATTTGATGAAAAGTTTAAGAGTTTTTTAAATTATGCAAATTCATCATAACTTTGGCTTCAACAATAGCAAGTGTAGAACGGAGTTTTTCATCTTTAAAAAGAATCAAATCTTATTACAGAAACAGGATGAGCCAAAATCGATTATCGAATCTATCTTTGATTTCAATTGAAAAAAAATTATGAAAAAAATTTAAAATCTAGCGATAACTTTTATAATGCAGTACTTGATCATTTTACTCAAAAACAAAGACGAATACCACCTATTTATAAATCTTATGTTTTTATGGTTTGAGTTTGACTAAAGTAAAAATAATAATAAAATTTTTTTTTTGATTGCTTCCCTAGTAGTAAACTTGACGCTTCGTCACTCGAATGAGACCATAATTGAATATTATCAAATAAAGAAAAAGTCCAATAAAAATGGTCAAGGTATAAAAATAATAAATTATGCTATCATTGCTGGTCTAACGATTGCGGGAGTATTTAGATTCGAAGTTATTGATAGTCCCTGCTACGTTATGCATTTTAGAAAATTTGTAAATGAAATGCAAATTCATTTTGAAGAAAGTAATATGATGAATATAAATTTTGGATTATGGTCACTCAGCTTCTACATGACAGGATTTTCACTGGATGTAAAATCCCCTTCAAAAACCTTTGCCTACCCCCTTAAAAAATTTCCGGGCGGTAATTTATTGATACTCTTTTCAAAGAATTTATAAAGGATAACTTAAATTAATCTATCTCTACTACCATGATATTTTGTGAATATAAATAATTTATTTTTTAGATAAATTCAATTAAAACCTCCATTATTTACAATGAATTAATTATTATGGCATTATGAGCTTGCTGAAATATCTAATCCTTTTAAATTACATTTAAAAAAATAGTTTATTTGGAAAACAATGTGTATGATTGTTTGCATTGCAATATATAAATTTGGTCGATGAATTGTATTATAATAATTCTATAATAAAAGTATTTAGCTATAAATTTTGTCCTATTTCATCTCAAAATTTAATAGATAACCCCCAAAAAATTTATCATACACCCATTAAAGCAGCCTACCCCCTCAAATAAATAGGATGCAGACTGTTCCTACCCCTCCCGCTCATGTAGACGCTGTGGTCACTTGATCATAACCTTATAATTAGATAGTGGATAGATAGGAAATTGTATAAAATAAAATAGTTAAAACCATACAACCCTTCCAATGAAAATGTATTTTTCAATAATGAAGAGGAATTAATTCGTTTTATTGAGATTAGATAGAAAAAAAATATCTGTCGATAATGCGAAGAATTATTTTAGAAATATGGATATCTATATTTCAAAATGTAGAAGAAGGAAAATTATTAATGATTAATATAAATTTTTGTTTCTTGCTACATACATATTTTACTAATTATAAATAAATTATCCAAAAATAAATAGAAATTAGGTTAAATTTAAAAATAAAAATATTGAGAAAAAAAATAAAAGAATTGTTATGAAGGTTGACACTCCTGGTAAATTTGTTGTTAAAAATGACATAAAAATAAAGTGACAAAAAATAAAAAGGTAAATAAATAAATATAATTATTTATAAAAAAACAAAGAAGAATGATCAAAATGAGAAGAAAAATAAACTGAGAAAAAAGAGAAATTAAAATTAAAAATGGCTTAAAGAGATCCTAATATGTTAGAAATAAAATAATAAGGGAAAATATTTAATAAAGATTTAAGAAAAATTGACAAAAAAAAAATAAAAAATAATATTAAAATAAAATATTTTTCTTTTTTGAATCGATATTTTCCTTTTTTCATTTAGACTTTTTCATTTTTTGATTGATAATTCTTCTTAATCGGATTTTTTTTTCTTTTATAATTGACACTTTTCTTTTTTGATAGACTTTTCCTTTTTTGAATGGGAAATACTGGATCAGGACTAGTTACCATAAAATAATGGAAACACTTCTAATACCTAAAATAAAATAAATTAATGATAAAATATAAATGTATATAATCGGTGTATGAATCACTATAAAATAAATGTCTCGAATAAGAATTTGTTAAAAAAAATATATTTGGGCATTTAAAGTTTGTAATGCAGAGAACCTTCTTAATATATTGTATATAAGCTTACAACGTATTAATGTAAAAAATATGGTCTATTAAAATATGAGAAAATCGCCGGGGTGGCCTAATGGGTTAGATGTATGCTTGGAAACAGAAGGACGCAGGTTCAATCCTGGTTAGGAGCTAAAAAATTTCGGGTTTTTCTTCGATGATGTATGGCTTTAGACATATGATATGATAAATTTCTGAGCTGAGAAATGCCACCCCGGTCACCGACAGGCTTGCACAGCCGGGTGCTAGGATACTTGTCCAATAAACCAAAAAGACAGCTAAACTCGTGGGTCAGATGATAACGATTTCTTGGCCAGCGCTAGGATGATGATGATGGTGCGGGGGACGTTCAAGCTCAATGTCTACCAAGTTACAATGGACTTGATAACGATACTCCGGTGGGAGATCCATCGGGATTGATACTAGTGGGAGATCAGGATAGGGATATCTGTCGATTTTATAATTCAGTTTGAGGAATACTACTCAGGTGGGATATCTGGTCGATATTAATTTGATACACTGGTGGGAGATCAAAATACTTTGGCCTTGAAAATGATACACTGGTGATCGATACAAATGAAATCGATCAGAAATACAAAGATAAATATAGATAGCATGAGTAATAATATAATAGATAAGTGAAGGAGCTTACCACCAGAAAAGGTGAAAGCTAAAAAGGAAAAAAATAATATAATATAATATAATTAAAAAGCATATTTTACATTTATACATAATGTGATTTTTAATTATTAGGGATTAAATTAATTTTTCAATAATTTAATCAATTGAAGATTTTGCTCATATATGCTATATTAATCATAAGATTAAGCAATATTTCCGGAAAATATTAAGTTTACCGTTTTTAAAATCGGCTCAATAGCTATATAACATTGCTAATCCCCAGGTATATTTTTATTTTTAATCTTAGGAAAATGTTCTTTCATTGGTAGAATATAAAAATCATAGGGCAGACGGGAGTAGGGATCCCTCCTTTAAATATATGCTTGTTCTTAAAATTAGTAAAAGTAAACAACTTTTTAAATTAACGACTATAATTCAAAATATTTAGAAAAAAAAACAACCATAGTTTAAAAAAATAACCAAACGTCTACAAGTGGACCCCTTTATAAATTGGATGAGGAAAACATACCTTACCCACCACTTTATCATCCTGACTACGCTCATGAATGAAAGAGTCTAAAATATATTTGAAATTTGCGAAGCATCTATAGAATTTTTGGAACATTATCAACCATATTTAACCTTTTATCTTTTTTATGGTATAGTTAGGCGGGTAACCATAAATTTTCTACATGGAGTAAGGGGCGGAGAGTGATTAATTTTTAAATATTGAAGTATTTTTTTTGAACATTGAAAATTTATTAGAACTAAAATATATATGAAATTTATTAGAAATTGTTAAATAGGTGTATTAAAAATAAGTTTGTAATGATAATTGAAATGTTTAAAGATTTAAATTATTAACAAATTAAATGACAATTATATGAAATAATTATTGATGTTATATAAATTTTAGAAGTATAAATAGTGAGATCGAAAATTTAATAATTTAAGTGAAATAAAAGGAAAAGTTATATAATCTTTACTTTTAGTTTATTTATGTTATTTTAGAATGATTAACTATATATTTTAATAAAATAATTTGTCATCTATAACTCTGGCTTTAGTAATCAGATTTTACAGTTGGGACTACATTTAACTAATTACAGTGAATCGAATCATACAGTTACTTACAAATTATATATGTTCTATGGATCTAAAACTTGAGTCCAATTAACTCAAAATATGAAATTCTAAAAAATGGGGAGAAGTGATTTATGAAATGGCCAAAGACTTTAAGACAAAAAATAAGATCAATCAAGATGAAGAAACAATTGTATCAATATCCAGGCAAATGATCGTAGAAGGGGAAGAGCAAATTTTAGTAGCTAAAGTTAGAAGTAACACAGGTTTGAAAGTGTATAAAATTAGTCGTTTTAGTTACAAGATCATTATCAGTACAAGAGATGGTTATAGCTAAATGAAATTAATTACAAAAGATCGTTATCGATAAAAGAGATTGTCGTTACAAAAGGTGGTTAAGATACAAGAATTAATTATCATATAAGAGATCTTTATTTCAAGAAATTGTTTCTTTATAGGAATATGTTATGGTTACAAGAGATTGGTACCGCTACAAGAAGTTAGTATAGTTACAAGAGAGCGTTATCGTTAAAATAAATTATAATCATTACAAAAATCGTTATCATGTTCGGGTCAGACTCGAAAATATAAATAGTAAAATATTGGAAAATACAAAATATTGTTTAAAAATATTAGTTATCAACGATATGTAAATCACCATAAAATATAGATTAAACATTATATGATGATTTAAAAAATTATCAAAATATTGTTTGTTAATAAATGAATATTTAATCCTCTTTGCGTTTGTGTTAATTTTTCAATAAATTGTAAATCTCGATGTATAGTATTAAGTAAAGTTAGTACATTCAACCGATTTTAAGATATCGTACATAAATTAATTGTAATTCCGTAATGAAAAAAAATTGTGTTGTTAAATGCTCGATTCTGAATAACGGCTAACCCAATATTTTAGCAAAAATATTACGTAAGCCTGTAGATTTTGCTCCTAGATGGCAAAAAGGTTTGGACATCTTTTAATGTAATATGAGGCTTGCATGACATTTTTTAGCCAAAATATTGGGTTATTCGTTTTTAAAAATCTAGCCTGTATGCCATTGTTACTAAAATAACCATAATATATTTGGAAAAATTCTAAAATATATTATAAATGAGCAATTATTGAATTCCATTTTTTTGGAAGATTATATACTAAATGCAGATCTAAGTGCATTGCAATCCACGACTCTCTTTCTTGACCTCCTCCCACCCAACATACAATTTATTATACTAATTTTTTTTTTTATTATACAGTTTTTTATATAGATTTTATTTTACAAATAGTTTACATGATATTTTTAATATATATTTTTAAATTACGTATATATGTTTTACCTTTAACGTTCAAAGTATTATTTTAAAATTGTGATATAGTTTTATATAAATCTATGATATTCCTAATTTAAATACATTAATATAAAATTATTACAAAAAAAAATTTAAATTCTTATATTAATAAACCATATATATATCCTCTGAATAAACTTTAGCTAAATATTTAATTTTTTCAACCAAGATTTAATATATCCTTAAAAAAATTTATTGTAATATCATTTTACGAATCACAAATTATTTTTAATTTTTTCAAAAATGAAGAATCGACAACAGCTGTTATTTTATAGTGATCCCCAATTGAGTCTACGTTAAAATGAAAACATTAGTTTATCTAGGTACAAGTCTAGGTTTGTGAATCTCAAAATCATTTAATTTCGCTTTCGCCTCAACAATTGCATAAATATATTAAAATGGTCATTATAATCTTTAAGATTTGTAAATGGTAGTATAATAATGTTCGCATTCTCATAAATTCACCCAAATACCTCTCATTTTTTAAAAAATATTGCATACAATTGTGGTTTAATTAAATACTTATTAATATATATTACAATGCTAAAAAAATTAAATGCTTTATGGAATCTAATAAAGTATCTGTTTCTGGTGAAATATTAGTTTTAGGTTATTCTAATATTCCAAAAAGTGCATTAAAATAAGCTCATAAAGCTGGATGTCTGAGATCATCTTATCGGATATGCTTTTTGAAGTTTCTATTTACTTGTAATACATGAAATCTCAGAAATTATTCTATTCAAAAAATTCAGAATATTTAGATATCTGACTACTCTATTGTCTTGATTGTCTTATCATAGTTATTAATAGCGTCAATTAAATATAATTTTTATTGATTGATATAATTTTTTTGCATCCATTAATGTTTAAGTTTTAATAAAATGCAAGGGATAAAATATCAATGCTTAAGGAATATATATTTAAATTAATTTTAACTTTTGCTATTATTTGGAATAGAATATAACAAATTTGAAATACGCTATTTTAAAATTCACAATTCTAAAAACCTTAGTATTATTTTAAAATCTTGGGCGAGGGAGATTCATGCCCCCACCCATAATACGCGCTTGTATTCAGGTAGTATAGGTATTATCGGATATTTATCGTCTCAATAAAAATCTACCAAATATTTAATTATTTATATATCAAGATTTGAAATTTACGATTATAATGTTTGTAGATTGATAAATGTTGCCTGATGAATCAGAGACCTTATATTTATTTATTTGCTGTCCGCAGTTAGATTCATTTTCCCTAAAATCTAATAATAACATATAATTTTTTATTATAATAAAATGAAGTAAATAATGATCATATATTGCCCCAAAATCGGCCTTTTATATCCTACAATAAAATGAATAATTCTACAAAATATAATAAAATAAGACACATCTTGAGTTTTATAAATTATATAATTCCAAGACAAATATTTGTGCCGTTGTTACACATCCAAATTATTACGCGTAAAATTTAATAACTTAAAATATATAAAACAATATAAAGCAAATTAACCCCGCTCAGTATCCATGAGAGGGATACAGAGAATAATTTTATGGCATTCTTCGATTGACCCTAAATTACATTGGAACGATGGGTTGCTGTGAGTCGAAGTAGAACAATTATTAAATTCAAAGAGTTTCGCTTTTGAAACAACTATGACATATAATTTATAAAATCCTTGCTCCAATTTTTTTTATGTTTCAATTACTCATTACTAAATTAAGCTCTTTTTATAGCCTTAAAATCTTATATATATATTTATTTTTATTTAGTAATTTTATATATTTTTATAATAGTTATTATCATTTTTAAATTCAATAAATATTAAAATAAATTTAAAAAAATATTGGGATTAATTATTCTTATAGTGTAATCAAATCGATATCTTTTCATTAATATTTTTAAACATTAATGGCCTATATGCATGCTAGAAATAAAATGCATAAATAAATTTGTGCCTAATATATCGGATAGTTTCTATCCATATTGAATCGAGTTTTAAAAAATGTTTATTAAACTAGTATATTATTAATTCTGATTATGGGGATATGGTAAATATTATTAATAATTTTGTTTATTTGCGTTCCGACAATTTTAAAATAACAATTTTAATGATGTATTTTTTTTAGCTAAGTAGTATAAATTATTATATTGGATGCACTTATTATAGACCCTTAGCAGCCAATTTATATGTGTTATTCCTCATGTTAAAAAATTGTCCAAGTTGCAAATTTTTCTCACCTTGGCAAATTTTCTACTTTATATAACTTTATAGAATGTATATTAAAAGCTATTTATCTCTATACACTATCACATCTTGCTCCCCATTGATACTTGAAAGTAATTATTTAAATAAGAAGTATTAATCATTTTTATAAATAATTATTATGTATAAATCCAAAATTATATTTACAAAATGTAATTTAGCCAAAGGCCTTAAAAATTGGGTTTAAAAACATTCCAAATAAGTTTACCAAAAAAAGATAAATTCATCTCTCTCTTTTAACCAAAATCCTGATTAGACCTATCTCTTAAGTATTCTCAGCCCTTGATATATTTTATTGCAGGACTTTAGGTTATTGGTTAGGCTATTCTTTTCATTTGTGCAATGTTTTTTTGCCATAATTAGTTGTATATGCTTATATTCTAAAACTTGTAATTATTATTTTGAAAAATTAAATTACTTTAGAAAATTTTTTCATAGGAAAAGAGGGGGGCAGGTTTCTAGGCCTACTATCTTTATTTGCTTAAAATAAAATCTAATAGGACTGTAATGTATAAATAGCAGATTGATTTGGGGCTATCATTTACTCTTTTCAAAAAAAATAAATGGCCAATATTTAAAAAAATCTGATATTACCATTGGGTAATGATTCCATGACAAAAAATGAATGAAAATTGGCATGTTGATTATTTATGTTGTAAATTTTATAAAATCTAAATTTTAGAGCACCAGCTCAACCAGATCCAAAGATATATGCCTACAAAGTCGAAAATAACATAATGCGTGATTTCATTAAATTTTGTTTTCTTAAAAAATACTTAAAATAGTTACAAATAATATATCATTTTATACCCCTTTACATTGGAAAATATCGAAAAAAATTAACATTGTTAGGAAGGAATTTTTTTGGGTATTGATATTTCTAAAAATGTTTATTACCTTTATATTAAACTATTTTATAAAAAATCTCGATAGCCAAAAAAAGATAATATAGATGGCGTTATAATCAAAAATTATAATGAAATATTTTAAATAAAATCATGTGTTATATTAGTATTAAAATTTAAAAAATCGATTGAATATAACTAGACCTGACGAAATATCGGCGGCTGGTGCAATTTTTAAAAAATCTAATCGACGGCCGGCGGCGCGCCGATTTTTAGCCGCCGTCAATAAAATCGGCGCATATATAAATTTTTATAAAATAAATTTTTTTAATTGCTTATTTTTAAAAAAAACAAATAAATATACACTATTCTACAGATATCTCGGCATATTTTTTAATATTCATTTATTATATCCAAAATTGATTTCGTAATTTTATAATTATCATGTATTAAAATTATTTTATTAAAATTTTTGGGACATAATGATGATCTCCTTGAATTTAACGTCAATCCAACTGTAGAGAAAACTCTTTCACTAGGTGTGCTAGTCGCCGGGATGCAAAGAATTTTTTTGACTAGCCTGGAAAGATTGGGAAGTTCACTCTTCTTTTCTCTCCAAAAATTTAGAACGTCCATATCTTGTGAATGTCGTTTTCCAAAAAAACTGTGGCAATCTTGTTCTAAGTCACCTAACTTGGAATCATAATTTATATATGTTTAATGTTTATTTGCTAATTTTGTCAAATAACTTGAATTTAATAATTCATCCTCTGTACATTAGCCATATTTACCACCTGATTATCATCATTCTCTATAAGTTTAAGATGTTTTATTATAAATAGCTGAGCAATTTTGCTCTATTAAATACTTTGACACAATTGTCAATTTTTAAAATCTTGGATCTAAAAAAGAAGCCAATACCTAGATAATTTTAAATAAAAAATAAAAGAATATACTTATATAATATTACTTGCAGATTACAAACTGGAAATCGTAACGCAAGTTTTTTTTAGCATATTTTCCTTAAGTGAAATAATTTCAGAACTATCACTATATCATTTACTATTAAATGTGTTCCAATTTCACTTCTAAAAAGTAACGCCAAGTTTAAAGTAGGCCCTTTTTGTACTGAAAGAAATTCGACAGTTTCTTTAAATTTTGAAAGAAATGCTAATAGTTATTCTACCATATCAGATTCATAATTTGAGAAAGTGCTTCCCAATTCTTATCAAAACCTTATTAATTAAATTCTTATTTGATCCAAATATGCTTTCTAGTTTCTAGCATAATTAATATACTATGCCAATATGTTGGGATATTTAATTTTAAGGTTTTCATATGCATAGAATTATTGTTATCATTGGAATTGCCAATTTGAAAACGGGTATCCGGGTATGGATCAATGCTGTTAAGATCTAACATGTCGTTAAATCTATTGTACTTAGGCATTTTCTTTGATATTCCTCGAATTCAAATTCAACCTCTGCAGTTTTATATCTTAGAGCAGTAATAATTTCTCTAATTCTTTTGCAAAAAATTTCCAGACTATAGATTTTTTATTATCCAGAGTTAGGATACTAAAATTATTTAAATTATTTAAGTAGATGCATCCATTTTAAAAATATGTAAAATTATGGTAACTTTTGGAATTTTAGATTTTTGATTGATTGAATTCTATAATGACGTCAATATAATTAAAATTTTAAAATGGTAGAAAATAAAAATTCATCAAAATCCTGATTGACATTAAAAAATTGGTGTGATTTACTTAAACGGCGGCTTTTTCGGTGTAACCAAAAAAGGTCAGCATAACCAATGTGATGTCCTGGGGCAATAAGTAAGGAATCAGCCCATACGGATATGGTTATTAGGGATGCTATATTTTAAAATAAACATATTTTAAAATTTTATAATACTATAAATAAAATTTAATCTTATCCCATTTTGCGTTTATTAATAGAATTTCCTGAGGCCATAATTTGTAGTACGTCAATCTAATGACGTTATTATTTGATTAATGGATAGCCGCCTCAATGTGAGGTAAAAGAAGGATGGTGATGGCCATGGGGATGTAAAATGGAAATATGTATCTCCTCAGTAATTTCATTCTTTTTTAATACTGTGGCTAACCACCATAAATCGTCATAAACACATGTTACGAATCCTTTAATATTGGCAAAAGACAAATTATCGGCATTTGATATTGAGTCCTCTGCATAGTTTAGTCGTTTAGTCTCTTCTAAATTGTATTATTCGTTGGTTATTTATGTAAAATTTACTGATGGCATGTTTTATTTTGCAAACTGATAAAAATCAACTGGTGTTAAAATTTGTCTAGAACTGGTGCGCTAAAGGCTTGAACGTGCTGCTAATCTTTTTAATGTTCCACCAAGGCCGTCTGGACATTTTTCATAGGATGTACTGAAAAATGTTATTCAGATCTCCCATATATAACTTTTGTGGCGACACCAAAATCTGATTCATGATAACAGATTTATAAAAAATTTTCTGTTTTTATATTGCGCAACTGATATGTTAGAGCATTAATATATTTTACTTGGCTTTTTGCTGAATTGATTGGTCAAAAAAATAACGAGTGAAAGGATATATCTACAAATTATGGCCTTAGAAATTTCTATTAATAAGCGCAAAATGGAATACCATAAAAATAAGAGATATGCATATAATATTTGAATATAAAATTATAAAATATGTTTATTTTACACAGGGATGTGAACCCAGCAAATTTTGACAGGGTTCGGTTCGGTTTAAGACTATAAGTAGATTCGGTTCAGGGAAATATTTTGAACCCGGGGTTGGTTCCGGGTTCAGCTAGCGTTTAAGAATTTTTGAATTTATAAAAAAAATTCTATATTTAAATCATAATTGAAAAACTATAGACATATTTGGTATAAAAAATAAATTTTTTATTTTATTTATAGGCAAAATATAGTTAAAAATACAAAGCATAGTCATGTATAGAGAACTGCAAAGTAATTTTTTCGCAACCCGAGCCCGAATTTAAAAAAATTTTTTGTCCGAGCCCGACCCGAGCCAGAGCACACATTTTTTAGTCCAACCCGACCCGACCCGAGCCGAATAAAATTTTGCATTTTAAGTTTTAATATTATAATAACCAAAAAAAAATTTATGTGTATTTATTCAGTTAAGCCACCTTAAATAAAAGTTTATTTGACCGCCATAATCTATTCAAGATATATATTAAGTTGCATTTTATTAAATTTGTAAAAAATATTATAAAACGATTAATATACAAGCGAATTTAAAAATTATAACGATTATATAATACAATAAGCATCATTTATACGAATATAGATATGATATAAAAGTTAATAAATATATATAAAAAATATAATAAACATACTATATTATATTGACCTCATCAATATCATTATCAAAATTATCACAAAGCGAATAATTATGATATATAAATAAAGAGGCGTCCAGTTTATCTGGCTTTAAACGAGTCCTTCTCTCCTCAAAGGCCCTACCAGCAGCTGAAAACGCCCTTTCACTGCTAGCCGACGAAGCAGGGATAGCCAGGAATTTAAGAGCTAAAATACTTAAATTTGGAAACTCATAATGGTTTGTTTTCCACCATTTTAAAATATTATCGTCATCAATACATAATTTCGGATCTAGGTATTTTTTAGCTCGTCAACTTCGGCGCTAGCATCAGAATACGCTTTGTCAGCCTCCCATAGAGAAAAGTCCAAAAACGTATTTACCACCTCTGTAGTTTCTTAAGAAAAAAATATTCATTAATAATATTAAGATATATATTTACTTTATTATTTTTTAATAAATAATTTTATTATTAATTTAATAAACCTTTATTTACTACTCTATCGGTTGAGCACGAGTTAGATGGTGAGTTGTTTAAAGACTTTTGCTCAATCACATCTCTGTTGATTTTCTCTGCATTAATCAACGTGCTGATATGTTGACACAAATCTTTATAATGTTCCCGGGATAACATTTTCATATCCCGAAATTTTGGGCACAAAAACGTCGAAATTTGGTGGAATAAATCTATTTTAAATTTATCCACCAATATTTCCCGGCATTTTAATGAAAGCTGGTTTAGCTGATAGTTTAAGCTAGGATTAGCTAAAAAACTCAATATTTTATGATAACATAAAATAACTTTGTGAATAGTAGGTTTTAAATCACTCTCAAGTTCATCACTCGCAATTTTAAAAGGCGTCAGAAACTTGATCAGATCCCTCATCATTTCAAAATCAATATTTTCAAGTCTAATCGACTCTCCTCTGGAATTGAGGATTTCCATTATGTCATTAAATTGATTAAAGATAGATTCAATCATATTCAACCTACTATTCCACTTAGTCTCAACTCATGGAGAGTTTTATCGAGGCGATTAACTAATCTAAAATGTAATGATATATTTTAATAAAAAGTTAATTTAACATACCCACTCTGTTTCATATACGTTACTAAACTTTTACAGTCATTAAAACATTGATTTATCTTCGAACAAGATTCAATATTTTTGTTATCAAAAGTATTTCTCAATACTGTATTTAATAGATGAGAAGCACAATTTAAACGCTTATGATTTTCAAAAGCTTTAATCATATTAGCTCCTTGGTCGGTAATAATTGGAATTTCCGATAAATAGGCCCTGCTGTATCCTGATAAAAAGAATACATGGATTTTTATAAATATTTTTAATGAAATCAATACCTAACAAGGTGAAATTTCTAATAATTTCCTTTTTGATATTTTCCCCTGTCTTTTTTTCCTCTTCAAATTTGCATGTAAACAATACTATTTTATTTAGTTTCCAGGAATCATTTATAAAATGAATTGTTAGAGTTACATATGATATTTTTTTATAATCATCAGTCCAAAGGTCTGTGGTGGCTATAAAAAATTATTAATAATTTAACCATATTTTCATAAATTTGTTACCAGTACATCGACCCTTTTTCATATATGAGTTTAATATAGGAAATAATTTATTGCGGATACCATCAGCAGTATCTACTAAATTTCTAGAAATTGTCGTAGGATTTGGAATGATGCTTTTAACATCAATATTTCCATATATTGAAATTGAACCAATTTTGGAAAAATATTGGCAACAATCAACAAAACCTTCCCCATGAATTGTATCAAATGATCTCAAATCACCAAAACATAGTAAGCACCTTTGTGCACTCTTTTTTCAATTTTAACTTTTGAGTTTTTTCGGATCAGTACCAAAAAGACTATCAATTGTTAATTGTGTCTTTTTACTCTCTGCTGTTGTACTTGTATTTGTATATACACATTTATGTCTTTTAAGTTGATTTGTACCTAAAATAATTTAATAAGATCATCTTTTATGTATAAATATCTAACCTGTTGTTATTGGATTATATACATAAATAAATTTGCATATAATACAAATGACATAATTAAGCTTTTCTTTATTTTCATCATATATTAATGAAAATTTCTTCCATACATCGGATTTTCGATTAAGATTCTCCCTTACTTCATACTCTTTTGTCTTAATCTTTTCACCAATTCTTTTTAATTTTGCATCCATTGAGATAATTTTTTTAATATGGTTGTGTCTAAAATCTAAAAAAAATATTTAAAATGACTTTAATCAATTAGATTGAAATAAACAGAGTTGGGCAGTACTGCTAATACTTGTATCTAAGATACATGATACAAGATCCCTTTATATCTTGTACTCAGTATATTTTGACATTTTTAATAAGATACTAATATCTGTATCTAAGATCCTTAATTCTGAAAATAATCTTGTATCTTTTTCAATTTCTTGACAAAAGATACAGATACAGATTCTTTTTAATATTCATGTTTTAAATTTTACATATCCATCTTATTTTCTTTGAGAATCTTGTATTAATTTCCTAATTTTTTTCTGCCATAATTGACAACCAAAATTAGCTGGAAAATTTACAACTCATATTAAGGTAGATAGATAAAAAAATAATAATACCAAAACGAAATAAGTAAAGATTATATTTTATATATAAATTTAACTTAGAATATCATTACCAATTTTATATAATATTTTTTAATTTCTAGGATGATTAACATTTATGGTAGTGAAATTTAAATTATAGAAATAAGTTCCCCTGAATCAAATCCCAATCTTAAATTTTATATGGAAATTTTTTAAAACAAATGTTAAAAAAGACAATGTATAGGCTAGATAAATAATAAATAATGAATAAAACTTATCTTTAGTACATAAAATATGTCTTATCTTGTAATTCACGGGAAACACACAATTTAGTGATAAAATTGTTTGGTATCCGGTTGTTAGATTTATAAAATAATAATTAATAATGACATGACATGTTAATATGATTAACATTTTAATCCTAAAATGTGATAAATATTAAATAATAGGCTCGGGTCGGGCTACGGACAGCCCGTGCAGTTCTCTAGTTATTTATCAATTTTAAAAATTTTATTTAGACGTATTTCTTTAAATTAACAATATCCAATATAATAATTTTTACTTTTATTTGTTCACTTAAAAATAAATAGCTTAAATGAATATTTAAAATTTATTAACACTCCAATAGGAATCTTTGGGAATAAATTTAAAAAAATTTAAAAATAGCCTAAATGAATTAAGTTGTTTAAAATTTATTAACACTTCACTTAATTAGAAATCTGAAAATATTATAAAATCTCATTAAATTATTAATATTTTTTTTACAATTATATAAATATCAGAGACCTGCAGAGGTACCATTTGCACGGCCCGGCCCGGTTTTAAATTTTTACGGCCCGGCCCGGATTTAAAAATTTCAGGCCCGGCTCGGAATTTTTTAAAATTATATTCGACCTGGTATATACAAAAATTTACCTATGAGGTATTTTACCATATTTTTCAGCGAGTATTATCGCTTATTATTTAAAAGATACATGTAAAAAGCTAATATTTTGAGAATATTATATGGAAATTATAAAAATTATAAAACTGTTATTTATAAAAATGGATATTTTGAGCATATACTATATTTTATATTGCATTTATAAAAATAAAACTAATATTCATAAAAATGGTAATAATATTTGTCATATACTATATTTTATATTACATTTAAAAAAAATAAAACTAATATTTAATTTATAAAAATGGAAAATATTTTGAGAATATAATATATTGTATTTAATTACTATTTAATTTAATTTATAAAATAAAAATAAATCGCTATTTAAAAAAATGCATGTATTAATAAATAGGGGTGTGCCGATACCACTTTTTGGAGGCCGATCCGATCCGATCCGATATTCCAGATATTTAATTGATATCGGCCGATAACGATCCGATATCATATCTAATTTTATATTCTGTAAAGATACCGGTTTTAATTTTTAATATTCTTTTTATTAGTACAACATCTATAATTTTACTATACCATAACATATGTCATTTAAATATATTATAATGATCAGTTATAGTTTATATTCAATTCAATTGCAATTATTTATATAATAAGTAATAACATTAATCTATTTACATAATTAGTAATAAACAAATATATTGAAATTTGAAATTAATATAGAAAATTAATTTATCGAAGATTTCTTTTTAGAAATACCAAAATTTCCAATTTATCAGAGATCGGTCTGCGGTGATGGGGACTGTTAATATCACTAGTATCACTAAAAACAGATTCTGAAGAGATTAATGAACACTTTTTTAAACAGAATGCGAAAAAAAATAACTATATTGCAGAATGTTTATTAACTAATTATTACTATTAAAATAATTAAGCATAAAAATATATTCCGATTTTATTTATAAAAATAAATGGATTTTTAGATATAACTTTTTTTAAATTTTGTTAAAAGCGCCATTTTATATCGGATCGGAAAATTTTATAATATTTGCCGATAACCGATATTTTAAAATGGGCGAAATATCGGCCCGATCCGATCCGATATAAAATATCGGTACATCCCTAATAATAAATAGTATTTTGAAAATATAATCTAATTGCACAATATTAATATAATTTATTTTATAATATAAATTTTTAATAAAAGAAGATAATTGTATTATATAATATTGTAAAAAAAAATAATGTAAAATGTTGGATTAAAAACTTTCATGACTCAAGGTAAATATAATAAATGCAATAAATATTTGACAGTTTGCAAAGTAAAAAACCAGCATGATTGACGAAACCCTATACTCAAGAAAGATATTAAAAATTCACAAATTATCATGAAGAAAGAGAAGCATATCTACCTTTTCAGGTTGAAGATTACTTCTTCTTTCTTCAAGAATTCTCCCATTAGTGGAAAAATTCCGCTCACCGCTTGCACTTAAAACAGGGATTGCCAATTTTGTTAAAATTGGAAATTCGCTTTGATGAGCCGCCCACCACTCTAAAAAATTATCCACCTTAAATGTTTTATCTATTATTTATGTAATTATAATATTCATCATCGGGTATTGACATATTACCAGAATTACCATCGCCCCATTTGTCATAAAACGATTCAGTTTGTTTAACAACAGTCGTAATTTGACTGGTCGATGGTATTTTATTTACTTCCTGAACCTCTTGTAATTTAATATAATCTTTTATATAGTTTTCCGTCATTTTGCGATCTGTCCCTGACTACATACGTAATTGCTAGAATTTGGGACAGAGAAAAAGAGAAATAAAATGATACTTGTGTAAAACAAATTCTTCAATTAAAAAATGCTTTATATTAAGTAAAATCAATTTTATTTCTCCTTTTCGCTTTGAAAGATATTACAAACTTTAAGAAGTGATATTCCTTTATTTGATTGTTTTGGTAAAATATATTCTAAAAATTTAGATATGAATTATAAAAAAATATATTAATAATACTTGAATATTGGGGCTTATTTAAGATATTCCTTTATTTGATTGTTTTGGTAAAATATGTTGTAAAAATTTAGATATGAATTATAAAAAAATATATTAATACTTTGAATAAATTTGCATGAAATTAATAATTAGATCGATCTGTGGGTTGTTAGGTAGTGTTAACCATCACCCAATATTATATTAATCATAACTATAATATAATATAATCTTATAACTATTAACTCATAATGTAAAAATTTTTATAAAAAATATTAAGGCCTGGCCCGGCCCAGATATATTAAAAAAAAAAATTTTTAGGCCCGGCCCGGATATGGGGGCGAAAGTATCTGCACGACCCTGAAAAAATCTTTTTGAGAATCTGGGAAAAAATTTTTTAGGCCCGGCCCGGGTATATTTAAAAAATTTTAAATACGGCCCGGCCCTGCCCGGGCCGAGTTTAGGGCCGGGCCTGCAGGTCTCTGATAAATATCTTATGTTTTTTACACTGAACCACTCTGACAAAATTCCCGGGTTTGGTTCGGGGTTTTAAAATTTTTTAAACGGGGTTCAGGTTTGGTTCAGGTTTAGATTTTTTTCTAAATACCCGGGTTTTCTTCTCCAGATTCGGTTCAAATCACTGATTTTACATAATATAGCGTCCTAATAATAATCTAGTGCTGTAAACATTTCTAAAAACATCGAACGCGTTCAACGTTCATTGACAAAAATCGAACGCGTTCATGTTCACTTTAAAAAAAAAGTAACGCGTTCACGTTCATGTACCGTTCAAAATTTTATGATAAATTTTTTTAAAAATTTAATCTAATATAAATAAATGTCTTATATTTATTAACTAAATATTAGCCATAAAAAATAATATAGTTCTATTTTGATAATATTTATAAATTCAATATAATATATTAAATAAAAAGGTATTTTTATTTATAAAAAATTTTTCTTATTAATTTTTAATAACAATATTTTTCAAAATTTTTATCTGATAGACAGGAACGCTTGGCAGTTAATACGGCATTAGCTATGCTAAAAACGAGCTCAAGGGTAGATGAGGGGGCGGTATTATACTTAATAAATAACTCTTTTAACGTAGGGAATTTATTAAAACATTTATTGTTTTGTTATTTTCTTCAAAAAATTGAGATAAGTTATCCTCCTCCAATCCATTCTCTACTTCCTCGACAAAAAATAGGATATCTCGAAATTAACAGTTCTTGCATTATCATTTCTAGGGGTTTTAAAGCATTTTTTTCAATTACGCTATAAGTTTATTTTTAATAGATTTGTTCTGTGGAAGTTTTATCCATGGCCATTGAAGCTTGAATATTGGATGTATAATTGCAGAAAGAACATATTGATCCTTATATATATATATGTTTAAATTTAAAAAAAAATAAAATATATGTAATTAATTGAGAGATAGTTTTAATACCTTTTATTAATCCCATGCGTCTATTAATAGTTGACCATATTTGAGGCCACTATTTTTTTTGAATTTTAAAATAATTATCGTTATTGCTGGGGTCAAATATCCCAAATGCATTTTTCAAAATAATTACTATTACAATCAAATGTCGTTTTAAATTGGAACCAGATTTTGACAATATGATACTTTTTGGCCACATTTTACACTTGGTAAGTATTGAATTAGTTCCTTCAATATAGGATGTTACTGTAAAACATTTATCATATTTGGCCATGGTAATGATAATTAATCTGATTTTGGAATTTTAGAATCAGATGATGAGGATTAAATAATAATATCCATTCTTATGCTAATCTATTAAATTAAAATATAAACAATAATATTCAAATTAATAAACTATGTCTTAAAAAATTGAAATATGAAAAGGAAATACACAGCCGATTAAAAAATATAAATAATATTTTTTTAAAAAAAATTCGGAAAAATTAAATTTTTCATTAAAATTGAACGAACGTTTTCGAACGCGTTCGTCATAAAAAAAGGAACGCGTTCGCGTTTAAAGTTCGTCAAAAATAAAAGGAACGCCGTTTATCATTTTTTTCAAAAAAATGAATTCGTTCACAAACGCTTTCATTTTGAACGCGTTCGTTTACAACACTATAATAATCATATCTTTATGGGCTGCCTGCTTACAAATCGCCCCAGGACATCATAGGTTATAATCAATTGATTTTTTAATCTTAATCCCAATACAATTCATATTATTGAAAATGTTATATTATAATGATTTTTGAAATAACGCCATCTATATTATTTTATTTTATTTTCTTTTATTTATATAAATAATAAAATTCAAATAAAATTAAACAAACAAAAATGGTTTTCGAGATTTTTTATTAAATAGTTTAATATAAAGGTAATAAACATTTTTAGAGAATATCAACACCCAAAAAAAATCTTCTCGACTATCAATGATAATTTTTTATTTTTACCGGAAATATGGAAACATTTGGATTTTTAAAATTTTTTTCAATATTTTCCAATGTAAAATTTTAAGGGCTATAAAATGTATAATTTATTTTCCTAACTCAATTTTACCCATTTTTTTATTTCTATTTTTTCCCTTTCAGATTCCCATTCTTCTCCCCTTTCCCTTTTTCCATTTTTTTAAAATTTAATTCTCTTTTTTTTTCATTTTTAATATCAATTTCCTTTTTCAGAATCGCTAATGAAATCTGGTTTATTAATATTAATTTCAAATTTCCTTTTTTCAGAATCGCTAATGTTATCTGTTTTTAATATTTAGTTTTTTTTCTTATCATTTTTCACATTTCATTAAATAAATTTTCCAATTTTTTCATTTTTCTCCATTTCCATTTATTTCAATATTCTTATTCTATTATATCTCTATTGAAATTCCTTTTCTTATACCAAAAATAAACTATAGCCCATAATATTACGATTATCGCTATTCCAAAATAAATACCTAATTGAGAAACATTTTTTATTTCAAAATAATTCTATGTTTTAATATTTTTCATATTCAGCATCTTAAAATTTCAAAAATTCTTTAAACTCCAAATTAAACTTTATAATAAACTAATTAATAATTTTATTAAAAATATTTTCACAATTTTAAATGATAAAAAGTAAGCTAATGAAAAACACTATTATTATTATACAGTACATTAAATATTAATAAAAAAATTTACCTCTTATTTCGAATTTTTATTTTTTAGTGGTTCATGATTGTATATTTTTATATTTACACAGCGTCAAATTTTTCTCAAGTGCCTACCCCGTGGTTGAGGCACCACTTTTACGATAGTTCCGAACAATAAATTTTATTATTCTATAAAAAATATTTATTAACCAACAAAAAACATAATAATCCATATATCACAATTTCGATTTTTTAAAAATATAAAACACTAAAGCATATAAACAATACCTTTGATATTTTTTGATATGCTGATACATCTTTGTTGAATTTGGGAAATTATATATCAATTGACAATATTTGCATATTAATATATACCCTTTCTTGTTATCAGCTGTATCTTTAATAAATCCAGATATAATTTTCCGAGGCATCTATAAAATATTGCATAATTTAAATTAAACATCAATAAATTATTATATCAGTTATATAGTATGATTAAAATATAATGACCCTTATATATCAAATTTATATTAATAATTATAATATATCATTAATATAATGTTTAACATTTTACCTTTGTTTTTGTACTTTTAAAATTATAGATTTGAAAAGTTGCACTCAATGGTTGCACTAATAAAAAAAATAGGTTTAAAGACTCACGAGAAAAATAAAAATTATTTAAAAATTTATGATATAATAAAATTAAATTATAAATCATAATTTTTGAAATAAAATATTATATTTATAAAATGTTATATTTATATTGAGGGAAAATTCGGGAAATTTCCCGGGAAAATATAAAATTTTCCTACCTTTACATATCTAGTCTAGACATTGGGTAGAATATAAGACATTACAATTTTGTATTTCAAAATTAGAATATTCTTTAAATGGTAGAGATTAATTCGGACCGAACCCACGTGAGAAGATTTTTTTATGAAATTTTTATGGCTCACCCATCAATATTTTGTTTGGCTTGCCCGGCGAGAGTTAATTATTTTATACAGGTTGCCCCTTACCAAATTTCCCTTCCTTCGGCTCATAATTATTTTTGTGGAGAAAACATCGTATTCTGCATTTTTCAAGGGGTTTAAAAAATCTCGCACGGCCCTAAAAATACATTGCACAAGATGGCCCTTTTAGATATTGTTAGTTTTTTAAAAAAATTTGTCGGGCTATTTTTTTTCTTACCCTAACCAAAAAAAGGAAGAGAAATTCAAATAAAATATAACTTATTCAATTAAAAACCTAGAAACCTTAAAGTAAATTTAATTGGATTTTATTTGCTTCATTCTTTTTTATTTTAAATGACAAGATTTTAAAACAAATCGGGCTAAGCTTTAAACGGGAGAAATTTTAAATCCGGCCAAGGCCAAAAAAAAAATTAATCTCTTCAGGTCTATGCCCTTAATTGAAACTTAAGATTTATCGGAATAAATCTATTCTTTTTTTCTAAAAAATGAATCTTCGTCAACATATTTCTCATATTTTCTCCCTTGCAACAAATTAAGGAGAAATGTTTTGCATAGATAACAATTTCCAAGAAATGCACACGTTCTTTATATATGAAATAAAAGGCTAACTAATTTTCCCGTTTTTTATGCGATTCACTCATATCTTCTATTCTGCCAGAATTCTGTTTGCCAAATTTAAATATACTTATTTATTCACGAACAAGTTGATATTTCGAGAAAAAAAAGCAAAAAAAAAATGAATAGTTTTACATTCGATAATCGTGGATAAAAAAAAATAGATATGAAACCAACCCGTCGTAACTCTTTTTCCCTCAACGCTTCGCTGATTCGCGTGGTCTACAAAATTCTAATTCATCAAACTCGCAACTTTACCTCCCAACCATGGAATCGCACCATCGTTTTCATCTTGACCTGCGCATCCCTAATTTTCACGATCCTTTTCTTCGTAGCCTCTTACTTTACTTGGCGATCTAAGGCCATCTTCCAAAACAACATAGTATTAGACATGGGAGGGGACACAAATAACGATAAACCGAGCGTAGATAATTGGGATAGTTGGCTTAGCGCTCGCTCGGAAATGGCCAATAAAGGGGAAAACTTGGGGGGAGAAGAACCGCTAGAGGACAGGGAAGAGAGAACTCTGGCTATGCTCTACTCCTTCCTGGAGAAGGAAGAAAGATTGCAAAGGCTGGAGGCTGCCGACGCCCCATATTTGTATTCGGATTATGCTAACAAAAGGCTAGGTATAAATAATAATAATAACGAAGGGTTGAATATTCCAGATAATCTTACACCTCGCACCTTGCTCAAGCGCATCAAAAATTTGCTGCGCATAAAATCGTCCGTGGCCGACCAGATCAGGAATATACAGGACACAAAATCCCGGGCCGAGATGGATATGCAAGCATTTCAAGAACAATCCCTTACGAGTAAAGCTGAGGTGGAGAAAGCTCGGGCAAGCCTAGCCAATATGGAGGAAAGAATCAGGGAGGCCAAATTCGTGCTTGAGGAAGATGTGGATCCTAGGGATAACGCGGGACAATTCTGGAAAAATACCCGATCCTTGGATGGGTTGAAGGAGGTTATCAGGGAATCTACGATAGCTCTGAAACGGGCTCTAGATGTAAGTTTTCTCTTTATTATTTGTTTGATATAGCCCCATTTTAATTATTTTTTTTACAAATCGCAAGTTTACTATTAGGGGAAACAATTTTTTTTATATTATTAGTGGAGCCTATGTTAAATATTAAGGTTTTATAAATAAGCTGAATTTCGTATTTGTATTTTTTGGTAATGTGTTTAAATTACTGAATTATAAAAGTTATTGGTAAACGATTTTTACTCGTCCAGTTTCTAATAATAAGTTTTTAATTTTTTTGAAAAAAAATGAAAACCTCCTTAGCATTTGCGATTTTTTGAAGCCAATTTTAGGATAAATTTGCATAATAAAAATAAAAACTATTTGAAATTTTGATCAATTCGGTATCTTAAGTATAGATATATATATATATATATTAAAATGCCAGTCATTGATATTATTTTTAAATTCGTCGTCCCTTAACACTATAGCTGAGTAATCACTATATATTTTGCCATTTAAGCCAATTTTTAGCCCAAAACTATCACTTTGGACTCGGGGTTTTCTTAAAAAGATAGCAGCTCAAACATGGAAGAAACTAATATAAATTAAAACGCCCTAATGTTAACGGATTTCCGGCAAACGCCGGAAGTTTGAGCTGAATTTCGGTTCTAGCTTATGTTAAATTTAATGTGCTTCATTTAATAAATAAAAAAATTTTAGGTTAATTTTGGGGAAATGTTTTTGGAATTCCCTTATCCAGAGTGCCACTCATCTTTTCAAAGTAATTGGTGTTGTCCTCTTCCTTTTTTCGATAATCAATTACTTCAAAATTCTTATGAACTAAGGGGATATTTTCTAAAATAAATTTCCAACAAACACAATTGCAATCAGACATTAAATGAGATCGGAATATCAGTTTTTTTAAAAAAAAATTTAAAAAATCTGATTTGACCGGAAATGTATTTCAGCACGTGTAGAATACCTAGCCTATAAATATCAGACGATGTTCCTTAAAAAATTTTTTATGAAAAATCTATGTAAAAGTTGACATTAATTAAGTACTTCAAAAGTTCTAGGCAAATTGTGTGAAAATCACTGGTTAGGTGTTTTACACATGCTGGAATGCATTTCCGATCGAATCAGATTTTAATTTTTAAAAATCTCTTTCAGTAAATGATATAAAATTTAAAGATTTCTAATCGCCATGAATTCCATATCTAAATATAAATTAATAAATATAAATAACTTTGTTTCTCTCTCCAAACGCTTCTTAATTTTTTTTAAACGCAAAATTGCATAACACATTCAAAATGATTTTCTCTTTTAGGCTGGTTACATCGAAAAATTTTAATTCTAAAAACTTTTAAACATTTTATCGAAAACACGAAATTTTAGCGTTCCTTTACTTTTAAAAAGAAAAATAAAAGTATGGCCAAAAAAACCAGATTTGTTTTAATTTTCAAAACTTTATCATTAGGAATTACAACTTTTTTAATTTTTTTTGAAATTTTGGATGCAACCTTATTTGCTTTAAAAAAAAGTCATTTTATATTTCTTTCCCTTTTAGGTTTATTTTAATTTTTTTTAACCTAATAAAGATAATTTTATTATTTTTTTAACCTAATAAAGATAATTTTATTATTTTTTTAACGTAATACAAGGGATGGGGTTGTTAAAAAGCCCGATTCGGGTCTATTTTTAAAAACGAATCCGATTAAGATTTTAATAAATATTAGCCTCAAAATATGAGCAAAATTTCCAGGTTTACATAATATTATATTTACCAAAATCTTAATAATCTCGCTTTTTAAGATCCGAACCTGAACTGAACACTTCGGCATTAACCATTTTTTGCCAAATCGGGAAATTATTTTCTAACCTAACCGATAAAGAACTGCTAAAGATGCCTATGAAGCGGTTCGAACCTCATGATTTTATGAAGTTATTATTAGAATGTTGTTAAAATTCTAATTTTCATCCGAACTGTTTTAGATTATTATCAATCAATTATTATGGGTAGTTTCAGTTTTTTTTAAAAAAATTTTGTATATCGTCATTTTACAACATTTTTTAAATGTTTTTAACTTCAATTTTCTTATATTGATCAAATAAAAAAAAGTATTATTTTTATGAACCGAACCTGAACCCTGGATCGTTTTAGCGTTATATATAACCTTGGTAATACATAATTATAAAGAGCATATTAACTAGTCTTATTCAAAAATGAATATTAGTAAATTTTTTTTATTAATAATAATATAAAAATTTGGTACTAACTACCTTGTCAGCCTAAACCAGAGACCTACATAGGCCTTAATTTTTTGATCAGGCCCTTGTCCCGGCCGCAGTAAAAAAAATTTTTTATGGCCCAAACTCGGCCCACACCTATATCCAAAAATCTAATTTATTGTATTTGATGAAAATAAACAATATTTCAGTGTATTTAGGGGAATCATTTTGTTTCAATACTGAAATGAAATTTATTATTATTTTGTAGTTTTCAGCCAAAAAATATAACGTTTTAAAATAAATATGTTAAATGTAAAAAAAAAAATTCAGCCAAAATATGTAACGGTATAAATTGTAAAAAATATTTTTACCGAAAAAGAATAAATGTAAAAACTTATAGTATTTGAACAAGAATTAATATTACATTAATACGTAATAAATAATATTTCAATTGGCGTAACTAAGGAGGTGATTCCGGATCAGGACACTCCATAATCCATACACTATGCATATTTCGCTACCCCACTTCATTCCTATGTGACCACTCTTATTCATTTTTTTAGTTTTTTAGTGCTTACTTAAAACTTTAATTAAAAAATAATAATAGATTAACATGAACTTGAACACTCAATTTTTTTTTCTTTCGTAAAACCTTTATTTATTTATTATTATAAAAATAGAAAGGTAGAAATGAACAAAATGTATATCGCCATACTATTAATAAAATAACAAGTTCACTAGAACTACCTAAAACGCAAGCCTGTTGGACATCTATTAGCGAAATCTCGAGATTTAGGCAATATTCTTTTGGCTAAAATATTGAGTTGGTTAAAAAATCGGCTCAAATCGAGCCGTTTAACAACACTAACTTACAACATCAATTATTTTCTTAGATATACATATTTATTTTATTTATTTATTAAAATATTATGTTTATTATTAAACTATAAAAATTGATGATCTTAGCATTATTATTAATGTGTAGTAAAAAAAAAAAACCCCCACCCTTTGCATCCCTTTTGCAATTTTTTTTGCTCGTTATTATACCCTCTCCCTTGGTATATTTATTTATATAGTATAATATATCAAGACGAATATTGTTAGTGATAACTTATTTATTTTTTTAAAAATGCAATATTATATAATATATAATATAGTAATCAATTTCGTTTTTACTAATATTGATAAACTGCTGACTCAAACCGATTCTTAAAAATGATTCAATATTTTAGCCAGAAAAATATTGCCTAAGCCAAGAGATTTTGCTCATAGGTGTCTAAATCTTTATTGCTTTCTCTTCAAGCTTGCGTAATTTTTTAAGGATAAGATATATTGATAGCCTTTTTTTAAAAATCGACTCTCCATTTGGCAACATAAATAATTACTAGATCCATAGAAACTAGCTGATTCGAATTCAATAAATCATTCTCTCAAACTCGATTGGATTGGATAGGATTTTGATTTTAAAAATTTGGACTGGGCTAGACTTAATTAGTTTGTTTTCTTTTTGAAAATATCTATTTTCCTTAGGCGCTAATTTATAAGTTTTCTTTGAAATATCGTTATTTTTTAAACAGATCAATAAAAAAAATTGTATTGAATAAGATCTTCAAAAAAAAAGAAAAAATACTCATATTTGATTGGCCGGACAAAATTTTTAACACCTTTTCTCGGATCGAATCGGATATGAAAAAATTAGATAGGGTAAGATGTAGGGCGTTACTAAATTTAAATGCTAACCTGCTGTTTCAAAATTTTGAATTTCATGTTATAATAAATTCTAGATTCAAATTTTTTTTTTACAATTAAAGATTTGGAATATTGGGCAAAATTTGATCAATATGAGTATTCTCTCATTTTCAAAAATCTATATTTTGGGGACTTTGTTAAACACTGGTATATTTTTGAATTGTTTTTTTTTAAATATTTCGTCATTCTTGAAATTTGTGCAGTATCGAGTTGACCAGTGGAGCTCAAACAACTAATCCCCGAGCTTCTAAAATATGTTTGATTTGCTGACCTCCTCATGGGAGATTTATTATTTGAATTATTATTTAAATTAAGTAAGAAAAGATATTACATTTTGATAAAACCAATCGAGAAGTTATACTTGAACTTTATTAGATAAAACAAATTCTATATAATACATATCTGCATTATTCAAATCTAAAGATCTAATAATAATACAGTTTATTAAAAGAACGTGGTAAGTAAAAACTTTATAATATGAAAGAGAATATCTATGTCCATATATCATAAGGCTTATTTATATTTTATAAATAAAAATAACTCAACAATTCATGGATACATCTAAGTAGAGATCTGCTTATCATTACATTTTGCCAAGATATATTTTAAAAATCTGTAAGAAACAAGGCCCTAATATTTTTTATTAGGAGAATATTTTTGTTTTACAATCACAAAAAAAATAATTAATTTTTCTATATTTACCAAATAATTTTTATCATAGGTCGGGATTTTCGGAACAAATAAAAAAACTTTCGTTCATGAGGCCGGGCCGGATAAATTTTTGGTCCGGGCCGCGCTCGAGAAATTAGGCCTAATGCAGATCACTAATTTGCATACTAAAAATTTAATACAATAGCAGCATATCATTTTTTTTATTAAAAAAACATCATATAAATACATCTATTTTCATATTATTATAATATAATATAAATTATTATGTTTAAAAAAAATTTAAAAACAAAAAAAATATTTATTACATTCTTTTAAAATATTTAAATAAATAAATTTTGGCTCAAAATTAGACTCGAGCCAACTCCTGAGCCGGCTTGAGCCTATAAAACTAGAGGTTGGAATCTGAACCAGTACCTGGAACTTTTTAAAATTTATAGGATCTAGGCCCCATTTTAAAATTCCCAGAAACCGGTTCTGGAACTGGTTCTGGTTCATCGGACTGATTTCGATTTGTGCAAGTAAAAATTTTAGGAACCCGAACCACTGTTTAAAAAATTTTTTTCAGAATCGAAATGAAAAACCTCCAGTTTCCAAACTCATTATTATTGCATGATGTATAGTTTTAATAAGGAACATATTTCTGTTACTCTTTACTTTTGTCAAAAAAAGTAACTCTTGTTAAGTCTTTGATGGCTTTCGAAAAATAAAAATTTTCTAATTTTTGCCTTTATTAGTGAATTAATTTTTTTGAAATTTGAACTATACCACAATAGACACATATAATTTCAAGAAAGAAAGAAAAAAAAGTACAATTTGATAATTTTAACTCTGGACAAATTTCAAATAATAAGGTTACAAAATACTTAATAATTAGATTATTAAGATGAAAAATTTTTTGGGTTCACTTTAAATGTGAAAATTCGACTTAATATTTAAATAAAATATATAATTTATATAAAAAAATATTTTAGAAAAATATTTTCCTGGTGCATGATAATCAGAATCCTAGCAGCCTTCCTCCTTGCACTATGTCATCCTGTTTTGACCACAGCTCCTGCCATTTATCAGTGAACCCCATCAATGGAAACCCTAAATTACACCTCTACGATACCGCTAACTCCCCGGCTTATCTAGATTTACTGAAGCATCTCTCATACCGCTACGCAAATTTTACGATGTCCGAACAGGGATCATGGTACTCTACCTTCTTTGATTACAATCGAAATTCGGTTTCGGAATCTTTAGACGATTCGCCCATCAGTTCAGACCCTAGAGTAGTAGCTGACGCCTGTCTGCATTTAATAATACTGCCAGAGGAAGCCTTGAATGATGGTTTTATGGGAGGAGGGGATGAGGACTATGTTGGATTAATGGTGGAGAAGATCGAAAGTTTGGAGTATTGGAGAAGTCACGCTGGCAAAGTTAACAATACTTTCGGTGCCAATCATGCTTTCATATTCGTTCCCGCCAATCATAACGGGTTTTTAAATAAAAATCTTTTTGCGTTTAAGAATAGGATGTATGTCTATTATTTATGGGCTAGGATTGAGATAATCGGGATTTTATTTTAGCAATATTTTGGGTTAATTTTTTTATAATAATGAGTGTAGAGGGCGTGTTTATATTAATTTAAAATTTTCGAATGCTTCTCAATTTGATAACGCTTGGTAAATGTCTGGGCTAGATTTTATTACGCTGCATTTATAATAAGCGCGATTCACTTCAAGCGAGGCGAAATCAATCGAAGCAAATCACATCGGATTCATCATGGCGATAATACTTTTTGAAATACACGTAAACTACTGTCATTTAATACCTATTATTGGCTTGATTATATAAATTACATAGTGGAAAATTTCGCATCACTTGAACGAATCGCGCTTACTAACGGAGAGTAAACAAAAAAAACTGACATATAGATATGTTTCATTGAGTGATAACTCAAGATTATCACTTGATTGCCAATTTTTAATAACAATTTCTGGCACAGTTTGCTAATTCCCAAAGAAGCTTTCCAAGGTTACAGTAGGAAAAAACGAAGTTATAGTCGGCCCAGAATCAAATTACAAACAACTTCACTTTTTAAAAAATTTTTTTTATGAGACTTTTCTTTTAAAAAAACCACCCCACTAATGTAGGGACGAATGGAGGCCTTATCAGCATCATTGTAATGTTAACATCCTTGGCTTTATTAAAGGAATTTATATTAAATCAAAGTGGAGGGAGAGGGCCCGACCTTATGAGTTATATCTGGTGAAATAAATCTTTTTTAAGAAAAAGGTAAAAATGATTTTCAAGTAGCAGTATTTAACTTCGAATAATGTTCTAAATGACATGACGGTTGACAAGACTGTTAATAAAATATTATATCTAGACCCTCAGAAGTAGGGCCATAGCCCATACTATTATGATTATTTGCAAAAAATAACATCCTAGGTTGAACCAATAATATATAATACTTGCCTACCGACGATCCATTCATTAAAATGCTGTTTGAAGTGTCGTTGATTACGAATCAACTGGCAATACGCCATTTTATTTTTTCATATGCATTTTTTATTTATAAGTGGAACTCTGATTTTTACCAAATTTTAATTTAGTTTATACGGGAAACCAAAAATGGCTAGCTATCAGCTGATTTATATTGATACATATATTTAAATGATTAAATCATGTATTGGGTTAAATCCGATTGCGTACAAAATTAAATTTGACAACTATCCCAATATCTTTTTTTTAAAAAAAATTGCACCAACCTATATTCCTCCAATATTTCTCCAAGATTGTCGATACCTACATCCATATCCTACGCCTTAACCACAATTTTCCAGAATTCTATGATAATCGGAAACGCTCGCTTATTTAATCACCGCTCTACCACATCTGTTTTTCGTTTCCGGTCTGAATTCGATATAATAGCCCACCTGCCCCCTATTTCCGATATGGTTTACAAAGAACCGGAAAATCTTTACAGGAACTACACTTACGAAACCCTTAGGCTTATTTATCCGGACATGCTTCCTATACGCAAAATTTTTTCACTCGGCTATTTTGCACCTTATGCCACCTCGGTTAACTTTGGTGATGTCGATAATATGAAAGACGTTTACGATTACGTGACCAATTTTATGCGTTCATTGAATCGAACATTTCCCGGTGAATATCTCATTGCCGAACCTGATGAATCGACAGAGGGAATAAAAGAAATCTTCCCTAACTGCACGTTTACCCTATTTCTTTCTGGAGGCCACGACCATTCTCAACTGACCAAAAGTATAATAGAAACTCTCGGAACGGGTTCGGTTCCTTTAGTCCTAACACCTAGTCATGATCCCAAATCATTTTTCAGATCAATGCCATACTCGGAATATTTGGACTGGAGCAAAGCTATTGTTACTTTTCCCCGTAAATTATTTTTTTATATTAATTTTTTTTGTCAAGAGATTGGTGTTAATTGGCTCGTTTTGAGCCAATTTTTAAAAACGTCTAACTCAAGATTTTAGCAAAAAAATATTGCCAAAGACTTAAGATTTCGTTAATGGATGACCAAACATTTGTGCCATCTATGAGCAAAATATTCAGGCTTATTTTTTTTTGGATAAAATTTTGAGTTAGACGTTTTTAAAAATCGTCAAAAATCGAGCCGTTTAACAACACTAAAGAGATTGATTTTGTAGAGGGATTTTATTTAAATTTGGTTCTCTTAATTATGATTTTACTGCTCAATTAAACATTGTTTATAGTATAAATAATTTTTAAATAAAAATAAATAAGCATTTAAAATGGGTATTTATATAAAAAAAAAATATTTCAAAAAATATGCATTTTTTTATATGGAGAGGCAGATTCTAGAATTGATCCCCCTGTAGTTACGACACTAGCTAGGTGATTCTTTAGAACATCATTTTAAGATTGTTATATAATTGGTAAATTTAAAAAAATCTTGCCCTGCTGGAATCGAACACCTTCTAGAATTTATCAGAGAGCTGTTCCGCTTTTAATTATAAATTTTTTAAGACATGGCACATATCGCTTATATATTATTATTTAAAATAAATATCAAATTAAACCACATTAATTTTTTTTCCTTCAAAATATCAAGTGTCACGCGTATCCGAGTTGCCCATCTTGCTAAAGACCCATCTCATCCCATCAGAACCTCATATATTTTCTTTGCTCAAATATGGTAGGCATTTAAAACAAACCTATTTCGTTCTTCCGGGTGGTTCCCCGTTACAACATCGCAACTTTAACGCTATCTTGACCATCCTGATGGGAAGGCTGGGTCTGCCTTTCCCATCGGCTAAAAGGGTCAAGGCGGAGTTGTTTTCTCGAGTTAATGTATCCGATTCCCCGGTGCCAGACCCGGAGTTTATAGAGTACTTGGGACCTATTTCAACAGCGGTAGAGTTTACGGATACCGTGAATTCGACCAGAAGGTATATTTAATTAAGTAAAATGTTTACTTTAAAGACGAAGTTAAATTTTAGGTTTACTTAAGAAGGAATGATTGGGTAAAACTGGGAAAAGGATATCTGGGGGAGGGTTATTTACGATACATAGTTGTAACTAGGATAATTTTCCTGAAATTGAATCATGAACAATAATGATATAAGTGTAAATTAGTAAAAATATATTACATTTAAAATAAAGCCAGGATACTAATTTAAAAAATATATATTGTTTACAAAACTGCAATTTTTTAAATTTTGAAGATTTTTTAAATGAAATTAAAAAAATTTTTTTTGTTAAACCTCGTATTTCGGCATTATATATTTTTAAAAAAATTATAAATACCAGCCATGATTGTAATTTGTATAAGGAAGGTACTTTTAAAAATAATATATTTTTCCCATGTGTTTAAATAATATATTTTTTAAAATAAATAAATCGCTCTTAGACGCTATTACAATTCATTCCGTTCCAACTTGACTTGCAACTTATTCGAAAGTAAGGACGCGTGGAATGATATGGGAAAACGATTAGGTGTCTACCACCCATCTATGCCCTGGGACCCTGTCTTTCCAACTGAGGCAAAATTTAGAAGTAATGTTTAAATTGGGAGCGATTTAAAGAAAAGAATAATTTAATATATTTTTTAAAAAAATTGATATTATTTCAGAATTTGAAAAAAAAACAATCTTTCGCGATTTGTTTTAACCCTATTTAATTTTGAGCAAAAAATCTTCGAAGATCATGAAATTCGAGATTTATTAAAAAAAAATTTCATACTTCATCATGAAAGATTTTTTATGCATATCGCTATAGATTTGAAATTTTAGGTAAAATTTGATCAAAAATCCGGTATTCCCAAAAAATTTTATTTTAAAGAAATTTTCCGAGATCGAAAATCTTTTAAGAATTTTTTTATTTCGAAGAGCATTTCAAACTTCTTAATTCAGCTTGAAAAAAAATAATAATGTTATTAATATCACATTTAATTTAAGTTATAAGATCCAAGCATAATTTTTAAAATGAGAAAATTGAGAGTTCCAAAAATAAAATAAATAATCCTTAGATTAAACTAACATATAAGTTAGGTGAGTGCATATATTATATTCGTCCTTCATTTTACTTTCTAAAATATTTATTTTAAAGTTTTTCACTTAAAAAAAAATCAAGACTCGAATTACGGCTTTAGGCCAATCAATAACGGATTCGGCGGTACGGGCAAAGAATTCGCTAAAGCCCTAGGTGGGAATTACCCCTTCGAGAAATTCACAAGTATATTTTAAATTTTTTTTTGAATTGCTTAAATATATAAGGAAAGGAATGATTTGTGTTGTTAAACGGTTAACCCAATAAAAAGAGAAGCCTCTCATAGATGGTAGAAAGGTTTGGACTTCTATTAACAAAATCTTGAGGCCTGCATAATATTATTTTGGCCAAAATTTTAATTTATAATGGTCAACCAGTCCTTTCACTTTACATAGCAAAAGCTATTAGCATTTATTATAATGTCAGGTAATCGCGATCAAGTTTTTTTTGTATATAAGTGTTGACTAATTTTGATCCCAGGCATCTGAAGATATTTATTAGCCCAGAGTTTGTAAAAATGAACCAGGTTTTTTTTGTGAAATTTGATATCGAGATTGAGCATGATCTTAAAAAATGCCTTATTTGTTTGGTCATTTTTGAACTCACTTATAAATCTTATTAGTATATTTTTATGTGACTAATCAAAATTTCAAACAACCATCTTATTTCTGTGGCTATTCAATCAAAAAGAGGGCCCTGGTTCGCGGGTTGATATTAAAGCATTTTGAATACGTTGTATACTTTATTAAGTTACATTTTTTATATATAAAATGCAAATCTTTTATTTCTTTAGAAAAAAAGGAACAAATTTATATAGCGATTAAAATATTAATAATATCAATTTTATTTTTGTCATTTATTAAAGGGAACTTCTCTTTTTTAAAACTTAGTCAGGTGACTTTTTTTCTAATTATAAAATGAATATTACTGAGTATTCGAGATATAGCAACCGGATCGGTTTTTTAAAAAAAAATTATTAAGGTTTGTCCCAGAATTTACGTCATTATTGTCGATCGAATTAAATTCGGATAACGAATAATCTTTGAAGAGGCTTTAATTGAAATAGATGTGGGGATAGGAGATTATTTATATATTAAACTGAATTTAGGCAAAAAAATGGGCATTATATATAATAACATAATCGCATTTATTTAAATAAAGTAAATTGCCAAAGAATGTATATTTTGATGACAATGATTGTAAATGTTCATATTACTATACATTTATTTATTTTTTATATTACAAATTAAAACGTGTAATATTTCATTTCTATATAACAACCTTGATTTTTTCTTTACAGTTGTAATGCCCACTTACCAGAGGGAAAACTTTTTATGGAAATTTTTGACAGCTTTCAAAAATTTACCTTACCTAGACCGAATCGTTTTGATTTGGAACGACCAGGACAGCGAGCCATCATCCGAATTCGAGCTGCCTAACATAGGAGTTCCAATATTGGTATTATTATTTTGATTTTCTATTAGATGTACCCTTTTTATCCTCACACTTTAAAAAAAATATATATAGATCGTGAAAACTAACAAAAATAGCCTTAATAATCGTTTCATCCCATATGACGTCATTCAAACTGACGCTGTCTTGTCTCTTGACGACGATTTATCTCTCCGGCATGATGAAATCATATTCGCTTTCAGGTTACTTTTTTATATATAACCTGAATGACTAGTAACAACAAAATCCTGTTGAAAATAATTCACATAGATTGGTGTTATTATTTTCTTTCGGGTTATTTAAAAAAGAAGAGTTGCTAAACCAATTTATATTATTTTAGTCTATATTTTTACAATTTTTTCTTAAAAAAACTTGCTTTAGACTTTTAATCATCTGATTTTTTCATGAATTTTGAATCGTTTTATAATACCACTTTAAGATTTAAACAAAGTTTTTTTTATTAATGCCAATCTATCTCTAAGAAATCTTCTATAGATCAAAAATTTATATTTCTATTTTGTGGCTTTTAACCGAATGCTATAGTGTAAGGTATATAATAATGGCAGACCCAGCACAGCCTATATTAAAAAAAATTATTTTCAAGGCTGGGTTTTTTCTAAGCCACTCGGATTTAAATTTGATCATTTTGACCTCCCAGCCCAGAATTTCTAAAATCTCGTTGGAGGGCTATTTAAATTGTTTCCATAAGGAAAGTTGAAAAATATGAGCAAGTAAATGAATTTTAAACACTGTAATATACCCGATTTTCCATTTGGTATAATTTAAATTAAGAACTTCTGGGTTGGTTAGGATTATTTTTTAATAAAATTTTACGGTTCTTTGAACCGATTTTTCTTTAGGTCTCTAATGATAATATAATACATGAATTTTTTTAAAAAAAATATGTTAAATTTAGAATTTTTAAAGGATTGATTCATTTTAATTACAAATGTAATAGTGACACATGATGGTCAAGTTTTGGGTCAATATATAGAACATTTTAAATTTACTAAAGTATGAATTTAATTGAAAGGAAGATGACAATTTTTATAAAACTCAGATTTTCTAAACAAGTTTATATTATGTTTTATTATAACAATGGTAGAGTGTGGAGAGAATCGCGAGATAGAATTGTAGGATTTCCTGCCAGACATCACGCTTGGAATTCCACTTCCAAAAGATGGCATTATAAAAGTAATCACAGTTGCGAATATTCTATGGTTTTGACGGGGGCCGCTTTTATACATCAGGTGAATTTATTCCTTTCTTTTGATAATCTTCTTTCGAAATTTAATTTTTTCAATGAGTTTCCCGTCGTAATTGTTAATTATTGATTATTATATTTGATTATTTCGGATAAATATGTTTAAAATAAATTAATTTATTGGTAAACCAGTTAGCAGTGGATTTTTTTTTATTAGTCAAATAGCGCGCATGCTCAACGTTTAAATAATACAACAATATTTAAAAAAAATAGAATATTTAAAAAAAAATAGAATGTAACCCATCATTTACCGCGAATTTGCGGCGAAGAATACAAAATACGAGTAGTAAATTATCATAATTCCTGCTAGATAAAGAGAACAAAGATGTCCAGTAGGGCTATATTATACATTATAAAAAGGAGCACATAACACATGACTTCTAAAAATTATTTGCAAAAACAAAAATTCATCGCTTCAAATACGGAGGCCATTTTTAAATTATAACCAATGGAAAAAAAAATCCCCGCTAACTGACTTCATTTTAAAAACCCCTTATTACGATTCTGTTTTTAAATTATTTAATAGACTCACTCGATGATCATTATTATCTTATTCTATAATATTTTAAGGCCCTTTGCACCCTACAATAAATCAGAATATATGATTTCTTTAAAAAAAAATTTAAAACAATATTTTAGCTATACTTAAATTCATGATAATAAAAACATAATTTTAAGTTTTTTTAAAAAAAATTACTCCTCTTATTTATTAAATTTTAATTTTC
Organism: Gordionus sp. m RMFG-2023; assembly: GCF_954871325.1. Classification (NCBI taxonomy): domain Eukaryota; kingdom Metazoa; phylum Nematomorpha; class Gordioida; order Chordodea; family Parachordodidae; genus Gordionus; species Gordionus sp. m RMFG-2023. The sequence goes on along the minus strand of NC_088775.1, from coordinate 9,339,656 downwards.
TATACAGTACTACTTTTACAAATATTCTTACGAAATGCCGGCTGTGATCAAAAACAGGGTGGACGAGATAATGAATTGTGAGGATATTGCTATGAATTTTCTCGTTTCTCATATAACCAATAAACCTCCGATTAAAGTAATATTGACTTTTGAATTACAACCAGTTACATTTCAAAAACACAATTTACCGAAACTTGCATTATTAAAATTTTTATAACTCGGAATTTTTTTAATAAAATATTTTTGTCCTTTACAAATTTTAATTAAAAGAATTGCATTGTAAAAAAAATATTTATTTTCCACCTAAAATAATATATAAATAACACAATATAATATGTTTATTTTTTCATAAAAATTTGGGCTAAATAAATTTTTATTTTCTAAATTGGTGTCTAAAAGTCTTGCCTGTTTTTGCCCTAAAAAAAGCTTTCTTAGATTAAACAAATTTTTCAACGTAAGTGCTTAATGTAAATGATACATTGCATATTTAATAAGCTTTAATTTTAAACTTGCATGGATCGTCATATAGGATAACGAATGATATGTATATGTCGTATTTGAAATCCATGAAGATTTGGAGTATCTCCATTTTGTATCATTTACTAAGGACGATTATTATAAAAATCTGATTCGAATTTGACATATACACCCAAACTGTAAATAAATTTTGCCACGAACTTTAGAGGTTTAATACGCATAATTTATATTGATTTTTATGGATTTACCATATAAATTTTAAAAATACTAATACTAAAAATGTATTGCCAAAATTGTCTGAAATTTATAGTAAAAATAATCTCAGACACATGCTGGAATTCATTTTCGATTAAATTGGATTTAAAAATTTTTTTTTTCAAATCGTCCTCGATAAAGGATTTAAAATTGAGGGGTTCCAAATCCCAATACCATACATAAATATAAATATTTTAAAATAACCAGAAAAGTAACTATTTACTTTTTGTGCTATATTTAAATTAATTAAACTACTTACAGTTATTTTTCAACAAAATATAATATAATTAGTTTGTAATTAACAAACAAGTAGAATTACTTTTAAGTTTTAACAACATTAGTATTTTGGGTAAAATTTTGTAAATTTAAAATAAAATATAATACCATTACACACTTATTCTTGTTTGAACCAATTAAAAAAAATACATTGATTATAAATTTTTTAAAATGCCATTATATTAGCACATAAGAGAAAAATCAAAGATAGAAGTAACAGCCATTTTTTCAGGCAATTTTCAAATTTGTTTTATTTTTCTTAAGCAGTAATTTAATAAACTACAAGTATCCTAAGCTGTTTGTTGGACAATTATATTTTATGATGTACATATATTATTAGATTGGTCATTCATATAGGACTGTATCGTCATTTTATAGTTTCGGCTTCAACTAATTGTCCTATTCATCATTATATTGAATAAAATATATAAATTTATATTACTTTAAATTGTGTTCAACAATTAAAACATAAAACGCCCGATAAAAAATAGCGATTAGATTATAATTTCAAAGAATTACACCAAAATAAATAAATTCTAAATGATATTAACTATTTTATATCTTTTATAATATAACTTAATTTATCTGTTATAATAATCATAATAATTTTAAAAACTTATGAAATACAATAATCAAAAATAAATTTTTAACAGGCTACTTTATAGTTTATTTTATATAAAATAATAAATATTACATTGAATTGTAACTTTAAATTAGAACTTGAAGATTTTGAAACTGTTATACTTTTTGGACACATTTTACATATAATAAGGATAGAATTAGTTCCTTGAATATAGGATCTTAATTGTAAAATATTTATTATATTTGGGCCATATATAGAATCAGATGACGATGAATTAGGCAATGGCCATGTTTATGCTAATCTATACAATATAAATAATATTTCAATTAACACCTTTTTCTTTAAAAATTCGAATATTATAATAGTTTTTTTTTCGAACATGTTCATCAAAAAACAAGGATGCGTTACTTTCAGAGTTCATCTAAAATAAAAGAAACACCCTTCATCATTTCTTTTAAAAATAATCATTTGCAACATTACATCATTAATCTTATCACACGATTTCTTATAAGTCGCTTAAAACAGTTTTTTTTTAAAAAAATTTTTCATTCTATTTTTGAGGTTTATACGTCTAACAATTCCATCAAAAAATAGATCAAAGCTAACAAAATTTAAAAGTTTTTAAAAATAGTATTTGAACTTAGGTTAATTTTTTATAAAATCTTATTTTTTTTGAAATTTTAAGATCACAATTTAAAAAATAGAAAAAGAATATTTGTTTATGCAATTTTAATTTAAAAAAACATACTATATAAGGTTACCGTTAGATGGACGTTCCGATGCCAAGACTGTCCGGAATCATTGTGGTATTCCGGAAATCATTACGAAGTGAGAAGTGAATGTATTAACTATTTCTCCGCCATTTACGGTTACAACCCCCTTCTGTATTCTCAATACAGAGCAGATTCTGTCCTCTTCAAAACGCGCGTGCCTAAACACGAACAAAAATGTTTCGTTTACGTTTGAAAATATTGCATTTATCGAAATGAGGAAGGCGGAGAGAGAGGAGTGTGATATTTGCTATTTTGTTTGACACTTTAACGTGATTACGTTTAAAATCTGATTGAATTTTTGTAAAACTACAATGTACTATAAAATACTACTATCCCGAAAAGAAGAACTATTTATGTGATACATTTATATTAACGGTCGATTAACTTACACATATTACTTATTAAAACTTCAAAATGATTACAATCATTACATACTTTTGTCTTCAAAAAGGTTTTGTATTTTTTTTTATAAATTTGTATTTATTTATAAACCCAACATGCCAATAGATTAGACCAATTTTAATTATTTGACACAAATTTTATTGATCTCTAGCGTCTTTGCCCTAAATTTTTTTGATAATTGTTCAAGGAACCAAGTCAGGAAATTGTTGAAAAATTAAATAATGATATATGTCGTAATTTGATATTTTTCAAATAAAGAGCCGATGATGGTATATAATTTAAAAAAATTAACTATCAATATCGGTATCGATAGAAGGTCAGCTGATATTGCTGGCTATAATAATTTTATTATAGAATTTTCTGATTCAAATAAAAATTTCAAATGAAATTTAATTTTTTCAAACTAAAATTAGTTATTGCTATTTCTCAACCGGTTAATAATTTGCCCAATTTAAGACTCTTAAGGGCATATTTTTCATTCAAAAATTTATTTATTTTTCCTTTCAGTTTCTATTACTTTTGATAATTTTGAAACTAAATTTTGTATTATTGTATAAAAAAAAATAAAATAAGTATAAAGGTAATCTATTTTAAAATTTTGATATAAATTTCTAAATTATACAATTAAATTCTAATACAATAAATTATAAAAATATTAATTATGATTTTTAAAATATGTGTGATTTTTGATATTAATTTCATTTTACATTTAGAATATTAAATAATTTTTCACTATTCGATTAGGATAAGCACTATTTTTATACTATGTCAAAAATTGTAATAGAAAATAATTTTTTTGTTTAACATGTCGTGATTAATAGTGGCCAACCCTAATTGTTAAGTTTAGGGCTAAAGTTATTATATATTATAATTTTGATATGCTATATAATTTGTGTTTATATGTACTATATAAATTGTTTCAAAATTAAAATGCAATTTATTCCAAAGTGTAATATTTTTGTGATTAATAAAGTCATTTTTATTAAAAATTACTATTTAAAAAAAAATATAATTAGGAATAAATGAAAGTCTCGAATTGCGTTTCATTAAATACTTTTATTGCAGAGAACTAATTGTGTTATGACTTTATTTTGTAGCTTTTTTTTAATAGTCGCACTGTTATTTTTTTTACAAACAATATTATTTCTTCTTCCAAAAATACATAGTATTTCTTAGTTATAATGTCAACATATTATTTTTATGTTGAGGGGAGGAAAAAATAGAGGTCTGCATTGGGCGGGGTTTTGACCCGCCCGGCCGGATGGGCGGGTAAAGAATTTTTCGAAAATAGGCGGGCGGGTTAAATAAAATTTAAAACTATGGGCGAGCTGGGCGGGCGGGTTAAAAAAATTTGAAATTATGGGCGGGCGGGTTAAGAAATTTGAACAGTGGGCGGGCGGGTTAAGGAAATTTAAAATTTTTGTTAAAAAACAAACTAAAAAAATATAATTGTTTAAATGAACTATAATAATTTCTTTCTTTAAATCGTTTTTTTTAAGTGGAGAACATTTACCTAACTATATTATGTAATAAACACAACAATAAAATTTCTTAGAATAAATAAACATTTTTGTCTATTAAAAATTGGGAATATAATAAAACTTTTCTCTTAAAATTTCCTTTTTTTGGGTTTGCAATCTGCATTGTATTATTTTATTTTAGTTATAATTGTTTATCTTTATAATTGCCCTTTTCAATTTATTATATAATATAATATATAAATTTTATTTTTTATAACATAATTTTTAATAAAAAAATATATTTTAATTTAATTTTTATTTTAAAATTTTATTATGAAAAAAGAAAATATATCTAAAAAAATAAAAAATAATTTATATAAATTAAAAGAAAATTCAGATAATAATACACTAAAATCTTCAATGTGGAAACAATTTAAAATCATTTTCGATGAAAATGACAAAAAGCTAGATAGGATTCTCTGCAATGCGAATCTATCTATAAATATAATACAAAGTGGCACATCCTTCTTCCTTCGTCATCAATGTTCATCTGCAAATTGTGAAGATTTGATAGATAATAAAAAAATATCCGGATATTTTCAAAAAGACAATTCTCAATTAAACAAAACGATAAAATCGGGTCTAATCGCCAAGTTTGTAGAAAATTGCGCTAAAGATATTAGGTATTTTAATTTTTATTAAATTATTCTTTTATCTTTATTTAGGTCATTTCAAGCCATTCAAGAACCAGGATTTGTAAATATTTTACAAAGATTTTTAGACTTAGGGGCCACATATGGAAAATTGGAAGCCAAAAAATATATTCCTTGCCCCATATCCGTTAGCAGGCACATATCAAAAGTTACTGAGGATCTTAAGGAAATATTATTTCCTAAAATTGAAGAAATGATAAAAAATTCTATTTGCTCATGTACTACAGATATGTGGTGCGAGGACTTTACAAAAACCGATTATATATCTTTATCAATCCATTATATCAAAATTGGATAGAAAAAAATTTCTTTTTATTTTAAAATTTCCAGAGGAAAAAAAGACGGGAGAAAATATTCTTAAAGAATTATTAAAAATTTTTTTAAAACTTGGTGTGCCCCGAGAATACTTTTCCAAGCTCATCTTTGTCACCGACCATGGAGCAAATATTTAAAAAGCGCTGGAAGGGTAAATTTTTTGTTAAATTTTATAAAATTTATCTAATTGGTAGATATTATAATAATTTGTGAGAGATTCTGTTCTGTATACACCCAAATAAAAACATTCATATTTAGAGAACTATATTTTCCGTTTATTTTTTTAAATATTAGATTTAATAGACTAAACTGTTCAGCACATAAGTTGAACACAATTCTCCGCAATGCTTTCCAGCCAACTTTTATTTTGGAAAATACTCCTGAGATTAACATAAAATATCTGAGCAAGACGTTACAACAAAATATTGATATAAGATGGAATACAAAACATAAGATGCTACAAAGCATTTATATAATGTATGATGAGATTTTAGCGTTACAATCTCGTTATATGAGTGAAAAAATGGGATCTATGGGAAAGGAAGGTTTAAAAACACTGATTGATTATTTGGAGCCATATAAAGATGCAACTAATGTTCTTGAGAGCGACTGCAGGCTTACACTACAGAACGTTCTTATGTGGTATAAAATTAGTATTTTAAGATTTAAGCATATCATTTCATTATTTATAAAAAAATAAGTATAATCTTCTTCTACATGAGCATAATCAAATAAATATGGATATAATGGAAAAAACAATTTGTGAAAAAGAGATTTAATAAAGAAAAGAGCTAAAAATATTATAATTGAAAAATTTGAAAATGCTTCATAAAATTTCAACATTTTTAATACCAAAGTTCCAACAAATGAGGATGTTGACGTCGGAAGAAATGAATGAAGTAAAAATACATATTGAAAACATGTTGGATTTGATTTGCATCGAAGAATATAACATCGACGTGGATAATCTGATTTTACCCCTTTCCCCAAATGCAAAGAGAATAAAATTAAAGGGTATTAATAAATTATAAAATTGCTTAGCTCTATTAAATGCAATGTTTGAAATAAATAGCATCCGCTTCAAAATTAAACCCCAACATATGGGAGGATGAGGTTGTTACAGAGGAGAGTATTGTACCTAATGACATAACAAAATATTTAAATCTTAAAGTAAGCAGTTATGTAGCAAAATTTTAAGTTGCATATTACAATTAATTTTAAATTTTAAATTACTTAATTAAATTTATTATTAATTGTTTCATTTTTATTTAAAGATCTCAATTGGGGAAGAAGAGGATATTCTTCAAACGGATATCCTACTTTGGTGGAAACGACAAGAAAGAGATTTGCCAAAGCTATCAAGATATACAAGAAAAATATTGGCAATTCCTGCAACTAGAGCTTCTTCCGAACGCGGATTTAGCATTCTGGAAGATTTTTAGAACAAAGAAGAACGTGTTTGAATCCAGAAAATGTCGATTCATTATTATTTTTGCATTATAATTACTTATAATATTAATTTTACATTTATATTTTTTTCATAAATATTCAATTTGATCAAATAAATTGTCCATAATTTACATTGATTATTTTTATACTTATATTAATTTCCTAAATTATAAACTTTTTGTAGAGGAGTAGTGAAATATTTTTATAAGATGCTAAAAAAATGAAAGAATGACCATAATTAAATTTTATAAACGGGCTTGGGTTTTTTTATAAATAATGGGAGGGCAGGTAAAATGTTTTAGATTAATGGGCGGGCGGGTAAGGAATTTTAAACAAATGGGCGGGGCGGGCGGGTATATTTTTTTGAAAACTATGGGCGAGCTGGTTAAATTTTTTAAATCATTGGATGGGCGGGCTTTTGGTCCAAAAACCCGCCCAATGCAGACCTCTAGGAAAAAATTTGTTATATTATACTATTTCGCACTTTTTTTATAACTAAAATAGCCATTTTCCGATCGTCAATCATTATATAGTGATTGCTACTTTACGAGGTACCTATTTTTTAAGATTTTCCTGTATTATATCATAATGTCTATAAAAATTATTCCCCGAACTCCCCCCTCCCTTCATTCTCATCGACTTGTATCAGACACTGTGACCCAATTCACCATGCGATTATATACACAAATGAAATCATTAGTTTTTTTGAGTACTGCAGATGGTAAAAATATTAACGAAGGCTCAACAGCATGGGGTTCAAAACCAAACTTGGGCTTTATTTTACTAAAACAAATTTGATATTAGACATGAAGTCTTTCCCGTAATAAACGTAAATATTAGATTTAGATAAAAAAGCTTTAAAGCCTGGAACTGGAGAAAAAAATAAGGGGATACCCATTTGCATCATGATATTAAGTTGTAGCTTAGATAATATGAGACATGTGGCCGAATACCGCAGACCCTTGACACTTATTCTTATTTATATATTTAAAAAAAACACCAAAATTACATAACCATATTTTATTATTCATCCACGTTTTTTCATCAGTCGGGGTTTAAAAAATTCATGGAACCTATACTTTAAAACACAATATTTTAAAAAGCTATAAAAATTAAAAATAAATGTAATGTTAATCAAATATCACCCAGAATTCTTCAAAATTAAGCGGAAAGGTGGATTGATCCTTTCCTCATGTTCCTAAACACTAAGACAATTTTGGCTAATTCAGGTCTTGATTGATACCCATATAAAATTAGAATATTCCTGCAAAACTTCTTTTGATATAGAAAGAGGTATCCTATTTTGAACAAATAATTAATTTCAATATTATTTTTAAATATAAATATATATAATTTTATAATAATAATGGCCATCTTGCGGATTAATATTCATGAAGTTAATTTAAAATATTTTTGATTGAAGTTTTATTTATTTTAACAGGCAAAAATTGTTTACACTAACAAATTTTATAGTATTTTTTATAAAAATATATTAATAATAATGAAAATATAAATTTATAAAATAATCAAAAATTCGATTTGTTAAATAACACACCATAATTTAGGTATCAATTGATCACTATAAATAATCTTTTGATATGCTAACATTTTTATCATAATGTAACATTTTCCCAATAGGGTTGCATGAATTAGTTCAATTTTCAACGCTCAAGGCAACCTGGGGAAAAAAAAAATTTAGACCATCAACTGTATTCTAAATAGATTACATAACGTTTTCTTTTTAAATAGTATATACATTTTATTCATTCTATCCTAACACAGTTAAAAACCATTAAAAAACTAATTTGACAATTCTTATATAAAGGATTGGAAAACAAAATTTTCTATACCACGTGCACCTTTAACTTCTGAGTTCAAGCTCACTCTCAATTGAAACTACTTACAACACATTATCTAAAAAATACACCACTCACATTCACTATGCATAATTAATTATTCTGATTCCATCTACAATAAAACCCTTATATACCAACTTACCAGCAAATAACCCTACTCCAATGTTTTGGTCTTAGACTCAAAGTAACAAACTTAGGTATTAAACCATCTTCTCGTCATTAGCATGAAAGGAATCTGCCAACCTGTCATAAACTTATTAATTTAAAAAGAGATGACCATCTATAAAAACATGGCCCCCAAGCCCTCCCTTGCTCAGGTTCTTACACTTTTTACAAAACTAATAGAACCCCCAATTAATACCAAACACATACATGTAAATAACAAATCACTAGAAGAATTTATCTTTATTAAAAAAAATATCAACAATAAAACACATCCTATCTTGTGTTAATTACCAGATCACTGACCATCTTACTAAATTATATGATAATATTAACAAAATTTGTCAAATTTAAAACATTGGAATAATCTCTTCACATTCCCTCAAATGCCTCTCAATCCCAAAAGATAACAAATATATCTAACTACCTAACCTAATAAAAGACAGACTTAAAAATTTGGAAAATTTGAATACTATTAGAATACGTTAAAAATCCCAATAATTCTAATGAAAGTTTCAGTAATACCTGCAACAAAATATCCAAAAAAATAAATGAAGGCGACATATGTGGTGCACAAAAATTAATCTCTTCACAAACAAAACTCGTCCCATCTAACGACGTGACCCTTGACAACCTAAAATCCCTTCATCCACATGCCTCTTATACTAGTTTACCAAACCCACCGCTCAATATCCCCCCCCTTTTATAATTACAAACCAAGATATTCGCGGAACAATAAGTGAATTTAATAAATTTCAGCAGCAGGCCCGGGGCTATAGACCATCTTACTTCCAAACATTTCTAAAATCTCATAATTCCAATAATTTTTTTAACTCACTTACCACCTTCCTTAATAATATAACTACTAAAGATATTCCAACATTAGCTCATCAAATTATATTTGAAGCTAACTTGATTGCTTTTGAAAAACCTAATGGAGGCATCTCTCAATAGCAATCGGTACATTTTTCAGACGCCTGATAGCTAAAATTATTGCAAAAATAATAAAATCCGATATTCATTCCCTGCTTGGCAAATACCAATTAGGATGCAAGGAGGCTTAGATATAGCCTCCAGCCTACGAATCTACCTTCAACATCCACCGATAAACTCCGTTTTATGCAAAATCGATTTTAAAAATGCCTTCAATACAATATCACGATCCTCGAAAATCTTTTTACGATAATTTCCCCAAATACTCGTGCTTCGTAGACATTTGCTATAGCAATAGCACGCCCCACATTTTTAAGTAGAGTTATACCTACCCCCTCGGCCCTATTCTTTTCTGCTTAGCTATCTACAATATGATGAAAGATTTTAAATATGATTTTGGCCTAGACCTTAACCTATGGTACCTAGATGATGGCACCCTTTGCGGTAATCCACATTAAATTATCAAAGCCCTTAACCACCTCGAGAGAGAATGCTCTTCTAAAATTGGTTTAGAATTAAACAGAACTAAAATTGAAATATGCTTCATCAACCTTGAGAATTCCTAAGATTTATTTAAAGGTTACACTATTATCGAAAAAGAAGAGATCCACTCAATAATAATATATCCGAAAAAATTATCGATCTTTTCTGAGATGCAAAACTCGGAAAAGTTCATCAACCACATTCCATCGCACCAGCTTTTTTACTTATTAAAAAATGTTTATATCTTCCTAAAATCTCGCATCTCTTCCACTCATCCTCCTCCTCAAAATTATTCAACACAATATTCGCTTAAAGACCTTTATAGAAAGGATTCTCAATCTTTAATTATCAGACTTTAATTGGCACCTAGCCCAATTAACCGCATAACTAGGTGGTATCGACTTCTATCTCTTTTTATATCAAATCGCCTATCGCTCAATTCTGCGATATTATCATTCATAACTCCCAATGATGATCTTCTAACGGCAGCAATTGAAAGATGGAATCTACTTACTCCAGACGGTTATATATTTCTAACCGAAATTTATAATAAATCTATCATCGAAGCCCTAATAAAGAAATTACAAGGTCTTAACCCTACCGATATTAGCGATATACAACTATTACAATTCAACGATAAATACGGCGGGCATGAATGGCTCGAAGCACTTCTAAGCTAAACCTTAGATAATCTCTTAACCAATGAACAACTAGGTTACTATAAAAATTAGACTTGGATGTTTGCCTACACAGTCACACACTTGCCAACACAGCTTATCCGTTCTAACTAACGCCATACACGGCCTAAACTGCGCTCGCAGCCAAGGTCACCATCTCCGCCATAAAGCAATTAATAAAATCATCCATAACGCTTTAAAAAGACTTAACCAACATCCTTGAACCTACCAACCTCTCATTACAGGACGGCCTCAGACCCGACGGTTTAACCTGCATCCCCTAGTCCAATGGGAAATCCCTTATTTGGGACGCAACCTGCGTCTCCCCTTTTCCTTCATCAATTAATTCAAACCCTCTTGTGAAAAAAATAAAAAAATTAATAAATATTCAAAATTAAATAACTTTATATTTCAGCCAATAATCATATCAACTAACGGCAATTTTTCACAGTCTACATATTTTTTTTTAAAAACTTACGAAAAATTTTAACATAACAAACGAAAATCGATCCTTATTTCTTAAACAAAAACTTCAACTAGAAATTTTTAAACACAATTATACTTGTTTTTTAGGTATATATTCCGTGATCCGTGATATCTTTGACGTTGAATAAACAACAGAGCTACGCTAGGGTTTCCTCATTTCCATCTAATTGTAACATAAGTTAATTGGGGTGTAAAGTTAAAAAAATATGAGGGGCCCTCTAGACGTTTGTGGACAAGCCGCACGTACTTGTACGCGCAACATTTCGAAAAATGTTACAGACATACATAGGCTTTAAGAAAAAGAGAGGGGCAGAAAAAGAGCCTATGCCCAAGAACTGCAGTATAAGTTAATTACTTTAAAGGTGGGTGGTGGCTGATTTTAAGTTTAAATTATTTAATGTAAGTCTTTATGATTGCTATCAATATTGAGGTTTAAGGTTCATAGAATCTGAAATAAAGATGAGTAAATAAAAAAAAATTGCCTGGTCAATATGAAATAGTATAATTTTTTTTTGATGACTATTCAAAACAATATTATTACTTATACTTCCAAATCTTCCAAAAATTAATTTTCCAATACATTCATTATTAAATTAAGCTCTTTTTAGAACCTTCAATATATTTATTTTTATTTAGTAATTTTACATATTTTTATATACTTGTTTTAATATTTTAGTGTTTTGTCATTTTTTTAAATAAATAAAGTATCAATAAAAAAACAGAAATGGGATAAAGATAACAAAGTTCCCCTAAAACAAGAATTATTTTTACCTCCATTTTTTCTAAAAAATCTGTAAGTTCCGCTTGACATCTATCTAATGGAAGAGAATACGACTAGTATAACACAATGAGTTAATTTAGAGAATTTTTCGGCAATATCAACTGGATTCAAATAAAACATAACATCTGACTTCAGGTCATTATCTAATTATAAATTATCAGGTATTAGTGTTCTAGTCCTCGTAAGATAACTTTTATTATTTTTAGAACTTAAATATTTTACATCTCGTGTGTTAATAAAGTACGAATTCTTATGAATTCTCGATAATATTGCACTAATTTAAACATGAATATAAAATCATGTTTAGCTCTTCAAGCTGATTCGGAAAATGTTAATATCACTTTTAAAATATTGGTTATTAAAATATAGAAAAAAAAGATTTTAACGAATCAACTAAGAATATAGAATAATATTTAGATTTTCAAAGGTATCAGAAAATGGTGACACCGTCGGCGAATCGCGGGCCTCTCATAAGCTGGAATGTCATTCCACTGTTTAATCTATGTTTTAATATTTTGGCCCAAATAATGAAAAATTCTTCTACTCTAATTTTATCTTTAAGGAAAGATATTAACTCTTTTTTAATTTCTATTGAATTTAGAAGATATGCCAAGAGCATCATAGTATTGGTAACAATAAAAGAAAACCTATTTTCAAATAATAATTTTACTCTCTCATTTGTGCTCGAGTTGTTAAAATTAGTGACTTAGATTTTTGAAATGAGCGCTTTCTTAGATTCCATCAGGGATTTTATACATCAAATAAACAGTTCCCCATAGGGCGGTTTATATTTTTTTAGAGAGATGAATTTGCCATATCGCCGTTTCTGTTGAATCTCTAATTAAAAAAGTTTACCAGTTTCTTACCTTTGGTACAGATTTCTTCAATCCAATTTTGTAACATAGTATATGCAGATAATAATTATACGTTGGCAGCATTCGCTGTTATTTTGTTTAGACGCAGTTCTTCGATTACTTCTAACTTTTTTTACTGATAAACTCTACAGCATGGGAATTACCAGTTGCATTTGAGTGTAGAGTTGCCATAAAATATTTGCTCTTTAGCATATTAAAGGAATATTTGTTGCATATCTGAGATCTGTTTAATACTCATGACAACAACGAATTTTAATTAAATTCCGTTGCAAAAATTTATTTGACGATGTAGAGGAGTAAAAAGAATTAATTGGTTTATTGAATTTTGTAAACAAGATTGCAAAGAGTCAGTGGATTTTTGTGATGTTAGAAGTAAAATATCATTTTATGCCTCGAGCATCTCTTATTTTAAAAAAGGTTTATATATTTCTTTAGTCTGTTGCTACTTGAAGAAGAAACGTATTTTGAACATAATATAGTGTTGATAAAGTAATTAGTTACATTTATACAAAATAACAGTAACTAATAATATTTGAAAAATTGTAACTATTAACAGTGTTATATTTTTTAAATATTTGATTCTGTATGTGGACCTTTTTTGTATAGTTAATTAATATTGATAAGTAAATCAGACAGATATAGAATCATAGCCGTAGCCTAGATTTTTCTAGAGGAAAAGCATTATTACGTGGGTTTTAGCTCCTAAATTTTATTGGTAGGCTTTGTAGGGCATCGGCTAGGTTATATCTGTATAAAAATAATTTTGGTTTATCACTTTTTTTAAAAAATTTTGAATTATAGTCTTTATTTAAAAAAATTATTGCTTTCACTTATTTTTCTTTCAAATTCTTGTTTTTGTCTTTTAATGAGGATGATGAAATAGAAATTGTACCATGTCTTTCTAAAAGTCTATTACCCATATAAGATGTTAAAATATCTTAGCCAAACTTCAAAAATTATTTTAAATTTCACATAGAGGAGACTGGTAATACAGACAATATTAACATTGTTTCCTATGTATTTATTAAATGCATCGATTTTTAAAATGAACCCGATTAAGATTTTGCTCATAGATGACAGAAAGGATTAGACCACTAGTTCAAATCCCATGGCTTACATAATATTATTTTGACTAAAATCATAATCGGACCGTTTTTAAAAGTCGATCCATATCACACTTTTAACAACACTACTCATATGCTTCCAAAAAATATATATTCCGCATCTAAGTCATCCTGTGAACACATCTCAGTAAGATTATTTTCACATACTATGTCTTAAATAATTGTACTAAATTTTAGTTAGATGTACATGTAACAAAATTTTTGTTTAACTAAATATTATATAGAATTATCAATTAAATTAAACTAACTTAATAATTAAAATTACGACTACCTTCCGAGGGAATGTAATTTCTTGTTACAAATTATACTCAGTAGTACCATACGATGTCAATAAGATCTTTTTATATAATTATAAGAAATAACATCGCGATATGAAAATGCCAACCTTTGCGGACTTTACAAAATAAATCTGGTCATCATCTGAACTAATTTAAAAAAAATTAAATTATTACTTCTTATATTAAATATAATGTTGTCCTAACATCAAGTCTCCCAGCCCTAATAGTAATGAATATTTATTAAAAAATAGTTATTCATATAAATTTAAAGAGGGAAAATTCATAGGGAAACATTACGAAGTTTTTGGGCGTTTTCATCTCTATCTTTCTATCAAACAATATTGGTGGAGGGTTGGAGGACTAACACCTACATAGAGAAGTTACCATGATATATTAGTCCATATTTTTAAGTTACAAACAATTATATAAAGTCCATTTCCCTAAAAGTTAGAAGATATAGGTAAACCTACAGAGCCGGGGTACCTTATCTATCTCCTCTTAAAAATATTTCCTCAAACTCTATCATATCAAAGTTAGAGTTGTAAACTGCTAATCATCGAAAATTACCTGTCAATGTTTTGGTAAGAGTCCATACGTAAGGCACCCATTTTTTAAAATTATAAAATAATACTAAGCTTTATGTCAAGCTACTTTCCCAAGTTATACTCTAGGTAGTTGGTTTTGGCAAAGGTTTGATAATTTACTCATGTGTTTTTAGATATTTTATGAAAAACATATTTAAAAAAAGACATCGTACTTATAGATCTGTTACTATATTATACTTAAATTTTAATATTTTATCTTGCACGTTGGTCACAAACCTGCCCAGAGAATGTGAATCATATGAAGGCCCATCCTCCATATAATTATTCCGAGTTTTTTTTATCAAGGATAACACAGATGCAGAGTAATAAATGGAACTGCACCACAATTTGATGAGGTCAATAAGAAGCCATCCTTATAAGCTAACTAATTATAATACATGTATTTATTAATTAAATTATTATTGCAACTCAAATTAATAATACCGTTAGTGAATAAAATAAAGTATATAGTTAAAAAAAATGTCAATAAATTCTTAACACTTTGATTTTTAAATTAAATATTAAATCGAATAATGAGTTTCAAAATTATTTGTGCAACATCTGATACCGGACACTGCCGATTACTGGGAAGAGTTTAAAATTCTGCCCAGTTTCGGTTAAAATTTGAATCTAGTGTACATCTTTAATTTTTAGGCTTTAAATTGTAATTTTGCTATAAGATTTTTTTAAACTTTATTTATAATATAATTTATTTACAAATAATAATTCACAATATAAAATATGTACATAATTGCAAATAAATTATATACATAAATAATAACAATAGTATGCTTGATTAGACATGATACTCTGACAGCCCTGAATAAAATTTTGAAAAAAAGTTAAGGTACAATAATAATATATATAACGCGATAATTATTATGTAAATTATAATTTTTTACCTAAGAAATCATCCATTAGTGAACCAATGGCGAACTAGAGGTTATTTTTTTTATAAAACACAAAAATTGATGGTTAGAAGTTTTAAAGAAAATGAAGATATAATAATAAAAGATTATTTTTGGCAAATACTAAACTTTTATAATACCCTCAATATATTCATCACATAGATGTAAAAAAATATATTTAAAATAATTCAATTACAATATCAGATGCATTTATTCGGGTGCCGACTATTTTGACCCTTATCTCATTATGCTCTTTGATGGATATGCCCTAAAAATAAATAATTTAAAGTGTATCAGATTATAGGTCTTACATCGTCTACTGTTTTATAGCATGGTTGACCTAAATTGGGATCAAATTCCATGTTGGAAGGAATACTCTGATGTGTTAAGTTTTAATAAAATATACATATACAATATATAAAGTAATTTCAATAAAAGTTTGTTTTATGTTTGAAAAATGGAATTGAAGATACTCAGACAACCCCCCCCCCCCCAAGGAATATTTTTCAGAAGTATTATTAATCCTGTTTACTTATCTTTTTACACGAGAAATTATTTTTACGGAAATTCCCAAATAAGATATAATTATATTTTGTTGCTAAATTTACCACAATTAAGTGGAGTGGTATATAACATACGTTTAACAGATGGTGATATTAATATTTTTTTGTATCAGAACGAGTTCAATTCTGATTTGTAAGGCCTAGCCAATGACATCGAATACTTGCTTAGACTGATTAATGTTGTTAAACGGCTCAATTTGAGTCATCCTGAGGATACATTCATTAAAATGCTCTCTGAAGCGTGGTTGAATACAGATCATCAGCTGGTAACACGCCAATTTTGGTATCTTTTATAATTTTTTTTATATTAGAAGACCGATTATTTTAAAAAAAATTTAATATGGGGAAACCAAAATGACGTGAAATCAGCTGATTTGTATTGAGACATGTTTAAAACGGCCGAATCTTCAGTCTATGCATTATATGTCATTAGTTCATAACTAGGAGATAAAAAACCCATTTTTGCAGGGGAAAATATTTTCCTCCCTAACTTTAACTCACTAATATTGGTATTTACAAACCGATATCATTTAGCATACCATTGGCTGATACCCTTAAAAATTTTTTTTAAATGGCCTACATTGAGTCAAGAATTGATTTTTGAAAAATATTCTAAGCCAATAAAATGATATATTCTTTTAATTGTTGACAAAATTAACTTTATTACGAAGAAAATATTTTTTTTTTCAATTTAAAGGTATTTAACCAGCCTATATCCATATGATATTAAAATTTTAGCATGCCGCCCAAGCTCGTTCAAAATATGGGTGGGCATGATAAACATCCGCCCATTGCAAACCTCTAATCAAAGGTAGTGTGATGTAAAAAATGTATGCTGAAGATTTGTAAAATATTAGATTGTATGCAAATGTTAGAAATTTATAAATGAATACATTTTGTTTTTGATATTAAGTTGCAAATGTTAAAAGATATTTTTTAAACGAATCTAGCTAAAAGATACATTGTCTAAAAACGTATCTCGATAGATACAATTTTTATCATACTTATATATATGGTTCGGCGTCTTTCTCGAACATAAACTTTTACTATGAGAGTATAATACGTAAGCAACATTTTATATTTTATTCTATTCGAACACCATATAAAAAAATAATAAAAAAATGCTAATACCCTTATTTTATCGTTTTTTCGAGCAAATTCTCATTTAAAACGAGCATTTATTAAAAAAAATTTTTTTTTTATACAAACTTATAATTTATACATTAAAAGTTAGCGATCTATAAAATTATTGTGTGCACCAATGATATTGTTTTTAATAATTAATGAGCGTCATGGCTAAGCAAGGATTTATATATTTCTTCACATGATAAAAATATCCTTCACAAGATTTATGTGGGAAAAAGTATTATTTAATGAATATTTATATATTTTTTTATATATAAATTTAAATATTTCATATATATATCAGAGACCTGCAAACTCTAAATTTTTAAAAAATCCGAGCCAGGCCGTGCAAATGGTACAAATGCTGGTCTTCTCAGAAATAAATATTTATATTAATATATTAGTCTAAATATTTTTATTTTTAAGATAAAAAAGCGTTAAATAAAGGTATATCAAAATGTATCTTTAAGCAGATAGAGATACGTCTAAAATATTATCTATTTTGTATCTAGATACTTCAACACCTGTTAAATTGTGTATGAAATGTAACCAATGATCATACATTTTATAAAATAGAGACAATAAAAATTATGGAGAAAACATTTACGGTGCTGCAAGTGGAATTCTCAGGAGGTGCATATTAAAATTAAATAGGGGAAAATATATATATAATTAATTATATTAATACCTACTATTAAAATCTGCTAAACAAAAATAAATACTCATGGAGTTATGTGATTTTCAATATTATAGTATACATTTTTATAATGGCAAACAGTGAGGGAGAATTGAGGGATAAAGTTATTAAATGGAAGATGACTATGGAAGCAAACAAAGGTGATGATTGGTGGGGAAAATCTAAAGATGGAGGAATCCGGTAAGTGGCCTTGTCATGTGTGGGAAAGGAGTTGCTAGAAATTCTATCCAATGCACCAGATGCCAGAAATGGGTATATAAAAGATGTAGCGGGAAAAAAGGCAGTTTGATGTTAGAAAGAATGACCTTTATTTGTAGAACATGCATGAAAGGGATACATAATAATGATAACCTAAAAAATGGTGGTCTGGATATTGGCAATGGGTTAACCCTAGAAAAAGTGGATAAGTTTTGTTATTTAGGTGATATGCTAAACGCAGATGGTGGTGTAGATTTTGCCGTTGTTGCAAGGATCAGACAAGCTTGGAAGAAGTTCAGAGAGATGTCGTCTATTCTTACAAATAAAAAAGTTTCTCTGAAGTTAAAGGGGAAAGTTTACGTAAGCTGTGTGAGGAGTTGTTTAGTTTATGACGGAGAAACATGGGCAATGAAAGCGACTTACGAAGCCTAATTAGAAAGAACAGAGATGAGGATGGTTAGATGGATGTGTGGGGTAACTCTGAGAGAGAGAACAACTAGCAAGGAATTGCGAGCAAGATTAGGTATAGAAATGATTGGAATGGTAATGCGACGAAATAGACTAAGATGGTTTGGGCATGTTGAACGTATGACAAAAGATGACTGGGTAAAGAGATGTACAATGATGAAAGTAGGAGGATCAAGACCTAGAGGAAGACCCAAGATGACATGGACAAATGTGATAGCGGCGGATATGAGAAGCATGAATCTTACAAGTATTGATGCTCAGGATCGTCAAAAATGGAAAAGAAAAATCAGAGGGAAAACTGGCCTACCTGGGTAAACCTGGAAATCGCCATAAAACGGAGAAGAAGAATAGTATACATTTTTATGATTATTTCATATTTTTTATTAAGTGATATTAGTGGAAGATTATATGTTATTTGGTGACAATTAGCTGTTATTTAGTTATATATATTTTAATACCACAGTTTTTATTTAATTATGATACTGGTGTAATAATAGGGTTGGCCAAAAAAATAAAAAATAAGATTTATTGCTCGTTACGTTTATTATTACCCCACCCTCCGACTTAGTTGTGCATTATTGGCGAACATTTTTTGGAATTTAAAAAATGATTTTAATGGGTATAGTTTTTTTTAGAAATCGGAACAAATGATAAGGTATTGATGCTGAAAAAGATTTTCAAAATTTGGTGGAAAAAATAATTTTTTCTATGGGAGGATTGAAATTTTTTCAAAAAAAATTATTGGGAAAGAATCTTAGAAAATTTTAAAAATTGTGAGAGAAATTAAAGAATTATTATTGGGAGTTCTCCCCGGCAATGGATGAGACCTGAGAACCTTGGATGTTAGTCTACAAACATAAAATAAAGAAGGTAATACAAAGTTGCGGAAAAGATGAATATAATTCTCAGATATTTGCTGGGGAGGGGGGGGTTGTTGAAATGAATAAATTGCCAGACTTCTCCGTTTTATGGCGATTTCCAGGTTTACCCGGGTAGGTCAGTTTTCATTTTGATTTTTCTTTTCCATTTTTGACAGTCCTGAGCATCAATACTTGTAAGATTCATGCGTCTCATATCTGCCGCTATCACATTTGTCCATGTCATCTTGGGTCTTCCTCTAGGTCTTGATCCTCCTACTTTCATCATTGTACATCTCTTTACCCAGTCATCTTTTGTCATACGTTCAACATGCCCAAACCATCTTAGTCTATTTCGTCGCATTACCATTCCAATCATTTCTATACCTAATTTTGTTCGCAATTCCTTGCTAGTTTTTCTCTCTCTTAGAGATACCCCACACATCAATCTAATCATCCTCATCCCTGTTCTTTCTAATCTGGCTTCGTGAGTAGCTTTCATTGCCCAGCCACCATAAACTAAACAACTCCTCACACAGCTTACGTAAACTTTCCCCTTTAACTTCAGAGAAACTTTAATATTTGTAAGAATAGACGACATCTCTCTGAACTTTTCCAAGCTTGTCTGATCCTTGCAACAACGGCAGAATCTACACCACCATCTGCATTTAGCATATCACCTAAATACCAAAACTTATCCACTTTTTCTAGGGTTAACCCATTGCCAATATCCAGACCACCATTTTCTAGGTTATCATTATTATGTATCTTTCATGCATGTTCTACAAATAAAGGTCATTCTTTCTAACATCAAACTTCCTTTTTTCCCGCTACATATTTTATATACCCATTTCTGGCATCTGGTGCATTGGATAGAATTTCTAGCAACTCCTTTCCCACATACACCACAAGGCCACTTACCGGATTCCTCCATCTTTAGATTTTCCCCACCAATCATCACCTTTGTTTTTGATGCATTCATTTTCAGGCCCTTTGCTTCCATAGTCATCTTACATTTACTAATTTTATCCCTCATTTCTTCTTCACTGTTTGCCATTAATACATGGTCATCTGCATATAATAGCTCCCAGGGAAGTCCTTCACACATTTCTCTAGCCAACACATCCATTACTAAGTAATCAGCATGGATCCTTGATGAAGGTCCTACCTTCACCTCAAAGCTGTCACTATCACCATAATCCGTCCGTACTGCTGTTTCTGCTCCAACATACATTGCCATCACTGCGATAACCAACCATTCCTCCACACCTGATTTTCTCAAAGCCCATCTAGTAACCTCACACGGCACCCTATCAAATGCTTTCTCCAAATCAACAAACACATAATAGAGTTTCTTTCCTTCGCAAGATACTTCTCCTACATTTGTTTCAACACAAAAATTGCATCTGTCATGCTTTTCTCGATGTAAAGTTAAACTGCATTTCATCAATTTTAATTTGTTATTTTTTAAAAAAATTTCAGGCTGGGCTGTGCTTAAAAAATTAGGCCCAATGCAGATCACTACATTCAATTTCTTTAGCAAACTCGTGTCTTTTTTCTTCTTGAGCCTTTGGTATTAATTCTTAGCATTTCTTTAAGCCATCTTGTAAATATCATTATCACTATTTTCTTTGCTATTATACCATACTGTCATTGAATTTAATTAACACTACTATAAGTATACAAATTATTTCTATATTTGAATAAATGTATAATTGAGATTATGAGAATAAAATAAGTTTAAAAAAACAAAGAAAAAAAACTAATTGATAATATAGTGAAATTGTGGTCTACATGGGGGAAGGGGGGGGGTAGAATTGAAGAATATTTGTCGATTTAGATATCAAAATTCTTGTAAATTCTAATAACTACTAATATAAATGTTTTTAATGTTTAATTAATTTCGTTTTTATAATAATTTATTTGAGATAATCAATTTATTTATTTGAAATAACATATATATATATAATACACTTTTATTTATTTATATAACATAAAATATATATTATATTTTTTAATAAAATAATAAAAATGGCAAATAGAAGCCAGATCATTTCTGTTAGCTATGAGCAAAATCTTTAGGCTTACATTATGTTATTTTGGTTATAATCTTAATCGGGCCATTTTTTTAAATTGACCCAAATTGGCTTTTTTACAACACTAGTGCCTACAAGACCCTTAAATTTTTTTATGATAGTTTTTTTCTTAATTTGATTATAAACTTAAAAATTAAAGTAAAACATGTTTTTATTTTATTATTTTAAATTGATGCCATGGCCTAGGATAAAAGTAATTAAGAACAGTAAATATTATATTATAAATGATTTTTAATTTTCTTTGATCATTCCCTATCCAGTGACTTAAATTAGTATATTATTTTTTTAAAACACTATGTAAAAAATCAATAAAAATTTATACAAATTATTTTAGTTAGAGGTCTACATTGCCCAAAAATTTTGTTTTATAATTATTCTTTTGCTTCATAAACAATTAAAAAGGCTCAGGCAGGCATGTTGTAGTGTTAATAGGGCATGATAAAATACGTGCCCCCTATGAAAGAAGCTTAATTTAAATTATATTATGTATATCTCTTATATTTAATTATATTTTCATACTTACATGCTTGGAAATGAAACAAGTTAATGGACCAATTTCACAAAAGATACCCACCTAAATATAATATTAAATAGTTATAAATTCTTTCACAATAATTAAGTATAAAATTAAATAGATGAATAATACTAACTTTGTTTATCTGAGTAACAATTGCATCTAAAATTTCTCCTTTAAAGGGCATAAAAACAATTGCATTATACTTAACTTTATAAGTGCCATATCCTCTGCCTGGCTTAATCATGCCTGACCCTATGCTATCTATTGATGTTACTGCTATTATAAATCCATATCTATAATTATTTAAAAAACATATAGAGGTAATTTAAAAAACATATAGAGGTAATTTAAAAAAATATTACTGTCCAGAACATGTGCCCTCAACTTCAGAAAATAATTTTTGCTTAACAGTATTTAGTAAATTAGGTCCAAAATATCGAGGATGCAATATAATTTCCTGTTCTAATGGCATCTATAAAATAATATAATATCATTAAAATTTAGAAATAATTACATGATAAAACATAATTTTCGTAGAAACCACAAGTAAAATGCCTGTGAATATACACACTACATTACGATCTAAAATTAAAAATGACAGTTGATTGAGTATGATTTGAAGGCTTGACAATTTATATATCAACACTTACTAACGAACGATACTTTTTAAACATATCGAAATATACTGACACAAATTTTAACAAAGCACATCGATACAGATACAAATAAATTTCTTAATACATTTTTCTTAAATGCATTTAGTACCGATACATAAAATATAGATGTTTTTGATACTTTTATTATAAATAAATATTAAAATTAACAAATGCATACATATAAAAAAATATAATAGATATCAAAGAAATGAATACTTTTTTTTAAATGATAGTTTTATTTTTCAATATTTATTTTTGTTTAATTAATCAATCCAAGTTATTTTTCATCATATTATATGTTATCCTACATTATAATTCATTCTTACTTTTTAATATAGATATATGAAAAATATTTTATTTTCACAAGATTAATAAAATTGTCTATTTATTTTTTTTATGGATATGACTCTTTATTAAATTGATAAATACTAGCTATTTTAATTTTATATTTAATAAATATTAAATTAATGTCATTGATTAAATACATAATTTAAATATAAAACAAAACTTTTATATTTTTTGAAAAGGATTTTGCCATTTTGAATAATTTTCTTGTTAATAAATAAAACACTATTATTCCTTCCAGCGCATCAGTTGAACGCTTATTCAGTCGGTTAAAATCTTTTTTTTACCTACTTGATAAAACTTTGAAAATGTTTTATTGTTAAAATCTAATACTAACGGAAGAGACCGCTGATAGGCGCAATTTTTGTCAAATTTTTAGTATCTCTAAAAATAATTATTGTATTTAAAATAAATATTAATCGATATCTTAAATCTTTCCCTATAATTATACATTATTATGTTTCAGAAATTTATTAAGTAAAAGTGGATTTACTCTACAAGTCCAGAACTCATGGGGTATTCGATCCTCGTAAGGCTTGCCGAATAAATGGTTTATAAGATTTTCTATACAACACAAAAAAATTAATTCAGATTAGATACATTGTTTATTATTTCATACAATACTAGATCTTATAAACAATAACATTTGATATAAAATAATAACACACAAAATAACAGAATTTTTGTTATCACTCAAAATTTTTTATAATCCCTTTTACACATAATACTTTTAAATACCTTTCTAATAGATAAGCCATCAAAGGTCTTAAAAATTGAGATTAAATATTCAAATAATCTATTTTCCCAATCATCATCAAATATTTTTTATTGTTATTTTGCTCTACATTGGACATAGGGCTAGTCTAGTCTCTTTAAGTTTTAATAATATCAGAGCTTAAAATTTATATTTCCATTGCCTATTATTATTTTAAATATTTCCGGTTTGAATACAAAGTCCTCTTTCAAATCTTTTGCTATCAAATTTTACTTCTTTAATTCGAATAACAAAATTTGAATTTGTAAAAAAAATATGGAATTTTTTTAAAATAGTATTAGGATTTAAGATAAAAGGTATCAAAGATATATCAATCTTTTAATTACAATTTTAATCTTAATGTATTAAGAGTAAAATAAAAAAATCAATTTTGTACTAGTGTTGTCAAAAAGTCGAGTTTTACGACTCCTATTTTAAATTGAGAGGACCAATGAGCCACATTAGCTCCTTTAAATTCGGATCTAATTCATTTTGAATCGCATTGCTATTATTATTAATCCACGAGAAATATTTTTAAAAATTATAAGTCGACTTATCGAGTTAACTCATACGACTCATTGAGCCCCCCCCCCCAATTTGATTGAGTTTTATGACTCAAAACTTAAATAGAATTTTGGCATTCGACCCCGCTAAGCCGATTAACAACACTAGTTTAGATCAATGATGTATATAAATATTATTAGATTGATATTCATTAAAAGCATTTAGAAAATCATATTAATGTGCGTTCATATAAAAATAAAATAATTAGACAATTTTAAAACCATAAAATGTGCTACAACTGTCTGCTATGCATGTACACTTTTAATTAATGAATTGATAATCTAGTAGTATATTATATACATAATTGGTTTGAACTTATCCTTTAAAATATAGAAATTTTTTTGTTCTACGTTTTCTACATTTGAAGAAAAGATTGAAAAAGTTTTTGTTTTTAAAAATCTACTTTCTTTTCCCTCTTCTGACTCATTCTTATAAAAAAATAGAATAAAAAATTAATAAAAATTTTAAAAAATGGGTTTGCTACAAAAATAAAAAATAGTTTATTTCGATTATTATATAATTTGTAAAAAATTTTTTTAGATTGGATCTGTTTCTTGAAATGATATCGGCCGATCCATTATTTCTCGAATCTCCCACTATAAGTGACGATTCCGATTTGATATATCCAACTGATTTAGAGGAGTGTAGTACTGGAATATGGTTCCGGGCACAATTAGGTTTTTTGGAATATAAACGGCTTGCCATAAAGAAAATTAGTTATTGCCCTAAAATATTATCTTTTATCCTATCGGCATTATAGGAATAATGTTTTTGGTTATATTTTTACACCGACCCTTAAAAGTAATAATATATAAATGTAATATATATTTATTATAGACTCCTGCTTGAGATCTGCTAAATTAATTTTTTGGCTGAAGATCACCTGACGTTCAGTTTTTTAAAGTTTAGACTAGGCCCTAGGTTTGACTTACTCTAAAATATTTTATTGTATGCAATAAGTTATTCTATTTTATAAAATGCGATATGAGCATGAAATTATTTCCCACTTCTCTGGTTTTTGTAATTTTTCTCATTTTATTCTTAAAATTATTTATCTTATAATAAGATATTCAATTAGGTAAAAAAAAGAAGGTAAGAATAGGAAAGAAATATCACATAAATATTTTTTTTTTCGGGACCCAGTCTATATTTTATTAATGGTGTTGCCAAGCTCCTGCCAAAGTCTACAACTTAACGCAATATTACTATACAAATGTAACAAATAATTATTGATGTATAGTAGAAATAAAAATAAATAAATAAGGAATCTTAGAGTAGAGGAAAGGCTGCAAACCAGACGACCAGACAATAATTAGTGTTGTTAAACGGCTCGATTATCGATTTTTAAAAACGGCCGGTTTAATATTTTGGCCAATATAATATTATGCAAGCTTCAAGATTCGGCGAATAATGGGCAAAATCTTCAGGCTTAGTATTGTTAAACTGCTCTATTTGAGTTGATTTATAAAAACGGCAAACTCGATATTTTATCCAGAAATTACGCAGGCCTAGAGATTATGCTCATAGATGGTACAAAGATTTGAACATCTATTAGTGAAATCTCGAGGCTTAGGCAATATTTTTATGAGATATTGAATTAGCTGTTACTAAAAATCGGTTCAAATCGAGCAGTTTAACAAATTTAACATGCTTAAATAGAATTAAATTTGAAGAAAATATATAACATACTTTTTTTTCGTCATTAAAATATAAATTGGATAATCAATTCATTTCTGCCTCAATTGGTAGTTTATACTTTATAGTTAGTACTGTAAATATTTCTAAAAAAAATTGAACGCGTTTGCTTTCAACGTACAATGACCTAAGCGTTCATGTACTTCAACGTTTATCTTCAATAAAAAGGTGTTCGTTCAAAATTTTAAGAATAAATTATTTTTTAAAATTTTATTTAATATAAATAAATGCCATATATTTTTTAACACAATATATTAGATGTTTAAAATTACTAATTTTAAGTGAATAAAAATATATTTTTATTTATTAAAGAAATTTCTTATTAATTTTTAATATATACAAACTTATATATATATATTATATATAATATAATTATTTATAACGTATATTAAATTTTGTTCAACTAATATAAAACCCTTGTAAAACAAAATTTAAATAATCACACTAAAAATAAATAAATTATAAAAGTTACTATTTTATATCTATGAATACAATATATATTATGTATCTATAATAATACATAAAAATTTAATAACCCTGTTATTAACAGGAAGCTTATAGTTTATTATGTAAAATAATAAATATTACAATCAAGTATCTTAAAATTAGAACTTGAAGATTTTGAACCTGATATTATACTTTTTGGACGCATTTTACATTTGGTAAGGATCAAATTAAATTATTGAATATATGATATTACTGTAAAGTATTTATTTTGGGCCATAATTCAGAATTAGATGATGATAAAATAACAACATCTAAGCTTAGGCTTATTATATATAAAATATAAATAATAATATTCAAATTAATTAACTATACTATAGGGCAGAAATAATGGCTGGTTTTGGATTAATATTAATATTTTTTATTTTCATATGAATAAAAATTAGGATTTTCTAAAATTGAACGAAAGTAAAAAACGAAAGCTTTCACGTTCAAAGTTCGATAAGGAACTCATCATTTTTTCAAAGGAAAACATTCTTGGTTCACCAACGCTACATTACAACATTACTTTATAGCGATTATTAGTGCTGCAATTTTAGGCCATGAGCATTTTTGTATAAATTTTACTTAAAAATTGAAATAACTATTAAAGAAGATAAGATTGGTGAGACAAAAATAAAATTTTCATTAAAAATATCTTCATTATTTTGCTATCAATACTTTTGATTTTGAGGAGCTTGCGAAAACCATAAAATACCTTTACAATTTTTCTAAGGCCGTAACCAAACCGGAGTCTTTCAAAATTTAAGCAGCTGAACTTATAACACTATAACTAGCCAAGATCCATTTGATTTATTAACTGTGACCCTAACCAATCCGATAATTTTATAGAAAACGGTTGGGGTACTTTAAATACAATCACATCAATGAATATATAGCTACACTACAATTTATGCCATATTTATATTTTTTTGTGTTAAATAAATAAAATATTTTATATAATTAATTGTGAAATCGATAGACTTTAAAAATATATACATGAAAGTAATAATTAAAATTTAGCGTGAGTGATAAACAAATAAATTAGATATAACTCTACAATATCACAGTTTCTTTAATATAGGCAATTATAAAACAAAGAAAGAATGGCTATTAAATATTCACTTTACTACATTTGTTGCTTATTGTAAAAGTGTAGATATATATCAACTTCTATAATTAATTCAGATAATTTTTTTTATAAATGCTTATACGACTATAAGTAAAAACTTTTAGACATTTGGAATAAAGAAATTACTTAAAGTGAAGCTAAAACAAAATTCGCTAAAAATTGAGAATCTCGCTTATATCTCCTTGAAAATTTTAAAAGCAATATTGAAAAATAATGTCAATAGATGTTAGGGAAGTAAATCTTTGTATTAAAATTGAGTTTTTTTAAAAAAAATGTAGGAAATGGAACAACTTTTGGGAATGTTATTAATATTTCCATGCGATTTTTTAAAAAACTCAATTTAAATACAAGTGTTTACTTCCAGTAATATACATTTTCAAATTGATTTTAAAATTTTTCTAGGAGATATTAAGCGGAGATCCTTATAATTTGTTTTTAGCGATTAGAAAAGGGAGCCATAATAACTCTAGTAGAATATTTTATTTATAACAAACATATATAAAAAATTTTAAAGTGCATTCAAGATAATCATCAAATAAGAAAATCGAAGCTATTTTTTACAAGATATCAAAGTTTGGAAAAACGGAATCAGATGATCATAATTTCTTAAACAGGTTGAAGATGGCCGCGCGATCAGTGAAATAATGTTTTTATTATTTTTCATCCTCCAAAAAAATCCTTTCAAAACATGTTAAAAAAAATTTTCAACCGTTTTGCACAAATTTTTCATTTTAAAATTTCAGTTTTTTTGTCATGATCCTTTATTAATTTTGATCTAAATTAGAAAAATGGATCTCATTTTGCTTTTGAAATATAAATTTATTAATTCTATAAAAAAGAAAAAATTGCTGTTTCTTTATGGGAACATCAATCAAGAATTTCATTTCAACATGAGAAAACGGTAAAAATAAATTCTTTTAAATAAATTTCATCTCAATAGAAAAGAAACAGTGTAAATTTTATCATTTTCCCATTATATTAAATTTGGCATATTTTTTAAAATAATTATATATTAAATCAAAAGATATATTGGTAAAAAATCATTTAAATAAATGAGTTTAAATAGTTATTCTTATCCATCAAAGGAGAATATGATGATGTAGTTAGATCTAATTGAATTAATTACTATTCTTTGTATAAGTTAAAAGTCTTCATTTTCATTTTCGGTCTTTGATGTAATGGTGAAGAAGGCTAGGACGTGAATGTCCAAAAGAAGTTAGCATTGTAGCAATTATTGGTATAAAGATATAGGTGTAAGGTAAAACAGAAGAATATTTGGCAGATTTAATATATTCTGCGTCGAAAATATCCTCATGGATTAAGTGGGAGTGGATATACACAGAAATAATTATAGGTTAAGCTTACCACTCTTCTATGGAATCTTTTATAAACCATCAGGAGGTTTACCAACTGCGTTATATAACTAGTCGGGTCAATGGTTAAAGAAATTCCAGCAGATTTCATGGCACGAGATAGTGTCATAACATTTTGTATGTCGTAGAAATTTACTACTACATAGTTGCAATGCAGGGAGTAACGACTATAGTTTTTAATATCTTATTCACATTGAATAATTTTAATATGAAATCTTTTATAAGTATTAAGGTTTCCATACTGCTTTAAAAATAGGATTTCAAAGATTTATAAAAATTTATGTTTTTTTTAGTGAAAATAGATGAATAAATAAAATATATGATCAGTCATCTCAACAAAGGAGTTTTATATTAATTAAAATATTGAGTAGAAAATTTTCCACATCTCCATTCCGATATCGGAACACCAGGGTAAAACGAGTCAAACATGTTTTGTAGGTTTATTGGAATAAAAAAAGCCAAATTATCAAAAAAAAACTTTTTCGAGAAGTGGAGAGAGGGTCAGTCTCAAGCTCTCAAGTGTAAAAATCTTATTCTTTTTCTTATTAAATCATTATCCAGCTTTTAATTATTATCATATAAGATTTTTTTTTCTTCTTTTCTTCTTTTTGGAATTTAAATCTGGGCTTACACATTTGACCTCAGATTTGATATTTATATTTATTATTCATATAAAATTGATGGAATAATTATTTTTCACTCAAATAATAAATGAATAATTATGAAATATCGAAATACAAAACAATTTACCAAAATAAAATTATAAGAAAAAGAGTATATAATTTTTTTTTAGTAAAAAGGAGAAAGGAAAAGGTAAGATTAGAAAATTATTTGATGGTAATAGGGATAAAAAGTCAATTGCTTTTCCCAACTCTTTTTATTATACCCTACAGAAGGCGTATATTAAACAAAAGTTTAAGTATATATTGTTTGCCCACAAACTTGTAGAAAGCTCCCCATTTTCAATTTTTCCACCCAACTTAAATTATTTCCAGTTGGATGAAAATAAGGATTACCTAACGTAGATCTGTTCAAACCTTTAGCGATAGAGGGCAAATGCGCCATAAATCACATATAACGATTATTTATTTATCATATTTAATTTTTCAAAAAAAGAAGAAGAGAATTAGTAAATTTTACGACAAAAAAATGCAACATTAGATCCATCCTTTTTTCCCTATTTCCATGTTACATTATGACCAAACGATTAATAGTTTGAAATATTTATTAGTTTTTTTAAACAGGTATAATTGATCAAAAATTTTTATCATGGTTTGGTTGCCAATAATTTTAATGTGATTTTATATATTTTTTTTAAAAAAATAATATTTTAATACACCTATCTCACCCAGTGAAATCTATCTAAAAAAAATATGCATTATTTATAAAGGGGATTATAATCTATTATAAACGTGATTCAAAAAAAAAATATGATCCATAAAAAGTTGTCCAATTTAAACTTCATAAATTTAAATAGCCATAAAATCATATAATTTGTACAGCTTCTTTTTTTAAAAAATAAATAATATGATGATTATATTATATTACGTCAAGATTTTGCTATGCCTGAGCATCATAATGACAAAGTCAGAAGCCGGTAATCTCTCCCTTTACCATAACAACGAAACTTACGCATGCTCAATTAGATTTTGGGATCCGAACACTACTAATCAACCTAAACTAATGGACCCGACAAAGAACACCTGGTCATATCTTTATGTCATCGCGATGTCTTACTCTCAGGGGTTGGCAACGATTTTCAATGAAGGCAAGATTAAAACATTGATAAAGACCGTTGACTCGTACCGAGCAAAGATGACACTCCCGAATGTTGGACAAATTTGTTTTTGGTCCATTCAAATTACGAACCAAACTCAGAACCCCTCGAAATTTTTCAACCCTTTTACTTTGCTAGATGCTCAAATCACGGATGGATCTTATGTGGAAAACTGGCCCGCCAATGATAAAAATGTGTGCTTAAACGCACTAAATGGCTATGAATTAAGCTCCTCATCTTATAATAAGGATAATATATTTTTCACGTTCGTATGGGACGTTAACGTAACTGAGCAAGTAATGCGAGACATTTCGGGTTATGATTTTAATGAATACCCTAATTTGGGCTTGATTGATAATGTCTGCTCTAACTTACCCATCGTCCAACATTCGATTTATTCTCGAATTCCAGCCGTGATTATTTATCCGTTCGGTGATTCGGGGTGTGAAACTCTAAAGCCTGAAAAAATGCTATCGGTTAATTACTATTCGCTTACCAATATCTATACCACCATTTATAAGTTTGTTAGGCTTACTAATCAGAGAAGTGTTGTCATCATATACAACCTCAATATACCAGGGACTTTGACCTTAGTAGAATTATTTCATGAAGAAATTATGAAAATTAGGCAAGACATAGATGATACAAAGCAAGATGATAAAGTCTACAGAAAAGGTAAGCCTAACGTTTATTTGATTCCCTACACTCGCATTGGAATAAGTTCGTCATCTTTGTATGCAGAATTTGTTAACACATTGGTGTTTGTCAAAGAAATCACACGATGTAAGATAAATTAAAATTCAAATATTTATATATTATTTATATATATGTCGTATGGCATTTCATTGAACATTTAAGCAGGGACCCGAACATTTATAACGGTTCAGTTTGGTTACGGTTTAGTATATAAAAAATTATAATGGTTTATTTTTCTGGATGTAATATTGAGTTAGCCGTTTTTAAAAATCAATTATGAATAAGGAAAAATACTATGTATCTTTAGGTTGAGCCAAATAGGGTCAGACTCATTTAGAGATTGTAAAACTAAATTATTTATAACAACGAACAAATTTTAAGTTGAAATTATCAAAATGTTTTTTAAAAAAAAGGCTAAGGATCAATATATATTTTTATTTAGTAATTCCATATATTTTTACATATTTTTATATAGTTTTAATATTTTAGTGTTTTATCTTCTTTTTTTAAAAATTATACCAATATCAATATTATCAAAATTAAATTTTAAAAAATAAAACAAATAACAATGGCAATATTTTTAAGTTTTGGAAGCAGGAAAATTTATTTCCTTTTTTGAAAAAATTAGAGAGTAAAATTTTGTCAGCCCTGGCAAATTCGGCTTCTAGTGAAAGGTTATTTTCTGTAGCCAATCGCCTATTAGAGGAAAGGCGTACACAATTGAAATAAAAAAAATAGACATTCTTCTTTTTCTAAGTAAAAATTTGGATTTATAATATGTATTTATTTTTTGTTATTATGGATTATGGAATTAAAGAAATAAATAGAATAAATTCAAAAAAATGTAAAAAAAATATAGCATTAAAGTTTTGAAAAATTTAAAAATACCGTGAATTTTCGGGCGTGAAACAAAATATTGCCTACGAGTATTTAATGATTTAAAGCATAAAAGTAATACATATTAATTATCTCTAAAAAATAAATTCTGGTGCCAGCCAGGCGGCAAAAAAATATAATTTAATTGTTTTTTTAAAAAAAAGATTCCAAATCCCCTTAAATATTTTTTTTTAAAAAAATTTATTTTTGTTATAAACCGATATAATTATTTTTTGAAGGAGTAAAAAGAATCTTTATAAAAAACGATTAAACCGGTTCAGTTTTTATATTTTAGAAATGGAAATAATTTGAATATCCAGAATTATATAAACGTGCTCTTAGTACTGGCGGTTCCCACAACACAAGTTTCTGTAGAAAGGGCTTTTTGTGTTATCGTCAAAACGAACAAAAATAGACCATTTATACTTGAAAATATATTACTTATAAGTTCAAATAATATATTTAAAAATGAGTTATTTTGAATCTTGTATATTTTTTTTATATATAATTCATAGGTGCTTATAATAAAAATAAATTAGAAGATGGTGTTGCTTCAATAAAAAAAAAATTTCTAACAGTAATGAACTTTTATAATTAGCTGAACCAAACGGAACCTTAATATAAATTTCTTCTCAAGAACCGTAACCAAAACGTAACCATTATAATTTTTTATACACTGAACCGTACCGTAACCAAACAGTTATAAATAACGGTTCGGGTCCCTGCAAAGATCCCGAATAAAACCGTGGGAATTCCGAATCCCACATGATTCCATATCCCAATACGACATATATATTATAATATATGTTAATCTTAGGCTCAAATAATATTTATATGGTATAATCATAATCTTTGTATATTTATCATTAATAATTATGGATATAATTGTTAGGTATAACATATATGTTATTGGATCATCTTTTATTAATGGAGCCTAATTGCAATTGTAATATTACATAAATTATATGTTCGGCGACCTTGAAGAGAGAATTACTCTGTGTTCACAGTTAGTGCGAATTCGCGGGGTGTGTATACAAAATATGAAAATAAAATAATTCTACATTCATTTTTGCATGTTTCACTGCGAATTTGCGTTAACTATGAATGCAGATTTAGGCTTCATTAATACATACATAAAACATTTTTGAAAAATTTCTTAATCATTTTTCATTAAAAAATAAAATTTGTCATATAAAAAATATATAATATAAAATGCTATCAATTTAAAAAAAAAAACAAGTATATTATCAATTATTAAAATATTAAATAATTAATTGGTAACATAGTAATTAATAAATATTATTTATAATTCCGAAAAAAATAAATTGCAAATGAAAACTGACATTTTTATCCTAATTTGATTGATGATTCGTATTCCCTACATGGCCTTTTTTTAAAAAAATCTCTCAATAAAGATTTATAAGTTTTAAAGTTATTGAAAGAGTTTAGGTATAGTTGGGTAATAGTTAAATGTCGGCTAAAATCCGTTAACATTAAGGCGCTTTAATTTATTTTAGTTTTCTAAATTTGAGCTGCTATCTTTTCAAGAAAAACCCCGAGGTCAAAGTGATAGTTTTCGTCAAAAAACCTGGTTGGCTAAAAATATAGTAAATACCCAAATAAACTTAGAAAGTGGTTAAAGTGGAGATCAAAAACGTTGAATGAAGATTGTTAAGTTAGATTTGAGTATTTTTCTTCAAAATAAAAGGGATTTTGATTTCTAAAGATTTTTTTTCAGAGACCTGGAGATGTACTATTTGCATAGCCCTGCTTAAATTTTTTTTAAAAAAAAATCTTTTTTGGTTCGGCCATCAGGTTTTATATTTTCAAGTAAACCCGGATTTTTTTAAAAATATTTTTCGGCCCGGCCTGGATTTTTTAAAAATATATTACATTTCTTCTAATAATGGCGTTTAAAATATTCGCTTTTAAAATATATGGCCTAGCCTGGATATATTTTTCTAAAAATTTTTTAGGCTCCGCTTGGGCATATTTAAAAAATTAACACGCGGGTCTCTTTTTTTAGATGAAGATTTTTTTAAATGAAGATTTATTTAATAGAAGATTTTTTTGAATAAAGATTTTTTTTTTAGATGAAAGTTTTATTTGAATGAAGATTTATTTTAGATGAAAGTTTTATATGAAAGAAGATTTTTTTGAAAATCTGCGTTATTAAAAAGCCGATTTTTAAAATGGGCTGGATTAGATTTTTAACCTCATGCAAGTTTTATGATCAAATTTTTCATGATGAAACAATTTTTTTTAGAAAAATATTTTGATCTTCTTATAAAAAAATCTTTCATTTTGTGATTTTCAAAAATTTTTGATCAAAATTTTGGACAAAAATCTTCAGAAAATCTTTGAAGATTTTTTTTTTATCAAACTCTGTTTTTCAAAGTTACATTTATTTCTTTAGTATAAATGGTACAAACCTAACCCTTTATGTTAGAACTTGGAAGTGAAAAAGGATCAATATAACATTGTAGAGGTACCAACTTCAAGGCTTGGCCTGGATTTCTAAAAAATAAATTCGGCCCTGCTGTGTTTTATATTTTTAGATCCGGCCCGTATTATTTTTTTAATTTTTTTTTAAGACACGGGGTTTAAAAATAAATACGGCTCGAAAAAAATATATCAATTCGGCATGGTATCTTAATAACTTTTAAAATTTCTTGATTTTAAAAAAAGAAGATTACCTTTTATTTATAATTAAAGAAAAGGAGTCCATTTGTTTTCATTTTTGTCGAAATTTATTCTATTTTTGTAATATTGAATGTTTGATTGACTAAAAATCAAATTATGATAGTATCTAAATTAAATTATTTAATACTTAATGAAGTAAAGTATATATATAAGGACAAATTAAAAGGATGTGGTTGGCTATTTTGTAAGTTATTTTCTAATAATTTATAAAATTTGATAATCTATATAAAAAAAATTACTTGTATGTCATATTAGTTGAATTTGGATATTATATTTGTAATTTAAATAGTAACTATTTCTTTCTATATTATAGTTTATGTAATTTTTGATTAAAAATAAAAATTATAAAATTAGTCTCAAATTAATATAATATATTTTATAAAATTGTGAGATTTTGACTAAAAATTATATAGTGGAAAAAAAAACAGATTTACCTTTCTCTCATTAATTAAGTATTTATTTAACGAGAGATAAATAGTTTTGAAATGGTAAAGTGAATGAATGTATATCATTCTATAATTTTTTTAATATATTACATTTGAAATAGGCCCGAGATTGTAAAAAATTAATTTGTTCGGCCCGGCCCAGGTTATAGGAATAAATATTTTTAAGTCCAAGGTTTATTTTAGAAAATAATTTATATGGACCAGCCTGTATAACTGGGCCGGGTTTTGATCCGGGCAAGCAAGTCTTTGATATAAGTCCTTATTTATGAATTGACTAATTTTCAAGGAATTTTGATCAATCTGAGGACTATAATAGATTCCTAATGTACTAGAAATGCAGATTTTCAATATTTGAGGAAGATTAATACATCTAAGGTTGATATTTATAAGTACATAATAAAGGGTATATCAGTAAAAAACAATTAATTTTTAAATATGCAACAGGTATAATATTTTTGGGGATTGATCAGGATATAATCGATTTTATAGACGCGTCGCAAAAAATTACGATGGAAACCCAATCAAATTTTTCATTCTATGTTTATAATTTCAATGTAACGCCTTGGAATATTGAAAAAGATGGCATCCTGTTTGGTCTTAGTAAAATATATCAATTTAAATATTATATTTTAAATTATAGTGTATGAAGAGTGTAATCTAAAAATATTCCATCGATATAATTTATTTATAAATGTTAATATTTTAAAGTGACTATCTTAAAAACAGCTACTTCTACACCCCTCCCCCTCCCCAAGCTAATGACGATATTACCTTAGGAAATTTTAATAACTATCTTACATCATATCATTCACTGTGTGTAAGCGAAAGCTCTCCAATCTAATGACATATAATATTATCTTGCCTTATGATACATTCATTTAAATAACGCTTTCGCGGCTAATTATACAAAACATGTTATATTTTTGAATTCTTCGCCCACTAATTCGCGCTAATTGTGAAATCAAGGTTAGGCATTTATAAATTAGATTTTTATGAAAACTTAGAAAAAAAATTTATTCAAAGATTCTCATTTATTTTTTAAAAAATCAAGTTTTTACATGAGCAACAAAAATGGCGTCACCAGTTGATTTTTATTTTATTCAACGACGCTTCAAATACAAATTTATTTTAATTTAGGAAACTTTAATCTAGTTGATGTTATATGTCATTGGCAACACGACAGGAAAAAATATTTTGTTTTCTTAATTCATTTCATAAATTGTGGTTCTTGAAGAGGGAAAATTTTTTTATCTTTCTTGAGTGCATATAATTTTTCTTTAAATAAATCGTAAGGTTTTCCTAAAACAATTCTATTTTTATTTTTGTTTTCTAAATCTGGCAAGATCAGATCTGAGAAATAGGGCAGGGCTCTAGTTTACAAGCTCTAAATAGAAACTAGGAATGTCAATTATTGTGAATTAAAAAAATTTTAATTTGTAGAACGTTAAAAAAAATTAAATTTATTATCAATTTTTATGTTTTATAGACCGTTCAAAAAAATCATACGATAATCTCCTCATCAAGTTTTATTGGATAGATTTGTATTGGGATTTATATGCAAAGAGATCAACCCAGAATAATGTCAAGATTGGAGCAATCAAAAATAACACAAACTACTTGGGAGATGTACATTATATGTTCCCCACGATGTGCGTAGGCGATACGTGAGTATTGACTGGTAATATTTCGGTCAATCAGTGTATTGCTAGTATATACAAATAAAATGACTCTATAGTTTATGAACATATTTTCTGAAACATACAGGATAGGTCTTTTACAGTATACTCCAATTGAAGCCGTGCGCCGGCAGTCCTTTTTTTTTAAAAATTTTGATTTTTTATTTTAAAAAATAATTTACATTTTAATGGAAAAATATTTTTATTCGCTGAAAATAATATTTACGAGAACAGGCAATCCAAAGGGGGAAATTTAACCCTTGTCTTACCCCTCCCGGTTACGCCTATTGGCATTATACGATAGAGAAAGAAATCACTTTTATGGTAAAAAATATTGAGAAAATAAAATATAAAGAAATCCGGACTACACAAATTTTTTTAATTCAACACCGTGTTCCCCAGAGTGAAAAAAATTAGTCCATCCAAGATATTTTAAATCGTCTAAAAGTAATTTGTCGAGCATGCTGTTTCAAGACAACGATTAGCGGAAGAATAGGGAACCAGTTTATTCTGAGTGTTGATTAAATTAAAAGTTATAACCAGATGGCTGGCTTTACATTGAAAGCGAAGATAAAAAAATCTAATGACATTTCAAGATATCGTAACATTAGTAATCTAATAAATAGAGCCCATAAAGAAATAAATGATATTGTAGGGATTTTAAGGATCGAAGTTAGACAATAATTAAAGATATTTATTTAAGTGGTAATAAATTCATCACAATTTATCATTATAGATCTTAGGGTCAATTTGTAGATAATTTTAAGGATAACTTTAGAGTCATTTATAATTTAAGTTTAATAGTTCTGGAAAAATTGTCTCAAATTCATAGGGTAGGTATTCAACATGATGTCATGCATTTTCGGTAAATTATATTTTTAAATTTTAAAAAACGCGCTCAAAAAATGATTTAAAGATGCAAAAATAACAAATTGTCGGAAAAAAAACATATTGAAGCTAACATATATATCTTTTGGTAAAGGTTAAATGTATATAAAGAACATTTGAATATTATTTCAACAAGAAAATAAATTAACTTTTACAATTATCGATAGTTTAAATATTTGAATTATAACCGCAAAACAATTTACAAACAAATATAAAATTATAAATAAAAGACCATAAAAATATCATGCATCGAATAAAATTTTAAAAAAATGTATGTTACATGGGGAGAGGATCAAATAACAATAATTAATATGTCAACAATTCTTAAACTATATGGGGCGAATTGATATTAAAATTGTAATATAATAATATTTCCCAATAATGGGTTATCTTTAAATATTATTTAAATTATAAAAAGCTTTAATAAACTAATTTAAAATTAATCATATAATTTCCTATTATGAATTAAAATTATAAATTACATTTTAAACTTACATTATAATACAATGAAATACTAACAATTGTTAGGGGTATAGGATCGAATTAGACAATTTTTTTAGCGCAAGAATTATACGGAAATTGTTTTCATGTCTCTAAACATCAATTTTTTTTTAATAAGGGGCTTTTCGTATTTGGTAATATACTATGCGAGTTCAGGAATAAATAGTCTATTTCCCCACCAGCTTGCACTAAGAAGATATATATTTAAGGGAAAATAAAATAATGAGCTCTATCACAATTATCAGTATATATATATATATATGTGTTAGCGTCAATGTGTTTTTCCCCGGCAATGTGTTATTTTTTCAACTTTAAATCATTTTTTGAGTGTTTTTAAAAATTTAGAACAGCACTTTTAGCATACATAACTTATGAATTGTAAATAATTTATTTTACAGATAACTTTTGAGTCATTTATAATTTATATAAAAAAAATGGAAAAATAAATTATATTGAGTTTAATAGTTCTCGGAAAAATTATCTACAATTCATAAGATAGGTATTCCAAATATGATAGAATATATTTCCGGTAAAATCAGATTTTTAAATTTTGAAAAACGCGCTCAAAAAATGATTTAAAGTAAAATTGACGCTAACATATATCTTTCGGTAAAAGTTAATTGTATATATAAAAAACATTTGAATATTATTTCAACAAGAAAATAAATTAACTTTTACAATTATCGATACTTTAAATATTTAATTTATAGCCGCAAAACTATAAACAAATAATATGCAATGTTGTGCAGATTTGATTTAAAATATTTCCAAATAACATATTTATATATTCTTATCAATTTTTACAAGTTAAATAATTTATTTATAAACGAATTAAAGAAATATGTTAAATCTGCACAACACTGTAACTATATATATAATCACCGTAATCAAGAAATGAACGTTTTCGTATAATTTTTATTTTTCCTATCAACTTTCCTATCATCTAAATGTTAATTTTTATTTTTTCTATCAACTTTCCTATCCTCTTATTGTTAAATAAATCGATGGAGACTATCTCTAATGTTAAATTTTAAGAAAATTTTTTGTATATCACGGGATTCGAACCTATAACTTAACGTTTTAAAGGCAAACGTTCTTCAACTCAGCCACCTTCGATATATGGTAAGAATGAATATTATTAAATTTAAAATAGCAAATTAAATTATATTTAGCCAATTGAAAAATAAACATTTATCTCATATTAATTTTAGCGTAGGCCTATTCAAAAACGAATTCGAATCGAATAATTTACTATTTGAATTCGTACGAATAATAAAATCTACTATTTGTATTCGATTCAAATTATTCGAATATTTCGAATTAATTTTTTTAATAAAATAAATCATACTCAAATATATTGACAAATTTTTTTATTACAAATTTGATTTTAAACAGAAAAAATTATAATAATATGTAATCAATAATCTGATAATAAATAATATATAATCAAGTTATAAACAAAATTAAAATATATATTATTAATCTAATTTAAAATTTAAGCCAATTTTTAAGGCAAAGAGTTTTTCTTATATTTTCTTCCTTATATGACATGCGGTTTTTTGACAATAAATTAGTTCCAACTGAGAAAAGCCTTTCACAAGCAGTTGATGTTCCTTGTATAGATAGATAATCCCTTGCCATTTTCGATAGTATGGGGATCCGATATGCATTTGCCTTCCACCACATTAACGGGTCAGTATCACTCTTTGCTCTTGGTTCACTCAGATAAAAATCTATTTCACACAGTTGAATATTATTTTGTTTAAAAACAATGTATAGCCTGTTTTGTTGAATTTTATCCTTATTTGTTTGACAGTTATAATTATGAGCTTATAAAATAAAATCATATTTAAATGGGGGTAAATTAAATACCTGTATATCTTTTGTAAATCTCTTTAAATTTGTCCATTAACTTGGATATATCAATATCATAATCAACAGATATTGATTTAAAATATTCTACTTTAAGCCTGGGATCTAATATTGTGGTTATTATTGCATCATCGGCAGTTAAATTATAATAGCCCAACAATTTATCACTGCTACTTTGGAACTATTGTTAAAGGATTTATGGAAACCAGGTTTTTCATTTTTTAGATGTTCAAGAATTAAAATATAATAAGGTATAACCAAATTATAAGTAGGATAATTCTCCCCACATACCATATTTGTAGTTTCATTTAAAGGCAATAGTATAGCTTTAATTTTTATAAGATCCTCCCATTCTTC
The DNA here is from genome assembly GCF_954871325.1 of Gordionus sp. m RMFG-2023. Classification (NCBI taxonomy): domain Eukaryota; kingdom Metazoa; phylum Nematomorpha; class Gordioida; order Chordodea; family Parachordodidae; genus Gordionus; species Gordionus sp. m RMFG-2023. The sequence continues at coordinate 9,298,491 of NC_088775.1, read as the reverse complement.
CTATGACAAATGTTAGATTTATTAAACAATTTATTAAATATTACGAATAATTCGTTTTATTCGAATCGAATAAATGATTATTCGTATTCAGATAAAACAAATAATTTATTATTCGTATTCGTAATTATTTGAATCGAATCGAATCGAATATTCGAATTATTTTTGAATAGGCCTATTTTAGCGTGTAAGTATTTATATTCAATTAAAGTAAAATTTATTTAATTTTTATAAAATTATTTTTATACAATTTAGATTTAACAAATAAATTTAAATTATTTACCACCCCAAAATATGGCAGTAAAATTTTTTTTTATCTTAACCACAATATGGGGGCTCTGCAAATAGTATAAAATACCTATATATCTTTCTATGCCAGAAAATTAACCTCCCTCACTATCCTAAGTACTTATTATAATTTAGATTTAACAAATAAATTTAAATTATATTTAGCCAATTGAAAAATAAACATTTTTCTCATATTACCACCCCAAAATATGCTAATATATATCTCAACAACAATATTTGAACTCTGGAAAATACAATACCAATTTATCAATATCTACCCTACATTTTTAATTACAATTTCATATATTTTACGCTAAATTTAATAAAATAAATAAATAATCACTAAAATTTGTCATTTATTTTATTTTAAAAAGTGTATTTTAAAAAAAGTTTCATCTAATAGTTTAAGATTTTATTATTCCCATCATTCTTGACGGGTTATCAACTAGTATTATAAATAAAAGACTAGGCGCGTACGCAGCGGGGGGGGGGCAGGGAGACAAATCCCCCCCCCCCTCCAAGCCAAAAAATGCAGATGCCGGATTATATTTTTCAAAAATATTATTGTTTATATTAATTTATATTTTTTAATATTTATTTATATTTGTTAATATTTATTCCTATCTCATATATATATATTTAATTATATTTATTTATCACATTCATCTACTAAGTTATTTTATCAATTAATTTCGATTTCAAGTTTTCCTTGGCGTAATTTACATATTATTTTCAAATTTTAGTGCCGTATTATTTATCTAAATTTCTAGTCAAATATTGATTATTTCTAAAACTCCTTGTCCAACAGGGAGAAAGAAATTGCAAGCTTGTCCAACGAGATCGAGTCTCCGCCATCATGCATAACACTTTTATGGAGTTAGAGGAGCCGATTATTAATGCTATTACTAAAATATCACAATGGCTTGAAAGAAATATTTCCTCAGAGCAAGAAAATTATTGGATTCATACTTATTCCAAATTTTTTTTCTCATTAGAATGTATTATTAAATTAGACAACTATTTTATGTAATAATTTTCAAAAACATGACATTGACTTGATTAAGAAGATGAGAATAGCGGAGAGCATTTTATTAAAACTCAAGGAAATTAGAGCTAATGGTGATGAAGAACATATTTTATATGTTATTGTTGAGTCAAAAGCAGAGCTATACATGTTTAATATTTGTCTCCCTCGACTTGCAGCAAGCAAGCTCATCGTCAAAACATTAATATAGGATCAATAGAAGAGTATTATAAAACAAATGCCCCCTCTCTTAGATACATTTATAACCCAAATAAATGAATGGTTTTTAATTCATCATGCAGCATTTACAAATCCGCTGATATTACTTTCACAAAAGCCTTTCCAACCTTTTTGATGATGATAGAAAAAAAATATATTTGTTAGATTTTTATCATGAAGATGTTAAAGTATCTTATGATGCCTTATTAGCTGAATAACTATGATTAAAAGATTAACTATGGTTGATACAGTCCCAAAAATACTATGGATGCTTTGCATTATTTCAAATATACATTTTAGAATATATTCCCAATGTATTAAAATTATATATATTAGCAACTCTTCCCATTGAGAGAACATTCTCTTTTTTAAGAAGAATAACAGAGCCCTGCTCAGGTACCATTTGCAGGGCACGGCCCGGATTTTTTTAAAAAAAATTTTCGGCCCGGCCCAAATTTTTTTAGAATAAATTTAATTTATTTTTGATTTTTATAGCTAAAAATGGCGATTTCAAATATTTGGTTTTAAAATATACAGCTCAGGGCCCGGGTATGTTTAAAAAAAATAAAATACGGTCCGGCCCAGGGGCCGGGCCGCAAGTCTTTGAAAAACATACCTATGAAATACAACTTCTAAAAGTAGATTGAATGATTTGGATCTTTTGAATATTCATAGGCATTTAGCGCCAAGCAAGGATTGATAATTATAAAATTAGCTCAAACATACAAAATACAATTATTCCTAAGAAACTTTTTGTGTATTAATTTATATTTCCACATTTAAATTTTTTATACTTTATATATAAATTTTAAAGGCTCAAAAAATTCAAATTTCAATTTTGGGTCATAAATTTATGCTTGATATTTTTAAATAACAATAATATTTCTTAAAAAATTTTATTCCCCCCCTCCTTGCCCCCAGACCAAATTCCTGCGTACGCGCCTGTAAAAGACCATAAAAATATAAAGTAGAATATATATAATATTACTATAGATATAAAGAATGTTAAGCTAAAATTTAATAAAAAAAGGAAAAAACAATTATGATAAAATAATTATAAAATTAGTTATAATGATATAAACTTCGACTATAATTACAGAAACAATTATAATGTTACCGGTAGAAACACACCAATATAATTGTAATAATAGTTATAGAATATAAATTCAAAACATGTATTTTATTTCACTTAATTTCGATTTATATACATAACCAAAATCATTTCTTCCAGAGTCCAATATCACGATTCTTTTTTTTTACTACTTTGTATATTTAGTTATACCATGTAGTTTTTTTTAAAATAAATTTTTCGACCAACGTTTCCATAAATTCTGACTCTGGCATCCTTCTTTTTCAGTTAAAGTACCCATTCAATTGGAATGGTCTTTGGGTCAATAGCTTCTGGGACTTTATTCTTCGATAACCGATGTATTTATTGTTCCGTCAGTTTTCCTAATGTGAAAGACGAGTGTGTAACTTGGAAAGTTTGTAGGCTCGGTATTTTCTTTTAGGTGGATTTTGACCATTTCATTATTTATCCTGTTGTTGGATATTATGGTATGACATATAATTGTTACAAGAATTTATCCATTAATTAATGTATTATCTATCAACCGAGAATATGAAATGGATATAGTTATTTATAGTAATTTCCTTGTAGAAGGTAGGTAATAGCGCCTTTTTTTGGATTATTGGTTAAAAAGAAGTTAGCATTGTAACTATGATTGGCATAATTAAATGGGTGGGAAGGCATTGCAAAAGAATATTAGAATTTGCTTCTCGTTCTATAAATTGGAAATTTATTTGAATTTATTAGTTTTTTTTTCAATAAAGAATAAAATACAGTATTACTAATTAGTGTATATTATATTTTTAGCTTCCTGAAAAAAAATCAATAGCTTATATAAAAAGTAATAGTTTATATAAAAAGTAATATTTTATTGTGTATGTTATCAAAAAAATATGTAGTCAGATTCACGCTGCCCTTAATGACGGCGGCTGATTAGATTTTACATCGCTCCGGTCGCCGATAGTTCCATCGGGGGAAAAAGTCACATTTTTGCAAACGCACACTTAGTGATATATTTTGATCGTTTGATGTTTTAAGGGTATCTAATAAGCAAGTGAGTGCCTTGTTTGAAACATGCTGCTACATTATTTCCTACAAAAAAAACGAAATAAATTAAATTTGAAGTTTAATAATTTAATGAATGTGATATTTTTCAACATAACACTTATTTAGCGCGTTAGGCCTTCTATTCCAGACCGTGTAGAATACCCCACCCTATAAATTTGAAAAAGAGTTTCTAAAAATATTACGCACATCGCCTAGGAGCAATCCATGTATTGCCTATTTAGATTAAACGCATCGTCGGTAACGAAAACATATATAATTATAAAGTTTATGCTCGTTATAAATAATAATAGAATAGTGTCATATTTCCCAAATTCTTATTTTAGGCGGATTTATACATTTTGCAGGAACTAAGGAAAAATAAAAAAAAATTTTCCCTGGCTCTAATAAAAGAACAAGTTATTCCAATTCTGTGTCTTTTATAAAATTTAGAATTTTATTATTTGTAACGCGAGCTTTATTTAATAAGGTGCCAAATTATACAAATTATCAAAACTAAACTATAAACTTTGATATTAGACGATTTTAGCGGATATGATGAGTAGAGCTTTGGATATCCTGTTCCACAAATACGATCGTGACAATTTCAGATGCGATTTAAAAGCGAATAAATGTATCGTGAAGAAAAATAAAATAACCATCGTCAATAAAAGTAAGATTTTTTTATTATAAGAATTTATCGGAGATCTGCACAAGGCTCAAGCATTATTTTTTTTACATTATATCATTTAATCAGTTAGAAAAATGTTTGGAAAATTATATAATGGAGCATTAGTGTTGCTAAACAGCCCGCTGTTTAAGATTTTAACCAAATTAATATTACCTAAGCCTGGAGATTTTGCTCATAGGGGAGCAGAAAGGTTAGACCTCTATTTGACAAATCTCGAGGCTTAAATTATATTTACCCGCAATGAAGTATTTAGTTTAGCAATACATTTATACTTATTGCCAAACAGAGTCAAAATTATTTATAATATGTGAGTTTAAGTAATCCGGGCCAGGCCGTAAATCAAAAATAACAAATTCGGAACTGGGTACGAAAATAAATTTTAAAAATTAAAACCGGCCGTGTTCGAAAATAAAAGGCTTTTAGGCCGGCTCGGGCCGGTTTCGAAAATTAAATTTTTTAAATCCTGGTTGGGGATGTAAATAAATTTTCTTCCAATCCGGGTATGGCCTAAAATTTTGACCTGTTTAATTCTCAGATAGTTAAATTATTTTTTTTTTTTGAAATAAATAAAATGAATAATAATTTATCATCACATTTATGAATAATAATTATTAAAAAAATAGTTAATTTTTTTAAATCTAACAAAAAAAATTCTCCTTTTATTTTAGTCTGAAGTTGAACCCGTTGTCATTTTTTTTTTTAAAAAGTTTTATTTCTATAAACATTTCAGCCATGAAATTATGAAAGCAATTATTAGGCTCGATTATTAAAAAATTCTGATACTTCATAGAAATGATAATCCATAAAATGTAGTGTTTTTAATTTAAAAACTCTCCAATAATAATTGTTTATTTTGGTTTTCAACTTCTATAATTTGGGTTCCACTTAAGCCGAGCCTGGCAACCTTAGTAAAATAAATTGGAAATGAACTGGGCCAAGCAAAATTAACCCAAAGGGGCCTAAAAATTTTGCCATTTTCAGACCTCTAGAAGAAACTTATTCCTCCAAATTTCAAACCTAACATTTTTTTTTGATTATTTTTTTTAAGAAATAAATATTAAAATGAAAAAATAAAATTGACGAGAAAAAAAATAGAAAGGGTAGCAATCTCCATTTGTAAGGTTTTTTCAAAGATAAATGAGAAAACGGGGTATGTTCCCGAATTGCAATTCCCATTTGTAAGGTTCATGTTTTCAAAGATAAATCAAAACCGGGTTATATTATCGATTTGCTATAAAACCGCCAAAAGGCAAAATTTGGAAAATCATTCATTACCGATTTCTTTTTTAAAATATATATAGCTTATTATTCAACCCATTCATTTAAATGAATTACAAGCAGCTCATTACATATTTCGAGATTTCGTGATAAGAACGTTGGATCCTATAACGCGAAACTTGAAAGATATACTGTTATATCAGGACGATACCCAAGATTTAACTATATTAGACTCTAACATGATAAACCTTAGGTTTTCCGCCGCCTTTAATAATGATAAGGAGTTGGTGACTGGAGATAAAACTGCCAGAGTTCTCACGAATGGCAAGGGCCGAAATAGTTCGAATATCTTGTATAAGATTTTTATCGGATTCGCAGTTTCTATCGCTATAATCACTATACCATTTTTATATAGGTAATTTCAATTATAATGTATTTTTTTTAAAATAAATAAATAAATAACGCATTATTTTTTAAAGTTTAAAAATCACACTGGAGTTAATAGCAAAATTGTAAGATCGTCTCACGATTTATGTTTTTGGTTTACCACTCTGCCTATATAAAAAAAACGACCACCTTCTATCTTTCTCATGATAAATAATATTTTAAATTTAAAATAAAAAACAATTTTAAACGAGCTTTTTAGGAAATATTATGGTAATCCTTCAATTATATTATATATAAAAAACTAGAAATATTTTATTTTCTTTAGCCATATCATAATTACAAGGAAATTAAAAATTGCGTAAGTGTTGTTTAACGGCTTAACTCAAAATTTTAGCCAGAAAAGTATTGCCTAAGCCTCGAGATTTTGATAATATATGTTGAGCATAATCTTTAGGCTTGCCTCATATTTTTCTGGAGGTAATATTGAGTTGGCCGTTTTTAAAAATAGCTCAAAACGAGACGATTTTCAACACTATATATTTCAATAAAAAAAAATGATATCACATAAATTCATACATTTAAAAACTATGTTCATCCTTTTCTTAACTGATCCCAAATATTATGATCGTAAGTGTCATTTTATTCTACATACAAGGACTATGCGTTTGCAGCTAACTGTTCATAATTTCTCATATATTTCCGATTTGATGAAGATCGAGACTACCCTTTCCGTTGCATATAAATTTTGAGGAAATTAAATCACGTTATATGAGATGTCTCACAGTACTTTTAAACATTTTTTTTTAAATCAAAATTTTATCTCGATTTTTCTAGTAACTATTCCAAACAATGTATAACTACTACTATTTGATCTTAAATATTTTTAGATCTAGCGATTTTTATTCATCTTTCTAGGGTTTTCGTAAGTCATTAAAGATCACCAAAAGAATAAACAAATTAGGAAAAATTAATTGAATCACGTCCCAATTTTTAATCTTGCCATAATCCTAAAATGATTTGAGGACATCAAATGCTTCAAATTATATACTCGTAAAAGATTGTAATTGTGTTCATTACTATAACTATAATGATCCAAAAGCTCATTTAATAAATTTAACCTTTTTATATATTATATGAATTTTTAAAAATAATGATGTACGAAGAGTGGTTGTCCTATATTGAGGCAGAGTAGTAAAATGTGACATATTTGATAGTCTAAAATGCCACATGAAATTAAAATGGCAGTCAAATTATACGTAACATATAATATATAATTATAACAAATAAAAATTTGTTTTGTGAAAAATATGGAACGTTAAACGTACCAAGGAGATACAAAAACCGGTTCAACGCAGAATCCTGGTTCATCAACATGAAGGAGATCGTGGCTAACAAGGATGAAATGGAATCCAAAAATTCTTTGTTGAATTTATCATATTATAACTCTGTATATATTTATAAATAACATGTATACCGACACCGTACAAAATCAGGCAATAATTGTATCGCTAGTATAGTTGGGTAATGGCTATATCTTTAGCCGTTTAAGCCAATTTTTAGCCGAGTTGAAAACTATCACTTTGGTCTCCGAGTTCACCTCAAAAATATAGCCGATCTAATTTGAAAGAAACTAATATAAATTAAAACGCATTAGTTCTAACGTATTTTATCCGACATGTGCCTGTAGATTGAACCGATTTAGCCGACATTTAGCCCTTACCTAACTATTGCCAGTAACCTAAAAAAAATGACTCAAAGGTTTATGGCGAAAAAATTCTGTGATATTTATAGTGATATAGATAATCTACAAATAATGGAATAGATGTTTTTGGAAAGTGAGATTTTTTTAAAATCAAAAATAAACGTATTCAACAAATGATCAGTTATATTTTCCAACTTTAAATAATTTATTTTAGCCCTTTTTTTAAAATCTGATTTTAACCGAAATATATTCAATAACTCAGGGCTCTATAAAACCATTTTCATTATTAGAATCTTGGGGGAGGCGGGGGGGGGGTGGGTATAGTTTAATTTTATGATAATTTTGGACATAATTATTTTTGGAAGCAAACATAACCCCAAAAACGATTCCTCCCCCCCCCCTCCTTCTTAAAAAAGCATTTACATTTTAATAATTAAAACAATTCAGAATATTATTTATAAAATTTATTCAAATTAATTGAGCCACTATTTAACACACATTTAATAAAAACCTAATCATAATTATTTCGTGTATCATAATTTAGGATAGGAATAACAAAATAAAAATAGATGATAATCAACTGCTTGACGTAATCTAAAAATTAGTCCCACATGTGTAACATTTTTTCTTCTTAATTAATCTCATCTTTTCACTAAAACAATTTGCTATAAACTTAAATATTTTGAAATAATATATAAAATTATGAATTTTTTCCAAAATTAAATCTAATAATTTTTTTTGCATCATGTAAGCAAATCGTACTGTTGAGTTATATATTTTTTTTATAAAATTTAAAGATTTTCAATCTAGTTGAGATAAGAATAAATTTTATAGAAGGTAAAAGGGTAATTTTCCACTTCATTGAGCCTCATGGGGATACCCTGCAAATAGTGTTGTTAAACGGCTCGTTTTGAGCCGATATTTAAAAACGGCTATCGCGATACTTCCTCAAGAAAAATATTACCCAAGCCTGAAGATTTTGCTCATAGAAGGAACAAAGGTCCAGACATATATTGCGAAATCTTGAGGCTTAGGTAATATTTTTCTGGCTAAAATATTGAGTTAGCCGTTTTTAAAAACCGGCTCAAAACTAATCGTTTAACAACACTACTGCAGAGGGTAACCTATAATTTAGAGATACTTTGTTTAAATGATGTAACATGTATATTACCTGATTACAAATATAACTATTAACATTATACCTTTCTTTTAATATATAGATTGATAAATATTAATTTTGTTTAATATGATTACTTAAATTAGTAATAGTTTTGTGATAAATACAAATTAAAGGGTATAACAATATCCTCTGGACCTCACCACTAAAGAAAATTTTTTTACGATGCAAACTTAGTGTAAACATTAGGCTTTTCTACCCCCTAGGTTCCCCTTAACATGTTGAGTCAGCGGGGAACCTTTCATTATGCCTTATACGAATGTTAATTAGGAATATTATTTATATATACGAGTTTTGAATTTTGTTTCGCGTCCTAAATAAAAAAATAATAACCCCTAATAGATAATTTCGGGGTCCAGATTATCACCAGCTAGCTTGAACGATGTGATCCATGGTAAAATTGTTAAAAAATATGGGCTATATAAAGGACAGAAGGTTTACGTTAAATATATAAGGACTAACGAAATCAAAATAACCAAAGCTCTGCTTAAGGAGATCGCTATAATAACCAAATACAGCAACGAGAATTTGATCAAATTCGTGGGGGTATGTTTTGAAATCACAGAATTAGCTATCGTCACTGAATACATGGACAAAGGAAATTTGCAGACTATTTTATTAAGCGATTTGTCATTGGACTGGGATTTAAAATTCTCGTTGATTTATGACATAATAAAGGTATACCTAACTTGCTTATTTATCAAGGGAAAATGAGTCCGCTTAGATTTAATGAGTTGCGCTACGCTGCATTAATAGTAAGTGCGATTAGCTTGAGTGATGCTAAATTAATCGCTAGCAAAATCACAAGTTGATTTATTAGCCATAATACACTTTGCTGAATAATCGCTCAGCATTTTTCAGAGACCTGCAGGCCCGGCCCGTCCCTAAGCCCGGCCCGTTCCAGTCCTATACTGGCCGGGCCGTATTTTAATTTTTTAAATATACCCGGGGCGGGCCTAAATTTTTTTTTAAATACCCGGGCCGGGCCTAAAATTGTTTTTTTTAAATTATCTGAACCCGGCCGGGCTGTATATTTTATAACCAAATATTTTAAATCACCATTATTATCTACAAAAATTATATAAAAATCCGGGCCTGACCGTGCAAATGGTACCTCTGCAGGTCTCTGGTATTTATTTCACATTGCTTGAGTAAATCGTGCTTACAATAATGCAACGTTTAAAAAGAAATAAATTAAGATAACCTTGGTAAAAAAAATATTTAAAACTATATCCAAAATCATTTTTAAAAAATTCGAAAAGTTTCAAAACTTTCGCACATTTTAAAATTTTAATGAAATCGAAGGTTAAATTTTTGAAATTTATTTTACTTAGAATTATGTTTTTGGACTGTGTATGTTTTTGTTTTTATATTTAAATAAAATGGGTTATATATTTATTTTCATTAAAGTATCAAAAGTTTGTGAATTTAATTTCTCGATATCTTGGACACAGCCAAAAATAAAAATGCGATTTTAAATCGTTTTAATGGCTATTCCTGATTATTATAATTGAAAATATTCAATAATGGTGATTCTCTAAAGCTCTTCCAATAATTCAGTCCAATTAGATTGAGCTTAAAATTTAATATTAAAAAAAAATGTTATTTAAATAGGTTAGGATGTAAATTAAATTTTACTTACTTTGAATATTTGGCTATTATAAAGTTAAATGTAAAGGTTGGGGAATGTGGCTTAGTTTAGTGAAAGTCAAAGACGAGACTGAAGAGTGGTAAGACCGATATCAAAAGACTTGCAAACCGTCATGATCAAAACAAATCCTTAAACTATTAAATATTTTATCTTAATTTTTGTTTTAGTTGTTGTTTTTAATATTTATAAGAATTTTTTTATTGACTCTAAAAAAAAAATTCTTATTTTTTATAAAATGGGGTAGAAAAAGGATATTTTTTGTTTTTTATATTAGTTTTTGTTTTTATGCTGTTTTTTTTCCCCAGCTCTACCAATAAGTGACCACTTTATGTAGGTTATGATTTGGTCAATCAATTGCATTTTGCCGGTATTTTAAATAGGAGAGCAAACCACCTTAATAAGTCAATACAAAATAATAAGGAGAAGTGGTCATTATTATTAAAAAAATATTTAAGACATTTTGTTTTTATTAATTATTTTTATTATATTACCAATAATTTACCCAGGGTATGGTTTTCATTCATAACACTGCCATAAAAGTTCATGGTCATTTGAGGTCCGATAAATGCCTTTTAGATGATAGATTTGTGCTCAAAATAACCGATTTTGGACTCCCTACAATTCATTCCTTACACAGTCAGGAGATTTTGCGAATGGACAAAGGCATGGAGATGGAATTAGAAGAAGAGAGAAACACCAACTCTCAAAGTCGTAAATACCATAAGCTTTACGAGGTCAGAAAACTATGGGTCGCTCCAGAAGTGCTAAGATCTTCCATTGATTTGTTTCACAGTTTGTTATATTAAATACCATTTATATTTATTCCAATTTTAATATTTGGTAAATGGGACACAAATTTTATTCATTCAATCATTTTGCCCTTTTAACCCAATATTTTTATTCATATATATTGTTTGTTTATACTAGAATATGTTGATTAAAATTAAAATGGACAATGTTTTTACCTTATTGTGACGCACGTCAGAGGGGAGGGAGCAAAAATGGAATCTATTAAATATTTTTTTGAAATTTGTTCTATTCGGGTAAAAGATTTATTACAAATTAAAAAATATTTTATCGTTACGCTTTTATTGGTAAACATTTTATTTTTTATTTTAAAACCGATTTTATGTTTTACCCCATTCTCCCCCTCCCTTCCATCCACTCGGGCTTTTTTTAAAGTTTAATTTCTCCACTGCCTTAGAAAAATTTTAAAATATCATTAATCCATGCCTACCATTAAAATTTTGATAAGCTTATTAAAAAAAATTTTTTTTTTAAAAAAAAAAATTTTGTTAAAAGGTTTACCAAAGGCTGATGTTTATAGCTTCGCCATAATACTCCAAGAAATTATTTTAAGGAAACCGCCGTATTCTATCAATAGAAAAGAAATAGATAAAGCCGCCAATATAACGGATATAATTACGAAGGTAAAAGCAAGTTTAATTCCGCCTTTCAGACCCATAGTAGCGAGTCATGATTGTCCGGAAGAAGTTAGGGAATTGTTGAAAATGTGTTGGAGTGAAGATCCGGAAAGCCGACCCAATTTTAATTACATACTTTCCGCCTTTAAAAGATGCCTCAAAAAGAATAATATGGGGGAGAACTTCGTGGACAATATAATGATCAGGATGGAGAGATACGCGGAAAATCTGGACGTGATACTTAAAAGAAGAAATCAGCATTTGAACGAGGCTCAGGAAAAATCTCAAAAGTTGTTGTACAAGATTTTGCCCAAGTTATCGTTTAATTTTTTTTTTAATTGCATGATATATTAAGTTTGCAGTTTTTAAAGAGGGCGGCGGCTCTTTAAGAAATATAATTCCAGAATGTTCTAGAGAAAAGCTCTAATAAAAAGTTGAAATTAAAATGTATAGATTTTTAATAATATTTAGCTAAATCCGTCATATTTTATTTATAGACCCATAGCGGAAAATTTAATTTCCGGAAGGACGATAGATTCTGAAGCGTTTGATTGCGTTACCATATATTTTAATGATATAGTGAAATTTACTGATTTATGTTCCAAATTATCACCTATAGAGGTTTAAAGCAAAAATAATTAAATTTATATTATAAGCTATTTTTAGAAAACATCGTGTCTCTTTTTTTTTCAAAGTCGTAGGATGACATGTAACACTCAACTAAACTGACGGTTTATTCGTTAAAATGCTCTTTGAATAAAAAATCAGCTAGTCACATGCTATTTTGATTTCCCATATATTTTTGAAAAAAAATGAAAATGGGAAACCAAAATGGCGTAACACCAGCTGATTCTTTGATTCATATTTAAATAAATAAATCATCAGTCTAGGTATTACTATATGTCATTAAAAAATCACTATTCTGAAAGAGGACAATATATGAAAACACAAGCTTTATAAAAACTTAACTTACTCCATTTCTTGTTAATCTGTAAAAACAACATCGTTATGTTTACTTAATCTTTTTAAAATAACGCCGTTATGTCAAAGCCTTAAGATTATGTTGATAGATTTCCAAACCTCTCTGCCATCTATGAGCAAAATCTCCAGGCTTGAGTGATATTTTTTTGGCTAAAATATTGGGTTAGTCGTTTTTATAAAGCGTTTAGCAACAATAATTTCAAATTTAAACCTACCTATTAGTCCTTTCTTTAAATTATATTTGTAATAATCAAAATTTTAAGATCATAACTTTGCTAAACAATCTTTACACGATGTTTGACAAGTTGATAGAGCCAATGGATGTTTATAAAGTAAAACACTATCATTATTTTTTGTTGTTAAACAGTTATGCATAATTGGAGGTCCGTAGGCCCGACCCGTACCCGAACCTAACTTTGCCGGACTGGGTCAGGCTTAAATTTTGAAATAAACCTGATATATACTTTTTTTAAATTTGTAAGAAGGAAAAGGGTCAATATTTTTTAGAAAAAAACTCGATTATTTAGTGAAAAAATTTAAAAATATATTGAAAAATCGGGCCGTAAAATTAGGCCCGACATAGGTCACTAATAACTTCAATATCATGTAAGATATACATTATCTTTGAATAAATTCTTGATATTATTTTAAATATATAATACATATAAAATGATAGATTGAAACAATCGGAGATGCTTACATGATTGCCTCAGGTGTTCCCATTAGGAATAAAGATAATCATGCCAATGAAATATGTAAAATGGCATTCAAAATTTTAGACTTGGTGCGGGAATTTAAAATTAATCCAAATGGATCTGACACTAAAGAGAATCACATTGAGATTCGAATAGGTGTACATTCGGGTATTGTTTATATAATACTAAATTAATTTTATTTAAATATTATAGCTCAATATTTTAAAATAAAATCATTATTATTTTCAAATAATTTTTTAAAAAAAATAAATATATATAAAATGAATAATTAATTTTAACCTCCGCCTCGCCTCTATCACAAATAAGGTCCTTGCGCAGCTGGTGTTGTAGGAACAAAAATGCCTCGATATTGTTTATTTGGTGAGAGTGTCAGAATAGCTTCATTGATGGAATCAACGGGAAAAGGTTTATTTGTACTTTGTTAGAAATACACACTGGAAGATTTTCCAGAACAAAAATACCCCTGGAACAACCAGACAAAATTATCTTTAAATTAAAATAAAATGGGGGTACATAATGGTGCGAGATGTATGGAAATGTGAGGGTTTTAGAAAATCTGGGATTGGAGCATATTTTTAAAAAATAATTTATAGTAATAACGCCTTTTTTTTCCTTCAATATTTTAAGGTATGATTATGCCGGAATAGTATTCTGGTTGTATAAAGTACCTACCCTTGTGAATTTCTGACAATTTTGCTGTAATACTCTTGATACTTTTAATTTATGTATATTTATATTTTACAAAAATTAACTGAAATTGTCTGGAATGCTCTGGCATAGCCTAATAATCTTTTATATTTTTTTATACAAACATGTCCATGTCTTTTTTTTGTTTAATCTTAAAAATTATTATAATTACTAAAAAAAATACACCCTTTTTTGGTATATTTCGGTCCATAGGTAATTTTTCCAGTGTCATTTTTTCCGGGGGTATTTGCCTGATGTCTTTTGACCAGACTTTTGTTTGGGACATTTATGGCCGATTACCACACTTGAGTTAGTATGAATGGAGCACATACTGAAAAATACATATTGATAAACAACGACTTAAATTTTATAATGCATGCCAAGGTCGGTTATGAATAATTGAAAATACATGGTAATTATGACAGAAAAATTATTATTTAATTATCCCATGTTATTTTATTTATTATCTCATAAATATCAAATGAAATCCTAAACCCTGTTCTATCATCCGTGTGAATTTGTTGCTATAAAAATTGTAACTATATTTTTAGTTTCAATATTTATCAAAGTAAGGGACTAGGGACAAGTCGGGCAGAGGTATGCAAGGCCATTCATGTCAATCTAATCATTATTTATAAGTAATTTATATGGTGCTAACTTATACCCAAGAAAAGGGTTGAATTAAATTATGATGCAAATAAAATTAGATTAGCAATTTAATTATAACGAATCTAAAGTAAGGGTTTTTGATTAAATACATTTCATTTTGTTATTTATTCTGTCTATTATCTAAGTATCCGCCAATAATTTTATTTATACACAGATATTACATTAGTCATTATAAAGAAACAAATGAAAATAAGTTAAAATATTAGTTACAGCTAATAGAAAGTAGTTATATATTTACACTTGATAATTTTAAATAAATTATTAGGTAAATAAGTTAGCTACAAATAAAGTCATATATCAGTATTTTTTGTTAATAGGGGAGATTTGGTATGACTGCTCATGATTTTGCTTTTTCCAAAATTAGGGATTAATTTGAGTTCAAATTTAATATCAATGTATAGCCAATTCTTAATCTTTATAATAACTTTAAATCAAAGCTCTATCTATAATCATTTTTGAGGTAGGTGAGGTTATGTGAAAGTTGTTTTTCTGGCTAGACAATACATGGCATGCTTTATCTGGCCATATAACTGGTCATAATATATTCTTTAATATATTTATTATAAATATGAAATATTACAATATAAAATATACTTGTAATAGGACCTATGTTAATTTTTTTCCATTTTTTAAGTATTTACATCCCATAGGGTTAGGGTTGGGATTAGATGATTTGTTTTTAAACATTTCCTTTTATTGTTTGACTTACTGTAATTATATATAATTACAGCAAGTTAAACAATTTTTTAAGAAGTTATTAAAAATATACACATTTTGACCAATTTAGACAGATTCGTTCAATGGATAAAAAAGTTAAAAGGTGGTGACTTACAAAATTCTGTCTAATTTTCCCTGGTTTCCCTATATTTCCTTAAGGAATTCTCACATGTGAAGCCTATCCTTTTTATATATTTTTGCAAAAAAGTTACATCTATAAAAAATTGGCCGGCCCAATATAATTCCCAACCAAATTACTTAAAAACATAATCTCACTAACTCAAACCTCTTCTTTCCCTGCTCAGAAATCTATACTAAAATTAATTTATCACAACATTTAACTCTTTAATTATCTATCTTGAATTTCAAACCACCGAAATCCTTAAGGAAATAATTAAAATTAATTAGAAAATGTTAGAAACTTTAATTTCTTTATTAGATACCCTAAACCACCTTCTAAAAATTGAGAGTTGAAGGCCCATTTTTTACATTCACTCCCAAGGCTTTATTATTTATTCGCTACGATATCAAAACATTTTCAGCTATTCTTACATGATTTTATCCAACAAAAATTTATTTATATAGCTATTTTTGTTAAAAGGAAGTACATATTCCGTTAATGCCAAGGTTGGCAAGTCGGTCAATTGACTTGTCAAATTCAGACAAATAACCGGTCAAATTCAGTTAATTGACAGGAGCAGTATTTGATTTGGTCAAATACGGTCAAATACTCTAAAAAAATCTAAAGAAAAAAAAATTTAAAATATGTTTAAAAAAGGAAAAAACGATATAATACATGTGATCACAATGTTGCTTATTTTTTGGGTTCCCAATATCAAGAGGAGCATCTCACTAGTAGTGAATTCTATATGATATAATCCAAGAATTAGCCAATTTACAAGGTGGTGATGACCAAAATATTTTAAGTGACCTAATTAATTTCAGAAGCAAATGCAGCATGTTTAATAACAAATTATGTGGAAAACAGTAATTTCCATAAGAAACAATCAATTCCAACATCAAGTTAATATATTAAACTTTTACCAACCATGACCCTTAAGAGAATAACAATTCCTAGTTCTAATTCTTCTTTAGAAAGAAATAGGTCGATTTGGATTAACATTCTTATGAAAATAGAAATCGAAAGATCTCTACATCAGAAAAATTGATTAAAAAATATTAAAGAAAATTATCATTGAATATGAATCAGAACAAGACTCTGTTACAGAGAGCTAAACGTCAGTTATTGAATGACAATGAATTTAAAAAATTAATATTATAGATTCATTTTAATTATATTCATAATAATGTTAATATTGACTTAGAAAAACATATATTTAAATTTGACCATATTTGACCTTTCAAATATCGGTCAATTGACCGAAACGTATTTGACGGCTCAAATGCACAACCCTGGCTAATGCTAAATAAAATTCTGGTCAATAATATTTTTTAAATGGATCTATCTTGGTTATTATAAATGTATAAAATTGTATAAACTAATCAAATTATAGTTCGTTGTTTATCAAGTTGCATTATTTAGTTGGCGTGTTTATACTATCTACTTGTATATGTAGGTCGATTCAGGTAACTTTTAGCACCAGCCTTTGAGTAGTTATAAATAATTCTGTATCTGATCGAAAATTTTTAATTTATTATAACAATACTAAGCTATGAAAATTCAAATATCGGAGATGACAAAGACAGTTTTGGAAAATTTCCCGGGTTACATATTTATCGAAAACACTTTGTGGAACGAGGAAAAATTAGTAAAATAGTTTCGTTAAAAGTTACTTTTAGAAAATAATAATAAACAGTTATGTTACAATTTTCAAATAGCTAATTAGAAAAGTTACATTTCTTCACACTTTGAATCATATTTATCAAATGCAAATTTTTTAATATAAATTATATTGTTAGAAATTCTTCTAAAAAATTTGATGCATTGCGAATGATAAAATTTAACTAAGAAAAAAATAAGATAATACATAAAATATGAATAGATTGAGCCAAGACTAACTATAACGCAAATGTCAGATAAGAAACTCAAACTTTTATTTATAATTTAGCATGGTTTTCTTAAGACACATTATTAAATTTCGAAAAAAAATTTATAGATAACCTTCCATGTAAGACAATTAATTTATAAGATGCAAGTGTATTGAATTATAGTAGAGCCTGTCCTGGGTCACTTCTTTTACGCGTCGCCTCAAAATTTAACAATATTTTATATAACAAATAGAGGCGGCGTTTTAGGCCCGATCTTCCTATTTTAATTAAAATTTAGCATGGTTTTTTTTGGACAAGTTATTAAATGCAAAAGAAAACTTATATAGATAAGCTTTCATAAATTGGTGAATGATTTAGAATTCTTTTACAAAACACTCGAGATCTTTGATATATTATGAGATATACAACAGCCGCTTTAAAACGCTACGCTTAAATTAATTTTTCAGAATAATAAGCTGTTTTAAACGCTACATTATTCTAGAATGTACACATTTTCAATAAGCAATCTTAAATTATGTCTTATAAAAATCACTCGTGAAGGTTTCCTTTTATGTTTGGTTTTATTAAAAATTAAGATTATATCATTTGTTAATAGCCTATTAAATTGATAAATATTTATTAGGCCACTTAAAATTATTTTGGTGCCATTTATAAAATCTACAGAACTTTATATATATTTTAAAAAACAAATCAGCGTGTTAAATGATGGGGTGGGGGGGGGGACTGTTTGCGTTTTAAGCGCAGCGTAAAAGAGGTAACCCAGAACGGTCTCTGAGAGGCATTTAGGCTGCATTCAGTGGAGACAGTTCCGTTTTTTACATCCGTTCCGTAAATGTAAAAAAAGAGAACTATTTTTAAAGTTAGAGAAATTAATAAAATTTAAGTAATTTTAGCTTAACGTTGATAAAGTTGTAAGATTTTTACAAAAAGTAAGCAATATTAATGTATATTTTTCAAATTATGCTAAGAAATGGGCAGTTATATTAATCAAAATGGGAAGTATTTAGATTAAATGGGAAGTATAAATAATTTAGTAAAAATTATCTATCTCAAAATTTACAAAACTTTAAAAATAATTTAATGGAAGATTTTGAATGTTTCATAATTTTATAAAGTTATGATGGTTTTGAAATTTTGAGGTTTCTTTAAATGTATTTGGTCATAGCCTCATATAATATATTTTTTTATATGTGCCCTTCTGTGCATTGCAAGTCTTCTCCCAGGGGATTAATAGGGGAGAAATTCAATCAATTTGTTGCAAAAAGGAAGGGGGGGGTCAAGAAGTCTCAAATTATTGGGAGGTCCCCAAATTTATTGTATTTTTTGCAGGGAATAGGGTGAGGTAAAATATTTACGTTTCTTACCTGTCTCTCCTCACTAACCCTGAATATAATCTATAGTTTATATATATAATTTTAATAGATTTATGAGAAAAAACCATAGATTATTGAATGTTATTAATGATATAATATAATATTATATAATTTTATTAATATAGGAAGATCGAAATTTTAAGACATATTGGTTGGAAAGGGATGATAGCGATATACCAACTACTTCAAATTATGATAATGATATCAATTAGAAAATTTCAATGCTATTACCTATTTTTTTTTTATAATATTCAATTTATCTTAATGTTTGATGTTAATGCACATGTATTACGATATTATTATATTTTATCAATAATTTATTATAATTTTAAAAATATTTATATAAAAATCACCACAAATTGAAAATATTCAAATGTAATTTAAATTAAGATGTTTCCTTAAAAAAATGAGCTTATTTTAATAAAAAATTAATATATTCGTATTAAATGAATAATAAGATGGGTATAATTATTCGTTGAATATTTTTGTAAATATACGTTTGTAGTTTGCACTTGTTATGTTTTAGTAAGTTTTAATTCACAATTTGAGGCATCTTTCTTTCTTTCTTTCTGTAATTTTCAACGGCAAATTGAATATTTTTAAAAACAATTATTAGACTAAAGATATGACTACAGGTCATTTTTGTTAATTCTGAAATGACACTAAAGGAAAGTAAGTATTTTCGTTTTTTTTTTGTATTCATAAAGGATTGGCCCCATAATCTCATTTTTAAAAAAAATAATAACTCTCCCATGAGTATATTTTTTTTCACCTTCATAAATTATATATATTGAAAAATTTTAAGTTGCTTATGTTTATTGAATTAAAGAGGTATGGTATAAACTTATGTAGAATGTGTAAAAAATTACCTTAATAACACCATGTTAGATATAGATCATGAATATGAATAATATAATTAAACTAATGTTGTAAAGGAACGCGTTTGGAACGAAGTTCGTATTTTTGAAAAAAAATTATGAACGGTGGTGTTCCTTTTATTTTTGATGAACTTTGAACATGAACGCGTTTCTTTTTTATATAATAAACGCGTTCGTTCTTCTTATTTTTATTCATTTGAAAATAAAAAAATATTAATTTACTATTAAATTTTTTAAGAAAATAGGGTTATCACATTTGAATTTTTTAACTAGCTACTATTTTTGTCCTATGGCATAGTTTATTCATTTAAATATTATTTATAGATTAGCGTATACATGGATGTTGTCATTTCATTGTCATCAACTGATTCTGAAAATTCAGAATCATATGAATTAACATTACCATATGGCCAAAATATAATAAATACTTTACAGTAACATTCTATATTCATTAAACTAATACCATCCTTACCATATGTAAAATGTGTCCATAAAGGATAAATCTTAAAGTTCTTATTTAAGGAGTACTTGTTTGTAATATTGATTATTTTATATAATATAACTATAAGTATCCTGTTAATAATTGATACATAAAGGATAAATCTTAAAGTTCTTATTTAAGGAGTACTTGTTTGTAATATTGATTATTTTATATAATATAACTATAAGTATCCTGTTAATAATTGATACATAAAGTAAAAATCATCTAGTTATATTATATAAAATAATCTATTATATAAATAGATATAAAATAATTAATATCTTTTAGAATTTATTTACATTTGGTGATTATTTAATATTTCGCTATTATTTTTAAGTTTTTATCAAGGGTTTCATATTTTAATAGTTGAACACTAATTAAAATATTATGAATTTATATATATTAATATGTAAAAGTTTTTATACATTAAAAATTAATATAAAAAGTTTTAATAAATAAAAATAATTTTTTATTATCTAAAAACTATTAATTTTAAACATGACTAATATATTTTATTAAAAAATATTATGTATTTATTTATATTAAATTAAATTTTTTTTAAAATAATTTATTCATAAAGTTTTTAACGAACGTAATGGCGTTGCTATTTGTGGAGGTTAACATGAATGTGAACGCGTTAGATTTTTGTCACTGAACGTTGAATGAGAACGTGTTCGATTTTTAAAGAAATGTTCACAGCACTAAGTGAAACGATATGGCATGATGCATGACTACATTAAACAAAAATTAGCTTCTCAGTTCTGTAGAACTTATAAGATAGATCATAATCTACTGAAATTATAATCTTATACTTCCATGATTAAGTATCAGGAATAGTATCTACCCTCATATATCAATAATGAAAAAGCATAATGTCTTGTGTTAATTTTAAAAATTTAAATTCTTCCAAGTTTGAAAAGAAACATAATATGAGTTTATATATAAATAAAGATTAAAACATAACTAAGGAGCAACAATCTTACAATAATAATTTTACCCCAATTCTATACGTTTTTAATTTAAGAAATTTTCATAACGCCAAGACCTATTTGAAAAACACGTATTTTTATTTTTATTATAATAAGTTTTATTTTTATCTATATAAATCAGAGACCTGCAGGCTTGGTCCTAAACCAGGGTCAGGTACATTGGCTGAGCCGTTTAATTTTTTAAATAAACCCGGGCCAGGCCTAAAATTTTTTTAAATACCCGGGCCGAGCCATGTATTTTAAATCGCCTATTAGCTATAAAAATCAATATTAAAAAATATATTATTAGACTGAGCCTAAAAATTTTTTCTAAAAAAAATCTGGGCCAGCCGGGCCGAAAATTTTCGCTGTGCAAATGGTACCTCTGCAGGTCTCTGATATAAATAAAATAATTTTTTATTAATATTTAAAAAAAATAAGTGGTATCATGTCATGTGCATACCACCACCCACCAGCCATATCAGGAGCATTGAAATTTTAAATAAATTTTGATAAAGATATTGCATTGATTAAACCTCCATCTTATTAAATCTGTTTTAATCGTCAAAATTAGTAAATTTATAGCTTTAAAAACATAAAATCTTATTTTTATAAAATTTTAACACTGATTAAATTTAAAAAATAAATTTCATATTTGATTAACCCCTATTTTTAAATATAAATTTCATATAACTTGTAGTATACTAAATTGAAATGATTAAAAAAATATTTTAATTATAATATTTTTTAATAGAGATGTTCTAAGCATTAAGTTTAAAATTTAATATTTTTTAAGTGGCTTCCAATTCAGATTATCAAAGGGTTAACTAGTAATAGATAAGTTAGAGAAGAGGTTCACTAACATTTCACATCTTATTGTTTTAATGCAGAGAAGTAGCTAGGAATTTACTTTGGTGGATGACAGTCTTTTTAAAAATATTCTATATAAATATTAATTTATTTATGCACAGATTCTGTTATAAAATAATTAAATTTATATGAACCAGCGGTTCACTGTTTTTGAATCGGGTAAAATGGCTAAAATTTATTTTACGGCTAGGTCAGGCTTTTTCTATATGCTCCCATTTAATGGTTCGTCATGGGTTTTTTGAAATTTAGTGAGTCTAAATAATTATGGCTATATCCTTTTTATTTTTAGAATGTTTGCCAAATATGAGAAGCGAATGTTTAATTCGTATCCATCATACGATTTTTCAACTGGTTATATTTAATATCATTTAAATTTATTTCAAAATATCTTGGCCTGGCCTGATTTGTAATCATACCAATTTCTGAGATGACAATTTTATAGTTGGTTTCGGCCTGCAGATCTTTTTTTTAAAAAGCAAAGATTAATCTTTTCCGGGAAAATAAATTTATATAAATCCCCATGATTATGACATGTTATTCATTTTTTAAAAAAACTCAAAAAATTTTTTAAATTTAGTTTAAAAAATATATATTTAATTTTCTAACTTTATAAAAGCAAAAAATGAATTTTTTGTCTCAAATTTTTATTAATACTTATTAAAATTATTCTTACATTTAAAATGAAAATTATTCAAAAATATTGATTTATTTTGAAAATAAATTTAGTAAGTATTTTAATTGTAGAATTTATTTTAAATCTTAACATGACAAAATTATAAATAATTGAACAATAAATAAAAAAAGGGCTCGTCCGGGATTTGAACCCGGGACCTCTCGCACCCAAAGCGAGAATCATACCCCTAGACCAACGAGCCAGTTGTTTGATTTGCCATTTTTACTAATTTTATATTATTAGATGATATTTCTAGAATAAGACAATGATCATAAAATTTATATAAAAAACCGTAATTAAACTTAGTTTTATGAAAAATCAGCGATTTATATGCTACAAAAAGGCTCTTATATCTTTAAAGGTTTAATTTAACTCAGAATCTTTAGCTTTATGAATTTAAAAAATGAACATCATGAAAACATTTTTAACATTTACTATAAATGGTTAAGTTAATAAAGGTTCTAAACTAACCTTTTTATTTGAAATTGAATAAGTTATAGTTTAAATTCATGATTGACATTTTACGACACCCACGTTTTAGAAGGAAATTGTATCGTTATCTAGGTACTTTATTAATTAGGAGCATTATTTAATTAAATTTACTAGTAAAAAAAATTCATTATTATAAGTCATTATATCATTTTTTAAGATTTTTAATATAAAATAAAATGTCTAATTTTGGTGGTACTTGAGTTTTGCTGAAATCATTTAACAGCTATATGAATGCTAGAAATATTTTTGTCGATTTATCAAAAATTTTAAAAAATTATTGTAAAAATAAAATTAGTTAAATCAAAATGTCATTATATAAATTATAGGATTTTGTAACTTTTCTTTATTAGCCTATAGACGTTTAATTGTGCATACAAGTACATGCGGCTTGCTCACAAACATGTAGAAGGGCTCCTCATTCTTATTTTTTCATCCAAAGTAATTAAATTCCAGTTAGATGAAAATGAGGAATACCTAGCGTAGCTTTTTTAGCCTTCAATATCAGAGAGTTTAAGCGCCTTAAATCATTTTTGAAATTCTTGTAACCAAATTTTGTATTATTGCATAAAACAAATAAAAAGGTAAAGAATGTTTATTAGATATAAATTCCTAAATTATATAAGTAAATTCTAATATCAATTTCGATGATATAAATATTACTTGTGATTTTTAACATGTTATATCATAATCTTAACTAATTGACTATTTTTATTTTATCATAAAGAAATTAAAAAAATTAAAATATGTGTAAATTTTTAATATTAGTTTCGTTTTACATTTAGAATATTAAATATTTGAATAGAATCAGCTGCTATTTTTCTACTATGTCAAAAATTGAAATAGAAAATAAAATTTCATGTCTAGCAAGTGGTGATTAAAGTGGAATTTGTTTTAATTTAGATTTGGCCTATCTAAGTTTTTATTTTTCGCTATTTTAAATTTTGATTTAAATCATTGATTATTTTTTAAAAATTGGGGTGATTTACATCAAATCCTTAGTTTAATATTATTACTATTAGTTCAAAATATAAGATTATAAAAATGAAAATTAACTGTTCAGTTTTCTGGATTGCTAAAAATTTTAGAATTTATTCAATTGAACAATTATTTTCTTAAGTAGGTTACTTGGTAACTAAGAAAGAGAAATAGATTACCAAACAACACAAAGGAATATTTATTGGAGAAAATTTTCAATCAAATCTTAATGAAGATAAAAATAATATTGTTACAGTTGTATATTATATTTATAATATTTTATTATTAATATTTGCAAATAAATTAAATTTTTTAATTTTATATAATAATATATTGTTTTATAAAGATATTCAAAACAATTTTTATAATCAGTTTTACAGCTTGTTTCATTCTTAAACAGGGCCAAATTGTTGCCTACCTTGACTAAGATAAAATATAACTTTTTTTGATGAAGTGTGATAAGTTTGCAGTGTTGACAGAATTGCAGGAAGATAAAAGTAATGGAATATAATCTAAATTGTAAATAATTAAATTTTTATAAATATAGGAATAGGAGAGAGGGGGGCAAGCAATAAGTGATAGAATGTTTGGTGCTAGTTAATATTTTTTGAAAAATATTCCTAAGCTGGGCCATTTTTTTTTTACAAATCTGGGCTGGAAAATTGGTACTTCTGCAGGACACTGATATATATTATAATCTAAAATTTAAATATCAATAGATTTGTAGGATGAGAATATTTGTAAATTTATATGAATCAATTTTGAAATAATATGGCAACTCTCGATTATTTGGTCTAATAACTTAGAAAATGTCAAGTCTTTTCTAAAGATGAATGAAAGAGAGGTATGGCTCAGAAAAGATTAGAATAAAAGAGAAGTAATATGTAAAATTTTAAATCTAATATGCTTATAATTTTATATATTTTAAAGGAAATAATATTTTTCATTAAGATTTAAATATTTGGAAAATCTTCAAGAATTTTTGAAATAAAAATTGAGTTTAAAAAGAGACACTATATGGCTAAAGATGCTGTACATAATCTTTGTAATCTATCACAATATTTTCATATAAACTCCTAAATTTTAGAAAAATTTAAAATTATTGAATATAATGATCATTTATATTGAAACTTTATTAAAAATTAAAGAAATAAACAAGCTATTTATATACAATCATAGTAACAAAACATATTTATAAACATAATTGTAGAATACATATCTTCAAAAAAAATTGTTATTTTTCCTTAATAGAATCTTCTTCATCACATCCTCTTATATACATAACATTATTACACCTAAAAACATTGAATTATAATTTATAAATATTATTACCTAATTAAAACTTCACCCAAGTTTCCACTTAGTAGACCATCAATATATTCTTCGGTATTAGCCAACTTGTAAAAAGATAAAATAAGTTGGAAAATTAATAAAACCTGTAAATTCATGTAACCATCAAGAGATACTAAAAAACCTTTATATTCCATACCCCATTTTAATTTAGCTATAACTTTTTTGCCAGTCAAACTATTTAAAAAAGGTTTAGGGTTAAGAGGTAGCTAAAAGATATATAAGATCATTAAAATAGAATTAAATTTACCGTTGATGACATTTTTTTACAAGTCTACTAGATAAGCTAAGGTAATCGCAAAATGTAAAATGTCACGTGACTGTTTTGAATGAAGGGTTAATTTATATTTGACATGTCTCCATTGCTTATCTCATAAGGGGAATCACATAAAATGGAAATGTTGCAAAATATAGTGATTAAATTAAGGGATAAATAGGAAATAAATTTAAAAATAGGACGTTTAGTGGGCTTATTAAATCGATATACCTTTAAAGGAGGGGTATTTACCACAGTATTAGTTCGCAGGATGCCATTCTAATGGAGAGGCGAAATTGAAAATGAATTAAATATATGTTAACATGATAGAATTATTTGCCCTTTGGGCAGCATAAATTTAATTAGGGGGGGGGGGAATTAACATATTTTATTAGGTGAAAGGAGAAAGTGTCATTGATGAAATTAATTATTTATGGTGGTATCATTTAGGTCAAAGATATGAAATAAATATAAATATTTCTGAAGAAAACAAGAAATAACAAATTATAATTTTGTGTTTTGGATTAAATTTTATTTCTACTTTTAAAAAATCAAATAATAATAATCATATGTATAATAATCAACTGGTATATATACTAAAACATTTCAAACAACTGGTATATGCAACAAAACATTTAAATTAATACTCAATAAATTATTTCACAAATTTGAATAAACAACACAATATGTAACAAAACATTTAAATTAATGCTCAATAAATTATTTCACAAATTTGAATAAACAACACAATTAACATTCCCCTCCTCGACAAAGCATCAAGTTGCTGCTCGGTGGGCGCATAAGTCTGTCTCAGTCGCGTGAGTCCATACGTTTTCGTAGGTTTGTTAAAATTGTTGTACGTTATCATTATCATAAGGAATAATTGATCAAATTTGAATATATGGAATATGGAATAAAATTTTAAATTTGGAAAAAAGAATTTGGAATAAAAATTTTGGAGTATGGAATGCTAAATATGTAGATATCCGTAAGAATGATAAATCAAAAAAGATTATATAAAATTTCGCGTTTTTTTTTTAAATTTTGCGTTTTATTTTGATAATTTAAGTAGCGTTTTAATATTTTAATTGTAGCGTTTTAATATTTTATTTTAATAATTTAAGTTGCGTTTTAATATTTAATTTATTTTTTTTATATTCAATCTCCGAGGTTTAAATATGCAAATAAAATATTATTTACATTTGCCTCTCTTTAAATAAAAAATTTAATTTCACACCACATTATTTAAATACTTATCTAAAATGAAGATGTTACATAACTTGTCTTCAAAAGCTTTATTTCAAAAACATTTTTATCATATTAAGTATTACTTATTAGAGTTATTTAAATCAATCATTGACGTACGCAGCGGGGGAGGGGGCAGGGGGATAACCCCCCCCCCCCAAAAGCCAAAAAATGCAGATGCCGGATATATTTTTCAAAAATATTTTTGTTTAGAGTGTTGTCCAGATTTAATTTAAAACATTTCCATATTTTATAATTCGTTTGTAAATAAAAATTTTAACTTGTAAAAATTGTTAAGAATATATAAATATGTTATTTTAACAACTTTTTATAAGTCAAATAATTTTATTTTCAAATAAATTAATAAATATGGAAATGTTTTGAATTAAATTTACACTATACTATATTAATTTATATTTGTTAATATTTATTCCTATCTCATATTAAATATATATTTAATTACATCTATTATCACATTCATCACTAAGTTAATCAATTAATTTAAAATTCAAGTTTTCCAGCGTAATATTAACTTATTATTTTCAAATTTTTAGTGGCATAATATTTATCTACCATATATAAATTTCTAGTCAAATAATAATTATTCTGAAATTGTCCAACAGGGAGAAAGAAATTGCAACCTTGTCCTACGAGATAGAGTCTCCGCCATCAAGCAGTAACAGCTATTATGGAGTTAGAAGAGCCGATTATTTGCTATTACAGACATATCACAATGGCCTGAAAGGAATTTTTCCTTAGAAGCAGGAAAATTATTGGATTTAATGCTTATTCCAAAAAATTTTTCTCATTAGAATGTACAATTATTTTATGGATGACATTTCAAAAACATGATGACTTGATTAAGAAGATGAGAATAGCGGAGAGCATTTTATTAAAATTGAAGGAAATTAGGGCTAATGTTTATGAATAATTTCATATTTTATATGTTATTGTTAAGTCAAAAGCAGAGCTATACGTGTTTAATATTTGTCTCACTCGACTTGCAGCAAGGCAAGCTCATAGTTAAAACATTAATATAGGATCAGTAGATGAGTATATCTTAGATACAAATTTATAAACCAAATAAATGAATGGTTTTTAATTCATTATGCAGCACTTACCAATCTGCAAATATTATTTCCATAAAAGCCTTCCCAACTTTTTTCAGATGGTGATAGAAAAAAAAATATTTGTTGGATTTTTATCATGAAGATGTTAAAGTATCTTATGATGCCTTATTAGCTGAATAACTATGTTTATAAGATTAACTATGGTTGATACAGTCCCAAAAAATGCTATGGATGCTCTGCATTATTTTAAACACATTTTAGATTATATTCCTAATGTATTAAAAGAGTTTATATTTATATTAGCAACTCTTCCCAATAATTAACTAATGAGAGAACATTCTCTTTTTTAAGAAGAATAACAGAGCCCTGCAGAGGTACCATTTGCAGGGCACGACCCGGATTATTTTAAAGATTTTTACGGCTAAGCTCAATTTTCAGGCCAGGCCCGGTCTTTTTTAAAATAAAATTTTCAGGCCCGACGCGGATTTTTTTAAAATAAATTTTATTTATTTTTGATTTTTATAGCTAATAATAACGATTTCAAATATCGGCTGTTTTAAAATATACAATCCGGCCCGGATATTTTTTAAAAAAAATTTCCCGGCCTAGATGTTTTTTTTTAAAATTCAGGCTCAGCCCTGGTGTTTTTTTTTAAAATTTCGGGCCCGGCCATACGGTTCGGCCCGGGGGCCGGGCCTGCAGGTCTCTGAAAAACATACCAAGAAGTACAACTTTTGAAAGTAGATTGAAAGGTTTGGATCTTTTGAATATTCATAGGCATTTGACAACAAGCAAGGATGAGATAATTGAAAAATTAACTTAATCCCAACGAAGATTGGATTTTACATTGTAAATAATATAACATACAAAATACAATTATTCCCTAAGATTTTTGTTTATTAATTTATATTTCTAACATTTAAATTTTTTATACTTTATATAAATTTTAAAGCTCAAAAAATTCAAATCTATTTTTGGTCATTTAAGTGATTCTTTACATATAATTTTTTTATAATTCACATTAATTTAAAATTGTGTATTAGAAATAGTTATTAGTCCTAATAAATTTATGCTTGATATTTTTAAAAAACAATAATATTTCTTAAAAAATTTTATTATCCCCCCCCCCCCCAGACTAAATTCCTGCGTACGCGCCTGAAATCAATCATGTGATTTAAACATTTTAATTCATGTTTTAATTACATTTTAATATATTTAAAATTAAAGTTTTATCTTCTAGTTTAGGATTTTTAATGGTTTATTTTTAATTATATCTAAAAATTCATCTTTAGGTTTAGTTAATTTACAACAATTGGTCATCATACAAGAAATCAAAAAAATATCAATATTTCACTAAGAAATTAAGTAAATAATTTTTTTAAGGCTTTTTATGTATTCAAATATGTCCATTATTGATTTACATTTATGTTATTTTAATAAGTAAATTTACAACATGCCTTTATCTCGGCATAAAATTAATTTTTAATAACTTTTCTTCTTACGTGGATTAGAATAATAAGTAATAATCATTGGTCTCACAATATAGAATTCATAACCTAACGTCCAACTTCCATATTGGTTCTTTCTAGGTTGTCACATTAGGTTAGGTGCTGGTTATCATATTCCAGTCCAACATCCATAGCCAGGACGTCATGAAGAAAGAAGCTTTTTGCATGAAAGAACGTGCTAAGGTATGATTCTTGGTCATATATATAGATAAGGTAGTCATCTCAATAGATTAGGTAGTCATCTTAATAGGTAGTCATCTCAATAGGTTAAGCAGTCGTCTCAATAGGTAGTCATCACAATAGGTAGTCAAATCAATAGATAAGGTAGTCATCTCAATAGGTAGTCATCTCAATAGGTTAAGTATCACAATAGGTAGTCATCACAATAGGTAGTCATATCAATAGATAAGGTAGTCATCTCAATAGGTAGTCATCTCCATAGGTTAAGCAGTCATCACAATAGGTAGTCATATCAATAGATAAGGTAGTCATCTCAATAGATTAAGCAATCATCACAATAGGTAGTCATCACGATAGGTAGTCATTTTTTTTAATTTTAGGTAAATTTTATATATTTTCTTCTTTTTTTTACACAAAAACGTAACGGGGCGCCATGAAGAAAACAAGAATAAAAAAAGTTATATTTTGTGTTTTGGATTAAATTTTATTTCTACTTTTAAAAATCAAATAATAATAATCATATGTATAATAATCAACTGGTATATATACTAAAACATTTCAAACAACTGGTATATGTTACAAAACATTTAAATTGTTGCTCATTAAATTATTTCACAAATTTGAATAAACAACACAATATGTAACAAAACATTTAAATTAATGCTCAATAAATTATTTCACAAATTTGAATAAACAACACAATTAACAATTTCGCATATAAATCAAAGTTTAGAGAAAATCCAAAAATAAAAATTGGAAATATTTTCGAGGCTTAATGATTTATTGTATTTTTTTTTAAAAAAATAATTAAGTAGGTTAATCATTAGTATTGTTAAATAGTCGAATTTTTACGACTCTGAACTCAAGTTGGAGTCTCAAAAACTTATTTCAAATTAAGCGACTCAATGAGCCGCATGAGTATGCTCGATGAGTAGGCTTCAGAGTCAGCAGGTTTATTTTGAATAGGCGTGCTATTATTTTTACTCAAGATGAAATATCAAAAAATTTTAACCATCTTGTTTGTGAATTTAAATATTTTTAAATTCGAAATGACATGTGTATTATTTTAAGAATATGACCATACTATTAATAATATTTTTTATCGACATTTCGCTGATAAATGTCCAAATTTTGTGTCATCTATGACCACAATTTTAAGCCTTGCATAATAGCTTTCTGGGTAAAATGTTGAGTTAGCCTTTTTTTAAATAGGCTCAAATCGAGCCAGTTAACAAGACTACCTATTAATATTAGTGTTGTTAATCGGCTAAGACGAGTCGACTTAGCCTGAATTCTTGTCAAATTTTGAGTCGCAAAACTCAGGGTTTCCTTAAGCTAACGTTAATCATTTAAAATATTATAAAATTTCTCTTTTCACTACTTATTTGGAAATATATTTACATAAAATCGGTCAAATATAATTTCATTTGTATGGCATAATTGCTTTAATATAATAATATATATTTTAAATCTCCCTTTTTGATGCAGTTATACCTCACAATTTGCTAAATAGATAAAATGTATCTTTTTTTAAGGGCTGCAGAATTGCTTTTCCTGGACACATAAAACCCTATGCAAGGCCCTGATTCTATAGATATTCAACAAATTAAAGAATATTTTCAATCGTATAAGTAATATATTTTTTCTCAAGTTAACAAATTTTTTACATCATTATAATGTTATTATCTCATATATGAATTTAATTAATTTTCCAATAATTTCTGTTACCTCATATACCTTTATAAATTCTGCATGATCAAATTTGTATGATAGATTAATTTGTCACAACAATTTGATTTTTATTTATATAATTATGAATATTATAATTTTTATAAATAATGTAAAAAATATTATATAAATAGTATGATAATAAATAATTATTGCCAAATATTATCACAAATAGTTAAAAAACCCAAATATTTTAGAATATCTTTCTGATATCAAAAACGCTACAACTGAACTAGTTTAATTTTCTATATATTTTGTTGGCCCAGCTCAATATTCCCAATGGGTCGGGTAGGGTCTTGGTCTATTTTTCAACCCTGACTTAGGGTTGGGCCGATTTATAACTACTACTCGGGTTCTGGATTGAAAAAACTAACAATTTAAAATTACTATTTTATACTGACATGCCTCTTCTATCTGAATTTTATTTTCTCAACCTCATCATTTCAATAATAGGCTTTTGTTCCCTTGGCGATACTAACATAAATGAAAGTTACTATTGACATGTTTCACCTAATTCATTTAGGTCCTACTACTTAATGGTTAAAGTAATTCCTTGTATCCCAAGCGTTAGCTGTCCCACCGAATCTTGTAACCTCCGTAGTTTCAACGTTACATATTCTACTCGATCCTTTAATAATCTAGGCCTGAACCATTTATTTTACCTGAAGCTGAAACATCATTAGATTTAATACGACATTAGTATTAGTATATATATTAATAAATTATTTAATCTCTCAATAATTTTATGAAATATTTCAAAAATATGATATAATTTTGGCTGAAGTTATGAGAATCGCTAATATTATCATATAGCAAAGAGCTAAGATATCGACCAGGAATTTCGCGAGGTTATATGATAGTTGAGGCCAAAGTAAGATTATATAATTTGAGATTCGCAACTCGGGCTTCACCTAGGCAAAAAATATGTTAATTTATTATTTTAAATTTAATATTTAAGCTTAATTGATTTCCCTATATTTTCCAATATATGTTTATAAATTAATATAAAATTATTAATTATGTTGTATATTTAATAATGACACATATTTCTAAGTAATCAAACAGGGGCATCGCTAGTTTACAATCTCAGGGGGCTCAACTAAAAAAAATCTTCTAATTTGCGGGGCTTCGGCCTGTTTATATATTAATATATTTGAAAATTGCTACTCTGAATTATTCTGAATTTCATATTTGCCATTTATTATATTATGCACACAAAATAAACTAGCATATAAATAATGAAAACATTACAAGACATTTCTAAAAATAATATTTTTTTTAATACAAAATCTATTCATTACAATATAAAATAATTTGGTTTGCTGATATAAAAAATTTTGCGTCTAAAGAATTAAAAGTAATAAAAAAGGTTATTAATTCATATATATGTCTCAATTGATAATGGTTTTTAAAAACCTAATATATTCTAATTCTTAGCAACTTGCATTGAGAAAAGGTCATGAAACTAATATAAATCTATGTTCCCATTTTATACAATGTTTTATAGAATGGACTAACAAGGAAAAATTTATAGATCTAACCAAATCAACAATTCTCGAAGAAGAGAATATAAACGACCAATCCAAATCATAAAACTATATGATGGTTTGAGCTTCCTCTAAGTAGACATGGAAGCTAGATATAATCGAGAAAAATTTTGTGAGATATTAAATTTCCAAAGGATTTTCTTCCATTTTTAATGATATATAAACGATAACACAGTTGACAATTATTGCTTATCTAAAATATGCAATCATATGCTCTCAGCTGTATTAATAATTTAAAATTATAGTCACCCAAATAATAGATTCTGGTTAAGTTAAGTCCTAGCCATGACACCCACGATGTTAACTCATATCAGAATTTAGTATGTTAGATAAATAACACTTAAAATTTTAGAATAAATTATGCCAATATATTGAAGCGTTAAGTTATTTACACGGCAAGGATGCCACATTAGAAATGAAACATTTTTTAATTATAAAATAAGAATGAGAGTAATATGATAAAAGCAATTTAAATTTTATATATTATTGTCGCACCGCCTCTAGTTGGTATATTATATCTAATAATAGTAGTTTGTAATATCAAAAATATACTCGTATTAAAAATTTAACTCGATGGATGAATAATAAGATGTTTTATTTTTAATAATATCAAATAATAATAGATGACGTTAATAGATTGAATGCAAATTGTTACTTATATTAATTATCAAAAGCATTTATTGGTAAAATTTATTAAAATATAAACTGTAATATATTATATAACTGTCAAATAAGTCTGGAAAAGTGGCATCTTACCTATTTACCAATTATATATAATAGAGGATTATAACAAATGACTTTCATCTGTTAGTAAATTTTGCCATTCATACATTTATATCGAAATGCAAAATTTTGTAAAACTAGCGGCGAAAGCTAAATCTTTTAGTAAATTAAGTATTAGAACATTTGTTTTTAATGTACAAGATAATGAAGACTTTGAAAAGCGTATCATAAAAAGTGATAACCCTGTTCTTGTTGATTTCTATGCAGAGTAAATTTTAATGAATGTTTAAATTTTATATTAAACTAGTTGGTGTGGGCCATGTAAAATACTAACACCACGATTAGAAAAAGAGATTAGTAAAAATTCTAAAAATATAAGTTTAGCAAAAATAAATGTAGATAATTTGACGGATCTGGCTGATAAATATGAGGTGAACAAGTTTACATACATTTTTAGTGTATAATGACTCATTATTTTAGATATCTGGACTTCCAACTGTTATGGCCTTTAAAAATGGAAAAGAAGTTGATAAATTTATGGGCGTTAAAGAAGAAGATTTTATTAGAAGTTTTATAAAAAAAATTATTGATGGCCCTTTATAATATTTCATATTGATAATTTTACTAGATTGTTATTTATAGTAAATTTTATTAAAAAATTGTAAAATTCAATTTGGTAATTAGCAAATGGCTCAACAAATTGTAAAATTATTGGTTCATTATGGTATATTTTATTTATTTGTAAAAATTTATTTATAATTGTTTCTGATTAGATTTATAAATTATATATAATTAAATGGATATAACATGATTTATATAAAGTCAATAATTTAATTGAAATTTATTTACATTACATCTTGAAATTTAAATAATTTAATGAATAATTTTTTAAATTATGGTTTTATCAATATCTCAATTTTTTAAGTAATATTTTTATCAATTATTTTATTCAATTTTTTCTTTGTCATGATTATATTCGAATTTTGCCTTTGATTGATTTTGCTGAGATAGCTGAGTTCTCCATAACCTATAATAAAAATTATCGAATTTCGCATTTAGACTGGATCTTAAAAGATTTTCGTGAGTGCCCTTCTGCACAATTTTTCCACCCTCCATAACCAATATTTCATCACTGTCCATAACAGTAGCTAGTCTATGAGCTATAACTATGGAGGTCCTTCCAGCTGTGGCGATTTTTAATGAATCTTGAATATGCTATATAAATAGCACCAAATTTAAATTTTATTATGAAACATTTTTAGTTTAAAGTAAGATAAAGGAAAGAGGTAAGATGACTTGAGTATGCATACTTTTTAAATAAGGTAAAAAAAATAAATGCTGAACCTGATTATTAAAAAATTGTGTATAGCATAGCTATGATTATTCTGTTGATTTATGTCTAGCTGTAACTAGTTTTCACAGAAATGAATTATCCATTATCAAATTACTCTTTTTTTAAAAAATTCATAATAGATTATTGAAAGTAATTCTTGAAATATATAATAACAATTAGACTTAATGACGATTGTAAATATTAATATGAAATAAAAATAATTGAACGTCATTTTGATTTGTTATTAAGTTATAAGGTAAATTTAAATGCCGTTCAATTTAGCCCCGTTTTTAATGCATAGAATCTATATATATAATATCCAGGTCAATGGCCATAACTCCATATATTTTCGGAGCTCTCAATTTTATTTCGTATCGAATTTAAATCTTACATCTATTAATAAAGTTACAATTTGTTCCCCACAATTGTTTAAAAAGTTTATAAAGAAAGTATTAAGTTATTAAAGTGAAGGTACACGTTAGTTTGTCGTTAAATGACTGCAAATAAAGTTATATTATATGAAATAACACTATCCCACATGAAAGTCACGTGATCCTTAATTCTACCCATATATCTATAAATTAAATGAATAAACTTTTTCTGTGATGGCGTCTAACGATGACGTGGCTTCGTCGAAAAGAAAAATGGCCGGATTTTTTAGTATAACTCTAGCTATCGCTATTCTCTGCTTTTCACCTCCTAAAATAATGTTGATTAATATCTCTTTTAGAAACATATGGAGGTAACCAGATAAAAGGCTTGATTCGGGTTTATAATTCTTTTTAAAGTCCAGTCCGTTCCTCAAAAAAAAATAATTTTATCTGCAATTCGTTAGTAGTAAAAATTATTTTATCCCCTTTCAAACTAGACCTACGCAATTCGGATCTGAATGAATGTGTGCTACTTAACCCATTAATGGTCAAGATTTTTCTAGTGGATAAAAATGCTCAATTTTTTCAAATTATATTGATTAATGCTCAAATATGATATTCTAAAAAAATCAGCCAAAAAAAATAATCCTAAATAGAAAATCTAGCCTGGTGCATATATGCACCGTTAACCATTAAGAGGTTAAAAAAGATAAAAATTATATAAAATACTATAAGATCAAAAAACAACAAATATCTTTATTCTTTTTTTGTAATTTATAATAAAAACGAGAAAATGTTTATATATTATGAAAATCCTTGAAACATATGGAGTGCGATTTGACATGTTTGGCACATATATCTTGAGTGCGTATGGCAATATCTGCATCTTCGTCTTTTTCCATCTATAATTTTGGATAAATAATGTCCAGATGAATCAATAGGGTTTTCACACTGTAATGCAAACTGGCTGGCGTGACCTGTACTTGAATTTTTTTCTATTTTACTGGCGATCGAAGGAGGTAATTAGTAACTTCTCATCTAAATGCAAGAAACTCTTCTTGTCATCTCGATTCGCGAATTTCCAGATTTTCCATGAATTTACCAAAGCTACATCAATAAAATTGGTGAATATTGGCCACCACCATTTTTTTCCTCTTATTTTTATTCTATAAGTAGATATTAGATTATCACATAGATCAACTCCACCCATGTGTTTGTTATAAGCAGTTACCATATTTGGCTGAGGAATTTTTATTTTAGAAGATATTTTCTTAGAATACCTTGAAACATTAGAAAGCAAAGAGATAGTGTGGCATGTCGATGCAACGGTCACCACCGAATTATCATTCCAACGAACTACAAATATTTCGTTTAATTTTTCAAACCTATAATCATAATATCCTCTTTCTTTTTTTGCTACAACCTTTATAGATTCAACTGGGCAATGCTCTATTCTATTGTCCCTCACAGTTCCAGTTGCAAAATATCCCATTTGTTTTAAGTATGACAAGAGTTTAAATGATGTAAAGAAATTATCAAAATATATTTTATGATAATTTGGTTTTTGCAATTTAATAATTTTATGATTACATTTCCACCTAATCCATATTCATATTTATTTTCGCTTTTTCCTTGATATATATCAAATGAGAATACGCAACCGTCGGAAGAAGCCAATATCCAAGACTTGTATCCGAATCTAATTGGTTTTCCTTTTATGAACATTTTGCAAGAATGTCTTCCTCGATATGGTATCATCTGTTCATCTATTGATAAATGATGTTTGAAAATTCCGAATTGCTGAAATTTATTATTCAATATATTAATGTAAGGCCTAACTTTATAAAATCTATCATGTATATCTGTTTTAGTATTGTCTGTGGATATTATATTTCAAATTTCGAAATTGTAATTGGGTCATTGTATCCCGGATTATTGGAATAGAAATATCGCTATCATTAGACCAGTACATTCTTTCTTGTGGGAGAGAATGATATCCAGTAAATAATAGAATTTCAATAAATCTCTGAATATCTTGGATGGTTATGCATATGTTAGGTCTATTCATTTGTTTAGCATAAATATTACTTTGTTTTACAATTAGTGAATATAAGTCTTCGTCGAAAATTAAAGAAAATATATCTGATGGACTTTTACCATGTAAATCATTTTCAACATCCGTTTTTCTCCATTTTAAATTGTGAGAAATTCGAGAATAGCTTCTTGTAGAATATGGTTCTGGAAGGTCGTCATCAACTGAATTATGAATCTCCAATTCTCCAGCTGTATCTGAAGGCAAAACTCCGACATTTGTTAAGTCATTTTCATCGAAATCTTCTTCATCACTAACTGCAGAGGGGTTTGGCGGAATTATAACCATATCTCTTTCTTCAATTGGTTCCTCTTCAAAAAGTTGAGCAAGCGTTTGTTCAATTGTTAGAAAACGTTTCATTAAAAAAATTGATTAAAAATTAAATATCTAGACAAATTATTTTCGTAGAATCTTGATTTTTTTATTAGTCATCTATTATTTTGATAATTTTGATTGAATTGACAAAACAGGTGCATAATATTTTATATAAATAAAATAAAATCTTCAGAAAGGAAGAGGCTAAAAATAATTTTAAACTTTTGAATATTTATGAACCTAATAATTTCATATAATTTGATAGGGATAAAAAATTATAATAGGAACAATATATTATTCGATTTAATCTCAGGGGGTTAAAAAAAATTTTTTAATTATTTTCAAAAGGTCTTTTTTTGGGTATAAAATTTTTTTAAAAAAATTCTTAGGGGGCTCGAGCTACCCACCCCTCCTCCCCTCACCCTTAGTGACAATAGTGGTTTTAATATAAAAAATTATAATTCATTATGTTAAATTTCATTTGTTTGAATTATTTAAATAATTTATACTGCTAGATGGTTAACGGTGCATATATGCACCAGTCAACTTTATGTGGTTACCTATTAAAATTTTAATTATTTAAAAATTCAAAAATGATTGATAAATATTGATATATCTATAAAGAATATATACACACTAGTTTTTATCGAAATAATTTTATAATATGCTTGTGAGATCACTTAAAAAATTTTGCATTTTAGACCTCATAAATTCGCAAAGTTTGAGGGTTTCTTAGGGACATAAAAAAATATTTTTTTCATATTTTTCTTTTCCAGTTTTGAAGTACAATGTCTGAACTATATAAAAATCTTTTTTATTATTTTTTAAAATAAAAACTACTATGTTAAAATAAGGTATATAGGAGGTGGTGCATATATGCACCGTTAACCAGTAACGGGTTAAGCGAGTAAGAAACTGATCATTCGGGAAATTTATTTTTTAAATAATCCGATTCGATATATCGAAAATGGCGGATAAAAAATTATTAAATTTTAAACTCCCAAGTATATACTAAAATTTGATTAATATTTAAATTAGAAGGACCGTAGTTTAATTTTTTTCAATTTACCTAGGTCGGGCCTAATTTTTTTTAAAATACACGGGGCCAGGCGGTATCTTTTAAATCGTAATTATAATCTAGAAAAATTAAAGATAAAATAATTTTTAAATAAATCCAGAACGGGCTGGGCCGGGTCGTGCAAATGGTAAATCCGCAGGTCTATAATTTAAATTATTTATTATATAAAAGGCTATATCAAATTATTAATAAATTAATAAAAAAAAATTTTAAGTTATACAATTATTAAATATGCGATATCGGTTATCGGGTCAAATCCTAAAAAATTCATAAGCTATTTTGATTTTTAATAGAAGTTAGCTCATTTACTTGTTTTAATACTATCATAGTTTGCTGGTCAACATCCTTCTGCTTATCGGGACAACTGCCAGGCTCCAGAATATCTTACTACCTCTATTAATTTTTTAGCGTCCATCAACAAATCACACATTCCTTTGATTCTAATTATATTTCTCTAAATTCACATAGCATGAATAGCATCAGTCGTTGACTTACCAGAAATAAGAATCAAATAGGTTATACTTATAGTTATAATCAATTTTTATAATCCTTCGCAATCGAATCTAATTCAAGATATTTACGAAGGATACACTAAAGATAAAGACATAGGCGACTTTTGAATAAGTGTAGGAGTCCATTGGGGATTAGCATTAAGGCCGTTCTTATTTATTATATAAGATGCCATTTAAAGATCTCGGAGGAAAGGTATAAGTGGAGATATTATTTGAAGATGATAGACATTAAGTTAAGTTTAAATATTAAGAGAATATATAATTGTATTATAATTTAAAAAAAATAGGTAATTTAATAAAAAGGGTTGATTGAAAAAGATTATCAAACAAATAAAAAGTAAACTTGTAAAATAGAACCCAACAAGTCGGCCCAAAATCAGGACGGGTTTGGGTTTAAAAAACGGGACGGGATGGAATTTTAAAAATGTATAGTAGAAAATAATGTTTTCGCACCTTCATCAAAATAAAATTATGACAAAGGCAATTTAGTAATTTTTTTTTAAATTTTAATCCACTTTATAAAAATGCGTTTAAATTATATTATTTATTTTTTTTAATTAAAAATTTTAACCAAAACGACAACCGGCTTATAAAATTTTTATAAATTTTGTATGGGTTAAAAAAAATAATTAATTAAAATTAAAAAAGCATTCAACTAACCAGAAAGTTTAAGACCTCTTTCCCCTACCATGGTATCGTATTGTTTGGGCATAAGCATTATAGCCTGGTGTACCTGGGCCAATTTAGACGCCTCATATACCTTTTCCAGTGGAGCTTTAAGGTTTCCGTACCAGATGTTGTGTAATATGGTATCGTGAAATAAAACTGTATCCTTTTGATTTTAAAAGATTTGAAAGAAGAAAGCGCTCATAATAACATTTCAATTTGTCTTTATTTAATATATTTCGTGAAAAATATTTTTTTACTAAAGAGAAACATAAAACCTTTACTTTTCATATTTAAAAAAATTAGCGGTTTTCTCTATTTTCTATCTTTTTCTAAAGTCCTGCACTCAAGTTTGGATCTAAAATAATTTCGGGAATTTTATCAATTTTTTTTATGGTAATCAATTTTGCAAAATAGTTTTGAGCCATCCCCTGCCTATATTACCCCGGGTTCAAATGGTTGTCCAAAAATTGGTTCCTGTTTTCACGATCGCAGTGGCCAACTGAACAATTTTAAACAAAACGTCTCTATAACTCTCTTTTTCTTGCATAACATAGAAACGAATACAGACAGGCAATATAAATAATCTTATATTTTCTAAACTAGAAATCTTTTTAAATAGATATTCAAATACTTTTAAATTTGAGCACGAATTTTTTTTTAAAAAAAAGAAAAAAAAATTGTTATATTCATTTCAAATAATTAATTTGATTTTTTAAAAGAAAGTATATATATTATTAATATAAACTTGAGGCACTACACCGACGCATTCCCTTAAACTTTCCAAAGTAACATTTTTGATATTCTGCCCATTGATGCTTATGATACCAAATTTAGGATCGTAAAAACGGTATAGTAAACGTATTATAGTGGATTTTCTATGATAATGATAATTTAAAATGAGTATAAATATTAATTTTTATTCCTTCGGGGCATTCCATCAAAATAAAAACAATATGACACATAAACAGCACACTAATGGTCTGTGGCAATATCTTCGGGTAAGGTGGAGGAGGTACAGTTCTGTAAACAGGCTTCTGGACCCGAATTACGGTAGAGAAAATTTAAAATTTATCCAGCGGAAATTTTGACAAAAGAAACTTAATCGGGATCGATGTCCTCAAAAGGGGTCAGAACCCATCTCTATTTCATATTATCCTTGGTTGGATAGGTCGTCCATAAATCAATCTCTATTTAATGCATGTTCTTAAAATGTCCAATCAAACAATTTAAAATTTATGAACAAAAATGTCGGATTTAATAAGTCTACCAAAAATTTAAAATTGTGAGAGGTCGCCAAAAATTAAATATTTGCAAGGTTTTTAGTGGCGTTGTTAGCTTTTTCGTGGACTTCGACCAATAGTGATTTGTAATTTTGGGAAATTAAGGTTAAAAAAGCTAGTTTAAAAACATAATTTAAGAATATTTAATATTTTCAAACCCGCATCCGCTTCCCCCAACTATGGCTACTTTCTTACCGGAGGGAACGTGGAAGGATAGGCCTTGAATTATGTCCCTCTCTCGGGTGTACCCAAAATTAACGTTCGAAAATTCGATAGTGGCGTTAAAAGGGTGTTCCCTATTGAAATCAATGTCGTTATTGTGAAGTGCATAATTAGGAAACAAGGGAGGGTACGTCTGGATATCCTATTTAATTTAATAAAAATATAAAGGGCGATAAAAATGAGTTGCCAAAATTTACACATCTTTATGTCTTTATTATATAGTAGAGAGAGACCTGCATCCGATTGAATCAAATTTGGATCGATAATATTTGCCCGGATTCGGTATTTACATTTTAATTAAGATCGGGCCAAATTCTGATAAAATTTTCTTGGATTTAAAACTCGACAAAATTTTAAATAATTTTGTTTTCTTAATACCTTAAGAAAGGAAAAAGAAGAAGAAATAAATCAATTTTTATTAAAACTAATGGTATCATGTTCTAATACTTATATTTTTATATATTTCATTTTTTCTTAAAATACTCCATGATTAGCTAAAATTCTTAAGTGACTCGATATTTAGTTTTTAACCAATACTTTTAATAAGATATTAACATTTTCCGAATGAGCTTGAAGAGCTAAACATGATTTTAAATTAAATTGATATTTTTAAATTAGTGCATTATTATAGAGGATTCATAAGGATTCGTATTTAAGTCATACCCGTGATGTAAAAAATATTTAATTTCTAAAAACAAATATTCAATAAATAGGCGTAATTTTACGAGGACTAGAATACCGAACTACCTACAAATTTATGATCAGATAATGTGAGACCAGATGGTATGTTTTATTCGAAGATATTGCCAAGACAAAATAAATCCTTTAAACTAACTCATTGTATTATACCAATCCTACTCTCTTCCCTTAGACATATGTCAAGAGGAACAAAAATTATAAAAATTATTCCGCCAATTTTATAATATTTATTAAATTCAAGTTTCTTTTTAGAAAATGGAGGCTAAAATAATGCTTGTTTTGTGGGGAACTTTGTTATCCTTATCCCACTTCTGTTATTAAAGAATATCTGTTTTAATGTACAATAAAATATATATTATTTAAAAAAGAAACATTTACATTTGATTTTCTTAAGACATATACTAATGTCTTACATTAATCGATCGTCTAAATTATTTTTTTTTATTTTTCCCCAGGTTGCTTTGAGGAGGCTCAAAAATGAACTATTTCAAACAACCCTATTGGGAAAATAGTATTGCTATATTATGATAAAATTATTAGTATATCAAGAGATTATTTATAATAATAAGTTGATTCCTATATTATGGTGTTTATTTATCAAATCGAATTTTTATTTTTTTTATAAATTTATATATATTAACATTATTATTAATTTCATTATAAAAAATATTTAAAAATTTATTCGTATGAAACAATTTTTACCTGCTGTTGTGTTTCAACACTGTTTATAATTTATATAATCCATTGTTTTTACTATAACTTGTTTATCATTTATATTTTTCTCTTTGTTTGTACAATATACGTATATTACCAATTATATTTTTCCTTGTTCACTTATACCGAGCCTGTTTTGATTTCGTCCTCAAAACTGGTTCTAGCGAGTTTTCGTGATGGACAAGAATGAAATTAATATTTGTTTATACTCGTTTAATTAAAAAAAAGGGAGAACTATATAGACCTCGGAAAAATAAATTGCGATAATTAAATATTTAATGATTTTTTTTTCTGTTTATAACATAATATGAAATTTTACTGTTTGATTAGAAAATAAAGTAAATTCGTGTTACATTTATTTCTCGACGTAGTACCAGGGATACCATGACAAAAACGATACCCAAACCCGATCCCCAGGATCCCATCATCGACCATCCTGGACCCCCGAACACTAACAATATCATCCTCTCCGTGGGACCCGTCAGTCAAAACCCAACACCTGCTAATTTAAATAAAACTTAAATCAAAAATAATTAAACTTAATTTCATGAATATTAGTCCACAAGCTGGCGCCTTATTATAAAATTATTTTTTTTACAAATAATACTGAAATTAGGTATTTGTTAAAATATAGGATAATCTCTTTCTATAGCAAAAGAAGTTTTGCGGGAATATTTAAATTTTATATGGGTTTCAAAGATCTGAATTAGCCAAAATTGTATCAGGTTAAGGAGCATAATAGCGGATCCATCTATCTTTCCTTTAATTTTGAAAAGATTTGAGGTAGATCTATTGACTAATATTACATTTATTTTTAATTTTTATAGCTAATGGCGATTTAAATTTTAAAATA
Source organism: Gordionus sp. m RMFG-2023 (assembly GCF_954871325.1). Taxonomy (NCBI): domain Eukaryota; kingdom Metazoa; phylum Nematomorpha; class Gordioida; order Chordodea; family Parachordodidae; genus Gordionus; species Gordionus sp. m RMFG-2023. The sequence goes on along the minus strand of NC_088775.1, from coordinate 9,254,365 downwards.
TATAGCCGCCCCTGCAGCTCTGATATATTAAAAAAACGAGTTTATGGAATAAATGTAATATTTCCAAATGATAACTAAAATATTTTTGAAAAAAACAACTAAAAAAATGAAATTTTATAAAAAGAATAAAATATAAGCAAAAGTGAAATGTTAGCTTGAGAAGAAAAGGGGCGGGGGATTTCGACCGGGAATCTAGCAAAAGGCAAATTTATGTCTTTACTGGGCAACTTGTATAAAATTATTGTACGAGTGTCAAAGCTTGTTAAAAAAAATTCTATATATTAAATTTATTTAAAATTTTACCAAATTTATTATCACCTTTAGGCTCACTTGCCGACGTCCCTTTCAAAGTTAAAGATCTCCCCCCACCAACCCCCTCCCCGGCCGATAAAGTTTTTCCCCCAACCTAAAGGCCACCTCCATCCTTCCCCAGCTTATTATATTTTTTTTGAAAATGGATTAATAATTATGTAATTTCAGTGTTTTTTAATATATAAATAAGGTTAAGTGCCAGATAATTGTGGTATTCGGCACATCGGTGAAAAGAATGCTATTGGTGTGTCTCTGGTTTTGGTTTTCATATCGATTATATAATTAAATTGTTAATTTGTTAGATACAACTTAAAATCGTAATGCAAATATGTATACCCCCTTATTTTTTTCTCCAGTCCCAGTCTTTAAAGCATTTTTTTTTTAAATTTACGTTTATTAGGGGAGAGACTCCATGTCAAATATCACATTTGTTTTAGTTAAATGATGCCATTGGGTTTGAACTCCATGCTGTTGAGCCAACACAACAATATATATATAATATAAAAATTCTCATGAGAAAGAAAGAAAGAATATATATTCATTTAAAGAAATTTTTTCTATAGTTTATGATCTTTCCGATTTACTAGAAAAATCGTATTTTTTTTATATTTTCATATTAATGTAATCTTTATTATAAAAAATAAAATAATTTTAATATATATAATATAAACGAATTCTATATTAACAAATTAAGTTTTCTGAATTATTATTTTTTTAAATATAGGCGGCAAAATTAGAACCCTTACATTAGAACCCTTACATTAGAACTTAAGGAATTTTATTTTTTATAAACTAAAAAATTTTAATTGCTATTTTAAAATATAAATACTCCTGTTTTTTTGGGAACTTATTCTCCAAATTCCGCTTTCATAGAATAAGCCTTTTTTATTTTTATTATATCATAGTTTATGATTGAAATACAGTTATATATAATGAATTAAAAAAAATTACCTAACCTAAAAAGAAATATATATAAACGAAATAGGTATCTATGTAGTATCAAAAATAAAAAATTGTTTATTTTTCTTAAAAAAAAACCTTGATACGAGGCTGTATTTTCATCAAGGTAAACATGGCCTGCATATCGATCATGCTCTGTCTTATTTCCCTGTAAACAGTGCCCAAAAAATTTAAGGGTAAAGAGAGTTGGAATATGAGCCCGTTTACCAAAACAAGATCGCCAACCGTCATTTCACCTAAAAAAAATGGTTATATTTATTAAATAATATGTTAATACATGTCACAAACTATGAAAGAGCTAGAGTTCTAATCCCAGATTTTATTTTGTTCGAAACCCGAGCTAGACACAATTTTTTTTTAAATTTCATGCCCCAAGTTCGTTAGGGCCCAAGCTGGGATTTGAGGCCCATTTTAAAGGGACGCTCCGACTCGATCCAATAAATTTTTTAAAATTTTTCTTCTAAAGAAAGTTTTTTTAAAATAAGAAAATGCAATAATCAAAAAAAATTTCCATGCTTACAGACAAATTTAAATTTAAATAAGAAGTCAAGTATATTATAGTGAACTCATTTTTTTGTTCTCAAAAATTTTATCTATATTAAGATAAGGAAAATGGATATTTGATTTATTTATATAATTTTATTTTTAAATTTAAAAGATATTTTGTTTTGGGAATATGGTTATGGATGGCATTAGTTTTGTTTGATATATATGAGAGCAAGTTAGTTTTGTTAGTTTTTTGCTGTAATTGAAATAAACTACACAGAATTAGAATTGAATTACTGTTTTTATTTAAATTTTAATCTGCTTTTATATGTATAAAATTTATCCACTTCAAACAAATATTCAAATTATAATGCGTATGTACAATAATATACTTAGATCAAACAAAAGTCATATATAAAATATTTCGTTAAGACAAAATTATAATACGAAACGTAATATTCAAATTACATATATTTATAAATATTGGTCTTAACAAAAATTGGCTTTTCAGATTATGAATATACTTTTTCAAGTATACTTTATTCTAATATAACAGTTAGCTAGCTTAATGGTAGCCCCTTACTGGTCTAGGTACTATTATTATAGTTGGGTAATGACTAAATGTCAACTAATCCGGTTCATTGCACAGGCGCATTCCGGAGAAAATCCGTTAACATAAGGCGTTTTAATTCATAATTCCATTCAAATTTGAGCTACTATATTGTGATAGTTTTTGTCTGGCAACTGGGTTAGCTGATTTTTTAGCCGGTTAAAAATGGGCTTAAATATAAATTCAACTATAGCTCTTATGCTTTAATTTATTAACCATCAGCATCAACAAATAGAGATGCCTTGATGAAATTTGTATATAAAAATGTTAACTTTTATAGTGCTTAGCTTATATTAGACTGGGCGGGATCGGACTGATGGTCTGGTCACATCCGACTTAACAGCCCAGTCCTGTCGTAGAAAAAAGACCAGACCAGACGAAACGGCTGTAAACATTAGCTTAAATATAACTTTATGGTAAACTCGCATAACAACATTTATCAAATATTTTTTAATGGAAGAATATCATATTTGCAATTGGAATAGAATCCAATTTTTCATTATAATAAATTTTAAATAACCAAATACCCCCACCCCATTTTTCCTTCTGTAAAAAAAAATACTGTGAGCTAATGAAAAAATAAAAATGAAGGCGGGTGAAAAACCTTTCAATATTTCCTGGCTAACGAGTATCATGGTAAAAGCCAATGCCCCGCTAAATACGATGTTCTGCCCGAAATTGAGAACGGATAAACTAAGAGCCGTCTTGATGGAAGCGGTCTCGTAATTCGCTTGCAATTTATCGTATTGGTTCGCCTCGTAGGCTTCGTTGTTAAAATACTTAACGAAGAGGGGGATGAAAAAATATATATAGTTTAGTCAGTGTTGTTAAATAATCGAGTTCATTCGACTCCGACTCAGAGTGGACTAACTTAGTTCAAGTTATAAACTCGAGGACGAGTAGTTTATAATTACTTTAATTAATAATAATCATTAATTTTTATTTTCATTTTTTTTTATAAAAATAATACGGGAAGACTCACCCTAGCTAATTTTTTGGAAAAACCCATTTTTCTGTATAAATCACGTTTTTTCGGTAAAAACCTTGATTTTTATTGTGAACTCGTGTCGTTTAATTCAGAATTAAAATCAAATAAAAATATCTAAATATTTTAGATTTGGCACCTTTTTTAACCAATCACTTTACTTTGCCCAAATGTAAAATATTGTTTATATCTACTTTACCCTTTATAAATATTGGAAGCAATTATAGATTGTCCAGACTAGTGTAAAACTGCTAACTCAATATTTTAGCCAGAAAAGTATTGCATAAGTCTCGAGATTTCGCTAATAGATGGCCAAACCTTTGTGCCATGCCATCTACGAGCAAAATTATGGAGAGTGCATAATATTTTTCTGATTCAAATATTGAGTTACCCGGGGCACAGACCCATATATTCTAAGTTGTTTTTTATTGACCTTATAAAAGTGTATACGGTTATTATAGATATCGTATCAAAAGATCTATTGAAAAGGGAACAAGCCAAGCACCTCCTCTCGATGGGCCAAGGGATTACTAGAGGGGTCAGGAATAATTTAATCGCACCAAATATTGATATGATGATTGATGGGTATCAAATAATAGTTAATTAAAATATCTTCTGATTAGGATACTATAATAGTATTCAGAATTATAACATAGCCTTACCTTAATCTCGTGTACAAGTACGACCTGGAGAGGGAAGGGGGTAATAAAAAAATAAAAAATTTAATATGGTTACTCAAATATATGATCATGAAAAAATATTTTCAAGCGCATGGCTCTAAATGGGCTGGTCTAGATCTCAAGGACAGGAATAATTTTAACTTTTTGATTACATATAAATTCAATATGGGTATTATCGTCAATGCTAATGGACGAAGATTTTCAACTATTTATTACGTATAAAATATTATTAAAGCAAATATTCAGGTTTGCATAATATTTTTTGGTTTAAATATTGGGTTAGCCGTTTTTAAAAATTGAGCCTGTTATATTTCATATATTTTAAAAGGTTCGTTTAATATATTTGTTATACAATAATATAGCGTATTTATTAATATTAAATAAAAGGTCAGTTAAATTGAATCATTATAGATTAGTGTATATAAGAATTGAGAATAAAAAGTTACCATTGAGATTGACCATATATTATGAGGTTTATTCAAGTTATAAAATTGGCGATACAATACAATATATAAAACCTTCACAAAAATGAGGGCTGGGAGTTTTATTATTCTTTTTATTTTTATAGACAATAATTTTTAATTATAAACTTTTATATTTTTTTGAGTTTTAGAAAAAATGTCATTTTAAATATTAAGTTATTTATTTTTAATTTTATTATTTATTATCCCGGAGAAAAATTTACTATTTTATTTTAAAAATATATAAAATGTAATGAAAAGAGAAGAGTAGAGAAAATTAATTTAATATTAAAAATAAAGTATACAAAAAATATATAGGCCTTATTAGGTAGGATAACAATTAATAAATTTAAAAGCCCTCACCTCTACTTTGAATTTTACTTCAGGGTTACTAATACTGGGAAACAGTGACGACGCGTCAGGTTCACTACTAGGGAAGCAATCAAAAAAAATTTTTTGGTCAAACTCAAACTATGATAACATTAAGATTTATAAATAAGTGGTATTCGTCTTTGTTTGAGTAAAATGATGATAGTAGTAGTACTGCATCATAAAAATTATTGCTAGATTTTAAATTTTTTTTCAATCGAAATCAAAGATAGAAATCGATTTTGGCTCATCCTGTTTCTGCAATAAGATTTGATTCTTTTTAAAGATGAAAAACTCTGTTCTGCACTTGATTTTGTTGAAGCTAAAGTTAAGATGAATTTGCATAATTTAAAAAACTCTTTAAAACTTTTCATCAAATTGGTGCATATGAAAAATTCAAGTTTTTCATTAACATTCTTTTTCTTTCTAAATTCAACATCCCGAAATACTGCCTTTAATTCGGTTTCCAGCTTGTGCAAGTTAAAAAATTGAAAATATGCAAGTTTTGATTTCTTTTTTTAAGTTTTGTAAAATTGGGGTTGGTCTTCCTTTTTCAATAATCAATTTTTTAGCATCAAAATTTCTTGAACTAAATGATAATGTTAATAAATTTTCAATAATACAATTACAATTATTAAACACTAATTAAGGATTTTAAAAAAGAAAAATTTTTTATTTTAAAAAAATAAGGAAAAAAATATTATATAAAATAATTTATTTCTCTTTTATTTATTAAAAAAAATTAGCATTTTTTTATTTGCCTTCCCAATGCTTATTTTTTAATGGTAAAATTACACAATACCATGGCATGATTTTCTCTTTATTTATTAAAAAAATAAGCAATATTAAATTTGCTTCCCTCATGTATATTTTTTTTAACGTAGTAAAAATAATAGTTAATTTTTTAACGTACTAAAAATAATAGTTAATTTTTTAACGTAGTAAAAATAATAGTATTTCTTAATATAGTAAAATAATATTAATTTTTAACGTTACAAAAATTATATTAATCTTTTTAACGTTACAAAAATTATATTAATCTTTTTAACGTTACAAAAATTATATTAATCTTTTTAACGTTATAAAAATTATATTAATTTTTTTACAAAGATTATATTAAGTTTATTTAAAAATTTTGTACAAAAAATTTCAAGGGAAGCAATGCTTCCCTTGCTTCTATGGAATGCTGGGAAAATATATACATTACATGAGAGATCTAAAAGGACTGTTGAGAATTTAAAAATTTGCCCAACAAATCCCATCCCGTTAAATTTTTATTGTTAGATTAAGTATTTTAAGTTAGGCAGTGCAGTTTTTAAAATACAAAGAAATTAAGATATTGTAATTTAATTTCAAATAGTAAATAATAATCAATATGCTTCAAAATTAAAAAATACATTATTATAATGACCAGTGCGGCGAACTGCATTAAAATTTTACGAAAAATCTGAAATTTACAATACCTTACTTGATTTTTATATAAAAATTGTCAGGCTCGTAAAGAAATTTTTAATCTAATTATTAATGATTAACAGATATAAAAAAATTCCTATTCTAAGAAAAATCGATGACGTAGCATGGGCAGATTTTTATAAAATTGCAAAACAACTTTTTAAAGATGAAAGAACTCTTAGTATGAAGAATTGATTTATTTAGATTAGGTTGCGGACCAACAGAATCAGTAATAAGTTATTTAAAAAATTATAAAGGAACTAGCCCTTAGATGTGAACTTTAGTACTAAACAATTCATACCTGTTAAAATAAATAAAATTTCTATCAATAATCTTATAAAAAACTTAATTACATGAATATTAATCCGCAAGATGGCATTTTATTTATAATATAAAAAGAATTGTTTTTTTTTGATATTTGAAATAAAATACATATAACATAAATTAATCATTTGTTAGATTTTAATAAAACATTTTCAAAATTTTTATTACATGAAAAATTGGGGGTTTTTACCAAAAATTAGATAGGCAAGTCTTCCCAGATTCTTAATTTTATTTCTAAAAAAACGAAAATAAAAATTATTTTTTAATTTTAGGTAATTATAAAATACTCATCCTCGAAGTTCACGACTAGAATATAGATTTTTTAAAACCAAAACTTGGAGTTTCCGGCTAAGTCGATTAGCAACTACATATGTTAAATGTTAGAACCATTTTACCCCTTCCTTATTTTGGCATTAGCATATTTATTGTTTAACCTTAACGGTCTCGTAATTGATCATAGAATCGATAGCTCTGTTACCAGCCTCATTCTCGGCCTTATTCATTTGTATCCTGTACTTTGTTCTGGGGAATAGAATAAAGAATTCGAAAATACTATCATCTATTCATTTATTATTAATAATTTTATAATGATTTATATTTAACATTCGGCAGTTGAATTATTATAACCTTCCTAACTATTTTGCTATTCGTCCCTATTTTTTTCTAAAATATTTTATTTAAGGCCCAATTTTTTTTTTTTGGGGGGGGGGGACCGCTCGAGTGATAATCTTAAATCACGCCTCTCATTAACTCCTTACATCTCCTGCTTTAAATAACCAGTCTTAGCTCAATAAAAATTGGCTACCAATTTTCTGACCTAATTTGATAATTAAATTGCTAGTTAACCGAAAACTGGTTAAATTTTGGTAATTTTTCTCGGACAGGCAGTTTCATTTTCGGTACTAGGCCTCTTCAAAAAAAAGAATACGAATATAATGAATTATTCGATATACATCTGTATATAGAATTTACTATTCATATTTAATTGATGTATCTACAATTAGCAAATTATTAGATACGTTTTCAAAAATCGTATATGAACAATTGACTATTCGATTTGTATTCGTTTCTGAATAGGCCTCTTCGGTATCAAATAGCTGAAGAACGAAAAAGCGATAATAGGGAATCCGCTTAGAGAAAATTCGCATTGTCGAAAATTTAATTCCCAAATTCGGCGAGAAAATTTGCAACTTATTTTATTAAATTAAGATAGGGGTTTTATAAGTACGTATTCGCACAATAAGATACATAAATAAAAACCTCCAAGCGGTGATGGATAAAGTCCACGCGGTGTACGCTGACATGCAGGTCAAAACGACTAAAGCGTATTCTACACCGCATTTGTACCACTTGTAAATGTAATATAATTTAAAAAAATGAAATTGATAAATAAGCATTAGAATAAATAATTTACAAGCCAAGGTTATAAAAAAATGGAGAAATTTAAAAGAAATTTAGCTGTGGGTCCTTAAAAATAAAATTGATAAATATAGCAAAACCAATCTAAAATTGAAATAGTTTTTTAAAAATTTTATAAGCCTTTTTGCATTCATTTAGCGAATTGGTGCAACTATGAATGCATGTAGTGTTGTTAAATGGCTCGTTTGCCGATTTTTAAAAATCGCTAACTTAATATTTCATTCTAAAATAATATTACGCAGGCCTGAAAATTTTGTTCGTATAAGGAACAAAAGTTTGGACATCTATTTAGCGAATCTCGAGGCTTAGGCAATATTTTTCTAGCCAAAATAAACGAACCGTTTAACAATACTAAATGCATGGTTATTTTCTAGATAGTAAATCGACAAATATAAAGAAGTCTAGTTTTAAAAAGAGATCACAAAGGTGACACTGACAGCTCTGTTAGTATCACGAGCTAAAAAAAAATTGAAAATTTTTACCAAAAAAAATAACACACCAAAAATTAATTATATTTATAAATTCCAAAGACAAAAAAAATAATCTAATTCAAAAAATATATATCCATAACGACGTCGTTGGTATTTAAGATATAAGTGTTTAAACTTTTTTGATTTTGCGTTATTTCAAATCAAAATATTTTAATGGTAATGTGGAAATTAATAAACTCTTTTTTTGCGTTAAAAAACATGAATCAATATAGTTTGCGTTTTTTGCTCCAATTCAAAACAGCGTTTTTTTAAAAAAAAATATAAAAACACAACGCTAAACGCTTCTTACAATCTGTAAGCACTATATTGCGTATAAAATTTGTCATTATGTTATACTCACTAAAATTCCGGTAACGAATAACACCTCTAGGATGGTAGGTACCAAATTGAAGACCAAGGCACTCAACACGAAATTTATACCCCTAGTATTCATTTATATATTTTGTTATTAATAAAATATATTAACTTCCGCATTATTATTACAAATCTGATCTAATAACAAATAGTTAAAAAAAAATTTTGATATTTTATAATCACAATTAAAGATTGCCAAAAAAACCTAGTTCCGCGATCTATGGCTTTGGCCAATGCTCCGGTCTGCCTGGCTAAATGGAAATCGAGGTCCAACGAATGCAAGTGTAAAAATAGACTCTTAGCTACGCGTCTGATAGAATTTTGGGCTACTTTGGCAAAAATAGCCGTTCGGAGCTCGTTGAATAAGGAGGCACCGGTTCTGGCTATACCGTCTATTGTATTTTAATAACACAATTAATAAATAACATATAATTTTAGCATATAACGGGATTAGGAATCCCCCTTCTTCGAAAATCTTTTAAAAGCCATGAGCATTTGGAATAATTATAAATCAGATGTTTTTTTTATATAAGCCTTATTTAACTACTTTTTTTTAAATAGTGCGCACAAATAGAGCGTTTGCGCTGCGCAGTACCTTTTTCAATAAAAAAAAGTAACGTATCCCTTGTTTAAATTGAGGTTGCCTTTTTTTTATTAGTTTCGTCGATCCAATATTTAACTAAAGACTCTTTTATAGTAAACGCGTTTTGTTTAAGCGACGCTGTATTTAACGCTGAGTTATTTACAAAATCAAGCCAATAAATTGGTATACATAAATATGAAGCAAAACGTTGAAAACGTTATGATAAATTTTGAAAAACATATGTTGCAACGTATATTTCAAAAAGTTTATAATAATCCGCAGGCGATTATTAGAAAATGCCCAAAATTTGTGATCGATTTTCTGAGGATGACACATTGCTATAGTCTTTATATTAATCAATAATATTTGGAAGAAATTAAATTCATCCAGGAAATTATTCCAGGATATCATAATTTTTGCTGAGATATGCTTAATCATGTTTCTATAGTATTTAATTATATTATTCGCAAGAAAATCTTATTAAAATAACTACCAAAATAACTAATAACAATAATCACAAAATTTCAATTTTATTTATTAGATGTTTTCTATAAGTTTCATAGAAAGAAAAATAATAATCATATAATCTCTTCTATATTTTTACTCTCATAAGATATTATATTTAAAAACATTGCAATACGGTTATGCATTAATAATTTATTGCCTTTGTCAATTCTGGAATATTAGAAATTTATAACCAGTCATTTAAGTACTGTCACAGCCCCAATAATTATGCATATTAAATTGGTCATTTAGTAGAAAAATTCATTATCATGTGCTGAATTTACTTAATTCATATTGTATATTGATATATTAAACTAATCTATTACTTTTAAACTTATCTTAAGGTTTTTAATGGCTTAATATACCACCTATCCATCTAACATGAAATATAGTTACAATGTGATTAAGTAATAACATTTAGTATAGTATAGTATCTTATTTACAGGCAATGATAATAAACATCACATATTGAAGAGTTGATTGGAAAGGTTCAAACTTTTCAGGGATGTTTAGCATACCATTTGTGCATTGATTTAAATAATCTATTGCATATTTAAATATAAAGGGAACTTGAACATTTAAAACCTAATAGAATAAAGTTACAATAAAATATTTAATATATAAACTTTTGATCCAACTAACAGTGATAAAGCAATGATAACTCTATATCTAATGTCTGGAGATTCTTTCGGCCAAACATAGGTAAACATTTTTTTAACTATCTCCCAACCACTAATTTGAGGATTAGTGCTAAATATATTATTGTTTTCATTATTATCTTTAACTGAAGCATTAATTACGGTAACTTTTGATTTACTTTCATTAAAAATTTTCTGATTGCAATAATATTTGCAATTTATCTGTTTTAAAAATAAGTGTTACTAAACAACGTTATAGTTTCTTACATTGGAATGAAAAGTAAATTTTAATCTAACAAATAAATTGTGTCGATGAATAAATTTGGGAGAAACATAATTGAAATTCTTCCGATAGAGTAAAAAATTTAAAGTTTTACACATTTTGCATTTAAACATATGTTTATAAAAATTGATAAAGTTCACCTAGGAACAATAATATTTGGTACAGGCTAACAACAAATTAGAAATCAAAATCTTACTTTCTATATTTATTTGTTTTTTCTAAGAAGTGAATAAATATTTTTTAAATCTTTTGCTTAAATTATTTATGATTAGTTTAATTTTAGGAGCTGCTATAATTTTTATCAAGTTAAAATTTCTAGACTGAAAAAAAATAAATATTTATTGATATTTTACGAATATAGTTCAACAAAATATTATAATTTATTTTCAAATTATGTAATAAATATTTATATAATCTATAGCCTACATTATTTATTATTTGTTTGATTTTAGAATTTACTATAATTATCAAGTAAAGACTTCTGGAAAAATTTATTCTTCAATTTATGAAATAAATATTTTTAAAATCTTTTGCTTAAATTATCTATGATAAATTTAATTTTGGGATATGCTATAATAATTATCAGTTTAATATTTATAAATTGAAGAAAATAAATAATTAATGATATATCAGGAAAATTGTTTAACAGAAGAATATAATTTATTCTAAAATTTTTTATTAGAAAAACTTATATTTTTTTATAAAAATCATATAATTAAAAATACATTTTGTAATAGTTTTAATATAGTAAAGATTTACAAACTTAATATTTGTTTTCTGTGCTGCATGCCTCTCTATTTTTCAAAACTAAGTGGTTAATAGTGTTGTTAAAAGCCCGATTCGGGTCGATTTTTTAAAACTGCCCGATTAAGATTAAAGCTAAAATAATATTCTATAAGCATCAAGATTTGGCAAATAGATGTCCAAGCATTTCTGCCAGCTATGTGGAAAATCTTTTGGATTACATAATATTATTTTGATTTTAAATTGACTCGAATAGGGCTTTTTAACAACACTAATGGTTAAAGCCAAAAACTTATGTGAGTCATCATTATTATAGGTATATTAGGCTTTTTAGCAATTAATGTAAAAAGCTTACCATTTAAATCTAAATTCAATCCTGGCTTAGTATATTTTTTGGGTTAGGTTTAATTCTAATTGCATGATATTATTTTAATAATTAATGCATTAAGCTATAAAATTTAGCCTGAAGCATAGGCGTAGCCGGGAAATGGGGGGGGGGGTGAAAGGGAAATTTCCTCCCTTCCGAAATTTATCACTTTTTGTGAATATCATTTAAAGCTAATAAAAAATATCCCGCATAATCCTCCCACCACTCCCTGACCCCCAAAAATGTATGCATATATATTAAACAATAATTTGAAAGAAAGAATTTAAAAGTTGATATTTTTTTTATAAAACTATTCATCATAATTTATACATTTTTGGAAAAAAGCATTTATATATTAAAAAAGTAAACCAAAAATATTTTCTAAGAAATGGAATATAAGCCAAATATCAGTCTTAAGACAAAAGTGAAATGTATTATAATTATTAATAATATATCCATAAAATTACTAAATAATATAATATATCAAATATAATTTTTTATAAAGTGAGTAATTTTAAGTTATTTATCTTAATAAAAGTAAAATATAATTATAAAACTATTGATAAAATTAAATCAAAAATTAAATAAAAAAATTAAAGCACAATACAAACAGTGGAATATTATAAGTCGTAGATTTACAGTATATCTAATTTTATCAATTATCATAGGACAATCAAATAATTTTTACCAATATAGCGAATTATATATTTTACAGAAAATCATAAAATATAGAAGGACATCAGAAAATATCTTTTAAAGACATTGTGGGATAAATAATATGAAAATTAATTTTTAATATCATTTTTTATTTAAAATAAATTGAATGAAAATTATTACTGATTTTATTATCAAGAGCATTGATTAGTAAAATTTGTTAAAATATTAACTGTAATATATTCTCTAACTGTCAAATATGTCTGTAAAAGTGGAATTACCTAGTATTTTGTAACCAATTCTATATAATAGAGGAATCTCAACTATATGTCTACTTACTTTTTATAAATAAATTTCTTATACTTGTTTGGAATAAATTATTACCATGCTTTTATATTTGTATACAAGTAATTTATTATATTTTATATAAACTAATAAATATATATTTCATATTTATTCCAGGCTTATTTTTTTATATAAACTAAGATAACCCGGCCGAAGGCCGGGCAAAAGCGGGCCGAAGGCTCGCACAAAAATGTTTTTACCCCCCCCCCCCCCCTTAAAAAAATTCTGGCTACGCCTATGGATTGAAGTCATAAAACTAAAATGGTACAGTGTGTTGGTGGTTAGTTTATGGCTTGCTATAAAGATTTATATTTACGATAAATCAGTGACGAAGCGTCATTTTACAACTAGGGAAACAATCGGAAATTTTATTTTATTTTTTAGTCAAACCATAAAAATTAAAATATATAAATAAGTAGAATTCGTCTTTCTTTTTGAGTAAATGGATCAAGTACTGAATTATAAAGGTTATTTCTAGATTTTAAATTTTTTAATAAGATTAATTTTAAAAAAAAAATTTTACATTAAACTTATAATTTTTTCATCAAAAGTTAGCGGAATATCTATAAAATTATTTTACAAAATTCTAAATAAATTTTTTTGCTTCAAATAATTTTGTGCATCAATAGTTTATTTATGGGCGTTATGGCTAAGCAAGTACCATAAATTCCTTTGCATAATAAAATCATTCACAATCTTGAATTGATTCTATAGATATAAATGGGAAAAAAATAATATTTATACCTTTTTTTATATAAATTTTAATATTACATATAAATATTAGTCTTAATATTTTTATTATATATATCTTTAAATTATATGCTCATAGATGATTTGATTTATTTCTTATTATGCAAGTCGTTTTACCCAGGTCTCTTCTATAAAAAAACATTTGAAAAATAATTTTTATCTAAAAAATAAAAATTAAATTAATAAAGAGAGGTAAAGGGAAAAAATTAATCACATATAGATTTTAATATATTAAAAAAAAACTAATTTGCTCAAAATCATAAAGATTTTTTTACAAAAAAACATTTTTTATTACAAAATTTTTTTAACGAAAAATCTTCAATTTATTTGATTTTCAAAGATTTTTTAGCTAAAAATTCTGAGCGAAAAAAAACTTCAAATCTTCACTTGACGATTTTTGTTTCTGCCATAATCCAATCTCTATTGCAACTAAGAGTGCAGTAAAAGTTGAAAATGATAAAAATTTAAAAGGGTATCAAGTTTCACCATTTTTAAATGTTTAGTCAGCAAACAGAATATGCCTCCTAAAATATTGCTTTTTTTAAAAAAAATTATAATCTAGGAAGATATCTTATATTATAACCCCCAGGGTTAGGCAAATTTTCAGAAAATTGTATTCGGATACAGATACAGATACTTTATAAAATTTTGTATTTAAGATACAAGATACTAGATACTTTAGAAAAATTTCAATAAGATATAAGATACAAGATACTTGTATTTTTTTAAAAAAAAGTATCTAAGATGCAAGATATTTTTTTAAAAAAACTTTAAATAGTCAAAATAAAAATGTATAAAGCTTTATTTTCTTATCTATAATATAAATTTATAAAAAAATATTTAAAATAATATGTAGAAAATAACAAATTTATTATAAAAGATAATGCGATATTCCATTTAGTAATTATATAATTAGTAAATATTAATAAATCAGCATCATAAATCAGCATTATTTTTTAATATTATTAATTTTTCGTTCAATCTTTGACGATTTGGTCTATTAACCATATTAGCAAAGCTAATTAATCTTTCAATGGGGCTGAGGAGGGTAATATTGTGTTATATTTAATAAATATTTCTTTTATATATTTATAAGTATTTAACATATTTATACTCCGTCTGTCATCTCATATAATTTAGGACCTCTATTTCAATATCATTTATTAAATTATTAGAATTGGATGTGGTACTTTTAAGGCAAAAGTAATCATCATCTTCATCAATTGAAGATTTTGTTGAAGTATTAATTTCAATATTATTTTTAAAAACAATTAAAACTTCATGTAATGACAAATCCTGAAGGTATTTTTTTTCTTTTTAACCATCAATCCAACGATTTTTAAAATAGGGATGAGAAATAGTTGCCAAAAATGCACTCTTAAAATTGTTATCAAAATCATATATATTTTTATTTTTATTTAAATAATTTTCTATGGCAACAGCTAATGGTTTGCAAAATTGTAGATTGGTTTGAATTAAATTTGTAATTTTTTTAACGACATTTAAAATTGGAGCTGATTCTCCATAATAGCAGTTGAGTTCTCTCTGTATTTTGTCAATCGCTATAGCCAATGGGGCCATTATATTGCAATATTCTTCTAAATATTGAATTTCAATATCTCTTAATTTAGGAAATTCTAATTTTTGACATAATTTAGGAAGTTCGCCTTTAAATTTTAATAAACTATGAAGACTATCATACTAACTATTCCATCTAGTGCAACAAGGTGTAACTAATTGTTTTCCTAAAACTGCTTTGATAAGTTCTGCAGTTTTAGGCCTATTATTTGCATTCCATAGCTTAGTACATTTAGCTATTGCAGGATGATGAATTTTAGAAATGTTAGGATAATAGCTCTCTCGACATCTGTTGTGGCAATTAGACTTATCGTATGGCACAAACAACGAATGTGTTGAGGCAATGTTATTGAGGCTTCTTTAGACCCTTAAATAAACAAATAAATAATTTTATTTGAATAAATTTTTTTTACTAAATTTACAATATCATAATAAATTTTAAAGAAGTATTAAATAATACTTTCAATGATTTCGAATTCTATACATTCATCATCATTGATGTCAAAGTCATTCTCTACTTCCATAGAATATCCAAACTCCTTGAAAGCTTTCTTAAAGTTAGAGCCGTTTTCTGTAACAGTTGCTATAACTTTTTCGTCAATACCAAAGTCACGATGAATTTTTTTATTATGATCATCTTGAAGTACTTCAAAAAATTTGCCATTAAGTATGCTAAGTTTAAATTTATTGTTATAATTTTCGGTTGAAGAATCATCTGAAGACGAAGATAAACATATTATTCTATTTTCTTCTTCCATAATTTTAAAATAGACATAAAACGATTCAAATATGGTAGTTCTATTGTTAGCAAATTGCTATCTGACGACCAACGTCAGATATCAAAAATTATCTTAAAATATCTAAATTTTGATTAAATTTTTCATTTAAATCTTAAAACAATATCATTTTAAATTTTAATACTATTTAAATTAACCAATATAAATTTTTTTTAAAGTATCTGTATCTTTTTGAATACAAATACTTTTAAATAATATGTATCTTAGATACTGGATACAATATTCCAAAATTTTAAAAAAGATACAAGATACAAAATTATCTTGTATCTTAGATACAAATATCCGCGATACTGCCCAACCCTGATAACCCCTAATAAAAAAATTCTTATAACCGTCCATAAAATTAATGGATAAGATGCTTACTGGAAAGTGTTATGTGGAGGAAGTTGGTAATGAGATTGGATTTACGATGGTTAAGCAAAAAGAGATTTATCAAGGATATTCGTTGGCAAAAAATTTGTAGAATTATTATTAATCGAAAATTACCTAAATCGTTTTATATTCATATTATTTAATTCAAATTATTATTATTATATTGTTATTCGCCAGTTGACCTTATAGTGATATTTAGATAAAAGGATATATTAAATAAATAATTGTATTTTTTTTACAGATAATATTATATTAATATCAGATTATACTTGAAGAATATTTTTATGTAGAGCTTGATTTTGATGCCACATATAGCCTATTCTTCATTTGGAAAACCAACTTGATACCATATCAATGTCCTAATTCCAAAATGGATGAAATTAAAATTCTTTTTAAGACACATTTATCGCAATACATTAATTCACTTGCGGAATAATCGGTTAACATTTTTGATAATTATTTAAATTAAAAAAAATATTTGTAGAAACTTAATACAATTATGCAAGCCCTCAAGTGGAGCGCTTGTTTATAACAAGATATGTTCTTGTAGGGTTGGGTGAGCATTAATTTGGAATTTTTTGTATTTAAAGGCTAATTTATAAAATTACAAATAAGTATATTATAATATTATTTAGCAAAATAACGTTTAGATTTTAAATAATGTTATTACTCAACAAGTGTTTCTATACACAAAATATTGTTTGAAGTTATTAGGTTAATAGAATAACTATTCTTTAAGATAAATCAAAAATTATCAATAAACAAGTATATGAATTCGATTTTAACATTGGCTTTTTTAATATTTTGCTTCGTAGGTTCTCTTCAGGATTTTATAAAATAAGCAATCTATAGAAAAAATGTCATACGGGTATTTGTCCGTTATCAATAAAGGGTTGATTCGATGCTTTAATTTAACACTTTTTTAACAAGCCTAAAGTTCAATTAAACAAATGTCTCGAGTTCATAATCCCGATTGGTGTAAATAAAAAAAATTATGTTAAATTAATTTCAACAGAGAAAAAGGCATAATCAAGAAATAAGGAAATAAATTAATTTGGGTGCCTAAGACAGATTTTTAGGAAACCAACCTGTTGGATGGATGCTTATGATAATTAAAAGGTTATAGATATGGGTTACAGTGAATTTAAAATAAAAAATGGAAAATTTCATCATTTATTTTACTAACAAGTTTTTTAAATGTAGGGAAATTCTGATATGGGATAACGATTCTTATATTGAATATGGGTAAATCTAATTTAGGCCAGAGAGAATTTGTATAAACAAATAGCTACCCCACCCAATTCTAATTTTTATGCAAATTTGAAAATGTGGTTTGGTGTATAGGAAACAATAAAAGAATATATTATGTGAAATAATTTAGTATGTAAATCTGGTATATTGCAAATTTGTTAATACCAACTTGTAATTTTTTTTTATAAAATTCAAATAATTCCAAAAGTATATTAATAATACAATAAATAAATTTATTATTAATATAAAACAGCTTCGTATTTTTTATCACTGGCATAATATAAAGGGTCTAAGTGCTTTAAAATAAGATGGTTTCATATTGTTTTTCATGTCATCTATATTAAACCATTTATATGAGGCATTTGTATCGTTATGCACGAAATATTTTTGATATTTTGGAGTCAGGTAGGCCATGAAGAAGAACATCTATATATCAAATAAAAATGTTTGTAAGATCAAAAACTTAAAACTTAGTATTACAAAGTTTATTTATATCTAAATATAGAATATTAAATATGTGATCATCTCGTCTTTTGATCACATAATGTGTCAATTATTAGAATTGTCGTATATATTAGCCACCGTTACTACCCTGTCTCAATAAAATATCGTCACTTTAACAATTTTCAAATTAAAAATAAAGAATCTTAATATTTCTCATTAGATTTTAAACTCTATATAATATCAGAGATCTACTGAGGTACCATAACAGCCTGGCCCAGATTCTTTTAAAAAATATTCAATTTATTTTTAATTTTTATATCTAATAAGGGCGATTTAAAATATTTGGTTTTAAAATATATTGCCCATATTTTTTAAAAAAAAATTAAATTAATATATAGCAAAGCCGTGTAACGAGGCCTTCTGGTCTCTAATATAGAAAGTTAGTTGTGAAATTTTTTTTAAAAAACATCAAAACAAGAGAGGACCTTTGATCGTAGGAACTTGATCGTATTTTTCAGAGTAAATAAGGTATCTAATAGTGTTGTTGAAAATTCCAATTTGAGTGGATTTTTAAAAACAGCCCAAATAAGATTTTAGACAATTTTGCTAAAATCTATCATGGACTTAAA
Organism: Gordionus sp. m RMFG-2023; assembly: GCF_954871325.1. Lineage (NCBI taxonomy): Eukaryota > Metazoa > Nematomorpha > Gordioida > Chordodea > Parachordodidae > Gordionus > Gordionus sp. m RMFG-2023. Next base: position 9,235,523 of record NC_088775.1, on the reverse strand, counting down.
AATCAATACAAATCGGTCTTTTTAACACTTGGTCCTAGATATAAGAATGTGGTATCTTATCTATTAAATCGATTATGCTTTAAAAACAATAATGAATTTTATTTGTAATTCTTTTGTATATATACATTTATATAATTATCCAATTTAACTTCTAATAATATGCAATTTGATTAACCTCGATAATATAATATTACATGTCGGAAAGTTATAATAATATAATACACAAATAAGGTCCTTTTAAAATATATAACTAACATTTTGAATATATACGATATTCAAATATAACAATATCTATGTACAATTTCATAGAAAGTCAGGTACATAAATACATTTGTTTAGAGAACATTGGTATCAAGATACTATCTTAAAGGGTGTGTTAGATACTTTTCTATTTGATATAATAATATTTGAACTAAATTCATTAAATATTATGTCTTAATTTATTTTATGAGTAACTGACCCATCAAGAATGATGGACCAATCAGATATTTTTTTGTTTGATGATGAATCAGATATTTGACTTTTGGCCTAGTTTTCTTCTTTATTTGTAAAATATTGTTAGATAATTTTGCAAATCTCCTTTTAAATTGCATAGGTTGTTGAAGATTTTTTATTGTCCATCACAATTATTTCTTCATATTGAAGGTACTATATTACTGTATTAACAATTTTTTTAAATAATGGAAAATTTAGGAACCACCTTTCATCAAAACAAAACTAAATTTTTGTTTCACCTCATAATATAGACAAATTTCTAATTCATTTATTATCATATAGGAGAAATCTTAGATTCACCCATATTTCTATGGGTTAACTGCTAGTATAGATATAAAAAAACAAGTCAATAAATATTACCCTAAATTACCATACCTTACAAAAATAAGAAAAATTTGCCCTACACAATTATCTCTTCATATTGAAGTAGTGTTGTTAAATGACTCATTGAGCCGATTCTTAAAAATGGCTAACTCAATATTTTAGTAAGAAAAATATTCCATATGCCTCGAGATTTTGCCAGTAGATGTCCAAAATCATTGTGCCATCTATGAACAAGATCTTTAGACTTGCTGACTCAAATTGAGCCATTTAACAATAATATATTGAAGGTATTAAAATAATATTATAGATTTTTTTTAAATAATGGAAAATTTAGATAGCTCATCAAAATAAATTGAAAATTTTGGTTCATATCCCATAAGATAGACAAATTTCAAATTCATTTATTATTACATGAAGAGGAAATCTCAGATTCATTCATCATTATGGTTAGTTACTCAAATTATTAGATATATGCAATAATAATTTTTAAAGAAAATACTTTTGCTCCTATATGTTGAGTCATTTCTGAGACAGGCTTTGGATATTTATATTTATAAAAACCAATAGGTGCATAACTTAAAAATAATGGTTGCACTTTAGGATTCTTGATTAAGCAATTCAGTGCTTTTTCTGATGTCTAATATGTCAAGGAATATAAAATAATTAAAAATTGTAATACTTCTTTTAAAGTTTCACCCTTCTCCCAAAGTTGTGTAGGAAATATGAGATTTGTGCTTTGTCCTAGTTGTTGGTGAGTAACTAAATACAATTTACTATCCATATATGAGTCTATAGTATTTTTTTCTGGATTTAAATAGATTAATACATAATTATAAGAAAAATACTTTGATTTGTTCTTAAATTTGTTTTAAACATGTTAAATTCTTCCACATATCTGTCTTCTAATTCTTGAGGAGTTAGTAAATCTCCTTTGGCTTTAGATTTTTCATCTTTTTTATTTTTTCTAAAAAAAATATAATATTTTCTCAACAAATTAGATTGTTATTACATCTCTTTAACACTTTTTAGCTCAAAATCTGATTTCACACTATGCTCATATTCTATTTGATATAATAAATTTTGATATCTGGTTTCAAGCTCAGTTTTTTCTTTTGATATAATTGGAGGTCTTTGAAGACAACATGCCGAGAAAATTTGCCATTTATTTTGTATTTTTGTAGATTGTAAAATGCTTTTCATGAATATTATGCGGTGTAACTAAACTGAGAATTAACAGGTAAACTGAGAATTGACAGGTAAACTGAGAATTGACAGGTAAAATTTATTTTTGTTTTATTGCCTATCAATTATTTTTTAATATATAAATAAAATGTTTTTAAAGTAAAAATCAAATCTATCCAAAATTAAAATTATTTAAATATATAAATTAGAATATAGAAGATATTGTAGTCCATAAATTTATAATATGTATAGAACAGATCTATTATATAGAAAATATAACACAAATAATATATTTTGTATATCATAAAAAATATTCCGCTAGATGGCGTAATTTATTAAATTTTTGTTTTTAATTAAAAATAATATGAATTATAGGAGCATAATTCTACTCTCTGGATTAATTAATTTTGTACCGACTTATATAAACATAAAATGAAAAAAATTTTAAGTTTCCATCATTATTTTTGGAGTTATGATGTGGATTCTCAGTTTAGTCAATTTTTTAATTTTGTTTTATATTTTTGGGATTTTAAAAATATTTTATTTTTTTAACTCATTTGGTGTAAACTAACTTATATTAACATAAAATGAAAAAATTTTTAAGTTTCCATCATTATTTTTGGAGTTATGATGTGGATTCTCAGTTTAGTCAATTTTTTAATTTTTTTTTAGATTTTTGGGATTTTAAAAATATTTTATTTTTTTTGACTCATTTGGTGTAAACTAAATTATATTAACATAAAATGAAAAAAATTTTAAGTTTCCATCATTATTTTTGGAGTTATGATGTGGATTCTCAGTTTAGTCAATTTTTTAATTTTTTTTTAGATTTTTGGGATTTTAAAAATATTTTATTTTTTTAACTCATTTGGTGTAAACTAACTTATATTAACATAAAATGAAAAAATTTTTAAGTTTCCATCATTATTTTTGGAGTTATGATGTGGATTCTCAGTTTAGTCAATTTTTTAATTTTTTTTTAGATTTTTGGGATTTTAAAAATATTTTATTTTTTTGACTCATTTGGTGTAAACTAACTTATATTAACATAAAACGAAAAAAATTTTAAGTTTCCATCATTATTTTTGGAGTTATGATGTGGATTCTCAGTTTAGTCAATTTTTTAATTTTTTTTTAGATTTTTGGGATTTTAAAAATATTTTATTTTTTTGACTCATTTGGTGTAAACTAACTTATATTAACATAAAATGAAAAAAAATTTAAGTTTCCATCATTATTTTTGGAGTTATGATGTGGATTCTCAATTTAGTCAATTTTTTAATTTTTTTTTAGATTTTTGGGATTTTAAAAATATTTTATTTTTTTTGACTCATTTGGTGTAAACTAACTTATATTAACATAAAATGAAAAAAATTTTAAGTTTCCATCATTATTTTTGGAGTTATGATGTGGATTCTCAGTTTAGTCAATTTTTTAATTTTTTTTTAGATTTTTGGGATTTTAAAAATATTTTATTTTTTTGACTCATTTGGTGTAAACTAACTTATATTAACATAAAATGAAAAAAATTTTAAGTTTCCATCATTATTTTTGGAGTTACGATGTGGATTCTCAGTTTAGTCAATTTTTTAATTTTTTTTTAGATTTTTGGGATTTTAAAAATATTTTATTTTTTTAACTCATTTGGTGTAAACTAACTTATATTAACATAAAATGAAAAAAATTTTAAGTTTCCATTATTATTTTTGGAGTTATGATGTGGATTCTCAGTTTAGTCAATTTTTTAATTTTTTTTTAGATTTTTGGGATTTTAAAAATATTTTATTTTTTTGACTCATTTGGTGTAAACTAACTTATATTAACATAAAATGAAAAAAATTTTAAGTTTCCATCATTATTTTTGGAGTTATGATGTGGATTCTCAGTTTAGTCAATTTTTTAATTTTTTTTTAGATTTTTGGGATTTTAAAAATATTTTATTTTTTTAACTCATTTGGTGTAAACTAACTTATATTAACATAAAATGAAAAAAATTTTAAGTTTCCATCATTATTTTTGGAGTTATGATGTGGATTCTCAGTTTAGTCAATTTTTTAATTTTTTTTTAGATTTTTGGGATTTTAAAAATATTTTATTTTTTTGACTCATTTGGTGTAAACTAACTTATATTAACATAAAATGAAAAAAAATTTAAGTTTCCATCATTATTTTTGGAGTTATGATGTGGATTCTCAATTTAGTCAATTTTTTAATTTTTTTTTAGATTTTTGGGATTTTAAAAATATTTTATTTTTTTTGACTCATTTGGTGTAAACTAACTTATATTAACATAAAATGAAAAAAATTTTAAGTTTCCATCATTATTTTTGGAGTTATGATGTGGATTCTCAGTTTAGTCAATTTTTTAATTTTTTTTTAGATTTTTGGGATTTTAAAAATATTTTATTTTTTTAACTCATTTGGTGTAAACTAACTTATATTAACATAAAATGAAAAAAATTTTAAGTTTCCATCATTATTTTTGGAGTTATGATGTGGATTCTCAGTTTAGTCAATTTTTTAATTTTTTTTTAGATTTTTGGGATTTTAAAAATATTTTATTTTTTTGACTCATTTGGTGTAAACTAACTTATATTAACATAAAATGAAAAAAATTTTAAGTTTCCATCATTATTTTTGGAGTTATGATGTGGATTCTCAGTTTAGTCAATTTTTTAATTTTTTTTTAGATTTTTGGGATTTTAAAAATATTTTATTTTTTTAACTCATTTGGTGTAAACTAACTTATATTAACATAAAATGAAAAAAATTTTAAGTTTCCATCATTATTTTTGGAGTTATGATGTGGATTCTCAGTTTAGTCAATTTTTTAATTTTTTTTTAGATTTTTGGGATTTTAAAAATATTTTATTTTTTTGACTCATTTGGTGTAAACTAACTTATATTAACATAAAATGAAAAAAAATTTAAGTTTCCATCATTATTTTTGGAGTTATGATGTGGATTCTCAATTTAGTCAATTTTTTAATTTTTTTTTAGATTTTTGGGATTTTAAAAATATTTTATTTTTTTTGACTCATTTGGTGTAAACTAACTTATATTAACATAAAATGAAAAAAATTTTAAGTTTCCATCATTATTTTTGGAGTTATGATGTGGATTCTCAGTTTAGTCAATTTTTTAATTTTTTTTTAGATTTTTGGGATTTTAAAAATATTTAATTTTTTTGACTCATTTGATGTAAACTAACTTATAATAACATAAAATGAAAAAAATTTTAAGTTTCCATCATTATTTTTGGAGTTATGACATATATTGTAAAACTAGTTTACTTCAATTAAAATTTATAGGCCCTTAAAAGGGCCGTTGGGTATTGGTCTTAAAAAAGACTGTTGGGTATTGGTCTTAAAAAAACTGTTAGGTGTTGGTCTTAAAAAAGACTGTTGGGCATTGGTGTTAAAAAAACTGTTGGGTGTTGGTCTTAAAAAAGACTGTTGGGCATTGGTCTTAAAAAAAGATAGCTGGGTATTGGTCTTAAAAAAGACCGTTGGGTATTTATGTCATAAATAATCTAACAATCGTTTTAATAAAAGACTAAGGCAACGAATTTTTTTCTTATTCACTCATTTTTTTCTTATTTATTCATTTTTTTATTATTTTGTATCTCTATAAATTTATATACAAAGTGTCGAACAATTCATTTTTTCTTCATACCTTCAAATGTTTTTGTATGAATCTTCCGGTCAAATTTAATTATTAATTTAGTTTAGATTAAACGACTTACATAATTATGTTGCACACCTGTGGTTATTAAATAAATTTAGTTGATAAATTTAACGTAAGTAGGACTTCAAGTTCAAATTTCAAAGTTTTAAAAAGATAATTATTTTTATAAAATTAGTAAATATGTAATGTATATTACATAAAACGGTACTCGAAATATCTTACATAATATTTTATTCACCAATGTAAAAATGTTGTTTACAGTTATGGAAAGGTTAATATATTATTATAATTATTTATGTCAATAGAATATATATAAAGGTAAAAAAACTATTATTTATTCATATATAAATTCTCAAATACAAAGTAAAAATTTTTTTTAATATTACAATTTATATAAGAGACCTGCAGGCCAGGCCCTAAGCCCGGCCCAGGTACCAGGGCCGGACAGTATTTTAAATTTTTAAAATATACCATGGACGAGCTGGGCTGAGCAGGGCCTTATATTCTTAAACCCAGGCCGGGTCGTAAAAATTTTTAAATTCTAACCGGGCCGCTAAAATTTTTTAATCTGGGTTGTGTGGGCCGTACAAATGATCCCTCTACAGGTCTCTTATTTATATTAAATTTTGTAAAATATTATTCATAGCTTATAGATCTATTTTTTATTTTGAATTATTTATTAATTTCTTTATAGAAAGATTTGAGACCGGTCAGAATTTTAAAAAAATTAGGGAATATTTTTAATTTTTTAATTTATATTAAATTTTGTAAAATATTATTCATAGCTTATAGATCTATTTTTTATTTTGAATTATTTATTAATTTCTATATAGAAAGATTTGAGACTGGCCTGCAAACAATTTTAAAAAAATTAGGGAATATTTTTAATTTTATAATTTATATTAAATTTTGTAAAATATTATTCATAGCTTATAGATCTATTTTTTATTTTGAATTATTTATTAATTTCTATATAGAAAGATTTGAGACTGGCCTGCAAACAATTTTAAAAAAATTAGGGAATATTTTTAATTTTATAATTTATATTAAATTTTGTAAAATATTATTCATAGTTTATAGTTCTATTTTTTTTTCTTCCTATTTTATTAATTTATCAATACATTTAAATTCATATAGGGGAAAGTTAAACCATAGAACATGTCATACTTAAAATTATGAATCTATAATATTACAACCTTATCATTTAAAGATGTCTTAATCGGGCCTAATTTTTTTTTTTTAAATTTTGGCCTGGTCGGGTCGGGCCTTGGAATTTTTTAAAATATATTTAAATTTATTAAATTTATGCTGAATTATTTATGTAAAATAAAAATATTTTATTTGTAGAAATAGACGACATATAAGATAATATATATTATTTTGAGTATAATTATAAAATTTAATTTCTATATTTAAATAAATTCGCGTAGGGCTGGCAAAACTCTTTTTAAAAAAATTTCGGGCCGTGCCTAGCTTGAAAAATTAGACCAGTTGCAGATCACTACTATAAATATCAAGCTAAAATCTTTGTCGCCTTAAAAAAATAAAATTATACAATTTAAATTTAATAAATATTTATATTTATAATTCTGCACAATTTATATTAGTTATTATCCATGTCAGATATGTGTAATAGTTGCAATGTGATTGTAGGAATGGACCAATCTGGGATTTTTTGCGATTTTTGTCGGAGATGGATTCATGCTAAATGCATCCCGAAATTAACTTCAAAGATGATGAAAGATTGGTCAGATTCTAATGATAATTATATATGTTCATTGTGTTATTTAATTGATGATGCTTTACCTAGGCTAATTAAGAATAGCAATATCAAAAACGCATTAAATGAGCTTAGATTTTTAGAAATTCATTATAAAGTTTCTGATAAATATTTAAAAAACAATTTAATAGGTAAGGAAGACATTATTTCATCTAAAATAATAAAAAATTTTCAACCCCAAATTTTAAATAATTACTCCCCGAGATTAGCCATTGGCGATGGTAACTGTTTCTATCGCTCAATGCCTTTAGCTCTTTATGGACACGAAGATGAACATTTATATATTCGTCTTCTAACAGCCATTGAAATCATAATAAATAAAAAAATTTATGATATAAATTCAAAATTTTATAATAATAATAAGACTATTATTGAAGAGCAAATTATATCTGGCAATTATGCAAAAATTTTGCGTGATGTTCTAAATATAAATGGATTTTCCCAGCTCTTGCATCTTTATGCAACGAGTGCAGCTTTAAAACTACCTTTCATGTCTTATTGCCCCCCAGGTGTTGGGATAGGATATAGTCCATACACCAAATTTATAAAAGGACATGATGTTAAACCATCTTCGAAGACTGATATTAATATCATGTGGACATGCATGATATACCCTAATAATTTAGCAGCCTTTTTTCCAAATCATTTTTGTTATTTACAAAAGAAAACATCATCATCCAAATTTGAATATATAGATTTGGAAAGTCCAGTAAAATCTATAAATCTATCCTCTTCTAGAACACGTCATTCTTTAACACTTTCACATTCTCCACCTTCAAATCATATTTATAAACTAGAAAATAAAAACAAATCTCCCTCTAGAGCATTTCGTCTTTCTAGAACACCCTCTCCATCTAGAGTAATTTCTTTTTCTAGAAAATCTTCGCCATCTAGAGCAATTTCTTTTTCTAGAAAATCTTCTCCCTCTAGAGCAATTTCTCTGTCTAGAACACCTTCTCCCTTTAAAACAAGTCCTCTGTCTAGAACACCTTCTCCCTCTAGAGAATTTCCTCTTTCTAGAACACCCTCTCCATCTAGAGTAATTTCTTTTTCTAGAAAATCTTCGCCATCTAGAGAAATTTATCTTTCTAGAACACCTTCTCCCTCTAGAGCAATTTCTCTGTCTAGAACACCTTCTCCCTTTAGAGAGTTTCCTCTTTCTAGAACACCCTCTCCCTCTAGAGAATTTCCTCTTTCTAGAACACCCTCTCCATCTAAAGTAATTTCTCTTTCTGGAACACCATCTCCATCTAGAGTAATTTCTTTTTCTAGAAAATCTTCTCCATCTAGAGTATTTCCTCTTTCTAGAACATCTTCTCCGTCTAGTGTATTTTCACCTACTAATTTTGTATATGAAGAGTTAAAAAATCCAATCGAAGCCCAATCTAAAAATTCTGACGAATATTTATATATACCCCTTTCTCCGTCCAATCAGCCTTCGACATCTATAGCACTTTATTCTTCTAAAATAGCTTTAGACATTAAAGCTACCACTATTCAAGAAGGTTCTATGGCAAGGGAAGGTTTTAATAATTTTGGTAAATATTTAACTACTGATGAATTAATGTCTTTATTCTTGCATCCTATAAAAGTATTAAATTTAATACCTACTGGGGTAAAAAATAATAAAGTTTTTGTAATTAATAATCAATTTAATATATTAAAAAATGTTGGCGAAAAATCAGTCTTTGAGGATGATTGCGGAGCCTGGACTGGAAAGCCAAGAGGATCGAATCATTCAATATACTGTTTCAAAAATTTTGATTTTTTTGGCCCATATATTCATAAAAATAATTTATTTTTTAAAAAAAAACAAATTAAAAATAATAAAAATTTAGAATTACTTGAGCCTCAGCCAAATATTGACGATATGGTAATTCTTCATCGTTACTAAGTGCGTTAAGAAATAGTGAAAAATATAAGAGAAGGATTTCTTATTTGGTTAATATGTCTTCATCAGTTAACCAATTACAAGATATTTTTATTGCCGAATATTTAGGTGAGTATCCTGGTAAAATAGCTCATGGCAATAAGAAAATATCTCAATCTATATATTCACGCACACCGCGTTGCGTTTACAAAACAATTGCTAATAAAGTAAAGTACCAAACACCTAGTAATATCTACCAAGAATTACTAATTGAAGATCTTGATATAATAGGACCTCGAAATGTAAAACAAATAGCTAATATTAAATATATCTTTTAAGCAAAAATGAATCAGGATACTTGTCTAATTTTGCTGATCAAGCTCTTGATATTTTAAAAAACATGTATAAATACCCATTGGTACAAAAGGTTGATATCAGCCCCGATAAAGTAATATCTCTTATTTTATATACTCCCCTCCAGATAGATAACATTAAATATATCTGCTCAAATAATAATCCTAGCATTATAAGTATAGATAAAACTTATAATTTAGGAGAATTGTTTGTAACATGCATCGTTTTTAAACATAAATGTATAAAAACTCACCGTTTACACGATCATCCAATTTTCTTAGGACCTATATTTTTACACGGTAATTCGGATTATCAAACATTTAATAATTTTTTCTCTCACCTTGAATCAATTTTTAAAAAAAATCGTATACCCTTAAATAATTTAATTTTTGGGAGTGACGGAGAATTGGGGATGGTATCGGCCTTGCGTAGAAATTTTATAAATTCAACCCATCTTTTATGTACTAAACACATTAAAGAAAATGTAATTCATTTTTTAACTAATAACGAAGGAGTTGAAATAAAAATTAGAAACATAATTATAAATTTTATTTTCAATAAAGATGGAATAATATATTCATTAACCGATGAAATCTTTAAAAAAAATACAGATAATTTAAAAAAATTTTGCTTAAATAAAAATTATACAAAATTTGTAAAATATTTAGATAATCATTTGATAGATAAATTATATAATATGGTATATTTACCTTTAAAAAATAAAATAATTTTAACACCCTACACCAACAATAATTATGAAAGTATAAATCATGTATTAAAAACAAAATTTGATTGGAAAAAAACTCCTTTACATATAATGATAAATAAAATAAATGATATAATTTTAATACAGGAAAAAGACTTCGAGAGAGCCATATGTGGGTTGGGCCCTTATTATCTAACAAAGGCATTAGATATATCATCCATGCATCAGAGCTGGGCTGAGATGACAGATGCTGAACATAAGGCAATTCTGTTGAAAATATTATAGTAATGGAAAACTAATTACATCAACATGTGGTCAATTAGCTATAGTGAAACCTTTAAGATCAAAAAAACCTAATCAAGCCAAAAGAGCCAAAGCGGAAAGAACGAAAACAATAAGGCCATAATTTATTTGTTTTTATGAGAAATATTTAATTTCCAACATTTAATATATATAATAATTAACTAAATAATCTATATTTTAAAAAAATAATTTATATATTTTTAACAATTACCGATCCTCTTGGCTTTTATAAATTTAATATTTGTAAGTTTAATTATGTGCTCTTATCTTCTTATGAAACTTTATAATGAGTTTCCATTTATTTTTCTTTATAAAATTATATATAATAAGATTTGAGGAATATTGCTATTTTTAATTGGTTTAAAGAATGATATTTACTATTAAATCTATATTTATAAAAAACGTCTTTTTTAAGACATAAATACCCAACGGTCTTTTTTAAGACCAACGAATACCCAAAGGTCTTTTTTAAGACCAACGAATACCCAACGGCCCTTTTAAGGGCCCCTAAATTTTAATTGAAGTAAACTAGTTTTACACATGTCATAACTCCAAAAATAATGATGGAAACTTAAAATTTTTTTCATTTTATGTTAATATAAGTTAGTTTACACCAAATGAGTCAAAAAAATAAAATATTTTTAAAATCCCAAAAATCTAAAAAAAAATTGACTAAACTGAGAATCCACATCATAACTCCAAAAATAATGATGGAAACTTAAAATTTTTTTCATTTTATGTTAATATAAGTTAGTTTACACCAAATGAGTCAAAAAAATAAAATATTTTTAAAATCCCAAAAATCTAAAAAAATGACTAAACTGAGAATCCACATCATAACTCCAAAAATAATGATGGAAACTTAAAATTTTTTTCATTTTATGTTAATATAAGTTAGTTTACACCAAATGAGTCAAAAAAAATAAAATATTTTTAAAATCCCAAAAATCTAAAAAAAAATTAAAAAATTGACTAAACTGAGAATCCACATCATAACTCCAAAAATAATGATGGAAACTTAAAAATTTTTTCATTTTATATTAATATAAGTTAGTTTACACCAAATGAGTCAAAAAAAATAAAATATTTTTAAAATCCCAAAAATCTAAAAAAAAATTAAAAAATTGACTAAACTGAGAATCCACATCATAACTCCAAAAATAATGATGGGATCTTAAAAATTTTTTCATTTTATGTTTATATAAGTCGGTACCAAATCAATTAATCCAGAGCGAAGAATTATGCTCCTATAATTCATATTATTTTTAATTAAAAACTAAAATTTTAATAATTTACGCCATCTAGCGGAATTTATTTTATGATATATAAAATATTATGGGTGTTTTATTTTCTATATAATAGATCTGTTATACATATTATAATTTTCTAAACTACAATATTTTTTCTATTATAATTTATATATTTAAATAATTTTAATTTTGGATAAATTAAATTTTTATAATAAAAACCTTTATTTTTTAAGTTTTTAAAATATAATTGATAGGCCATAAATAAATTTTACCTGTTAATTCTCAGTTTAGTTACACCCATATTATGAACTAACCAAAGAGATAACGTTAGCATGTCAAATTTGACATCATAGTGGCCAGAATTTTTTGACACGTAACCTGTCAAATTTGATATTATTAATAAAAATGTTTAATTTTATCTCACAACTCTCAAAACTTTAATCAACACTTATCCATGTCTCTCTAACCTTTAATTCTACATATTCGTTGAACTCATATATTTCATCCAATCAAATGTTCTTTATTGCTCAGTCCTTGAGAAAAAGACACTACGGCTAATATTTAAATTTAAGTGATATGTTTGATGGAGGCATACTAAGTTAAAATCTTTATATAATGGATTTGTAACCCACTCTAATTGTGCAAAGACGTATCTAAAGGGTTCAATTCAGTGGCGTCGCTAGGGAAGGGGGCGCAGGGGCTCGAGCCATTTTTTTTAATGGTTCCTTAATATCCCCTTGAACTAAAAATAAATTTTTTTGAGTGCCCACTGAATGATTTCTTTTATAATTCCATTAAATAATATATAGATATAATTTTATTAAGAAATTAATAAGACTATTTAAATTTTTATTAAATGAATATAATTTTAATTATTAGATTACTACATATAAATTATATTTTCACTATATCAGCTTGCAATCAAATTCTGTATTAAAAATATAATATCAATAACTCACTAAATATTAATTTAGCTTTAATAGTTGAAGTTTAATTGACTTTTATTATTTAAATTATTATTTAACCCTAATTAAATAAATATAATCATATATTATTTAAAAATTAACAAATTTAATATTGTAATTAGTCGAGTTCAAAATGACTAATCATTTTGAAATTTTATTATCATACCTTAAAAATATTTTCAAGGTCCAAATAAGTATAAGAGATTTCTTTATAAAAAGTAAGTAGACATATAGTTTATAATCCTCTACTATATACAGTTGTTTATAAAATATTAGATATAATGCCACTTTTATAGACGTATTTGATAGTTATATAATATATTACAGTTAAAATTTAATAAATCTTACTAATAAATGTTTTTGATAATAAATATAATAACAAATTGCATTTATGTATTTAACACTATCTATTTATTTATAAATAATTTTTAAAATTTAACATTTTATTATTCATCTTGCAATAGATGTAATAAATTTGATATCTTTTCTACTCTTTTTTTTTCGAAAAACAGTATTGAGTTAATTTTTAATACAAGTATATTTTTGATATTATTACAAACTACTATTATTTTAGGATATAATATACCAAGGTGGTGCGACAATATATAAAATCTTAATTGTTTCATCATATCATTCTGGTCCTTATTTTATAGTTAGAAAATATTTTATTTTTAATATGGCATTGCCGTGTAAATAACTCCAGGCCTCAATATATTTGCATAATTATTTCTTCCAAGGATTTTTAGTGTTTTTATTTTATAAATTTATCCAACATAATAAATTCTGATATTAGTTTACATTGTGATTGTCATGGCTATTACTGCAAATTAACCAGCATCTATTATTTGTGTTGCTATGTAATTTAAGTTTATTAATCGGCTGAGAGCATATAATTTCATATTTTAGATAAACAATAATGGTCAACTGTGTAGTCGTTTATATATCATTTAAAATGGAAAATAATCTTTTAGAAATTCAATAACTCACAATAATTTTATCGATTACTTATCTAGCTTCCATAATGTCATGTAAGAGGAAGCTCTAACCACCATATAGTTTTATGATTTGGATTGGTCGTTTATACTCTCTCCTACAAAAATTGTTGATTTGGTTTAGGCAGCCTATAAATCTTTCCTTATTAGTCCATTCTATAAAACATTGTCTAAAATGGTTACAGAGAATTATACTAGTTTGATAACCTTTGTCAATGTAAGTTGCTAAGAATTATATTATTGCATTATGTGATTTTTTATATGCCAGTTTATTTTGTATGTATAATATAATAAATGACAAAATATGAAAATCAGAATAATTGTTCAGAGTTAACAAATTTTAAAAAAGTATAATACATTAATATAAAACCCTGCCGAAGCCCCGCTAATGCCCCCCCCCCCTCTATAAAAATTATTTTAGTTGACACCCTGAGATTTTGAAGGCTAGCGACGCCCCTGACAATTAATAATTGTGATTTATGCCATTTTTAAAAGCCACCTCCCTTTTCGATATTTTAGAATTTTTCTAAATAAACAATTGCATAAAATTTAAAAATATCTTCAAATAGAGTTTGTTGAACTAATTAACATATTTGGGGTTTTCAGACGAATAGTCTTCTTTTCAAACGCTTTTGTGTTCACATTTATTATGCATATTATTTCATTCATTTAATAACCTCAAAAGCCAATAATTTAAAGTAATCGTCCCATATTTTTTATATATTAGGATTTTTTTTATAATATAATTCTTATTATTTCATGTAATATATTATTAACTAAATCTTTTCCGTTTTATATTTTTTTTTATTTATATAGTAGGGAAGTCTGCTTGTCGCAAATAATGGGGAATGATAAATTGTGGAGAATCAGAGATTGCAACATCTCTAAACATGATTGTTAACAAATAAAATATTTATAAGAATTAAACAAAAGCTATGATATATTTTTTATAATATCAAAATAAAAAACGAATATAATAATTTAAAATGTAATATATTCTTAAGAAAAGAAGTAAAATATGTATTTAGTTGTTAATGCAATGGTGTGCTGATAATGAGATTGATCATATAATAATATATAGTTGTGCAGCATCTAAATCAATAAATTTTGATTAAATCTCGCTACTGTCTCAAAGGGTTTGGATTTGAAAAATTGGAGCATAGGAGTGAGACAAAACCAGTGACCCCTACACTTTTTGAGGGATAGAAGCAGAATACCCCCCTAAAGTAACCCCCCCCCCCCCCATTGTAAATTATTTTTTGACACCAATAAATTTTAAAAATAATTTTTATTGCATCAATATTTATTATAATATAAATATAATGTAAAAAATATATGCTTTAAAAATATTATTTTTAAATTAATAATTTAGATAAATTAGGGGAAGAGAAAGCAAAAGAATTTATAATTTTATCAATATTTAATTGTTTAAATAAATTATTTTCTATTGATAAAATGGTTAAATTATTAAGAAATGGATCTTTCATGACACTACGAAGTCTTGTTTTAATTAGTTTAATTTTACTCATGACCCTTTCGGCAGTACATGATGTAGTAGGAATAGTTAATAAATATTTATATAATATTGTTAAATTTGGGAAAGCAGAAAAATTTATAAGCAGATGATAAGGTAAAATAAATGAATAGTTTCTCCAGTCTGAATCATTCATCTCAGAATTATTATCATCATCAGAAGAAGCTAAATAATGTATTAGTAAAAATATTTTAATTAAATAAATTTACAATTCTCAGAATCTGACAAATCTTCTTTAACCTCTAGGTCACGAGTAATAATTACGTCCCCCGTTTTAGCCATTTTATAAATATTTCTAAACATCAACATTTCCTCAAAAACTTGATTTGTATTTAATTGATAAAATTCACAGATATCCTTGATATCATCTTTAACAATTGCCTTTTCCGCCATTCCCTTTGGGGTAAAAAATGATGTTTGACTCAAAAATTTTATCGATTCATCGTTAAATCTTTCACTAAACTGCATAATAATTAAAACAAGTGCAGCATAAAACACACTGATTTTAAAGCTAAAATAAAATATTATATTTAATGATGAAAGTATATATATATCTCTCCTTTTTGGATTGTAATGTTTGAAGTCTTGAACTTTCAAAATCAAAAGATAAATTTCTCTTCTTCATAAAATCTTGGGCCTTTGAAAAGACATCCAAAAATTCAGTGTTATTATCTATTTTAGGATTATAAAATAATAAAAGATAATAATTTAAATTATACTTCTCATATTAATCAGGCAATCTTTTACCAATTGAATTTGATTTATTGCAAACCCTATATCCTTCGAAATGGTTTGCAATTTTGTACAAGCCAAGCTTGTTATCAACAATATTTTATCCAAAACACATAGTGATAAAATAAAATCAAATTTTTCTATTCTATAGACTATAGCACTAGCCATAGTGGAAGTGGCAGGATCTTCAGAATCCTTTAAATTTGCCAAAGCTGCCCTCAAAGCATCATAAAGTAGGAAAAAAATTACAATCGCCTTATATGATGTTAGCCAGCTTCTATAAATATAAAATAAACATTATATATCGAAACAATTAAGATAATATTACTGAGTGGTGATGCGTAAAAATCTATGTGATTTTGTCAGTAAATCACTCTGACATGTTTTGAGTACTTCATATCTTTTAACACCATTAAAATATACGTAAATTTCGTCTAATATTCCCAAGACATTTCGCAGCTCTTTTACTGATTGGCATAATTGAACAACTATTAAATTTAATCGATGACAATAGCACCAAATAAAAGCTGCCTTTGGCGCCTCCGCTCTAATCAAAGCCTGCACTCCATTAATTCTTCCACTCATGTTTGAGGCGCCATCATAGCTTTGCCCCACTAGGAATTCGAGGGGTAGATTCATGGAGCCAAGCTTGGATATTATATTCTTTTTAATATCGAGGCCCGTTGTATTTCCCGTACAATAAATGTCTATCAGCCTTTCAACGGGCTTAGGTGTCTCGCTATTTTCAACATATCTCACTATCAAAGCTATTGCTTTTGATTTCGATACAACATATGTGCCATCAACTATAATTGAATAGCACCTGTTGAATTCAATCTCCTTTTGAATTTTTTTTATAACCATATTTTTCATGGTTTCAATAAGAATATTTATGTTATTATATGATATGATAGCAGATTTGAATATAATTTAGATTTTAATCCCTTAATTTTTTTCTCACTTCTTCTTTCTTCATTATCTTGTATATACATTTTAAGAACAGGCTCAGAATCTGCAATAAGTTTAATAAGGCTCATCATATTGCCATCTTGTTGCCTGTTCCCCCAGAAGGCTTGATTGCGGGATAAGCATTTATATTTTTTTGGTTAATATTTTTGGACATATTTTGACAATGATCTAAAAAATATAAATGATTATATATAAGATTTAATATTTAAATTTTTACTATTCCCTTTGATAAAATTTTAATTTTGCGCCAAATCTTGAAAGTGGAAAAATAATTTTATGATAAGAAATATCGGATAACAAACTAATTTGCTAAACATCGACCATAAAAATTTTTAAAATAATAAAATAAAAAAATTTTTTTAAAAAAATTTGAAAATAAAAAATTAAAAAAATTAAAAAAAAAAAAGTACCCCCATAGAAATTTATAGAAGCAGTTGCTTCGGACCCCCCCCCCCCCCCGTTGTAGGGGTCACTGGACAAAACGAAAATAATTTTTCTTGCTAAAATAAAGTAATTTTAATAATATGAATAATTGTAATTCTATTAAAATTTTACTTCTGTTTCGGTTTTAACATACTTACATTTTGGTCCAACATATAAAAATCGTGAATTTCCAAAACAGAAAAGAAGCAGAATTCGATTGAATAACTACATGTATACCCTATTTCACTTATCGTTCATGGGATTGCAATAGCTAAATGATATAAAATTAATATTATAAAAAATTATTAAACTTTTACTTTTAAATAGCTTTTGTGCTGAAATTGTGCTTAAGGCCCACCAAGTTTAGTTTAAAAATTTTCACAATAATGGTGAATATTTGTGCAAATAATCAAGAATCTCACTTAATTATATTTCTTCCAATAATGACAGTATTAAAAAAGGTTTCTAGATAATCCTGCCCAATATTTATTTGCACCTCATTTTTATTTATTTTTAATTTGCTGGACGTTCGTTCACAATTTACTTGTGGAAAAGATAAAGTGGCAAGATATTCGTATGCTATATTTAAATTGGTATATGCAGATGTAAGCATATTATATCGGCATAACGTCTCATATAGAGATATCCAGCAACTCTCTTTCATAGAATCTTGAATAAACCTTCATTTTTACTTTCAGGTTTGTAATCACTATGATAAATCAAATTGCCTATACTATTCTTCAAGCCAAGAAATAGATTGCTATATATTCCAGAGAATGCTAGTTCCTCTCATAGTTTATCAATGTCTACCTTTTTTAACAAACAGATTCTTTTCAAATTCTCTATAGTTATACCTTCTCTATTAAATTCATCAAAACCTTTAGGATAGAAATATTTAGAATTAATTATTAGATGTTGATTTTTCGAAAATGTATCTATAAGATTAATTACTATCTGATCGATGATATATCGATCACTTCAAATTTGTAAATTTGAAGGGAGTCATTTGGACGTTCATGTAAGCATTCCTCAAAACAAATCGTATTTTTTCGACTAATTCTACGCTGCGATATTTCGGTTTTCATACATATGTCATCAGTCATTATCAAATCGGCCAAATCTTTATTGATTGATAATGCCATATTTGTAGCTTTCATATGTATTGAGAGGAAATTTATAGAATTTATAAATAATCTTATATCTTCAACCATATTCCAGGCAGTCAAAATGTCTGTTTTTTGTTTGTAAATACCTTGATAGAGGCCCATTTATTTCAAAAATTTTCAAAGATATTCGTGCCGCTAGGAGAGTTTTAAATTTGCATAACTTTTCTAATAAAGCCTCGGATTCTAAAGTCGTTTTTGTTTCAAAATTTATTATTATATATATATAATGTAAAGCACTTATTGTAGTAGATATTAGCGCATCTTTTCCATTAAACATCCAAAAAACTGCTTCGCCTGCCCGTCATCTAGTTTCTCCAATTTTTTGAAGCCTTTTTAATATTTTTGAACCAATAAAGGGGTTATTCACATTTGCATTCGTCCAAACTTCCATATTCACTAAAAAAATGTCGCAAGCATATTTAGAAATCCAAATAGATTTTTCACTTCTAGATTACCATATGTGTCGCACTTTTTGCTTAATTTAAGCTTGGAAGCCCACAATTTCACTTCTCATATTAGCTGCACCATCAAAAGATTCTCCAATTATATTCTTTAATTGTAGCCTTGTTAGAGAGAACTTAATATTTAACTGCAAAAAGTTTTTATGTAATTTATTCCTTATAAATATACCGCAAGCAAATGTAGCTTGAATATATGCTTATATCCCGAGTGCCGTCTTTCTGTATGCTGAATCTTTTATTTCCTAATTGTTCCTTAATTCGCCTAAGCGTATATAATAACTTTACCAACTGTCGTCTTCGATAATAATGTAATTAAGGAACCACCTCCCTTGGAATATATTTTGCCTAAGAGTTTAAGTTTTTCCTTCCTATATTCACTTCTTTGAATGACCTTATTTAAATATTCACTCAAGGATTGGAACATAATTAGATAGGTAACGTATAAGCTCTAGGAAATTTCCGTGATTTAAATTTATATCTTCAAAATTTGATAAGTTTTATTTTAATCAAAACCTCTATATGGCCTATTTTTACGCCCTAATAACTTAATAATTTCAAATATATGTTTTATTACATGTGTATTATTTGAAATCTGCTTTACTTTTTCAGCTATATTAACTGAATTGTATTATCTTGTCATTGGATGCCTTAAGAAAGTTTTCCACTGATTAGATATGAACTATTGAATTTTAACTACAGAATATATTTATTTAAAATTGGTGCATTATTTTGAAAATGATTTTCAAAATTTTATTTTAAAATTAGAATTTATTAATAAGATTGCTATCAAGGCTATCTATATATTTTTTATTTATATTTAATGATCCAAGTAAATGTTGATGTTATGCTGAATGAAAAGATCATTAATAATCAATATATTATAAGTAAGATTCCACTCTAGCCCAGAAAAATCCTTTAACATGCTTTAACATGAATTATTGAATTTAACAAATATGATTCATTTTAGTTAGAGGGGGTAGTGCACATTCAGAAATAATCTGACCAACCAGTATTTTATATCAGGAACAGGGTAAAGTTTTCGTGGCTAGAATAGTTCATTTTGATTTTAACGTAAGATAAATGTTCTACAAAATTAAAAATATTTTATTTTTATGTCAAAATTAATATAAATATGAAAGAAACTTTATTTGTAAATATATACTATAATTATTTTTACGGGGTATGGTTTTGCTTATGTTGTTTATTATTTTCATTTCGGTCCATTCCCAATAAATGTTTATATAATAATAATAATTTTGTTTTATTTATATAATAAATTAAAAATATTGCATAAATTTATTTAAATATTTACTTGCAGATTCAATAATTACAGGAAAAATGTCTTCCCTACTTAATTTCTATTGGATCTGTATTTAACTGGGAAATGGTTTTATTTTAAATGATAATAAATGAATGAATAATTTCATAAGAAAATTAAATCAATATTTAATAAATGATTATGAATTATTTTGTATTATTATATATTTAGATTAGATACCAATTGTTTTTAAAAAAAATCTATTTTCCTAAGTTCTCCAAATTCTTTCCTAGAGGCCACCCAAATTTTTAAAATATCGAGGCCCCGTGGGAGATTTTTCCACTAGGCTTATTGGCCAGTCCGCCCCTGAACTGGATAAGTTATGTTTAAGAATAATATGTGTATAAGAGCTATATATAAATGATTTATACAAATTAATATTGCACTATTTCAAATTATTTTAAGAAAAAAACCCAAAACTTGTTATTTTTATCAGTAAATATTTTAAATTAATGTGAATTTTTAAATGATATATTATAATCAGAAATTAATGCTATAAATCGCCAGTAGATTTTATTAAAATAGAAAATAAAAATATACTGGACATGTTTTTCGAATATTATAAATAATTATGGACTATACCACCCACATAAGCCAATGCGATTTTAGTCCTCTGGAAATTTTACTAATCCGACTGCCTTTAACCAAATTAAGATTAGCAAATATAAGACACGATTAAAATTGCCGCGCCAAAATAATATACATTTTAAGTTAGATTAAAAGATGTCATGACGCATATGAAGTAAACTGTTTTTTTTAAAAACAACATGAAACATTTTAGGTCAGCCTCATATAGCAAGTCGAATGGGCTGGCTGAGGAATTCTCACAATAAATATGCGACTATGCGGGGAGAAGAAGTTGGATTCCAGACCAGCCAAATCTAGCCAATGTTTTAATTACTCGCCGCACCTCAGCCTCATATAGCCCCAAGTCGAATGGGTTGGCAGAGGTATTCTCACAATAAATAAGCGTTCCTATGCTGGGAGAAGAATTTGGACTCCAGACCAGCTAAATCTAGCTAATATTTTGATTATTCGCCGCACCACCCCAACTGCAACAACGGGTATATCCTTAAAGGATGCCCGACCCGGTTTTTTAAAATCCAAGTTCGGTCCATACCGATATTTTTTTTAAAATATATACTTAACCGAAATTATGTAGTTGAACAGCATAATAAACATAATATTGGGGAACATTATACTTTATGGATTATGATCTATCAAATCAATAGCCTAATACATTTCATAATATGTTCTGATTTAATCATGGTTTGAGATTAAATTAAAATTCAAGATTATAATAAAAAAAATATGAGCGAAAACCTAAATAATAATGTAGATATTTAAGGGAAAAGAAAATCATTCGAATGAATGATCATAGTAGAAGGTCATAATTTAATCATTTAAAGTAAAAGCAAAATAAAAAATATTATCTAGGTTTTAGAATAATTTTATTTTATTCTCTAATAAGCGAGCCGAGCTATTTTACCTTTTGCCGCCAGCCATGAATTTATTTCAAACGTTTCTCGAATTTATATTAATAAAAACTTCGAATCGAATCCTAAACTATTAAATCAGATGGTTTGTGAATCTAAACCAGAAACCAAACTTGTTTTCAAAATCATTTGCTAACCCGAACGGATTCCATTTTTAGAAAAATTTCAGGTTCGCTTTTGTCCTTATTCATTATTATTAATTTTCTTTAATTTTTTAAGCAATTTCCCTACTGTCGAGATCTATAATCGATTTCTGTTAAAAGATTTAAGGGGTTTGAAATCCTGATAATCAATCTTATAAATTGAATAATATTTCGTTTTATAATTTATCCAAGTAAATTGTATCTTTTAAATTATCATGCATGTAAAAAAAAATTGGGATTTTTTTCCATGGAATAGATTTCCGTGGGGGTTTTCTACCATTCAATTTGTGAAGAATTCAAATTTTGTTAAAATTAGGTATCCCTAGAGATATCTGATGTAGGCTAAGCCTGGATCAAACATTTTCGAAAAAATTTGATTCTGGTTAGGTCAAGACTAATATTTTAAAAAAATTTGGACTGGGCCGGGATTAAGGATCTTTGCAAGAAATAAAGGGTTAATATTCTTTGTAGATGTAAAAAAAAATTGATAATCATTATTTTTTATTTAAAGGAAGTCGGACAAGGCCGGGCAGACAAATAATACATATTTCAGTAAAAATAATAAAAAATTCCTTCGAGATTGGGCCGAACAAATAATTTTATCCTTTCTGACTGGAAAGATACATATTGACTAATTCTTAGCCGGTGCTTTTTGTCTAGTATTTGGTCTAATTATGGAATATTTTTTTTCTTCAATTATCTCTACTACATAATGCAGATACTATTAAGTATCAAAATTTTTTGTTAGTATTCCTGTCAAATTCAAAAAATAAGAAACACCTTTTGGCTCTTGAGAAGAAAAGAAAAACTTTCCACAAATCTCTCCAAATTAATATATAAAATATAAAATGGATAAAAAGGATTTAACATCTGGCCTAATCATTTTATTTATTTATTAATTTATCATATTATTTTAATCTTTTTTTTATAGCTCTATAATAAATATTTATTTA
Source organism: Gordionus sp. m RMFG-2023 (assembly GCF_954871325.1). NCBI lineage: Eukaryota > Metazoa > Nematomorpha > Gordioida > Chordodea > Parachordodidae > Gordionus > Gordionus sp. m RMFG-2023. The sequence goes on along the minus strand of NC_088775.1, from coordinate 9,212,420 downwards.
TAAAATTTCTTACTTAACTTATTCCCCGTGTAACTATGTATTGCAAACATATTGCACAAGGAAGGAGGCACCATGGCAAGAAAAAAAATATAAGATCGGGTTATAAAAAATCCTTCTCAAAATTATTTCATTTATTTTATCACTTTTTTTTACATACTAACCATACACCATATCAATATAATTATGAGTACCACAAACTAAAATTCTTAACAAAAAATAAATTGATTTATGATTATGTATGAGGAGATTTATTTATTTAAATCTATATATAAATGGGGGGGGGGGGTATAAAATAAAATACATCATGTGCGCTTTTAAAATTGCGGTTTAGGATTCATTTCCGGTCTCTTTAGTGCTATAATATATGTAAGCCTGCATTCAAAGTGAAGGCGGATCCGTTTTTTACATCCGTTCCGTCAAACGTCAATCTCATAAAAAATGATATATATTGATTTTTATTTTTAAAAAATTATAAGTAACGTTATAACGCTCTATAAAATTAGCCGGATCAAAAAGTCAAAATGTTTTGACTTCAAAATTTGCCGGATCCGTTTCTAAGACGGAAGGTATCGGAACGGACGCACTATGAACTGAACATATATACCATTTTTAATGAGATTGACTTTTGACGGAACGGATGTAAAAAACGGATCCGTCTCCACTTTGAATACAGCCTAAATAAAATGATAATGATTTAAAATAATTTAAATAGATAAAATAATTTTTTTGGGAAGCTGTAGTGTTCACCCATTTAGATAATACGTCTGCGGAGAGACAAGCAAGAATTATGTATTTACTTTAATATACCTATAATAACAAATATCCCTAAGTATTTTTTTGTAATTTTTGCAAAAGAATGATGATTGAATCTTATGAACAAAATTGTCAAAGCCCTCTTCCATGAGCGGGATACTCACGCAATTTTTTCAACATCATTGAATTATCTTCCACAAATATCCCTCAAAAATTTACCACAACAACAATAACAAATGTTAAATAATCGGAATCTCTCAATTTTATATCATCCGCTAAGGGATACTTTTTTAAATCTAAAAATTCCCCATTTGATCAGAAATGTATTTTCAGCATTTATAGAATTTATACCAAATTTTAATTCACAAAAATTTTGCCACAAACTTAATAAAATATATAGTCTTTATAATATAAAACTATAACGTCTTCTATCTATAAGGGTAGTTGTTGCTTAAAAAGCCGGTCGATTTTCAAAAACCGGCCCTATTAAGACTATAATTAAAATAACATTATATTAGCTTGAAGATTTTGCTCATAGATGGCTGAAAGGTTTGGACATCTATTTGCCAAATCTCGAAGCTTACATAATATTATTTTGGCTAAAATTTTAATAGGGCCGTTTTTAAAAATCGACCAGAACCAGGTTTCTTTTAGGGTTTAATTTTGAAATATTTTTAACGAATCGCATTTTTTTAGTGATATTTAATAAGGCAAGTTTTTAAATACTTAAAAAAATTTTAGGTAACCAAAAAATTTTTATCTTGTAAAATTTTTTTATAAATGAAAATTATATTTATAAGATTTTGAAAAGTAAAATTTGATCAAAAATCTTTATTCATTAAAAAAAAAATTTTGAAGATTATTTCCAAACTCTGAAAAAAAAAAATCAGATTATATTAAAGCAATTTAATAATATACTATAATATTCCGAAACATAAAATAACAGCTAAGAAGAATAAGAATGGGAGTCAAATTAGCCCTATCTTGTGAATCAGCAGAAGGCTGGACAAAAAAGGATCTAAAACCAGCTAATATAAATATTTTTAAAATCAATTTTTGTTGGTGCAATGTAAATAGAGTAATGGGCTTACATAATATGTGGTCCAATGTGTCCCAGTTTTTTTAACTTTCCATTATCACTTGAGATAACTGACAATATTTTTTGTTAATATTTAAAGATTATCTGTATTGCGCATAATATAGAAATGATTTATTTTAAAAAAGTATAAAGAAATCAAAATATTAGCTTAAATTTTAATCCATTAAAATTTTACCTAAAATCAAGTTTGTCGTTATAATTTTATAAAAAGCGGGCCCTGCTTTGGAGATTTCTACTTCCTATTATTATACAACTTTAATAATTAGATGGAAGATAAAATCATGATATATACTTATTTACCACCAGCAATCAAGACTCATTGGGATGGATTATCATATTTGGAGGTAATTTAGTTTATATTATAAACTGCTATTTTTTTCATATAAAACTCTTCTATTTTTTTTATAGCATATTTTATATTATTTTGTATAATTTAATTTACTACTACGTATACGTAGTAATACTACTACCGTAATGTGGCAATTATAATTTTTTAACAAATAAAAAATATATAAATAATATTAAAAAAAAGGAAAATGATAAAGAAAGAGAGAAAAGACCTCCTGTGAACATTCTTTATCAAATTAAAAATAAATAATAAATTATTTATTTATTTTTTTTAAAAAATTATAATAAATTAATAAATTCAACATTTATTTTTATATATATTTTATTTTTGAAGATGAAAATTTACGAAAAATATTCCCGTTATTTGGAGGAGGAATAAAAAAAATTATGACGTAAAAAAATAAGACGTCTTATCTTTTTGAAATACCTATATATCTGCGAATTTTTATTTATAAATTATATTATCATTGGAATTGACTGCCTTCTTCATACGATTTTAGGATTTAATATTTGATCTTTGCTATCGCTTGGATTTTTTTTTTTAAAAATCACATTTTGAATTGATTATGACACATGGAAAATCAAGTACACTGTGACAATATATTCCATATCTCAATTTGGGACAGATGTGACAAATTATCCAGGATCACAAAAAAGGTTAAAAAAATAAATTTTAGATTTCGAACATGTTCTTTTTTATAAAATCGTCTGATTTATTTATTTTCATTTTTTTTGTAGTTGTGCTCATTTTTTCTTTCCTACAAAATTTTATTTAAAATTAATTTAAATATAATTTCGGGCTATGATATTATAATTACCAAGACTGACAATTCAATCAATGACACGCCATTTTGGTTCCTCTCATATAATTCATCATTCTTTCATTTGGCACTTTGGCCTACAACCCGTCCCGATAAGAAAACTCTCGATATTTTTGCAAAGAAGCCAATAAAATAGTGTTGTTAAATAGCTCGGAAGACAGCTCACTCAATATTTTAGTTAGAAAAATATTGCCTAAGCCTCAAGATTTTGCTAAGAGATGCATAAACCCTTGTTCTTTGAGCAAAATGTACATGTTTGCTTAAAATTATTATGTGTAAAATATTGAGTTATTCGTTTTCAAAAATCTGCTCAAATCGAGCATTTAACAATACTACAGCATAACCCTCTTTCCTTGATAAGAATAATAAAGAGGGAGGAAACTAAAAATTCCTCCCTAATTGTTTAATTTTATATTAATTAACTTTATTAAATGAAACAAAGTAAAATGGAATATTTAGAAATGACATATTGGCTCGTTTTCTTGTAATTATCCATAAAGAATTCTTGTAATTATTATTTTCCAATTACATAATTCTTTAAAAAATATATTGTCTGTCCTAAAGCTAAAAACATGATTAAAAATAAATTATACCCGTTTTCCTTCAATTTAAAAGCAGACGAAATTATTCCTATCAAATTTTTTCTAGCATATATATCTTTCATTAATGACAAATCCCCTATAATTTTTTTTAAAAAAAGAATTTTAATATAAATTGCTTATATGATAAACCAAAATGGCATGTCACCAACTGACTTGTATTGAGTTTGAATTTAAATAAATGATCTCAGTCTATGTCTAGGTATTATTACATGTCATTGATGTAAGTCTCGTATACATAGATTTGATCTGTAATAATTCCCGTCTTATTTTAGCAGATGCTTTTTTTTGCTACCAGGCCCAAATCGTTATCTAAGAACAGAGTTAACGCTCCTTTTAAAGAGATCTATCTCTTGCTTCCGCTACTGAGTTTTTAAAAGGTGCGTACTTCCGCTTCAAATTAAAAAAAGAGCGCCATTTCTTAGCCGCACCTTTGATTTTAATTTTTGTAATATTTTATCTATATATTTTTTAAATCGAAAAAAAAATTTTCAATTATCAAAATTTTTTTTTTATTTACTTTTATATGTAGTAGCAAATTTTCTAAATTTGAATCTGACAGGCAACCACGCCTCTCGCCCTAAAACCAGTTTATTAATACTGAAGAAGCGCTCAATAAGAGAACTAGAGGGAAAAAGTTATTGTATTTTATAAAATATTTTAAATCGTTAAAATTATTTTAAAAAAAATCTTTTGTTGAGAATTCGTTTTCATGTAAAATTAATTTTTATATTTTGCTAATACTCTATTATTTTGATCCCTTATTATCCATTTCTCAATTCAACTTGAATGTAGGATGGCTAATAGCAAACCAATGAAAATGATAATATCATCAACATTATCTGGAAAGATTTTTTATAAAATTATAAACCTTTTATCAATGCCGCATAAAAGTGATTCTATAAGATATTGGCAAAACTTTAAATCTGCAAAATAATTTAATTTTGAAGTGAGTATAGAAATACTTGGAGTTTTTCGAGAATAAAAAAATATAAATTAATATCGGCTCAACATTTAATAAAATTAAATAGTTTCATAAATTTGAATAAATATATATTATTTTTTATAAGTATTCAACAAATTCATTAACTGGAAATATTTTTTTAAAAACAATTTATACAATAAGATTAAAGAAGCTAGCTCCCACTCTGGTAAAAAATGGCGCTCCAGATATTTTTAAAGCTCCAGGAGTGTCGCCATTTAACAAAACTGGGACATAATTTTATTCTTTAAAAAATGTTGATTATAAGTTATTACCAAAACAAGTTAAATTTAAAATGAAGGGGGAGGGGGCAGAGGACAGAAATATTTATTCGAGTTAATCCAAAAAGACGCCCTGTTAGGTATGTACCCAAATAAATTTTTAAATTCTTGTATCATTCATAAATGAAATTAACATAATTTTTAAGGTAAATCGTATACAATATATTATATTATGCTAATTAAAAAATAGATATTATGATGAAATACAGACAGACCCCACCCATTCGAATAAATGATAGATAAAATTTTTTTGGTAGGAAAGTTTTCAAGATTTTCAATTTTTATTTCTACGAATGATGCCGGGATCGTAACTAGAAATTTTTCTTTAATTGTTCCTCGAGGAGCATAATTTTTTTTTAGCGATATAGTAATTGCATATATATCGATCGGATTTTTAACTGGAAATTCCATATTTGGATCACTTTTATTTTTATTGTGAATAAGCAGATTAAAATTATGCTACATCTTGAAGTTGCGTCCCTCAATAAGGCTTAATATTTTAGAGATGGGGATAATTTATAACTTTATTGTTGCAATTTAATTTATAAATTTTACATTTTAAATTATTTTTCTTTAATTATTATTAAAACTACTTTTTTATTTTTTATAAATAAATCACATGGCCACGTCTGAGTCAATGACATTGAACTCCCTCCTCCCCCTTCCTATGTCCATAAATTAATTCAATTGTAAAATGGATACCAAACTGATTATGTATTTTGACTAAAGAGGGTACTCCGAGATTTTAATAACGCTAATGATTGACTGCAAATTACAAAAATGTAAGATTTTGTACCATAAGGTAGCGGGGAGGGGGTGCGCGAGTTTGAATTTCTCTGTCTCCCACTGATTAAAATCTATTTATCTTTAAAGATCAACGTAAAAGTCGAACATTACCATGAAAAATCGCGACGGGGTTCCGAGAGTTCCATTAATCAACATCATTCAATTATTAACAATGCAAATTCAAGTTCCAACGATCCTCATTGTCTCTCGTCTCGTTGCCGGAGTCATAATGCCCACGGAATCAGGATGCAGAAACTTTTGCAAAAGTCGTTTAAATGTGTGGGCCGTTCGCTGAACGTGACTTACATAGCCTACCTCTTTTTGGGACTCATAGTATTCACGCCGCTCAGTTTGACTTATTTCAAAAAGGAAACCCTTATTGGGGCTTTCGAAGAATTGTATACATACGGTGAGAAATGAATTAATTAATGGTATTTTTTTTTAAAGTTCCCAAAAATTCCATTTTGCGAATCCTTCCCTTCCAACTTACCCCGAAAGTTGTACAGTCATAATAAATAAAATTAAGGGCTGGCTGGACTTGTTTTAAAATAAACATACAATTGGCTTGGCTCTATACCTTCGTTCTTTACCAAACTATTTCCTTAGAATCAAGAGTAGAAATGTCCTGGACAAAAGTACCCGTACAAAAATGATACTGGTCAAAAATACTTACTGGTAAAAAGAGACCGGACAAAAATATACGAATTTGAGGAAAATTTAAAAGCTTAGAATGGGGGAAAATAATAAAATTGCTTCATTGGCATTAAATTTCGGGTATTTTTGTCGGTGTCTTTCGGAAATTCTCTACACCCGTGATTCATTTTTGTCCCCAGGGTATTTTTTTTATCTTGTTTTTTTATGGGACATTTCTGTCATTGATTTTCCTGATAGAGGAATAAGTAATAAGGATTACACCTCATTAACAAATAACAATATTTGATAAGTGATTAATTGAAAAATAGTAATACTTACTCATGTTTAGATCCCATCGTATCATTACCATCATACTGGACCGGTTCCTATTACTCCGAAAGTTTTTCCCATATAAATAGCAATAAAAATAATTCTTGGTCTCAGGGCCAGGATGCCTCATATCAGAGTATCCTTACAAATAAACCCTGGTTGAGACCTAATCGATATTGGATCGCGGATCCACCCGACAACGACCGAATATCATCTCAAAGTCCTAATTCGCATAGTAGCGGCGTCATAAAAATCCCTATAATTCAATCATGGTCAGGAACAACCAATAATAAAGGCGAATCTAAACAAAAACAACATCAAAGCGCCTCCGAAATTACCGCTCAAACATTTAAAAATATCGGAGAAACAAACATCGGCAATCGGATGAAAATGTCTAGCCATTTGGAGATGATCAAAAGCCTCGTAGACATAGAAGTCGAAGTCTTTGATAGGTTAGGAAATTTATTTTGTTATAAAAAAACGTTTCATATATTTTATTTTTTTTTTGCAAAAAAAAAATCTAAACAAAATCTGGTTATATTCCGGTTTATTTTTTCAATTGTTTTTTGTGACTTATTTTATTTGCAAAGTTTTTAAAAGTATGGCAATTAATCCCATAAAGGTTTTATATTCAAAATTCAAGGAAGCTAATTATTTTATATTTTCTAAAAAATATAAAATTTTTTTTAAAATTTATTATAGTAAGGACCTAATTGAGCTTTTTCCAAAAAAATAATATCAAAACCAGTTTGCGTTTTTATTATGTTTATAAATTTGTGATAAGCACGGTAGATAGTAGTGAGTGTTGTTAACTGGCTAACTCAGTATTTTATCCGGAAAAATATTACGCAATCCTGAAAATTTTCCTCATAAATGGTACAAACGACTAGACATCTATTAGCGGAATCTGGGCTCTGGCTTAAATATAGAGTTATCCGTTTTTCAAAAGCCACTAGTAGATAGAAAGAAAGAAAAGAAAGAAGGAAGAAAAAGAAAGTAAAACGCAAAATTTAGATTGTACTATTATGAGACTAATAAATCATATTTGGTTATCATTTATTTAAAAAGGATGAAAATAATATACAAATAATATTTAAAAAAATGAAATAGTTGAGTCATTTCATCTTTATTACAAATTTTTAATGATGCCCTTTTCTCCGTCTCTATTTTTTTTTTACGAAAGAGATGGAAATGAAGAGAAATTTACGGGCCCTTATAATTTATATTATATTTTTTAAAAAAAATATTTGCCTCAAATAAAATTTTTTATCCTAGATTTAATTAAAAGTAAAAATTTTGTCTCCGAAATTAAGTTAAGTTTTACGAATTATCATCTGCGAACAGCTGTGAATAAAAAAAATTAAAAAAATGCTATTTTTTTTGTTTAAAAATCGTGCTAACAACCTGTCAACCATGCCGAAAGGTTATTTATAATTTGTTTAGATTAAAGGATTTCACGTTTGGGCCAAGATATAATTTAGGGGGTAAGGTAAGCATATAATCTTAAATCTAATAACCTTTAAATATCTTTATGTTGGATTTACCAAAAAAATACAACATATTGGGCCATAGGCGTAGCCAGGATTTTGTTTATTAGATAAGATTTTCACTTATTGTCATTTGCTATAAAAATAATTTTGGTTTTACCTTTTTTTTTATAAAAATGCTTTATTTCTAAAACTTTTCAATTATTATAGTCGTTATTTTAAAAATTATTTAACTTTTGCTAACTTTTCTTTCAAATTCTTCTTTATAGTGACATATTATTTACATTCTTGGGGTGTGTGGAGGGTTTAGGGAATTTTTTTTACTAGTTTATATCAGTTTATGTTGGCACTGCGTTGAGATGGGTTTATAAGATCTATTTTAATGCTGTTTATACCCGAAAACCATTATCTGTCAGATGTTTTTTTCCTCTTTGAAATATAAACTCAATTTTGAAGAACGCGCAAATAAAATTAACTCGCGACCTCAATGCTTAGAGAGAGGTTTCTTCGGCACGCTTCTTACGATTTGATTCTAATTTGGAAAAAATAAGTCCCTTCATAAAGCCAAATTATGCCTTATTTCAAGATTTAGCTGTGAAAGGGCAGCCGTGTTCGATCCTGTCCAAATAAATTTATTTTAATAATAAATCCGAATCGGACCGTTTGCGAAAAAAATAATTCAAACTCGGATAGCTCTAATAATTAATTTTGTAACAATTTTTTTAAAATAAATACCAGAACAAGAAATGACGACTAGCCGATGGGTCTGGGAATATAAAAAAAAATAAATATTGAAAAAAATCTCGCATTTTTTAATTTCATATTTATTCTCTTTTTTTTTTGTAAAAAATATTAAAAGTGTGATAAAAAAAAGCCTTCCTTATCTTGTCTGCCAAAAATTTATTTTAAAAAAATAGTTTAGTCTATACCCCTTAAAAAGATTTTTTTTTTATCAATAACAGGCAAAATAACATTAAAAAAATTTTTTAAAAAAACATTAGGGGTAGTTTGGTTTGGGATTAATAAATATCGTATATTTTCATTTCCAAGAATTCTTCAATAATTTATTATTATCAAGAAAATAAAACGAATATGGGTGGGCTCTATTTTAAAATGTATCTTCCAAACAAACATTTATTATCAATTTAATTACGATTCGTAACCTTATGCTCCCCATCCATCCCATCGCCATTACCAAACACATTTTAATTCATTGGATTTTGAATTCTTGCTAATAAAAAAAAAATATTTAATAATTAGTTTATTATTATTATTTTTTTTAATATACAATATAATTTATTATTATAAAACAATATAATTTTTATCGGTGTGTGTTTTTTTTTTCATTTTATTTTAGAAGATTATGCTTCTTTTTTTTCAAAAAATTAGAATAATTTGAAAAATAAATCATAAAAAGATAAATAATGTGTTTTTAAATACAATGACTTAGTTTGAATATTCTATGATTTGATGGTAGGGGCAGGGCTACATCGTTTCAAAAAATATATTAAGATTCCTTTATGCCTCCGTAGTTCTTAGCAAAATGTACTTCAAATCAACATAGATACTAGCTAGATTACCTCGTTAGTAAGCTTGATTCAGATATAGCTAAGTTTGGCGACCTTCTCTACCTGTTATCGTCGCATAAATCATTTATCCACCTTAAAAAAACATTGCAAGAATCAAACTCAGCATTATCCACCCAGGGGATTAAATCCCCCAACAACCTAGTTCTCACAACCTTCATTTCGAGTAGCTTACTATGAAGCTATCCCTTCCACCAATCTTCACCTCCAATTCACCAACAATTAACTCACCCACGACATTGATAATCGCCGTGTGTGATAATGATACCACCTCTTCACATCTGTTCTGCCTGCAGCACTTCTATAAACAGCAAAGGGAGGCCCAACTTACGTTGCCGATCGTGTAAAGGCAGAATCCTCAGGCACAATCTCCCCAAATAATAAGCATTCTTGAATTAGATGAATTTTTCACACGCGATTGAAAGTAGTATAATGAAACCCCACCCTAATCCTTAGAATAGGGGACAATTTATTGTTTGAAAAGAATCATCCACTGGCCCCATCAATTCAAACTTTAACTTACTCCAACAATAATAACAGGTTGCAATTGCAGTCACGTATCAATTATATCCTACTCTAACATTCTTCGATGAATTTGCTTTATCCTTCTTCAAGGATTTAGGATCTCTAATGCGCAATCTCTGAATTCAAAATCGGGAAACATGAGCTACAACAGCAGTTTACTTCCCACAAAACATCCCTAACTAAACGGCTTACTCGACCTTCCTTATTTTCTCCCTTTTTATACTATATTTTTGGATTTTTTAAAATAAAATAATATAAATTGATTATAATAATTATTATTTCTATATTTTTTTTTGTGTCCGGTGTTATCATAAATGAATATTTAATAAATTTTTATTTTATTGAAAATTTCGTCTATAAATTATTGGCTAGCTTATAAACATTTTTACTCTTCAAAATTTTTTAAAATAAAAAACGTCAGATTTAAATCCCCTCTCCTCATGTGTTACATTTTGTAACGCGATATATTAACTATGCTCATAGGCTCGCCAACCTTTTCAACTGTGGAGAGGTGGGGGGGGGGTGGTTGAAAAATATCTCCTAATTTCTAAAAATGAGGGAAAAAAAAATTCTCATAATAAAAAAAAATGTGGAGCGGGGTTCTCTGAACTTAAGTGGCTTGTGCTACCTTGCACTCCCTAACGAACGCCATTAACTCATTTTTTTAAAAATAAGAATTTTTATTCAAGTTATATGGGATAAGTGCCTGTCTGGAAAGAATTATTGGTATGGTTACCCTATTTGGTTTAGTTTATCTCGATTTGAACCGATTTTTAGAAAGGGCTAACTAGCACGATATTTTAGCCAGAAATATATAGCCTAAGTCTCGAAATTTTGTTAAATGTTCAATTGTGCCATCTATGAGTAAGATCTTCTGGGTTACGTAATATTTTTTTTCTGGAAAAAATATTTAAGTTATGTTGTTTTTAAAATCGGCTTGAATCGAGCCGAACCAATCAAGTAAACATTTTTAAATTAAAGCTTCATTTCACACGAGAACTAGGCCTATTCAATTAATGAATTATTCTTATTAGATTTGTTCGTTCCTATTCTTATTAGGCCTATGGGAGATCATTTAAGGATTAATGATTATATCCTTAATTTGATTGCCAATTGTTTTATACTTTAAAAAATAATCATTTAGCAAATGGAGCCTCTCGGATATCTGTTACAAGCCGACGATTCCTAAAATGGATTACCTATCAACACAAGTAAAAATTAATTAATATTTTTTTTTATTATAAAATAATTATTAAAAGCTATTATTTTGCACTTGATTTCCATTTAACAAAGTAAGTAGTTCAGAACAGTGCCCTTTTGGTATATTATTAAAATCGAATTGAGTAGTGAGTTATTTGATTCGTTATTCGTATTCGTACGAATAGTAAAATTTTCTTATTGTGATTCAAATTGTTCGTTTTTTAAAAAAAATAAAATAAATGTAAGATAATTCATACTAAGATAGTCTCCCGTTCTAACTGCCCCTTGTAGGTTTACTATCAGGCGTTTCGGCCCACCCTTATCAGCTGCTTTAAAAATATTTTCATCTGGCCGTAAAAATATTTTCGACAACTTGTTTCACCCTGCTCGAAAATCTTTTTTCTCCGACCCCCTGGTCGGGCTACGCCATATAGGGATTAGCCCCAATAACATGACCAATAAAATTTGAATAGAATTAATTATAATTTGATTATTTTATATTTTTTTTAATATTTAAATCGGATCGGCACCAATTTAAACGATATCAGCTGGTTATCGATATTTTTAAAAATACGATTGATCGGTTTTTTAAAAAAGTAATCGTTTTCAATTTGTTTATTCATTTCAAACTGCTATACAAACTATATTGTAACAACTATATATTTTGTTTTAGCTAGCTCATCACCTGATTCCCTGTAGCATCGTAACACCTCTAGATTGTTTTTGGGAAGGCTCCAAATTGCATCCTAAACCCGTTACTAATTTACCGTAAAGAAAATCTTAAATTTCCTATTTCTTTTCCTCCCTTTAAATTTTTTACTCCAATAAAATGATTTATAATACTAGATTACTTAATAATTTGTTTGCGCTATTATAAGCGTCATTTTTTAAAATTTTATTTCTTTATTTTTTATAAAAACAAAATAGTCTACCAAATGGTAATACTATCGATCTGAGATTCGAAACGTTAAAACCGGCCAAACTTATTAATCTTATCCAAACAAGCGGTTTACCTTTCAATTCAGAGCCTTTGATCAATTTCGCTAATAGCGTAAGTTTTGTTATTTATACTTATTATTAGTTATGCAAAATCTCTCCATTTGAGCCGATTTTTAAAAATGGCTAACTGGCTATTTGGCCAGAAAAATATTGCCTAAGCTTACAGATTTTGCTATTGCTAATTTTAGATTGGATTTTAGTTTTTTTCTTCTCTTATTTTTGTTAATTTATGATTGGATTTTTATTTTTTCTTCTCTTTTTTTGGTAAATTTAGATTCCATTTTATTTTTTTATTCTCTTTTTTTTGTTATTTTCTTTTGAATGGGACTCAAAATGAATTCCTGGGTGCAGCCACTATTGATGCACCTTGAATTAAGGCTTCATAAAGAGCATTTATTAAATTAATTTATTTTGTTTTTTTCAATACGAAAAATTCGATTCGAATTATACAAATATTATTTTTATTATTATTTATTTTTTATCCAAAAAACATCGAATTTTCCGATTTAAAAGATTTCATTTAATCGAATCGAATAATATTTTTTTCGATATCAAAGAAGGAGAATAAATAAATGTCCGATTACATTTTAATTAGATCCATCACTTTATGTTTTTATTACAATTAATTTAAAAAAAAAATAATCTATAAAATTTCACCAAATAGTTTCAGATAAACCAAGATGGATACACCACAAAATCATGTTTGAATCCCGAAGATTCCGAATGTCCTAATAAAGTATAATAGATTGAATTTTCTTCTTCTTAAGAATAATTAAAATAATTGGATAAAAAATAATTTTAAAATTAAGAAAAAAATAATATTTAATATTTTTTAAAAAAAATTAGAATTCTAGTATTACAAATGATACATTAACTCGCGGCATAAAAGATGGCGGGTGCATAGGTATGTCACGCGTATTTAACAAGTGGCCTCTCCACTTGATTATGGATTATGATGCCATAAGCAAAGATCACCAGCAGGGAACGGAACCTAGCACCTATGATATGTAAATTAAATAATCATATTGAAAGGGTTTTTTATTTGGATGGGGGTAAAACATGGAGGAAGAGAGTTTGATTATTCAATAATTTAAATAATAAGAAAGGTTGACCACATTTTTAGATATTTTTTATATTATTAATGAGAGAGGTCTTTAGCCATGAAGCCCCCCGATTCCAATTTTTTCGGCCCTCAAACCTGGCCCCGCGATAAAATTTTTGGCCCACAAATTTTAAAAAATAAATCAGTTAATAAATTTTAATTTGCCATTAACAATTAAATCTAAATGAAAAAACAAAATTCTTAGAAAAATTTTAGTTATTAAATATTTATTCAACTTGTTAACATTAAATAAAATAAAAACAACAAACAATATCACCTTTTTTATTCCTCGAATGACATTAGTGTTGGTGAATTTGTCAGTTAATGTTAGCGAGATTTAATTAATTAACCATTAAGATAAATTACAGAAATTACAAAACTACATCCTGATTAGATCATACCCAAATGTTAAGACCAATACAATGTCACATATTAATATAATATTTTTAAAAAATTTGAATGAGTCCAAATTCTTATTTTCTTAGTGAAGTTTAATTAAATATGATAAACTACTTCCGGCTCCTATCACGTGATAATATTTAAACAATTATAGATCAACCTATCAAATGTTAAAATAATGTATAAAAATATTAAAGAGGACGAATATTTTATTACGAAGAGAACGAATATTATTTTAGAATATCAAATTTCCTATGGGGTGTAACTGAGCATAACGTTATTCAATATTTTCTTCATTGATATGTACTTCCAATTGTTTAGAAAGTCAATGAAAAGATAGATGGAAACAAAATTTTAATTTTAATGTTGTATATAAAAAAATAATATAACCCAAAATTTATCTTTTAATTCATTTATGTTAAAATTTAAAAATCAAAATCGTTGTATTATATTAATTTTGTTATTTTATATTTATTTTTAGAAAATTTTATAATAAATAACAAAAATTTTTTAAGTGTCTTGTTTTATTTCCAAAAAATTGGTTCTCCCAAATAAATTGTTGCCCCCTCCCCCACTGGAAATTCTTGACTACGGGCCCGCAAAATATGGAACCTGGTATAAAGGTGTCTAGTATTGAATATAAAAAATTACTTTTTCTATAATTATGAAAAGTGGGTTCTGGCTTCCGGTTCTTAAATTTGACACGGTTCTAGTTTGCGTTTCTGGTTTAAATTGAATTCAATTATAATTTTGATAATAGTTCTTGTTTAGATTTTGCATAAAGTTTTAATTAATTGTTAAATTTTATTATATAAAATAATTTTTGTAAAATAAAAACTCTTATAAGGATTTGTTAAGATTAAAAGAGACATCAAGAATCTTTTTAATCATTTCTAATTTAAATTTTTTGTTGGTAAACTAAGATTAATTTAGATGAGTTTTTAAAGTAATAATTTCTATTTGCAAAAAATATTAAATTATATTAAAATAATCTACCATTATAACATTAAAATTTTTTTTCTAAAAAAACATAAATTATGCAACTCAAAATGTATTAAATTATCATGAATGGGCAAGACCATATTATTAATAAAACACTTTTTAGTTCTCTAATTTAATTCACAAGCCTCACAGGAAAACAGATGTTAATGATGTAATTCATTCAAATAAACGCTTTTCTATCAATAAATCTCCCCTCAATTTTTCTCCAAGGCAACTTTTTTTTAAAAAATCGATTTAAAAAAATTTTTTATTTTAAAAAGTAATTCCTAGACCATACATTCCAATTTCTTTAAATCTTAAAAAGTTCGAAATTCTGTGCCAGTTCCAAACTCTGATTATTTAAAAGAACAAACTTTATTATCCCCTTAAAACGAAAGAATGAAAGAAAGAAAGAATGAAAGAAAAAAAGAAAGAAAATTATTGAATATCTCACACAAACCTATTTATTTTCTTCTTCAAATTACTATTAGTCTAGCACTTCAAACCACTATCCAGCTCATGAATCCCTTCGATCTATACGAGTACTGGCGTTACAGTTCAAAAATTCAAACAACATCAATCTCTGTAATATATGTATTTTTCATAGATTCAATTACATGCAATCTAGTAGTGTTGCTTCCAAATGAAAGAGTTTTCACTTTTGAGTTTTATTCTTCTTCTAATGTATTTTAAATGGGATTGCACAACCATAATTTTACTAAATCTAATATGGTTTTATTTATAACTTCCTTTAGTCATATAATGCCTGTTTTCAAATTATAGGCTCCATTTTAAAAAAATACTAATTATACGACGAGAAAGGAGTTTGAAGAAGGAACACTTGATGACTAAAAAGTTATATATAAGTCGCCATTTTGTTTATTATTTTTAATAACTTAACCTAATTTACGGCCTGGAGAATCTCACTATATTTCAGTTTAATATGAATTTATTATAAATTTAATATTTTGGTTTAAGACATGAAATGTTTATCTCATGAAAAATAAAAAAAAATAAGATGAAATTTGACACCAATACTAATATCGGTAAAAATTGGAGCCCTCACATGGCCAAAGTTATCCTGATAACCTGGCAAAGACAATTCCAGGCTAGGATTGATTCTATCCATTCAAAGGCTTATCAGGATGAAAGAGGGATAAAGGAAAACGAGTTTAAGATTAAAAATGAAAATTACAACGGGATACTGGCAGGATTAACACCGCAAACGTTTGCGGATCAATATTCCACACTAATTAGCGATTATTTGAAGCGGAAACGGATATTGGGTCTTCTTTTTTGCAGTGTAGTTATTATTACATAAATTTTGACGAATTTTTAAAATTTATTTAAAAAACGAAATATAATTTATTACTTGCTACATTCAATATCACTATTAATACCCATACATATCCTAACAATGCTTAATAGTTTATTTTAATTATTTTCAAAATCCAAAAAATGTTGAAATGAAGTTAAGAAATTTTTTTTATAAAAAAATATCCAAGAAGGGTTGTTAGGACGATATATTTAAAATAAAACCTTTTCTGCTTAAAATAATATTTAATTATATATATGTGTGTCTTTAAATGTAAATCAAATTTAGAAAGATTAAAAAATAATCGTTATTTTAAAAATATAAACTTATTTTATTATTTCAAATATTTAGTTCGTTTATCTTTTCGTTTCTACAACCCTGACTTTGAAGATCGTGTCGGAGAGTTTGTACGTGGCAGTGGTCGCCATTTTCGTGAACTCGGTTTCGATTGTGTCTGGCTTGGGGATATTATACTTGATGGGAATCGCTCAAAATCCTATGTTTGAGGTTTATATCTGCTTTCTGAAAAAATAAAGGATTGACATAATGATTTTACAAAAAAAACACAGTGTTTGCTCGTCATTTAATTAGTGTAAAAACGGGCACTCACTCTTTTTTTTTCTCCAAAAAGTCAGTGCCTATTGGCTCGTCTTATTTTTGAAACTTATTTCTTTTTAGACCAAACTAAACAGATTTTGAACTAGGATACCCTATTTTGATTTATTTTAAGTGTATGTACATTAAATATGTTGAAAAGAACACAGACACTTTGCTTACTTAATATAAATAGACTAGCTTTTTTTAAAGGCTGTTTAGAGAATATCGACGACTTAAACGAGCCACGTTTCGAAATAAGACGAATCAGGACACGGCTAGTATCATTAAAAGAGCTCTATAAGTTTTATAACACATTTTTTTAAATACTACGGTAGTCTTGTTATTATACTCATGACAAGATAGATTATTGTTGTGAAAATCTGTTGTTATTTAACTCTATACGTCTCACAGACTCGATTTTTTTTCTTCTAATTTACTGTGTAGAGTAGCATTAAAAAATTAGAGCTAACGAAAAGTAAGAGTAAAAATCGGCTTTGAAGGATATTTTTTCGTACGAAATGGTTTATTTTAATAAAGCACGAAAAAAAATTATTTTTTATAAAATTATGAATTTTTATTTTAAAGGTATTGCCAATTTTAACCTTTGGGGTT
Organism: Gordionus sp. m RMFG-2023; assembly: GCF_954871325.1. Classification (NCBI taxonomy): domain Eukaryota; kingdom Metazoa; phylum Nematomorpha; class Gordioida; order Chordodea; family Parachordodidae; genus Gordionus; species Gordionus sp. m RMFG-2023. The sequence continues at coordinate 9,194,985 of NC_088775.1, read as the reverse complement.
GGTTTGGAGACCATATTTCACATAATCCATAAACTCAATCTGATTCTTAAAAATTTCGTCTTCAGAAACTATGGCAATTCTTCGGCTGACGAGGAATCGGATAGAAAGGGAATATTTAAAGTTAGCAATTTTTTTAATTTTAAAATTTAAGAAAAAATAAAAAAACAGGGTTCTGGACCCGAATTCGGGTTAAAAAATTTAAAATTGTTGAATGAACATTTTGACACCGCAGACCAAGCAGATGATTTATAGGCAACCCATCGAACCCGGGGTAATATGGGCCCCCTGCGATAGTTCGTACTTCCTTTAGAAAATCGTTTTTCGATTAAGTTCCTGCTATCAAAATTTCCGCTAAATAGAGTTTTCCAGAACCCTGTAAAAAAAGAAAGAGAAAAAGAAAAAATCGCTAGAATGAAAACAATTATAAAAAATTTTTTTCTCATTAGACCCAATTATTACCTGCATGGTTCCAGCTTTTGGGTCCAACTTTCGTGATCTGCTTGTCCTTCAAACTTATCGCTATATCGTGCAGCCTATTAATACCGATCAAAGCTATTAGAACATTTGGATATTCTGTAAATTTTTAAAAAAATAAAATAATTTACGAATAATTTAAATATTCTCCGCATAACTACGCTTATGGGATCCTTAGAAATATTATTAGGTCAATTCGGGCCGGAAGATAGACGCTAAATCTCTAATTCTCTTTCATTTTATATGTTATTGCGCATTAAGCGTATTGCTTTTCCCTTTAACCATATTTAATGTAATAGCCCACTTTATGATATGTATTTTATCCAGGACTGTATTTTATAAAAAAAATAATTTAATATTATGCTTTTAAACGTGGGGGGGGGCAGTTTAAAATAATATCTAGGAACACTATCAAATTTTCTAAGGAGTAGAAATGTCTGGCTTTACCTTCTTACCCCCCCCCCCCCCCACTTCCCCTTGGTTTATGCCAATATTCTCGAAACGAGAAATTTTTTTGAACGTTCGAAAATTTTCTAGCTTGTTATATTAGAAAGATAATAACCAGTAAGGAATTCAGACAAATCAGCTAATGCAATTTTTTCTTCTTGCCAAAAAACCCCAATAATTATTATTTATATGTTCTAAGTTTATCAAAATTTCTATTATTTAAAAATAGATTTCTTTTTTTTTACATTAGAAATACAGTAAAACTTAACTAATTTGTACACCTTTGGGACCAAGATATTTGCCCAATTTATCAAGTCATTTTTTTAATACATAGTAGTTAATAGGAATTTGATTTTGGGACTCAAAATTTTGGTCAAATTAGGGAGTTGCTCAAATTATTAAGAGCCCAAATTTTACAAGTGTAATTTAATGCATAAAATAAAAAAGTATAATTATAAATCAAACTAAACCACTGATATATCACACAATGAAACACCTTTTGAACTACTTTTTTTTAATAAACATTTTAAACTAATCAGTTGTAACTTGTAATATTTATTTCCTTATTTGGTTATTATAAAGATTCATTTATTGAATTTATTATATTCACCACCAGTTTAAAAAAGAATCTTTAAATGTTATGAGCAAATATCTTAAATTTGTTTTTTTCCAAACTATATTACAAATGAAAACACTTTTAACTCAATATTTTATCCAGAAAAATATTAAGTAAGCCTGGAGACATTGCGCAGAGACGGCACAAAAGTCTGAACATCAATTATCAAAATCTCTAGGTTTTGGCAATATTTTTCTGACTAAAATGTTGAGTTAAAGCCGTTTTTAAAAATCGGCTCAAATCGAGAGATTTAACACTAGTTGTAACTTACAAATCTTATTTCATTATTTGGGTTATAAACATTCATTGATTAAATATTTAAATTTATTATATTAATCATTATTATAATTAAGCTCCTCATATTGTCACTATTAAACCAAATCACGCTTCTCGTAATATTTCCTAGTTTGATTTATCTATTTTTAACACGCAACAAATGCCGTTTCCTGGACAAATTCTACAACAAACGAAAGTAAATTCATTTTATTTTCTTAAATTTTTTTCTTATTGATTATAATTTCAATAATAATTTTTAATTCAAATGTAGTTTTATATAATAAAAAGCTTAATATTTCATTTTTTAAAAAAAATAAATTGATATGAATAATTTTCTATTTGCAAAATAGTAGTTTTAATTTTTAATCATAAACTTATTTAGTTTAGACTGCTCAGCAAGCCAAATAACCTAACTAAAAATGGCGTGTCCAGAGCAATTGCGGCTTTTAAAATTTTTGGGGAGGGGATCAGTGTTCATTGGATTAGGGTCTAGAGAGCTCTGGGGATGTCACATTAAGATTTTATGTGGAAACATTAGATAGTCCAGAATTTGTAATATTGAGCGAAGAAGAACAGTGTAATGCCAAATAAGTTAAATACGATGGTGTTGGTGGGTGTCCTAGAAATATAAATATAAAGAGAAAACCAAAATAAATATAATTATTCAAAAAAGTTGTAATAAATATATAAACTCTATGTCGTCGGCTCGCTGTATTTTAAATTGGAGGTTACACTAAAATAATGCAAACATAGGATTATTCTAAATTATATTTTAATATTTTTATTGTTGATTGAAAGAATATAGTAATGAAGAATTGATTTATCCAAAAAAAGAGTATTTTCTCAAAAATGGGGATATAGACCACTATAATTCTCATCCGATGATATTTAGAATTTGGTGGACGTATGGGTTGGAATTAAAAATTTACTAATTTAAGGGGGGCATCCAAAGTCAAAAAATTTTATTAAAAAAATTAATTTATTATTAAAATTTACGGAATCAAGTTTGGATGCAGCGAAGAATCATTTATTATTTTTCCGAAAATTTTTTTTGACTTTTGGACATTCCCTAAAATTTCTAAAAATGATAAAATATATTAGTTATATATTTACTCAAATAAAAAGAAGCTATTGAACAGAAAATTAATTATAACAAAAAATAAAAGTATTATTTATATAAAAATTATTTTATTTAATTAATGTTTTAAAATTTTTTTACAAGTCATTTTTACATTAAACTTTATGTCAATTAAAGTAAATTATATATTCTTTATTTTTTTTACAAAAGATTATATACAATATCTCAAATAAAATTGGAGATCCAAATAAATGTTTTTATAAAATAACGAATCTCAAAGTCCATATGCGAATCTATTCCCCATTCATGTTCAATGCCAGCAATGGTCTAAGAAATTATTTATTTTTTAAATCCCTTTTTAATGTTATTTTTTTTTATAAATTTTTTTAATAGTTATTTTTCATTTTTATACATTATTAATATACACATGCTTTTAAATGTAGATTTTTTTTGAAAAAATAATTAAGCTGATTCCATTTTAAAAATAAAGTTAAAGTTTAAAAAAAGTAATCAATATATATTGAATAACATTAGTTTATTATGAAAAATATTTAATATTTTAAATTCTAATATAAAACTAGTGCTGTAAACATTTCTAAAAAAATCGAACGCGTTCAACGTTCATTGACAAAAATCGAACGCGTTCACGTTCAAGTTCATGTTCAAAAAAAGGAACGCGTTCACGTTCATAAAACCGTTCAGAATTTTATGATAAATTTTTTTTTTAAATTTAATTTAATATAAATAAACTTATATTATTTTAGCCATGTTAAAAAATAATATAGTTTTATTTTGATAATATAATTATAAATAAAATATAATATAATATAGCGAATAAAAAGATATTTTTATTTATAAAATTTTTCTTATTAAATTTTAATAACAATTGTTTTCAAAATATTTATCTGATAGACAGGAACGCTATACTAAAAACGCGCTCTACAGGGGCAGATGAGGGGATTGCGGTATTATACTTAATAAACAGCTCTTTTAACGTGGAGAATTAATTAAAAACATATTGTTTTGTTATTTGCAAAAAATTGAGATAAAGTTATTCTCCTCTAATCCATTCTCTACTCTCGACAAAAAAAGGATATCTCGAAATTAACAGTTTTCTAGGGTTTTCATAGCATTTTTTTCAATGACGCTATAAGTTTATTTTTAATAGGTTCGTTCTGTGGAAGTTTTATCCATGGCCATTGAAGTTTGAATGCTGGTTGTATAATTGCACAAAGAACATATTGATCCTTATATATATATATTCAAATTTTTAAAAAAATAAAATATATGTAATTTATTGAGAGTAATAGGTTTAATACCTTTTATTAATTCCATTTAATACTGCGTCTATCAATGGTTTGACCATATTTGAGGTCACTAATTTTTTTAATTTTAAAATAACTATCGTTATTGTTGGGGTCAAATATCCCAAATGCATTATTTCTTCAAATTTAATGATTTAACTTAGTTATATAATATAAAATCAAATAATTAATATTAAAATCAAATGCCGTTTTAAATTGGAACCTGAAGATTTTGACAATATAATACTTTTTGCCACATTTTACACTTGTTAAGCATTGGATTAGTTCCTTCAATATAGGATGTTAATGTAAAACATTTATCATATTTGGCCATATTAATGATAATTCATCTGATTTTGGATTTTCAGAATCAGATGATGAGGATTAAATAATAATATCCATGCTTATATTAAATTAAAATATAAACAATAATATTCAAATTAATAAACTATGTGTTAAAAATTGAAATGTGAAAAGGAAATACACAGCCGATTAAGAAGTAAACAACATTGTTTTGCGAGAATAAAGATTTCAATATTTTATTCCATGAAATTTTCATTTTTTAAAAAAAATTCGGAAATATTAAATTTTTCAAATAAATAAAAATAAAAATATTTTTAAAATTGAACGAACGTTAAATTCGAACAACGTTTTTTCAAAATATATTAGAAAGAAAAATACAATTAAAATATGCATATTTACTGATAATTATATTGTACATATAATAAATAACAATATTTAATTTTAAGAATCATATGTATAGATATGTCAGTGTCAATGTGTTTTTTTCAACTTAAAAACATTTTTTTTGCACGTTTTTTTAAATTTAAAAATATGATTTTTAATCCAGCATGTTTGGAATACCTATCTTATGAATTTTATATAATTTCGCCGTTAACCTTTGAGTCATTTATAATTTATATAAAAAATCTATGGAAAAAACTAATATAATTTATATTAAGTTCAAAAGTTCAAAGCCAAATTGTCTCATATTTATAAGGTAGGTAACCGAACACGGAAAACATTTCCGGTAAAAACGCGCGCAAAAAATGAATTTAAATTGAAAATAACACGTTGCCGGCAAAAACACATTGACGCTAATAGATATATTATTTATCTTTTTATCAAATATACAAATTAAAGAAAAATCTAATATTATAAAAACTACTCTGATGGCTTTATTTATTCGATATTTTTATCAAATCGATTTGACAAAAGAGTTCCACTCTAATTGTTTGTAATCCAAATTTACGACTACATTTTGAATACGAATTTTGTTGGAGGCATATTGAGAAATTTAATAAACTTCTCGAAGATTATATATTCCTAAATTTTTAAATATACTAAGCTACAAAATATACTTATAATATTACCATACATCATTATACATACATGTAATTTATTTTAAAGGTCAGAGTTTGTTGGCAAAAATAAATGTGACCCAACTATTTTACATCATGGTTCCAGCATATATTACGAAATGCAACAAAATCTCCCCTCGCACAATGTCCCTGATATTGTTTCCTCGTGTAGTAATGATAATAGCGACTATAAATCACGTTACAAGGTCGATAATAATTTTATCAAGTTATCGCCCTCGTGTTACAATCTGAGAAACGGTAATCGCGATGGGTATTATAATATTTACGAAAAAGGCAGACGATTTCATGTATCCTCGTTTGGGCATTATTTAGAAACGTATTATTTTAAGCTTCTTTTCACATCTTCGCATTTGAAATCGACGGATATTGACGACAATAATAATAAATATTATGGCTGGTTTAGATGGTTCAAGCTAGATCAAGGTTTTACCAAGGTAACAAATTGAATGTATATATATGATTTTTAAATCATATTTTTATGGGAGTTTTTAGGAAAGTTTATGAATTCGATTCTGCTTATATTCATAGTTGGATCACTAATCCTTTAAACTTTTTCATTTATATTATTTATACTTAGTTAACATATTATCATAATATCAACTTTTTCGAAGTTGGCCATATAATGAAAATTTCTCGCCTCATTCATTTTCTCTTATTTTTCGCTCATTTCATTGACTAATATTTTATCAATCCAATGTTAAAAGACTCTAACCGATTTTTTCTAAAACTTAATTTTCGGTTATCTTTTTTTTTAAAACACAAATAAAAGATTAATCTTCGATCAAATAAGCATCCACGCGATACGGGTCAATCTTTTGACGCAAGTGATAAACCATTAGTGCTTAGAAATTTTACATCACGCTTCGTGTTATTTTGTGGTTTGACGATATTGATCGCGTTTTTGTCAATAATCGCTATCGGTTACTATCAAAAGCATTTCCATGCCTTTGAATACCATAAAGATCATTGTAAAAAAAAATCCTTATTTTTATTTATTGCGAAAACAGAAGTTGAACCCGGCTTTTGCCATTTTTTATTTTTTTGTGCCCGAGAATTTAAAATTATATTATTTTAAATAACTGCAAATTGTTTTAAAGAGAATGACCCAGTCCTGATTTTTTTAAAAAATATTAGGCTCGGTCCGAAGCCCGTTTGGGCCGCGTCTACTTTTACAGATCTCTAGATTAAAATATAATTTGAATATGAGTTATAATACAATATTTGAATTGAATTATCTTATATTATTTTTTTGATTTAGTGTTGTTAAACGTCGATTTTTGAAAACAACCCAATATTTTTGCGAAATTTATATTTGATCTCGGAATTAATTTAAAAATTTTATTAAAATAATAAATAATATTTAGCTGCCTCAAAAAATTATCAGAACCTAGATTTTCGTGTAAAACTAAACAACGATCCATCATATCCTCACCGGATACTAAATTGGGGACGATTTGATATATCCATGTTTTATCCTAGCCATTCACCGTCTATAACTCATTTCGAAGCTCTAAATCTCTTGCATTTTGATATAGAACCCGTATTTTACTTACTTCTACACAAGGATACCAGCGATTATAACCAATTCACCCAATTTAGTAAACCCAAGCAAAGAGCTCTCTATAGATTGTTGCAAGATCTTGTAGATGATTCCTCTGGAACGATTATTTCCGATTTCGTAAATTCGACTAGCTCTGAATATTTTCTATATTCTGAAATCTTTTATGATACATTAAGAACTAATAATGAGAAGAAAAATGGTAGTTATAATAACGAAATTGTGGACATAATGGATCACGCAAACAATTATTCTGCTGATCAAGATCACGCGTGTAGAAGCGTCAACTTTTGGTTATGCCATATGAGGTAAAGAGGGAGGGGGGAAATGGTTTAAACTGGGGCATAATAATTGTCTTAGACAACTTCAGGTAAAATGGTAGGGCTTAATAAAACTGTAATCAGAAAATGGAATAAAAATTAAAGCCGTGTCGGAGTTAAAATATTCTGCATATAATGTAATTCTCTGATTTATTGATTTTACATTTCTGAGCAAGGTTAAAATCATTTTCCTTGGTTTTTATCTAAATATACAGATGGGATGCTATTGGAAATTTAATATGTTTATATAATAAATAAAAATTAACAGGGATTGGTTGTTGACCATTCAAGATGATTATCAACGCGACATCATGCTAAAGAACATTCAATTGAAACCCACATTACCTCTCCTAAAATCGGAAAAATCGAACAAAAATGAAGATCATGATAAAATGATGGTATGGCACCCCAACGCTAGTATTAACGGGATTTTAGCCGGGGCTTTAATAGAACAGACCAGAAAAATATTTGCACAGAACGTCAGAGATGATCAAAAGCATGGATTGTTTAGAGTAAATTAATCAATACAAATATTTATGTTTTTTTTAAATTATATTTTTGCCGGGTGTATGCCAGCTCACTTAAGTTTTTTTTCGATAACGCCTAAAGTAATAAGTAAATTTTAGTAACGTCGAGCTGCCCTTATAATTCATTTATAAAATATTTTCTACAAAATCAGCCATTCAAAGCAACTGGATTTCTTAGAAACGGTCGAATGAAGGACGTCAAAAAATTTGGCCAGAATCTATTTAACGCGCGCGATTTTCAATTGGTGAACGATGACGGAATGATAAATCCCTTAGGGTTTCGCCATTATACCACTGCGTGGGTGAGTAGATCCGAAAGCCTTTACGGTGAAAGTCAGCCCAATTTTGAGCCCCATATAAACGAGGATGAATGGACCTTTGACCCCTACGAACTTGATTTTGAAAGTATAAAAACTACCTTTTCTAATAATTTCCCCCGTTTTACTTTATCCTTGCATCAAAATCATCTGTTTTTTAAAAAAAAATTATTAAAATTTAATTTTGTTTAACTCTGTCTATCAAACAACTTGGGACTATTACATCTTAAAATATTTATTATATTATATAGTTCCCAAGTCCAGGCATTTTCTATCCTCCACCGTTCCTTTTTACATCAAGGGAGTAAACCTGAGAAATGCCCATGGAGTTGACTCATTGCTGAAATTAATCGGCAATGATAAAATGATCGATAAAGACGCAAACCTATCTCCTCACATTAGAAGCCTCTTCGTAGGATTACCCTTCTCTATATATCAGCAATTCATATCTTTCCATCTATGGTGCTTCATAATAGTGACCGTGCTAGCGTTTTTTTATGTCATGCTGATACTTTTTTGGTTTGGAATAAGCCATTTAACTAAAGTATCGGATAGTGCTCATGTCAAATCACACCTTGAAAATGTTGCTACAGACTTATATAGGGAAAAAGATGGTATTGGTGTTTCTACGGAAACTGTAAGAAACTATAATTTCGGCTTAATTCTTTCGGGATTTACAGTATTCCACCTAATTTACATTCTGATGAGTTGTTTGGTTTTAGCGGCTACAGGATATTTTAAATGTTACGGTGGGAAAAATCGATTATCGTTTCCAAGAGACAATGACATGCCAGGAATCAATTACTATAACATATTAGGAATTTTATTGGCTGTCGCGATGAGTTCTGGATTTTTCGTTCGATTCATACATGTATAATTATTAGTGTTTTAATGATTTTTATGAGCAATGTCCTAAACGAGCGCGGAGAATAAATTTAAGATCTTATTTCCGCTGCTAGTTAGGACACAATACCAATATTTTTATTAATTGGATCAGGCCGATTATTCCTATATTTTTTTAAAAAAATATCGTATACCGGCCGATATAAATATTTTCGATCAGATAAAATGGCGTCTTAATAGAATTTTTTTTATAAAAAAAATAATTCATAAATTAAGTATATAATAAATTTTAAAAATACATAATAAATAATAAGATGGAAAAAATTAATAAAATACATTTTAAAAATTTCTTTTTTCACTAAAGAGAATTTTGATAAATTTTTATTATAAATATTTAAATAATTTCTTTGAAGCAAAGTTGCCATTGAAGCTTATTTAATTCGCTTTAAGGATAGCTATGGCCAGTATCTGCCTGAGGAAGAACTCCAGGATCGCTAGTAAGCTTGCAGATGTGAGATTATAATCTTTGAAGAAGGATAATGCATGCTTACCAAGGAGTTATGCCCAAGGATTCCACGATATACACTGTAACTTGTGGCTTCCTTGCTGTCTCTTCGAGTTCTGCAGCCAAAGCATATGTGGGGAAAGGTTATCATATAATTAAAGCGGATTTCAATAGCATGGGTAAGCTCATTGTTGGTGAGTTGGGTGAAAATTGCTAGAAGGGTTATTTCCTAAGAATTCGTGCCCGAATCTATTAATTAAATAAGTGAAGTGAGAACGGTCAGTTGGTAACAAAGATAATAGGGATTCAACGCAGCTAGCTACAACTGGCTTATCCCAATCCTTCTGTCTTTTGGAATCAGGCAAAGGGACATCAACAACACGTGTTTTCCATAACAGGATCTATGGAAAAGTCATTTTTTGAAATGTGGGAAATGATTATGGGGTTAGAAATTAGACTGCTTGAAATAAAGGCATTGTGAGCATATCTGTGGGAGATCTAATCCTCAAACCACCACTTTTGGTGGGTAATGAAGCATGAGACCACCCTGTTTCATTGAATTTTTGGTTAGTCCTTTTTTATAAATGATAAAAAAGGATAGAAAGATTTAAAAATAGGATATAAGCGCAGGGCATAAAGGATGCTTAGAATGTTAAATTATAAAATAATTTTACAAAAAATATGTACAACATACATTGAACATAAATAGACTAATGGAATACTCTACTTTCTAAACGATGGAAAGGCTTTCGGAACAAAAAAATAATTACAACGATTTTAACTATATTTAAAAAAATGATTTATGAATATTAATAATGTATTTTTAGATTAATAAGTAAGCCTAGAATAATAGGTTTAATGATGGCAGTATAATTTACAATGACCCGTTATGATTATAGTGTAGTTCATAGATGATGGCATACTAAATAAAAAAGTAGTAGGGTACCATGAAAAATTAAAAAAATATATATAATGAGTAACAAACAAAATGAAATTAGTGATATCGGATCGGAAATCGACTGATATCGAGATAATATCGGATCAAATCGGCCTCCAAAAATTGGTATCGATACACCACTCTTGACCCAGCCTTCTAAAAATTTTAAATTATTTGGTTTTCTTCCTTACCTAATTTTATATTTTTGATAAATTTATCCAAGGCCTATACAACTTTTCTGGGGAGAAAGCAACACCGATTAAAGATGGTCTTACGTACATTTACCTCTTTGTTATTCAACATGGCCGTTGGTTATGCCATTTGCGTCATTAGCCTCAAATTTTCGTCTTTTTTGGTCGTTCAAAAGTTCGTAGAAATTGTACATATTTAATTTATATTTAGTAATCGGTGTCACTAATCAGAAACCCAGAAGATCGGAACGGGGCTTTTTCTGAATCAGAGTTTAACCAGTAATCTTTATCCTGACTCCTGAACAGAAATCTATTTAAGCCCTTTATTATAGTGTTGTTAAACGGCTAGTTTTGAGCAGATTTTTAAAAACGGCTAACTCAATATTTAATCCAAAAAAATATTGCCTAAGCCTCGAGATTTCGCTAATTAATGTCAAGACCCTTTGTGCCGTCTATGAGCAAAATATTCGGGCTTGCGTAATATTATTATGGATAAAATATTGAGTTAGCCGTTTTTAAAAAAATCGGCTCAAATCAAGCCGTTAAACACTACTTTATTATGGCTTCTTATAAAACAGAGTAAAACGTTCCTAGTTCAAAATCGGAAAAGAATGGTCTAAACAGAAATAAGTCTTAAAAAGTATAAGACGAACAGGGACTAGATTTTAAAACAAATAACGACTACGCATCTCAGGAGACATTTTTTTAATTGTATTAAATATATTATTAAATGAGAATGTAGGATTAATAGTTAGAGAGATATGAATTAAAGTTAATTAAAGGTTTGAGAGATGTGAGTTAGGATTTAGATATATTAAAAATGGTTTTTAATAATACTTAATCATTTTTATTAATAATTTGTCAAATCTGACAGATCACGTGATTAAAATAATGTCCATGAGTTGGGCCATAATTTCGGGATACGCCCTTATAGTTTTATTTTACCGGGTTAGAGTGTCTATTATCCTAAAAAAAATAACCTCAATTTTTAAGTTGAAGTTCGAGTTACTTGTTTATGTCTATTTTTTTAGGCCAAATGATGGCTAAACCATATTGGAGTTGTGTTGACTTAAGTCAGGTGATCTAAACAACCGGGTTATACTGGTTTTGTTAGAAATCTGATTATAAATAGTAATTTTAGAACGAACCATTTTTAAAAGAAAATTGAAACTCTTGCTGAAGAAAATAACCGAACCTGCAATTTTTAACATCTTAACTAGAAGCGGACCCGTACGCGATTATGAATGAATATTGCATTTCGAACCGTAATTGAGCGTGGCGGGCTTTTCCAAAAAAATTATTGGGCGTTAATTGAAATTTTACGCGAATCACGGAAAATTTAAATTAATTTTTTTAAGAATTATAAAATTTTAATTTTAAAATTTGATCACCTTAATAAAAGAGAGATAGAAATACATCCTTCCTTACATATTTATCTTGTGATTTAATTTAAAAAAAAATTCAATAAACATGTAAGCTAATTTCTTTATCTTCATTAAAGTTTCCTAATTTAAATTTAAAATTCTATTAAATTTTTTTCCCTCAATTAGGGCTGTGCAGATTCACAAATTTTTCACCGATCCAATTCTATATTAAAAACCCGATCTAATATTTATATTGATTTTTATTTACCAGCCTATCATTAAATCAAGGTCATAAGAATATCAATATTTTCTAATTAAAAAAAATCAATAAACTTTCACGGACGATTATGTGTTTTTTTTAAATTATTCAAAATCTCATAAATGTGTGCAATGTTTATGGGTGAATATAATGTTGTTAAACAGTTCCATTTACTCAATTTTTAAGAACGGCTATATCGATAATTTTGCCAAAATATTATTACATAAAGCCTCGTTATTTTGCTAAGAAATGTCCAAACCTTTCTACCCTGTGGGCAAAATCAATAAGCTTGAGTGACCTAGAATTGCCTAAAAATCTTGAATTAACTTTTTTAATTGGCTAGATCGAACTGTTTGAACTAGTAAACGTGGCTAGTTAGATATTTTTAAGTCCTTTTCTTGTTGCAAATAATATAACAAAAAATAGTGTAAAATTTCTCGTTCAATAATTTATTATTATGAAATTATTTATAAAATACAAAAAAATTATATGTACAAAATACAATCATAAAATAACCCAAAACAATAAAAATATCATATCGGACAGGTTTTTACAAAAATATCGGTCCGATTTGATATTTTTTAAAAACGCTAAATATTGGTACCGATTCTATCCGATATTAAATATCGGCAGAACCCTACTTCTAAGTAAAATTAATTTAAGAATTGTATTGCAAACAAAATGATTGCCTAAGGTTCTAGCCATTTCTACTTTCAGTGAACGAGATTTTTATATAGCTAATAATCTTTTACAACTAGAGGAAAGACGAACTCATAATATAACAAATAAATGTGCCACTAGTAGATAATTATTAATTACAACCAAAAATGTTTAGGGCCATTTCCAAAAAACGTTTTTTTTTTCAAAACAGAAATTGATTTTAATTTAAAAATAGTGATTTTTTTCCGCGTGTGACTTGCGTGATCAAAATTGTGATTGTGATTAGTGGGCGGGTCAAGCTAAAAATAATTAAGCATCGGTCGTAAAATAGGCGTGAATTTTTTAAGTGCCAGCACGAGTGGGCAGGTTGTAAATAAAAAAATTGTCCCGCGTCCACCTCTTGAACCTATAAACTTTATATGTAACCTGTTCAGTTCAAATCCCTTGCTAGTGATATAATTTATTAATCGATTTATTTGCTAACAATCATTTTTCTTCTATTTTTTATGAATTTTTTATAAAAATTGGTAATTTTTATTATACATTCCTAATACAAATTTTACTGTAACCAGTATTAAATTTTTTTTTTAGATTACTATGCGACTCATTAATTATAGGCTTAATAACTACAGTCTCGCTCATCTTTATTCTGTATCCCATCATAGTATGCGCTACACCTCTAAATTCAATGGTAACAATTTTTTTCCCATATATTTATAACTTTTCATTAATATTTTCAAAATCGCAGTTAATTAAATTAACTAGCTTTTCTTATAAACAACTTTTTAAAAACAAAATTTTATTTTATAAAATACGGTTCAAGTTGTTTCGAAGCTAATTTAAATGATAAATTTTGTAAATTATTATGTTCATATAATAACAGATCGTGCTTTCACGTGAATCATATCACTTCATCATGCCACCCATAGATAAAAATACTTCTACCGTCGAAAATAATTATAACGCCAATTCGCCGCCCGCTACACAAAATAACCTACAATTCGGTAGGAATCAAGAAATGAAACGATTAATGGTAGATAATTGTAGATATAATACAGAAAAGGTCGATATTTCTCGTTATATTAGCAAAAATTATGGCAGGAGTAAAAGAAAGGGTCATCGCAATAACAAATACTTGTTCTCCATTTCTGATAACTCGTTATCAACTATATCAGGTGATCATATAAAACAAAATGGGTTCTTAAAATATTATGTTAGGTTATGGACCCTAATTCGGGTTCACAAATATTGCCCTAACTTAATTTATTCTCGAGATATTTGAAAGTTAATGAACTGCATTTTGCCTAAAATGTACCATCCCGCTCTTTAAACCCCCATATCTTAGCGAGGGAGTAGTGTAAGAAAGTAAAATTTCATTTTTTTTCTTAGTTGTACTACCAATATACAAAATTTAAATAAAATCTGAGGGGGTCGGGTTGAAACATTCGTTGATTTGATATGAAATTCACCATATACACAAAATTATTTTAGTATAAGTTTAGAGACCCTACAGGCCCAGAGACCAAAGGCTATAAAAATTTGGGCTAGGCTAGATTTAATTTTTTTACCTAACCAAACCTGGCCAGGCCTTTTTTTTTAAACAAATTTTCAATTAATCATTTGGAAAAGCATATAATGGAGCATTTAATACTCATTTACAGCTCATATTATTCAATTTCCCTTTTGTTTAACCAAAAATATTAAATTATTCATATTAATGAATTTAAAAAAAAATAAAACCCGGGGCTTAAAAATGATTTTTTTTTTCAAATTCGGGTCAAGTGAAAAAATATAATTTGGAAAGATAAAAAAATGAGGTGAGTTTTCAGGAAAAAAATTCTGCATTTTTTAAATAAATCTAATAGTGTGATATAATACTAAACTTAGCATATACACCTTCTCCTTTTGATAAAATTAAACTAAAATTTTTTTTATACCAGTAGTGTAATATAATACTAAACCTAGCATACACCACCAGGTCCTTTTGATAACATCAAGTTAAAAAAAATAAAGTAGATTGCCGAAAAGTTTTAAATTATTTTCTATGTTTTTTTTGGAGAATTGTCTTTTTGTAGATAGGGAAATATTTTATTATAACGGATCGTTTTTAAAACATTAATTTCGTAACTGCCAATTAGAGTGTTTTTTAAAAAAAAAGATTTGTTGAAGAATATTTTATTGGCAAAAAAATATGTTGTTGATCCTCATTTTAATAAAAGAATTTTTAATTTTTATTAGAAGAGAACTTCTCAACGAATTCCAAAGAGAGTATTACGGTCGAGCCCAATATATATATTCATATACCCAATATGAATGACATTGATGGCAAAAACAATACCGTGATAATAAATCGTAACACGCCACAGAAAGATTTTATCGAAAGTGAAAACGTCGAAAGAGAATTTACCAAGAAGAGTAGATTGGATAATATAAACATGAGTCCAGGTCATCATCATATCACGAAAATAACGGCTACCGCTACGATTATAATCGAAGGCAACTCAAATACTATGTATACGCATGGGAAACAAAACATAAATCAAGAATGATAAATTGTTTATAAAAAATGCGAATTTTTATTATAATTTATATTCGTTGATTGTTCTATAATAATGCATTTATCAAAAAAAATAATAATTAAATTTATTTTTGAAATGTTGGTAATTTACTAATTGAAATTTCCTTAGCCTTCCATGGTATGAGGTTTATGGGGATAGAAAGAAAGATAAAAAATAATTCTATGCATATTTTTAGTTTAATTTTACTTAAAATATAATTTTATAAGATACCATTGGAAAAAAAGGGTACAAAATATATTAAACGTAGTTTTAAGTTAAATCATGACTTTTAACTCAAATTATTTAGTTTTCTTAAACAAATGGTCTAATTATTATATTATAAATATAAATAGACGGAATTATAAATAAAGATTATGCTTGGGATATTATCAGAACTTTCATCACCACTGTTTTAATTTTCATAGTACGAATCACCTAACGATGGGTGTTGGGAGTCTGAATATATTGGGTAAGGTGTTACATATATTATCGAAGGCTGTCTCACTCATTTGAGCCGGCAATTGAAATTGTACGATTTTACATTTGTTATGCGATACACTCGAGTCCACGGTCGACGATGTAATAATATGGGGCTGATATAAGGGGCTAGACGAAAAGCTTTGACTCTCTATCACGTAACCCTTGACGCATTTAAAAACTAGCTCTGCCCTTTTAAGGCACCAATTCAGGGTCATTTCCTATCACCAAAATATTGGTTTTATGCAATTAAATTATAGTTAAGATATGAGCGAATATCGCAGATACTATATAACGAGTTTATACAAGCAACCTAGGTTATAAACTAAAAAAATAATTGCCCCTTTTTACTAACTCTTAGCAAAAATTTCTGGTTACAGGGTTGATCATCTGCAAAAAAATTAAAATAAACTATTTCCTAACCTAAAATGAGTGTAATATACTTCAAAAATATCTTTAACATTCTTGGACCATAAGATATAAAATGGGAAGTCATTTGTCTACCATACTCTATAATGATTTAAAATACTAATTTATATGGCCTAATTATAAATTCGAAATTTAAAACTTTATTTCTTCAAAAAAAAGAGTAAATAACCTCGTTTAATTGGTTGCCCAACAGTAAGGGTATGGTCAACGATTGAACGTCGTAAAGACTGAAACAAGTTTTAACTATGTTCCTGAGACCTTCGAAAAGTTGGAAATGCTGCCTAACACTGGTATCCATACCGGACCCTAACCAGTTCCATTCATCCATCTCGTTAACGCACAAGTGAAAAACCACATGGGTCCGGGATAAGTTGGAATGCCGAGTTATGTACACGTCCCCAGTTTCAAGAATTTGCTATACGTATAATTTAATATGGAAAGTCAGCCATTGTTATAATAGAAAGTAGGCGTTAATTAAGTTAAAATAAAATTGATTACATCAGGATCTGCGGCAATACGTTCGGTTGATTTAATGTCTCCACTAACTTCTACTTTCATAATACGAGAGGAAAAATTATCGTTATTAGCGATAGCATTGACATCGGAGGATGATGAGCATATACGTCTCACGTTATCTAATTGATGATCCAAATCGGGAAAATGATATTCTGTCGATTTTTCGCATATTTTTGCTAATTCTGGCTCCGAAAAAATATAAGAATAAGGGATAAAAAAATGTAAAGTATAATATATTCGAGACTCGTATTATAAAAGGCTAATAAGGGAATCACAATAATTTTACGTCACAATGTCTGCCCTGAGAAGTTAAGAAGAGTGGAAAGAATAATACATAATTCAGAGACCTGCAGAGGTACCATATTAAAAAATTTTCGGCCCGGCCCGGATTTTTTCAAAAATTTTTTACGGCTCGGCCCGGGTTTAAAAATTTTAAGCCCGGCCCGGCCTGGATATTTTTTAAAATTATATTCGACCTGGTATATACAAAAAATTTATTATTACGTATTTTATCATATTTTTCGGCGAGTATTATCATTTAATAAGCAAGTAATATTATATAATAATGTATTTAATCCTTTGCGTATTTATTCCATGGCAGGAAAACTATAATTTTATTATGTAATAGATACTATGAGTGTTAGCTAGTGTTAACTTTCACCAAACATTATATTAATCATAACTATATATAATCATTATAACCATATCTAATTGACGAATATAATAATTCATGTTGTATAAATTTTTTAAAAAAATACGGCCCGGCCAGGGTATTTAAAAAAAAATTCAGGCCCGGCCCGGGTATATTTTAAAAATTTAAAGTACGGCTCGGCCCTGGTACCCGGGCCGGGCCTGCAGTCTCTGATATAATTACTAAATATTATGAACAAAGATTTGTTATTCATATTTCGTCAGCCAATTGCAAATTAAATCTTATTTGCGGAATTTTTATTTAATTCTTAAAAGCGGATTTAAATATTTTAAAATTATTAGACTCGAGCCCCGTTCGTATTTATATTTTAGACCAGCACCCGGACCGAAATTTTCAAGTCAAAAAAAATTAATTAAACTTATTTATATAAAGTTTAAAAAAAAATTAATAATTGCTTTGTCCAATTTGAATTTTTATTATGTCGATAAAACAAAAGACATATTTTTAAATATTTTTTCAGGCCCGAACCTGGTCCAAAATATTTAAAAAATTTTAGGCTAGAGTTTGGCCTGGGTGAATTGGAGAGCTCTAGCATTGGTTGCACCGCTTACTATAGCGATGCCTGTCCAGCTATAGCCCACGTTAGCCTGGACCAAAGAGAACTTGTTTAAAATTAAATTTCAAAAAGGAAGTGGAGCCCAATGGAAACAAGTAATCAAATAAAAATATTTGCCGTTATTGGCTTCTTTTGCAAGCAGTGAAAAAAAATACGTCGGTCGCATTTTAGAAGCAAGTAGAATCGATTTTTCACTCTATGCAATTAAATTCCGCGATATTTAAGAATTTATTTTTAAAGTCCCATTATTTAATTAGCACAATAAAAATACCGAGATTTAACAAAAAAGTTGTTATTGTTTCAGCGGCTGCTGCTAATTGTTTTTTTTTCTAAGCACCGGACACTTCCTACTAAAAAAAATCTTTGTTTCGTCAAGGAATTTATCCAAGATGGCCTCTAAAAAAATAAAATAGAAGTAAATATCTATTTAAATAATAAAAAAATGGATACCATTGAGCATTCCTGGAACAGTCGGGTTCAAACGGCCGTCTTCGATTAATATGATAGCGTTCAGTTTGTCGGTATAGAGAGTAAGTAATGTTTGTAGTTTTACGGGGTCTGGACTGTATGATTTGGCAGTTCTTGAATTGTTTTGGAAATCGCAAAAATGAGGCAAGTAATTACATTTGAGAAGTCTCAAATTGTACATAGATTTGAGCTGACATCCCAGATGAACGCTGAAGCTTTCTTCCTGAAATACCCTGCACGAATCATGGGTATCATCGTCGATATTTATATTTTTAATGACATCCGATATATCACCCGTAATTTTAAAAAGATTATTATCAATCTGCTCATCAGATTTACAGGAATTTAATATTAAAGTGTCTTTATTTTTAGCATCTTTATCAATTTTCATAATCCTACCATTTGCGTCATTACTAACACTGTCATTATCATGCTTTTTGAGTAATATATCATCTTCGTAAACTTTCATGACCCATTCCCTTAACTCTTTCCTTTGAACCGCCTTGACACAGGTAAGTTTACTATCCCAACTAGATTGAGACAAATGCATTTCGTCCGAATGAGAATTGGCCAAAGAACTGACCAATTTATTGATATTAGAATTTAATGCATCTTCCATTTCAAGTTTATTCCTTAAATAAAAAATATATGGGACAATTATTTATAACTCTGGTTAACTTTCTATTTAACAACTATATAAGAAGGCTGTATCGATTAGAGGTCTGGTATGGGCGAGTTTTTATTCGATCCGCCTACGCCTGCCGATATTTCGGGCGGGCGCAGTCGAATTTTCTAAAATATTTTCAACAATGGGCAGGTGTACATTTCAAAAATAAATAAAGAGTCAAATCAGTTAAACTTTAAGCGGGTGGGTGGATAAATTTTTATAAAAAATCTAAAATGAGCGGGGAGGGGGGGGGGTTAAAAAATTTCAAAACAATGAGTGGGTCGGCTTTTTTTGTTAAAAACCTGCCAATTGCAGGCCTATCGATATTAAATAACGGATTGTGGTGGCACTAATATGTACGATTTAAAAATATCAGATTCATATTTTAAGAAAATGCAAAATAATCCTGAATTGATATAAATATTTTTATTGTTTTTGGCTTTTTATAATTATTAAATATTTTTAAATTTTAGATACTGAACATTTTTTTTCATTAGAATGTATCAATTTATTTATAACAACATGTGCAATATTTTTAAAAAAAAATGGATTTGGCTGAAATTATGAGAATCGCGAATATTATTATATTAAAACTTAGAAAACCAAGAGATACCAAAAATTTCTCAAGATTTATGTGATTGTTTAGGTGAAAGCAAAATATTTTGAGATTCATAGGCCTCAATTTTCACCGACAAACAAATTGTTCAAATATTAACGTGGACTAAATTGAGGATTACTATAAAATAACCGTTTTTATTCCACTTTTAGATTTAATTTTGACTCAAATCAATGATCGATTTGTGATTTATCAAATGACAATATCCAATTTACAAATAGTATATCTTATAACGCTATCTGACCTGAAGATATATCAAATCTTGATATTGAAAAATTAAATATTTAGCTAAATTTTATTTATAAGATACAAATGTATCTGAAGGACAATTAATTTCAGAATTTAAATGATACGAAAGATTCATTTTTTTATATATTCCTCCAAAAAAGTGGAAGCATTGCATAGTTTAAAATATATTTTATAAATTTTCCAAATATATTAAAATTACTGAATATTTCGAGAATGACACTAATTAGTACAAGCACAAATGAGATAACCTTTCTTCAATACAGAAAATAAATACCTATATCAAAAGTACAGCATCTTAAAATTGATTGAATAGACAGGCTTTACTTATCGAGATCTAATCCCCTAGTTAAATTACCGAACTTTGATCATCTCTATTTAGTCTTAGTCATGTTTTTAGACTACAAAATTGAATTAAGCTTCTACGTTGAGCCTCAACTAGAAGATTGATTAGAATATTTATAGATAAAAATATGGCTAAGCTATTTTATAGTTGACAACCCTACACAGAACAAATTATTAAATAAATTGGCGCGATTGCGAAGAAGATGAAATTGATATTTTGATTAAATTTTTAAATCACTAAAAAAATGTTTAATCTTATATTAGCTATAATATTTTTTAAGCGTATTATATTCGCTCTTAATATTTTGAATTTTCAAATATTATTGGTTCTTATAAAATCTATATGATGATTATTTCTAATAAAATTTTAATGCTCCAAAAAATCGATATTAATATTAAAAAATTACCCCCCCCCCCTCCCCCGTAGAATGTTTATGGCTATGCGCCTGTATAGATATCAGTTCAAGAATGTGAATGATAATTTTCTCATGTAAAGAAATATATAAATCCAAGCTTAACATTGATGCAAAAATATTATTAAGCAAAAAAATTTATAGATATTCCGCCATAATGAATAAATTATAAGCTTAATGTAAAAAAAATTTTTTAAAAATAAATGCTGCTTTTAAATAAGAATTAAAATTGGCGCAAAGTGAAAAAAGAGAACGTTTTTGCGAAGAGTGGTGTTAGTTTTATCATATATAACTGGGGATAAAACCAACCCCCCTATACTTTTCGGAACTCTACTTATACCTCGGAATAAAGTATGATCTCCGGGACCCAACTATCTAATTTATAATCAATGAACACCTTACTAAGGAATCCAAAAGTATGAGAAACCCTTGATTAAACCATATGTTTTACTTTTAATGTACATAATTAAATCAAACAAAAGATGGACTTAAAATAAAACGATATTCAATTTTTATGTATTTAAAGGTGAAACAAAAGAGATATAAAAAAAACTATTTTTAATTTATATGTAATTAAGGCAAAACAAAAGAGGGATAAAAAAAGAAATAGTTTAAAATAATAAGAGATAATATATTAAAAAAAAGTATCTCTTAACAACTCTGTTAAAGAATAAAATACAATGTAAACATTGGATCAGGAAAAAATTTGTGGATCAATAAAGTCCTAATTTATATTATAGACATCAATTATAGTTCAGCAAAGCTGGCCCCACCTGATAAACATCAATAAAATATAACCAGCTCAACCCATGATCCAAGAATATTAATGTTATATTTCTTTACATTCTACCTTTTTTTGCCTGATCAAATATATGAATTTAAAAATTAAAAAAATAAAATTGAGCACAAAATATTTCAGATTCATAATATATTTAAATGGTTAAACATTAAATTGTCAAAGTTATTGTCAAATACATAATTTAATTATAATATAGAGAATAAAATAATTGCATTTAGTTTGGTTTTTTTTAAATTTTAAAGTTGGGTTGAGCTTAACTTATATTTAAAATTTCTTTGCTACTGGGCCTCAGGCTAAAAAATATTTACAGGAATTTAACATTTATATACTTTTTGTTGAGGTTTATAATATCTTGATCTCTTTGTTTAAGTAAATCTCTAATATGAATTAAATGTTCATCTTCCAATTGTAACATTGTTTCTAAATATTGTGTCATAATTAAATGGGTATAAGCTTCTGCAAAAATTTCTTCATCTGACATCTCATTAAATCTATCTTTAAGATTTTTACTAAGATCTCCTGTAGATTCAGAAAATTTTGGCTCATTCTAAATATCTTTTAAATTAAAAGTTAGTCAGTAAAAAAAAAACTTCAAAAAAACTAGCCCAGTGGTCAGCTATTTTTGATACTATATCATCATTACTATTCAAAAATGCATTGACATAGGTATTTGTTACAAACTTGTAATGGTTGATAGATTCTAGCTTTATAAATTCAATTAGTTTCTTATGAAAACCTTATAAAATTTTTTAATTTATATAAAAGCAATAATAATATGTGCATACTTTCTTCTTCATAAGGAGGAATATTATATTCAGTGATATATTGACCAATTAGCTCATCATAATCTATTTCATTGGGTATACAGATGGGTAAAATTACCTTTTTGATTCCATTTTCTTCCAATATTTCTTCATACTCAAATATAAAACTCCTTGTAATGCATTCTGGCACAGGTATATCCATGCGGGAAATTAATTAATAATTAATATAGATATCTAAAAGCATGCAAATACTGAAATTATCTTATATTTACAAAATTCAAAAAACAGCTGATAATTTGAATATGTATAATTTTATCGAATATATAGTTTCCGAATAAAATATATTTTATAAATTATTCTCTCTTGAATATGATATATTATGGAGTTAATACATTCCTAGAGGATTAAAAAGGTTATTACCTAAAATCCTGTAACTAGGAAGTTCTGAATATTTTAGTAGCTTAATTTGGCTAAAATAACATGAATAATTAATATTTGACTCATGAAATTTTTAAAATTTTTATAAGATTTTTAATTTGTTATTAATGATTAAAAATATTTTTTAAGGTACCTATATTTTTTAAATTTTCAAAGAATAATTTAAAAGGGTGTTAGAATAATTGCTATATCATTTATATGGATGATTTTAATGTGCATATGTAAGGCCGCATAGCAATTCATAGGATTTGAGTCCACTCTTTAGAAAATTAAAAAATATTTAAAAGGTAAATGAGATAAATTTACGTTCAAAACCCCTAAAGTTTGAATCGAGAGAAATTAAAATATTGACTTGGCAGCTAATATATTTCAATCGGTAACTAAAAAACAAATTTATTATTTAGATTAATCGTTTGGATATAATGCAACTTTTTAAAATTAAATATGTTTGAACTACAATACCAAACGATATGTAAATTAATAAATTATAATTATTTATAAATTCTATTTTAAAAATTAATATTTATGCAAGAAGTATTCAAATTTTTGAGCAAGTAATTAATTTTTTTAAAATTATTTTTAAAACTATATATCAAGTTGTGTCGCTTCTATGTGAATATTACTCCCAGAAAATAAATTTCAACATTACTATGTACAAACCTTTTATTTTAGATTTTTAATTTTTAAAACATAAAAAATCTAATTTTTACAAATTTTATAATAAAAAATAATGAATAAATTTATTAAAATTTAGCTTCACTTTTATAGGGAAGCTATGATTTACCAAAAATAATTTCAAACTAAAATATATTTCTTAAAAATTATAAATACCCGAATCATAATTATAATTAAAAATATTACACTAAAAATAACTCAAAAATTGTAAAATATAATGACTTAACCAAAAATAATTTTTACAAATCGAAAAATATAAAATTAACGCGATAAAAATAAAATTAAAAAAAAATAACTCCCAAAACGAAATCATCATGACTTTACCAAAAATTTTTTATTAATGACACTTCCCTTTTTTCCCGCCTTCGGCGACTACAATTGTTGTATATATTCTCCTACTTACCCTTAACACTGGTAAATCTGTGGACAATGGTTGCGATTATCGGACTCTCTTCTTTTTTTTCCTTCACACACTCTGTTCCTGGAGATCCTCCATACCGTTCCATTGGAGACCATCTTCGTATATGACCGGCCTTTCCACATCTATAACACAGGTTTAAATCCTTCGCTTCCCTTCACGTTTCTCTTTCCATCCACGTTTTCGACTCCGGGACCTCTTGCGTGCTGGGGAATTTGAGGCTTCTGTTTGGGCGTTTGATGCATCTGGTTTTGATGCTTCTGGTAATTTAGCTAATGGTTCCACGTCCTTGCTAATAAGGCATCCTTCACTCCCTATATCGCCTATCTGCACTTTTCCCATCATGTCCATTTCAGATCAATCAAACTATCTCACTAGAATTTACTCTATCATTTTTACACTATTCGACAAGAGTCTCCTGAAATCTTCATATCCCATCACCGAAGTAGCCGTGACTGTATCAAACAATATAGATATCATCTTCGTATTTATATTAACGCACTTTCGGACTTTTAAGATATACTTGTTCCTCTTTAATATCTTCCCGCAAAATCTTCCCCACCATTATCTTCCTCTCCGTTTTCTACTCCTCGGCTTTTTTTTTCTCACAACCATGTAGTCATTCCCGCAATCTCTCGCCCAATGACCTTTTTCTTTTTAGAAATTTTTCAAACTGTGAAAAGCTAGAAAGATATTTGTTTTTACTAGACTAATTTTCAATTCAACCATCATTTCAATTCCCCTCTATAGGCATATGGGAGATGAGACCAAAAAATTACAGATGTTGGTAAATAAATGTCTAAGAATAATAAACGGCATCTTCTTACCAATGATATTATTATATGTCATTGCTTCTTACTTAATATTATCTCGAATGAAAACCTTTGAAGGAAGTCAAACCATAATCAAAGACACGTAACATTAAAAAAGAAGCGCCTTACTTTCTTTGCCCATATTTTGAGAAACCATAGTCTAGTTATCAATGCCATTAATTAGTTACACTCCTTTAATGGGAAAACATATCGCAAGCATAAGACATCATGGTTCTACAGAGCTTTGATAGACATAATAGATTTAAACTTAAATATGAAACAGATCTTGAAGTTGAAGAAAAACAAAAGGTCAATAAAGATTTTACCAAAAACTAAAACATTGATACATTTTATTAATATTTTTATTTATTTCATTTATTCTCTGACTCATATTTCACTGGGCCCTTTATTTATTTTCATTTTAACTTATCATACTCATAGATACAATGTACTTTAAAATTAAAATCGGTCCTTGCCTCGCCTTTAAAATTAAATATATATGCAATTCATGTGTGTGGTTGTGGGATATTTATTTTGGACATTCCATTTTAATCACCCAAAGACGTTTAAGCAAAAGTCCTAGAGCCGACAAACGTGCAAAAGGCTCCACATTTTTTCTCTCTTTTATTTAAATATCCAGTTTGATGGATTTGAGAAAAACCTAGCGTAGTTCTGTTGTATCCACAACCAGAGTGCGAAAACGTTCTTTATCACGTATCACGTAAAATACTAATATCAATCCAATAAAAATAAAATGGGTAAAACATTTGGTGATATCGCCAGGGTCAGAGGTGTAATAACTTATTCCATATCCCCATATGAACAAAGAGCCTTTGCTGGATATATTACCAAAGGCCTTCCAAGATTTGGATCTATGCTTGTTAGAAATTCAATTTATTTTCTCCGTAAACTATAATTTTATCCATAAAATTAAAACATAATTTTAGCTTATATAATATCATTTGCTTTAATTGACTGGTCAAAACGAAAATATGAAGAAAATATTAGAAAAGATCCTTCAATTTATGCCGAGGTTGATAAAGAGTTTATCAAAAAACATTAAATTTATGTTTTTCCTTTACATAAGATATCAGTGATTAATGATTATTAATTGAATTGTATTTTTATTTAATAATATTACTTGAACACATATATATAGTGATGCTTGTTATAAATTAGATAAAAATATACTGGATATAAATAATTATATAGATGCAGTTTTTGTACATTTTATTATTTTACTATTAATTGATGAAAGCCATTATAATGGATAATTTATGTTGTAAAATATTATTATTTTATGCCTGAAACCCAAACTAGGTTGGGCAGTATTGTGAATATTCGTATTTAAAATATTTAATTCACTTACCTTTTTTGAATTGTATTTTATTTAAATTTAAATAATATATAGAGTATTTGTTTGTAAATTAATTATAATAAGGAATTTAAAATCCTTAATTATCTTAACTTTCTGTTTGGGGTAAAGGGAAAAAAAATTAAGATATTTCTGTTTCCTACTATTTTATTAAATGAGTAGTGTTGTTAAATAGCTTTTTTAAGCCAACCCAATATTTTAAGCATAAGTATTATGCAAGCATTGGGATATCGTTTATATGTCCAAACCTTTCTGTGATCTATGGGCAAAATCTATAAAATATTTTTTAGCTGATATCTGGAATATCATTTACATGTTATTTAAATATAGTAGACCAAAAATATTTTCAATGAAATCTGCCACCCAATTAAAAATAAAAAATGATATATGGAACACTTTTCCTTCAAGTTAAATACTCCATGATGTTTGCAATGCTATGAATATGCAGATATAAAATAACTATCTTTTTGCTACATAATTATTAGATTTTATTTTTTATACTATGATTAATATATGATTTATGCCATGTCCTTGTTCATCTTATTTTTGAAAGTTAGACTAAACAAATTTTGAGCTAGGACATCCTATTTTGGATAGTTTTAAGATTGGTAAATAAATATTAACATGATCTAAATATCCTCTTCTTTCCAATCTGTTTAGAGGAAGTGGTATAGATGGCTATACAGATGACATTTAGGATTAAGATGGACCACAGCCTTATAACTTGTGTCCTTATTCAATATTAATTATATAAACTATGTGAATAAAAATTGTCAGTGACATAGTATGGTGATATACTGTAAAAATCTATTTCCATAAAGTATTTGCATTATTATTCAAAGAAAATTTTCCCAACCTTGTTTACCTGATTTAATTTCGTTTTTCCATTTTGAGCCCAGGGGCGAACTGGCAATACTACGGCCTCGTGGGCATTTTTTATAACAGCCTCATTTATATGGTGGCTTCGACCCCATACCCCCATTTTGCGGCTTCTTTTATTAACATGATTTTATTACTTCTTATCTTTTGAAAATAAGTTCAAACGATTTACATTTTTAGTAAAAAAAAAAGAATTACGATAATCATATATTTTATTTAAAAAAAATTCACATCTAAATTCATATTCATTACCTATATAAAATAATATTCATTGCACATATATATTTTATATTAGATGCTATTGCACTATAAAATCAAATCATACATACATCACATGAATATAAAAAAAATACATACTCAATATATTAAATCAATTAATTATAAATATAAAATTATTGCAGTTTTACAATATTACAGAGAATAAAATTGCTGCACTTTTATAAAATCAGGCACCGATAATATTGTAAATAATATTAATAAGAATCAAAAGAATTAAGAAAATAAATAATTTTTACTTTAATAAATCTCTTAATAACTTTAAACCTTTGCACTACAGGAATATTTTCTAGTTCAATCTGCGATAATAATTCTCGTAAAACAGACATCATTAAAAACGATTCTATTTTTTCTTGATCAATATTAGCTCTCAGCTTATTTTTATAATTTTTAATCTACTAGATGCTTTCTCACAATTGATATTATCGTCCGTTAATTTGATTCTGCTACCAAATTTTTGAATACATTGGCAAATGAACATAATTCGTTATGAAATTTAACCCTCAATATATATTAGAGGTCTGCAAAGTCCTAATTTTATTTAAAATAAATGGGTTCGGGCCGGGCCGGACCTAATATTTTTAAAAAAATTTCGGGCCAGGTCAGGTCGGATTTTGGAAATTTTATTAAATATATCTAAATTTATCAATTTTATTGAATTTTTTATGTAAAATAAAAATTTTTGATTTAATTTATTGAAACTAAACGCTATACAACATATGTCTTTTATTTTAAGTAATTATAAAAATTGATTTCTATATTTAAATAAATTCGGGCCTGGCCGGGCCCGTTTTTTAAAATAAATTTCGGGTTCGGGCCGGGCCGGCAAAACTTTTTAAAAAAATTTCGGGCCTGGCCGGGTTTGAAAAATTAGGCCCGATGCAGATCACTAATATATATGCCATTTTTCCAAGGCCTTTTCAGAAATTCCTTTAATATTTATTTCATCAAAAGTCTTGGATGCAAATATTGCACTTTCAAGATAAGCTCTCAATTCGCGTAAAGCCGTTCCGACAAACTGTTTTAAGCTACGTTATTGATATATTATGCATCAAAATATAGTAAACGACCTGACAATTCTCAAGGAATGTGATATTCAAATCATAGAGATATCATTAAAAATAAATAAATGATAAGAGAAAATAATGTGAACATAATAATATTTTTTTTCTAATCGGCCTCTATTTTGATATTTTCCTCTGATCGGCCTCAAAAATCCACACTCTAGGCCTCGTGGGTAAAATGCCCGATTTTCTTATGGCCAGTCCACCCCTGTTTGAGCCTGTCTAGGATTTTTAAAAAAAAACAAAATATTTGTTTTAATCCAGCCCTGGATTTTTTATTTTAACCTCCTAATGCTAATCCATGTTTTTAAAATTTTAAAATAATTTTTAGTTATAAGTAGGCCTATATAAAGCGAATCGAATATAATAATTTTAGCTATTCATATTCGAATACCAATCGACTAACAAATAATTCGTTTAAGGCCTAGTTATAGACATTTAAAAATTTTAAATGAATTTTTAAGATCCATCAAATGATTCTCAGCATGGTTAATAATTTCATAATAATAAATTAATGAGAGGAACTAAAATACAATTTATTTGATGTGATATTTAAAAAAATAGTTAAAAATCCTAACGAGTCTCATTCAGTTAGTGTTGTTAAACGGCTCGATTTAGCCAATTTAAAAACGGTTAATTCAAGATTATGGTAGTAAGATTTGGACATCTATTGGCATTTAAGGCTTAGATAATGATATTTTAGCTAAAATCTTGATTTACCACATTCTCCCATAAAATTGTATATATTTTAAATGAGATTAACTTTTGGAGAATAAAAAAACAAACACTTAAATCGCGAAAGTTGGTTATTTTTAAAGATAGAAAATATTGATATTTTTATGAATTTGTTTCAAAGATTAGATGGTAAATAAAAATCAATATAAATATTGGATCGGTTTCTTTAGTAATATCAGAAAATATCAAATCTGTAAAGATTATTTAAAAAAAAATAATTTAATATTCTACTTTTGATTTATATACTATATTTTATTAAAGTTTTAAAAAAAAGTAGATTTGAATTATGAAAAATTTTTTTTATCTTGATTTGTTAAAAATTTAATACATATCTAGACGCCAGCGCACGCACAAATCCAATGTTGCTAAAAAATGTCGACGCTCATCATGCCGCCACCACCAATGTAAAAATATGGTGTCATATGATATGCATCTATTTTTCATGACTAGTAAAAAAATATATATAGTGAAAACATAATTTTAAAATATTTTTTTAAAACAAAGTAATATATGTTTTTTGAATTATTAAATAATGCGATATTATTTATTTATACAGTTCGGGCCTGCCCGGATATCAAAATATCCGCATGGATAGGATTATTTATTTTAAAACGGGCATTAAATTTTTATCCCAGCCCCTTTTAAAATTTATAGGCTGGCCTGGCTCGGGTTTATTTTAAAAAAACTTTAAAGCCCGGCCCGAATAATTTATTAAATTTTATTTTAAAAAGCAATCTACGATTCATTTTTCAGCAAATATGAAATCAATTAATATCTAATAACTTTAAAACTATCTTCTTTATTTTAAAATTGAGGATTATTTTTTATTTAATACCAAAATAAGTAGTGAAATTACTAAGTGTAGCTAAAAAATTTATACTTTCACTTAAAAGCAATTGCAATTTAGTTGAATAATTTGTAAAATATTTTACCTTAGATGTTTTAGCTCGTTAGATATTTTAAAATCTTTTTCTCGTTGCAGATAATAGAGTAAAAAAATATATCATAATTTTGATAACGCTAAAAAAATGTTAGTGGTTATAAACAAAAATTTAAATATTTTGTTAAGTAGGGAAAAAATGGTTTCTTAAATTATACGAACTGATTTAAACCCAGTCGAAGAAATTCTTAATTTTATAACCATACTGTTGAATTTTTATCCGCTCAAAAAATAATCTACCATAAACTTCTTATTATTTGGGGTGAAATTAATAATATAATTTGATTGTAAATGAAAAAATAATGGTACTACAACCGTATCTAAACAATATATGCGTAATAAGTGTTAATCATAGATTTCGAATAAAAGATTTTTAGTTATTATTTTTAATTAACTGGTTTTTTATTATTATAAATATTTTCTTTATTATTTATACCTAGATATAAAAGAATACTCCGTGATAGGCTAAAAGCCTCCGTCTAAACCTAATTAGGCTTAGCAGAAAAACCGACGAAGCCTAATAAGATATCAGCGAAGATAGGCTAATTGTTTGTCAGCGTTGCGCATAACTAGGCCTAGCTTTAATTATTTAATATTCATTTTTATTTATTGAAAATATTTATATACATAAAGTTACAATAACGCTGACGGACAATTAGGCTAGCTCCTTAGCCGATGCCTAATTTTTGACTTCGATTTCATCTAAAAACTCAGCTGTGCATTTATGGGGTCGGTTAAAATTAGCCGATTACTCAACACCAATTAGGATTGAATCCTTGCTTTCAATTGAAAAAACATGGCCTTGCATTTTCAACTTTTGAGCTATGAGTAATACATAATAGATGGTATCATTTTACCCTATAATCTATTTCTCTTCTCAATTACCAAGTCACCTGCTTTCAAATTTTGATCATATTTGATAATCACGAGAAAGATGATTTATAATTTTTCTATCGGTCTACCTAACCAAACCATCTCCGTTCCGTTCAAAGAGATCGTTGACCTCTACTAGCAGTACTAGTACAATAAAAAATCTATCATCAAAGGTATTGTGATAAAATGTAATTATTTTTCCGGAAAACGTTTTGTGGACCATTCCCAGACAGAACGTTTTTTTTAAAGCGGTTTCAATTTTTCTAGTAATTTTTTATTTATTTATTTAAAAACCAGGGATAGTAATTAATTCGTCAAATTAATTTGTTATTCGTGTATCTCAAGCGCCATTTAACCGTTTACAAAAACCAAAAAATTTTTAAGGAAACCGCTTTGAAAAAACGTTTTGTAACCATAACTAATAAATAAGTATTTATATTTTTTTAAAAAAATATTTGTATTTATATTCCAAATTATTTTTTTGTTGAAAATTTGGCCAATCTTCTACGCGTGTGATATTGACTAATAAGGATACCTCCCGCCATAAGCGATAAATAGGAGTCACGAAAACGAATCAATGGACAAATATGAACAAGGATTTTTAAACAATTATAAAAGTATATTTTTGACTCTAATCCAAATTTTTTTTTAAAGGTACGTAGCGTTTTATAAAGAGTCATTAGACCAACATACCCCTTAGTCTAGGACCAAAAGGAGGTACATTATTTATAAAAATAAAATCGATTCAAACCCCTCTCCCCTCTAAATATTATATAGAAAATTCGGCCATGATCCTATATAAAATAGAAACACGTGTTAAATTATATCTATTTTTAATCGGTTGAAAAAAAATACATAATAGGGTTTATTTTCAATTTTTTCCTTTGAAACAATTTACAAGGTTAAAGGCCAGAATTATTCAAAATAACTAAATCATGAATTAATTTACGCGCCGGGGTCATGTAATCCACAATAAATAAATCTGGACCAGACCTAAATATACCCCCCCCCCCCTTCTTCGATCGGGCCCTTAAATATTCTTTTTAGGCTATTGATAAATAAGCATTGCAATCTGTAAGATACTGTGAATAAATTCTTAGAGAAAATATTTTTTAGTTTAAAGTAATTATGATTATTAACTGTTTTCATATTTCGTTAATTGTTTATAGAAAACTCTTTTTTTAAAAATTTTTTTTTTTATTATCGTAAAATTATTTATAAAATAATATTTCATGCCTTCATTTGATCACGTTAAAATCATGCAAACTAAAATTTACGGTCCCGTTTTCAAATATTTCAAAGCTAATTTATTGATGGTCTTGACAATTAGTAGCGTTGTCGCGGGAATAATATTGGGGTTTTCGTTGAGACAAGCTTCTTTATCGGAGGCGGGTCAGAAGTTGTTGCAGTTTCCAGGCGATATTTTTAGGAGTATGTTAACAATGATACTATTACCCTTGATTGTTTCCAGTTTAGTGATTGGCGTGGCTCGGTTAGACCCAAAGGTTTTAGGGATAATAGCAACAAGGACCTTCATTTATTATATATCTACAACTTTTATAGCTGTCTTTACCGGAATGATATTAGTTTTGATAATCGATCCTGGCAAACCAAATAACGAATCGAAATTGAGACCACCTACAAAGCTTATCACGACTTTTGACGCGGTGCTAGATTTGATAAGAAATTTAGTACCCGAAAATTTGATTAGATCTACCTTCCAATCCCAAAAAACTGCTTATTTTATTGAAAGAACGTCATCAGCAGATGTCAAATATACTAGAAAAATCGGTTATGCTGACAACACGAACATGTTGGGAATTGTGGTGTTTTCTATTGTATTCGGGGCAATCCTTAGTTCCCTTGGGGAAAGGTCCAAGATCTTGACCTCAGCATTCGTCATTCTAAACGATGTAATTATGAAATCGATTACTACAATTATGTGGTTCTCTCCGTTGGGCATTATGTGTCTGATTGCGTACAAAATCGTAATGATTAGTGACTTAAATTTGATGACTAAGCATCTTGTCAAATTTATGCTTACAATTATTCTTGGACTGAGCATTCATTTATTTTTTACCTTACCCCTAATATATTACACGATAACCAGAAAGAATCCATTCCCATTTATGAAGGGTATGCTCCTGGCCCTTATCACGGGGTTGGCCACGGCTTCCAACTCGGTGGCACTGCCAATCAGCTTTCAATGCGCGGAGAAAAATTTAGGAATAGACCAAAGAATAACCCGTATCGTCTTACCTATCGGATCCCTATTTAATATGGATGGAATTGCTCTTTACGAAGCAGTAGCCGCCTTATTTATAGCGAGATTGAATGATGTGAATCTCGGGGTAGATGGCATTTTGATTATTAGCCTAGCCGCTACTTTTGCCAGTGTAGGAACTACAAGTATGCCCGGTATGGCACTTAACACAATGACTATGGTCCTCACCTCGGTTAACCTACCAGTAAGTGATATGGCTGTGTTGTTACCTATCGATTGGCTTTTAGAGAGTCTCAGAACGGCAGCTAATGTGCTGGGAGATGCATTTGGAGCCGGTATTATTGAGCATTTAAGCAAAGACCAACTTCACGATTTTTCGCTTATTTCATTAAAAAATCATGCCGTGGTAGCTATGAGCCCAACGAGCGATCAACCCAAAGAGTAAATCGGAGTAGAAAATTTTGACAAATTAATATGGAAATGTATCAAAAAAATTTTTTAAATTCCATTATATCGGTTTTTCTTCGGTACCTTTTTTTAATAATAAAAAACAATTTATATATGTTTAAATCTATATAAGTATAAAATTGTAATAATATTAAACCTGATTTAAAATAAGAAAAATGTAAATTAGGTTTGGTTTTTATGGCCGATATAAACATGCTTTTTTTAATTAAAATTTATTATGTAACTAGTTTTCTAAAGTTTATTTATTTGTTGTATTTGTATATTTCTAAAGTTACATTAGTGTTGTTACAATACTCAAAAGGGTTGATTTATCGGTATACGCATGTCGGATTTGAGTTCACAAAAATTGAGACCCGATTAACAAAGCCCGTCATATTTCATTTACATAAGCTTGGGTCAGTTTTTTCAATCTTGCTATAGGTCAGCTAAATTTTCCCAACCCTATTTGAGCTTGGAATCGCAGGTTTTAAGCATTTTATCAACACTAAGTTACATCCTATTATCCAAATTTTTATCGATATCGACATTGCCAGTTAAATACACTAATATTAATACCCTTAGCAGCTCTTATATCAAAGGTGGATTGGCCACTTAAAAACTCATATTATTTATGAGAATCTAAAGCAATTTAATGGGCATTATTGATTTTTTCTCTCTAATCGAAAAAATAACTCAGAAGTTTTCATCAATGATTTCAGTGTAGCTTTTAGCCTGATCTTCGACCATCTTCAAATAGAAGATGGACGCCCAGAAAAATGATCTCATAAATTTTATATAAAATAATAGATATACTCCCCATAACACAGCGCTCTCTGGATCATAGATACAAATATTGGTTCAGGTTGAACCTTTAAAAATCGGTTAGGCCGTGTCCTGGTTCGACTAATTTTTGATACTTAGGTTAAGCAGCTTTGAATTAAGGCACCTTATTTTGATTTGTTTTAAGTGTTTGTGGTCGCTTCTGCTATTTTCCATATTTTTTTTCTTGCCTTTTTCATTCTTACTTTTTAGGCTGTTTAGCCAAAGCTAGCCGGTTAATTGGTAATTTTTTACATATAAATTTTTAGAATTATATATATAGAGAAGCTTTTTATTTTTTAAATATAATTTTTATTCTTTAAAATTTATATAGGTAGCAACTAACATTTATTTTAATATTAACGCACAAATATAACGCCGTTACAAATAAAAGAAGATTGTTTTTCCATCAAATTATATCTATCTCTAAAGGAAAATGATCCTCTTTTTGCTTGTGAACACTTTAAATGAGCCAAATTGTGGCGGTCGGTCACCGACTAATTATTTAAAATTTCTGATAGGCCAATCATAATTAACCGATAATAATATTTAAAACAATTTAAATATCAAAAGGTTCCAGGTTCACAACTCTTTTTTAAAGGTCAAAATTCGGGTAACAAATATGATAGCATCAATTTTAGGTTCCATAAATAATAAAGCTTAATATTGGTTTAACGATTCAGGTTCAATTTGGATCCCTATAATAATTTCTTAAGAAAGATCCAAGTGATTTTTTTGGAGAATTGAATATATGTAAATTAATAAATTTTGAAGTGGAAAGAGAGAGATCTAGGGGCCACTTATTTAAAAAATATCCTTGGGACCTCCACTATAGAGGAATTGGGGGGAGGTGTCCGTTAAGCCTAATTATAACACGTTATTTCTTTTAAGTCAATTATAGTAAGTGGCGAAAATACCGTGATGCAGACAATGCGTAATTTACGAAATATGATGTTAAATTATAAAGCTATGCTATTGTTTTGCAATGAATTACGCAACACTTAAGGCGACTACTATGAAAGAGGCGTAACGGTGCATTTATAGTAAACGCGTAATCTTCAAGCGTTGCGTTGTTACATCTGATTCAGTTTTTAAAAATAATTTAAGATAAAGCTAAAATATAGAGAATTATTTTATAATATTTAGGAATAATCATATACCTTTTTATCAAAATCTTTATTATATTTTTTAATCATATCGCATAATTTTTATCAACGCATCCCAACATATGTTTTTCAAATTTTATCATAGCGCTATCATCATAACGTTTCATATTTATAAATTTATACCTATTTATTGGCTTTATTTTGTAATAACGTTGTTTTAAATAACGCAAAGAAGGTAACGCGTTTACTATAAACGAGGCCTTGAAAGCATTTATAAACAAATATTATATCAAAAATCTAGGATGCTAAAGTGATAATATATATATAAATTCATTTTAAAACCTCTAAAAAAATTTTCTTGAAAATAAAAGAAATGATCAGTTGACTCGAAGGGTAGACATAGTTTACATTGTCGCTCCTGCAATGGTCGATTCATCAGACACAAGCAATGTAATACAATCATCCAACATGTTCTGAAATCCGCCCAAATTCCTTCCACGTTAGAACTACAGGGTCTTTTTAGATCTGACGGTAAACGTCCTGATGGGATCTCTCAAATCCCATTTAGGAGAGGCCAACTTTTGGTATGGGACTATTCCTGTATTGACCCCTTGGCCCCATCCAACCACGCCATCAACATCCTTGACCAGAAGGAACAACTTAAAATTTCTAAATACACAGAAATAATAAACGATCATTGCTTCATCCCCATATCAAACACTCTTGGCACCTTCGGCAAACTCGCCTTAGCATTTTTCAAAAAATTAGGATCACAAATCAGCAAACTCTCAGAAGAACCCCGAGAGGGTTTTTTCTTCGTCAACGATTATCCATAGCGATTCACAAAGCAAATTATATCAGTTTCTATGGTAGCCTTCTAGCCAAAGAGCTATCATAGACAACGCTTACGTCCCTTTTTCATTTTTGTTTCCCTGCGTCACACCATCTCCGTTCTTTTTTTTTAATAGTACTATTATATATTTTTCAAACATTTTTAATTATACAAATATATTTTAAAATAAAATTATGTTATAAGCTAATAAAAAAAAAAAAATTTTAATTTTAGTTTTTTTTACAAGTTCTAGAAACATTTAAAAAATATATTTATTAAATACCAAATAGCTTTTTATGTCGGTTTCTATTGACAATGTGCAAGTGGTAATGTTGAACAACATTTACCTTTATTTCAAGAAAAACTCATTGCTGATTTTAACGATATCAAGTGTTATTGTCGGCGCGATCTTGGGAATCGGATTGAAATATGCCTCTTTATCAGAACAAAGTAAGATTCTATTAGTATTTCCAGGAGATTTATTCATGAATATGCTAAAAATGCTAGTCCTCCCCTTGATAGCTTCAAGTCTTATTACGGCCGTTGCTCAAACGAATCCAAAGATGACCGGAATTATAGGAATAAGATCAATGATTTATTATATTGTGACAACTTTTTTAGCAGTTTTTACCGGAATATTTTTGGTAATGGCCATTCGCCCCGGAAGTGTGGAAGATAGAATTAATATAAATAAGGAAACTACCGGTACTAATAAAAAAGAAGGCTCTATTCTTGACTCCGTACTAGATTTATTAAGAAACCTCGTTCCCGAAAATTTAATTCGATCAACTTTTCAAACTCAAAAGACCAGTTATGCTGAGATTGCTCGTGTCAATAGTTCAGAGATCAAATATAGAAGGATAATCGGTTATGAGGATAACATGAACACTTTGGGGATTATAATGTTTTCCCTGTTTTTTGGTGCCATTCTTTGTGCGCTAGGAGACAAATCAAGGGCTATGATCGCTTTGTTTTCCGTCTTAAATGACGTGATTATGAAATTCGTCATTCTGATGATGTGGTATTCTCCGCTAGGTATAATGTGTTTAATTGCTAGCAAGATAGTAGAGACAGATAATTTAGGCAAAGCTGCTAAAGATCTGGGTAGTTATATGTTAACCGTGATTATGGGATTATTCATTCATCTTTTCATCAGTTTACCCTTGATATATTTTGTACTCACGAAGAAAAATCCGTTAATATTCATGAAGGCCATGCTTCCGGCGATCATAACAGCTCTGGCTACGGCTTCGAGCTCGGCCACACTTCCTTTTACCTTTCAATGCACCGAAGAAAATTTACACATAGATAAGAGGATCACCCGTTTCGTTTTACCCATCGGAGCGACAGTGAATATGGATGGAACCGCATTGTACGAAGCGGTTGCCGCCCTATTTCTTGCAAGATTGAATGGGATTACTCTTGGATTCGATACGATATTGATAGTTAGCTTAACTGCTACTTTCGCTAGTATTGGGGCGGCCAGTATACCAGGAGCAGGACTTATAACCATGATCATGGTTCTCAATTCTATTAATGTTCCAGCAAAAGATATAGCGGTGTTGTTACCTGTCGATTGGCTATTAGACAGACTTAGGACAACTGTAAACATTCTGGGAGACGCTTATGGGGCTTGTATTGTGGACCATCTTTGTCGAAAAACCCTTGATAATACTGTTGGTCAGCCGGATGTCTACGCAGAACCACTCGAAGAAAAAGTTGAGTGGGTGAACCCGAACTAATATGTCATTTATGAATGCTAGACTTATATCCATATAGAGCAAAATAAATATTCCCATCATTTTAAATTTTTTAATTAAAAACTATAATTAAAGTAAGTATATAAAAAAAATATTTTATTCAAAGTTATTTGATAATAATTATTATTACAAATTATAAACGAACATAGAGCAAAAATAAGAACATGTTTACTAGTATGCAAAATAGTTTCATTTAGGCTATTTCTAAAAATGGCTAACTCAATATTTTAGCAAAAATATTGCATAAGTCGAGATTTGGCTAATAGATGTTGAAAGCTTTGTGGCAACTGAGAAAAATCTTCAGGCTTACGTAATATTTTTCTAGATCGAATACTGAGTTAGCCGTTTCTAAAAATCGTCTCAAATGAAGTGATTTTGCATCACTCACTATCATTTACAGTAACCAGTTACATCGCGCCTCTTATGTACATATTCATTTTTATAAATAAAATTTAACATTAAATTTTCCCATATTTAAATGAAATTTATAAAACCTTGTATATAATATGTAGTAAAATTTTGTTTATTTATAAGCAAAGACTAATAACTTTAAATTAAAATTAAATACACTTGTTATTAAGAAAATTAAATATTTGCTTGAAAAATGTAAGTTTTTTACTTCCGACCTTTTAACTCTTACTTGAACCATTTTAAACGCAACGTGAAATAAGTATGCCTGGATGGGTTCATAGTGCAGAATAAAATAATAGGGTAAAAATAGTATTATATGAAGATATTATATAGCGCATGGATATTATGAATAAGATAGTTACAAAAGATAATAGAAATATTCTCTCCCAGAGTCACTCGAATAACGATGAATTCAATTACTTCCAAGTTTCCTTCGTTAATATCAATTTCACTTGTCTATCTGTTTTTTCTCTCTTATTTTTGTTGATTTTAGCGTGGCTGGTAGCTTGCGTTTATAAATCAGAGGAAGCAAGAAGCAGCAATTGGGTAGTAGGTCAAAATTAAATTTGGTCTTTATTTTTGTATTTCTAATTGAATAAATATAGTAACCCTTAGCCTACCAATAATTTCCCCATACTTTTTAATTTTTATTATGCGATATTTTGTGACTTTAATAAAGTAGCAAATAATTTAATAAAATTTTGTACAAAAAATGAAACCGAAACCATTGCTGATAATTGCAATTATTTATCGATATATTTATTCCCCTCCCACCCCTATCCACCAAGGGCCTAGTGAGAATAAGAAAAATAATTATTTTTATTACCCTTGTAGACAGTTCTGGGATATACTGGCTCGTGCGAAAACTGGCTATTAAATTTTTGGAATGCCTTAAGAACGGGTTGTTAATTAGAAGCGCATCTGTTTGCACGAACAGGTTTACAAAATGTAATTATAAAAATATAAATTGAATCAAATATGTTCGCGAAATATAGTTTTTTAAACAAATATTAAATCCTACATTAAAAAAGTAATAATCTTATTTTTTAAAAAATTATAAATGTTAGAGCTGTGGAAGTCATTTAGGCCGAGAATAGATTGAAAGAAATAATTTTTTTACAGGCCGCATTTCTTTTTTTTGGAAATTTATACTTATTTAATATTATTGAGTTCAAACTACCAGTTGCTAAAAGATAATTTTTAAATGAGATATAGATACATTGTCTAAAATGTATGTATATATATATATACAGATACGATTTTTTATTATACTTATGTAAGGTGTACATAATGCTTAATTTGGAATAGTATTGTTAAATTTCACAGCAAAATATTTATTAAGCTAATATCATATCTAATACCAATATACAATAAAAAAATGAATGTTTATTAATAAAACATTTCCAAAATTTTTATCATTACAGCACCCCCGTTTATCTCCAAATTTTTCGCCACAATAAACAATTTCTACAGGGGCATCGCGCAGCAGATATGTTATATTTAATAAATAACAACTTTATATTGGTAATCTTTAAATATAATCATATTAGCCAGAATTTCGATTAAGGGAGGGGGGGAGGTAAGCAGTTATTCGCTAATTTTTTAAGTCAAAAATTTTGTTGGAGGCTTGTAGGTCCAATGGAGATAAAATCCATATCTTTGATACTTTAAATAAGCAGTTGTATTTGTATCAAGAGATATTTTAAAATATATATAGAACATTTTTTTTATAAGGACCTTCCCATCTATAACACGTAGAATCAAAGTAGCCGTTCATGGAAAAAAATAATAATACAAGTTTAACTGTAATTCTTTCTATGAATTATAATTTAGGATTCTTTTTACTATATATAATAATAAAATCAGGTATGAAGTTTAATGTCATGACTCATGAACAGTCTTAAAAATATTAAATTGATAATATCGAATGTAATTTCATTTTTATGCATTATTAATTCAAAATGAAAAACCC
This sequence comes from Gordionus sp. m RMFG-2023, assembly GCF_954871325.1. Classification (NCBI taxonomy): domain Eukaryota; kingdom Metazoa; phylum Nematomorpha; class Gordioida; order Chordodea; family Parachordodidae; genus Gordionus; species Gordionus sp. m RMFG-2023. The sequence continues at coordinate 9,154,305 of NC_088775.1, read as the reverse complement.
TTTATGGAAAAGTTCATTCCTTATTACATTTTATTGGAACGAGCAAATTATTTTATAATTTTTATTGATAATAATTGATGGTTCATGTGTCTCCACAATATCACGTAATATCTATCATAATTTTTTCTTTTGGAGTATTATTATCGTAAATTTTATATCTAAATAGTATATATTTGGTTTTCATTTTCTTTGATGTTCGTATCTTGTGACATACAAAATATTGGCTCTCTTTTAACAAATGTAGCGGATAAATTTTGTGACAATGCCTGGACTACTAGCCTGATGAATAATTTTTGATCCTCCTATATATATTAAAAAAGAATAAATTTGTTACAAAGTTTAACATATTTATTCATTATTAGAGATATACCCGATCAGGATCTTACTTCTATTAAACCGGCCAGCTAAAATACCCGAATATCTCTTTTACCAACCGATCCCAGATCGGATAATGCTAGTATACGGCACCGTCTAAATTAATACGGGGTTTAAAATATTATTCTCCGAGATAAAAGGCATATATAAATCATTGTGAAAAAAAAAACTCGTAGCGAGTCAACCGGTTTTAAAGAGAATGTTTCACCAACCCATCGCATCAACTCGTAAATCGCGTGAGGATCTTTGATTGATGTTTGATTTAGAAATTCGCCGATAAAACGAAGCAATACAAAACCAAAACTTAAAATATTTTAAAGAAATATTGAATGGTTTAATGAACCGAAAGTGCATGCATAATTTAGCAAATTATAATTTACCAGCAGAAAGCCTTCAAGAATGATTAGTGATTCAGAATTTTCCAGACCATGTGATAAGGGTCTATACTTTAACACCTGGCCCGCATGCCATATAAAAAGAGAAAATAATTTAATAAAATTTATAATATTAAAAATTATACCAAAAATGTGGTCTTCAGAATATTTCCAAAACTGAGAAAGTTGCATAAATTTTAAACTTTAGTCTGGTGTATCTCAGTAGTGATTTTTTATTGTACAAATTAAATAATCCTAGACTTGAATTTCACTTCTCTGAATCAAAATTCATTAAAATATATAGGACCTTTATAAAAGATTATTTTTATATTTCCTAATCCCAGTACAATTTTTTTTAAAATCAATCATCTATATTTGGGATAATTTATAAATTATATGAGCAGTGTTTGAGTTTAAAGAACATCATTCATTCAAGGTTTGTTTATATTTTATTATATAGGAAAACATTTTGCAGCCAGAGTATACATTCTATCATCATCAAAAATCATGTTTTAAAAGAGTGTAACATTTGCTCATAAAATTTAAAAATCTTCAAAGATTATGATATCTGAAAATTTTTTTAAAATGAAAATTCATTGAGAATGTTAAAACCCAATTTATGATCAAATTTTACCTAAAATTCCAAATTATTATTTTAAAAAATCTTTTATAAGTAAATCTTTCAAGATGAAATCAAGTAACCTAAAATTCCAAATTATTATTTTAAAAAATCTTTTATAAGTAAATCTTTCAAGATGAAATCAAGTAGTAGGGAGACTGGGATATATCGTGGCCAGGTAATTTCTTCTCAAATATTTAAAAAAATTAATACACTTTGAGATTTAAAATTTAAGTCATATATGTATTTTAATAAGGTGTTTATGTAAGTCTTAAAATGTTGAGCACATAATTCATGAGAAATTTAAATGCAAATTTAAATTTTAACACGTCAAAAGTAACTTTAATCTATTTACATTTTTACTAATAAATTTTTTAAAAATAAATATTAATTCTAAATGATAAAATAAACTCAATTTTATCATGTATAAAAATATTAACAATATTTATGGTAATTTAATATCTTTCAAATTAAATTTTAATCAATTGTGAAAACCTAGCGTAGGTTTAAACGAGATATATTAGCCATTTTTAAGGAGGGAACACTTGATTTATAAGAATCCGAATGGCAATATGAAGATGATTGACTTATTTTTTTTGTAAATTGTATCACAGTTCTAAGTGACAAGTTTTCCTGGTATTATACATAATATAAAGGAACCTGGTGAATTTAACATATTTGACAATTTATTTTCATTTGTTTATTTAGAACAAATCTAAAAATAAAGAAGCGCTATGACATGCAACGCGGAAGAATAAAAGGCACTCCGGGTTTTCATAATTTTTTAAAATTTTATAATAATAAAACACTAAAAGATTTTGGAAAATTTGCTTCTATTTCTTTTAGAGCACTTCAATTTTTAATGGGCAATATAACCCCGGTCTCCTCTACATAAAATAAATAAATACTCATAATTGTATTTTTAAACTCTGGGAAAAAGGTGTAACTGAGAATGCAGGATTTATAATAAAATTATTTTACATAATTCCCAATCCTATTTATTTTGTTGCGTTTTTATAAAAAAATCATTTTAATATTATCATCCACAAGTCTAGAGCGACGATCAGAAAGCATAAGTTTCGCCTTACTAAATAATCTTCCAACACTAGCACGCGAGGCAGTATTTAATTTTATATACATATTTTTAATATAAGAAACATTATCAAAAATACTCATTTGAGTATTTTTAGATTTAAAAAAACGCGTCGAGGGGATTGTTTTTATTATATTATCTTTTATTTCAAAAATATTATCAGTGGAAGTCATTTTTGTAGTTTTAAAATGGGATGAATCATTGCAGCTAATACATTATCATCATTGTATAGGTTGCGGAATCTAAAACTTACAAAAATAGTGTATTTAAAATATAACTTAATCATAAAATTTTATAAATTTTTAGCTTTTTATTCAGTCAATCAAAAAAATATAAATTATTTACCTTCTCAATGTTTTTTACATAGAGTCTACTAGGGGCAGGCATAAGATTAGATTATTCAATCTTTCTAATTTTGTAATTAGGATACTTAAAGTGGGAACATAATACCCCATCTCCATATTATCCTCACCTTCCAAAATTTCAAGGGAAAGAGGCACACATTGTATAACCTAAAAAATTAAAATGATATGTAATTGAATAATTATTAATTAGAATTACTTCTGTATACTCTATTATAAAAGCTTCATCGTTAATAAATTGAATTCCAACAAGATAACAGAGAAAATTCATTTCTAATCTTCTTTCATCCAAAAAAAAATGCTATTAATTTGATTGCAAGGTATACTGAGTTCTATCAATGTGGTTAGGAGTTAATAAATACCTGCCTATTTTTAAAAAAAAATATGTCTAAGCCTTTAGAAGATTTGTTCTGCTTATTCCATAGAGTTAGACATTTAGAAAAAGTGGTTGATACCCTTTTAAAATCTTCATTTTTAGGGCTCCTTCAGCATTCACTGTTGCTATCAAATTTAGATTATGACATGAGAATCTCTGTTAGAGCATTTTTCATCAATTTAAAGTTATCTGTTCTATTCATTAGTGTCTGGTGACATAAAACTGTTGTACTAGGGGATATATTTAATCATCATGTAAATGATGAATTATCAACTAAGGATATTGGCTGTTCTTAATAACAATAATACAAATTTCCCATTTCCAAAATTTGGAAAATATTTTGAAATTAATATAAAACCAAAACTGGCTATAAATATATTTGTTTAAAATGTGAAAAAAGTATATCCTTCAATTCAGTAGCTATAACCTCAAAAAACACGTAAAGGTAATTGTCATTTTTAAATTCTAATAGTATTTATTTTATAAAAATGTTCATGCCAAGTTTTAAGGAAATAAGAAAAGCATCTAAATAAATTTCGTATAGGCGACTCTACATCCAAAGACCAATTCAATTCAAACCTAATTGATTACTTGCGAATACTTCTAAGAAACTGGCTGATAAAGTTATTGTTGATTTTATAATTGATACAGTTCAGCCAATTTCCTTGGTTGATAATCCATCATTTACCATGATGATTAAAACTCTATCCTCTGGTACAACAATTTTTTGTCGCCAGACACTAATAAATAAGATAGCAGATAATTTTAATGTGATGAAAAATGCTCTAATACTTAGTTATCAGGGAAGCTTATGCCATAATTTAAATTTGATAACAACAGTGGATGCTGAAGGAGCCCTAAAAAATGAAGATTTTAAAAAGGTATCAAATGTCAAAATCTATGGAATAAGCAGAACAAATCTTCTAAAGGTTCAGACGTATTTAAAAAAAAATTAAGCAGGTATTTATTAACTCTAAACCACACTAGATGGAACTCAGTATACCACACAATCAATTGAATAGCATTTTTTCTGGATGAAAGAAGATTAGAATGAATTTTCTCTGTAATCATGTTGAAATTCAATATATTAACGATGAAGAGCATACTTTTATAAAAGAGTATACAGAAGTAATTCTAATTAATAATTATTCAATTTCATATCAGTTTAATTTTTTAGGTTATGCAATATGCGGCATTTCCCTTGAAATTTTGGAAGGTGAGGATAATATGGAGATGGGGTATTATGTTACCACTTTCAATATCCTAATTACAAAAGTACAGAGATTGAATAATCTAATCTTATGCCAGCCCCTAGTAGACTTTATGTTAAAAGGAATTGAGAGAAGGTAACTAAAATTTATATTTTTTAGATTTTGAATGAATAATTTATTCTAACTTGAGGTTAAAAACTAAAAATTTATATAATTTTATGATTAAGATATATTTTATACACTATTTTTATAAGTTTTAGATTACACAACCTATACAATGATGATAATGTATTAGCTGCAATGATTCATCCCAATTTTAAACTAAATTGGCCATCATATATCAATTCCAATGATGCTCAGATCAACGTAATCTCATACTAAACAGATGGCCTATTTACAACCACAAAAATGACTTCCAATGATAATTTTTTTATAATAAAAGATAATATATTAGAAAATCCCCTCGACGCGTTTTTTAAATCTGTGATGAGTATTTTTGATAATCTTTCTTATATTAAAAATATGTATATAAAATTAAATACTGCCTCGCCCTCAAGTGCTAGTATTGGAAGTATTTAGTAGGGCGAAACTTATACTTTCTGATCGTCGCTCTAGACTTGGGGATGATAATATTGAAATTATTTATTATTAAAATGCAACAAAATAAATAAAAAAAATAAATATAACCATAAATATTTATTTTTATATATTATTTACTATACAATTACATTATAAGCAAATAATAAAACAATTTGTTTTTATAAAAAGTAGATAATAGCGCGCTACTTTTTTTGACAAAAGCGGTAGCGCACTACCTTTAAAAATAGTGTTTAACAACTCTGCTAGAAATTTAAATCAATTTATCAATATCCTCACCTTACACAATTTATTTTCCTACCGAAAGTGATATATAATTTTTGCAACAAATAATCTCCTCCAATTTAACTACATATGGGGAATGGCCAAGAAACGTCGGTCGTCTAATCAGGAAAAATTCTGAGATCTCGGAAAGGCTCTAACTTAAGTATAGCAATAGTCATTCTTAAGAAAAATTATGTTTGCTAATTTTGATCATAATGTTTAATATTCTTCCCACATAATATGTATAAATAACAATTTTTTTTATTTAATACTTGTTGAAGAGGCCAATAAATGGCATTCACTTTTAATATGCGCTCTTTTGTAATAATGTTTTTTTAGTCTGAAAAGCATTTTAAAGTATGTTTCACGTAGGGAAGTGAATTTCCGGAAAATTAAGTCTTAAGGAAGAAAATGGCAAAAACTAGAATATTATAACATTTTATAATATAGAGAACTTACAAGTTATTTAACAATAACAGGGAAAATAACGTAAAATATCAGTAAATTGGTAAGATGAATGATAATGAGAGATAATGTTAAATCAGACATTATTTTTCACTAGTAATGTTAAAAATTTGGCTGAAGATGAAAATGCTAACAGATAAAAAAACAAAAAAATAAATCACTATATTTTTTTAATTATCGAATCACCAATATTTAGCGGTTTCTAAAAAAATGGGATCGGGTCGATACCTGTTAAAAACCGATCCGATCTTTTTACTTTTCTTTTTATTGTTATTTTATGTATATTTATTTTACATTAATAATATATTCTAAATAATTTAAACATGGCAAATGCACAACACCACTTAAATCTTATTTATTTTTTTAAAATAGATTTATAGTATTTTAAAAGTTTTTTTTTTATAAAAATAGAAAGGAACACCCAAAGTTTTATTTATTTGAAATCTTTTTAAATAATAACTCCAATTTATTATTTATATTTTAAATAAAAGAATTTTTTTAAATATGATATCTGAAGATAATTTTGCAAAATGTGTTATCTGCGGAATTCTAATTTAATGGGGAGGAATAATGAAAAATTCATTTAATACTCCCAATATCCGTAAACTTTTTTAAAATTATTGTAGAAATAAAAAAATTAAATTAAATGCATAATCCGATTTTTTCAAAAAAAAATATATTGATTTCTTAATTACACTTGGGTTACAATATAAATATCGGGTCGGTGATAAATATGTGGATCGGCACAGCCCAATAAAAACTAAATGGATTTTTTGCCTTATGCTTACATCACTAGTTTCACGTATCAATATATTTTATATTTTATTATTTAACATATGAAAACTAATATTTTATATAAATTTATAATATATCGAATGTAATAATATTGACTCTAAAAAAATTGATTTTATCGAAAAACTATATAAATTCTTTTGAATATTATTTTGCCTCAATTAATGTTATAGTTATTGTATATAATATAAATATTTAAATAAATGAATGAACACCATCTTGCGGACTAATATTTATGAAATTAAGTTTTTAATATTTTTGCTTAAGGTTTTATTTATTTTAACAAATCTTTGTTCTTAAACAAATAGATTATTTAAATATTTTATATAAAAATTAATAATAATGATAATATCAATTTATAAAATAATATAAAATCGTTTATTTAATTAATACACCATAATTTTGATATCATTTAATTGTTATTATAACAAACCTCTATTTCCCAAACAATAAATTGCTCGAAATAATTCAATATTATAAGCCTTTATTTCTAATAATAATTTTCCCAGAAAAACTTATAATAATTTTTCGGTAAGTCACTGAAACTTGGGGAAGTTTTTAATATTATTTTTGTGAAAATTTATTTGGAAATTTTAAAAAAGCGTGTACTGTATTGGATACTTATAAGTTAGGACTATTAAATCAAATACTAGATAATAAATTTATTTAAATAAAAATAGTATATAAACAATGACAATAAAGATATATATAATTTTAAGGAAAAACTATCATTTATAAATTTAAATAATTTACTTAAATTTGACATTTTTAATGTTATGAAAATAAGAATATTCACATGTAAATAAATGAGAGGTTCTTCCAGTTCTGGGGATGCTCGCCTTAATATCCCTCAATCAATATGTTGAGTATGGATTGATATATCATTTAGGTCTATAAAGTTTCTGCTGTGATTGACCGAGTAATGATTATATCCATTTTCATTAAAATGGTTATAACCTGGAAAAATATTAAATTTTAAGATTTATCAATATTTAATTTACCCCTTTCATTTGTCAGTCATTGTTGAATCAGTATGGACGTGCTTACTGATGATACCGAAGGGTCTCTTAACTCTTTTGTAAGTTTCAGCAATAAAAAATTTTCCATCAATCTTGCTGTCCCACCTACAACCCAAATAGCATTTGGTTTTAAAATCCTCTCTGTGTTATTTTTCCTTTTAAAAATATGGGATTCATCTATTTTGATCAAATTCCCAGGGCCCCCAATTTTTTCAAAATAAATGGTCTGTGTATGGCAGTAAATTTTTCTAAATATTGCTTACCTAGAAAAACATATTGACAAATTTTAGATATATTTTACCATTTTCTATAAAACGAAGACTGTCAGGTATAATTGGATACAAAAAGATATAATAGATGAATAAATTCTTTCATAGGAAGATTAATATTTCAAATATATAGTGCAAAATTAATATAATTTAAAAAATACAATATTAAACCCTTCCATATAGAATAGCTGCTTGAATACGTTGAGCATCTTACTATATAAGATGCTGCATTTTTTTTCCATTTTCATGCTATTATAACAACATGTGTGATTAATAAGAAGCTCATGATCTTTTAGGCATGCTTCTTGTATGTGAAATTATGAAAATTAAGGTAATCCATAAAAAGGGAAAAAAAATATTTGTTAAATTTAAAAAAATATTCTACGTTAAATTAATATTTATTGAAAAAAATATAATTCCTAAAACTTTTGAGTAATGAAACTTTGAATTATTATTACATCAAAAAATTTCCACAAATATCCAGACGATCGCATATTAATTATTTTTTAATAAAAAAAAAATATTAAAAAAAAAATATATTTAAAATTTCCCATAGTTTCAGTGAATTACCAATACTTCAATATAAAAATATACAAAATAAAAAAAATAATTGATTGACATTTCATATACCATCTATTTTTTGATTAATATTATTTAATTTGTATGTTCGCAACTGCGACAGTTAAAAATATAATAAATGTTTCGATTAAGTTCATATTGTAACCCAATGGAAGAATTTAAAAAATTTTCCAAATGATTTGGATGTAAGATATATAGGTGAAATTTGAACATATTTAACTATATCTTTTTTTCAGAGATCAAAATTACTATTTTAAGTACTTATATTATAATTTATCAACTACTTGATTCATCGTGAAAGATTTTATCATAAAAGATTATTTTATAAAGATAATTTGGAAAAATAGATAAAATTATCATAAATTCTAAAAAAATCTTCATTATAAAAAATTTTCAGATATCATAATCTTTGAAGATTTTTTATTTTTGGAGCAAATGTTATTATGCTGTGCCTTTTTTAAAACATTCTTTTTGATGATGATAGTGTATACTCTGGCTGCAAACATACCTTCAAATGAATAGCGAACAAAAAAAACTGCTCATAAAATTTATAAACCATCCAAAGATGATAGATTTTAAAAGTTGTATTGGGAAAAGAAACGAGAATATAGGAAATATAAAAAAGGTATTATATATTTTAATGAATTTTGATTCAGAGAAGAGAAATTCAAGTCTAAGATTATTTGAGTTTGGTAAATAAGAAATTCGCACTGAGATATACTAGACTAATGCTTAAAAATACTGCATCTTTCTATGTTTTGGATATATCTGATACCTTACTTTTTTGTTTCAATATAAATTAAATTATTTTATTTTCTCTTTTTATATGGTTACAAATGCGAGTGTTGAAAACCGATAATCATCAATAAGTAATGTATAAATGTTTATAAGATAGGATAATATTTGGTTCTCCAGCAATTAAACAAAGGATAAAATTATGATTCACCCGTCATTCTTGACGGGTGTTCGGCTCGTTATAAATAATAAATCATAGAGCATTTTTTCATTTTTTTTCTTCAAAATGCCCTTTCAAAGTCAGTCTTTTACTTTTTTTCCAAACTGAGCAAAAGATAAAGTAGATCCAAAAAATGATTTGAATTAAATTATATTATAAAAAGGTCGTGTCCTGATTCGTTTTTACTTATAAACAAGAATCTGTTTAGCCGTCTAAATAGTACATTCCTCTTAAACAGAATAAAAAGAAAGAGGGCTATTAAGATTTACTACCACCTGTTAAACAAAACAGAAAAGGGTGTCATAGTTTAGAATATAAATAGACTGGTCTAATTAGAATTAAGTGTCAAAAATACAATAAACAAGGGCACGGGCACAAACGGTTTTGTCGATAAGGTATATAATACCTAGCGGAAGGCAAAGGCTGATTTAAGAGCGTCAATATCAACGTTTCTACCTTATCGTATGATTTTTCCTCGTATAAATCGACCATTTCCTTAACCTTTGCTTATGAATCATATTTATGAAAGAGAAAATAAAAACTAAACATTTTATAATATAAATGTATAGAGCGGCGAAAACTAAATTTAGGGAGATTACTTAAATAAGCTAAAAGAGATGTTTCGTGAGAATAACGACCCAGGTTTCCGACTACATTGAAATGAGTATTTTCTTTTAGATTTTCGTTGCTATTCAAAATTCTTTGTTTTTTTAAAAAAAATAGTTTTTAATATTCGGGAAATAATAAATTAAATTATCCTTCCATAAGTGCGATTTTTAAAAATTTCATTAAAAAGTCAAGGGTTTCGAATTGGGGAAAGTTTTCGCGCCTAGTAAAACACGTATTTGGGATGCGTCCCCTCCCTCAATAATTGCGTTCTCATGGCCGTAACTAGAAGGAGGGCAATGAGTGAGCATGGGGAGGCTAAAATATTTGCGCATTTTGATCAGATATCTATAATTCGACAGGCAATAGAATTATTTCAATAAGTTTTCGCTATTTTTGTGGTAAATACGCAAGTTTGAATTAGTCAATAAATAAATAATTGGTAATGGCTAAATTTTTTGTAATATTAATCACAGTTAAATTTATGTAATACCCAAAATGAAATTAGTGAGGAAGATATATAAAAAATTGAGGTAGAAAATTTAATAAAAGGTAGTAAAAAAACGGAAAGAGAAAAGGTTATGTCATCAGGGGAACTATAACTTTTAAAACCTAAATTAGGGTAAATAAAAAAAATAAGACAGTATCAATAAAAAAAAAATTTTAAATTGAAAAATAAGGCCCTAAACGCCGTCTCTTTTTCATATAAATATATATCAAATCGATCTTTTAATTTTACAAATATAATAAAATTTTGATTGATTATAATTAATTACTTTTTAATGCAGTTTAACGTATTTAGTCATACCCTGCAATGGTAAAATATACAAGATGTAAAACCGTAGTTATTGATAAACCCATTTGAAATGACTTATACCATTCAGCCAAATAATATTCTCCTTTTCCTATCAAAGCTCTTTGGAGATCTTTTTCTTGTATTTGTACCTTATTATATCAATTAAGTATTGACGTGATTGATAATTAGTATAACTTTTAAAAACACTTATATTTTTATTTTTTAATGGGACATACACATAATTGTACCAATTTTTTTCTAAATAAGTGTTAATATAATCTATAAAAAAAATAATAGTGATTAATTTCGCAAAATTTACGTAAATTATTAAGTATTATTAAAAAAAATATCATCAGAAATTCGAAAATATGAAAATATCATGCCATTATTATCAAAAATTAAAGATTATTTTGTTTTTTATTACTTCGGGAACCCCCTCTTTATCTCTTAAATAATTTTTAATATTTTCTTTTATATGTCTTGAGCATAGTATTTGCAAGGAATTTAGAAAATATTGTTTTATGGAGGTATGTAGAGCCTTTGCATCATCTGTCCCAAAATTAATATTTTCTATAAAATTCCCTCTAAATCTAAAAAGAACTTATAGGTTTGGTAATCAACATTCCCAAGCAAATAAACTGGACCTAGAAAAATTGGATAAGCTTTAGTAGACCCAAATTTGATAGACTTATATTTAAAAACTGATACCGTAACACATAAATAAATCACTGAGATTAAATGTATGATCGAAACCAAGAATGGATGGATTATTCTCTGCACACATATATTTTTATCATTGAGGGTGTATAAAGAATAATATAAGTAATTTTATTTTTTTTAAGTATTACACTTTGTACAAAAGGATGTTTTTCAATATTGGAAATATATATTTGATATATTATCAGAAAAATTATTTAAGCCAACTATTTTATTTAAGCTACTAAATATTACGAAGATTCATTTTAAAATCATTATTTAAGATTAAATTTCTATATAATTTAAGAATTTTTTTAGGTGTTAATATTTTTTTCAATTTCCCTTAAAGTAGTTGGGTGTGTACGTATATACTATTTTTCATATATATCTTCATTTATAACTTTTACTGGACAAAAACCAAACTATTATTATCAAATTTATTTATAACATTAATTTCCATTTTATAGTTTTTGTCCCTTTTTAAAGAGTTATAATATATAGTATGTATATATATAAACATGTAACTTTTATCAGGTGCTTTGATTATTATGTCATATATTGGTTTATTATTCCTCCTAGTATACTTACAAAGGCAACTATTTTTAAAAACATATGAACCCAATATATTATTTTTATTTAATAAATAAATAAATTTTTGAAAACTGGATTTACCACTATTCCAAGCCCCACAATCATCAACATATGTATTGCGATATCCAAGATTTTTTTACATTATTAGTATTATTAACTATACAATATTTATTGTTTTTGATACCTATTGGTATAGTATATAAAATGCTAGAATATAGTAAAAGTTGTATTACTTGTGTAGTCTCGATAAATGATTTTTTGAAGATGCCATCACTATTATCGTATGATAAATTTTTTTTTATTATTTAAAGGGTTTGGCGATAAAATGTTTTCTATTAAAATAATAAATGAATTTTTGATCATTAGTATATTTATAAATAACATTATTTGGGGAAAAATTCGAATTTTTAACAATAGGTATAAATTCATGGGATTCGTTAATAGATTTTATCATAATAATCCTAGCTAATATCATTATTTGGTGATGAATGTATATAATTTAAATTCGATTTTTTTAACAATAAATATAAAATTATTGGATTTATTAATAGATTTATTATCATAATTATCGCTAATATCATTAATTGGGGAAAATTGTAAATAATTTAAATTAGATATTTTAACATTATCCGTAATAGGTATAAAACTATATTATTAAGATTTTCACCATGGAAAACGATAGGTAATGAATTGCCTATATCGCGATGTGTCATTAGCCATTTTCGATGAAGAAACATACCATATTTATTTACGTATTATTGCCGCAATCGAGGTCATATTAAATAGAGACTTTGATGATCTTCAAAATATTAATTATCTTTATCACTTAATTTATTAAGCCCCAGCCCCTATACCCCTGATATAAATGGTCAGGATGTTATCAGATGTTCTGATATAAAAATCAACATAATGTGGACATCTTACAATATAACCGTATTTTAAATATTCACATAAATCATTTCATTTTATTAAAAAAGCTTAACTTCAACCCACATAATAAATGTCAATATTGATAGTCATTGGATAATGATAAGTATATTAATGGATACCATGAATTTATACCTATTACGGATAATGTTAAAAAATCTAATTTAAATTATATACAATTTTCCCCAATTAATGATATTAGCTATAATTATGATAATAAATCTACTAATGAATCCCATAATTTTACACTTATTTTTAAAAAAATCGAATTTAAATTATATATATTCTTCCTCATATACTGATATTGGCTATGATTGAATTTATACCTATTGTTAAAAAGTCGATTTTTTTTCTAAAATAATGAGATTTATAAATATACTAATAATCAAAAATTCATTAATTTTTTAATAGAAAACATTTTATCGCCAAACCCTTTAAATAATAAAAATTTTTTAATCATACGATAATAGTGATGGCATCTTCAAAAAATCATTTATCGAGACTACACAAGTAATACAACTTTTACTATATTCTAACATTTTATATACTATACCAATAGGTATCAAAAACAATAAATATTGTATAGTTAATAATACTAATAATGTAAAAAAATCTTGGATATCGCAATACATATGTTGATGATTGTGGGGCTTGGAATAGTGGTAAATCCAGTTTTCAAAAATTTATTTATTTCTTAGATAAAAATAATATATTGGGTTCATATGTTTTTAAAAATAGTTGTCTTTGTAAGTATACTAGGAGGAATAATAAACCAATATATGACATAATAATCAAAGCACCTGATAAAAGTTACATGTTTATATATATACATACTATATATTATAACTCTTTAAAAAGGGACAAAAGCTATAAAATGGAAATTAATGTTTTAAATAAATATGATAATACCTCCAAACTTAATTTGAAAGATGTGTATTTAGTGGAATACTTTGGTTTTTATCCAGTAAAAGTTATAAATGAAGATATATATGAAAAATAGTATATACGTACACACCCAGACCCAACTACTTTAAGGGAAATTGAGAAAAATATTAACACCGAAAAAATTCTTAAATTATATAGAAATTTAATCTTAAATGATTTTAAAACGAGTCCTAGTAATATTAAGCAGCTAAAATAAAATAAAATAGTTGGTTCAAATAATTTTTCTGATAATATATTAAATATTATTTCCAATATTGAAAAACATCCTTTTGTACAAAGTGTAATAGTTTAAAAAAAATAAAATTACTTCTATTATTCTTTATACACCCTTAATGATTAAAAATATAAAATATATGTGTGCAGAAAATAATCCACAATCCATCCATTCTTGGTTTCGATCGTACATTTAATCTCAGTGATTTGTATGCAGGTTACTAAGCCTAAAATAATTTATTTTCAGATTTAGATAAAATTTTATTAAAAATCGAAATAAAAATTATATAATTTCTGGGACAGATGATGAAAGGGCTCTACATACCTCTATAAAACAAAATTTTCGAAATTTCGTGAGATTATTATGTAAAAGACATTTAAAAGAAAATATTAAAAATTATTTAACATATTTTTAAAAGTTATACTAATTGGCACTCACGTCATTTAATTAATTTAATTGATATAATATATGAGTTATTAACGCACCCTTTTAAAAATAGCTAGCTCAAGCTCTCGCTCCTACCTTCTCAAAGGAGCTAGCCCCCGCTCCCGCTACTACATTTTTAAAAGAAGCTAGCTCCCGCTCCAAGTAATGGAGTGCCACTCCATAGCCGCTCCTTTGATTTTCATTTTTTTAGAAAGTACACGAAACAAAATCATATTTTTTTATCAAAAAAGTTTTATTTATATTAAATGATATATCAAAATATTTCCAATAAATCTAACAAACATCCACGTTTCTACCCTAAAACCTGTTTAGCAATACTAAACAGGCGTTTAACAGGAGCACTAGAGGGAAGCGGGGTATTGTATTTTATATATAAAAAAATTAATTCAGGAGATTTATCAAAAATAGTAATTTTGATATCATTATTTAAAAATATTGGTCCAATATATTATCTTCCCGATGATCAATTTTATGGAATACAAAAAAAATCTTCCAAATCATTGCAGGGTTCCCGTGAACTAGTAGCTATTTTTGCATCAGGAATTTGTTTTCTTAAAAAATTAATTAATTAATATTATAGTTGCCTATTTTGTGCACATTTTATCCATTCCCAATTTAATTTGAATGGAGGATAGATAGTAGCAGTAATGATATTTTCAACATCATAAACATTTGAAAATCTGCAATAAAGTTATCTAAATAGATAACTTGATTTTTTATATCGATTTCTTCTTCTATGATATCTGGATCTATAATATCAAGAACTATTTTTTATCATATATCTATAAAAGATCTTCCAAGATATTTTCAATATAAAAAGAAAGAAAAACTTGATTTTTAATATTTTAACTTGATATAAGATGAAAAAACAATAAAAATTCGCCTCAACATTTAATATTGCATAAATTTAAATAAAATTTCATTTTTAATGAATTTTAATTAATAAATAGATTTAAAAAATAATTTAATTTATACATTAAATTTAAAAGAGCGGTGGAGCCAGCCCTAAAAAGAGCCGCTCCCGCTTCTGATTTTTTAAAAGGGGTTCCTGGTGTTTTTGAAAAAGTATAGCGCGCTCCTGTAGCGCCGCTCCTTAACAACTCTGTAATATACAATAAGGTACAAATATAAGAAAAAGATCTCAAAAGAGCATTGATAGGAAAAGGAGAATACTATTTGGCTGAAGGGTATAAGTCATTTCAAATAGATTTATCAATTTGGGAGAAATTTAGTGAGGAAGATAAAAAAGAATTAAGGTAGAAAATTTAATAAAAGGTAGTAAACAACGGGAAAAAGAAAAGGTTATGTCATTGTGCGTCGAAATACTCTTAAAACCTAAAAACTCTAAAAAACCTTGTCAAAATAATAATTACGCCCTATCGTCGTACACTTTTTTCGTATATAGTATATCAAATCAATCTTTTAATTTCAAAATAGATCTTTGTATCAGATACATTGCTTCATCCTAATCATTAAATACCCCATCATATAATCAACTTGTTTATTAATTATTCATTCATATCGCTAATAAATACCAATTTTTTGAAAAAAAATTTCATATCGCATGCAAATACAATACAATATTATATTTGATTTATTATTAATAATTTCTATATTGTGAAATATTTTTAGAAATACACGAGGAAATAATGATATCAAATAGAGAAGAAAATACAAGAAAATATCTGAAATTATATATATATTATTTATTTGCTTTTGTTTATAATTATTGAATCAAATTTATTTTAGTTTGACATTAATTTAATAAAATTATCCTTTATTTATTAAATGTTTTTGATGATATATATATTATTAAATATTTAGTAAGTGGTCGGTTTTGAGTTCGACAATAATCTCGATATTTTTAAAATATTTTTTGAGATAATGTTTAGCATGTATCTATAGAGATATAAAACTCAAATGAACATTTTTCAATTTATACTACTAGCAAATTTGGTTAATCGAATATTTAATAAGTGGTCGATTTTGAGTTTGGCAATTGAATCAAATTATTTTTTTGGATAATGTTATACACGTAAATATAAGCATTGGAAACAAAAATGAATAAATTTTGATCAATAACGCTTGCATTATGTACCTTACAAGTTTTCGATTATTTTTCGATTCTAAACATGCTAATAATTAAAATGTCAAGGAAACCTATCATTTTTTTTTAATTTTTTTCCATATGTATTTACATCCAAATATAGAAAAAAGCGCTAACCAATAATCATTCGGGTTTCCTAAAATATTTTCATATTTATGCATTTAACGCCTCTTTATGGATATGTATTTATTCAGTGTTTTAAAAATTTGAGTTGTAATATGTAAAATTTTGATTGATTGTGATTAATTGCTTTCTAGCAATGCAGATTTAGTCATACCTATTTTTCCAAGCAAAAATTTGGTATCTAAGTCATATTCTGACCTAAATAATTTTAATATCGATTTCAAGATTCCCCTAATGATTTAATAAATTATTTTTGGACAACTAATTTCGAAGTTATGGCAATTAATAGGGAAATACTTTTAATTCTAAAATAACGCAGTTTTTTAATTTCGTGTTTTAGTCATTGTTTTAAATGGTCATATCATATAATTAAATGTTAAAGTGAATAAAATTAACTGCTTTTAAATGTCTGCTAGAACATAGTTAGCTTTAGTTTTTCACAAATTTTTTTGAATTTTAATTTTACAGATGTTATACAGGTGCTCTGAAAAAGGCCGTTGGGTATTGTTTAACCAAAGAGCAGTTGAATATTGATGTGATGGCCGCCCGATTTATTTGGGGTATGACCATCATTAACATTTATTTTTCACATGATTCTTGTTTTAAAAAAAATATTATAGGAATATTTGAATCATTATAACTTCATTTTATGAATAATTTGGCTAGTCCTAGCAATAAGAGTCATCAATTTTTGAAAATAATAAAAATGTCAAAAATAAATACTTTAAAAAATCAATAAAAATAAAATAAAATATATCTATCTAATATAATGTTTTTAAATTTAATTCTCTATGGGGAAAAAAGTGTTTTATCATCGTAAAATAAAAAATAAAACTTTTAAAACTAACGAATATTGTTGGATCACTACATATTTTTACAAAAAAAATCTTTTAAATCTAAAGGAAAATCAATTACTTGAGAACTATGTAATCTGACATGTCGAAATCTTTTCCATTGAAAGCCCAGTGCAAAGCAGAACCGTATTGGTTTATATTTATATAATTCGTGGCCATTTGTCGGCATATGCTTCTAACTTTACATATAATAATGTAATATATATATAATATAGTTTATGGTTTATCCATAACAAATCAAAAAAATCTGGCCTGATCCCACCCCTAAGATTTTATTTTGGGAAAAATTAAATTTTAAATTTCAATCTTACCCAGGAGCCGAGATTAGGATGAGGGGATCTGCATAATTTATCAAATTTTTAAAATGCCAATATCTCTGAATGTTGTTAAGCTAGAAAATATTAATTTAAATATATTAAAGCTCTTAAATTTAATGGACCAACGAAATATTAGGAGCAAATAAGGGAAGTTAAAATCGGAAATGAGTATAAAATGAAATCAGATTTCTTTCGTTTTATTTTTTTTTATATATATAAGTAAATCTTAGATTAAGGTAAGTATATAGAAAAAATGTATGATGAAAATTATACAGGTTTTAAAATCTATGATTATTTAAAGGAACAACAATGGCCTGATTTACAGGAATAATGATATATGACGTGTCGTCATATAGCAATTCGCTTGACAACGATTTTATTAAAATGCAATAAGGTCCACTTTTATTTTAATATATATATATTAAGGGGATCAATATTGTTGTATCTGTCAATTCGTAGTTGAAAGATATGGACGTTTTTCAATATATTTTTTCGAGAAGAAAGATTATTGTTTTTTTAATAATGTGATTCTTTTGTTTATGAAAATGATTATTAAAAAATAGATAATTTATAAAAATAAAAAGATTGTTTGGGAACCATTAGGAGTTGTAATTTATAAGATATGTATATTAAAAATATCGATACCACTTTTTATTTAACCAGAAATGAATTCCTGCAAGTATGGGATACCTACAATTTAAATTTCAGACAATTTGGAAATATTTTCAACCATACTTAACTTATATTCCTTTATATATATAGATTTTCCATAACAAATCAATTGATACACAAAATTTAAAGGCAAAAATTGTCTAAAATTCGCAGGGTTTGTTACTCTCTATAGACTAAAATTACTTTTCCGGTCAAATCAGAATTTTCAAAATTTAAAAATGGTCTTTAATAAATATTATAAAATCCTGGTACAGTGTAAATAAAAATAAACTTTTAAAATCAGTATTTCAATATTTAATTATTTCGTGAAAAGCCTCCACCAAGAAGAAAAGGTAATATTTAGAATAATAGGAAAAATTCACCAACCCAAAAGACTAAAATTTCTTTCTTCACATAGCTCCATTATCTTGTGAGCCTTGAATTCGTTATCTAAGGACATTTTGGATAAATAGATTTGTAGGTGCGCCCTTATATAAAAAAAATTATTTTTTTAAAAAAAAATTATTTTTTTAAAAAAAAAAGTGAATAATATGGTAACGTTTTTAATCATAGTGTCAGAGACATAATGGCGAAAGGAGGCAGTTTTTGAGTGTGATAAAATAAAACATGTGCATTGGGGACTAAAAAAACCAATTATTTTCTTATAAATATCTAATTATGACAAAAGCAAATATTAAAAAATTTACTTTCCAAATTTAACGCAGGCATCCAAATATATAGGCATGATTGACCATAAACTGTATAAAATAAAAAACTAAATAATCTCATCTCACTTGATTTGGTTTTAACTAATAAAAACCTGTTACTAAAAAAAAATGTATTCGCATTTTAGATATATAGAACATAATAATACTAAACTGACGATTAATAAAAAAAAATTAGTCTCCCAGCTCTAATAATAATTGGTATGTTTTTAACATCATCTTATTATTTTTTTATTCTTTCAATCCTTCTTTTTTCAATATTTGAAGAAAAAAAATTGATATTATTACCTTCCATGATCACTGAAATTCGAAACGAATTCAAGTATAATATACTCCCTTAGATCACAATCGGCTCTTCGAAAATAATAAATAAACACATATTAATATGGCATATTTTGTTTTTCTGTTTTACTAATAGTACACTGAATAACGCACTATTCGTGTTAGAAATTTCGGATTAAAATTATGAAAAAAAATAATCTAATAAACACTAATCCCAATTCAAATTAAATTTTTGAAAAGACTCAGCATAGCAATTTATTTTTACCTCGTAAAATACATCGCCATTCCTAAAACTTATCATTTTAAACTCATCAAAAATATTAGTATCATCATGATGCTTTTTAGTGTTGCTAAACGGTTCGATTTTTAAGAATGACTAACCCAATATTCTCGTCAAAAAATATTACGCAACCATGATGTTTTGGCCATAGTTGGTAGAAAAGTTTGGGCATCTATATTAAATCTGGAGCGTAATGGTAAAATCTTAATTTAAAATTAGTTAAATCGAGCCGTTCAACATTGATGCTTTTAGAAGTTTGAAATGATATTTTTACAAGGTAAAATGCGATATAATAACTCATAATTCATTTTTATTCGTTGAGGGAGATAAACTTCTCTAAAAATAATGTATTGGGGTTAGAGCTCAGCCCGAAGTGTTAAAAAGATACTTCGTTTAGTTTTTCTTAACTACTTCTGAATTTAGCAGAAATAAACTAATTAGGGATCGGAGATCTATAATTATAATTTTTTTTTAGGCCGGGCTTGGCAAAATTTATTTTTGTATATATATTTGATAAATTCTAATATTTCATAGAAATGATACTCCATAATGCTTTTAATTTAATCATTCCACAAGATTAAATAGCTGTTAACTTTATTTTGGTCTAGGCCATGTATTTAAAAAAAAAATTAAAAACCAGACAGGCAACTTTATTAAAAAAATTAAACTGGACCAGGCTTGGTTGGGCAAAAACTTTGCCGGGAAAATTTCCTCCAGGTGGGGCCTAAAAATTTTGCCATTTGCAGACCTCTGTTAGGTAAAACAAGTTATGATGCGTGGAGAAATAGGAATTTCAAATTGCATATTTATATTAAATAAATCATATTTAATTCTCGTATACTTGACACATGGTGTTTTTAAGTCGAGGATTCTAGCAAAGAGATCTGACACGTGGGCAGGAAACCACCAATCATTGTTATATTGACTTTTTTTTTTGTAAAAAAAATGTATTTTGCTGTTAGTAAACAATACTTTGTGGGGTTACAAAAAGTTGATGGGCCTAATAAATTTTATGTAAAAAAGATTTAGAGTTTGGAAACATCACTCAGGATATTCTACTGTCAGGAGCCGCTAGGGAATTTTATCATGCTAGAACAGATATTAGCATGGCCTAGTCTGAATCGCTTTAGATTTAATAGTGCGACAACTTAAAGAATAATCTCCAGTCGCCTGTTAAAACTAGAGTCAAATGTTTAGATATTTTTAAATTTATATAAAAAAAAAGGAGATGTAAGTCTATAAATGTTATGTTTAAATTTATTCTTATTATTAGTGTATATATAAATATATTATATCTAAACTATTAAAAAAGGGTTATTTTAAAGGCCTTATTTAAAAATGCGATTTTCAAAAAAATAATATTTACTAATGAGAGTCTTCAGATATATGTTTATTATTCAAATTTTCTTTTTTTTAGTGAGAAAAAGTGAGTCAGGGTCAAGCCAGATCGTGAGACCTGGTCTGACCAATCATATTAAAGGTACAATTTTTTTTATGGGGAAGGATCTTTCACCATAATTCAGTTAAAACGGAAAAGTGATCAAGTTCGAATATGGAAATGATTATGGTATCCAATTGATTTAGGTTGTCTTTAACGTTGGGGCAAATTTTTCTGAAAAATTCCTTTTTTTGTGTTAATAAAAAAAAATCAGTAAATATTGTAATAAATAAATCTTGACGAGAATATGTAGTGGTCGTCACAAACGACTACACCCCCCCCCCCCCAGATACTATAATTTGTATAAACCAGGACGTTTTGGAAGCAGAATTTTTTTTTGTTGGATATCAGCACCCGTTTTAATTATTTTAAGATTAGAAATGTTCAGTTCGCGTCAATTTTTAAGTTTTTATATTCGACACGTTACAAAAAGCCTGAATGTTTTACAAGAGGCCAAATGGACTTCCGGAACAAATTTTTCCAGAAAAGATTGTGGATAATTTTGAAAATAATGTTTCCGTTTCCTTTACTTTTTTATTTTTTAAAAATATATATGTCAGTGTTCATAGACCCTGGATATAATTCCAACCTTATCCCCTTATTAAGTTTGACATATCTGTTTATTTAAGAGATATAAAAATCAAGTCCAAATGCGTTTATAAAATATCGATTAAACTTGTAAATTAAAAGGAATATCTTGGATCGTGACAGTGGGGCTTTGATAAAATAATGTAGAAACGAAGGTAGAATACCAAGGTTGGCTATTAGCTAGCTCCGCAAATATTCCATCTTCACCAGTTAAAATCTGAAAACAATTTTATTTTGTTATTTAGGCTCGAGGTATCAAAAAATTTAATTCGAAAATTTTTAAAAAAATTTATGAAATAAGATTAATTTAAAATTTTCAATGTTAAACATGGCCAATATTTTTCTTAAATTTGAAAATTTTCAAAACTATAACGTTAGAATTCCTTAAAGTTAAAGAATCTCTTGAAACGTGCTTTGTACACAACCATAACAAGGAAATTTAAATGGAAATTAGCAAATTTTTTTAAAAAAGAATTCCATAACTTTTAATAAATATTCGTTTCAAATCTATTCAGGATTTTTTTAAAATACCACCTTTAAAACGTTCGAAATTCCAGTTTTAACGATGTTGATATTTATATCGTCAGTATCGTCAAATTTGTGATCCGTTAAAATTTCCAACATATGGGAACATTCTTTGGACCAGAGCTTATGCAAAATTTCAAAATTCGGGACATTTTTGTTAAGCGGTGGTTTGTCCACAATCTTATATATTATTTTAATTATTATATTCGTTTATTTAAGGCTCTATTTTTCTTTCAAACTATATACTATTTATTTATTTATAATTCTTTCATTATTGCTAATCACTTTACAGAAAGAAACATTGAAAATTTAATACTTTCATGATGGGGCATCCTTCTAGCAAATTCAAGCATGATCGAAAAATTTCGTTTGTTATAAATAAATATTGGGAAGATAGAAAGTCAAAGACCAAGTCAACCTGACCTTGTAATATTAAGGCGTAAATCTAATAAATATTAAAATTCTATAGCGTATATCTTTAATTACATTCATATTTTAATATTAGGAGTGAAAGAGAGTTAACCATAACTATGAATTTTTTAGCTAATATAATAATTTTACAAGGTAAAATGCTATATATAATTGTAACCAAGGGCTTAAACAAAAAACGATAGCTTTTCATCCTATTTTTGGGTTTCATTTAAAATATTTTGTTAAAGTATAACTTATTTATGAAAATTGACAAAATATTTCTTTTTTGATTTTATTTTTGTAACTTTTTACCTAATTTATTTATATTGTTGTATTTAGTTACAAAATTTGAATAATATAAATAAATAAAAAGATATATAATGGTAAAGGGCATCGTTATAATTTGAATAATTAGTTTGTTTGTATCAAAGTTTGCTTTTATAAGATAATTGAATGTATTAAAAAAATTTTAAAAAGTTTTTTTTGTTGGATAAATTAATAAAAAGGAAAATTTTGTTTAAACTCATAAAGAAATTTTAAAATTTAGATTTGTGTATTAAAATTATAAATTGATAACAGTTTAGTAAGCATACAGTTGGTATCGTAAACATTCATCCCAAAATTTTCTTTTTCTACATAATTTTTGCTTTCATCCCAAAATTTTCTTTTTCTATATCAAATTTCATCTTATCCCAAAATTTCCTTTTTCTACATACCTCCTATTCTCAGTCGTATTTGTTTTACATGTCTAGGCCATGTACCTAATTGTCCTTCAATCTCTATTTCCACTTTCTTTTTCCTAATATGTTAGTGGCAATGTGTTATTTTTTCAACTTTAAATCATTTTTTGAGTGCTTCGTTAAAAATTTAAAAATTTGATCATACCAGAAATGTATTCCAGCATGTTTAGAATACCTACCCTATGAACTTCAGATAATTTTGCAATGAACCTTTGAGCTTAGTATAACTTTTATTGGTTTTTGCATAGTTTTTATATAAATTAAAGTTTAACGGTAAAATTTTCTAAAATTCATGAGATAGGTATTCTGAACATACTGAAATACATTTATGGTAAGATCAGATTTTAAATTTAAAAAAAAACGAGCTCAAAAAATGATTTTAAGTTGAAAAAAATATCACATTTGAAGAGGTCAGGCCTGGATTTTTTTATTAAAATTTTTTTTGGCTCAACCCAGCCTTTTTTCTAAAAATTTTCTCAATCTGGTCAAGGTTTTATATTTTTAAGACCAATCGGATTATTTTTTATTAAAAAAAAATTTTCAGGCTGAGCTGAGATATTTTAAAATATATTATATATTATATTTATTTTTAATTTTTATAGCTAATAATGGAGATTTAAAATGTTTGATTTTAAATTATACAGCGCCCAGGTATTTTTTGAATTTTTTTTTAGGTCTGGCCAAGTATATTTAAAAATTAAAATACAGCCTGGCCTTTGTACCCAGGTTGAGCCTGCAGGTGATATATTTTTTATTTCAACTTATATTTATTTTAAAAATAACAATTATATAACTATAATATAATAAAAAATGCTCATTCTTAAAAATGGGAATTGGGACTACAAGTTCCCCAAAAACATGAATAATTATATTTTAAAATATAAAATTTCTTATTTTTTTATATATTTTGGCCTGAGCTCTAAATATAATCATCGACAGCAAACTATTCATACTTTTCTTCAATATAAAATTAAGTGATTTGAGGTATGCTTACAATGTTCCAAGTTTCTAGATTTTGTAAAACACCATCATTTTTTTCAGATATTAATTGGTATAATTTAAGAGTGGGTTCTGTGAAATGCCATGATATCCATCTGATTAATTGGATTATAATATAATCACCTAATTTTTTTAATGTGATAAATCAATATTGTTGTATATCAAAATTATATAATTGAAATTAATATAATGTACTCTTTTTGTTATATTATTTAAAATATTATTAAAAAGGTGATATATTTGTTTTCAACTAAAATGCTATTTTTCTTGATATTTTATTTGACAAATACACAAATATATACATTTAAAATTACTTTGATTTTCATCAAAAAATATAATTTCTATTAGATTCCATAAAAATTCTATTTCACTTAGTATGCATATCTAAAAATATTTTATACAATACATTTATATACAAATTATTCTACTTCATCATTTTTTTCCAAAACAATATCTATAAAATCTTAGTTTTATGAATATAAATAAAGTAAAAACCTGATTCTTGTAATTCTAAAATTGCAGATTTAATTATAGCTCTATATTTAAGACTATGAGTCACCAAACTAAACATAATTGTAAATAAATTAAAATATGTGTAATTATTACATATTGGTATTTATTTTGTTTTCCAAATGATTAATTTTTTGCAAATTATAAAAAATATCTTAATAATATTATAGTTAAAAAATATAGGAATATAAGAAAAACTTGCAGCTTGATTATAAATTTTACACATAATTGAAGAATCTATTGCATGCAGCAATCTAATTTTTAGAATTTTATCCTTTTTTACATCTTCCTTTAAATTTATTTTAATATTCTTAAAATGAAATACCTTTTGTAGTAGATTGATATTCCCATTGTGCAAGTTTATTATTTGAGATCCACATTTTTGAATTTAAAAATGTTAATTTAATGAATGAATGTTAAATTTGTATGGTGCTATGGTTGACCCTGCTCATGGCGAGAAGAACTAAAAAAAATTGAATATGTGAAATTTTCTTCTATTATATAAATAGTCTTTGAATAAATAATGGCCAGAGTGTACAGAATAAATAAAGGGTTTATCTTAAAATGTTTAAATATTTTGTTTTATATCTTTAATAGATAATATAAGCTTGAATCAAAATCTTATATAAAATATTCAAGTAATATATTGTTATCCTTATCCTTATCCAATATATTATATAGGATTTTATTCCTCTTTATAAATAATTTTATTAAATAGTACCTAACATTTAAGTGGCATTTAAACATATGGCGTTTTTAACAAGGAATCCCAATCCGAACTCATCAAAAGGCATCGAACAACATAATTTAAGGTATCAAAATAAATGATATGTAATTATCATCTATATATATATAATAATTAAAGACGCTTAGAACAAAGAATTGATATTGGAAAAATAGGATGTCAAAGGGCATGGAGATCCTCACCTAAATATGTTATAGAGTATTTATAACTTTATTTAGACAATTTTTATAGTTCTTATTAGTTCAGATGACGAAAACTATGAAAATACAAAATATTTATCAAATTCTGTAGAAGTGCTTAAAGGTGATTTTTTAATATATTCACATCTTTGTTTTTTAATCATTAAAATAAATGTTTAGTGCATTGAATACAGTTTAGATAATATATTATCTATATGACAGCTAGTTAAATCTCCTAAAACCTTATTTTATAAATTTTTATACCATTTGATTTTATTAATTATGTTTAAAAAAATTTTTAATCATTAGACAAACATATATCGAAGCATAAGAAACACAAAACTTCAAGAGATGATGAACATCATAATGGACATTACACATATACTGAAAATCAACCTAAAATTAATTTATCAGACCCTTTAAAGTCTGAGAAAATTGAATGGGTAGAAAGAAAAAGTATGTTTTAAATTTTAGTTATGTTTCTTGCATAATGGGTGAGATTTGAATTTTAAGTAATACCTTTTGAAACATTAACAATGTTATCTTCAAGATTTTCCACATTATAAGAAAATATATATAGTTTTTGCTTGAATATCAGATCTCAACCGATATAAAATATGGCCTAATTTTGGTTATATTATTTTCTTCATTTAAATAGACACCAGGGATGTATTATTGTGGGCTAAAGGGTCTTGTCCTCTACCAATTATTTTTTAAATTTTTATAGCCACCTCCCACAATTTCTATGCAATACATGCATGATGGACACTTTTTACTGGTCATACACTTATAAATAATCAGTTGAGTATATCTCTTGATATATCATTATTTGCAAAATATTTTTTTATTTTAACTTTAAAGTCATCCTTCCACAATTTTTTTAAAATCATATAAATACCATGTATTTAATTCTTTTTAAATAATAAAATTTTAATTAAAATATAATCTGACTTGCCTTTTATTTGAACTATTTGGACCTAATATTTTCCCCCAAATTTGTGAACATTTTAAGATATATAATTTTCAGAGTGTAATATATTATTATATAATTTTAAAAAACATATAAATGAATTAATATTATTACTTATAAAAATTAGTTTACTTATATAGTTTCTCAACTTTATTATTAGCGACGAGAAAGAAAAAATAAAGTTAGAGTTAAAATGGAAAATATGGGAAAACCTAAAAGAATAATTTAAAATACAATAATTTATTTAAAAAATTAATAATGAAAATGGAAATTATGATTCTAAATGTGGAGATTATTCAAATATTATTTTAAATCCAGTTGATGACATCAATACTATATTGATGATTAATTAGAAAATTTGGAATTTATGTTGGAAGCAAAAATAATACCTGTTAAACCAGATATTCAAATAGAATAATTTTATATTGGAATTTCAATTATTTGCAAATTAAAAAAATTTAATATATTCAAAAAATTTTTAAAAATGTTCTTTAGAAGAAACTTGCAATTCATTGAGAAAATTATTTAGATAAATTCGTGTTTATATTAAAATAACTTTTTTTGGATTTTTAGTTATTAAATTGATTAATTTCATTTTTATTATTATTTTTTAATATAAATTCTCTTTTGCGAGATGATGTGTTTAGTGAAATAAATCATTTGCTGCCCTGAAAGCATTCATTGAAAACAAATAAATGATATGAAAGTTGGTCCTAAATATTAAAACTGTTATATCGGTTATTAATTTATTTGTTGAATTTTTTTACGATTTACAAATTGTCTTGGTTATCAGTCTTAATGTATTGGTGTCCAAATCCATGTAGTGTCATCAGCTGATTATGACGTCATATTTTGACTGATCCAAGAGTTTAAATATCATTAAAGGTTTAATTCTTTATCATGTATCACATGTTTTAAATTTTTATCTGTAAGGCTTTTTGGATAATTTTTTTTAAAAAAAAGAGTATATGAATAATATATAATAATTTTTTACAAATATATTAATGATATCACTTTATCAAAAAAATAAAATAGAAAACGTGGAAGCATCTATCCATAAATTCAAATCTAAATCGTCAACATTAACCAATAATCATCTTAAAAAATCTTCGTATCACCACAAATCGTCTACTCAGGCTGAACCTTCTTCAGATAGTGAGAGTGAAATCGGTCCTACCCAATTATCTCTCGGAGGCTTAGGTTCAAAATTTTAAAATTAAAACAAAAATAATTTTTAAAATCTAAATAAATAAACAAAAGGAAAATATTATATAAATGAAATAATAATAGAAATTCAATAAGAAAAAGAAAAATTATAAAGATTAGAAACAAACGATTATAATCAAATAAAAGAACACACTATAAATCTTAACAATTTATTATCAATAAAGGCACAGGACATGGCACAGGTATTGACCCAAAGAATTACGGAGGGGCCTTACTGCCTGGTGAAGGTATGGCTATGGCGGCTTTTGTGGCAGAAGGCAAACGGATTCCTCGGAGAGGCGAGATAGGCCTAACCAGTGAGGAGATAGAGTCATTTGAGGATACGGGTTACGTTATGAGTGGGAGCAGGTTAGTTTATTTAAAAAAAAAATTTATGTGCCATTTATATTAAATCGAGATCTCCAGATTTTTGCATTATAAAATAATTATTGATCAATTTAATCCAAGCACACCTGTCAATCAATATAATTCTTTTATCCATGTTTTTTATTATTATGGCAGGGCTATAAAACATAACTAAAAAGATAATTGAAACACAAAATCAAAAATTTTAAGTTTTTGAATAAATATTCAAAATAAAAAAATATTTAGTTTTATTTTGGAATACAAAATAAGTTCGTATTAATATGAATATCTTATCAATTTTATAATAATAATTAAGGAATTGGATAAATAAAATGCTCTAAATGGGAATGACTAATTTATATATAAATAAAGATTGATTATTTAATTTCATATTAGTGCACGGAATGCATCATAAATTTGCAAAAATTAAAGAGTGCCATATATTTTCAGAGGACTGTCGTCAAATGCCACTCCTAATAGTCATAGCCTGGGTGTCAACCAAATATTTATAACAGTTCAGTTCTATTCTGGCTCCTAGTTTGAAATTATAAAACAATCTAGTTTCAATTCTATTACTTTCAAATGACCGATTCATTATAGCTTATAAATCGGTTCATGTTTTTTTTTAATAAATATACTCAATAATCGAATAAAATAAAATTGTGTTAAATTTCGATGTTTTTAGTATGAATAGAAAGATAAATATTAATGTCTTAAATATAAATTAATACTTTAGTAATACAATTTTAGTAATCCAAACTATGTAGTTCCAAATTTATTAAATAAGAAAAAAAAATGAATGAAAATCCATTTACATATTCGGGGTTTATATATGTTAACAGATTAAATATTCACAAAAGAAAAATTAATATTCAAAAAAATTTTATATGAAAAATTAAAATTAACAATAATATTCTCAGTACATTCAAGTTCGTTAACAATAATTTTAATATTCAATTCATAAAATAAAAAATTATTTTTATTCAAAAAACTTCATAACTTTAAAAATTCTTTTTTAAAAAACTTTTGAAAAATTAATTGAGGGATTGAATTTTCTTCATTTTATTAAAACATTCATAAAAAAAATAACAACGCTAATGTAAAAATTTGTAGGGCTGCACTGCTCCAAAATTTTTTCACCTACCCGATTCGATATATATTATAAATTACCGATATCGATCCTATACCGATATTGTTTTTTTGTCATTATTTTATATAATATCATATAATGGAAAAATAAAATTTGTGCATAAATTTTTTAGAAAAATTCCGGATCTTAAAAATCAAAAAAAGAAGTCTTAATGCTTTAAAATGTTAAAAATATATCTTATCTTTAAATTAGTACATCAAGGTTTGTATTTATAAGATATATATATATAAATAATGTTTTATTTTAATTAAGGAATGGCCCTTAGAGAATGATTATATATATAGTTTCATTTATATAGTTTCATTTTTTTTAATGATGATCAGAATTTTCTTTTATCTATTTTAGCCTTCTTAATGCAAATAAGTATAAATTTATATGCTAGCAAACTAGATATATATATATATATATTCATATCAGATTTCTGTATAACATCTTTATTTAAATAAAAAGTACTAACAAATTAAATATTAATATCAATTAATAAAATGATGTAATAATTAAATATAGAATAATTAAAATTATGGATATTTTTCTTTATAAAGATATGAGAATAAATTTAAATTCAGATTTCTGACATAAATAGAAAAAGATTGAAATTTTTAAAATAAAATAATATTTTATCTCAATAAAAAAAGTTATGCTAAAGCTAATAATTTAAACTCGATTGTGATTTACTATAAGTTCTTTCTTAAGAAAAAAAAACATAATGGAATAAACGATAGACAAATAAAAATACCCCAAAATTTTGTGTAATCTTCTTTTACATTAGCTTATTAATAATACTTGACTTCTTATATCGTTAAAAATGTAAGCATTCGCACGTTTTATACTTAAAAAGATTTATTACGAGAAAGGAAAATTAGTTCAAAAATATGAATAAAAAAATGTGTATAAATTTTTTTTAAAAATAGGTATAAAATCGATGTCGGTTAAATTTTTAAAAAATATTGGACGATCCTATATATTTTCTAAAAGTCCAATATGGGTACAACCCTAAAAATTTGTATACTAATGCTTTTCAAAAATATTTCAAAATATGCCAATTATTTAAAAACCATTATTACCCGGTTTAAACCGTTTCAATATTTTCTTGTAACAGTTCGGTTACAATTTAGAATAAGATAAAGCCTTATTTTGGTTCGGTTCGACACCCTGGCCTGATAAACTTTATTTTGTATAACTAGTTTTGATTACCTTTTATAAAAGTTACGTTGCATTTCGATTTAATTTAATTTTGAAATTCTATCGGTTCATTACGCAATTTGGCGACTCGATTATTTAACGAAAATTTTCACCTTAAATTACTCCTCCTATAGGCATCGGAGAATGGAAGCGGTTCGTTTGCGTAAAGAAAATCAAATTTACAGTGCCGACGAGAAGCGGGCCTTGGCCAGTTTTAGCCGCGAGGAAAGACAGAAACGCGAATTCAAAATTTTGTCTCAGTTTAAAACGATGGTCAATAAGAAACTTCACAAGGGTTGAATCATTCTTCCCCCCCCCCCTCTTATTATTTATATTATTTTAAAAATTATGTAAAAACTTATACTATATAGCGATGATTGTTGGTAATAATGATCTTTATCTACATTGTATTATATTTATGGAAATCATAATAATGATTAATAAATGTAAATTATTCCCACCTTGATCTTTGTGCTAAACATTTTTAAAACAATTTAAGAAGAGTAAAAGAGAATGTTATTTAAATACATATTTGTTTTAATTTAAAATCTCTAATTATATTAATTATTAATTCTAAAATTATTTTCGGTCAAATCATCCATAGGCACTAACAGCAAAAAATATTGGCTTAGTTAAAATTTTTAGAAACGAAATATCTTAAACAAATATACCTTATCAAAATTATAAGGGGGCCCGGCTGGAAGGCTAAAGAATTCAGGGTTTGGGGCGGCTGGCGTTTAGGTTAAAAACCCGCCCATTCGAATGCGATTTACAAATATTTGTTAAATTTTACTAGAAAAATTTTCGCGACTCACGTAATCACAAATTTTAAAAGATTTACTTATCCTCCCTGGTAAAAAATTTGTTGAGATTCAATGATTATATACACTCACTACGCATTTATCTAGAACTGCTGACCCATGTATCGAGTACGTAAATATATATGACCCAAAACACCTCTTCTACTTCATAATAAAAATATTATTATCAAATTCTTAACCTTTATGTCTTAAAATTTGAAATTTATAAACACACTTATGCCAAGGCTGGTAAAATTATCTTATATATTAGAAAAATTACAAATTATTGGTTGATTTTTCAAATTAAAAATTATTTTATATTAGTAAATATAATATTATCTACTGTGGTTCACAATGGAGTAAGTATGTAATAATATATGACTCGAAACACCACTTCTACTTCATAACAAATAATATTATCAAATATACGAACTCTTAACCTATGTCTTAAAATTTGAAATGTATAAACACACTTATGTAAGGAAAATTATCTTATAAATTTAATGTAAAATTACAAATTTGGTTGATTTTTATTAAATTAAATTAATTTTTTTATTAGTAAATATAATATCAATAATAATCTATTTTTTAAAAAAAAAAAATATATACATCATTTTTATTAAATATTCTTTAAGAAACTTTAAATAATTTTTTTTAGAATAATTTTAAAAATGATAAAAACTTTGATCATTGTGTTATCAGCTATCGTTTTATTTGGATGTAGTGGAAGTAATTAATAATATTATAATGATTATAAATTTTATTTCGAAAATGTAATTACATTTTTTTATTAGCTATAAATTACCAATCAAGTAATAGTTTTTTATAATAAAATTTTAACAATGAGAAATTTGAGTTCCATATTTTTAAGGAGAAACGATTATATACAATGTATTTAATAGAGGAAGATTTAAAAAGGACAGGGGTTGGGGTAGAGGATGAATCTTCTTTCCCCATGGAAAATATGAATTAAGTTAAATGTGCGATTTCATAATACATGTTTATATTGTTATCTAAGACATAAATTTGCCTTCATTATTCTATTAAATTGATAAAACACCCTTGATTTTCAATTTCTATAAAATCCTCGTGAAAGAATAGTAAAAATTGTTAAATAAATTATATTTTTTTAAAAAAATTGAAAAATTGAATGCTTCCCAAAAATGTTTAATTCTTATGGTATCGACGAATCTTTTTTCTATCTCCAAGTGTAAAAACGCAATTAGTATTACCTTATTAAATAACCGCTCAATCTTAGCTTGTGAATAAAAAAATCACCTATTGCAATCGTTTTCAATGTCATCGTCACCAATCTATCTTATTTTGGTATCACATTTGGATTTGCCCCAAAATGATACATGTCTGTTTGATTACTTTTTTATGCTACCGTTACTAAATTATAATAGTGTAAGAGCTACTTCCAGAGTAATCGAGTCTCATATTTTAAAAATAAGATGAAAAGTTTATCTTTTCTCACATCTGTTCTGACACTAGAACTCCTATACAGCAAAGGAAAATCAGAGTTTATATGGTCTATCTTGTTGAGTTCGAAATACTCAGGTACTATTAATACAATTTCCTTATCCAAGGCGTCTTAATATCACCCCCAAATACCCGTTATACTTGAATCAACTGAAATTTTAGATACGGTGGAAAGCGATCTGATAGAATCTCCTTGATCCCATGGAAAGGGGCCCAATTTCATATTTGGAACAATTGCTGCTTAGATCCCTTGGCGCCCCATTTTAACCAAATAATAAACTTACTCGACGAACAAGTTAAAATTGTCAAATATTACGAAATTTTAGTAGATTACGTTTTCATTTCCAAATATTTTCACTATATTAACACCTTTAAGTAAAACTTGCTTTATCCTTTCTTCAATATTTGGGATTTCACATCTTCAAGCTCTGTGAGTCTCGAATAGGCTCTTTTTACAACAGAGGCTAACCATATCTACCCTCAAGGTAAACATTAGCTTCTTTTTCCAAGGAGCATTTCAAAACTACACTTTCTTCCTTATTTTCTTATCCGTTTTATGCTATATTTATTCATTTTTAAAGATTAAAACTATAGGAATAAATATATTATGTAATTAGTTTTAAAATTTAAGAGTAAATTTTTTTTATATTAACTCTATAGAGAAAACAATTAATGAGATGGCCGTTTATAGGGAATGCCTTTTATAGATTAATTTTATAGAAAATATCGTTTATAACAATTGATTTTAAAAACATTATCGTTTTATGTTTAATAATATTTTTCTCTTTTTTAAAATCATAAAACATTTATCTTAGTTGAAAAGGTGATGTATTGTACCCATGAAGATGACCCGAGTAAACTATCTTTAATTTATATTCTGATATATTAAACACAAATTTTAACTTATGTATATTTTTTTTAGTTTATATCACATGCATAAAAGAAGGTATATTTTGATAATTTTCACATTAATTTGGCACAATAAATTTATGGGTAAATATAATGGATAATATATAAAATCTCGTATAAAAACAATATTCCTATTTACAACAATGCACACGATAGTTAACAATCACACCGTAAAATTAATATGTAAAAAAAATCAATATTAAATGTAACAAAGGCGAGAACAATAGTGAAAAAGAAAGAAAAGAATATATTTAAATCAAAAGAAATAATTAAGAATATATGATCAAATGAGAAAGAAATTAAGGGAATAATAGGTTTCTAATTCTCTTGCCATTCTAATCAGAAAATGAACTCACAAAGCAAATGAAATCATATTTTATAAATTCCACTGTGCTGACGTAGATATGTTAATTGTTTAGGATTTCCAAGTTTTTTTTTGATTAGACTAAACACCTGGCTTCATAAGGATGCTAACATTGTTGTGTCGAAAATAATGAACTGATATGTGTCAAACATATCCTCATATTTATTTGTTATAAAATCCTGTTATTTTATAACCCTTGTTGATGGTGGGTCAACGCAGGAAAAGTTCCCTGCCAGATATCGAATTTCATCTGTAAAAAGGGAAAGCTTGTATCGTGAAAGACACGTTTGATGTGACATGAGTATTATTGCATCATATGTCTGATTGCACGTCCGCTATTATAGATGCATTGAAATTTTGTTATATATTATAATCGATATAATTTCTCGTTCTAGATTTGTTTGGGGACCGTATAAACACGACAAAAGGTTTATTTAATTTAAAAGTTGATAATTGTAATTAAGTTCTGCAAGGCCGTCTTGCCTAGCTCGTGCCAGGCTGTTAACATTGACAATAGAATAGGACTGGCCCATAGACCGAAAAATTAATGATATATTTCATTCCTGATATTTTTTTTTGCCTGAATGAATATCGCAATTATAAAAAAAAATAAGAAAAGTTTTTTCAAAAAAATCAAGAAATGGGAAATATCTACTATTAATATTTTATTAATAATAAATAGAACATGTATAGTGGACCATCATAAAATTAGAAGTTATAGCTGAATATTCAAATTTAGTTTTTTAAATTAATGCTCAGTTTTATAATTATACTCATAGTTTAATAAATATTTTCACAGTTTTTTAAATAAATGCTCAATTTTATGATTATTTTCACAGTTTTAATATTATAATCGTGGGTTTACTAATTTTATTAGACACCTAACCAACTACATTCGGTATATAACAGATAGCGAAGCAGCTAATAAGTTCCTATTAGTTTTTACCAAACTATGTGGTTCAGGCTAAAGCCTAATACCCAACCATTGGACCGTTAGAGATTAAGACAAAGATTAGGGTTAGTATTTATATTAGACAAAACCCACTACATTTGATAAAATTTAACAAAAACTCAAAAATGATTTTTAATTTGAAACTATCAAAAGATGAATTAATCTGAACAACTTGATTTTAAAACGGGGATAGCAATTATTATAAAACTGTAAATTTCGATTATTTTACTGTGTCAAAATGATATCCAACATTGAAATAGAAAATAAAATAAATATTTTGAGTTTGAAATTTCTTCCTATATATTTTTTTAAAGATTCGACAGGACTGGGTCCGGTTTAAGTTTAAAAAATTTTTTGCCACTGGTCCACGGACGAGCTTGGATCATCAAATGCCCATTTTTATCCAAATCTGTAACGTATGATTAACATTAGCGCTAAAATTTACTTGTAATTATCATTTAAAAAAAGTTTAAATAATATTTTTCTTTTAAAGCCAATATTTTTTAAATGATTGTTATATAAATTATTAAAAATAGAGCATGTTGAAAGAATTATACGAGGTAAGCTTGTTCAATTTTATTGTATAGGAATTTGTTGCAAAAATTTGTTTTATATTTCATATAGAATACTTAAACGAAACGAACTATTATTTCCAAAGTATATTAATTTTTTTTACTATTTTTTTTAGGAATTTTTGCTTTCCCCGATTTCAAAGTTAGCGCGAATTCGAGGCCAAAATCGCTGCGGATTCGCGCTAACTGTGAATTTAAGGTTAACCAGGAACCCGGAACAAATAAATTTTTGTGTTCCATTTCCGTTCCGCATTTTAGATCGTCCGGAACGTGTTCTTAAAAAAATATATTTAATTTTATTTCTATTTTATTTATTATACAATTTTTATTCATTTAAATACTTATAATATTATATATATCAGTTAATAGATCTAAGAAAATTAAAACATCCTCAATTTATATTTGAGCGGTGGTATTAATTATAAATATAAAGGGCAAAATATCTCTCAACATTAAATTGGTAACAAAATTATACATTTAAATTTAAACACACTTTTATTTGATATTTATATAATTTTAATTTTATAACGGTTAAAATTATTTAAAATTCGATTTTTTTAAAAAAAAATAATATGTTTTCATCATCACACTTAATAATGAGTAAATAATTAATGTAAATCAACTCCAATTAAAGGAAGAAAAACGAGTATTTAAGAACGTAAAAATTTTATTTATTATGTGATACGTGATTTATAACGCTTTTGCCGTTTATCATTGAAGGTTTGACAGAGCTAAGTTAGGTATTCCTCATTCCCATCTATCTGAAATAAATTTAGTGAAAAATTAAAATGAGGAGACCCTCTATCCGTTTGTGGGCAAGCCGCACGTATTTGTACGCACAACAGTTCGAAGATCGTCATTACCGTCCATAATTTAAGAAAAAAAGAGCTGGGCATAGCAAAAACCTATTACCCGAGAATTGCGCATATATGAGGTAGGGGAAAAGGCTGATTTTAATCAAATGCTTATGTTAAATAATTAAATTCTGTTGGTGTTGATGTTAGTATTATGAATAAATTGAAAGTTTTCCTGTCACTTTGACCATTTATAAATAAGTAATTAATAAATTTTTAATCTTGCTATTGCATTGTAATTCCCAATTAATCTTGCCATTCTATTAAAATTTACATCGAAAAACCCTAACCCAGCATAAAAAAAATAAGAAGCAAATAAATTTTTGTAATCGCTCAAAAAGTAAACACTAAATTTTATTAAAAACAACATATTATATATATAAAACTATATTAAAATAATATGTAAAAAAAACATGAAAACAATTTAAAAAACAAAACAAATATAAGTTATTCATTTTAAACAAAAAACATAAGGGGTGGGGGGAAGGGGGGGTGGGAAGCAAAAAGAGGCCCTTGAGATCCTAGAAAACTAAGATAGTTGTTCCAAAAGACGACAATTATAATTAATTGTAACATTTTAATAGAGGATCCTCCATGATCTTCCATAAATTTGAGAAATATTTTTCACTTAAAACTTAAAAAAAAAAGATAGCTTAAGGAGTCTAGGGAGCCATTGGCAAAAATGACTTGGGGATAAAATGAAAATATGAAAATTCGTGGTACTATATAATCTTGACCTTAGGGCTAAAAAGATCAATGTTTGGTAAGAGTAGGGTGTTTTCCTCTAGGCCAAGGAATGTTTTTGAGTCCAACCGGTCTTTTCTTATCAGACATAAGTGGACGAGTTCCGGGAGAATTGGATAATTGGCCAACCCTAATTTGTTCGAGATTATAGAGTTAAAAGCTCTAGGGCGACTGAATTCCATTAGAATATAAACAGGTTTGGAATCTTTCCAGCACCCTTTACATATAATTTTTGGAACTGTTCCAGAAACGTTCCAAGAATTCCCGTTTCAATTCCGATAGCGTTCCATAATTTCTTCAAAACTTCATTTCCGGAATATGCCATTTTATGTATTGACCATAATATATTCATTCTTATTTTTTTTTAAAAAAAATACCCCAAGATTTAGATACCTGGATCGGAATAAGTAAAATAATTTTTTTTAAAAAAAATTGCAACTTGCGACTACAAAATTTATTAGGACTGAAAGAAGGAAACGTTACTTTTTATATAGGTATGGAGAAAAAAAATGTAAAATTAATTTTATTTTATAAACATAATTTTAATAATTTTAAGACCAAGAAAGGAATTCGACTTCCAGTAACAAAAATATATTGTTTTGTCAATATTTTGAATACATCTTACTTACAATAATATTGCAGGGTAGATAAGATTACTATTTTCTTTACAACCATAGGCTTGGCCCGGATTTTGCAAAGGAAGTATGGTACTATTAAATGAGGTTTTTTCCTTTCTAAAAATTCTGATTATAAGTTAGTTATTTTAAAACACCTCATAAATGATAAAAATAATTTATATATAAAACATGCCCCGGATTTCTTTTTTAGGATTACGAACTTTCCCTCTATTAAAATAATTTTCCAAATATAACATAGCCTTTTATTATAATACAACACTACAAACCTTACCAAACCTTCCAAGGCACCATTTGAAAGCTTATTCAGCATGACTAAAATGACTTAATTGATTCGAATTGGATATCTATTTGTTAAAAACTTGGAAAACTCTTTATTGTTAAAATCAAATAGTAATTATTTAGTGCTAATATTATTTAAAATGTGAAGAAGATTATATTTAGAGTTTTTATAGAATTGAGTTAATTTATAAATTGTATATGCATATATTTAATGATCTCTATTATTTTTCAAGAGAGGGTTACAAATGTTTGATTTTTTGATGATCTGTATTACTTTTTGAGAGGGGATAGCATATGTATGTTTGGTCAGGCAATAAGAGCCTGCTCGTTTTACAGATTAAAAGGAAGCTAACATGACGACGCCTGTTTTGTTGTATAATAATTATATGCCATTGTAATATTAAATGAAATGTAACTTAATTTTTATATTTATATGTTAATAATGGCAGTAAAAATATTGAGAAATACATCTTCAGCAAGTAGATCAATTTTAACTTTATTAATCAGAGAAATAAAATTATTATTATATACTATATATATGTCATATTGGGATATGGAATTCGTTGGGCTTACGAATTCCAAAGGGATTCTTTCTTTTATTCCGAATATTTTTTATAAATATTTTTTATTCCATATATTCCTATTAAAAAAATATAAAATATTCATTCTAACCTATTATGTTTAATGTGATATTGGGATATGGAATCCATAGGGATTCGTAATTTTTTAAATTCTAAATCATTTACTGAAGGCGTAATTTTATATTTGAAAGATCTGATTTTGACGGTAAATATATTCCAGGTTTTGCAGAGTAACTTTTCTATGAATTTCAGGATAATTTGATGAGTTTTTTTTTAAAACTTACATCAAAAATTTATCTATAAAAATTAATTAAAAATTAAGAAAAATTCGAAAGTTTTCTGGTGAATGTGTCTGAAATTTACATCCTGAAATACAATTCCCGTCAAATCAAATTTCTTAAGAATCCAGATTCGGGTCGATTTTTAAAAACAGCCCGATTAAGATTATAACCGAAATAATAATATGTAAGCTTGGTGATTTTGCTCGTGGAATGGCATAAAGATTAAGCTTCTACTTGCCAAATCTTGAGGTTTATATAATATTATTTTGGATAAAATCTTACCACCCAAATTGGGCTTTCTAACAACACTACCTTCACTTGATTCAAAGTTGAAAGATTCCAAATTCTCATGAATTCCATATCCCAATATCACATATATATCTCGTCCTAGCTCAATGAAATTAGTTACAAATTTTTTTAATTTGTTTGTCAACGAGTTTGCCAAAACTAATCTGGTATTTTTTTTTACGACCAATTAAATAATTTCTTTTCTAACTTTGCAATGACTAAATTTATACAAGTTAAAGTATAATATTATTTCAAAAAAAAGTAGCCTTATTAAATAAAATTCAGATCTTCCCCTTATTAATTTGTATAACAAAATATTTTAAATTAAAATATTCGAATCACATTTTTAACCCACCTAGTTGTTTTTTAATTGAACAAAAAAAACACACATGATTTATTTCTCGGAGATTTGAGAATATGAATGAATAAGTAAATTAATGTTAAACGAGTTAATATGCCTTTTCAGCTTGGTAAGAATAAATATTTTATATTTTTAAAAAAGGTAATATCTTTGTATATATGTATTTAAAAAATTTTTTATAATAAGGGATCGAGATTTCGAATCTTCATTTTGGAATTCAAAAAAATAAAATTAAAAATATTTTTAAAATATAAATCGTTATGATATAGATGGTAGGAAAGATGTTGTGATAGGTAAGTTATATTCTATTATTATCCAATTTATTATTAACCATATACGCCAAGAATTTAGTAGAATGTTCAAATATTATAATAAATGCAATGTGTTAAATCAATATAATTTAGGATCCCCAAATAATAAC
The DNA here is from genome assembly GCF_954871325.1 of Gordionus sp. m RMFG-2023. Taxonomy (NCBI): domain Eukaryota; kingdom Metazoa; phylum Nematomorpha; class Gordioida; order Chordodea; family Parachordodidae; genus Gordionus; species Gordionus sp. m RMFG-2023. Next base: position 9,113,859 of record NC_088775.1, on the reverse strand, counting down.
ACTGTATCCATATCTATAGGTAAATAGATTTTTAATTCATTATCAATTTTTCTTAGTATATACCCACTCTGCCAGATCAAATAACAAATACCCTCAATTTCTCTCACGATACATTATATTTAAAAAAATATATATAGGAGGCAGTAATATTTTTAAAAAATTAACTTTTAGGCAGGGAAGAACCAAAATAAGGTTCAGGAATTCAGAATTGTTTGGTTGCACATTTTAAAACCACAAGCCAAGCTGGAACCGATTTATGAACAAACTCTCTAACCCGGGGTAATATGGACTCGGGGCGTGTTCAGACTCATTTAGGGAAAATATTCCAATTAGATTCTTATTATCAAAATTTCCGCTAATTATAGTTTAAAATTTCTGAAACCTATTTGGGTTCACATCCCTTCTTAGTAAATTATAGTACAATCTTTTTATATAAACAAAACTTAAAAACAATTATTTTCTCCTTAAGCCATATCAGAATTATCCATAAAATTAAAAAGCAAACGACCACCACATAAATTTATGAATTTAAATATTTTTTACAAGTTTCGATAATTTATATCATCATTTGCTTGAAGGATCGACTCAAACCCAAATTGAATATCATTCATAGCTATATAATTCCAGAATTTTCAGGAATAAGGGGAGGGAGGGGGTGGATGGGTAGGTTGTAATGTTGTTCGTTAAATAGTTTAACTTTTATCAATTCCAAAATAAATTAGTTATATATTTTTTTAAAATTGGTTTTAATCTCTATGTTGAGCCTCAACTCATATGTTTTAAGTAATTTTTTAAGGCTAAAATTTTGGTTAAGTAATCTACTATAGTTTCAGGTAATTTAACAACATTAATTGAGTGGTTTTTTCTTCATAAACTATATTGGATAATTCAAAGCCTCCTTTTTGAGGATCCTTTGCCATATTACAAAGGGATTTTTTTCCAAATAGTTTATATTTAGGAAAACTGGTCAATGGTGGAAATTTTTGCTTCCTTCTCCATATCGTTAAGCCTATGTAATAAAATGTAATTTTCTCTTTTAGCCAGCGAGTTCCAAACAGGGATGATAAGTTTATATATATAATATTATATAAGATAGTTTCTAATCAATTTCATTTATTTATTTTAGTCTATGGAAATATCACAATTACAGCCTATAAACGTACATACAATATATTTATAAGGATTTAACAGATTATCGTGATTTTAACAAATTATTTGAACAAATAAATTTTAACAGATAAACGATTTAGTGTAGATTATAGAAATGGTACGCAAATAACATATATAATTTTGTTTAAATTATATTCGACGATATACAACGAATCAATAAGGAAATTAAATTAACCCCCAGTTGTAGGGCGAAAATATTAAAGTGCTGGCTTGAATGTGATCCCATCTCCATCTTAAAACTGTCATATCTCACTCAAATTTCTAAAGCAGAGATTCGGGTCGGATTTTAATTTTTTAAAATATCCGAGCCGGGCATAAAAATTTTTTAAAAAAATACCCAGGCCAGGTTGTGTATTTTAAACCCGAATATTTTAAATCGACATTTTGCATAAAAATTAAAAATAAATGTAATACATTTTTGTTAATCTTATATTAATTCGTATCAAATGTTGCAAGATAATAAAATCAAATACAATTTTTTGAGAATAATTTTAAAGTTGAAAAATAAAGCCAAATTGTCTATAATTTTTATAACATGCAATTATCAAATTAATTAGATATTATACTATAAACTTAATAAAAATGTATATTTAATAATTGGCGTCAGGGTCAGAAAGGGGGGGGGGGAGAGAAAATTAATTTTTTAAAATAAGGACCCTTTAAGAAATCCTAAATCGTCAGTCAACTATATATGTTTTGGCAATCGTTGAATTAAAAATTTACATAATTTTGCAGAAATATAATCTTAAAAATCTCAAAAGGTGTTAGCTATATCCCAATATTCCACTCTAGGGTTCCCGAAGCAGCAAGTAGTGCAGTTAAACCACACGTTTTGAGCCAATTTTTAAAAACGGCTAATTCAATATTTGCGCCACAAAAATATTGCTCTAGATTTCGCTAATAAATGTCCAAACCTTTATGCTATCTAAGAGCAAGATCTTCAAGCCGTTTTTAAAAATCACCTTAAATCTAGCCGAGTAGCAAAACACCTGCAAGTCAAAAAAATAAAACTTTATAAGCAATATTTATAATAGGTAATAAGTTTAAGTATTAAAAATTTTAAATGATAAATTTTAAAGTTTGTTAAGTATATTTATGACGTCGTTTTACTCACTTTCATCAGATTGGTGTTCCATTCTATATTGGTTTTCTTTGGTTATATGGAATTTGATATCATAGATTATTTTTCATTGACGGCGGATTGAAACTGGATAATTCAGTGCCTCTAGGGAAAGTGTTGCAGGGGGGGGGGAGTAGGAAAAGTTTACCTTTACATTATGAGGGTTTAAAATATATTTTAAAGTGTAAGGGTTGAATTTTTGATGGAATTTGATATCATAGATTATTTTGACGGTGAATTCAAACTGGATAATTAAAGCTGTAAACAGTGCCTCTATGAAAAGTGTTGGAGGGAGGGGGGGGGGGTAGGAAAAGTTTACCTTTACACTAAGAGGGATGTTTAAAAACTATTTTAAAGTGTAAGGGTTGAATTTTTGTTGGATTCAAATTATTTTTTTCTTGCGATTACTGACTGTAAATTGGACCTGAACTGAGTATCTGTTTAATTTCGCCAGAAAATTTATGTTTATCAGAGATTCTATGGCATATAAGTACCATTTTTAATCAATAAATTTTGAACATAAAAAGACAGGAGTTGTGAAAAATAATGTTTAAAAAATAATATTTATTTTTCAAAATATATATATAATGCAATTACATAACATGTGTGCCATTAATTTTACCTAAAAATAATTCAAAATATAGGAACAATAACTGATTACTAGGGAACAAATTACAAATATGCTTTAATCCTGGGATTCGTAATCATTAATTTTATGTCAATTATAATTAAAAAAGCTTTAATTTTATATTGCTTAATTTTGGGATTCATTATATTCCTTATTTTTATATTGCTTGATCTTGGAATTTATTCATATATTCCTTTTATATATTGCTTACTATTGTGATTTATATCTAATATTATATTGCTTAATTTTTGGACCCATATATTCCATTATCTTTCCTAAATTTTAATTGTATATAGCTTAATTATTGGATTTCATATATTCATCAATCGTAGGTCATTTTAGAAATTTTTTCTTTATAACTATCACTTAATTATATGATTCACATTCAGTAAATCTTTATTTTTCATTTAAATGGAATTGATTATTTTATCAATAAATACATATAAATTATCGTGAAAGAATTGTGTAATTTAATAGTAGTGCTGTAAACATTTTTAAAAAAATCGAACGCGTTCGCGTTCAACGTTCATTGACAAAAATCGAACGCGTTCACGTTCACGTTCAAATTCAAAAAAAGGAACGCGTTCAAGTTCATGAACGCGTTCATACGTTCAAAATTTTATGATAAATTTTTTTTTCAATTTAATTTAATATAAATAAATGCCTTATATTTTTCAACACAATATATTAGCCATGATAAAAAATAATAGTTTTATTTTAATAATATAATTATAAATACAATATAATAGAGCGATAAAAAAATTTTCTTATTAATTTTTAATAATAATTGCTTTTCAAAATTTTCATCTGATAGGCATGAACGCTTGTCAGTTAATACAGCGTTAGCTATACTAAAAACTCGCTCAACAGGGGCGGATGAAGGGATTGCGGTGTTTTACTTGATAAACAATTCTTTTAAAAGGGGGAATTTATTAAAAACATTTAATGTTTTATCCATTGTTTCAAAAAATTGAGCTATGTTATCATCCTCCAATCTGCCCTCTTCTTCCTCGTCAAATAAAAAGGATATCTCGGAATTGATTTTAAAACAGTGAAATATTTTTGATATTTGGGCCATGGTAATTCTAATTCATCTAATATTGAATTTTGATTTTCAGAATCTGATGATGAAATATTTATATCCATGCAAATGCTAATCTATTAAATTAAAATATAAAATATTCAAATTAATAAACTTTAATCTTATCTTCTCTAGCAGTAGCACTATGGTACGTTAATTGCAATATGAAAAAGGAAAAAGTAAAAACAGCTGATTAAAAAGTATAAGACTTTTTTGTTAAAAAATTGGATTAAATATTAATTTTTCAAATAAATAAAAATATAAGACTTTTTTGTTAAAAAATAATGCGGATTAATATTAATTTTTCAAATAAATAAAAATAAAAAGTGTTTTTAAAATTGAACGAACGTAAAATTGAACGCGTTCATCAAAGAAAAGGAACGCGTTCGCGTTCAAAGTTCGTCAAAACAAAAGGAACGCCGTTCATCACCTTTTTTCAAAAAAAATAACTTCGTTCACGAACGCGTTCATTTTGAACGCGTTTGTTTACAACACTACTTAATAGCAATCTTGAAATTAAGTTGTGAACCAGAATAAGGGTTCAGGAATTTTAATTATTTAGCAAGAATTTTGATAATAGGAACTTAATCGAAACCAATTTTCTGAAAGAGGGCTGATCCCGCTAAGTGTCTAAATTACCTTGGGTTGATGGTTTACACATTTATCGGTCTGTTTGGTCTGTGGTCTCAAAATTTTTAAATTTCTGAACCCTAATTTAGGTTCATTTAAACATTAAAAATAAAGGGGGGGGGGGGTATTAGAGCCCTTTAAATTCAATTTTTTTCGACCTAAGCTAGGCCGCTCGAAATTTTCATTTAAAAAAATATAAATTGAAAGCATTTACATGAAGATAAAAATCACTAATTGTAGTACTTATTGCAAGTAAATTCTAATTATTTGATAAAAAAGAGCTTTTGCAAGTTATTCATATCGATATGAAAAAAATTTACTAGGTTCCTGGCATTTTTTACATAAATTTACAATTTTAGGAAAATATATTCTATAATACATATTGCCAATCGGCAAAATCTGAAGATAAAAAATGAGAAATATTTAAAATTAAATTCATCTTTTTAAGCTTGATTTTTCAAACTCTGGAAATAAATAACCATAAATAGATCAGATATCAAATTTTGAGAAAAGTTACATCATGTAAAATTTAATACATGGGGGTGGGGGGTGTTAAACTTATGAGATGCATGAGAAACCACTTTTATTTATCCATTCAGTGAAAAGACCAAAGGATGACGGTAAAAAACGTCTTGAAGGAACTTTGGAATTATATTTTTATATAGTGACTAGAAGGATTATCTTACTGATATTCTGCTGAATGTGGATAATTATAAGTGATTGGCAATCCACAATAACCACTTTTCCTAAGTTTGACTTGGAATAGAAGGCATCATAGGCATGGATATTAAAGGTCAGTTGTTTTGTAGATAATTGAAAGCCAATTATGATAGCCTTCATATTTAGCTGGATTGGGATTTTAAAATGGAATGAGACAAAATAAAATGCTAACACATTTTAAAAAACACTCTTTATTTGTAAATATACCAACTTATCAATCTTTATTTGCAAATTATTTGATGTCTATTTTATTTAACAGGTATCTTTCTTTTTGAAACTCCAGGCAATTCATGTTCAAGCTCTGACCATTAATTTGGCTTATAACAAATTAAATTACATCAAAGAACAATTTTTTTTAATGATGTGTACATTAAGTTAAACTAACTCCAAATCAGAATTTGAATAAGAAATTGAAAATACAGAATTTTATCCCTAATTTTTAAAAAATTATCCATTTTCTTGATGAGATAATATGAAAGCATTTATAATTACTTTCATTAATATACTTGTCATGCTATTTCTATCCTACAGCCCTTTCATTATTAGATCCATTATTTTGATATTAGTCAAGTTTTTTTTATCACCTTATTATCAAAATAGCCACTTACAGTTAAGATGTTAAAATATGCTTAGGCTAGCTTTGAATAAAATGATTTTAATTGGGACATGTTTTAATAGAAAATTTCAATGTCCAGATATTATTTTAAAAATCTATTATAGGAATAAATGATAACCAAATAGGTAAAAACCTTTACAAGATTTGTCTATTTGATTAAATATTTGTATTTTTTTGAGTTCCTTTATTTTATTTGTTAACCTGTTGATTTTTATTTGAACATTTCATTGATTCTATAATAACAAATATACTGCCTATTTTTTTAGCAGCATTATGCTGTATGTGGCAAATTCAGACTTCTGGAAGTATTCTTTATGCATTAAGAAATAATATTAATTACTCAGAACATGGATAATATTTTAACCAGTTTAGAAAAATAGTAGTAACAAGAAATTTTTGGCTAATTTTAGACTTTAGCATGGCTAGGTCCAAGTTATGTTTCAATTCCCTAAAGTAAAATTACAGAATAATTTTTTTTTATTCCGTGATCCATGATATATAGTGCATATGCCCTCTGGCATTGAATAAACAACAGAGCTACGCTAGGTATTCCTCATTTCCATCTAAATGGAACATAAGTTAATTTGGGAGAAAGTTTTAAAAAAATAGGAGCCCTCTACACATTTGTGGGCAAGCCGTACGTATTTGTACGTGCAACATTTTGAAAAAGGTTACAGACATTCATAGGCTTTAAGAAAAAGAGCGGGGCAAAAAAAGAGCCTATGCCCAAGAAATGCAGTATAAGTTAATTACTTTAAAGGTGAGTTGAGGCTGATTTTAAATTTAATTTTTTTATAATTAAAGCTGTAAAATTCATGCTAAAAAAAAATTTGAGCATACCAATTTCATTTTAGTTTGTCCTTATGTCCTGAAAAGGTTTGGAAAATACTAGTTCATTATAAAAATAAGCCTAGATTTTTTATTTAAAATATTTGTCTTTGATTTTGAAAAGCTTCTTTATGAAATTTTTGCAGTTATTTATGATAAATTGTTTCATGTTTAAATTTAATTCCATATAATCTTTTATGATTTTATACCATAAGGATTTATATTTTGTGTAATTTTTTTTAATTAATAAAGAAAATAAATTTTTTTAAAAATATTTCTGTGTTTATCATATTTTAAGTCACGTATTTAAACAGATTATTAATCTATTATTATATTTATGCAAACATTATAACAATTAATAATATATATTATATTTGCAATATTCACATATAAATTTGGATTTAAAAATAATATGTACAATATATAGATAAAAATTACAAAATGATGAAGCATGATATTATCTATTCATAACCTTCTTGTTTTTCTTTGATTGCTTCCTAAAATATTACTTATTTAAATTTTTCATTGAATTATTACTTTAAATCTTTCTTCCATTAGTGATAATTCACTTACTAAATCTGTAATTGCATTAGTAAAAGCATCATAAGGGGTATAATTTGAGGTTGTTTGAATTCTTAATATTACCTTGTGATCTAGAGGATGGGGGCATTTGTAACCGGCAAATATAACTTGAGGGTCTTTAAGAAGCTGCCTTTTAAATAAACAAAGCAATTATAAATAATATTAATTGAAATAATTATTACATTCTCAATATATTTCCTAAGGTGTGATCTTCTTTATTGATAGTAAAAATAGCGGCATTTGGAACTTTTGTATCTTTGTAGAATATTATTCTTTAAATAAATATAATAAACTTTATTTCAACTTAATATTACTTTTTTTCCCCTTCAAAAAGTAAAAAAGATTCAAATGTTGGTGGTGCGTTCATTTAAAAAATATATGGATTGATTATTGATAAATCGCAATATGATACGAGATATTTTCAGAAAATACTATACCTTGACCAATATAAAAATAGCTCATTCAGTGGTTAATAACAATGAATTTTGAAAATATCAAGTTTATTTATAAATATTTTTTTTAGTGTTTATTCAAATAATTTAGAAATTATTTGCTTTAAATATTATAAATTAAGTTATAAAGTATAAAAAATTATTCATATAAATAATAGTTTTTAATTGTTAAAAAAATTAATATCTACTGAAAAGAAAACTATAGAATAATTTTTTAATATATCTTCCAGAAGCATAATAAAATCAATAATAAAATAAAAACACAATAAATAATATGTTATAGCATATCTGAGTTTGTGATCAGGACCGCAAGACTTTTGACCTTGAACTATAATGAATTAGGTAGTATTTAAAAATTTCTAATTAACTTAAACTTTCACATTTTTACCACCCCAGGACCACTAGCTTACCCTCTCTCCCATTTACAATGGGCTCGCTCTATTATATAATTTATTTTATGGAGCTGATTGAAATAGTTTTAATTAATACACTATTATAATAGTATATTGTCTCTAAAATTGTGGAATACATATAGATATTTGCAATTTATATATAAATGTAATGTTTGATTTACTTTGGGTGGGGCTTAACCTTTTAAAGGATCAAATTAATATCTTTTACAAAAATGAATTATGAAGCAAGATAATAGTTCTTTAAATATATAAGGCCTTCACATTTATTTTTTCAATGAGTAATTTTTTTCTATAATCTTGAATACTTTATAAATTCCCAAAGAAAATTTATGGATAATGTAAAATAACAGTAAAACTATAATAAATAATATATAGCATTAATTTATCGTAAACAACGGTAATTTTATATAACAAATACAACAATAATTTTACAATTATAGTTGAACCTTTTAAATGCGAATAGGTTAAATGCTATATTCTTAAATGCATAAAAATGCACCATTTTGAATATATTTCATTAAAACTGTTAAATGTTATAGTATAAATGCAAAAAGGTTATTTTATCAGTTATATATAAAGGTGTTGAAGTGCCTTTTATATATAAGGTAAAATAATATAGGTTAACTGCGAATAAATATATTTTTAATCACACTTCTTAATTATTAATATTGTTAAACATGTGAGAGACATCAAAAGTCCGATTATTTATTAATTAAAATTAAAATAGAAATGATAATAATGTATATAAAAGTATTTCAAAATTGAAAATATGTATGTGATGTTAAATCATAAATAAATTTATTTGCCCCACAAATGTAAAATAACGGATAAATATCTAATATTACTTCGCATTTACAAGGTTTCAATTGTATATAACCACTACAATTATATAATACTGTTTAAAAATTATATATTTATTTATAATTTTCTAAATTATCCTTCAACAATAATTTAAAAAAAAATTAAAGTAGTTTAGACACCCACATTTATCATTAAGAACATGTTTTGCATTACTAAACAAGAACTCCACTAGGAGAGCTTTCAGTCAATGGCAAAGGAGCATTCTATTCTATATAGACTTTTTTTGAAGATTTACATAAATATAAAAAATTACATGATTCATCATTTGAATTAAAAAAAATTTATTAAGTGAATTAGCATTTTGCTATATATTTTTCCCTGCGGAATTTGAAACTTTATATGGTTGAAGTGTTTAAATTTACATTATCATGTTCTTCCTTCTGCTATTTTAATAATTGCAATTCCTTCTAGACCTGCCTCTTTAACTTGATTAGTTATAAGATAACATAATTATTGTTATGTTTCTATTGTTTTCAATATGATTGTTAACCTTATATTCGTTATAATTTAACTTATTCTATAAATATTTAGGATTATTTTTATGTGAATAGTATAATATAATTATAAAAATAAAAAAAGTCATTTATCACTAGATATGGGAACCTAATTCTCAGTGATTAGATTCAGTAAAGATGAATCATAGAAGAGTAACAAATGTCATAATTTTTTTTGAAACTTTTTTGAATTTCTTTGAAGAGATTGGGTAAGAATATAAATTGTAAACATGTTAAATCAATATTTCAGTGGTGGTGAATCATAGAAGAGTGGTAATTGTCATGATCGTTATTTTTTAACTTTTTTAAATTATTTTGAAGAAAATGGGTAATATATTTTGTAAATATCTTAAATTAACATTTTAGTGAAGATGAATCATAGGAATAACTGCAAATCTTTCGATATGATGATATTATTTATATAATTAATTGATTTTTAGAAATGGTTAATAAATATGCCATTTAAGTGAAGAAAATTGTTACTTATACTAAAAAAAAATTTTTTTCAAAATGTATTTGTTAAACTAATTGTGATTAAATATATATATCAAAAATTTAATAGTATTTTAATTAATATATCGTTTTAAAAACAATCGGATAAGAAAGAAAAGATACAATAGGGAAAATTTCTGTTATAAATCGGATGAGATAATATAATTTATTGACCGAAATTTTGGTGTATTTTTTTTCTCCTTTGCGAATAATTTTATTTAAAAAACGATTTCAACTTAGAAATAAAATACAAGGTTAACGATATCAAGATTAAATATATTTTAAAAAACAAATAAGAGTATATTGAAAATTATCTAAAAAAAAATATATAGATAAATTTTATATTAAAAACATTCAAAAGAACTTTAAAAGAGAGGTACATATCACCCTAGAGAGGAGTAAAAGTTTAGAAAATTTAGAAACCTTCGAATGCCTTAATCTGCCTCTATTCTTATTTATGACAAATATAAATTTATTTTAATTTATCTTAAAATTATTTTATATTTCCACTTCTTTAACAATAGTTATCAATTAATGACTATTATTGTTATCATATATAAACATATGTTTAGATGAGTTTTGGTGGAAGAGACATTGTTTAAGTATTAGGAGGCAAAATTTAATGTCAGCCAAATTTTTAATCTATAAAATAATTTAGATTATTAAAAAAAAATTATTATATGAAATATAACATTTTATTAAAATTTGTTTAAAAGCAAAATTTAATGTCAGCCAAATTTTTAATCTATAAAATTATTTAGATTATTAAAAAAAAATTATTAAATATTATATGAAATATAACATTTTATTAAAATTTAAAATATAATAAACCTTTAAAATCAATCAGAAAACCCCTAAAATGAAGAGCTCTCGAAAAGCGATTTAAGTGATTCCATCATCTTTCCCTGATACACTATGTCATTAAAAAGAGTTAAATTAATATTTTTTTAAAAAATGTAACCCCATAGCTTTTAAAAAGCGGGCCTAAAATTCTTTTATAAAAAATCATTTGGGGGATAGGAAGGCCCAACGGCATTTTCCCTTTTGAATGAATCATATAATTTATTATTGTAATTGTTACGAATAATAAAATTTAATTTTTATTCGATTCGCATAATAACGAATGACCAATTATTCAATTCGTTCATAAGAAACGTTTTTGAAAAAGCTTAGCCTAAGGTATCAAGCGTAACGGATTACATAAATCAAGAAATAGAAGAATGTCGCAACTTTAATCAAGATTTATAGATATTTTTTTAATATTACGCATAGATTTCCAGAGCTATTAACTTTTAGAATACCTACGCTTTAATTTTATAATATATATATAATAATATAGTACTATATATATTATATTCATAAATAATATATAAATTAAAGGATAGTGTTTGTTGATTAATTTAATACATTTAGAATTTCATTATATATATATTTTTTAAAATAAATATCAAAGACTGACTAGAGATCAAACTTTAGGGCCTACCTTCCCCGAATTTGATTATTTCTCTTCTTCTCCCATTTTCAAGCTTTTATATGTTTTTGCAAAGGATATTGAATTTATGAGCAACGAATAATGATATTTTAACTGTTTAATTAACAAAAATGTTTATATATATTTTTTTAAAATTGGCCAGGTCTGATTTTTGCAAAGGAATTTATTTATAGGCCCGACCCATGTATGTAAATTTTAATATTTTTAAACCCGGTCAAGGTTTTTAAAAATTATATTATTTTGCCGGGAGACCAGATATTTTGAGCCGGAGTTTCTGCAAAATAATCTTATCTAATTTAAACCTTTTGATTTAATATAAGATATCGGCTAATAAAATAAATTTTATTTTGCAATGATTTAACATAAAAAAAGATATCAACAAAAATAAAGATTTTTTTTAAAAAAAAATTCTTATGATTTTACTATGGGAAGATTCTTTTATGCATAAAAATCATAAAAGATTTTGGAATTTTGGGCAAAATTTGATCAAAAATCATGCTTAAAAATTTTCAATTATATAAAAAAAATCTTCATTTTTTTTTGATTTGAAGAGTTTGAGATACTGATAACATAAATGACGTTTATTCTTTTATTTACAGTTTGAGTGGAACATAAAATTTATATATAACATGATATCATTTTTATAATTTTATGTTTGTGAAAAATCCGAAAAACTCTCTCCCATGTCCGAATAGTCAGAGTTCTTTTTCTTCTTGTATGGACTTACAAAACCCTTTTTAGGTGGTTCTGTATCTTGATTAAAACTGTTGTTCAACGCTAGATCAGAATTATTTGCTTCATCATTTTTAATTTTTGATGGTTCATTCGCATTATTGTTGGGGACGTAATTGTTAGATTCATAATTAAACTGAGGGCTGTAGTCGAAAAATTTCCACCAATAAGATTCAGCTACTAAGCTAGTACTTTGGTATTGCTTGAATATAATTATTGCTATTATAACCATGATTATAATAAAAATGATCATTAATGATATCCAAATTATGGGCTTTTTCAAAATAGATATGGTTTCCTTAGATTTTGAACCCTTATTGAGATTATTATTATATGTTGTATAGATTTTATTGTATACATTAGTTTCTTGAGTGGTATAGTTATATAATGGACTTATATAAGGAATGGTAGATAACATACCCGAATTTATTTCTAATTCTTTCTCGGTACAATGAAATGACGTGTTTTGGAAGCTTTCTAAAAATATATTAAATGTCAGATTTGCTCCATTGATTGCGCATGTCAGTTCGCATTCTTCGTATCTCGTGTAGGTTTCATAATAATATTCTAAGGTGACTCCGGCTTTTTCATAATTTACGTAAGTATTTAGGACAGATTCGGTTAGCGTTTCCTTAAAAGTGGTAACAATTTCACTAATTTGTTTTATCAATTCATCCCTGCACACAAACTCGTTTTCTTTTAAATTAAGATTCTTAAAACGTTGAGAGGTGATCGGAGGCAAATCTTTCATTTCGTTGTAATTAACGGTCAGAAATAGAAGGGATGGCGGAAAATTTAATTCCATGATACTCACAATTCGATTATTATTTAAAAAAAGCCTTGTTAAACTATTTAAATTGGCAAATAAAATTTTGTCTAATACCTTGATAAAATTGTACGATAAATCGAGATGTATTAGCTGGATGTTATTTTCAAATGCACAATCTTCCACAAAAGTTATGTGATTATTTTTCAAATTAAGAATTCTCAATTTTTTATTATGTAATAGATTGTAACAAAATATCTTCTTCAAATGATTGTCCTGTAAATCAAGGACTTCCAAATTATGTGCGCAATTGAATACACCTTTAGATATATTGCTAATTTTGTCTTGTTTGAATAAAATTTCTTTATATCCGCAAACGTAGAAGGCCGTAAATCTATCAAGAACATATACAGATACATCTTGAACATGTAATTGGGTGTGGTTATAGGTTATGTTGAAGTTAGTGGACATAAAATGTATAAGAATCGAGTAGAGAACGTTAGTACAATAAACAACGTAGCCAAGTTCGAAATGGCAGTTTCCGTTCTTCATAGTACATGGCATCATATCTTTTTGTGCAATAAGTAATTCATTCTTCATAGATTCGGGATACTTGCAACAAACTTGGTTGGATTGGAAGATGTTATAATATTTAATCTGGGTATTATTATTCGAAGAACTTATAAACTCTTTATACCAATTAATATAATCCTGGCCATTACAATCACATATGAATTCATTATTTATGATGAACAATTCTAATATTACCGCGTTGTAATTGTATCGCATTGAAAAACTTTTCATTTTATTATTTTCGAGCCTTATGATCCTAATGTTTTTCAGGTATCCTATCTCAGCAAATTGGAGAATATTTCCAGTTAATATTAAAGATTCAATAGTATAGGCTACCGATTTGGGAAAAATATTTGTATTAAATGTGTAAATCTTGTTTTTCCTCAAGTCTAAAGTTTTGAGACGTTTAAACGGTTGTAACATATATTCAGCGATAGATAGGTCAGAGATTGTATTGTATCCTAGATCTAAATAATCAACATAATTTGTGAATTGAAAAGTAGAAATGTCTAGGGTACTTATATTGTTAGATTTTAGAATCAAGATCCTTAAATAGGTCATGTTATAAAACGCGTATAAATCCAAGGATTCTATAATATTTTGTGATAGGTCCAATATTATAATGAATGAACCATTGAATGTACCCCGTTTTATTCTCTTTAAGGTTCCCCTAGTTATTTTTAAATAGTTTAATCGACTGGCTAAATAAATTTCTTGGCTAGAAATCCCTGTAAATGTATGATTGTTAATAATCATTGATTTTAAAGTAGAATTAGCGTAAACGCTAGATAAATTAACTCGTTTGTTGCAAATAATAGACATCACAGAAAATTCCCCATTGCATGTACTTTCATACATTTCAAACTCCATAATGCTATTACAAATCTTTTGAAATATCGTGTCAGTATTGTTAGCGCAATGTGAAACGTTTTTTAAAATCAAGCGTTTAATCGCCATCGAATCATCAATAGAAGATACATTTGTAGTATCGATCCATGTCTGCACTTGAACCATGTTTCCATTTTGACATGTTAAATTCCCTTTTTGGAAATTACAGATTTCTGATATTCCAATAACTAGCTGGTAGAATAAAAAGACCGCCTGAAAATATTTGCACGGGCTGAGTGGCTTAGTGGTACATATCTGATTTAACATTCATCTATAAGTCAATAGGAGATAGACCTTTAAATATGAAATTGGTATTTAAAAAAAAATTATTGAAATAATAAAAATAATATTTAAATCATTAGTAAAAAAGAATTTATAATTTAATTTATTTTTTAGATCATTATTTTTTCTAATATGGTTGTCATTTAGGCGTCATTATCATTATCACAGTAATTATTGCTGTATTTTCATATTTAATGATTTCGATAATTTAACATTAAAAATTTATTTTATCATTTTTTTAAATTTATATATTTTTTTAAACCAAATTTAATTTATTTATCTATTATTTAAAACTCATGTCCTATTTGTTAATACGCTATTCCAAGTACAGTACAATATTATATTTCGCCAATAAGCAGAAGTAGAAAATAATTATTAAATAAACAAGGTATCATGATAAATGATATTATTTCTGTTAGTTTACATATCATGTTTAATAATCCATTATGAACAACAATGTTCCTTCTATATGAATAAGGTCACGTGTAAAGATGGAGACGCATTCGTTTACACTTTAGAGAAAATAAAGGATGATGATGTGTCTATTGAGAACGTGGACTTGTATACACCCGATAATATGCTTACTGAATATGTATTTGGTAGACATTGTCAAACAATTGGTTACATAAGTATAAATAACATGTCGTTACTTTCATTATCATTCAAATTTATCATGTGTTGGCCGGGTTGGGTGACATACTTGGAAGCAATAAATATAGTTGATTGTGATATAGGAGAAATGTTGCCATCAGAACTTCCCTTTTTCAAATATTTGCAGGACTTTACTATTACACGTGGGAAATTTTTGCAAGTTAAAACCAATCACTTTAAGAATTCTTATACTATGGGTTTGCATTTGACTTACACAGCTTTGTCGGCAATAGAAAAAACTTCATTTGCCAATATGAAAAACTTAAATGAGGTCAATATATCCCATAATAATATAAATGAATTGCCAATGGATTTATTTCAAGGGACATTTTATATTACTGTCCTAGATATTAGCTATAATAAACTGATCACCATACCTAAGGAATTATTTAAAGGTTTCAAAATTTTGAAAGAACTGTACCTTCAGAAAAATTCCCTCAAGGAGATTTCTTTTCAAAGACCCGAAAAATTATTCCCAATTATAAGTGTATTAAATGTGTATGGAAATGCATTAACTACCATTGAGATGGTTAAGATTGAAATTTATAATTTAGTATTAGACAACAATCAAATAAGAAACCTTTCGGATTCTGCAATATATTATCCCTCTTTATCAATGTTTTCCATTTTGAATAATCCACTGGTCTGCGATTGTCACAGCCTGATATACCTAATAAAGTATAGAGATTGGGCCTTAAGCTCAAGACCGTATAAGTTGTTCAACGTTAAAAAATACGAACAGGCCAAATGTTTGTTAGACACTGGTTACAAATTCTTGAAAGAAATTATCTTAGAAAATCTATGCCCAATTCAAAATAACTGTTTCTACCAACAAAAAGCCCTGATTTGTGAAAATACATCTTTAGCGGATGTTCAAAAATACTTTAAATTGCAACCAAAAGACATTATTACCATGATGCTCATTAATGTTAGCGTTATCACTTTAAATGGATCCGATGTTTTTTGCAAAGTTGAAAGTCTATCAATAAATCAATCCAAAATCAGTACAATACCTTCCAATTTTTTTGGTTGTTTTAAAAATATATCAGACCTTTCTCTATCTCTCAATCATATTTCAGAAATCAAAGAAGGGGCCTTTTCAGTTATCGATCATTTAATCCATCTAAATATCGATAGAAACGAAATAAAAGAAATAACGCAAAATTATTTTGGAAAAAATTACGATGTAAAATTTATTAATATCTCTAAAAACAGTTTAACAAACATACACAATCAATCATTTATCAACCTAAATAAATTAATAGTACTTGATCTTTCAAACAACATGCTAAAAAGTTTAGCGATTAGGTATCCATCCTCAATCAAGGTGTTATACTTGCATAATAATCTGTTATTAACGTTGCCCGCCATTTTATCGAAAATTATTTATGTGACCTTTTTTAATAATTTACTGGATTGCAATTCCTTAGCACCCTTTATAAAAAGCTCCTACATTCAGAATCAATCCATTTTGACTAACATAACTAATTTGGTGACTGACTATCATATTTTAGAGGTAGCTCAAACCAGTTGTCAAATAAATTGTCCAAATCTTAACGAAAGTAAGGTACTTTACGTCAAGTCGTTGAAAAATCTCGAGATGGTAAATGATAGTTGTAAATTTTTGCCATCACTCCCGACTAACCGAGATGTTTATATAATAAATTATACCCAAATAAATAATAATACACGTGGTGGTTTTACTGTTATAAATTTATTTAAATGGAACGGCAATGGCAGTCGAGAATTGTACAGAAAAGTCGTCAATGACTCATATGACACTAACATTAAGAAAAAGGACAAGCATGTTGATAGCAATATAATAGTGCTAATCATCAGTATAATCGTATCGCTAGGTATATTTTTATTCACAGTTTTGTTGTTTTACAAATACCGAGAAAAGTCCAGATTGGCTAAAAGGTTAAAAGAGGATTATTTAAACTATAATACCTTGTACGAGTACGGCCCTGAACAATATAATTACAATGATGCCCAGGACACTCAAATGAGTTATGATAATGAAGATAATTTTAAATATTCAGATAAAGATTTAAAATATCATAGCCCTTCACATAAAATAGAAAAGCGAAGTTCTAGTATATCTTTGTCAGATGAAAACGAAGACTCTTACAATAGAAATAGACTTTCGGAAATAGATCCAAACACAAATGGCATCGATAGCGTGAGTCCATCCTATGATTCATATAATTACGATGATTTAGCCACCTCAGGTTATGATATGCAAATGCTAAGGAAGGATGGCTCAGAACTGGATGAGAATGAGGTTCGAAAGCCCTCGAAATCATTTGCTAATTACGTTATCGACGACAAATCATCCGATTCCAAAGTCAATCATTTCGCGCTTTACAAAGACAAAATGGGCGAGATATTTCCTAAGGAATTGAAACATTGGAGCATTCGAGATATTAACGAGGTAGAACTCAAGTCGGATAATGAGGATTTTGGGTCCGGGTCAGGGGGTTTAAGCCATTAAATATAATTAACGACGTTTTATTATTGAATCTTTGAAAGGTGTCAAAGGGTAGTATTATAATAAATTTAAGTTTGATGACATATAAATTTTTATTTAAGGCCATCATTTAAAGAATTGTTTATACGTCTTGGTTCTTACGATGTATATAAATATAATTTTAAAATAAATGCTGCTAATATATACGAGAAACGGAAATCAAGTATCAAGAAAGGTTTTCAGAACCCTAAATAAAAATGTGAGGATTGGTTAAAGATCTTTTTTTTAAAAAAAAAGGATATGAATGATTAGTTATATAATTCAATCATTAATGTTCTGTTATTATAACACCCTAAACTTAAAAGGTTCAAATCTATTTATATTTTAAAATTTCTTAAAATATTGTCTAACTATTTATGTATGGAACAGTTTTCTAAAGAAATAATAGATTTAAAAAAAAACAATATTTACTTTAATCATTTGCACCATAATTAAAGAAATTTATTTTTAAAAAAAATTTTAAATCTTAAAAAAAAAAATAATTTGGTGAAAATAAAATCTGAGAAAATATGAATTTAAATTTCAGTATTTTTGATCCTGAATAAATAACAAAAAAATGATAAGATTTTCAGAATATTTTCGAAAATTAACCTTACATAAACCGGATTTTTCAAAATATATAAAATTTATGTTGAAAAGGGAGATAAATTTATTGGGGTAAAAAAATGAACCTAAAATGCCCGCTTTGTACTTATAATAGGTGATAGAGACTGAAAAAATTACTAAATTATCTTTACATCACATCAGATAAAGGTCACATTTAAGCAACTCTTGCTTATACAATAAATCGACCACGACTACTTATTAGCTATTTTAATACATATCGTTTATTTAATTTCAAAATTATCAAATCATATTTATTAATTTATAAATTCGAATGTTCCATTCTTTTTTTTTATAAAATATATAATATAATATTTAATACAATTTATTACATTTTAAAGTTAGATTTCCTCAATAAACTTCTTTGTAGGTTTACGGTTTCTTGATGAACAACGTAATGCATATTTGTACCTGCTTCATTCACTGGTACAACCATTTCTGTAACTTCCGAAGAAAATTCATAAGTTGGAATAACTAAACGATTTCTTAGCATCTGCATGTTTTCGCAATGTTTTTCGGAAGTTTCAACAATATAAGAAGATAGCCCTGTTCTTTTTTTGATCACTCCCTCTCTCCAACATTTGGTATTCTCATTGTTTAGCCACACAGATTGTGAATTTACAAATTCTCTCTCTTTCGAATGTAAATTATGATTATGACTTTGTCTATTATTTGCCTTTTCTTTTCATGGTCAACATTAGATTGATCCAATCCAAACTAGTTTTCAATTGTTTACCAAACATAGGAGATCTCCCTGTAGAGCTATGCTCCCCCGATCGATAGGTTGTTAAAACCTATATCATAGCTTCTTCAGGATCAGTAATAGACTCTCACGTCGCATAATACCGACCTTTCAAAAGCTAATCCATTAGTTTTTGGATGATAGAGTGCCGAACGTATATGAAGTATGTTATTTAAATCACAATACCTTCAGAAATCCCCAGATAAGAATTGTGGTCCATTGTCTGACACAAATTTCTTGGGCATTCCAAACCTAGCAAACCATTTTTTTAATCGCTTAATCATAGCATCAGCAGAGTATCCTGCATTAGATCAACTTCTAACCATTTGAAGTAGGAATCGACACCAATCAGCCAATATCACGAATCTACTGGTCCAGAAAAATCAATATAAATTCGCTCCCAAGATTCCTTACCAATATAGTTCATAGAAGTACTTCTTGAATACTAGGTCTATTTTTCAGCATCCAGAACATATTTTGATAAAATTCTCTATATCAACATCACATCTGGGCCACCAACACAATCTAAAAATAGATTTTATTCCATTTTCCCCAGGATGTCCCCTATGAATCATTCCTAACACTGCATACTGCATTTCTTAATTTACTAGGAATAACCAATCTCCCATTCAATTCTATAATATCACGATCGACAGAACGCTCTTCCCGACGATTATAGAAACTAACAATTTCTTTATCTTTAAGATGATAAAAGTTTCGCCAACTTTGCTATATGTGAATTGCTATTCTTTTTAATATTACATCTTGTTTCGACTCACTTCGTAAAATATTTTCTGACAATTTCATATCATCCAAATCAATACTTCGAATATCCAAAGCATGTTTAGAATCTTGATTCTCTTCCGTTTATAATATCGGAATTATTGATAATGCGAAGGCGATTACATTTTTATTACCAGGTCTATATTCTATTGTAAAATCATAAGAAGCCATCTTCCCGGCTTATCGTATTAAACGATTTTTAGAAATTTTGGGTATATCGCGTTTCTCCCCAAATAATCGCTCTAATGGTTTATGATCAGTTCGAAGTAAAAATTTTCTACCATAATTGAAATTTTTCAATACCAAATAAATGTGCTCGAGTTTCTTTATCAATCGGAGCGTAGTGTTTCTCTGATTCTAATAAAGTACGTGACGCGAACGTAATAGGTTTTGTCTTCCGTCTGCTAATTGATATAACAACACAGCACAAAATCCTGAATCAAATGCGTCGCATTCCAATTATAGGCAACTGCGCATTATATGGAATTAACGTTTCCTCGGATGACAATAATTTCTTAACCTCATCGATGGAATTTTATTCGTCTTTCGTCCAGCGCCATGGTACTTTCACGCTCGTTAATCTATGTAATAGAGCCTCTTTACAATGTAGATTACGAATAAAACGTTCATGATAATTCACGAGTCCTAGAAAAGATCTGTTGTTGTATATTTTTAGGTTTTAGTGCATTTCGGATAGCCATCACCTTTTCTGGATTAAGATGTATATACCGAATTTAACAATAATCAGCCCTAAAAATGAAACCGATTTTTGTAAAAATCTCACTTTTGTCAATTTCGCCGTAAGACCTGCCGTCTGTAATCTGTCTAACACGATTCTCAAATTAATGCTCCTCATCATTTCGACCAGAAATAATTAGGTCATCTAAGTAGACACCAGCATTTGACAATCTTTTAGCAACTCATTCAAATATCTCTGGAATAAAGTATCACTTGCCAAATCAAAAGGCAATCGTCGGTAACGGAAAGGCCCATTATTAGTCACTATCGTTAGTAATTCCTGAGATTCTGATTCTACATCCATCTGTAAATAGGTATCTTTCAAATCTATCACGGTAAATTTATTACCACCTTGGATTTTCTCTAACAAATCGTCGTAAGTAGGAATAACATGATGGTCATACAATAAACACGGATTGAGTGTAACTTTTAAATCAGCTCAAAATCGATGTTCCCATTACTCTTGCGTACATTTATGGTTGGCGTTGACCACTGTACCCTAGTTATGGTCAATCAATCTTTCCGATAATTCCTCCAGCCACTAATCGGTCTAATTCCTTTTCAATTACTTTGCGAAGTGGAAATGGTACCCTACGGGCTGGAAACGATCTTGGTACAGCGGTATCCTTTAAATGTATTCGCACCTCAAAATCACGTATATGTACCATCTTATCATCAAAAATTTCTTGATGTTTAATAATCAAATCCCGAATTTTAGAACCTAGTGTTATACAACTTTTTTTTCAATAGTGTTGACCAAATTGGGTACTTGTTTAATCATAACCTGACGACGCATTACTAAATTGAATGCTATAATCCATAGTAATCCGAGGCACCCCAGTTGTATTCATTATTACCACTGGTAAGGTCCTTGTCTGTGATCCAATCCTAACATTGACTTAGGTTTCGCCCTTAATATCTAACAGATGATCACCATATGCAGTCAATGGACTGGTTGGCCTAATTTTTGGTCGTCCAATACTTGTCATTATATCAATTCCTATCAATGACGCTTGTGCACCAGTGTCAAATTCAATTCAACATCTCACTCATTTACCTCTGCAGTTAGTTTTGCTCGATTCTTTCAATTTTATTACTTGCAAAATGACTAATTTTTTTACATTTATACATGCCGCGTTTGAAGCTGGACATCTCACTTCTCAGTTATGTCGTGATCCTTTTTTTAAAAAAAGGTCGATCCTGGATTTCGATTCTCTTTTTTTCAAAAGATCGTGATTCGATCTTTTTAAAAGGATCGATTAACAAGCCTATATTAATTTAATTAAGGTTATATAATAATTTAAATAATAAAACAACTAATTAAGCTTCAACTGCTAATGCTATATTAATATTTAGTGAGTGATATTTGTCACAGTTTGTAGAATTTAAGATTGGGAAATTAGAATCATTGTCAAATAAAGAAAGGTTAATTAGACTGAAATGTCCATAGAACATAATGTTTCGGTAACAAATGTTGTAATTGAGAATTAAAGAGAATACAAATAAATAGTATAAATAAATTAACTACTAATACTTTATTAATTAATATAAATTGTAATTACATAATCATAACTAAAATTAAAATAATATTAAAAAAAATTAAAATTAAAAGATTAAAAATTATGTTCGCAAATTCATAAATATTATTTTTTAAATAAAATATCCTCACTTATATATACTTTTCTATACTATTCATTTACATCGTCTTTACTCAAATAATAAAATAATTCGTTTCGTTTTTCTGTTTCAGTCGATTTGAATATTACTTCTTTTTTCTCGATTTTATTTAATTTACATATTACAACAATATTGATATATCTTTAATACAGAATTTGATTGCAAGCTGACAGACAGAGTGAACATATAATTTATATGTAAATAATTAAAATAGTATTTATTTAATAAAAATACAGATAGTTTTATTAATTTTTAAATAATAAAATTAAATCTATATATCACTCAATAGATTTATAAAAGAAATCGTTCAGGGGGAAATTAAAAAAAATTTATTTTTAGTTCAAGGGGATATTAAAAAGCAATTAAAAAATTTTTTTTCTGCTTCAGAGGGCTATTCAAATTTTTCAGGGGGTTCGAGCCCCCCCCCCCTTCAGCGACGCCACTCTTTTGGATATTTTTTACCAAAACATTTTTTGATCTGATGCATATACCAAATTAAAGCAATAAAATATACTAATTAGGCATTACTTAATGGTGTGTTATAGGTTACAAAATAGAATTTTCAAAATCTTGGCTCATTTCACATTTAAAGAATTAAATATCTCCTTTTATTTACGATAAAAATTTATTTTGCTAGCGCAAAACTAATTGAGAAATTGATAAGTACTAATAGTTATATATTTTTTTTCTATGAACTACCTGCCTGCTAAGTGAGTTAGCTAATTTAAGTATAGATAAAATGTATAGATAATACTTATGGTTGGTTTTTTATCATGAGCGATAAAAATTTGTTGCCACTAATTTTTTGCTATGCTGTCTATTCAACAGAGTATGGCCCTTATTATCATTACCCAAAATATTGGAACTGAATTTAGAACTAGTGCTTCCAATTGTTCCATCAATTTCACGGAGATAGCAAATGAAATATTTTAGAGAAAAATAACTGAAGAGATATTCTATAGATAAAACGCAGAAAAAGGCAGGTGGATAAAAAAATTTAAGAATCCCACTCAACCCTTCTATATTTACAGAGAGATTTTTATTACACCACTATTTTCAATATATTTATCCTTTTTAAATCTATTTTTATATAGATATTTTTTATAAGAGGATAATTGAAATAATTAATATTATATATATTAAATAAGTGATACGTTAGATAAACTTCATCTATATTTTATAAGGATTTATAGTCCTATCTTTAGTATATTTTTATTGTGGATCATGATATAAATGCTTCACTAAGATTAATTTAAAAATTTTGCCCGCACTTCAATATAACTTTAAATTAGCTAAAGTTATTTTATTTATTTATAATGGCTTCGAATTCTATAATGTCTGAGAAGAAAATTAGAAAAGAAAAGGAAATTTTACTGGAATTCGATCTAAATAGCAAAGGTAAATATAATTTTCACGATAATTATATTACTTATCTATAAATACAATACAATCGGTCTAACTATTTTCTATCATTGGTACATTTTCACTGTTATCTATAGTGATATGTACCTTTTTTTTATATTTAATTTTTTAAAAATATATTTTTAATTCAACAGTGTATATATAAATGTTTATGCTTTAAAATAAAATAAGATATTCAGTTTAAACAAAATCAATCTAAAATTATTACAGACAATATGCTGAGATAGAAATTTTAATAATTGATGAAAACTTTGGGTCAATAACCATATTATGGTTGGTTAATTATATTATATTTTGATTAAAATTGTTATAATAGTAAATTATAAAAAAAAATAATTATGTTTTTTTGTAATAAAATATATTTAAATTATGTTTATATTTTTTTTAAAAATCTTTTTATAACAGATTAGGTAAATATATAATTTTTTTTTTCCATTTAAGATATAAATTATTTTAAAGATACATTGCTAAACTATTTTATATAACAATAGAATAATGTAATTTATGTAATTGGCTGTAGTGCAAATCTTTTATTTGTTATTTTTCTAAAATCATTTTTTTTATTTGGAATATTTCTATTAGGTCTATAATTGCTTAAAAAGGGTTTTTGGGCTTGCGCCATAGAATAATTTTGACCAAATTGTAGCCTGGCCTATATTAATTTTTTTTATAAATTAAAAAGTAATAAATTTGCCTAATTTAATTGTAAGCTTTAGAATTTTGGTTAGGCCTAGAAAGATATTTTGCATAAGTTGTCTAGTCAGCCAAAAAATTCTTTGGTATAACTTTCAAGGTGGACTTAGCTGGACAATGCCAACTTTTTATCTGTATAGCCTTGCAGATCCACAATTATTTTATTGATCAAATCTAATAAGTTTGAAAAAAATCATTAAATATTTGAATTTTTTTAAAATATATTTTTGATTTTGTGAAAGATTTTTTATGCATAAAATTTCAAAAAATTACTTTTAAAAGACATTAACATTTTTAGGTAAAATTTGATCAAAAATATTTCTTCTACAAAGAAAAACAAGATTTTTGAAGATTATTTTCAAACTCTGCTTTGAACCAATGTCAAAAAAAGAATATTTTATACATAAAATCAAATAAAATAACATACTAACTATAAGCTATGAGCAAAAAAACTTTAATCTTCTGTTTTTTATTGCTAAGGTGATATTTTATGCATTATTAATGATTAAGTGTATATTGTTTTTTTATTCCCCAAAAGTTAATTTATTAAAATATAGGTAATGTTTATGGCTGAATAGATTGGTTTAATTTTTAAATTCCCCTTTTATTGCAATTGCAAATAATTTAACAAAGAAATAATATCACATTTAATAGTTCTTTTTAAAATAATTCTATTTTTTAAACATTACAATTAAATTGTAATTTTGTTCATTTATTATTTATCAGAGACCTGCAGATGTACCATTTTGTAAGGCTGGCCCAGATTTTTATAAAAAATTTCCGGCCCAGCCCTGGTTTTATATTTTCAGACCTGGCCCAGATTTTTTTGAAATATATAATATATTTTTTCAATTTTTTAGTAATGACAATTTAAA
Source organism: Gordionus sp. m RMFG-2023 (assembly GCF_954871325.1). Taxonomy (NCBI): domain Eukaryota; kingdom Metazoa; phylum Nematomorpha; class Gordioida; order Chordodea; family Parachordodidae; genus Gordionus; species Gordionus sp. m RMFG-2023. The sequence goes on along the minus strand of NC_088775.1, from coordinate 9,088,325 downwards.
CAATTAGGTTTTGAAATATATGGCTTAGCCCAGTTTTTTTGAAAATTTTTTTATCCCCTGCCTGGGTATTTAAGCCCGGTCCAGGTATATTTAAAAAAATTAAAATTTGGCCTGGCCAGTGTACCTCAGCTGGGCTTAGGGCTAGACCTGCAGGCCTCTGTTATTTATAAAAATTATAGATAAAATAATTAATATTATACAATTATAATATGCAATCATAAAATGACCCAAAACATTTAAAATATATGATGAGATCAGTTTTTTAAAAATTGGCCTTATTCAATTTTTCTTAAAACTGTAAACATTGTTTTCATTTTCAATATTTAATATTGGCACATCCTTAAGAATCTATTATATATGAAAAGCTCATATTTTTTTAAACATTAGAAACATGTTTTTTTTTCAAAATCATTATTCTATTTATAAATATAATGAATAACAGTTAATGTTTGCTTTTTTTTTGTCTCCTGAGCAATTTTTAAAATACAAAAATTATTTTACATTAGGCTTAAATAAAAGGATTTCACATTTAGGCCATGGCCTGATCTAGACTAGTCTGCACATCCTGGCTTAGGTACACTGGCAAAACCTTAAAATATATATTTTTCAAAATAAACCTGGGTCTAGGAACATATATTTTTAAAATACTTGGGCTAGGTGGAAAATTTTTTTCTTATGTAAACCCAGGCTGGGCCAAATATTTAATCTTGATTATTATATCCATTGTATAAATAAAATAATGATTGAAGTAAAATATAAGATTTTTGCATAATTAAATAATATATCACATTCATTCACTTCTCATACTTATATATTTACAAAACCATTTTATGGAAAATTTTTCATACACCCAGACCGGGCTAGAAATTTCATTTTTTAAGAAAATATTGGCCAGGTTAAAAATTTAAAAATTCAGGTTAGGCCGAAAATTTAAAATCCAAGCAAGACTGGAGCGATTTTTTTTTAAAAAATCCAGGGCAGGCCTTGCAGTTGGTATTTCTACAGGTCTCTGATATAATATATCTTATAAGCACACCTGGTGTTTTCTAGAGTTCTGAAATTAAAATTCGTTTAAAAGTTACGAATTTTTATGTCACTTCATTTATTTGGCATTTGAAGCCAATATCTGATGGCTCTGTTTGATTGATTTTTATGCAATATATTTATGTATCTGTAAATAGATACAGTTATAGCTAAAATTATATCAATATGATTGATATAGGTATAATTGAAACTTTATCTAAATATAAATATTTTTTAATAAAAATGTATCTAGATAAGATACGATACAAGATACAAAATTTAATTAACATTGAATATAAAAAAATCTCTAGAGTATTAGTATTTTTTCTCTTATCAAATTATTATCGATTTTTTTTTTCAATAATATTTTTTGTCCAATTTTTCAAAATTTATGCAATTTTTTTTTTAAATAAGAAAACGATTGTTTAATTAAAATAGGCTATTCTTTGTTCACTAGATCACTTCTTTCTTTCTTTTCAATAACCAAGTTTTTTTTATCTTCTAGTAGTTTTTTGAGTTGTCTTGTCAATCATATCTTATCTATACAAGGCTACTGAACAAATGTAACAAAAATAAATGAAACTGTGAATTCGTTTTTTTAGTTTTAAATGTTTACAAGTTTCACTATCCTGTTTGGATAATTTTTAGTCCGTTTCAGAAAACCTTAGTACGCGAAAAGGAACAGATTCTTAGTTTCTGTTTTTTTCCCTTCGAAACCCTATAACCAACCCCCCTCCCCCTCCTTTTCACATAATTCGATCAAACATCTATAAAAATTTAGCCTGCATCCTCCCGCTCCTTGGTTACATTTTTTTGGCCAACAATCTTGCCATTTTTTTGAATATCTTGTTCGGTTCTCGAACACCATCCGAATTCTATGTCTCCGGTATTTGACTAATAACCTAAAAAATGACGAAAAAGAAAATTTATCTTTAATTTTTTATTTTATTAATTTTGACTATTTAAAAAGAGATATAAATAACATTATTATTTATTATTAAACCATAATAATTTTTTATTTTAAATATAACAAAATACGTCCATATTTATAAAACGGTACAAATGTAGCATTTTTTTCGGATATTGGAAAGAAGGAGTGGGTAGGGTGGTGTAATAGCCAAATTGTCACCAGTATTATTTATTTTAAAATTTAAAAAAAAAATGTACTACAAATATTAGAATAATAATCATTGTTTATAATAAAAAATAATGATAAAAATATGTTTTGTTTGTTGCTTTGCTATTAGATTAAAAATTATTAGTATGCAATTTTTTCCATATATAAATTCAATACATTTAAAAAAAGATAGATGCATTTAAATCCAAAAAAAAAATTCGGTTAAATTAGGCGTCGCGTTTTAAAATTTATGACGGTTATTTACCTTAAAAAAATTATTTGTTTGTATGATAAATTATGGATACACATTTTTTTACACGATATAATATAATTGAATGAGAATTAATATTTTTTAAAAATTTGATACACCTTTATCGATACATTTGAAAAGTATCTCTTTTTTTTATAAAATCATATATAAATTTACAATGATTAATGATGCTTCTGCTTGATTTATTTGCCCTTTCTCCGGTAATAACGCAATTAAAATTATACTTGTTTGTTTACAAATTTTTAAAAAACTAACTGATTGATTATCTGTGCCGATGTGAGATGCAATTATAAATAAAGTTTATAAGCAAGGAGTGGAGGTAGGAGAGAAGGATTGATGAAGGAAAGAAGTGAAGGGAGTCAATGGATATTGTTTTTTTAAAATCTGCATCTTCTCTAGAAGACATCCAACTTTTTTAGGTGGACCTGAATAGTTGGAGGGATTGTCTAGAAAAAATCTTTGGAAACCTCTTAACTAATAAAAATTAATGATTACCCTAGGTTATTGACTCGGCTGCCTCATAATCATCTGAATTGCAACTTACAAAGAGCAGACATAGGTTAAATTATATTAAAGGTCAAGGCCGTCGACAACATCAATCATTAATAAATAAATTTTCTCAGCCTATTCTTAAAAAAGGCCTGATTCGTCAGAAAATGGCCTAAGACCCGTCACAACTATGCAATGGGCCATGGTTAAATCTTTCATTTAAGATTATACTTGGCTTTTCCACTTTCCTCGCAACTGTTAATAGTAACACTGACCCTAGCAGAAACCAAAAAAAGAATAAACAAATACAAAACACTGGTTTACCTTAGCCACACCCGCCAATGGACAACTTTCCCCCAAAATAAACTTTGCATAAAAAGCGTATCTAAACATTGGAGGCCAAAAATAACGGCATAAAATAAAAATTGTGATTTTTTTCTCAATTGAGAGTACCCCCCCCTCCCCCCCCCTTTCCTCATATCTTTTTTATAGCACAATTTTGTATATTGTATATGCTTTAAAATTTTTTTTTTATCGTGTTCTTATATTTGTGTTTGTGTATATTAGCGTCAATGTGTTATTTTTTTTTCTTTTCAACTTTTAAATCATTTGACCACCTTTTTTTTAAAAAAATTTTTAAAAATCATGATTTTATTAGAAATGTAACATCATGTACGTGGTTTTTGGGAAGTTTTGCCCAAGACTTTTGAACGATATTCGGAGCTCACATATGTTTTTTTTAAATATTTTAAATCATTTTTTAAGCGCGTTTTTTGAATTTAAAAATTTGATTTTTAGCGGAAATGTATTATATCATATTTGGAATAGCTAACTTATGAATTTACGACAATTTTTGACATGAATATATGGATTTAATATTTGACAGATTCCATTTATAAATTATACATTTATTAGTTTTGTCAAAAATCGCTACAATATTTTTTTTATATAAAATAATTGACTAATTATGTGATTATTTTTTTTGGAAGGGGAGAGGTAGTAGGACTTTTATCACTTACTCATTGTCTAGGCTCGTCAAAAAGTAAGAAGTTTTTTAGACGTATTCCGCTGTACCCCCTTTCTACCCACTAGCGAGTAGCGATGTCACTGTTTGATTTTACAATATTTAAAATCCATTTTTTTATGATTCTTATGTAATTCGAATGATATATTCGACTATGTTTTCGATGACGTAGTATAATTACTTATATTTTTCCACAATCATTCATATTGAATATGAAGACGTTATAATATTTTTGTTAATATATAACACATGCTTGTAAAACTACACGCATTTGTTTTACCTGTTGTATTTACTACAACAGATGATTTTTTTTAAAAAAAATAAAATAAAATATCTTGCCTTAAAAGGCGTAAAAATTGCCTAATGATAGTTATCATATATAAATTTGGAATACACTCTAACCAATTTATAATATTTATTACTGTGTTGGGCAGATTTAGTTCAAAACATTTCCATATTTTTTTTAATTCATTTGTGAATAAAATTATTTAACTTGTGAAAATTGTGAAGAATAATAAATATGTTATTTTTAAGAATTTTTTTTCCAAGTCGGATAATTTTATTTTCAAATGAATTAAAAAAAAAATAAGGAAATGTTTTACGTCAAATCTGGTCAACACTGTATATTTTATATTTATGAATATTCTTGTTTGATAAAGTATCATTATCATAAACCGATACAATTAAATTATTTTAATATAAATTCAATTTAAACGCTGTAGAAAAGGTGATATTTTTATTAGTTTTTTTAAATTTCGACTGATTCATCCCAGTCTGACTATCTTGTCTGGCCCGAGAAGATCTTTACTCAAAATTATGAGAGGTCTAACAGTAACCTCGAATTTTTGAATATTTGTTGATCATTTTTCAGTAAATGCAAACCCCCTCTAGGAGCTTTATGATGATAACGCTATGATAAAATTTAAAAAGTATGTGTTGCGACGTATAAATATCAGAGACCTGCAGAGGCACCATTTGCACGGCCCGGTTTTAAATTTTTTAGGCCCGGCCCGGATATTTTTTTAAAAAAATTTAAGGCCTGGCCCGGATATTTTAAAAAAAAATTTTTTACGGCCCGGCCCGGATTTAAAAATTTCAGGCCCGGCTCGGAATTTTTTAAAATTATATTCGACCTGGTATATACAAAAATTCACCTATGAGGTATTTTACCATATTTTTCAGCGATTATTATCGCTTATTATTTAGAAAATACATGTAAAAAGCTAATATTTTGAGAATATTATATTGAATTTATAAAAAATATAAAACTTATTTATAAAAATGGATATTTTGAGCATATACTATATTTTATATACTTTGAATAAATTTGCAAAATTAATAATTAGATCGATCTGTGGGTGTTAGGTAGTGTTAACCATCACCCAATATTATATTAATCATAACTATAATATAATATAATCTTATAACCTTTAACTCATAATGTAAAAATTTTTATAAAAAATATTAAGGCCCGGCCCGGGTTTAACAATCTTAGGCCCGGCCCGGATATATTTAAAAAAAATTTTTTAGGCCCGGCCCGGATATGTTTAAAAAAAATTTTTTTAGGCCCGGCCCTGCAGGTCTCTGATAAATATTATTAGCGCTATGTAGAATCAGCTGTGATTTCTGATAGCGTTAAATAACGCTACGCTTGAACATAACACGTATACTCTAACTCTACATCATTTACTAGTTGCCGCCAATTCGAGGCGAAGTATACAAAATGTTATATAAATATAATAATTTTACTATTTAACTTTCATTTTTTTTATATATTCTTCTCGAATTCGCCGTGACTGTGAATGCATAGTAAATGAGGCTTAAAGGCAGACACTAATCTCCTTTTCTAAATAGACGCAAAAAAACAATTATTTTTAAATATTTTTGTTACCATTTTTACTAATGGAATAATAAATAGTATTAAAATTAAAAAACTAAGGGAATAAATAAAAAGAAAACTTTATCTTCTTTTATTTTATAGTTTTTTTTAAAAAAAAACAAACAAATTTTAAATACCAATTATATATAAAGTACGAATTTCGATATTAAAAAAAAATATAATTTTTAGGGAAGAGCGAAAAATTAAAAAAGTTTTAAATTATATTTAAAATTCAAATATGGCAATGCTTCTTTATTGTTTGTTCTTTTATATTAAATCGCTTATATAAAATAGTTTATTTTTTATAATCTCGATTCATTGTCACTTTTTTAAATTATAGAATATAGAATTTTGGGGTGTTTTTTATAAAATATAATTATAATATAAATATATTAAAACTCGAATTATTCCAGTCTTTTACCTCGTAAGATTTAATTTTTTAATTTTCTTCTGCGAATCGTCCAACCCAGACGATTATATATAAAAATTTTGAAAAAGATTTACCCGGGTTTAGTGAGAAAATTTGATGGCCTAGATATGAAGTTTACTGTCGGTTATAAATTATCCGAACCCGAAGAGTATTCGATTTATTTATTTTTAATTAGGAATCTCTATTTAGGTGTTGTTAAGCGGGCCCGTTTTGGCTCCATTTTTAAAAATGAACCGGTATAGATTCTAGCCAAAATAGATGGGAGAAAGGTTTGGACTTCTATTTGCCAAATCTCGAGGTTTACATATTGTTAATTTAGCTTAAATCTTAAGCGCGCCGTTATCGGGATGGCTTGTTTCTTTTCTTTTATAAAATATGCCCAGCCGAAATATTATATATATAAATATTTTTATTGTAAACGTTACTTTTGGTAACGTCGTTACCATGAATCCTTATGTGTGCATAATATGGTATCTATGAATAAATGGTATTACATTCTTGTTAAGTTTCTTCTATAGCACCATACTGGTTACTTATCATTATAATTAAAAACTTACGACAAAAAATGATAATTTTCACTTGTTTCGGGTCCAGCTTGAGAGGAGTAATAACGGCAACTCTTATCTGCCTCAAAGGAGTCGATTCACGTAAGCACGAGAAAATCCGCTTGGAACACAAGAGAATTCCAAATCTGGATTCGAATCTAGAAAATCCTAACAAGAAAAATCACCCTCTACCAACTTTATCATTATACTAAAAAAAGTCAATCCATCTGCCTAGTACCCTTAAATGTTTGACCATATTTGCCTGTAGTAGTGCGGGGAACTTGAATCTCAATATAATACAAAATAAAGGCTCTTTCTTTAAGAGCAAAATAAACAAAAATATGCCGACTATAATTTTCAAAGATTCACTTTAAATAGTAGTTTATGATTTATTACATAAAGATTATAATATTACTACAATGCAACGAAATTCCTCAATGGTGATCTCATCCTCTTATTATCCCCCCCCCCCCCACTCCCAAACCCTTTATCCTTTTAAAAAACCTTATCCTCCATTTATATAGTTAATCTCCTATGATTGAATACTTATTCAGATTATTTATGGTCATGGAGATTCATCATGCAAAAATAGCATGACATTAAAAAAACAGACCTTCTTGATTTTAATAAAAAATGAAATCGTTTTTTTCCCTTTTATTATCGTCTGCGAAAAGAGAAGGGGGAAACTTTTTTAAAATAAATATCGTCTGCGGAGAGAAAAGAATTTGTTTATTCTTTTTTTTAAAACATTCAATTCAAGTCGTTTAAAAAATTATATAAGACCATTTAAAAGATATAAGAAATTTTTTTTTACCAGTAGTAAAATAATCGTATATTTAAAATTACCTTAATTCAAAGGTTAAAATCTTATTTCTGTTTGAATGACTTATTGATATAGTTCGAAAGGGGAGAAAAAAAATGGAAGACAGAAATTTATGTCTGCCATAAAGTGATTTTGTTAAAAATCTCTAACTTAAAATTATTAATTTTTAAACCTGGTAAATAGATAATTTATAAAAATTTATCGCGTAACTTCATGGTTGTCTTCCATATAGTATTCATCTTTATTTATCATCAATATTTGTGTATACATTATTTTTTTTATATTATATCTTATCTAGGCTTCTTCTCTTTAGTTAAAAAATAAGAGTTGTTAGTTTGCAATACAAATAATAAATCTTCTCTATTTTTAGATAATCATACATCATTCCTCATTCGCTAAATGTCATTTTATATACACTGATTATTCATTTTAAAGAATAAATTAATACATGAATAATGGAAGAAAGAAATGAAGGAAGAAAGAAAGAAATGAAGGAATATACGTTTTTAAACTATTGTTGCGCGACAATCCTACTGGAACGATTTAGAAAAACTACAACACTTAGACTTCGTTTATAGAAAGCGCAATATATCGGAAGCGATGCGAATTCTTTGCAAAGTTAAGTTATATTATTTAACTATGTATTTTACAATTTGCGCATTGCTTGAAGCGACATCACGGTATTTTGCTCTCATTATAAACGAGGCCATAGAATATTTAAATTTTTTAACTTTCGTTTTTATTTAAAAAATAAAAATTCCTATACCAAAATTATTATTTTTTGGGACGTTCCTAAAAATACGTCATGCTCTACGATATAGAATTGAGAATTCAACTCGGGAAAGCAGGCAATCATCCATTTTGAATGTTCTGAAAAATAAGTTAAAGAAAAAAATCAGAATTATTAAATCACGCTAAAAGAAGGTATCGTTATAAAAAACAGCTGAATCTCAGTTTCTCTTTTTTGCGAGGATCTAATATACCATAAATATAATACTTATTTGCCCCTATATCAGATCAGAGAACCTGTCAAGGTAATATTTTAGGATCGGACTGAATTTAATTTTTCAATTCAAGTCCAAATTTTCAAAATCATGCCCGCTCCATGTCTTGTCAAATTTAGGATTGACTGGTTCCGGTTCGGACTTTCAAGTCTGATATAGATGGACTATTGTATTTCTCAAAATATAACCCCTCATTCACAGTTGGCGCGAATTAGCCGCGCGTTATAAATTTTATAAAGTAAAGAAGGACAAGGATTATTGCTTAATTCCATAAAGGAAGAGGCGTAGGACGCGGGCGATAATTTTTTTAGATGACAAAACAAGGGTAATGTTTTTGTAATTTTTTCCTTATATATTTTCGAGTAGCGTCTTGGTCAAGTCAGTTCAGTGCATATATCACAATCTAATAGTTCTGGGTTCAAATCCAGCAAAGGTCACTTTTTTATAAAGCCAACTCGGTGGTTCCGTCCTTGGGTGATGATATATAGTAGATCGGATTCGACCACGCGATTCGTTAATATAAAAATTGTTATCAAGTAGACTAACGTGAATCATTACCCCCCAAAAACAACTCTTCGATCATTTTGAATTTAAAAAAATAACTCAAAGTTTTTTTAAAGAAAAATATCAAATGGATTATTTGTTATAAAAATGTATAAATACGAAATATAAAGCTGATATATTTTTTTTTTCGTCGGTAAGAATTATAAATTTTTTTAAAAATATTACCCAACAAGAGTTTTAAAGGGGCAAAAAATATCGATTTTAATTTCTGATTAGATCTCCTGGAATATTTTGTTGGAATAATTATGTTAACGGTAGATTGAATTGTGTTAATGTTTTATCTCTTCAGAGTAACCCTTCATTCAAGGTTAGCTCTAATTCGCGTCTATATTTTTGTATTCACCGCCACGAACGCTAACTGTGAATGAGAGGTAAAGGTGGAAAAAAAATCAAAATAAGTTAAAAAGTTGGGTCAAATTTTCGCCAACTTTTATCTGCTATATCTTAGAAAGTATTCTAAAATGAGGTCCAAAAGTTTTTTAATTTAAATTTTTTTATATTATATTCTGGATTTGTTTAAAAATAAATTTGGTACCATTACCTTAAAGAAAAATGGTTATATTAGATAGAATTACATTTTCCTTGTTGAACAAGTGCAATAAGTTTTACTTCCTTATAATGAGATTATTTCGGATATTTTTCCCCTCCTCCCTTAATCTGAGTAATCGTAAATTCCCATTAGCGATCACTAAGGAATTAATCGGCTCCTAGCTAATAATTTAATAGTGATCTATTTATAGTCTTCAAGGTATTTAATTTATAAATTATTAATTGAAACATAATATTAAAGTCTAAAAAATTGAGTGAGACTTACTGTCTAACTTCATCTACAATAATTATCTAAGTATAAAATATGTAGATTATTACTAATAGCCTATAGAAAATATCTTCCAATATTATTCTTTTTTTTCCTTCTCAATTTTAATTTCGTAGTGGTATCACTTTTCTCCCCCAATAATTAATGATTCATGGGACAAATACCAACCCTACTCTGGTGTGCTTTCATAATTAAATCGTTCAAAAAAAAGTTTTTATTATATATAAATAAAATTTTTACAAAAAAAAAATATTGTTTTTTTATTGATTTTCATAAGCCTCTTTTTATCTCTTCAAGAATTTAAAAAAAACGAATTATCCTAGTCAGTCCCATTAAATTTTATGCGATAATTCATAAATACCGTTTTTATTTAATGAATAATAATGATTACTTTAAAAATTAATCAGACGAAATTAGATTTTGTAATTGTTTGTTTTATATTTGTGTCCAAATTTATTTACTATATTTATGTGATGAATACCCTAATTATCGCGTCAGCTAGCTCAAAATAATTGAACTCATTAATTTCATATTAGGGTCATTATTAACTGCCACTCATTACAAAAAAATAACTAATAAGCGAAGGTTAACAGTCTTGTCCTATCGGCCTTAAGTCTGGGCCCGACCCTCTGACGGAGTGGTCTTTTTTTTGGAGAACCATAGCCCGTTCTTTTATTTTTATTTAAGTTTGCCTTACTATTCAATTCATATAATTTTTTACTAGATTTTTATGTATATATTTTATTTTATATTACTTTTCTAGAGAAGTTACTATAGTTTTTGTGATTCTTTTTCTTTTTTTTAAATTCATTTTTTATTTTGCAATATACTTCGAAAACCAAAAGTTTGTCAAAAAGCATTTTATTTTTTAAATTAATAATTATTATTACTTTAATATATTTTTCATATTTGATTTGATGTGGTTAACATAAAAAAATATTTTTAAAATAACAAAAAATGGATCAGTCTTGATATTTAGGAGCATGGTCTGGATCGATCTTTTATTTCAGGACCGTGATCCGGTCCGTGTGTAACGGCTGGTTGGACCAAAGATTTGATCGTGACCTTCACCGGCTGGTAGTCACAGGGTGTCCAATTAATATGGTTTAAAAATACCTATATTATAATCGTGGGACAATTTAGAAATATTAAATAATTATTGCAATATTTTAAAAACATTTTTTATATCGTATTATAAGAATATTTTATTATTTTGGTAAATATATTAGTTTTTTTCCCTTTTCTTGTACTAAATCTTAAATAAGGTCAGAAAAAATAAAAAATAATTTAATTATATTGTCTTTTTTTTTACTATTACACACAATTTATTTATTGCATAAGAATCCCCCCTAGAGTCATATATAATAAATTATAATTAAATACAAGTATTTTAAATTTTTTTTATAATATATATATTATAAATAGGTACTATAGAATAGAAAAGCAACATAAAAATCATAATTTTTTTTGGAAACAATCTTTATATGATCTCTGAAACGGTGATTAGATTGAAAGCTGACCTAGCAGACCAGAATGCTAGTAAAAAGTTAATTTGGCAGATTTTTTTAAAAAAATAAATAAATGAATGATAATGTTCTCTATATATAAAAAAAATTAGGAAATTGAAGGATTCTAGACTACAAAATTGTTCTAGTACTGTTTTTAGCCAGAACAGCATTGCCTAAGTGTCAAGATTTCGTTAATAAATTAAACCCTTGTGCCATTAATGAGCAAAATATTTGGGCTTGCGTAATATTTTTCTGGATAAGATATTGAGTTAACCTTTTTTAAAAATTAGCTCAAATCGAGCCGTTTAACAACACTATTGGGTTAAGTAGGGTTCAGGTTCGAATAATTTTTAAAATAGGGTTTGGTTTAAACTATCTATCGGATAGAATGAGGTGCTTATTACATCTAAAATTTTTGCTGGTAAATTTTTTGAAAAAACGCGGTAATCAAATTGTAAGTAACCTAATAATCATTTTATTTTTGCTAGAAATCAATCATAAAATGATTTAAAATCCATCGCGTTCTGTGCGGGTTCATTAAGTGAAATATTTATGGTTTCTTAAAACTTTCGCGCTTTAAAGACAGTCTTAGAAAATAGGATTCTAGTGAAATTATATATTTAGGCCACAAATTAAGGGTGTCCCTACAATCAACTAATAAATCTGAAATCCAAACTTTCCCTGCCATAACGAACTACAAAGTACTACACTATAATATTTTTTAAAATGACCATTATATCAATTATTTTTAAAAAAGATTTCATTTAGAATGAAAAAAAAATGAACAACAAACCGCTCGAAGAACTAAAACAGAAAAATTGGGAAAAACCAATCTTGGTTTGTTCAACAATTATTTGGAAGTAATTATGGCCCCTGTTGCATTTAGTAAAAGTATAGTCGGCGCATTATTGGCAGTCACGGGATATTAACTCCTCGGGGAAAAAATATCAAATATGAAATAAACTTCCCTTCCTTCCTCAAAAAAATTTTCGGGGGGAAATCATCCGATTACCTCATAAAAGGACTACCTATCGCGCATTAAAGTTGAATAATTTCAAAAAAAAAACGAATTCTTAATCCATACACTCCGCTAAGCATTGAAACACAAGTTAATTTTGTGCTTTCTTTAAAGTTCATCTATAAATATTTTCCTTTTTTAAACCCGAGGCTGGCCGTAGTTTCCGGCTAAAGATTATGGTTAAACCCCTCTCTTTTTTAGCCGGCTAAAAATTGGAACTAATACCTAATCGTTCACAAGTACAGATAAAGATAATAATTTATTATCATATTTAGTGGATTTGTTAGAAAAAAAGGAAATATAAATTATAACCCAGCTTACTATCTACAAAAGTTATTACCAGAAGAATTTGACTATTGGCTACATACTAATTTTACCATTAATAAGCATTTTTTTAACTATGAGTTTACGAATTATAATATATTTAAGGATAAACCCAATTAGTCAAATATTGGTAAATAATTATAATTTAAAACTTTATAAAATTTTTTCCAGCCTGACCTAGAATTTTTAAAAATTTCGTTACTTCATCAATTTGAAAATAACAAGTAAAGGAATATTAAAAGCTCCGCTCCAGTATATAATTTTTTCAATAAAAAAATTTTTTCGAAAATAACTACAAATTAAGGGTATTTTTATTTACCAAGAAAAAAAAGTAAAATTCAGCATAAGTGCTCTTCAAAATTAAAAAATCTTCAAAGATTTTGATCTTAAGATTTATTTTGAGAATGCTTAAGTCTTTTTTTGATAAAAATTTTAATTCGTTTATGATTTCTTTAGCGACCTAATTAAGGTTTTTTCTAAAAAAAGCAAACCAGTTTGCACTAGCACAAGAGAAATATATTCATGCTTGAAATAACTAATTTTATTAAAAATGATCTTGATCTTAAAAAAAATCTTAAATTTTCTTATCTTAAAAGATTTTTTTTTCCATACTCTAAAAATGATATTAAAATTTAATCAATCCATCAGTCGGGGAAATAGTATTTCATAACAGTTTCATAACATGCATAAAGCATTTGTGACTCATCAGCTGGATTCTATCTAATTAGCTTAAGAAATTATTCTGACTTATCAACCCCGTTTATTTTCTTTGGGATAGTGTGGGTTTAAGAATGCCAGTTCCGCTTATAATGCTAAGCAATTTTCAAAAAAAGTATTTGTCAATCTTATTTTTTGTAAAAATTATTTTGAAAGAAGATAATATATATTGGACTTATATCCCATTAAAAATAAAAAAACTTTTGAAAATTGAACATTACATTATTTAACGCCATCTATTAAACTTAATAATATTGATTTTTTATAAAAATTTAGTAATTTTATCAAAAATAAAATCTTTTTAGTAATTTTACCAAAATTATATATTATTTTTTTTAGCGATGAATTAAATTTATTGGATGAATTAAGGCCTTCATAGAGCAAAGAAATTATCCAGAACAGACCTCCTTAAAACTAATTTTTTCAGATATTTTATTTAGTATAAAGCAAAAAAAAGATTCAAACATTTTATTTAATAATCATACGGTAGATAATGATAAAAAATAATTAGTTTTTTAAAAAAAAAGTTTTTCCTAATTGTTTCCTTCTTTCCATGTGATTTTTTTTAAAAATAATATTTGTGTCTATAAAAATAGACATTCCCAAGATGATTTACTTCTGATTGGATAATCTTATAATTTGTATTTGTTTCAATTTTTAAGGAAATTTTAAATAAAAGTTTATTATCACAATTTAAAAAAAAAAAATCCTACCGCAAATGTCAGAAAATTTAAATATTTAATTCCCAGTGGCTTATAATTAAAAAAATTAATTATACGATTTTCCAAGATATACGAATAGTATTCCTAAATTTTGAATCGAATAGGGAATCTAAATGAGTATAGAATATTTTCTGATGTAGGCCTTGTTGTATTATTCAAATTATTATTTTTGTTATATTCAATTGCAGGCATAAAAAATTATATTTTGTAAGATGTAATTTCAAGCATAAAAGATTATTATCTATTCACTTTTATGCTTGGAATTGCACTTACAAAAATATAATTTTTTATGCTTGATCTGTTCATATTACAATTCATAAAATACAATCCTTTTCTGAATTAATAATCTTTGCTTGAAATTACATCTTACAAAATATAATTTTTTATGCTTGCAATTGAATATTACAAAAATAATAAATTGAATAATACAACACCCACACACTTAAGCAAGTCCTCCACCTCTTTCTGAGTCTTTATCAAGGATTATATTACTGCCTCCTGTCTCTACCGATAATGATAACAAAGAATTATTATTAGTCACATATATATATATTAGGGCACACTCGCATCATATGGTTTCCTCCACATGACCAGCATTCTATCTTTCTTTTCTTCACCATTTCTGAGTCCCATCTTTTAGCGACCATCATTCGTTTTGTAGGTTCCTGTAACATTTCTCCATATCTATGTTGAGCCTCTTCCCTTGCGGCATTCAACCTGGATTCTACTGAATCATCGATCTCTCTAATTTCTATCTTTATAATCCTATTTCCTACTCTAAAATAGGAAGCCATCTGTAACAGAATTAAACTATACATATATATATTACCTTATAATCTTACCACATATTATTTTTAACAAATCTGAAAGAATGAATCATAGATCTAAAGATTTATAAAGATTAAATTTTAAAAGAAAATCATTTAGGTTTAAAAATAATATGTGGTATGATTATAGGGTAATATATATATATGTATGTATGTTTAATTATAGATGGCTTCCTATTTTAGAGTAGGGAATAGGATTATAAAGATAGAGATTAGAGAGATCGATGGTTCAGTAGAATCCGAAATGATGGTCGCTTAAAGATGGGACTCAGAAATCGTGAAGAAAAGAAAGATAGAATGCTGGTCATGTGGATGAAACCATATGATGCGAGTGTGCCCTAATATATATGTGACTAATAATAATTCTTTGTTATCATTATCGGCAGAGACAAGAGACAGTAATATAATCCTTGATGAAGGCTCAGTGCTTAAGGGTGTGGGTGCTGTATTATTAAAATTATTATTTTTGTAACATTCAATTGCAAGCATAAAAAATTATATTTTGTGAGATGTAATTTCAAGCATAAAAGATTATTATTCAAAATTCAGAAAAGAATTGTATTTTATGAATTGTAATATGAACAGATCAAGCATAAATAATTATATTTTTGATGCAATAATTTCAAGCATAAAAGATTATTATTTATTCAGAAAACGATTATATTTTATGTATAAATATATCAGAGACCTGCAGGCCCGGCCCTAAGCCAGGTCGGGCCCGGGTACCAGGGCCGGGCCGTATTTTAAATTTTTAAAATATACCCGGGTCGGGCCGGGTCTGAAGGTATTTTTTAAAAAAATTTATACAACATGAATTATTATATTCGTCAATTAGATATGGTTATAATGATTATATATAGTTATGATTAATATAATGTTTGGTGAAAGTTAACACTAGCTAACACTCATAGTATCTATTACATAATAAAATTATAGTTTTCCTGCCATGGAATAAATGCGCAAATGATTAAATACATTATTATATAATATATATGTTATATTTTTTATTAAAAATATCATTTTTATTTTTTTTATAAATACATAGTATTTGTAATATACTAAATATCTGTTTAGAATAAAAAAAAATAAAATATTTAGTGTGTTAAACGGCTCGTTTGGAGCCGATTTTTAAAAACGGCTAACTAAGTTTTTTATCCAGAAAAATATTATGCAAGTCTGAAAATTTTTCTCATAGAAGGAGCAAAGGTTTAGACATATAGTATCGAAATTTCGAGTCTTAGTCAATATTTTTCTGGCAAAAATATTGAGTTAGCCGTTTAACAACATTAGCTAATATACTTGCTTATTAAATGATAATACTCGCCGAAAAATATGATAAAATTCGATTAATTTTTGAATATACCAGGTCGAATATAATTTTTAAAAATTCCGAGCTGGGCCTAAATAAATTTTTTTTAAAAATCTAGGCCGGGCCGGGCCGTAAAAAATTTTTGGAAAAAAAATCCGGGCCGGGCCGAAAATTTTTTAATCTGGGCCGGGCCGTACAAATGATACCTCTGCAGGTCTCTGAGATATGTAAAGCATGATATAAAAATCAAAAAATTACCATTATGATTATTCAATTTTTATATTTTTGATAATTATATCTTAAATAAATTTATTTTATATTAATCAATTGTGTTTTACAGTAATTAGATTTATTGTATATTATCTTTAACTAAATTAATTATTCTCAACATAGTATTTCTTTGTCTAACACACACAACTCTTAAAAAGCCAAATTCAGATAGAACGGATTTTATTGGAGGCCAATGTAGAAATATGAATCCTCCAGTAAAATAGAAACCCTCTTTCTGTGTACAAAAAAATAAAAGAAAGAAATTATTATTTTTTTCTCATCGACCATAAATAACGTATTATCAGATTATAATTTTTCAAAAATTTAATTGTTTATCAAATTAAATTATTTCCTGAATACAGTAATTTATTTTATATGATACATTTTTTTTTCATGTGTAATATTCTTCCACTATTCTTAGGGCTGAGGACCAATATTAAGAACCCAAGATTAACGAAATATTATATTGATATTGGGTCTACAATATTGGTATTGGTTTAAACAATATTTTCTATTTCTTGTATTGGTATTGGTTTATATTGGTGCATATATTAGTATTGGTTTAAATATATTATAACTAAAAGATCTGAAATAGTGATTTAAAAAACACGTAATTTGTAGTTTTAAATAAGCATGAAAAAAAATCATGAATGCATTACTGTTTTTTTTACTGAATTACAAATTCTTTTATTTTAAACTTGGAATTTATGAAGTGATGTGAATAATTTTTTTTTGTATAATATATATAATTTTTTGTATCAACAAATCTATACACCAAAATATAGCAAAATGAGTAAACTAAAATATCACTAACTGTCTATTTATATAAAAAACAAGCGCAAAAGATTGATGGAAATTTAATATAAGGTAAAGTAATTTTATGACTTTAAGAGGACCCTGCATGCGCATCCAACCTTTTAGGCACAGGGCAAGCTTGGATGATATGTTCATCTAGTGAACAACGTTGGTCCGTTTATAAATGATCCACGAAAAAACCAAATAATATTATATATTTCTATTTTTAATATTGGTGTTGGTTTTTTATATTGTATTTAAACAATATATCAAACCAATATATTTAGTTAATTCGTATTTAATTATATATTGGTATTGTAAACCATTAATATGTTTGGTATTGTTCCCATTCCTAACTATTTGCACAATATTTAATTATGTAATACAACATTTTCATTCATTTACCTAAGGATTATAAATAAGTTTACGAAATTGGCCGTCTGCATATCCTAGTCCTTCGATCGAATTTTTAAGTCAAAATTTGACTTTCTTGTTATCTTTATTTAAACTTTAAAATGACAATTTTAAGTTTTCTTCATTTTTTTTTACTGTAGTTACATTTCAAAAGTAACTTTTACTGATAACTACATTATAGAAAACTTAAAGGTGTTTTGTAGACTTCAAAATTTATTATGCTAATTATTTAGGATTAACTTCCACCATAATCTGGCTTGCACCATTATATTAAAAATATAATTAAAAACTCATCTTTGCTATCTTTACCCAATATTTTTTCTTTAATCTTTGTTCATGTTATCTATCCGCTATCCTCTATTATCTTCAAAATAAAAAACATTTTTTTTTGATAATTGATAATGAACCTTTAAATTCTTATATAGTTTTTTTTTTAAAAATAAATAGTTCTTCATTAGTGTTTTCAAACAAATGTCGAGAATTTATTGTTTTGATCAAATAAATAAATAAGGGAGAGAAAAATAATATCTATTTTTTTATTGGAATCGGAATCGATATCCAATCAATACTTTTAAAAAAATTAAAATTTTAAATAGCAAATATAAAGCCTGTCAAATTTGAACCTTTAAAATCCATATTATCCTTCCTAATTTTGAGATCTATTTTTAGTTCTGTCTAGTATATATCCTTTAAAGACAAATGGCGGAAGGTGTATACCCTCTCTCGATTTTAGCAGGATTTTGGAGGTTTTTTTAAAAATTCTGCTCAAGTTTTTATATTTTAAAATAACCAGCTTTAAAGTGTAATATGTGCATATTTTTCTTAAATAATTTAATTTATTTTTTTTAAAAAAATATTAAAGAACAAACCAATTAAAAACGATATGAATTTGGGAGGAGGGGGGGCGAGACATCTGTCATCACGCTTTAAGATGGATTAGAGAATTGATCGGAATAATATATTGTGGGTGTCGGATATTTTTCTCTATGGAATCGATTATTTAGATTTAGATATTTATATAACCCTTTAGCGTTTTTTTTGTTATTCAAATTTTATTTTATTGGTGGGACGGACTAGTGGGGAAAGTTTAAAAATAACTTTCAGAAAATGAAAGAAACGATGTGTCGTAAATCATTAAAAATGGTAACTGCACGCGAAATGGGTAGAATAAAATGGCTAAATAAATTACAGAAGCCAGGGACACGAAATGACCTCCAGCCTGAGCAGATTATTATTTTTTTTCCGCTAGGCTTGATAAGATTTCTTTTTAAGTCTCATCGCTATTAATTTTTATCATTTACCTTTTTTTATAAATTATTTGATTTGCTTAAACGAATCTAATACCCAATAATTCACTATTCGATTCATTTTTCTCTTTGAAATGATGAGCGAGTTTGGATTCGGTAAAATACGACACTTTGTAAAATAGTCCCAAATTATTCAAATTAACAAAATTTTAAGAATTCGGGTATGGGGTGTAAATTGATCACAAATAAAAACCTGGTCGGGTCTGAACATATATATTTTTTAAGATTCGAGTTAAGATAAAAATTTTGTTGACTTATGGCAGGTCTATGATTACAATACTGCTTTAAAATACACTCTTTAACTATATTTGTTTAATTATTAAAATTTTTAATGATATTACTTATGAATTATAGAAAATAATTGATTATGACATTTATTGACATTACCAATTTTTAGCAGATTTTATAACACTCATATTTTATTAATTGTATCCTTTTTTTGCTGTTATGGAATCAAGGCTTTTAAAATAGAATCATTTCGAGGTCCAATAATTGTTTAGGACATTTTATTTCCATTTTTAAAAAATATGAATTACGTCAAATACTCAAATCAAGATTAGTTATAAAACGATCACCGCGGTACGGTATACATATACGTTTATACACGTCGTAATGAAGATGGATGGAGAAACTTATATTTGGAGCGGATTTTTTAATTACAAAGTTTATAGTAATACCCTATGAATTTTAGCTTATTTGCCATAAAGTTTTGGAGTAATTTTATAAAGGAAAAATTGAATTAAAGTTAAAGATGATTTTAAAATTTGCGACAAAATGGTCTCAATTTTATAGGTCAGGGAGACTAACAAATTGCTGAATACAATTCGGCAAAAACGTGACAATTTACTGACAAAAGAGAAGGTTATGATATCCCGATGTCTTGTGATTTTTGTTTAATTTGTGCAAAATGTAATTTACATTTGGGAAATGCTAAGCGCTCTAAAATATCCGCAAAAAAATCGTTTTGTCCATGGGGTGGGGCGATAGTTATACTAAATGGGAAAAGCCAAATAACTCTAAAAACTTCTAGATAAAGAGTGGAATTCAAATTTTTTGTATCATCTTCCTGGTGCCTATATTGTGGGATTGGTTGGCCTATGCTTCGATTGATTTTTTTTACTTCCTAACAAAAATGTATTTCTTTAACCTTTAAATTGTGTTTGTATTTATTTTTGGGATATATCTAATTTGCAGAGTACTGTTGTCACGTGACTTCCCAAATCTCAAACATCTTTATACGGATTCTTTATGTTCTACATCTACACATTTCTTGCCCCTTAATCAAAATCCCTCCAACCTCCTACTAAACTTGGAAGGTTTTTTTCTTGTTAACCCTGCATTCACAATTAGCGCGAATTCGCGGCGAAGTTTACAAAAAAATGCATGGTTATCCTAAATTTTGGCGGGGAAAAATTCTTCTGGCAACCCTCGATTTAAAGCCAATAACTATCTTAGTTATTATTATAAGGTTTCCTGTAATTATTGCGTCACCCATTCCTCCATCTGACCAGTAATTACTACTTTTATGGTGGAAAAATCATAAATTTCCCTAATTCTGATTCTTACTATATTAATCTTTCTCTAACCATGCTTTTTAATTTTAAAGATCAGTTTTAGCAATTAATATTATTCCATTTAAAAATGAGAAATTAAAAAAAAGGCGCATTTTTACCAAAAATACCCAAAGATGAAATGGAATAAAAAGTTTAAGAAATGGAGTGTATATTTTGACCGAATCCACATCGCTTCAGGGTCTTACGTGTTAACCAAGTGAGCAATATTTTAAATTTAATATAATAATAAGAAATAAGTCCAAGGGTGCCGTCGTCAAAGATAATGAATGTTTCTTTTTTTTTGTCACAAGCAAATATATAAAATTAAAAACGCGTATGCGCTTCAATTAGGACATCGCGGCCTAACACTTATGGTCAATAATCGCTGCCTATTTATTTTTCAAAATAGTTAAAAGCTTCTTATGGGAGGGGGGGGGGCTCGTAGATTCAAGATTTTTTAATCAAATTTTCTTATTTGTTTACATATTTTGAATGCGGAATTTGCGTGCGTCAATTTCTATATCTGTAATTAAAAATTGGGATTGGGGACCTCTTTTCTTGGTGTAAAACACTCCCCCCCCCCCTCACCCCTGATGTCTTAACTCTTTTAGATCCCCCTTTTAAAAAAATATTTATATTATGGAATAATAATTTAGAAATTTTAGATTCCATCATTTATTTACTCGACATTTTTTTGGCAAATTATTTATAAATAATTAACTTAGTCTAAATATTATCCTAGATTTAAGGACCCAATTGAATGAGCAACTCAAATGCTTGGATTTGAAAGTCGAAACGGAATTCGCCATTTTATCGGAGATTCAGGATTTTTTCAAGAAAAGATCCGAGCTGGAAATGGAATACTCCAGGAGCCTCGACAAAATGGTTCGAAATATTCAACTAAGACATCGCAACGAAAAATCCAAGTTGATATTAAAATAAAATATTAGATATTTACTCCATAATTCCATTATTTATCCTGTCCCTGGATTCTTAAAAATGTTTTTAGGGACCGGGTTTTGAATTAGGCCGGGGGCTTGGAGCTTTCTATTCCGTATAAAATCTTATTATGATGGCCTAGCACTCAAAGGTTCTTACGTTTTGGCCATTATAATGAGGTTAAATTTAAAATAAGTAGTAACATAAAAAATTAACGCGTTGGGGGGGAGGGCGGATAATATTTTAAAAACAAACCCAAAATAAGCCTCTCCAAGCTTTTTCTGATAGAATGCTCTATTCAGAATTGATAAAAAAAATGAGACAAAAGACCTACCTAACCATTGTTGTTAAATAATATTGGTTTTTCCTCTATAAATAAATTTTTGTTTGATAAAATATTCAAGTTTATTACGGGTATAAAATCTAAATGATTATTTTAAAATTTTTATCGATTTTTCCCCCTTTCTTATATATTTACAATATGATTAGAACTTAAAAAATAAAAAGCTAATTAACACAAGTACTTAAAAATATATATAAATATTTTTTAATGATTTTTCTTCTTCTCCTTTTATTATTTGTATTCTGATATTATATATCTTGTTTTAGAAATATATATATAAAAAAATTAAATAAAACTTTAAAAAATTATGATAAAAAAAAAGAAGAAAAAGAAAAGCAAAGTTAAAATGAGATATATAAAGAAAAAAGGATTTGAACTGTAAGTGGAAATGGAATGCGATGGTTAAGAAAGGAAATTAAATCTTTAAATCTATTATTTTTGAATTCATAAAAAGTTTAATTATTTTATTTTGGGTATTTCTTTAAAAAAAAGAAGATGTTATCAGTTGTTTGAAAAAGGGATAGGGTTCGCCTTAAAATTATTTGTTTGACATCATGACATGATTGATGGATGGCTGATATCTTCGAGCTTACTACCTTCAGTGTTTGTGGTCGAGAAAGTCTTCACGTGTGAGTGACACTGTCAAATTTTGGACATCCGCATTTCAACTAATAAATAGGGGCCCCGCGATCTTTATTTTTATTTCGTTACCAATAAAAAGGTTTAAATTGAAAATTTTGAATAGTTGCGATTCGAAAAATTGTTTGCATAAAATGTCTTCGGACCTCTTTAAGCTAGAGATTAAAATTTCATTCGCTCATTGAATCATTCTTGATTGACACGTCGACTAAAAACGAAATACCTTTAAGGTTAGATCACCAGAGATATTTCATAATATTAGTCACTCTAAGATCATACTAGCATTTGCCATAAAATACGATTTCAATTTTTTTGGATCTTTTTTAGTGAATAGCTAAAATTGAGAGATTGATATATTACTTTCAAAGGCCTAGCAACATTTTTAAAGCTATATTATATAAACATCATGGCGTCTTTCTGGTTCTCTGCAAGAGAAAAGCATCTTACCGTTGATACTGCTATATTCCAACTTCAATAAAATTATTATATAAAACGACGATATATATATATATTATACACCTAAAATATATTTGTCAAGGTGGGCTTTAATAAATAATTTTGTTAGTAAAAAGCCTCATCAGCTAAAAAGTGGTAATTCTATATTAGAATATTAGGCTAACATTTAGTTTTGGAACGAGGGTGAGTGTATTTTAGGGTGTCACCTAGTGTTGTTAAACGGTTCGTTTTGAATTTTTAAAAACGGCTAATTCAATATTTCACCCAGAAAAATATTATGCAAGCCGCCTGAAGATTTTGCTCATAGAAGGATCAAAGGTCTACAATACTTTTCTGCCTTAAATTTTGAGTTAGCGGTTTTGAAAAATCGGCTCAAAATGAGCCGCTTAACAACACTAGTGCCACCTTTTTACTAAAAATTTAGAACAATGGAATTATTTAGAAACTTATTAATCTTTATGTAATATGCCAACTAGTGGATTTTTATTTATTAGCTAACAAAATTGCAAATTAACTCTTGGGGTAATTATAAGGCAAAGATATTATTGTCTACTTTTCGTGGATATAAATAATAGGTTTATATAATTACTAGAATTTTATTTTTTAGTTTGCATTTGATTATGATTGATTCGATGAAACCAGAGTGTAGAAAGGAACTGCAAAAAACGAACTATATAATTTATTATTTTTTTTATAAAGTAGATACCCTTTTGTAGAAATTTTTTTTAATAGAGTTAGTCAAATCTATTGTTATCTTATCTCTTTAGCATATATCTATGCCATGCAATTTTTAAAGTTATTAATATCATATATTTATACATTATATGGTAGTTGCAATTTGTTACTTTTTAACTATAGATTAATTTTTGAGCGTGTTTTTTAAGATTTAAAAATTACCGTAAATGGATTTTATCATATTCTGAATACCTACACTATAATCTCAGACAATTTTGACATAAGTTTTTGAACTTATAATTTTATATTAGTTTTCCCTTAAATTTTTTATGTAAATATAAATTATAAAATACTCAAACGTTACCGGCAAAATTGTCAACAAATCATCAGATAGGTATTCTAAACTTGCTGGAATACATTTCCGGTAAAATAAGATTTTTTAAAATTAAAAAAAATACTCTCAAAATAAATGATGTAAAGCTGAGAAAAAATAACACGTTGCTGGAAGAAGCGCATAAATGCACGATTGAAATTAAGAAACCTTACTACCGCTTTTGCTAATTTCTTCCATAAAATCAAGGGAGATAACTCTTTAAAAAAGGGCCCTCCTGCATGTCTAATATCTTAATCCCCGATATCAAATATTATTATCAGATGGAAAGAAAAAACAGCGAAAGCCTGCACCCAAAGTCCTGCTTGCCACCGGATGTACAGGCCGGTACGTAAAAATGTTCTAAAAAATATACCCTGTCCACGAAATCCGGGCTGGGCCGGATTTTTTTTTAAAAAAAATTAAAAATAAGTGCTCATATTTTCAATTTACAAAACAGGGCCAATTATATAATACTTGCCAATTTTATATTCATTCCAATAGTCACATCCACTAGCGGCTTTTTTTCGCATATAAAATTTAAATTTATAAAAAGTCTTTAGACAAAAGAAAAATAGAAAAGTCCAATTTCTCATTTTCTGCCATCGAAAAAGTAAAAGTCCTTAAAAAAACAAATATGTGGGCCTCAGCAACACAGTGTTCATACTAATCTTTACCAATACCTACCTTAGGCAATTTCGGAAGTGGGACCCTTAATTTCATTAAAACCTTAGGGGAAAAATGAGACAGATCACAGGCGACCAAGGATTCTACATTCGTCAGCATCTGCCTCCACTTACATAAGCAATCACTTCTGTCTAAGTTGATGTGCAATCTTTTTTTTAAAGTTCTTTTTTAATGGTTTTCTAGATAAAATTTATAGATATATATTTTATCTTATTTGTTTATTTTTTAAATATATTTTTAATTTGATATTGTTCATATTTGTATTTAGTTTTTTTAAAAATGAAATCGCTTTTTTAAAAATAAAAAATATACTACCAAAAAAAAATCAAAATTTTAAAATATCATTATGGTTCCTTTTTGGGAACACAATCGATTGATAAAATCCATAATATATTATACAATTTTAAATTTTAATTTTAATATTTTTCTTTATAGATATTATTCTTATAAATAATTGTAAATAAAACAAATGAATAAAAAAATAATAATTATGGAATTTTTAAAATTGTTCGGGTCTCGTATAATGTTCAAAAATATATTATCGGGTTGAACTTTTAAAATCAATTTTTTATATATACATAAAACTGTCTAATTGCTAAGACTTGAGAGTTGAGATTATAGAGTATGAATTACTTTTCAAAATAAAAATCTTCAAAGATTTTAACCCCCGGAAGATTTTTTCGGAGAATGCTCTAACAAGTTTTTTTCATCAAATACCGAAAATGATTTTATGTGTATCTTTTATTATTTTTAAATCACTAATTTTTTTTAAAAAAGTGATTTTGATCTGCTTTATAAAATCTTCAATTTTGTTATCTTCAAAGATTTTCGCTCATAATTTTGGGACATGTATCTCCAAAAAATCTTTGAATATAATTTTTTTCAAAACTCTAAGAATTTTTTTTAAAAATAATCTTGCAATTATTTTATTTTTCATAATTTATTTCAAGGATTAAGGAAATAATTTATTTATTAAAAACAAGTTTGCGTCTTTTTAAATTTAAATATACTTAATTTACATATACTTTTTTTTAGGCAGGGTCACACCGATACTTTTAGAATCGATACAAACTCTCATACTTTAAATTTAAAAAAAAAATGGCTTACATTAAGTCATGCCACGAATTGATAAGAAAGGAGGAAAAAAAAATTGATCCACAATTTTAAATATAAGAAAAGGAAAAGCAATTGTTAATTTCTCTTTTCTATAATCGTTATTTTGCTATTTAAATTTTGTTTGCGGAATTAACCTTAAGGTTAGATTAAAATTAATTACGGAGTTTTCATTTAATATTTCGTTCAAGAAAAGACATTTTTATAGCTTTAAAAAATTAATAAAAATTTTAAGCGTATATACTAGAAAATTTACCTTTATAAAATGATATACATTTTTTTAAGTATTATATTGATAACCTAATCTCGTAGTAGGAAGTAGTGATGTAAAATTATACCATTTGAGTTTTAACTAAAAAAAAATATTTCATAAACCTCAAGATTTCGCTAATAGATGTCCAAACCTTTGTACCTTGTATGAGCAAAATCTTCAGGCTTGCATAATATTTTTTTCTGGATAAAATAAAAATCGACTCAAATGGAGTGATTTTACATGCATCGCTAGGAAGAGCATTGACAAAAATCTATATATATTTGCAATTTATTTCTTACCAACGCACATCCGAAAACTCGTCAATATTTTTTAAAAATGAATTATCATTATTCCATACTGGTTATAAACACCTTTAATAAATTTAAGAATAAATATCTAAATGTAAATGTAAATATATATGACATATTGTAATCAATGATATATATATTCTACTAGAAAGGAGGTTATTTATCAAAGGTGTCCATTCATAATATACGAATCATCTATAGCGACATTTTGTGGTGTGTACGTCTATCAAGATATGAATGCACGTTTATATCATTTAATTGACTTGCAAACAGCTAACTTCCACATGGATGGACACCTAAATGCATTTAATGAATGATTTGTCAATCTAGTGTTATATATATATCATCATTGATTGGGATATGGAATCCATGGGGATTCGGTATCTCTTAATTTTATATCATTTGCCGAGGAAAATTTCTACAATTTGAAAAATCTGATTTGACCGGAAATACATTCCTGCATTCTGTAGAATACCTACCCTATAAATTTCAGAGAATTATCTCCATTTTTAAAAAAAATATATTATAAAGTTGATATAAATTATAAAAAATATTTTAAATGTTATAGCCAAAATTGTCTTAAATTTAGAATGTCGATGCTCTCTATACATGTTGGAATACATTTCCGGTCAAAAAAATTCGCCCTCGACAAATGGCCATATTCCAATACGACAGATTTATAATATATTAAAAAGCAGGCCATAGCTGAAAATTAGGAGAAAAAAGATTTAAAAATAATAAGTGTTTTGTGTTTTAAGAAAAGCCTAATTAATTTCCATAAATAATTTATTTTAACTTTGATGTTATTAGATTAAATTTGCCTTATGTTACTACACATATTATACTATAAATAAATATAAAAATCATAGAATATACCCGGGACGGGCCTAAAATTTTTTTTTTATATTTTAAGGTATAATATTTTAAATCGCCATTATTAGCTATATTCGGAGCTAGCCTGGTGTCGTGCAAATGGTACCTCTGCAGGTCTTTGCTTAATATAGTGGAAATAAAAGATAAATATTTTTAAAGTTAATCCTTTGGAGGCTAATTACCTCCCGAGCCTCAGTCAAGCAGGAGTTATTCCCCTCGAAAAAGAAAATTTTCTCTAAAATTTTTTTTTCTAAAATCTCAATTAGATAGATTTTCATGATCAAAATCGTTCTATATAAAAAACATAAAACACAATAGCATGGTTGATTGTATGAAAATATAATTATTTTAATAGAAATAGATTGCATAAAATAATGCCAAAAAGAGTATTATATTTCATATTAAAAAAATTGATATATTTATTGATTCCTAAAATATTTTCATTTATAAGCAAGTATCGCTGTGTATTTTTCAAAAGTTAGGTATAATTTATAATTTATAGCTATAGAACGTGTCGCTTGAACTATACGCTCTTTTAAATGTGGCCTAAGAAAAAATTATTACACCTCGGGACTACCTTCTCTAGAGTTTAAATCTGAAAAAACCATATTTTAGGCCAAAAATATCAGGCAAGCACGGAGATCTTGCATAGATAGCAGAATGGCTTGAAAATCTATAAACAATATCTCGAAGCATGCATAACTTTTTTGGTCCTAAAATATCGGGTTAGCCGTTTTTAAAAATCTAGTCGTTTGACTTTAAACATTATATTAATTTTTTACAATTATTTTATATATTTTTATACAAAATTAAACTAATTGAATTCAACGGCTAAACTAAACTAACATAAGTGTTATTTGACATTTATTTCTAATAAAATATTAAATGCATTTATAAAAAAAATATAATAGATTTGAATGAACTTATTTTATTTTTTTTAAAAAAATATGTAAATGAACGTTGAACGGGAAACATATTCTATTATTATTATTAAAACGTTGAACGCGAGTACAGCATTACAAATATGACCTATTTCAATATTCTAAGCTGCTTATTAGCTCCCATTTTAAATGGATTAATTCGTTATTTTCAGTAAATGGGGGGGGGGGGGGTTTAACTGGACTGTCGAATTCATTTTCTCCACTGGTTGTTGTCTTAGCACGGCTCTTGATCGTCAGGTAAATGGGACCTAATTTAAAAAATAATTAATTATTCAATATTTCGCATTTAATTGATAATTTAGCATTTATGGGCCATAATTAAATTTTTTTTAAAATCAAAGTGGCGCTAAGTAATGTTAACACCATAAAACGATATAAAATATAAAACGTTTAGACAAAAAATAGAAAAAAAGACAAATATCAAACCCTGAGCCCTATATTTTATATTAATTTTGAAACTATAACCCCTCTAGGAAATTCAATCTTTTTTTAACCTTTTCTCGATTATGATTTAGGCCCATCCACGATCTTGACAGATTTTTTTTAAATTATAGGGCCGACAGGGCTTTACCCATAAAGAACCAAAAAAAGTCCCTATTTTTCTCTGATCATTTCTAATTACCTTATTAAAACTTTTTATCATCCTTTTTCTTTCTTTCTTTCTTTCTTTCTTTCTTTCTTTCTTTCTTTCTTTCTTTCTTTCTTTCTTTCTTTCTTTCTTTCTTTCTTTCTTTCTTTCTTTCTTTCTTTCTTTCTTTCTTTCTTTCTTTCTTTCTTTCTTTCTTTCTTTCTTTCTTTCTTTCTTTCTTTCTTTCTTTCTTTCTTTCTTTCTTTCTTTCTTTCTTTCTTTCTTTCTTTCTTTCTTTCTTTCTTTCTTTCTTTCTTTCTTTCTTTCTTTCTTTCTTTCTTTCTTTCTTTCTTTCTTTCTTTCTTTCTTTCTTTGTCAGTATCCATTTTTTTTCTTTACCCACGAGAAAACATCTCATAAAATGAATCTTTTAGAATAAATTATGAGATTCAAAGTTAAACAAAATTGAAAGATATATCAGAGTCTTCCACGTTCGGCCCAGTCCGGGTAATAAAATATACCTGAGCCAGGCCTTAAACCTTTTCTAAAAAAATAATCTTGCAGGCCCAGAGAAATTTTTTTAGGAAAATACCCTGGTCGGGCTGTATATTTTAAAGCAAAATATTTTAAATTGCCATTATTACTCATAAATAAAAATAAATATAATACATTTTTAAAAAAACGGGCCGGGCTGTGCAGTACCTCTGCAGGTCTCTGAGATATAGATATAACCACTAGGGAGTAAATATTTTGAAAAAAATCCCCCAGAAACCAGAATAATTTGCATTTTTTGCTTCTTTTCTGGTGGGACAACGAATAAAGTACTCAAAATACAGGATGTCGACTAAAAAATATGGCAAAGCTAGTTAGTTAGGATTCAAATCCCGATTCGGGATCCAAAAATTTGAAATGATTTTTTTGACCATTTTGCCAGCATGAACCAAATGTAAACAATTTTTGGACAACTACTCATACCCGTATTTTGACCGGGGCGAGTTCGGACAATAGTTGTAGCATTTTATAATTATAATATATTTTTTGTTTTAAGATAAATTATTCTTTTTCATTCATCATTTATTATAACAATTACTCATACAAAACAAAAACATTTTTGTAATATATATTTTTTAAGGAATGTGACAGGCAAACATGACAAATGTATTATTTGCCTGACAAAAAAATATCGGTAATAATGTACTTCATCAGCCAGGCTTTAAAAGAAAATATTAATACAATTTAGCCCCCTTGCGTGATAAAAAAATAATTTTTTAAAAAAATTATAACCTGCATGTTTTTATATTAAACTTTGTTCTTGTTCCCCTCGATATTTCCATTCTATGACAGTTATAACTTGAAAATATCGTTTTCAAACGGAATTTAAATGGTTTTTCCAAAGTATATCCTGCTGTACTTAGCAGACACTGCAAATTCAGGGTTTTAGTCCGATGTGTGTTTAAAAAACTTTTTTAAAACAACGGGTGGGTGGGCAAACGGATTCTAAATATTTCATCGGCTTGAGCGGAACGGGAAAGATTTAGTCGTAACCTTCAACGCCTCATGTTTTTAGATCCTAGATCATATTTGGGCCAACTTTTACTTCTCTTCTTAAATATATTATGTATATTTATTTTATAAATTTAATCTTTTTTTTTAAAAAAAAAGGAGAGACCATTGGCACCTGTACACACCTTACGCCTGCTGGCAAAATTTGCTGCAAAGATGCAAGGAAGAAAGTAAGGACCACTCCGCCATTTCGGACCTATACCTAGCAGTCATAACCCCTCGTATATCTCAAATCATCGAAGATAATCTAAGGATACACAAACGAGTATATTTTATAAAATAAATTATCGATGATTATTTATTTCAAGAGCGAGAAGACGGACTTGCAAAATTTTCCGGTTCGGAGTTTATATTTTCTTCTTTTTTTTAAAACATCGAATAATTTGCTACTATTTTTGCTATTATTTATTAAAACCCAAACTTTATTAACCTTCACCATCAAATAATGTAAAATTATTATATTTTGTATAACTTCGCCACGAATTAGCGCTAATTGTGAATTCGGGATTAATCAGATTTCCACAAACCCATTCATACGAATGGTCAGAATATTATTTAGCCGTTTTAATCGAGATTAACAACACTACTTCATACTAACTTTTTATGAACTCGCTAATTTTCTTTTTCTCCTTTTATTTTTTTGATTTAAGATAAGAATCCGCATTTATTTTATATCTAATTTTTTTTTGTAAATTATGTATATACAATTAAAAGTGCAAAGAAATCGGCCTGAAATGTCACGAAGAAATATTCAAGGTTCTAAACGAACTTAATACGGTAAGAAATATGATAATTTACGTTTTTGGAGAGTTAAATAAATTTTACGATATCTTTTAATTAATTTTCCCATTATAATATATTCCTATTTTTTTAAAAAAGAAAATTCTGTGGATTATAAATTGTTCTTCCTTCTATAATTCTCGTTTTTTTCCACTTTTTTTAAAATATTTGTACATCATACAATTAATGTAATTGTGTTTGTAAATTATATATGTATTAGATTAGTTTTTTTAAAAAAAATGAAATGAAGTTTGTCGAGAATACTTAATATAGTATATCTTATAAACTTATCTTATTTCGTTATCATATTAAAAGATGTATATTTTGTTTAGCTTTTGGATTAGTTTTAAAAAAATAAATAAAATAAATATTAATTTGTTTTGGTAATTTTAAGTGTATGATGATAATTAAGTAAGTTATTTTATGGTAATAAGAATATTTCATTATCTGCTCAAAAAAAATTGTTTTTGCAAAATCCGTAAAAATTTTTTTAAAAATATATACGAATAATTAGTATTTAGAAAATAAAATACCCGGTTTATACCGGACCAAAAACCGATGTCGATAAACCGAACCGAATTTTGACCGATTACAAAAAAAATGAAGCGAATCGAAGACAGTTTAGAGCTTAGCCTTTGATCCTCTATATCAATGGCGTCGCTATCTATTATTTTGGCGCGCTAAAAGGGATGCTTTGAGAAGATAACTGTATGCTCAAAGCGTTTTTCGGCGCGAGCGATATTAAAATTTTGCTCCCTCCTAAATACGATCACCATCTTAATTTTGGCAGACTAATCAGTTTTAATAAAAAAAAATAGGGTTGTCAAAAATCAATTTATTTTTAAGTTTAATAATATAATAAAAATATTTTATTGTACGTGTCTTTGAAAAAAAATTCTTAGTTATTAATTAAACACACATTCATTTTATTACATTAAATTTGTGAAATTTTTGAAAAAAATATTTTATCAAATGTAATTATCACATTTAATATTAGCTAAATTTATTCTTTAATACATTACAATTAAGAAAATATTTTATAACCATATTTAATTAATATTTTATTTTTATATAATTTAATTTTCTTAGTATTAAGTATTAAAGTTTAAATATTTAAAGTTGAAATAATTATAAGGATTTTTCTAAAATTTAAAACTATTAATTGAAATGATTTTTTTTTGTGGAGTTTTATTATATTAAAAAATTTATTACAGGATTCACTCAATATATATATAATAGCAATAAATTACAACTTATATGCAAAATTGATGAAATGTTTTTATTTAAAAAATCATTGTTTAAATTTGCAAGCAAAAAAAGAAAATATAAAATCGATTTAAATCAATTTTGATTAAATCATGTCCAAAACAGGGTTAAAATATAATGAATAAATACATTTTTCTTGAAAACTTTTTGAAAAAGGCTATGAAATCGTATCACCTATATAACACATCCTTCAAAATATCCGAGCAAAAACTTAAAATGGCCGAGACCCAAATGAACAAACTGGAAATCAAGGACAAGATCTCGACAGCGAAAAAGAAAATCATAACTAAGACTGGCAAGGTAAATAAATGAATCTCAAAAGGACTAATATATTTTAAAAAAGTGTTTAAAATAACGAGTAAATCTATGATCGAAACAAGGGCATTTTCTTCGTCCATTCCAGTTACTCTAGGATTAAAAATTTTGAAACCGGAACGTTTGGGATCGTAACATCTAGTAGGTGTTCCAACCAATAGTTTATCTGGATTAATTTTTTTAAAAATCGTTCATATATTTTTCATGTGTTTTAAACAGTATTTTATTTAACTTATTTATATTATACACTAAAAAAACCATCTAATGGGCATGCATCCATGTAAAGAAATAACATTTGATCGGCATACTTCTATTCCGATTTTTTGTCGAATATAGAAGCTCTTCGTATCTATCCCAGTGTTGTGAGGAAATTTTTTTGCCGAGTATTTTTAAAAATTTTATGAAGAAATCGGGACTCCTGGTGCTATAATTAACTGGATAAAATTATGAGAAAAAAGTATTTTATTAGTTTCTACAATTTCTGTGGAACGGTCGTTATTATTCAGTACTTCGAATTTTCTGGCATGAGTAGTAATAAGCGTGGTCAGACCCAATTGCCAAGAGATGAGGGATATTCCATCGACGATCGTTTATTGTTCTCTAGTTTAGAGAGCAGGCGGTACAATTAGGACCTAGCGAATTATATTATACTACAATTTATGTCTAACTGTGTCGTCCCTTATGTTATTCGTTTTTTAAATAGCCTCTTACAAGAGAGATTATTTTTATGACTCAAGTCGGAGGAATCTACCACAACTTGAGGAATGAATCCACTCAATCGGAATTACGGTTTAGGGGTTCTTGGGTGGAGATACTTTAAACTAGTATTTAGTAACGTCAAAGGTATTTTGAATATTTTTTTTAAGCAAAACACGTTACTCGTTACTTTAAATTATTGAAAAAATGATATTTTAATGTATTAAAAAAAATATGGAAAAGATCATATTTTAATATATTTTTAAATTATATAAATAATCAGCCTAGTTTTTAATTCAGATCAACCACCAAGTTCCTTCATTTTTATTTTAGATTTTCCTTTGTTAAATATTCAGTCAAGATTATTAATCTAATTAACACAAGGTATGTTAATTTATATTCTTATTCTCTAATATTATAATTTATTTTATAAAGTATTATATCAAATGTACATATTTCTTAACATGAAAATTATCTAACCTTGCTCTCCCCACAATATGAAACATTTTTTACACCAATAAATTGTGTCCCAACTCAAATTTCAACCTGAATTGTGGAATGAGCATGGAGCTTCAAACTGTGCAGCCATTTTTAAGGAAAAATGGGAAGAAAATATCTGATTAAACCGGTTGTAACCTATAACTTTATGAAATGAATGGATAGTCTTATTAGAAAATGGTCACAAATTTGACTAATCTTGATAAATCCAAATTACAGAGATTTTCAGATGATGTCAAGTCGTTTATAGATGAATATTGTCTGATTAGTGTTAATTAAAAAATATATGATTTTATAGGTTATGGAACCTGTTGCTACTGCTCTTTCGATTTTAGAGAACGAAGAAAAAATGCATTTGGGATATCTTTCTCACAATAACTATTATAATATTAAAACTTTAAAAAATGGCTTTAAATAATTTCATGCAAGCCAATTATTAATGCAATTCTGCAGTTTACAACTTATATTTTGATTATATTTCAATATTCAATAGATTCGAACACATCTATAGAGATGAGTATATGCTATCAGCAATAATTTACCCGCTATTTAAATCGGATTGGCCCTGGATAAAAATATCAACGAAGGAAGAAAACTTGAACTTATTTCCGGTTTAAGAAAAGATCTTGACAAAGAAAAAGCAAACTTGATTTCTTTGAAGAACAATCCATACCAGATTATTTTCTGATAAAGATCAAAAAAAATTTTTTTTTTGATGAGGATGAAGATTCTTTTGAAGATGATCTTTTTTCAAAATAAAGATTTTTATTTAATTTTTTATAAATACCCATAATTAAATGTTTTTTTTATTAAATATTATAAAACCCTTCCATATTTTGCGCCTTGTGAAGGTTTCTTTAGCACGGCGAAAGCAGTGTCGCTCTTGTTTATCTGATCAAAAGTTTGAAAATCAATTGTTAAAAATAAATAATAAATGATTACAATAAATATCTTATGGTGTATTTTTGTATAATTTTATTTAATTATTATATAGTTTTTTTTGTATATGATTTTTTAAGTAATGAGAAACGCGTTACTTTTATGAATAGCAAATTACTAGTGAAGGTCATCGGTCCGGTCCTATTGGTCCTAGACCAAGATAGGGCCGATTGTCGGACCGATTTTTTTTTGAGGACTGTAATCCAGACCGGTCTTTTATTAATATTTAAGTTTGCTTTACTATTCAATTAATATAATTTTTGTATATTTTATTTTATGATTTTTCTAGAGGAGTTATTTTAGATTTTGTTAATTTTTATTTTACAATATGAAAATCATAAGTTTGTCCAAGAAACATTTTACTTATAGTCCCAATAAAAAACATAGAGTTTGTGTTCACTGCAGTACCAAATTTAATGTACCATCAGCAACAAGTAACAAAATAATTGTTTATAAATAAATTAATCAAAATAAGCAGTATTATAAAAATATTTTGGTTATTATTAATATAGTTCTATTTTTTCTTAAGAAACTGTCTGAAGAATTCATTGTCAAAATAACTTAATCTTATTCTTAATAAAATAATTAGGTACCTTAAGCAGACATCTGATAAAACATAAAATATATACCTTTAATGATGAAAATGAAAATATCTTAAAAACACAATCTACTCTTAATTATAATATGCCCTCCACAAGCAAAAATCACTTTCTTCAATACCATTGGATAAATTTCAAACTGAACATATGAACCAATTAATAATAAAATGGGTAATAATGGACTGTCTGCCAATGAAGACTTTTGAAAGTTCATGTCTTCATTTAATTAAATATTTAAACTCAACTGCTACAATTTGATCTAAAAACAAAGTTAAAAAATTTTATACAGCTAATTTTGAGAAACTAAGAAATTCTTTAAAAGATATTTTAAATAAAAATAATTCTTTAATAAGCTTTACCACAAATATGTGGGGCAGTATAAATAAAATTTCATTCATAGCCATTACTGCACACTATATTGATTCTTCTTTTACATTAAAAAATATTTTACTTGATATAAATCATATCCCATTTCCTCATACTTCTGAAGAAATATCCTTAGCTATAAAAGAAGTAATTGATGTATATCAATTGGAGGAGAATATACTGGCCTGTACTACAGATAATGCCAATAACATCCTAAAAAGCATGGATATTTTTAAGAATATTTATAAGGAACAAAAATTTAAAGTCCCTCTTCTAATTCCTTCCATGGCAGTTCTACAAACAAAGACATTAGCATTTGTATTAATTATTATATTATTCATAATTAATTTTATATTGTTTATATAATACTCTTATATTTAATATAAAACAAATTAAATTAAGTAAAAAAAATATGTTTTTTAAACATAGGACCGTCTGGACCAAAGACCGGACCGTGACCTTCACTACAAATAACGCTTGTTACTTTTTTAGACGTAACGAGTAGCGCCGTTTACAGCACCGCTTTAAACGTTTAAATGGAAACCAATATAAATATTATAAAAACAAAAATTAGATTCTTGCTCAAGACACTTACGCATTATTTTGTTCGTTTTCTATTTAAGGCGACCCCTCGCGGATAAGATTATATTTCCTTAATTTTGATAAATTCAAAATTATGAGAATATTTTTTATATAAAAAATATTGAATTTAGAAATACCTTGTACACCTGACATTTATTTTTGTTATAAAATAAATCAATTTTCTTTTAAATAAATGTTTACCCAAAAATTGGCTAATAAATATATTTTTATATATAGCAAAATAGAAATATCCTATATAAAATCGAATATTAATATTTCATTATAACTTAAATAATAAGAAAGTTTAAACCACTAACGTCACCAGGGGGAAGCGAAGGGACTCGAGCCCTCTGAAAAATATATTGCGCTCCCTAAATTATTAGTAAAATACCTAGAAAATATAAGTAGTTTTTAAAATATTTCCTAAATAGTTGAGCCCCTACTATTGCTTTATCAATTTTTTTTCTAACTCATTAACATTAAGAAATCTTAAATATCGGTATATTTTTTTAAAATTTTATTTTTAAAGAAAAATTAGTTAAATACTAACTGCTATTTACATATGGCAATTTTGATTTGTGGTTTTTTTCTAGGGCAAAACGATTTTTCGGTTAGACAATGTGTGAAAAATATTTTAACGGGCTGGGTAATTTCGCATTTTAAAGCTTATAATTTATAAAACATAAAAATTTTATAGGCCGATTTGTACGCGCCATAGTTTTTATATAATTTTATTAATTTAAATCATGCGTTAAACTATGTATTTCGACATCTAAAAATGAACTATTTTCAAGAATATTTTGGAATCTAAATATATGGCATATAATTAATTATAAATACATATTTATTTACGGAAGGCTAAACAATTATTTGGAAAAACAAATCCTGGGAACAAAAATATATTTTTTTAAAAAATTATAAAATATGATTTTAAAAAATATCACCAAAAATATATATATAAAGAATGAAATAGAATGAATACGCTGTGCGCAACGTTAGCGATTCTAAATCGTCATGTAATATTAGATTAAAAAAAAACACTTTTCTCATATTTTTATTATTAAAAACTTAAAAATAATTAAATATATATATTTATCTTTCAATAGAGGCAGGAAAAATTCATGGCCAATAAACTGAAACTGGATAGGTCAAGGAACGAATACCTACTGAGCTTAGCGGCTGCTAACACCACGATCTACAGGTATTTCCAAGAGGATGTCAATGATTTGATAGACGTAATAAATATAGAGATTTTTTTAAAAATGATCTATTATTTTGAATACTATTTATACTTAAACCATAATCAAAAGAAAACTTATATATATTATTTAGTATTTTTTAAATAACGCGTAAATTTAATATGTTCACTATTTTAAGAAGAAAAAACGGAAATATTTACAGGAAAAAAAATAGTTTTACATTTATGGATACATTTCTTTTATTATAAAAATACATATTTATTTTCACATTTCTCATCAAAAATAAGTGTAGTACAGTAGGCTTTCTTCCATCCTTGTCGGGGACTTTGCAACTGTACTTACAGGGGGAAGATAAACTGCTTAATTCGAGACAGGAAGGTATGAGAGATACGCTAAAGGCTATAAACGATTTAGACTCCAAATCTGATAAGCAGCGATTTCTGGAACTCTACAACAATCCATTCCAACTGCCAAACAAAATTGGCTTTCGTCATCACAGAGGCGATTCGGTTTTTATTTATATATTTTACTATTTCTCCTTCTCTCTCTTCTAGCAGATAAATTGGCATTACCAGAATTCGAATCGATTAATTTTGTTAAATTACTTGGTACATCTAACATGGAACTAATTTGTTATCATTAGCTTAACAAAAATGAGAAAAAATGGCATTTAATCATTATTACATTTTGGAAATATAACCATGCCGAAAAAAATCACCTAAGCTTAGAGATTTTGCCCACAGATGATATAAAGGTTTGGACATCTATTGCTTAAATTTAGAGGCATAGGTAATAATATTTTGGTTATAATTTTGATTTATTCTTTTTTTAAAAAAGAGGCTAAATCTAGGCGTTTAACACATTCAGCCGTAAACATTGCCCATATATTTGGAGAATAAAAAATATGACATTTGTTCATAGGTAGATTTTATTTAATAAATATCGGATTGGATCAGTTGAAAATTTGTAAATTGGCATGGCCCCATGGAAAAGGAAAGAAGAATTCATTTCTATAATTATTTACCTTTTCAGGTAGGAAGCTTTTCAGCTGTCCCAGAATTTGCCGAGGAGCTCAACACTCGTCATGCTCAGTTAACTTCTCGCCTGGCGTCTCTCCGAATCGAGAACGACGAAATTTGGAAAACTCTAGAAACGGCCGAGGCCTCTCTCTTGGCAATCATATGGGCGGCTTGTCAATACAACGTTGGGTCGCTCTTCGACAATAACAGTTATAACAGTGGGAATAGTGTTTACCCCTCCCACATTCAACCGTCGGACGAAGGTTTTCGATCAGGTGCCGGGGTGACATCAGCGGTCGCAGCAATATCTGGGTAATATGAATGGATTCTAAAGGAAGGGATAGAAAAATTGCCGAAGAAAAGGAAGGGAAAAATAGAAAAGCCTTAATTAAGTTTATTTTAGGCAAATACATATTTAGATTTACAAAATTGGCATTATAATCTTTATAGGTAGGTAAGCATTTTGACACCAAAACATGACAATACTAAATGAGTAATAACATGGTTATGTGAAGTAAACTTGAGAAAGAAAAAACGAATATTTATGAATAGGAGGCACCATAATTATTTATTCTATTATATAATTATGTAATGAATTAAGTTTAAAAAATTTCATAATTATTTTTCGGAATCGCCGTCGTCGTTTCATATACGTTCCTTAGTTTTACCCAAGTTCCGTTTCCTGTTTGTTAAATCCCAGTAAGTTGGCAACTCAAGTTAATTGCGCAGTAACTATGTGACTTTAAAAAAATAATAAATAATGTATGTTTAGAGGCTATAAAAAATCGCGTAAAGTTTGATTGGCATATTATTTTTTTAAAATTATAGTAACAGAATATTTATTTGCTATTTAAAAAATTATACTCATCTAGAGGGGCCACCCATTCGGTTCATGCAAACGGGATTAAATCTTCCTTTTCTGCCGCTTCAAATTTGGCCTCTTTGTCGTCCATCGAGGCATCTGATCTGTTAGCCTCAAGTGATATCACGTCAATCATAAAGAATAAGACTGACAGACAGGATGTCGAGGAATTTTATATCAAGGTTCACGTTTTTTTAAAAAAATTTATTATTTCATATTTTTTTCCGGGAGGTATACGGGTATATGGGAAAATTATATTAGTAAAATAAACTCCCGTCAGACCTAAAAATATGAGAAAATTTTACAAAATTTTGGGATGGGCAGATTTTTTTTAAAAAATATGAGAATATTGTTGGGATCATAAATTAATGCTGTTCGTATTTTTCAATTTCCATTTGAATAATTTATAAAAATATACAAAGCCAAAATTATTCAAAATAAGCGAAATTTTTAAAAAAATTCTGAAATGTTCAGAAAGTAAAAATTCTAACCAGGCAAAAAGATTTTGTGAAAAAAAAATACAGGGCGGGTTAAATCCAGGCCCCCGTGTAATAGGTACCTTTTCAGATTTCTGGATTTTAATGCAGCATTGTCGCTGGCGTGAGAGGCCAAAAGCGTTCTCATCTCACCCTATATTTAATTTGAGCAAGCGTGATGCCATATTGTCTTTAATATGTAAATATTTTTTATATGATATTTTATTAAAATTATTGGTCCTTGGAAAACGTCGTTGAGAAAATACTTTTGTCAGATAATTACTTTTGCTAGGCTTATTATTTATTATTTTTTTTAAGAATAAAGGGATAAAAAATCATTGAATTTTAATCAGGGTTCTCTATGGGGATTCATAAATGTTCAATTCATGCTTGAGCTATGGGAGGATGGTAGGTATATAAATCATTAGATTCCTACTAAAAAAATTAAGAATAAGTCATGTCCTGGTTCTGCAGATTTTGCTATGAAACCCTATTTTGATTTGTATGTGTGCATAAAATAAATATTTTGGATTGGCAAGAATCACAAAGGCACTACTTAAATCTAAATAGCCTATGTTTTTTAGAATGTTTAAAGAAAGATATAGACGGCTAAGTGGACTGCTGTTTAAAAATTTGACGAACTAGGACACGGACTAATAATTGGTTCGCATAGAAACTTGAAAAAAAAAATAATGTGTCAAATTATATTTTGATTATAAAATAATATTTTCAGATTCTTTATTACTGAGAGGTATAGCTTGGGTAATGGCCTAAGAACGACTAATTCGGCTCAATGTTTTGTGTCATAATATTTTTTTATAGATGAGCATCGAGACACGAGTTATCCCCTCCCCCCTCCAGC
This sequence comes from Gordionus sp. m RMFG-2023, assembly GCF_954871325.1. Classification (NCBI taxonomy): domain Eukaryota; kingdom Metazoa; phylum Nematomorpha; class Gordioida; order Chordodea; family Parachordodidae; genus Gordionus; species Gordionus sp. m RMFG-2023. Next base: position 9,047,388 of record NC_088775.1, on the reverse strand, counting down.
TTTTTAAAAAAAGATTTAGCAGAAAAATCTGAGGGTAAGATGACAGTTTTCAACTAAAAACTCATCTTGGCCGTTTCTGGAATCGGCTAAAAATGTATTCATTACCCAACAACTAAACTAATGAATGAGAGAAAACTAGAATCGTCCTGTTTTTTTATTTTCTCTAATTAACCTTGAAAACATTGTTCATATTTTTTTACATCGACCAACCTTGTATTTTTATTAATCCCTAACTCCCGTGCAGAAATTTAAGGAATATTTATTAACCGGTGATTTGATTGCTCGCCTTCAAGCTAAATTCCTCATGATTCATTCCGCCCTGCAGGAACTGCACAAACTTTCGGGTGGCTCGGGAAATTTCGAGAAATTCACGCTGCTCACTACATCCCTGATCCCCTCGGCCCATGGCAAAACGCCCAAAAAGAAAAGGGTCATCGGTCAAGCTGGAAAGGTCATACCAGCCGGACAGAGGCCTAAATTGTTTGGCGGTAGCTTGGAAGAATATCTAACGGTATATATTTTGCGTACCATGCTTATATCAGAACATTTATTACTCCATAATTTAATAACCCTATCCTTCCACTTTTTAAGCATTTTATGAAAGTTTCTTAAAATTAGGGTATTTGTTACGGATATTTCAAATATATAAACCAATGAAATTTAGCAATTTTTTTTTTATCAACTTTGAACATTTTATTTTTTATTCATTATTTATAATATATTATATATATTTATACTCATAGGCCACGGGTCAAGACATTCCACTTATAATGCTTAGTACTATTAGGGTCATCAACTTATATGGTAATATTTTAATAAACTGGGTTCTAATCAGAACTTACTAGTATTTCAATTTTAATTAGAATTAACGCTTAAATACTCCGTTCGCTCATACATTTTAATTAGGTAGCGACTTCTGAATAATCATGTATTTTATATAATGGTATATATAATTTCTTCATAAAAGCGGGGCAATTTTGATCTAACCACTAGGGTTTAGTTTTAAAGTTTTAGGATCAACAAATATAAGCACCTGGAAGAGTGATAAAAATTGTCCTCCGCTACTTCTCTTTTTTGTAGAAATTTGACACTCCTATCTAATATGCTTTAGTGAAGGAATATAAAAACCGGCCCACACCGCGTTTATAAAATAGATTTTAATTCTAGCTTCATCATTTTAAATTTTGAAAAATGTTAACAAATTTATGAATCAACAAGACGTTTTTAATACAAATATCTAATCAGAGATGCATTACACGCAATATCGGTATAGACCCGTTACTTATTGTAACAATATCGTCACTTTTTCGATGCCATTATTGCCCTAAAATAATATTATATATTTTTCTTGCAAAATAACGTTTAAAAATTGTTAGTGTTTATTTTTAAAACCATTTTTATTTTATATAATTTTTTTAAAAAAGGATGGTATCCCTCTTTATTTAAACCCTAATTGATTACTTTTTCGGTCTTTTCAAAAGAATTGGAATTTTTTGAAAAAAATATTTTTGATGTGCCCAGTGCGGATTTCACAAACAGGAGTGCAGAGAGGGGTCGACTACTATGGAGGGTCCAGGAATTTTGGGAGTGGGGACAAAGGAGACCAGTTTAGTTGGAATCTTCGTCACCAGTTGCTAATCTAAAATAGTTTTTAGTGTAACACAATCTAATGCATAGTTATAATAAAATAAAGAAATCTGCATCAAAATATTTATTTTAAATTTATTAATATTAATTTTTGTTAAAAGAAGTTATCTCTTTCATAATTACGGAATTGAGATAAGGAGGGGGGGGGTGTATAGAATTCCTCTCTGATTCTTACGGTCACATGGTTACTATGAATATGAATTTTATTTGGGAGATTGAATGATATATTTATGGAATTTATGTACCTGGTTGTTATATATAACCGCTCCAGCCATTCCCACGGTTCTGTTATCTTAATTTTCTCATGCTGTCGGAGGTTAATTGCTCCGCATTCCCAACGATTGCCATCTATATGGGAAAAGGTCATCTCTGGATCCTTAATTGCATGCTCAAGTTTATTAGCGATTCTGCTTATTCTCTGATGTTCTCCCCTTGCTCGAAGTGGTAGTCAAACTTATCCCATACCCCAAAACGTAATTACGAAAGAGACATTTTCATTTTACAAAATTACTGTCAATAGTTTTTTCGGGTTAAATATTTTGAAATGGATTCTCATATTTTCTTATAACTATGCACCGATTGTGTTACACAAAAAAGCCATTTTAGATTCGCAACCCGATGGCTAAGATTCCGACAAAACCAGATCCTTTTGTCCCCACCGCCCAAATTCCCGACCTCTCGATCGTAATCGATCCCTCCCGTTCGTAGTACCTGCGTAGCGGGCACAGAACATAACAGGTATGGCTGTCGCTCTAAAAAAGGAAGAAAGAAACCATTCTTTACTATAGTTTAAAAAAATTATTCTAATTTTACCGTGGAGTTTAAATAAACTATATTATCGCGTATTATATGTTTAAATGATTGTTGTATTTTTTTCAACAATATTTTGTATATAGTAGTTATCAGGGAAAAAAAGTGGTTTAGGTGCATCCTAATAACACATTAACCTATACTGGCGGATTCGTTTATTAAAGGTTCGCATACATTAAAGTCAGCTGTAGTTGACGTCATTGAATGGTATTTCATCTAATTCACTTTTAATGGCTGACTTCAATGTAAGTGCACTTTTAAAAAAATATACATTTTAATAAATGAAACATCATTATAATAGGTCAGTGTTGATGATCTAAATATGAACTACGATACTTAGTATATACAAAGTCTCTCCATGACCTAGTTTTGGGTTGGTTTTATAGACAAGACCTGTAAACTCAAATTAACTTTCACGAAATTTAAATAACTCTTTCCGCCCAGTCCTAAATACCTCGGTTTGATCCTTATTTCTACAGCAATTTAAAATTTCTGAAACTTAATTTGGGGTTCTCAGAACCGCCTATAGGACCATCGTTGAGCTTTATTTATTTTATATATTTAAAAAATATATATATTTCAAAATTTTAGGATTGCATCATCAAGGGATATTTCGAGTGTCCGGATCTCAATTGGAAATCAATGAGTTCAAGAATGCTTTTGAAAGAGGTTTTTTTTCTTCCTTAAATAAAATGAATACAACTTAATAACATTTAATTACGGGAGGGCCTTCTTTGATCTAAAGATTTTGATCGTATTTTCGTCCATTTCGGGTAATTATTCTATTTATGCATTCACCAAATAATTTTTTAATAAAGATTTAAGAAATATTCTTAATTTACAGCTATTAAATGGACCAATTAAAAAGGTGAACGAATTTACGATCATAGCTAACCTTAATTACACCTTACTCGTTTTTTTATATTAGAAATTAAAAAATCTCCAAATAAAACATTGTTTTCGAGAAGAATTGTCCCTTTTAAATTAGATTAGTTGTATGAAGAGACTGGGGGAACCAATTGTAAAACAAAACACAAAATCAAAAGCTAAAAATTAAGACAGAAAGTGTGTTTTATAAATAGCAAAAGTAAAACAAATTTCACTTTTTAATATAGATGAATTACCAAAAAATTCATTTAAAAAAAACAGAGAGGCTGCATCATAGCTAGTCTTTTTTTTTATTTAGAATTCTAATTGGCTGTCTGAATAGAATGTGATTTTTAGACGAAAGTAGATAATATACCATGTATTTATCATTTTAAAAAAAATCGAAAATACGGTGTTCTATTTGCTTTTCTAAAGAGAATGCTCTTCGGAATTTAAAACAAAGAAAAGTTAACCAAAAATAAAATTAAGATGTGCCATGACGTTGTTAAAAAATGCCATTTTCTTATATTAAAACTAGAGTTAATTCTAATTATTTTGGAAAAATATCATATTGAATATTTTAAAAAAAAAGTAAAATTTAAATTCAAGATTTTAAATAGTTGGCCCCAACCCACACTCAGGAAATACAATAATTGTTTTTTAAAACTAATAGCGTTTAAAGTAACGGAGATTTTACAGCACTTTACTTACTTATTATTTCTCTTTCTAAATTTTTTTTAAGGCGAAGACCCACTCGTTGATATTAAAGATAGTAGGGACATGAATTCTGTGGCGGGAGTGCTTAAACTCTACTTTAGAGAGCTAAGAGAGCCGCTCTTTCCTATATGCATGTTCGATCAATTAGTCGCCTTAGGTTCCAAGATAGCTTCTTCATCTGGCTCTAGTAAATTTTTATTATAAATCAGTACTGTAAACGTTAATGATTAAACAAATATACCGCATTCCCGTTACTCGTAACTTAATTTTTAATGTATAAAATATTAGAAACAATTACGTATCCTAGTCCATCGGCCGACTATTTGTACGAGCTTCGAGACCTGATTGCCACGTTAGCTCGTCCGGTTTATCTGACTACCAGATACCTTTTCGCGTTTTTGCACCACCTATCCCAGTTTAGCGACGAGAATATGATGGATCCCTACAACTTGGCTGTATGTTTCGGCCCTACTCTGCTTCCCGTGCCAGCCGATAGGGATCAAGTTCAATGCCAGGCCGGGGTCAACGAACTCATAAGGGTCATTATAATGTGTCAACAAAAGATTTTCCCCGTAAACAAGTTGAGTTACGCATCTCAAATTAGTAAAGCGACGACAGGAGGAAAGGCGTCCGGAGACAGCGATATAATTCTAGGGGCACCTGGTGATAAAGAGGTTGGAAGTGGTGATAAGGAGGACATAGAAGATAACGAGGAAGAAATAATCAAGGGTGAATTAACTAATGTTTTGTTATATAACAGAAAGTATACTTTGTCTAAGTTATCAAAAAAGATTTCGGTATATATATCTCTTGTTCATAAATGTAATCTACTCGATTCACCCCCCCCCCCTATCTTTTCTAACCATTTTTAGTCTCAATTAACTTCTCTTTTTTTAACCGATTAGAACCACTTTTACTTTCCATGTTATTATGTAAAATAAAAATATTTAATTTTATTTGTTGAAACTAGACGCCATATAACATATATCTTTATGATATTCTGACACGTAGAAAAGATGGTTGTTTATCTATAAATTATCTTTATCAAAAGTGTATCTTCATATCCATTTAAAATTAATTTGCCAAGTTTACCCGGGTAAGCGAGTTTCCTATGATGCCCACTCTCCATTGCGGTCCTGCCCCTCACTATTTGTGAGATCTATTTTTCCCATATCGTCCGTTATCACTTTTATCCAAGTAGTCTCGGGGTTTCTTAATGGCCTTGCTACACATCTACCGACTTTTTCTTTGCCAAATCGTCTTTCGCTTGACATGCCCAAACCATCTCAGTCTATTTTTATTTCATTATTCCAAGGGCTGGATTATATAATATATTCTCCATAACTTTATATGCTTAATTTGGCCAATCACCCAATATTTTATCCAAAAATTATTACGCGAGTGGAAATTTTGCTCATAGATGACACAGAATGGTTTTGACATTTATTAACGAAATATCGAGGCTTGCATAATTTTATTTTTGTCTAGAATCTTGATTTAAAATTAACTTAATTGAGACCTTTAACAACACTACATCCGCCACGCATTATTTGTGACAAACTTAAATCCACCGTTTTACCCTTGGATAAATTTTACTAGCATAAGGGTGACCGCGGAGTTGAACAATGGGCACTTATCTTTTTAACTTTATATTGAATTTAAAAAAATTACTGAAGCCATTGGGGGTTCTAACAATTACTACAGGAACGAAGGCCCATTTTACGACGAATTTTGTCGCTACCCGGTTCAGGGAGAAAACAATCCGACTGACTTGGACTACTTGGAAGATTTAGATTTGGTGGATAAACAAGAGCTCAAAAAGGAAGCGTCCCTCGAAAGAACCGAGGATGAACTCGAAATTGCTCGAGATAAAAGTTTATTTTTTATGCAAATTTTTAATTTTAAACATTACAATTCGTGGCTTTAGTGTTGTCAGATAATCTAGTTCTTTCTACTCAGAGTCTATAGTCGTAAATCGATTTAATCGACTAACTTAAGTTACGAACTCGGGTTATGAAGTCGAGTCATTATCACTTGATTTATAAAATTCCTAACCCTGACCCTTAAGCTTTTAAAATATTTTCTGTAATATGTCAGGTGTCTAAAATATGATTTTTTTTGAAAGAGATTGCATAAAATGCTGGTGTAATTAAATATTAAATTATTTGTTGATGCATTTAAATAGTTCATCAAAGCGTTTTTTTCTCAGGATAAGCTTTTTTAAGGCCATTTTCCCATTTTATTAAGAACGCATCTTAATGGGCTTCTCAAGCTTGGTAAAATCAGTGATTTATTTAGATAATGAAGAATTTTTCTAAAAATATCTCAATAATCTAAATGTAATAAAGAGGGGAGGGCATCAGTTCACAACCTAGACTATTAGATATTCCAAGTTGACTATTTCCCCTTAATCTTTCAGTTTTGGTACTTTCGTGGGGTCTATACGACCCCAAAGGGATTCCATAGCAAATCAATCACACGCGGCCATCGATTTTGATAAAATTTTTCTTATAGGTGAATAAAGTGTTGTATTTGGTGAGTCCAAATATTTAGGCTCTTTGCCTGGGATTCAAACGAATATCGGTTCAGGTTCGGTTCATAAAAAATAAAAATATCGGTTTGGTTCGAACCTCTAAAAAACGGTTTGAAAACTTTTGTATTCAAACCTACATTCGAATTATGTATAGGTAAGAATATTATTTTTTTATTTTATCATTAAAATAAAAAACACATATATAAAACCTTCATTTTTATTAATTTCATATTATAAAATAATATTTAATTTATAAATATAACAAATAAATATTATTCCCCGCTAACACCAAATTTCTTTTTTCTTGTTACCAATCCCCTGTCATGTTTTTTTACGAGAGTAATGTAAGTTTTAATAGTAGCTGATATTAACTTTATTGCCAAAAAAGCAGGACAAAATTTATATACAAGAAAAAAAAAGAATTAAGGGGTGAGATTTTATTTGTAGAATGTCCGGAAGTAAACTATGAGTTTATGTTAACTAGAGGTCTGCAATGAGTGGGTTTTTAGCCCGCTTGCCTGTTTTACGGGGGGGGGGCGTTCAGGTTAAACCCCGTTCATTGCAGACCTCTAATGTGAACCTTATTATTAATTTTAATTAATTATACACCAACCGAATGTATAGAACACGGGCTCACCCTGAGTTCAAGATTAATTCACGACTCGAGCTCATAACTTGAGCTTAGGAACTGAGTTTGCAACTCGAGTCAGTTTTTGGCTCGATTACTTTTGACCCAAAATTTGGCTCCAGTTCTCGTTCTATAACTAAATTTAGTTCTTTAACAAACACTGCATGACCTAATATAGGTCGTTTTGAAAAAATAAGGATTAATTACTATTTCCTGTATCGGCCACTGGAATCCATGGACTTCTATCAAGGAAGAGGGGGTGACGCCAGACCGTCTTTTAGATTGGAGGGTGGTAGGACTGATTTTTATTTCCGTTTTTACTCATTTGGTGGTGAGAAGATGGGTGGGTAAATTTAAGAAAGAGTGTGGTAGTTGGTAAAATTTTTCAGGGGACTAAAATTGTCATTTGCTTAGTGGGGGTGTAGAAGTCCCTACTCTTATCGGTGCATCATTAAAATTATATGATTTTCAGTAATTAATATCTTTATAAACCTTACAATATAAGAGTAGAGTTTTATTTGTTTTTAAAATATTATATATTAAAAGCACTGGAAATTATAGTTGAAATATGTTTAATTTTTTTATATTCCAAGGACTTTTAGACGATACGGATCTGAAACTGGGAGCGAGAGAATCCTTTTCCATTTCGGAAGATAACTCTTCTGATGAGTCACCACCACGTTCTCCTTCTCACGAAGATGTAAATGATATCAGCGAGGAAGAAGGTTTCTAATATATTTTTTTAAATTGTAATCAGCTTATTATTATACTTTTGTATATCCCCATTTTTTTACAATTAAAATGTTGAAATATAAAATTTAATAATCTAAAGATGTTGGGCTATAATACCTTAGAAATATATATATATATTTATTTTTAGATTCTATCCTAAATTTTTAATAAAGGAAATTAAATAAAAACTTCTCCAATTTAAGTTAATTATGGTCACGAAATATTAGCTATAAAAAATATACAACGTCAGTGGATTTCACATTCTTTTTTATTTTTTTTTATTTACCTAAGAAAATTTAACCGTTACCGAAATCAAAAAAAAACGTGCGTCTTTCAAAATCCATTTTTAATTCGTGAAAAAAAGGTGTTTCATCGTTGGGTCAATTTGAAAACGACGTTATAAAATAACAAATCCTTAATTTATAATTGTTATCAAATGTAAATACTACCCAGTTCGATATAACTACGTCATCTAGTGAAGATCACAGTCCGGGCCGATTACCGATCCGATATCACTAATCTGATTTTGTTCGTTTAAACATAATTGATATATTTTAATTTTTATTAAACTATAAGATAAGTCATATAAAAGAAACTTACCCTCCTTATCAAATTTTAATTAACTTAACATTATAGGCATATTTTTTTCACTTATATTTATCAGTAAAGGTATATAATAAATATTGATAATTCATTTTATTTATAGAATAAAAATCGCTATAATATATTTTTTTTATCAATAATCATAATCAACATTCAAATAAAAATAAAATAAATTTATGTATTTAGTTTTTTTTTTTAAATTATCATTTCAATTATTTAAGAAGACTTAAATATATTTTCTTATATTAATAAATTTAAATGAGACGCAATTTTATCGGATCCGATAGGAAAATTTGATAGATAACCGATATTTAAAAAAAGACTGAATTGGTCTGATTCTATAAAATACAATCCGGAAAAAAATCATTTTATTTACTACACAAATCTTGGATAAAACGGTCCGGCCAATTTTTTTGATTTTTCGGGTTGTGAAGCGGTTCTGAACATTTTATGTTGTTAAGTTTATCCATCCCACTATATATAGCACAATTACTAGGAGAGACCATAATTTTATCCAAAGTTATTTCAATATATAATATATTTAAAAATCAATTATTTTTTAAATAAACGCTATTTCTTGGTACTCAAAAAAAGGCAACAGAAAGAAATCTAGCTTCATAGGCGAAGGCAGGAGAAGGCGTTCATCATTCTCCTTTCTGGGAACCTCGACCGCAAATTCTTGCATCGCCGCCGCCGATATTTCCGAGAATCATAAGGACGGTGTCGATATTCTCAGCAAAGACGATTCTACCGGCCGCCATAACTCGGGTAAAATTTAAAACATGAATGCTTGTATACTTTATTATTTACATCTAGTTTTCGCAATTAATATTTAATAACATATGTTTAAACTGTCTGACTTTGATTGTTGGTCTCACTAAAAAAGGGGGAGAGTAGGTCCTACAGCGCACGCTCTCTGGCTGGATTTTTTTTAATAGCCTAATGTATATATTTTTCTTTTAAAAAATAATATAAGCGAGCCAATTAGCTGTGGCCCGGTTCAATTTCAAAGCCCGAAACTCCAGCGAAATTTCTTTCGAGAAAGGGGACATCTTGAGGCCGCTTTACAAAATTAGTCCAGATTGGTGGAAAGTTAGTTTAGTCAAAACTGGTAATAAAACGGATATTATCAAGAAGGAAGGCCTAGCCCCTCATCGATTTCTGTCTCTCGTTAGCGTGGATACCGATACCAAAATCAAACGTGGGGAAACCGGTGAACATAGGTTAGTTCACTGACATGCCATAATTTTATTACTCGATTCTTCATGCCTCATAGTTTCAGATTTTTTCTTATTGCCTATTTACCAACCCTAATAATTTAAGAATCGATAAACAATTATTGAAAAACATTTAACACCAGAAACACCTTGACTTCGTCTAGAGTTTACAAATCCCGCGCAAATAGCGATACCAACGTGTCGAACCCTCCGGCTCCTTTCCCTATCCAAAGCATCATTTCAATTCCCGCCGGTCCTCCTAAAAATGCCCCTCCCTCGCCTCCCTTGACCCTCAAACAAAACCCTGTCAAGCGGCCCAATAAAATAACGAAACTCGGGACATCCCTCAAGGAAACCCTCAAGAGTTCTAAGAGCTTAGCACGTTACAATGACTCTTCAACGTTGCTAGCAAAGAAAAGCGATTCTTTCTCTTCCCCTTCTCAACGATCTACAACGTTACCCTACGGTCAAACCGACAAACATAATCACACTCTCGATACGATAAAAAAACATGACAAAAGAAATATGGTAACCGAAATTGCTCCTGCGTTGCGAGGTTACTACTTATCGGATAGCGAATATTCCAACCCTACGCCAAATTTGACCAGTCGCAGGATCACACCCCACCACTCCCCTCCTCTCCTTAAATCCCTGTACAAGAGCCTAAAACCGGCATCCAATTATCCTTTCCCCGAAAAACGGCCGTTTAGTCCCGAACTTGGCTTTAAAAAACAAGTTAAACCTGTTGGTGATTATTGGCTTCCTTATGATGGTTCTTCCGATAGCCCGCCCGTTATACGGGATATAGATGACGATGAAATCCAAGAATTTTCAAATATCGAAAGTATTTTTAAAGGATATATGATTATTTTTATCAGGGTTTCGTACCCACTCATAATTTTGGTCGGGGTTTAATTTGAGAAAAAAAATTTTAAAATCAGGTTTGCTATAGAAATTTTTTAGTAAATCAATTCCCGTTTTAAGAAAATATACAAGTTTTTACTTATATATTCTTTTACCTTGCTAAGCATTTATTTTGTTGTTTTTTGACGACTCTGTCAGGTATTCCTTCATTCTGACTCCCCAGCTTAGGGAGTAACCCGAATAGCAGATCTTCGTCATCTCGATCATTGTTTTCCCGTCTATTTCTGGGACATTTATATTGAAGGTGTCCCTTTCATGACATCCATAGCATCTCTGCGAGCCCCCCCCCCATCAATTGCACCCTTGGCAGTTGCAACCCCCCCCCCCCCTCCTCCCCACCCCTTTAGCATTAACAACATTAATTTTTGCACTTAAATTATTTGGTTTTAATTTATTTACACATTTATAGGTAAATTCACCCATATATTATTTTGATTATAGTGAATTTAGTGTTTCATCCGATAATTTGGACAAATTTCAAACACTGAGAAGACTCTTTCAGAATCTTTTGAAGTTGGTTATTTATCGTATAAATTGCATTGTACAATTGCTGAAGATCTTCAATACGCTTTTCAGTATTTTTAGACAACATTCACATCTTTTTATTATCATGTTCAATTCTCCTATAGTCATTGTCTCGTTTTTCTTCGACCAAAACATTTTATTGAAAAACAATCATTTTTATTTGCGACCATGAAATCAGTATAATCTCCCATCTCTCAAAGAATCTTTTCATAATTTCGATTGCTAAATTTAATGACTGTTTGGATGGAACCATGCTTCCTTTTTTAAGGTTCATCAAGAGACTTATTAAAGTTAGGTTCATATGTTTCTCAATACGCTTTTTGCCATGTTAGGGATATAAAAAAACAAATTATTATCTAAAAGTTTACCGCAGATTACATGCAGATAATACCATAATCTAAGTGTTTTTTTGCGAGATACATCAAGATAGCCAAAAAAAATGCGCCTGCAAGTACAACCCCAACATGTGTAAATTTTTGCCTCCTGGTTTTTAAAAAAAATATTAATAACAAAATCTGGTATTATATGGAATTGTCTTCCCTTTAAGTCTAAAGGTAATTGTGTGTCGTTCAGGCGATAAATACTCCTGAACCAAAAATCTCTATTATCTTTGTGAAACCCTGTGATAACTACGGGACATTTCATGCCAAATCGATCAAATAAGGCACATTTTCGGCCGACCCCTTTTTAAAATTGTTAAAAATTTCTGGAATTATTTAAATTATATGAAAAAAATGAGTAAACCGTTAAATTTATCTCTCTCAGCACACTTGGTTTCCGAGAAACAGGGCCTCATAGGTGCGACAAATATTGACTTTCGAATTTATAAAGTTTTTTAAATGCATATATCTCAAACCTTAAGAAAATAATTCCAGATGTTTTGGCAAATTTAAAAGAGGTTGGCCGAATCGTGATTGATTTGGAATGGAATTTATTCTCTCCCCTCAATTATGATTTAATAAAGTAATTATAAAGAAATGTCTTTCTTGAATCATCGGGATCATCTTAGCTACCGCATCGACAGATTAATTATAAAGACAACATTTTTGTGCCTGGTATAGATGCGGGTTGAAAAATTAATGTCCTAAAAAAATTTGAATTTGGTAGAAAATTTCCTGAACTCAGGTTCGACCCAGTGATTTGGGATTATATAGACCCAGTGATTTTTATTCAGTTTTTTTGTTTCCATATCTCTTCATTACCTTTTTCTACTTTAGACATTATCCCTGATCTTTTACTAAACCATACCATGGGCCTTGCAGATCACAATTTTTTTTCGATATTAATGTATTGGATGGATTTAATACCTCACAAATGTATAGCTCGCAGTGTTATTCTTCTTTTTAGTGACCCTTTCCAGGTTTACCTGGGTAGGCCATTTTCCCTTTCAATTCTCTTTTTCCGTTGCACTAATTTTATGTGATTATCTTCCACTTACAGCCAACGGCATCTATTCAACCAATCGGCCTTTGCCTTTCGTTCAACATATCCAAACCATCTCAGATTATTTTTCCCTCACGACATAACCTTTTGCTTCTATCCCAATCCCTTTTCTTTCTCTCTCAGAGCCGCCCCATAATATCCATCTAATCATTATTAACTCTTCTTTCCAATTTGTCTTCGCTTATGGCTTTAATTTCCCATGTCTATCATACAACTTCTCACACAACTTGCAATGAAATTTTCCCTTCAAAGCTAGAGAGACATATTTTTTTTATCCGTTAAGATTGAATACCTCTCTAAAATCATATAATAATTATAGAATAAATATCGAAAGATAACGGCATTATTTATATAAATATAATCGTACTAATAGCCCGACTCAACGACCCAACTAGCGCCCTATCCAGCAAACTTCGCACTACCACGGCATACTTGGATTACCGACACAGGATAGACAACACTGATTCCACATCTCGAAATGCCTCAGATTTTTCGAATAGCGAAACCCAAATTTTCGATATCAACGATTACAAAGGTGACGCTAATATTAATAAAGTCGATATCCATAAAATTAACCACCGGTTATCTTCGTCTCCTCTCTTCGCCGATACAAGACACAAGCCCGACAATTTCAATGTCCTATTAAGCGGGTTTCCCGATTTGGTTAGCGACCTTCCCCGTAAAATGGGCCAAGAAAATTTGCCGTCCCCTAAGGCTAAACCTCGCGATAAACATAACCTTAACAGCGAAGACACGACCTCTTATTACAACATTAAGGCGAACTCAAATAAGGAAAGATACGGCCTCCAGAGTGATAAGGGTGAGTGAAATTATTAGTATTTTTTTAGATCGTTTTATCTTATTAATTATCTCGAAAGTGGGCAGTATTATAGGTTGGCACTTTTTTTTAAAAAATGATTCGGTTCTTTCTTTTCTTTCCTATAGTTTTTACGTGTAAAAAAATAAATAATTTGGTATCTAAGATGTGTTAAAATCTTTATTCTTATCTAAATTTCCCGCTAAAGTTAAATTTTAAGGTATTATTTTTACATAATCTTGGCATCTCAATAATAATTTACCTAATAATCTGCCCTAAAAAACAGTCAATTTCTAGCCCAAATTTTGAAAACCGATTATATAAGGAAATATATATTCAGAATTTAGCTCATCGGACCCGAGCTTGATCGACGACAGCCTGCCTCCCCCTGTTACCCAAATCATAAAGGGATTCGAGCGAAAAGTCGATTTTGGCGATAATAGTTCTTCGATAGGTTCCTTGCCGCTTATCAAACCCGCTCTTAGGATAAAGCCGGCTTTCCTCCAAAAATCTTCCCCATTTTGCCTCGATCTAGAACCACGCCCCGGCAGCAAGTCCGATTACGACAAAAAACGCCAAAATCAGCAACGGAATTAGTTCGGAAAACCAAATACCCCTCTTAATACCCATTCGCGTCGTTAAATTAAGGCATTCATATACCTAACGATTTTGCTATTTTAGCACACACTTCCACGTTTTACTTTTTACAAAAAAAAGATCCACTATTAATAACCAAATATAATAGGTTGAGAAAAGGGCATTCTAAATGACTAAAAAAAATATCCGAAAATTAAATAATTTCTGTTTGTAAACCTTAAAATATTATATAAAAATTTGAATCTCTTCCAAAAAAATTAATGAATTTTTGGGCATAATTTGATAGGCATTTTATATAATTAAATTTTAATAATTTTTTTTATTCTCTCATATTTCGTTTTTTTCTCATTATATTTTCTTGTAAAAATAAATGAGAATTCTTAAATAATGAAATATCGCTGTTTAATTGTCTAATATCATCGTTTAAATTGTCATTGTTTAGAATATTTGCTTTTAACACAATGATAATTATATTTATCGATCGAAATTTGATAGAACAAATAATCATTTTCAAGATGTTCATTTTATATGCTTAAAGTTTTTTGTGTCTTTTTTAGACACTTTTTCATTTCAAAAATCATTGTAATAAAATTTATATTCCCCTAAAAAAGTATTTTACTTTTATTTCGTGCTTCCAAGCTTTTATTATTGATTATTTATTTATTCTTGTTTACAAGCGCAATGTCCCATATTTTACTCTTCCCAATATTTTTGAGCCCTTTGGACTTGTCATTTCGAGTTTTGTCATATCCCGTTCTACCCCGGATACAAATTACAATCAGAACTTAGCTATTATTATAATAAAAAAAAGACAGTAAATTAACATGAAAGTTTTATATAAATTTATTTATAACATTGTAATATTTATTATTTTTCATTTTACAAATATATTTATCCTTTTTTTTTGTGAACATAATATTTTAAAAGATTGTGTTTTTTTTAGTTAGATGTAAATTATCGCAATATTTTTTTTTTGAAAAATAAATATTATTATATTATAAAATATATTGTGTACATTTATTTCTTCCTTTGCGTTTTAATGTATCGATGATAAAATTTAATTTTTTTTCAAGTGCCGTCCTACTTTTTAAAAATAACATGTGGGAATATATACTAACACCTGCCAAAAGAATGACCTTTAAAAACCTTTTTTAAGCTAATAAATAAGAAGAGTTTTTTTTCAGAATATCTAATTTAATGGCATATAATGCTGACGATTCATTCATTTAAATAATGTGTATTAATAAAATTTTGATGGTGGCAACGCCATTTTGGTTTCCCCATGTAATATGTAATATACTTTAAATAGATATTCTTATATGAGAAACCAAAATGGCATACCACCAGCTGATTTGTATTTTAACAACGCGATGAATGAATTAATGTCATTGTATCAGGTATTTAATTTTTCTGTTGTTCCGCTCGGTCGATTCATTGGGAAAAAAAATTGGGCAACAGGTGTTTATTCCATAATTTTTTTTAAATAATAGCAGACAATTATTTTTATAAAGTTATCTAGCTATGGCAATGCTGCCAATCAGAATATATATAACTTATTTTATCAAAAACTCGTAGAGAACAAAAAACAGGGGAGAACTGGCGACACTATGGCCTTGTGGGCATTTTTTTTATAGAGGCCTCATTTTTGGTTCCCTTAAATGGCTTCTTCGAATTACTTGATTTTTATTACTTCTTATTTTTGAAAATAAGTTCAAACGATTTACATTTGTAATAAAAAAAAAGAATTGTATGACACGATAATCATATTTTATTTTAAAAAATTGCACATCTAAAATCATATTTTCCACTTATAAAAAAATATTCATTGCACATATATATTTTATATTAGATTTACAACCATATTGCACTATAAAATTAAATCATAAATCACATGTTAAATATAAAATAATACTTAATATATAAAATCAATTAATTACACATAAAATCATTGCAAATATACAGTATTGCACAGAGAATAAAATTGCTGCACTTATAAAGTCAGGCACCTATTACATTGTTAATCTCGGCCTCTATTAGCTCTCAGCCTATTTTTAATTTACTAAATGTTCTCTCGCAATTAACCTGCATAAATGACAAATTAAATTGTATTCATATGCCAAAAATAAATTAGTGTATGCACTTGTGTGCATATTGTATCTTTTAAGAATTTTATACACGCATATTAACTTGTTACATTTATTCTCACACTCTGAATTATTATCATATTGTAAATTCCATCTTCATTTGACTCCTCACTTGATATGATATCATCGTCCGTTTCATTTAATTTGCTATTAAATCTTTGATTACACTGGTAAATTAACACAATTTGTGACGTAATTTAACACTCAATATATTTGCCAATTGTGACAGTTTGTACAATGCCATTTCAGAAATACCTTTGCTATTTATTTCATCAAAATGCCTTGGATGCGAATATTGCTCATTCAAAATAAGCGCAGAAAACCGTTCCGACAAGCTGCCCATAATTTGATCAATTATAGGCCCAAATACTTCGACCCTATAAAGGTCAATCGCTACTTGAGGACGTTCATCTTGGCCTTTTTCACTTATATATTCTCTTCGCTGTTCCTATTCGATATTTTGGCAGAGCAATCTGTGCCCAGATACTCTCCGGGAGCTTGAAATATGAAAGTATTTCATTTAAATTAAAAGCCATTTTTATTGAGTTATTTTGAATCGATGTGTTAGTTATTGATGATAGAGAAGACTTAGCATCTTCTATCATTTTCCATGCTGACATATCTAAATTTTTAGTTGAAAAATGTAATGACAGTGGCCCCATTATTTTAAAAATTTGAAAATATATTATTGCTGTACTAAGGGTCATAAATTTACATAAATCAGCGATCAATGACTGCTCTTCTAATGTGGTTTTTGCCTCAAATGATTTATTACCTATTATAAATTGAAGTGCACTTATCGTTATTGGGAGCAAGCTCTCCCATATATCCATCTATTTTCACGTGCCCACCAGCTTGTCTCACCTATTTTTTGCAGACTTCTCAACTTAGTTTGGCCAGATAAATTATTCTGTTCCACTCAAGCATCCATCCTTTTATGTGACTCCCTAAAGAAAGTTGCTAGTCTGTTCAATAATCCAAATAAAATTTTGCCATATTATCGCATGAATCACATATACAGCGATTTAATATCGTTAACACCAAATATAAATACTATCTGGAGTTGCAACCCAACATATTAACCCCTCCAATTATATTTTCTTTTGTATTCCATGTTTTAAAAAGCATTCACTCAAGATATCAAAAAATCCTTTTCCAGATGAATTTGTATCTTTTGTAAGTGCGAAAAGCCATTTTGCCATTATATGTGTATCGTAGGAAAATGGTTGCTTGATCATAAACGCTAATGTCTTGAGTACTATCCATTTGCAAACTAAACCGTTTGTTACCAATCTCCTTTTTATTAAATTCCTGATTTGACCAAGAACAACATCAATAATTTTGTTAACAGTTGTATTTGACAACAAGATTATGGGAGAACCTCTTCCCTTCGATTTTGATTTTTCAGAAATTTTATGCTTTTCTTTTCTAAAGAGATCTCTGAGGATTTGATCAATCTTTGATATAATATGAATCATCATTTCCAGGAAATCCCCATTCAAATTTTCATTTTCAAAGTGTCTAAATGTTTCAGTAGCATTTAGCGCTCTGTAGGGTAAGTTTTGTTTGTCTGAAAACTTTATTATCTAGAATATTTGTTTTATTATATGGACATTGTTATAAATTTGTCGATTTCTTTCATTCAATATTTTAACACTAAATGAATTATCAAATGGCTTGTTTTTTGATGCTCAGAGATAGGCCTCAACTGCAATTAAATGTACACTTGAATTTTCATACTGAATACATATGTTGAAAATTTATTAAGCCTATTGTGAAAATATTTTCGCATAAAGCAAATGCCAGGCAGATTGAGCAGTACACAGCTTTGTATTGCATATTGGTTTTATTGTAATCCATTCTAGGTATTTTTTCACTCATTATCATTCGATAATATAATTTATCATATTTACTATTTATTGGTTGTATTGTAAAGGATGTTGCATTAAAAATGTTAGTTTTTGAGATATAGTAGCTGTTAATTGCAACTTAAAATTTTCACGTGTATGCATATTCAATTCTGAAGGAGATACTGTATGATCTCCTGAATCGATTTGTGGCAAGGAGTTCTTTAAAGGAATAGATGATGAAATTGTTACAGATGAGTGTGACGTTAATATTTCTATACATAATTAAATTGTTTCCGATATCAATAATCCCTTTGTTATATATCTGAAGCCATTATTAATGTAGTTGCTTCTGATAAGTGCGAGGATAATAAAGATGGGATTGCTGTAATTGTAGATAATGTATTATTAGGGTATTGAATGATTTATCTGCTGTAATAATGGATAATATAGTTTTTGGATGTGGCAATGATTGAACTGATGCAATAATAAATGAAGATGTTGCAGACAATATAGTTGTTTCAGGTAGATGTGAATGGGAGGCAGTTGTGGATATTCCTAAGAAGATAGTTTTTTTACATGAAGTAATAGTATTAGAAAAAGAAAGATAATTTAAGTTGTTGTGGATCAGCACCTGATACTTTGAGACCAGCAGCATTTTTTTTTCTTAATTTCTCAGCTCCACCTTTAAATACACTTTTGGCATAAAAAATTTGGATCATACGTTCAAAATAATACATACCCATGATAACTATAAACAAGATAAGTGTAAAATTATATTTAATATAATTTTTTTAAAGAATTGTATTTTAATATAAGGCAATAAAGTAATCATGTTAGGTTATCCTTTCATATGATGTTGCATAAAACATTTACTATTATTAATTTATAACTTAAGGCTAAGCAATTGCATGAACTATGATTTCGATTTTAGGGATTCGATAAAGATTGAAAATTGAATAGAAAATTATATTTATGCATCAATAATGATAATAGATATTTTCAGGAACTCGTACTCGAACCTGGGAACTTAACTTTATACTTTTAATATTATGATAACAATTTTAATTCAAAGCATGTATTATATAATTGAGAGGTTGAATCAGGAATGAAATTTTGTTACAAATATACGAAAAAGTTTTTAATCGTTTATATTGTTTAGCACTTTGATATAAATATTTTTGATGTGTCTTCGCTTTTTATTTATTTTTTATTATACCCCTCCTACCTAATCACAGTTACTTTTATGGAATATGTTTTGAAAAAGTAGCATAAAGATCCTTCTCCCAATATAGCAATTAAAGTTTATTAGAAATTCATGATTAAGCAACTTGTATCTCTTTTAATTCTTGTCTTAAGCGAAACATTAGTATATGATCTAACCACAATATATATATCAACAGCAGAGTTGGGCAGTACCGCGAATACTTGTATCTAAGATACAAGATCCTTTTGTATCTTGTACTCAGTATCTTATTGACATTTTTAATAAGATAAGTATCTGTATCTAAGATCCTTTATTTTGAAAAGTATCTTGTATCTTTTTCATTTTCTTTAAAAAGAAACAGATACAGATTCTTTTTAATATTCATGTTTAAAACATTTACATATCACACAATGTAACTTTATTTTCTTCATGAAATCTTGTATTATTTTCTTTATTTTTTCCTGCTATATTTTAAATATATTGATAACCAAAATTAGTTGGAAATTTTACAAATCACAAAGATAGATAGATTAAAAATAACAACACCAAAACTAAATAAGTAAAGGTTATATTTTATATGTAATATTTTTTAATTTGTAGAATGTTAAACATTTATAGTAGTGAAGATGAAATTATGGAGATAGGTTCTCCTGAATCAAACCTGAATCTTAAAATTCTAGATGGAAAATTATATAAAGTAATTCATGTGAAAAAGGACAAGGTACAAGCCGAATGTCAAAATTGCACAAGTAAAAAAGTTATTAAAGATTGAACAAACTCCTCTACAAACTTTGTAAACATATTAAAGTATAATGTATTCATTTTTATTTTATAATTATTAACATAATAATACCTATATTTAAGTCCCTCTTAGATATTTGTTATTAAATTATTTTACAGAAGATACTTGATTATCAAATTAAAATCATTTTGGATATATATATATTTTAGGGGTGTACTGATACCACTTTTTAGAGGTCGATCCGATCCGATATTCCTGATATTAAATTGATATCGGCCGATTTCCGATCCGATATCATATCTAATTTAGTATTCTGTAAAAATAACTATGGTTTTAATTTTTAATGCAATTCTAAAAGTATAAAAAATATTTTTATTGTTAAATCACTTTTATATAATAAGTAATAACATTAATCTATATACATATTAAGTAATAAACAATTATATTATGAAATTTGAAATAAATATTTAAAATAATATTTAACATTAATATAGCGAAGATTTCTTTTTAGAAATACCAATATTTCCAATTTATCAGAGGTCAGCTTGCAGCGATAGCAACTGTCAATATCACCAGCTTCACTAAAAACAGATTCTGAAGTGATTATCGCACACTTTTATAAACAGAATGAGCAAAAAAATAACAATAGGTAGTGTGTTTATTAATTAATTATAATTATTAAAAAAATATACATAAAAATGGGTTTCGATTTAATTTATAAAAATAAATGATTTTAGATATAACTATTTTTAAAAATTTTATAACAGTTAAAGAAGCCATTTTTATATCGGATCAAATTTTATAATATTGACCGATAATTGATATTTTAAAATGGGTGAAATATTGGCTCGATCTGATTCGATAAAAAATATCGGCACATCCCTAATATATTTTATATTTAATTATTTTAGCAAGTTCTTATTAGAGATAAATATTTAACCTACAATTGATATATAATATTAGATATTTAAAAGGCTCTTAATAAAATAATTATAATAAGGTAGAATTTAACTTTATTAGTCACTTTTATTTATTAATGATATAAGTAAAATTACATTACAGTATTTATTTACAAAATTTAGTCAATTTAAAATGCATTAAAGAAAATTGTTATGTAATTAATAATTAAATAATATAATGTTGTACATTATTTTCATATTTTTTATATATAATTAATGATTTTGCAAGAAATATAAAAAAAATTTGAAAAGAGATTTAAATGATATTTATATATATGATATTACAAATGCAAGAATTAATAATTCATATTAGAAAATAAAACTAATTTAAAAAATACATAAATATCACAAACAAGTAATGATAAATATTTATTAAAGATAATGAATAAAATAAAACTAGTAAATTTTTTTTTAGAGATGCCATTTAGCCATATACTCCGAATATAAGCTATATTTAAAACAACGCAGAAAATAACCTGCAAATTCTAATAAATCATTTGATTTAATTTTTTTTCTTATTTGCACATTTTTTATTACCATTAAATAACTCTCCCTTCCCTGTTTAAGCTATTAATGGGTAAAAATTAATATTAAAATCCCTGGTTATTATAATTAATTCATCAATAAATATTTTATTAATTATTGCAAATATTCATTCTTATATGCGTATGCTATGTTCTTCACAAATAAATAATATAAACTGTATTTTATAAACTATTCTAATTTAATTGGTAATGATAATTTAAAAGTATCTTGTATTTAAGATACTCTAATTTAGTAAAAGATACAAGTATCTTTTATCTTGTATCTTTTTGATATTTTGAAAAAGATACTAGTATCTGTATCTAAGATTCATATTTTTTATAAAGAATCTGTACTCTGATCAACAGCACATGATTTATAGTATAATATTTTAGGGGACATGGGATGAATTGATTAAACCTATTAAAAGCATCGCTCTCAGTATGTTTGTGATTTGAACCTTTCACGCGGTCAAAAAATATCTACCATTTATTATATTAATTGACCGTTTTCAATAGATCTTTAAGTTATCAAAATCTTATAAAATTTCATCTCTCGTTAAAAATACCCTTAAATTACAACTCAATTAGACTACCACAAAAGCGAGTCAAGGAATCAAGCTGCCCCACAACTTGATAGTGAAGGGCAATGTATAGTTTGAATCAAAGCCTGATGTCGTTATAGTTTTCCTGCAAAAATACAATATTGAATTTCACAATTTTTAATTAAAAATAAGATTCGTTATTTTATATAACTGATTTCACATAAAACATAATGGGTGTGTTTATGTCCACTATATTTTTTTTAGTATGGCTATATGGTATACCCCCCCCCCCCCCCCAACTTTATTATGCAGCATGAGCCCTCAAATAACTTCATTTGTTATTACCAAATAATCCAATAGGTTTATTAATTCTTTCACAGAGACAATTATTTATCTGTTTTTTTCACTCTAATATCAAATAAAATGTTATCCTAAAAGAATTAACGGGGAGTATTTATCTAATGCTACATAGCGTTTAATTATTAATATCTGTTTTAATAAAAATTAATGTCGTAATTTTATCCTTATATATAAAAATAAAATGTTGTTTCTGGGTAATATATGTGGCCAAATCGGTGAGTGCATGTCACCTACAGAATAGATCTGAGCTCGAACCAGGAAGGTTTGAGTTTTTTATGTAGCAAGCTAGGTAGTTGGGGCATGAAGAATATCATGAGAAACGCCTGATTAATTAGTATATTTTAAAATAAATGTGCATTATAAATAGGTCGTTATTTAGCTGTATATTATAACCCCTAAAAAAATATATATATACTAATCCACACCTCACTATTTTCTCTATTCGACATTGTTTTAGCTCTTACTTCTACCTAAACTATCATATTGAAATAAATATCTATCAGATTTTGCCATTTAGAGTATTATAATTATTGCTAATACATACAGCAAATGACAACATATATTAAATTCAGTTCCATTAAAAAATTAAAGTATATCCTATCTTTTAAAATACAAACTTACATCTTCCCAGTGCCTACATGAGATGGAAAGGGGGGGGGGGATTGCCTCCAATTTTTTTGATGAGGGATTGGTATTTATAGGGGTATAGAATAAAGTAAATATAAACTCCATTTGTAGTAAAATAACTAATATTTGAATTTATTAATAAACATTAATTTCGATTTTAATGGTTAATTAAATTTTGTATCGTTCATTCACACAGATCATTTTCATACAGTTTAAATTTATGCACACTCGTGGCGAACTTTTAGTAGTTAGTAACAATTAGTTGATTGTCACTAGCAAAGGTTTACCTGTTATCTAGGAGAGAACTGCAATGGTTTATAGCTCACCGTCCTATTGGCGGAGGCCTCAGTGGGCGAATTGAATAAATATTTTTAAAGCAATGGGCGGACAAATAAAAAAATCAACAATAATTTAAAACAACAAACGGTTGTTAACCATTTTTCGAATACCATTTACCGGCAAACGTTCATAAATGTCAGTCACAAACTGACATAAATACATACCCTTTTCATATTCATTTCAACTCTAATTTTATGAGTTAATAAGTCCATCAGTCAACCATAATTTTACTATTAGGCACGAACTCATAAACATTATACATTCCACGAGAGAAATTGGGGCCATAAATCGCCTCAAAAAGTTTTCTAAGAAAGCGGGGGACTCCAAAATTTTGCCTTACGCCTCTGCATGAAGTGTTTGTCATTTACAAGGAAACAGCGCTACTAAAGAAGCTCATTACATCTCTATATATTTTGTAAATGGTGACAACAACTTAGACCTAAATCATTAACGAATTTCTTCCCTCAGAAAATAAAACCGATATTTCCAATATAGGTTTGGTTATTGTCAATTATATTCAGATATATTGTTTTATCCCTGAGGTTCAAACTAAGACTCATTTACTTATATCTAAAAAAAAATTTTTGGCACCCAAACCTGGTCCCCAGAAAAAATATTTGGCACCCTGGCCCCCAAAAATTTTTCTGCCCCCCCCCCTATCACAAATTTGAATTTTTTTTTAGAATTGATTATTTTTATATTTTTAATATAAATTTTGAATATTTATTCAAAAATATTCAAAAAACATGTCTATTTAAAATTGATTATTTTTATATTTTAAAATAAATTTTGAATATTTATTCTACAAACAAGTCTAGTTTGTAAATTTTTTTCTATACTGTTTTATTTTTATTTTTACCCAATATTAAATTATCATTCATTCATTTTTTTTTTCATTTTTTTTTGTTGTGTATAACATTCTCTATCTCTATAGGTATCACATTTATATTATAATATATAACCAGTTATTTTACTTTACAGCGTTTATTTTAAAATTATGAAGAAACAATAGTTATTAACTCTTATTTTAAGTTAAAGTTAAACAAATGACACGCAACATCACCTCTACAAACTACTAGTAATACTACATCAGAAATTTCAGAAACTGATTCTTCTCATAGTTAGTATAAATTTATATTATTATTTCATGACTTATATGATATTGGTATAGGGCAATATCTATATATTATTATTTCATATATATTTATTTTATATAAGATAAGAGACAGACATTTATTATTAATATTATCATTTTTGTATAATAATTTTAATTATTAAAATAAATATATTCACTCATATTTCAAAATATGAATGGAGCTAATAACCTAGAAAATGATCCTCACTACACTCAGGAGGAAGAAGATGGTAAATAGTTTAAAATTTAACCCAAATTTTTCTATTTATATATTTTTGACAATATCAATAGGAATAGGAGATTATGGTGTTTCATTATTACATTTTGATTTTAAAACAAATAAAGACGAAGAAGAGACTCAATTATCTTCATCTAGCAGTTCAGTCTCTCATAAGAGGCAACTAGTAATTGATTTATAAATATAAAAATATTATATTTTTTTGTTAATCTTTAAAGATATAATGTTTATGACCTTTTTCTAGTTTTTAATACTGAATATCTATAATTTTACTGATCAACTTTACTGATAATCTTCATCAGGGTTGGGCACTACAGTATAGCAAATACTTGTATCTTAAATACAAGATAAATTTTGTGTTTGTTCATTTTCAGCATGCCTTTCCTTCGCCCATCCTGATGACCATTATTACTTATGACCCTTTCCCTCATTACAATTTATTAATTATAATATTTTTAGTGTCAAAATACTCCTCTAATGGTTCAATTCAAATCCCAGGTGACCTTGGCCAGAATAAACCAAATCAAATCAAATTAAACAATTACGTGAAAAAAGATATCCATGGAAGGCAAAGATCATTTCAAAAATCATGGTATAGAGGCCGAGACTGGTTGGAGTATAGTGTAGAAGCTGACGCTGCCTTTTGTTTCCCATGTAGGAAATACTTGCGTAATCCAAGTGATGAATTTGGACAAATGGGATTCAGAAATTGGAAAAATGCTTTAGCTGCCAAGAAGGGACTGCTAAAACACGAGAGCTCAAAAGCTCATTTAAATTCAATTACAATATGGCATGATAAAAATCAAAATATAAACAAAGGTACAGAAATAACTAAAATGTTGGGAGGTGATCAAATTAATCGTAATCAATATTATATTAAATCAGTATTTTATTTGATGCTATTTCTTAGCATAAAAGAACTACCTTTCCGTGGGACTGGTTCAACAAATATTACGGATGCTGCAAAAGTTGAAAACATAATTTATTCTTCTGGGCTATTTATAGCAATGTTTTCCTACACCATCCAAAAAGACCCTGAATTAAATAAAATTATGAAATTTATACCCCAAAATGCCCAGTATACATCACCACAGATTCAAAACAAAGTAATATCCATTATGGCAGATATGGTGCTTGAACATATTTCAGACAAATATAATAAAAGCGAGATGCCTTTTTTTTGTCTTAAGGCTGATGAGACAAAAGATGCTTCAGGTTGTGAAAATCTGAGCATAATAATTCGCTATATTTTTTCTGGAGAAATCCAAGAAAATTTAATAGGAATCATTAATTTAGAGTGTCTTTCTGCTGAAAGCATTACAGATTGCATTTTAAAGCAACTTAATGATCTAAATATTAATTCAGCTAATATAATAAGCCAGGCATATGATGGTGCAAACGTTATGTCTGGCCGAAATAGAGGAGTGCAAACACTTCTTCAAAAAAAAATTAATTAAAATGTTCCTTTTATACATTGCTACAAACACAAGTTGCATCTTGTGATTTAAAATTGGTATAATATATTATTTCTAATTTTTTTTAATTTATCAAATGCATTGTATAATTTTTTCAG
Source organism: Gordionus sp. m RMFG-2023 (assembly GCF_954871325.1). Taxonomy (NCBI): domain Eukaryota; kingdom Metazoa; phylum Nematomorpha; class Gordioida; order Chordodea; family Parachordodidae; genus Gordionus; species Gordionus sp. m RMFG-2023. Next base: position 9,021,091 of record NC_088775.1, on the reverse strand, counting down.
GCGTTTTAACGTATCCTGTAAATATACAGGCCACACCCTTAAGAGACTTTTAGACCAGAGGTGGACTTGTCATTTGGAAACATCTCGTAATTATTTATGAGAATTTTGAGGCTATTGGTGAAGTATTATTTTACTTTTCTAATAGAACTCTTAATTCAGAGGTTTCAATTCATGATTCAGTAGAAGCCTCAGGTCTTTTATCTCAGTATTAATATAAATTACATTATATTAGCCATCATAATTTATGAGATATTAATTACAATAGATCCACTAAATAAGTAACTACAATCAGTAGGTACTAATCTAGTTGATGCTAAAAATTGTATTGATTCTACTATCAATATATTAAAAAATAAAAGAAGTGATAATTCTTTTGTTTTGATTATGATTAAGGCTGAAAAACTTTTATCAAAATTTAATCTTACTCCCGAAAAAATCATCATGGGTACGTAAAACGCCTAAAAATTTCCAAGATTATTTAGTTGATAGCAAACTAGAATTCGATTGTGAAAAAGACTCCAATTGGAGTTCTTTAAAAAGGATATATTATAAAATTATAGATAACTTTGTGGATCGTTTTTTAGACTGATTTACAGAAGATGATTTTAATCTTTTAATACATTGTCCCCCCTTAACCCTGATTATTTTTTATCAGATAAAATGGCCCCATTAAAATCTCTGTTAAATTTAAATATAGAAACACTGCATCATGAAATGAAGATAGCAAAAGGATTGCTAGCTTCGGAAGCTAAAAAAATTATAATTTTAAAAATATCTTACATATTATGTATAAAAAAAAATATAATGCATTTAAAGAATTATATAAATGCTACTCAGCAGCGATAATCCATAGGCGTAGCCAGGATTTTCATAAGGGGGGATAATTAAAAAATTACTGGGGCTTCGCCCCCAGACCATCTTTTGGGCGGCCTTCGGCCTGCTTTTTCCCGGTCTTCGGCCGGGTTACTTTAGTCTATATATGGTCATAAAATATTTTTACAAATTTTAATAAAAAAAATAAGCCTGAAACAAATATGAAATATATTTTTATTAGTTTATATAAAATAAAAATATAATAAATTACTTGTATTTTATATACCTTAATATAAAACATGGTAATAATTTATTCCAAACAATTATAAGAAATTTATTTATAAAAAGTAAGTAGACATATAGTTGATTTTACACTATTATATAATTAGTTATAAAATACTAGGTAAAATTCCACTTTTACAGACATATAATATATTACAGTTAATAATTTTACAAATTTTACTAATCAATGCTCTTGATAACGCCATCTATTTGTTTTAAGTAAAAATGATATTTAAATTTAATCTTCATATTATTCATCCCACAATGTCTTAAGATATTTTCTGATGTCCTTATCAATATTTTATTGTTTTCTGTAAAATATATAATTCGCTATATTGGTAAATATTACTTGATTGTCATTTGATAATTAGATATACTTTAAATCTACGACATATAATATTCCACTGTTTGTATTGTGTTTTAATATTTTTTTAATTTATGATTTAATTCTATCAATAGTTTTATAATTATATTTTACTTTTATTAAGATAAATAAATTAAAATTACTCACTTTATAAAAAAATATATTTGATATATTATTTTATTTAGTAATTTTATGGATCTATTATTAATAATTATAATACATTTCACTTCTGTCTTAAGACTTATCTTTGGCTTATATTCCATTTATTAAAAAACATTTTTGGTTCATTTTATATATTTATAAATTTATTTTCCCAAAAATCTATAAATTATGATGAATAGTTTTATTAAAAAATATCAACTTTTACATTCTTTCTTTTAAATTATTATTTAAGATATATGCATACATATTTGAGGGTCAGGGAGTAGAGGGAGGACTAAGGGGGATATTTTTTATTAACTAAAAATGATATTTACAAAAAGTGATAAATTTCTGAAGGGGGGGGGGAATTTCCCCTTGTTCCCCTTCTGGCTACGCCTATGGATAATCATTGGGATATCAACGGCTTCTTATGAGGCCTCGTTCTCTACATTAAAGAGAGTTTTATCGAGCAGTAGAGAGTCTATGAAGGATAAACGTAAACAAAATTTAGTATTAATGGCGTATGAAAAAAGAATAACGCAGAATTTATCTTTTAGTTCATTTATATTAATATTTAAAAATAAAAATCGCCGTATTCTATTATAGTAATATTTTGTTTTGTATATGCATATTATAGTATTATTTTGTTTTGTATATGCATAATATAGTATTATTTTGTTTTGTATATTTATATTATAGTATTATTTTGTTATTAAATTTTTAATAAAAATAGGAAAAAATTTCTATGAATGCGTAATTATTTGTTTGATTTTAAAACAATAGTGCCCCCCCCCCCAAGTAAGCACTTGGCCCCCCTAAGTGAAAATTCCTGGCTACGGCGCTGTTTTCGTATCTCCCTAATGTATTTAAAATTTAAGGAGACTATATAATGTAATATTAAATTTTTTGCTATTTACGAGAGTCGAACCACAAACCGCCCGTTTCAGGCGTATGATTTACGCATGCACCAACTTGAATATAATTAAATTTAAAATATTAAATATATAAATTAATTAATAGCTGATATTTTTAAAATTTTGTCGTTTATTACCATAACTAGATGACTGGCGGGCTTGAGAAAATTTTCTCAAAATGATTATGAGCATGAACCTGTTGGGAATTTTTTTATATTAGATATTAGGCATAATATTTATATGGGTCTCAGGTAAAAGCTAATTTAAATATATTTTTACTCAAATAGTATTCACTATTAGTCCTAATGAGTTGGTCTTGGTCTGAAGTAGGATTGAGCGGGATTATAATGAATAAAAAATAAATGTGGTTTTTAGAGATTTACCTATCTCCAGGCTTGAGAAAAAAGTTTCAAAATTATTACGCGTTGGCCAGGTTTGAGAAAATTTTTTTAAAATTATTATGGGTGGGGCTGCAGTGTTGTTAAACGCTACTTTTAAAAGTAGCGCGATATCGCTACCGCTATTTTATAAAAAAAATAGCGCGCTACCGCTATCGTTTTCAAATGAGTAGCGCGTTATTGCTAATTTATACGCTATTTTGATTTTTTTTTAAAATATTTTTTACGTAACTTTATTTCCACAAATAAAATATTGGTATAAAAACATGACTATAATTTGTTACATGTATATATAAAATTTATTTATTATTGCACTTTAATAATAATAACATTTCGGTACTGTCATCCCCAAGTTTAGAGCGATGATCAGAAAGTATAAGTTTTGCCATACTAAATAATCGTTCAGCACTAGCACTTGAAGGCAACGCAGTATTAAATGTAATAAACTCATAAAAAAATCATCAAAAATATTTAAATGGTATTTTTAGATTTAAAAAAAGCATCTAGAGGTTCAATATTATTATTATTATTATTTATTTCAAAAAAATCATCTATGGAAGGACGTGGTGTTGATGTTGCTATAATATTAGTATCTTGGTTAGGCATGGCATTTTTTAACGTTACCATCAGCCTATCAAATTGCCCTTTAGATTCAGTCAAATTAATGTATGGCCAATTTAACTTGAGCAGCTTTTACATTATCATCATCATACAGATCTGGAAATCTAATTTATTTAAAGCGATTGTATTTATTATACAAAAAGAAGAATACCTTTTTAATTTTCAAAATTTAAATTTATCTGAGATTTAGATTCATTCATAAAAAAATATTAAAATAGCATTAAATTATGGTAAATAAAGATTTTAAAAATATAATTAAGGTAATTAATAATATATTAATTTTGAATTTTATATTAATACTATATATTAATATTATAGAAAGGATAATCTATATTTTTCTCATTTTCCAAAGAAATTTCGCTATCTTCAACAATCTCACACATTTTTAATAACTAGATTTATAATGCTAACTAGATTTATAATGTATAGTTTTAAATATAAATTTCAAAATTAAATTAAATAAAAGAATTATAATTTTAGATTTAATAAAAAATATATTTTAATAATTTTTAGATGTATTTATTATGTAAAATTAAAATTACCGAAGTAGCGCGCTACTGCGCTACTTTCTAAATTAGTAACGAGCTACCGCTATCGCTATTTTCTAAAAACATAGCCTGCTAAAGCTACCGCTACTGAAAAAAGTAGCGCGCTATTTTAACAACACGGGCTGGGTTTGGAAAATTTTTTATGAATTATATTGGACTGGGGTTAGGGAAAATTTTTCAAAATTATTATCAGCTTGGACGCTTGGGAATTCTATTATCAATTATGGATCAGACATTGACCAAAAACAAATATTTTTGCAGGCCTGGGGACCTGGCCTGAAGGGGGGAGGGGTTATAAAGAATTAAAAGATATTATTTTCAAATAACAGGTAACAACTATCATAAAAGTAGGGAGAAAAAACTAACTAATTACCCCTCAACCCCGTCATTCTTGGCAGGTTATTAGCTAGTATATATATATAGCATATGTATATATATATATATATATTTATATATATATATATATATATATATATATATATATATATATATATATATATATATATATATATATATATATATATATATATATATATATCGAAACTAAAAATGCTACACTTATATTTCATATTCCAAGATTCTACTTCATCATTCAACAATATTATTTTTACTTCCTCTATTTACACTTCAACTCTTCTTTATTTTTTCTATTCAAATATATCCTTTATTAATACATTATCATCAGAAAAGTAGCTAGATCAGCTGTTTAACGGCCATTGTCCCATCATTACAACTTTTGTTAAATACGTGTATTGAAAAAGAAAAGTTATTAATAATTTTAAAAATATTTGAATATAAAATTTGTAAAGATAATTGAAATGTTTAAATTGTAAAGGTAAATTTGAAGGTTTAAATTGTATTCAAATTAAATGACAATTATATGAAATAATTATCGGTCGTATGTAAATTTTAGTAGCATAAATAGTGAGATCGAAAATGTATTAAGGAAGAAAAAGAAAAGAGAAAGTTTTATAATTTTTACATTTATATTTATATTTTTAAGTTTTAATTTAAGTTATTTTAGAATAATTTTGATTGACTATATATTTTAATAAATTAATTTGTCATCTTCAATTCTTGATTTTAATAATTAGTAATTGAATTAAACACCACACCCACGCCATTTATATAACTACCTATTCGGTTATAATAGATTATGTAGCTATATTTTAAATATGGTCTTATAAATTGGTGTTAGTAAACCGCTTCCAATTACTCCAAAAATAGGAGAAGCCAAGTTTTTACCCCAAAACTATTATAATCGCAAACCTTTAGCCGAATTGGTCAATCTTTAAAAAGGTGGGGTAAATTAATCAGCTTTTCAGGTATAAGGAATTTTATTTTGACAAGCAACTGTAGATCGAGTCCGAATTAGCTGATCAGTAGTTTAATATTAAGGCGTATGCCGATAGAAATCCGTTAAACTTCAAAGCTACAAATTATTACCCCCCCCCCCCAGAGTTGATCCATTCCTTAGGACCTAAATTCGCAATATATTATCGATTTAATAAAATATAAAGATTATTAGAATTTTTTTTATGATCGTTTAAAATGTGCCAAACTAAAATATATAATAAATTTAATTTTGTTTTTATTAAATTAAATTAATTATGAAAACCATATGTAAATTTTCAAGAAACAATAAAAAAAATTTAAAAAAAAAAAACTAATCCGATATTTAGAAAAGATTTAGAAATAATTTTTTTTTGAAATATTTTTTATAAAAAAATGAATATCATAATGATACATTCTATGCCCTGGCATTAACCTTTTTCCAATCTAGTGTTGTTAAACGGCTCATTTTGAGTCGATTTTTAAAAACGGCTAACTCGATATTTTATTAGGAAAAATATTATGTAAGCAACTAAATCTCGTGGCTCAAATAATATTTTTCTGGCTAAAAGATCGAGTTAGCCGTTTAATAACACTATTCCAATCAAGCGAGGCGAAGCGATTCACAGACCGAAATTAATAAATCATCTATCACTAACCCTGAATTCGCAGTTAAGGCGAATTCGCGGTGAAGTATACAAAAATGAATGTAGAATTATTATATTTATATCATATTTTGAATAATTAGTCGCGATTTCGTGTTAACGGTTAATACTGGGTAAATTTCGCCTGGGTTATGAATAAATATGGAGAAGAGGGAAAGGAGCGGGAGGTGGGGAATAAAATGCTAGCCTAAATTTAATCCTAGTTCGAGGAAGCAAAAAAAATATATTTTAGTGTGAGCAAAATGTAATTTTTTTTTCATACGGCCTAAAATATATATTTGTTTCATTTATTAAAATTAAAATGACTCTTTATCTTTAGACAAGTTTATACCAAGAGCTCAAGCTGTGTTCCATCTTACCTCTTTTCTTTCCAGATTTCTGGATAGCTAACTAAACGAATTATTATTTTTTGACCAAATAAGAATAAGTGTATACCATTAAGAGTACTTTAGCTTCATGTTATTTCTTTCTTGAACTTTGGGTTCTAACACAACAAGCATATGTCAGGATTTATAAAAAAGTTGGAGGGGGGGGGAGGGATAGCGTTGGACACTTTCACCTTCTATCGAATTGCTCTCAAACTTTAATTACTTAACTTGTATTTAGACCTCTCGCTTAACTCTTTTGACATAACATTTTTAACTGAACTTGGATCCATCACTCCGCTCTTTGACATAGATTCAACGGGATATATATTTTTTAAATATGGTACCGAAAAAAATGGAAACAAATTATTTAAAATTAAAATTTTTATCATCATTTTAAATGATTTAATTATTAAATATAAATAGATTGTATTTGTATATTATTATTATTAAATTTTTATATTATTTTATGTTATTTATTTCTAACCGATTCCCATAAAAGGCTTAAGACCTTCTGTTTTTTGTTTCAAAAAAATAAAAATATTATTAACTATAGTTTTTTTTATATTAATTTTACTATTATTTTTTCTTAAAGAAAAATTTATTTCAGTGAGCAAAGAAAATATAAGAATTTAAAATCAATATTCCTATGCTAAAATTTTTATTTTTTTTTTAAAAAAGAAGAATTTTTTTTTGATGAATATTGTGTTTATATGTTACTTACATGATGTAACCTATCTAATAAGAAATTTTATCATAAACTAGATTTTTATGGTGATTGATATGATTATAGGAATCTCGCTCAAATGGTGGGTTTATTTTTATTTTTAATTTTATTTTTTTGTTATTATAATAAATTAATTCCTTTTATATTTATTTATTTATGGGGAGAAGGGGGAGGTGGAAAATAAGGAAGTGTGGATCATTCTGGCTCTGGCTTATATCCCAAATTATAGTTTTGCACCCAATAAAATAATCAATAAAAAAAAAAATTTGAAAAGATTGGCAGGTGACGAATGTAGGTGGATTTCACGAATAAAAAACAGTTAATATCATGATAAATATTATTTTGTTTTGGCAACGTCTAAAGTTATTATGTAATCAGAATGTATCTGTCCAAAAACTTACGTCAGCTGCTTTAGTCGGAAGGTTAAAAAAAGGGCCATGGTCACCTTGTCAAACGCAGTTTTTCAAGATGACAGCCAAAAATGGCCCCAGAAGTTGACAAGTTAACTTAGGGTTCTAAATTGTATAAGCAAAGGTTAGAAAAATTTTTAGAGTGACACCAATTCCACAAAGGGCAACATTATTGAATGTTATAAAAGTCATAATTTGTATCACACCTTCGTGTATACTAATATATTGATATTGAATAATTTTTTTACGTACAATTTTAGAAAATAAAAATAAATTAGAGTTACCATATAAAATGATGTAAAGAGAAACTACCATTTTATTTCTTTTATTTTTGACATTTGTCCTCTAAATGTCCTGGACAAACTGACCCCGGACAAAGTAACCCCAATAAATAGATATTAGTTTAAAAAAAACATTTATTCAAATTTATAATTAGCGTATTTTGGTTGCCACTGGCTCAGCCCAAATAAATTTCTTGCAGACATTACCCGGCCCAGAGATAGAAGATCTCAAGAAAATATTTTGTAGAAAGAGAAAAGAAAAATTTTTTTACGCACGCAGTATAAAATTACACTTAATATTAATTAATTATAATTATAATCATGAATGTTGCCTTGATCCATTTCACGATTCTCTCTTCCATCATTATTATTCCTGACTTCGAATTGCTTTTCAAATAATGAATGATATATAATTGACTGCTGTTATTTATATCGTTTGATCATTTTAAGAAAAAAAATTTATATAATCTTTAAATTATGATAATCGATATTATACCATAATATTAGATAATATATTTTGTAAAAATAAATATAATATAAATAAATATACTAACAACATAAACACGCTGAAGGGGAATTCAGTGCAACAGAGGCAGAATATCAGATGTTTTAGTTATTAGAAATAAGATATAATATTAAATTTTTATTTATTCAAAATCTTAAATAAATCTAATTCTTAATAGCATAAGTTTCGTTTTAATTTTAAATTTTTTTTAAAAAACAAATTAAATATAAAAAAAAAACAAAAATAAAATAAAATAAAATATAATATAATATAATAAAATGATATTTTTTGTTTTAAACCAAAAATTCATTGAAAATATTTTCAAAATATAATTTATCCTTTTATTCCTTTCAGCAGCAACAGTCATTCTTAATCATATATTCACAACCTTGATCCCAACTTAATTGTAAATTTAAAATATTTTTTTTGTAAAAAAAACAAACTTTTATACGTTTATCTAACAGTAATATATATATATATAATTAATTTTTAGTCCAGGTATAGTATATTTAAAAAATTCAATTATTTTAACCGTAATTTTTTACATATAGTTTTACCTTTTACATTTGTTGTTGCTGTATGTCCTATAGAGAATGATAATTTACCTACGATTTTGTCAACAATTATTTCTATTATATTTCAATGGAGGTGTTTCTTACAAAAAAAAATGCCTAATGTTTTGTCCCGCGATTTGATAGTACGTTAAATCGCATGACATGAGAAAATCATTCTCTAGGTCATAACCTTAAGTTTTTTTGCTTTCAATTTTAGAAAAAATTATTATACTTTTATATGATTAAGAATGAACAAACGGCCTTTAATAAACCAATTTTTATGTGATTTATTAATTTGTCCTTTGTCCTTTTAATCAGTCATTTGTCGTTAAAATTCGTCATTTGAGACATGATGACGAGATTCTTACATCTCTAAATATTTTGTTTTCTCTTTGGTTCAAAATTATTTTTTAAAATTTCAATAATCGTAAAACGAAATTACAAATTAATTATAATCATTTTCGATTTATATATTTTTTTTAAAAAAAAAAAAATTATTTAATAAAAAATATTGTTTTGATTTTGATCATTTCAAATTTCTAATTAGTATAAGAAGTAGCCTTTCTACGAAATTTTTGCATAATTAGATCCCATTATCGAATCCCATCCGATATATCATTCTCTTGTTATACTAATAATACTGATAATAAATATCATTAAATTCCATCAAACCGTAACTCTTGCAATTGATGAACATTTAAGATAATTTTATGTTTTATTTTCACACAAATTTCTAGTTATTTATCAATGTGTTTAATTTTCTTCTTCTAAAAAATTACACAATTATACTCACACAAAAGTCCTCAAGATAATATAATTTATTAATTTTTTCCCTTTTTTATATTTAAAAAAAAGCAATAAACACGAAATTCAATTCACGCGTTTCATAATTTATATTAATTCTAAAATTATAGATATTTGCAAATCGACCCAAATTTTTAGGACAAATAAATGTCTGACAAGAACGATTGGCCGTTAGATACTCACGGCTGGCTCAAATGTGCCATCCCCTTGCCAGCAAACCCCATGAAAGATAATCCCGAGAAATATCTACGTGTCAGCGATGCTTGGAGGTTGCATCATAGTTCTATGATTTTGGATAATAAAAAGATTTGTTGGGTTCCGAAAAAGGGCAAAGCTTTTGTTTGCGCCGATATTATCAGCACCAAGGGCGATCAAATCACGGTTAAAGCTGACGGAGAGGTTAGATTTTTCCATTTTACTTATTTTTTCTAAGATTCAATATATATCATTATTACATTGTGGGTGTCTTAAAACCACCTCCCCCAAAAACCATTAGTTGTACTTTAAAAAAAAAGAAGTATACTCTCATTCGATATTATTTCTATTAAAGAGTTTTAAAAATTGTAAATTCTGATTTTACTATCTAAAATGGGAATGGTTAAGCACTTTAAAAAGTCTCGATTATCATCTGCTAATACCAGTGGCGTCTGCTAGCTCTACATTTTCTAGTACTTTAAAACATCTTCTTTTTTTTAAAAAAAATTGTTTAAAATAAAATGAAAATGAAATATTTTAAATAATTTATGTTTCACTAAAATAATTACTTATCTTTAATGGGGGGTTTTTTTTTATTTTGAATTTCATTTTAAAATATTTAATTTGTTTAGTATTTATATAAAATTTTAAGGGTTGTTAATGTCATTGATTTTGTAACCTCAAAATAGGTGTTAAAATCTTATTTTTTTTAAATAAAAATTTCTTTGGCAATTGCTCACCAAAATTTTTTCTCCCACTTGACGCCATTGGCAAATAATCTTACTTATTGTATAATAGTATTCTGGACAATGGGCATTTCGACGTTTGATTATTATAATAAGCTAAACTCTCTTGGCCAATCAAAAATGATTTAGGGGTAAAATGTCAGAATTTTATTTCAGGCTCAGACTTGCCCCATTTATTAACGAATGAATCGTTTACAATTCGTATTTATTGGATTTGCCTACATGTATAATAATAAAATTTAGTTTTTATAAATCAGACGGCGTTTTTCCTTTTCAATAAATAGAAGGACTATAGAGTATATATAATAAATAATATGATGGCGGCAATATGTTTTTTCATGCAATGTGGTATTTATTCAATGAGCGCGAAATTTAAAAATCTGGCTGAAATGTATTCCACCAATCAGACAATTTTGTCATTAACTTTTGAGCTTAATGTAATTTATATCAGTTTTTCCATAGATCTTTTTTACAAAAATTATAAATGACTCAATTAATAGCTAAATTATCTACAATTCATAATATTCTAAACATGCTGGAATACATTTCCGGTAAAATCAGATGTTTAAATTTTAAAAAACGCGCTTCAAAAAATGATTTAAAATTGAAAAAATAGTAAAACTATAAAAAAAAAAAATTTTTTTTAAAGGTTGGTGGCGCAAAATGAAAATTTAATTGGCATTTTTACCAAACATGTAATTGTATGCAATTTTATAAATAAATCTTATTTATATACAGAATGGCATCGTGTCATTTTTTTTTATGCTCAGGGACTTCTACCATGGGGGCTATTACACAAGATCATCATCGAAATTGAAGGGTGGGGGGGGGATAGGGGTTGTAGAATAGTGTTGTTAAACGGCTCGATTTTGCAAATTTTTAGGATTTTAGCAATAAATTATGCAAGCCCCAAAATTTGATTAGTGAATGACCCTAACCCTAACCCTTAAAAGTAGGGGAGAGTGGGGTTAAGTCGAACCATTTTTGCAAAATCGGTTATTGCTCATATATTTTTTCTAGATATTATAATAAACAATATATTAATAGATACCTAAAACTATAAAGGTGCCTTATAAAAAAATTTAAGAATATAATCATATTTTTGAAATTCTATTCTATTTTTTGTAAAAGTGGAAATTTTGTCCAACAAGTCCTAATAACGGGGTTAGGCAAATCACTTCAAGGAGCTTCCTATACCATTGCCTCTTTTTTAGGCTATAATGAATTGAAATGCATTTTTATTTATTAATAATGATACGTATAGAATAATTTTATTGTTTTATTGATCAAAATATCATAATACTTTATAAAAATTGAAACTTTATTATGGTGAATTTAGTAAATATTTTAGACATATAAAAATTTGTCGAATTTTGAATATATACTATGTGCCCATTCTTGGCACATTCTGCATTGGTACCACTCTTCATCGTTATGATGTTTTATAAAATCCAGCTCACAACAAAGACATATATCTTGTGAATAGTTTTTTTTCATTATTTTTTTATTGGAAATATTTTACTTTCCTGATATCTCTTGTAATATCTCATAAAGTTTGATCTAGGAATACCTAAAATAAACATGCCAGATTAAATATTAGATTATATTTATTATAACTTAAATACACTAATACAATAATATTATATTTCATCATAATTTTAATCCATAATAAAATATAAGAACATGAAATTTATTACGTTTAAAAATAATGTAATAAATAATATTTTAATCTCTTTACAATTACAATTTAGATTTTAATTTACATAATCTCTATTATCATATTTTAATATTTGATTATATTGTTTAATACATAAAATTATTGATTATACCTTAAAAATAAGACAGATAATGTAGATAAATTTACCTGTAAGTTGGCTAGTGATCTGTTGATTTACAATCTTCATATAACTTATTACTTTATAATTAATTCATCAAATTTTAGTATATTACTAAATAATTATTAATATTAAATTATTGACCTTTTTTAATTTTATTGGATTTGTATTCTCGCACCATATCGAATAATGTATTAATTACTAAAAAAAAAAAATTCAAATGGGATTTACGTGTATGGTTTAGCAAGCCCCGCTAGCTCTAAATTTACTAATTATGATTAAAATAATATCTAGAAGACATAATAAATAATAGTTTCAAAATAAACAACAAATCAAGAATTGTTAAACTTTCTCAAATCATAAAAGAATGTTAAAACTTTTCTATAAAATTTAAATTTTATCATTATTATATTTTTAATAAAAATTATAATTCTGTCTTGTAAAAATAATTAATTATTTCAAAAGATTTTTTTATTGATAGATGTATACTAATAAAGGCTATATTAGGATTGAATTTTAACCTTCTAGTGCATATAATTTTAAAATGTGATTAAATGATTTGCCAAGCCCCGGGGTCTACTTAATTCCAGTCTCCCCTATGCACTTTGTTTCCCAAGCAGACCAAATCTAGTAAAAATAATATTACCAATAATTTAAAAATTTTAATTAATTATTCTCATCGTTTTTTAAAAAAAAAATTATAGAGATATTATATAATTTAATGAATAAATATTCATGTTACATAAAGCAAAAAAAAGCGAATTTTTTGAAGGCTCTTTTTTCAATATATTATTGAGAAAACATTTGTTCTCTAATTAATAAGAAAAATAAATTTTAAAGAAGAAATTAAAAAAATTAGAAACATTTAAAAACCCTCTTATAAATGTCATTATGTCAGTTATTGCATGGGTAATGAATATCGTAAATGTTAAAAAAAGAGCGAAATATCAATTAAAAAAATTAGCCTAGGGACCCTAGCGATTAAAATTTGGCGATTTTGTTCGCAAAAGTTGTCCAAAACAAACCCCATTTTCGTACGAAAATACATATGTTGAATTGCTTGCTAGGGCATATCCTTATACCCTTATGTGGTAGTAAAGGATTTGATAAATTTATCTAGAGATAAATTATCTTATATTTAAAAAAAAATCCTGACTTTCAATTTGGTAAGTGAGATCGGGGCACGTTGGCCCCATTTTTTTGTTTTAAGCTAAATTGAATAAATAAAACATGCACTGAATTCTCTAAATCAAGGCTATTTAAAATAGTTAGTGATTATATGTATTCAATCTTCTTTTCTCCCCCTTATAGCTTTTCCTTGTTCTTTACTGAGAAATTTAACGGAAGAATAAACAATCCTTATCTCAACCCCCATAATTTGTATTTTTTAAACTACCATTAAAATTACAAATGGGTAATAGTCACCCTTATTAAACTATTACCTTTTTGTAAAATCTAATTTCAAAGTTTTTTTTGTTTTACCAACATTTCCTAACACTAGTATTTGTATATAATATATGTATATCTCTCCACCATTTAGGGTGCTGGGTACTCTAGTTCTTCTTAGATTAGAGACAGCTGTTCTAGTAGATTTTGATGATCTCTTCTTCTTATTTACCTTGGTTATTAAGGTACGTTGGTTCAACGCGTGTTTAGAGTTCCCATAAAATGAGGGTGTAAATATATAATTTAAATAAAAATGCAAATAAGGCTATATAGAGTAGGACTTCTATAACATACAATTAAATAAAGAAATACTTTAAAAGTTGGTGATTTTGATCACAAGCACTAAAATTTAAATAAAAACTTTAAAGATTTTTCATAAAGGCAAAAATTTTGGGATAACTTTCCCACTTTGTTATAGTTCCCCATAAAACGCAATGTGTAAATGAAAAAATAAAGTAAAATAATTGTGAACTAATGTTTCTAGGACCATCCATGACCGCGACCTCTAACTTTATAAAGGCTACTGATAATAATATGTTTCATAACTTTTAAAATTTCTTAGACTATAAGGTAGAGTATAAAAAAAAATAAATTATTGATATTTTTATAAAGTTTATTTATATGCATAATGAAAAGGCTTGCAATTATTATTTTTTAATTACTTTTGGTAGGCAAATTTTTTTTAGCCAATGGTGTATGACATATTAAATTTATACTCTTATACCCTGATGGCTTAGAATGGACTTTTCGCCCCTGTACCCATAAACCCCTTTACCAATATGCTGATCTCTCTTGTCCAATCCTCTTTTGAAAATATTATTCCAAATAATAAAGGTAATAATTTAAATGCCTTGTATTATAAAAATGAGTAAAATAATTTTTTAATCAATTAGTTAAAATATTCATATTTTTCAACAGTCAATTCCGATTTCCTAAGAAAAGACTAAATTTAATTAGAATAGATACCATATTTTTTTATGATAGGATTCCATTATGCGGGAGCGCTTAAAGGGAAAGAATAATAAATCACTATAATAACACAGTAGGGATAAATAAATTAAAACTCTACATCAATCATTGGATTATCCCGGCGCAAAAAGATGACTGGCCCAATTTCCATGAGAATTTAGGATATTTTATAGAAAACATTATTTAGGTTGATAAATTATATTTAGACAGGTTAGGTCATTGGACAGGATCTAACGATGAGATTTTTTATTATAAAGTCAGTCGCATAGGATCTCTTATATTTGCAATACTCATATTTTATGAGATTAATTTCTATAAAAAGTTTCAAGTAATTCCCACCCCACCATCGTCTTTTTGAAACTTTCGTGAGACGCTTGCAAATTTTTTTTTTTTATCTCTCTATCCTTCATAATTTTTTAAATGAATTTTTACTTGAAATACCTATATACATGTTTTGCTGTCACAATTATATACAGGGTTGAAATGCCTAGTATATAAAATGCATGGGCAATATTTTCTTTAGTATTAGCTGTTCCGAATTCTCACGCCTAACTTTGGCTATTTCGAATATGATTAAAATATTCCAATTCTTACTAAGAAATTTTCGTGTTGCAGTATTCCAATGTCTTAAAAAACACATCTGAATTACAATAATATCGTTTTTTTGATACAAATTAATGTAATCTTATTAAATGAAATAATGAAAAGGGTTGTGCTTAATATACTTTACTTGTCCACTTGGTAGATGATGCTGGAATGGAAAGCTTTTATTTATCTTTTTTGAGTTTTAGAGGTACCATAAATTGCCTGCTTTTCGCTGAATGAATTTGCTGACAAATCAACCCACCTGACTTATATACTCTTTCCTACAAAATTTTGCCGTTTAGGGGTTTGCAAATAATATGTTATATTTTTCAAAAAGGCCTGATAGCTCAGAGACGACTCAGCATGTATGAAGTTCGAACCCATGGTCAATATTTTTTTTAGTAAGTCAATTTTTAAAGATGTTATTAAACTTGGGAATTCCCACTTACATCAAATCAAACAGAAACATATGGCTACTAAAAGTTCTAGTGGTATTAATTAGATCTCCCGGAGGCGGCGAGACTGCGCGTCTAATGTCAAATTAAAAAATTGGAAAAATCTAACCCGATCTTCCTGATTCCAGAGATTGTCTAACTAAAACAGAGATATAGGTTAGTAAATTGTTATCGATACTCCTATTGTTGACCCTTTTATTTTTAATCCTAACCTAGCTATAACCTATTCTAAGATGTTAATTTAGAA
Source organism: Gordionus sp. m RMFG-2023 (assembly GCF_954871325.1). Taxonomy (NCBI): domain Eukaryota; kingdom Metazoa; phylum Nematomorpha; class Gordioida; order Chordodea; family Parachordodidae; genus Gordionus; species Gordionus sp. m RMFG-2023. The sequence goes on along the minus strand of NC_088775.1, from coordinate 9,004,889 downwards.
AAAAAATTGGTTCCGACAAGAATCGATTATTTTTCATAGTTTACCCTCTGAGCCACAGCTGCCACCATTAAAAGAATGATAATTTATTTATTTATTTATATATATATCCACCGCCTGAGAATTAAATTGTTTCATCTCTATTTTTTTTTGTAATTTTGCAGGAGAGCAAAAAATTATTAAGTTTTTTATTTTAAATTGTAACTTTTATATTGGCTAAAATTGAGCCCCCCTGAGATTGTAAAGGTTAATGACGCCCCTCATATGGAACAATTTAATTTTCTGGCGACGATATGCTAGTTATACACACACACACTTCAATCTAGCTAACATACGAACACAAACTAATAAAATAACTAGCTAAAGGTACAAACTATCTCTCAATTTGTTTTATGAATTTTATTTTCATATTTTTGGATTTTTTTAATGAAAATCAAGTTGATTTATCTTGCAGTTAATGTATATTCAACCTATTTATAAAATAATAACGTTGATTTTTCTCATTTGTTGTCTACCTTTTAATTCTTTCAACCTACTTTTCATTTCTTATTTACTTATATTTTTTCCCTTTTTTTAACCAGAAATATAATCCAGCTGGTCAAGAGTATACTACATTAGGAATTTCAGGCAATTTTGCCATAAATTGATTTCGAGCAGCATCTGTCGCCTAATCGGTTAGTGCATATATCATTTACCATATAGATCTTAGTTTGAATCCAGTAAAGACCTGGTTTTTTTTTCCAAAGACAACTAGATATTTCAGTGCTATTGAGGTATGATATATAGAATATCGGAAGCGCACTAATGGGTCTTTTAATCATATAAATTTAGTCGTTGGCAAATTTTTATAATGGCCAACACTATATAACATTACCCAAAATTCACAAGTTGAGAAGTACTCAAATGCTAAATCAAAGCAAAATGAAAAAGAAATTTTAAAAATTACCTCCTACCCCCCCCCCCCCTTCCCCACTCTACAAATGACGATAGCGCCTTTATAACTACCTCCCTCCAAATTCAATGACGTTTTCCTTGACTAAGTCAGTGAAGTGTTCTTGCGATTAAGCGTACAAGCAATTTTATGTCCTAATTGGAATAGTTAAGCACCAAGATGCTTGCTGTAGGGAAATATAAATATTTTGATCTATATCTTGTAACGATTGATTTTGAAATTACCTTTATTATGTTCATTGTTAATGCTCAATAATTTATATATTATCTTACACTCAATTGCAACGCTTGTAAGATGATCAATTTTAACATTGAAACGCCCAATTTCTAATGCACTCTTTAGTTAGGATGCAGCATAACTTGCATGGCGATGTTTACAGCGCTAACTGTGAATGCAGGTTTACACTTAAATGCAATTCAGATTTTACAGTATTACACTTTTTTTTAAATTTTTACGCCAGAAAATTTTATTTTTATTGTTTTAAAATTGGCTAAATTTTTTAAAATTATTATATAGGAAATGACTATAAATAAAGATCAAGCAGAACAAGTTAACCCAGGAAAATTCGAAAAATGTGATGATATGTCCTGTTTAACCTTTTTGAACGACGCCAGTGTCTTGCATAATTTACAACAACGATATTTCATTTGGATTATTTACGTAAAATTAATCGCGCATAACATTTAACCAATATAATTGTAAATACAAATTTGTATCTTAAATATAGACTTATTCTGGATTGTTTTGCGTGGCTATTAATCCCTACAAAAGACTACCTATATATACCCCAGAAGTCGTGCAGATGTTCAAAGGTAAGAGAAAGTCCGAGGTACCTCCTCACGTTTTCTCCATTTCGGATGACGCCTATACCAATATGTTATCAAGTATGATTAATTTTTCGTAGATTTCTTTAAACTATATAATTTACTCTTGAATTTGAACCATCAATAGAATATATCAGAGACCAGCAGAAGTATCATCTGCATGGCCCGGCCAGTGTATATTTAATAAAGTTACACGGGTCAGGTCGAGCCGGGCTTAGGACAGGGCCTGCAGGTCTCGGGAATATATAATCATAATAAATTTATATTAATATCTATTTTTAAAAAAAACATTCTCATAATACAGACAGAGAAAATCAATCTATATTGATCACGTAAGTTCAATTTTCAATTAAAAAATTATAAAAAATTAACATCTTAAATTTAAAAATAATACTAAGCCATATTCAAAAACGAATATATTCAACGAATTTCTAAATTTACTATTCTTAATTATATAATCGAATAACCCTGCATTCACATTTACATGAATTAGCGGTGAAGTATAGAAAATATGTTGTATTTTTATGCACTTCGCCGCGAATTCGCGCTAACTATTAATGAAGGGTAAGGGTATAAAGGATAGTGAGACTTGTATTTATTTTTGAAAAGACATAAATTTCTTTAATATATCTATATTAACTTTTCGTAAAAATCACAACATTATTATTATTTAATTTTTTGAAATAGTGGAGAAAGTGGAGCAGGTAAAACGGAAAACACAAAAAAGGTTATCCAGTATTTTGCCATAGTAGCTGCTAATAAGCATATAACCGACCCCGGTGTGTCCCATTTTACCGCCGTAAGTGTTATAAATGTTGTCTTCTTATTATGTGTATGTTTGTCTTTCTATATATGTTTGTCTCTAACTAGTTTTAGTAAACGGCTCGTTTTGAGCCGATTTTTAAAAACAGCTAACTTAATATTTTATCTAGAAAAATATTATGCAAGCCTTATCAAGATTTGAATCATATAACATAAAGGTTTGAGCATCTATTAACAAAATATCGAGGCTTTGTCAATATTCATCTGGCTAAAATATTGAGGTAGCATTTTTTAAAAATCGACTCAAATCCAGCAATTTAACAACACTAAAGGTCCTTCATTTTACCAAGTGTCAAAATTAATTTAAACCGAGAACAAACTTTTTAATTAAAGGATATATTTTAATAAAATTGGTGCATGCCATGATTCCCTTTGTAGATTTTGTTATTTTGTACATGATAGAATGAATAAATACTGTATTACTTTAGTTTTTCTATATTAGCCTAAAGGCTTGACCTATTTACAACATTAGTAAATAATTTGTCTTCAGTCTTAATTAAATTATGTAATATCAGCTTTACAGAAAATAGATATCAACCAATGACATTGATACTAGCCTCTAATGAGATTCATTCTTTATAAAAATTCTCAAAGTATACATACATTGAAAAAGTACGTATATTTGAAATCCTAAACTTCAAGCATTATGACTTCAATGGATGTATATATGTATTAACTTCAATGTGTTTTTTTCAACTAAATCTTTTTTTAAGTACAGTTTTTTTGTAATATAAAAAATAAATTTGCTGGAAATATATTCTAATCAGATTGTGCAAAATAAGTCTTATTCTATGATTTTTAGAAGATTTTGCCCAGAAATTTTTGAACTTAGTAAAATTTATTATTCGTTTTTCTATAAATTTTTTTATAACAAATTATAAATGGCCAAAATGTTATCCGCAAAATTTTCTGAAATTTATTAAGGTATGTATTCTAAATATGCTGAAATACATTTCCCGCACAGATTTTTAAAATTTGAAAAAAAAACGCATGCATATTTTCGAAAATTATTATCGCTGTGAAGAGTTAGCGGTGGTTTCGATAGAGCCAAATACCGTACCGCTTAACAAATCACATTTACTATAGATGAGGCGTTAGACTGAAAAAAAACACATTGAATCTAACTTCATACACTTTAAAAAAAATGGATCTTTAGTCTAGGCTAGAATTAATCTCATTGCTCATAAAATAGGTCATTTGTCTTATTATATCATATGTCCGTCTTACACAATTATTTATACAAATATATGTTTGACTCTAATGCTGTCTTTTATAAATGTTTATTTTTGTTATACCCAATGTTCGCAAAAACTGCGCAGTTTGTAAAATTATATATTAAATATGTTAATAGTTAAATATATGTTCACAATGCCGTCTTCAAAAGTATATTTAATATGCAAATTAGGACCGTGTAAAATTATAACCAATTTAGTATGTGTTTATTTTGTTGTTTTACATGTTTATAATTACGATAATGTTGTCTATGTAATACTTAAAATGGCATAAAAGAAGAAATGAATTTTGGCTTATAAAATGAATGTTATTTATTTTGACTCAGAACGCTAATTTTCAAGAAAATTTATTTTGTAAACAACTTCGAAAAAAGGGTATGAAAATAGTTTATATATTTGTAGGTAAATATAATGATCATAAAAAGAAACTAATTCCATGCTTGTATATGTATAATTTGTCCCTCTTATTATATGTTTGAATCTTACGTAGAGGCGAATCTGGTGCCGGCAAAACAGAAAATACCAAAAAGGTCATTCAATATTTTGCGATCACTGCTGCATCTACAGCCACCAATACTGGAATCACATATGGAGCTGTAAGTCCTCCACTTAAAACTTGTTAAAAAATTGAGTCTTTGTATATATTCATTTTTTTTTACATGTAGAGATTTACATCAATGAAATTCATCTTCCGATCGCGTTCATTTAAAAAAAATTTTTTTTTATTTGTATTCATATCGTAAATATTTTAGTTATAATGCAAAATTGAACATTTGTTGAATATTATGTTATGTTATTTTCGTCTACATTCGCGACATATTCCCTTAGTCAATACTCCGAGCAGAAATGTAATGTGAATCTTGAAGGCTCCCTCAAAAAAAGCAAAAAATTCAATGTATCCCCTCCCCAAAATACGAGGCCTTATAGGCACCCTTGTTATCTGTTAAAAATTCCTCGTCAAATGATATAAAAGAATCTAATAAATAATTAAAGGATAATCGAAATGATTTTATAATTTCAACCTTTCTTTTTTGAAAAAAGGGGTTATTTATTATTACATCATTAAAATGTTATTTCACCATTTATATTTTAATAGTGGAGAGTCAGGTGCCGGTAAGACAGAAAACACCAAAAAAGTCTTAACTTATTACGCTATAATAGGCATGAATCCAGTCAAAGAGGGTGAAGTGCAAGTTTCAAATTTTTTATAATTTATCTATAAAGCATCTTATATATAATCTGTGCTATCTATACTTGCTGTTTACTCAATTTCTTCAAATATTTTTTCGAATCTTGCACAGATTGTTAAATAAAATGGATATTCTTGAGATGTGTATGTTTATATGTCAATGAAAATGCCGATAGATGCTAACATATATTATTTGTAATGTTTTAATCATCAAGTGCTTACGTCAACAAATATTACCCATTAAAATTATACTTATAATTTGAATAAAACTAAGCAAATTCATAATTCTTTAACCGCATCGAATTATTTTTCAATAAGCCCCCCACCACCCCCCAACACATAAAATTTCGAAGTTTAACGATAAAAACAATTATTTTAAATTATAAATTTATTTTAAATCAACTTAACCTAAAAATATTTAATGTCTTACATTTCATAAAAGTTAGTCCTTAATCGCAAGACTGTCTCTCAACTCATTTATTAAATAAATTATAACCCTTTAATTTTATGATACATTTTTTTTCATTATTCATATTACATCTAAAATAAATTTAAATCTAGTTTTATATTTGGTGTGAGGGAGGAGACGCTAATCATGGTAAATTATAACAACAAAAGAATAAATATTGATATGAATATAAATAGAGACACAGATTCCTATTATTAATTAATTAATCAACTAAAAGTGAAGAAAACTACACATATCCTACCCTTGGCCGTGGTAATACACAGAAACATGTGTAGAAAAACAAGCTACCCTTAAGGGAGATATATTATTTGACCTTTTGTCGCGGATTATGCAAGATGTAAGATTTACTGGGTATCTTAGGCAAGTTAATTTCAAGATCAGACTCTTTAAACACGAATTCATTAACTATAGTTGCTTTATTTTTGTAAAGATGAAATCAAATTAGGTCAGTGAGCTAGCATTCATATACATTGAAGAATCAGCGATTGGGAAGACATGTTATTTTTTAATGATGGTTTTTCAAGATTACTTTTTTAAAAAGATTTTTGCTTAGGTTTTAATTAAACTTTGTTTAAAAGAATTAACCAGAGACGGCACCCCATAATTTTCGAAAAATACTATTTAAAAAAATGGCCAGATGATGATAACATTAGGCCTAGCCTATCTCCAGTCCTGATTTTAATCCTATTGGAAATATATATTATATTACCTAGTGGCGACATACGAACCATCTCATATTCTAAACCCGATTAATTTTTAATACTTTTTTTTTACAATTTTAAGAAAGATCGATGTTAAATAATATATCTTAATTTTTACTAGAGATGATGGCAGAAAGCGCCCCTCTAAAATTTAAAAAAAATAAATATTTAAAATGTTAAAAAATATATCAGATAAACGTGTATAATTGTAATTTACTTAATCATGGTTAATTCTATGCTCAAAATTTGAAACAAAATAAATGTCCAACGAATTTTTTTTATATAATGAAAGTATTATAATACGATTAGATTTTATAATAATATGCTATATAATTTTGGTATACATTTTATAAACGATTTACAAATTTATTAAATTCCATGAAATATGATATTAATGATTTGTAATTTATTGATATGAGTTCTGGTGCATTTTTATAAATATTTACCTTAAATTAAAATTTATATCAACTATATACACCGTCCACACACACGCATAAATAAACAAATATTGTAAATCACCAATTCATTGCATTTCCATCCAAAATCCATTAAACCATGTTTACAGTATAAGTGTAATACTTAAATAGTATACATATAATAATGCTCGAAAAATATTGTGCCAAATGTGTTTAAAAAATAATGTGCGTATATCAAATAAATCTTTACAGGGAACCTTAGAAGATCAAGTTATCCAAGCCAATCCAGTTTTGGAAGCGTTTGGAAACGCTAAGACCATAAGAAACGACAACTCTTCGCGTTTCGTAAGCGAATATAATTATTTTTTAGGATAATAAATGTTGAAATAATATGTTGTCATTAGAAATCAAGTGTTTGTCTAATTTGTCGTAGTTTTTATTCATTCTTATTTAAAACCAGATTGTAGCAATCATGCAGATTAGAAAATGGGCTTATTCTAATTCCATAGAAAACCATCGATTCAAAATCATATAATTGTTGTATAATTGGCAAAATCTAAAATGTTGTATACAGGCAATTTAATGTTGAAACTTATAAATTAAATGCTTAATTAATGTCCTCTCTACCATTTCTGTTTCTGTCAAATCTAACCTGTACATATTGTTTGTTAGAAACCTCGATTTCGCCCATTTTTAAAAGCTATCAATCAAGATTTGAGCTATAAAAAAATTTAAGGAATCTCGAGGTTTAGGTGATATTTATTTGCTAAAATTTTGATTTAGCTGCTTTTTAAAAAAATGGGTAAAATCTAGGTTTTAGACAACACTAGTTATGTACATATAGTATCAAATCAAGATTCTATGTTTTTTTTCTTCATGTAAACAATTTCGTGTTTTAAAGAGGGCTCACTCAAGTTCGTGTTTTTTTGGATCGATATATCTGATACATTCCTTGAAAGCAAGGACTCTTATGTATTTTTATATATATCTTGTCGATAAATGAATAGTATTATGTTGATTTTTTATATAAATTTATTCCAATGTTGTGATGTTCTTAAATGCCGTGCAAATAGAATCTACTCGCATCTACTCTACACTCCTACTCTATGCTACTCATTGGATTTGATTAAATACTTTATTCAATTTTTTTTCCTTTTTTCTGTCTCCTATTTGTGGACTTAAAACTTAGAAAGCTTCTTTGGAAGATCAGATTATTCAAGCTAATCCAGTGTTGGAAGCATTTGGTAACGCTAAAACTATTCGTAATGATAACTCTTCGAGATTTGTAAGTGGAATTTACCTGTTTACTATATAATCCTGACAATCGGTGATATCTTTTATTCTTTGTTGGTTTTAATATATATATTAGCCCCAAAATCGACGATACATTTAAATTACTTAATATATTAATTTCAATGATTTATAATATATATACTTATATTTTTAGGGGAAATTTATCAGAATTCATTTTGGAGCTTCCGGAAAATTAGCTGGTGCTGATATAGAATCATGTAAGCTGATTCTTTTTTTAAAAAAAAACAGATATATCCTATATTTTTGCAGGCTTATTGCCATTTATATAACTCTCTTTTAAAATTTGTTTAATAATATTAAAGATCTATTGGAAAAATCCCGTGTCATATTTCAACAGGCCGCTGAGAGATCATATCATATCTTCTATCAAATCATGTCAGGAGCGATCTCTGGATTAAAAGGTGGTTTTTTTTTGCTAAATTTCGATTTCCATTCGAAATCCCCAAAAACATAAAAAAAAATTGGGAATTTAACTTATATTCCCTATAAATTAATATTGATAGATGCTAGGGGGGGGGGAGTAAGAACTTTGAGTTTTTTTAAAATAATTTTTCTATGATTTCTACACTTACTTTAAAAAAAAACCTCAATTTAAATACGAGTGTTTACTTCCCTAGCATCTATTGATATTATTTTCAATATTACTTTAAAAATTTTTCCAGGAAATATAAGCGAGAGATTTACAATTTTTTTTTATTTTAGAATCGAATCCCGAATTTTTTATATGAGGATTCCATAAGAGTGAACTCTATGGGTCCTTTTTTTTGGACGAAAGCAATTTTAATATATGATTTTTATTGATGTCTCACATTATTTTAAATGAAAATGTAAATATTTATAAAGAACAACTTTTCCTTTCCGATAATCCAAAGGACTACGCATTCTCATCTCAGGGTAAAACTTCGATTGAGGGAGTCGACGACAAAGAAGAAATGAAATTAACAGATGTATATATAAATAAAACAAATAGAAAGATAAAATTATTATCTTTAATATAAAATTAAAAGTGTATTTTATTCAACATTAGATCCGGGTGGTCCAGACCAGGGGTCCTTCGGGTTACAATAAGATAAATTTTGGTTACAGATATTTTAAATATATCGTGTCTTCCATAACAAGATAGCATCATCAATAAAGGTATCTTATCTCTAAATCACCACTTTTGGTGGGTAAGGAAGCTTAACAGTTACCTTTAATAAATGTTAAGAGGGATAAGAAATTTAAAAATAGGAGTTGAACGGAGAGGATAAAGGATGCGTAGAATGTTTAAAAAGTTTTTTAGGAGGAAGAATGATTTATGTGAGGGTAATAAGTAAAGAAGGTTACCAATCTTAAGGAGGATATCAAAAGTAGAGTGGAGGAAGGCAGATTGAGTGAATCCAACCGCTTACAGGGGATTCTAGATGTGTTAACTCCTTGTAATTTGAGATTTTGATCATGAGACTAACGGCACATACCATTTTTTTGATAATGTCCGACCTTATTGATTTCCAATTGAGATCTACTATTGATTCTATCGTCTATGTACTAGACGTGCAGTGGGAATTTTGAATTAATGGCTTGAATTATTTTATTGATTCCGCGACTATATATAAGGGATTCTAGTTGATTACCTTGTTGGGTGCCTTCCTGAGAGTTGAATTCCAAAATTGAAGAAAATTGGTAAGAAGAATATAGGAATTTGGGGTAGCATTGGAATGATATGCGCTCTGATTGCAAGTGAGTTATGGGAGAGGATGCTTTAGGCATTAGCAAATTCAATTTTTAGTATTGCTCTTCAAGTAAAGGCATGAGATGTACAGTCGCCTCACATCCTCCATAAACTCTACCCCTTAATTATAAAGGGGTTAAAAAGTGAGCGGCCTCATATTTAATCTGGATGTAAAACTTTTGTGACATGACAGCGGAATGTTGAACAAATGGTTATTGGTTTGATATCTTTGTTAGGCTTCTGTAAAGATAGGTCTGCCTCCACAAACTATATTGAGTGATTGGTGTTAGTGGAAGAAAGATATTTTGGAAGGAGTTTTATTTTGGTCTCCTCAGAGTGTGGTGAGCTAATGAATCATAATTAGAGACTAATTTCAATTTTATTGAAATATGCATAGCTTGACGAGAACGTTTTTTTGTTATAAAGATCAGGAGAAACGTTGCAGGAAATTCTTGAGGATTTGGTAGGTCGCCTGATAACCAAAGAAATATGAATTTAAACCATTCCGTCACGTTAAAGTTTTACGGTAAAGAGGAGATACTATCAGAGAGAGAGAGAGACTTGGAGACTTGTATCCTAGCGCCTTTGGGAATTATTGATATGATGTCAAGTTTTTTGATGTTGAGAAAAGTCTGAATGATATTAGAAGCATGAATTGAAGGGAGTTCTGTAAATGGGCTGGGAAGCGGTATGCTTCTGAAAGAGAGGCGAAAGTCTTGATTGATGGTACCTGTTAATGATTGGTTCATGAACATAAAATACACCATCATTTGTTAAATGTATAATATCTTGGCTCGATCGTGAATAAAGCAAAAGCTAATGCGTAATATTACTGATGTATAAAGCAAATAATTGAGTAAATGGCGCTAGTAAATATTTAAAAAAAAATGAATCAATGTGCTAATTGAGTATATCTAAAACTAAAGCTAAATATATCCAGAAGCGAAGAAAAAAATTAATGAATAACGAACGCGAAATTAATCAAATACGACACAGATTAAACGACGGAAATAGAGTCATGTTATGGGTCTGAAAAAATAAAAGCTTGATTGAGGCTTAGTACAACCGAATTAGGATTCGCAAGTATGCCTGATATGGCTGATTGTGGTTATAAAAAATAATAAGATGACGAAATATAATGATTAAAACTGAGAAAATATATCCAAAATACGAATGAATTGAAATGAGGAAAAAAGATCAATAATAAATATAAATGAATAATATATCCGATAAAGCGCGAATGAATTAACGCGAAATTTAAATATTATTGCCCTAAACTATTAACGTTAAAAATAGTTTGAACCATTTTTTTTACAAAAAAAAACAGGAAGCATTTAACATTTTGGGCTTTGAGCCGCAAGAAAAATTGAACATTTATAAACTCACTGGAGCTATAATGCATATGGGAAACATGAAATTCAAACAAAGACCCAGAGAAGAACAAGCTGAGACTGATGGAACAGATCGTATGAAACTTTAATTATTTTTTTTTTTGAAAAATCATATTATAATTATCATAGGATTGATGATTATTTTTAAGGATTTATATAAAAATAATAACGCACTTTTTAACTCGTTCCAGGTTTTTAAGTCTTCGCTTTTTGACTCACTTAATATTTATTGAGAATTATATTTCATATAAAATTTTAAAAAAAATCTCCAATATAAATTTGTATCAAAAATATTTTTACTTTTGAAATGCTAATTTCTAATACAACTTTACAAATTAGATTTATAAAATTAAAATTCGATTCAAGATTAATTTTACAAAAATTTCAGCAATAAAAAAAACAGCATGTTCGTTTAACTCTCTATAGAAATTTACATTGTAATTAAAATTTTGGTTATTAATTAACTCCATCCTTAACACTATTTTTCATTGGGAGAGTGAATTAATATAGTGCTATCTTAACTCAAGAGGTATATAATAAGGGGATTTAATGCTTCATGATTTAATGCTTCATATTACAGTTACTTCGATTATAAAGTTAAATTAACTAACTAATTATAATTTTTATACCACAACATTATCATCTGTATTAAATGACCATTCCTTTTTTTCATATTAATAATGATAGCCGGAGAAAAGGCCGCCAAATTAATGGGCATCAATGATGCAGAATTCTTTAAAAATATCCTGAAACCTAGAATCAAAGTCGGAAGCGAATACGTAGCTAAGGGCCAAAATCTACAACAGGTATCCTTATTATATTAGTAAATCAAGCTTATTGTAAATCTGATAATTCTTTTAGGTCACTTACGCTATCGGATCATTATCGAAGGCAACTTACGACAGAATGTTTAAATGGTTGGTAGCTAGAGTCAACAAAACGCTGGACACCAAAGCCAAACGTCAATTCTTTATAGGAGTCTTGGATATAGCCGGTTTCGAAATTTTTGAAGTTAGTTCTAACAATTTACACGATTATAGACAGAGTTGGGCAGGTCCAAAAGAATCTAGATATATATTCTTTATGAAAAATCGATCTTAGATATAGATAGTAGTATCTTATTAAAAATATCAAAAAGATATTGAGTAGAAGATACAAAAGGATCTTGCATATTGTATCGTAGATACAAGTATTCGCGGTATAGATAGATTTATTTTTCTTAATGACTAAAACATAAGGTATAGATTTGGGGGTTTTTAAAAATTAAAAACAATGTTTAAGGTAGTGATCTGCATCGGGCATAATTTTTCAAGCCCGGCCCGGCCCGAAATTTTTTTTTAAAAAGTTTTGCCGGATAAATTAATTTTTATAATTACTTAAAATAAAAGACATATGTTATATAGCGTTAAGTTTCAATAAATTAAATCAAAAATTTTTATTTTACATAAAAAATTCAATATAAAATTGATAAATTTAGATATATTTAATAAAATTTCCAAACTCCGACCCGACCCGGCCCAAAATTTTTTTAAAAATATTAGGCCCTGCCTGGCCCGAACTCAATTATTTTAAATAGAATTAGGCCCGAGCCGGGCCTAACTTTGCAGATCTCTAGTTTAAGGTATATATATTATTTTCCTTTATAGATAATAAAATTTAATAAACTAAAATATATTTTAAATAAAATATGCAAGTATAACAGCTTCGAACAATTGTGCATCAATTTCACCAACGAAAAATTGCAGCAATTTTTTAATCATCACATGTTCATCCTGGAACAAGAGGAATATAAGAGAGAAGGAATCGACTGGGAATTCATAGACTTTGGACTTGATTTACAAGCTTGTATCGATTTGATCGAAAAGGTTATAATCAACATTTATAATTATTGATTTTTTTTCTAACTTAACAATTTATAGCTAATAATAATATCATGAAATAGCCTTAAAAAGTCTAATATAAAGATTTGAATTATTTCGCATTTAAATAATGCTCATTCATGTATTATACTTGATTATAAATATTTAGCCCATGGGTATTCTTTCCATCTTGGAAGAGGAATGTATCGTGCCAAAAGCTACCGATAAGACATTCTTGCAGAAAGTTATGGACACTCATTTGGGAAAATCACCTTGCTTGGGTAAACCTAAGTTAGCGCAAAAATCATCGCGTGAGGCGCACATGGAAATCAAGCATTACGCTGGCACCGTAAAATAAAACAAATATATTTTAGTAGCTTGATTATTAAAATGTTCTATATGCGTTTTAGTTTACAATTGAGATCAAAAGGTTATATATTAGATATACTTTATAAAATCATCTCTTTCCGATATGAATGCTCCATCTGCAATCTATAACAAAAATTAAAATGTATATAATAAAAAATCCTGCTTCCTATTTAAAAAAAATGCATTGCAAGAAGTTGTGACAGAACATTTTAATAATCAAGGAAATATCAAAAGCATTTTGGTGTTCAATATTCCACTCAAAATGAACACCATTTTTTAATAAATCATACAATAGAGATGCCACTTTTGCAAATTTCTCCACAAAACGATGATAATAATTTATCATACCCAAAAATGATTATAACTCAGCTTTATTGGTTGGCTGATTCATATTTGTTATATTTTTTAAATTTTTCTCAAGAGGTTTCACCTCCATTCCTTTAATTTGATGTCCTAAATAGATAAATTCTGTAACCCCAGATGATAATATAGTTATTATTTAATGTGTATTGTTGTAATCGAATTAAAGAAATTTAGTAATAATTCTCCTAGGATAATTGTTTTGCCAGTAGATAAATACAAAATGGCTCAAAAGTATTTGACCAAATTGTCTGAAATTTTATAGAATAGGTATTCTACACATTTAGTAAACCCTGTCTAATTTAGGCACCGTTGAGATCAAGATTTCTGTCCAACCTAAACAGTTGTCCAATATATCAAGACAATAATTTATAGGAATTTGATTGAAAATCAAAATTTGGTCAAATTAGGCAGTTTTCTGAATTATCAATAGCCGAAATTATACAAATTTTATTGTGTATAATACTGGAATAACCTTTTAGACAAAATCAGATCTTTTTAAATTTGAAAAATGGGCTCAACAAAACTTTTAAATCATATTTATTTTAAGGAGTTTTTTTTTAATTTTAAAAATTTGATTTTATTGGAAATGTATTTTAGCATTTGGTGGAATAACCTGACCTATTAAATTTCTGGATTATGGTTCAATTCGAGGAAATTGCCATTATAACAACTGATATATTTAAATTTCTATTCATCTATTTTATAATCACATGACCTGTCAGATTTGACAGGTTATATAACCCAATCGAAACCTTGACTCATATCTCTCAAACTTTTAAATTACTTAACCCATACCTCCCTAACCTTTAATGCCACTCCTGATACATATTTAATTTTAAATATATTTCATCCAATTGAAAAATTTCCCTCAGGTGAACATTCCTTGAGTTGAACCATTATCAAATTTCAGACGAGTTCATAAGATAATACGTATACATGATTACGCGAACCAGACTTTAAACCGAATCTACAGGAACAAACCGTTATAATTTTTTGTAACCGTAACCGAACCGTTATAAAGAAAATATAAAAGAGCGAACCGAACTCTTATCGCCATTATTTTCAATCAATAACAAGTTTATTGCTTTTACCAATTTAATAGAAATTAGGCAATTTACTAGTTAGATAAGAAATAATCTTCAAGGTTAAATTAAATAAGGAATTAAAAATATAAATTAAAAGATTTTTCTCTAAGATTAATGATTAATAGGTATGGTTTATGATTAATTTTTTTAAGGAACGAACCGTTATAAATTCTAAACCGAACTGAAACCTATATGAATTTCTTCAAAAAAAAACCCAAAATGGAACAAAACCTTTATAAAATCTTTAACTAAATACCGGAAAAACCCGAGCCCGCAAAACTTAAAGGTTCGTAGTCTTGTTACGAACTTTGTAAACATTATTATAATAAAAATATTAAATGGTGGTATATTTTTAACCCATCAATGAAATAACTTTGTTAATTAAACCTAAATATATGTGATATAATGAATCATAGGCAGAAACGTGCTTATACTTTTGGCGGCCAAGGGCAATTATATTCTAGGTGTTGCTACATCACGTGTTTTCTTTTAAAATGATAACTTTTATGAGTTTTTTTATTAATCAAAGGTGCCTTACAACGTCGACAATTGGTTGGATAAAAATAAGGATCCTCTGAATGAATCGGTCTTGACAGTTTTCTCCAAATCTACAAATCATCTCTTGGCCGATCTATGGAAGGACAGAGCTTCTGCTGACGGTTTTTTTAAACTAATAATGAAAAATAATTTAATAAAATTTTAATTAATTAAAATGATTAGACGAAAAGAGTTCCGGAAAGAAAGGAAAAGGATCTAGCTTTCAAACTATTTCGGTACTTTACAAGGTAAAATAATGCTCTACTTGTTTCTTAGTATTTTTTTTTTAAATAAAAGGAAATAGAAAACCATATAAAAACGAAAAACCCAAACTTTTAATTTTTAAAATTTAGGAACAATTGAATAAACTTATGACGACTTTGAAAAATACTCACCCACATTTCGTAAGATGCATCATTCCCAATGAACACAAAGGACCCGGTATATAGTCCATTTTTTGTTTTCGCGAAATTTTTTTTTAACTATAAAAACATTAATAAACAGTTTTTTATTTTAAGTTTGGTTTTATTGGGGGTTTTTTAAAGGTTAAATTCATTCCCTTACTAAATAACCGGTTTTTTTTCCATATTAACTACATGTTTCTTGCTCTATTAACACAATTTGTTCTTTATTACTGATGTGTGTGGGGGGGGGGGGGATATATTGAGAAACTACAAAAAACGATCATTTTTATTTTAAGGTGAGTTGGACGCAGAATTGGTCATGAATCAATTGACTTGCAATGGCGTATTGGAAGGTATCAGGATTTGTAGGAAAGGTTTCCCTAATCGTTTAATGTATGCCGATTTCAAGCAAAGGTAATTTCATTTCCTTTATTAATTTAGTATTCGGCAAAACAACCGGATTGAGTCGAGCCCCCATATTTTTTGACATATTTGGGTCGGGATTCGGGTTTGGCGACCATCTTTTACCGATCTCAAAATTCTTCATAATTACAAATTTCCAAATGATGACTTCGCTCAAATCTTTTTCCTTCATATAGGTATACCATTTTGGCTCCACAGGCCGTGCCCAAAGAAGGGTTCGCTGACAATAAAGAAATTACCGGAAAAATTATCAACGAATGCCAGTTGGAACCTAACGAATACAAAATGGGCCATACCAAGATATTCTTTAAGGCCGGTATTTTGGGTCAACTAGAAGATATGAGAGACGAAAGGATAGGCAAGATCATTACCTACTTCCAGGTTTCCTATTTTGTCATCTGATATATATTCATTGAGGAACATATTTTTTATAGGCCTGCTTAATCCCAATGAGATTAAAGAATTTTGAAAATGAATTGATGCCAATTTTTAAATATATATTTGTATATTGTATTTTATAAAATAAATAAATGAATAAATGAAAGGCATGGATCAGGGCTAATCTCATGAAGAAACGCTTCAAGAAATTGAAGGAACAGAGGACGGCTCTTGTCATCATTCAAAGGAACATCCGAAAATGGTTATTAATGCGCAATTGGTTATGGTGGAAGTTGTACACTAAAGTATTTTATTATTTATGTCCTTCTTTTAGATTTGAGAAAGAAAAACCACTGAATTTTGGAATCGGGTCAAATTTAAGAACCGGAAACAGAACCTCGAACTGTAAAAAGAACCATATTTTTAGTTTAGGTTCCAAATTCTCTTTGTTTTTTTTAAAACACACGAATTCAGATTGTGGTATTTATGAATTTTTTTTTATAACTTAACTCTTAATAAATGTATATTGTTTGATTTTAAAAAAACTCACATAAAAAAATATACTTTTTAATAATAAATTTATTTTCACCTAGGTCAAACCTATGTTGAGCGTCGCCAGGCAAGAAGAAGATATGAAAAAATTGAAAGACGAATTCGATAAGTTGAAAGAAGATTTCGATAAAGAAACAGCATTAAGGAAAGATCTAGAAAATAAAACGACCCACTTGACCCAAGAGAAAAACGATTTAATGTTGCAACTCGAGGCCGAGAAGGAAAACACGAACGATTTGGAAGAAAAGGCCGAAAATCTCATCAAACAAAAAGTGGAATTGGAATCACAAATGACGGATTTGAACGATAGACTGGCAGAGGAGGAAGAACAGAACGCCACCCTTTCATCCGCCAAAAGGAAAACCGAACAAGAAATGGTCGAACTGAAAAAGGTTAACCTTTATTCATTTTACAAATTCCACTTAGTTTTACAATTTTCAACATCTTTTTCCCATTCAAATCTAAACCACAAACACTTCCCATACTATGGAAGCAACATGAGTTCCTCCCCATCTTTCTTTTACATACTGCCTCTTATATATTCTTCTGACATTCTTTCAGCTGTGATGTAATATCATAATATAATACTACCAATTCTCATTTTTTTATTATATTTTTCTTACTGCCCCCTCCCCTCCTCCCAAATATCTTTTAACCCCCTTTTTTTAAAAAAAATACCTCGCTAGAGTTTGTACATCGATATCCATTTGTCAGATGTTTTTGAATTAAATTTCTCCCTAATAGGATATCCAAGATCTGGAATTATCGCTCCAAAAAACGGAACAGGAGAAACAATCCCGAGAAAATCAGATCAGACAATTGCAGGACGAGATGACCAAACAGGACGAATTGATTTCCAAGGTGAGCAAGGAGAAGAAAAGTTTGGACGAGACCCTTAAAAAGACTCAGGACGATTTGAACGCGACGGAGGATAAGGTTAACCACTTGAATAAGGTCAAAGCTAAATTGGAACAAACTCTGGACGAGTTGGAGGACAGCTTAGAACATGAGAAAAAAATTAGAGCCGACCTCGAGAAAAGCAAGAAGAAATTGGAGCAAGACTTAAAATTGTCCCAGGTAAAAGGATTTCCCTAAATTTTAACCTTTTTTTTTTACCTTGCTATTGGAATTGAAAAACTTAATAATACTATTCAAACAATTTATAGTCACATGGGGTTTATCAGATCTGATTTATTTTTAGTGAATAGAGTTAGGTATATTTTGAAAATACGCGCTTTCGAAGGTGGGAAAAAAATATAAGATCGAAATTATTTCCATAACAAATGTAGTTAAACCAGAGTCAATGAAACATAGCTCTTGAATCCTTGAAGCCCCTGCTATATATATTTGTATAACTAGGAACAAGCGCAAGATTTGGATATAGCGAAGAAAGAATTGGAAGAAAACCTGAAGAGGAAAGAGAAAGATATAGCAAATTTCCAAACCCGTTTAGAAGACGAACAAAACATGGTTGGGCAACTACAAAGGAAAATCAAGGAATTACAGGTCTACACAAATACTTTATATTTATTTTACTCTAAGAATTTTATCGGTATCACTTAGATTTACTTGTTTTTTTAGTTTGGCCGTGGTTTGAATGAGTGCTCCAAATCTGAATAATTTTATAAACCCAATTCTTTCTTTTTTGTGAAAGGGCTCTCCAAAATTTTGGCGAGGGTCGAGCTTTTAACCCTAGTAACGCCATTGGTTGAATTATCTTTATACAATAATATTGTAATTTGCGGCTTCAATCTTTTTTTTTATCCTTAATTTTTTTAAAAAAAAAAAAATTTGTGGAAATATCTCATATTTTGAAAAAAAATTAAATTTCGATTTGCTTTCAAAAAATCATATAATACGTAATAACCTTGGATGTTACACATGTGCTGGTATTTATTTTTAATTGAAAGATGGGAAATTTTCTCGGACATTCTATTGATAAGGCAGGCTATCAATTTTTTCATTCTAATTATATTTAATACTTTAAAAATTAAATTTATCATCGTATTCGTTAATTGATGTAAATTTACATTTACTATAAACGTTAAATAAATTTCATTATTGGGCAATCTAAATTTAATATGAATTTAGGATTGTTCCACATAGTATCTTAACGATTTTTGTAAGGAGGACATAGTATAATTTGAAAATAGTGAAATATTACAGTAAATTATTTGGGACCTTTCCACTTACTAGTAAGCTATTAATACTTGTTAGCAAGAGGATCCAACAAAAATTTATAAATTTTAAAGCATTTTAGATAAATGAATTTTTTTTCAGGAAATATATTAATCTTAAACCTAAACCAAGTCGAAAGTGGAAACCTTTATAAATCTTCTTATCACACTTGATAAGAATGAAAAGATATTTAATTCGATTTTATTTTGAATTTTTAAAGTTATTTTGTACAATATAATTTTTTTAATATTTATTTATATAATAATTTATATATAATATTTTTTGAAAAACAATTACATTATTATATTATAAATCTCGCATTAATAAGATGCAAACTTTTCCTTATAAAGCAAGAGAAGGTAGCACAAAAACATAAAATCTTCAAGAACACATTAAACACAATTTTCTCTTATTATCAATAATTGAAATGCTTATGAAAACGGGATTGAACAAATGTTTTTTATAGATTCTGTTGTTTTCTTTCTGAAATTTTATTATCTTTATTTTGGATTATTGGTTTAAAATTAATGAATTGAGTAAAGCAAATGGTTTTCAAAAAAAAAATTTTTTTTTTTACAAAAATATAAAAAATTTTTGATCATATTTTGCCATGTGGCCAAGCCATCTTCATGAACGTAAATTGTTAATTTGAAAGAAGAAAAAAATTTTTATCAATTTAGTTTTTAATTTTAAACCAATTTTAAAACACAAAAAATTATGAAAATCTTAAAAATTATATAGTTTATTATTTTTTTTACCTTTATATCCTCATTATTAGATATATTTTTTTTAAATATAAATTTTAAATAATTCAATAATTCAAATTAACCAAAAATTTAAAATAAAACATTGCGAAAAATTAAAATATTTTCTTGAAATAATATAACTTTTATAAATCGGCCGCATATTTTTTAGGATACGCGCACCCGCAATATTATAATATTATGTATATACTTGTAAATATCTGGAAAACACTTTTTCGTCTTCTATAAATATAAACCTTCCTAGCATTCTATTCTTGCATTAAAATAAATAAGGGATTGAAGCATTCTTTTTCCTGAAAAGCTTGTATTATTATATAGGCTATCTCGCATTTACAAATTATATATATAATCATCATCTACCATAATCCTATATTCGCCCCAATCTCATACCCGTAATTTAAAATATGGACCAAGCTAAAATCGAATCTTACGATATTCAAGAGGTAACGCCAGTACTTGTGGGGACTAAAAACGGTAACGGTAAAAGGGGGACCAACGAGAAAAAATCGTCTGGAGTTAATTCTGATGATAGCCCATTGGCATCTATCAGTGCCACGACTAACGGAGTTCAAGTTATGGATGTAAAGGCTAAAGCTGCCCCTGTTATCACTCACCAAATCCACAAACCCACCCCACAAGTGACTGCGGAAAGGGCATCCCATCGCACCAATGGCAAGGATTCGACTAGATCCTTTGCACCATCCCGGGATTACCATTATGTTAACCCGGACCCTTATTCCCCTTATTCTTCTTATTTCAGCTCAGAATATAATCCTAGGTTGGACCATTTAAGAATACCTGGTAGGGATTACATGTATACTTCCCCATCACCCAGCCTCTCCACCAGGAGTCGTAGGATCATCAGGGAGAGTGCTGAAGTTGAATTAGGACAAATATTGCCAAGAACTGAACGTTCGATGTTAGAAGTATATCGTATATTTTAAAGAAAAATTGATTTATTACAAACTTGTCTCACATTTTCGCATAATAGTAAAATTGATAATTTGCCACCAAATACAATTTTTGTTATCAAACTTCAAAAATTTTTTTTTACAAAATTATAACCAAATTTTTGGTCACGTGGAACCCCATTTTCTGGTTCCTTTATAATTATTAATAACATCATATTTTGGCGTTTAAAGTGGTGACTACGAAAATTCCATTTTATCTGGTACTATAATAGGATTTTTTTATCGTTTCAAATTATTACAGAGTCGCATTGAAGAATTGGAAGAAGAACTCGAAGCTGAACGCCAAGCTCGTTCTAAGGTATTTATTTATTGATTAATTTATTTTTAAATTCTTACACCTGAGACCCGACGTGCCGGGCAGGATAAAACCAGGACCGGGTCAAAATCAATAGATTTATAATCCGGGCAGGTTTAGTAAACCCAAATTAGATATGTAAATGGGTGCTTATTCAGGTCTCTGATAAATGTAATTCAAAGGGGGTACCACACTATAATTCAAAAGGGATATTTTTAAATGAATCAAATAGTTTATTAAGAATCATCAGATTAGTTTTAGATCGAATTGCCTAAAATAAAATATTAAATTGATTGTTTATTAATCAAATAAATAATTTTTAGAATTTATAATATGAGTAATAATGTCCCATCTTATAGTATGCGCGATTCGTTCAGGTGTCTCGAAATTGATTGCTAGAATAATCACAGCTAATTCTTCGCAGGAATTTTAACATTTCGCTCAGTATATTTGTAAATTATACCTGTTATTCGCTTATTTCGCATTTTATTTTTACGGATTAGTTTTCTTTCTTAAATCATAATGATCGATCTAAGGTTAACTACGCTGGAAACTCACCTTGAAATACTAAAAATTTACAATGTGTATGATCACAATATTTATCTTCTCGCCTAACAGGTGGATAAACAAAGAGCCGAGTTGGCCAGAGAACTGGACGATTTGACAGAGAGATTAGAAGAGCAGGGAGGTGCCAGCGCTGCTCAGATGGATTTGAACAAGAAGCGAGAAGCCGAAATCCAAAAATTGAGGAGGGATTTGGAAGAATCGAACATGCAACACGAAGCCACTACGAACGCCCTTAGGAAAAAGCACAACGACGCCGTAGCGCAAATGGGCGAGCAACTAGATCAATTGCAAAAAATCAAGGCCAAGTATAAATTGATTGACTATAAACTATTTCTTCATTATTAAAAAAATTAGCTGTCATAATTCTATGTATGATATATATCTCATTTTAACTAAGGTGGTCTATAAAATTGTTCAAATTTTATTATTAAAATTGCTCTGTGATTGTATTTCAATTTATAGCATGTTAATTTATATGTAAAAAAAAATATATATTTATATAAAGACTAGAAAAAGAGAAGGCTCAGATGAAATCCGAATTAGATGATCTTTCATCTGGCGGAGAACACGTTGTTAAAGCCAAAGTTATATTTTATTTATATTCTTATTGATTCCCGAGAAAAATAAAAATCTCAAATTTTTAAAATATTATACTAATTTTTAAAAAAAATTAAATAAAACTAGGCTCAAGCTGAAAAGGCCATTAAAGCTATCGAAGCCCAATTGGCCGAAAGTCAGATAAAATTGGACGAAAGTTCTAGAAACGTGAACGAATTAGCTAACAGTAAAAATCGCCTGCAAAACGAAAACGCCGAACTTCAAAAGCAATTGGAGGAAGCGGAATCTCAACTAAATCAAATCAACAAGGTCAAAACTCAGCTCACCACCCAGATAAACGAATTGAGAAATGCCTTGGAAGAAGAATCTAGGGTAAAATGTCTATTACTTTAATTTTAGAATTTTTTTGTTTTGTAAAAATGCGCTTTCCATTGGTTGTTACTTCGGAAATTTTTAAAAAATATATAATTTATTCATGGGGGTAAATTATTAATTTCTTTTAAATAATAGGAAAAATCTCAACTTAGCTCACAGCTGAGGAACGCCCAGCACGATCTAGATCAATTAAAGGATCAACTTGACGAGGAACAAGAAGCCAAGACCGAAATTCAACGACAATTCACTAAAGTTAACAGCGAATATGCCGCTCTTAAAGCCAAATTTGACGGCGAATCCGTACAACGATCCGAAGAATTGGAAGAATCAAGGTACTATTTGATGGATTGAAAAGGGGCGTCTTAATTGACAATTTTCTTTTGGGAAGTTAATTTAATTACCCAATTAAAATAACTTGTCATTATGAAAAATTTGTTTTATAGAAGAAAAGATTTGACTATCTGCTTATATTCGCATATTTCTTTTCTATTCCAACCTACACCTTTTCGAACAATAAAATTATAGGAAAAAGCTTCAACAAAGATTGCAACAAGCAGAGGAAGCCCTCGAAGCAGCCCAAGTTAAAATTTCGTCCCTGGAAAAAACTAAGCAACGTCTGACCAGCGAATTAGACGACGCTCAAATCGACGTTGAAAGGGTATATCTAATTATTTTTTCTTTTCCTCCTTATTTCATTTCAATATGTTTTCTCCTTTCTTTTAATTTTATTTTCTTTCATGAAATTGACAAAATATAAAATAAAACTTCAAATTTTATTTGCCACAAAATAAAGGCCAATAATAGCGCTTCATCGTTCGAGAAAAAGCAAAAAGGTTTCGACAAGACAATCGCCGAATGGAAGCAAAAAGTAGCCGATATCAAAGCCGAACTAGATAATTCCCAGAAAGAAAACCGAAATATTTCTACCGAAGTAATCAGACTCAAAACCCACCAGGAAGAGTTTGATGATCATATCGATTCCCTGAAGAGAGAAAACAAAAACTTGCAAGGTTTTATATATTATGTTTTTCCTTAAGGATGGTCAGAGCTTCATCATGGACATTTGTCGTTCTTCGACAGAAAATGGATAGGATTGACGGGCGGGCAAAGTGACATATTTCTGAAGGGATGGGGTTATGACAGTTTACAACTTACTATGCGGATCTTGCGATTAATTAATTATTTAAATTTCTGGTAAAATTAGATATTTTAGTAATATGAAAGATTTAGTGATTTGAAAATTTTTCACGTATTATAATATAATTCATTTTTTTCTTTATAGACGAGATTAAAGATTTAGTTGATACGATGTCCGAAGAAGGCAAATCGGTTCACGAACTCGATAAAACCCGCAAGAGACTCGAAGTCGAAAAAGAAGAAATTCAATCCGCGCTCGAAGAAGCCGAATCGGCTCTAGAACAAGAAGAAGGCAAATTAATGAGAACCCAATTGGAGTTAGCTCAGATTAGGCAGGAAATTGACAGGAGATTGCAAGAAAAGGACGAAGAATTCGACAACACTAGGTTTTCATGTTTGCGCTAATTTTTCAAATTTTTTAAAAAAAAGTAGTAGCTGGTTTATATCATATAATTATTTTATTATTAAAATTTATTATCCCCTCCAAGGAAAAATCATTCTCGCATGGTGGAAAGTATGCAAGCCAGCTTGGAAGCGGAGGTCAGGGGCAAAGCCGAGGCTCTGAAGATGAAGAAGAAACTAGAATCCAACATTAACGAATTGGAGATTGCCGTCGACCAAGCCAATAGAGCGAACGCCGAGGCCCAAAAGAACATTAAAAAGTATCAAGATCAAATTAAACAGCTTCAAACCCAAGTGGAGGAAGAGCAGAGGTCACGAGACGATGCCAGAGAACAGTACAACATGTCCGAGAGGCGCTGCAATATACTTCAAGTTAATTTTTTTGATATATTATAAATGATGTGACGACTCCCCTCTCTACCTTCCACTTACAAATTAGGAAACCCACCCTTACCGCCCTCTTTATATTAATTTATTCGCCCTCTTCCTCCCTTCTATTTTAAAGCATCATCACAGACTTCTTCCTTTCTATTACTGGCGCAGTTGGGATTTTATCAGACTATATAATATTTGAAAATTTTTGAATAGAATAATTGAATCTTATAAATGTCTCTTGTAATATTAGTCTTTCTTTTTATGGGGTTCATCTAGAATGGTCTAGTAAGATGTTATGTTTTTAAGAGTCCATGATGTGACAGGTCAAGTTGATGATTTTCATAATTAGATACTTTAGAATAATATTTATTTTTTTAAAAATTAAGATTTATATATTTATATATCGAAACATTGTTTAAATTAATAAGCCGCTTTTTGGGTCCAGTTTCGGTTGTGGGTAGTTTTCTTAGTTCTTAATAAAGTCTTCTGTCCAAAATAAGGTTATGATTGGCAGGAATACTGTCCGAAGGTATATAAGGTTGTGATTAGCAGGAATATTATACGTTGCAATATTTTCGATTCTTAGTTTCTAACTCTTAACTTGGTTATTTTATTGATCAATCTGGAATTAGTTAACTTATATTTATAATTTATTATTTTTTATTATTTTTAAAATTCAGGGTGAAATCGAGGAGATCCGATCCGCCTTGGAAAATTCTGAAAGAGTGCGAAGGAGCTTAGAATTGGAACTCAGCGATACCAATGAAAGAGCTAATGACGCCACTGCCCAAGTTACGTCCCTGAACGGTCAAAAGAGGAAAATGGAAAGCGAATTAGCATCCCTTAAGACCGATCTTGACGAGAGTATCAACAATCAAAAAGATTTGGAAGATAAATTTAAAAAGGTTTTATTATACTTATTTACCATTTAGGGAAAAATATTTCATTTGTAATAATTATTATGTAAAAATATAGAATTGGCTTAAGCTATACGTAATCTTGATGTTGATGAGTCTTATGTTAATTGATTTATTAAAATTATTTGGTTGGAGTTGCTCTTTACCCATTAGGTAATAAGAATGATGACTTTCCTTATAAATAATTAATCTAATTTATGCGAATAAAACTATTAAAAACGCTATTTTCACTCCTAAATATATTTTGTGTTTTTTTTTCTCTGGCAAATATTTAAAGAGCCTTATGGATGTGCAAAGATTGGCTGAAGAATTGAAGCAAGAACAAGACCATTCATTGCAAGTCGAAAAAAATCGCAAACAAATGGAAGTTCAAATCAAGGAGATGCAAGCGCGTTTGGATGAAGCTGAGGGTAACGTTTTGAAAGGCGGAAAAAAATTGATCGTTAAATTGGAAACTAAGGTTCGAATAATTATTGATTAATAACGATTTTCATCTATTTGCATGTCTCTAAGTAGATGACGCCATCGATAAATGTGGATCATCAATATGACATTTAAAAAATGTAAATGCACATATAATATATTAAAAAGATTCGTGAATTGACAAATGAAGCCGAGGCAGCAAATAGGCGATTCGCCGAAGCCGATAAATCGTCCAAGGCTAAAGAGAGACGCGTCAAGGAAATGCAATTTGAAATTGACGAAGCCAAAAAGAGCCAAACCCATTTCCAGGATTTGGTGGATCAAATGCAACAAAAGATCAAGATTTACAAGCGGCAAGTCGAAGAAGCGGTAAGTTTATTTTAACAGCAAGTCTTATTTAGTATTAAAATTAAACTTTAAATAACTTATAATTCTCTTTAACGAATGTATTGTGTCTCGAAGTTCAACAAAACCTCAAAAGATTTACTAAATTAAATATTTTTTTACAAACAAGTTCAAATTTCTTAATTAAACACTCATGCCCACGATTTTGTTTATGAACAAACAATAAAGGTCTTCTTCTTATTTGAAATAGAATCTTGAATGAATCCTCTTCTAACCCTATTTTATTCAATGATTTATACGAATAGGAAGAAGTAGCCAGCATGAACTTAGGCAAATACCGCAAACTACAACACGAATTGGAGGAAGCTGAAGAAAGAGCCGAAAGCTCTGAGCAAGCACTCACAAAAATGAGGGCCAAGAACAGAAGTTCCCCATCTGTAGGCCCCCCAGCACCCCGTCTACCATCTGGAATAGGATCAGCTGTAAAAAATTATTTATATTTTTTTTAAAAAAACATGGAATAAGGATTTTCTGAGATGTTTATAAATTTAAGGATATCATAAGCGCGAAAGAGCATTGGTTATAATTTAGGCTATTACAATTATTATTTTTTCAATCTAATCTGTTGTCAGGTATTGAAAGTTGGTAATCTCTCAAAAGAGATCAAAATTGATAAAAGTTAGGAGAACTTGTGACTTACCTTTAAAGGCTGTTTTTTTTCGAGCTAAGAGATGATTTTATATGTTTATCTAAGAATATGAGGTGATTGAAATTAATGATTGATTTGGACTCCAACTTAAAGATAGTTCTTAATGGTCGCAAAATTGCTCATTTTATCAATTTTTTTTAAAAAAAATTTACTATATAAATTAGCGACCAAGTCCCATGCCCAGGTCACCCAGAAGAGCCTTAGAAGACCTCGAATAAATGATCCTTCAACACATTTTTAAAATTTTATATATTATAACAAATAATGAATTTCAAATGTTTTGTGACAATATTTATATATTTTTTTTCAAATTGATTTTTAATATAACAATAATTAGTTTTTTTTTTAATAAAAAACATTTTACAGGTCTTATACCATAAAATGAAGAATATTTATCATTTTTTTCATGAAAGAGATTGCATTAGAATAATTTTGTTCCCTACTGATTTTCTAAATGAAATAATATGTGCATTATATAGTTTTACACCTCCCCTTTCTTTTTTTTTTGATAAATCTGCCGCCTTCGAACTTATCTTAATATATATATTATTATACTTTTTTGATTGAAATATGTTATTACCCATCTATCATACTTGAAAATATAATATCATCAATATTCTCCGATATTATTCTGTTTTACCGATATACATTGTATTTTTTTTCTTATCTCATGCATTAGCGGATAGTTTTTATAACATTAGTTTACCTTTAATTTTTGTTAATTTTAAAAAATCATCATCATTAATATTTCTTTATTTTTTATTTTCGGTAGTTATAATTTATAATAATATTATTTTATAATTGATTCTTAAATTTGGGGTTTCCTTGCAATAAATTTATTTCTCATCACATTAATAAAAAAAAAATATATATGATTCTTTTAAAATAAATAGCAGAATAAAATAAATTTGAATTGTTTACTCAGTTATAAAAAATAAGGAGAGCGTGGAGGCATGAACACGAATGTCTAAATAAATGGAAAATAAATTATTTTATTAATATAATATTAATTATACTTTATACTCTTCAAACACTGGAAGGGTTCAACATTGCCGCTTAAAATGTTAAAATTTCTTACCGAAATATCGCTTTATCATTATTATTCATAATAATAATATTTTTATTTTTTAAGTAAGTTTTATAGATAGAAGAAAATGTAAAATATATGTGGCTGAAGTAATAGAAGGAAAAATAAAGACCAAAACTAACTCAAAGCTATGATCTAAGTATACACCATTTTACTGACCACTAAGCAAAGCACTGGGAAAAGTAAACATACACACGATTGAACGAACATCCGCTCATAATATCCAAGCGAGAGGCGTATTTTATTTTTCACGTTGGGGAATTCGAACGTTTATCAATTATTTTTTAAAATATATAAAATATTTCCAATTTTTATAATAATTTTTAAATTTTAGAATATTATTATTTTTATTATAAAAGCTTTTATTTATTAAAACTTTTTATCATAACATTATAAAATTATAAAACAATATTAAAATAAAGACACAATTTCATATTTGTGTTCCCAAAAAGTATTATATCTAAAAAAAAAATTTCTTTGAATTTTTTGACGTATATATAAAAATTCTATGTTTTCTTTTGCAAAAATGCCGAATTTTGCTTGCCAAATTTTTTTTTTCAACTTATAGGATCGCATTTATTTAGCCATTAAAGCAATTAATATTGGTTAATGAAGTTCATCGAGCATTATCAATTTGCTTCTAACAACATGGTGATGAAAATCGTAGGGAAGTGGAAGAGAAGGCGGAGGTTGAACAATAGATAATTTAGTGTTAGATAGTTAAAATCTCAAACAACCATGGAGCTTGAATCACGTGTTTATATTGATGAATACAACTGATTTAATTCCATCCCCAATTTTTTTTCCTCAGAAAGAATTACAAATTTATTTTATCCTGTATTTTTTCTTAATTATAAACTTTGCAGCTATATTTTATTTCTTGAAATAATGATAAGAACCCTTTGGAATGAGATGTCTAAAATCTTTAAATGAATGTACAAAGTGCCAGAGAATGTAGGATATGATAAAATGGATCATTAGAGAGTATCATATCAAAAACCAAATCCATGTGCAATTAAGTAAAAAATTACATAATTTAGAATTTTCTTAGAATATTGGACTTTATATGAATAAAAATGAAACTATTTATCAAAACTTTCCTTACACATTTAAATTCTGGGTTCGACAAAAGTACAACATTTTTCTAGAGAATTAAAGGAGAGGGGGGCGAGGGAGGAAGTTTAGAGGAATAATTTTGATTGGCTTAAAAAGTTTTTACGAAAGAAGTCCGCCATAGTACAGCCAATCATATTGACTACACTGACCTCAATGTATGCACACTTAATAATATAATAAATAGCAGTAGCGCCACTGGGGGGGGGGGGAGTGCACAGGAGCTAGATGCTCTATGAAAAAATTTAAAGAGCCCTCTAAATATTTTGAATTTTTTAAAAAATATATATTATAAAAAGGGTAATTTTGAAAATGTTAAAAATTAGGGTCATTTAAAAAAATTATTTCGAGTCTCTTGATATTGTAAAGGTTTATGACGCCACTGATGAATAGTCAATCTAGGGAGCATAATATTATGTGCATTACAATTATCATGATATATATTTACAATTAAAATCATTTTTTGAATCTGGCTCAAAAAGACTAATATGGGAGGGGGCAAGAGTGACATAACTACATCCAAGAATCCCGGGGGGGGGGGGAATGGCGCAAACTTATAGATATTATATAGATTTACACATATATAAAAATATAATCTTTTTTTTAAAAGTTATTTTGTATTAAATTCACCTTTGTTTTCTCACAATTCACTCCAAGAAATGAATTTTGCTGTTGATTTGAACGAAACTCGGCTTACAAAATTATTTTTGGATTTATAATTTGCAACATTGTTTATATATGGATAATATTTATCATAAAAATAAAGCATTAAATATCTATTTTTACAAAAATAGAGAGGTATATTTTAAAGAAAAAACATTTAAAATGGAAAAGGCAGATTCCGCTCTTGCCCCCCCCCCTTATTCCACTGAGATTCGATTTAATCTTAAACAAAAAAAAATTTCAGGTCATTTAAATTTTATATTATACACAATTCAAAGTTTTTTTAAAAACTTTTACTATACATTGGCTCTAATTAGATATGAAAAACGGTTTATTTCGAGAAAGAAAAAGGACAAAAAAAACACGAAAAAAAACAGACCAAAATAAAACAGACGGACGAAAATAAAACAGGCGAAAAAAAACAAAACAAATCTTCACTTAAAATATAAATAAACAATTTTTTTATTGCAAATTTTAATTTATGACCAATCATTTGAAATATAAGTTACTTAATTGTTCCAAATTTTTTTATTGCCATAATCATTTTAAAAATTTTTTTCACTTGTTTTAAAATTTAAAAATCGTCCTTAATAAATGATTCAAAATTGAGAGATTACGAATCTCCCATGGATTCCATTTCCATATCCGGATACCACATATATAAGTTATTTCTTTATTTAAATTAATTGTTAATATGTTTTATTATATTGAAGAAATTCGAAAAGTTTCAAAACATTCAGAAATTTTTAAATTTGAATTAAAATCATGATTTTATTTTTTATATATATAAAATAAAAGCTTATTTCTTATTTTTCGACGAAGTTTCTAAAAGTTTGCAAATTTCTTTTTTTTTGATATTCTTGGAAACATAATTAAATTAAAATAATTATAGTCAATAATAAATTTGAATATGCATAAAATTTAATAAATATTTTTGTATAAATAAAAATTAATAATATAAGGTTCAATATAATATATAATATTTACAATTTAAGATGCTATGTTTGTTTTTAATCCGATTTTCCTGAATACGTTTCATAGCTTATTCCATCACTCTGAAGAACTATATCGGAAACTAGGAAGTCCTTATATCTTTTCTCTATCTCTTGAATGATTTCGGAAGTGTGTGTAGTGGTTCCTGACATGTTTTCAATATAACATAACAAGATACATAAATTTTATTTATATTTTAAACAAATATTTTGTAAAGCTATGTCCAATTTTTAAAAAAAAATTAGAAAAGTTAAATTTTCAGAAATTTTAATATTTCAAAAAATTGATTTGGATCGAAGCTCTTCAGATTCAACGCTCAGATTATTTCTAAACAGCTGTTTTAGCCGTCATATAGCTTCTTCAAAACAGGCTAAAAAGAAAGAAGTGATTTAGATTTATAGTACCTGGGTCGACCTGAAATACATAAATTACTAGTAATATTTATTCAATCCTAGGCTTAATAAATAAGTTTTAAAGTTAACCTGAGTGTTGACACGGCCTCACTACCTTAAAATTGAATGATTAATATTTTAGCTAAAATAAAAAAGACTCAAAAGTTAAAAATCTTTGTCCAAAATTTATATGATTGGCATCTTTTTTTAACATTTATTACTGGAATACATTTATTTTAGGCAAAATCTGTTTTAAAAAATAAATGATTGTCTTTCATTTTTTAAAAAATTTTCAATATTCTAATCTTTCCTGAAATGTATTCAACCATAAATGTAGAATACCTATCCTGTTAGAACATTTTATAAGATATTATTACAGGCAATATATCTATTTGACTGATTGCGAATTGAATGTAACGTAACATATAGATATAAGAAAATGTAAGATGTAGAAGTACTAAATTTAAAAACTTACTAAGAGCTCTCATCAAAGTATATGCCATTTTAATAGCCACCAGGCAGAGCATCACAGAAAAGAAAACGTATATGTGATTGAACGAATGCCCGCTCATAATATCTGTGCGAAAGGTGTGAGGACAGACATTCAATGAACTCGAAAGTATAGGATAAATCTGATTTCCGCATTGGGGGCTCCTACATGTGACCATGGCTAAGTCTGCCTTCACTTTTTGTGGTAGTTGTTGGAAACCGATTTATTTAATTATTATTTTTTGTTGATTTTAGAACAATAATAAGGTTTGATATAATGCTTATTGTTCCTATATTTATACCAGAGGCCCTAGAAATATACCCGGGCCGGGTCTGAAAATATAAAACCAGGGGTGGGGGAAAAATCTCAAAAAATATCAATTGGGCCTTCTCTACAGGTCTCTGATTTCTTTATTATATCGAAAATAAATACGCTACATGAATATAATACGAATGAGAGGTCTGCAATGGACATAAAAATTAATAAATGAACAAAAAAAATTCTTGGGTTGAATTATACGAATGCTGATATTCGAATGAAGTGGTACTTCGTGAAGTGCATAATTTATAACAGGGATGTGAACTCTTCGACAAAAAAAGACGGTCCGGTCTGGGTCCGGGTTCAGGATTTGGAGAGCATAAGGAAATATTGACTAATAAATAACATAACCTTATATATATATATTTTTTACAGAGTATACACGTAATTTACAAGTAAAAATTTTTTTAAATTATTATATAATTTAATGTTTTAAAATGTTTTCTTTAATCGCTAAGCCATTATTATCATTAATAAAATATTAATACCTACAACAGAGATATGTAGTTTCGGGCCGAGCTGGGTCGTTTCTATTTTAAAAAATAATTTAGGGTCGGGCAGGTTGGGCTCAAATTTTCAAATATGATACAATTACATTTTATCAAATAAATTGATATATCTTAAAAATTCTTGCAAGCATCAAGGCGATAATATATTTTTTTTAAAAAATTTAATTTTTCTATATTTAAATAAATTTGGACTAGGCCGGGCGCACAAATAATAATTTTTATTTTTATTTCGAGTCGGGCTTTTAAGGTAAATTAAAAAAAAAAATTTACTTCGGGATCTGGAGGTCAGTAAAAATTTTTATAAAAAAATTTTGGGCTAGGCCGGGCTTGAAAATTAGACAATGAAGATCACTAACCGGCACTACAAAGCATAGGTGTTTCAGGATTTTGATAAGAGAGGGTGCCTATTAAGTGAGCTTTCCCCATAAATTTTATTAGAGTTCTTTAGGTCTATTTATTGTAGGCCCTGTAAATATATAAGATTTTTATAAAAATAATTTTTGGGTTTTCATTTTTTTTTATATAAAAATGTCTTTTCTTTAAAAAATTTGAATTATAGATATGAGGGGGGCGGGGAATTTTTATTAGCTTTAAATGTATGAATAGACAAATTTCAATGGAGGGGGTTGGCGATTTCCCCACCCTTGGTCACACGCCTGCTACAAATTCTCAATATTTTCCTTCAACAAGAGAAGCAACGCACATTCCTATATAAAAAATCACAACATTTCACTTTCTAAAAATGATATAAATTGAAACAAGATAATTACCTTATAAGATGGAAGCATAAAGACCAGAAAATTTTTGAAAAATACAAAAGCGGTAAAAAAATTTTTTTTTTTACTGAATTATGAAAATCCCCACTATAAAAATGGATCCGGATTTGGGTCCATCAAAACCGGGTTCCACGTCCCATGTTTTTTTATAAACTCCCCGATATCATAAAAATTTTTTTATTTTAGTGTTTCGCTACATGTATTTCGGGTTAAACCTTGAATTAAAATATAAACAGAAGCGGGCTTGACTGGGCAATCTTAGTAAAAAAAAATTTGGCCAAGTCGGGCAAGGTTGCCATTTTGCGGACTTCTGCTAATACGAATACGTTGAAATAATATTATAAATAAATAATGAATGCACGAACCGCTCCAACCGACGGACTCTACCACGGATAACCATTTGATAATGTTTTGACGCGGGTTATTTAAATCATCGCAAGGACACACCAATGGATTACTCGCTAACTTTAGCGATTTTAAGGACGGAAAATTGGATAATAAGTCAATGCCTAGGGTTCGTAAATTATTATACCTTAAATCGAGAGCTTCGATTCCGCTTAGAAACGGAGTATTATCACTGGAAAGTGGCTCGAATACAAACGAGATTATGTCGTTGTGTCTAATGATTAAGATTTTTAACGCGGGGGTAGAAAATTTCACGAAATCGAAAAATACGCTTTGCCTCAACGAATTTAAAAGTTCTAGGCGTTCCAACTTCTGGCACATGGCGAAAGTCTTGGGATGAATATATTCGACGGAATTCATAAAGAAAATTAATCTTCTTGTGCTGACATTTGTCAGGAGATCTTCTTCTAAACGACGCGTGCTAATATGCCTCATATATAAATTATTTAATTTCGAATTAAATGTTGTTGTAAAGTTTTTAATGATAGTGGGGTCAGTATTTACGCACATGCCGCTCAATTCGCCATCATATTTACACTGAGTTAAATACGCTTCGACCGTGCGATGAAATATAATTATAGGAATAATACACAAAAAGTACATATATAAATTTTTTTTCCTAAGGGCGTAAAATTTTGAATGGATATAATAAAAAATCTAGAAAATAGTGTTTGTTCTAATATCTTTTTAAAATTTAAAGGTGCATAATAAATAAATACAAATTATTTTAAAGTATTATTTACTCAATCTTAATAATTATGGAAAATTTTAGGTCTCCATTTTTTTAAAATATTTTTTAAAATCTAGCGTGTAATTAATGGAGATTTTTTTTTTAAAAAAATTTTTTTGTTGAGAAAGTCTAAAGTGTTGATATCGTGGTTCATTTCTAGCCAATTCCAAAACGGATCGGCTGATTTTTTAGTTAAACAAATTCACTCTCATCTCGAGACTGCGCCTACTGACTCCAAAACGGATCAGTTGAGTTTTTAGTAAAACAAATTGTCTCTCATTTGAGGCTGCGCCGACCGACTCCAAAATGGATCAGCTGAGTTTTTTTAGTCAAACAAATTGACTCTTGTTGTCTGGACACTGCGCCGTGTTTTTAGTTGTCCCACGCTTCAAACCAATTTAAAAAAGATATATAAATTTCTTGTAATCCCAATAAATCGCGGAAAATAATTGGTGAAAAAAAATTCAATTAATAATTTTTTTATAAAAAAATTATCGAAAATACCCTTGCCTCGCCCCTTCCCAGAAAATAAAATTGTGGGTTCTTTTTCGGTAGAATTAACAATCTGAATCATTTCTTTAAAGGGCGACCCGGTGCGCATAAACCCAGTAATTAATATTATATTTTCTAGCGGGTCTGAGCCAAGCCTGAGTTATTAAAATTTTTTTAAATGGGCTTTGGTCGGGCTTGCGTTTAAATTTTTTAAATTTAAATTTAAACTTATTTAAAAGTTGATAACAAAAAAAGTATATTTTCAATTTTTTTCTTCCAATAAAATAATAAATTATATTATTTGTAAACAAAATGATTGCCCTAAATACACTTAAATATTGTTTATTTTTATTAAGTGCAATAAATTAAATTTTTATAATAGGCTTGGGAAATATTTTTGATAATTATCATGGGCTTGGTTGGGTTAGCCTGGAAATTTTTTTACCCCGGGCCTGGGTCGGGCTTGATCAAAAAATTAAGGCCCATGAAGATCCCTGTTCCTAATAAGATTAAAACCTTGTGTAAAATAATAACAAAATTTTTTTCAAGTTTACTAAAAAGGACACTATATTTATGATATGAAGATCAACGAAATGATTATAAGCTGGTATATTTATTTTACAAAAAAAATATTTAATATTTAGGGGCCAATACCATCTACATAATATAACATGGGATTAGAATGTAAAATTATAAAATAATATAGCAAAAATATTACTTGAAAAAAAATATACGAAACATGATATTTTTACCAGAGACATCCAGTGGTACCATTTGCAAGGTCCGGACAGGCCAGAGTTTTATATTTTAGACTCGACCCGGTCTGGACTCTAAAAAAAAATTGGCCCAGCCTTCCTATATACTATATTTATTTTTAATTTTTAGATAATAATGGCGATTTAAATATATGGTGCCCGGCCTACACGGGCTGGGACTGCTGGTCTCTGATAAATAGAGGGAGTGGTTGAATGGTCTGCTGAGTATATTTACTTATTTGTTCAGCTTCAGATGAAAGATTTAAAGTTTTGAGAGGTTCCTCTATTTTCTCAGCCCAAATTACTAGCCTCCTAACAGAGCTCAGCTAAAGAAAATCTTGTCCGAACCATTTAGGATTTCTCAATAATTTTAAATATAATGTTAGTGTTGTCAAACACTACTGAAAGTAGCGCGCTACTGCCAAAATTACTTGGCAGAAAAAGGCGCCCTATTAGCTATTTTTTACTGCATAGAAAATTTTTTTAATATATCTTTTATATATATATATATGTATATCCAATCTATGGTCATAAAATTAACATTTCAATTCTAACATGTAAAAATATTCTTGGTATATATCGCATAGTATAAGAATATTTAAAATTTTCAAAGTTTTTCCTTTTATATATTTTTTGTATGTCAACCAAACGCTCCAAATGTTAAACTTTTTGAGCTTCGACGCAAGAACATTCCAAATATGCTGGGATGGTAAGTTTATATTACTTATATTTTATATAGTTAATTCTAACTTCGTTGTTCTTATTATGTATAAATAAATGGTTCTAGAGACACCCACTAATCGACCTTCACCCCCCCCCCCCCCAACACTCCCGATGACTAAAAGCACTGTTCCTCTTGTCTTAAAGTCAGCCGCTTTTTTTGGCGACATGCCAAACTTAATAAGTTGACCGTCAAATTTTTGATTTCCATCGTTTTCTCAATAGGATAGGCACTTTTAACGTGGATGACAAGCGTCTTGATTTTATGTATGGGATGTGTTAAGCGTTACATCATTTCTCCTTCTAATTGGAACTCCTCTTATCCCATAGGCATAGCCAGGAATTTGTTAAGGGAGTAGGTAGCATTATTAGCTTAGTTTTTCTTACAATTATGAGATATCTTTAATATAATCTTGTAGCAGGCATTTGGCTATGTTACATCTTTTAAATAATAGTTTTGGGGTATTTTTAAAAAAAATTTGTATAGTAATTTTTTTAAATAACAATTAATACTTATTTTTCCTTTAAATTATTGTTTGATATTATTCAAAATATTTTTAGCGGAGAGAAGGTTGGAGTAGAGGGAGGGGGTGGGGGTGTAATGGAAAAATGTTTAATAGCTTGAAATGATACTTAATAAATTTTTGAAGAGAGGATATCCTCTTGCCCTCACCTGGCTATGCCTATGTCTTGACCTGTTAGATTTTTTTTTAATCTACGTTCCCCCTAATCTTTACGTTTTGAGAGATCCCGCTCCCCAATCCATCCATAAAATTCTTAAATATATTAGGCAGGAAAATAGCAATAAGGATTGTCAAAAAAAAGGAATCCCCTTTTCTAAAAAAGCCTCAATGCGAGAATCTAATTGAGAATCACAAGGGCTTCTTTGAAACACTTTCTTATTCGACTAGTATTTTAATTGAATATATATCTTGTTCGGTAAAAAAACGTAATCTATGTTTATTTCTAAGCCATTTTAAAGTTAAAATGTCTACATTTTTAATTTTTTTAAAAAAATTATAATATTTAGTAGAGATCTGCAAATGTAGGCCAGGCTTGTACCCAAACAGGGTTCGGGCCGGGCCTATTTTTTAAAAATAAATTTCGGGCAAGGGTCGGGCCTAATATTTTTTAAAAAATCTGGGCCAGGTCGTTTCGGACTTTAGAATTTTTTTAAAATATATCTAAATTTATCAATTTTATGCTCAATTTTTTATGTAAAATAAAAATATTTAATTGTATTTATAAAATTAGACGCCATATTACATATATCTTTGATTTTAGGAATACTAATTTTTATATAATTATAATTTTTTTAAAAAATTAATTTTTATATTTATATAAATTCGGGCCGGGCTGGCAAATTTTTTCTTAAAAAATTTTGTTCGGACCGGACCGACAAAATTATTAAAAAATAAATTAACTTTCGGGCCGGACCGGACTTTTTTAAAAAAAAACTCGGGCCGGGCATGAATTCATATTATAAAATAAATAAAATATTTCACAATGAATAACATCAATATCGGCATTTTATACCTTCACCAATGAATTAAATTTCATTATTTTATTTTTAAAATAATTTTTTTGATGCGCGTGCTCACACCTGGAGCATCAGACAGACATTTATAATCTTTCCATAAAAAATAAAATAATAAAATGGCATCGTAAAAAAGAAAGAATTGTTTAGTTTTTTGGTAAAAAAAATTATTAAAGAATAAATACAGGGTTGTTAAAAAAACCTCGAGATTTGCAAATAGAGGTCTAACCATTTCTGTGATCTATGAGCAAAATGTCAGGTTTACCTAATAAGAATTGACTAAAATAATCTGACTTTTTGACAACCCTTATTGTAGAATAAACATGTGTTTTTAACAATCACGTCAATCACTGTATTCAATATAGGCTGGTTTATTTTATTCGAATATTCATCAATGTTTTGATAGTTTTCTTTCATAATTTATTATACTAGTTTTAAAATAAAGTGATATTAGGCTAGTAACTCTCCCCCCTCCTCCCCTTTCCTCGTAAAAATAAAACCAATACCTTAGAGGTGTTACCTTGCATTATATAAATATAATAATGTAAACTTAGCCGCGAATTCCCACTAACCTTGAATGCAAGGTTATTTATGTAAGAGCGAGCATAGCCAACGATTTTATGGTAATTGTCACCCCGCAATTTTATTTTTATTTTTTAAATTCATTTTTAAATCCCGCTAGAATCTTTGTTGACTTACAGGGCTCAAATTAGTATATATATATATATATATTATAAACCACAATTTTTTTTATTAAAATATGATTTCTTTTTTAGAACTATTCTTTTTCATATATATAATTATTTCAATTTTTAATGTATAAAACATTACTTAGAGGGAAATAATTAATGTTTTGAAACTTCGGAAGAGAATTATTTTTATTTATTTAACTTTTTATTCAACGTGAATGCGACAAAATTTTCTATATAATGATTTTCGGAGGAGAGAAGCCTTCATTTCTCAGCACATTTTAATTCGAGTGTATTTCAGAATTTACCGAAATCGATTGTGGAATAGATTAAGAGAAATAGGGCGGCTAATATTAGGTCCATGTACAAATATCCCAAAGCCTACATTTCAAGAGCCTCCTCAAAATATTACAAAATTAAATGCCGATATATTAGCAGATGATTTAGAACTAGATCGAAAACGTTTATTTAGGGATACTCAAGCATCAAAATCCTATTTAGTTATAGTCAATAAAAAGGGGGTCGAAAAAGTTTTATCTCGTACAGACATGATGCGAACAAATGATTCGCGCGAAAGTATAGAATATAATGTAGCATTTGCCAGTTCTAAGATTTTAAATAATTCGATTGATCGGAATGAAGAAGATGGAAGCTTAAATTCATCCTATTTTAATTCCGTTAGTGATGACACCAATTCCACAACAAATGTCTCAAGTTTACATTTTTATAGGAACACCAAGCATTCGCAAACGGAAGGTCCTATCCCTAATTATCTAGTTAACAAATCATATAAAATATGTCATAATAAAAAAAAAGACCCAAATATTAATCAAGATGCTCCCCAGAAGTCGATAAATATCGAAGCAGGTGGCCACGTTTCCCCTCCTGTCTTAAATAACTTTTTAAATGAATGCAGGAAAAGTTGCCAGAGAGAAAAAGAATTCTATAAATCACCAATGGAATCAATGAAGAATTATAAGAATTCTCCAAAAAAGAAGTCAAGCTTTTGGAATTCAAAATTTTGGCGTCAATATGTGAATACTGAGAAATGTCAAGATAATGATGGAATCGATTATGTTTATTGTTATAAATTAGACAATAATGTGATTTTTGTTAACCCTTATAAATGTATACACATACCTGATTGATTTATATAAGCATATATTCGCTAAGAAATGGTATATTAATTAAAAAAAATATATTTCAGCTAACTTATTATAATGTTTAAAAAAAAACAATTTGCAGGTTATGTTTAAAAAATATTTGAAATAATATCGCTAAATGAGAAATAAAATAAAATAAAATTAAATTAAATTTTTTAGTCGTCTAAACTTTAAACTAAGCGTTGTTGAATAATAACAGTGCTCTCCTAAGATTTATGGTGTGGATAGGCCATTACTAGGGTACTATAACGTAATTCAATACAAAAATGATTGGAAGAATATATTTTTGTCAAAATTTTTTATTTTTAAAATAATTTAAAAATTTACACAAATATCAATAATAAATGATTTTTAAATAAAAATATATAGTTATAAAATCCTATTAGTTGTAGCGAATCTTTTTTAATAATTTTTCCAATATATTCTATTATTTACTTTTTATGGCGCGCAAGGATACTTTAAAAGGAATTTTTTGAAGGAAATGCAAAGTCTTAATGAAATCAGAATGCACATTATGGAAATATTTGTATGACATTTTAAACAAATTCTTTCTTTGTCTCAAGATACGAATTCGAGTGAGTGACTATTTTAAATTAAAATGAATCAAGAAATAACTCGATTTTTTGCAAAATAAGTGACGAAATAATTGTCCGCATCTGTGACAAATGTCCATCATAATATTCTACTTTCGAAAAGGATGGGTAATTTGATTCATTTCTCCAAAGAAGAAAAGTTAGAGGAAGATTTTAATTTAAGACGTTCTTCTCGTCTTGTTTAGCTTTGTATGAGCTATTTATTAAAAGATAATTTCTGCAGAATTACGATTCTTGAAATCACATTATTCAAAAAAAAATTAATCTAGTTATAACCCCGGGGATATGTGATAGGAATTGACAGGTCATACCTAATTTCGTTAAACTGATCGACTTGAGCCGATTTTTAAAAACAGCTAACTTAATATTTTATATATACGCAAACCTGAAGATTTTGATCATAAATGACACAAAGGTTTGGACATCTATCATTGAAAATCTCCAAGCTTAAGCAATAATTTTATGGCTAAAATATTCAATTAGACGTTTTTAAAAATTGGCTCAAATCGAGCCGTTTAAAACTCATATCAGGGACTTTCCTGGGTCTTAATTTTTTGACCAAGCCCGGCCAAGGCCCGCAATAAAAATTTTTTAGGCCCAGGCCCGGTCCTGCCTGACCCATATCTAATATTAAAAAAAATTCCCAAGCCCATAATAAGTTTTAAAAAAATTTCACACGCCCAACCCAAACCAATATCCAACCATATAATTGTATTTAGGTAATAAATTTTGTTTACAATACTGAAATTTAGCAACTGTTTTAAATAAGCTAAATTTAATTTAATAATTTTAGTCCCATCCAGCCCAAGCCCATTAAAAAAAATTATAAAAACACAGGCCCGCTAGAAAATATGATATTAGCTGCGGATGGTCTCTGACTCATATCACTCTCAATTTTTTATTTGATTGAATTTTTTAAAAAATGTCTCGAATTACTAAGTCAATTTAAAAACAAAAAGAAACAAAGTTGAATGGTTATCGTAAATATATTAAGTCCCTCGTGTGTATACATGTATAATTAATTTTATTTAAGTTTATGCCCAATTTATTGTAAGAGCGACTATAGTTATGGTTAAAAGACGCCATGATCACAGCTGTTATATTAATCATTATGATTTATTTTGCCATTTAAAACTTAGAGAGATTTCCCGGTTAATATAAATGAGACCGTTTTAGCTCTAAACGTGAAAAAAAACGAGAAAATTAAAATTTTATTGTATAACCTTTGAATTTATAACAAATAGAACACACCTTATTCTAGATCTTCACACCTTTAAAAAAAAATTTTAATTTATTAACTTTTGAAACTTTATCGAAAAATAAGAAACAATTTTTACTTTATTTTTTAGTATAAAAAAATAAAAAGATGTCCAAAATATATTTCTAGAAAATTTTTAAAAATTTCAAAAAATTTAACATACGATTTCATTATTTCGAATTTCTATATAAAATTTTGGCCGCAACTTAAAAGAAAAATTTATCGACAAAAAAATCAAATACCATGAACCTTTGTTATTTAATTATTTCTGCATCTATATTTCATTCCACGAAGGCTCAATGCATATATGACCAAAAAGGGAATGGCGTTTGTGGAGATTTAAGCAATATCATGACGGTTAAGATTTTTGTAGATAACTATACTAGTTCTCTCAACTATTTATATTTGATAGGGGCTAATATGAGCCATTTGGACGAAGACTTGATGGTAACAACGAACATGACTAAATTGGTGTTTAACAGGGTTAGACTTTTACTTATCCACCCTAAAGCGTTAGCCAAATGCCCGAGATTGCACCAACTAGAATTTATAAACTCGCTAGCAATAAATATGCCCATGGATTTTTTGATATTTGCCAGCCCAGTTTTAAAGATTTTAGTACTCAGACACAACAATATAATCTCGTTTTACTTTGGCTCTTCCTCCGGTCATCTCGTTAATACTCAAGTTTTCACCGGAATTGAGATTCTCGATTTGAGAGACAACGATTTGAGAACACTCAAAGTCGACTTGATATCCACTTTTCCCTCAATGAAATCTTTCAAATTATCTGGTAATCCGTTGGTATGCCCTTGCAATGATGTAAACAGCCCTCGTCTTAACATAATCAAATGGATTTCGAACATGGAATATATAGATCCTAGCGGTTTATGCATACATATTATTATTTATTTTTTTATTCCGTCACGATTATGAATGTTATCACTCATTCCAAAGAAAAGGTATACATTCATAATTAATAAATAGAATACGCCATATGTATAGTAACTAGTAATCAATATTTTTATAAATATGGGAACAAATAAATGATCATGCCCTAGCCTTTGATTCTGATTATGTTCATTAAAAATTAAAAAAAAATACATGTTTATTAAAATAACTTTAAAAAAAAAGTAAAGGCAGATTTAGCCATGGTTACCTGTAGGAGTCCACAATGTGGAAATCGGACTTACCCAA
The DNA here is from genome assembly GCF_954871325.1 of Gordionus sp. m RMFG-2023. Taxonomy (NCBI): domain Eukaryota; kingdom Metazoa; phylum Nematomorpha; class Gordioida; order Chordodea; family Parachordodidae; genus Gordionus; species Gordionus sp. m RMFG-2023. Next base: position 8,962,005 of record NC_088775.1, on the reverse strand, counting down.
TGTTGACAAGTTCATTAGACGTCTGTCCTCACACCTTGCGCTTGGATATTATGAGCGAACATTCATTCAATCATGTGTACATCATATTTTCTTTGCTGCTTTGTTTAGTGGCTATTAAAATAGTCTACACTTTGATGAGAGCTCTTAGTAAGTTAACCTTTATTCTTTCTTTCTCCCGTTTTACTCGCATTTTTATTTCTACATGCAAATTTCAACAAAGGAAAGGGCCATTCGAAATGGCTTCGTTATTTATATTAATAAACGAGTTAGTACATTAGTTAAGAGAACAATATCGCGCTATTTCTGGGTTTACGCTGCATTTATAGTAAACGCGTTATCTTCAAGCATTACATTATTTAACGCAGCCATATCACAGCTGATTTAGTTTTAAAAATTAATTTAAGATAAAACGAAAATAAATCGCTATTATTTTTATAATCGTATTGCATATTTTATTATCAACGCATCGCAACATATGTTTTTCAAATTTTATCATAACGTTATCATCATAATGTTCCATATTTATAAATTTATACCTATTTATTGGCTTTATTTTATAATAACGTAACGCTTGAACAAAACACGTTTACTAAAAATGTATCCTTACTATAAATGAGGCCATTACATTCTTTTTAAAGAAAAATATTTATAAAGGATGAGTCTTATTATCTTACACTCTGTTTTATTAATTTCAAAAAATATAAATATATTTTAGTTTATCTTTTATCTTTTGTTATATTTGATATGCTAAAATTCCAGGAACAAGTAGACATAATTCCGAAATAAAATTTCGAGATATAGAGGAAAAGTACAGGGCATCTTTAGCTTCTGATAAAGATCTTCAGAAAGAGGGAATATAAATGTGAATTGGAACCACGAAAAACCAATTAGAATCAGAGTTTAATACTATATATATTTTATTTATTGATCCCATTATTTTAAATTGTCATGAGAAAAAGTATAATAATTTTTTTGTGTTATATAACTGTTTATATGATAACTATTTAAAATCATTTTTCAGAGTATAGATAAAAAAAGATATTACGTTTACAGTTGACATATTAGTAATATTGAATGTTAAGTTAACAAAATGTAAAATTGTCTTTTAAATGAAGAGTTTTTTTTTAAAAAATTACATTTTAAAAGTTGTTAAATTATTTCTAGGCAAGTCCCACATTATTATACATAGGAAAAACAATTGATAATCAAATTATTTTCAGGTACATTTATACCTAGATATCAATTTTGTAATTATAACCCTGTTTCAAATTTGTTAATCTTGATATAAATATACCTATCATTAAAATAAGACTATTATGATAAAAAGATTACATTTTCTATCCCCTCCCCCTTCAGATCCTAAATACGCCACTGGCAAGTTTTATCATGTTTTATTCCATATAATCATATTATTTTGAATAATAAAAAATCTAATTTTTATAAAGTTTTAATTTAAACATAAATTTTGGCATTCAAATTAGTCTAGAATAAATAAATATTGGATTTTCAATAGCATTATTAATTATCTTATTCATATTATTGGTTTTTTTAAAACTTAATATCTCTTAATAGTCAACAAAACAGACCAAATTGCCATTAGGCTGTGTCCTGATTAGAACTCATTTTGGTATTTAATGCTGTTTAAGTTAAACAACCTTTGAATGAGGACATCCTACTTTGGTTTGTTTAGTGTTGTGGCATCGTACTCTTTCCTGCTTTCTTTCTTTTCTTGTTTTTTTTTCTCGTTTTATGTTTTTATTTTAGTTATTTAAAAATTTTTTTCCTTTTGACACGGCCCCAGACTATTCGAATTTTAAGCCAGATAAGAATAGGAACTCTCTTACAGATCTAATTTTAGAGGTTTAAATTTAATATTTATCTTCCTTTTTAAAATATGTGATACACTCCTTGTTAAATTTTATAATATTTTATAAAAGGAGGATATTTACTTGAGTTAAAATTGTATTCAGTATTATAACCTTGCTTTACAATGAACCCTGTGATATAATAAAAACTTATTACTGCGATTTAAATTTTAAAAAGTCTGGATAAATGTTCAAATTTCCCTATAATATTGAGGAATTATTAAGATGTTGCAAATTATTATTAGATTTGTAATACATTTTATAAAAAAGAATACTAATTATTGTGAAGATTATTAAATATAATAGAGGTGTGCAATGGGCGGATTTTTAGCTTAATAGGCGGGTATGGACGTGTTCTCTAAAATATTTCAAACAGCAGGCGGGGGGGGGTGGGTGGGTTAATAAATATATTTAAAACAACGGGCCGGTAAAATTTTAAATATTTTTCAAGCGAAATAAGGAGAACAGACTTCTATTTATCAAAAATTCTTTTTTTTTATTTCATTACATAGCATAATTTATAAGTTTAAGTAATAAATATACAATAAAACAAAAAATAAATAAAGAGCTAAACCAACCATTAAAATTATTTTTAAACATTGAGCAGACTAAAACAAAATTTTTAATGGTGGGGGTTCTTAAAGCAACTCACTATAGAAATAAATGAAAATTCCCTTCATCCTCCCATCCACCGCAAAAAATTAGGTAAAATTGTGAAGATGATTGATGACCTCTGTATTCACTGGTAGCAATTTTACTTATATGATTGTATTCTTATTTTTATTTCCCACACGAAGCTAATCTTTGAACTTATATATTATAGGATAATGTATATCGATCGATTCGAACTTTAAAAAAAATGATCAATTTCGAATAATTGTATTTAAAGGAACAACATTACAAAATAATCGTATATTATATAACCTAATCTTAAAGTTCTATTAAAAGAAGCATTATGCTATTGTTTAGAGATCATAATTTAAAAAAATTGTTTTAAATGCAAATATTATTATTATTATTTTCAGGACCTTGAGCTACTCTAGCGCCTTTGAAAATCACGGATTACCACGTAATTCATCAAAAATTCCGACATGCAAAAACTTATGAACACAAGTAAAAAAGTTAGAGTAAACACTTGAATAGCATATATTGTTTTCAGCCTATCCTTGACCGTTCTTTTAATGTAAGTTGTCCTGCTCTCGTCTATATCTGATCTAGCTCTATCAGCCTTCCTGTACACTTTCTTCAGCATATCTCGGTGTAATCTAACCGTTTCCAATTCTCGGTCAGCAGTCACTAAATTTCTTTTAAGGACTTCTGGGTCCTTCTCTCGCAGCATATGATCGGATATGGATGAAGACAGGATAGGCGATCCGGGGTAATCCATGATATATTCTTTATGCTCATCTTTTTGTTCTCTCTTTATTCCTTTCTTTTTAGAGAGTTTATCACGGGATGATGAAGCACCAGAGCCAGGTTTCAATATCACTTTCAAAATTTGATCGAAATGGCTTTCATCTCTTATTTCGTTCTTGTTTCCAGTTTGGAAAGCCGTGACTTGAATGCGATGGGATTCTTCATCTTCCCATCTATATTCGAAGGGTAATAACTCAACCACTACATCCACTTTATTAGAGGTAGATATTTCACCCTCAGAGGGGTGAATGGAGTATTTTTCTGGATCTGTAGAAGTTATTTTAAATTTGATGGGCATGGGTGATATATTCTGGATATTAACATATTTCTTTCGGGGTTGATCGAATGGTCCTTGAAAAGAAAGAGTCCTGTCGGGTGAAATTGATATCCAGTTGTTCATAGCTATAACTAAAAGTTTTAATAAGATGTAATAAAAAATATTTCGTGAAAAATATTTATGTGCGCAAAAATTATCCGGCCTGTGAGAACTTGTTTTAAAGGTTTAATGATTTATTAAATCCCGACACTATATTTACTAAAATTGTAGATAGAGTTTGATTAAACATTTTTTTTAAAAAAAGATTCATATCTTAGACAGAGAAATAATAAATAATATCACAATTGGTAATGTTATATTTACTATGTTTGCGTAATACGTTGTTAATCACGTTATAGATCTTCTGATTGAATATTTATATGCTAAAAATATTATATTAATCTTGTTGATCTTATCTCTAAACTAATTTAACTTATGAATTAATTCCATCGATTCTTTTTAAATATACCACCTATTTAAAAAATGAATTTTATTATTGTCATATTGTCATATTGATTAAGTTATTATAGTATATTTCATAATAAATTATTTAATGGGGTATTATTATAAAACTGATTTCAAAATTGAATAATTTGACAATTTATTTCTAAGTGCCATTTAGAATTTAGGGAATTTTAAACTAAAGTCTCAAACTGTTCCTATCAATGTCAATAATTTAAAAATATAACATTTTTACAATAATTTTAGCAATGGCGATAAACAAAAGCTAGCAGATGATGCTGCGGTCTCGTGGAAAATTTTTTCAAGCTCTCATTTTTATCTGTGGTTTCTATGGGTAATTGCTATATTTTTAGCTGGTTAAAAGGCTAAACCGAGTTTTACGTTGAAGTTATCACTTTGGCCTCGAGGTATTTAACAAAACGATAGCAGCTTAAATTTGAAAGAAACTAATACAAATTAAAACGCCTTAATGTCAACAGATTTTCTCCAGCATGTGCATGTAGATTGAGCTAGGCTTTGGTCATCAACTGTAGTAACTTCACCCCCATACCACCTATATGCCAGCTAGCCTGCCTTTAATACTTTATTTCTATTATTCATGGTATTTTATTTTTATTTTTGGGCAAAACATGTCTAAAGGGTAACTAAATTTTTTTTTATTATTATGATATGATAATATATTTTATTATAAAAATTTCACATTTAATCACGCTCATTGCACAGTAGATAAAAATAGATTATAACAATCGCGCATATAAAATAAAATATATATTCCAAATTATAAGATCCTATAAATTCCACATATAAAATTATTACTTATATTACACTATAAATTCAGTTATTGTTTAAAAAAATAAAATTGAAGTAGTCTACGATCCATAATTAGAAATCAATATGCAACTTAAATATTCAATAATCTAATAAATATTTATTCGTTACATATCTACCTTCTCCCGTTCCATTAGATCCTTTATTTTATTTTGCAAATTTAATTAATAGACAAAACAAGAGACGAAAAGGATGTTTTATTTGAAAGATTATCATTTACAATCCTCAAAATTATAATCTTTGATTGTTATGATTCGACAATAAGAACCATCTATATTTTATTATATTGCTAAAATTTTATCGCATTTTTTTATTTTAATTTATTCTTATATTTAAGTGACTGAAAGCTTTTTGTAACCTTTATATGTTTCTAAATAAAGGTAACATAACTATTATCTTTGGTATATGAATTTCATGGACATATTAAGCATTGTTTACACATGTTATTGCACCTAGCTGAAATCATTAGTATCTTGTGTTATTTCCTTTTCATTTATCAGATTACTCAAGACCATAAATCATATCAGTATATACATTTAATCCGACTTTTAAATCTTTGTGTGTATGGGCAAATGAAAACAATTAATGTCGTAATTTCTCAATGAATACTTTTTCTAATTGCGAAATTTTTAAAGTACCTTCTGATATTTATTTTATTTATATACCTCGGATCAAATAATTCACATTTTATAAGCTCTTCGCCGAAATCCGTTCGGTCAAACTATTTATGATTTGATAAATTATAGCACATAGCGATTTGCATTCTATGCTGTACACAGTGACTTCATTCTTTAGAATCCCAGGAGGCTCAAATTTTTTTATACTATTACCACTTTTTTTAGTGGTTTTTTAAAAAAAAATTAATTTTCAGGGAGCTCTTAAAATTATTCCAGTGACTCGAAACCTTAGGCCACCCCCCCCCCCTCTTATCTACTGGCCGTGCATTTTCCTTGTTCGGTTTATTCCCTTTTTTAAAGTATATCCTTTCGTTCCCAGATGCTATCTGGCAGCTTGTAATGTATTTAAATAAATTGATTTTTTATATTCGCTTAAAAGATACAATTTATAAAAATAAATATATATATAGCTGATATTAAATCATTTTGTAACTTTACAATTTTACAATAAATTAAACTAAACATTTCACAGCTTAAATCTGGAATATTTTTATTCAAATTAGTAATAATTTTTATAGCTTTATATATATAGGAAAGTTATAAAAGATACAGAAGACTTTTTATCCTCACCTATTTTCCAAGTTGATGAATATCTATTTTCTTAATTAGAAAAGATTTCCAAAATAATTGTTGCTGATTTAACATTACACAAATTCGCAATCAAAGATTTAGCTACTAATGAGGTTTTCGCTACAAGCGAATAATTATATAATGTAGCGCACTTGTAAATGGCTAAATGTCGGCCAATTCCGTTCAATCTAGAGGTGCCTGTAGGAGAAAATTTGTTAATATTAAGACGTTTTAATTTGTGTATATTAGTTACTTCCTAATTTAAGCTACTGATGGTTTTCGGTTAAAACCTGGCTAAAACCTTGGTATAGCTTTTTTAGCCGGCTAAAAATTATAATAAACGGCTAAAAATATAGTATTTGATTCTCCAAGAAGCTTATATCTTTGTCGTGTTTTGATAGGGTATAATGATATTATTATTAATAATAATATATTATTTTTAATAGAATATAGGAGAATTTATTCATCTCCCCTTTTTATATTAAATTCTTAATTTTAGCGCCAAAAGGAGTATTATTAAACAGTTGTATTTGACAACAAAGATATTAGATAATCTCTTCTCTTTTCAATTTATTGGAAAGCTTCAGATTTCCTTTTATAGGTTTAAATAGCCTTCTCTATAAGTGATCTCTGAGTTGTTTTATCATTTTTTGAATATCAGCTCAAGGAAATTCCAATAATTCAAATTTTCAAAATTGTCAGGTGTTTCATTTGTGGTGTCTGATTCTCTATGAGATAAGTTTTACATATTTAAAACCTGTATTATCTCAAATATTGATTGTTAAACATGGATAATTATTTTATTATACTGGTTGTTATATAGCGCAAATTTTTATATGTCGCATTCATTTAATTAACACAATTTATATTAACTTCACTTAATAGTTTCATTTAAATAATTTAATAGATTTTATTTATTAAAGAATAAATTCATTGTATTTTTTGGTTAAAATATTATATATATATTTTTATAAATAAAATTTTAATTTTTTTAGTTAAATCTTGTCTAACTCCCTGCCAACCTTAACATTGATATTATTGTGAATCCATCAATTCTTTTCATTCATTATTTTAAACCAATAATTCTAATTTATTAATGAATTATAAAATAATGTATAAAAATGTAAATTAATTCAGAATGGCTTTAATTTAAACTGAATCGCTTTTTTTTGAAAAAATATGGCACATAAAATAGCAATGTCTAAATGATAACATCTATACTAAATTTAAAAAAAAAATATATGAAAATGATAAGAGAAAATTTATATTTAGGATTTTAAAAATAATTATATTTTTTTCTTCTCATCTATGGCTCAAAAAATCGACATTATACTATTCCCTTTTATGATCCTCTTTTATTTGGTACTGCTAGTTTGAGAATATGCTATTATAATATGGATATAAATGGTATACTAATAAATATAAAAAAATATTCGCTAGAGCATAGATATTAGCACTTCTTTCTAAATACCAAAACCTCTAACTCGATTCAAAACAGATTAGTTGAGAATTAAATATTTCCTGGAGTAGAAAATATAAATAACAACTTTTTATTATGCCCAGAAGTTTTAGAACTATTTTACAAAATAAATGCCTATAAATTTGATGAAATCCTATTAATTAAAAAATTGACTAAGAAAGAATGGCATTGCAAACCTATTGCTAGAACTTAAGATTTTAGAACTCCTCTCTAATGCCAAAACATTCAGCTAGGCTAGCATAGTGTTAGAAATTATTATTTATTTTTTTGTAGAGAATAAACAATCTGCAATAGGGCTAGTTATTTTTTTCAATCTTTTTTTTTAAAAATTTAGAATTTTGTTTTTGAAAGTATTAACTTTTTTATTTATGTGATAAAGATATAAACAAACAGCGCGTATTGTTATTTAACGTTTTAAATTTATAGTATATAACAAAACAGTATTCCAGAAGATTATTTTTGTTGTATTAATTAACGTCTTAATTTTAAATTAAAATAAAATTACCAACATGCGCGCATCGACAGGGGCGGACTGGCCATACGATCATGTGGGCAATTTGCCCACGAGGCAGCGAGAAAATGTCAATTTTTGAGGCCGATCAGAGGAAAATATCATAAAAGAGGCCGATTAGAAGAAAAATATATTATTATGTTCACATTATTTTCTCTTATCAATTATATATTTTTAATGATATCTCTATGATGAATATCACATTCCTTGACAAATGTCATATCGTTTATTATAATTTAATGTATAAAATATCAGTAACGTCGCTTGACGCTATACATCATTGCCACGTTCTTTTCTTTGTTTTTTTTTTCAAATGAAGTAAAAACGCTTCCGTTTGAGTAGAGTGAAAGCTAAATTTTGATTAATTTATTATATTACATTTTTATACATTGATTTATTGTAGAAATAATATAGCCAACTGTTAATAATTCATTGAAATCAAATAAAATCCAGGTCGGTGAATCAGATAAAAGGATGGATGCTTGGGTGAAACATAATAATTCATCTGGCCAAAATAGGTTGAGAAGGCTGCAAAAGGTGAGATAAAGTGGCGGACACATGAAAAAGCCCTTAGATGGATATTTGGTAAAGAGAGCTTGCTCCCAATAACGATAAAGGCACTTCAATTTATAATAGATAATAAATAATTTGAGACAAAAACTTGATAATTTATATAAATTTAAGACACTAAGTACAGCTATAATATATTTGGAAATTTTTAAAATAATGGGGCCACTGTCATATCTTCAAACTAAAAAATTAGGTACTTTGTCAGCTTGAAAAATGAAAGAAATGCTAAATCTTCTATATCATCGATTATTACATCGATTCAAAATAAAGAAATAAAATGGCTGCTAATTTAAATGAAACATTTTCATCTCCCGGAGTATCGAGTACAAAATGCTCTGTAAAAAGATCGAATAGGACGAGGATATATATAGTGCAAATGCTAGATGAACGTCCTCAAGAATCGATTGACCTTTATAGGTTTGAACTATTTCGTCCTACAATTGATCAAATTATAAACAGCTTGTCGGAACTACTTTCTGCGAATTGAGAGCTTATCTAGAATTTGCAATATTTGCATCCAAGACATTTTGATGAAATAAATAGTAAAGGTATTTCTGAAAATGCCGAAAAACTGGCACAATTAGCATATATATTGAGTGTTAAATTTCATAATGATATATGTTCATTTGACAGTGTATTCAAAGATTTGGTAGCAGAATAAAAAGAAACGGACGATGATATCGCATGTACAAGTTTGGAGTCAAATGAAGAAGATGGAATATTACAATATGATAATAAATCAGAGTGTGATAATAAATGTAACAAGTGTTTAATATGCGTGTATGAAATTATTAAAAGATACAATATGCATACAAGTGACACTAATTTATTTTTGGCATATGAATACATTTTAACTTTATCATTTACGCAGGTTAATTGCGAGAAAGCATTTAGTAAATTAAAAATTATAAAAATAAGCTGAGAGCTACAAGAAAAATTGCGTTTTTAATGATGTCAGTTGAACGAGTACTATTAGCGTAGATTGAACTAGATTTTTCTGTATATTTGCGCAAAGGTTCAAAGTTAATGAGAGATTTTTTAACGTAAAAATTATATATTTTCTTAATTCTTTTATTGATATCTTATTAATATAATTTACAATATGATCGGTGCCTGATTTTATAAAAGTGCAGCAAATTTATTCTCTGTAATATCGTATAACTGCAATAATATTATATTTATAATTAATTGATTTAATATATTGAGTATGTATTTTTTTATATTTAACATGTGATGTATGATTTGATTTTATAGTGCAATATCGTTGTAAATTTAATATAAAATATATATGTGCAATGAATATTATTTTATATAGGTAATGAATATGATTTTAGATGTGCATTTTTTTAAACGATAATATATGATTATCGTATAATACTATTCTTTTTTTACTAAAAAGGTAAATCGTTTGAACTTATTTTCAAAAAATAAGAAGTAATAAAATCATCTAAATCAAAGAAGCTATTTAAGGGAACCCGGTCGAAGACCGGGCAAAAACGGGCCTAAGGCCCGCACGCCCTCATATAAATGAGACCGCTATAAAAAATGCCCCAAGGCCGTAGCGTCGCCAGTCCGCCCCTGCCGTAAAGCGATAGGTAGGTGTCTAAAGCAAATCGATCGTGGGATAGCATTCATACTGATATTTTTGATTTTGACAAGAATAACTATTTTTTGGTAGTAGATCCTTATTCATAGTAAATTGAATATGAGGAGGTCCATGGTTTAACTACACAAATTGTAATTAGTGTTACAAAATTTATGAGTAAGGTTCGATATAATGGAGACCATTTTGGATGAAGGTCCAGCTTTTTTAAGTGAAATTTAAACAATTTTGCAATACCTTTCAAACGTGACTTATGTTAGTGCCACTCTTATACTCCAAGGAACAAGCTCAGAGGATAGCATAAAGTATTATAAATCTCATATAGGTTACCAAAATGGTGTGTCACGTGATATGATCTAAGCTGTTTATATATAACAACACTTTAAAATGCATTATCATGAATGGATCTATGTTACGCAACAATATTTATTATAAGATAATAAATTTATTAAATAATTTTTTACATTAATTTCTATCCTACCTCTCTTCTACACCTCATATATACTTACCCCCTACCCCCTTGAAAAATTAAAAGAAAACTGCATCTACCCCTCTCCTCCACTAGCTAACTGATTGTATGCATTTTATCTAAAAATTTAATTGAGCCCTTTCCTCCACGCCCACTATCTAAAAAAATTCCCCTTCCCACCTTCAATAAGGTTGGAAGACTAATGAGAGTACTAATACATATGTTAAATCATTTGATAAACAATGACTAAATTTAAAAATTATCAAAATACCACATGCTTAGATTGTATTATCATATGCCAAAAAAATGATCACCCACCCCCTTCCCAATATTCTATTTTAAAATATTCTCCTATTTAAAAAAAGTAATAATTGATTATGTCTAAAAATATTATTTATTAAAAATACCGCCCTCTATATTAATATAATTGCCAATCCAACAGAATGCATTTTGCAGGCTTATGTATTCTTAAAATGTAAATATTTTAAAATATATATTCTATGTATGTGCCCTATAAATTAATTAAATTATTTTTAGACTACTATTTTTCCTTAAATAAGTTAATGCTTCTACGGTGATTGATGTTTTTTGATACTAAAATTTTATGGTTTATATTTTTATTTAAACAACTGCATCTTTTAATATTTTCCCAAATTTATGGGAAAAAAATGTTAGTTATTAAAGATTTTATTTCTTATATAATATCTAAATGTATAATAAAAAATATTTTTATTAATAATCTTAAATTTTTATTATAGGCTTTGTTATAGTTAATTATCATTTCCTTTTACTTGGTAACTATAAATTCCATATATTAACTAGCATGCTAATCAGTAGTGTCATTAGCAAGGGGAAAGTGAAGGGGCTTTAGCATCCGAAAAAATTTGAACAGCAATTTGAATTATTTATATAATACCTAAATAAAACAGTCATTTTGAAATTGTTAACTAAAAAAATATCCAGAAATTAAAATATTTTTTGACTTGAGATTGTAAAGACTACTGATGCTTACAATGTTTAAGATCTATTGAAGTGTCTATTTTTTATGTATTAAAAAAAATAATATACTCATAATTTTTTAATATCTTTGAGATAAATATAGTTGCATTTTAATATTTAATTCTTTTTATTTATTTTTTTAGTTCCTATGATACTCTATCATTCTACCATTACTCTATATATCCTTCACAATACCTCAAGTATGTATATTCAGAATATAAATATAAAAAATGAAGCATTTATTTTAATCAAATATAATTACCCTCATGCTTTCCATAAATCACAATCAATAAATATTACATGATAACATCACATAAAAAATCAAAACAATCCATTAATCCAAAACCCCCAAAATCACCTAAATCAGATGCAATAAATAAAAATAACCATGATTCCCAAAGTAGATCCAGGATACAATACCTAGCCAAAAAATTTGAAGAAGGTAAAGAAGCTGAGCTTTTATCCATCTCTCACTTATCTACAGATTTTGAAGAAGACTCACTATCTCCTAGTGTCTTGTCCTACCTAAAACCTTTACTCCATCCCCTCAGAGATCTCACTGATAATTGGAATGTTGACATATGTCAATACCTTGAATCCTATATACGTGATATTGAAAGTCCTGAGCAGGATATCACTCATTTTGATTATCTCTCACAAGTTGATGCCATTAACAATGATAGTGATAGTCATATCAATTCACCCATCGACCTAACGTTCACAGATTTAAGCTCAATTTCATCCAGCCCTGGCACTAGTAGTGTGAGTCCCTCTATTAATCATGTCAAGAGGAAAGCTCACCATCTTGAAAAATCCTTCAGCTTTGCTCAAGCTGCTCTAGTCCTCCAGGGTTCTTGTCTCATTTACTCAAAAAAAGTAGAATACTTATACACACTTATTTGTGATTTCTCCCGAATTCATGCCCAATACCACCACATTAACCCTGAAATTGCAAATCAAACCAAATCGGATGTGGAAACCCCTAAAAGTGGGAAGTCAAGTAAGCTCCTTAATATTGATGACCACCATCACCATAAAGCTACCACCTTCCGCCTCATTGAAGATAGCAATATTCAAAACTCACCTAGTACTACTTCAGCTGACCATGTTTTGTTTTCTTGTCCTATGCATTTGCCAGTGCTAATTTTACCACCACCTCTAACTTCATTGACCCCTACTCTAATAGAATCTATAGTCAATAAATCAACAGAAGATGGTATAGACATTACTAATAACAATTTGATGCAAACAATAATTGAAAGAATTCTGCATAATTATCTACACCCACAAAAAACTATTCATGATTCCATGAAAAAATTAGTCCAGTATGTCACAGATCTTGGTTTTGTTGATGAACCCAACACCTTACGAGATAATTTTCTCACACGAGGAACTGTTGATAACCCATCAGGGTGGCTCTTGCTACCAGAACACACCACTTCTAGTCACCATTCAATTTTGCCTACCAACCACAGTTATGGTAATGTCATAAAAACTCGACAAAACATTATTGAAAATTCTTTTATTCCTCCTTTGATTTCTCTGCCAAAGGTGACTGATAGCATTGAAGAAATATATTACACCACTTCAATATCCCCAAATATATTATTTGACACTATTCCAAAGATATTACCACAAGAGAACATTGAAGAAATTCTGGAATACTCTAACCCCCAGTTTGATACTTCACTCACTACATTATCATTACCACAAGAGAACATTGAAGAAATTCTGGAATACTCTAACCCCCAGTTTGATACTTCACTCACTACATTATCCCCTATAGAGAAAATTAAGGACAAATTTGAAGACATTTCTAACTCAAAACTCAAGGCTCCTCTTAGTCAATGGTCAACACGCAAGCGTAGTGTCAAATATCCAAAAACCCATTATAAAAGTAATAACCTTGGCGCCAAAAGAGTAAAATTGGTCAGAGGTACTGATGATGTTATTGAAAAATCTAACGATGAAACGACTATTGGTGGCAATGTCGATCACTTTAACATTGATGTTGATACGGAGGACATTTTAGAATTCTCTTCAGAAACCTTATTTCACAATTCATCTCAACCAGATATACTCCATTCCAAAATAGATGAAAACTTACAAATTAATATAGATGATAGATGCTCATCCTACCTCGACAAAGCAGCTCATCATCCATCAAATACCATAACTGATCATGACGCTAGCTATGAAAGCTGGGAGAGTTTTATTAAAAACGATGTTTTAGGTCCCGGTGGATGGAAATCTAAGAAACAAAAATCGATTTTTAATATAGTCACTGATCAGGAGAGCATTTTAAAATGCCTAGAGGGCGATATTTTGCCTTCAAAATGCTTGACAGATACATCCATTAACCAACCATTATTAGGTAAAAGCTGCTCACTCTTAAGTTTAATATTATTTGCTTTTAGGGTTGTTTAATTTAAATTTAAAAAAAAAAGAATTTTCTTTTGTTTTTTCCTTAGCTCTAACCTTTGGTTTTAAAGATTTAAATTTTCATTTACTTAATTAAGGTTTAAACGTTAAACCTGACAAGTCTGCCACTTTTCAACCTACGCTCCCTTTCCATTCCTTAATAAGGCGTATATCAACTGACAACTCTGACAAAAACCTTTCAAGCTTAATTCCCCGTTTATTTTTCGCATCCCTTATACTCGCTGATTCACACAACGTAGATATAATGAGCCATTCTGGGGATATTAATAAATTTAACATAACTCTTATAAACTCAGAAAGGAACTATGATAAAATCAAGAAAGGCATGGGAAATGCTACAACATTTAGCGATGTTTAAAATAGCTGTCTTTCTCATCTTTTATACATGATATGGGAAAAGGTTTACCTTTTTTAATAGCAATGCAAAATACTATAAATCTCTAATAATCAACAATCATTTTTTTTAGTATTAACCAACCCTTTTGTACAAGGTGATTTATATACTTTTTTACTTTCCTAAAGCGATAATATAATAAGATAAAATGTCCGAAATGATCCTTTCTTCCTATTTTTACAAAGGCGAAGCAAGAGCGAAATTTTTTGACCTGGCCTGTATGAAAAAAAATAATTTTTCTACCATTATAAAAACACGACTAAACCACGGTCGATGAGTAATGTATTGCAGACCTATACAAAGGATCTCATCTTAATTACGTTATCGTTTTACATGAGGTAAAATGTATTTTAAAAATGGCTTTAGACATAATAGGGCAACCTAAATATCAAATTTTGTTTATATTTATTTGTTTATAGCTAAACTTAATGTATTTAGAAGACAATCATATGAAATTTTTTTTAAATTGTACTCATATAAAACTATTAAAAATGTGTAAATTTTTTTTTAAAATATAAATCACATTTTATAATATATATTAAAAAATTATGTTTATTATTTATAAATAATTGTAAATTTATATCGCATAATTATGTTTAAAAAAAATTAATTATATTATTGATCTCAAATTATGAAAAACAAATATATATTCTTTTGAATTATGCCTCGTAATCATCCGGTTTCATAGTGTACAAGAGAAAAGTTAGGACATGTCTTAAACTAAGCGAAATGAACCATTTTACGAAATGATATTTCATAATAGATGTGACTTTAAGTGTATTTTTTATTTATTATTATTTGTGTTGACCAGCGAAATTAAATTCATTTGGCTTATTTTGAGCCAGGAATAATGAGAAGGGGGAAAAAAATAAAGTCAACCTAATCTTTGAATAAAATTGTCAGGAAAAATATATTATTTATATAACAATCATCATAAATGCATTGTTTAAAAATGTGATAATATATATTATTTAGATAAAAAAATTAATGAGCAACAATATAAAAGATAAAATTTAAAAAATAATTCATGATTAGAACCTAAAAATACGACTATTTTATTTAAAAAGAAGGTAATTGGTCAAGTTTATTTTGGCAGTCTTATTTCAAAAAAATAAATAGTTGAGATTCGTGGCTAAAAACTTAGCACGGTATATGAGCATATTAAAAAAAGGTATCGTCCCTCTAGTTCGTATTTTTTTTTATTAGGTGTTTTGTCGTTTTGCTAAAACTAAAATTTTTCCAATTGATTCCCAAAATATCCAATTGTTTCCCAAAATTTCCAAGTTAAAATAGATTTTTAAATATATTATTAATTTTTAAATATATTATTAGTTAATTTAATAGATTTTTAAATATAATGTAAGTTAATTTAATATTGATTTCCAAAATTTGTCCAATTGATTCTCAAAATTTTTCCAATATTTCCAATTGAATCCCCAAATTTTCAATATAGTTAATTTAATAGATTTTTTAATATATTAGTTATGAGAACCCTGTAAACGGGAGTAATTTGAAATAAAATTTCTCTTGAATACTCTATCCTATATATATTTTTTGATAAACGTCATTCAAATTTATAGGTTTATGAGAATATTTCATAGAAGTTTGGTAGAAATAATCGAAAATTTGTGATGCGAATTCGTAAAATTCTTTTTCCATTAGGTATATAGAATTCGATTTGAGGAGCTTTGTAGTGGAAAGGCTGGGTTCTTTTTTGTAGGACGTTTTGCGTTTGGAAATGGACAATAACGAAGCTA
Organism: Gordionus sp. m RMFG-2023; assembly: GCF_954871325.1. NCBI lineage: Eukaryota > Metazoa > Nematomorpha > Gordioida > Chordodea > Parachordodidae > Gordionus > Gordionus sp. m RMFG-2023. The sequence goes on along the minus strand of NC_088775.1, from coordinate 8,945,646 downwards.
TATAGTTATTTATTATATTAATATAGTTTTTGTAACACAGGTTTGAATCCGTTAGACTTTTTATAGATTGCGCCATTTATGTAATGTTTTAATAGTAAACGAGTTTTTCTTATTCTTTTATTTTGTAATGTAAAAAATCAAAACCAGCCTTTATTATTCAAATTAATCTCAAAATATATAATAATAATAAAAATAAACATTTTACAAAAAATAACAAAAAACAACAATTTAATACACATCAGTTTTTATAATGAATCTCCATTAAGAAAATGTCAATATTAAATTCACTTAATGGCTGTCACCCTTTTTATTTATTCTTTTAACATTGGTAATATCAAATCATCACTCATAATTTTTAGCAATATTAGCAAATAAAAATTTAACTTAAATATATTACTTATATTTTTCACTTTTTAAAACTTCGAATCTAAAAACATGGATTCACTAATAAATATAATTACCCTCTTGAAACATGGACATAGCGCCATCAAATACAGTTGGGAGAGAGTGTTCCAGCAATTCCACGAAATCTTTTAGACGTTCCAAAGTTCCGACTAGGAAATATTTGTTAACTAAGTTGAGTTTGGCCTGTTGCAAGGCTAACTCATTTCCAGGCTGGCTAAAAGGATATTATAAATTTAATAATAAAAAAATTTAGTTTGTGTCAAAAAAAGGTTAGAAAATCGTGAAATTAAAGGAATAGAAAGGAAAGAAAAAAATTAACACCGTGTTTATTTCAATGCCTCGATTTATCCGATTTTTATCAAGAATTTGATTAAAGTGTAAAATCTCTACCCCAATTAAGTAATATTTCAGCCAAAATCTTGATTTTTTTTATCCGTTTTGGTTAAATCGGTTGAATAGAAGTTTTTAACAATCCTAACTTAGACTTTTGATTCGTTTATTTAAAATGTGCAATACTGATCAGGTGGTGGCATGCCATTTTGGTTTTCCCATGTTAATAATCTATATTAACAATTTATAAGTTGAAAGAAATTTTTTTTAATTTCATTTATTATTCTTACCCTATGAAGCTAACTGTGAATGTAAGTTATAGGGGGAAAACCAGAATGGCGTGTCACCAGCTGATTTATATTCAACGGTACTTCAAAATGGATTGTCATTGATTCATTTGCAATAAATCTTGAATCATACTTCGATTAAATAGATTCGTCTAAAGTTCGACCTCAAATTATAAAATATAGCTGGAACCCAGAAGAAAAAAAAATTAAGTTTTGTCTCTTTTGCTATAAAAGAAAATAAAAGGTTAAGTGGAATAATATTTGGAATTAGAACAAGAGGATAGCGCAATGAGTGCTTTGGCAAAAAAATCGTGTGTTAAAAAATGAATACTTTAAAACAATATCTCGATTCAATGTTCAATGCTCGGGATCTCATAATAGAGACCTGCAAAATCAATTTTTTTTTCGGCGAGACCTCGCCCTCAGCTCAGTGACGATTTTTGTAGATCTTGCCCCGGACCGTGGCCCCCAAATTTTTTTAAAGCACATCATCGGCTGTGTATTATAATGGTCTATTTCAAGCAATAACTTTGATAATTTAATTTGTATTATCTCTTTTATTCTATTTAGTACAACAACAAAAATGGAATGTTTCCCACTTTTTTTATCATTTTTTTAAATATTCGATCTGGCCAAAAAGAGAAATATGAAGGATATATAACCATAATATTCTCTCGGACGGTCCTGTATTTTATTCATGTTACCAGTATTAGGATTCTATTTCATAGTTCTCTACATGAGGAGACATAACTATTTGGAGGAGGGTGGTGCATATTATCTTATTTTGTTATAAAATCGACAACATAGAGCTGGATATAATGTTGATGCATCTTAAGGAAATTTAACAGGGACTTTTCCCCTTTCATGTACTTAACGATAATCACTAAAATTACCAAGGAGGATAAAATGTGAAAAATATTGTCACTTAGATCAAAGAAATGGATATAATAGTTTTGGCAATTATAACCTCTAACTATTGATATTATAAACTGCTTGATTTTTACAAACGATTAATCCAACATTTTAACCAAAAAATATTATGCAAAAAAGAGAGAAAAAAAAATGTTGTCTTTAACAAAAAAAAATAGTTTGCACATTATAAAAATATTTTCTATAAAGAATATAAGTTTAAATAAATATTTATTTTAGATAAATTCGGATTGGTCTATTAATTATAATTTATTCTATGTTTGAATTGACCAATAAGAATTCTTTTAAACAAAATAATCAAATTGAACGCAATGGTAAATTTTATAGGTATATTTAATTATTTAAAATTTATTTGCAAACTGGCAAAATGAGAAGTGGCCGCAAAAGTAAGGTATCTGAATCCACATCATTTTAGCGTCGCACTCAGAGCCATTTTCAGCCACGCATTCATCCAAAGTCTAATTAAAAATTTAAGATTAGATTTTTCAGAGTATTTTTAACTGATTCTTCTTATTAACTAGTATACTTCATATTCCATATTATTTCTTTCTTTATATCTTTCTTGGCTCTTCTATAATTCATAACTTTTGTTTCTTGCAATTGCGCAGGCTTTAAGATTGAAATACTTTATATGACACATTTCAAATTTTAAGTTATAATTTCAAAATTCGAAAAGATTGTCTACAAAAATAATTGCTGCAAATCGAGGCATTTTTATAGTAAAAGCAACTAGCAAACACATTTAAAAAAAAATAAAAAACTGTTCATTCTGTCCTATTCTAAAACAAATAAGCAATGGCCAATAATGATATATATTACCAGATTGGTTATACATTCCTTAAATGAATTTAAAAGATACATAGGAGTCAGCTGTAGAGCTATTTTGTGGTTTGCACATCGAATAAATGGCATTAATGTGCATTCGTATAATGATAAATAAGACAATTAGTGCATATGTAAGCCATAAAATGGTGATACCTCTGACTCACATGTATATGCACTTATGATTAATGAATCGCCAATCTATTAGTATATATACATATGACATCTCCAGAGAGGTCTTTCGTTTTAATTATAGATAATTGAATTTTCGAGGCTCTACTAACTACGGGTCTCTAACTTTATACAATTATAATTCCTATATAATATTTAAATGATAACTTAAATATCTAATCAAAATTTAGATGCTCTATCATAAAAAAAATAAGTAGAATAATAGCAAAATCTACTTCTTAATCCTCATCTTAATAGGCGTTTTTTTCGCGCAATATATAAAGATTATTTTTGCTAATTTTAAAACTTATAATGAATTGCGGTATATTTTTTTTTGAAATGAGCATATGGTTTCATAAATTATCTATGATAGGCATTTTAAATTATAGATTTCTCCATTAATCCGTTAAATGGATTATACCGCAAGCCATGCAAGCTTGGAAAACCAAAATAAGCTTTTTATCGAGTGAAAAAATGCCTATGCCTTACAGATTTTTTAAAAAAAGATATGTTGCACTATAATGATAAAATACTTTATTGTCACCCATTTTATGGCGTTTCAAGTGGGGTCTATAATCGTCCCCGAACCTTAAAAAGTAGTAATAAGACACTAGTCGGTTAAAAGGTTCCCGCAAAACATTCACGTAAACGACGTTCCTAATGTCCCCTTTAGATCCTAATCTATTATATGATTTTAGAAATTAGAAAGAAAAATAATATATTATTCATTTTTTCCTAAAGGGTATTAGGGGTGCGTAACCGATATCGAATTGGATTGGGCATCGTTAATATTTTAAAAATATCGTTCCTTGAATTGTCCGATCCTATCAAAATGACGGATAAAAGTAATTTTCAATTTTGGATGTTTAAATGGAGATTTTTTTAAATAAAGACTTTTTTGAGAATGCTCAACCGGGATTTAATCAAATTTTATTCCTAAAATTCTAAATCATTTTCTTTTTTCCCTTTTGAGGTTCAACTTTTTTTTTTTACAATGTATTTATAAAAATCCAATTCGATATCTATGGGCGAAAAAATAATAATATTAGAAGATATACCATTATAATAAATATTGTCAGATTTTATGCGCAATCCACTAGTAAATCAAGATATAACATAAAAATTAAAAGTAATGAACGTTTATTAATTTGGCCAAGTATATAAAAATAACGAAATGTTTTTATAATTAAATACAAGCGAAAGCATAGGTTAATCTAAGAATTAACCAAATAGGATTGAATTTATCATATAATATTCTAAATTAAAATTAAATCAATTAAGCGTTCTTAGTTATAAAATAACATGCAAGTTGATGATGTCAAGTTAGCCGATAGGATGTTAAAGGGCTAAGTAAATCTTTTATGATTATGTCTAAAAAAATCTTTCATTCGGTTTTTTTAAATTTCGATTTCAATCGTTATTTTTAAGCCCGAAGTCTCATCCAGAAACATGTGAGGGTAGCAATTTTTCAATTCCGCTAAGCGTTCCTAAAATTGGATATATCTAGCACGTATTCAGCTGATCCTTGAACATTTCTTTTTTAGCAAACGATAAAAAGCACTTTTGATATCTCAAATCAAGATGAAGGGAGGAATTAAATTTTAATCATAAATAAAAACCTAACCAGTAAAATACGAATTTCATTAAAATGTATGCCAATGACACATAATACCTAAATAGAGTAGAGATTTGTTCATTAAAATGCATCTTTAAATGTCAAAATCAGCAGGTGTGATAAAATACTTATCTCAATCAAATATAGTTTTAAATAGATATTGCTGCACAACAATCATTAGTACAAGAACCATGCCATTTTTATTTCCCGCATTTTTTATCGAAATGGTTTACATAAAATTTTAATGCAAATTGTTTATTAGGGAATCAAAAATGGCGCGTCACCGGCTGATTTGTATTGATAAAATTTTAATGAATGCATCGTCATAGGTATTATATGTTATTGATGTAAGCATGCCGCTGAAAACTTTTCTGTAAAGCTCCCCTTCCTCCACACCCAATGATGCTAGAGACTCAAATTATAAATTACGCATGCGCAGCAAAAATAATTAGAATTTTTTTTGCCTATATTAAAATTTTAATCCCAATCAACAGATATTTGTAATAATTATTATTTCTTGTTTTTTTTATCTCAGGTCGCCTCCAAAACATCAAAAAACGAAAAATTTCATAAACCCTTTTTTTAAATATAGAAATATAAAAATATGGCTAAAACATATTTGTGAAATTTTTAAAACTTGCAAACTTTTCAATATTGAAATAACTAAAATGTCCATGATAAACGAAAGATTTGTCAGGTATCCAGCTGGTAATATTGTTTGCTAGCAGAATCTAGATTAGTTATTTAATTAAAAATACTTAGTTGAGAGAATGGTAATATTATAACAAAATATTGATATTGAAAAATTACTACATACTTAATTGGTGGTTATTAATATTTATTCTTACTTTCATGATGTTTGATGAAAAATTAATCGAGAATTTTAAATTTAATAAATTAAATTGACTTGATCCATAGGAGTTAATAGGTTTCGTTTGAATGATGTGTTCAAATAGACCACGTTGAAATTATTAACACGCGACATTTTGTATATAATATGCATCAAGAAAGTGCTACCAGTTTTGGGAATTCTATTATATACGATTATATAATGTTTATCTAATTATTTTTTTTTAAAAATATAAAGCTTGCTAATTTTGTTGGAATTTAAAAATTATTGAGATGGGAGGGGGATAATAATTTATAGAGCCAATTCAAGAAAGGAGTTTTATATGTGCAAAATATTGAAAAATATATATTTATATTATTATTATTCAAGAGGAACGAAGCAGAGCAAAAAAATATATATTGCGACCTTATATATTTTTCAAGAAAGTATATTATGATTAAAATTTTTATTTTAAGATAGTTTTCAGTTTTTTTAATGGATTAATATATTAAATCCTAATATTATAATTAGATTTTAAATATAAACTGGGTGGGTACAAGAGGTATTGTCAAAGACTCACCTTCTAAGCCAATGCCCCCCCCCCTCCCTCCATTTTCAATTATAATTATCAAGAAAGGGAATCTAAATAAAAACTACTCTCTTCTATTTAAATAAAAAAATTGCAACCCCCCCCCTCTATGAGAGAAATTAAAAATGTTATTGAAGATATTTTTTATAAGTAATTTTAGTTTTCATTTTAGAGTTAAATTTTTTCCTAAAAATTTTGAATTAGTATAATTTTAAAAATTTTAACTTTTCCATACTTTTTTAAATGATTTTTAAGTGACATATTATATATATTTTAATGGAAGGGTGGGGAGAGGGGAGGATGGGTAAGCGTAATTCTCCGGAAAAAAAACCAGAAAAAAATCCCCGAAAATAATTCCCCAGAAAAAAAATCCCAGGAAAAATAATCTCCTTGAAGATAATTCCCCGGAAAAAAAATCCTTGGAAAATAATTACCCGGAAAAATATTCCCCTGGGAAAAATTCCCATAAAAAATTATTCCCCGGAAATAAATTCCCCATTTTTTAGATTTTAAATTAAATATGGGGGAAAATTAATCCCCGGAAAAAAATTCCCGAATAATTTTTTTAAATTATCAAAAAATAATCCCGCCGCTAAAATAACGAAAATATTTCTAAAAAATTATATTAGTATTTTCTGAACGTTGAGAGTATTTCTTTTTTAATTCCAAAAGGGCAATCTTTAAATGAGAATTGGTAAATCGGTTAGTAGCTTTTATATTTTATAATTTAGTAGATAGCATAAAAAGTATAGATTTGTGACGATAGATTTTTATAGAAATATATGAAAATTATGAAAGAGGTTTTACAATTTAAAATTGAAGAGAAAAATGTGAAAGCAAATTTTTCCCTAGAAAGAGAAAGGTTATTTCCATAATCCACTTTTCATCTAGACTTGAATAGATATTATGAAAACAGGTAATTAAACCACATTATATTTACCATGAAGAGGGGGTGGGGGGGAGGGTTATTTCTAACACGCCACTAAGGTTAAAATAAATATAACATTAAAATGAATATTATGACACTATTCTGTTTAGTTCGTTTATATCAGTTTGAATCCCGGACAAAAATAACATAATGGAATTTTTTTTAATATACTATTTATTCTAAATAATATTTGTTTATTTTTATAAATATTATAATTTTAAATATATTTAATTCATCAAAGAAAACATGAGGGACTATAATCTTAAAATATAAACTTTTTTATTTGAAAGTTTCTAACTCAGGAAATGTTATTATTACATAATCCCAGTTAGTTCCCTGATATTATTATTATTTATAAGGTTGAAAGGAAAGTTATGCTCAAGAATAAATAAACTTATATATTTGGGTGTTATATTCTTTGTAATTTTGAAACAAACGATTTTCATTTAGTTTTTTTATTACTTTTTATAAAATTTTCTTTTACTATTTTAAACAATTTTGATAATTTTAATAAATTTTTATGTTTATTTTTCCGTTAAATAAGCATGCTAAAATTTTTCATGAGGGCTATTCCTACAATTATCATAAAACTACGAAATATTTTAAAAGATACAAATGTACATTATATAATGCTGAAAAATGCCCAGTTATTTTGAAATATTACAATGAAAATGACTATACATTGGAAAATACGCCTCATATTCATCCTATAAACCCACATGAATATCAAATTGAAAATGCTATAAGAACGATGAAAAGAAAAGCCTCTAAAACAAATCAAAATACTTGCTAAATATACGCATAGGAAATGCTGTCTCCCGAATCTAGAAAAAGACTTCTGGATGAAGATAGTATCAAGAGGACACTTAGAAATCACAAAATAAAAAGGTTTCCTCCTATTCCGGCCACATTAGAAGAATTAAGCATTTCAGGTTAAATCATATTTATGTCTAAAAAACTTTTTAAATGAAAATATCTTTTAATATTAGAGGATTGGGCTACAACCGGATCTCCCACGAATGAGAGATTTCTTTTGCATGATAATGGCAGAGATTACTAATGAACGAATAATTATATTTGCCACATATTATATGCTTAAAATGTTAGCCGAAACGAAAACTTGGTATATAGACGGTAATTTTAAATTGACTCCTCATTTATTTTTGCAGCTATATGTAATTAGAATACCTTTTAAAACACTGTTTATTACAGCGGAATATTTTTTGTTACAAAGAAAAACGTACACAACGTATAAAGAAATTTTTAATATTTTACTCGAAAAAGCCCAAGAACGGAATTTAGTCATAGATCCGATAACAATTTATATGGATTTTGAAAAGGCCGCAATCAATGCCGTCGAAAATACTCTAGGTTTCTTATTACGATTTAATTACATCTATATACTATCGAAATATGTTAGGGCCTTGATTTTAAAATGTATTTTGGACCGTGGACCTTGAAATTTTTTTTAATTCTATTTTCATTTTTCTGTTGTTTTTAGGAATATTTTAAACGGTTTTTTTATGAGTGTAGGATGAACGCACCCATCTCTAGTAATTAATGAAAATTGATAAAGACATAAATATTAAATAAAACCTATACAATAATTTTAATCTCTATTTTTTCAACTTTTAGGTAGAGATATCATCATCCAAGGATGTTTTTATCATCTAACTCAATCCACTCATAGGAAAATTCAAGAATTGGGCTTAGAATGATCATATCGGAATGATCCAACGTTATGTTTATTTGCTGCTAGGATCGATGGATTAGCATTCTTACCTATACACGATGTCAAACGAGGTATGGAGTATTTAAAAACCATTGTATCGGATGAAAAGAAAGAATTATTGAAATATTTTGATAAAAATTATGTGAATGGAGAATTGAGATATGGGAGAAACTCTCAAAGGCAAGTAGAGCCATTGTTCACACCTGAAACATGGAATGTGTTCAACGTTACGATTGCTGGGGAAAATCGAACAAACAATGTATGGGAAGGATAGAATAATCGATTTCAGCATATTATAGGCCACAAAAAACCTAAGATATGGAACTAATCGAAAAAATGTATATCATTTAATAAAATTATAATTATTTCTTTTCTGTAAATTTTAAAAAAAATTCATAAGCAAAATAATAATTGTTAGATTCATAAAATATAATACTCACTGCTGATAATCACCTCTGGATGTATTTTGATTAAAATGGTCAGTATTTTTCATCACTTTTGGCAGTATTTATAAAATTGGGCAGTAAAAATATAATTTTGCAAGTTTTATATTGATTTTGTATTCAGTCAGTTAAATTCTTAAAGTAGGTAAATACTTCAGTAAAATAATTTTTTTCAAATAGAAGGGATCAGATTAAATTGCAATTCGCCACAGAATTTATAATTATATTATTTAATAGCTTATCCTTATAAAAACAAAAAAGGGCGCTATTTAAGAGTTAGTAAATTGTGAAAAGCCTCTTATCTCCAACTGATATTTAAATTTTTAATATATTTCTAAAAAAAATGATTAAAATTTGTGTATTTTTTAAAAGTAAAAATTTGATTTTCAATAAATATCTAAAAGTTGATGAAAATGTGTAAAGGTGAACTAGATTTATTTAACTTTCGTTTTATTATTTAAAACCTCAAATCCTCGAAGGAATTTGACTATAAAAAACATTTCTATTTAATTAATAGTGCAAAGCAGATCCGGGTCAAAAAATGATATGAATTTATGCCGGGCCAAAATAAAAAATCAGAGCTGGCCATTATCATTACTTAACTTATAATAATATTTAGCTTAATATTACAGAGACTAGGTAATTTTTGAATTTATAAATCCGGGCCAAAATAAAAAATCTGGGCTGGCCATAATATTTTGCATAATATCAGAGAGAATAGATATCCAATTCGTTTATTTTATAAATATTGCTTTGTTAATTTTCACTAAACCTGGGTTCGGGATAAGTTCATAACATTATACATTATATTTATTACTATTAATTAATAAATTAAGTTTTTGTTAGGTTTAATATTAATCACAAGTACTATTTTATTTTGAAAATTTTTATTTGGAAGAATTTTATAGGAATTTTTGACGATTTTCTCAAAATATTTTAGGGATTTTTTTCCGGGGATATTTTTTCTAATATTGTTAATTTTATAAAAATAATTGTATATTTTATAGGATTTAAAAAATGGGGAATTTTTTTCCGAGGAATTATTTTCTTTGGGAATTTTTTTCCGGGGAATTATTTTCCAAGGGAATTTTTTTCCGGAGAATTATTTACCTGGGAATTTTTTTCCAGGGAATTATTTTCCTGGGGATTTTTTTTCCGGGGAATTTTTTTTCCGGGGAATTATTTCCTAGATTCGGGAGCATGATACAAATATTAGCAAATTTCCAAAAATGGGAATGTTTCCATAATGCTCCATGGTGGGTTATGCCTATGAAATACGCTTTCAAAATTGAGTTTTGATACTAAGTTTAATCATAAATAATCAGAGTTGCTAAAAGATACTTTTAAATGGATCTAGATAGATACATTGTCGCAAAAACGTATATAGATACAGATATAATTTTTACTATACTTTATGTAAGGTGTGCATGATTAATTTATTTCATTTGCTAACATTAAAATTTTGAAGTGGGCAAAAAAATTTATTGAGGTTATATCAAATCTGTATACAAATGTAAAATTAAAATAATGATTGATAGATTTTAATAATTCATATACAAAAATATATAAATAAATGATTATAAATAATTGTTAAATTTTAATACAAAATTTTTATAAATAATGCACTCCCATTTATCTGTAAAAAAACATTTTTAATCATACTAAACTCTTTCTACAGTGGCACTTGATGTCAGAGTGGTTATTATGTTGAATGAATAAGAACCTTATATTGGTAAATGATTAAATATTTTAAAATATTGCTACTCGTTTTAAAAAAGAATATTCAAAATTTGATGAATGTCAAAACTTATATCAATATTTATATTAGAGACCTGCAGTAAAATTGCATGTCCCAGTCCAGGTTTTATATTTTCAGGTCTAGCCAAGCCTGAATCTTTTTTGTTTAAAAAAATTTTGGTCAGACCTGGCTTGGATTTTTAAAAAAAAATGAAACTCAGAATAGTAAATTTTTTTTATAGCCTTGGATTAAAAAAATATACACATTGAGTATTTTAGATAGTTTTTCAGCGAATATGAAATCCATATATAATATCTTCTAATTATCTTATCACTTTATTTGTCATAAAGGAGTGAGTTTAAATCATCACACTTTCAATTCGACTGATTGATGAATTCCCTCATTTCCATCATATAAATTATTTTGTGCTCTCTCCCTGGCATCATATATAATTGCCTGAATTTGGGAGAGGGAAAAAGAGATAAAATGATATTTATACAAAATAAATTTTTTCCTTAAAAAGTGCATAATATTTTTAATATTGAGAGTATTAAATTTACATTCCCTTTATGTTGTTGTTTTATAAATGATTGAATATCACCTAAAATAATTAATTTGAATAATATTTTACTATAAATATTTTATAAGGATAAAAAAAGGAAAATAGGAAATATGATAAGTGAATCAATGTGATATAATGTTTGTTCTAAGATATACAATTTTTAAATATATTTTATTTATTATTCAGCCCGGCCTGGGTTTTTTAAAAAAAAATTAGGACCAGGACCTATATATTTAAAAATATATATGGTTCAGCCTAAATACCTGGGGTAAGCCTGAAGGTCTCTGATTTATATCATCTAAGGATACACCCAAAAATCTAATATTAAATTATTTGATTTCTTTCCAAGGATTTCTTATATAAAAATTATAATATAAAATTTACCATGTTGTCATCATCCATAGCATAAAATAAATGTTATCTTATTTGTCTTTGTGATGAAATATATTTATTATTGAATGAATTTAATTCAAATATTATTATTTATATAAAAATACATAAAATAAAATTATATCAAATTGTATCTAAAGATAAATCTAAATAGTATGCATATATAAATACTTTTTAAAGACATATCTAGATCAGGATTGATCAGCGGGAGACTCCCACAATTTTTTAGTTTACACGCAGACAATTCTCTCCCACAAAACTACTGCAATTGGAAATCTCCCGCAAAAATCAACCGCAATTTTTTAATTTCTCCCACAATTTTTTTTAAAAGTATTTTAACGTTTTTTATAAATAATAATTTTGAGAGTCATTAATTGATTATTTTTATATTTTTAAAATAAATTTTAAATATTTATTTGAAAAACATGTCTAGTTTGTAAATTTCTTTCCTATTTTATTTTTATCTAATAATAAATCAACATCATTTCATTCATATAAGTCAGTACAGGGGAGTATATCAACATCGATTGCAATACAAAGATATTCTCAAAATAATACAGATGCAACTACATTTGAGGAAATCGTATACATCTATGATGTAGTTCCACATTCACAGAGCTATATCATCACAATGTGGGTCGAATCTTTTTTTCATGATATTTAACGACTCCAATATAAGTGCAAACCTTACTTGTGGTAGAACAAAAATGAGCAAGGCTATCACAAATGTTTTAGGATCTAAATCCAAGAGGTCAATGGTAGGCGATTTAAAAAATGGGCACACCCATATGCAATTCTAACAGATTCATCTAATAAGGGAAATATTATAACATTTCCCTTGATTAGCTATTTCAATAAGAATAAAGTCTCAATAAAACTGTTAAATTTTTTTTCCTCGGATAGTGAAAAATCCAACGATGTAGCTAGCCACATAATGGTAAATATAGCTGATTCAATGTTATCAATGATTTGCATGTCAGCTTTCTGCACTGATAATGCCTCTGTAAATTTTAGCAAAAACCAAAGTTACCGAATTGAGGCAGCACAATAATGAATTAATACCAATTGACTGTATATGCCATATACTGCATAATTCTTGCAAGAAGGCAATGAATGAACTATCTGTGGATGTCGAAATAATTATGATGAAATGTTTTAACGAATTTAGTTCATCAACTAAAAGAGTTAATGAATTAAAAGTGTTGGTGAAGTGGTCTAACTTGGAATGGTGAGAGGTGTTGCGATATATATACTTAAAGTTAGATGGTCTAAAAGCAGAGGAGAAATGGGTAAAAAAATTTCGTAATAACGATAAATCCCCTTGCTTGGAAAAAATATGCTAGTATGTCTTCACCTTACTTCATTCTAATGCCTCATCCGAACACATTTTTAGCCTGATGAGGACTGCATTGAAAAAGGAGAGAAATCGGATTGCTTTAACAACATTAGAGGCCGAGCTAATGATTAAACAAATATATATGTCATGCCAGGAATTTTATAAATATCTCAATAACGACGGTAAATATTTATTTCTATTATTTAAATATCAAATAAAATTAATTATGTTTTAGCAATGGGGCCATAAAATTTATTGTCAATTTTTAACTGTAAAGATGAACACATCTGCAGCATAATTTTGTGAATCTTTGTTAAGATTTTTCTGATTGCAACTACACATTAACAGCATGTAGTAGATTTCCTATATGTGAAATCATTTCTAAATATATCTCCGCCATTCATTATTGAAAAATATTTTCAAAATGTTAGGACAGCTTTTACAATTTTTATTTAAGAAATATTTATTTAAAGGTTTATATAATTTTAAAATTCTATCAATGGTGGAACATATTGCAACCAACATTGTGCTGACTCAATTCTGTAAATACACTCTGGTTTTTTCCAAATTCACTGAGGCATTATCATATCTGAAAGCTGACATGCAATTTATTGATAATCCGAATCTGCTATATTTACCATTATATGGTTAGCTAGGTCTTTGGATTTTTCACTATTTGAGGGGAAAAAATTTAATAGTTTTCTTGAAACATCTTTAATTTTGTTAAAATAGTGGAGGATAATATTTCCCTTATTAGATGCATCTGTTAGAATTGCTATGTATGCCCATCTTTCAAATCATCAATTGACCTCCTGGATTTAGGCCCTAAAACATTGATGATAGCCTTGCTCATTTTTGTTCTACAAGTATAGTTTACATTTATATTAGAGTCGTTAAATATTATGGGAAAAAGATTCTACCAACATTGTGATGATAAGTATCTCTGTGAATGTTGTATTACAAGATAAGTGATTACAATTGGGCAACTGTAGTTGCATCTATTTTATTTCTTATTTTTGGAGTACCTTATTATGTAATTAAGTGATACGTGATAATTAAGCGCCTGTCCCTATAATGTTATACACACAAATGGTAGTCCAATTGCGGTCTTTTTGCGGGACATTTGCATAAAATATATTTTTAATTGTAAAATTAAAATCGTTTTTTTTATAAAATTTTATCTTGTTTACATTCTTTAATATTTAAAAAAGATTATTTTTTTTTATAAATTAATATATTTTAATAAATCAAGATGTTATTTTATTTTGAAAAATAGTTACCGAACTTGTATTTATATAAACTAATTATAAAAAATAATAGGCGGATAATTAAGTCAATTCAAAATCCCAACCGAAGGCCTAGCAATTTCTATATTTCTACCACAATTTTTAAATTTCTCCCGCATAATGAAATTTTGACCTGGTAACCCTGATCTAGATACAAATACCACATTTTTGCATCTAGATACTTGAACAACTCTGTAAATAATGTATTTTAAATGCTATGTATCAAATTATAACAATTCTATTAATGAAATTGATTCTAAGATATATTAAATCCCATATAAGTTTTTGATTTATTTATAATTTTAAATATTACTGATACGTGATATATAGCACTTTTGCCCTCTAACGTTGAAGATTCAACAGAGCTACGCTAGGTTTTCCTCATTTCCATCTAATTGGAACAATTTAATTTGGGTATAAAAATAAAAATATGAGGAGCCCTCCACACGTTTGTGGGCAAGCCACACGTACTTGTAGGCACAACATTTCGAAAAATGTTGCTTAAACCTCTATAGGCTTTAATTTAGAAGGAGTGGGACAAAGAAAAAACCTATACCCGAGAACTACAGTATAATTTAATTACTTAAAAGGTGGGTGATGGCTGATTTTAAGCTTAATTTCTTTAATGTAAGTTATATCTGTAAATAAATATGATTAAAATAAAATAATATTTACCTGAACCAAACCCATATGTGCTTAATAAAAATTCCAATTTGTAATTTTTAAATTTATTATAAAAAATGGTTAATTTAATAATAATAACAAATTAATGTATGAATGTATATAAAAAACAATTTAAATATTGCTTTAAATAAAAACCAAAGACCTTCATGGGCCTAATATAATAACTTCTAGTGAGTGTAGGTTTTTGAAATTTTAATGGGCTAGGACCTAAATTTTTCATTTAAAATTAAAACAGTTGCTAAAAAAATATAATAATTTTTGTTTTCTAATAAATAAATTTCAGTATTGCAAACAAAATTATTTACTAAATACACTGAGAAATTGTTTATATATAAATTAAATTTTTGAAACTTATTATGGTTAGGAATTTTTTAAATAGTAAATATGGGCCTAGTCTATAAAAATTTTGTGTAAGCCTGGGCTGGGTCTGATCAAAAAATCTAGTCCCATGAAGGTCTATAATGAAAACATATTTTAAACTGAAATTACTTTAAAATTTAAGCATTTTGTTTAAACAATTTGCAAAATCCTACCTCAATTTACAAAGCTTCATAAATTATTTTATAATCTTTTAAATAATGCTGAATTTAGAAGCATAATGTGGTTAACTAAAACATATTTTTAAAAAAAATTAATAATGTTAAATTAACATCAAAATAGAGCAATTGCCTAAAGTAAAATGTCCAAATCCCTAAATAAATCATTATAAGATTAAATTTTGTGATCAATCACTTTCACGTAAAATTATATTAAACTAAATATATATTAAAAAGGTTTAAATTTACCTAAAAATATATTATGTTTCATAAGTTCACCAGTAATTTTAGCATATTGTTTAAAAATATTCCAATTAGAATAAAACGTGCATATCACAATTAAAAAAATCACGAGAAGGAATATTTTAAATTTTTTGAAAAACATGATAAAATAATAAACCGTTTTCCAAATTGAAGATTGCCATTCTGTTAGGGTTTATGTGGCCTGTCTAAGCTGACATGACCATGAATCACGTGATTGTCATAATCTTATATTACCCATCTTATGTTAAAATTTTAAAGCAGATGATTTTCAATTTCCAATTTAATCTTCAAAATCGTTATCCTCCATATTTTGTATTCAATTACTTTTTTATTTGTCATAATACATATATAATATAAAATTTCAAACCTAACATTTTTATTTACATGATAATAAAAATAGAATGTTATAATTTTAAAATAATAATATACATATAAATGCTATATATTTTATTTCCCCAAAATTAATTTAAATCATTCATCAATAAATCTTTTGAAAATTCTAATCTTTTATTACTATTAAAATCAATAGTTTCGAATTTTATCAAATTGCGCTAACACCACTTGTTCCACGACTGATCAGCATGTTTCATAAAGTTCTCTACACCTTATCAACAATATATAAATAATTAGAACTTTTGTCAATCATTCCTTACTGCCAGGGGCGTCACTCTCCGTTAAATCTTAGGGCTCAAAGAACATTCAAAGATTATTTTTAATTATTTTCACAATACTCTCTTTTTTTATCAAGCATTATCTAAAATTACCTTTTTTTTAGCGAATATTATTCAAAATTACCTCCTTTTTACTTTTAAGCTAACATTGTCCCAAACGATGGCTACGTACTAATCCAGACTCGGCCAGTGGGAAGTGTAGCCTGGGAATCACAAATAAATCAAGAGATTTCAGAGTTCAAACAAAACAAATATATAAAATAGTATATTAAAAAAATATTATTATGAATAGCCATAATATAAATGGATATATTTTCAGTAGATAACCTTATTGAGTAAAACGATGAGAAATAAAAATTATACAAATATTTACTAACATTATGCAAAATAAAAAGTATATGCCAATAAATATGAATATTGTTTGGAAGACCATTTTGGCACGCTTTTTATAAGGTAGGAGCCTTAAGAATAAATATAGAATAATATTTAAATAATAAATATAGCATACCATGTATCCTGGGCTAACCTATAAAAATAAAGAAATCAAATTTTAAATAAATTATAAATTTAAAATTATAGATAAGTTAATGTCAGACGATATTATAACTATATAGTCACTAACCTTATTTACGATAGAGTTGGCCTAAAAAATTAAAGATAAAACATTAAATAAAATAAACATGCAGAGTTAATATCAAGTACATTGCCTTATTAGGTAATTCTTTTCGTTGAGATGTGAATATCTTGTTTAAATATTTTTTAACTCGTGGAAATAAATGCATTAGATAGCAAATGATCTAGGGAATATATCCTAAAATACAAGGAATATTTGTTATTTTTTATACACATATTTGCTTCCAACAAAATGTTTTTTTGTTATATTTGGATTTTAAAAATAAAGAAATGAAAAGAATGAGTAAAGGAAAAGAAAAGAAAAAGTAAGTGTCCTAGTATGTTAGGTATTAAAAGCGTGTATTCCCATTTAATTTTGTTAAACGTCAATCAGATGGATTGTATACATCTGATTGGGGAATAATTATTATTATTATATGTAAAGAAGAAAAAAATAATTATAATATATATTTTTCGAGATATATTTTTAATTCATTTTTAAAGTTTTGAAATTTAAAAGGAAAAAATTATTTTATAAATTAATAAGCTAGTATATTTTTTTTGTTAAGATATTATGATTCTTTTTGTGTCAATTTTTTGATGATTTTTATAAATTAATAAAGTGAATTAAATATATTCTTTCTACGATACTTTTAACTATACTTTCAAAGTAAAAAAAGGAAATTGAAAAGAAGGAAGTGGAATAGAAAAAGAAAGAGAAGAAGTAAAAAATGGTAAGAAAAAAGGTAATGGAGAGAATAGGGGAAAGAAAAAAGGAAAGAAAGAGGAAGGGGTGGGAAAAGAAGAAGGGAACGAAAGGAGATAGGGCAAAGAAAAAAGAAAGGGGAAGGAAAAGATAAATAGAAAGGAATAATAAAATGGAAAGAAAAAGCTGGAAAGGTGAAGACAAAGAAAAGGGAACTGTAGAAGATAAAGTAAAAAAAGGGAAATAAGAAGGGAGAGAAAAGGGAAAGGAAAAGACGAAATGGAAGAAAGGGAGAAATGGAAAGAAAGGGAGAAATGGAAAGAAAGGGAGAAAGCGAAAGAAGAGAAGAAAGACGGATAAAGGGTTATGGCAGATAAAGAAAAGAAAAAGGGAAAGGGAAAGGGAGAGATAAGGAAAAGGCGAAAAGAATAAGAAAAAATAAAAGCAAAAAAAAACGATTAGGGAAAAAAAAGGAATAGGGGGAAATGGGAAAGGAAGGTTAACGAAAAAGGTAAAAGATAATACGAATGGAATAGGGAAAAAGGGAAAAAATTTACATATTTCCTTATAATATATCCCATAAAATTTTAACATAACTTTCCCTCTAAATACTAAAATAATATATAATGATGAAAAAGCTGTGATAGTGGAGGAATTATTAAATGTTTGAAATATCCTGTAATATTATTTCTATTGTCATAATACTAAAAAAATTGTGTATTTATAGATTTTAAAAATATTAACTTCAATCTTTCATAGTTTTTCTTTATATTTGTTGTAAAAAAATCTTTATTAATTCAATATAGTTTTTGTTTATATTCGTTGTAAAACTTATCAAGATTCAAGCTTAGATTAATTTTGAACTTTGTATATACAATATATAAATCTAAAAGAGATTTTATAAATAATATAAAAATTATAAATACTTTTTTGGATTCATATGAGAGAAAAAAAATCTAAAGAGTCAGTTAGAATATGAAGAAAATGTGTGCTAGGGGCAAAATTATTGAGTGTTTAAAATAACTTGTAGCAGAGTTGTACATTTGCTCAAAATAAAAAGATCTTGATCTTTGAAGATCGTAAAATTTGAAGATCTTTTATTTTTTAAAAATTGTGTAAGGATCTTCAAAGATCTTCTTGATATTTATTTTTTTACCCCTTTATTAAAAGCCCAGATGTTTTTCAATTTTATTAATATAATATTTCTTTTATGTTTTATACCTCTCCTCCTGCCTTGATGAAAATTGAAAAACATCTGGGCTTTTAATAAAGGGGTAAAAAATAAATATCATGAAGATCGTTACACAAAATTTTTAAAAAATAAAAGATCTTCAAATTTTACGATCTTCAAAGATCTTGCGCAAATTTTTGAGCTAGATCTCGCTCAAAAATCTTCAAAGAAGATCTTTTGTACCACTCTGACTTGTAGTATTATTTCTCTTGTCTAAATATTAAAAAATTTGTATATAATATGATATATATTTATAGATTTTTTAAAAATATTAACGTAGATCTTTCAGTTTTTCGTTATATTTGTTGTAAAATAATCTTTCATAATTCAACAAATTTATTATGTATATCAATTTGAAAGAAGTTAAAAATAATAAATATTTTTTTAGCTCCATATGATTGTTAAAAAAATGTCCTGATGAGTAAGGATATAACGTAATGAGGACATGACTTATAGAGGACATGATGAGGCCATCTCAAAATTATAATATAGATTACCTTTTTTTAGTGATATAAATAAAAAATAAAAATTTCGAAGGGGTTATTCAAATTTTCAAGGGGCTCGAGCCGCTGCGTACCTCCCACCTTTAGTGATGATACTGCTTTCTGCCAGCTTAACGTAGTTCCGTTCTACCCAAACCGGTTGCGAATCTTCAAAATCTCGTATCTATCGTGATTCATTTTTTGGAGATTTTGCAACTTTTCTATTTCATTACTGGCATCCAGTCTTACCTAATTAAAACTTGTTTTTCTCTACCCGCCTAACATCATTTTTGCAGGACTTCGACTAGTTATACTATGTTCACTCATGCGATATTTATCCAAAATCTTAAAGTATTATTCAGAATATCTTCCACTATCTCGCGTAGCTCTATTCTTTCCTTGAGCGTGCGAATCGTTCTTTCAACTTGGCCATTCCTAGGATGATAAGGTGTTGACTTAATATAAATAAATATTTTTGTTTGAAAAAAAGACTTAATTATTATTTATATGAATTGAGGACCATTATTGAAAACAATTAGCCTATGCATCCCAAATCTTGCAGACCATCTCTTCAACTTTCTAATAATTTGATTGGTAGTCGCAATCCTCCGAGATACCTTTACCAATTTTTGAATAAGAATCGACTAAAACGAACCATGATAAGAATCCAGTGGTCTTGCCAAATCTATATGCAATCACTGTTCCTGACAAACAAAGATAATTTAACAATTTATTCGTTTCTTATATTTTCATTTGAAATCAAATTTATAAAAACATCATTTAAAATTATTTTTAAAAAAGAACCCCGTCCGAGCTTTAAAATTTAAAAACTCAAAATAGTCATGCTTAAAATGTAAATTTTATAAATATCCAGGAGGGTTTTTCTCTTTCTATCTTTCTGTTGTATATATTTTGATATAATATGTTTATTTAGTTGTATATATTTTGTTATGATGTTTATTTAAATAAACGCAAAAAGAGTTAATATAAAGTGTTTATTTTTACTGTTCCGCTGTTATATACGAGAGATATAATTATTTTTCTTGTTATATAAGAAACTGTAAATATATTTTATATATAATTATTTTTTGTATTACGAAAATTAAAATCTTATCTTCTAATCCCTACAAACTATTCTAATTCTGATCTAAAACCTTACACTTTTTTTCTTTTTTCTTTTTTCTTTCTTTCGTCAAGCTTAAAAAATGGATTTAAAAAAATGTAGGAAGGGAACATTATCAGTCGATAACTCTAACTTTTTGAATTCATTTAACTTACGAGAAGAAAATACTCTAGATTTACTTCACTAGAAAATATAAATTGAAAAATAAATAAAATCTACTTTATGCTTTAGGTTATAAAATCTACAATGATAAAAAGATGCTAATGCTAAAAATTAAATAAGCAAAGGGTAAATATTATCTGAATAAAATAAATGCCAAAATTCGACTGAAATCCTGTTATATCCCCAATTAAACAAGATTTATGGGAATAAGATATTTGGTGGGTATCTTGGCCTTTATGGCTTTGTTACCCATCGCTTTAATATTATGATAATAATACAATTGAACAATTTTAAGTGTAAGTATAATATTTAAAAAAGGTAATAAGGGCGGAAAGATATAAACAAACGACAATGTTAATTATTATATATGGCGTGATATATATATAGATAGATTGGTTATGTGGTGATGATGATAGGTGTTACGTGGGGATGATTCGTTCTAAATATAGGTTCTTGTGTAATATTTTTTGAAATTGTTCATGTAAATCTTGTTGTTTTAAATTAGAGCTCGTGAGCAGAATAGATAGCTCGGTAAATTTTCAGTTGTCGTGGAGGGATTGGAGAGAGAGTCTCGAAATAAAAATGGGATGCCAATTATTTTAGTACCAAAAAGGTTTTGGATCTGGATAACGTTGTGAATGGGTTCGTCGAAGATGTTAGCATTATCGAGACTAAAGAGCAGTTGGGCAGTTCTATGACCTCTCCATGTGCGCCCTGCATCTTCAGTCGGTTTATTATCAGGACCCACTTTATATTTTGCAAGACAACTGTAAAGTGGGAGAGCCCCAGCTTGATGAGAATCTAGATTAACATTATTCCGAATGAAGGGAACATGGACCTTTTTCTTCTCAACATCTAGTATGTTAATGAAGAGCATGTGAAATTCATGGGAAGTATACCCTCTCTATTGTTTGCTAAGAATGTCCATACTCCTACTGCTAGTAGCTCTTTCGCATTGATGTGGGCGATAGTTTGTAGGAGGATATTAAATAACAGCCTCCTGGTACGATATCGACATATATTCAAAGGAGAGGCTGTTAGGGCTATCAGAAGCATCCGTGCACACTATGTGATTAGTGTGGGCATACGGAGATTGGGTGTTGCAGTGCGTTGATTATAACCTCTTTTGAAAGGCTAAGAAGGTGCCAACCACCAATGTAAGAATCGCATAGTTTACAATAATATATTAAGGTGAGAATAAGCGTGACACACCAGTATTAGTGTAGGCGATGTGGTTGACCACCCATAAAACTTATAGGATCCATATTCTAATTGTTGATAAGAGTGTCTTCTGAAGGTATCGAGGCAACTGGCGAGGCAAGATCGGGTGCATGCATCTGCCGAGATGGTCTTGGCTTTGTGGTCAATAAGGATCCCCAGATAGGTGATAAACGGTATCGGATGAAGATACACATTTCACTTCAGCGCTTGTCAGTCCCCATCCTTCAGTATGCATCTAAGTCGGGTTTACCATTTTACTTCGATCTCATTATCGCCATAGATGAGGATGTCATATAGGTAGTCGTAGTACAAAGCCTTTCTGGCCCTTTCACACAGGCATCGGAAATAAGGCTCTGGAAGCAATAAGGACTAAAGATAGCATCCACAAGAAGGACCTTGGAACGATAGGGCCGTCCTTTGAATCATATTCCGAAAAACTTCCTAACTTGGGGAGCTAATGGAATGCTAAAGAGGGCCGACCTGACATCGATTTTGCAGGCAAACTTGCCTTTTCTAGTTTAGCTGCTGACATGAGTGATATTGACTTCAAATTGAAGGGATAGTGATGGAAGGTCATATTATATATCCGATAAATTACTAATTACTTTCGGGAACCCGTCCGATTTACTGATACGTAGAATGGGGAACAGATCTGATCCATGCTATCGGGTTCGATTACATCCGATTGGAGGAGCTGAGTGAATATTTATTAATACTTCTCGGTTAACCAGATATCTCTGGTGTCCAGAAAGTACCTCCTTTTATTAATATTGATACGATCTGTATCGAGCCTTGATTTTAGTCAAAATAATTTTATGCAAGCCTCTTAAAAAATGCAAAATATAGATTCCTCCTAAATTCTTTTATTTTTATCCCTTTAATCATGAGTGTTTTTAGGAACATCGGTCCCTAATCCCTAAAATTTTATTTCAATTGGGCAAGAAAATTTTAACAAGGACAGGGGAAAAAACGAGTACCTTTTCCAAACAAAAAACTCAAAATGAAATTCTAAGAAGGAATTCTCTTCTTTTTTTATTTATCTTCTAGAAAATATACTTCCGTATATTTATAAATAGTTTCTGTAACCTAAAATTCAGCCTTGTTGAGTAATCTAAAAGTGGAATGGATGGAAAATAATAATCGAAAATAACACAGTCGTGTAGAGGAGAGTGTCACATAAGTTTAACACTACTAATATCTAATTTTTCGGGCATCGGATATAAGAAGGATTTTAACATCTACCATTTTTCCCTCATTCATGATAAAATAAATGGAATCCTCTTCCTGGTTTCCATTACAAATAATTGTTTCCAGTAAGATTATATTTATTTCTAATAAATAGCATTGCCAAATGATTGGAAAACCTTTTGTTGTAATTGTGGTAATATGCAAATTTACTAGATTAAGAAAAACGCCAGACAGGCAAATTACTTTTAAACAAAATTACGACGCCAGACAGGCAATTACTTTTAAACAAAATCTACGAAGCCGAAAGATATTCAAATCTACTCAAGAAATAAGAATTAGATCTCGGTACAAATTGAGACTATGCAAATGTTGATTAAAGAAAAAGGATATATAATGGAGAAATTATGATGCGAAAAAGAAAGATTAAATTATTATTTTTAACTTAAATTTACTTTTTAATTTTCTTTTTTCTTTTATTTTGATTATGTTTTTCACTTTGTATTTAATTATATTTATTATTATTTAATAAAGGATTCAACTATAATTTTAGTATATATTTTATTTTATATTTAGGTTTTGATTTCCAATGTCAAATCTCGCTTTCTTGACACCTTTTATTTGATAGACAGGGTAAATATTAGTACAACTTCCTCATATTATAGAAACAGGTTAAAATTTTTGGATATATTTAGTTTATGAGAATAATATAATCTTCTTAATAAATTTACTTTTCAAGAAAACATTAAATAAAATTGAGAATTGAAGAAATAAATAAAATCTAGTTAAAATAAATAAATCGACATAATATATGGTATGAGGTTAGAATTAATCATTATAATAAAAATATAACAAATGCTAAGAATAAAATAAATAAGGGTTAATATTACCACTATAAAATAAATGTTATTTTATTAAGAAGTGCATATTAAACTATCAAAGTATGTTTTATTATCGTATTCTTCTACATATATTTAAGATAAAATAAATAAGATTAAAAATATTTCTGCTATATATGGATATCCTTATCCTGTATAAAAGAAATTATTACTGAACTTTTATTTAAGGATCTTAAACCTGAATAGAAAGTAAGCCTTTATAAAATTCAATTCCTTAACTTGAACAAAACCTTAACCTTTTATAATTTTTTCCTCATGGAACCAGAACCGAACCTATATTTCAAAATGTTTACACTGCCAATAATTGAATCTGTATTACAAAAAATCAATTAATAAAATTTACATATTAAACAAAAATAGAAAAAATTTCTCTAATTTATCGGAAATGCTTCCCGGAACGTTCCAAAACATGGTAAGGAGCGGGAAGGGGCCTATTATTTTGACCGGAATGAACAGGAATGGAAAATGACTTTCTTTCGGGTTTCGAAAATAAAAGTTTTCTCTTTTGATATATTAATTAAAAGTAATAAATATTTGAAATATACATTTTTTTCCATTTATTAAATTCATGATCTATGTAATATGATGAAACAAATCAAATTTAATGAAATTTAATTAAATTAATTACATATAAAAATGAACAATTTGTAAATTGTATTTATGTCTCATAAGAAAAAAGAATAAAATTTATTTTTACACGTTATATATTTATATATATTTATGTGACGCACATTACTTCATTTTTTTAAAAATATAAATAGGAAAAATCTAATATCTCCTTATGGAGCTTATTGCGTCTAGACGTAACATGACAGGTGATATTGAATTAGTAGATTTTCTCAATTTCCATACAAAAATTTTGAATCCCTTTAAATATTTGTGCATAAGCCTATGCGCATAAATGGCTGTAAAAATTGGTCGAATAATACAACGTTTCTGGCATTTTCTCCCAAATTTCTATCTTCTCAGGATTTATTGGCAACGTGTCTTTGAAGATTAAGATCGAATAAATGCAAAGGGTGGGGACAATACTCGCGAATTTGAAACCCAGTAAGCAGACAAGCAATGCTTGATTGCGCTTGCCTTTTTTCAACAGAGCACATCGAGATAGGGTGGTACGACTCCTTTGATACACGAATCTCCTTATCGCGATATTGTAGATAATATTGATGATAACCTACCATTATATATTTTTTTAAAATTATATAGCAATTTCGATAAAAATGTAGAAAGAACACTAATATAATAATAAATAATGAAGGAATTTAGTTGCGCGATTTGTTATATAAATTACTTTAAAAAAATAATTAGATTATTATTATACTTGAAAAATTTTAATATGCACCAAAATGTTTTTAATATTTTCCATCTAGACGACCTGGGTTTTCTTTTTCCTACTGTTTTTTTTCTATCAAGGCAATTTCAGAACAATTATAGATGTTCATCAAAAATATTTTATTTATATAAATTATTAATACAGTTAGTACCATTACCACAAAATGTAGCTTCACTACTTGTAGGTGGCCTTCTAAAAAATACAAACTATAGATACTATTTTTAAAATGTAGCACTGATATGTCCTATTTTATTTATTCAAATTATAAAAAGAATATCATTTTAAAATAAATTAAATTTTTTTAAACACCCGCCCATATTTTGAGCAGGCGTGATCTAGTTTTCTAAAATATTTGGGGGGGCGTGCGGATTAGGAAATTTTTTTTAAGTACCGGTAGGCGAGTAGATTTTTAATATTTTCAGGCATAAGAATCAAAACAGACTAAATTATTAAAAATAGTAGTTATATTTCATATTGCATATTTTATATGTTTTAAAATATATTAAAATAAATAGTCAAACCAGCCATTAAAATAATATTTAAACATCAGGTGGGTGACTATGATAACGTTTAGTTAAGTAACATACCAATATGATAAAGAAAATGGCTTGAAAGACTATATTCGTGCCAGCAACGTATTTATTGTGTGAATGATTGTATATGTGTACAAGCGGAAACAAATAGTCTTGTACATGTTTTAGACCCGTTATATTATTATGCTTAAAAGCGAATAAGTCGACGGAGATGCGGATATGGTTGGTATATACTGGAAACATTATACTAACGCTTATTATTATAAAGAGGGTGGCCACATATTTTATATTCCCTGCTACGCAATAAATTCTGTGCCACTGGAAATAACCTATCATAAAGTATCTCTCCACACCCAGCGCCATTATCAATAAGATATAGAACACCTTTAAAGTTTTGGCCAGGGATTCTAAAATGTACAATATCAACGTGAACCAAATGAAAATAAAAAAGGTATTTTCATATCTGATTAGTAACTCGCTCCCGATCTATGTAAATAAATCGCTAAAATTGATGCATAAAAGGGTGATGTTTATTAGCCGCAGTAAAACTAACAAGAAATAAGAATTCGTTCTTTTAATCTTAATCAGAAAGGTCAAGGAGAAGATATTGCCCAACATCCCGTGAAGAGCGATTAATGGTATCGCGAATTCAAAATAAAATGACTCCACCGCAGTCAATTTAAAGCGGCGTTCTGTCTGATTGAAGCGGAAGAATGATATGTTACTGACATTCATTTTTGATTTTTTTCCCCATATCTTTTTAAAAATAAAATGATGTTTTTATGTGAAATAAATAATTAAGTTATTATATGGAAGGAGGAAACAAAATATACGTAGAAAGGATTTTAATTAATCTAATAAAATATATTATTGTTGAAAATATTTATAAGGTATGATGCTCAATTAATAAATTTTTGTCTTAAAAACTGATTTTTTGTTAAATTATTTATTAACCTTTTCCCCCTTAATACTTCTTCACCTCCCCCCTTCTCCCAACGAAATTTATAAATATTTATTTTTCATAACGATCATATAATCACTATATAATGTCGTCGGGTTTTTTGCGAATCTTATTTTATTGGCAAATCATTTAAAAATATGAATTATTTGTAGCGCGGATTTATTTATAAATAAAAATTTATCACATTTGAAAAAATTTTCCAACCTACGGCCCGACATGCCCCCCCCCCCCCCAATCTGAGGTGTCCCAAAAATTATTTTTACCGTTCCCATTCGCCGCGCCTACTTGCCAAATTTAATTTGAACCGAGTCCCAAATATTTTTAACTTTAGGCCCGAGGGCGAGGCCGCGTTTCCGGCCAACATTTACTGCCTTTTGATATGTATACTTTGATGGAACCTAAAATTAAACAAGCGATATAATTTTTTTATTTCCTTCTCATATTTCGATTTTGAAATCTATTTTTATAAAAATATACTCTCACATTATTTAAAATTAAAATCTATATTTAAAAAAAATAAAATAAAATCTCAAACATTTATTTATGATTGTGTATATTATATCCTCCGTATTCCTTGATTCATATTTGTTGATGTTAAATTACCATATAATGTCGTTCCGGGAAACTTAGTTTATTGGCAAATCTTAAAAAATTATGAATTATCTGTACCACGGATTTATTTAGAAAATAATCTTTATACACCTCATTATATCGAATCATATAGGGTCACACATCAGACACTTTTTCCAGGCTAGATCTGAGCGGTGAGAAATTATCGACGGCCGGCTGTAGATTTAAAAATCTTATAGGCGGCCGGCGGCGGTATTTAACCGTCGTCAACTTAGGCAGCGTAATCGGCACATCTGCTTAAATTTTTTATAATTATTTTTTAAATAAATAATTTAATTTTTTTAAAAAAGCAATGTTAAATTTAAAAAAATATACATAGAGAATATCGGTATATTTTTACATCTTTTTTGAAAAGAAAACGAATTATAAATTTAAAATAAATTTTGTAATTTTATTGTTAAATAATTTTATTTAAATTTTCCAGGATAATCACTTTGAATTCAAAGTCAATCAAGGGGGGGGGGCATTTTTCACTAAGTGTGCTAGTTGTCGGAACTTGAAATGATTTTTGGTAACGTGGAAAGATTTGGAAATCATAGTATTGTGATGATTTAATAAATCAGGTTGACGATTAAATTAATGGGCAAAGCTTGATCGTGATGTTGAAGATTTTGTTAAATGCTGCAAAAGTTGCCAGGAAGGCTCACAGCCAAAGAACTGGCGTTATCCAACTGGAACATTCCCACACGACCTGGAAACGAATTCATAAGGCCTTGTATCTGCAAAGTATTGATTAATTTTACCAGACGCCTTCACCAAATGGGTTGAAGTTGCAAATTTTAACACATATTAATTCGGCAAGTGTAGTAAATAATCTGCGTAAATATTTAGCTAGATTTGGGTTACCTAGTTACATTGTTTCAGATAACGGTACTCTGTTTAATTGATCTGAATTCAGAACGTTTCTTTTTAAAAACATCATAAAACCTTTTAGACTGACTCCTTATAGTCTAAAATCGAATGGTTTGGCTGAGCGCTATATACGTATGCTAAAGACGCATTTCTATCCTGGAAGTAGATGCGAGAAAGTTATATTTAGCCAATGTTTTAATTACTCACCGAAATAGGCCAAATTGAACTATCTACGAGAGAAAGGACTGAAAACACATTATAGAAACAAAAATATTATAAAGATAGGAAAACGGAGCCCCATTAATTTGAAGAGAAGCAAAAGGTTTGGTTAGAAAGGACTGCGGAATGTCATGAAGAGACAACGGTTCAACTGAAAAATGCGAAATCGTATGATGTTTAGTCTGAAGGTATTGTAAAAAACAAGCATGCAAACCATCTAAGGGATGCACATGTACAAGCTAAGGAAATACCCATAACAATGACGGAAAATTTGGAGAATGTGGAACATAATGGAAATACTACTCTTAAAAATGGGTTTCGAAACCCCCACTACGTTATCACGACGAATTTAGTTTGTAGTGTCTGTAATGTATTAAATAAATTGTATTTAGTTTTAAGATAATATTTATACAATTATATAATAATTAATTGATTATTGAAAATGTAGTTTTGATGAATATATAAACATATTAATGTTAAAGTAAAATTATCTTTTGATCTTTACATTTTGATAAAATAAAATAATATTTTATTCTTATATAACATTTTATATCTTAAACACTCCACAGGAAGCTCCAATATCTTATGTTTTATAGGATCGAATTTATTTCAAAACATTGTAAAACATAAATCATTATCTACAAAAAATTTGGTTTCCTTGGTATAAAGAATTGGTTTAGAAATCATAAAATTGGGGAAATTTAGGATAATATTATAATGATTGGATTAAGATAAGTCATTAATATAGGCTATTTTAGAGATGGGTCATCAGCTATCTAATCATATAATTAGGAAGTATTATCAAATTTATATTTTATCATGTTATTTTAATTTCATTTATAGAATTGCAATCTAAAATATTATAGTTAATAGAAACTAACTCAGCTCTAGTCACCTGGAACACCTTGGACAAGTTTAATCATGAGGTAGCAGATAAATCTTTTAAAATTTAAAAGAATGTTTTTGCTTCAAATCAAAACAAAAATCTTTTAAGAAATACTAAATAATTGTCTTTGTTCAATATCTCTTGAAATTGGGTGTTTACGTTTTGCCCTAATTTTTTAATAAAAAAAACGTCCCTTGTTTTAATTGGAGGTTGCCTTTTAATATCGTCGATTCAAAATTTTAAATAAGTTCTATAAAAGGATTTGTCTTTGAAAATTATAATCGTCTGCCTTCTTATTTCTTTAATTCACTTTAAATGAATTCATGGTACTTATGCATTTGCATAAAAATATATTATTGACCAAATATCAGACAAATAGCTTTAATTTGCCTTTTTTTTAAATATCCTCTATGCTTATTATTATTGGCTCAGTTTCATACATTTCATTAATTTTTTATCCAAAGTCATATAGGAACTTTCATTATTTCTATTTTTCCTTAAACTTTCCTTATTTTATTTTATTTGATTAAATTTTTTATAAAGAGACTTTCTCAGCTTTTCAATTCAATATTATATTAATAATGTTAATATTAATTCTTTTAATAAATATTAAAGAAATTAGGGTTATGATTGTGAAATTTTTATTAAACATTTTATAAAGAATTATAGACAAAATATAGATACTAAGTATAATACAGATGATGAAAATAAAATTGTATATTTATTATTTTAGCAGTGATATACACTTTGCTAGTGTTGATTATTGAAATATTATTATGAGGTCGAAATTAAAGAAAGGAAAGTAGGGGAGAGAAAACGTAATATGTTAAAACTGTAATGAAGTTAGACACTTTGCTAATGCCTAGGAAGGAAGAAGTAAGAAAAACAAGTGGCAGAATATGTTTATAATGGCATTGCAAAAATATATTATAAAAAATAAAATTTTCATAATAGGAATCTTTCTGCAAATAAATTCACTATTTTTATAAAAAAAAACAGGGATATTAAGAATTGAAATACTAATAATAATAAGGATGAATGGATAAATTAAATGAAGATCTATGCTTTAGAAAATTGGAGAAGATTATAACATTGATAGGAGAGAATTAAGGAATGGATAAGATATATATAATTCCAATAAAATGTTGAAAATAAGAGACAAGTAATTCTATAAGGTGAAAAAATATTAAATTGGAAAATTTGTTAAAATTGGAGGTTATATTTTGATTATTAATATCTGAAGCTGAACATTATAAAGGGAGAATTAGAAAAGAAATTATTTATGAAGTTGAGGTAAAAATAAAAATTAATATAAAATTTTTAAAATTAAAAAAATATTATAAAATATGGAAAACGGGAAAGACAAAAAGAATTTGGAAGTTAATAACTAAAATTTTGGGAGTTAACAAAAAGATGTAAAATAAATAAAAAATTATTTTTTATAAACAGTTGTTCAAATAGAATAAGCATGTATCAAAGCTTTATAAGCTTACATTACTATAATTGCTCCGTCAGAACAATTTAGGCGTTCGTCAAGGTATGTGAGCCTACATTTTTGGATAAAGGAACAGGGATTAAAATTAGATAAATATTTGATTATAATTGTTCTACTGGAATAATATTTGTAGGCATGCATCTGAGCACATATAAGTCTAAATTTTTATAATTGTTCTGTTAGAACAATTGAATAAGTGTATTTCATAGTGCACAAATAAGTCTCCATATAAAGGATATCAAATTTGAACATTGAAATACCATTATAATGGAAATATTAAAAATTTTATTAACTATTTTTTCGGAAATGCGTTCCGGAATGTTCCGAAACATGGTAAGGAGCGGGAAAAGAACCTATTTTGGCCTAAATGAACAGGAACGCAAAAATTCTTCCGGGTATTGAAAATATAAGTGTGTTCGCTTTTGATATATAATGAAAAATAATAAATATTTCCCCATTTTTTTCATTTATTAAATTCATAAAATATGATAAAACAAATCAAATTGAATGAAATTCAAATATAATTGATTACATATAAAAATGATAAATTGTCAAATTGTAGTTTTATATTTATGTATTTTTTAAAAAAAAGGAAAAACCTAGTATATCCTTGTGGAGCAGCTTATTGTGTCTAGATGCAACATGACTGGGGATATTGAATTAGGAGATTTTCTAAATTTCCGTACAAAAGTATTGAATCCCTTTAAATATTTGTGCATAAGCCGATGAGCATAAATGCCGTAAATGTAAAAATTGGTCGAATAATACTACATTTCCGGCATTTTCTTCCAAAATTCTATCGTCTCAGGACTTATTGGCAGCGTATCTTTGAAGATTATGATTAAATAAATGCAATGGATGGAAAAAATACTCGCGAATTTGAAACCCAGTAAGCAGACAAGCAATGCTTGATTGCGCTTGCCTTCCTTCAACAGAGCACATCGAGATAGGGAGGTACGACTCCTTTGATACACGAATCTCTTTAACGCTATATTGTAGCTAATATTGATGATAACCTACCATTATATAGCAATTTCGATAAAAATAGAAAGAACACTAATTTAATTATTATATAATAATAAAAAATAACGGGATTTAGTTACAGAACTTGTTACAAAAAATTACAAAAAATAATTAGATTATTATCATACTTGAAAAATTTAAATCAAAATGTTTTTAATATTTTCCATCTAGCCGACCTGGGTTTTCCTTTACTTTCTGATTTTTTTTCTATTAGAGCGATTTCAGTACTATTATAGATGTCCATCAAAAACATTATATTTTATATAAATTATCAATATTTTTGGTAACCTTACCTCAAAAAAGTAGGTTCACTACTTGTAGGCGACTGTCTTAAAAAACGAGCTATAGATATAATTTTTAAAATGCAACCTGATATGTCTTATTTTTATGCAAATTATAAAAAAACAAAATTATCAGTTAAAATAAATTAAATATTTTTAACACCCACCCATACTTTTGTCGGGCATGATCAATTTTTCTAAAATATTTGGAGGGCGTGCGGATTTGTAAAATATTTCTAAGTAATAGGCGGGCGTGGGTGAGTAAATTTTTTATATTATAGCGATAGAAAAAAACAGACTCCAATTTATTAAAAATAAATCGTTTTATTTTAAAATATTGAATTTTAATTAAATATATTTTAATATAAAGAGATAAACCGATTTTAAATAATTTTTAAACATTAGGCGGGTGACTATAATAACGTTTAGTTAAGTAACATACCAATACGATAAGGAAAATGGCTTGAAAGACTGTATTCATCCAAGCAATCGTATTTATGGTTATGTATATGAACAAGCGGAAACAAATAGCCCCGTACATGTTCTTGGCCCGTTATGTTATGTTTAAAGGCGAATAAGTCGACTGATAATCGGATGTAACTGGTATATATGGGAAACATTATACTAACACTTATTATTATTAAGAGGGTTGCCACATATTATATATTCCCTGCCACACAATAAATTCTGTGCCACTGAAAATAACCTATCATAATGTATCTCTCCACACTCAGCGCCATTATCAATAAGATATGGAAGACCTTCAAAGTTTTGGCCAGGGATTCTAAAATGTAGAATATCAACGTGAACCAAATGAAAATAAAAAAGGTATTTTCATATCTGATTATTATCTTGCTCCCGATTCATGTAAATAAATCGCTAAAATTGATGCATAAAAGGGTGATGTTTATTAGCCGCAGTAAAACTAACAAGAAATAAGAATTCGTTCTTTTAATCTTAATCAGAAAGGTCAAGGAGAAGATATTGCCCAACATCCCGTGAAGAGCGATTAATGGTATCGCTAATTCAAAATAAAATGACTCAACCGCAGTCAATTTAAAGCGGCGTTCTGTCTGATTGAAGCGGAAGAATGATATGTTACTGACATTCATTTTTGATTTTTTTCCCCTATCTTTTTAAAAATAAAATGATGTTTTTATTTGAAAAAAAATTAAGTTATAATATGGAAGGGGAAAAAAAATATACGTAGAAAGGATTTTAATTAATCTAAAATATATGATTGTTGAAAATATTTTATCAGGTAATTTCCCGAAAATTTCTCTTATAATTTCCCCAATTTTTATAATGGATTTATTTTAAATCAGCATTATTTTTATAATATTAACATTTTCCTAATTTTAAAAATGGTCCTAGGATAAAATAAATACGATTTTTATTATATTTTATAAAAACATTATTTCCTCGCTTTCATATCTTAAGCAGGGTTGCCATATCCCCCCTCCCAATATCAGCGAGAGACTCCCGCAATTTTTTGGTCTACACACAGACATCTCACTCCCGCTAAACTAACACAATTGGAAATCCCCTGCAAAAATCTACAGCAATTTTTTAAGTTCTCCCGCAAATTGTTTTTTTTCATTCAAACGTTTTTTATATATATATAATAATTGAGAGACAGTAATTGATTATTTTTATATTTTTTAAAATAAATTTTAAATATTTATTCGAAAAACATGTCTAATTTGTAAATTTCTTTCTATCCTGTTTTATTTTTATCCAATAATAAATCAACATCTCATTCATACAAGTCAGTACAGGGGTTAAAAGATTGCAATACAAAAATATTCTCCAAAAATAATAAATAATACAGATGCAACTCCATATGCGGAAATCGTATACACCTATCATGTTTCAACATTCACAGAGCTATCTATCACCACAA
Source organism: Gordionus sp. m RMFG-2023 (assembly GCF_954871325.1). Taxonomy (NCBI): domain Eukaryota; kingdom Metazoa; phylum Nematomorpha; class Gordioida; order Chordodea; family Parachordodidae; genus Gordionus; species Gordionus sp. m RMFG-2023. Next base: position 8,911,358 of record NC_088775.1, on the reverse strand, counting down.
TGTGGGTCAAATCTTTTCCCCATAATATTTAACGACTCCAATATAAGTGCAAACCTTACTTGTGGTAGAACAAAAATGAGCAAGGCTATCACAAATGTTTTAGGATCTAAATCCAAGAAGTCAATTCTAGGCGATTTAAAAAATGGGCACCCATCATATGCAATTCTAACAGATGCATCTAATAAGGGAAATATTATAACATTTCCCTTGATCCTTAGCTATTTCAATAAGAATAAAGTCTAAATAAAACTGTTAAAATTTTTTTCCTCGGATAGTGAAAAATTCAACGATATAGCTAACCACATAATAGTAAATATATTTGATTCAGGGTTATCAATGAGTTGCATGTCAGATTTCAGCGCTGATAATTCCTCTGTGAATTTTGGCAAAAACCAAAGTGTATTTACCAATTGAGGCAGCAAAATAATGACTTAATACGAATTGACTGTATATGCCATATACTACATAATTCTTGCAAGAACGCAATGAATGTACTATCCATGGATGTCGAAATAATTGTGATAAATGTTTTAACGATTTAGTTCATCAACTAAAAGATAATGAATTAAAAAAGTTGGTGGGTGTGAGTTGTTGCAACATGTATCTATCAGGTGGTTATCATTAATACCTGCCATAGATAGCATTTTAAAATTTTATAACCCTTAAATAAATACTTCTTAAATAAAGATTTTAAAAGCTGTCTTAAAATTTTGAAAATTTTTTTCGAGGATGAAATGTCAGAAGCATATTTGATTAGTTTCACGTGTAGGAAATATACTTCATGCAATTAATATACAGTTGCAATCAGAAGATTCTTTACAAAATCATGCTACAGCACTGTTCATCTCAACAGTTATAAATTGATAATGAATTTTATGGCGCTATTGCTAAAAATATTATATTAAAATGTTAAAATAATACTCTAATTAATATATTCTAAATGAAGCAGATATTTTTATTAAGACAATTCTAGAATATTTACAATTAAAATTTGACTTTAATAACTATTTACAAATGTATTAAAATTATGACCTTGGAAAAGAAACCATCATTGATGGTTTTGTAATTTAATAAATATGTTAAAAATACCGATAGACATTGATGTCTTGTTTGAGGAGATAGTAATACTCTCTATTTGCCAGATTACTTAAAGTTAGATGGTCTAAATGCAGAGGAGAAATGGGTGAAATTTTTTAGTAATAACGCTATATCCTCATGCTTGGAAAAATTATGCGAGTATGTTTTCTCCTTACCTCAATCGAAGCGCATTTTTAGCCTAATGAGAACTGCCTGGAGAAAGGAGAAAAATCGGATTGCTTTAACAACACTAGAGGCAGAGCTAAAGGTTAAACAAAATTATAATATGTCATGCGAGAAATTTTATAAATATCTCAATAATCGTTTATAGTTCCATTATTTAAATCTCAAATAAAATATAATTTACATTATAACTATTTAATTTTCCCTATTTTTTTTATATTTACAAAATCATATTTATACATTCTCAATAAAATAAATATATTTTTTACCTTTGTAAAATTAATATTTTGTATATTCTGGCAAATCAAAAATAGAGAGCATTGCAATCCAAACAAAACATCAATGTTTATACGTATTTTTAAAATATTTGAACATTTTAATAAATTTTTAGCAATGGCGCCTTAAAATTTATTGTCAATTTTTAATAAATTATGAATACATTTGTAGCATAATTTTATGAATCTTTATTGAAAAAGATTCTTCTGATTTCAACTTCATATTAACAGCATGTAAGTAGATTTCCTACTTTCAAGATGTTAGGACAGCTTTTATAATTTATTTAAGAAATATTTTTTAAAAGGTTTGTAAAATTTTAAAATTCTATCGATGGCGGGTATTAGAAACATGTGGCAACCAACATTTTGCAAACTAAAATCTGTAAACACACTCTAGAATTTGCCAAATTCACTGAGGGAGATCAGAAAGCTGACATGCAATTCATTGATACGAATCTGATACATATACCATTATATGGTTAGCTATGTCTTTGGATCTTTCACTATTTGAGGGAAAAAAATTTAATAGTTTTATTGAAACGACTATAATTTTGTTGAAATACTGGAGGATCAAGGGAAATGTTTTAATATTTCCCTTATTAGATGAATCTGTCAGAATTGCAATACTTATATTTAAAAAAGATCGCTAGTTTTTTTTTATAAAATAAATATATTTTAATAAATCAAGATGTTATTTTAATAATAAAGATAGTATTTAAAAATTTTTGTCTCGTACTATAATTACCTGTTTTATTTTGAAAAATAGTTACTGATTTTGTATTTTATTATAAAAATTAATAGACGGATGAATAAGTCAATTAAAATCCCTGCCGTTGCGGGCCTTTGGCCCGCAGATAATTTTTTTAGCAATTTTTATATTTCTACTACAATTTTCATATTTCTCCCGCAAATACCAAATTTTCCCTGCATTTTGAAAATTTTGACCTGGCAACCCTGATCATAAGTTATAATTGGGTATTGTTTTTAAATATATGTTCATTTCCTTATCTTTATTTGCAAAATTATAGAAGATACTTGTTAAAATTAAATACCTATTCAAAAAAAAAAGCAATCGATTCAAATTTTAGTCACAAAAGTTAAAAATATCATCAAATATGTAAAATCTAACAATATAATTTCAATTTTAAAAGAAAAACAACTCCTAAGAAATAATAAAAAAATTGTTTCACTAAAGTTGCCTAGCCCAACTCGTTGGGCAGGTATAGTTTTGATGATAAATAGCTTGTTAAAAAATTAAAATATTCTACAGGAGATGGTAATTCTTGATATATTTACTGATCGAGATAAGAGACTTACTCTTCTCGATAAAGATGGGTTTTTTAAATGATCTAATGCAAATATATACAATTTTATAAAAGTCATATTTACACAAATATAGTGGAAGGTTATAAAGCCAATTTATCTAATGTCCCTCAAGCATTTATTCATAACAGGGAGACATTTAACGATTATAAAACAATATCAAATCTATTGTTGCAGAACAAGATTTCAGAAATTGAGCAGTTTAAGCCGAAAAAATATATGTTGCCGGGACATCAGCTCATATATTTGACCCAAAGTTTTGCGGATTTAATTTAAAAGACAATGAAGTGCAAAGGGATTAGATATCATTAACCGATTTTCTGGATATCTAGATTTAGATAATCTAGAATTAGGATAAAAAAAAATGATAATTTTCGAAAATTAGTTTTTATAAGAGCCAAACTCCATTTTATGGGAAAAGAAATTTCAGCAAATGACAAATTGCTGGATTCTAGAATTTTAAGCTCTGATCTGGAATCATTTTATTCTCCAAACGTAGATAACTAACAAATTAGTTGAAATTAAATCATATTTGTTTAATTATAATGTTTATGAACTATATATTTTTAATCAAACATGAAAAATAAAATCCTTATTGACCTGTAAAGTTTTATCAAAAAGATAGTTTTCCATTTTTTCCTGTTGTTTCTCTATTTTACCGTTATTTCCCAATTTTCCCCCATATTTTCCGGGAAATTTCCCCTAAATATAGTTTCCCGGGAAATATTACATCCCTAGGAAGTCACATTCGTTAATTTTTGTCTTAAAAACAGATATTATTCACCCCCCCCCCCCTCTCCCTAATACTCCTTCACCACTCTGCCTCTCTCGACGAAATTTATAAATATTTATTTTTCATAACGATCATATAATTACTCTATAATGTCTTCGGGATTTTTAGCGAATCAGCTAATTTGTAAATCTTTAAAAAATTTGAAATATTGGCCGCGCTTCCGGCCAACCTTTGCAGCCTTCTCTTATATATCTCGGTGGAACCTAAAATCAAACATGTGATAGATAATATTTTATTCGCTTCTTATATTTCGATTTTTATAAAAATTTAGTCGCACATTATTTAAAATTTCGTTTTTTAAAAATAAAACAAATCCGAGTTTAATAAATTTACAAAAACGCAACATTGCCAAATTTAAAAAAATGAATTTTAAAAAAAATCCGGGAAGGAACCATTACGAGTCTATTAAACGCAATTTTATTTATTTTTGTGTTTTCTCGATTGAACGTACTAAAATAAATATTCTCTAAAAATTTAATTATCACATCATTTAGAATGTTAACTAAATTAGAAATCTCAGTCAATTACTATTTATTAACTTACAAAATTTTTAATTAAACATCATTAACGGTTTTTTGAATCGTTGGCAAAAAAAAAGAAAGAGCAATATTATGACATGTACAAAATTGATTAAAGGTATGTATTGGTATAATGTAACTCAGGCGCGTACGCAGGAATTTGGTCTGGGGGGGGGGGGTATAATTAAATTTTTTAAGAAATATTATTGTTTTTTAAAAATATCAAGCATAAATTTATTAGGACTAATAACTATTTCTAATACACAATTTTTAATTAATGTGAATTATATAAAAATTATATGTAAAGAATCACTTAAATGACCCAAAATAGAAATTTGAATTTTTTGAGCTTTAAAATTTATATATAAAGTATAAAAAATTTAAATGTTTGAAATATAAATTAATACACAAAAAGCTTAGGGAATAATTGTATTTTGTATGTTATATATTTACAATGTAAAATCCAATCTTCGTTGGGATTGAGCTAATTTATGAATATTCAAAAGATCCAAACCTTTCAATCTACTTTCAAAATGTGTACTTCTTGGTATGTTTTTCAGAGGCGTGCAGGCCCGGCCCCCGGGCCGGACCAGATGGCCGGGCCCGAAATTTTTAAAAAAAACACCCGGGCTGAGCCTGAATATTTTAAAAAACACATCTAGGCCGGGCCTGAAAATTATTTTTAAGAAAATATCCGGGCCGGACTGTATATTTTAAAACAGCCTATATTTGAAATCGTTATTATTAGCTATAAAAATCAAAAATAAATATAACGGATTTTAAAAAAATCCGCGTCGGGCCTGAAAATTTTATTTTAAAAATGGCCGGGCCGGACCGGGCCTGAAAATTGAGCTTAGCCGTAAAAATCTTTAAAAAAATCTGGGTCGTGCCATGCAAATGGTACCTCTGCAGGGCTCTGTTATGCTTCTTAAAAAAGAGAATGTTCTCTCATTAGTTTACTATTGGGAAGAGTTGCTAATATATATAAACCCTTTTAATACATTGGGAATAGAATCTAAAATGTGTTTGAAATAATGTAGAGCATCCATAGCATTTTTTGGGACTGTATCAACCATAGTTAATCTTATAAACATAGTTATTCAGCTAATAAGGCATCATAAGATACTTTAACATCTTCATGATAAAATCCAACAAATATTTTTTTTTTCTATCACCATCTGAAAAAGGTTGGGAAGGCTTTTATGGAAATAATATTTGCAGATTGATAAGTGCTGCATAATGAATTAAAAACCATTCATTTATTTGGTTTATAAAGGTATTTGTATCTAAGATATACTCTTCTACTGATCCTATATTAATGTTTTAACCATGAGCTTGCCTTGCGAACATTCAGAAAAATAGAAATGAGCGGTAACTAGATTTATTTTGACCAGAACTGAACAGGAATAACAAAACAGTTCCGGTCCTGAAAATAAAAGTTCAATTTTATATTAAATTAAAAATAATAAATATTTAAAATATAAAATTTTTTTATTTATTAAATTAAATTCATGATCTATAAAATATGATAAAACAAATCAAATTTAATGGATTCAATTAAATTAATTACATATAAAATTGAACAATTTGTAGATTGTATTCATGTCTCAAGTAATTAATACATGTTATATATTTATATAAATGATTTTTTTTTAAAAAAAAAATAGGAAAACCCTAATATCTCCTTATTGAATTTATTGTGTCTAGACGTAACATGACTGGTGATATTCTCAATTTCCGTACAAAAATATTGAATCCCTTTAAATATCTGTGAATAAGCCGATGCACATAAATGGCGTAAATGTAAAAATTGGTCGAATAATACAATATTTCGGGCATTTTCCCACAAATATTTAACTTCTCAGAACTTATTGGCAACGTGTCTTTGAAGATTATGATTGAATAAATGCAATGGATGGGAACAATACTCGCGAATTTGAAACCCAGTAAGCAGGCAAACAATAATTGATTGCGTTTGCCTTCCTTTAACAGAGCACGGCGAAATAGGGTAGTACGAGACCTTTGATAAATCTCCTTATCGCGTGTAATATTGATTTTTTTAATAATTATATATCAATTTCGATAAAAATATTGAAAGAACACTAATATAATAACAAAAAATGACAGAATTTAGTTAAACAATTTGTTACTTAAAAAAAATAATTAGATTATTATACATGAAAAATTCAAATATGCACCAAAATGTTTTTATATTTTCCATCTAGCCGCCTGGGTTTCCTTTTCCCTCTGTTTTTTTTATTAAGGCAATTTCAGAACAGTTATAGATGTTCATTGGAAATATTTTTGTCAAATTTAATTTGAACTGCCGGAATATTTTTAAATAGTCCATTTACAGTCTTTTCATATCCTGAGGGAACCTAAAATTAAACATGTTATAGATAATATTTTTTTCGCATCTTTTATTTCGATTTTGAAATCCATTTTTATAAAAATATACTTCCATTATTTAAAATTTCGAGTTATTATTTTAAAAAATAAAATAAAATTTACAATTAGTTATTTATGACTATCCTCCGTATTCATTTATTCATATTTGATAATGTTACATCACTATATAATGTCGTCGCGAGAATCTAAGTTTATTGGCAAATCTTACAAAATATGAATCATATGTAGCGCGGATTTATTTAGAAAAAAAATCTTAATCATATAAGGTTATACCCTACGAATATCAGAAACTTTTTCCGGGCACTCTTTAACTATTTATAGACCTGGGCACTGACAAAACTATTGATGACTGGCGCTAATTTTAAAAATCTTATCGACAGCCGGTGGCTTGCTGCTTTATAACCGCCGTCAACATAGGCAACATAAATTGGCGCACCATAAATTATTTATAAAATATATTTTTTAAATTGATAATTGAATTTTTTGAAGTAAAGTTAAATTAAATATATAAAATATACATTAAATAATATTGATATATTTTTAAATCTTTATTGAAAAAAAAAACTATTTATAAATTTTAAATCAATTTTGTAATTTTGTAGTTATCATTATATTGAAAAAGATTACACACCCCTTACTTCCAACCTTTCCTAAACTTACTCTGCAATTAAATTGAAACGATTGGATGATGTTAATTTTCTTTATATAATTTCAACAATTTTGTATAAAAAAAACTAATTTTATAATCGTCAAAAATATCAGAAACGAAACATTTCATGGTAATTTTTTAATAATCAATTTTATAAGAAAAATAAAATAATTCCAAATAATGTTTTTTACAATTATATTCGAACACGAAAAATATAAAATCACGTGTTCTTCAATGTTAATTATAATCCAATCAACCTTATTTAAATCGGTTGATTGGCATTATATAATAAAAATATAAATTCGTATAGAAAAATACGACAATTATCATGCTTAATAATAATTTTATAATTATCCATACATAAGGATAATCACTTTAATTTAAACGTCAACCCAGCGGTAAAAAAAAAACTCTATCACTAATTGTGCTAGTTGCTGGAACATAAAAAGGTTTTTAGAAACGTGGAAAGATTTGGAAATTATATTTCGTGTTCTCTCCAAAAATTTAGAACATCCATATCCTGTTAATGACATTTTTTGATATGGCTTTTCCTGTTAGAAACCACTTAGAGGTGAATCCTAATTTGTATTGTTATAGAATGCTTATTGCAAACCCTGTCAAATAATTTTTGTATTTGATATTTCATCTTGATTTTCGATCTCTTTATTTACTGATCTAATAGCATCATATACTCTTTAAACTTTAAATTTACTTTAAAAATTTGCTCGTTTAGATATTTTGTCACAATTTTTAATATTTAAAATCTTAGATATAACTTAAAAAAGCCAACACCTAAATCATTTCTCAAAACAAAGTAAATTAAATAAATTAAAATATTATTATAATATTCATAAGGCAAAATTTTTTTTACATATCTTTCTTTCTTTAATTATCAGCAATACAAGATTTAAACAACCCTCAATAAATAAAACTATTTTCCTCTTCTCTCCTCTATTTTCCAATTCTTTTCAATTAGATTTTTATTAGCCCAAAATATGATTTCGTAATTAATAATTGTGGACATTTAATTTAATGTTCTCACTTTTATATTATTGCTATTATTCATCATTGAAACCACAAAATTATGATAACCAATCATTAGAATAAAAAGGCATAAAATAAGAATTATTCTTAAAATTTTATGCCTCAGCCGGGAGCCGCTGTTATAAATATAGACGGCTCATATTTCAAATTATATACTAAGAGCGATTTTAAAATTTGAAGAATCTGATCTGACTAGAAATATATCCCAACAGATATAGAGCATTCACACTGCGTTCAGAGAATTTTGGATTGAATTTTGGATTGAGAAGTTAATCATAATTTATATAAATTTCTATTAAAAAGTTTATGAAAGAAATTATTTGAAATTCAAAACGTGTGTATATACCCTCCACGTGTTAGAATATATTTTCGATCAAATTTTTCTATTTTAAAAAATATCCTTAACTAAAATTTAAAATTGAAATATTTGACTCGTGTATTGAATATCCCAATACAACATATATATATAGATGAAAAAATTCTCAAAAATGAGATTAGAATTGTCTGAAATTTCTAGGATTAGAAAGCATTATATCAATTAATGGTTTTCTCACAAATTTATAAGCGCGCGCTATTAAATTGTTCGAAATTTTAAAATCTTTCTATAAAAATTCTGGAGTTATCAAGCAGCGCCCTGACTTTTCTAAGGCACCTGCCAGGGAATCGGCTCAAAATTCTGCCAGGAGCGAGCGGTAATATTTTAAAAAAAATCTGAGCCGTGCCTAAAAAAATTCCAAGGCCGAAATGATTAATTTTAAAAAAAAATTAATTAACTATCAAATCGTATAATGGATAATTTGGCATTTTCTTAATGCTCATTTATCTTCAATTCTTTTTAAAATCGCTAATTTTATGAGGGAAAAAATCAAAATCGTAGGGACCAAGCCTTAAAATTTGACTGAAGTAGAAGGTTTGGAAGGACGAACTTTATTATCAGTTTTGAAAACATTTTCCAAACTTCGGCCCGGAAAATTATTTTGCACAATATGTCCCACCTGGGCGACCCTAAAATATTTTTTACAGGACTGACCCGCTGCGCCTTCTAGAGCCCTATCAATTTAAAATTTTTGAACCGAACCCGACCCCACCCAATATATTTTTTGAATATTAGCCTGAAGGCGTGGCCGAGTTTCCGGTCAACATTGCAACCCGCTCATATATATCCAGTAAGAGCTTAAAAATAAACACGTGATAGTTAATTTAGCAATTTATACGCTTCTCATATTTTCTTTGAAATCCATTTTATAAAAAAAAATACCGCACATTATTTAAAATTATTTTTTCAAAAAATAACTCAGTCCGAGTTTAAAAAGTAAAAAACGCAACATAGCAAAGCTTAAAAAATGGATTTCAAAAAAATCCAATAGGGACTTTCTCTTTCTTACTATTGTTAAGGTTAAAAAATGAATTTAAAAAAATGTAGGAGGGGAATATTAAGAATCGATAACTCTAACCTTGGATATATTTAACTTATAAAATGCTCTGTTTAATAGATTTACTTCATATAAGAAATTTTAAAGTGAAAAACAAATATATATTATGCTTGCGGTATTAAAATCTATAGTGATAAAAATAAATTTGATGTTAAAAATTAAATAAGCAAAAGGTAAATGCCAAAATTCGACTGAAATATTATTATATCCATACTTATAAATTTAATGTGGAGAAAAGATATTCAGTAGATGGCCTTTATGGCTTTGAAAACATTCGCTTTATTATTATAACTATAATAATACAATTTAAAAATCGTCGAAATGGGTGGTTTAGATTTATATCAATTAAATCTTATATCTCTTTCTTCATTTTAGGCATCGCGTTTGATGAACAACTCCAGATATCTTATTTTATCACTTTTAAAGATAACCTTTTAAATTCGGCCTTGACAGCTTGGGTATCTTTATCTCCACCTGAAGCTGTTTTACCTACAATCTTAATACCCAATCAATTTTCGAACCCTTAATTAAAAAAATATTTTAAATACTCTCATCAAACCCCCCTTTGGAGTATACAACTATTACAAAATGCTGACTGTACTGGCGGTTATGAATGTTTGTAAGCATTATCAAGTCGCAATATCTTATCAGAATAACAATTAAGAGTTGCCATAGGACATAGAATTGGATATAACATAGTTCAAAATCATACATGCATCAAATGTAAAATATTAGTTGACTCCTAAGGGAGACATCGTCTAAATAATTATATAGTCAAGGAAGGTATACAAGACATGCATTAATTAATTCAGCTATTAGCCGTTTTCTTACCAGGGCCCGAATACCAAACATCCTGGAGCCTGCGAATTTATCATTAGATGATGGCTCATTGTGCCTTGGTCATTAGGGAAATCCTTAATTTGGGACATTACATGCGTATCTTCATTTCCAAAAAATTTAAATTCTAATCCTGTTGATATAGCCGAGAAAAAAAAACAATTGAATATTCCAAATTAACAAATTATATTTTTTTACCAATTGTTATTTCTTCCCATGGACATATGTGTCAAGTGGAACTTTAAAATTTTTTAAAAATATAGGTGGAAAAATAAGAGCCCTTACATCAGAGCCTATAGTATATTATTTTTTAAAACAAAATATACAAATTACTATTAATACAATTATTCATGTTTTGGGGATACTTGTAGTCTCACCTCCATGTGTATAGAGCATGAGGTTTTATTTTTTTTAAATTTAAAATTTTTTTTTTCCGGTCATAGGTTACTTTAATATTTACTGATATAATATGTTGTCAAAATGTAATAGCAAATAATTAATTTTTTTAAAAGATAAAATTAATAAAGGTGAAAAGAAATAGAGTTTACGGGAAAGGATAGAAGGTAAAATAAAAGGAAGCTAGGAATATTATTCAATGAAAGAGATGAAACTTAGATAGTTAGAGCGAATAATGGCCCCGAAAGTAATTAGCAATTATCGGAGACGTCAAGGATTAAATTTGGCCTTATTATTAAAAAACAAATCTTTAAAATTTAATTAATCAATTAATATGATCCCTCGAGGAATGTGATATCTTAATCTATATTGTAAAAAAATCAATGATACCATTTTAAATCGAGCCGACAATATTAATAACGCTACTATCATGACATTTTTCAATCTCATAAATCTTATCAAACGTCTTCCTTTTTTTAAAAAATTTATCTTTTTGAAAAAATACTTCCATATTAATTAACAGTTTCTATAACCGAAAAATCAGTTTTTTGAGCAATCTAAAAGTGGCATGGAGGAGAAATAATGATCGAAAATAAAATAGTCATGTTGCGAAGGAGAGTATCGCATAATCTTAATACTACTTACAATAATCAATTTCGGGGCATCGAATATAAGAAGGATTTTAACATCTATCACCTTTCTTTCATTCATGATAAAATAAATGGAATTCCTCCCTGGTTTCCATTATGAATAATTGTTTCAATAAGATTTATGTATTTCTAATAAATTATAGTTTTGCCATTCGATTGGAAAACCTTTCATGTTTGTTAAACTCTCTCAATTATAGAAATGATTTCAAACTTTGTGATAAAAATTAAATTTTGGATAGATTTAGTTTACGAGAATAAAATAATCTCCTTAACAAATTTACTTTTCAAGAAAATATTTAATTAAAGTGAGAATTGAGAAATATATAAAATCTAGTCAATATAGATAAATCGGCATAAATCATGATAACTAAAACATAACAAATGATAAGAAAAAATACAAAAGTAAATATTTTAAAAGGTACATATTAAACTATTAAATTATGTTTTATTCATCATATTCTTCTATATTTATAATAAAATAAAAAGGTAAAAAATATTTATGCTATATATGGGTATCCTCCTAATCCTGTATAAAATAAATTATTACTGAACTTTTATTTAAAGGTTCTTAAACTTTAATCCAACCTAAGCCTTTTTAAAATTCAATTCCTTAACTTGAACCAAACCTTAACCTTTATAATTTTTTCTTCTTGGAACCAGAACTGAAATTATATTTTAAAATGCTAGACACTGGTAATAATTGAATCTGTATTACAAAGAGTCAATTATTTAAATTTACATATTAAATAAAAAGAGAAAAATTTAGTAATATTTTGGAAATGTGTCCCAGAACGTTCCGAAACATGATAAGGAGTGGAAATGGGACGTATTATTTTGACAGGAAATGAACAGGAGCGTAATTTTGTTTTTCTTCCGGGTTTCGAAAATATAAAAGTTCTCTTAAGATATATTATTATAAAACATTTTCTTCATTTATTTAAATTAAAATATTAAAAATGATAAAACACTAAAATATTAAAACAGTAAATAAAAATATATAAAATTTCTAGATAAAATAAATATATATATTATAAGTATCTAAGGCTCTAAAAAGAGCTTAATTTAATAATGAATATGCTCCTAAAAAACAAGTATAATTATGTTTAAAAATTTCTAGTTGAAGTTTCTGTTTAAGAAATATGGATTCGCGATTTTCGTTAATTTTCGCTATAAAATTTTTTAAAAAAAATATTTAGACTGGGAAAAATAGCCGTTAGTAGATATGACTATTGGCTGAAATATAAAATTATTGAATTTTGAATATTTATTAATTTTTTTATTTTCCCCGCTAGTAAGTGGGTTTGAATTAATTGATGAAGGAAAGGAGGAGACGCAGGTTGCGTCCCAAATAAGGGATTTCCTTTTGGACAAAATTTATAATCTATAAAATATGATAAAACAAATCAAATTGAATGAAATTAAATTAAATTATTTACATATACAAATGAACAATTTGTAAATTGTATTTATTTTTCAAAAGAAAAAGAAAAATTATATTTAAAGTAATTATTACACGTTATATACTTATATAAATTTATGTGACACACAATACTTCATAAAACCTAGTATCTCCTTTTGGAGTTTATTGCGTCTAGACGTAACATGACTGGTGATATTGAATTAGGAGATTTTTTCAATTTCCGTACAAAAATATTGAATCCCTTTAAATATCTGTGAATAAGCCGATGCGCATAAATGGCGTAAATGTAAAAATTGGTCGAATAATACAACATTTCTGGTATTTTCAACCAAATTTCTATCTTCTCCGGAATTATTGGCCACTGTTTGATGATTATGATTGAATAAATGCAAAGCATGGGAACAATACTCGCGAATTTGAAACCCAATAAACAGGCAAGCAATAATTGATTACGTTTGCCTTCCTTCAACAGAGCACGGCGAGATATGGTAGTACGACTCCTTTGATACACGAATCTCCTTATCGCGATATTGTAACTAATGTTGATCATGACCTACCATTATATGTTTTTAAAATTATATATCAATTTAGATAAAAATGTAGAAAGAAAACTAATTAATATATAATATTAAAAAACAAAGGAAATTAGTTGCGGAATTTGTTAAAAAAAATTAATTAAATTATTATTATGCATTATAAATTTACGTGATATTAAGCGCCTATCCCTAAAGCGTCATATAAACAACAGAGCAATGCTTGGTTCTCTCGTGAAAAAAGACCATCAATGGGATAAATGATGGGAATCATTAAATAATTTAGAGGACCATCCACAATTTTTAGAGAGGCTGCAGTTATCTGTGCGCGCAAGAGGTAAAGTCACTTACTTAAACGCCTATTAGAAATAAAATGAGAGGTAAAAAGCCCATGCCCGATTAAATAAAATTTGATTAAATAAAATTTGATTATGTTAATTTTATTTTTATTTAGCCTTGTAAGAACCTACAAAAAAAACTAAAAATAAACATAAGATAAATAAACTTAAAATACTGATACAAAGTTCTTTATATCCAAATATATTCATCGTATTGGAAAATCGCAAATAAATTAAAAAAAGGTGAAAAATTTATTGATAACCCTAGTTTTATATCTATATAAATTGGTACGTATAATAAAAATTTAAAAATTTGTTGAAATAGTATTAATCATATAAAAGGTTTAATTTATGATAAAATTAAAGGTGTAAAAAAACGTATAATAGACATTCAAAAAAAATTGAAATAGTATTTAAAGTTCTCTTCTCTTCTCTTCTTTTCTCTTCTCTTCTCTTCTCTTCTCTTCTCTTCTCTTCTCTTCTCTTCTCTTCTCTTCTCTTCTCTTCTCTTCTCTTCTCTTCTCTTCTCTTCTCTTCTCTTCTCTTCTCTTCTCTTCTCTTCTCTTCTCTTCTCTTCATACAAAGGGAAATATTGAATCAAATAACCAAAATTAAACGTGTAAAAGAGTTTGGTCGAGGCATAAGGTTTGAGTAGGATAGTTTAAATTTTAGCTGCATAGTTAAATGGAACTGGATCAAGGAAAGAGTCTCAAGAGATCAAATTAAGATAATATATCATTTAGGAATTCATAAAAGGTAGTAAATTATTTAGTTTAGGTTTATTTAATTTAAGAAAAGCATACCAAATGTCGAGATTACTTGGAAGAAATTAATATAAGTTTAGACATGTAGATAGGCTAATATGACATAAAAACAACCATCCTAAAACGCTTCACATAACCATTTAAAGCGTCAAGATCTAATTTCAGGATTATTAGGTGCGGGTAAATATGTAGGATAGACTAGGTCATACATAACCAGGTCTATACCCATGCCTAAAATTAAAATATATGTCGTGAGGAATAGGTATTATTAGAATAAATAATCTGTATCAAATGGGATAGTATGTATACTGGGGAAGGTTAAATTTCAAATGTAGGTAACAAAAGTAGTGAAAGAGTTAGGCATATAAAACAAGGTTAGATGTAAACTCCAGTTTGGAGAACAAAATATTTAAAAATGAAGATAATAAGTGAGGAATAATGAATGAAACTCGACCTCTAAAGCAAAATATATTTATAGGGGAATCTAATGATTTATGAGATAACTAGTTTTTATTTTAAGTAATTTATTTTTAGAGCTTTGGTTATTATTTAAATGGGTGAGTGTTAGGCTTATGTTCATATTTAGAATGTCCATTATACTTTTGCTAAGCCAATACGTTTTGTAATAACAATATCTTTTGTTCTTATATAAAGGAAGCCAACTAAAAACTTGATAGTTTTGTTCAGAATTTCTCATTTTATGTGCAATTTTTCCTAAGTAAAACCATAACGGGGGTTTGCTTAGATAATTTCCATAGACCATCATTAGATATGACTCTAGGATAAATGTGGCCAGTATTAAGTCTCAGAAATCTATTTACGAAAACCTGAAATTTTTTATTTTGTGTTTTGTTGACGTCCCAAGTATCGCTCTCGTAGAGAAGAATGGTAATGGTTATTGAATTAAACATTTGAAGCCTTCTTTTCACCGATATTTTTGTAGTATCCCAAATTTTGAAGTACTAGAACGTAAATTTCGCATGCTTCAGTCTCATTTCTACCTCATTTTTTATATGTCGTTTATTGTCCAGAATTACCCCTATGTATTTGAATACTTTAACTGATTTTATTCTTAGCGATTGCATAATATGATTAGAATCTATTTCTGACCATGGAGAAAGGCATAATAATTGTTTTATTTAGGTTTATTTTACGTCCAATTCTTACTATATGATTATATCTATTTGAGGTTTCTTCCATGAATTTAGTAATGATTGCTATGTCATCTGCAATTGAAATTATACGATGCTTCGAGTAAAAGAGGAAGATGAGCTTAATAGATTAAAGGTTTCAAGGGTATCAACAATAATTTTATCTATAATTATATATTATATTCGGGTCCAGGCCACTGTCACTTAAAATTTTCCATAATACATCATGTTTAATACTATCAAAAACCTTTCTAAAATCCACAAAGGTAAAGAGCAGAAGTAGTACCTGTAGCATTTCTGTTAGGTTTTTAACGCTAATATTGATTGCTTCTCCCAGGTCTAACATATATTGTTGGATAATAAATGTCTAGTAGAATTCAGTATACCATTTTTTTATTAATACCATGAAGACTTTCGATGCTATAGAAGTAAGCACGATAGCTCTATACTCATCGAAAGCAAATAAGTTTGATGTTTTGGGGAAATTACAGATAAATGGCATGTTCCAATCTTTCGGGGTAACACCTGAAGGCCAAAAATCTTTTTGAAAATAATTAGTAAAATAATTTTTTTAATATTTCCCATCAGGGGTTTTTTTTCCTTCTGTTTTTTTTCTCTATCAGGGAAATTTCAGAATATTTATAGATTTTCATCACCAATATTTTTTTTAATATAAATTATCAATGCTGTTAATACTTTTGTCTCAAAAAAGTAGCTGCAATACTTGTAGGCGATCTTCTGAAATAAAGTGCTATAGTTACTATTATTAAAATGTAGTTTTGATATGTATTATTTTATTTATTTCAAATTACTAAAAATAATATAATCATTTTAAAATATTAATAAAATTTTTTTTAACATCCGTCCATACTTTGAGCGCAAAGTGGTCTGGTTTTCTAAAATATTTTGAGGAAGTGAGGATTAAAAAAATTTTTAAGTAATGGGCGGGCGTGGGCGGGTAAATTTTTATGATTTTCAGGGGAAAAAATCAAAATAGACTCCAATTTAATAAAAATAATTGTTTTATTAATATAATATTGCATATTATATATGTTTAATTAAAATACATTAAAGTAAATAATTAAAGAGCAAAACCAGTTATTAAAATAATTTTTAAAAAATTAGGCGGGTTAATATAATAACATTTAGTTAAGTAACATACCAATACGATATAGATAATGGATTGAATAACTATATTCGAGAAAACATAATATTTATTGTGATGGTAATTGTATAGTCGAACAAGCGGAAGCATATAGTCTCCTACATGTTGTTGGCCCGTTATGTTATGCTTATAGGCGAATAAGTCGATGGAGACGCGGATGTAATTGATATATACTGGAAAAATTATACTAACGCTTATTATTATTAAGAGGGTCGTCACATATTTTATATTTCCCGCCACGCAATAAATTCTGTGCCACTGGAAGTAACCTATCATAATGTATCTCTCCACACTCAGCGCCATTATCAATAAGATATGGAACACCTTCAAAGTTTTGGCCAGGGATTCTAAAATGTATTCTATTAACGAAAACCAAATGAAAATAAAAAAGGTATTTTCATATGTGAATATTATCTTGCTCCCGATCCATGTAAATAAATCGCTAAAATTGATGCATAAAAGGGTGATGTTTATTAGCCGCAGTAAAACTAACAAAAAATAAGAATTCGTTCTTTTGAACCTTATCAGAAAGGCCAAGGAGAAACAATTGCCCAACATCCCGTGAAGGGCAATTAGTGGCATACCGAATTTCAAATAAAATGTTTCTATTGCACTTAATTTAAAGCAAAGTTCTTGATTGAAGCAAAAGAATAAAACGTTGCTGACATTCATTTTTGATTTTATTTGCAACCCTTTCTTTTTAAAAATGAAATGATGTTTTTATGTGAAAAAAAATTAATTAAATTATTATGAAGGGGGAAATAAAATATAGGTAAAAAGGATTTTACTTAATCTAATAAAATATATTATTGTTGAAAATATTTTATCAGGTATGATGCCTAATTCGTAAAAAATATTTGTCTTAAAAACAGATTTTTTGGGTAAATTATTTATTAGCCCCCCCCCCCCTCTTTTCCCACCCTTATTACCCCTTCACCTCCCCCATCTTTCAACATTATTTATAAATATTTATTTATCATAACGATTATATAATCATTATATAATGTTGTCAGGATTTTTGTGAATCTTAGTTTACTGGAAAATCTTTAAAAAATATGAATTATTTGTAGCGCGGATTTATTTATATAAAATAATCATCAGCTTTGAAAAATTTTCCAAATTTCAGCTCGGCATCCCCAGAATTTGGAACGAGCCCCATATATTTTTGAATTTTAGGCCCTAGTGCGGGGCCACGTTTCCTGCTAACTTATGCAGCTCCCACATATATATCCCAATGGAACATAAAAATAAACACGTGATAGATTTTATTTTCGTTTTTCATATTTCGATTTTGAAATCCATTTTTATAAAAATATTCCTTTCACATTAAAATTCGAGTTTAATAAATTTACAAAAACGCAAAATAGCCAAATTTTAAGAGAAATATTACAAGTCGATAGAGCTCTAATTTTATTTATTTTCCTTTTTCTGTTTTCTCAATTGAACGTACTAAATGAAAATATTCTCTCAAAGTTTTATAAACATATCATTTAGAATGTTAAATAAATTAAAAATTTCAGTCAATTACTATTTAAAAATAACTTACAAATTTTTTAATTAAACACGATTAACATTAACGACTTTTTGAATCGTTGGGCAAAAAAAGGGCAATAAAATGAAATGTGAAAGATTTAATTAAAGGTATTGATATAATGTAACTTGAATGAATGATATTTAATTAATCAAAAAATAACATCAACAACAATACCATTCTAATCTAATATCTAAAAGAAATAATCGATTACATTAATGGATTAATTATCAGCCAAATAATTTTTATATATAAATCGAAATATTCAAATAGAAATTTGTTTCATTTTGGGAACACAATTATGAAATTGCTTATTTTAAGAGCGTTTTTATTTCATAATGATGTTTTAATAAAAAAAAATATATGTATTGTTATTTTACGAATATTTTATATATATTTTTTAATGTAAAAAAATAATCCCTTGAAGAAGGTAAATGGGACATGGGGGATAAATGATTGAAGGGTTAACAATGCTAATGCGTATAACATTTTTACTTTAAAGTCCTTAAATTTAGTGTGAAGATGTATTTTTAATCTAATTTCTTTACCTATATATTCATTTTTTAAAAAATTTCTTGATTTGACATATTTTGCCAAAAAACCGTTTTTCACCCAAATATTATAAAAATCACCCATAAAATGATCAGAATTTATTAATTTTTATACATGTTCCAGCAATAGCTATAAAATAAATTTGTCAAAAATTTATAGCTTAATTAAAAGTTACGCAATAAAGAGTCGTAGAATATATATCACCTTGAGGTAAAGTTTATATGGGTAAAACGATTAAAATATTCTGTCTGATTTAAGCGTAAAAAGATAATTTTTAAATATAAACGCCACACGATTTAAAAACATTTTTGAGCAAAACATTTATAAATTGTTTGTTATTTGGAATAAAATTTTAAGAATAGTTTCAAGCGGAAAGAATAATTGAAATGTATGATGTGCCTAAAATGGGCACACTCAAAATGTATTATTTTTGATATAATTGATTACATTGTATTGATTAACTTATACTAAAAGTGATGAATAGATTTCAAAATCAAAACATTTTTATAGTTTTGCCAAATTTTATAACCATTTTACCCTGATGCTTAGTTACTTTACCCTGGGTATGGGATAAAATGGCAAAAATAGCAATGTTGTTTCAAGTAGAATCCGTGGCTCAGTTGCTATAGACGTTGATTGAGGAAGACTTTGTAGATCTCGACCTGGGTTTGAATTCAACAAGACAAGGACCTGGTTTTTTTCCTGAAGCCAAAGGTAGTATCGTGCTATGGCGTATGATATTTAGAAGATGCTACCGCGTGATTCCGTTAATTAATATAAAAATGGGTCTCACCTGCATTTTAATAAAATTTGGTCGTTGTTTAATAACAAATTTGGTTTCGTTTAACAAATTGCTATATGATGACCAACTATCCCCAATAAGAATGTTACAACTCAATCTTATTTTAATAAGAAATTTTAAAGCTCACATTTTCAAAATCGAGGTTGAAATAAGAATCCTAATAGGAAATGATCATTGCGAATTGTCTAGTGACGTAATATTATTGAAAAACAGTTATATACTGGAATTAAAATTTCCTATATTTTTCTTAATTTATGATCATTTTAAATATTTTCCGGGAATATTCCCCATAGTAAAATTTTTGAAAATGGCTTGGGGGGGGGGTATGGAAAGATGGGTCTTAAAGGGTTGCACTTTCTTTTATTGACCAAATATATTTTTTCCCCATTACCATTAATAGCTATTTTACTTTGTATACAACGCTTATTTATCAACGATCCAATGACATATATAATACCTAGACTGACAATTCATTCATTAAAATGAATTTTTAAGCGTCGTTAAAAGCAAATCAGCTGAACCCGCCATTTTGGTAACACATATAGTAATTATTCTCATGTTAAAAACTACTATTAATTTGATATTGTTTCCTTATTATCTCCATGATCCGGTAATTCTTTAATAAAGCTTGCATCAGATATAGGAATAAATTAGGCTCTCGTTTAAAATTTTAATAATGAATAGTGTAACCAAGATGTCCAGCTGGTTTCCATTGATGTACACTTTTAATGAATGAATTGTCAGTCTAGGTATTATATATGTCATTGCAACGATCTAATTATAGATAATAATCGATCAACATTTCTATTAAAACAATCAGATTCATTATTGAGATACATTTTGAATTTGATAAATTCATAATAACAATTATCTGATATTAAAGTGATTTTCTTTATTTTTAAAAAAAATAATATATATCCTACATTTTTATCAAAGAGATTTTTATACTTATTGGTAAGTTATACTACTGATTATTAATAACTTCCTTTTAATTAAAAAAATCTTAGGAATTTTTGTTAATAAAAATTAAAAGCCTATAAAATAAATTATTAGTGTTAGTAGTAAATTACAAATATGTTCCAAATACGCAATAATTATAAATAAACAACAATAAATAATCTGATACTTCTCCTCAACGATAGCAAATTAATAGGGTTATACTAATAATTATCGTCAACTTTATGGGCAGATGGGACATGTTTTGGGTGCAATGTTTTTATTTGTTAATTAAGAGTTGAGTAGTCTAAGCATATCCATCATTCACAGGGTCGCGTTTTTTGATAGTATAGAGCTAAGATAGTTGCTCTTTATTATGTTTTTAGCCAGCCTCTGATGTAGGTAGTAACCGTATCAAGTCCCGCAAATTTTTTCCACAAAATATTTATAGCGAAGACAATATCGCAAACCCATTATACCGAATTTATTTTCGTGAAGCCTTGACTACGAATACTTTATAACAAATAAGATTTAAGCGAAACTTTCTATCGCTGGTCTCGTTATGGCAAAACTTTTAATGCACCCTTGTATAGCTCTTCTACCGCAGGTTATAGTCTCGAGCGTATTACCAGGAGGCAATAACTATATTGGGCCTGCAAATTACTTACTGGAAATGAGCATATTCAATACTTACCCACAAAAGCCCCCCAAATCATAAATGCGAAATGTTTTATGACTTCTCTGTCACTTATAGGTAAGAATGTAACCGATATCTGCTGTGACAAAAAATAAATTTAGCAATATCTTCCTGGTCTCTTGTCAATAATGATTGTAAGTCCAGCGGTTAGCTCAGTGAGTCATAACTTATGACTCAACTTACTACTGTGAGCATTTTTATACTTCTCTGTCATTTTGATACTTCTCTGTCATTTTGATACTTCTCTGTCATTTTGATACTTCTCTGTCATTTTGATACTTCTCTGTCATTTTGATACTTCTCTGTCATTTTGATACTTCTCTGTCATTTTGATACTTCTCTGTCATTTTGATACTTCTCTGTCATTTTGATGCAATAATGATTAATTTTAAAATTTCAAGAATCATGCTTACGCTAAGAAATAGCAAACATTTCTGAGCGATATATTATATTTTCTAAGAAATTAAATTCTGAGAAAATTAAAATTTTTACTTGGCATAATCAGCATTTGGGAATTCAGTAAAACTTACTTTAAGTAGTCACAATTCTGAATAATTAAGGAAAAAAAAGAATATATGCTGTACCACTAACCTACATGTTTTGTAATTAGCATTAACATTAGCTTAAACTTCAGATTTAGTGCTTGTCAAAGTTTGGCAAACTCCATGCTTAAGCTGTGTCTTAATATTAGATTCAAATTCCTATCAAATCTTTGAACAAATATTTTATATCTAATTTAACGGAAAAGATAAAAAAATATCTATCAAGATAGTAAAAATCATAAAATTCTAAATATTTTGAATTAGGGAAATCCTTTTTAGATGTAATATATTTTGAATTGCCATGCAAAATTCGATATAGAAAGTATAAAATAACACTGTTTTTGATTAGTGACTGGTAAAAATGATTGATGAATTTATAAATATTAAGTACTTCAGACAATAAATATTGGTGCAACCCAGATATCAATTTCGCAAATAAGGATATTTAACAAATGAACTCAATGCTTAATATATTAATAAAGCATAATTTCATTATGTGCGATTTTTATAACATAAGACTTGGAGGAAAAGCATAGGACAGGATAAATTTTTTTTTATCCCAATAATAAATTTCATAATCCAAATACTTCATTATAGGGAAATCCTTTATTCCTCTTAGATGTAATTTATTTTGAATCGCCTAATACCTTAACAGTAGCTAATCCAATAACGTTTTGATTTCTTCAAAAGTAGCTTGCTCTACTGAAGTCTATGACATAGGAACCATATTAATCGTCAATCGATGTAATGGACCGTGCTTTCAATGAATATTTTAAATAAATCTTTTATGATAAATAATCAAGCCGAGAAAAGCTCTTTAATAACATTACGGTCATCAGCGGGATAAATGTCAACCCTAATAAATATCTCAGGAAGTTTTTGGAAGCTTGTAAGAAATCACTGATGACTCTAGTTGATCAATCTTCTTTGGGAAAGATGTATAACGGAGCAAATTTAACTTATCTGGGCCTGCTCGATGACGCTTGTAACAGTTTCACCACGATGTGGCGATTTGTGAAGGGATCATCCAGGTGTGCATAAAAAGCAATGTCGTCTCTATATGGGCTTGGAAGCATAGCCTTAACTGATACGCCATTTCTTTAATTAGATGGGACAAAGAGTGGTGAATAGAATAAGTATTTCTAGCATATAAATGCCTTAAAGCCCCATATTGGCTCTATATGAGGTTACCTCACTCCTCTACTGGCGCAGAGCAGTGTTGATTATGAACACGACGACATAAGAACGAGTCACTCAACACAAAATGGTAATAGTCCCGGGTGTTTTTTATAATTCCTAAATTTTCATTTGTTTAAATTTTTTTTAAACTAGTATAAATTTTTTTCTTAAATATTAATTTCTTTCGTAGAGATATATGTAAAGAATAAAACTACGTTTAAACCTTTTGGAATATTGGCTGCGTCTATTTTTTATAGCGCTTCAATTTTTTATGGACAATATAACTTCGGTCTCACCTAGACTTATATTTTACACAAGTTGTATAATGCAGTTTGGAAAAATAGCATATTTTACTGTTTAGTAGTCAAAGACTACAAAGTGCTTACAAATCTATTCAATAAAGGAGTTTAAAAAATTACAGATATGATAACAATAAAGTGAGAGATGTTGTAGTTTATCTACGAGATTTTTACCACTTGTTCTCATGGCTGAATTTTTTATGTTAAACTTAGAGTTCTTGAAAATTATTTTCTTTAATTAAAATATCCATCAGGCGCGTAACCAATGGGGGGGAAAGCGGGAAATTTTCCCCCCCCATCGCAAATTTGACTATTTTCATAAATATCATTTTAAGCTAATAAAAATTTTACCACCACCCCCCAGATCCCCCCTCCCCACCAATCAAAATTTTACAAATATTTGAATATTAATTTTCCAACATATTATTCAAAAATATTAATAAAATGGAAAAATATTTAGTCAAAGAGATTGAAATCAAACGATAATTTATAAATAAGGCTGAGCATGAAAAAAAGTAATGTGTCGTTAGCAGCGATATCATTATTGAATTCAATTGATCAATCAGAGTTTATCATTGCTGCTAGTTGCATCAATAAATTATTTTTAGCTCACTACTTTGTAGAAATTTACAAAAACCAAATTTAGATTTGGTTCAAGTTATTGATTTGGCGGAAAATATACATGAACAGGTAGATACAATAAGAATGAATGTAGATAAATATTTTCATAATATTTATCTAGACGTTGAATCGAAGGCTAAATTTTATGATATAATACTAATTAAACCTCGTCTAGCACCTAGGCCATTATTTGAGATGAAAATAAATATTGGCTCAACTGAAGAATATTATAAAATATCCATTTTCATCCCATTCTTAGATACTTTTTTATAGCAAATAAAAGTACGGGTTTTAGATAAAAAACAAGTCTTTAGCAATCTTCAAGTTTTATTACCCAAAGATCCTTCTTCATTTTCTAATGCCACTATTGGTAAAATTAAATATTTAGAAAAATTTTATTCCTATGATATTGATACTGAAATAAATTTAATCAGTGAATTCGAATTGTGGTATAAATATTTATACGTTTAGCTATTTTACCTGAGCATGCTATTGATGCGCTCAATCGGTGTAAAGAAACCTTGGCTCAATTTCCTAATATTTCGAAGTTGTTTTATATTCTTGCATGTTTGCCTATTACAACATGTACAAATGAAAGGACTTTTTCCAACTTGAGAAGGGAGAAAACATATTTACGAAGTACTGAATCTCGGCTAAATGGGTTAGCTCTGTTAAATATACACAGAGATTTGGTTCCAAAGACAAACGAAATAATTAAAAATCTTGTATTTGATAAGAAGTTAAAAAAAACTTGTTAATTTAATTATTTTCTAGTCAATATTTTAAACTACTATTAGTATTTTCAATAAAAAAAATTATATTCTACTTATATTGTATGAGAATTTAAGCTGAGGCTAGTTTTTAAAGCAAATTTTAAAAAAAATCACATTACACTTTATTTCAACTTTACATATAAATAAACCTTTACATTTAAAAAAACTTTATTAAATATAATATACCTAACTTGAAATAATAAAAAAGAGGCTTGTAATATCCTATCCATAAGCACGAATTAGTAAATAATAGTTAAAAATAGAAATATAATTATTATTAAATTATTCATAATTTAATAGAATAGCTAAATAAGACCCGGCCGAAGGCCGGGGAAAGCTGGCCGAAGGCCAGGTAAAAGGGGTTTGGGGGCGAAGTCCCCCAAAAAATTCCCCCCCCCCCCCTATAAGAAAATCCTGGAAACGCCACTGATATCCATCATTCATTTTAACATTATATTTTAAAGATGAATTAGCTGAAGCAATCTTAGCCTGATCTTGATTCTATGTGGCCATTTGAACAAAGCTTGAATCAATTAATGGAATCAGTATAAATCCTAAAGGCTCAATATTAACTCAGGTTTTATGATTGTCATCGCTAGTCGCAATTTTATATCGATAATTATATACATTTATATAATGTCAATCTTTTTTATAAAATGCTTTGATTGGTGATTTTTTATGTCAATCAATTTTTTTATGAAAATTTCCGATATTTTGATATATTTGGATCATTATGAAATTTTTTTTTAAAAAAACATGATTTTTTTATTCTTCATTATTAAATTTTCTTAAATTTTATAAAAATTTGGATTTTTATATTTTTATATAGATTAATCATATTTTATTTTAATATAAATATAGAAGAGTTTGATAATTTAATATGCACTTTTTAATGAAATAAATTAAAATTTATTTTATTGTGGTACCCTTTTTTATTTTATTCTTAGCATTCGTTATGTTTTTATTATCATGATTGATTCTAACCCCATTGCCATATAATATGTAGATTTATTTTGACTAGATATATATTTCTCGATTCTCACTTTAATTAAATATTTTCTTTAAAAGTAAATTTATCAAGAAGATTACTTTATTCTCGTAAACTAAATCTATCCAAAAATTTAATTTTTATCACAAAGTTTGAACCCGTTTCTATAATTTGAAGAAGTTTTATAAACATTTACCCTGTCTATCAAATGGGGTAAGTTAATATTGAATATGTTATTTCTTTAAATAAATGCATTCGTTTGCAATATATTTATTGTTTCGCGGTAATGCGCTCTAGATCATAACTTCGCATAGAAAATTCGCTATAAAGAGTTGCGATAGAAGTTTCGCTATAACGGGTTCGCGATAAAAATTTTGCTAAACGGGTTCGCGATAAAAGTTTCGTTGAAATAAATTTGCTCTAAAGTATTAGGAGTTAAATCTTCGCTAAAATAAATTCTCAAAAATGGGTTCGCGATATTGTCTTCTCTATAAATGTTTTGGGTAAAAAAATTCGCGATATTAACTTTCTATAAATTTCTTTCGCGACAAACGATATCGCGATAAATGTTTCGCAGAATTAACCTGATATGGTTACCAGAGAGGCTGGCTAGAAACATAATAAAGAGCAACTATCTTAGCTTTATACTATCAATAAACGCTGCCCTATGAATGATCATCTATGCTAGGGATACCTTTAGACTACTCAACTCGCAATAACAAATGATATAAACATTGCCCCCAAAACATATCCCATCTGCCCATAAAGTTTTCAATAGTTATTAGTATAAACCTATTATTTGCCATCGTTGAGAAGGAGAAATAATATGTATATATATATATAATGCTACATAATTATTATTGTTTATTTAGAATTATTGCGTATTTGGAACACATTTGAAATTTATTACTAATACTAATCAATTTATTTTATAGACTTAATTTTTTTTTTTACAAAATTAAAAAAAAATTTTTTAATTAAAAGGAAGTTACTAATAAACAATTATGGTAGTATAACTTACAATTAAGCATAAAAATCTCTTTTATAAAAATGTAGGAAAAATATATTTTTTAAAATAAAGAAAATGACTTTGATATCAGATAATTGTTATTATGAATTTATCAAATAGAAAATGTAGTTCAATAATGACTCTAATTGTTATGATAGAAATGTTGATCTTTATTTTCATTAATTAGATCAATGATAAATAAGCGCTGTATACAAAGTAATATAGCTATTAATGGTTTATTTGGGCAAGAAAAGATAAATGTAACCCTTAGGACATGCCCCCTTATTGTAATAATCAATAATTTTTAAAGAACACTTTCAAAATTGAGTCAGAATCCTAATAAGAAATGATAACTTGTCTAGTGTCGTAATATTATAGAAAAAAAGTTAAATACTGAAATGAAAATTTACTAAATTTATGATCATTTTAAATATTTTCCGGGATAGGGATAGTTGGTCATCATACAGCAATTTGTTAAACTAACGACAACCAAATTTGTTAAACAACGACCAAATTTTACTAAATGTGAGACCCATTTCCATTTTAATATATATCAACGCGGAATCACGCGGCCGCTTCTTCTATATATTATACGCCATAGCACTGAACTACCTTTGGCTTCAGGAAAAAAACATGATCCTAGTTGGATTTTTGATTCAAACCCAGGTCGAGATCTATAAAGTGCTTCCTCAATCAACGTATAAAACAACTGAGCTACGGATTCCACTCGAAAAAAACATTTTGATTTTTCGCCATTTTATCCCATACCTAGGGCAAAGTTGCTAAGCATGGTAAAGTTGTTATTATAAATTTAGCATAACTACTTTGTTTAAATGAATAAAATAACTAAATTTTAAAATATATTCATCACTTTTAGTAAATTAATCAATATAATATCGGAATGTAAAAAAATTATATCAAAAATAGTGCATTTTGGTGCCCATTTTTGGCACATTGTACATTTAAATTATTCTTAATCTTTGCAAAAATTCCTAGAATTTTATTCCAAATGTTTCATTTTAATCAAAAGTGTCTTAATATCGTGTAGACGTTTATATTTAAAAATTATCTTTTCAGGCTTAAATCAGACAGAATTAACCGTATAACCCCATGACAACTTTACCTCAAGGTTATATATATTGTACAAATCGTTAATGCGTAACTTCTAGTTAAGCTATAAATTTTTGATAAATTCATTTTATAGCTAAAGAACATGTTTGCAAATTTTTAAATTCTGAGCCTTAATAAATTTTGCTAAAAGCAAATTAAACTAGATGGTGACTTTTATAATTTTGGGGTAAAAAAACGGTGCAAAATATTTCAAATCAAAAAAGTTCTTCAAATGAAATGAACATGGAAAAAAAATTAGATATAAAAATACATCTTAAAACCAAATTTGAGGACTTTATGCTCAAAGTTAAAAAGTTATACGCGTTAACTTTGTTATTTATCCCATCAATCCCGGTCTCCCCTACATCATTACCCTTTTTCAAGGGATCATAATTTTTTATATCGAATAAACGTGTAAAAACATATTCTTTTGGTGTAAATTTTTTAAATAACATTACATTTATTTATAATATTTTTTATTAAAACATTGAGAAATTAAACCACTACTAAAATAAAAATACAATTTCATAATTGTGCTCCCAAAATGGAACTAAAATTATATATAAAAATTTCTATTTGAATATTATCGATTTATATATATAAATTCTTTGGCTAATAATATATATTATATTTAGCTTAATCTATTAATGTAATCGATTATTTATTATTTTCAGATATTAGATAATTGAATGGTAGTGGAGACTGGGGTTAGCCGAACTGATTTTTACAAAAGTGGATATAGCTCCTAGTTTTTTTTAGATAATATATAAAAAAATTTATGATTAGATCCTAAAACTATACTCTATAAAGGTGCCTTATAAAAAATTTTAAGAATAAAATCATTTTTTAAAAATTTTAGTTTTGTAAAAGTAAAAATTTTCTCCAACAAGCCCCAATAGCTGGGTGAGGCAAACTACTTCAAGGGGCTTCCTAAACCATTGATTTTTTTAGGCCATAATAAATTTAAATGCATTTTTATTATTAATAATGATAAGTATAGAATAATTTTATTGTTTTATTGTTCAAAATATTGTAATACTTATAAATTGAAATTTATTATATATAAGAATTAAAACTAAATTTTGGTTAATTTAATAATCATTTTGGACATAAAAAAATAAGGATCTTAAGGAAAGATTAAGATTTCTTAGCATAAATACTAAATACCAATCAAAAACAGCGATGAAATTGTCTTTCCAAAATTATAAAACTTTTTGTATTATTAACTGCCTTAATTGGCGTGTATGGTTTATCAAGCCCCGCTAGCTCTAAATTGACAAATTATAATTGAAATAATATCTAGATATAATAAATGCTCGTAAAACCTAACTAAATTATAGAAGAGTGTTTATACTTTGCTAAAATTTAAGTTACATATAAATAATTATATATTTTAATAAAAAGTATAATTCTGTCATGTAAAATCCTTTGAGAATTCGTCAAAATTTTATTTCTTAAATAAAATTTTTAATAATTAAATATTTCAAAGTTTTTTTGTCTATAGATGTTAACTAATAAAAACTATATAAGGATTAAATTTTAACCTTCTGGTGTATTCAATTTTAAAATGAGATTAATTGGTTAGCCAAGCCCCGGGGTTTACCTAAACCCAGTCTCCCCTATTGTTGTTGATGTTATTTTTCGATTAATTGAATATCATTCATTCAAGTTACATTATATCAATACCTTTAATTAAATCTTGCACATGCCATTTTATTGTTCTTTTTTTGCCAACGATTCAAAAAGCCGTTAATTTTGTTTAATTAAAAAACTTTTAAGATATTTATGAATAGTATGACTGAGATTTCTAATTTATTTAAAATTCTAACTTATGTTTTATTTAAACTTTGAAAGAATTTTTTTTTAGTACATTCAATTGAGGAAACGGAAAGAGGAAAATAAATAAAATATAGCTTTTATCGACTAGTAATGGTTCCCCTTCCCGGATTTTTTTTTAAATTCATTTTTTTAAAATTTGGCGATGTTACATTTTTGTAAATTTATTAAACTTGGATTTTTTTATTTTTTAAAAAAATAACTCGAAATTTTAAATAAAGTGCGAGTATATTTTTTATAAAAATGGATTTCAAAATAGAAATATGAGAATCGAATAAAATATTATCTATCACGTGTTAGGTCCCTCCGGGATATATATGAGTGGGCTATCATAAGTTGGCCGGAAATCCAGCCTCGTCCACGGAAATACTCCGAGATCGGTTCAAATTAATATTGACAAGTAGGTGGGGCGGATCGGAACGGTATAAACATTATTGGTGCTCCTCGGATGCCGGGTCGAATGTTGGAAAAATTTTTCAAATCTGATGATTTTTTTAATAAATATATCCGGGATACAAATAATTGATATTTTTTAAAGATTTGCCAATAAACTAAGATTCGCAAAAAAACCCGACGACATTATATAGTAATTATGTGATCGTTATTAAAAATAAATATTCATAAATTTATTTGTAAGGAGGAGGAGGGGAGAGGCTAATATATAATTTACCAAAAAATCTGTAATTAAGATAAAAATTTATGAATGGGGCTTACCCGAATTTTCTACAGTGATATATTTTATTAGATTAAAAATCCCTTTTAACTATATTTTTTCCCCTTCCATATAATAATTTAATTTTTTTCACATAAAAAGATCATTTTATTTTTAAAAAGAAAGGCTGAAAAAACATCAAAAATGAATGTCAGCAACGTTTCATTCTTCTGCTTCAATCAGACAGAATTTTGCTTTAAATTAAGTGCGATAGAAAATTTTATTTGGAATTCACGATGCCATTAATTGCCGTTCATGGGATGTTGGGCAATAGCTTCTCCTTGGCCTTTCTGATAAGGTTCAAAAGAACGAATTCTTATTTCTTGTTAGTTTTACTGCGGCTAATAAACATCACCCTTTTATGCATCCATTTTAACGATTTATTTACATGGATGATGAGCAAGATAATAATCAAATATGAAAATGCCTTTTTTATTTTAATTTGGTTCACGTTGATGACCTACATTGTAGAATCCCTGACAAAAACATTGAAGGTGTTCCATATCTTATTAATAATTACGCTGAGTGTGGAGAGATACATTATGATAGGTTATTTCCATTGGCGAATGCGTGGCGGGAAAATAAAATATGTGGCGACTCTCTTAATAATAATAAGCGTTAGTATAATGTTCCCCCTATATACCAACTACATCCGCATCTCCGTCGACTTATTCGCTTTTAAGCATAATAATATAACGGGTCTAAAACATGTACAAGACTATTTCCGCTTGTACACACATACAATCACCAACAAAATAAATACGATGCTTGATCGAATATAGTCTTTCAAGCCATTTTCATTATCGTATTAGTATGTTACTTAACTAAACGTTATTATAGCCAGCCTAATGTTTAAAAATTATTTTAATGCCTGGTTTGGCTTTGATTTATTATAATGTATTTTAACTAAACATATATAATAGCTATATTATAAAATAAAACTCTTATTTTTAATAAATTGAGGTCTTGTTTTGATTCTTTCGTCTGTAAATATTAAAAATTTACACCATTACTTAAAATTTTATTTTAATCAGCACCCTCCGCCCTGAATTTTAAACCCGACCACAACCTGCCAAAATATTAATGGTGTTAAAAAAATATACTATTTAAAAATGATATTATTTTTTTATAATATGAATAAATAAAATAAGACATAATCAAGGCTACATTTTAAAAATGTATCTTAGCACGCTATTTTTGAGAAAGTCGCCTACAAGTAGTGAAACTACTTTTTTGAGGCAATGGTAGTAACAGCATTGATAATTTATATAAAATAAAATTTTTTGATGAACTTCTTTAAATATTAGTTCTTGGTAGAAAAAAAAATATAAAGAAAAACCCAGGTATAAATGGAAAATATTAAAAAATTTTCGTGCATATTTAAAATGTATAATAATAATTTAATTTCTGTTTTTAAGTAATTATTTATAACAAATTGTGCAGCTAAATTCCATCATTTTTTATTATATTTATCGAAATTGCTTTATAATTATTTTTAAAAAATGATAGGTCATGATTAATATTAGCTACAATATCGCCATAAGTAGATTCTTGTATCGAAGGAGTCGTACCACCCTATCCCGCCGTGCTCTGTTGAAGGAAGGCAAGCGCAATCAAGCAGTGTTTGCCTGCTTATTGGGTTTCAAATTAGCGAGTATTGTTCCCATCCTTTGCATTTATACAATAATAACCTTTAAACACACTTTGCCAATGAGTCCTGAGATGATAGAAATTTGGTTGAAAAACCCAACATTTTATTGTCAATTTTTATTTGTGTATAAAATTATGATTACAATGTATAATTAAAATATATTCTTCAATATATCTTTTTCCAATCTTACTATCTATGGTAATAGAAAATATTTCAATTCTGAAAATATTTTTTGCATCTAACTTGTATAATTGGGCCAGGGATGGCTTGTCGCTAAAAGATAGACCTCTGATTGCTCTAATTCTTCTTTTACCAATAAAAAATATTGATGTTTTTCGATACCGTTAAAAGAATTTACAATAGTATGCTTATTAATCTTTATTGTCTTGAATTGTGTGATTTATTTTGACTTTTGTTATTTATTACATTTGCAATAAGGGTTCAAAATAATCTTCAGGGTTGGGATAATTAATTTTATTCAAACTAATGGGAGTAGGTAGGCATATCATGACCTATCCCTTAATTAAAATTTATATAATATGTTTTTTAGTTCTGTTATTTTAGTCAACTGATAATAATATTTGATATCTAGGATCAAGATATAGATACGCAGAGAATGCGTTATTTTTTAAGCTTTATCTCCCTTGATCGTAATAAATTTGGCAAAATATAGTATTTAGACTCTTTATTTCAATCATGCATTTATAAGAGATAGACAAAACATTCATATTTAATTAATAAAACTTTATTAAGGGATAATCTTTGAATATCCTAACACATTTTTAAAAAAATAATTCAAAATTTGGTTAGTATCAAAATTTTTATTATTATTTATATTCCTTAAAATAATCTGATATTAAATTACTTAATCTTTATCCACCTGTTATCTGTTTATTCTCCTTTTATTTTCTTTATTCCAGGTAGTGATCTGCATCTGGCCTAATTTTCAAACCCGGCAAGGCCCGGCCCAAACCGAAATTAAAATACCGGCCCAACCCGGCCCCGAATTTATTTAAATGAAATTAATTTTTATAATTACTCAAAAATAAAAGGCATATGCTATATGGCATCTAGTTTCTATATAAAAAATTCAATATAAAATTGATAAATTTAGATATGTTTAAAACAAATTTCCAAGCCCACCCTACTCGGACCCAATTTTTAAAAAAAATTAGGCCCGAGCCCTGCCCGAAATCTGTTCGCTCTGCCGGTTACGGACCGTGCCTATTTGCAGATCTCTATTTAGAATTAAAATTACTTTTTAAAAAAAATTTTAACAGAGTTTTATTATGAAATAAATAAATTTCAATGGATAATATGAATAATATGGTTATCAAATTTGTGTTGAGAAATGTTTTTCAACATTCATATTTCCCTAGCACCACCGCACTAATATAAATGATAACTTTTAGAAAATGTCTTAACTAATACCACGTAGTGCAAAAATTTGTATAAATATATAGGATTTAAACGAATTTTAAAAAGTCGGACTACGCGACATTTTCACCACATATTCACATTTAACGCTTTTATAAGAAATTTTTATCTAATTATAAATTTATAGATCTTTTATTTAGCTCCGTGAAGTTGACCTACGATTGAAAGCATCAACGATGAATCATATGCCATTTTTTAGTGCTTCGTTAGTGCTTGCTAGTGTTTCAAACCGTCGTGTAGCCGAAGTTAAGGAAAAAAATTATAAGCAACAAAAACTTTGACCAACTTCACGCTAAAAAGTCGATTGAAGCACTAACGATGAAACATATATTATTCTTTAGTTTTTCGATAGCCGAGGTTAGTGCTCCAATCATTTTTATAGCCGAAATTAAGAATAAAAAGTTATTTACGATAATAATAAAAATAATGGCAACATGTCAAAACAAAAACCATGAAAGCTATGAACATTTAGTTTTCACCAATATTAAGTGCTTAATTAATATATTTAAATTCCGTTATTAGTTTGTTAAACCGCCTTATAAAAAATTACAAGCTAAATAAAAATTATGACATCACGATTTAGGCCTGAAGTCGGATGCATGATTAGAAGCACTGTCGATGAAACTTATAGCAGTCTTAATCGTTAATAGAGATGAGTGCTTCAATTAGTTTGTAGCATTAAAAAAAAATAAACAACAAATGGCGACTTGCCAAAACAAAAACTATAATAATATTTAACATCGGGTTTTATCCATTATTTATCAATTTCGTAAATCACCATATGAAAAAATAGTCATACGCTAAATAAATGTCTTGAGTCAAATTTAGGCTAGCAAAACTATGGAAGCACTAATGATGAAATATATATCATTTACCAAATAGATCGTAATCCTTATTAAATAGGGCAAATATGTCTAACATGTAAGGTCCTAATCCTATATTCCATGTTTTAACATACGCCTATTGGGCCGGGAGTTATTAATAACGGACGTATCTCGTGGTTCGAGATGTGAAGGAATATCAGCTTTGAATATACATTTTAGATTATATTAATTCTTTCGTGCCTTACATATTTTTATTTGTTCAGGAGATAATGGAGTGGATTTCTAACTCCACTACTCCGCATCTTTTATAGTTTTTAGGTAAGAATGAGATAGGTCTAAGCCTAGTCTGATAGCCATAACATATCTAAATTACTTATAGGTCAAAAGATAATTATTTTATATATTTAGATGAGCTTCCAGCCATTTCTTGGATTGATATATCCATTACCAATGAACAAAGATTAGTTCACTGCTGTGTGTCATTGCTCTAAAATCGATAATTGACAAAGCGTGACACGACAGGAGAATCCCAAAGAGAGTGAATAAAAAAGGATATTAGCAAACTAGCTTGACAAAGTATTGTTTAACAGATGTCCTCAAAAGGTTTAATTATTTAAGAATGAGATTTTTATTTGAAACTATTGAGAAGGGTAATGGAGATCATAAGCCAAGTCCAGCAGATTTTGTTGATGGGAGGGGGGGGGGGATTGGCCAGCTATTTTTGGTCGAAATTTAGATTACCTCTATTCTCAATTATCTATTTTGAAATATAGAAGGTAAAAATAGGCATCTGATGATCGGAAGGAGAATTGTATCTATTTCAATATATTAATTATATCTTACGAGCCAATTTAAAAAAAAAATTGACACAAATTTCTAGATATTTATTCGATGAGTCAATATTATTTAACAGTTGATTTATTTTAGATTAATTTCACGAACTCTAAGTAATTCATGTTCACTGCTCGGCCATTAATTGGGCTCCTAATAGGTTTATTTACATTGAAAAAAAAAACGATTATTACTTCTTGATCTATTCATTTAAACCAAAAATACTCTCTGGCTGAATTTGAATGAGGAATTGAAACGGCAAAAATGACATAGGCTTTGGATTTTATGGTTTAGAAAATATTTGTGTTTTGTTATTATTTCTAATTTATTTTTCCCTTTTTTCTATATATTGTAAAAAATAGTTTGGAGATAATATTGAACAGACATTCATACTTATTGTCTTTAAAGTAGTACAATTTTTCGATATATTGTATAATAGTTTGACGAAATTTTTTTGCTATTTTTTTTATATGCTCCAACCTTTATTTTAGAATATTTTGCTATGTTATCATTAACAAAAACAACTTCACTAAAAAATGAAACTTCAATAAAAAGAAAGACTGATATTTAATAATGAAACCCTAAAACTTGAAATATACTTATCAAACTTACTTTAATAATAATGACACTTTAGATTTTTAATTTCAAATATTTTATTTAATGTTGAAATATACTTACGTCAAAAATATTTTCTTACAAAGTCACAAAAATTAATATTTTATAAATGTAAATTCTAAAAAATAGTATTTACAAAAATATTAGTAAAAAAAATGTAATTTTCTGAAGACAAAAAAAAATATATCATAATTCTGAAACGTAAAATCAAAAAGTCTAACCATAATTTGTATAAAAACCAGAAATTCATAATTAAATTTTTAATAATATTTTTATATATAAAAACTGAGAAAATTTTAAATATTTATGCAATATTATACCTAAATTTTTAAAAAATTTAATTCCTTAACTGTAACCAGACCTTAATCTTTATAATTTTTTCTACTTGGAATCAGAACCGAACCTTTATTTCAAAATGTTTGACATTAAGAGGGGTGATGTAATATATTCTTCAAATTACTACAGTGAGGAGTGATACACCCCCATAAGTTATATCCCTATGTCATTGTAATAATTGAATCTGTATTACACATAATTAATAAATAAAATTTACACATTAGATAAAAATACAAAAAATTTAGCTAATTTTTAGGAAATGCGTTCCGGAATGTTCCGAAACATGGCAAGGAGTGGGGGATCTGTTATGTTGACCAGAAATGAACAGGAACGCAAAAAAACTTTCTTCTGTGTTTCAAAAATATAAGTGTTACCTTTTGAAATTAAAAATAATAAATAATTAAAATATACATTCTTTTCATTTGTTAAATTCATGATCAATATTATATAAATAAACAAATCATATTGAATTAAATTCAATTAAATTAATTACATATAAAAATGAACCATTCGCAAATTGTATTTATGTCTCAAATGAAAATTTTTATTTTTATTTTTTATAGTAATTATTACACGTTATAATTTATATATTTATGTGACGCACAATTTTGTTAAAAAAATAAATAGGAAAAACCTTTATCTGCTTATGGAGCTTATTGGGTCTAAAGGTAAAATGACTGGTGATATTGAATTAGGAGATTTTCTCAATTTCCGTACAAAAATTTTGAATCTGTTTAAATATCTGTGCATAAGACGATGCGCATAAATGGCGTAAATATAAAAATTGGTCGAATAATACAACATTTGCGGCATTATCTCCCAAATTTCTATCTTCTCAGGACTTGTTGGCAACGTGTTTTTAAAGATTAAGATCGAATAAATGCAAAGGATGGGAACAATACTCGCGAATTTAAAACCCAGTAAGCAGGCAAGCAATGCTTGGTTGTACTTGCCTTCCTTCAACAGAGCACGGCGAGATAGGGTGGTACGACTCCTTTGATACACGAATCTCCTTATTGCGATATTATAACTAATATTGATCATGATCTACCATAATATAACTAATATTGATCATGATCTACCATAATATATTTTTTTAAATTATTTAGCACCTTCAATAAAAATGTAGAAAGAACACTAATAAAAATGACAGAATTTAATTGCACAATTTGTTATAAAAAATTATTAAAAAAGAAATTAGATTATTATTAATTATACATTATAAATTTAAATATACTCGAAAATGTTTTTAATATTTACCATCTAACCGATATGGGTTTTCTTTTTCTTTCTGTTTGTTTTTCTATTAGGATAATTATCAAAATATTTTGTTTTATATAAATTTTCAATGCTGTTGCTATCTTTTATAATAGTAGTTTCACTACATGTAGGCGACCTTCTCAAAAAAAGCGAGTTATGGATACTATTTTTAAAATATAGCCCTGCTATGTCTTATTTATTCAAATTATAAAAAAAGAATATCATTTTAAAATAAATTAAATTTTATTAAACAACCCTCTTAATACTTTTGGTAGGCGTGGTCGGTGTTTAAAATATTTTGAAGGGAGGGGCGTGTGGTTTAAAAAAAAATTTTAAGTAATGGTGCAAATTTTTAATATTTACAGACGAAAGAATCAAAACAGATTGCAATTTATTAAAAATAATAATTTTATTTTATAATATTGCATATTATATGTGTTTAATTAAAATACATTAAAATAAAGAGTCAAACCAGCCATTAAAATATTTTTTTAAACATTAGGCAGGTTACCATAATAACATTTAGTTAAGTGACATACCAATACTATAAAGAAAATAGCTTGAAAAACTGTATTCGTGAAAGCATCATATTTTTTGTTAAGATGTTGATCGTATATGTGTACAAGCGGAAACAAATAGTCTCGTGCATGTATTTGGCCCGTTATGTTATGATTAAAGGCGAATAATTTGACTGAGAGGCGGATGTAATTGGTATATTTCGGAAAATACTAACGCTCTATATTATTAAGAAGGTTGCCACATATTTTATATTTCCCGCCACGCAATAAATTCTGTGCCGCTGGAAATAACATATCATAATATATCTCTCCACACTCAGCTTCATTATCAATAAGATATGGAACACCTTCAAAGTTTTGACCAGGGATTCTAAAAAGTTGGACATCAAAGTGAACCAAATTAATATAATAAAAGGATTTTCATATGTGATTATTATCGTGCTCCCTATCCATATAAATAAATCGCTAAAATTGATGCATAAAAGGGTGATGTTTATTAGCCGCAGTAAAACTAACAAGAAATAAGAATTTGTTTTTTTAATCATAATCAGAAAGGCTAAAGAGAAGCTATTGCCCAGTATCCCGTGAAGCGCGATTAAAGGTATCGCGAATTTAAAATAAAATGTTTCCATCGCACTTAACTTAAAACAAAGTTCTATCTCGTTGAAGCAGAAGAATGATACGTTGCTGACATTCATTTTTGATTTCCCCCCCCCCCTTTCTTTTTAAAAATAAAATGATGATTTTATGTGATTTTATGTGAAAGAATAAAAATTAAATTATTATGAAAGGAGAAATAAAATATAGGTAAAAAGGATTTTAATTAATCTAATAAGATATATTATTATTGTAAATATTTTATCAGGTATGATGCCCCATTAAATTTTTTCTTAACAGATTTTTTTTTGGTAAATTATTTATTAGCTCTCCACCCTTCCCCTCCCCCCAAAAGAAATTTATGAATATTTATTTTTGATAAAGATCAAATAATTAACATATACTAATGTCGTCGGGTTTTTTTGCGAATCTTAGTTTATTTTCAAATCTTTTAAAAAATTTGAATTATTTGTAGCGCGAATTTATTTATAAAAAAAAAGTCAACAGCTTTTAAAAAGTTTTCAAAACTTCCGCCCGCCATGTCCCCCGAGGATCCCTAAAATTATTTATATCATTCCCATCCGCAGCATCAAATTTAATTTGAACCGAGTCCAGAATATTTTTTAATTTTAGACCGAAGAGCGGGGCAGCGTTTCCGGCCAACTGTTGCAGTCCTCTCATATGGGACCTAAAAATAAACACGTGATAGATAACATTTTATTCGTTTCTCATATTTCGATTTTGAAATCCATTTTTTTAAAAATATTCTCGCACATTATCTAAATTTTAAAATTATTAAATTTACAAACATTTATTTCGGACTATGATGATATATTATATCCTCCGTATTCCTTGATTCATATTTGATAATGTTATAATACTATATGATGTCGCCGAGAGAATCTTAGTTTATTAGCAAATTTTAAAGAAATATGAATCATCTGTTGCGCTGATTTATTTAGGAAAAAAATCTTTATACACCTCATTATACCGGAATCACATAGGGTCATAGCCTGCGAATATCCGACACTTTCTCCGGGCAATTTTTAACTATTTATAGACCTGGACGCTAACGAAACTATCGACGGCCGGCGCTAGTTTTAAAAATCTTATCGGCAGCTGGCGACCCCCCGCATTTTAGTCGCAGTTGCACCTGCATAAATTATTTATAATATATATTTTTTAAATTGATAATTGAATTTTTTTAAGAAAATCAAAATTAAATTTTAAAAAAATATACACTAAGAATATCGGTATATTTTTACATCGTTATTGAAAAGAAAACTAATTATAAATTCAAAATCAATTTTGTAATTTTATAGTAATCTAAATTTTTCGGATGTAAAGATAATCACTTTGAATTCAACGTCAATCCAGGGGTATAAAAAAAACTCTTTCACTAAGGGTGCTAGTTATCGGAAAATAAAAAGGTCATTTGTGTTGTTATAGAATGCTATTGCAAACCCTGTCAAATAATTTTTGCATTTGATATTTCATCTTGATTTTCGATCTCTGTATTTAATAATCTAATATCATCATATACTCTTTAAATTTCAAGTTGTTTTTTTAAATTTTACTCGATTAGTATCACAATTTTTTATCTTTAAAATCTTAGTTCTAGACGATAAGCCAACTCATAAATAATTTCTCAAAAAAAAGTAAATTAAATTATTATTATACTTGCAGATCGCAAACTATAATTCATAAGGCAAGATTTTTTTAACATTTCTTTCTTTCTTTCTCTCTTTCTTTCTCTCTATCTTTCTTTCTTTCTTTCTTTCTTTCTTTCTTTCTTTCTTTCTTTCTTTCTTTCTTTCTTTCTTTCTTTCTTTCTTTCTTTCTTTCTTTCTTTCTTTCTTTCTTTCTTTCTTTCTTTCTTTCTTTCTTTCTTTCTTTCTTTCTTTCTTTCTTTCTTTCTTTCTTTCTTTCTTTCTTTCTTTCTTTCTTTCTTTCTTTCTTTCTTTCTTTCTTTCTTTCTTTCTTTCTTTCTTTCTTTCTTTCTTTCTTTCTTTCTTTCTTTCTTTCTTTCTTTCTTTCTTTCTTTCTTTCTTTCTTTCTTTCTTTCTTTCTTTCTTTCTTTCTTCTCTTTCTCTTTCTTTCTTTCTTTAATTGTCAACAATACAAGATTTAAAGAACCCTCAATAAACCAAACTATTCTACTCTCCTAGTTTTTCCAATTCCTTTCAAAATTACCTCCAAATATGCTTTCGAAATTAATAATATACTACGCGATCTGGTGTGGACATTTAATAATGCTCTCATTTTAAATGACATTATTGCAATTATTCGTCACCACCAAATTGTCATAACCAATCATTAAAATTAAAAGGCATAAAATAAGAATTATTTTTCAAAAATTTATGTGGTATCTGTGAACCGCTCTTATATATATCGACGGCTCTTCTCCCAATATCATATCATTTACTAGGAGCTGTTTTAAAATTTGAAGAATCTGATCTGACTAAAAATATATTTTAACAGGTATAGAACATTCACACCGTGTTCAGACAATTTTGGAGTGAACTTTGGAATTGGAAGTTAATCATAATTTATATAAATTTCTAATACACAATTGTTTGTCAGAGAAATTATCCTAGTGTGCATACCCCCACATGTTATCATAGATTTTCGATCAAATCAGATTTTTTTCAAATTTAAAAAAATATCCTTTACTAAATAATTTAAAAGCGAAAGATCCCAAATACTTGTAGATAGCATATCCCAATGCCTTATACATATATATATATATAGATAAAAAATCGTAAAAATGAGATTATAATTTGCACAAATTTCCAGGATTGGAAAGCTTTATATCTATAAATAATTCTCTCAAAAACTAAAATGCGCGCGCTATTAAGTGATTCAAAATTTTAAAATTTTTCCGTAAAAAAAATTCGGGTCTATTAAACATGAACCTGAATTTTCTAAGACACCTGCCAATTACCCCGCTCAAATCTCTGTCGGGAGCGAGCGGTAAAATTTGAAAAAAAATCTGGGCTGGGCTTAAATATTATGGCTAGCCACGTCTAAGAATTAATTACAAGGAGTAATGCTTACTTTTTTAAAATTAATCATCTGGCAAATCGTATAATAAATAATTTGGCATTTTTATAATGCTCATTTATTTTCAATTTCTTTTAAAAATATAGATAATTTTTATGAGGGAAAAATAAACCTGACCTGGACCAATATATGTTTTGAATATTAGGTCCGAAGGCGACCGAGTTTCAGGTCAACGTTGTAGCTCTCTCTTATATATCCTGTAAGTGCCTAAAAATAAACACGTGATAGATAATTTAACAATTTATTCGCTTCTTATATTTTCATTTGAAATCCATTTTATAAAAAATATACAGCTTATTATTTAAAATTATTTTTAAAAAATAACTCTATTCGAGTTTTAAAAATTAAAAAAACGCAATATCGCCAAGTTTAAAAAATGAGGAGGGGCTTTCTCTTTCTTACTTTCTTTCCTCAATATGGATTTAAAAAATGCAGGAGGGGGAACATTATGAGTCAATAACTCAGACTTTTTGGATACATTTAACTTACAAAATGCTATGTTTAATAGCTAGCTTCTCAAGAAAATATAAAGTGAAAAATAAATAAAATCTACATTATGTTTGAGGTTATAAAATCTATCGTGATAAAAAGAAATAAATGCTAGAAATTAAATAAGCAAAAGTAAATATTATGAGTATAAAATAAATGCCATAATTCGACTGAAATCTTGTTATTTTCCCAATGATAAGATATTCAATGCGTATCTTAGTCTTTAAGGCTTTGATACCCTTCATTTTATTATTATAACTATTAAAATACGATTGAAAGGAATTTAAATATATTAATTAAGCACTTAAAATTGGTGAAAACTAAATTTTCATGGTTTTTGTTTTGACATGTTGCCATTATTTTTTCTTTTTATCGGAAAACCTCTATTCTTAATTTTGGCTATAAAAGTGATTGGAGCACTAACCTCTACTATCGAAGCACTAAAGAATAATATATGTTTCATCGTTAGTGCTTTCAGTTTACTTTTAAGCGAGAAGTTGGCCAAAGTTTTTGTTTTTGCTTATAATTTTTTCCTTCACTTCGGCTACACAACGGTTTGAAACACTAACAAGCATTAACGAAACACTAAAAAAGGACATATGATTCATCGTTGATGCTTTCAATCGTGGTCAACTTCAGGGAGCTAAATAAAAGATCTATAAATTTATATTTAGATAAAAATTTCATACAAACGTGTTAAATGTGAATATGTGGTGATTATGTCACGCAGTCCGACTTTTTAACATTAGTTTAAATCCTGCGAAATGACTTATACAATATGGCAGATATAGCTAGGATGCATATTTTTATATGGTATTTATAGATTTATATATATTAGGGAAATATGTTATAGGGACACAGAAGGTACAAGGCAATAGTTGACCTTAATATTAATTTTATATTATTATATCTTATACAGCTAAGGGTATTTTAAGGTTTCTGTTCCATTTCGGCCATGAAAATAGGTTCCGTTCCCTTTCCTTCCCATGTTCCGAAATGTTGCAGAAATCTCCTTAAAAATATCCAATTTATGTTTTACTTTTTTATATAATATTTATACCAATTTTTACACTACGTGGTATTAGTAAAGACATTTTCTAAAAGTTATCATTTATATTTGTGCTGTGGTGTTAAAAAAATTTGAATGTCGAAAAACATTTATCAACACTAATTTGATAACCATATTAATATTATCTATCGAATTTCATAATAAAACTCTGTTAAAATTATTTTAAAAATTATTAAAAAAGTTTTCTTTTAAAATAATCTTAATTCTCTGAAACAATAGCCTGGAATAAAGAAAATGAAAGGAGAATAAACAGATAACAGATGAAAAAAGATAATATATCAGATTTTTTTTCAAGGTATATAAATAATAAATAAAAATTTTGATACTAACCAAATTTTAAATAATTTTTTTAAAAATTTGCGTCTAGTATTCAGCATATTCAAAGATCCCAAAATAATGTTTCATGCATAAAATATCAATGTTTTTATCTCTCTCTTATAAATGCATGATTGAAATAAAGAAACGAAATATTATATTTTGCCAAATTACAAGGGAGATAAAGCTTAAAAAATAACACATTCTCTACGTATCTATATCTTGATATTAGATATCAATTATTATTATCAGATGACCAAAATAACAGAATAAAACATATTAAATAAACTTTAATTGAGGAATAGGTCATGATTTTAGTTCACCTACTCCCATTAGTTTGAATTAAAATAATTATCCCAACTCTGAAGATTATTTTCAATCCTAATTGCAAATGTAATAAAATAACAGAAGTCAAAATAAATCATACAATTCAAGACAATAAAAATTAATAAATACCATTATAAATTCTCGGATCGAAACATCAATATTTTTGAATATTTGTCAAAGAAGAATTAGTGCAACCAGAGGTCTACCTCTTAGCGACAAATCATACTTGACCCAACTATACAGGTTAGTTGCAAAAAACGTTTTCAGAATTGAAATATATTCTATCATCAAAGAGATAAAATTGGAAAAAGATATATTGGAGAATATATTTTAATTATACGTTTGTAATCATAATTTTATACATAAATAAAAATTGACAATAAAATCTTAGGATAACTTTAATTGTTTTGTTCCTCGTATTCATCTATATTTTAATTTATCATCAAATAAATATGATTAAAATATTTATGTTATATATAGGTATCTTGTTTGCTGAACTTTTAAAGGTTCTTAAAGTTGAATCGAACCTAAACCTTTATAAAATCAAATTCCTTAACATGAACCGAGCCGACTTTATATAATTTTTTCTTGGAACCAGAACAGAACCTATATTTCAAAATGTTGGACTTAATAAAATTTATTGATAAAATAAAATAGCAATTTTTCAGAAATGCTTTCCAGAACGTTAG
Source organism: Gordionus sp. m RMFG-2023 (assembly GCF_954871325.1). Taxonomy (NCBI): domain Eukaryota; kingdom Metazoa; phylum Nematomorpha; class Gordioida; order Chordodea; family Parachordodidae; genus Gordionus; species Gordionus sp. m RMFG-2023. The sequence continues at coordinate 8,866,792 of NC_088775.1, read as the reverse complement.
GAAAAATAAAAATTAGCGGAAACTTGATTTATTATTTTGACCGGAAATAGACAGGAATGCAAAAGTTCTCATTGATATATAATTAAAAATAATAAACATTTAAAATATACATTTTTTTTCATTTATTAACTTATTGATCTATAAAATATAATAAAACAGATTAAATTGATTGAGATTCAAGAAATTCGATTATATTAATTACTTATAAAAATGATCATTTTGCAAATTGTATTTATGTCTCAAAGGAAAAAATAAATTAAATAAATATTTTTAAAGATAATATTACGTTTTATATTATAAGAATATTTGTGACGCACAATGTCTTATAACTGTCTCTCTAGGAAGCTTATTGCGTCTAGAACCAAAATGACAGATAATATTGAATTAGTGAATTTTCTCAATTTAAATATTTGGGCACAAGCCGATGCACATAAATAGCATTTATGTAAAATTTAGTCGGATAATACAACATTTCCGGCATTTTCCCAAAAATTTCTATCCTTTCAGAATTATGGCAAAGTGTGTTCGAAGATTATGATTGAATAAATGCAAAGAATGAATAATACTCGTGAATTTGAAACCCAGTAAGCAAGAAAACAATGCTTGGTAGCGCTTGCCTTCCTTCAACAGGGCACGGAGAGATATAATAGAAAGAAACTAAGACATTTTATAACTTCAAAAAATTATAAAATGGAATAAATATAGATCCCTCATAAATTCTTTTATTTTTATCAATTTAATCATTAGTGTTTTGAGGAACGGCCCCCAATCCCTAAAATTTTAAATAAATTGGGCAAGAAAATCTCAATAAGGAGAGGGGTATAAAACGAGTCCCTTTCCCTAAAGAAAACTCAAATTGAAATTCTAAGAAAGAATTACAAGTGTTTTTATCCTTCTCAGTAACATATATGGCAAAATCAATCTAATAAAATACATAATTGTTGAAATAATTTGTCAGGCGTGGGCTGCCTATTGTAAAAATTGGCCTTTTTTTATATCATCATTTGCCTAGGGTTGTTAAAAGATCGATTCGATTTGGGTATTTATAAAAATACCCAATTGATTTTAGCCAAAATAATTATGTTAGCCTCAAGATTTGGCAAATAAAATTCCAGATCTTTCTGCCCTCTATGAGAGAAATCTACAGGCTTACATAATATTATTTTGGCTAAAGTCATTCGGGCTTTTAACAACACTATTTGGCCTCCTTTCTTAATATCGCAAGGTTTATCAAATTTGGCCTTTTTTTAAAACGAATCTTTAAAATTTTAACAATCAATTAATATGATCCCTCGAGGAATGCTATAACTTAATCTATATTGTATAAACAATAATTGCATTTTAAAAAAAAACTATTAGAAGAACAATAAAAATATTTATGAAATATATGGATATCTTTATCCTGTATAAATAAATTATTACTGAACTTTTATTTAAAGGATCTTAAATATGAATCGAACCTAAGCATTTATAAAATCAATTCCTTAACTTGAACCTAACCTTAACCTTTATAATTTTTTCCAGAACCGAACCTGTATTTCAAAATGTTTTATGCTGGTAATAATTGAATCTGTATTACGAAAAACCAATAAATAAAAATTACATAATAAATATAGAAAAAATTTAGCTAATTTTTCTTAAATGAGTTCTGGAATGTCCCGAAAATAAAAGTTCTCTTTGATATTTTAATTAATAATAATTAAATATTTAAAATATGCATTTTTTTCATTTATTAAATTCATGATACATAAAATATGAGAAAACAAATCAAATTGAATGAAATTCAATCAATTTGATTACATATAAAAATGAACAATTTGCAAATTATATTTATGTCTCAAAAGAAAATAAAAAAATTTATTTTTAAAGTAATTATTACACATTTTACATTTATATAAATTTATAAAAACAATAAATAGAAAAAAATTAATATCTCCTTATGGAGCTTATTATGTCTAGACGTAACATGACTGGTGATATGGAATTAGGTGTTTTTCTTAATTTCCGTACAAAAATTTGAATACCTTTAAATATTTGTGCATAAGCCGATGAGCATAAATGGCGTAAATGTAAAAATTGTTCGAATAATACAACATTTCCGGCATTTTCAACCAAATTTCTATTTTCTCAGGATTTATTGGCAGCGTGTCTTTGAAGATTATGATTAAATAAATGCAATGGATGGGAACAATATTCGCGAATTTGAAACCCAGTAAGCAGACCAACAATGCTTGATTGAGCTTGCCTTCCTTCAACAGAGCACGGCGGGATAGCGTGGTACGACTCCTTTGATACACGAATCTCTTTAACGCGATATTATAGCTAATATTAATAATGACCTATTATATTTAGCAATTTCGATAAAAATATAGAAAATATACAACTATAATAAAAAATAATGGAATTTAGCTGCGCAATTTGTTAAAAACAATACTTAAAAAAAAATTAAATTATTATTATACATTTTAAATTTAAATATGCCCCAAAATGTTTTTAATATTTTCCATCTAGCCTACCTGGATTTACTTTTTCTTCCTATCTTTTTTCTATCAAAGCTATTTCCTAATATTTATATAAGTTCATCAAAAATATTTTATTTTATATAAATTATCAATGCTGTCACTACCTTTGCCTAAAAAAAGCAGTTTTACTACTTGTAGATAAATTTTTCAAAAATAAATGAGCTATAGATACTGTTTTTAAAATGTAGCCTTGATATGTCTTATTTAATTTATTCAAATTATAAAAAAAAAAGATGAAAATAAATTAAATTTTTCTAAAAATGGCATATACTTTGGGCGGGCGTAATCTAGTTTTCAAAAATATTTGTGGTGCATGTGGATTAAAAAGAAAATTTTAAGCATCTGACTGGCATAGTGAAATTTAATATTTTCAAGCGTAAGAATCAAAACACATTCCAATTTATTAAAAATAGTAGTTTTATTTTATAATATTGCATAATATATATATGTTTAATTAATTAAAATAAATGGGAGCCAAACCAGCCATTAAAATAATTTTTAAACTTGAGGCGGTGACTATAATAACGTTTAGTTGAGTAACATACCAAAATGATAAAGGAAATGGCTTGATAGACTATATTCGTGCAAGCATCGTATTTATTTTCTGGATGTTGATTGTATCTGTGTATCAGTGGAAACAAATAGTCTTGTACATGTTTTTGACCCGTTATGTTATGCTTGAAGGCGAATAAGTCGACAGAGGCTCGGATATAATTGGTATATACGGGAAATATTATACTAACGCTTATTATTATTAAGAGGGTTACCACATATTTTATATTTGCCGCCAAGCAATATATTCTGTGCCACTGGAAATAACCTATCATAAAGTATCTCTCCACACAAAGAGCCATTATCATTAAGATATGGAACATCTTCAAATTTTGGCCAGGGATTCTAAAATGTAGAATATCAACGTGAACCAAATGAAAATAAAAAAGGTATTTTCATATCTGATTATTATCTCGCTCCCGATCCATGTAAATAAATCGCTAAAATTGATGCACAAAAGGGTGATGTTTATTAGCCGCAGTAAAACTAACAAGAAATAAGAATTCGTTTTTTTAATCTTAATCAGAAAGGTCAAGGAGAAAATATTGCCCAACATCCCGTGAAGAGCAATTAATGGTATCGCGAATTCAAAATAAAATATCTCCACCCCACTTAATTTAAAGTGACGTTGCGTCTGATTAAAACTGAAGATAGAAACGTTGCTGACATTCATTTTTGGTTTTTTTCCCAATCTTTTTAAAAATAAAATGATGTTTTTATGTGAAAAAAATAATTAATTTATTATGGAGGGAGGAAACAAAATATAGGTTAAAGGATTTTAATTAATCTAATAAAATATATTATTGTTGAAAATATTTATAAGGTATGATGCCCCACTAGTATATTTTGTCTTAAAAACACATTTTTTTTGTTAGATTATTCATTAGACCCCCCCCCCCTCCCCATCTCTTCCTTAATACTAGTTCACCTCCCTACAGATCCCAACGAAATTTTTAAATATTTATTTTTCATAACGATAATATAATTACTATATAATGTTGTCGGTTTTTTTTTGTGAATTATAGTTTATTGTCAAATCTTTAAAAAATAGGAATTTGTAGCGCGAATTTATTTATAAATAAAAAATCAAAAGGTTTGAAAACATTTTCCAAACTGGCCCCCTCCCCCAAAAATCATTTTTACCATTCCCGTCCGCCGCAACTATTTGATAAATTTAATTTGAACCGAGTCCGGAATATTTTTGAATTATAGGCCCTATGACTGGGATACGTTTCCCGGCAACTTTTGCAGTGTTCTCATATAGGCGGCCTAAAAATAAACACGTGATAGATAATATTTTTATTCGCTTCTCATATTTCGATTTTGAAATCCATTTTTATAAAAATATAATCGCATAATTTACAATTATTTATTTATGATTTTGATGATATATCATATCCTTCGTATTCCTTGATTCATATTTGATAATGTTAAATTACTATATAATGTCGCCGAAGGAATAGTTTATTGGCAAATCTTAAATAATATAAATCATTCGTGGGGCGGATTTATTTAAAAAAAAAATCTTTATACACCTCATTTATACCGAAATTATATAGGGTCATACCCTTCGAATATCAGACATTCTTGCACTCTTTAACTATTTATAGACAAGGGTACTGGCGAAACTATGTACGGCATGCCTCCTTTTAACCGCGACAACATAGGCAGCTTAAATCGGCGCACCTGCATAAATTACTATAATATTTATTTTTTAAATTGATAATTGAATTTTTTTTTAATAAAAGCAAAATTAAATTTATAAAATATACACTAAAGAATATTGGTATATTTTTACATCTCTATTGAAAATAAAACTATAAATTCAAAATCAATTTTGTAATTTTATAGTTAACATGCATAAAATTAATTTTATTTAATTCCTCTTTTAAGTTACATAGAGGTGAATCATAATTTGTGTTGTTATAGAATACTTATTGCAAGCCAGTCAAGTAATTTTTGTATTTGATTTCGATTTCTATATTTAATTTTCTAATATCATCATATATTCTTTATAGTTTAAGTTGCTTTTAAAATTTTGTTCGATTAGACATTTTTTCACAATTTTTAATCTTTAAAATCTTAGTTCTAGAAGATAAACCAACTCATAAATTTCTCAAATAAAAGTAAAGTAAATTAAATAAATTAAAATATTATTACTTGCAGATCGCAAACTGTAATTCATAAGGCAAAATTTTTTTAACATATCTTTCTTTCTTTCTTTAATTGTAAGCATTACAAGATTTAAACAACCCTAAATAAACCAAACTATTCTTCTCTCCTAGTTTTTCCAATTCCTTTCAAAATTAACTCCAAATATGCTTTCGAAATTAAAAATATACTATGCGATCTGGTGTGGACATTTACTCATTTTAAGTGACATTATTGCAATTATTCATAAATGGAACCACCAAATTGTCATAACCAATCATTAAAATAAAGAGGCATAAAATATGCATTATTTTTCAAAAATTTATGCGCCAGCCGTGAGCCGCTGTTATATATAGGCTGCTCATCTTCCAATTTCAAATAATTTACTAAGAGGGATTTAGAAATATATTCCAAAAGATATATAGCATTCACACTGTGTTCAGACAATTTTAGATTGAACTTTGGAATTAGAAGTATATCATAACTTATATAAATTTCTAATATACAAATGTTTATCACAGAAATTATCTGAAATTTAAAACTGTGCGTATAACCCTACATGTTATAATACAATATCGATCAAATCAGATTTATTTTTTCAAATTTAAAAAATATCCTTTACTAAATAATTTAAAATCGAAAGATCCCAAATAATCGTAAATTGGCTATTCTAATACTACATATATATAGATAAAAAAATTCTTAAAAATAAGATTAGAATTGGCTGAAATTTCCAGGATTAGAAAGCATTTATTATATCTATAAATGGTTCTCTCAAAAGCTAAAAAGCGCGCGCTATTAGGTAGTTCAAAATTTTAAAATTTTTCTGTAAAAAAATCCGGGTCTATCAATCAAAGCCTAAATTTTCTAGTACCTGCCAATGACGCAGCTTAAAGCCTGCCAGAGCGAACGGTAAAATTTATAAAAAATCTTGTCTGGGCTTAAAAATAATTGCTGGCAAGCCGCGCCTAAAAAAATTCTGATTAAAATTTTTGAATAAATTAATCATCTGGCAAATCGTATAATGGATAATTTGGCATTTTTTTAATGCTCATTTATCTTCAATTTCTTTTTAAAATAAGCTAATTTTATGAAGGGAAAAATCTAAATCCTTCAGGCCAGGCCAAAAATATTGACTGTAGTGTAGGGTGGGCATGGAGGTAAATTTTTTCTCTTTTATTATCAGCTTCGTAAACATTTTCCAAACTTCGGTCTGGCCCTAAAAAATATTTTCTACAATATGTCCCGCCGGAGATGTAAAAAAATTAGCGAAGTAACTAGAATGCAAAGAAGGTACTTGGACAACTTTGAGTAAGTTTGCAACAACCGTAACTATTAATCCAAGATTCGAAGCCTTGGATTTTATATTTACCTTGATATATATTAAATGCAAATATATATCCATCGGAGGAAGCAAGGGTCTATGATTTATATCCAAATCGAATGGGTTTACTTTTAATAAATATTTTACATGAATGACTTCCTCAATAAGGTATTATTTGCTCATCTATGTATAAATTATGTAATATACCAAATTGTTGAAACTTTTTATTTGTAATTTAAATATGGTCGGACTTTATAAAGATTATCTTCTTCATTAAGAGTTAAGTTATTAGATAAATGTAGATTTCTCTTTATATCGCGAAATGTATGTTGTGACATTGAATTCCTAAGATTGGTATAGAAATTGTTATTCGACCAATACATATTTCTTGCAGTAATTAATGATACTCAGCCAGCATAAGAATTCCTATAAATCTTTTCATCTCTGACTCGGTTGTAATAAAATTGTATTGTTTTGCTTGAAATAATTATCTGATCGATCCAAAAGCAGTGATTGATCTCCCCTGCTAGTGGAAGATTGTCGGTTAGATTGTTTTCATCAAAACATTCTTCATTATTAACCAGGCGTCAATGGGAGGGGGGAAACTGTTTTCATAAATATCAATTTCAATTCTAATAAAAATCTTATTCCCCCCCTCCTCAGTTAAAATTTTGCAAATATTTGAAATTTTCCAACCAGAAACCCATCATCAAAAATTTTAAAAAAATATGCCCTACACGATGAATTATACGTCATGATTCAATTTCGACATTTATAGAACTGGAAGAGATGATCAGAATATATTTATATTAAATTACTAAATGGCAAGTTTAATGTGTCTTCAGAAGTGATATCATTATTAAATTCAATAGATCAATCAGTTTATCTTTGCTGCTAATTGCATTAATAAATTATTTTTCTTAGCTCACTACTTTGTAAAAATTTGTAATAACCAAATTTAGATTTGGTTCAGGTTATTGATTTGACGGAAAATATATATGAAAAGGTAAATACAATAGAATGTAGACGAATATTTTCATAATATTTAACTAGACGTTGAATCGGAAGCTAAATCTTATGATATAACACTAATTATAACTCGTATAGCACCTAAGCAATTATTGAGTTGTATTATAAATATTGACTCAACTGAATAATATTTTAAAATATCATTTTCATTCTTCATACAAATTTTTATCAAATAAAAATATGGTTTTTAGATAAAAAAAAAACAAGTCATAAGCAATCTTTAAATTTTAAAGACCCTTCTTTGTTTTCTCACTATTGGTAAAATTAAATATTTAGCCAAATTTTATTCCTATGATATTGATACTGAAATCAATTAATCAGTGAATTCGAATTGTGGTATAAATATTAACTACGTTTGGTTATTTTACCTGAGCATGCTATTGATGTGCTCAATCGGTGTAAGGAAAGCTCAGTTTCCAAATATTTAAAGTTGTTTTATATTCTTGCATGTTTGCCTATTACAATAAGTACGAATGAAAGGACCTTCTCCAACTTAAGAAGGTTGAAAACTTATTTACGAAATACTACTTCCCAATCTCGGCTAGATGAGTTAGCTTTATTAAATATTTACAGAGATTTGGTTCCAAAGACAAACAAAATTCTTGATGAATTGGCAAATTTCCTTTGAAAATTAAAAATCACATTATAATTATTATAGTATTATATTTGATAAAAAGTTATAAACGTTGTTATTTAAATTATTTTCTAGTCAATATTTTATACATATTACAATTAGTATTTTCAATAAAAAATATTTTATTTTGCTTATATTGTGTGAAAATTTAAGCTGAGGCTAGTTTTCAAAGCCAATTATATATAAAAAAAAAGTCACTAAACTTTATTTCAATTTTATATTAAAAAAATTTTTTTATTAAATTTAATATACCTAACTTAAAATAATAAAAAATATCCATAAGCGCGAATTGGTAAATAAAGTCAAAAATATTAATATAATTATTATTGAATTATGAATAATTTAAAAGAATAGCTCAAACATATGACCCCGTTAAGGCCGAAAAACGCTGGCCGAAAACCAACTAAGGGAAGGTTTGGGGGCGAAGCCCCAAAAAAAATTTCCCCCCTCTTATGAAAATTCTGACGCCACTGTTGCTAATTAAAGCAGTATTAGGATATAGTTAAGTAACATACCAATACGATAATGAAAATGGCTTGAAAGACTATATTCGTGCTAGCATCATATTTATTTTGTTGGTGATTGTATATGTGTACAAGCTGAAACAAATAGTCTTGTATATGTTTTAGACCCGTTATATTATTATGCTTTTGCTCATCATCCATGTAAATAAATCGCTAAAATTGATGCATAAAAGGGTGATGTTTATTAGCCGTAGTAAAACTAACAAGAAATAAGAATTCATTCTTTTGAACCTTATCAGAAAGGCCAAGGAGAAGCTATTGCCCAACATCCCATGAACGGCAATTTATGGCATCGTGAATTCAAAATAAAATGTTTCTATCGCACTTAATTTAAAGCAAAGTTCTGTCTGATTGAAGCAGAAGAATGAAATGTTGCTGACATTCATTTTTGATTTTTTTTCAGCCTTTCTTTTTAAAAATAAAATGATCTTTTTATGAGAAAAAAAATTAAATTATTATATGGAAGGGGAAAAAATATAGTTAAAAAGGATTTTTAATCTAATAAAATATATCATTGTAGAAAATTCGGGTAAGCCCCATTCACAAATTTTTATCTTAATTACAGATTTTTTTTGGTAAATTATTTATTTGCCTCTCCCCTCCTCCCTACAAATAAATTTATGAATATTTATTATTAATAACGATCATATAATTGCTATATAAAGTCGTCGGGTTTTTTTGCGAATCTTAGTTTATTGGCAAATCTTTAAAAAATATCAATTATCTCGGATATATTTATTAAAAAAATTATCAGCTTTGAAAAAATTTTCCAGCATTTGACCCGACATCCGAGGAGCACCAATAATCATTTTTACCGTTTCGATCCGCCGCACCTACTTGTCAAGATTAATTTGAACCGATCTCGGAGTATTTCCGTGGACGTGGCTACGTTTCCGGCCAACTTATGAAGCCCACTCATATATATCCCGGAGGGACCTAAAAATTAAACACGTGATAGATAATATTTTATTCGATTCTCATATTTCTATTTTGAAATCCATTTTTATAAAAAATATACTCGCACTTTATTTAAAATTTTGAGTTATTTTTTTAAAAATAAAAAAATCCAAGTTTAATAAATTTACAAAAACGTAACATCGCCAAATTTTAAAAAAATAAATTTTAAAAATAATCCGGGGAGAACCATTACTAGTCGATAAAACCTATATTTTATTTATTTTCCTTTTTCCCCTCAATTGAATGTACTAAAAAAAAATTCTCTCAAAGTTTAAATAAAACATAAGTTAGAATGTTAAATAAATTAGAGATCTCAGTCAATTACTATTCATAAATAACTTAAAATTTTTTTAATTAAACAAAATTAACGGCTTTTTGAATCGTTGGCAAAAAAAGAACAATAAAATGGCATGTACAAGATTTAATTAAAGGTATTGGTATAATGTAACTTGAATGAATGATATTCAATTAATCGAAAAATAACACCAACAACAATAGGGGAGACTGGGTTTAGGTAAACCCCGGGGCTTGGCTAACCAATTAATCTCATTTTAAAATTGAATACACCAGAAGGTTAAAATTTAATCCTAATATAGTTTTTATTAGTTAACATCTATAGAAATATTTAATTATTAAAAATTTTATTTAAGAAATAAAATTTTGACGAATTCTCAAAAGATTTTTACATGACAGAATTATACTTTTTATTAAAATATATAATTATTTATATGTAAATTAAATTTTAGCAAAGTATAACACTCTTCTATAATTTAGGTAGGTTTTATGAGCATTTATTATATCTAGATATTATTTCAATTATAATTTGTCAATTTAGAGATAGCGGAGCTTGCTAAACCATACATGCCAATTAAGGCAGTTAATAATACAAAAAATTTCAAAATTTTGGAAAGAATTTGCCGTTTTTGATTGGTATTTAGTATTTATGCTAATAAATCATAATCTTTCCTTAAGATCCTTATTATTTTTATGTCCAAATGTTTATTAAATTAACCAAAATTAAGTTTTAATTCTTATATATGTTAGCGTCAATGTGTTATTTTCGGCAATGTACACATTGCCTGATTTTTTTAGGCAATTTGTTACGGTGGTAGGCAGGGTGAATTAGTTATTTAGGCAATGTATTTTATTTTATAAATATATTATTTATTTGAGAGATTAATTTATTATTTAATTGATATTAATTTAATATTTATTTGAGAGGAATTTATTATTTATAAATATATTATTTTTATAATTCAATAAATTTTATGGCGCCATTGCCAAAACTTAATTATATTTTATTTGAAATGTAAATAATAGAACTAAATGTTTATCGTCGTTATTGAGATATTTATAAAATTCCTGGCATGACATATTATATATTTGCTCAGCCTCTAATCTTGTTAAAGCAATCCGATTTCTCTCCTTTTTCCAGGCAGTCCTCATCAGGCTTAAAATGAGCATCAGAATGAGGTAAGGAGAAGACATACTCGCATATTTTTTCCCAAGCATGGGGTTTATCGTTATTACGAAAAAATTCTACCCATTTCTCCTCTGCTTTTAGACCATCTAATTTTAAGTATTTTGGCGAAAAATAGAATTACAATCTCTACAAACAAGATATCAATGTCTTTCGGTATTTTTAATATATTTATTAAATTATAAAACCATCAATTGATGGTTTCTGTTCCAAGGTCATAATATTTATACATTTGTAAATAGAGTTATTAAAATCAAATTTTGATTGTAAATATTCTAAAATTGTTTTAATAAAAATATCTGCTTCATTTAAAAATGTATTAAGAGTATTATTTGAACATTTTAATATAATATTAGCAATAGCGCCATAAAATTTATTATCAATTTTTAACTGTAGAGATGAACAGAGCTATGGCATATTTTGTGAATCTTTTTTAAAAGGAGTATTCTGATTGCAAAGGAATATTAATTGCAATAAGTAGATTTCCTACATGTGAAACGAACCCCAAATATGTTTCTGCCATTTCATAATCAAAAAAATTTTTCAAAATTTTAGGACAGCTTTTTAAATCTCTATTTAAGAAGTATTTTTTTAAGGTTTGTAAAATTTTAAAATTCTATCGATGGCAGGTATTAATGACAACCACCTGATAGGTATATTTCGCAACAACTCATACCGTTCCAAGTTTTTAATTCATTAACTCTTTTAGTTGATAAATTTAATTCGTTAAAACATTTCATCTCAATTTTTCGACATCCTCAGATAGTATATTCATTGCCTTCTTGCAAGAATTATGTAGTATATGGCATATACAGCCAATTGGTATTAATTTATTATTGTGCTGCCTCAATTCGGTAACTTTGGTTTTTGCCAAAATTTACAGAGGCATTATCAGCGCAGAAAGCTGACATGCAAATCATTTGTAACCCTGAATCAGCTATATTTAATGTGGCTAGCTACATTGTTGGATTTTTTAATTTCCAAGGAAAAAATTTTAACAGTTTTATTGAAATGTTCTTATTCTTGTTGAAATAGCGAAGGATCGAGGGAAATGTTTTAATATTTCCCTTATTAAATGCATCTGTTAGAATTGCATGTGGATGCCCATCTTTTAAAATCATCTAGAATTGACCTCTAGGATTCAGGTACTAAAACACTTGTTATAGCCTTGCTCATTTTTGTTTTGCCATAAGTAAGGTTTGCACTTATATTGGAGTCGTTAAATATCATGAAAAAGATTCGACCGACCCACATTGTGATGATATAGCTCTGTGAATGTTAGACTACATGATAGATGTATACGATTTCCGCAAATGTAGTTACATCTGTATTATTTATTATTATTGAGAATATTTTTGTATTGCAATCGATGTAGATATACTCCCGTGTACTCTTATATGAATGCAAGATTTATTATTGGATAAAAATAAAACAGGATAGAAAGTAATTTACAAACTAGACATGTTTTTCGAATAAATATTTAAAATTTATTTTAAAAATATAAAAATAATCAATTAATGTCTCTCAAAATTATTATTTATATATTAAAAACGTTAAAATACTAAAAAAAAAATGCGGGAGAAATTAAAAAATTGCGGAAGATTTTTGCAGGAGATTTCTAATTGCGGTAGTTTTGCGGGAGAGAGCTGTCTGCGTGTAAACTAAAAAATTGCGGGAGTCTCCGGCTGATGGAGGGAGACATGGCAACCCTGATCTCATGGGCTATGGGCAAAGGCTTTATTTGGGATTAATAATGTATCTTATCCTTCCCCACCAATATACAAAGTAAACTACTTATTCTACCTGAGACTAAAAAAATAAACAATTACAAAGGCCTCAGCAATTTCATATTCTCGCTAATTGCAACTTCTACTAACTTATAGTTTGCTGCCATCATCTTTAAGTTTTTTTAAAAATTTAGCTCCCAAAATTAAATTACAAACTTTGGAACCTATGGAATTCTTATTTAACTATCATTCCTTTTTAAGCACTCAATTATGTTTTTCTTAAAATTATTTTGGGTCGAAATATTTTATAGTTATTAAATAGGAGTGTTTGCTTCAGCTTTAATTTCTGACTAGAATTTAGTTAGCAGGGAATTTTTTTTACTTTCAAGCACTAATTATACAATGCCTTTTAGGTTAAAGAGGTAAGGAGAAAACACAGATTCCCAATAAGGTTAATTTACAAGAGGGCCAAAAAACGTCGAATTTTGAAATATATAACTCTAAACACACGTCACTCGTTTTTTTTATGAAACTTTATATTTATTTAATTTCCTCAGTATTTTTTTAAATTTAATCGAGTGATTTAAAAACAAATATATATGGATATATAATGCTAAAATTTACAAAAAAATTATTATACCCTCTAATATTTTTATTCAAGCAAGATAGATGGGCTCCCGATTATAGCCCAAGGGTCGCCTTTTTACCAAATTTTACCCTAATCATAAATTTCTGATAAAAACGCGCATACCTCGAGATCCTTTTTTAAACTCAATTATAGAATTATCATAATACATTAATATAATTAACGAAATATAATCCTCTTTTATCTCGTCTTCCACTGATCGAACCTTATATTGATTTTTTAAAGGCCTCCATAAATTTTTCTTTAAAGCTTGAAACGAGCTAAATGATTGTGGCCTATTTTCATAAATCGGCATATTTCATTTTTAATTCACAATTAAAAAAATAAAATTTAAAGATGATTTTTAAAAAATTTTTATCAACTATTTTATTATTTTTCGAGGATAGCAAAAGAAATTATAACCGCCTAAGAGAATCTTTGAACGATTATGTGCGAATCCCTGGCATACAATACTCCCAGCATCCAGAGTGATTTAATTCATGATTTTTAAATTAATACAATTCAGATCGTAAATAAAAGTCATAGATTAACCGTTTATAAAATATTATTATATAGGATAATAAAATGGCGTTTCACCAGGTTATGTGTTCAATGGCTCATCAAGATTTATTTTATTGCATGAATTATCGGTCCATAAATGTTATAATAATCGGAATCAACTTATCAGGATAAAACTGCATGGCTAAAAAAATAATTGTATATTGGCTCAAGTATTGTTTAGCTGTTTCATAATTTAATTAAAGATTTATAACATTTAATAAAGGTCAGACTAGCATTAAAAAAGTAGACATATAGACTTATGGCGTCTTTAGAAAATTTGATATCAAAATAAGATGCTTGGTTACTATTTACGCGAAAATGATTATAATGATTTTTTACACATGAGCACTAAGGTTAAACGATTGTTTAGTAAAATAATACAAGTACGCCTTTACATTTGAAAACAGAAAAGGTCAAATACCGATCCCATTAAATCATAGCGGAGAAGCATCCCATTTTTTAATATAATTTATAACAAATTTTTTATGTGAAAATATGATTATAAAATGAAAAGTTTCCAAGTATTGTTTATCCGTATTTTAAGATTTTTTCACGCACTTTTTTGAAATAGAATTCTGAGATTATTTTATAAAATTAAATGGGAGGGGGGGGGGGGTGTTATTAATTTGAAAGCTAATTTTTATTTAATATATATATAAATGTTTTGTGAACACATACATTTTAACTTATGTTTTCATAGGAAAGGTGGGTTCAACCCTCGAACACCCCCTTGTCAATGCCTCTAAATATTTTTTGATGGGGTCATGCGAGAGGTTTTAATTCCCCCCCCCCTACATTATCTACACCACTGACAAGATATTATATCGATTACTTGTACTCTTGTTTAAAACTGGTTAGATCGTTTTGGCTTCTATAAATCATAAAAGAGGGTTCCTGGTTTTGGGATTTGTCCCAGTTTCGAGGGTTTCAGATTCTGCTTCCTTTGATAAAAAAAATCCCCAAAATTTTTTATATTAAGTTTATTTTACAAAAAAAATTATCATTTCTTAAGTGGTCAAGGGTTAAAAATAGGTCAGATATGGGGAAATTGTTATACAATTTTTTTTTCAAGTTTTTGTTCAAGGTAATTATGTCAGAGAGATTTATGTTAGCGAAAACTTTTAAATCCCCTCCTCCATTACACCTATGATAAAGGGCTTAGTACTTAGAAACAAAAGTATTTGATGAATCAAATGGCCTATCTCCGAAGTTCCCTTTTCAGGGAATTTTATTTATCAATAACAAGAGCTTTGTTATTAAATATTATTATTTTTAAAAAAATATATAATAGTTCTCTCCATTTCTTTTCACTTATAAAAAAAATGAAAATATTTTAATAATAAATAATTTACAAAAAATAACTTAACACAATCATTATTATATTACACTGTTAAGTCATGATTGGAGATCATATATGATTGTTTTCTACCTAATTAAAAGGGTTGAGCTTTCATTTAATTATAATGTTAATTCTAAGGTATAATTATTAAATTAATAAATATTTTTATCTCTTCAAAAATATAACAAAACGATTAATAAATAAATAAAATTTGTTGGTATAAATTTAACCGAAAATATTCTTCATTTATAACTGACTAATATTTTAATTTAAAAGAATAAAGATAGTTAATTACATATTCCTAAAAAAGTGAAATATATATATTTTTTACACAATACACTATAAATGAAATAATCAAAAACATATTATTTAGAATGAAATATAAAAAAATTAACACTGATAAATATCTCAATATATAATTATAAGTTAATTATTACATTATTTAAAAATAGAGTTAATCTTAATGTCCTCTGTGAATTCATCAATTTTAATTAAATTTTCCAGCCCGTCTGTTAATATTTGAAATGTTAAAATTATTTAGGCTCTTTACCACAGGATAACCTGTAGATGATTATGATCTACATATGCACTATCATTAATAATTTTAATAATATATATAAAATATTAAATAAATTTATTTTAATTATATAGATATTCAACGAAAATATGTTAGCTAAATTATTCCGCGTCTGTCTACCTGCTTTAGTTTGGATATATATCTGTAAATATGTCATTATAAAAATAGTTTGTTTTGGAGAAAATAATTTTGAAAAATATGAATTGTCTAATTCAAACAAGAATTGCCAGATAATGGATGAAAAACGTTTACAATATATTTTTAATCACATCAATAATAATAAAGTAAATTATATTAAAGATTTATCAGAAGTTATAAGGTTTCATAGTATTTCTGCATTTCCCGAATATAAACCAGAACTTATACACGTAGTCAAATGGTCTCAATCATTTTTAAGGAGTATGGGCTTTAAATCTGATGTTAAATTTATAAATTACAATATCAAGGAGAACAATATAAGAAGGAATAACCCACACAAACATTTAACCAAATTGCGTTACAGACAAAATCAATCGTTTCAAACTTTCGGCCCTCCTTTCCTATTCAGCACCTTACCTAATTCGAAATCTTCACAACCTAATAACATAACTCTCCTCATATATGGCCACTTAGACACAGTACCCGCACGCAAATCCGATGGATGGAAATCGGATCCATTTATATTGACTAAAGTTAAACACGATTTTTATGGGCGCGGTGTAACCGATAACAAAGGTCCTATTTTGGCTTGGATGAATGCTATTAGAGCATTGATTGATCTTGACATTTGCATACCCGTGAAAATAAAGTTTTTTCTGGAATCAGCAGAGGAATCAGGATCATTTGGTATGGAAAGAATATTAAAGCAAGAATCAAGTTTTTTCAAAGAGATAGACTATGCTGTGATATCCGATAATTTTTGCCCTAACATAAAAAATCCATGTTTAACTTATGGACTCAGGGGCTTAATCTATTTTTACCTGCAAATTCAAAGCGCAGCAGAAGATCTACATTCCGGAGTATACGGGGGTTCCGTCCATGAATCGATGGCTGAGCTAGTAGACATTTTATCCAAGTTGAGTAATGCTACAACCGGCCGGATAACAATCCCAGGAATATATGATGATATTAAATCCTTAACCGCTGATGAAATAAAAGCTTACTCCAATTTTGATTTTAATTTGGAAGATTACAAAAATGCAGTAAGATCTTTAGGCCTATTACATTTCTCAAAAATAGAGGAACTGTCGTATAAATGGAGAGAGCCATCTTTAAGTATACACGGTATAGAAGGAGCTTATTCTGGGGTTGGTGCCAAAACAGTTATACCTCACAAGGTTATAGGTAAATTTTCGATAAGGGTTGCTTCTCACCAAAACGTTCAAAAGATAAAAAATAATGTTATCAATTATATAACTAGATTACACGAGCAACGTAGCACTGGAAATTCTCTCAATGTAGTAATTGAGGATGAGGTTGACTCGTGGCTTACAAATTATAAGAATTATAATTTTCAATTGGCATCTGAAGCTATTAAAAGGGTATATGGTAGGTATCCGGATTTAACCCGAGATGGAGGTACAGTTCCAGCTGCGGTATACTTATCGAAATATCTAAAAGATCCAAATAATAGTTTAATACTAATACCCCTATCATATGCTGCAGATGGAGCCCATTCAGAAAACGAACACATCAATATTAATCGTTATATTATGAGTATAAAAAGTTTAGTTTCGTATATATATGAAATAGCCAAACATCATTCTTCTAGATCAATCTAATTAAAAATTTCTATTGTTTTATTAATCGTATATTTTTACTCATTAGAATACAATATTTATTTTTTATTTATATTTTTTGATTCGTAATATGAATAAAGCAAAAGGCCATATATTATTAGATTAGAGATTTAATAAGTTTTTAGGAATTTATTTTATCAGATCGTTTTAATTTTTTCTCTGGTAGATAAATTAGTATATAATTAATTACCCTAAAATTAAATATTAGCTTGGATAATTTTTTTTATATTTGGAGTACTGATATATAACGTCAATAGTTATTGATTTTTTAATATATTTTTATAAATATATAAGATAACGTCGAAAATTATCCTTATTAACAAAAAAGTCGTTATTTTCTAATGGTGTGTGCAGTTCAGTTGCTAGAGGAATTCAGGCGGGAACAGGTATTTTCTAAAGCTAATTTATAAGTAGATATAACAGTGCTGCCAAATATTTAACAAAGAACTCTCTAGAAAAATTCTTTAAATTTCAATTCACTTTAATCAAATTTTTATTCTTAGATTTGCCCTTTATTTTATATCTCAATTTTTTTTTGTAAATTTCAATTAATTTTTATTTAATATTTACATTGAAAATTATATATTAAATCCAACAAATTCTAAAGATATGGCTGATTATTATATTCATATTTTATAGTTAACGCGTGTGTCTGTGGCAGCTTTATGATTATTTAACCAAGATATTACAAAAGGTGGGGCATCCTAATCCAATAAACGTTTACCTATTAAAAATATCACCATTAAATCTGAGATATGTTTCAAAGTTAGTGAATTTCTCACTTTTTGTGCTATTTAATTCATCGAGTTAAAACCTAATTCAACTTCGACATTATATAAATTGATTTACGATTTTTTTTGTTTTCTCATTGATGTAGGAATGGTAGTGTCGCCAGATTATATATAATTATCAACAAAATCTCTATAGTTAATTCGATCTATATTGGTTTTTAATATTTTGATAAAGATGGTAATTTTCTTCTCCATCATGATAATAAATTATCGTTCTACTTATTTATTGGGTCTCCAACATTAAGGGGAACATCTCAGTAGCGAATATAATGAAGTGATATATTACAAGAATTAGGCAATTTTCAAAGTGGTGATGATCAAAATATTTCATGTGATATCATAAATTTCAGAAGTAACTGCCACATGTTTAATCGCAAATTATGTGGAAAGCAGTAACTTTCATAAGCAACAATCAGATTCAGGCCTCAAGTTAATGGAATGGACTTTGTGAGAAGTGACATTTTACTAACAATTCCTGGATCTACTTCTTCTTCAGAAATAAATTATCGATTTGAGGTAATATTTTAACTAAGAAATTGATTAAAGATCTCAACAACAGAAAAGTTTATTAAAATATATTAAAGAAAATGATAATATTGAATATGAATCATAACAAGGCTATGTCACGGAGAGTGAAACATTAGTTATTGAATGACAATGAATTTAAAAAATATTATAAAATTAATATTATAGATTCATTTTACTAATATGCAAATTTAAGTTACATATATTTGAATTTGACCGGTAAAATATCAGTCAATTAACCGAATTATAATTAACCGGTCAAATACGAAACCCTGATAATCATTATTCATCCGTTAAAATATTTTATTAAAATGGACCTTATCGCACTTTTAATAAAATTTTGGCGTTTAGAAAATTACAATATGTTGGCTGACGTCGTCTATTATTGCCCTGGTGTTTTGGAAACTAATTAGTTTTTGTGTAGATGCATAAATAAAGAGAAATTGTCATAAATGTTAGTAAGAAAAGCCAAGGAATAACGAAACAAAGGGCAAATGAGACCAATTAAATTTATTTTAGAAATTACTAAATCTAAGGTTTGAAATTTAATCCTTATAATAGAAAAATATGATATTTAACGAAACAAAGGGCAAATGAGACCAATCAAATTTATTTTAGAAATTACTAAATCTAAGGTTTGAATTAATCCTTATAATAGAAAAATATGATATTCACCTCAAAAATTTTATTTTCCATTAACTCACTAAAATCGCTCTTAAATTTTTTATCGCGAATATTTTAAGAGTTTATGTTAACTTAATTTTGTTTGGAATAAAACTAAAAGATTAAATATCATATATTAATATAATATATCATAAAATAAACTCTCTTCTATCACCTGTCGAAATTTTATGTCACAATTTCATCTAGCTATTTATTTTTTTTATCAAGAATGAGGACTAGGGGCACGTCGGAGTGGGGTTCGCAGGACTTGTTTTTATCAATAAAATTTAAATAATATTTTATAACTGAAATTTTTTTTTGATATAATCATATTTGTGATCATATGTAAACTTCTTTAACTGCCAGGGTTTTTTCAATTGAAAAATAGAAATAATTTTCTAAAAAAAAGTAATTACATTTTATATATGTTAAATAAATCATTTAATCATTACCGTTTGAGGTGGCTGGCAATATTTTATTTATTCCCAATATTAGAAGAGTTAATATGAATCCGATCCGCTGTGTCCTGGTCTTTCATATAGCTTAGACTAACAGTACTTTAAACAAAAAAATTAAATAAAAAACTTGCAACAATCATAAAATTTATTTATTTAAATGCTAGTTAAAAAAAATTGATTTTCAAACAGCAAAGAAAGAGAATCAATTTATCTATCGATATTCAGAATCGTTTTAAAAATATCAAGATTTTGTGAATTGCTAGGTTTATGGATTCTGTTCACTCATATTGGTAATCTATGGAAAACTTAACTTTACAGTTATTCGGGGGTCTACAACGGAAAGGTTTAATAAAAATAAACAGTGGGTGGGCAGGTTAGTTTATAATATTTTACGGGTGAGATACGCAGGGCGAATATTTATTAAACATTGTTTATTACAAAAATTTGTATATTTTTATTTTATAAATTTATGTTAAAAATATATAAACCAAATAAAAAAGAACTAAACTAATCTATCAAATTATTTATAAACATCTGGTAGGTGAGTGCAACATTTCAATTTGATCTATAAACGGATGGACAATAATCTTCTTTCAGAACTATATGCTGGCGGTCTAATATTTTTTTCAAAACTATGGGCTAAAACCCCCCGTTACAGCCCCTTAATGCTTAAGTAATTAAGATTAGATTTATTGAAATTTGGTCTCAGGAAAATTTACAGGAAAAGGCAGAGTTGGGCAGTATGCCGAATTGTATTTTAAATGCTAATAAAAAGTGTTTGATTACGATTTCAAATAAATAGGAATACTAAAAACTTTTAATTGTATTTTATTATATTATAAATTGTATTATAAATGTAAAATTTGAAATTTATATCTTTAAGTGTTAATTTGTGATCCGAGGTAAGAAAAGAATCAAGCATACCTGCGTAATCCCATTTTATTAAATTGAGCAACGTTCATGCTGAAAATGAAATTGAAGAAATAAATTTTTTTGATGAAGATAATATAGAACTAGAAGATATAGATTCTGGTTCCACGGAATTAAGATATTCTGATGTTTAATGATATTTTTAGCAGATTGTATATTTGAACAAGCGGAAAAAAATAGTCTCTTTGTTGGCCCGTTATGTTATGCTTAAAGGAGAATAAGTCGACGGAGATGCGGATGTAATTGGTATATACGGGAAACATTATACTAACGTTTATTATTATTAAGAGGGTTGCCACATATTTTATATTTCCCACCACGCAATAAATTCTGTGCCACTGGAAATAACCTTTCATAATGTATCTCTCCACACTAAACGCCATTATCAATAATATATGGAATACTTTTAAAGTTTTGGCTAGCGCAGGCTATTAACGTGAACCAAATGAAAATGGTGTTTTCATATGTGATTATTATCTTGCTCCCGATGTAAATAAATCGCTAAGATTAATGCATAAAAGGGTGATGTTTATTAGCCGCAGTAAAACTAACAAGAAATAAGAATTAGTTCTTTTGAACCTTATCAGAAAGGCCAATGAGAAGTGCCCATCATCCCGTGAAGCGTGATTAATGGTATTGCGAATTCATAATAAAATGTCTTCAACTACACTTAATTTAAAGCTACGTTCTGTCTGATTGAAGAATGATACATTGCTGACATTCATTTTTTATTTTTATCCCTTTCTTTTTAAAAATAAAATGATGCTTTTATGTGATAAGAAATAAACTAAATTATTATGAAAGGGAAATAAAATATTGGTAAAAAGGTTTTAATTAATCTAAATATATTATTGATGTAAATATTTTATATTTTTTAAATATAAACTATTTTTTATTATTCATTTATCTTTAAAACATGTAAACAAAATATAAAAATAAAAAAATGAATATATATATATTAAAAGTGAATGTATATTTTAAAAATATCGATGGCTCTAAAAGGAGCTTATAGTAAGATAAAGGAATTTTTTTAAGAAAAGCAAAATTAAATGTAAAAAAATATACACTAAATAATATCGGTATATTTTTACATTTTTATTGAAAAGAAAACTAATTATAAATTCAAAATCAATTTTATAATTTTATAGTAATCATGCATGAAAATAATTTTATTTAAATTTTTAGGACGTTAGGATAATTCCTTTGAATTCAACGATAAAGTGAGTAATTTTAATTTATTTATTTTAATAAAAGTAAAATATAATTATAAAACTTGATAAAATTAAATCATAAATTAAATAAAAAAATTAAAGCACAATACAAAATATTACATGTCGTAGATTTACAATATATCTAATTTTATCAATTATCATATGACAATCAAATAATTTTTACCAATATAGCGAATTATATATTTTACAGAAAACTATAAAATATTGATAAGGACATCATAAAATATCTTTTAAAGACATTGTGGGATGAATAATATAAAAATTAATTTATAATATTATTTTTATTTATAATTAATAGATGGCGTTAAATAATTGAATGCAAATTGTTGCTATATTTATTATCAAGAGCATTGATTAGTAAAATTTGTTAAATAATTAACTGTAATATATTCTCTAACTGTAAAAAATGTCTGTAAAAGTAGAATTTCCTAGTATTTTGTAAGCTATTCTATAAATAGAGGAATATCAACTGTCTACTGACTTTTTATAAATAAATTTCTTATACTTGTTTGGAATAAATTATTACTATTTTATATTAATGTATATACAAATAATTTATTATATTTTATATCTAATAAAAATATATTTCATATTTGTTCCAGGCTTATTTTTTTTATTAAAAATAACCTCCTATATCGTAAAAATATTTTATGACTATATATGGACTAAGGTAACCCCCAAAATGGGGTCTGGCGGCGAAACCCAGAAATTTTTTAATTCCCCCCCCCCTTTAGGAAAATCCTGGCTATACCTATGTCTAAGCATATCCCAAGTATAGATGTTCATTCACAGGGTCGCGTTCATTGATAATATAAGATAGTTGCTCTTTATTATGTTTCTAGCCAGCCTCTGATGCAGGTAGTAACTAAGGTCAATTCTGCGAAATTTTTATCGCGAATATCGTTTATGCGAAAATTTTTTATACTGAAGTTAATATCCCGAGACCAATTCCGCGAATTTTTTCCCACAAAACATTTATAGAGAAGACAATAATATGGCGAACCAATTGTCAACAATTTTTTCTCTAAGCCATAACCACAAATCAGAGCAAATATATTTCAGTGAAACTTTTACCGCGAACTCGTTATAGGAAAACATTTATCGCAACTCTATATAGCGAATTTTCTACCGCGAAGTTATAATCTCGAGAACATTACTTCGAAACAATAAATATATTGCGAATTTATTAATTAAAGGAAAATAACATAATATGTACCCAAAAAGTTTCTTAAATCGTAAATGAAAAATGTTTTATGAATTCTCTGTTACTTATAGTATATTAAGTCAGCATGTAACCGATAACTGATGTGACAAAAATAAATTTACCAATTTCTTCCTGGTCTCTTCTTACTAATGATTGTAAGTCCAGAGGTTAGTTCAGGTAAAGGAGTGGCATAACTTAATCCTCAAATTACTACTGTGATGAATAATACACCCCCATATGGTATACCTCCATGTCATTTTGATGCAATAATGATTAATTTTAAAATTTAAATAATCCTGCTTACGCACTTAAAAATAAAAGAAATTGTAAAAATTTCTAAGCGATATATTTCATTTTCTAAGAAATTCAATCTGAGAAAACTGTGTAATTAAGGATTTTTTGCCAAAGTTTAGCAAACTCCCTTTAAGCTGCGTCTTAATATTAGATTCAGATTCATATCAAATTTTTTGAACTTATATTTTATATCTAAGTTAACAAGAATAGAAAAAAAAAATATCTATAAATATCGTAAAATCATAAGATTCAAAATATTTTGAATTGGGGAAATTCTTTAATTCACTTAGGTGTAATTTATTTTGAATCGAAATTTAAAATTCGATAAAGACAGTCTAAAATAACACTGTTTTTGATTACCGACTGGAAAAACTGATAGATGAATTTATAAATATTAAGTACTTCAGAGGCGCAACCCAGATATCAATATCGTAAATTAAGATCAAGATTTAACTAATAAACTCAATGGGCTTAGCCATTGCACTATTGGCTAAAATAATTTATATTTTTCTTTAAATTTTAACTAACCAGGCTTAATTATGAATTCAATATATTAATAAAGCCTAAGTTCATTGTGATTCTTATAACATAAGATTTCTATGAAAAGTATAGGGCAAAATGCCAAAATTTTTTTATCCCATTAATAAATTTTATAAACCAAATAGTTCATTAATCTTTATCAAAATTTATTAAGGCTAAAAAGAAAATTAAAAACTTTATCATTGAATCAATAATGTCTAATTTTTAAAAAATATTATATATGATCATAAAACTAAATATTTCAAAATAAAATAGTCATTATTTACAATTCGATATTGATCTTGTATTAATCGCTATAATAATTTCGCGAAATTCGCTATTTGGGTTGCGCGAGAATAACTTCGCTATAAAATTTTCGCGATTATTGATTCGCGGTAAAAGTTTCGCGATAAGGGGTTCGCTATAAAAAAAAAATCGCGATATTTGTTTATCTGTATTTTCTTCGCGGAATAGTATCCGTTATGGATTCGCTATAAAAGTTTCACCATAAGCATTAAAAACTACATTCACGATAAAATTTTCGAGAAAAAGTGTTTCGCAATAAAAGTTTACTTGAATTGACATAAAATCTGTAGTAATCCTCGTTCCTAGTTTAGATCCGGTGACTCAAACAACTCTTTAAAAAAAGCTAAATCGTAATATCTAAAAATTTTAAAAAAATAATAAATTAGTTAAAAATATTTATGTGGAAATTTTGGTTTCTTACACTTAAAAAAACAATTCCATAAATTCTGATAAATTTTACTGCAATTGTTGCTTAGAAAAGGCTATTGTAGACGATGATAATTCAAATAAGCCCTTTTCACAGTATATTTTTTTTAAATATTATTTTCTCATATTAAACCAAAATATTTAATAAATTAAAATATATGTTTTATAAAATATAATCTAGATATAAAATTCAAAACTGTTCAATTTACATTAACACGGGAAATTTGTTAAAACACTTGATTTCTGATCATAATTTTAAAGAAGATACTTCATCAAAATAGCAAGATTTAGAAATATATTTTATAACCAAACCAAAATTCCAGACAAATTCTATAACCTCAAAAAAATGGCTTCTAGCAAGAAACTATGTGTTATTATGTTCTGCTGGCATCAAATGATAATATAGGAATTGGTATATTATCTATAATAGATCTACCACTATGTCTTTTTTGTTCTATTGAAATAGCATTGGATGCTAAAGAAGGTTTACAATGAATTTCATAAGGGCAACATGATTATACATTAACCTGAATATCATCTCTGTTTCTATGTAACTTTACAACCCAGAATAAATTTTTAACAAATTTATTTCTTTTTGATAAATTGTCTCTAATTTGTTATTTAATATAAGTTTAGATATAATAATTTCTTGCTATAAATTTCAAAACACTTATTTTAGAAATATCAAGTTATAATTCTGATTGCCAGGCAAGACAACACTACTGTACTGCTGTTAATGATTCTACCTATCAATGAAAGCACATGTACTACTAGAACAAATTAACTTAGGGCCAAAATTTTGCTCAATTACATTCGATATGTAGACAGATCAATACAGAAGAAGAAACTATATTACATTTACACTTTATTTAATAAATGCTAATTTTAAATGATTTACTTTACTTTAGCAACTCATTATATAACCCAAAAACAGAGTGAGACTATTCTGAATGAGATTGATAAAATAGAAGAGGAATTTAATTTAAAAAAGAAAAAAGTACAAATGGTCACAGATGCTGGGCCTAATGATAGAAAGGGTGTTAGAGTTGAATAGAACACCACTTATACCCGGTTTGAAATTATCAATTCCAATGATAACAATAACAATAATTCAACGTATATGAAAACCTTAAAATTAAAGGTCCCAACACGCTGGCATAGTGTATAAATTGTGTTAGAAAGCATATCTGGATTAAATAAGAATTTAATTAATAAGGTTTTGAAAAGAATTGGGAAACACTTTTTCAAATTATCAAACTATGAATCGAATCTGGTAGAAAAACTATTAGCATTTCTTTCAAAATTTAAAGAAACTATCGAATTTCTTTCAACACAAAAAGGGCCTACGTTAAACTTGGCGTTACTTTTTAAGTGAAATTGGAACACATTTAATAGTAAATGAAGTGATAGTTCTGAAATCATATCACTTAAGAAAAGTATGCTAAAAAAACTTGCATAACGATTTCCGGTTTGTGATCTTCAAGTAATAATATATAAATATATTAATTTATTTAATTTAAATTTTATTTAAAAAATTGTTTAGATATTGGCTTCTCTTTGGATCCAAGGTTTTAAAAATTGACAATTGTATCAAAGTATATAATAGAGCAAAATTGCTCAGCTTCGGAATTTATAATAAAACATCTTAAACTTATAGAGAATGATGATATTCAGGTAAATATAGCTATTGAGGATTAAGAGTTATTATTATATTCAAGTTATTTGACAAAATTGGCAAATAAACATTTAAGAAATACAAATTATGATTCCACGTTAGGTGACTTAGAATAAGAATGCCACATTCTTCTTGGAAAACGACATTCGCAAGATATGGATGTACTAAATTTTTGAAGAGAAAAGAAGAGTGAACTTCCCAATCTTTCTAGACTCGCCAAAATATTCATTGTATTCCGGCTACTAGCACACCCAATAAAAAAGTTTATTCTACCCCTGGATTGACGTTGAATTTAAGGAGATCATCATTATGTCCCGAAATTTTAAATTAATTAATTAATTAGAAATCTCAGTCTATTAGTATTTATAAATTATTTAAATTTTTTTAATTAAACATAATTAACGACTTTTTGAATCATTGCATTGTCAAAAAAACGAGCAATAAAATGAAAAAAGATTTAATTAATAGTATTGATATAATGTAACTTGGATGAATGATATTCAATCAATCGAAAAATAACATCGACAACAATACCATTCAGTTATCTAATATCTAAAAAAAAATCGATTACATTAATAATATAATTTATCAGCCAAAGAATTTTAATATATAAATCGAAATATTCAAATAAAAATTTATATATATATAAATATAGTTCCATTTTGGGAACACAATTATGAAATTGTATTTTTATTTTAATAGTGTTTCAATTTCATATAGTGTTCTAATAAATAAAAATTATAAATAAATATAATGTTATTTTAAAATTAATTGATTATAAATCACAAATATTCGATATAAAAAAAGATAATCCTTTGAAGAAGGGTAATGGGAGATCGGGGATAAATGATTGACGGGGTAACAATCTTAACATGTATGAATTTTTAACTTTGAGCATAAAGTCCTAAAAGTTAGTGTGAAATGTATTTTTATGTTTAATTTCATACCTATGTTCATTTTTTGAAAAACTTCTTGATTTGGCATTATTTTGCTATAACTCACCCAAAAATTATAAAAATCACCCTCTAGTTTATTTTGCTTTTAGCAAAATGTATTAAGGGTCAGAATTTAATAATTTATTTACATGTTACCTAAAGCCATATCTATAAAATAAATTTATCGAAAATTTATAACTTAACAATTAAGAAATAACGATTTGTAGAATATATATCACCTTGAGGCGAAGTTGTTATGGGTAAAACGGTTAAAAAAATTTGTCTGATTTAAACGTAAAAAGATAAGTTTTAAATATTAACGTATACACTATATAAAGCCCCTTGTGAGCAAAATGGAACATTCATAAATTTTGTGTTATTTTGAATAAAATTTTAAGAATTTTTACAAAGGTTAAGAGTACTTGAAATGTACGATGTGCCTCAAATGACCATCAAAATGCACTATTTTTGTAATAATTTTTTACATTCCTGCATAGAACTAAAAGTGATGAATAGATTTCAAAATCAAAAAATTTTATTCAATTAAACAATATAGTTATACTCAATTTTATAACCATCTAACCCTGATGCTTAGCTACTTTACCCTGGGTATATAATAAAATGTCAAAAATAGAAATATGGTTTTCGAGTAGAATTTGTGGCTCACTTGCTATAGACGTTTATAGAAGAAGCACTTTGTAGAACTCGACCTGGATTTGAATCTAACTAGGACCAAGTCAAAGGTAGTACCGCGCTACAGCATATGATATATAGAAAAAGCACCCGCGTGATTCCATTAATATATAATAAAATAAATTCTCACAGCATTTTAATAAAATTTGGTCGTTGTTTAACAAATTTGGTTGTAGTTTAAAAAATTGCTATATAATTACCAACTATCCCCAATAAGAATGTTATACTGAATCTTATTTTGATAAGCAATAAATTTTAAAGATCACATTTTCAAAATCGAGGTTGAAATGAGAATACTAATAAGAAAGGATAATTGCGAACTGTTTGTTGTCGTAATATTATTGAAAAACAGTTATATATGAAAAGATTTTCCTGTATTTTATTAAATTCATGATAATTTTAAATATTTTTAGAGAATATTCCCGATAGTAAATATTAAGAAAACGACTTGGGGGGGGGGAGAGGGGTTTTAAGGTTTACACTCATATTTTCTTGTTCAAATAATAATCTTCCTTATTGACATTTATAGCTATTTTACTTAGTATACAACGCACCTATCATCGATCTAATTAATGATAATAAACTTCTATCAACATTTCTATAAAAACAGTTAGAGTCATTATTGAGCTACATTTTGTACTTGATAATTCCATATAACAATTATTTGATATTAAAGTAATTTTCTTTAAAATATATATTCCCTATATTTTTATAAAAGAGATTTTTTATGCTTAATTGTAAGTTATACTACCATAATTGTTTATTAGTAACTTCCAATATATGTCATTGGTAACTTCTTTTTAATTAAAATAGGGAATTTTTGTAAAAAAAAAATATTATACAAGTATGAAATATATTAATTAATAGTAGTAAATTAAAAATGTGTTCCAAATACAAAAATTGTAAATTAACAATAATAAATAATCTGCAGCACATATATATACACATTCTTTTTCTCAACGATGACAAATTAAAAGGAATTATGGGCAGATGTAACATGTTTTGGGGGCAATGTTTATATTATTTGTTCTTTATTGAGAGCTGAGTAGTCTAAACATATCCCAAGTATAGATGACCATTCAGAGGGTCGCTTTCATTGATAATATAAAGCTAAGATAATTGCTTTTATTATGGTTCTAGCCAACCTCTGATGCAGGTAGTAACTGTATTAGGTCAATTCTGAGAAACTTTTATCTCTAAAAGAATTTTATAGCGAAGTTAATTCCCGAATTTTTTTCATCAAAACATTTATAAAAAAGACAATATCGCGAACCCTTTGTCGAGATTTTACTTTTGCGAAGCCTTGACCACGAATACTTTAGAGCTAATACATGTCAGCTAAACTTTTATCGTGAACTCGGGAATATCGCAACCCTGTAAGTGAATTTTCTGCAGCGAAGTTATATTTCGAGCGCATTACCTCGAAACAATAAATATATTGCGAATGAATTTATTTAAAGGAAATAACATTTTTAATTTTAATTTTCCCATAAAAGTTCCTTAAATCATAAATGCTAAATGTTTTACGAATTTTCTGTTACTTATTGTTTATTAAGTAAGCATGCAACCGATAACTGATTTGAAAAAATAAATTTCTAATTTCTTCCTGGTCTCTTCTCACTGTTCAGGTAAAGGAGTTGGCATAACATATTCCTCAAATTACTATTGTAAGATATAAAACATATAACGCTATGTCATTTTGATTAAATAATGATTATTTAAAACTTAAAGAATCATGCTTACGCACTTAAAATAAAAGAAATAGTAAAAATTTCTGAGTGATATATTTTCTAATAATTTTTACTTAGCAAAATCAACTTATGGGAATTCAGTAAAACTTACTTTAAGTAATTTTAATTCTGAGTAATTAAGGAGAAAAAAGAATATATGCTGTACCACTAACCTACATGTTTTGTAATTAGCATTACATTAGTTTGAGCTTCAGAATTATACCTGCCAATTGACAAACTCCATGCTTAAGCTGCGTCTTAATATTAGATTCAGATTCCTATCAAATTTTTGTTAACAGAAAAGATAAAAAGAATATCAATAAAGATTGTAAAATCATAAGATTTATTTTGAATGGTGTAATTTATTGTAAACCACCATTGAAAATTCGATAAAGACAGTCTAAAATAACAATGTTTTTTTAGTGACTGGAAAAACTGATTGATGTATTTATATATATTATTTACATCAGAAAATAAATATTGACGCAACCCAGATATCAATTTCGCAAAGTAGGATCAAGATTTAACTAATGAACTCAATAATTAATATATTAATCATTGAGTGCGATTTTTATATCATAAGATTTGGAGGAAAAGCTTAGGGAAGGATAGCAAATTTTTTTAATCTTAATCATAAATTTCATACACCAAATAGTTCATTTCATTAATCATCATAATAATTTATTCAGGCAAAAAGAAAATTTAAAACTCTATCATTGAATCAATTTTGTCTATTTTTTCAAAAACTATTATATATGGTCATAAAAATAAATGCTTCAAAATAAAATAGCCACTATTAGCAATTATCGCGATATTGATCCCGTGATATTAATCCCGTGATATTAATCGCTATAATAACTTGGCGAATTAATTTTTGCTATAATGTCCTCCCGATTTGGGTTGCGCGATAATAACTTCCCTATAAAATTTTCGCAATTATTGATTTGCAGTAAAAATTTCGCTGTAATATATTCGCGATATTTGTTTCGCGATATTGTCTTCGCGCAATAGTATTCGCGCAATAGTATTCACGCAATAGTATTCGCTAATTGGATTCGCGATAAACGTTTCGCTATAAGATCCATTCGCGATTAACGATATTCATGATAAAAGTTTCTCTGAATTGACATGGAACCTGTAGTATCCCTCTTGGGATCTCATTCTTAGCTCAGATCCGGTGCCCTAACCATCTTGTAGTATCCCTCTTGGGATCTCATTCTTAGCTCAGATCCGGTGCCCAAACCATCTTTAAAAAAAGTTAAACGTAATTTCTAACAATTTAAAATAAAAAAAAACTAGTTAAATAAATTTTGTCTATGAATTTGATTATATTTTTGCCATATTTGAAAATTCTTTGTGTTTTAACAAAAAAAATAATATCAATGGTAAGGTGTATGATATATTCAAAGTTTGATTTAACCTAAGAAGTACTGAAGGGATTGTAGCAATTAATCACCCTAAATACAATTTAATCCCTTTCTGAATTTGATTCTGAAGATTAACAATTAAATCAATAGTATCGATTTTAAATCTATGGTAAGGGCAAGCCACCCTCTCCTTTGTTTGATAGCTTCTTGCTTTTCTGTCCTTACTATATTCAAAATTAATGAAATAATGAAATGCCCTCTTGGTCAATTCAGTATAGTACATAGGAAGTCACACTTCCTAACAGCTTTGAAGAACTTTTAAATATAATTTCTTTTTTTTTGAAAATCTTGTGATTGCTTTTTATGTGCTAATTATATAAAATATATTTTTCTTACACATTTAAGAGAGAATTACCTCCATTTTGCTAATGTTGGAAATTTAAAATAATAGCAGCTTCCCACCTCTGAGTTGAGACGGCTAGTGGCACCACTGCCAGCTATCTATAGGTTCAACTACAAATTGAATACAATATTTGCTCCATCTAGGTTTAGATTATCTACACCACGAATTTTTTCGCTATGGCTACTCACAACCTAAGTGTATTTAAAAAAGAATACTAATAAAATACTGTTGATATAACCGATATACTAACCTTTAAATTTTTTTTTTTTCATGTTTATATAAATTGATTTTTTTTTATAAATTGTGAAGATTGATTTTTTTTATATAAATTATTATATTAATATGTAAATTGTTATATAAGCATGATATTTTAGTTTTAAGACAGATGTAAAATTTTAAAATAAATTAAATAAAATTAAACTCGTAACTTTGATTTATTCTAAATTAAATTAAATTGAACTCGTAACATTCAAATATTCTTAGAAAACTTTAAATACTAAATTATTTGATTTGCTTATTAGCTTTGCTTTCGTTTGAATAATAAAATTTGTTATTTATGTTTGATTTGAATTATAATCAAGCGTTTTTTTTAGATATGAAATAACCCTTAAAAATAATTTGTCAGTATTCATTTGAAATATTTTTTTTTGCATATTTAATTGTAAATCAAAAATAAAATTAATGATAAAGAACATAAAATTAAGTTATTGAAGAGATTAAGATATATATTAATTTAATATATAATGCTGAGTTATTCTTAAGGTAATGATTTCTTATTGTTTCTTCTTTATAAGATACACGATTTCTTGAGAGCAAATTAGTTCCAACTGTGAAGATTTTCACAAGCAGTTGATATATAAATAAGCCTTTTTAATCACAGCACGTCGGATTGGCAGTATATCATGAAAAAATGTTAAGTGTTATTTAAAAAACAACTTAATAATTATTTCGAATATTCAAATATTCAAATTATTTGTTAAATATTCAAATTATTCATCAAATATTCAAATTATTCATCAAATATTTAAATTATTTGAATGAAATAAAACGAATTAGAATATCTATTATAGAGAATCTTGTTTATAGAGAATAAATTTTATAGAATTATTTTGAGAGAATTATTTTTCAGAGAATCATTTTACATAGTTTTACAAATAATTATTTTAAAGAGAAGAATTTTAACAGAATAATTTTATGAGGATTTTATCAAGAATAATAATTTTTTTAGAAAATAAATGTATTATTTTATAAGTAAGTTTTGATCTCAAATATGACCATTTGACTTCTAATTCACTTATAAATGATTTTATTGAAAATGAATTATGATTAAGTATTACTTTTGAAAAATTATTTGAAATAAATTTTAAGTGTTAACAATTTATCGTCTAATTCCAAATAGCAGATACCATCTCTAGTCTCTAATCTCTATTTATACCAATATTGTCATAGTTAGGCATACCAAGTAATTCATTCATAGATTTAAAAATTCTCATATGTGAAGCATGTCTAGACCAACAACTCATAAATTATTAATATATTCTGCTAAACAAATTGTACAAATATCAAAAAATGGTGAAGAAGTATTAAAGGGGATAAAACAAGACCAACCTATTATTTTAAATGAAAAATTTGGCGATAATGGGGAAACGATTGGTTTATCAATTGTGATAGATATGTTAGTGATATATTTAAATGTTTAAAAATTTATTTAAAAGTATTAAGCAATATTTTACAAATCACAATGGATTATAATTTCAATTATGAAATTATGTTAACTTATTTTTTTGATTTAGGATACAAAAATTGCAATATTGATAAAAATATATTAATCTTGTAATACATCATCAAATAATGATAATATTAAAAATTATATGTTGTTTAGATAAATATATTATCTTGTCCTAAATATAAGAGGACCAGTACTTCACAAATTTTTTAACCAATTTTATTTTATTTAATAGTAAAATTGTTAAAACAATAGTGTCTAACAATATAACACTTATTAAAATGAATACTCTTTTTTTAAATAAATATTTTTTAAAAAAAAGATGAGTATTGATATTTTGTCAATACTCATTCTGTCTTTAAGTATTGCTCAGCTAATATATGATATTTTAAACATAGACTAATACTTAAAAAATGATAATTAATCCTTATACATTTTTTTTTAAAAATTGATCTACAAATTTATAAACCAATAAGAAAGATAGTGCTACCAACTCTCCCCCATCCTCCCCCACTATTTCTTTAAACTTTTAAAATTAACTTAATTTTTTTTTCAGACAAAGTTATTTCAGAATTAACTTTATTATGGTATAAACAAAAAATACATGAAAATATAATTTCAAGTCTCATTATGGTTGATTGAACATGCTTTATAGCTTAAATTGATAAATCAAGAAATATTGGTTGTGTCAGAAATGGGCTGGCTTTCCTAAATATTCTTAAAACAGTGGGCAGTTAAATTTTAAAATATTTTTTGGGCTAACAATGAGCAGGTTAAGAAAATTTTAAGTGGGTGGGCTAATTAGCTAAAATTTGCCCAAAACATACCTCTGATAAAAACTTATCACTTGGATAATTTATCTATATTTTTTTTTAATTGAAACTTTATTCATATGGATATATGGTAAGGATGGGGGGGGGGGTCTATTCTAATTTTTGTCTGGTCTAAAATTATTTGATAATCGATTCAAAATTTAAATTTAAAAATTTTTTTAATCTTTTTACGTATTTATTCTTAAGTTTTTTAAAATAGTAAATTTTTAGCAAATATTTGAATTATTTTCAAACATTAACTAGTTAAACCGGTAACGATTCATTCATCTTTGAAGCGTCTTTGAATTCATATTGTGACACCATTTTTAGTTTTTCTCCAATAGCAATTTTTTTTTATAGTTTTCATATAATTTTGATATAAGATATTTTACTCTGGAGACTAAAATAACATTTTACCAAATAATTTGCTTAGTAGTATTATATGTTATTGGTCAAAAAGCCTATCTTGACCTTATATTCAGATTTAGTTTGGAATTTATCCTTCAAATGGATCTTAACTCGACGTCGTTTCGAGATAGAATAAAAGAAAATAAAAGAGGGAAATTACAAAAAAAAAAACTTGAAATATAATTAAAGAAAGGGATTAAAATAAAGATTGAAAGATTATTTTCAAATGAAATTCATTATTTAAATTTTTTTTAAAAAAAATTGGTGATCAAGGACAGGAAGGATCGAGGCCGTTGATTTCGATGACCAAATCAAATGCCAATTTAGGTTCGCCATTTTTGAGCAAAGTTTATGCGCCAAGGGTTTGGTCATCTTACCAGGTTACATTTTATTTTTTGATTTATATTGTATTTTGGTCCTTCGCACAATTTGAAACCATCAAAATCGCGACAAATAGAGGAAATCTAATTCATAAACCGGAACAGGTTCTTAATAAAACTGGAACTAATTTATACGTATTGATTAAACCCTTATGAGCACCATTTTAGATGGGATTATTTAGTGTTTAAAATATTTTTTTAAAAAATATTGCTAAAGGAGTTTGGAACCAGACTCCTCTCGAAACCGCTTCAAATTCTGAGGACTAACAAATACCAGATTTTGATATAACATTTAAAACCAGAAATAAAACCGTTTTTAGTCCAGGTTTCAAAGTTTGACTCTATCTCATACCATTATAATTAATTTTGAAAGATGGATTTCTATAAATCCCCTCCCTTCCCCCAGGAAAATCAAAACACCGATTTTTTTCTTAAAAAAAAATATAACCTTAATCGAGTTATTAATGTTGTTTTTAAATAAGCTAATATTTTCGGATGGGAACGAATAAAAAAAATATATATATTAAATTATTATGTCATTTCCGATGTAAATTTAAATTATTTTTTTCTATCATTTAAACTTTCCTTCTTGGTTTATATTTCCATGGCAATCCATCCTAAATGTAAGTGTAACGGACGCGATATATTCTTATTACCTTCTCGTTTAACTCATTTTAAAATGCTTCATAATTGTTGGTCAATAAGTGTCTAACTCATTTAAAAAAAATAAAATATAGGATTAATAGACGCTCATACGCATCCCATATGGGCTGGAGATCGAGTCGAGGAATTTGCTATGAAGGTTTTTTTTTCTCTCTTTCAAAGAATTTTATTTAACGCCACCAAAAAAAAAGAGCTTTATTTTTTTTTCGTAAACAATAATGTATTAAGAGGCGCAACTATCCAACTGGACAATTTTAATTGATCCGCATGGGGCCTAATTTTTCAAGCCCAGGTCGGCCCGAAATTCGTCCTACCCGATTCCCTAATTTTTTTATTTATTCTGAAAAGATCTGATCCAAATTAAAAATTATTGTTCGTTCTTGCCTCGGCTCGAATTTACTTAAAATATGGAAATTTTTAATATAGTTTTACATTTTTACGCTGAACATAATTCGAGTTTTCGATCATTCTACAAATAAATATTTTTTTAAAAAAAATATTAGCGCCTTGTTTCTTGCAAAATTTTTTAAAGAAATATATATATATATATTTGAGCCGGATATTTGCAGAGATCTAACCCTAATATATTATTCGAAAAACTATACATTACCGATACTTTAAATTTTTAAGTCCGATAACTATAATTTTTTTTTACTGATGAAATGATTAAGAAAACCAAGTTGATTCGATTTCAAATCGGCAACGATGATAAAAGCAAAGTTACTGGAAATGATTTTTTTTTCTAATGTCGAATATAATAAATGAAGTTTATTTGTATTATTTTTTTCCTGTTTGGCATGCTGCGTTATTTTACAGATATTAATGCTTTCGGTTAATTTAAAATATGGATTTTTTTTCATAATTAAGATTCTCTATTATTTCCCATAAAAAAATTCTCTTTATTCATATGGAGAATAGGTTTACTCGTTTTGCTAACAATACTATCTATCATTTTGTTAATAACGTTTTACATTCTACATAATTTTTATTTCGTTTTCTTTAAAAAAAAAATAATATAACAATGGCCATTCATTTTTTATCTCCTTTTTTTTTCTTAATCGCATTAGAAATATATTTTTCTAAAACAAACTTTTTTTTTTAGCAAAAAGGCGCTACATACAATGAAATAACTTTAAGCGGTGGCGGGATATACAAAACGGTAAGGGAGACAGACCTCGCTTCCGATGAAAAATTGTACAACCTGCTCAAAAACAGATTGTATCATATGATGAAATCCGGCACTACCCTAGTTGAATGCAAAAGGTAATCTTATATGTGTAAGGACCTTGTAAAATATATTTATATTATTTTGATAGGTAAAACTCGTTACTTTTACAACTTATACGTTTTCGTTACATTTCTTAGATGTAACTTAATCGTAGTTGTCAAATTAATTTCATTTTTCTTATACTTTTTTTTTATCATTTAAAAATAATAAGAAATGAACTATAAATTTTAAAAATACTATTCAAATAGTATACATTTAATATTAATTCAGTTTTTGACAGCGGCCTTTAGTGTCCCTGAAAATATAAAGGTGATTTACTGTACCCTCAATTTTATATGTTAGACGCCATATCTCGGCATCTTTTTCACGCAGATCTGACCACATGAACTGAATTACACCTCTATATGCGTTCTGCGTGCCACCCAGATAATAAAACTTTCATTTTTTTCCAAAATACCCTCATCATCAATATCCATTTCACCTTCCATTTACACACGTTCTACAGATAAATGTCGTGCTTGATATCTAGGCTTCCTTTCTCATCACATCTTTTTTGTACCCTTTATCAGCTCATGCATCGGATGGAATTTTTCGTAACACTTTTTCTACCCACATGCACATCTCATGGCCATTGTCAAGTGTCTGTTTTTTCCCTTATTTCCGGATGTGCCTCCAATCATCCCTCTGTCGATATAATTTTAAAAGATCATCTTGTTTTTTTACTATTTTATTTTTTCAATCCTTGCTGACACTTTAAAACGTTACGAATGCCCAAAGTAATTGTTATCTATTTATATTTTTCTTTTAACATAATTTTGCCACAATTTAGCGGATATGGGTTAGGATTGGAGCAAGAAATGAGACTTTTGACTATACTTAAACGAGCCAACGACGAATTGCCTCTCACACTTTCCATCACCTATCTAGGAGCTCACGCCGTACCAAGGTTTTGAAACTTTCAAATACCATTTCAACCCCCCCCCCCTTCTTCAGTTATCAAAGTTGGGATAAATCGTGCTATATTGTAAAATCTAAATATATTTTCACAGTAACACCAACGTTACGACTTTTGCCCAAGAAATAGCGGACTCCCATATACCATTTCTGTTAGACGCTTACCTAGAAAATAAAATATCTCTTCAAAATGTGGACGTTTTTTGCGAAACGGGCTATTTCGATGTCGAAAATTCGTTCAAAATCCTGAAAGCTGCTAGAAGGGCCGGGTTCAATATTAACGTTCATGGGGATGAATTGACGCCTATTGGATCTTATAAAGTATTTTTTTAAAAAATTTTTGTTTTGATATTTTATTAAAATTAAAATTAAAATACTACATTCAAAAATAAAATTAAATAATATCACATATTTTTATTTTACATAAAAATTCAACATAAAATTGATAAATTTATTTTAAAAATTTTCTAAGGCCCGACCCGCCCGAATTTTCTTAAAAAATATTAGACCCGAAGCCCTTTCAGGCAGGGCCTACTTTTGCAGATCTCTAATTCACATCGTTCACCGAAAACCTTTTTTAATATATAATTCCTTCTCCACTTCCCTTGTGGGTCAAACTATCCAGAATCTATTTTCCAACCAGAATCTTGACGATCCAAATTCTTATTTTATTTTATTTTTGCTAACATCTTTGGACATCCAATTTTAATATTCTCTTCATTCTCTAACCTTTATAACCAGAGTCTGAATGGTTCCTGTTTTTTAAAATTTTAAAAAGTGAGTTCTGGTTTCTGTTTCCTAAAATTGGCACGGTTCATGGGATTCCAGTGTTCCTAAAATTTTGAAATGTGAGTTCTAGTTTCTGAATCTTAGATTGGACGCTGTTAGTTCCGGTTTCCGATTTTAAAGTTAAAAAGTAAAATCAAAATGAAATTTAAACAATAAATAAACCTTCTAATAATGGATTTTGCGTATTATTTTTAATGTATTAATTACTCTCGTTTTTATATTTTTCCGTAAACTTTTAAAAGTTCCCGGGTTTATACTATGGCGGTTTCCGTTTTAAACTTTTGTTATGACTTCAGCTAAGGACTCTTTCGCTTATAATAATATTCTCATCACTCTCATTATCTAAATTAGTATAGTTAATACTATGTTTCTGATCTATGATATCTTGAAATCTTTCCGGCGTGTGATCTCGCCAAGTCATTGGTATATTTTTTTTCCGATATTGCTAACTTATTCCTAGATTTTAAAATAGTATGTTTTATTTCCTACTAGGTAATTTTTTTTTAAATCTGTGAATATAGAGTTAATAGTTAATTATTATTTTTTAATAAAACATCATTCTCTGTCACTTATACAAGTTAGTGGATATGCTAAGACGAGACGCTCACAGTTGTAACGTATATTCGGTGGACCAACGTTACTATTCCATTTCTCATTTGGAGGAGCTCAGCCAAGAAGGTATATTCAAACATAGTTTCTGATATAATCTCATTTGAAGTGTTACAACTATTTACTCCAAATGTTTTATTATTTTCTAGTCTTCAACATATTTTCAGAATATATCTTCAAGTCTATGTAATTTATAAATCAATGATGGTTTTTCTTTTGTATTTCATAACAAATATTTTATTTTGCGTTTTTAATCCATCCATTATCAGTCTTTGTTTTCATCTTGTAAAAAATATTATGACTGACGACTAGTGTTGTTAAACGGCTAAGCCGAGTCGACTTATCTGCGACTCGAGCCTAGTTTCTAGTCGATAAAACCACTTTGACTCGAGTCGACTAAATGAGCCGCATTGGTCGGCTCGTGTATTCGACTCGTTGGGTCTGCTCAATTTTTTTATATTTTTATAAAATCTGGTAAATTGCTAAATTTTGGGAAAATGATTAATGTGAACAAAATTATAATGAGAATATGTTGTTTTAGTTTTTCATATTTTTTAGGCATAAATGGGTTAAAATAAGTATTGCTAACATGTTTAAATAAAAATTTAGTGAAGATGTACCCTAGATAATTGACAATTGTCATAATCGTTGATTTAAAAGTTTTTCGAATTTTTTTGACGTAAATGGGCTAAAATAAGCATTGCTAACATGTTTAAATAAAATTTAGTGAAGATGTACAGTAGAAAAGTGACAATTGTCATAATCGTTGTTTTTAAAGTTTTTGAATTTTTTTGACGAAAATGGGCT
Source organism: Gordionus sp. m RMFG-2023 (assembly GCF_954871325.1). Lineage (NCBI taxonomy): Eukaryota > Metazoa > Nematomorpha > Gordioida > Chordodea > Parachordodidae > Gordionus > Gordionus sp. m RMFG-2023. The sequence goes on along the minus strand of NC_088775.1, from coordinate 8,826,485 downwards.
AAAATAAGCATTGCTAACATGTTTAAATAAAATTTTAGTGAAGATGTACCCTAGATACAGGGTTTCCCATTCAAAATAAGAAAATCATAATATTTTTTTAATTTCTTGTCAATTTTTCTTAAAATTTTAGTTATTCCTTTTTAATTTATTTCTAAATTTTTGCGATTTCTTTACGTTTTTTTTCTTACTGTATCTTTCAATTCATTTCTAACCTTTTGCGATTTTCTTTACTTTTATTTTTCTTACTATATCTTCTCTCAATTTATTTTTCTTCAATTTATAAATTTAGGTCCATTTTTTTTAACAATTTACGTTTTTTTTCATCATACATACATATATAATATTCTTTTTATGATTTATACATTTTAATCTTTTGCATACATTTTTAACCTTTTCAATCTGCTCATTTTTGATCTATATTTTTTTGAGCATTTATCTATTTTTTCTTCTCATTTTTGATAATTATTTTTGCTAGTTTAGTTCTTTACAAAATCCTAGTACATATAATTTTGTTTATTAAAGACCATTTAGTTAAAACATCTATTTTATATCTGACTCTGATAAAACTAATTTATAAATTTTAAAAAAAAATAAATAAGGACGCATTTTTTTTACTATATATAACCTTTATTTATAAAAAACCTACACTTTCAATTATAATAATCTATAAATAAAATATGCTAAAAAATTATTCTATTTTTAAATTTAATATATTTATGTCCCATGAATTTAGCGAGAGGCATTGTTTAAGAGTTGAAGAGGACATTCTATTTCGTTTGTTCGTCAAGGTATCGGCAGCTTTAGAAAATACTCTTTCGCTGGCAACAGATGTTGTTTGTTGCCCTAAATAATCTCTAGCCATATTCGATAATTTTGGAAATCTCTTGGCATTTCCAGACCACCAGATAAGAACATCCACTGTTGTCTTTGCCACTAGATCCGCCAAATAATCCTCAATCTCTTCTAAAGCAGGATCAGGCACAATATAGGCATCTCTAAATTAAAATATGAATGATTATATATAAATAATTAGGATTAATTTCTATATTTACCTTCTCAACTCATTCAAAATATTTACCGACATCAAATTAGATTCGGTCTCCTCGAAATGGTATTGCTGAGAAGAAGGTGCTTGATACGTACTAAAATAAATTCTTCAATCTTTCATAGTATCCAATTGTATTAATAAAACTCGGTAGAAAAAACCTACTTTCAAATTTCGTCATATGCGATATATATATAGTGCATTATCTAGCATCTTCATCGAGGCCATTTTAATAGCCTTAATTTGATGATAAGCCTATCTAACGTTCTATAAATTTTATCTATAGATAGAATGGCCATTCCAATTGTAGGGGATTTTTCTGTACATATTTCGCATGTAATTTTATAAAATGGATATAAAAATATTTCGAGATGCTTCAAAAATTCACAATCATCAATAGTTAAATTAAAATTTTCTTCTCCAAAAATTTTCTTCCCCAAATCCTTGATAGCCTGGATGTGCTATATAAAATAAAATATTATCGAACATTAAATATTATTATAATACTTTATTAATACTAGATAACATTATGAATTTGCTATTCCATCTAGTTACCACATCCATTGGAATTCGTGTACCCATAACTTTTATAAATTCTTGCATCCATTTCGGACTTTTATGTAATTTTCTTACAAATTTTTCTACCATACCTTGCTCTTTCGAAAAGAAATCTATCCCTTCCTTCACAATAATGTTTATAACATGCGCAAGGCATCTATGACTATTAATGCCCTTTTTATATTTTGATTGAAAATTTCATTTATTAAATCTAGGGCAACTATTATATTGGAGCCATTGTCATGTGTGATGGCTAAAAAAAAAATTTCTATTTTAAAGTTTTCAATTGATTCTATAATTAGCTTACAAATATCTTCACCTTTGTGAGGGTAAGGAAACTCTAGAATATCTAGCAAAAAAATTTTTAATATCCAGAATTCGTCAATAAAATGTACGGTAATCGCACAATATGATATGGAATTTTGTGACCATATATCCGTGGTTAGAGAAACTAATCCCGTGACATTTCTTAAAATTTTAATTATGCCATCTTTGGCACTTAAGAATATATTCGATAAATACCTTTTTGCAGTTTGGCGACAAACTATCTTTATATTTTTATTTGCATATTTGAAAATCTCTTTAAAGGTTTCGCTCTCCAAAATATTAAAAGATATATTATTCTTTATAAGGCATCTTAATACTAATTTATTCATATAAAGATTTTCGGTATCAGATAGTTTTCTGGCTCCGAACAATGAATCATGAATTGCAGCGCCGATGTTGCAATCTACCGCGGCGATTTATAATTTTTTCATCGGCGTTCTGCGACGTGCGGATTTTGCCACCGCCTACTAAATTGTCGGCGACGGTGGCACGAAATTTATTTAAAAAGTTTTTTTTAATGAATTACATTTTTTTATAATTTATTTAGGCGCTCTTTTTTAACACATTGTTTATATGGTTTAATTCATTTTTTCAACTATTTCCTGTCTCACACCAATTTACATTTATGTAATTTCTATTCTGACGAGAAATAATTATCTTATATTTCTTAGACAATTAATTTTTTAATAATCATTTTATTTAAATTTTAAAACTTTAGAAAATCAGTTATTCCTTTAATGTTTATATCAAATGACATTAAATCTTTGCGGCAAAAACATTATCGCCCAGGGATGCTAACCCTGCAAAATTTTTGCCCAGGTTTGGTTAGCGGGTTTTCTCCTCGAGGTTCGGGTTCGAATCCTTGTTTTCGCCCCATTATATTTTAAATTTATTTTATAAATTAAATAGATATTTAAAAAACAAAAAATTAGAGCTTGAATGAAATCGGCGGCTGTTCCAGCGTATATAAAATTAACGGCGGGGTACAGGTCTAATTAAATCAGAATAGATTTATCTGCCATCTTTATCTTTAATATTTTAAAAATTTCATTTTTTTCTCCCCATTCAGATTTTATATTTATCTAATTACTTATATAAATATTTTTAGCAAATTTACGAAGGCATATGAAGTCTATGCATCCTGAAGCTTTATTCACCAATTTTATTGCAATTCCTGATTCATTGTTCGGAGCCAGGAAACTATCTGATACCGAAAATCTTTATATGAATAAATTAGTATTAAGATGCCTTATAAAGAATAATATATCTTTCAATATTTTGGAGAGCGAACCTTTAAAGATATTTTCAAATATCCAAATAAAAATATAAAAGATAGTTTGTCGCCAAACTGCAAAAAGGTATTTATCGAATATATTCTTAAGCGCCAAAGATGGCATAATTAAAATTTTAAGAAATGTCACGGGATTAGTTTCTCTAACCACGGATATATGGTCACAAAGTTCCATATCATATTGTGCAATTACCGTACATTTTATTGACGAATTCTGGATATTAAAAATTTTTTTGCTAGATATTCTAGAGTTTCCCTACCCTCACAAAGGTGAAGATATTTGTAAGCTAATTATAGAATCAATTGAAAACTTTAAAATAGAAATTTTTTTTTAGCCATCACACATGACAATGGCTCCAATATAATAGTTGCCCTAGATTTAATAAATGAAATTTTCAATCAAAATATAAAAAGGGCATTAATAGTCATAGATGCCTTGCGCATGTTATAAACATTATTGTGAAGGAAGGGATAGATTTCTTTTCGAAAGAGCAAGGTATGGTAGAAAAATTTGTAAGAAAATTACATAAAAGTCCGAAATGGATGCAAGAATTTATAAAAGTTATGTGGTACACGAATTCCAATGGATGTGGTAACTAGATGGAATAGCAAATTCATAATGTTATCTAGTATTAATAAAGTATTATAATAATATTTAATGTTCGATAATATTTTATTTTATATAGCACATCCAGGCTATCAAGGATTTGGGGAAGAAAATTTTTGGAGAAGAAAATTTTAATTTAACTATTGATGATTGTGAATTTTTGAAGCATCTCGAAATATTTTTATATCCATTTTATAAAATTACATGCGAAATATGTACAGAAAAATCCCCTACAATTGGAATGGCCATTCTATTTATAGATAAAATTTATAGAACGTTAGATAGGCTTATCATCGAATTAAGGCTATTAAAACCCTGTATCTAGGGTACATCTTCACTAAAATTTTATTTAAACATGTTAGCAATGCTTATTTTAGCCCATTTACGTCAAAAAAATTCGAAAAACTTTAAAAACAACGATTATGACAATTGTTACTTTTCTACTGTACATCTTGACTAAATTTTTATTTAAACATGTTAGCAATCCTCTTTTTACCCATTTACGTCAAAAAAAATTGGAAAAACTTTAAAAACAACGATTATGTCAATTGTCACTTTTCTACTGTACATCTTCACTAAAATTTTATTTAAACATGTTAGCAATGCTTATTTTAGCCCATTTACGTCAAAAAAATACGAAAAACTAAAACAAAATATTCTTATTATAATTTTGTTCACATTAATCATTTTCCCAAAATTTAGCAATTTACCAGATTTTATAAAAAAATAAAACAATTGAGCAGACCCAACGAGTCGAATACACGAGCCGACTAAGTGAGTCGGCTCCTTGATCGACTTGAGTCGGAGCCGTTTTCTACGACTCGAGTCTCAAGTCGTAAGAACTTGAATTTTTAACGACACTACTGACGACATATAATTATTAATTATTTAAATGATTATCATTTATATCTTAAATATATCTATCGATTACAACATGAATATTTTTTTTAAATAATTTTCGCATTTATATGTAATATTTACTAACCATAATGATTTGAAGATTTTCTAAAATCTTACTTTTCTGTTTGAATATAAAAATACACTAATATATTATACTGGACAGATTTAAATTATTTTATATTATTTATTTTTTTTTAAAAAGGTATAGAAGTTCTAGCTAAAGATTGCAAGTTCGTGGCCGTTCTTTTACCCTTAACTAAATTTATATTGGGAATAACGGATAAAAATAAGCCACCTGCTAGACAGTTGATTCAAAACGATGTGCCCGTTGCATTAGGCACGGATTTTAATCCTTCATCCCATTGTTATTCAATGGTTATAAAAAAATCTTATTATATATTATTGCTTCGTAAAACTTTTTCACAAATCTTTCTACCCATAAAAATATGGTTAAAATTAAAATTTGATTATAAATCATAGATATATCTTGAGGCCTTTACGCACAAAAATCTTATGAAACTTTCTGTCCGTTATATATTTTTTATAAAGGATTTAGAAGCTCTGGCCTGCTCTTTCCTTGCGCCTATGTAAAACATTCGTTTTAAAAAAAAAAAATTAATTCTGCTATATAAGGCCCTATCTTGATAAAGGCTTGTAAAAACTTGCGATATATTATTTCCTATGATGGATTCTAATCATAGCTTCTCCATTAATCCGCTTTATGGAGGAATATTTAAACATAAGTGGCCTAACATGGGGTGGTCCAAAATAATTATTTATTTAATAATAAATATATCTCTTAAGATATAGTTTCTTTATAATCTAATAATAAAAAATTTATATATAAGCCTATAGCTATGTACACGGCGGTCGTAACGATGGGTATGACGCTAGAAGAATCATTAGTCGCTTCCACCTTAAACGCGGCAGCTTCCTTGAATATGTCGCAAGATTATGGTTCCCTAGAAAGGGATAAAATGGGAGATTTACTCGTACTAGATTGTTCGGAGTGAGTGTCTTTTAAATAAAAACTTGTTTCTATGATTATTTTAAAATGTAATGAATTTTTTTATAGCTAGTCATCAAAAGAGAACGAATGAAAGGAAAAAAGTAGGAAAGAAAGAGATAGAGTAATCGGATATGGTGGTCTGAGCTTTAGCCGTTTTAATCCCACTTAATCCTATCCAAACATTATCTTATAAATCACGAATTAATCTACATTACCTTTTAACTATTAAACCCTCCTCTATTAGCCATTTATATTCATTTACATTATTTGGAAAAGTTGGAAACATCTGATATATCAATTGGGTAATCACGATCAGCTGATTAATTACGTCATAAAACGGGGTTCGATAATTTATGGAAGGGCTCCTTTTCGATATTCAAAAGGAGAACCGCAAACCGGTGAAATGATATTTGCTCAAAAGAGAGAAAAATCGCTTCCAATCTTAACAAAGGAAGAAAATTGGTTGTTGTTGTGATTTGTTTTTATCCTTTTTTTATCCCATTCTTTTAATAGAAAATTATGTCAATATTTAGCACACTTAAGATCTTTGATATCTTATATAATATAAACTGCTTCAAAATTTTTGAGGAATTATTTCTAAATTATATATATATTAATTTTATTATAACATTCATCCCATTTATTAAAACGAATTTTAGTCTTCACCTATCAAGAAAATATTTTTTTCTAATTGACGCTCTAATCAACTGAAGTGATATTTAGTATTAATATTTAATATATCAAAATTATATTTATAAAAATTTATTTTAGAATTATATTTTAAGATTTATGCAATCTTCATAACAAATTATTACTTATATTTAAAAAAAATTATGCTATTTATTATAAAAACCTGTGATACTTTTTTTTAGTATTATTTATCATATTTTAAATTTATGAATTTTTATTTTTTTTTCAAATAAACTTATTTTATATTGTTTTATTTAATAGAATTATCTCACATATAATTATCTGAAAATAGTGAAATTTTATTATTTTTTGATCACATTATACAAGAATTATTAAATGAATCATTATTATATCTATTATATTGCATTGACCAGTTAAATAAAGAATAACCAAAAATGTAAATACATCGATCATAAATTTATTATGTAGCAGCTACTTAGGTCTCGTTTATAGTAAGCGTGTTTCGCTCAAGGGAATTGCATCGCCTCATGTGATTTTCAAATTTCATCATAGCGATGTAACTCGTTTCATCTCATCGCTCAGTCGTTATAAATTAAACCCATCATTTAATTGCATTTGTAAACTACGCAGCGATGAATTAACCGAATCACGATTACTATTCAGCACAACCAGGTTCCCGATCTAAAAAATTTGAAATTTCGTTTGAAAAAAAAAATCGAAAATTAGATGAATTTATATTTATAATTATTTCCTTCACAAAATTATTTTATATGAACGGATCCAACAACTTGTGCAAAATTTTATTTTTACGAACTGAGTCGAATTGAGTCCCGCTAATTTCTACACAGCTATGGCTCTACCCAAAACATATTTTTAGTAATGGGGGGGGGGCTGTCTATCAAGAGTTTATTTTTGGAAAAGATGTCCAACAGCTTGCGCGACTTAATTTTTGTTCTCATTTCTGAATTTTATTTACAAAAGCAGCGTAGGCGCCATTTTTTAAAAAAAATGATATTTGACGGTAATAGAAAAAAAATCCCATGGAAAAAAAAATTTAAAAAACAGAAAATCGTTATTTTTTAAAAAAAATTTCTTGTCAATTTTTCTTAAATTTTTTTCTCAATTTATATTTTTCTTCCCATTTTTGCTTTGAGACATTGTTAATCTTTTTCTGATATTTTCTCAATTTTCACTTAATTTTTTTTAGTATAACCCAGCTATAACTAATTTTGATAAATAATTTTATAAGTGAATGACATTCATTAACAGCTATTAAACTCAAAAAAAAACACAAAATACTTACGAAAAAATATTCGAAGTAATAATGTCTAAATTTAAGAACGGAATTTATTTCCTGATCCATATATATACATGGATTTCGAAAAGTCTGCTATGAGCGCGGTTTAAACTGTCATTGGTATGATTATTAATATGCTATTCAATTAAGTAATCACATCATAATCAAAGGATGCTTTTACCATTTGTGTCATAGTACCGATAGAAAAATTCAAAAGCTAGGTCTGGAAAGCCAATACAGAACCGATGAAGCCCTAAGCTTCTTTTGTGGCATAATGGACTACTTAGCTTTTGTTCCTTTATGTGATATGGGCAATGCAATGGCATTCCTTAGATCGGTTACTCCGAGTAATGGTAAGGATATTCTTGAATATTTCAATAAAAATTACATCAATGGAGTATCAAGGGAGGTCACAAGAAGCAATTCTCAATCCCAGACACGTCGAATTGGGCCTCGATTTCCTCCAGAAACTTGGAACGTGAATGAGAGCACTATCCGACGAAGAACGCACGTTTAATCAATGCGAAGGTTGGAATCATCGTTTTTCTAATCTGGTTGGGAATAAACACCCATCAATCTGGGTATTGATTAAAAAAATGAAATGCGAGGTTAATGCCGGAAACCAAACTTGAACGATGGCGTGTAGGTAGTTGGACACCGAAAATAAAATCGCAGAGTTACAATACCCAGATTCGGCTAAAGAAACTTTGCGAGGAATACCGTTATGGGGGCCAAGCCATCCAGATTTTATGAGGGCGATTTTCTTCAATATTCTATGTCAACCCATATAATTATTATTCTAAATTATTAAATTTGTATATACATAATAATGATTTATCAATAAAATAAACAGATCTTATTGCAAATTTTGTCAAATTTAGTCTACTTGATATTGTATTTATTACTATAGCAAATAATTTTTACGAAAATAAGTAATACATGGGTTATTTTAATGGGATATTTTTTTCCCCAGTACCAATTTGAACATCAGCATTTTTTCTTGTTTAAGCATTTTTTATGGAGGGTATATGAGTAATCTTCAAGTAATGAACTGGGGCCTAAAAAAATTTATTAATAAATTTTATTTTTATAATATTTTTTTCTAAAATACTAATTTGTCTATACCTTATTAAATCCAAATAAAAATATACCGATATTATTAGGTCTTAAGTAAATTCGAAAAAAAATTCGGGTTTTTTTTCCTGGAGGTTTTTTTCCAAGGGTTTTTTCCGGTGATTTTTTTCTCATTTTTGACATAAGATGATAATATTTTTGAAATACGCTTAAATGTGTACTTATTCTTATTTTATTTTAAATCTGAAAAACATTATTCAGAATTAAAAAGACAAGTCAGGACACAGCATCCACAGCTGCTTTTCTGAATAGAATGCTTTATTTTTAGGATTAAGACGATCTAACCCTGAGTTCACAGTTAGCGCGAATTCGCGGCGAATATTCAAAAATGAATGTAAAATTATTATTTTTATATCATAATTTGTATATTTCGCCACCAGGGTATACATCTTTGGTTTTATACCTGAAATATACATTTTCCCTTTTTTAGGTAAGTGGGGTCACTTTTTGCGGGCTAATTATAATTTTTGTTGTAATAAAATGGCTGAAAAAGGAAATCTAAATATTTTCCCGAAGTCTTCCACATCACTAAACTTCAGATATTATTATGGAGGAGAGAGGATTGCTAAAATTAAATAAAAGTAAAGTTAGGAAGATCTGAACAAAACTGGACTTAGTTGAAAAAAATATATATTTAAACTAACAATTTCAACGTTTCAGAAAGTATTCGATAGAAAACTTTGGAAATCAATGCTGCGAAAACAAAGATTAACCTCTTTGTAACGTCTTAAAACCCAATCATGTTGATAAATGAATTGTAATAAAATTTTGAAGAATTTCATTTATAAATACGATCAATGGGTTTCGAATTTTGGTCTTAGGATGGAGTTGGGATTCTAGTTACTTTAAAAAATATATTAAAATAATTAAAGTCTATTTTTAAAAAATTCATGATTATGAAGATATAATAATTTATAAAACATTACATGTGTACATAATTCCTTATCCGAACGAGCTGCCAAAACAAATCCACTTGAGTGCGCTAATTTACGTTATTACAATAATTTATAAAAATATTTTTTTTTATCCCAATATGCATATATTGTAGATTTAGAGTGTACGATTTCATTCGTTTTGGTCTAATTAAGGGTAAATTTCTTTCTTTTTTTAAAGGAGAAAGTTGGTCATATCGAATTGTCTACCCCCCCCCCCTCCCCCACTTGGTTTACACTTAGGTCAAATGTTAATATTATATTTAATAATTTCTTAATTTTAAAATATAAATGATACGATTTTCTTCTCTTATTTATTTAATTGTAAATTTAACAAATATGGCAAAACTATCTATATATAGAAATTATATATTAACAAGAATTTAAAAGTGAAAATAGACGAATAAAACAAAATATAGTAAGGGTAAAATTGTGATAAAAAAATTAATACAATTTATTATATGGAGAAATCAGAATAACAGAAAATCAAGAGGAATATAAGATAACGGAAATTTGATTTAATGACCTGTATTGCAAGTCTCTAACGAAGGCAGAAGCCTTCTGTTTTCACCACCGAAATTACTCTACCCAGTTTTTTTATTAGATCTGTGACTTGTGGACCAAAAGTTTCAAGAGGGGTCTCGATGACCTAAACGAAATAATATTTATCTGACATGCCCGTGTATTTGTCACATTTCAATTTTTCTGTAGATAATTTAAAAAAAAAATTTTTAATGAAAAAATAAATTATATAATTGATAAACAACAATTTCGTTAGAAAATTAAAATATTTATACAAAGAACACTTGTATACCTTATAGATTTATAATATAATGGCTCAATTTTTCTTTATTAACTTGTATGGTGTGGTTATCAATTTGGACTGAAAATTAAATTTAAAACGATATAAATATTTTATAATTTTTATCTAAGAAAGGTTGATAAACTTTAATTTATCTAATCAGTGTTTAAAAAAAACCTTAACCATGGCGTTTGGTTGGTAAAAATATACACATATAATACATAGGAATAATAATAATTTTATATTTATGAATAGAAAACAAACGTTTGATAGTATAATTCCATTATTTTAAGCAGCGACTATTAATAGAATAATCATAAACTAAAAACGCGATTTAAGGCTATTTTTTTAAAAAACTCCCTTATTTTACGCAATTTTTATTTATATTACTGAATATATATTATATATTTTTAAATAAAATAAAGTAATTGATAGTTTAAAAAAAATTGCTAGGACAAAACCTTTGATCTAGAATCGTAAATGTTTTCTAAAAAAAAATCTTTATAAAAACAAAAATTCATGTTAGCAGAGACCTGCAGAGGTACCATTTGCATGGCTTGGCTTTTTTAAAAATATGTTTTATTTATTTTTAATTTATATAGCTAACAATGACAATTTAAAAATTACTGCTTGGCCCGAGTATTTTTTTAAAATAAATTTTCAGGCCCGGTTCGGGTTTTTAAAAAAATTTTAGGCCCGACCCGGGCCGGTAGACTTAAGTCATATTCTTAGGTGTTTACTTAATTAGAGGCTATGTTTTATTGACTCATTGTTTTGTCAAAGCAAAAGACATGATTTTGTTGAAACCGATTCCACCGTTTATAGAAGTACCTGCACTAGGAATTTTATAGGTTTAAAATATTTTTTTAATTATTTTTGATTAACCAATCAAATTTGATAAGTTACATAAATTATAAATAGACGAATGGAAATATAAATAAATCAGCTGTTGTAACGGTAATTTGTTTTTAATTGAAACCATAATCCAAAAGTTTACCTCAAGAGATTGTCTGAGGAGAGATACTCCATAACTATGCTAGAATAACGTTTCTGATAAAAATAAGGTAAGGTCTTTCAAAGCGAAAAGGATGGGTTATAAATGAAATACTTTTTTAAAATTTGCTAAAAGCTCATAATTTATAAACATCTTAGATATTATAATATACCTGCCATTTTTTCAGTAATTTAATATTAAAATGATATAAATATCTATCCAAATTTTATTAATAATTTTGATTTATTAGTTTCCCAAAATTAAAAATGAGATATAAAAAGATGGATCAAAGAATGAAAAAATATAAGCACATCAATGGAAACTCTCAATATTTATTTTCCTTTCAATAATGATTGTTTGTTTTATTTTTTTATTTTGCTATCTCACCAAAATGTTGAAGTGGAAAGTCTTGATGTAATAAATAACATATTTTCTTCTTTTTTCGTTTTTTTCTTCTTAACTTTTAAGCGTGTGAAAAATATTAATAACTATTTTTTTTATTTGAAATCATAAATAATATACTATATCTTTTTAAAATCAAAGTTTAAAATAATATTGGATTATAATTTAATTTGATTAGCTTTATTATATTTTTACATGCAAAAATATTACATTTTAATTTTGAAAGGCACTATTACATCTCACAATCTTGAAAAATAAGTTAAATTAATATAATAAAAAAAGGGATAAAATCTTCAAGTTTAGGTTTTTTTTAAATTCCACTAAAAAACATCATCCGATGAGATTTTATAAGGAATATAAATAAAGTATTTGATGTATATAAAAGATCGGCTAAAGTGTGCCAGAATGGGCTTCGGGTCGGATAATGCTATTTTTTTCAAAAATATTGGTTCGAACTGGGTAGTGCTTAATATTTCTTTTAAAAATTTCGGGCCGCCCTGGGTCGGGTTTAAATTTTAAAATAAAATTGATTATATTTTAAAATTTTTGCATTGGGTGTCAATATTATTTTATTTTTCATTTGTTTATAGAATTATCAAAAACTAGATTAAGTTCAAGTGTAAAAATGTAAAACTGTTCATTTCTATATTTAAATAAATTCGGGCCGAGCCTTGTGGACAAATAATTTTTATTTTTAATTAGGGACAAATATAAAAATTTGTACAGAATCGGGCCGGGCTTAAAAAAAATTAGGCCCAATGTAGATCACTAGTAGATATCACTTCCTTTTTTTTTTCAAAATTGTCTCCAATATTTTTTGTCCTTCACAATCATAAAACAATTCCCTTTATCTGTTATTAGACATTTATCATACTTTACCTTAATATAGTAGTATTATCTAGTTAACTTACTTATTAGGGGAGAGTTTTTCATATGATATCGGGGTTGGTATAAGCTTATGATAGTGTCATGTCAGCTACCACCATATCTTTTTAGGTTTATTTTTACTACAATTTTTCCTAAGAATTTTTTTTATCATTTATGTCTTTTTGGGTGGCTGGGCATTTGGTTCAAAGATGTTTCCTCTATTTGAAACCATGAATCCTAACCTTGGTTCGGTTTAGGTTCAAGTTTAGTTAAAACTAACGATTTAAGGTTCAGGTTCGGTTCCTAAAAAATTAAAATATCGGTTCAGTTCGAACCTCTAAAAGGTGTGATATTTTGATTTTATTGAGTTCTAAAGGGTGGTTTCTTTTTTAGTGATGCTCAAGATTTGCTCCGTGGTACCCCTTCATAGTTGTGAACTCAGTAATATTACATTTTGATGTTCATATATAATAACTATACGTAAATTAATTATACATTGGATTCAATTTATCTCTAGGTATTTTAGGTTTAAGAATGTTTTAAAGTGGTAATAAAAAATGTGGCTGACACTTATCAATCATAATTTATTAATAATAATCTTCAAAACAATTTGAATAAAAATTAGATTTTAGCTATATACTAGTAATAACTTTCAAACTATTTTATAAGCAAATAATCATGTGGTTAGAATCAGTTCACAGGTATTTTAGCAATCTTTTATTGGTTTAGGTTCGGTTCAAGTTCGATAAAAAATACCGGTTTAATGGTTCAGGTTCGGGTTAAATCCCTGCTTGAGACATCGTTTTTTTATTCTTGTTTTAAGTTTAAAGGATCAACGGGAAAGCGCTTGATATCTGAATCAGATATGGTGGATAGATAGGTGGGCTCTCAGAGCTTCCAGCTATAAATCTTGCATTGTCATTAGCGATAATTACTCACTGACGATCGGGATCTGGAATTTGCGAGGGGCGCCTTTATCATCGCATTAATGGCTTGTAGTAGGTTGACGCATTCAAAAAATGGATCGTTTTTTTGACATCTCTATTTCAGAGAGTTAGAAATTTGGAATGAGAGACTAAAGCGCAGCAGAATCTTGGTTAGATTACCTGTTTTTTGAAAATAACCTCTGTCATAGTAGGATTAAAAAAAGAGAGATATATAAAATTGGTTTTATAAAATAAATCATTATTTAGTTAATTTCCAAACAACTACCCAAACCACCAATATTATGGTTTCTCTGGGAACTAGAAGTATTTAAATATATTATATCCATTTCATATTTTTACCATCTAAAATGAATAGACCTATAATATTATCCTAACCCTCAGCGCGAAAAAAATGGATCAAATAAAACAAAAAAATTTGTGTCCAAAGAAACTCTTGTTGTAGTATGAATAAATAGGGGCAAACTATTATGGATTATAGTTTAAATCAGGGACCCAACAAGGGAATCCCCCCCCCCGTTCCGTTTCAGTTCCTGTCAAAAAATAGTTCCGTTCCACCTTTCGTAACGTTCCTAGAAATATCGCTAAATATATTTTTTAAATCTACACATTTTAATTATTCCTTATTTAATCATTAAATGAATCAATATTTAATATATTTTCTAAAAGATTATCATTTATATTGGTTCTTTGTGATGTTGTTAGTATAAATTTGAGTGTCGAAAAACAATGTTTAACAGTTACCTGGCTACATATGGAATTGCTAATATGATTTAGGTCAATTCATACAGGAGAAATTTTTTATTTTATTGGATTCCCAGTATTCTTGTAAATGCTCGAATTTTTTTTATAATTGATAGAATATCATCTTGTTTGTAAATTTTGTCATGTTTTTCATTTTTATCCTTGGATCTTAGAAACACTTCTAAATCCTGATATTCTTGTCCTTCTTCAGAAGATTTATCTGAACTTATTATATTTAAATCTTCATCCTTAACATTTTCAATATGTTCCCATGCCAATAAATGATTTATAACTTTTCCTCTTCGTTCTAAAAATATTTAAACTTAGAATCTAGATATAAGGCAGAGATGATTAATTAATTTATTAGCATTTTTTCCCTTTTATTGAGAGCTGAATAAGTTTTGTGATAATAGGGAATTCATTTTTGAAGCTATTTGGTCCATTGACATATAAAAATACACTCTTTTTGGAACATTAAGCTTACTTCCTTTAACGTCTTTAATGAGGCCACCATTTTTCTACAGTTTTACAATCTTCATCGGACAAAGCTTTTTTAGGGTGTACCAATTGTAAGGATTTAGAAAATAAAGAGAATTTAATATATTATGCACCTTAAGATGGATCAAAAAATTTTATTTTTTTAATTATAGAAATAAACAAGAAATTTATATATAACCGAAATGTTCCGGGAAGATTCCGGAATACAAGTTCCTGTTTCTTTTTTATAAATTTATTCAAAGTTCCGGAACATTCCGTTCCATATCCCTAGTTTAAATCGATCTCTTTTTTTGCTTTAAATTCTAAGCATCTGTTTATGGAGAAAGATTACGTGGACGAGTATCGAGTAAAACGCCCCAACTCGGGTTTAATCGTTAAAACGGAACCCAACTTAAATCGAATTCGGTATTCGAATCAATACGAGCGATTGTTCAGACCCTACTATTTAATAACACTATGTTCAATATATAGGAGAGACCTGCAGAGATGCCATTTGCACGACCCGACCCAGCTCGGATCATTTTTAGAAAAATTTTTTCGGCCCGGCCCGAGATTTATATTTTCAGGCTCGGCCCGAACTTTTTTAAAATATATTATATTTATTTATAACACTTGTAGATAATAATGGCGATTAAAAATATTTGGTTTTAAAATATACGGTCCGGCCCGGGTATTTTTTTAAAAAAAAATTTTTTAGGCCCTGCCTGGGTTTATTTAAAAATCGAATTATGGCCAGGGCCGGGCTTGCAAGTCTCTGATAGTTCACTATAAAAAAATATACTAAAAATTATTAGGGGGTGGGGGGGGGGGTTATATGACGTAATATTAAAAAAAATAACACCCATTCTTTATATTATATTAATCATCTGATTTAACATTAGCCTTCTTAACCTTTTCAAGGAGAAAAAGAAAAAATCTACACACCCATCACTCCAAATAATAATTTTTTCTGTATATATAAGAAGAAACTTTACGACGTTATCTAATATTTTTATAAAAATACATTCAAAAAACACCCAATAAGACTGATGTGGGTAGTTTGTAAAATTAACGTAAATTTTAACAATAACGAGGATTTCACAATAATTTTAACTAAGGATAATATCTTATATTTTACTTTAGACCGGATTTTAAAATTCGGTTTTCACAATAACGAATTTTGATTAATATCCGGGTTCAGTATAACTAATAGAATTTCCGTCATCTTAATATATTTTTTTTTATGATTTAGATAAGGCAAAAATATTTAAAATAAATTTATAAATTAAGATGTAATTTCTTTCATAATAATTATAAATTCATTATAATGTAAACATAATATTTTTTTTAAATATAAAGAAAATACTTTAAAATGACAAGAAGAAATAAATGTAAGTAATATATAAGTAAGTATCAATCATGAATAAGATAATCTCGATCTTTTCACTTATACTTATTAATATTTACATAACAAATGATGTATATTATCATGTAATAGTAATATGTATATTAATATCCTTTAATATTTATATTTATAATAATTTTTGCGACAATTTAAATGTCATATTTATGAGGTTAGTTAACCCATCGATATCTGCAATTAATTTTTCGCATTATACATTTATTTTAAGAAAGTTGAATTCACCTTTGGTCTTCCTATCCTAATATTATGTTTTGTGTAAAATGAATGAAAAATTAATAAGGATATTTTATATACTATATATAATATGTATTTTTTTGGTATAAATGTCAAAAAATAAAATATTGATTCTATTAATTTTTTTTTTGATATTTTTAGTTTATAATTGTTACATTACCCCTAAACATAATTTAATAAAGCTTATTTGCCCCCAATTTTTTTTGATGATTATAATATCTTTATATTCATGGAACTAACTTTGTAGATATGATTGTCTTGATTGATAATATTACATTTAATGTCCTAACTATATTTGAAGGTTTAAAAAATTATTATATCGTACATTTTTTTTAAATAATATAACATGTATAGTATTATTATTATGTATATATAATAAATTAAAACCAACCATAGTTAGAGAAGGGATTAAATTTAATCAGATATGAATTAATATTAGTACAAACCTTGCAAAATCTAATTATGTAATAATACACTTATTAATTTTCTTCAAATATGGGAGAATTATTATAATAGGGTTGTCCTCTTAGGGGAACAATATACTCTACTCAGAACTAGAGAAGATCACGATCCGATCTTAAGACGGGATTAATGCACTCGGACCGGACCACGGTCTTTAAAAAAGGATCAGTGGTCCTAAATAAAAAAACGGTTCAGGACCGAATTATTGTTCATTGGGACAATATGTAAAATGCATCTTTGACAAATTTAGTTTTATAAGTGCAAAATAAAAATAAATAAAAAATTTACAAAAACTAAAATAACTCCTTTAGAAAAAATAACATAAATTGAAATATACAAAAAAATTAGGTATGAAAAATTATATTTATTGAATAGTAAAGGCAAACTTAAATAGGGGAGACCGGGGTAAAGCGATTGACGGGGTAACAATGTCAAGGCAAATAACTTTTCAACCCTTGAGTTTAAAGACGAAATTTGGTGTGAAGATGTATTTTTATATCTAATTTCTTACCTATGTTTATCTTTTTGAAAAACTTTTCCGGTTTGACATATTTTGCTAAAAAACCGTTTTTTACCCAAAAATTATAAAAATCACCCTCTAGTTATATTCGTATTTAGCAAAATATATTAAGGCTCAGAATTTTTTGTATACGTGTTCCTTAAATCGATGGCTATAAAATAAAATTTAACAGAAGTTTGTAAAAGTTGGTATGGGTAAAACGATTAAAATGCTCCGTCTGATTTAAGCTGTAAAAAGATAATTTTTATATACTAACGTCTACACCATATAAAAAGATACTTTTGTGCAAAAATAAACATTAATAAATAGTGTATATGTTATTTGGAATGAAATTTTATGAATAGTGGCAAAGGGGAAGAATAATTGAAATATACTATGTACCTAAAAATGGTCACATTCAAAATGTGCTATTTTTGATATAATTTTTTACATCCATTGCATTGATTAGTTTATACTAAAAATGTTGAATAGTCAAAATTGCAATACTTTGTTTAATTAAACAACATAATTATGTTCAATTTTATTTTCACCACTTTACCCTGATACTTAGCTACTTTACCCTGGGTATGAGGTAAAAACGACGTGCACACTTCACATAATTAATCACAGCTACTAAAGTATTATAGGTAGAGAGCTATGTCTTTTTTTATATTGATGAGGTATTTAACTATTTAAATATATAATTTGTTCTATTTTGTTAATGTTTCAAAATATTATGGTAAAAATGCATAATACCAATCGTTTTACCCCGGTCTCGCCTAGTAATAAAAGTAAGGACCGTAAAAATTAAAAAGGCCGATTCGGACTGTCGTTCCCAAAGAAACGATCTGTCCCTCAATAGGTATGGTCCGTGTCTAAGACCTATAGAACCGGATGTTGACCTCCACTACCCATGGTTTCTATATTGAGATAAATGCTGTAATCATTTTTTTGCTAAATCCACCAAAAATAATATTTTCCAGCACCTAATCTTATATTGCGTCTACTCATTAGATTGTATTATTAATTTTCTTTTAAATTTTGGAGTCACTTATACTTTCCTAGTGTCATAAGAAGAAAAGTTAATAAAATGGTGTAAATGAAGTTTGATTGATTAACAAAAGAAAAGTATCATTAGAAATTTTACTTGAAAAATTTGAAAACAAATATTTTGGATATAATGGAAAGCATATTTTTTCCACAAAAAAAGGATCAATTTAAGAGTATTTATGTAAGGTTTAATAATTATATGATTGGCTTGGAGTAGAGGTCTGCATTGGGCGGGTTTTTTGACCAAAAGCCCGCCCATTCAATGTTTTAAAAAAACATAACCCGCCCGCCCATAGTTTTTAAAAAAATATATACCCGCCACCCCATACTTTTTACCCGCCCGCCCAATATTTATAAAAAAATTTTAACCCAAGCCCGCTTATAAAATTTAATTATGGTCATTCTTTCATTTTTTTAAGCATCTAATAATAATATTTCAGCATCACACCTCTACAAAAAGTTTATAATTTAGGAAATTAATATAAGTATAAAAATAATCAATGTAAATTATGGACAATTTATTTGATCAAATTTAATATTTATGGAAAAAAAATATAAATGTAAAATTAATATTATATGTAATTATAATGCAAAAATAATAATGAATCGACATTTTCTGGATTCAAACACGTTCTTCTTCGTTCTAAAAATCTTCTAGCAATGCTAAATCCGCGTTCGGAAGAAGCACTAGAAAAGTTTTATTACATTCCCATAAAAGGAAATTTTTAATAGACAAAAACGTTTATTTATTCTAATAAAAAAGTTTTATTGTTGTGTTTATTACATAATATAGTTAGGTAAATGTTCTTCACTTAAAAAAAACGATTGGTACAATAAAAAAAAAGAAATATTGTTATAGATCATTTAAACAATTATTTTTTTTAGTTTGTTTTTGAACAAAAATTTCAAACTTCCTTAACCCGCCCGCCCATTGTTTAAATTTCTTAACCCGCCGGCCCATAGTTTCAAATTTTAACACGCCCGCCTGCCCATTCTCGAAATTTTTTTTACCCGCCCACCCCGCCCAATGCAGACCTCTAGCTAGTAAGGGCTCGATATTGGGGGGGGGGAGGTGGTACGATCAATTGCATCATAAAAATCTCAAGGAGAACTCTTTTAGTAAACATACAAAGTAAGCAAGTATGTAAGTATTTGTTTTATAATTAATAGTCACCAAAGTAGGGAAAGAGAGGTTCAATATCATAAGCTCACGTGGAGTCTTGAGAGTCATGAATGAAATGTCGTATTTATAAATAAAATGAATAATGAACTATTCGACCGACTGGACTGAGAATCGATAATACAACTATAATGATTAGTTTTTCCTGCAGTCTAAACCTTTTATTTATTTATTTCTTTTCTTTCTTACTAATCTACATTATAATTATGTGAGCACCATAATATATTATAAATTATATACTCCTTTTCTGTTTAACTCCATTTTTCGTCACTCTTCAATCTTAAATTATTATTTTTATTAAAAAAAAGTCTTTATATAAATCATCGCATGGATTCGCAAAAGTGATGATTACGTAAACTTAAATAAAACGCTTATTCTTTTTAAAAAAAATACCGTTTCTATTTGTGAAAAAAAAGAGATATGAAAAGGATTTTCTAAAAGTATAGTACAAGTGGATTTTTATTTTAAAAAAAATTGGAAGATAACAAAATAAAAAAATTAATTACTGTTTTTTAAAGAGTGTATAAAATAAATGGAGAAAAAAGAGAAAGGAAAAAATTGTTATCGCACCTGCAATAATTATATATGTGTATTTATGGAAGAAAAAGTAATGTTTGATAAAAAAAAAGGAGTCGAATGTCCTTCCAATTACACGTTTGACCCTCGTCAAAAGTACTTTCACCTAAAAAAAAATAAATGAAGATTTTGATTTTAACTGATCTGATATATAAATTAAAGAAAAAGAATAATATTACGGACATTAGCCCCCCACACTATAAAATAAAAAAATGCTATTCAAGTTTTTCTTTCAATATCGCGCTTGACCTTCTTCAAAAGCACTTTCAACCTAAAAAATATTATGGGATTTTGATGTTAGCCAATTTTTTTTTTACGGACATTCCTCTTCGGTTTGCCTAAAAAAAAAATTTAATAATTATTGTATACCTATATCATAATTGTAAAATAATATTATTTTATTTATATATAATTTATTTAAATAGATAAATAAATGTTAAATAAAAATAATTTTATTTTTTTATATTACAATATTTAAAAATAAAATTTAAATTATGGGGATGAAGTTATAATAAAAAAAGGAAAGATATAATTTAAAGTTTGATCCATTGTATGTGATAATTTAAATATAAATATAAAATAAGTGAAAAGGTTCGATGTACTTCCTAGAAATTGTCAGTAATAAATATTTAAAAAAATTTTTTTTTTTATTATAGTCTATCTATTTTAATACGTATAGTAGTAACTATAATATAAATATTTATTATTATTATTTAGGATTTATTGCATTTATTTATTAAAATATTTTTTTTCCCCCCTTTTCTTCTTCTTTTTCTATTTAATATATATATTTTATTATAACGGTTCACAAAAAAAAACGGGACACTTGAAAAATTATTTTCAAAAATAATTTAATAAAGAAATGAAATGAAAAAAAAAGGAAAGTGAAAATAGAAATAATAAGAAAGAGTTAAAGTTTAATTTTTGAGGGGATCAAATGTTAGAGCTGATATTGGAATATATTTTAAAAAGTCGGAGAATGCCATGTTGACAAAAGCTGCAGAAAGCGAATAAATAAGATCCGGTGGTACATAATGGTAATGGTTATTGCTCTGAACCTGGGAGGAACAAACAAATCTGTGGTTTTTTTTTGGAACTCTTAAAATCACACCTAATTTAAATTTTAAAAATTAATTTTTTATATTTTTTACATATTAATAAATTTTAATGGAATCACGACTTTTCCATTCCTGATGTGAAGATTTATAAAGCTCTATTTTTAAATTATAAATTTTTTTTTTACCTTATATGACTTCTAGCATGGGCAGTTGTGGCGTACGCAAACCTATATTAACTTCAGTAGGGCTCATATTTTGTACATATTCGAAAATTAGTATATAGAAATAGGTAACTTTAAAAATAAAATTTGCATGCAAATTTTTTTTTTAAATAAGGTTTTCCAAAGTTTCCAGGGGGCTTCAGCCTCTGTGCGATTGCGATAAAAAGGATGTATAGAATATTTACTCTGTGAATTTCAAAAATTTTGAACTTTTAAACTACTCTTAATATGTATTAGAGGTCTGCAAATGGCCAAATTTTCAGCCCAGCCTGGTTAAAATTTAGTTTTCATCCGGCCCATTCATAATTGTTCAGGTTTTACTCGGTTCCCATTTTTATTTTACTAAAGTTGTCGGGCCCGATTTTTTAGAATCCAAAAATATATCCTATGGAAAAATAACCAGTTTCCATTAAAGGCAATAAACTTATGGACATCCATGATTTCCGGTCATTTTTTTTGCGCCGTAAGACCTAAATAAAAAAATAAGACATACCCGGCCTAAGGGTCAGAGAATTTCAGATCTCTTATTTATCTTAATTAATTTATTTATTTATTTTTCGTTATTTAAAAATTGCCCGTAAAATTGGAAAATTTTTTATACAAGGAAATGGCTTAATTTTTTTTATAGTCATACATAATAGTGCCATTTTTTCAGTAACATGGTATATTATTTTTACTCCTCTTAATATAATTGAAAAGGTGACACTATGTACTAAAATGAGGTATATATAGTAGTGCTCTTCGAGTCAGTCCAACGTTCAAGCTCGAATGGCCTTAATTTTTCTTTAAAGAATGTCAGGCAGGGCTCGGGTTTGACAAATAATAAATATTTAGAACCAGTGCGCTTCATAAAAATTAATAATAAATTCCTGAGTTTTAGAATTTTCAAGGTTTCCATAATATACATTAGCAGGCCTAGTCCCGTCCTAAGTCCGGCTCGGGTACACGGGCAGGGCCGAAAAATTTATTTTAATTCGGGCCGGGCCGGCCCTGCAGATGGTACCCTGCAGGTTTTATATATTTTGAAAATAATATTATATATACATGCCTCTATTCACATAATAAATTTACCTTTTAAAGCTTTATTTATTTTACTTTATTTATATTATATAAATTAAATTTTGTAATACCATTGAATATTATATACTTTTTTTTAAAAAAAAATAAAATAATATTTTTAATTATTTTAAATATTTAAAATAAAAAAAATATTATGATTTGTTGCAGTAAAGGATTGTCTAAAATGAAATAATGGGAAATAAATTAATTTCTAATATTTATTTTTATTTATTGACTTTTTTCCTATTCCCTTAATGCCATCATAATCATCATAAACTTACATAATTTATTTTAAAAAAATAAAATAAAAGTATATTTTTAAAATTTAAAATATTAATTTCTTTTGAAAAAAATAAAATAGATAAATTTATTTATTATTTCTCTTCTCCTTTTTTTTACTCTTAATCTCATTGCTGTATGACTTGCTTTCCCTTTTTTTTTAAATAATTACTTTCGTTATTACATAAAATCATAAAAAAAAATTTTAAAAAATAAAATAAAATATTTTAAATTTTTATAATTTATTTTGATTGCTAGATTCATTAGCGACAAAAGAAATACTAAGATCAAAAAATTTTTATTTTTATAAGTCGTAAAAATTTTTTAAAAAATATATTTATCCTTTTTGGGAAAAGGGAATTTCTTTTTGACGTATTTTAAAGAAAGAGTGAGTCCAATCATCCAACCACTTAATTTAAGAGGAAATGATCATAAAATTTTTTATAAAATCATCAATAATGAAATATACCAAAATTATAAAGACAAATTTATAAACAGACCAATGAATTATCATTTCGCCAACTCCTCCTAAAAAGCAATCTTCTGACTTATTCTTTAAATCTCAATTATTATAAATTTACAAATTATACAAACGAAAAAAAAATGAGGAAGCATTTACTTAACGGTGGCTTATACATCATTCTCATAAAATTATTATGGGTAAGTTCAGTTTATATATCATAAATTAAAAATCAAAATTCTATAATTATTAAAGTTTCATGCAAGTTATTACACATTGTCCAACATATAGGTGGTGAAAGTGACTTTACAGATTTTATAAAAGCTATCGTTATAATTTTTTCCATAAATTATTGACGTGGGAAATAGTAATTTGGATTAGTGAATGGGTGACTAGAAACCCCCACTTGGTAAATTTGAGTTTGTTTTAAAATTGATACCTTTACAATTTATATTTAACGCGTCGAAAGGCTGGCAAAGAGAAGAATCTGAGGATACCCCCCCCCCATGAATCACACCTGAAAATACCCTGATTAAGCTTAAACTATACACGGAACTATTAACAGTTTGGCCATAATTTTATTGGAAAATCTTGTAAATATTATTGTGAAATTCTGCAATTTACATCACTTTAAAAGATAGAGTGAGGGATCCTTACATGTATTTGATTTCTGCCCTTCTCATCAATCAGAAAGATATCGATTTTTTTAATGAATCTTAAGGAAAATAGGATTCAAAGTATATATATATACTTTATATATCTAAATCGTTTTGATGTAATATCGAAACATAAAACAAAGATTCTTACAACATTTCAGCAGTATGATAAGTCGTCACTTTTTTTTCCATCAGTTTTTGCATGAGATTTTGAATTATACGTATAATTTGCTTAAAAAGTAAAAGTTTAGATTTTAAAAATTTTAAAAATCCATCAAAAAGTTTTTTTTGGAAACACTGGTTTGTTTACAGTTTCAAATAAGTTAAAAGAGGTATAAAAATATTAAATTTTATTTAAATTTAAATATTTTTACTATGAAGCTATTTATATACTCCTTGGGACGGGCATTTTTATGACAAAAAAAATGGGCGTATCTGCTGTATATATATAGTATATTAAATTAATAACCTTAAAATATGGTTCTTATCTTTTATATTTTAAAAAATGGGTAGGGTTCAAAGGTTTGGGGATTCATAGTGCGGTAATATATATAATATAAACGAGGGAGGGAATCCGGTTTATATATTATTATTCAAAGAAAACTGTTAGGGGGGGGCTTGTAAAGAGGTTTGCAAGAAGTGGGTTAAAATTATTTCAGCAATATGCGGGCAACTTTCGATCAAAAAAAAACTATCTTTTAGAAAGTTAGTTCTAAATACCCCCCCCCCCTTCCAAAAAAATGGAAACTAAAAATCTAACTGAGAGTTTTAACATTAATCATATTATCACAAATAATATTCGTTTTCGATTTTGTCCAATTTTTATGGCTTCTATACCTTCCCCATATTTCAACTTTATTGTATTGAATCCAATATTCAAAGAATGAAGAGAGAGGAAGAGCTGCCACAAGTTCTAGTTTTGAAATCAACATTCCCGTATTCGTGCTTCTGAGAAAATATAAAAGCGAAATTTTTTGATGGATCGATGCTAAAAATAATGAAAATTAAAGACAAAGTTTTGATAATTTTCTTTTTATACAGTGTAAATCCAAAAATTTCTTAATTTTTTTAATAATTTTCCAAATATTAAACAGCTGTTTATAAAATACCCTATAATTTCTAGGGCGCTGGTAAAACGCTTTTTCAGTGTCGCTAAAAATGTATTTACTGATAGATATGCCCCCCCCCCCGATAAATTTGGTTTTTTTTATCTAATTTTTAAGATATCAGTTTCTAATACATTTGGGGAAAATGTATTTGTGTCTGTAGTATCGACGAACTTTTTTATTTTGTATCGATATCGGTTTTGATACTATTCAATGGTAATATCGTTAAAAAATCTGATAAATAATTACTTATTTCATTTCACTATAATATTATATCTAATATTTAATTTTATATGCATATTATATAATATGTATAAGTATAACAAAATATTTTTTTTTTTACAAGCGTGTATTACTTTTGCTGAATAATGTAAATTAATAACATTAAAATAGGTGGTGCCCAGGTATAAAAATATATTTTAAAAAAAAATTATGTTAATGTAAAATTTAAGAATCTATATAAAAAAAAAATTTGTGTGTTAACATTGGAAATCAACAATTATTAACAAAAAAGTGTAAAATATTAAATTAATATTATAATTTTATTTATTTCACTCCTAATTAATGTTATATAGTTGGTTTAATTTATTTACATAAGGTGTGGAAAATGTTAAAGGTGGACGTTTTATATTTTTAAAAAAATATTTATTTATAAAAAAGGAAATTCAATAAATTATAATACATATAATTTGTATATTATAATATTTTAACATATTAAAATTAAAATTATATACATAATTTAATTGGATATTAATTATCAATTTTGATACGAAATAATTATATTTGATTTAATAATTGTTTAATTTTTAAAATCTTATCTAGTCTAGATATCGATAGAATAGATACAAGGATATTTTCATACCGATGGATACAACATAAATTAACTCTTTTTTCTGTACATTTTCATTAAAATATTTAAGTTTATTTTACAAAATCTGCCAGGAGATGGGTATAATGTCAGTTGTCTGAATCTATTGCTGAAATTCTAAACTTTGAAGTGAACCATCCATCTGTTGTCCAATGTTTGTCGTCAAACATACATTTTACCGCGGCATAATGTTGTAATATGCCTTAAGAAAGGAAGGATTTTTAACAATTTAAAATAGCTCAAGTTTAGTTTATCCATAATTCCTGAAATTGTTCATGGTCATGGGTTTTCTTTCTAAATAATTCGTAATAATTGGTTTCATACTTATTGATACATTGAATTCCTTCAGAGAGGGTCCTAATTATAGGAGTATTCTGTCAAAAGGCATCCTCAAACATTTAGAGACATATACTATGAATTTATTCATTTTAATATAGACTTTCATTTTTAAAATAAGCTTTAAAATTCAATAATTGGGTTTTGTAATTGTGATTAACTTCTTCTTTTTAATGGTATATTTTATTTAGACTACCCTATCTTTTAAATAATAGATGTGGATTAAATTTTTAACGGTGGGTTCGGTAAATAATAATTGTTAATAACAAACTAATCGTTTCCGGTAAGTGTTGAATCCCTGGAAAATTACACAATCAATTTATTTATATAAAAAAAATTTTTTTTAAAGATTTATTGTTTAATAATTAATCTTTTAACTAGAGGGTGATAGAAAAGGAGATCTAGAACATTAATCTTTATTAATTTCATATGAGCCAATGTCATTAAACACAAATAATATGGTGAGAGAAGAAGAAATTATTTGTTAGACGTAAATAAAATATTATGTAAAAGATTAGTATAAAATATAACATTTCCCTATAATTATATATCTAATAATTAATGAAATTGGATAGTTTATAGATCATTGGGTGTCCTAAGAACAATGTCTTTTTCCAAATTTCTGATACCGATTGATGCTAAGAGGATTAGAGAATACTTTTCATGTTACAACCTTTCAGGTAGGGTTAGGGAAAGTAGGGTTAAAAGTTTAAAGATGTATGCAATGTAAATGCAAACTTTGTTAATTAATATATACTTTATCAATGAGTTTAATTTCATTTTCTTATGCTACAGGTCATTATTAAAATAAAAGTAAATCATTTTGTTATATTTAATCTGCAAGATGATGTTATTATTAATATTATATTATAAAATGATATCACGAGCTTAAGAAATTTTGGGATAATTTTGAAAAATTTGACATTTAATAGTAAATTATATCAAAAATCTTAAGATGATATTATAATTAATAATATTATTAAATTTATTTTACTGGTTAAATTAATAAATTTCTACGGTATAAATTTATGTTAGGGCAAAAATCTTAAATAAGTTTAAAAATTATGAAAAACATTAAGGGAACCTCTTAGCCTTTCGCGATGCTTGTTATAACTGTTATAGATTTTTTATATAAATATGTTAATCCTATGTAAATAAATGAAAATACTTAATCATAAAAAAAAAAAATTAATCTCATACTGAAATTCGCAGATCTGGATAAACTCGTTGCTTCTGGTGTACTTTATAAATATAGTTTGATTTTTATTTTAAATAAATGTCCGCTTAAACATGACTGATACGCACCCCACCAAAACCTGCCCCAGTTTTTCACATTTAATCAAAAGTTAATTTTGGGATACTAAATTACCTTAAATATTGTCAATATTTTTATATGTGATAAAATTGTAATTATTTTATTCCATCCATCATTTATTAATGGTGTAATTAACTCTAAAGTTTTTATCTCCCCTTGGTAAACTGAATTTTAATAAAAATAAAATAGAATAGCATCAATCCATTTTCGGCCCTTCCTGATTTTTTTTTTATAACAAAGGTATTTTTTTAAAAAAATTAAATTGTTGTATAATTTTTTAAAAATCTTTTATCAATTAAATATAACATTTTAGAATATAGGATATTCTTCATCTTAACTGAAAAAAAAAACTGACGATCCTTAAATAGGAGTCGTTCCTGACACATTTTACAAAAATTTGAGTATGTCTCTATTTTTCTTACATTTATATTGCCTAAATTTTCTATTTCGCACTTCTTTTTTTTTAGCATCAATCACTTAAATTTAAAAATATGGAAATATGCAAGGATATTTCTTACACATTTCCCCAAGAAGGGAGATGAGGGGGGCTGGGGTATTTTTTGTATAAAGCTATCAAAAATATTTGTTTATCTCACTGGATTTTTTTATGAGCTGTGTTAATATTCTATATCATATTAAATCAAACGGTTTAGCTGAAAGCCCTTAGTTATTATTATTTTTAACATATAAATGAAAACTAAGGTTTGCTTTTTTTTCAATATAATTTGTTATATCTTTATATTAATAAGGCGCCAAGATATGGTGTGCTAGCGAGATTCTACTAACAGAATTATTTAAAGAAGAAGTTTTACTATAAACCGCTCTTGTATTAACAATTAGACATTCTTTTTTCCTACTGAAAATATGATACATATTTAAGGCACTATTTGATTCATCCATTAAAATAATAATAGTCACGTTGCCCATAATTTTTCTCACCGGAAGTTAATATAGCTCCGTTTAGACCGGCAAAGAAGATCTGTGAAAAATTTCTTATAGTTTATTCACAAAATAATAATCCTTTTTTTAGATTTAAAAAATAGTATAAATAGATAACAATAAAGTTTTTTAAAATACATAAACAGATGTTCGCCAACTTTAAAATTGCTCACGCTCAAATCTTAGAATCCTCACCCCTACCTCCAAAAGATACCGCTTTACATGACTCACCTCTGACATCCGAATCATTACTATTCCAAGGCGTTTATCACGAAACAACCCCAAAATTATTACCGACTTCTTCAATAATATCGACCTTCAAAGTGATGGCTTTAAACCCTTATTCCTTAGGTCATTCTAGCGGGTCACTTTCTCCGTCTACCGGCATAGGCTTCCAGCAGAGCCAATCTAAGGCCGCTGAGATAGGGCTTTCTTTCATAGACCTAGAGAGCGGAATAATAGCGTGCCAATTCAACGAAACATCGCCTTTGAAAGTGCACAACATAACTATCATTTGCGATGGAAAAGTGGATTGCATGGATGGGGCCGACGAGACTAACGAACATTGCAAAGGTAAATCGAATTCTTTATGCGAATAATTAACTTAAATATATATATTAAGTTAATATAAGAGTTCAAAAATAGAAAATTTGTTAAAAGAATTTTAAGGGCGGTAAACTTAACAAAAAAGGCAAGCTTTCAAATAAAATAGGCCATATTTTAGAAATTTTGCTCTCTAGGCTGCCAATGCATTCTATTTTAACTCTCGAGGGCCAAAACAGTTGATTCAATATTTCACTTGATGATTTTAAGGATAAATAAGGAACCCTGAAGAATATTTTTCAACCTTAATATTAGTTTAAAGTTTTGGATAACTCCATTTTTCAATCGATTATTTCCAAAAAGGAAACTAAAATATTCTAAAGATTAAGCCTAAACCAGCCAAACATGTCTAAAATCGTTTATATTTATTTTTTTACGAATACTAATACGAATATATATATATAAACATAGAATGAAATCTTTCTAGTTTTATGGATATTTATCATTTAAATGCCATCATTTCATTGATTCATTCATCTTAGAATGATTTAGGATTTTCTTTATAATCCACATTCTTAATTTCAATATAAAAAAAACCTTATCTGCAAAGAAAGAAGAAGAATTAAAAAGGCACTTATTTATCATCCCATTAAAAATAAAATATGTAAACTGTAAAGTTAAATAATAATTATAAATAAACCAACCTAATTTTGGCCGACAAAATCGCGTAATAAAATAGATTAGATAATATTTACTTCTACTTATGTGACAATTTGCAATAATTTAAGCTTAAATCAAAGGTATGCAATTGAGTTTTCACTTTTATTTTTTTTTATATAAAAGAAGAGTAAACGTTGAACTTAAAGGGGGGGGGATTATATACTACATAATTACTTTGTCATTATAATGACAAATTATAAATTATACATGACATTGCATTTGGCAGGAAATTTTCTTCTCATTTTTTTTTTCGCTTTTTATTATCAATAATATAAATAAATAATAATTATCTAAATTACATGATAAATTATGTAAATTAGGCATTTGCAAACAAATTGGTACATAATAATATATGATATTTAACATAATATAAACAATTTGTAATAATAAGGTTGTCGACAATTCAAAATGTTAACTCTCTTCTCGTCTTCACCGGAAAAACTTTAACTTTCATTGAAATTATATAACATAACATATTTTTAAAAATATTACATTTTAAACAATATTTATACAAAAAAAATTTATTGTTACAATTCCTTCATTTGACAATATAAAAAGTTGTATTATATAATAATGTGTAATATAGTAATAATTTTTGTTATATTATTTTATTTATTACAATAAAAAATTTTTTTTTTAATATTTATAATTTGACAATTTGTGCATTTAACTAACTATTTCTTGCCCTTTCTCCATCTCCATATAAATAAAAACTAAAAAGATAAAATAAGAAAAGAAAAAGAAAAGAAAAGGGAAAAAAGCTAAAAAAATAAACTAAACTATTATTATTTTAACATAATATAAATTTTCATGGTGCCATTGAACTTAAAAAATGCCTCTTCTTTAGATTTATAATCTCTTAATAAACCTCAATTATTATATCTATATAATTTTTTTTTACTAAATAGCATATTTAGGATTTTAGATTTCATTGTTCATGTAATCGGCTCTTATTTTGTTGGATATTTTTAAATACTAGTAGAAGATGATACAATTTTTTTTTTTTAGAAAAAAATAATAAAAGAAGAGGTTACATCGAATTATTAAATATGAAAATAAAATTAAAAAAAATTGTGCATTATGTAATTAAAGTATTAATAACTATTTATAATTGAAAAAAATGACTTTTGTATATCATATCTTATATAAATGCAATTATATTATATTTATATAGTTTTTTTTAAAAAAAATTATGCGTAATGTACTCCCAGATATCAATTTGTTAGGTATTAGGCAATTATAGTATCATCTTAACCCCAATAAAAAGGTTAATTTAAATACCAATCATAATTTAGTCATTGGAGAAAAAAAAATGATTAAATGTTTATATTTATATAATATATAATACATTGGCGTAACCATGGGATGAAACCACCCCCCACCCCCTTTATCTGAAATTTGCTTCTTCTCCTAAATATCATTTTAAGCTAATATAAATATTTTCCCCCTCTCCACTTCCCAAAAATATACATTACATCACTATAAAGATTAATATTCAAAAAAAAAAGCTAAAGTTAATAATTTTGTTAAAATAATGACTATAATTCAAAATTTTTATAGACATAAAAAGGATTTTATATTTTAAAAAAAGCAAGTGAAATCCCAAAATTATTCTTTGAAAAATATAATATAGCTAAAGATCTGCAATATATGGACTTCCTCATATAAAATTTATGGAAAAACCAACCTAATAGAACCATGCCCCCACCTCTTCTTAACAAATCTCCTCACTATGCTTATGATATAAAATAATATCATTTTTGTAATTAAATAAAATTTTTGGAATCTACTAAGTTATAGACTATCAACAGAAATTTTATATAGTTTATTAACAACATTTGAATTTAGTATATTATCTATCTAAGTTTGAATTAAAAAAGGCCGACACAGAATAATGTCGTGTAAAAATTAGTTGAAATACATTTAATCATAATGCTAGTTGTTAATCTTCCTGCTGTACTTAATCTATGAATGTATTAAGAGATATTATGATATTAAAGTTATTATTGCGGCATTGGCTTAGAAGGGAAAGGTTAGAGAGTGCTTAGAGCAACACAACCCTAAGATAACAATTAGCAACTCTAAACAATTTTATATTTGAGCACCTCCCCCAAAGGTCATTTTAATATTTTTTTAGGAGAATAGAAAATCACTAATTTGGCCTCTTTTATTTTTATGAGTATGCCCCATAATTTAAAAAAAAATAGGTTATATAAGAGCTCCTTAAATTTAAATAAAAAAGAAGGTTACTGACACTTGTATTAGAGTGGTCTTACAACTATGCCCCGTTCTCTTTTTTCTTTTTTATGGCCTCCGTGATGAAATATAAAAGATATAATTAAAATTAAAATTAACTATTTAGGCGACTTTGATATTTCCTTATATTTTTTATAATAAGAGCGGCTTAAAATTTCCAAATATTCGGAAATAATTATATTAATTTGACTAAAATCTTTAATTTAAATAATATGCCTAAACTTAGATCTGCTTGAGAGAAAACGTGCACTATTGCAAGGATTTTAGGATCTAACCTCGCCTTAGCAAGCATAGGGCCAGTCTCTGAGTGAATAATCCTTACTCACTCAGAGAATGGCCCTATGCTGTAAGGCTGATTGATTGAGGTGTCAGATGGCCGTATATCTCTTGACAGATCTAGTGCAAGCTATTACCAAAGTGAAATTATAGGTTGGCATTATTATTATGAATAAAGTATGTGATCTTCTAAAATTCCAGGCCATAATATTTTTTTGGCTAAAGTATTTGGTTAACCGTTTTTAAAAAATTGTGCTCTTTAACAACACTGCAAATTATAAATGAAAATGAACTTCCAATATACGATATTAAAAATTTTTTTTTTAATTCTTGCGTCCTTTAAAATGCGAGGGACAGGGTGCATCGTTAACTCCGCTGCTATGGTTTTTCTTGGTACTTAATTAAGATAGATTGGATTGAAAATGAAACTGACAAAGATCTATAAAAGTTGAGATCATGTTTTCATCGAAATACATTCTCCTTAAAAAAAATTAAATATGGCGTCTGAATTTTAAAAGATAGTAATAGAAATCTTTATATTTATTACACATGAGAAGGCCATTTATTTGGAATAACTTTTTTCTCATTTATTATTATAATTTATAAACTAAGTTATGTTAACTTTAACATCATTTATCTCGATATTACAAAATAAAATATAGATATATGTATGATTATGTCAATATTCAAAGCTTTTAAAAAAAAATATTAGTCGAATTAACATAATTTTAGAAATCCTAGAAAATCTCCTATTTTAAAAAATCATTAATTTCACTTAAAGGGAAATTTATGATGAAAGTAAATTTTTCTTTTTAAAACCTCCGCAATTACAAAATAATCGCTTTCAGGGTTGCAAGGTCTACCATATTAACTAGTAAACTACCACAATTTTTTAAATAAGTTAAAAATCTACCAAACTCTCAACATACAATTTTACCACATACTTTGTAAATTACATAGTCCGACATTCCAATTTTTTGCTAAAAAATAAGGTTTTGTATGCCCAAATAAAAGAAGAAATTTCCAAAAAAAATTCAATTCCCTCTTTATATTGGAATACCATATCCTTAAATTTGTTATATTATATCTGATAACAAATAAAGGATGGGATTTTATATTATTAGCGGCCATACCATAATTAGCTAATTTATATCAATTTTAAAATGATAAAAGAATTTACATTAAAAATTCTTCTTTTTTTTTACCAAAAATCTCATCTATGAATAAATCATTTTATATTATATACAATTTTTGAACTCATTTCCATAGTAATCACTTCAAAAACTCTTTTTTTTAAAAAAAATAAATAAAAAGCCAAATGCGAACCAGAATGTGAAAAGGAGAAAGGTGTATGTCTGTTAGGAACTAGCAACTTACCCGGCAAATGCTACTGTGTTGAAGGTTACAGTGGGGAAACATGCTCCCAAGAAGGTAACTAGAACTAAAAATTCTGATCGATCTTATCAATCCAATATCATGAAAAGAAAACGTTGATTTTTATTTAATTAAGAAATATAATTTTTTTTAAAAAACCCATCTCTGAACCCTAAATACAGTGATGATCATTTAATTTATTTGAAAATAAAATTATTTGACTTGCAAAAAAATTTATTAAAAATATTCCTATCAATTTTAGTTAAATAATTTTATTTACAAACATAATTAAAAAATATAGAAATATTTTGAATTAAAATCTGCACAACACTTTATTATAAATGATAATTATATTTGTTGTATCTACTACTATTATTATATATAGGTGTATAGTATATAATATATAATATAATTTTTATTTTATGTGTGCCTTTAAGTCTGAGATGGAATTTTATGACAATTATTTATTTATAAATTAATATAATACAGTATAATTACCACAACTCTTCCTAAACAAAGAAAACGACCACCTTCAATTTAATATTTCTCGTCATGAATAATTTTAAAAACGCAGCATGAAGAAGGTGATTAATATTTTTAAATGAACCTTTAGAAAATTATAGTATGCAAACAATCCTCAGCTTAATGTTAACTTCAATATGCCTTTATTTCGTGTTAAATAAAAAAAAAATTACGACGTTTTTTTTTTAAATTACAAAAAATCTAATTTTACGGATGATGTATTCCAACATGTTTAGAATATCTACCCTATGAACTCAATTTTGAAAATATAATTTATATTAACTCATACTTTATATTAATGTCAAAAGTTATTTAAAATTTTTTTCTAAAAATTACGAATAGGTTTTCTATAAATTCAGAAATACATTTCCAGTAAAATAAAAATTTAAAAAATAAACACACTTCAAACAATGATTTAATTTAAAGTTAAAAAAATAATAAACACACTGACTGGAAAAAAAGACATTGAAAAACACCCACCACATAAATTCAAAAGCGTTTATAGGTTTTAAAATTAAGTTATTTCACAACGTGCTTGAAATTATTCCAAATATTCTAACTGGGAAAGAGTTAATTGACTTTTATCAAGTGTGATGTTATTTTAAGCTTGCATCTTTTGAGAATTTATCTACAAATTTGACTTGTAGAAGAACTCTATTTTCGTAGCTCATATTTGTATTTTCATGTATCCTAAATGAATCCAACAACCATTTTTTTCTAATTTTGATAAATGGCCTGGGGCGGTATTTTTTTGAAATGCAAATTCCCTTGTGAAAATAGCATATTTTGATTGGTAAATTGCTTAAAAGGGTCATTTTTTTAATAGTGATATAACAATATTATCCTTAAAGGATAACCCCCCCCCCCACACCCTAGATAAAATAATTACACATTTTGGGAATTTTTTTAGCCCGTTTTAATTGTCAATTTTATTTTCCTCAATACGAGTTTATTAACTGTTATGTATCTTAAATTAAATTTAATCGCAAAATACCGATTTTTAATGTCTAATTGCCCAATTAAATTTTTTTCCCACTTTTTTTTGAAAGCTTTTTTTAGTGACCTCATAAAAAGAAGTTTGATATAGACGAATTAAAGTTTTTACTTTAAAATGCTTAACTCGTTTTATAAATCCTTCCCTTCATATTACAAATGAAATTTTTTATTTAATGTAAATTGAATAAATAAATAGTATCAATTTTTAAAAAAATTTATATTATTTCATTTTAAAAATAATGTTGCACACCAAAAAAAAATGAAGGTGGTGGTCGTTTTATATTGAGGGAGATATATTATATAAACTAGTGTTATCCATAATTAGATTAGGCAATACATGGTATCACCCTTGCATGATTAATTTCCAAGTCAATCCGCGTGTATTGTCAATATATATAAATTAAAAGTGAATCTAAAGTTCATTGCTAAATTGCTCGGAATTTATAGGATAAATAATTCTATAAATACTAAAATCAGATTATCTTTTTTCAAATTTATAAACAGGCTCAAGCATATATGCTATTGTTATTTTCCAAATTTAAAAAATTTGTTTTTACCTTATAAAAAGTTGATAAGCAGTGATTACGGGTAACTTAATTAAGAATATATTTTGTGAATATTTTTATGAACTTTTAATTTTTAATTTAAGGTTTTCTTATACTTTCTAAACCTTTCAAAACCTTTTTTTTGTTGAATAAATTTGCATTTAATATATTTATATTTTCGGGAACATAACAATAATAAAATTTAATTAAATATTTCGCGAAATGTCAGATGATAACGAATGCATCGTGAACCCATGCGGAAATTATGCTTTGTGTACCAATACGGTAGGCAGTTTCAAATGCGAATGTATACCGGGCTTCACGGGAGACGGATTTGATTGCGAAGGTAATGCTTTGAATAATTAATTAAAATAAAAATTAGAGATAAAATGAATTTCAAGTCTTCCGGCAAGAGGGCGGGAGGCTGAGCCCTTCCGTCAAATATAATTTTTTCCAGGTTTAAGAAATGTTTATGAAATTATTTTCGGTCCAGTCCAAGTTTTTCCTTTAGGTCCGATCCGGGGGCCGCACATTTTTTGGAAAAAAAATTGTAGCCTAGATAGGGACAAACTTGCAAATCTCTTTTACCACATTCACAGTTAGCGTTCAAAATATGCTCTAATTTTGCATTCTACCCCACGAATTTGCCCTAATGAATGAGGGTAACATAAATTATTCGCTAATAAAATTGCTAAAATGTTTTGATCTATAGATACTCCACTTTCACAGGGAAAAATATATTATAAAAAAAATATATTTAACAAATATTGATTCACAGATAATTGAATTTTTTTTGCTATTCAGATATTTTCAATTTATTCACCCAATTATAATGGTATTCAATTGTTGACCCCCTCCTCCCCCTCCCCCCATCCTTTAAATAAAATTATTATTATTTCGGTTTTTTTAACATTCACCGTATAATAGTAATTAATTTAATGCTAGAAAAGTGAATTAAGAGAATATTCAAAATTTAAAATAATTTTCCCTGATTCAGATTGAGAAGGCATTCAGTAGCAAATAAATTCCTAAAATAATATATTTATAGAATATCTTATTTTATTTTATTTTACAAGATTTAAACGAATGCGAAGAAGGTACACATAACTGTAATGATGATGAGGTTTGTTTCAATCTACAAGGTACTTACAAATGCGGAGATTGTCCAGCTGGTACAAGAAAATCTGACAAAATATGCTTAGGTGAGTTTCATTTATAAATATTATTCTCTCATTTTCCTAACTAACTCTGATAGAAGTATAATCTACAAATATAATATAATTATTTGAAAAATGCGTTTAGAAAAAGTGTTGGAAACGGAGTTGCTAAAGTATAGATATAAACATGTGGTATCTATATCTAAATACACATTTATAAAAAGTATCTGTATTTATAATATTTGAATTAAATTCATCATTACAAAAAATTTTACAAGATAAATAGGGGTGCCTTAATTATAAAAATGTTGAGAATGTTGTAATATTAAAATCTAAACAATTATATTTTTTTTTTAAATTTTCTCTTTAGCTTTCTACCTTTTCTGGTGGTAAGCTCCTTCAACATCTCTCTCCACTTTATGTTATTCATACAATCTCTTTTATCTAATTTATACTTCTCTATATTGGCTCTAACTTTATGGCCCCATTGAAGTTTTGGCCTTCCTTTTTTTACGTTTACCCATCACTTCCAAACTCTCAACCTTATTTCCTAAGTAGTTCAAAGGTCTTCTCATTGTGTGCCCATACCACCTAAGTCTGTTTACCATTAACTTAGTCTTAATGGGCAATACCTTTAAACTACTTAGTATTCTTGTACTGCGCACTTTATCCTTTCTTGTTACCCCAGCAATCATCCTCAGCATTCTCATCTCCATAGTTTGTAGACTTCTCTCATTTGATTCCTTGGTTGGCCATGTTTCCTAACTATATAGGATAGTTTGTAGTACTATGGAACTGTAAATTTTTCCCTTTAATTTGTGTGGGATTCTTTTGTCAAATAGCACTCCAGATAAAGATCTCCATTTTAACCACCCTTGATTAATTTTAGTCTTTATCTCTTTTTCTATTGTGCCGTTTGTTTGTATAGTGGAGCCCAAATATTTGCAGCTTTCAATTGTCGATATCTGCCATTCATTTATTTCAATACTCTCTGTTTCATCTCCTCCTATCACCATATACTCCGTCTTTTCGCTATTTACTTTTAGTCCGTGCTTTTCTAGGATATTTATCCAACTCACTAATCTTTCTTTCATTTCATCCTTGGATTCGGCAAGTATCACAATATCATCTGCAAATATCATATTCCACGGGACTGTTTGAGGTATAGACGGCGCTAATACAACTATTACTGTAATGAAGAGAAGTGGGCTGAGAGCCGACCCTTGATGAACTCCTTCTGCTATTGTCCTGCTGAAGTACCTGTTGTGCTACGGACCATTGTTGTATGGCCCATATACATATCCTGTATTATTCTTATATATTTTTCGGGACCTTTTTGTGGCGTAGCGCCCACCAGATAGGTTTTCTTGGGATTCTATCGAAGGCCTTTTCTAGATCGAGAAAAACCATGTGTAGCTTTTTGTTCTTTTCCCTGTATTTTTCACTCATTTGTCTAATTGCGTGGATAGCATCAGATGTTGATCTTCCAGGCATAAAGGCAAACTAAGT
This sequence comes from Gordionus sp. m RMFG-2023, assembly GCF_954871325.1. NCBI lineage: Eukaryota > Metazoa > Nematomorpha > Gordioida > Chordodea > Parachordodidae > Gordionus > Gordionus sp. m RMFG-2023. The sequence goes on along the minus strand of NC_088775.1, from coordinate 8,787,885 downwards.
CTCTCCTATTTCGATTATGTCTCTTAATCTTTTTCTATTATTTTTCGTATAGTTTTAGACAGTGTGACATTAATTTTATGCCTCTGTAATTATGACAATTGTGTGGATCCCCTTTATTTTTGAAGATAGGAACATAGCACTGTCTTCATTTTTGAGGAACCTCTTCATTTATAAGTATTTTATTGTATAGATTTGTGAGGAAATATATTCCATTATCTCCTAATGCTTTAAGGCTTTCTATGTTTTTCATATGCTTGATGCTGCTCTGTTCTGCTTTTGGTGGTATAAGGTTTTGACATGGGGAGTGTTCATCTAAATGTATTATGTGAGGATTAAAGTTGAGAAGCTCCTGAAAATATTCTTTCCATCTATTCATTATTTCTTTCCTTTATTATCAATTTCCCATCTTTATTTTTGATTACTTTCGGAGCTCCGTTTATAATTCCTAGAATTCTTTTCTCGCTGTTTGGCTAATCTGTATATTTTATTTTGCCCTTCTTTGGTATGTAGCTCTTCATACATGTATGCCATAGATTTGGCCCTAGCCACCGCCTTTGTAGCAATTCTCTTAAATTTTTTGTATCTTGTCTTGTCATCTGGGTTTTTGGATTTGTACCATATTTTATAAAGGACTTTTTTCTCCCGTATAGTGGTTTGTACATCTTCATTCCACCACCATAGTTCTTTGTATGATTTGTTACCTCCTCTTGTCAAGCCTAGTGTCGATTTGGTAGTGTCTATTAATCTGGATGAAAGGTCTGTCCACATTTTTCCACTGACTTGTGAGGAATCTATTGTTTCAATGTTTCCATTGATTGCAAAGGCATCTGTCATTGTTTTTAATTTACCCCATTTGATGCATGGTTCCAGTTTTATCTTGCTTTGAGTGGATTTATTTGTGATGTGTAAATCCATGACTAGTAGCTTGTGTTGCGCGGCTATATCTTCTCCTGGGATGACTTTGCACTCTATTACATCTTTTAATCTTCTACGAGAGATTAGCATGATAATCAATCTGTGTTTTCCTTGTACCACTTTCATATGTTATTTTATTACAGTGTTGTCATGATTTAATAAAACATATTGACGATTAAATTAAAACCCATCCTTATAAAATTATAATCTTTGCAAAAATAATTAAAATAACAAAAGGAATAAATAAAAGAAATTTCAATAATGCTTTGTCTATATTTTATTTATTTTTGCAAAGATTATAATTTTATATGGATGGGTTTTAATTTAATCGTCAATATGTTTCATTAAATCATCACAACACTGTAAATGACTGTCTATTTTTCCTATAGTAGGTGTTGGTTAAGTCAAGGTCGAAGGCTTGCGCAAATTTCAGTATATGCTCTCCTTCGTCATTTCTTTCTCCATATCCAAAACCACCATGATGCCTTATGTAGCTGTCTCTTGCTTTTCCCACATGTGCATTTAAGTCACCACCTATTATGACTAGGTCATCCTTAGGTATTTCCATTACAGCTTCATCAAGCATAGCTCTAAAGTCATCTTTCTCTTCTTCCTTGCAACCAGTTTGAGGAGCATATACTGAAAGGATGTGTAGTAAATTCTCTCGTTTTACCTTTAAGTGTACCAATATTCAAACTTGCTAATCTTGTCTTCTTTGCGTTGACCTTTATTTTACTTTTCACATTATGGAGGTCTACACCCTGTGCGTCGCTTGTAGGGAACGCCCTAACTTTCATATTCATATTTTCATTTGTTTCCTTCATTTTGTTTATCGGTGTGTCATCTCTAAGCTCCGAAATTCATCTTACTATATGTCTTTACACATCAGTATCGAAGAAAAACCTGAAAAATCTTTGCTTCTTACCAGGATTGAACCTGCGTCCTCTGTGTCCTGTTTCCAATACATCATAACCCATTAGGCCACCCCGGCGATTAAACAATTATTACTTATGATAATATATTTTGCATGTGTTAATGTTATCAAACGGCTTGATTATTTAAGTCAAAAAAATTTCACAAGCGTGGAGATTTTGCTCATATTTGGTGGAAGGGTTTGGACACCTCATAACGATCCGGAGACTTGCGTAATTTGACTAAAATATTGGAATAACCGTTTTTAAAAATTCGAGCCATTTAAAAACACTAGTATGCGTATTGTTAAAATGCAACAATTACCATTTATCATTTAATTATATATTTTGCTTATGTATTATTAAAATTTGGCAATTATTATTATTTTTATAGAAGAAATATCAATTCAATAAATTTTTTTATCTTAATTCAAAATTTCAATTTTTTTAAAATTAGGCATTATGCACATCTTACATTATGATGAAAATTGTATCTATATTTAAGATATTCTAATTGTATCTATATGCAGATATATATATGTTTATAAATAATCTATTTGTATTTAAATCTATTTGAAAAGTATCTTTTAACAATTCATTGAAAGTGTTAAATATAAGTAATAAGGGTCATTCTGGACTTCCCAACCTAATTTTTTTTAAATGTGTTTTATATAAAATTAAAAGTAAAACTTATTTTTAAAAAATGCTAATGTATTTTAAAAAATATTTATCCAAATTTACTATTCTTAAGTTAATATGATATTAAACTAGTAATATTTAGAAATATATAATGTTTTGTAACACTAAATACCATTGCATGAAGTTATATATAAAATATTTGTATACAGCAGATATACAAAATCAAATAAATTTTTTATTCATTTTAAGGGCTTGTATAGATATGGTCTAATATAGCCTAAATGGGCATATACCCCCCCCCCCTCTAATATTTCCTCTCACGTTAAGTGGGAATTTATTTTTTATGACCATGCAAAAAATATAAAATTTAATTTTAATATATAAATGTTTGATAAAAATAAAAACAAACCATAATAATCTTAACATCCTGTATATTTTATAAGTCATAATCATATTCATATCTTTCATTTTTATGTAACTAATTCAAAGATATCATAATTAATATTTGAAATTTAAATTTGTTTTTTGCTTTCAAAAGACGTTGATGAATGCTCCGAAAGAAAACATGATTGCGATGTACACGCTCAGTGTTTCAATGTTCCAGAAAGTTATGGCTGCGTCTGCCGTGAGGGATTTGCAGGAGACGGTAAAGTTTGCATGGGTAATCCTTAAAACCTTTCAACTGATTTCAAGATTTGTATATTTATAATGATTACTAATAACTAATTTTTCTTTAAAATACTCTTGTAAATGAAATGAATAATAATTTGTGGATGAAAAAAAAACAGTATAAGCTTTAGTCTATATTCTGTAAGCTGATGCAAGAACTCTTATATTTTATGAATTTATGATTAGTGTCAAATCTATATTTGCAATTACGAGTTAAAAGCCTATAATTTCTTCAAAATGTTTTACGAAAATTTATATTCCCTTAACTCACATTTCTATTGACAAGATATTGATGAATGTTCTAGTGATATTTTTAACAAATGTCATGAGAAGTCCGTATGTTCTAACTTTTTAGGATCTTACAATTGTACTTGTATGGAGGGGTTTATTGGGAATGGATTCAATTGTACCAAAGGTGTTTATTATTCTTTTATCATTTTTTTTCTTTCAATTTTGAAAAAAAAATTATATTATACTTTTCCACTTTCTTTTTTATATTGGTATAAGCAGTATTATAAATATTTTAAGGTTGACATTGATTCCGATTCAAATTTTTTTTTATATTTAACTTGTCTCAAAAACCCTAAAAGGCACACATATTAAAATTTAAAGTATACTTAATTTTTTAATAATATCTCATTTTGTTCCTTTATATTAATTCTTATAATTAGTGTAATGCACTCTGACCGGGTCGGACCACGGTCAAATTTAGACCTTAATTCTAAATAAACCGGTCCTGGACGGTCTTTATATGTTTTTTTTATTTTTAAAATAATTTTGTTTTTACTTAATTTAATTCTTGTTTATTGAAAGTATAAGTAGAATGTTTCTTTGATAAACATTGGTTTTATATTGCAAAATAAAAAACTAAAATAGTTTCTCTAGAAAAATTTTATAAAATTAAGTACAAAAAATTTAGGTATAAAAATATTAAATTTTTCTTGAATTTTATTTTAGGGAATGAGTGATGCATGGGGTGGTTGCGGGAATCAAAATTTTAATAACTTTTTACGTATAAAAATTAAATATTATTTATCATTTAAAAATAATAGGCAAAAAATGTATAAAATAATAATTTCTATTTTAAAATTTGTGTCTTAGAAGTAGCACGCATTAACCTCATAAAAATGGCCCCAATCCCATACACTCATTAAAAATATATTTTTTAAAATATTTATAGTAGCTATTTTGTTAGGGAAAATTATGAAAGAAGGTTTTTTCTTCTCTTTTATATAAGATAGTTTTTTTGGGTTGGTAATAACCTCTATTTAATTATTTTTTAATTGCAAAGTCCTCAAAAGTTAATTTTTCAATTATAAATCATATGATTTACAAACTGTTTTTAATCCATATTTTAAAAAAAAATTCAAAATCCAAATATATAAATACTATAATTAAAATACATTATAAATTCATAACATTTTCATTAAAATTTCGAAAAATTCAAAGTATTATACACACATTTAGACTTCATTTAAAATTTTCTTTTATTATTATTACTAATTAAAAAAGATTCAGCTGAAGAAAGAACAGACTTAACAATGGCGGTGTCTGATCCCGATCATGTCCAAGAAGAGGAAGCTATCTGCGACGACTTTTGTGATGCCAACGCGGAATGCGTCAATCCGATCATCGAAGTTTTGACCTCGGCTCAATTGAAACCCTTTTGCAAATGCAAATCGGGGTTTCAAGGGAATGGATTGGTGTGTTCAGGTTTCTCCTCCTGACGTCATAACATGACTTTCTTAGTGGATAAATATTCATTAAGATATACGAGAGAATATTAATTAATTAATTTTTGGAATTTAGCTACAGGAAAAATACGTTGTAAGTTTAGTTAATTTTTCTTATCCTTCAATTAAACTTATTTTAAATTTATTTAACTAAAATAATGAACAGATATCGATGAATGTTCTTTCAACGAAACAAATTTTTGTGGCCTCAACAAGGTTTGCATTAATGCTATCGGTAGCTATGTTTGCGTGTGCGAAAGTGGATATAAACTTGTCAGAGGCAATTGTGAAAGTAGAGCTAATTAATGAAATAAATTTATTAAGAAATTTGTCTATTATTTGAAAATTCAAGACTGATTTTTGGTATGAATCAAAATAAAAAAGAGAGATCAATGTTAATTTGGGAAATTTTTTAAAAAAATGAATTCACATCCTTTGGTTTAAGAACCAAGCCCCAAATTATAACAAGTTAATTCTTAAGATCAAATTTTCTGAAATCAATTAAGGATTTTGAATTATAAATTTATTACCCGCAAAAGAGATAACACATTTTTAAATTAAAAAAAATAAAACAAAGATATAGATGAATGCAAAACGTCTTCTCCTTGTCCACCCAACTCAAGATGCTCAGATAAAGAGGGCAAGTTTCAGTGTATTTGCAACAAGGGTTACACTATGGTTCAGAACAAATGCATCGGTAAGTAAAGTTATTTATTGATTTTAATACTAAATTTATCATTTATTATATATTATCAATTTTAAAAAATTTATTAAGAAATAGGCTAATTATTTATTATCACCTTCTACTAACCAGTAAAATTTTCACAAAGCAATCATGCAGAAAAAATTGAGCATTTATAGACTAATTTTGTAATCTAGTTTTGTTCAGAAATTTATTGGTTATTATTTTGATAAAAGTAAAGTAAACAAATTAAAAAAATTTTGATAGACATTGATGAATGCAGCTATACGAAGAACGTGTGCCCCAAAAATTCGGTCTGTCACAATCTTAATGGCTCATTCGCTTGCGATTGCAATCCAGGATTCGTCAAAATTGAAAAAAATATTGATCTCGTTGACATTATTATGGATAACATAGAAACAGAAGGAAACTTTGATTCAATATGCGAGGATATTAATGAGTGCGAGGGAAACAATTCACTTAATAGCAAGGGTCCGTGTACCGAGGAATCAAATTCTTTGTGTATCAACAATATCGGAGGATACTCTTGTGGTTGTAAATCCGGTTACTACAGACCAAATATTAGCGGGACGAATAAAACTGGGCCGTGCGTGGATATAGACGAATGTAATTTGTCCCCTCAAAACTCAACCCTTAATTCCCTTAAGTTATTCTCACCAAAGAATTCCAAAAAATTGATATTAACATCGGCTCAAACCTATAGCTATCTATTCGATAAAACTAACATCGATGGTTATAGCGATTTCCCCACCAATAGCAATATTTCAAAATGTCCCGAAGAATTGGGCCTGATTTGCAGGAATATTCCTGGAAGCTATGAATGTTTATGCCGTGACGGATTTAAACCAATAGGATCCATAAATGAAGAAAATGATTCGTATCCCGATTGCGTTGACATAGATGAATGTGATGAGGATGCGAAAAAAGGTAAATTATGCGGTACGGTGGAAAACTCTGGGTGTGTAAATACTGTCGGTGGGTACCAATGTAAATGCTTACCCGGGTTTGTTAAAGGAAATATTAATATACCAGATGAGCTAAATGTTGAGAAATCTAAGAACGATGACAATATTTGCGTTGATATAGATGAATGTCAAGTCTTTAAACGGTCATGGCTAGGCAATAATGTGACGGATAGTAAATATGATAGTTACGATTTTTGTACTGATAAGCTTGGAATCGCCAACAGCCTTTGCCAAAATACTAAAGGCTGGTATGAGTGCGTTTGCTCGCCAGGATTTTACAAAGTTTCTCTTACTCATGATCCATTGAAAGAAGATGACTTCGTGTGCCAAGATATCGATGAGTGTGAATTGTCATCTTGGGAACGACGCGTACATAACGAAGCCTTTAAAATGTCTTTTATTAAAAGCCTTAAAAATAATCAAATATATCGCGACATTTTGACAAACTTTGATATTGATAACAATGATCTATCGTCTCACCTGAATACAACTATAGTGCAATCATTATTTTTAAAAATCAGAGAATCTTTCGAGGAAGACATCATTCCCGAGAGACATGATGACAATCACGTTTGTTCATTCATAATAAAAGATTCAACCTGTTCAAATAAAAATGGGACTTTCGATTGTGGGTGTGATACAGGATTTAAGATGGATTTTAAAACTTTAAAATGTGTAGATATAAATGAATGCGATGTAAATTCTACCGACATATGTCTTAAGATTTCTAACTCATATTGCAGTAACGACATTGGTGGTTATGAATGTAAATGCTTGCCTGGATATAATCTTAATATATCCTCAAACCAATGCCAAGATGTTAATGAGTGCTTAAAAAATCCCTGTAAATCGTCTACCAATCGAAGTTCCAGTATTTCTAATACTTTGTTAGTTGATCCCATCTGCATTAACTCACAAGGTGGATATAAATGCATATGCCCTAACGGATTTAAAGAAAAGAATTCTAATCAAAATAAATCTAACTTGCTGACATGTGAGGATATCGATGAATGCGAAGTAAATAATTTAAATGAGGCATCTGAACCACCATGCTTTGAAGTGTCAAATTCAATATGTCTCAACACATTAGGATCGTATGATTGTATATGCCCTACTGGCTTTAATCTAACAGTTACCAAGAAACAAAATTCTAATATATCTATGAATCATACTATTAACGCCTGTGTAGATATCAATGAATGCTCAGTAAACAATTCGATTCTAAACGATTGTATAACGCGAATACCAGGTTCAGTATGTAATAATACGGAAGGTGGTTTTGAATGCGTATGCGCTAAGGGAATGGTATTTAAGTCCAAGAAGCTTTTATCTCATGTTTCAGTTTCCAAGTTGACATTTGCGGCATCCACCCCAGAAGGTACATGCGAAGATATTAATGAATGTAGAGGAAATATATCCGGTCCTTGCCCTAGTAAAGACCACGTTTGTCAAAATACGTTTGGATCCTTCAAATGCGTGTGCTCAGAAGGATATGTCGAAACTATTCTTCCGGCCATGAAAAACAAAACTGATGCAATCATATGCCAAGATATAGATGAATGTGTAAGCATACCTAACCCCTGCTTCTCTTTAAAAAACACGATATGCATAAATTATAATGGTAGCTTTGCCTGTCAATGTTTAGAAGGCTACCATAGCGTGGGAAATGGGACAAATTGCGTAGATATAAATGAATGCGAAACAAATGGTGATTGGGTCAATTGCGATTCAAAGACAAGCCTTTGCATCAATACAGAAGGTTCTTACAGATGCGAGTGCAAGACTGGATTCGAGAATAAACAGGAAGACTCAGAAAATCAGCACACCATGAGTAATTCAAATGAAACGGCATTAAAAGTAGGTCAAGGAATGAAGGACCTAGTATCTTCAACAACAAATTTAGTTGAAAATACGGAACAACTGATCACTATTAGTTTCATGAATGTTTCAAAAGCGCATGTGCATAAAATGAGATCCTCTCCAGTATCTGCAACTCAATGTGTAGATATAGACGAATGCAGTTTGTTTAAAAATTCTCCAAATTCTTTTACAGGTAATTTTACCCAAGGAATATTTTCCTCCGTAAATGACAACTTAGTGCAATCCGCTGTTCAAAAGTCTTCTTCCTGGAGCGCCTTAAAATATCCGGCTAACCAAAGGTGCCACCCTGACTTGGCTAAATGTACTAACACGTTCGGGTCTTTTATATGTGAATGTAATCATGGTTATGAAGGAAATGGGATGGTATGTACGGACGTGAACGAATGTCATCAAGCCAATATATTTTTCTTTGGTAGCTCCATCTGCGGTCGAAACTCATTCTGTGTTAATCTTGTAGGCTCATTCGTTTGTCAATGTTTGCCCGGGTTTGCCTACTTCAACCGTACTAAAGATGTAATTGATAATAGCATAGTCTCCAATGATCAAAATACGGCTATAGCTACAAACCAACATTCCCCCGAAGAATGTTCGAATATCGATGAATGTCTAAATGGGAATAACAATTGCGATCCTACCACATCGAGATGCGTCGACACTGGTAAAATATTTGGTTGATTTTGGATATAATTAATCGTTTTGATTTAATATTATTTCAAATTAGTTAAGGTTTAGATCGATATAATTATATAATATACCAAGCTCTATTTTCATCGAAGGGTCTGAGTACTTTTGAATTACCCTCTTAACTAGGAAGATTTAACTTTATTCAATTTAGTTGGTTCATTCAAATGCGTTTGCAAGAATGGATTTTCTCCGAGAATTGAAAACAGCAGTCAAACAGAAACTCTTGGAAATTATACCGTCTCATGTTTAGATGTAAATGAATGCTTTTCTGAGGAACTAAATAATTGTCATGAAAATGCGAGATGCTCCAACACCAAAGGGTCATTTCAGTGCATTTGCTTAGAGGGATACTTTGGAGATGGAAAAGTCAATTGCACCCGTAATTATTAACAATTATTTTTTAAAATTAATCAAATTTAAAAATATTGTTTCTTTAAAATCTATTTTACCTAATTTCATTTTCTTAAATCTCACTTTTTTTCAAGATAGTTATATATTTTATTATATTGTATTAGGAAAAGGGCTCACTACTTTTCAACCCTCAACCATATTAGAGATTATAACTTTCACTAGAACCCCCATCTCTAACAAGATTTTAGTGGCTAGCGATCAGAAGTTATTAGGTAAAAAAAAATACTCCTTGTGCATTAGTTCTTTTCTTCCTTTTTTATTTTCTTTTCTTTTTTCTAATTCTGTTTCTGAAATCATTATTCAAACAATTACAAAATTATAATAGTTGACCCAAAGGCTAAGAGAATCAAGCCAAATATTAGTTCGAAAGCGATTCTTTCTAACAAAGTCACTGCTCTTAGAAGAGTTTCCGTTCCGAAAGCTAAAATTCAACCTGCCAAGAAGCCTAACATCAAATTTAAAATTACTGGTTTCATTATTTATTTAAATGAAAAATAAATTTGTAAAATATAATCAGGATTTTATTTGAAAATATTTTATTTTATAAGTGAAGTTGCCACAATATTGTGATTAAAGATCTTCCACGGGGGGGGGGGGGGGTGTTTAACCTAACCCTAAATACCAGTCCATTGCATCTAATTATGATGTCCGGTGTCGTCAGATAGTCACGGTATCGGTCGGTATTGATATCGGGTTGGGTCAGTGTATCGTTCTCGGCAAAATGAAACTGATACATCTCTGATATATAACATATATATGTGATAATTAATAATAAAATAAATATTCATCCAAGGTAAGCAAAAGATATCTTCATCTATATTGAATACAACAGATTCCATCTCTCCTATATTAGCCAAAAAATTAATCCCCCCTAAGAAATTGGTCGTATTATCAACAAAAGCTAAAAGCACCATCCCGATCTTTGAGAAAAGATTATTAATCACATATAACAAATCTTCTGCCGTGAGTTCTAATAGGGTATCCAAAACAAAAGATTCTATTCATAAAACTAGTAATCTCCACGATGATAGGAAGGGCAAAGTTTTATTATCTCAAAGTAACTTTAAAAATACAATTATTAGGCTAAATATTTAAATGTATGCAAAATTAAAAGTCAGCTGTTAATAACCCATTTAATTTATTACCATTCAAATTACGAACAATAGCCATCTACTTGATATTAAATGTAATTTAGAACCCAGTTAGCGTAGTTAAACGGCTCAATTTGTGCTGATTTTAAAAATGTCTAACTCAATATTTTATCCAAACAAATAGATACAAGTCTCAAGAATTTGCTCATAGTCGGCACAAAGGTTTGGACATCGATTAGAGAAATCTCGTGACTTAGTTAAATTGTTTCTGGCTAAAATATTGAATTAACCGTGTTTAAAAATCGGTTTAAATTGAGCTGTTTAATAACACTAACCGCTGAAATTTCTTCGATTTCTGTTGAAACCTTTATTTTGGCAGGTTTAGAGATTGTAATATAGAAAATATTAAAAACTAATATGTGCCCAAGTTAAGAGAAAACATGAAAACTAACTTTATTTTTTTTATACTAAAGTTTTCTTAATTACAAATTAAAAAAAAAATTAAACAATAAACGGAACCGCTCTAATTCACACCCTGTTTGTATTATCAAAATTATCCCCCTTCCATCTCATTTCGACTTTTGAAATCGAAAGCGTTAAATTTGATGTTTTTTCTAAACTAGTGTTTTGTTAAACATTTAACAAAATTGATGATAAAAACTGAATATCTCATTCGATTTCTTTACTATATTCTTAACATACAAAGATAAACCACAAATAGATAGGAGTCATATGAAAGCGTTATCAAATATTTCCAAATCCGGTAGCTCCATTTCAGAAGCTTCAATGAGGAAAGTATCTTTAGCTAAACCAGAATCCCTTATGAACATATTTTTAATAAAGCCAAGTAGATACTTAGATTTAATTTAAGATAAATATAATATGAAGTTGAGTCATTTTTAAGTAAAAATTACTTTTAAATTGATTCTATGTCTACGCTCAAGCAAGAAATTAAAACCTCGCAAGTTTATTTCGAGCGAAAATGTTTGCTCTGCCAGTTGCTATACATTGCATGTTTTTATGTTGAAATTCGCTCTAACTATGAATGAGGGGTAAGACGTGCGTTAATGCATAGAATTTCAAAAACTTTAAAAAAATAAATAAACTTCTAGCTCTTAAACCAAGTTGAGAAAAGATATGAGAATAACCTTATTTTTTATAATACTAATCCGTTATAAAAAAAATTAACTGAACGAAACGGAACGGGTTTAAAGGACTGTCATTTCCGGTTCGATACCACATCTTTGTTTTTGTAATATCTAAATTCCTCTCCCTCTCTCATTTTGATCCTCCTTGGAAATTTATGAAGGAAGCGTAAAATTTGATATTTTTTTAAATAACTTATGTGTGGGTTAAACATTTAACAACATTGATAATAAAGAACTAAATATTTCATTCGATTTCTTCCAATATTCTTAATATACAAAGAAAAACCACTCGTAGATACGAAGCTTGTAAAAGCGTTATCAAATGTTTCTAAATCGAGGAGCTCCGTCCCAAAGGCTTCAAAGAGAAAAGCGTCTCTTGCTAAAAATAACCCCCTTCTATTAAAACCAGGTAAATATTTAGATCTTATATTTTAAAAAAAATATAAATTTTGATTCATTTTATTAATTTCAAAATAACTCTATGGCTACGTTCCAGCAAGCAATTAAAATGGCGCAATTTGATTCCAACTAATTTTTTTCGAAACAAAAATGTTTGCTTTACCGTTTTTTATTTACAACAACGGTCTGGACCGGTCTTTTATTTGAGGACCATGTTACGGTCCGGTCCGTGTATAATAGTCTCTTTTCCGTAACCAAACCCCTCCGTGACCTTTGCTACTTACTATTTACATGTTTTTTTAAACCTTTTGGCGAATAAAATAGCGCGATTTTAAGCTTTGTTTAAACGTATGGATTGAGATGTATAGAATTTCCAAACTTTTAAAAATTTAAAAATTACCACTAGTTCGTAAACAAACCGTCATAATATCCTTCGAAAGGCAAAATTCCAAATCAAGCAATATATCGTTTGCAGCCAAGACCGACGACCGTTACCGAAACATTACGAAAATAATAGTGAACATACCACGCATCGTTAACAAATTTGAGAATAAAACTTTATCTCGAATTCACAACCATCAGGAATTCAAAAAGGAAGATATTAGGACAAATAAGATTCACAAAAGTTTTTTTTTGCTTTTTTAAAATATTTATTGCTATATTAGGTCCATAGGTTGTTTTAAAACAAGTCAAAAAAAAGTAAATGATGTGTTTACCTAAATTAACATTAAAATATTACTTATCGTTTATAATATTTTATGCGTAAGGTTTCTTAAAATCCTATTTTTGAAATTTAATGAGAAAAATTTTTAAGTGATTCGTGTAGAGATATGTATTAGATATAATGTATTTCACTTATAAAACTTAACAAAATAAAGTTCACTAGATGGCGTTTTTTCGTCGATATTTTGATTAAATTAATATGAATAGGATCACCTTTAAAAAAAGAAAAGGTATGTAATCTGCTTATGATAATATTAAGTCCATAGTTTATACAGCATATTTACACAACGTAATTATAAAAAAATTTTAATTTATTATTCTAATTCAACAGAAAAACTTATCAAAGAAAATTGGAGAATCAGTACAACTCCCTTCACAACTTCCAAACGGATATCAATCCCCACTAAACGTGGGAAAACTTTGTCAACCATCCTTCCATTCATAATGGTCAGAAAGGATAACAGGGATATTAAGATGCTAAAAGGAAAAGCCCCTAGGACCAAATCCAAACACCTAGTGAAGGTTAACAAAAAGGATGGCTCAGATAAAAAGACGATCGGCGGTAAAAACAAAGTTGGTGTTAAAAATTATTTCCGAGAAAGAACTCGTACATCCAAAGCAAGTAAAAATCCAAAACATTTGATGCTCAAGAAATTAGTAGCTCCTAAAATTTTTAACGTGACTAAAAGTAAACACAGCAACTCACTTGCTACCCTCAAGAGACCCATAATAATTACAGTTTTGAAGGATGCGAAAAAGGTGCGCACGTCACAATCAATAAATTTGAATCCCTTGATGCTCAAGAAAGTAGTAATTCCTAAAAAATTTAGAGCAGGCAAAGATAGTCCCGCTGTTTCTTACCTCCAAAGACCAGTCATTAGTACAATCTTGAAGAAAGACGTTAAGAATATCCGCACATTAAAATCTAAAGATCCAGATTCTTTGATGGTCAAGAAATTAACTATTCCTAGAAAATTTAACGTGTCTAAACACGGCTCTCATACTTCACCCCGACTATTGATCACGGTTAAAGCTATAGAGAAACGAGTAAAACAAAGAAATTTGATAGCAAATCGAACTTTTGTTCCTGATAGAAGTTTTGAGGTTAAAGCTTTACCCAGATTACTCGAAAAAAATGGCTCAGTCAAGGCAATGCAAAGTATTAAAATTTTAAAAATATTATTCATTCATAAGATATAATATGTTTATCTCACACTAAGATATTGTGTTTTAACTATTTAATCTTCGGGGATATACCCTTTTAATAATATTTTTTTTTAAATAATATATTTATTCAACTTTTTAAATAAAAAAAATATATATTAGATAATGAGCTATTTAAAAAATATTAATAATTATATAGTATATAAAGAACTTTAAAGAAATAAAATTGCTACCTATAAATATTACACTTTCTTCCAATATAAAATTTAATTTTCGAATAAATAAATTAATAATACAAATTTGCCAAAAAAAACAAATACAAGATCGCAATACATCTGTCAAGATTAATAAATCTACAAATAAATCCCTTAAAAGTAGGACATTCGCAGTTGATATTCTGCGAAATATATCTGAAAGGTTACCTGAAAAGATTGTTAAAAAAATATCGAGCTCAGCTCCTAATCGCGTCAACGTTAATGTTATTGCTAAAAATAATTCCTCGGGTAAGATTAAAGGTAATATATTTATTTAATATTTTTATATCACAAGAATTATATATTTCTTTCTCTTCCATTATTTTTACAATATCATTGAAATTTTCTTTATTAATTTATTACCTTACAAAATTATACCACCAATATAATTAGAATTTTATCAAAAATTATATAAATTATAAAAATATATTTGAAACCATGTCCAAAACATGAATTTTTTTTGTTTTCGCTTCCAATTTAATGTATCAAGATACTTTATTTGTAACCAGTCTTTAGACCGTCTCCTGGCTCGACTTACTTAAAGGCCTGCTATTTAGTATCGACTAAATAAAAACAAAAGAAAATATTTTTCCCAAAAATCAATAAATAAACATAAACATCAACCAAAAAATGCAAAAAAACAAAAAAAAAATATGAATAAAATACAAAAAATAATATTGCCACAAATTTTAAAACAAACCAACATAGGGTGAACTAGCTCAATAACTTTTTAGCTTATGCTAAAAAGTAATTAAGTATCCAAATTGAGTCAACTCAGAACACAGCCTTAGTGCTTACAAAATTAAGCATAAGTGTTCATTCTTTCTCAATAAAATTGGCATTTTTTAAAAAAATAAGACACAACAAAACGAAAAGGTTAGATTTGTAAGAGCGATTGTTTTACCTGGAATCCTCGTGGATTCCGAATCTCACAATTTGAAATCATACCCTGAGGGGCGATTTTTAAATTTGAATAAAATCTTATTTTCAAAAAATTTACTCCCGTATGTGTATAGTAACCTATCTTTATAAATTTCAAATTTCCGCCAATAATCAAACGAAGCGATTGAATAATTGGGATCGAATTTTTTTAAAAAACGTTTTATACGCGATATTTGTTTTAACATTCTTAAGGTCCAATAGACATCATGAGAGTTAGAGCCTTCCGAAGCCTGACTCGTATCTCGGGCTCGGACATTAAAAACTTTTTTCTCGGTCTCAAGTCACTGTAAGAGACACCCGACCCGAGGCCCGAGAATTAAAAATATCCTCAGTAATTATATTGTTTCATCAAAATGTCAATCAGAATCACCTTCCATTTTTTCATCTAGCACATTTCACTCATTCATTTACGTAATTTCCTTTTCCCAAATTAACAATTTCCTGTGATTGTGATTTGTAAGTTAAAATTCTATTACTTATATACTCATGAGATTCTATCAAGTTATAAATAAAATATATATATTATATTTTGCATTGAGCAAATATAAAATCTAGAATATTAATCTATTATATAACAGTTATGAAATATTTTTCATTTGATACTCAAATTTTATATATTTTATAAAATTAAAGATTAATATACTTTTATTTAAGGTGGTAATATGTGAAATAAATACACATCACCAAAGATTTTTTTATCGGGTTCTGGTTTGGCTGAAAAAAATTACTAAAGCTCGGGTCGAGTTCGGGCACAATTTTTTAAGTTTGGGGCAGGATCGGGCCGCGAAAAATTGCTTTACAGGACTCTAATGAGAATACTAAATTTAAAAAAATAAGTAATTGTAATTTAAAATTGAAATTTTTTGCTAAGGTAAAAAAAAATGAATCTTAGTTTTGATAATTTCTATTTTTTTAAATTTATAAATCATTATCGTATCTAAAATAAAATCTTTAGTTGTCAAGAAATTGTTCTCTGTAGCTACCAACAACATTACCAAAGCCCCCCAAAACATAGAAGTTCACAAAAGTAATAGAGGATTCATTTTGAAAACTTATTATTATTATTTTTTTAAATTGCTTAAAATAAGTATTAATTCTTTTGAAAAAAATGTTATTTTCCTATCTTCTTTCACCATAAATTTTTAAATTATAATAAAATATTTCTTAGTTCTTCTTAACTCTATAAAGGCAAAATTTTATGATCCAAAAAGGGAACATTTCAAAATAAAATAAAAATAAATTGTTATTTAGCAGCAAATGAATCAACTCAAACTACGACCTTACTACCGTTGATGTCCTTCACAACCGATTTCTCATTTTCTTCTTCCTATTATTCGTCCTACCTATCATCCTCCACAAGTAAAATACGAAATAATTTAACTTTTTTCCTCATTTTTTTTCCCCTAAAATATCCTTGGCCTTCTCATTCGTTCGATTCGTTTTTTGAATACAAATAATTAACTACTTGAAATATTCAAATGTTAGTATTCGTTTAAAAACGAATATTAAAACATTTGATTCGATTGGTTGAATAATTTTAAGTATTATATCAATCTTTCAATCATAGTTCCAAAAATATTTTACCTTAAGGCTATTATTTTTTTTTAAAAAAATAACTTTGGCTACATATAATTATGAGTATCTTTTATATGATATTCATTAATATTTCACATTATTTATTATTATCCAAAAGATTTCGATAACTACAATACATCTGAAATATATGAAGACTTACTTTTGTCAACTAACGATGATTCAGATTATTCTTCTACATCAACAGGTAATATATCTAATATTATATAAAAGTGTCAATTATTAAAATTTATTCGAACTTAGATAAAAGCCTTATGCGTAATTTATAGAATTCGATTCGAATATCAACTTTAATCTTCTTTTTTTTTTATCAAAAGTGATATAAGAGTTAATGAATTGTAAAAAATATTAAATATAGTTCCACAAGGTAGTGATGCAAAGTGACTCCATTTGAGCCGATTTTTAAAAATGGCAAACTCAATATTTTAGCCAGAAAAATATTACCTAAGCATTGAGATTTCTCTAATAGATTTGCAAACCTTTGTGCCATCAATGAACGAAATATTTAGGCTTGCGTAATAATTTTCTGGTTGAAATACTGAGGTAGCCGTTTTTTAAAAATTGGCTCGAATGGATCGATTTTGCATCACTACCACAAGGAACAAAAATATACATTCTTAACTATTTATGTACAAATCATATCCTTTTTGTAAATATCATATTTACTATTAAATTTTAATATATATTTTAGCGACCGATTCTACGGAAGGTGTCGTTACATTGCCCGACATCACAGAATTAAAACAACAAGTTGGTATAAATTCTGTAATAGCTTCCAGTAATAATTTTACAACGACTGTACCATATATTTCCAGTAATGATGGTAATATTTTTTGCATAGAATCACTTCTAAAATTTCTTAATCTCTTCACCATCTATATTAATTTTACTCATTTTAATCTTAATTTCTTTAGTATTAATAATATTCACCAACCTTCTTAAAATCTTCTTACACCAAAACTATCTTAGTATATTATTCTACCAACTTGATTGTAGGCTGTAGTCACTCTTCTGACGTTCCCTTCATATAATAGTCAATATTTAAATAGATTTCCCGAAACTAATGAAATATTTTGCAAAAAGGTTCTACTACCTCTATATATATCGAACGTATATAACAAATTAAACAAATAATTTGATTTTTAATTGTTGGAAAAGCTGCATCTTTGGAAAAGAAAAAAACGTTGTCAGTAGTGCCTAAAAAATCAGCATTGATCGCGATGCCCCATGTAAAAAGTGATTCAGTAATAACCTCGTCTATTAGTAGTTTAAAACGAGACACCACGATAAAACCTATGGTTTCGGCTTCGACATATTTCCCATCTAGCGCTAGTATAGATTCATTCACAGATCGACAATCTAATGAAGGTTTTATTAATAAATTTTATAAGGCCCGTTTTTTAATTTTGAAATACGCGATTTTGTTAAAATAGAAAGATTTATTCGATAACTTTTTAATTACTATTAATTTATAATTATATATATACTTGACCCTAACATATATAAATTTTTAAAAAAAAGTACACAAAAAATTTACGGTTGCTGAACACAAGGTAAAGCTGCATTCACAGTGGGATCCTATCTAACACGATTTAACAGTTGATCAATTTTAAAAATCTGTTTATGAGATCAATTTTTTTTTAATTAATATTAAATTTATCTTTCAACTCAATTCATGATAATAATCTAAGAACTATTGATAATATAAACAGATTTTAAATATCAATCAGCTGTTAAATCGTGCCTGATCGTATCCCAGTAATGCACCCTAAAGTATATTCTTTTTTACATGCTAGAAATACAAATCCGGCAAAAATTAAGACCTTTTGAAATTAAAAAATAAATGATATAATTTATATTAAAAAAAATGTAATACAGTAATAAATAATATGAAACTTTGATATTTTCTTTCCAAAATTCTCTCTTTTCAAGTTATATTATTTCAGTCTTCAGTCGCCTCCGTCAAATTTTGGTATAATGTAAATTAAAAAATATCTCAAAATTTTAAGATCCAATCATCTGAAATTAAGTTTTATAGGATAGGTATTTTATAAAACATTCGACAAAAATATATCTTCAAACTTTAAAAAGCCTCGTAAAAAGTTATATTTTTTTTTTCTCTGTCCACAAACTATAAACCATTCATCTAACCACTTTTTTTTAAAAAAAAATATTTATAAAGATCGGATTTTGACAGAAATATATTTCAGTATTTGTAAAATAACTACCGTATAATTTCAAACAATTTTATATGGTAATATAAATAATCAGCCTCATAAAAATAAATGTTTTTCGAAAATTTATTTTACACTTGATTTTTAAATTAAATATTATTAATAATTGTAGGATACACTTTTCTTACTAATTAATATCCATTAAAAATAAATAAATAAGTTACCAAATCTAAGAAAATTGAAAAGCAAAGGGCATCCGTTGCAAATTTTACCGATAACAATAAAACAAGAGATGAAGATAATTCTCCGCTGGAACAAGATTATAAAGGTTATTTTGAAATTTTATATATTTATAGGTCAAAATATTTTATTCTAAATGTATCAGACTTGCCCTGCATTCATAGTAAGCGTAAATTCGCTGGAAGTTTAGCGCTAACTGGGAATGCTGGGTTAATATTTAGCTTTAAATCTTGAGTGATAATAGTTCATATCCAAGGAATGTTCAACTATAATTGGATAAAATATATTTAAAACTAAACAAGTGTCTAAAGTAGTGTTGTTAACTGGCTCGATTTAAGCTGATTTTTATAAATGGCTGACTCAATATTTTAGCTGGATAAATATTGCTTAAGCCTCGACATTTCGCTAATAGATGTCTAAACCTTTATATCATCTATGAGCAAAATCTTTAGGCTTGCATAATATTTTTCTGAATAAAACATAGAGTTAGCCGTTTTTAAAAATCGCCTCAAGTCGAGCCGTTTAACAACACTAGTCTAAAGTATATATGGGTTAAGCCTGAAAAAATGTTTGAGAGATATGGGTTAGGGTAAGTTATGTTTGAAATCAATTTTTATTACTTAACCTGTCAAATCTGACAATGTGATTATAAATAGACGAATAGAAATTCAAATTAATCAGTCGTTGTAACGGCAATTTTCTTGAGTTGAGCCATAATCTTTTTAAGTCATATAAATGTTTCCTATCACCATCTAATTAATATTAAAATGATCGTTTATTTATAAATTTTTTTACATATGTTATATTTTTTTTCTTCAAAAGTATTGTGTTATTGGGATAAGGCGGAATTGTTACTAAAAATTCCTCCATTTTACAAAGCCATCATATATGGTAAGCCTAAACTATTGGAGTGCCAAAGGGAAATATTCAGCAATTCTCCGCGAGCATCCTTAAAGACTTTGCAATTTGGATACGACGAATGTGGCGCCGAGTTAAACATAGTGAGTAATTATAATATAAAAAAACACAGCTTGGAACAGCTGATTCTTAAAATTTATGACTTACCTACATTCATTTATTATATTCCAAAAGAAGTTAATAGTTTTGATTAAGGAAACCTATTTATACTGCTACAACGTGATAAGGTCTCCCATCCCACCCCCTTCCTACCGTAGGAATGCTTTGGGGAATAGATTAAGAATTAATGTTGAGAGATCCTTTAATGCGACTGACCAGCCGATTTTTATTTTGGATTAAACGTAAAGGTTGGCCCTTTT
This sequence comes from Gordionus sp. m RMFG-2023, assembly GCF_954871325.1. NCBI lineage: Eukaryota > Metazoa > Nematomorpha > Gordioida > Chordodea > Parachordodidae > Gordionus > Gordionus sp. m RMFG-2023. The sequence goes on along the minus strand of NC_088775.1, from coordinate 8,767,369 downwards.
TCAATTAAAGATTCGGGCAAATCTTTTTGGAATCGACTCATATGGAAATATTTGTAAACAATAATTATTTTAATATCACCATTATTTAACTGGTATTTTCTATAAAATATTTAGATATGGATAAATATGTTACAATTATATGACATAATAATAAAACCAAGACTTAAATGTGTACTATATAAATCAGCTGATGGTTAGCCATTTTGGTTTCCCTATATAAACAATTTTACAATCAAATTTTATGATATTTTTTTTTTAATTCAGAGTTTTATAATAAGAAATTTTTCGGGGAAACTAAATGGCGTTGTTACCAGTTGATTTATATTCAACGAAGTTTCAAAATGCTTTTTAATGAATGGATCGTCAGTTCAGATAAGTGTCATAATGTCGTTGGTTAGGACGATGCATTTATCAATGAAAAACAGCCGAGGATGCCATTATGACGTCATCTTGATATAGCATATACAAAAAATTTTAAGGCAAGCTAAGTAAAATAATATCCCTTCTCACAAGGCTATTAAGAAAATATGTAATTAGCAGACCAAATTCAAATAATCTGAATCCTGTATAGGTTACCAAAATGTAGTGCGCCACGTAGTCTCCAGCTGATTTACATTCAACGACGCTTTAAAATGCATTATTATGAATGAATTAGTCTAAGTATTATTATATGTAATTGGTTACAATATAGGATTTTTGTATATACCATAAAAATTTGTATTTCTATATTTAGGATTACGTTAATACTCTATTTTTATACTTAATTTTTTTTGCTAAAGATAACTTTATTAGAGTAGTGACTTTCCCCAAACGGGTTTAATTTATGTATTTTTAAAAAAATGTCGTAACACGTCGTTTTTAATTGTTTATACACGAAAAAATACCATTTTGGAGTGCAGTTTGTGACCTAGTCCTACATGGCCTATATCGACTACTGGATTAGGTAAGGGTTTAAATCCAGGAAAACCCAGTTTATCCCTGAAGCTAACTAGGTGGTTATTTGCCTCTGAGCATGATATATAGTAGATTGAAGGCACCCTTATGATTCCACCATTTGATATTTTAAAAATGGGTTTCATAACATTTTAATGAAATTAGATTTGTGTTTTGCAAAAATTTGGTTTTTGTTTTGCATTAGTTTGACGGGGATCACCACTAGCCTATTTATTACTTAAATTTAATAATATTTTGTTTTAAATTATTTTATTTTATTCCCCTCCCCCTAGAATGGAGGTATGATCAAATATACCTTGGGCATCATCCTAACGACAACGCCTCCTCTAATCACCAAGAATTCGCAATCTTTCACTATTATGTGCAGCTATCCTATAACCGAAATAAAAGCCGTCAGTGACGTTAATATATCGTAAAAATAGATATTATTTTCTTTTTTACAAAAAATTATATAATTCCTAAATTATAAAAAATATCTATAAATAGATATTAATTTAATATAATATGTCGTAATGGAAATATGTAAAATTCATTGAGATTCCAATCTCTCAATTTATAATCATTCACCGAGAGCAATTTTTAAATCTGGAAAATCTGATTTTGATTAGAAATATATTCCAACCAATGATGTGTATATCCGACTAAATTGGCGATTCACTAATTATAAGTTTTCATACATAGTGGTCAGGGTGGGTGCGTTTTGCCTGATTCGCCTATAGCTTTTTCGCCTAAGGAGCGCCAGTAAGTAACCATTTCACATATAGCTTTTTTGCCTAAGAGCCACACTAACCGCCAACCAATAAGCACCAATAGGTGCTAATAAGAGCCAAAGTACTAATAAGCGCCAATGAATATTTTATAATCCCAAATAGCATTAATAAGCACCAATGAGTACTAATAAGAGCTAATAAATATGAATATGTCACAATGAGTGCTAATACATCAATGAATACTAATAAGGTCCCAATAAGTTCTAATAAGCACCGATAAATATTAATAAGTACCAAAGAGTACTAATAAGCGTCAATGAGTTTTACCTCATTATTTAAATAAAAAATTGTCACAAGCTGATTATTCATTACAAACCTCCAATTGATTTAAATGAAACAAGCATCCTATATGTCAAAATTTATAAAATTCAAAAAATTTAAATTGTACCTTGAACTTTTATGTTCGAGAATACATCTTCCAGGACATGCTTGGTAGCTAGCTCAAAATCAATCATAGCTCTTTTTGGATTAAAAACCAATACAAATTCCTGACATTTTTGCATTTCCATGATAAACAATATATAAGTTACTCTATTTAAAAGGGTGCAATATAACACACATATTATATTGCCCTAATATGGAATGTCTATGTATACCTGCTTAAATAGAAGTGTGCTATGAAAAATGTACCATCTGAATAAATGATATCAGATTAATACATTATTTTTAAAAATTGTAAGGTGCCAAATATTAGAATATCTTTTCATGATAAAAATAAATCTCCACCAAAAGTATTAGAAAATTGGTTTAAGTCAATATCATCAGTCGTATTTGGACTTATTGGACGATCGGAAATCCTAGTTTTAGAGATTGATTTTAGTAGGGGTATAGCTGATAGATATCTTTGAATATCAACGGTTTCTTCAACCCATGCCATCACCTGGTTATAAATAACCGTTACTCAAGGGGCTTCTTTTTGAAGGCATTTATTTTAGTTTCTGAATGGTTTTTAGATAAAATTATTTCTCCTCGTCATCTATGTGATTATGATTTATCAGAACATCAAAAATTATGCCATTAGTATATCCATTAGCTATACAATTTCTGTGGGTATACCTATCACAATAAATATTTAGATTAAAAATTGTTAAATATACACCTGTAATACACTATACCATCCTCTAATCCATTATGATGATAAAAATATCCAAGGTACAACATTTCTATATGTCTAGAAGTTACCATAACTTTAAATTAAAAATAAAACAAAAAGCTAAATACCATCAGAAGAAATTTCAATTCTATCTATATCAGCTTCATCAACCGATGATTGTAAGGTACTTGGATTTTATTAGGGTCTATAAATGTTGATAGTAAATAATTTTAAACGATTATTAATATTTTGAGCAAATTTAAAGTTTAGAGGATCTCTTGCAATTTGGGACTTAATATTCATTGGCGCCTATCTCTTTGGGGCTTATTAGGACTCATTGGATTGTCGCTTATTAGCACTCATTGATGCTTATTGGAACTCTTTGGTGCTCTTAGGTAAAAAAGCTATAAGCGAAATGGTTACTTATTTCCAGTTATTGGCGCTCCTTAGGCTAAAAAGCTATAGACGAAAAGTCTAGAGGCAAAACTCCGCTACATCATTGGTCAGCTGTAGGGCCATTTTGTGGTTTGCACTTCGACTAATTGTCTTTAATTTATCATTATATGAAAGCACATAATGTTATTTATTAGACGTATAAGCCAAAAAATGGCTAATGTATGGACTTTTTAAAATGCCTTCAATAAATAAATCATCAATCTAAGTAGTATATGTACATCATTGATTCCAACATGTATAGAGTACCCAACACCGTGAATTTCGCATAATTTTTTATTAGAACTGATGAAATATACTTTTAATTAATGTCCGTTTATATATAGATTTTTCATATAAATTTTAAAAAAAATAGACAAATGTTTATGGCGAAAAATTGTCTGAAATTTATAAAGTATGTATTCTATTCCAAATTCCTGGATTCCATGTCCTAATACGACAAATACGAATAATAGAAGTTTTGTGAAGAGATTGGAATTAGAAGAGATGGGTTTAGTGATGCAAAATCGCTCCATTTGAGCCTATTTTTACAAATGGCTAACTCATTATTTTAGCCAGTAGTCCTCAAGATTTCGCTAATAGATGTCCAACCCTTTGTGACATCTATGAGCGAAATATTTAGGATTGCATAAGATAAAATATTGAGTTAGCCGTTTTTTAAAAATCGGCTAAAGCGATTATGCATTATTAGATGAGTTCTCTTTTCTTTCTTTTTTTTCCTCTTTATTTCATAAACTTTCGGAAGCTCAATTTTTTTAAACTCGGGCAAGATTTTAAAAATTCTACATTTTCGTAGCCATGCTTCCTTTTTTTTAACCCAAACCTCTAGTATTTAAAATTTTATGTATTTTAAATTAATTTTCGCCGTATTTTGTAAATTGTTTCAAGGGGAGAATTAAAAATATATGAGCAGCCTCTAATACGATTATTTTCGGAGCGGGCCGGTATCTCAATCTAGAATAAGTTAAGAACCCTAGACTTGCTTAATAAATATTTTCTTTTATATAAAACCCGGGGTGAACCGAATTTTAAAATTAGATCAATTAAAAAAAAAATAATTTCTCGTTTTTAAATTTATCCTCGAAACAATTTACAAAATATAGTCAATATTTTTAAAGACCAGAAATAATTTAATAATCTGGATGGGGGATAAAATGATTCAATTTTTAAAATCTTGGCCCATCTGTTATAATAATTAAAGAAATATAACTCTAGGAGTTGAAGATTTATTTTTTTTGATCCAAGGCCGTTCCCAGCTTAAAAACGGAAATATTTAAATAAGGGTCAGGCATAAAATTTGAATATATTATATATAATTCACTTTAAAATATATATATGTATTTAAAAAATAATTATTTTTTTAGAACTATTAGGGTCTTGAGTCGAATGGGCAGCGATCAAAAGAAGTTTAAAAAAATATATTATTTTTAAAGTGTTACATTTTTTTTAGTTTGTTTACAATTCCTTTATGTTATTTTCATTCCTATCCATGTTTTTTCATTCCTATTCATTCTTTTTCGTTCCAATCCATTCTTTTTCATTTTTTTTAATAAATTAACTCATTAATTAGGAACCGGCATTGCCATGATGATAACGTATATCCGATAGGCCTATTCAAAAATGAATCGAATAAACAAATCGAATATTCTATTCGTTTTGAATAATTAGAATCGAATAGAAACGGATAAAAATAGAAAATATTTTTTTATTTGTTTAAATAACGAATAATCAAAAATAAAAATTAACGAAATTCTATTTTTTTTAAAATAATTCGCATTTTTATTGTTTATTTCCTAGTTTTACTTACACCATTTTGAACTTTTTTAAAATGATATGTGCTTTTTTTGAATTTGTTATACACATATTATCTTAAAATTAATATATCAAAACCACTATTTAAAATGATAATTCCAAAAGATTTTAAAGATTTAATAAATGATCTTGATTGATATTGTTAAATGGTTAGATTTGAGCCAATTTTTAAAAATGGTTAACTCAATATTATAGCCAGAAAAATATTGCCTAAGCCCTAAGATTTCGTTAATAGATGTTTAAACCATTGTGTCATCTATGAAAAAAATTTTAAGGTTTGAGTAAATATTTTTCCGTAATATTGACTTATCCCTTTTTATAAACCGGCTCAAATCGAGACGTTTAACAACACTAATCTAGACTCATTTATAAAGCTTATTACTCCAACACTCTTAAATTGCATATATATATATGTATGCAAATACATTAGCAGTAAAAAACAATTGGTAAAGATACAAATGTCCAAAAATAATGGACCAGATAAATTTTTCATCTTATATTTGGATCGGCTCAAATCAGGGTTTCCTTATTAGGGCTGACAATCTATTTTATTGAGGAAAATTTTAAACTAAATAACATAATAGGTACAATATAAAAATAAAATTTTTTTAAATTAATGTAAATTATTCGTTTAAACCAATCGAATAAGAATAATGCACTATTCCATTTATGTTCGTTTTTGAATAGGGCCTAATATGAGGTCCTCTTATTTTTATTTGGTCATAATGTAGTAAAGATTCTATTTTATATGCCTTCCTTTCTGATTTTTGTATTGTAATATTTTAATACAAACAAATTATAACCGCCTCCCCTCCCTCCACACACACATATTATTTTTTGTTAAAAATAAATTTATATTTTAAAAAAATAATATTATAAAATGTCAAGATTTGAAAATTTCGAGATAAATTTAAAAAATACTCCCGCTCCAATAAATTGCTATATGAACGTAGTAGACAAGCGGAGAGAATTGATCAGCGAAGCTAACGTGGGTGAAATACTCATGCTATACATTAAATGTTCAGGTATATTATTTTTTAACACAATAATAAAAACTATCTTCTCCTCCCCCCTTCCCCCCATTCTATCATCTAATAATTGGTCGGATCGGATGAGTTCGCTTTAAGGATTCTTTGTTTAAATAATAATAATCATTACTTTTTTAAAATAAAAAATTCAGTTTTTCGCGACTAATGCTTATAATTTTTTTCAAATTGATATTCAAGTTAAATCTCTTTTCAATAAAGTGCTGGTCATTTGAAATTATTATCAAGTCTCCGAGCTGTTAATTGTCAGCTGATGCAAATATTTATATTAACCGGAATTTTTATTTTTAAATAAATCTATAGACCCATCATACAGAATCAATGGTTACGATTGCTGGGCAACCGACATAAATGACGAAAAGCAGAGAGTTCAGCTAATAGATGAAAATGGGTTATTTATTTATAAATAAGCTCTCAATATCGGCGCCTCTTAATCTGAATTAAATAAACCCCGGTGTTTACTTCATTCCAGTCTCCCCTACCTATTATTTGCTCCCTTTTTTAAAATATGCCGCGATTACTTTTGAATCAACTTGAGCAAATTGCTCTTACTATAAATCAAGCGTTAGTCTTATGTCACCGATGATAGCCACAATCATATATTTTAATATTCCTCCTTCTTATAATTATATTTTATATTTACTGTATTATTTGAAAATATACCCTTTGTTTTCTTATAAATTATCAGGCAAGGCTATAACTACGGATATTGTAATATTGGATAGCCCGTATCTCTAATTTCTGGTCCCATCCTCCTTCCCAGAGAAATTTATCATTTTTTTATTCATGCAGTTTCTAAGTTTGTATATGATCAAAAATAAATTGTGGTAAAAATCTATAAAAATTGGAAAGTTTAACGGTTCTATCGGTCTTAAATCACGACTGAACCGATTGATGAACAGGTTTTTTTATTTAGGACCGATCCTTTATTTGAGAACAATGAACCGATCCGACCTGCGTATTCATATCCGAATACGTTCAGTTAATACGCATAATTTAATATTCAAATAAATTTAAAGATAACTCACATGATTTATGGCCAAACCTTCTAAAATTTATAGGCTATTTTTCACATATACTGGAGTGTTGTTAAACGGCTAAGTTAATGTAGTAGCCAAAAAAGTATTATACAAGCCTAAAGATTTTGCTCATATATGACACAAGGGCCTGGACATCATTAGAAAAATCTCTAGACTTTAGCATTATTTTTTCTGGCCAATATGTTCCGTTTTTAGAAATCGGCTCAAATCGACCCCTTTAAGAACGCTATACTGACTGTAATATATTTTTCAGAAGAAATCAAAAAAACGCATACAACAAATTATGTTGGCCATTTTTTTAAATTTCAAAAAGTTGCTTCTGCCTAAAATGAATTCCATCACGTGTATAATATCTATCCTATAAATTTCATACACATATAGTCACATTCACGTTGTGGGTCACATATAAATATATATATACATATACATTTCTTTCTTTTTTTAAACTTTAAAATAAAATTTTAACTTATGAAATTTTATTTCTATACTTAGTTGTTCCCTCGATCCAGATTTGGTGCAAAATTTCCGCCGGCAAAAACGAAGTAACTCCATTTTCGCGCTATTCAAAGCTTTCAAATTTCCTTTCGACTCTAACATAAGGTTCGAATGTCGCGTCAAACCTTGCATAGGACAATGCCAACTGGTCAGAAACCTTTTATTTAAAATCATATTTTATATAAATTATGTTACGTTTATATATATTTCCCCTTGTCAAAAAATATTATTTTTTTTCTTGATTAAGATGAAGTGATCAAATAACCAAATATTTTCAGTTAAATCTCTCCACTAATTTTTAAAGATAATTAATCCTTTTTTCTTAATCAAAATAGTATATGGAATTTTCGCTTATCGTTTTTTTTATATGTTATGTGTTTATCACGCGATTATTAATTCAGCCGAAAAGGTTAAAAAATTATTTAAAATAAATAAAAAATATGAAAATATTGATTGAAAACAGAAAATAAGATGAATATTTCTTATGTTCTTTTTTAAAGTTCTCCTCCTCAATTGATCATAACAGCTATTCAGTATCCATTGACGTGGTCTAATATGCATTAGTAACCCAATAAAATAACTGTTTATCAAATCTATTCTATACTTTTTATTGATTCAAATACAAGACAAATCCGAAATTTTTCAGCGTGTTTAGTATGTAACCTTCCCTTCTACCTTATAGATTTCAGACAAACGCAAGCATATTTTTTAATTTAAGTGATTTATAAAATAAAATTAAGATCCAATCGAAAAGTTTACAGCAAGACTTTCTGAAAATTTCTAGAGTTTAATAACTAATAACTATATACCTGCTTTTGATTACATTTATGGTAAAATTAGACATTTCAAATTTAAAAATTACCAACTCTGAATCTTTTAAAATAGAGTTTCAACACTGAACAGATAAATTTACTGACATATACTCATATTTATTTTTCATTAGAAGAAAATTGCTTTTGCAACTAATGTAAAAATATGCAAAAAAATTAAGTCCAGTTTTCATTTGAAAAATAAAATAATGTGAGGATTATTATAATCTGGGACAAGAAGCAGAACGTTCCAAGAACATTCCGGCAACTTTACTTGGAGAAAATTATAGAACGCTATCAGATCGAGAACAGTTGTTCTGCTGAAAAAATAATATGAAATATATTATTTAAAATTATAAACAATATTTTAAAATGGTTCATCTTCATTCATACAATTTTTGTATATCTTTCTTTAATTTCGGTTAGCTTCATACAACATTTAAACAATATTATTTGTAAAAACCATAATAGAAAATTTATTTTCGCTTCTTTGATGAGAAGTCTAATTTTACCGCCAAGACTTTTTGAAAACTTAAATGTTATAGGCGAAATAGAGTAGTAGATGTGATTACTGGAATGAAAATAGAATTGTTGAGATACTTATATTTTTTTTTGGTTTCCGCATGCACGAAAAGTATAATATACTGATGTTACATTTTAAAATAACTTAAATATACAGAAATTACTATTCTTACGTTACTTTTTAAGTAACGTCTACTGCCCTATTTATTAAAAAATAAATAAAATTGCATCGCTGGGTATAGTGCATCCTGCAGGGATCCGATCAAAAAAAAATTTGGAGGGCTAGATAAGCTTAGACCTTGTCACAACATTAAGACTATATCACCGATTTCGCCTACAATTTTTAATGTTAAGCCTAAGCCTAAATATCACAATTAATTCGCATCTGTAATCATATTTTTCACAAATTTTATTATTTTCACCCAATTTGCTCCTGGCCTGTAAACTCAATTATTATAATAAATGAATTATTTTCCTCAACAATTTAATGAGTGTTTTTTTGTATATTCTAACAAAATATTTTAGAACAAATGTGAACCAGAAACTTCTACAAACGATAGTGATCGCAAACGCAAACGCCGAGATATAAACCAGATAAAAGGAAAAATAGAGGAACCTATAGACGCGAAAGTGCTCTACAGCGTTTTGTCTATAAAAAATAAGGGATCCCAAAAGGCCGAAAATTATATTGATAAGCAATCGACCTTATTGACCAAAGACATTAAAAGTATAAATATAACCAAAAAATGATATTAAGAGCTTTTATAACAAATTTTTTTTTATTTGGTTTAACATAAAATAATCATTTCTAATTTATTTTAGACTCTCGTATAAAATAGATTAAATTGAAGTTAAGCAGCTGTCCTAGCTCAATGCCAATTTTCTCGCCAATTTTAGGAATTGATGTTTATCAAATGTTCGTTGACCAATTAAAATAATTAACCGATTTGGGATAAAAAAATTATTAATTCACAAATTCGGCGATAAAATTTCATAGCTAATTTATTTGAGTTTATTATAAAAGAACTCCTATATATTTATAATAGAGTGACGAAATTAAGTTGTTCTCAATTTGAGTTTTATGCGTTTTTCTTAGGTTATATATTTTAGATTAAAAATTAACAAGTGAGATGGCTAAGGTTTAGATGCCATTTTTAAGTGTAATAAATTATGAAGACCAAAGTTAGCATTAAAAAAAAATAATTTAAACAAAAGCTAGACAATGGGATACAATAAAAATATCATATTTTATTTGTCATGATAGTTTTTTTTAGTTTACTACTACAAACTTCTACAGTAATTTATTTCTTTTGGTTAAATCCAAACATAGGAATGTTCATATGTAGGGAATCTCACCCATTTTTTTTGATAATATGAACTAGCCCTAAATCATCTGTCCAATGACATTAGACCTATTCAAAAACGAATATGAATCAAATAATGAATTTTTCGTATTCCATTCTTTTAAACGTATCGAATAATTTACTATTCGTAAATATACCAATCAAATAGCAAATTTTATTAATTGTATGAATAGGAATATTAATTTCGATTTGCTTAAACGAATCGAATACGAATAATTTATTATTCTATTCGAATTCGTTTTCTTTGAATAGGCCTACTTAACACTATCCTACATCTCCTAAGTTACCTGATCTTTGAAATAGATTTTGGTACCAAATTAGGAATGTTCATATATAGGATTTCTTCTTTTTCTTAAAAAAAATTATATGAACCATATTTCTCTCATTTAAACCCTAACCCCCTCCCCTCCCCCCTAAGTTACATGCGAAATTGCATCTTAATATATTATTGCTTTAGTCAATCAGTTGTGGAGGTAGAGTGAAAAAAAATTTTTTTTTTATATAGTTTTGATCTATTACTATTTCTATTTATTACCATTACAAGAATATACCACTATATCAGCCAAATCATCACATAACCCATTCATATACCGTCCACTTGACAATGTTCCCATAACACTTTCTTCCACTCGGTCGTCGAAACTTAAAGGGATTGCGGGGTCCAAAAAGGTATTCTCCAACCCTAACAACGGTTCGAATCCCGTCAGCCATTCCATATTCAAAAATTTCGATTCCATGTCTTCTTATTCCCCTCGCCCGGGATTCGTCAAACCTTACAACGAAAGCGAAGAGGAAAAGCTGAAAGTTGGTGGGATAATTTGCTTGTACCCGCGTTACCTATTGATCACGGCCGGAATATCACTCCTTCTCGTTTTGGTCATTTTGTTCACGGGCTATATCTTTAACGCTATTATGTGGCATAAGTGCAAGAGTGGGTCATCCTATGATGATTTTCAAAGTAACAAAGATTCTTTAAAATCTCAAGATTATCGGGGAAGATTGGAATCTAGAAACAATCAATTTGATATGTTCAACGGGAAAGCCCCATTAAGAATTAATTAACCTCTTATAATAAGAAAAAAAAATATTTATATAATATCGAAGACCTCGCAAAGTGTATAACATATACTTCCAAAATGAATTTTACAAAAAATACTTAATAATTCTTATTTATTTCTATCTTAAAAATCTTCTTTTTTTTGTAGTAAAGATTCAGTTCTATCAATTTACAATTATTTAATCATCAAATTTCGAATTTTATATCTTAGAAAATGGTATACTTTTAGATATAACTTCCTCATTTGTATCTATCGAGAATTTTTTTTTTCCCACATAAAATATAGAATTGGGTCTCGCTGAGTTCAATTAATTCAAAAAAATAATAACAACTAAGCTAAAAGGCCATCAATTATAAAATATTTACCAATGACCCAAATTCTAAATTTATACACTACGACAAAATAATCAATTTAAATACACGTCCTTACCTATTTATATAACATATCAGACAATCCTTATAGTTATAATCTTCACTGAGAATGAATGAATAAATATTTTAGTTAATTTTAGATGATGTGATAGAATCCATAATTTCACGAACTTTGAACATTAGTTATTAATTTTACATACTATTTTGTTTTTTTTGTAAAATTTTATTTATTTTTAATATATTTATGAAAAAAAAACTTCAGAAAATTTACTTATTTTGTAAATATAATAATATATACTCTAATGTAATGTAAAATTTAATACAAATTGTTATATATATATATATATTAATAATATATTCCATAAATAAAAAATAGAAAAATTATTCCTTTTTAAGAAAATTTTAAAATGAAATAGATCTTAAGATTAAATAAATAACTTTACCTTTTTGAGTGAGGAATTTTCCACTCCATCGATAATTTGCTTGTTATCGTAAATATCAACTTAAGCTAATAAAAAATTTACCCAAAACAATAATTTGAAAAAAAAAATAAGTATAATTTTTTATAATACAAAATTTTTAGGAAAAAAAAGTGAAAAGCCAAATTTTTAAAAAAAATATATAACATAGCTAAAGATCCACAATAGGTGTATTTAAAGATCTCCAATAAAATTTATGGCCGTAGGAAAATACTGGATACACCTATGAGAGTACATGCATATTAGCTGGGATTTTAATTTTAATATGGACATATAGGTAAGAGAGATAGATAGGGAAAATATTATAAAGAAATTGGATATGTGGTGAGATTTATACGGAAAGAGTGGGTGGAAAAGCTGGGCTTTTCTAATATCTAATGTAAAGTTGAATCGATGAGTGAATGTTTGAATTTGTGGACATTTATTTGGACCTAAAAACCATATTCACATATATGCTATTAGGGGGAAAAAAATAAATCATGAAGAAAAATTGAATCTCTTAAAAGGTTAAATCATGTGAGACAGAAAAGCATAAAGACCAGGAATTGAAGGATATTGGATCTGATTAGCATAATTATTATAACAAGTAACATTTATGAGTTTTAATTTCTCTTATAGCTTATGAATTCCTAGCATAAATTCACCCATACATAAAGCTACATTAGAAGGTCTCAAAAATATATTCACCAAATTTTATATGTGTCATATATAGAAGTACCCAATCTGGCATTTTAGGTAGCTTTAGGCTCAAAAAAACTCGATTCGCAAACTTTATCGAAAAAGAAAATATATACTCTTTTTTAATATTTTAAAAATTCATTTCTTTTCATCATAGATTTATATAAAACTATATCACAATTTTAAACTAATACATTGAACGTTAAAAGTAAAACTTATATACGTAATTTAAAAATATCATGTAAACTATTTGTAAATTAAAAACTATATAAAAAACTGTATAATAAAAAAAAAATAATTAGTATAATAAATTGTATGTTGGGTGGGAGGAGGTCAAGAAAGGGAACCGTGGATGGCAATGCAGTTAGATCTGCATATATCAATAGATATGCGCTGTCTAAGATAGAAGCCTTCCTGTGGGTTACCAGTGATGGCGCGAATTTTTTTACCAAGGGATTTGAAGAAGGTTAGGGCATGATTGCCAAAAAAACCGGTTGTGTCGGATACGATTGGTATGAGATTGCAATTGGTTAGGGAAGTGTATTTATTAATTTTAGAGTTTTCAGCTCGCACGAATGAGTTGTTATTTTTAATATGAAATTAAAAACATGTCTAAAATATGAATTGCAGAAAATTTAAAATTCTAGAAAATTTTAAAAATTTAACATAAGATTTCATTAAACTTTTCTAAAGAAAGAAAGAAAGGAAAGAAAGAAAGAAATCTGAGAGTTTTAAAACTTTTCGAATTTTTGAAAAAAAAATTTTTAAACATAACCTTACGTACTCCATTTCAATCAAGCCTCGTTAGTATGAGATCATATATTAGAAATATATGAAGGTGATTTTTAGAAAAATAAAAGAAAAAGAAAACTTACGAATAGGTTTATTCGTTCATTTACGATGTTTTAAATTTAATTATTTTAGTTTTGAAAAAAATATTTTATATACAAAAAAATTGTATGTGTGAATCAGGATCGAAGCCAGGAATTTCCAGCTGGAGTGTGGGGGGGGGGGACTGTTAACTTAGGGGATCAATATCTATTTAAAGTAGAACAAATAGTTAGGTGCTTTTAGAAATTATTTGCTATTTTGTTAAAAATTTGTAAACGACGATTTTTATTTTTAAATTTTGACATAAATGAATATAAAAGCTAAAATCTGTATTTTCTATAAGCCATTATTACCAATTTTCTAGTGTTCTATAGAACTCTCTTTAATGTAGAGAATGAGTCCTCACATAAAGCCGTTAATGCATGATGATGGCTGCTGAGTACCATTTATACAATTCTATAAATGCAAGATGACATATTTTTATATATAATATTTACGATATTTTTAATTTTATGTTTCTTTAACTTCTGAAGGTAATAATTCTTTGCTATTCCATTTCATGATGTAAGGTTTCCATATTTAAGTTTGATAATGATTCTGATGTGGTAATTTCCAGGGTCAAGGGCGGACAATGTACTAAAACATGATAGAAGATTACAATCTTCTTGCGTAAATATATCTAAAAAACGATCTACAAAGTAATCAATAATGTTATAAATTCTTCTTTAAAGAACTCCAATTGAAGTCCTTTTCACAATCAAAATGCAATTTGGTATCGACTAGAAAACCATATAGATTTGTAGGCGTTTTACCCTTGATGATTTTTGAAGGATGAGAATAGATTTAAAATTTCTAGGCCTTAATTCTAATCAAATTAAAGGGATTATCACTTCTTTTATTTTTTAAATTATTAATTGTGGTATAAATACAATTTTTAGCAACACTATTTGGTACCTATTGACTTTAGACACTTATTTAGGGGATCTATTGTTATGAATACCTCATAAATTATATGACCAGTATAATGTATAGTTAAGAATTCTATTAGAAAAGTAAAATAATACTTCACCAATAGCCTCAAGATTTTTTAAATGAGTTTCTAAATGACCTGCCCCCCTCTGGTTTAAAAGTTTCTTAAGAGTATGGTCTGTATATTACAGGATACGTTAAAACGACTAAAAATATTATACAATGCATTAGATAAATTAAAAAAATTAGCCACAAAATGCAAATTATAATTGTAGCAAGTGATGCAAATTTGCTCCATTTAGTCGATTTTTAAAAATCGCTAAATTAGTATTATATTCAGAAAACTACTATACAAGCATAAAGATTTTGTTCATAGATGACAAGGTTTGGACATTTATTAGCGAAATCTCGACGCTTAGAGAATATTTTTCTGGCTAAAATATTGAGTTAGCCGTTTTTAAAAATAGGCTCAAATGAAGCAATTTTGCATCCCTAGTAGTGTTGTTAAGCGGCTCGATTGGAGCCGATTTTTAAAAACGGCTAACTCATTATTTTAGCTAGAGAAATATTGCATAAACCTAGAGATTTGGTTAATAAAAGTCCAAATCTTTGTGCCATCTATGACCAAAATCTTTAGGCCCACATTATATTTGTGGATAGAAGATAAATGAGCAATAATAAATGATAAATTATCCTTTATTCTATTTTCCAACTGATTAATTTATTTCAAAAAAATTAATCGTTTCGGCCTTGTAATTTTATTTTACGCGCGGTTCGACAGTAATTATTTTTAAGCTCAGCCTAGATTTTTTTTTCAAATTTTACCGCTCTTTCCTGGCATTTGAGCCGTGGCAGGTGCCTTAGAAAATTCAGGGCTAAGCTTGATAGACCCAGATTTTTTACAGAAAACTTTAAAATTTTGAAATTTAATACAGCGCTTATTTTATGTTTTTTAGGAGAATCATTAAAGAAGAAAGAAAGATAGAAAAAGAAAGAAAGAAAGAAAGAGAAGAAAGAAAGAAAGAAAGAAAGAAAGAAAGAAAGAAAGAAAGAAAGAAAGAAAGAAAGAAAGAAAGAAAGAAAGAAAGAAAGAAAGAAAGAAAGAAAGAAAGAAAGAAAGAAAGAAAGAAAGAAAGAAAGAAAGAAAGAAAGAAAGAAAGAAAGAAAGAAAGAAAGAAAGAAAGAAAGAAAGAAAGAAAGAAAGAAAGAAAGAAAGAAAGAAAGAAAGAAAGAAAGAAAGAAAGAAAGAAAGAAAGAAAGAAAGAAAGAAAGAAAGAAAGAAAGAAAGAAAGAAAGAAAGAAAGAAAGAAAGATTTCAACAACTTTTAATCTCATTTTTACGAATTTTTTTATCTATATATATATATGTGGTACTAAGATATTCAATCCACGAGTATTTGGGATCTATCGATTTTAAATTATTTAGTGAAAGATATTTTTTTATATTTGAAAAAAAATCTGATTTGATCGAAAACGTATTCTAACATATGGAGGGTAGACACGCAGTTTGAATTTCAGATAATTTCAAACATAAACTTTTTTATATTAGAAATTTATATAAATTATGATTCACTTCTAATTTCAAAGATTAATTCAAAATTGCCGGAACACGCTGTGAATGCTTTATACCTGTTTGAATATATTTCTAGTCAGATCAGATTCTTAGAATTTTAAAATAGCTCTTAGTAAATTATTTGAAGTTGAAAGATAAGCCACCGATATAACAGCGGCGCACGGTTGACACATAAATGTTTGAAAAATGATTCATATTTTATGCCTTAACGATTGGTTATCACATTTTGGCGGTTCCAATGATGAATAATAGCAATAATGCCATTTACTAGGAGAGGAGAAATAAATAGTTTGGTTTATTGATGGTTATTTAAATCTCGTTTTGCTAACAATTAAAGAAAGAAAGAAATATATGTAAAAAAAATCTTGTCTTATGAATTCCAGTTTGCGATCTGCAAGTAATAATATTTTAATTTATTTAATTTACTTTTTTTTGAGAAATTATTAAGGTGTTGGCCAACTCTTCTAGACCTAAGATTTTAAAGATTAAAAATTGTGACAAAATATCTAATCGATCAAAATTTTAAAAGCAACTAAACTTTAAATAGTATATGATGATATTAGATTAGTAGATAGTAGAGATCAAAAATCAAGATGAAATGGAATATCAAATGCAAAAATTTGATAGGGTTTGCAACAAGCATTCTTTAACAACACAAATTAGGATTCTCCTCGTAGTTACTTAGAACAGGAATGCCATATTCTTTTAAAAAAAATGTTGTTCACACAGGATATGGATGTTCTAAATTTTTGGGTGGGGAAGAGAACATATAATTCCCAAATCTTTCCACTCTCCGGCAACAAGCCTACTTAATGAAAGAGTTTTTTTTTATTGCTGGATTGACGTTAAATTCAAAGTTATCCTTATGTCCGGAGGATTTAAATAATATTATTATCATGCATGATGAAGATAACTACAAGATTACAAAATTGATTTTAAATTTATTATTAGTTTTCTTTTCAATAAAGTACCGATATTCTTTAGTGTATAATTTATAAATTTAATTTAGCTTATCTTAGAAAAATTTATCAATTTAAAAATAAATATTATAAAAAATTTATGCAGGTGCGCCAATTTACGCTGCCTATTTTGACGGCGTTTAAAATATGACGCCCCTCATGCCGCGGATACGATTTTAAAAACTAGCGCTGGTCGCCATTCGTCAGCGCCCAGGTCTATAAATAGATAATAAGCCCCCGGAAAAAGGTGTCTGATATTTACAGGGTAGGATAACATATGATTCCGGTATAATGAGGTGTATAAAGATTTTTTTCTAAATAATCCGAGCTATAAATTATTCATATTTTTTGATTTGCCAATAAACTAAGATTCCCCCGGCGACATTATATAGTAATTCAACATTTTCAAATATAAATCAAGGAATACGGAGGTTATAATATATCATCATAATCCGAAAATGTTTGTAAATTTTAACTTAATTTTTTTTAAAAAAAAATAACTTGAAATTTTAAATAACGTGTGAGTAAATTTTTATAAAAATGGATTTCAAAATCGTAATTTGAGAGGTGAATAAAATATTGTCTATCACATGTTCGTTTTTAGGTCTCACCGGGATATATATGAGAAGACTGTATAAGTTGGCCGGAAACGCGGCACTGCCCTCGGGCCCTAAAAAATACTCCGGGCTCGGTTCAAATTATATTGGAAAAGTAGATGCGGCGAACGGGAAAAGTAATGATTTTTGGGCCTCGGGGAACATGCTTGAAGTTTGGAGTTTTTTTTACAATAAATAAATTCGAGCTACAAAGAATTTATATTTTTTAAAAGATTTACCAATAAACTAAGAATCGCAAATAAATCCAACTGTACTGTATAGTAATTTTATCTCGTTATGAAAAATAAATGTTTATAAATTTTGTTAGGGGAAGTAGGGAGGCTAAGTAGTATTAAGTGGGGGGGGGGGGGGATAATTTAACAAAATAGAATCTGTTTTTAAGAAAAAAATTTACTAATGGGGTATTATACCTGATAAAATATTTTCAACAATAATACATTTTATTATAGATCAATTAAAATTCTTTTTAAATATATTTTTCCCCTTCCACACAATAATTTAATTTTTTTTTGTTTTCACGTAAAAATATCAATCATTGATTTATTAAAAAGAAAGGGGAGAAAAAAAATCAAAAATGAATGTCAGAAACGAATCATTCCTCCGCTTTAATCAGACAGAACTTAGCTATAAATTGAGTACGCTGGAGACATTTTATTTTGAATTCGCGATACCTATAATCGCCGTTCACGGGATGTTGGGCAATATCTTCTCCTTGACCTTTCTGATGAGGTTCAAAAGAACGAATTCTTATTTCTTATTAGTTCTTTTGCGGCTAATAAACATCACCCTTTTATGCATCAATTTTAGCGATTTATTTACATGGATCGGGAGCGAGATAATAATCAGATATGAAAATACCTATTTTATTTTCATTTGGTTCACGTTGATATTCTACATTTTAGAATCCCTGGCCAAAACTTTGAAGGTGTTCCATATCTTAATGATAATGGCGCTTTGTGTGGAGAGATACTTTATGATAGGTTATTTCCAGTGTCACAGAATATATTACGTGGCGGCAAATATAAAATATGTGGTAACCCTCTTAATAATAATAAGCGTTAGTATAATGTTTCCCGTATATACCAATTATATCCGAGCATCGGTCGACTTATTCGCCTTCAAGCATAACATAACGGGTCAAAAACATGTACGAAACTATTTGTTACCGCTTATACACATATACAATCATTCAGATAATAAATACGATGCTTGCACGAATATAGTCTTTCAAGCCATTTTCATTATCGTATTGGTATGTTACTTAACTATACGTTATTATAGTCACCCACCTAATGTTTAAAATTATTTTAATGGCTAGTTTGGCTCTTATTTATTTTAATGTATTTTAATTAAACATATATAATATGCAATCATATAAAATAAAACTATTATTTATAATAAATTGGAATGTTTTGATTCTTTCGCCTGTAAATATTTAAAATTCGCCCTTTTTTTCCCTCAATTTTAAACCCGTCCACAACCGCCCAAAATATTAACGATTTTTTTATAATTTGAATAAATAAAATAAGACATATCAAGGCTACATTTAAAAAATTATATCCATAGCTCGTTTTTTTAAGAAAGTCGCCTACAAGTAGTGAAGCTATTCTTTTAGGCAAATGTAGTAACAGGATTAATGATTTATATAAAATATTTTTGATGAACTTGCCCTTAGAAAAAAAACAGAAAGAAAAAGAAAACCCAGGTCTGCTAGATGGAAAATATTAAAAACAATTTCGTGTATATTTAAATTTATAATGTATAATATTAATAATCTAATTTTTTTTTTTAAGTAATTTTTTATAACAAATTCTGCAACTAAATACTGTGATTTATTATTACTATATATTAATTAGTGTTCTTTCTACATTTTTAACGAAATTGCTATATAATTTTAAACAAAATATAATGGTAGGTCATGATTAATATTAGGAGATTCGTGTATCAACGAAGTCGAACAACCCTATCTCGCCGGGCTCTGTTGAAGGAAGGCAAGCGCAACCAAGCATTGTTTGCCTGCTTACTGGGTTTCAAATTCGCGAGTATTGTTCCCATCCTTTGCACATATTTAATAATAATCTTCAAACACACGTTGCAAATAAGTCCTGAGATGATAGAAATTTGGTGGAAAATGCCGGAAATGTTGTATTATTCGACCAATTTTTACATTTACGCCATTTATGCTCATCGGCTTATGCACAGATATTTAAAGGGAATCAAATATTTTGTACGGAAATTAAGGAAATCTCCTAATTCAATATCACCAGTGATGTTACGTCTAGGCGCAATAAGCTCAATAAGGAGACACTAGGTTTTTCCTCTTTTATATAATTATAAAACGTGTATTAAATACTTTAAAAATAAATTTTTTTTCTTTTGAAATATATATATCAGGAACCGGAGTGAACCAGAATGTATTTCTAATTATATATCTTAAGAGAACATTTATATTTTTGAAAACGGAAGAAAGCGTTTTTGTCCTGTCCATTTCCGGAATAATAAGTCCCCTTTTCGCTCCTTACCATGTTTCGGAATTTCAGAACACATTTCCAAAACATTCGCTACTTTTTTTTCCATTTTTATTTAATATGTAATTTTTATTAATTGATGTTTTGTAATACTGCAATTTTAAAATATAGGTTCGGTTCTGGTTCCAAGAAGAAAAAATTATAAAGGTTAGGGTTTCAAGTTAAGGAATTGAATTTTATAGAAACTTAGGTTCGATTCAGGTTTAAGAACCTTTAAATAAAAGTTCAGTAATAATTTATTTTATACAGGATAAGGATACACATATATAGCATAAATATTTGTAATCTTATTTTTTATTTTATTATAAATATTGAAGAATACGATGAATAAAAAAACATAATTTGATAGTTTAATATGCACTTTTTAATGAAATAAATTAACATTTATTTTATTGTGGTATAATATTTACCCTTGTTTATTTTAATCATGATAGATTCTAACCTCATGCGATATATTATGTCGATTTATTTATTTCGACTTGATTTTTATTTCTTTCTCAATTCTCACTTTAATTAAATATTTTCCTGAAAAGTAAATTTGTCAAGAAGATAATTTTATTCTCGTTAACTAAATCTATCCAAAAATTTAATTTTCATCACAAAGTTTGAACCCGTTTCTATAATTTGAGGAAGTTTTACAAACAAGGTTTCCCATTTATAAAACCTTGCGATATTTAAGAAAGGAGGGCAAATAGTGCTATTAGAAAGCCGAATTTATATCGATTTATCAAAAGAACCCCATTATGACTTTAGCCAAAATAATATTTGTAAGCCTGTTGATTTTGCTCATAGATGGCAGAAATATTTGGACTTCTATTTGAAATCTTGAGGCTATCATAAAATGATTTTGGCTAAAATCAATTAACCCGTTTTAATAAATCGACCCAAATAGTAATTTTTAAAAATACTAGACAAATGGATATTTAACAAAAAAAGAAAAAGTTTACTATAGGGGGCCCACGTAAGTAGGACATAATTAGTGTTGGTTAATGAAATTAGTATGGCAAGACATGCGTAGCAATTAAAACGAAGAGAATAAGACAATAAGAGGTAAAAAAGAGACCGATAGCAAATTAAGAAAGATTAAATTGGTATTTAGATTCGATCCGGAATTTTGTGAATATAAACATCAGTATAGTTTTAGATGTCAAAGTATGAAATTAAATTAATTGATTTGGGAGAATTCGAATGAATAGAATAATTGAAATTGAGCGTCGGTTTGATGATATAATTCGGGGAATAATTCTATAAAGAATACATTGAGTATACAAACGACTCGAATATTGAAATATTCGAATACGAACAAGGGAGAAGGAAACTATTGGGTAGAGAGATAGATATGGGAAAATTTAAGAGAGAGAAGAAAGGAATGAGGAGGGTAAATAATGATTCAATGGAAGGGGAGAAAAGGAACATAAAGGAGGAATGGGATTAAAAGATTGAAAATATTTAGGTTTATAGGTAGAAAAAATTATATAGAATACTAAGATCTAATTAGAAGCCGAGAAATAAAAAATATTCTAATTGATTATTAATAAAATAATAATTTAAATAACCGGTTTTAAATCAGAAATTTTATTTTCACTATCATAGTATTTTAAAAAGGAATTACATTTTATATATGATTTTTAAGTTACATTTTCACTAGCATAATATTTTATATAAATCATTCTCACTATTATATCAAAATATTAATTAGATCATTTAATTATGAATTTAAGTTATATTATCCCTATCTAGTTATAAAATAATTAATAAAAGTTATATTAATTTGATTAAAATATGTTAATTATATTTACCCATGTACATATAAAGTAGGAGTTATAATTTTAATTTATAACACAAAAATGAAAAGATAAAAAGAAACAAAAAATAAAATAAACTAGAAATTATATATAAAGACAAATGGGAGAAAATGAGTTAATCAAATAAAACAAAGGAATCAGCCAAATAGAGGACATTAGAGTAGAGGAAAGCTAAAGATTGATAGGAGGCGTGAATAGAATAAAACAAAAGAGTCAACAATATAGAAGAAGAGGTAATATCAACGGATTGACAGGATGATAAGTTATGACGTAATGGATCTGAGGGAAATAAATATTAAAAAAGTGGTAATATCAATAGATTTACCTAAATAATAGAAGAAACGCTATGATGTCAAATTTTTAAAGGAAATAAATTTAACAAAAGAGAATGAAAACTTCAAATGACAGATCATAAATAGCTGTGAAAAAAAAAGAAGAGACGAGTAATAGATAAGAGAAAGAAGGAAACAAAAACACAAAAGATTAAAGAGATTGTAAACACAAATCAAAAAGATAAAAACAATCATAGGCGTAGCCAGGATTTTCATAAGGGGGGGGGAGAGTGGGGGGGGGGGGGGAATTAAAATTTACTGGGGCTTCGCCCCTAGACCCCCTTTTGGGCGGGCCTTCGGCCCGCTTTTCCCCGGCCTTCGACCGGGTTACTTTTGTCTATATATAGTCATAAAATATTTTTATAAATTTTAATAAAAAAATAAGCCTAGAACAAATATGAAATATATTTTTATTAGTTTATATAAAATAAAAATATAATAAATTACTTGTATTGTATATACCTTAATATAAAAGCATGATAATAATTTATTCCAAACAATTATAAGAAATTTATTTATAAAAAGTAAGTAGACATATAGTTGATTTTACTCTATTATATAGAATTAGTTATAAAATATAGGTAAAATTCCACTTTTACAGACATATTTGACAGTTAGAGAATATATTACAGTTAATAATTTAACAAATTTTACTAATCAATGCTCTTGATATTAAATATAGCAACAATTTGCATTCAATTATTTAACGCCATCTATTTATTTTAAGTAAAAATGATATTTAAATTTAATCTTCATAATATTCATCCCACAATGTCTTTAAAAGATATTTTCTGATGTCCTTATCAATATTTTATAGATTTCTGTAAAATATATAATTCGCTATATTGGTAAAAATTACTTGATTGTCATTTGATAATTAGATATACTGTAAATCTACTACATATAATATTCCACTGTTTGTATTGTGCTTTAATATTTTTTTAATTTATGACTTAATTTTATCAATAGTTTTATAATTATATTTTACTTTTATTAAGATAAATAAATTAAAATTACTCACTTTATAAAAAATTATATTTGATATATTATATTATTTAGTAATTTTATGGATTTATTATTAATAATTATAATACATTTCACTTCTGTCTTAAGACTTATTTTTGGCTTATATTCCATTTATTAAAAAACATTTTTGGTTCATTTTACATATTTATAAGTTCATTTTACATATTTATAAATTTATTTTACCAAAAATCTATAAATTATGATGAATAGTTTTATAAAAAAATATCAACTTTTACATTCTTTCTTTTAAATTATTATTTAAAATATATGCATACATATCTGAGGGTCAGGGAGTGGGGGAAGGACTAAAGGGGATATTTTTTATTAGCTAAAAATGATATTTACAAAAAGTGATAAATTTCTAAAGGGGGGGGGTTCCCCTTGCCCCCCCCCCTGGCTACGCCTATGAAAACAATAGATAAAAGATAAAAAGGACAAAAGGAAATTGGAAAAAGAGAGTAGAAAATAAAATGATAATTGTCATATATATATCAATTTATTTGAGGGAAGTTAATTTTGCTCATTTATTATTTTTTTATTATTTTGTCAAGTCATCCTTATCAAGATTAATATATTTTATTTTTATGATTAGAGATGATTATTAATAAATTTATACTTATTTTTCAAAATGTGAAAGATACCTAAGTTCTTGAGTGAGGCGATTTAATATAAAAAAGCAGTTAACCAGAGTCCTCTTATATGTAGGCGACCTTCGCGCTGATATTTTAACAGTAAGACCTGACATGGAAGTGTTGCCCGATTTTTTTAATATTTTTACAGTAAGCCCTGTCGCACAGAAGTGCTGCCGAAGTTTTTATATTTGTGGCCAAGATGTTGTGGGAAAAGAAGGAATCAGTATTTATTTTATATAATTATAAAAACAAGAGTATACGGGAATTATAGCCGTAAATTTAACCAAATCTTATCGAAATTATTGATATTTAAAAAGTTGGTAAATGTAAATGTGCATCATTGGACTAATTACACTATTGAATTTATCTGCTGATTTTACAAATGACCAACATATTTGTTTCGAAGTTGATTATAAACCTTTTATAAAACTGGTGATGAAGAGTATAAAATTGTGAAATGAGAATTACAATATAAAATTTTTGGCGAGTTGATTATATAATAATCCTGGAAAGAAGTATTAGAAGATGTCGGAGCGTGAGGATAAAAGGCCAAACTTTGACGATTGAAGGACATAATGGAGAGGAGGATATGATGGGGCGGATAACATAATTACGTGTGCAGGAATTAATTAAAGGATGGACCGATAGTGATCTCGGGGGATTAAATAGAAATGAAAAGATAAATAACCCGGTAAGAGAAGACCGATATAGAGGATCTGGATATAATCAAATATTGGGACAATATAGAGGACAATATAGAGGACAATATAGAGAACCGAGAGAGCATTCTCAAGAATGGCGTGGCGAGAAATGAGATTGAGTTTTGATTCATGAGGAAGAGGGAATATGAATTTGAATTGTTTTAATTGTGGGAGACAAGGACATATGGTGAGAGATAGTGAGGAAACAAAATGTTCCGAATCTAGAAACAAGAAATGTTGCGATTTGCGGGTGGTGGACGATTTGATCATAATAAAGAGGAAAGAGGAGTGCAATTCGAGCATTCAAAACCCTAGAGGAGGTGTCATGCATAGAATAATTGGTCAAAATGCCCCGAATTTTCGAATTATTGAGAACGATAAAATGGGAAGGATGAACCTATTTTTAAAAAAAACTAGAACAAAACATAGATTGTTTTAGATGTCAAAAGGAAGGTGTGTGGCGAGAGAGTGTAAAAATTTGTGACTATTTGATAGCAAAGAATCTTTAATAATCAGGCATTAGCAATATAAAAAAATTAATATAAATATGATGCAAGATGATATTGTGAATGATCACTGTCCTAGAGTATGGATGAATTTAAATGGGAGTGATATACATGTTATTTGATATCGGAGTGGCAATGTCAGTGATGGTATACGATTAATATCGAGTATCTAGGCGGCTTAAATGATAAAGAGAAGAAGGATCCGGTAAATAGATGGATCGGAGTTGGATGTGGTGGGAAGAATGGAGTTAAAAGCGGTAATGGAATAAATTGTGGAATTATTGGGGTTATGGATTATCAAAAGTAAAGTAGCAGAGGTGTCAGGGCGGAATTGGATAACCCGAATGGGTCCGGAGTATAAATTTTGGGGCGTATCTGCGTGATATGGTGCATTTGTAACTCAAAAGGATGGAGATAGGTGCAAGAATCCGGTGTATTGGGAGAAAGATGGTCGGGGATTGAAACTATGTTCAGCAGTAATTTAGAAGAGGGGAAAAGGGGAAAGGAGAAGGAAGTGATATTTTATTAATTCTAATAAAGAAATATGGGGGAATTCAAGGTGGGGGGTTGAGGAGAATTCTAGAAATCGGGGGGGGGGGGATTTCTAGGAGAGAAATTTGAGGATATTCTGAGAGAGCAATGTGGGAGGGGTATTCTAAGAGAAAAATCGGGGGTATCAAAGAGAGAAATTGTGGGGGGAGGGGGCAGGGGAGAAATTGGGGAGAATTCTAGGAGAAAAATCTGGGGGAAGTTGAGAAATCGAAGGGAATTCTTTAAGTAAAATAGAGTTGCCAGAGGAATGAAGTTTGGAAACGAAGAAATGGAGCGAAAAGGCTGGAGGAGAGCGCGTAAAGTAATGGAACAACTTAACGAAAATAAATGCGTAATAAACAAAATGCAAGAAGGAGTGCATGAATTAGTGTATAATTATCAAGAGATTTTCTATAAAGGTTTGGAGTGTCTAGGAGATTATAAAGTGGATATTAAAATGAAGGAGGGCTGTGTGCAAAATTTTGTGGATTGTGACGCGCGGACGAAATGGAAATAGAATTGGATCTATGGTTAAATAAGTGAGTTGTGTCTCCTGTGGAATATAACGGTAGGCAACACCGCTGGTGCCGGTGGAGAAGACTAACGGAAAATTCAGTTTGTAAGCATATTATCGGGTTCGCAAAACCCATGGGTTGTGGAAGTGAAATAGCTTTGCGACGCAATTTTTACAATTATATTTGGCGTATTGGTCCAAATTTTTAATAAAATGGTAGCAATTTTCCACGGTTTAGAAGAAGTCTTTTAATACATAGACGATGTGTTAGAAACGAGGGGGGGGGGTGGATTCTTGAGCAGCATGCACAAAGATTAGGAGCAGTATTCCTAAGAATTATATGAAATTGAGGGCAAGTGCCGAGATAACTATGTTGGGAGTAACGGAGGTAATGTATCTAGGCCACAGATTAATGGGAGAGAGATGAGGCCACTGGATAAAAATATGATAGAAATAACTAGTATGTTGAGACCGAATAACGTTTTGATGCAGATATCGGCACTGTATTAATTATTGGAAAAAGGTGAATGATTTGAATGGGAAAAGGAACAAGAAGAAACGTTAGAAGAATTTAAATATCTAATTGGAAGGGAACCTATTCTGGTATGATTTAATAACAATTTGGAGGAGGCTTTAACCGTGGATGCTTTTAATAAAGGTATAGGTGGAGTATTATTACAGAGTGTATATGGGTTAGAGAGGCCGTACTGTTTTTCAATGTTCAGAGCAGCAAAAACAAGATATTAGAGCAAGAAGCGTTGGCCGTCATTTATGGACTGACTAAGTCTTGAGTGATCGAACGTGGCCCCTACACTTTCTGAGCGAATGAAGCAGAATACCCCCCTGAAAAGTACCCCCCGCCCTCGAAAAAATTATAATTATTTGACACCCATAAATTTCAAAAATAATTTTTTTGCATCAATTTTTAAAATATATAAATAAAATGCAAAAAATATAT
The DNA here is from genome assembly GCF_954871325.1 of Gordionus sp. m RMFG-2023. Classification (NCBI taxonomy): domain Eukaryota; kingdom Metazoa; phylum Nematomorpha; class Gordioida; order Chordodea; family Parachordodidae; genus Gordionus; species Gordionus sp. m RMFG-2023. Next base: position 8,739,943 of record NC_088775.1, on the reverse strand, counting down.
ACTTTATAAATATTATTTTTAAATTAGTAATTAGGGAAAGAGAAAGCGAAAGAATTTATAATTTCATCAATATTTAATTATTTAAATAAATTTTTTTCCATTGATAATATGGTTAAATTATTGAGAAATGAATCTTTCATGGTACTACGAAGTCTTGTTTTAATTAATTTAATTTTACTCATGACTCTTTCGGCAGTACATGAGGTTGTAGGAATGGTTAATAAATTTAAATTAGGGAAAGCAGAAAAATTTTAAAGTAGACGACAATGTAAAATAAATGAATAGTTTTTCCAATCTGAATCGTAAGTCCCTGATTTATCATCGTCATCAGAAGAAGCTAAATAATGTATTGGTAAAAATATTTTAATTAAATAAATTTACAATTATCAGAATCTGACAAATCTTTAGATTCTTGAACCTCTAGGTTATGAGTAATAATTACATTCCCTATTTTGGCCATCTTATAAATATTTCTAAACTTCAACATTTCTTCGAAAATTTGACTTGAATTTAAATTGTAAAATTCACAGATATCCTCGATATCTTCTTTAATAATTAATTTTTCTACCACATTATTTGGCGTAAAAAATGATGTTTGATGTAAAAATTTTATCGAATCATCATTAAATCTTTCGTTAAACAGCATAATAATTAAATCGAGTGCAGCATAAAACACACCTATTTTAAAGCTAAAAAAAATTTCTATATTTAATGATGAAAGTATATATACCTCCTCTCCTTTTGGATTGTAATGTTTGAAGTTTAGAACTTTAAAAATCAAAAGGTAGATTTCTCTTCTTCATAAAATTTTGTGCCTTTGAAAAAACATCCAAAAATTCAGTGTTATTATCTATTAGATTAAAAAATAATTAAGACAATAATTTATATTATACTTCTCAAATTAATCAAGCAATCTTTTGCCAATTGAATTTGATTTATTGCAAACCCTATATTCTTCGAAATGGTTTGCAATTTTGTACAAGCCAAACTTGTTATCAACAATATTTTATCCAAAACACTAAGTGATAAGATAAAATCAAAATTTTCTATTCTAAAGACTATAGCACTATCCATAGTTGAAGTGGCAGGATCTTCAGAATCCTTTAAATTTGTTAAAGCTGCCCTCAAGGCATCATAAAGTAGAAAAAAATTTACAATAGCTTTATATGACGATAGCCAGCTTCTAAATAAAAAACATTTTAAATATAAATAAATAAGGTACTATTACCGAGTGGTATTCTTGATGCGTAGAAATCGTTGCGATTTTTTCAGATCATTACACTGAAATTTTTTGAGTACCTCATATCTTTTTACACCATTAAAATAGATATAAATCTCATCTAGTATTCCTAGAACATTTGAAGTTCTTTAATTGATTGGCATAATTGAACAATGATTAAATTTAATCAATGACAATAACACCAAATAAAATCTGCCTTTGGCGCCTCTGCTCTAATCAAGGCCTGCACACCATTGATTCTTCCACTCATGTTTGAGGCCCCATCATAACTTTGCCCAATTAGGAATTCAAGGGGTAAATTCATCGAGCCAAGTTTGGACATTATATTATGCTTAATATCGAGACCTGTGGTATTTCACGTACAATATATGTATCAGTCTTTCAACAGCTTCGGCGTCTCACTATTTTCAACATATCTTAGTCAAAGCTATTGCTTCTGATTTCGAAACATCATATGTGCCATCAACTATGATTGAAAAGCACCTGTTAAATTCAATCTCATTTTGAATTTTTTTATAACCATATTTTTCATGGTTTTATGAGAATATTTATGTTATTATATGTTAATAGATTTGCATATAATTTCGTTTTTAATCCCTTATTGTTTTTCTCCCAGTACAGGTTCAGAATCTGCAATGAGTTTAATAAGGCCCGTCATATTGCCTACTTGTAGCTGTTCCCCAGAAGGCTTGGTTACGAGATATTAAATAACCTAGACATTATTAATATTCTTATGATAGAACGGTTATTATCCACACATTTTTTCTGGAGTATTATAAATTGTAATATGGAATTTTTGTTGTGTAAAAGCTTTCCATAATCGGCCATCATATGTGTCTGTGTTCATGCACAATAATATCACTATTAAATTTCATGATCATTAAAAGAGTCAGATTTTATATTTTTTTCTAACACATTTTATTATTTTTGGTTAATATTTTTAGGCATATTTTTAAATTGGAAAAATAATTTATGACAAGAAATCTCGGATAACAACCTAATTTACTAAACATCGATCTAAAATTTCCGTCAATACATATTAAATTAATAAATAAGAGGGGGGGGGGGGGGTCTTATTATTACATACATAAACCAGAAATCAATTGGTTATGGATGGATGTAGCAAAACAATAAAAAAAAAATTTTAATATTAAAATATAATTTTTTTAAAAAAAAGTACCCCCCACTCAAAAAAATAAAAAAAATTTTTTTTTAAAAAAAAAAAGTACCCCCACTCAAATTTACTGAAGCAGTTGCTTCGGACCCCCCCCCCCCACCCCGTTGTAGGGGCCACTGATCAGACTTAGATTTGTTATATATACTGATCAAAAACAGCTTGTACATCTGTTCAAAAAAGATAATAAAGAGTTAATGCTATCGCCAAGCAGAAGTGGTTAATACTGATGGGCAGTTTTGACGTATAGTTAAAAATGATGAGGAAGAAAAAACTAATTACGTAATGCTGTGGGGCTGGCAAAAATTTGGAAGAAGAGAAACAAAAAGAGTTCGATGGGAAAACTGAGCAGATGTTGATTCGAATGGTGGCGGGAATTTCTAGAGGTGGACTAATAACGTGGGTAAAACTCGAAATAGCTATATTAATAGATCGCGAATTGACACAGATTAAAGAGTACAGAGTAGGTCGAAGGCAATGAAGAGATGAGGATAAAAATATTAAACATGTAGCGAAAGAGTTGAAGATAGATAGTAGATGAATGCGTGGTAAGAGGGAATCAGGGAGTAGTGCCCTTCAAATTAAGGGAGGCGATAAAGGCAATGATTTGTGAGGGAGATCAAGGAGTTAAAGGATGAAATAGTGGTCTCGTGAATATGTGTGGTAGCCTGAGATAAATATAGAGATTATAAATATGTGTGGTGGCCTGGGATGAATAAAGAGATTATGAGCTGGAGTTGTTTGATATGTAATTTTTGGGAGAGTATGCCATCTAAAGGCAAGAAAATTATATGGCCGAAAGCTACACAGCCACGGAGCGCATACACGTTGATTTTTTTCACTTTGAAAACAAATTATATATACTAATTGTCGTCGCATATTCCAAATGGGTAGAGTACGAAGAATTGAGGGGTTGACAACCATGTGGTGGTAAAGACGTTAAAAAAACTTTGGGTCCGATTCGGAGTAGAAAAGATAATTATATCGGATGAAGGCCCAGCCTTCATAAACGGTTCAAGTTATTTGTGATGGAACCGGAGCGCCACACATTTTAGCGCCCATATTAATCGAGTTCGAATGATCAGGCAGAGAGGATGGCGGCGTTTGTCAAAAATCGGTTATGAAAATCAAAATAAGGAGGATGGGAGATTTGGGTAGTTGGCAAATTACAGCAACAGTGAAAAATAAAAGTCCGCGGTGAGAAATTTTTAGGAAGAATGCGGATATTACTGGATATATTAAAGCAGAAACCGACTAAAGAGGTGGAAGAGGAGGCAAGTGAGACATCTAAATTCGTAGTGGGACAGGCCGTGTGGGTCAGAATATATGGAATAGCAAAAAAATGGGAATCCAGGGTGATGATGGGAAATATTGGGCACAAATTAAACCGGATAAAGTTTGCCGACTGAAGAGAGAGAATACGGCATCGGATACGTTGAAAAGGAGAGTGGAACCTGCGAGATTAAGATTGGGAATATGAATTAAGAGGAAATTTTTGCAAGGAAAATTGTATAGTGGAACCTGGGAGACTACGATTGAGAGTATGAGGAATTAATTAGGAAATTCGTATTAGGAAAATTATATATATAATGATAACGATAACAATATATATATATTGTCAGGGTAAAGGTGGTGGAAAAATATTAATCTTAATTTATTCGATAACTAATGGTACAATTAAATCAAGGATTGGATATGGTTTGACTCAACACCTGTGCGATAGATAATAATGAATCAGCAATTACCGGCGATAAAGTGAAAGTGCTACATTTGGTTTTCGATTAGTGGGGGTGTATCATATATACCTATTTTTGGAGGAAGTTAATTTAGCGCATTCATTGTTATTTAATCAAGTTATAGATTAATATATTTTATTTTTATGATGAGAGAAGATTATTAATTAATTTATATTTTCAAAATCATAAAAAAAAGGAAAAATCATCATTATATTATTTTGTTTAAAATTATATATAAATATTATTTTTCTCCATTTGTGAAATATTAATTTTTCTGCGACATATATAAAACTTATTATTTGGAAATATAGTATGTAAGAAAAAGTAGTATCAATAAACAAATTGTCTTAGACCTTAAATTGTGTCATCTTTATATAATATAAGCGCAAAGGGTTAAAAAAAATTACCAAAGTCCTTTACGGTTGAATATAAAAAAGGGATTACCAAGGTCCTCTTAAGTAAGGTGGCTGAATATAAAAAAAGGAATTACCAAAGTCCTCTCACGTGAGGTGAAGGAATATTAAAAAACGTATTACCACAGTGATCTTAAGTGAGGCGGCTGAATATAAAAAACGGATTACCAAAGTCCTGTTCAGTGAGATGTAGAATATAAAAAGAAAGTTAACCAGTCCTCTTATCTAAAAGCGAACTTCGTGCTAATATTTTTACAGTAAGACTTGGCTATTTGTTATATTTTTACAGTAAACCATGTCGCACACAAGTGCTAACGAAATATTTTTTATTATATTTAATGAAATTAAAATATCAGAAGTGTAGGAACATAAAAAAAGAATAACGAAAACGAACAACAAGGACAGAGGTAATGGTATATAATAAACATAAATGAGAGATAAGGGGAAAAAAAAGAAAGAATGGTATAACAAATAGAAGAGAAAATGTTATGAGAAGGAACGATTTAGAATGAAATGACGAGGGGAAGAGGAAAATAACAGATGGGATGTAGAGATCAAAGGAAAAGGAGATGATATATATTGTGAATATATGAAAGTGATGTTTTGAATTTAATTTTTATTGGTTTAGGATATTTTATATATTGGAAAATTGAATGTGTAAATACTAGTTGTTAAACAGCTCGTTTTAAGCTGATTTTTAAAAACGGCGAACTAATAACCCAGAATAATATTACGAAAGCCTGAAGATTTTGATTGTAGAAAGAACAAAGGTTTGGATATATATTAGCTAAATCTCGAGGCTTAGGCAATATTTTTCTGGCTAAAATATTGAGTTAGCCGTTTTAAAAAATCGGCTCAAAACAAGCCGAACAACACTAGTAAATACATATAAATGAAAATGTATAGATTATGTGATAATACATGAACATAGAGGCCGATGAAATGGTTAATATCATTATTAGTAGATAAAGCGATTATGCTAAATTCAAAACCACAAAGTAAATTTTAATTCCAAAAAAGTTTCCATATACGAGGTGATACCTAACTTGAAACCCTTACATACTTCAAAGATTTTGTCTAGGCCGCCAGGTATGTAATAGCATTTTTTTTAATTTGCCTGAAACTATTGCCTAGGCAATATACATTTTAAAAATTGTTGCTAATCTCACTACATTTTATAAGAAGCTTTACACATCTTTGCAAATAAACACATATGATATAACTATAATATGTGAATAGAAGTTGATGTTATTAACACCCTAACAATCATAAATTAACAACAGGGTTTACTACAAAAAACTCAAAATTTTGGTTTATATACAATATATTTTCATTATTAAAATATTAATACATATCATATAAATATTATTTGCTTATATATGTATTTTCCTTGTTAGAATATTGTATCTTTTTTGTTAGGATATATATGCTTTGAGTATTTGAACATCATCAGTTGGTCTATCTTCTTCATCAGTTTCAACTAGGGCAATCTTCTTCACAACACCCATTCCTTTATCAACCCGTCCAAAAATAGTATGTTTACCATCTAAGTGCTGAGTGGGAGCAAGTGTGATAAAAAATTGACTCCCATTAGTATTTGGACCACAATTAGCCATAGACAAAATACCAGCCCCTAAATATAAATTATAAAAATAAATTAATAGTTATCATAACCTAATATTAGGCATTTGGACTATCATAAAATTTTTCACTTTAATTATGACTATGGAAAGCACTAAAATATTCATGTTTTATAAATTATTGATTAGGAGAGCCAATAATCAAATTGGCAGTAATGATTTTGTTTATAGTGACTCTGGCCTATTTCTTTTATTATAAAATTAAATTAGTAGTTATTATAAAAAAATGAAAATAGATATATATAAAATATTTAACATGTTATGTAAACTCAAAGTCATAGCTAGGCAGGGGAGGCAAGAGGTAATCTCCCTAAAAAATTTGTGGTTTTCATGAATATAATTTTTAGGCTAATAAAAATTCCCCCTTCACACTGACTCCCCCCCCCCAATGGACACAATATATCTATGTAAACAAAAAAATATGTAAAAGCAAATAATTTTTTAAAATAATGAAGATTTCAAATTTAAACTATTTTTTTTTTAAAATATATTAGATAAAAAAAAATTTACTTTATTTAAAAATACATTTTTATAAAAAAAGTAAAAAAATAAAACTATTCTTTAAAAAATATACTAGCTTTAGCAAAATCCAGTCTATATTGATTTGAAAACTTATTAATATTTAATAATTTATATCAATCAAGTCTAATCAATTGTAAGAAAAAATGTTTATAATTAATTCTTGTGTTTATTAAAACATAAATGACTTCTAAAGCAAAATTTATTTACAAAGCCTTAATTATTACAAAAAATTTATCTTAAAAAAATTAAATTGTTTATTTTTAAATATTCAATATCAAATTGACTTTTATTTCAAGGTATAATTAGTATAAATATAATAATATACAACTATTATAACATTAATATATTATACCTGTGTGTTTAAGATCTTCATTTATTTCATCCTCAAAAGTTTTACCATATATAGAGGAACCCCCTCTTCCTATTAAATAAATTATTAATCTAGAATAAGAAGATATCAACCTGTTCCAGAAGGATCACCTCCCTGAATCATAAAATTTGGTATTATTCTGTGAAATATAACACCATTATAATATCCTTTCCTAGCCAATTCAGCAAAATTTTTACATGTATGTGGGGCATGCCTCCAATATAGCTCAATCGTAATCTTTCCCATTCTATATATCAGAGTCTACACGTTATATATATATAAAATAAATAATACGTAGTTTCAAGAGTAACATATGGTGGTTGCCAATCGTTATCAGGTAAGCTTGTCATTTCGAAAAAATATTGAATAATTGGATCCAACCCTCGAGAGTGTTCTTATTCATAGTTATATATTTAGTGCTCTTGAATAGCATAGCAACTATCAAATTAAATAATTAATTGATATTAATAAATATATATCTTAAGAAGCCTATCTTTATTATTTTATTGCTTGATCAAGTTTGAAATTTCGCTCTTGAACTAATAAATTTATACTAAACTTTTACTAGAAAATGAAAAACACATTAGTACGCCTTATTTATTTCCAAACAATGATATTATATTTACTATATTTTTATCCGTTTTTATAATTTAAACACAAAAAATATAATTATATATTTAATTTTAAGTGAGTAGAAAGATTTATTTCAAAAACATCTGGAAATTTTGTGACATCTATCCTAAGATTTCGTATTCAATATTTTTATTGCCTGAATTATGGGTGATAATAAATCTCCAAATGAGCCCATAGTCTCTAGTCCAGATAAAAATAAAACTAAACTAATTGCTAATAACGCAGGTTAATTTTGTATATGTATATGTAATAATTATATTTTATATAGAATGTATTTTAAATATCAATTGCTCAACAGAAATAGTGCCTAAAAAGTGTAAAAATATTATAATGCCTAATACTAATGATAATATACCTGAAACCACAAATATGCAAAATGATTTAAATGAGAATATATCACATGAAAACGAAGCAAATCATACTCCATCTAGTGATCTAGAAAATATAGCACCCATTCAATATTCTGATTCAAATAATGACACGATTAAGGATTCACATATTATTGAGCATACTCTACCAGATATCTCAGGAATTGCTGATCCTGAAACAGAAAAAATTATAACTATAAAAATCTTATTTAAAAAAGAAAAATATGATATACCAATGAAATTATCTGCTACTATTAAAGATTTGAAAGAAGAAGTGAACAAAAAGACAGGTAATTTTTTTTCTACGAAATACATTATCGATTTAATTAAGGTTTGCATACAACACTACAAAAAATTATGTTTAAGGGTATGTTAATCTATATTATATAGTCACTAAATATATTATTTTAAAGGATTAACAAAAGATGAACAAACACTTAAGGATTTAAATGCTGTTGAGGGTTCTAAATTTATGGTAATTGGCTCAACATTAAATGACATTATGTCTATCAGACCCCCAGATAAAATACTTAATTCTGCTTTAGGTGCATTAGATGATTCTTTGGACCCTTCTAAAAGTGATTCACATCTACTTTGCAAACAAAAGGTATTAAAATAACAATTTTAGGCATAATATAAATAAATTATAATCTTGTTTGGTATAATTTTATTTTTAGTTGCACATGAAAGTTTTGGATAAAGGAAAACCAGATGATACCATGGTTGGTATAAAAAATATCAAGGTAATGATGTCATATTCTTTTTAAACAAATAATTTTATAAGTTTATTTTATAAGGTTAAATCTATATATAATAATATTTTCATATTACCTTTATTATATAAATTAAATTAATGTTGTATATTAATAAAATGCATATTTTTTTTATTATCTCTAACAACTGATAACACTTCTCCCCATTGACATCTAAATCCCCATAAGCTGATTATGATATTATCCTCAATCAAAATTAGCAAAAAAAAGGGGAAATCTAAATTAGAAACTAAATCACCCCACCCTCCTCTTATTTGAATAAAAGAACCTTTCATCTAGAGCCATGCATTGAGTGTCCAACTTGATTCAAGAAGCAAAAAATTCTTTTATCTATTCAATGCAAGAATTTTTTAATAGATTTAATGATCCACAAAATTTATTTTAGAAAAAGATCCAAGTTCAACCCATTTTCTTTTAAATTTTCTGTTAAAATAGCACAATGTTTTCAAAATATTGAAATTACCAGCATTGAAGGATATAAAATTTGGCGATTTTGAAAATAATTTTTAAAAATATTAAGAAAAACAAAATAATTTAAATTTTTTTTGCATAAAATAAAGGTCTGAATTATGATTGAGTCATAGAAATGTCTCTCTAGCCTAATTTCAATTTGATTGTGCTTGGATTGTTCTATATTGGACTTTGATCAGTTTGTCTAGGCTCTATTTTGCTTCATAAATAAATGTGTTCTTCAGGAAGGATATAAGATAATGAATTTCTCATATTTTTTGCCATGTTTCGAATTATTAATTTCTTTTTTAAAAAAAATAATTTATAAAGGCTCCACTACCTTTAGAACCCTTATCTGGAATGCTCGAAAGAGGTGGAGGTAAAGTGAGACTGACATTCAAACTCGAATTAGATCAACTATGGATTGGGACTAAAGGTATGTTAAATGAATTGATTGATAAAACATAACATCATTAGGAAAATAAACGTTTATATGAAGCAAGTATGAAGTATTAAGGTAGTTAAAGGTTTGTCCACTTTGTTTGAATATGTTATAGTTAAAACAAAACAATGAATGCTAATGTATTCTTTGTAAAGTTTGAAACCTGTTTGGGATCATCGTTATAAATTTAGTATTCGTTTTTGTACAAATCTATTTCTATTTGATGAATCAATATTTTTTTGGATATAAAAGTTTGGAAAAAAATTTTGCAACTTTTTTTTATCATTTTTACATTAAAATGGCAAAATCTTTCTAAATACCAAAAATAATAAAGAAAATGAAAAAAAAATTATATATCTAACAATAAAATAAGTGGTCTAAAAAATTTATTATTTTTTTAAAAAATAATAAGATAAATACAATTAAACCTAAAATTTATAAACTTGTGAAATTCCTACGAGAAAAAAAAGGTAATCAATATTAATTTTATATTTTTCAAATTTAGCTGTCAGTATTTTATATCCACGTTCAATCGTATCTTCAATATATGATAAATAACTAAGATATTAATTGATTCGTGTCTAGCATTTTAGAATATTTTAATTTGTTAGACTTTAAAAAAAAATCCAATAGAAAATTTTCGACAATCATTCCAAAATTTTGAAATTTTTGAAATATATTTATCTTCTATAATATTTCGTCCATAAAAAATCTTTCAAGATGAAATCAAAAAAAGAATTTAAGAGCCATTCTTTCAAGCCATAAAGTTCTTCTAATTATTTTGTCTCTTCTTTAAGAGACATCTACATTTTTTTATCATCATCTTTGTGGCTATAGAATGGGCGAATGCTCACAGGATGTAACAGAGCCCAATATTTCTTCTTCTTCAGATTGCTTAATCTTGGACTTATTTTTATTTAGTTTTTTGGATAGTTTAAACAAAACAATCCTGAAAATTCCAGAGAAAAAAAAAATATCGATTTACAAGTGCCTTAATTTTTTTTTAAAAAAAACAACAATTTACGAATATATTTGCATTAAAGCCTTGTAAAATCAATTTTCTGGAGCTCGCTCGCGGCCCTATAGAAATGTTTTTTAAAAAAATATAGGCAGGATCGGTTGCGGCATTCAGCCCAAATTTTTAATTTAATGTTATGTAAAATATTCAATAATAACTTATATAATTTTAATTATTGTTATCTATTTTATTTTATTTATTACAAAATATTATAATTAAAGGGGAGTAGTGACTATTACCCACCCTCCTAAAAAATATTAATTCATTTTATAATTGCGATATTTAACATAAAAGGAAAAAATGGAAGGAAATATAACATTAATGTAGGGTCATGGACCAGGTTAAGCCTATATTTCATTGATGATACAGACCAGACTGACTGGTCAACCTTGTAGGACCATAATTTGCTTATGATTCTATGCGAATATCGAATAATTCGATATAGTCTTAGTTATACTTTATTAATACATTATCTCTATAGAAAAATTAAAGATTTTATCCATAATTATCATTAGCTAGGATTCGATTTAAGTATTTTTTTTTGTTACAAAATATCTATTACCCATCAAAAATAATCTAGACATTCGAAAATATAAACAATTAAAGATATTATTAAATAAAAGGAGAAGAAGAAGAAAAATTGATCTCAAATAAATCACATGGCGTCCGCCGTGAATTCAGCCGTTTGCGTGGGTCGGTCTAAACCGACTGTCTTTGGCGGTATTAAGAAGGCCTATAATTATATTTGCCCTGCCGGCCCGTAAAATACTATTTTTTTTCAAATTGCCCAGCCCTACACCTGTTTTTATGAAGGAATATGACATGAATTTGCCTAATTACCTAGCTTTAAAAAAAATTCGAGACTTTTGCCTGGCCCGTAAGAATATTTTGTCCACGCCCGAAAACTCTTATAGTCCACCTGGGGTTGAGCTAGCCTCTATTTTATATTACGCGTACGTGATAACATTCACATTTTTCTTTACACTAAACATTGAACTATCACCACTAAAAAAAATGCATGCGTATTTGAAGAAAGAAAAATAGTTTATAGCGAATGAACAAAAGAAAAAATATTTATATACAAATAAACCCTTATAAAGAAATAAAGTAAATGAATGTCGGACTAAAAGCTACCAGAAAAAAAAATGTACATTAACCTTAAATTCATAGTACGTTAAATGTGAATTCGGGATAAACCTTATTTAAAAATTGAAATGGTCATTTTTTTGAGAAATTATATATATTTTGTCAAAATTATGGTATCTTTTATGAATTCGTTTTTATAAATATTTCTTAAGATTTCATAAAGTTTATTTTTCCTTATTATTTTGGCCTACCCACTTAGATCGGACCCAGAAGATCCCCTTAAACTCTATCGTTAATGTGGTCAGCGAAGCCATACAAGGCCAAGAGGAATACCATATAATGGTTACTTTTTTAAAATTTACACGATTTTTATATTGAAATAATTTGACTAATATTTTTTTTACTAAATTCTCAATATTTCGTATGTTAATTTTTACCAGTATTTAATTATTTACTAAGTTTAAATAATAATAGTATTAAATACAAAATTGGTCAGTTAATTTTTTTGATTAGTAAAAATATAATTTGATCAGTAAAACAATATAATTTGATCAGTAAAAATAAAATTATATTAAGTAACAAAAAACTAAGTTTCTTTATCTAAATGATAAAATAGTTACTGAGAGAGGCCATTGATGGTTCCTAGTCATGGGACAAAATAAATTATCAAACTAACTTCTTGGTTGAGGTCAGGGCAAGTAAAAATTAAATGGTTAAAAAGATATGGGTAGGATTAATATAAAGTTTGACTTGAAAACTAAGAAGTTTTTAAAGTAAATTATTTATAATTACTCAATTAATTTGGTTTTAATTTCTTTTCTACTATAAATAAAATTATAATCAAATTGCTGGATATATGTTTTGGGTCAATTTTCGAAAAATTAGACATTTTTATTGTAATTATAATTTATACTTTTATATCAAAAATCTTAAAATAAGATATATCTTTATTATAAAAATTGAATTAATTTTAAATGATTAATGTGTACTTGGGTTATAGTTTAAAATAAGGAATAAATTTACTGACAAATCAATTAAAATATTTAATATTTACAGGTAGATCTATTAAAATACTGAAAGTAAGATATATATACTAAATATTTAATGTTTAACCCTAAAATGATAACATATTATTATTTATAATGGTAAAATTAATTTTAAAAAACTGACAATTTTGTTAAACTGAAAATTTTTTTTAAAAAATACTGGTAATTTTGAATAAATAATATCATGTTATCTTTTTTTAAGAAAACAAGTTTCTTAATTTTGTCACAACTTATTATCCTTTTGAGCTCATCTCTGAATTTTCAACTGAACGAATTTTTTTAATTGGGTGAATTATATTTAAAATTAAACAAGTATCTTAAAGTAAGGAGTAGGAAATAAGGTTAAAGTTAATTGAATGTTTGAGAGATATGGAGTTAATAGAAAATAGTTTTATTAATAAAATTTAATCATTTTTACTAAGTAACATGTCAAATCTTAGATCTAACAGCTCATATGACTGACTATAAATTGAAAAATAGATGAATAAATCAGCTGTTGCGACGGCAATTACTTTGAGTTGGACTATAATCATAATTGCATATTTTATATGAGAGAAATACCGAGGCAACAAACTTTTACAGTCCTCCTTTGCCTCGAGGATTATGACTTTGACTCGGGTTTCATAAAAAATAATTTTAGGAACCAGACCAGTTAGCAGATTTATAGATTAAGTTATCTAATATCAGCGACCTGCGGTATTTGAATATTTTTTTAAAAAAATTTCATCGTTTTTAAAGTTTTTTTAATAGGGAGGACAGCAAAATATATATTAAATGAATTATATTTGATTTCCCGACTTATTAATCTATAAAAGTAATAAGTGTCAGTCTTAGTTTTTTGTTATAGAATAAAATTATATATAATATTACTAGACCTTGGTCCTAGTTATTAATTTTAATCATATCATTTTACAGACCGAGGTCAAGTAGCTTTCTTTTTGACGCCAATAACTTGAGAAAAGATATTTAACAGACAACCAGCGGCATATTTTTACAAATATAGCGAAAATTATTGGTAGGAGCCCCCATAAAAGATCTTTGTTATTGCGGTGGGGTGGGGGGGGGGGGGGTAGCGAAGATCGCTCATAAAATTTTGCTTGACGCTTTTTTCTGGGCTGATTCTGATTATTACTCTCAGGAAGGGGTATATAATTTTAAAATGCCTTCTATACTATTTTTAATTTAAAATATAATATATGAGTACATGTATACACAGTATATGTAAGCGTCAATGTACACATTGTCGTAATTCTAATTAGACAGTTACTTCGGCAAAGCATTGTGGGAGTAAACCCGTCCAAGTGTTTCATTTTTTTATAATTAAAATCATTTTAATTGATTTTTAAAAAAATCATTATATATATAGACCTATATTTAAATCAAATTTTAAAAACCATGTAGAAATAATATAAAATAAGATATTAAATAATAACAGACCTGCAAGAGGTACCATTTGCATGGCCCGGCTCAGATTTTTTTTAAAAATATTTTCCATTTATTTTTAATTTTTATATCTAAAAATGGCGATTTAAAAATTCGGTTGATTTTTTTTAGCAAAGATTTTAGACCCGGCCCGGGTAAATTTAAAATAATACACGGGCCTGGCCTGCAGGTCTCTGATTTATATTTTATAAAAGATAAGAATCATTGAATTTCGGAGAAACTTACTTAGAGTTACCTTGGAATACATCTATTAAGATTGATAAATTTTAAATGAAGATCCACGATTATTGTGATAAGAATAAAATTTTAACCTAAACTCTTAAAAATAATTATACCCTTTACCATGATAGAATAAAAATTGACATGAAATGTAATTCTGATTCTGATAGATATTCTTTCAGAAGTTTTTTTCCCTAGATTTTTTTGGGTATTCGAGCCCTCCCCCCATTACCGAAGTAACATTGCTGGTAAAATAACGTATTGACACTAACATGTATATATTATATTATATGGCTCTGACTATCCACAAAGTTTTCACCAATCCAATTCGATATTGCCACAACACCGACCCGATATTTAAATTAATTTACCTTTGAATCAAATGTCATAAAAATTTCTATTCAAACAAAAGAAAGAACTAACTATTAAATAATATTAATGATTAAAAGTAGTTATCTTATATTAAATTATATTAATAAACGCTTCCAAATCTTTTCAAGATTATATATATTATTATTTTATATAATTTTAACTTGCAATTATTAAAAGTTGTTATTTTTATTCCGTAATCCTTATTTTAAGATATAATACTTCAAGGATTCAATGTCTTTATTATATATTACATAATTATTGTAATTTATATATTTTTCCATACATTTAATGAATGTTATAAATCTTGCTGAAAAAATAAAGAATGACGATCTTATACAATTATTGTTTTTCATTCCTTTCTTTGTCCACTGTATTTATTACTTTTCCATAAAATCAATAAAATACATGGCCAAAGACAGGTTTATTTATATATATATCAGAGACCTGCAGGCCTGGCCCGGCTTTTTTAAATATTCCCATGGCCAGGCCTTACCAGGCTGGGCCTAAAAAAAATTTTTTTTTAATATTTGGGTCGGGCTGTATATTTTAACCAAATATTTTAAATCGCCATTATTAGCTATAAAAATTAAAAATAAATATAATATATTTTAAAAAATATCTGGGCCGGGTCGTTCAAATCATACCTCTGCAGGTATCTGATATATTTATTTATTTAAAACCTTAAGCATACATAGATTTATTTATTTAAACCTTAATATATAAATATTTATTTAAAATTTTAATAACACAACCACCCTAATTACGCCCAGACTCTTATTTAACACTCCTCTTCGAGTAGTATTATCTCTTCAAATCGGTCTACTATATATACCAAACCTTCCATCTCTTCCCTCTTTATGGCTAACAATTCAGCAATGTGGAGATATATCTTTTATTTTATAATATACTGCCTCTTGTTTCCCTACATACAGAGGCCTTCTGACATGGAAGCTGGCACCTTCTTTAAATTTAACGGGCATCATGCAAATACGGGTTCGTTAACCCGTTACTGGTTAACGGTGCATATATGCACCACCTCCTATATACCTTATTTTAACATAGTAGTTTTTTTTTTAAAAATAATAAAAAAGATTTTTATATAGTTCAGACATTGTACTTCAAAACTGGAAAAGAAAAATATGAAAAAAATATTTTTTTATGCCCCTAAGAAACCCTCAAACTTTGCGAATTTATGAGGTCTAAAATGCAAAATTTTCTAAGTGATCTCACGAGCATATTATAAAATTATTTCGATGAAAACTAGTGTGTATATATTCTTTATAGATATATCAATATTTATCAATCATTTTTGAATTTTTAAATAATTAATATTTTAGTAGGTAACCACATAAAGTTGACTGGTGCATATATGCACCGTTAACCATCTAGCAGTATATATTATTTAAAAAAATTCAAACAAATGAAATTTAACATAATGAATTATAATTTTTTATATTATACTTAAAACCACTACCGTCACTAAGGGTGGGAAGGGGAGGGGTGGGTGGCTCGAGCCCCTTAAGAATTTTTAAAAAAAATTTTATACCCAAAAAAGACCTTTTGAAAATAATTTAAAAAAATTTTTTTCCCCTGAGATTAAATCGAATAATATATTGTTCCTATTATAATTTTTTATCCCGATCAAATTATATGAAATTATTAGGTTCATAAATATTCAGAAGTTTAAAATTATTTTTAGCCTCTTCCTTTCTGAAGATTTTATTTTATTTATATAAAATATTATGCACCTGTTTTGTCAATTCAATCAAAATTATCAAAATAATAGATGACTAATAAAAAAATCAAGATTCTACGAAAATAATTTGTCTAGATATTTAATTTTTAATAAATTTTTTTAATGAAACGTTTTCTAACAATTGAACAAGCGCTTGCTCAACTTTTTGAAGAGGAACCAATTGAAGAAAGAGATATGGTTATAATTCCGCCAAACCCCTCTGCAGTTAGTGATGAAGAAGATTTCGATGAAAATGACTTAACAAATGTCGGAGTTTTGCCTTCAGATACAGCTGGAGAATTGGAGATTCATAATTCAGTTGATGACGACCTTCCAGAACCATATTCTACAAGAAGCTATTCTCGAATTTCTCACAATTTAAAATGGAGAAAAACGGATGCAATATATTTTTCAAGCCCTTTCAATGGAGAAAAGGAAGATGTAATAAAACTTGAAAATGATTTACATGGTAAAAGTCCATCAGATATATTTTGTTTAATTTTCGACGAAGACTTATATTCCCTAATTGTAGAACAAAGTAATATTTATGCTAAACAAATGAATAGACCTAACATATGCATAACCATCCAAGATATTCAGAGATTTATTGGAATTCTATTATTTACTGGATTTCATTCTCTCCCACAAGAAAGAATGTACTGGTCTTATGACAGCGATATTTCTATTCCAATAATCCGGGATACAATGACCCAATTACAATTTCGAAATTTGAAATATAATATCCATTTGGCAGACAATACTAAAATAGATATACATGATAGATTTTATAAAGTTAGGCCTTACATTAATATATTGAATAATAAATTTCAGCAATTCGGAATTTTTAAACATCATTTATCAATAGATGAACAGATGATACCATATCGAGGAAGACATTCTTGCAAAATGTTCATAAAAGGAAAACCAATTAGATTCGGATACAAGTCTTGGATATTGGCCTCTTCCGACGGTTACGTATTCTCATTTGATATATATCAAGGAAAAAGCGAAAATAAATATGAATATGGATTAGGTGGAAATGTAATCATAAAATTATTAAAGGCATTGCAAAAACCAAATTATCATAAAATATATTTTGATAATTTCTTTACATCATTTAAACTCTTGTCATACTTAAAACAAATGGGATATTTTGCAACTGGAACTGTGAGGGACAATAGAATAGAGCATTGCCCAGTTGAATCTATAAAGGTTGTAGCAAAAAAAGAAAGAGGATATTATGATTATAGGTTTGAAAAATTAAACGAAATATTTGTAGTTCGTTGGAATGATAATTCGGTGGTGACCGTTGCATCGACATGCCACACTATCTCTTTGCTTTCTAATGTTTCAAGGTATTCTAAGAAAATATCTTCTAAAATAAAAATTCCTCAGCCAAATATGGTAACTGCTTATAACAAACACATGGGTGGAGTTGATCTATGTGATAATCTAATATCTACATATAGAATAAAAATAAGAGGAAAAAAATGGTGGTGGCCAATATTCACCAATTTTATTGATGTAGCTTTGGTAAATTCATGGAAAATCTGGAAATTCGTGAATCGAGATGACAAGAAGAGTTTGCTTGCATTTAGACGAGAAGTTACTAACTACCTCCTTCGAACGCCAGTAAAAATTGAAAAAAATTCAAGTACAGGTCACGCCAGCCAGTTTGCATTACAGTGTGAAAACCCTATTGATTCATCTGGACATTATTTATCCAAAATTATAGATGGAAAAAGACGAAGATGCAGATATTGCCATACGCACTCAAGATATATGTGCCAAACATGTCAAATCGCACTCCATATTAAATGTTTCAAGGATTTTCATAATATATAAACATTTTCTCGTTTTTATTATAAATTACAAAAAAAGAATAAAGATATTTGTTGTTTTTTTGATCTTATAGTATTTTATATAATTTTTATCTTTTTTAACCTCTTAATGGTTAACGGTGCATATATGCACCAGGCTAGATTTTCTATTTAGGATTATTTTTTTTGGCTGATTTTTTTAGAATATCATATTTGAGCATTAATCAATATAATTTGAAAAAATTGAGCATTTTTATCCACTAGAAAAATCTTGACCATTAATGGGTTAATGATGTGTCTTGGCGCTTCTCAATCCGACGGTCTCGATATATACTACATTGGCAATGGATCTTCATCATCATAAATGGACGCTGGGTAGCAAACCTATCTTGAATTATCTACCGGTCTTGAAGTGTCAAGTTACAACTATTGTTTCTCCTCCAATGGATAGTAATCGATTGTTACTATCACATTTTGCATGGTTGCCATTCTTTCATCCCTTCCTTCTTTCTTTTTCACTAGAATCAGATGTTAAATTATCTTAATCGTATATTTGTTTGATCACGGCGACGAATACCCTCCGTCCTCTATTCTCTAACTTTTCCATTATATACCCTTTTCTCATAATCTGTCTTAATTATGCCCATACTATTTGGCCGGTGTGATATGTTAGAACAGTGTGTTCCTTTGACAAAACATTATTACTGCCTTTTGGTTCTAACAGATTAATCCAAAAGGACTAGTACTTCTACCCAATAATTTTCCAACTGGAGTAATCCCCCCGCTGTCCTTCTTCCGTCGTTCGTAGAAGGAAGGAGGGAGGTGTGCTACCCAGCGTTCAAGCTTATGGTCTCAATGAACGTCCATGTTTCCGATGTCTGGAATGGGGGCATATAAATCCATTGCCAACATTCGATACCATTGCACCAAGATACATCCCCAGCGAACACGTATTTCCTAGATGTCCATCAGGTCTTAAAGAGGCTCCAGTTTCAACGTACAACAAACCCGTATTTGCACGATGCCCATTAAATTTAAAGGTGTTAGCTTCCACCACAGAAAGAGCCCGGTATGTAGGAAACAAGAGGCCGTATATTCTGAAATAAAGGATATACTCCTACCTAACACTAGCAAAGGTAGGGAGGAAGTTGAATTGTTAGCAATAACAAGGGAAGAGATGGACGATGAATTGATTTACATAGTGAACAGATTTGAGGAGATAATAGTACTAGCTGGTTGTAGTGTAATTAACGTTTGAAATATATATAAATAAACCTGTCTTTGGCCATGTATTTTATTGACTTTATGGAAAACAATGGAAAAGAAAGGAATAAAAATGATAATTATAAAAAGATCGCCATTCCTAATTTTCAGCAAGATTTATAAAATTCAATAAATATATGGAAGAATATATAAATTATAATAATTAAGTAATATATAATAAAGACATTGAATCCTTGAAGTATTATATCTTAAAATAAGGATTACTGAATAAAAATAGTTTTAATAATCCAAGTTAAAATTAAATAAAATAATATATATAACCTTTTTGCCACCGTTTATTAATATAATTAATAATGAACTGATTTTAAAAAAATTTTTTAAATAACCTCAAGGGCATACAACTAGGACCGACTGAAGCATCCCGTTATTGGATCTATTGGGTCCCTGCTCAATATATAGACGCGATCAAAAAGGCCGTTTTTGGATGAAAACAGATTTTTATATGCGAATATTTTTATATTTTTGTATAGGAAAAAATATTAAAATTGATTGTAGTAGTTTTTTTAGCATAGGTTGGTTTATTTCTTATAAAATTAAAAATAATTTATATTATGTTTTACATCGAATTGAAAATTTATTATGCGCATAACTAATAAATACCTAACTATATTATATTTTCTGTCCCTTCAGAGATGACACTAAAAATCTTCTCTGTTTTAACATTTACAAGCACGTAAGAATTTCTTCTATATGAATTTTTAAGTATCAAATTCTTTTAATATTTTTTTTATAAGCAGTTTATAAAAATTATATTTTAAATTTAGCATAATATTTAATCGTGAAACTGAAGCAGTTGCGTGACACAAAATAATGAGAATATGGAATTTCAGGAAGTAATTTAAAAAAGGATTATATTAGGAACGATAACTTCTTAAAAGTATAGGTATTTGCAAACATAAAAAATCATCAAATAATGATGCCTTGAGCAGAGGGAGACGAGTTTGTCGAGAAATGGGGGGGGGGGGGGGTATTAGCTTTGTTAGTAGATTGGTAGCTAAAAAGGGGAGACTGGGAAAGGGTAGAGAAACCATAACTATTTAGAATTCTAGGTATCATTCGATTACACAAATTAATGGAGAATATATATTGTGATAAAGGCCTAGCCTGGATGAAGAATCCCCCCTTCAGATATATGTCACTTTTTTGAATATCATTTTATGCTAATAAAAATTCATATCACGTCAATACCGCGAAACTTTTACCGCGAAATGTATTATCGCGAATGCATTATCGCGAATGTCGATTACCGCGAAAAGATATTATAGCGAATGCATTATCGCGAATGCATCATAGCGAATGTATTATAGCGAATATATTAGCGCGAATGCATTATAGCGAATGCATTACCGCGAAAACATTATAGCGAATGCATTACAGCGAATGTAATACCGCGAATGCATTATCGCGAATGCATCATAGCGAATGTATTATAGCGAATATATTAGCGCGAATGCATTATAGCTAATGCATTACCGCGAAAATATTATAGCGAATGCATTACAGCGAATGTAATACCGCGAATGCATTATCGCGAATGCATCATAGCGAATGTATTATAGCGAATATATTAGCGCGAATGCATTATAGCGAATGCATTACAGCGAATGTATTATCGCGAATGTATCATAGCGAATCGCGAATGCATCATAGCGAATGCATTACAACCAACATTATCACAATGCAATAGTGATTTATATTTGACAAAATTATATTTAACCCATTTTCCAAAAAACCAGAAAACCAGCTTAATTGTCTATATTTATTTAAAGTAGCGTTTTAAAATTATTTACCTCTAAAACACGTCGTTATTTATGAAATTCGTATTTTATTTAAAAATATGTGGAATTTGGTATACTCAATTTTTTATTGAGACCTCTATCTTATTAAATCTTTTGTAATCGTCATTAATTTTATAGCTTTAAAACATAAAATCTTATCTTTTTTAAATTTAAACATTGTTAAATTTAAAAATAATAAATGCCAACTCCTGTTTCAAATATAAATCTTAAAATGATAAAAAATATATTTAATTATATATTTTGGTGGTTTCAATAGAGATGATATGTGAATTTAGTTCAAATTTAATATTTTGTAAATTATTTTCAAATCATATTATTCTGCCTAAAAGGGAATGCCTACAATAAATATTTTTAAACATAATGATTATGAGACTTTCTGAAATAGGAAAAGAAGATTTTTTAATTTCATATTCTGTCTATTTAATTATTTTTAAATCTCACTGTGTAAATTGGTTTATTATTCATGATACGGTTTAAAACAATTTCAACTTTAAGAGAGACGGAAGGCCACAAATCCATATTTTTATGCCGTTTAATATTATAGTGAAAAACATTTTAATTATGCTTTAATATTATTTACTTATCTTAAATTCCGTATAAAATAATTTATAAAATACAGAGAAAATATTCAAAATAACGAAATTTGAAAATTTAGGGCAGGGCTTTAAATAATCAGAGCTAAAAATGCAGCCAAAGAACACAGGTATATTAATTTACGACATTTATATTATTTATTTTATTACTAATTATGACATTGAAATATGTTAAATTCAATTTTGTCAGGACTGTAAAACATAGCTAAATTATAATAAAAGTATAATTTTTTTTGGCATTGATAAAGTTATCCTTTCAAAAATAACCCAGCGGCTGAAATAATATTTTTCTATTAAAATCTTTAGACATTTTTGGAATTGGATAAAAATAAAGTTATTACCAAACTATAATTTACTTCTGGCACCTTACTTTAAAAAGATGAAAGGTGCAATAATTTTTTTCAATTTTTTTAAAGATTTATATAAGTTAATTGATGATACTACGAAATAAGATTTATAAAGATTACATGACTTGTTTATTAACTCAAATTTTGTTATATTTTATTATTCTAAAAAAATAATTTAATTTTTTTTAAATTCTGGAACCCTAACTGAACTTGGGATCAAGACTAGTGCTCTAACTCGTTATATTCAAATTTATTAATGTTTACAACCCTTAATATTTTTGATTAGTAATTTTTTTAAATCTCACTTTCGCGTTTCAATTTATATATAGAATTTAATTTTATTTATAAGACTCTTCATATATTATTAAAGATCAATTCACTATATTGCCACAAAAATGAATTTTTCTAACAAAAATCTAATAGAGAATACAATTACAATCTGCTAGCTGCTTATAGAATTTTATATTTTTACTAAAAAATATAAAATAATATAAAAATATATATTTGCTATTATATTTTTTTATTATAATTGAATACATTATTGTTAAATTATATATTTAAATTAATATTGGATGCTAGGCCCTTCAAGTACGATAAAATATCGCGATTTCTGTAATCTGATACTATTCTTTTTAGTCTTTCTGAGAGATTCCGGTATTTTTTTCTTGGAGAAGCTTCATCATCACCTCCTTGTAGTTGGACAATTTTTAACTCAGTTAAGCTTTGTTGCTTTTTAAGTCCTTAAAATGATATAAATATTCAATGTATAATCAATTTTCCTTTTTTAATTTAAAAAAATTAAATTATTCTAGAATTTTTTTTCTTAAATTTTTTACCTGGAAATTTAATATTATACCTGTTATAAATCTCCATATTGTAGGATGATAGGAAGTCAGCAATGAATTAAAACTCCTGTGCCATCCCTCCACAGAATTATTTGTATTCGCGTCGCCATTAAGTGTGGAATTATAGCAATTCCATAAGGGAATGGGAAAAATTGGGATTAATCTTTCCCTCCCATAAGATTTCCCTATATATGTGTTTTCAAAATAATCAATAATCGGCTGTAAAATAACATTTTCTTGATAAAACGGAGACATTATTAATGTCTCAAAAGCCATTGTAACATCTGTTTCTGGCACATAGGCCAAACATACCATCATTTTTAAAAATAAACAAAATTGTGTATTGGTTTTATATTGCATTGATATTTCTGGAAACCTTTGTATTTTTCTCCAAAAACTTTGACCAAAATGAAATAAACATCCTCTTTGTTTCGTTAACGGGAAGACCGATTTGAATGCATTGATTGCCGATAACTCAAAATCGGTCATTATAAAATCAGGAGAGATTGTTACATATGATCGAATAATTTCAAAAACTCGCTTGTAATCCTCACTCCTTTTACCGGTCATTAATATGTAAACTAGGGGGAAAACCGTTTTATTTTTTACTCCGTGAAGCGTATAAAGTTGATGAAAAAGAGGAGGTGTACATTTAAAAGTACCATACTCGGTTACCAAAAAAAATTCCAGGAAAAATGATATTTTGAAAGAATTATTAGAGATGTATTTTTGAAATTTAAACATATCATAAAACTAATAGAGCTGAACAAAATGAGATATTTTATATTAAAAATGATAAAGTACTTATAATTTGCCTTTAGGGTTCGCCATAACCCCGTTCTCCCCTACAAGTTTTCAATAAATTAAAAAGAAAAAACTTGATGTTTAATATTTAAAATGATTAGATGAAAAAGAGAAATCTATTTTATTACTTAGAATCTTTTTTATATATTTTGAGTCAAAAAAAAGAAAAGCCTTAGCCTTAATTTCAATAAAAAAATGTTTTTAGAGCCAATCCCCATTTTAACTTAATTTTCAGATTTAACTAAGTCAGTCGAAAAGTCGATAAATATAAAATTGTAACTTTCATGAAACTCCATTCGCGATATGATAATGCATTCGCTATAATGCATTCGCTATAATGCATTCGCCATAATGCATTCGCGATAATTCATTCGCTATAATGTATTCGCTATAATGCATTCGCTATAATGGATTCGCTATAATGCATTCGCTATAATGTATTCGCTATAATGCATTCGCGATAATTCATTCGCTATAATGTATTCGCTATAAAACATTCGTGATAACATTTTCGCGGTATTACATTCGCGCTAATACATTCGCTATAATATTTTCGCTGTATTATATTCGCTATAATGCATTCGCGGTAATGCATTCGCTATATTATATTCGCTATATTATATTCGCGATAATGCATTCGCTGTAATGCATTCGCTATAATATCTTTTCGCGGTAATCGACATTCGCGATAATACATTTCGCGCTAAAATTTTCGCGGTATTGACATGTAACCTAAAAATTACCCTTAATCCCCGCTGTCCCCATATATCCTAAACAATAATTTGAAAGAATGTAAAAGTTATTATAAACTATAACTAATGACTATATCATAGCTTTTTAGAAAAAGACTTATATATAAATCTATTAATGATATGTATACAAATATATATGAATTATTTTTTATAAACTAATAAAATATTTCCTCTTTGTTCCAGTATAAACTTATTTTTTTATACCATGGGAACCAATTTCATACATTTTAAATAATGTTAATAACAATGAGTTCTTATTATTAAAATTAACCTCCATCCTATATAAATATTTACTAGCTATAGGTTAAAGAAACCAAGCCCAAGGTCTGCCAAAATATAAGTCTGATGGTGCCCCACCCCCATAAATTTATTAATCCTTCCTATGAACATCTTCTCTACTCTTGTGACATTATCCAATTTTTTCCGTTTAGTCTTATTTATATTAGTCTGATCTGATATAAAAATATATAACGTATAATAATTTTAAGCATACGCCCATACCTGCCAAACAGTCATATGCCCCTCCTTGGGAAAAAATGATTCGTCGCTAATTTTATCGCTCAAATTTTAGACATTGATTATTCATGTGATTTTATGAACTTATTAGCAACCTAAACTATAGTCAGATATAAAATGACTAATATAAGATTAAGTAGCACATATTTGGCTAGAGTTATCAAATAACTGATTTTTATCTTATGACAAAGAGCACACTAAATAAAATGTAATATACCCCATATTAGGAAAAAGTCTATTTAATTAAAAGAAATCTGTAATGTACTCATGGTAAAATTGGAAAAAGAGACTTCTCCCTCACCTATTCGATTTCTTTATGGTGTCTTTTCTTTTATAGGTAAGGAAGGTCAAATATCCTTCGCTAGCCTGGTCTTATATTAACATGATAATATTCGATATCTTTTTATTGATTAAAGATACATCAAATTTTTATAAACATGTTTATTCTTCTATTCTAAAAAACCATAATTTTTTTGCTTGTGTCCTACTCCGCATGGTAACATTTTACGTGCCACATATGTTTTTTTTGCTAAAAAATCTCTGAAAATTTTTTCCAAAAGTATTTCATATTAGTATGATACTGTACAAGTATAAAATTTAAGATAAATGGGATTTCATGCTAAAAAAAAATTTTCTGCTGGCTTATCATCTAAAGTTTAAAAAAAATATCTGGATTTGCATTGGTATTAGAAATTATTTAAATAAATTGTTTTGTCCTCTTCGTCTCATAACAAACTATCGTTTAAAAATAATATAACTAATCGTAAAATTTTATGGCCAACTAATAAGAGCAAAATTCTAAGAGATCAAATATTTTTTCTGAGATTAATAAAAAAATAATGGAAAATTAATTTTCAAAATGGTTGTGTCCACTTATTTGTTAAGTTTTCATGAATAGATTACTGGTTGAATGCCACTGTCATATTATTTTACCACTGTAAATAAGAATATAATTTATTTACATTATTTTACCACTGTGAATAAAATCTTTTATTAAAATCACATAGTTTAATCAAAATTTACAAATTATTCATACTATTTTTAAAGTAAATTCTTTGAATAAAAATGATCAATGACATTGTCATTGAAAATGATATAACATTTCTTGAAAAGTTATCTTCAATATATAATTACCAATTATAAAAAATAATCTATTTTTAATTATAATATTAAACGTCTATTCCCAGAAAATAATATTTCAAATTCTACGAAATCAAATAAAATCGATAATGCAAATAATGAATAACATTTCTTGAAATATATCACTACCCTATGCCATGATGGTATATCCCTTATCTCCTGGACGATGGTCTCCCGCTGACCTGGCACTACACTTGTGTAGATTTTTTCAGCTAAGTCTAACCTATCATTATCTGTCATCGAAAAGGCAGAAGTCCTTAAAAAACAAAGCTGGCATTACAAACACAGTTTTTATACTATTCATTATCAACATCTTAGGCGTGTTCAGAAATGAAGCCATTTATTTTATTAATAACATAGGAGCAAAAGAGAAACAGATTTCATGTAACTCCAACAAAAGATTCTATCTTCGTCAGTAGATTTCTCTCGAAATCTCTAATTCCAATTTCATTCACCCCTCTCCATGTGATATGTACTTCTATTTTTTAGTTCTTTTTAATATTTTTAATAAAGTTTATATATATAAATAAATAGTTGTTTTTTTCATATAATTTTCAATATATTCTTATTTATTTTTTTTTAATATATTTTATTTTAATATCGTTTGTATTGTATATTACTATAAACTAAAATCTAAAAGTATTAAATTACCTACCTATAAAGTGCTTTTTTTTCTAACTTTTCCATATCTTATGTCACTAGAAGAGGCTGCTGCTCGAAAATGATGGGTAAATACTAAAAATCTATTTCAAGAATACTCGTGTTTATTAAAAAAAAAATTTAATATTTGTTTAAAATATTTCTGCCTTTGACCTTTCGGATGACAACTTAATTAATTAGTAATTATTAAAGGTTCGTTAGTTTAAGATGATAATAGATTATTCGTGATTTTATTAAAATATATTAGAAAATAAGTGTTTTATCAGTGGCAACACTACCTTTACAATCTCCTGAGGTTCAAAAAAAAATTTTCAATTATTTTCAAAATTACCTTTTTTTATATCAAGGAGCTTGAGCCCCTGTGCTCTTTCCCTAGTGATGCTACTGTGTCTTATTGCAATTTAATAAATATTAGCTGGTGTTTGGCTTTGTTATTTAAAAAATTTATGTTGACTTAGCAGTATAACCGCCTAAAATAAAGTAAATCGAGTTCGGACGGATAATATATAAATGCGAGAATCATTTTTATTGATTTTGGATATACCCTTAGGGTCTTATTTTTAAGAAGATTAATTTATTATTAAAATTTATAAAATCTGTTTGGAAGCATAATGTATAAATGCGAGAATCATTTAAATTTTTTAAAAAAAGATTTGACTTTAGATAAGATAAATTTATAGGCCGGCATGGATTTTTAAGTTTTTTTTAATGGGTTTTGGCCTAAAACTTATTAAATTTAGTTTATAAAACAATTGCTAACTAGGAATTGCCATCTTTTTCATCTATGATAATTTTCAGTATTGTAAACTATGTCTAAATACACTTAAATATTGCTATTTTTATTAAATACAATGAATTAAATTTCTATGTATGGGATTGTTTGAGGCATGGAAAATTTTTTGAAATTTATTATGGGCTTGGGACTGGCTTGGGAATTTTTTTAAATATTAGGTAGGGGCCCAGTCTGGGCTGGGCTTAGTCTAAAAATTTAGGCCCATTAAGGTGTATTCTAAAAAAAATTTAGCCCAGGCCAAGCTCATATCTAATATTAAAAAAATAACACTTTGGACTCACTCTTAATATTTAACCTTGTCATATATCACATTATATTTGTAGTAAACAAAATCTTATAAAAAAATCTAAATACTTTTGCTTATTATATTGGTCATGATAAAAAAAAATGATAGGATTTAAAGCCTTTTAGATTTACGTGATACGTGATAAAAGCGTTTTCGCCCTCTGGTTGTGGATACAACAGAGCTACGCTAGGTTTTCCTCAAAAATCCATCAAACTGGATAGTTAATTTAGGGGAGGAGAAAAAAATGAGGAGCCCTTCACACGTTTGTGGGCAAGCCGCACGTACTTGTACGCGCAACAGTCCGGGAACTGTCGCTTAAACGTCTATAGGCTAATCAACAAAAGAGATGGGCAAAAACAAAAGCCTATACCCATGAACTGCCTAAATAATTTAATTACTTTAAGGGTGGGTGGTGGCCAATTTTAAGTTTAAACATCTAATGTAAGCCTTGGTAGTTACTAACAAATAATTGAGAATGTGTTCATATCAATTGAGATTAGAATTTATTCATGAAAATAAGGAAAAGCTAAAATGGGTTTACCACAAATTGTTTAAAAGGTGAAAAATCCAGTGAATAGGCAAAAACTAGTCAGTAATCGGTTTATGACTATCCAGCAAACGAACACCACACAACAAACGGTTATTTTTCCTTTTTCCAGAGAAACAAAATACTCTATGGAGTGATAGATAGATTATATAGCGAAAAAGGTCTTTGATAATGATAAAGATATGAGAGAAAGGAAACTATGACGCAGAAATAGGAGCCAGCTCCGTAAGTTTTAGGAAATTGAAAAGTAATTGTTGGCCAGGATTAACAAAGGCATTTTGGCTTGATTGTTATATGATAGTCTATCATTCACGGAAAACTCTACCAGCAAAACATATTTACAAACCTCGCCACCCCCCTGTCGACTGATTTCTCCATAAATGAAGTAACAAGCGAACAAAGACTAATGAAAAAAAAACACTAAGAGAAAGCAAAAGCTCCAGGGCCAGATAATATCACAGCAGAAAAACCAAAAAATAAATAGCATCTATAACAATATCGCTACCTATTTGCCCTCATTTAATAGAAATATGGGAGAGCGGAACTACTGCAGTGGGATGAAATCAAAAATCCTACCTAAGTAACTACCCAAAAACTAAGACCACAAGAAAATTAAGACTTATTGAGCTATAGCCATCACATCCTATAGCATGGAAAAAGCATAACACCCACACCAAAAATACATAAGTATATACAGACCAAGAAAAGAAAATACTGGATCCAAAATTAATTTAGAAAAATAATCATGCAGAAAAACTAAGTACAAAACCCCTTCTGCTTTACATTTGTGAATTATAACAGAGCTATTGATAATGTTAACCATGCAGTTTTTTCAGAAAATAAGATAATAGTTTACCTATATTTTGATGAGCTTTTATAATCCATCCATTTTCAGAATCCTTCAATTTTTTTAGACGAAAACGGCATGCATGATACCTTTGTACAGAATGATGAATTTATAAAATCAATATACAATTCACTGCCATCTAATCAAAAACGGAAAGAACATTCATGTTGCCATAAACTAAAACCTCAAATTGATGCACCACTTAGTATTTTACAATGTCCAGCTAAACATCTTAATCAATCCCCTACATTTCCTGATTCTCAAGATATAACTTTAATAGATGCAAGAAATCTTATGCCAATTGCGAATCAAATTCCTTCCATTGATCAACCATTTAGCTTATCTACTGATAGAGTAGCCTCTTCAATTCCTAAATATAATTCAAATCAAACTTGGGAATACCCTTCTCCTCAAATGTTTTGGAATGCTATGCTTAAAAAAGGCTGGACTTGGAAAAATTCAGATATATCTCAAGCAGACATGAATAATATCATAAAAATCCATAATCATAATAATGAACAGGCTTGGTTAGAAGTTTTAAAATGGGAGGCTTTGCATGCGAAAGAGGGAGAAGAAATGCCAAAATTGAAAAGTTTTTCTGGGAAGGCATCTGATTATACAATTAAGTTTTTTTTTAATTTTATAAATTTTACATATATTAGTAATTAATTTAGAGCTAGGGTTAGAAACATTTTGGGATATGAATTACCATTTGATAGACATGATTGGATAGTGGATAGGAATGGCCAGGAAGTTAGGTATATCATTGATTATTATGATAGTGGTAAAATTAATCAACATACTGGGAAATTTACTACATTGGATGTTAGACCTGCTCTAGATTCATTTGAAGCTATCTGGGATAGAATGCGGATAGCTTGGTTTAGATGGAGATTATAAAGAAAACAATTTGTGTTTTATAAACTTAATTTTCATTCATGAAGGATTATGTATAAAAGATTTCTGAATATATTATATTAATGCAAATTACTGTTCTGATTTATTAAATTATTTATGTTAAGTTTGTAAATAATCTTAAATTATATGCTAATGTTAACTTCCATCATGGTACATATATTTATAGTATTACATTATTAATATTATTGGCAATAAAATATTTTTATGGTTTTTACTTTTTTATTTACAAAATAAATCAGATTTAAAATAATTTCCACTAAAAAAGTAAATTCATTAATTGTTTTTATTATTTTTCTTTTAATAATCATGTTACACTTATTTATTAATTTTGCAAATTAACTAAGTAACTGATTTTATTTTGAAAGTTATTCTTGAAATGAAGAATTATGTATAAAAACTTAGCTTTTATAAACATCCTTTTACTAAACACCCTAAATCTGATTTCAAAATGGCAAAATAATATCAGTATGTTTGGTTTTCTATTTTGAAATGTGGTTTGAACTGATCCATGGCAGTTTGATCTTTAGAACTATCCTCATTTTTAGTTTTGCAATTGGTCTTTTATTTGGGTTTGTTTTGACCAATGGAAAAATTATATACATATTTACTTATTATAATTATAAAAGATTATTTTTCAAGTCTCCCTACCAATTGCTAAAAATTTAGGGAATGACTAAAATACGCGTCCCCGAAAACTAAGCGTCCCTACGCGTCCCAGGTCAAAACGACTTATTTTTATTATTATTATTAATAGGAAATTTTATTAAGCTTTATAAGATGAGTTAGAAAATGTTTTTTTTAATTTAAAAAAAATACGGTAACTATAAAATTTATAAAAATTTATTTTTTTAAAAAATAAACTACGCGTCCCCGGTCAAAATACAGTTTTTTTTTTAAAAAAAAAGCAGATTCATATTTAACTCATTAAAAGAATACAGAATATGTAAATATTATATTTTAAAGTATTTTATAACTTAGTGATTTTTTCAAAAACACTACGCGTCCCCGGTCAAAAAACCGTTTTTTTTTAAATAAAAGCAGATTCATGTTTAGCTTTTCAAGGAGATTCAGAAAATAGTATTAATAAAAAAAAATTAAAAAAAAATTTTTTTTGGCTAAACTACGCGTCCCCGGTCAAAATACAGTTTTTTTAAAAAAATCAAAACAGATTCATATTTAGCTCATTAAAAGAATACAGAATATGTAAATATTATATATTAAAGTATTTTATAACTTAGTGATTTTTTCAAAAAACACTTTTTTTTCAAAAACATTACGCGTCCCCGGTCAAAAAACCGTTTTTTTTTAAATAAAAGCAGATTCATGTTTAGCTTTTCAAGGAGATTCAGAAAATGGTATTAATAAATAAAAAAAATTTTTCGAAAAATTTTTTTTTTTGACTATACTACGCGTCCCCGGTCAAAATACATTTTTTAAAAAAAAACAAAAGCAGATTCATATTAAGCTCATTAAAAGTATTCAGAATATGTAAATATTGTATTTAAAAATATTTTATAACTTAGTGGCTTTTGAAAAATAACTTTTTTTCTTCATTTTTTGACTAAAATACGCGTCCCCAGTCAAAATACATTATTTTTTTAAAATAAAAGCAGATTCATATTTAGCTCATTAAAATAATTCAGAATATTATATTAAAGTATTTTATAACTTAGTGATTTTTTGAAAAAACACTTTTTTTTTCAAAAACACTACACGTCCCCGGTCTAAAAACCGTTTTTTTTAAAAAATAAAAGCAGATTCATGTTTAGCTTTTCAAGGAGATTCAGAAAATGGTATTAATAAAAAAAATTTAAAAAAACGGTTTTTTTTGAAAAAAAAAGTGTTTTTTCAAAAAAGCACTAAGTTATAAAATACTTTAATATATAATATTTACATATTCTGTATTCTTTTAATGAGCTAAATATGAATCTGTTTTGATTTTTTTAAAAAAACTGTATTTTGACCGGGGACGCGTAGTTTAGCCAAAAAAAAAATTTTTTTGAATTTTTGAATTTTTTTATTAATACTATTTTCTGAATCTCCTTGAAAAGCTAAACATGAATCTGCTTTTATTTTTTAAAAAAACGGTTTTTTGACCGGGGACGCGTAGTGTTTTTGAAAAAAAAAGTGTTTTTTTTAAAAATCACTAAGTTATTAAATACTTTAATATATAATATTTACATATTCTGTATTCTTTTAATGATCTAAATATGAATCTGTTTTGATTTTTAAAAAAAAACTGTATTTTGACCGGGGACGCGTAGGGACGCGTAATTTAGCCAAAAAAAAATTTTTCGAAAAAATTTTTTTTTTAAATTTTTTTTATTAATACCATTTTCTGAATCTCCTTGAAAAGCTAAAATGAATCTGCTTTTATTTTTATAAAAAACGGTTTTTTGACCGGGGACGCGTAGTGTTTTTGAAAAAAAGAAGTGTTTTTTGAAAAAATCACTAAGTTATAAAATACTTTAAAATATAATATTTACATATTCTGTATTCTTTTAATGAGTTATCTGCTTTTATTTTTTAAAAAAAACTGTATTTTGACCGGGGACGCGTAGTTTATTTTTTAAAAAAATAAATTGTTATAAATTTTATATAGTTACCGTATTTTTTTTAAATTAAAAAAAACATTTTCTAACTCATCTTATAAAGCTTAATAAAATTTCCTATTAATAATAATAAAAATAAGTCGTTTTGACCGGGGACGCGTAGTTTTCGGGGACGCGTATTTTAGTCATTCCCAAAATTTATAAGAATATTAAAAGTATTTCAGAAAATTATTATAAACTTTAGGGGTGACAAAACAAAATAATGAATCTTATATAAAATATATACATCATTTGGTGAATTTGAAAAGAATTTTCTAAAAATAGCAAAATAAGCCTTACTTTTATTAATTTAATAATCGAAATTATATAAAGTTATTAAAACAAGTAACATATCAAGAAAAAATAGTTATTTTGTAAAAATATTCATCCTCCACTTGTGAAGGCCATGAATCTTTTTAATTATTTAAAATTATAATATAAAATTTCAAGATAAGTCCTTGTTTAATCAAAGGGCCCTTGAGATTGTTGTTTAATGGCTCTTTTTGCTAATTAGTTTGATTAGGAATTTAACCTCTTCCCTAAATGAGCAGTTTGTTGAAAAATGGGTATATATATTGTTGTCAGCTAGATATGTATATTTTGGGGTGGATTGTATTATTCGATGGGCGAAAATATCTATACATGTATTTCCCTATATTCCAGGCCCATCAGGCCACAAGTTTAATAACAGAAATATCCAATGGTTCAAAATGTGAAGGTATAAATGCATTGAATAATCTATCTCAGATTATTTTATTAATTTTTCGTGCCTTACATATTTGTATCTGTTCACAGGACAATGAAATGGATGTCTAACTAGAATCAACCATTCCCCCACAGTTGTAGGAAACCGAGGATGATAACCAAAGCATATCTAAATTCCTTATTTGTTAAAAGATATTTATTAAGCATGTTTAAA
The DNA here is from genome assembly GCF_954871325.1 of Gordionus sp. m RMFG-2023. Lineage (NCBI taxonomy): Eukaryota > Metazoa > Nematomorpha > Gordioida > Chordodea > Parachordodidae > Gordionus > Gordionus sp. m RMFG-2023. The sequence goes on along the minus strand of NC_088775.1, from coordinate 8,705,802 downwards.
TAAGCTTCTAACCATTCGTGGCCTGTTTTAGCTATTACCAATAAATTAAGGGTGCTCTTCTGTGCGTCATTGCTCGAAAGTAGATAATCGACAGAGCAAGACACGGTTGTAGCATCCCGATCCTTTTGTAAATTAGATAGTGGATAAATGGCGCCAAAGGATGTGTTAGCAGACCAGCAAAACAAAGATTGTTTAACATGGTGTCCTCAAAAGGTTTAATTAATTTGAGAATTAGATTTTTGTTTTTTTTTAATAATGATGAAATAAAAAAAACTAGGGCAAGGGATAATCGTAAGCCAAGCCCGCTAGATTTTGTTGGTAGAGCGATTTGCAACGTGAAATTTAAGGTGACTATATTCCAGGGATGTAAACACGAGTCTGGACCCTGGTATTTTGGTCGTTCCCTCACCCTGGTCATTTTTAATGATGGGGGGTACTAGGTGTCAATAAAAAATTTTCCCTTTAAATTCATGAAAAATAAATTAAAATGTATTTTTCGAAAAATCATTTTTTTCTATTCCCATTTTCAAGATTTTCTGGTTTTTATACTTTCATTTTTTTATCGGTCCGATACAGATCATTTATTCCTAAGTTTGACAAACAAATAAATTGTATATATTGATATTGATAAAAATTCCCATTGTTTCCTCCATGTTGGTAATATTATTATTTTCGTTTTTTAAAAAATAAATTCTGTTGTTTTTTAAAAAAAAAAATCTGTAGTTTTTTAAAATATTTTATACGTGTTTTGTTGTTTAAAAAAATATGTAAATTAAATTTTATCTTTTTTCTATTCCTAATAATATATAATATAATTATAAACCAATAATCATGAACAAAATTATTATTGAATGTATCACATTCACAATTGACAATAAATCGCTACTAGAGGTCTTCAAAGTTTTTTTCACAGTCCGAGCCTGAATTTAAAAAAACTTTTGCCCGAGCACACATTTTTTAGTCCAACCCGAGCCCGAATAAAATTTTACAATTTGAGTTGGAATTAACCAAAAAAATATTATGTGTATTTATTCATCGCCATTTTAAATAAAAGTTTATTCGACGGCCATAATCTAATCAAGATATATATTAAGTTGCATTTTATTTAATATGTAAAAAAATATTATAGAAAAGTTAAAATACAATCGAATTTAAAAATTATAAATAATTTAACCTTATTTTCATATATTCTTTACCTGTATATCGACCCTTTTTCATATATGAGTTTAATTTCGGAAATAATTTATTTTGTATACTATCAATCAGCAGTATCTATTAAATTTCTAGAAATTGTGGGATGTGGACTGATGCTTTTAACATCAATATTTCCATATATTGAGCTAATTTTGGCAAAATATTGGCAACAATGAACAAAGCCTTCCCCATGAATCGTCCACAAAACATGATAAACACTTTTGCACACTCTTTTTTTTAATATGGTACAACTTTTGAGTTTTTTGGGATCAGTACCAAAATGGCTATCAATTGACAATTGAGTCTTTTTTACTCTCTATTGTAAATACACATTTATGCCTTTTTAGTTGATTTGTACTTAAAATAATTTAATATTATCTATTTTATGTATAAATTTACTAACCTGTTGTTATAAATTATAAACTTATATATATTTGCAAAAATTGATACTTACATAATTAAGTTTTTCTTTATTTTCATCATTAATGAATGAAAATTTTTTTGCCATTTTCCCTTACTTCATATTCATTGCTCTTAATTTTTTCAGCACTTGATAGTATATCATAAAAGTAAAGTATGTAATAATATCGTTAACTATGCAATGCAATGTACTAAAATACTAATAGCTAGCCCGTCAAAAATGACGCGAAATGAGGATTTTATTCGTTCTTTAACAATAGATGATACCTTTTATTATAAATCATATCCAATTTTTATTCTTTTTACTCACCCCCCACCTCCCACCCCCACTTCAGGTCAAATCCCACCCAGATTAAGAGTAAATACTTTTTTGAGTCAAAATATATTTAAATTAGCTTTTACCCCATATCAAAATTCTTTGTCAAAATATTACTGATTACCTATGGCTTATATTTAATATTAAAAAATCCTAAGTCAGGTCCAAGCCGACAATAATTTCGAAAAAATTTCCATAAGTCCGGGACCATAATAATTTTGATAGTTCAAAACTAAAATAAAATTTAAGAAAAATCATAATGCATTTAAAAATGCAATCAAAATAAGTATGGTCCTTAGTTTTTTTATTAGGCCCGGCCCAGACCTGCAAAAAAATTTTTTTAGGCCAATATCTTACCCATATTATATATTAATAAATTTCTAAGCGTCCAAGAAGACCTTAATAATTTTTAAAAAAATTTCCCAAGCCGAGTCTAACCCGTAATAATTTTGAAAATTTTTTCTCAACCCTGGTCCAACATAATAATTTTAAAGGCCATAATATTTTGTAAAAGATTTTCCCAAGCCAGGTCCAAGCTTATATTAATTTTGAGGAACATTTTCCAAGCCCAACCTATAATAATATTGAAAATTTTTTTCCAAGCCCGGAGATAGGTAAATTCCTAATTAATTTATCATCAAATGAAGGAGAAATCTCCGATTTATCAGTTAGTCAACGGGTTAACTCCTAGTATACATATTGTAATAAGGGAATCTGGGAAAACCCGGACAAACCATTTATTAGAGAATCATGATAAAATCAGGTCTCCTAATATTTTTATAAAAAAAAAATTTACCTCGTTTTTTAAAACTCCAAAAATTAAATTATGGAGAAAAATAGGATTGAAATTGCGGCCAGTGCAACAATTCTAACAAAATGGATTTTTTTATAATGCAGAATGAATAATGTTTGTATCATTATTTGTTATCCATTAAATAAAAATAAATGATTCCTAATAATTTTTTGTACTATTTTCAATTAAAATTATATCTAGAAAATAAATTATGTTTATTATATTTACTTATTGTTGTTTTCAGATTTAGTGTCTAGTTTTTCCGATATTAATTATCAAAGAATTTGATAAGGGCTATATTTTTATGTTAAGTAAAAAATAAATGCTACTATTTAAACAAAAATGCCACAATATTAATTAAACTTATTTGCAATTTATTCATATATTTTAAGAAGTTTATTTTTCTTGTCAATCCATATAAATTTAGGCTAATTTTTAAAAAAAATGATGAGGATTAAACATTATTTTGTATATCTGTTAAAATTTAGATCAAATCCCTTTTGAAATTTTAATTTTTGATAAAAGCGACAAAATAAATTTGGGCTGTCGCTGGAGTCTGATGAGGAATTAATTCATAAATAATTTCACCCCATTTAGGGTTGCAGGTGAAAGTAATGAATAATGACGGCTTACCAAAGCACCCTACAATAGCCATTGCGTCCCGATAAAGCTTATGCATATGCCTTGTGCCAATGGTAAAAGAAGAACGCAAAATTATTCCTCTGCCAAAAGTGTCACAATTGGTATCCCTTTCTAAAATAGCATTATGAACGACATTGTCATCTTAATCTTAGTCGCGTAAAGGGAAATTAAAAGAGAAAGGAAGGTAATGGAAATGAAGGAAATATGAAATGAAAAAGGGAAAGAAAAGGCGGGTGAAGTGAATAAAGGAAATGGGGTGAAAAAAACAGAAAGAAAGGAAACGGGATAATGATAAGTGAAATAAAAATTAGAGAAAGAAAAATGAAAATAAAAATTATAAGAAAAAAAAAGGATGAAAAAAATGTAAAGGGAAGGAAAATAATAAAGGAAAGAAAGAAAAATGAGAAGGAAAAGAAAATGAGGAAAAGAAAGAAGAAAGGAAAGAAAATCTGGAAACGAGCAGGGAAAGGAAAAGGAGAGAAAGAAAGAAAAGGTGAAAGCAAAAGGTTAAGGAAAAAAAGGAAAAATATGAAATGAAAAAGGGAAAGAAGGGAACAAAGGAAATGGAATATGAAAAAAGGAAATAAAATGGGATAATGGAGAGTGAAATAAAAAGTAAAAAAAAAAGGAAACTAAAAGAAAAAGTAGATAAAAAAGGAAAAGAAAAAGTAGATAAAAAAGGAAAAGAAAAAGTAGATAAAAAAGGAAAAGAAAAAGTAGATAAAAAAGGAAAAGAAAAAGTAGATAAAAAAGAAAAAGAAAAAGTGGAGATAAAGGAAAAGCGAAGGCAAATGTAAGGGAAAATAAAAGAAAATGGAAAAGAATAGGATAATATAAAATGAAAAAGAGGGAGAAGGTAAAAAAAAGAAAGGGGGTGTGAAAAAAAAGAAAGGTAACGTGAAAAGAAAGTGAAATAAAAAAATAGAGGAAAGGGGGCAGGGGGAGTGAAAGAATAAATAGATAAAACAAGAAAGTGAAAGAAAAATGATAAAAAAAGGGGAAATAAAAGAAAAGGGGAATGGAAAGAAAAGAAAAGAAAAAAGGGAAAAGATGAAGGCAAAGGTTAAGGAAAAGAAAATGATGAAAGGAAAGGGTTAGGGGTCGATTTTTAAAAGCCAAAATAATATGTAAGACAGGCTTTTGCTCTTAGTTGGCAAAAATGTTTGGACCTATATTTTGCGGTTACATGTCAATACCGCGAAAATTTTAGCGCGAAATGTATTATCGCGAATGTCGATTACCGCGAAAAGATATTATAGCAAATGCATTACAGCGAATGCATTATCGCGAATATAATATAGCGAATGCATTACCGCGAATGCATTATAGCGAATATAATACAGCGAAAATATTATAGCGAATGTATTAGCACGAATGTAATACCGCGAAAATGTTATCGCGAATGTATTATAGCGAATACATTACAGCTAATGAATTATCGCGAATGCATTATCGCGAATATATTACCGCGAATGCATTATAGCGAATGTTTTATAGCGAATGAATTATAGCGAATGAATTATAGCGAATGCATTATAGCGAATGCATTATCATATCGCGAATGGAGTTTCATAAAAGTTACAATTTTATATTTATCGACTTTTCGACTGACTTAGTTGAATCTGAAAATTAAGTTAAAATGGGGATTGGCTCTAAAAACATTTTTTTATTGAAATTAAGGCTAAGGCTTTTCTTTTTTTTGACTCAAAATATATAAAAAAGATTCTAAGTAATAAAATAGATTTCTCTTTTTCATCTAATCATTTTAAATATTAAACATCAAGTTTTTTCTTTTTAATTTATTGAAAACTTGTAGGGGAGAACAAGGTTATGGCGAACCCTAAAGGCAAACCTTAAGAAAATTATAAGTACTTTATCATTTTTAATAAAAAATATCTCATTTTGTTCAGCTCTATTAGTTTTATGATATGTTTAAATTTCAAAAATACATCTCTAATCTTTCTTTCTTTCTTTCTTTTTCAAAATATCATTTTTCCTGGAATTTTTTTTGGTAACCGAGTGAACCCTACCCAGGGAAGAACAAGCCCTTGGTCGAGGCTATTATAAACTCTGCTTAATTTTCCATATATAAAAGTTATATATTTTTTTATTAGGATATATTTAATGATTTAAAACATAAAAGTGTTATATAATCATTTAAAACATTCACAATCTTTGCAAATAAAAAAACAATAAAATTGCAAAGCCATGTAACTAATAACTGACATTGAAAGCAGTCTTGATTGTTATGCTTGATATAATTTATTTGTATACCAAACAATTATTTATTATATAATAACATTTTTCGATTTTTTTTCTTTTAGTTGGTCTCTCCTTGGCTTTTTTTGCATGTAAAATTTTTAAAAAATAGCAAAAAAAAAAGGTTCGACCTAACCCCATAAAAATAGCCCCAGTAGCACCACTTTGATTAAGATCATATTTTGAAGTATTTATATTATCAATTTTGTTCGGGTAAATTGTTATTCTATAAAATAGGATTTTTTCTTTTATATAAGATAATTTTTGTATGGTAAAATTGTATATTAATTATTATTTTTGAAAAATAGTAAAAGTGTAAAAAGTTACTTTTGAAGGTACGAATGATATAAAGCATTATAAAAATTCTTCAAGCGGTCCGATAGAAATAAAAATTATAGCCGCATATGCAATATATAAGTATATAGTTTTGGTAAAAAATTATCTTAGAGTTTAATACTCTAGAAAATAAAGCCACTCTCACTATAACCATGGGTTCATTATAACACCGGTCTCCCCTAATTATGGGCATCAGAAATTTTTTAGCTTTATCTGATAACATAAAATAATATCACAAAGTTCTTTCCAAAAGTGTCTTACTTTGTGGAATAAACAAAAAATGTCTACCAATATGGCAGGTAACATCAAGAAATTTGGTAGGTATCTGATAAATTCTAGTGGAATTCGTGTTACGAATCTATGCTTTTGCTTGATAAAATCTTAGTTGAAAAACAAAAGGAGCTTGATGAGTTATATGATAACCATGGGGTTAGCTTGGTAAACTGGATTAATATTCCACTTTTTCCTAGAGAATTCAGGAATTAAACTTGATTCCAATTTTTCTTCTCATGTCAAAATATCATTATCAGATCTTTGATAAAATACATAATTTAGAAAATTATCGTATGTTTATATTGTTAGTGGTATTTAATAATGAGATTTGTTTAATAATGCCAAAATATTTTATGTTATAGTTTATGAATTTGAAGAAATCTTTAAAAATATATATGTCCAACTACATTTTTTTATCTTAATTTTGTAAAAGGCACTTTATAAAATTTAAAATATTTTGTTTTTATGTTATAGTTTATGAATTAAAGGAAATCTTTAAAAATATATATGTACGACTACATTTTTTTTATCTTAATTTTCTAAAAACCACTTTATAAAATTATATATTTTGAGAATATTAAGACAGGAGATTTCATAAAAAACGAATGACACGTTTCGGAGTTAATAAGATTTCAAAACGCGACGTTTTTTAGCCGCCCGGTAAATAATCAAAATTTTTGATCTCATTATCAACTTTCTTCCAATAATAGGAATAGGGCTAGTAGTCGTTTTTGTCAATATCATCATAAGCTTGACAATTTATAATTGAATTTATTAAATACCATGAGATAGCCCAACAAACACTTAAATTAAGTTATACATTAATAAATATTTTTAATATTTTATATTTTAAGATTGATTCTAGTAAAAGTTAATTTTTGCCCCAACAAGCCTCAAACCCCAGGCTTGTAGATTACATTGGTTTATTAAGTCTCCTATAGGATAATTGTTATTATCAATAATACACCATTTGTATATAAATAATTCATAAAAAATTTCAAAATGTGATATTTTATTTTAAAAAATGTTTAAGTTTTAATTAATTTTTTAATTTTTTTTTAATTCTTTTGATTATCAACCACCAGAAAAGGTGAAAATTAAAGGGAAAAAATAGAATTTAAAGCTATAATAGCCAATGAATACTTATTATATCATATTTTTAAGCATAATATAATTAATTCGACCTAATTCTACTAGCCCCTAGTTACTGATATGATTAACCCTTTCCAGCGCTAAAAAATATGTTGATAATTTTTAAAATTTTTTAAATAAGATTAGATGAAGGGGACATTGGATTGAGACCTCTATCTTATTAAATCTTTTGTAATCGTCAAAATTATTAATTTTATAATTTTGTCAAATATAAATCACTATTGCATTGTGATAATGTTAGTTGTAATGCATTCGCGATATTGCATTCGCGATATTGCATTTGCTATGATGCATTCGTGATAATGCATTCGCTGTAATGCATTCGCTGTAATGCATTCGCTATAATGTTTTCGCGGTAATGCATTCGCTATAATACACTAGCGCTAATATATTCGCTATAATACATTCGCTATGATGCATTCGCGGTATTACATTCGCTGTAATGCATTCGCTATAATGTTTTCGCGGTAATGCATTCGCTATAATGCATTCGCGCTTATATATTCGCTATGATACATTCGCGGTAATGCATTCGCGGTAATGTATTCGCTATAATATCTTTTCGCGGTAATCGACATTCGCGATAATGCATTCGCGATAATGCATTCGCGATAATACATTTCGTGGTAAAAGTTTCGCGGTATTGACGTGATACGATATTTTGCCAAATCTAGGAGGTTAATATATTATTATTTTACCTAAAATAATAATGGGGTAGTTTTTTGTCTAAAATAATAATAGGGTAAATTGACTCAAATCAGCATTTTAATAACCTTAAAAATTTGAAAGGTAAAGAAAAAAGGGAGAAAAGGAACAGTGAAAGGGAAAAAAATGGAAGGAAAAGGAAAGAATAAATAGAACTTATTATTTTTTTATTGAAATAAAACCTGTAGAGGATTATGCTAGTATTAATACCCTTTTTTAAATTTAAACCCATTGTCTGGTATAAGTATCATGTCGGGCCGGGCCTAACTTTGCAGATCTCTAATATAAATGGTTATTAAATGAATGTAACATATAAAAATTTGCACTATATAACAACCATTATAATAAAATAATAATCCATGTTTAACAATATGTTTAAATAAATATTATGTTCATATAAATTTAAATATATTATCAATATAATAGAAATAAAAGTAATATAAATAAAGGTAATTTAAAATTGATTTATATATTATCTATAAAATATTCTTTTTTTTAATGAAGATAGAATAAAATGAAAAATAATTTCATAAAATATATTCATTATTTTATATAAAAAATATTATATATATATATTTTCTTTTTGATATCTAAAATACATATATATTTAATTTGTTTCAATATAATATAATTTACTTCACACTAATTTAGAATAGAATTTGATATTTATTTTATTTTTTGATATCTAAAAAATATATATATAATTTGTTTCAATATATTATAATTTACTTGCACACTAATTTAGAATAGTATGATTTGATATTTATTTTTATTTTTTGATATAAATAATTTGTTTCAATATAATATAATTTACTTGCACAATAATTTACAATAGAATGATTTGAAGATATAAATAATAAAAATAAATAAATACGTAGCGATGACATGACGTCACGATGACATAGTGAGTGAGGATATCGGAAAATTATAATCTTGATAATCATAAAATAGTTTGGTATATATTTATTATGCAAATTATAAAATAATAAATGAATATGATGTTATTCTGATTGACATTTTAAGGATAAAATGTGATAAATAAAAAATGATATGGTTTTATAATTGAATTATGAATTATAATGATTATTTGGAATATTTATTTTAATATGCTACTAACGTTTTTCGCATTATTTACAGAAAATTTTTGAATACAACCACTTTTGAAAGGAAATCTATAAATTTTTACGTTTATTGAGGCATGCGTAAGATGTCGCTAATCATTTATCAAAGTTGTGAAATTTTGTCGTGCTAAATGATTAGTTTTAAAATAATCTCACCTCGATAAATGTTTTCAGATATGTTAAGAACATTATCTCAGTAAAGAATCCTGGATTCATTATCATGTTTAAATATTCAGTAAAAACTATATGTTTCCCTTGTGAAGAGAACGTAATTTGACAATACCTTTTTACTTATATATAATATTTATATAAGGGGACATTTTATAATATAAAGTAGATAAGAGATAACACCAATTCAATTTTTCATGGCCTATATATAAAACGAGTCAAAGTGGTCAATCGTATAAAAAATATTAAATTATTCGCCCGAATAATCCAAATGGTATCTTCTCTAAAATTATATAATGTTTTTTTCTTAGTAAATCTATAGGTAATTTCACTGATATGCAAGCTCATTTTCCACCTTTGGTCTAACCCAATCTCAACTAGTTCTTATCTGACTACCGAATATAATCTTCGCTGGCGTTCTAAACTTTGATCTATGTTTTACCAGCCTATACGCTGCTACCGTTTGAGTCATTGTCATTTGCAGGTCATTAATTTATTCTTAACTGGCATGATTACTTCCTTTTAAGGTCTGAATGGTCGTTCTGCCTGCCCATTCGTCTTAAAGTGGCATGGCATTTAAATGCGGGAAATTTTGTTTTCATAACAATATATAGTGTTGTTAATTGGTTGGTTGTATAAAACCAGACCCGGGGTTTGGGTCTAAAAAATCGACCAAACCAGCTCTGAGCACAGACCCGGGGTTCAGACCCGTGGCCCAGACCCGGGGTTCAGACCCGTGGCCCAGACCCGGGGTTCAGACCCGGGACCCGGGGTTCCAGACCCGGGGTTCCAGACCCGGGGTCGTGTCGTGTAACGATTTAATAAACAAGTTAATAATTAAATATTTTTTATTGCAATAATAATAATGACTGAAAGAGGGCAGGGCGGGTCTACTAGGTCTTGGGGGGTCAGGAATAATTTATCAAAACAAAATATCGATATATGGGTAAAATATAATCTTCTAAACTAAATATCTTTAGATTGAAAGTATTCATTTTTTATCTTGATGGGTATGAATGACTTGGTTTTGGAGGTGGATGTATGGGGGGGGGGTGAAAGTGGGGGGGGGGGGTGAAAATTAATATTTTTTATATGGAAATAAAAATATTTTTTTGTAATGATAATAATAATGATAATGATCACTCATACAGGGCGGGTATAGGTCCTGGGGGGGGTGGGGGGTCAGGTATATTTTTATTAACACAAAATATCGATATGGGTGTTGTTTAATTGGTTGGTCTTGGTTGTGTAAATCCCAAACCCGAGGTGGGTCTAATAAAATTACTGCGATCTAAATTAGCAATATTTATATAAGAAATAAGCCAGCATTAACTCGAGTCGAACCCCATAAATAATGTTGTTTCAAATATTTTAATTAAAATTATTTATCAATAATATCGAACTTAAATAGGAAAATCCTGCAAGCAACTCAGCTTATGACTAAAAAATTTTTAATCGGGGACTCTTAGGGCTTGGAAATAATAAAAATGAATTATTATGTAGGTTTGCTTATAGATTATTTCTATACCATCCTGATCTTAGTTCAGAATTAGATACGAACTTTCTGACCGGATTTATTTAATTTCATCAACTAGATAATAAAATTAAGTATCTGTAGCTAATTTTTTTAATAAAATCACCTATTTTCTTATGTGATAAAAAAATTAAATTATATATTTCTATATGATTTTTAAATCTAAAATAAAGATGTGATTGATATTAACGAGTGGCTGCGTCTCTTCTATAAATATAATAAAAATTTTTATTTTACATAAAAAATTCAACATAAATATGATTAATTTAGATCTTATTTAAAAATATTTCCGTCAACATTCTCGATGGAAACAGTTATAATTATAAATTTAATGAAAATTAATTTCCATTTTTTTAGATTTCGGAAGAAAAGGAAGTTTTTCAAAAAAATTTCTAAAACACATTTGTTTTCAATTATAATTTTATTCGTATTCGTAAATATCATCATCATCGTCATAGCTTTTCTTATTATGTATAATATAATTATAATAAGCATATTAAAACTGAAACAGAAAATAAAATATAAAAATAAAATCACATAATTAGTAATCACTATTTTCAAACTTCAAAGATATATATTATATATAGATCGAATTTCCTTTTCGATATATCATATCGTATCCGTATGTGAGTTAAAGAGGCTGTGAAATATATTAAATCAAAAAAGTAGTAATTAATTACCTCAATTATATGGATCTAGTTTTGTTATTTGGTTTGAAGAACCATTTGAAAAATAATTATTTAAGTTAAATTACAGGAAGTTTTTAAAAAATAACAAAAATTTTCTCAACAATTTCTTAAGTTTTTAATAGTCATTTATTTTAATAAATAAAATCGAAATCCATATTTTTTTAATAATAATAATTAATTAATCATTCTGCCATATTGTTATTTTTATGCACCATTCTGTTTATAAAAGTTTGCGATAATCTCTTCAGAATCTTTTTTTAGTGAATTTGGTGATATTAATTAACTTGACAGTTAACATCGCCGTAAACGTAAATTGATTTCTGATAAATAAGTAAATTTTGGTATTTCCAATAAGAAATCTATCGATTTATTAATGTTAAATATTGTTTAAAATTTTATTCAAATTTCATATTATATATGTTTATTATTTATTATATATAGATTAATGTTACTTATTTATATAAAAGTTATTTAACAATAAAAATATTTTATATACTTTTAGAATTGCAATAGAATTGAATAAAAACTATAACTGATCATTATAATATATTTAAATAAATGACATAAAAATTAGATATGATATCGGATCGGTAATCGGTCGATATCAATTTAATATCGGATCGGATAGGCCTCCAAAAAGTGATATCGGTATACACCTACTTAAAACCCAAATTTATTAGTTATACCTTTAAAACCCGTGGTGATCCTGGATAGTTGACATCCCTTTAAAAATTATGACATATATATTATTGGGAATATAAACTTTAATATAATAAAGAAAAACTTTTTATTGGCCATTATTTTATCACAAATTATAAATTTACATTTCTTTTTATTATTTATACATGCATGAATGACGTTGAATTTTTATATTGGTCCTCCTCCCACATTAAATTACAATATCAATATGTGTTAAAATAAAATTTTACTTTTTTATTTTTATTCCGTCATGCATGGGCTACTCTTTTTGAATATTTATTACATATATTTTTATTTTACCATATAAATTTTTTATCAAAAGAAAGAAAATGGTAAGAAAATAATAATAAAAAAAGCTTTTTTATTAATTTAGAATGAATAAGATAAGAAGAATAAGATTTAATTTAAGATTAGAAAATGAAATATTTTTTTTTTACTTTTCATTTATCCGAGCCCAACCCCAAGGTGTAAGTCTGGACCCCTGGTCTGGACCCCGGGTCTGAACCCCGGGTCTGTACCCCGGGTCTGAACCCCGGGTCTGGACCCCGGGTATGGACTCCGGGTCTGAACCCCGGGTATGGACTCCGGGTCTGAACCCTGGTCTGAACTCCGGGTCTGAACCTCGGGTCTGAACCCCGGGTCTGAACCCCGGGTCTGAACCCTGGTCTGAACCCCGGGTCTGAACCCTGGTCTGAACCCCGGGTCTGAACCCCGGGTCTGAACCCCGGGTCTGAACCCCGGGTCTGAACCCCAGGTCTGAACCCCGGGTCGGCCTGAGCACAAAATTTGGTCGTAAATTTTACGACCAAGCAAATTAACAACACTAACAATATAGCCTAAATTCTATGAAACAACACTTTTAGATTCAATTATTAATTTAATAATTTTAAAAACTATATTTAAATTCATTTTTTTATCAATAATATTAATCCTTATTTGACTAGTTATTAATTTAATAATTTTAAAAACTATATTTAAATTCATTTTTTTATCAATAATATTAATCCTTATTTGACTAGTTATTAAATATATTTTTTCTAAATCTTATACCCATAACAAGCTTTTTAATGTAAATAATATAGGTATAATATTAAATATTTATTTTGTAAACTGAAGGAAAGTATTAATTAAATAGCCTTGTTTTATTACAAAGAGTAACTTATATTAATATTAAAAATATTAGTTATATTTTGTCAAATAATTTCTTAACTTGTGCAATATTGATAATTTTCAATAAATATTTAATTTAAAATTAAATTTATGATTAGTTAAGATAAATTCTCATTTGTTAAATCTTTTAGAAATTTGCATTCATTGTTGTCAGGATTCGATTTGTAATGGAAAACAATAGTATATTATTACATTATATTAATATGTAGTTAAATTATTAATGTAGGTTTTACTAAGTTTACGCCAAAAAAATTGGTTAAGTTTCGACATTTTGATGAATATAATCCTAAAAATGTAATCTTGCCAAAAAAATCAATCAGTCAAAAAAGCAATCACTTAACTCACCATACTCCTAAACAAGTCGATAATTCTCCAAAAAAGATTAATCCAATAATTATATCACATGATTGTATAAATAAACATTCCTCAAATTTTACACCTCCTAAAAAGCCACAAAAATTATTTGCCAGCCCGAAATATTGTCAAACTCCAAAACCAGAAGAAATTCCTTTACCTCCTAAAAATTGGCTAAAAACACAAATATCATGCTCAGAAAAATATGAAATATCAAAGGAAATTAAATTATTATTAAATATACCATCATAGTTTTATAATTACCTGATAAAATCTTATATTAAAAATATCTAGACTTATGGATGTTCATTTTTTGATTTACTTGTATTTATTTTTTTTAAATATATTTATATATGCATAAGATTTTGATGTAAATATTTTTATATGGATTTTATTTCTGGAATAAGATATCTTAGGATATCTCTTTAATTTACAATTCAAAAAACATAGAAAAAAAATATAGATGATAATTACTTAATATATAATATATATTCAAATGTTTTGCACATTTGTGTTTCCTACCGGGGCTCTTGAGCCCCCCTACTATTACCAGAAGAAAACTAGCTCATATAATTTATATAATAAACTAATCCTTATAGTTATTTTTTAGGAATTTCCATATCAAGTAATTGATTAAAAAATTTATTTATTTTTTTCATTATTTAATATATTGCATTTATTCAAATAAATATATATTCTATTCTGTAATATTTTATTTTAGCATGAAAATGAAGGATGGCTTCTTGGATTTTGCACCTATTCAACATCACTAATTTAAACATCAGGGCATATATATATTTATCTTATAATTAATAATGTAATTCATATACAAATATGCAAATAAATTTTTTGTTTTTTACTCACAATATTACTAAGGTTGGCAAAGATCCAATAATTATTAAATTGGCTATAATATAAATAAAACTGATAATATTGAGTCAGATTTTTTAAAAAATATTCACCTTATTGGGTTTTAAAAAAAATAAATATTTACTCTGATATGATATTAAATATTGGCATAACCCTAATTTAAAAATACATTTTCAATTTATCAAAAATTTAAGCCCATAACCAAAGGGGAAGGATCTTGTAAATATCATTTTAAGCAAATAAAAATTTTCTCACCCCACAAAAAATGCGAGATCTGCAAAAGTAGGCTGGCCTGAATAGGCTTTGGACCAAGTTAGGCTTATTTTTTTTAAAAAGAAATTGGTTTGGGTTGAGTTGCACCTAATATTTTTTAAAAAATTGGGCTGGGTTTGGTTTTGGAAATTATTTTTAATATATCTAAATTTATCAATTTTATGCTGAATTTTTAATGTAAAATAAAAATATTTTATTTTATTTATAAAAACTAGATGCCATATAACATATATCTTATATTTTGAGTAATTAAAATTATTTCTATATTTAAATAAATTTGTGCCAGACCAGTAAATTTTTTAAAAAAAAATGTTGGGCTGGGCTGGCAAACAAAAACTTATAAAAAAAATTCCAGGCTGGGATTGAAAAATTAGATCCACAGATCCTACAATATATCACTATGAAAAAAAAGAACTTGAAAGAAAAATTTCTAAAAGTTATTAAACAACAAATTCAAAATATTCTAGGAAAAAAATATTTAGTGAAATCTCAAATAATTTTTATAAAAATATCTTAATCAGTCACCTATAATAAGTTGACCTAAAGACCTCACATTTATTGAGGAACCCCCTACTTAATAGTGTTGCCTCCCTCTATCAGAAAATTAGGGATAAGCCTATGCAAAAGACTTGATATGCAGAATTGTACTGATCCAATAAATTAAGGGCTTTACTAAATAGGAATTCAAACTGAACCGTTATTTGTTACCAAACCTGAACCCTTAAAAAATTTGTCACCCCAACCTTAACAACCTCTAAAAATTAACATGAACTGGGTTGAACCTTTTGATATTTTAACTCTTAAAGATTACTAATAGTAAGTTTTGGGTGACTGATTATAATTATCAATAATATATGTTAAATATATTGTTGTGGCCTTAATAGGTTAGATGTATGCTTGGAAACAGAAGGACACACAGGATGCAAGTTCAATCCTGGTAAGGAAAAATTTTCGGGGTTTTCTTCGATGATGTATGTCTTTAAACATATGACATAATAAATTCCTGAGCTGAGAAATGCCACCCTGGTCACCGACAGGCTTGGACAGCTGGGTGCTAGGATATTTGTCCAATAAACCAAAAAAGACAGCCAGCTGAACTTGTGGGTAAGATAATAACGATTTCTTGGCCAGTACTAGGATGATGGTGACCTCTGGGCCTTTCGCTCAATGTCTACCAAGTTACAATGGACTTGATAATGATACTCCGGTGTGAGATCCATCGTGATTGATATAGTGGAAGATCAGGATTGGGATATCTGTTGATTTGATAACTCCGTGTTGGGAATACACAGGTGGGATATCT
Source organism: Gordionus sp. m RMFG-2023 (assembly GCF_954871325.1). NCBI lineage: Eukaryota > Metazoa > Nematomorpha > Gordioida > Chordodea > Parachordodidae > Gordionus > Gordionus sp. m RMFG-2023. Next base: position 8,689,531 of record NC_088775.1, on the reverse strand, counting down.
GGTAGATACTGATTTGATACACTGGTGGGAGATCAAGATACTTAAACCTCTAAAATGATACACCGGTGATCGATACAAATGAAATCGATCAGAAATACAAAGATAAAAATAGATAGCATGAGTAATAATATAATAGATAAGTGAAGGAGCTTACCACCACAAAATGTGAAAGCTAAAAAGGAAAAAACTATTGTTGTTTGATGGTGCTGCCTAGATGTTAGCATATATTTCCTAGAATTTATTCTTCCTCTATATAAATATAATTTGACAAGAGAATATTGTCAATATTTTTATTTGTATGCCATGAATTAAAAATCCTTTCGTTGAACATTTTGAAATTACAGGCTAAACAGGAACCGATTTATGAACAACCCTTCTAACCTGCGGCGGGTTTTAACCCTCTTTATGAAAATAGGCTTTGATTAGGTTCCTGTTATCAAAATTCTCTCTAAATAACGTTTAAAATTTCTGAATCCTATTTGAGCGTTCACATCCCTGTTGTATATCGCTCAATATTTTTTTTAGAAAATAGTGGATAAAATTTATTTACATAATTCTAATACACTTGTGTGCCAAAAGGCGTGAAAAGGTTTTTAAAGATTTAATCACAAACTATATTATTTTTGAGAACCGAACCTTAACCATGAAATGTTATTTTTTTTAACCTAAACTTAGGAAATTGAACCATGTTTCGCTTTTTATGATTATTTATATTCCTCTTATTTTTTTTAATAATCCTAGTATGGATCCATACGAATAGTCGCTAGTTGTGTACTAATTTTTTTAAAAAAATGTAAAATAGAATCATCATCTCAATGGAAACCCATTTATCCCGCTTTTAAATAAAAAATAAATAATTGAGAGTGAATTTGATCTCAATTTTCTAAAAGAAACTGCTCGATCAAAATCTCTTGGAGATATTGAATTCCATATATAATCTAATCAGATAAAATACTAAATTTAGTTTAAAAAGAATGAGGCCCATGTTCTAGTTATAAATTGATTCTGAAACGATTTTTTATTTAACTATCCTGTATACAAATTTAGACGTTTCCTAGAAATTTTAAAATGGTTAGATATAATATACAATCTTATAATGTATTACAATATTTTAATATAGAATTCATATATATGAATTAAAAAGAATTATTTTTATCTTCTTATATATTCCTAAAAACTTTCTTTCTTTCTTTCCTTCTTTCTTTCTTAGATAAAAAATAGAATTAGGGGAAACGCATGGTAACTTTTCAGCTCTCCCAACCGATAAGTGAAGCTTTTGCTTTTTTACGGTCGGGAAGAGAATTAATTGTTTCGGGAATAACCCTGCAAAGGTAAGATATTTTGCCAATGAATGTTCTCATGGCGCAATTTCTAAACGTTCCAGGCCAAAACTACTTTATATTAAATCTAAACATGAAATATTTTGTTTACCAAAATTAAGAAATGAAATATTTTGTTTACTAACAAATTAAAAATTAAAGGGTAGAATTTTTTTTTAATGCCTGTTTATTTATAAAGGAAATATCTGCTTTAAATGGACAATACGATTCAATAAAACCTTTTTCTTATTTAAAAGTAAACTTGATTATCTCTATATTTATTTCATTATTCACATCCCGGAAAATAATTTCATTTTATTTATTTGATTTTTATAAAAACATCAATTTTTAAATAAACGGTCGGTTCTTTAAAAATAACAAATATGCGGCGATTGTAAGAATCAGTCATTTACTATTTGACCCATTTGACCAAACTTAGACCTGTCGGCGAATTTGATTCTAAAATTTTCAATGGGACCAGGGCGGGACTCGAAGAAGGATTTTACAGAACGATTTGAACATCGGCAAAATTTTTCTTCTTTTCCTTGAATATTCACCATAATATTTTTTCCGACTAGGGGACCTTATTATTATTTTTTTTTAAATATCTAATCTAACATATTTTTCTATTATAATGTTTTGGACCGAAAAGGACTTCGAAAATTTGTCAAACAAAGTATTATGCCTTTTCTAGAACCAACTAGGAGTGACAAAAATATAGGCACGAAATCAAATACACATAGGTTCAATAAATTTGTAACGTTGTATTTTCCTTTAGTTTTTATTTTTAAAAACAAGAAATGTAAAAATTAAAAAATAAATTTTATAGTAGTATTTATTTATTTATTATTATATACAATGTTTTGATTTGGTTACTTAAATTTGAAAATGTTTTAATTTATGATATTAATATTTTATGATATAAAATATATATATAAATTTGGCAAGAACATGTATATTATTAGCACAAGTTTAATATTTAATTAATTATCTCTAATTTCTTAGAGTTGTGTTAGCGCTTGGCTTGGCATATTCCAAACTAGTTTGGTTTGGTTTAATCTTGTTTCGTTTTTTTTCCTTCTTCATTTTCTAATTATATATATTTTATTGATAAAATATCATGTTTTAATAATAGAGTATTATAATGAATTTTAAATTAAATAATTACAAATACAATTTTTAGCAAATTTGTCAAAAAATAGAGATAATATATAATAAATGTATAAATATAGATATAATATAAATCCTTATTCGTAACAAGAAAATTAACCTTCCATCGGAAATTAAAATTTATAAACCGCGAAATATTTTCTTAATTTTGTCTTTTGAAAAAAATAAATAATGGGGAGGGGGGGGGTGGCATTTTTGATTGCGAGATTGTTATTTTCTTGCGTTTCAATATGAGAATTTCAAAATAAATTTATAATTTATGATTATATAGTATCAGGAATTAATTAAGAATCGATATTATATATTATACCTCAGAAACGATATTATATATTATACCTCAGAAACGATATTATATATTATACCTCAGAAACGATATTATATATTATACCTCAGAAACGATATCAAATTTTTAGATCCATACCCGATTAAAAAAAATGTTAGGCACGGATTTAAAAACAAAAAAATCATCCGGCCCCAGGTTTTTTTATTAAAATATTTATATTGAGGCCTATATTCAGATTTTTATAAAATGTAGTATTATGTAAATCTGGAGATTTTTCTGAAAGGTTTAGACTTCTATGTGCCAAATTCTAGAGGCTCCCATAATATTATTTTGGCTGTTTCTTAATCGTGTCGATTTATCCCATTAACAACCCTAGTCATAGGTGTCTCCCATTATTTGTTGTTTGCTATCTGAAGAAATAGAGTAAAACATACGTTGGAAATGAATGATAAATTAAGAAGTATATTTATAGAAAACTAATTTAAAATAAGAAGTATATTTATAGAAAACTAATTTAAAATATCTTTTTTTTTAAAAAATATCATTTAGCCAGAACTTAGGCTTAGGACCTAAGTTATTAAAAATACTTTAAATTATAAATGGGATATTTATTTTTTTTTATTCATTAAATCATTATCTTTTAGATCACAGATTATGATCTATGAATGCATTAAGTTTTTAAACGTTAAATCCAAACACCAATGTCTATATGTGTGATAAGTATAATTTTATATGTGCAATTTCGAGTGAAATAGGTAATTAATTTTTTCTTAATAGCCTTATTCTTATTCTCTTTATTAAAAAAATATACATTGGCGCAATCGCGGTATTATTATAAACCCATCGTTATGGACATGTTTGTATGAAACAATAAAAACTATGTAATTAAATAACCCTTTAAAGGAGATGGGTGAGTATGGAAGAGGCACAATATTATAACTGCTAGGAGAATTTGCCCACTAGGTTGTTGCATCTCCACACCGCTCCGGCACGCATTAATCTTTAAAGATTTAAATCTGAATAATAAGAATTTAACACCGATTGGAGACAAGCCGGGAAAATATAATCAGTGACATAACTACGGGGGACTCTCCACTTAATGAGAAAATGCATATATTTTTTAAGAGGTGCTTATTTACCTTGTAGGTATTACCTTTTCAATACATTATAAAATATTTATATTTTACTGCTAAATGATTATCAGGCAGAACTGAACAAATTATGCGAAATATTTTTACGGGCCGGGTCAAAGTTTTGAAAAATTTCTTTGAATGATAATAAATTTACGTCGTTTACCCTCAAAATAATTACTAGCGGGTCCCGATATGTGTCAAATATATTTTACGGGCCACGTAAAATTATGGGTTCTTCTGCTAACTGAGCTCTATTTCCACATATGTTTCAATGAGTATTATATCAGGATTACCTGCCGGTGATTTTACGGTATTTGCATTATTATCAAATTGACTATTTCTTATGATATAGATTTCATCTTAGGAACACGGATTATTTATCAACAAAAAATATCTATTGATATCAAAAATTGGTTTATAATAGTTGCATTTATAATAATATTTATAAAGTATCACCCTTCTAATTTTCCATTAAAATATCTATACCATTGGAAATTTTATTGAGCTTGGTTGGAAAGCCTCTGATTGTTAACATGATCATTTTTCACACTACCCAAATGAGTGTTAAACTGATTCATGGTCAAATATGATACCAATATTATTTATAATACTGTTCTTCAAATTAATATAATCTGAGTTGCAACATGTTACAGAAGGGTGGGAGAGCCCACGCCTAAATTATGCAGATACAGGAGTCTCAATTTATGGGGAGATATCATAATAATTCCTGTTTTTTTTACTCCTGGGATTTGATTTTTGCGTTACATCTCTGAATATGATTATTCATTCAGTTCAGTCTTTTTATATTTTGAAGAGTTTTAAGTATACGCTTCCTTTTAGCTTGATAGAATTCTACAATCATGAATATTTATAAAGGAATATCTATTATTCTACGAAAACGAATATATTTGCAGGAACGTGCGATTTCTATCAAAGAATTCCATTCGTAATTTGTATTTATTGAATTAGAATGACGCTTATTTTTTTTCTTGGAGATCCAGCCAGGATTTTTAATTTGCTTCTATATTAAAGCATTATTATAAATTTTTATGAATGTCTCTAACAGTTTACAATTCATCGATTTATAAACCTTCCTAAAAAAAAATTTCTTCCATATTTTCGTTCCAATATAATCCCGGACAATAAGATATCTAATTGACATCACTGTTAAATGTGACTATTCAGGGGCTAAAATAAAGATTCAGTTTAGATTGATTTGAAAGAAAATTTTTTTTATAATAACTAATTCAGGTTTCGAACTTTTGTCAGTTTTGGTTCTTTTTGGTTCATTTATTTAAAATTCTTTTCTTTCCTTCAAATATTTTAATGCTATCTTACATCATATTAATTATTAATTACCAATGAGAATTTATATAAAAAGAATAAAAATTTTGCATTTTTTTAACATATAATATCACACAAATTTAGTAATTAAAAGAAAGAAAAAAAAGCGAACTTTACCTTTAAGGGATGATGGACCTATAATAAATAATATTTTTTAAAAAAAATTTTCAAAAAAAAAACTTAAAATTTTTTTTAAAAAATAAATGATGTAAATTTTGATCGCTTCATTGCTTTAATACAGGACAATATTATAAATAAATATTATATAGAAGCGTGCCCATGAAGATTTATTGTAACCTAGTGGATAAATTCTTAAAATCATTCTTTATAATAATTATTCTTTTCGACCAACGTATGTTTTAATTTTTTTTCTTCTTTTTTCTCTCTTTTTCTTCGTCTTTATCATGCTAATATATCACAAAATTAGTTGGAGTCTTAAGTCGTGCTTGCCGAATTAATGACAGGCTTCTGACTTGAAAGCAGATTTAGGCATGCTAAGCAACACTTTGATCTCCAGCGATGCTTCAATATGAGAATAAGATAGATAATGTTTTTCTTCCATAAAAATGTATTCATTAAAAGTTTGTTTTTAACAAGTGGTGATATAGATCTCATCGATGACTCACGGCAGGGCGTCACTAGCCTTTACAATGCTAGGGGGTTCATCTACAAATTTTTTATAGGGAGCTTCGCCCCTATGCCTTCTATTTTGCCAGCCTTCGGCCGGGTTTCTTTTAATATATTATACTTTTTAGATTAAAATTTGCAAACCCTGAACTAGTATTTAAAATTTCATATTTTGTCATTTATTATGTTACATAATACTAGGTTATAAATAATGAAAGTTAAACAATACAATTGGTAAGCTAAAGATAATATTTTTTGCAAGTAAAGAATTACAAAAGTGAAAAAAAAATACATTTTTTCCTACAATCCCTTATTACATTAATAAATATTTGTGATTTCGAATATAAGAAAATTTTACAACTAAGGAATTACAAAAATGATAAAAAAATGTTTATTTATTCCTACACTGACTCAATTGATAATAGTTTTCAAAAACCACAGGCAATAATATCTATCATTCATAATTAATCTTCATTATCCAAAAAATTTAAATATGATTCGCTTAAAAGTGTATTTCTTTAAATGTACTTTGTTGAACTCAATGACATATATAATACCTAGACTGACGATTCATTCATTAAAATGCATTTTTAAGCTTCGTTAAAAGCAAATCAGCTGGACCCGCCATTTTCATAACACATATAGTAATTAGTCTCATGTTAAAAACTACTATTAAATTGATAACTTGCTTCCTTATTATCACGATGATCCGGTAATTTTTTAATAAAGTTTGTATCAGATATAGGAATAAATTACGCTCTCGTTTAAAATTTAAATAATGATTAGTGTAACCAATATGGCGTCTCCAGCTGATTTGCATGATGTACACTTTTATAATATTTATACTAAGAATATGAAAAATATCTAATCTATTTTTTTTGGTATTAATGCATTTTCATAAAGGATATGTGTCTTATAAAATAAATAAAATTTCTATATAAAAATTGAAGAAGTGATAGAAAAAATAATTTAAATGAACAATGGTACAATAAATGAATCGTCAGTCTAGGTATTATATATGTCATTGGTTGAACTATAAATTTCATGATCCAATATACCTTTATATGGATTGTTGCTACACCAACAATCATAGTTGCTACACCAACAATCATAGTTGCTATAGTATTCTCATCATATTCCATGTTATAACTAATTTTATCTTTAATTATTTAAAAAAATTATTACTATCATAGCGCTTATCTCCTGATCCAATCTCACATATAGATTTTATTTTTTTAAAATCAAATATCTTGTATATAAATTAATTTGTCTATTTTCTTTCCTTTTTTTGCCTACACTATTTATATCTCTCGCATTCATCGTTAATCTTCTTTCTTCATTATCCAAAAAATCTAAATAAAAATTGAAGTGTATTACACTAAATGTACTTTGTTGAACTACAACTTCTTCTTTATCCAATATACCTTTATATGGATTGTGACTACCAAAAATTATACTTAGCATAGTTTCCTCGTCAAATTCCATGTATATATCTAATTTTATCTTTAATTATATTAAAAAATTGTTAGTATCATAGTTCACATCACCATATTCAACCTCACACACATATAACTTCTATTGTTTTACAAATAAAATATCTTATATATAAATTAATTTACCTATTTTTTTCTCTTAACTTTTTTGCTTCCATTATTTATATCTCACAGAACTACAATTAATCTTCTTTTATTATGGAAGGCATAGTTTGAAATTGAAAAAATATGTACTTTGTTGAACTCCAACTCCTTCATTGTCTCCCCTTTTTCTGTCTAAAATATCATAAACATCAATACTGCTTTCAGCTCTAATAATAAAAACATTTATCTCAAACTCAATATTCTAATCTATATATAATACATAATAGAATTTTAAAAGAATCGTTCAGGGGTCTATCAAAAATTTTTTGCATTCAGGCGGCTATCAGGGAGACATTAAAAAAAATTTATTCAGGGGGCTATTCAAAATTTTTAGGGGGCTCGAGCCCCTGCGAGTCCCCTCCTAGTGACGCTACTGACTCGTGGGTCCCTCCGAACCCCCTTTAAATCGCTGCCGCCGAGATTCTTAAAATGGTTTCCTTAAATAGGATTGGGCGAGTGAAGGAGGAAAAACTCTTCTTTAGTCTACTCGCCTCTCCCGAATAATGCATCTGCATTTTTCGACGATAAAGTTCAATAAAAAAAATGATAAATAAATATAACAAACAACAGAGCGATTGATAGTATTTCCTAATTTAAATGTATCTATTGTTATAAATCTTTTGCGATTCATTTTTTAGAGAATTTTACTTAGTATATTTAAATTCTTTGAAAGATTGTTTATTGAGATATAATGGTAAAATAAGTCTATAGTGGGTTTATACTTTTTAGAATAATAAGGTTTAGCATTTAGTTTAAATAATACATTTTTGGTGAAATATGTGAAACAAAAACCTTAGTTTTCTAACACCCCCTCCCCTTCCCTCCACGAGACAACTCATATTGATCTAAAATCTATACAAAGGTAACCAACCTGACGAAAAATTAACACTAAATTATTTATTTTTTTTAAATTTTCCCCAAACATGTAAAGTCATCATATTTAAATGTTTAAATTGGGGCAAATTTTAAAGAATTTATAATGTTTGTTTACTACTACCAATGACATAAAATAATACCTAGACTGACGATGCATTCATATCAACTAAAAACAGGCTAGAGACGCCATTTTTGTTACCAATAATTTTAAACGAGAGGCCAATTATGTCTATATCTGACGCAAACTTTATTAAAGAATTTCCTGATCATCGAGATAATAAGGAAGCAAGTTATCAATTTGTAGTTTTTAACATGAGAACAATTTATGGGTTACCAAAGAGGCGGGTCCAGCTGATTTGCATTCAACGACGCTTTCAAATGCATTATTATGAATGCATCGTCATAGGTATTATTATATGTCATTGACTACTACCAAATAAAATATTATAAAAGTTTTTATTATAATTTATGATTCTTTTCAAGATAAAACGAATCAAGTCGTCGGTAATGTCACTCTTACTCAACATCCGGCGTCTAATAATTTAACTCCTGACGAAACAGTAAATCAATACCGCTTAAACCTTTTAGATGGCGCCATGGCTTGTCACAAATACATGAATCCTTTCTACGACAATTTTTATCTTAAAATAGTCAAAACAGGTATATTATATATATATTTATAGTTTTATTGGGATCAATGATACATTATAAATATTCGTATTTCCCCCTTTTTATAATAGATTTATCCTGATTCGCCTTATTTTGAAAGTGCTATCTCTTTCGCCATCGTTTCCTCAAAACAGCCTAAAATTGAAAGGGGCTTATTTAGATTTACCTAAAAGATCGTTTATTTATATACCGAAAAAAAATATATAAATAAAAATAATATTTATTTAACTACAAATTTAAACCTAACAAAAAATTGGGCGACCTAATTAAAAAAATCTGTTTAGCCCTGAGCTAAACAAAAATAATTTTAAAAAAATAGGACGAACCTGAAATTTTTTAGGGTATAAACTTATATTACATTAATTGATATATTTTAAATTATATACTACACAATGACATATAAAAATACCAAAACTGATGATGCATTCATTAAAAGTGTACATCAACGAAAACAGCTGGGGACGCCATTTTGATTACCCATAACATTATTAAAAATTTTAAACGAGAGGCCAATTTATTCTTATGTGACGCAAACTTTATTAAAGAATTGCCTAATCATGTAGATAATAAGGAAGCAAGTTCTCGATTTAATAGTATTTTTTAACATGATAATAATTACTATATGGGTTACCAAAATGGTGGGTCCATCTGATTTTACATTCAACGACGCTTTCAAATGCATTATAATGAATGCATGGTCAGTTTAGATATTATTATATGTCACTGATACTATTAAAAAAAAGAATTTTTCTTACTAAGTTGACTTGCCTTATATAAAGCTATTGTAATTTTTTTTCTTCTCTACTTTATGATGACTTGAGGGCAGTTTTGAAAAATTTAAAGGATTCTGAAGATTCTGTCAATTCCACCATGGCTGATGCTAATTTTTAAAATAGGAAAATTTTATTTATCACTTCGTATTATGGGTAAAATATTATTGCTAACAAGCCTGGTTTATACAAAAGTGCAAACCATGTTGAAGGATGTGCTATAAATCAAATTCAATTAGAAAAAGACTGCCTGTTAATTTGAGTATTTTAATTTAAATTATTGTCTTGTATCATTTTTTAATCTTATTAGATAATTACACTGAATTTTTCAAATGTTTTTTCAAAGGCATAAGATTTCATAAAAGGGAGAAATCTAACTTTTAATTTTAAAGGTTCTAGGCTTCAAACATTACAATCTAAAAAGAAAATGTTTATATACTTTCAATATTAAATATAATATTTTATATTAGCTTTAAAACCAATGTGTTTTATACTGTACGATTTGATAATAATGCAGTTTAATGAAAGATTTGATGAGGAATCGATACAATTTTTAGATCAATCATCTTTTACAGCAAAGGGAATGTCTGAGTATTGAGGTTATCGTTAATTTTTCCATTTAAATTCGAGTCAAAATTTTGAAGAATAATCTAAATTTTGAAACATTTATAGGATGGCTAAAAAATGGGGATGTAATTATTACACATGACCTGCAGGTTAAAAAACCGGTTCAGAGGCATTTTAGCGGTTCGGTTCAGGTTCGGCTAGAAATTTTTGCGATTTAGGTTCTATAAAAAATGCTGGTTTTAGCTTTGGATCCCTGATGAACCTATACCCAATTATACTAAGATAATTATCACCCATTTAAAAAAAAACATAACAATATATTTCAAAGATTTTCTTATGGTTCCATCTAACTCATCGTCCCCAATTCCTAAATTGAAAATGGTCCCATCTCAAGTTCACCAATTCGATATAAACGATATAATCAAGATCAGGGACGGTTTTACCTTTTACATTGAGACTGGTTCAGAAACGAGCTTCCAAATTGGACTTAAGAAAGTATAAATAATTTTCAAAAAAAAAATAATCGTAACGACACATTTAGTAGAAGAACCTTCTACTAAAAAATATGTAAAGAGATTAAGGAAACCCTTGCTGACCATTTTTTTCTAATTATCCTCTCCCGTTTTTATATATAGTTTTTGGATTATTATATTATTTATTTAACGATTGTTTGTTAATATCTATTTATTTTTTTCTTTTTTTTTAAACTTCTTTTATTTTATTATATAAATTTCGTTTTCAATTTAAAAAGATTAAATGCAAATAAGAACAATTAGTGAGGTTAAAAATCCCGATTTTGGCTTGATTTTTAAAAACGTCCCGATTAAGATTTTAGCCAAAATAATATAGGATAACTCGAGATTTGGTGAATAGAGGTCCAAATCTTGCTACCATCTATGAGCAAAATCTCCAAGCTCGCATAATATTATTTTTGGTTAAAATTTTAATTAGGCCGTTTTTGTAAATCGAACCGAATCAGCTTTTTAACAACACTACGACTACGAACAATTATACCAATCCGAAAAAGGGAAGTAGAGATCTTATTTAATATATTTCACGGTTTGCGACAAAATTTGCGATATGTTAAGATTATGTTGGAAGGATTCATTTGAGATAACCGTTTTTAATCGCCGTCAAACTTTATTTAAATCAATTTCAAAAGTATAAATACTAAAAATGATGATTAACCTCGTTTTCTTTTCATTTCTTTTCTCCTATTATCGTTGAATTGCTATAATGTTTTAATTCTTATATTTTTCTTGATATTATTATTATAATAATTTATTAAAGAAAGTATTGATATAAAAAGTTTAGGTATAATATGAATTTAAAATAAATTATTTTTTAGTTTTGTGTTTTTAGGTATTAATTTTGTCCGAATCCTATAGTATTAGGGCCTAAGCTACCATCCCTGAACATAGTGTTGTTAAACAGCTCATTTTGAGCCGAGTATTTAAAACGCCTAACTCAATATTTTAGCTAGAAAAATATTGCCTATGCCTAGAGATTATGATAATATATGTATAGACCTTTGTTCTTTCTATAGGCGAAATCTTCAGGTTTGCATAATATTTTTCTGGGTGAAATATTGAATTAGACGTTTTTAAAAATCGCCTCAAAACGAGCCCTTTAACAATACTGCCTGACCAATTATAATACACCAGTCTTAAAACGATAACTAAGATATTTATACATTATATTTATTCAGGATCCTTATCATGTAGATCAAAACGTTTTAAAAGTTTCCTTCGATTTGGAAAATATAGCTTTATTAAACATCACCGAGATGCGAATAATAGTTCACGGTCAGGGGAGGATAGATGGAAGAAAAAAATCATACCGAGGTATGCTGTTCTATTCTATAAATTATAATTTTTAACATCTAACGACTACAAGAAGGTAGACCAGGGCTGGTTGAATCAACCATTTTTAAAAATCAGTTTCTGTGCAATTTTAAATACAGGAAGGCATAATATATAAATCGGCTCATACAATCCCAAACATATTCCATAAATGTTCCCTATCAAAATTTTTTAAAATAAATATAATAATAATTTACAAATATAATTTATTTTTGTAGGCAAACCAAATTATCGGTTTTTATTTTAGGGTTATTGAGCTAAAATTTAATAAAAATTTGAACATAATTTTTGTTTTATTTTAATAAACATTTGGACATATTGAAAACCTGTTTCTTTGTATTAAAATTAGTCATGAAATATGCTGCTATTCAAAATAATTATCAGAACACCATAAGTGCCTGTTAAACAAACCTTCTCAATTATAAAAAAAATATTTAAAGAAATTTAATAAAGAACTAGATTTTTTTTAAATATAAATGATTATTTTGTGTTGGGCAAAAAATTTTCATATTTAACAACAAATTATATAAAACTTTTGATAGTTAATTATTTAAAATATTTTTTTGTCTATGTGTTTAAAGTTGTATTACGATAAAATTTGAATATCCCAGTGTTTCAATTTGACTAAGATCCCTACAATTCAAATGGCCCTAACATCCTTTCAACTAATACGGTAAAACGGCTCGTTTTAAGCTGATTTTTAAAAACGGCGAACTCTATATTTCATCCAGAATAATATTACGCAAGCTTGAAGATTTTGATGTAGAAAGAACAAAGGTTTGGATATCTATTAGTTAAATCTCGTGGCTTAGGCAATATTTTTCTGACTAAAATATTGATTTAGCCGTTTTTAAAAATCGGCTCAAAACGAGTCATTTAACAACACTACTTCCACCTATTATCAAATATTTTATATCAAAACCATTAATAAAAATTTTTTTTATAGCCGAGATCCTTTTCAAGTTCCTGTTCTCCCTTATAAGTGCAGATCAGGGATTTTCGTTGTATTTTCCTTCCCCTTGGACCCCTCAGAGTCCATACATTCATTTACAAATATACGAAGAAATGTTGATCGGTTCGACGCTTTTTTTGGTGAATGCTTTTCCAAGCTTTAAAGGATTCCATCCCGTTCTAAGTTATTCCCTTTTGGAAAACCCTTTCGATTTCTTTACCATAAATCAATTTACAGGTTTAATGAACACAATATATATATCTACCGCATTTTGAAAATTTCGATAAAAATAACTAATACTCAATTTTAAACATGATTATTTCTTTTTATATTATATGTGTCGTGTTTGGGATATGGAATCCATGGAGCATTCGAAATCGTTCAATTTAAAAATAATTTACTGATGGCGATTTTGAAATTTGAAAAGTCTTATTTGATCGGAAATGTATTTCAAGCATGCATAGAGTACTCACACTCTATTGAATTTTAGATAATTTTGCTCTGAACCTTATAACTACTAGTAATATACATTGATTTATATGGATTATTTTTAAATAAATCAAAAATACGCTATAAATTTATGGCTATATAAAATGTCTGAAGTTGTATTAGGTTATACTCCACACATGCTAAAATACATTTTCTGTTAAATGGGATTATTTTACAATTTAAATATCGGTCTAATTATAGTTCTAGTGTTATTACATAATAGCAATATTCAGATTGGTTTAATATATTATTTTTTGATCTAGATCACCTGCAGTAGATGATTTACAATCAAGATTTTTTGAATCCCAATAGATCACCTATCCCAATACTACATTATTGTATTTATATATAGAATTATATGAATAAATTTTTTTAAATAATATTTACAAAAAAATTATCAAATAAAATACAAAAGTGAGTCGTCCTTTTCATTTGTCATTCATCGCCTATAAAAGAATAGGTAAAATCTGTAAATTATTCTTAGTTTAAAATTTCTAATTATTCTTCTCGATATAATATTTTTTAAATACTTTTAATTGAGGTGTGGAAAATTATTATATATAAAAAAAATAATTTGAAAATTGTAATCTTATATTAAATCCTATAAATAAGGAAATTCTCAGTGAAAATTTTTTCGATCTTCTACATTCCACCCCTGGTTAAATATTATAAAGGAGAACCTTATAAGGCTTATTCAAGCAAGAGAGGATCATATCCTAAGAAAATTTCATTACTCAAAAAAAACGTCATGTGCAAGCACCAGGAATTTGATTTATCAGTGAAAATATATAAGAAAACATTCTGCAACAAAATGTTAAGAAAAATTTATAAAATGAGATATTTGTTTTATGAAATAATTATTCAATTATTGTCATTATTGGACCTAACATATTCTTATAATCTAAGCTAACTAAAAGAACATTTTATAATTGAACTCTGAAAAAATGAAATACTCCTTTCAGGTGGATCTCGTTTCAAATGAATATTAATGTTAGAGATTCTAAGCCAATAAACAAATCAAAAATTATAAATAAATTTAAGAATGAAGCCTTTCTTAATCATTGTTAAAAAACAAACTGATGACTATCTGGAGAGCACAATGATATGGGGATATATGAGTTCCAAAATGTATTAAAAGTCTGGTCATTGCAAACGACATAATAAATACCTTAATTTATTAAGACATTTATTAAATCAACACCTTCACCCAATCATCTTCCCGAAGGCGCAAGCGTAACAAGATGGGGAACCATGACACACTGCGATCGATTAAAGAAAATAAAAACAACCGTTGATTTAAATACAATTAAAACTTGGTGGGATATCATTTAAAAAAAGTCCCTTCTAATAATAGGTTGAATCTAAAGAAAAGCAGATAATATATGAAATTCTATTAGACGGGGATCATGTAGAATTCTCGTAAATTCAAGGTCCAATATAATAAACGAAACTAAATAAATTTCATATGGACGATTATTTATGAATGATAAATGAAAATGGACTTAATTTATTAGGCGCTTTTTATGAGTTTAAAGTTTTAGGCGATATTAATTTATTGACAAATTTAAAAAATAAGTTTCTATCCAGTAAGAGAGGGGAGAGGTGACATTACTGTAATCTTGAAATATGTAATTGATTAATAAATATATGTATGAATGAATGAATTAACGAAGAGTAATTTTATAATATATTTAAGATTTCAAACAGGTTATTTATGCATGGAAAAAATAATAAATGAGTTCATTTTCCTAAGTGGTTCTAATAATTACAAGCTAATATTTTTTTTATAAAGGTTATCGCTGGCTTTAATTGTATAATTTATAAATTAATATAATATCTGTCAACAGGTCAAATAACTATAGGAAGAAGGATAGATCTCGAAAAGCTTTACCCAAGAACAAATATAATGATTACAGTCTCGGTCAAAGTATTCGAAACATTGGCGTTCAGCATAGATCCTCAACGACTTATTTTAAATATAACAATATTGGATGTAAATGATAATCCTCCTCTAATACGAGAAAAGGTTTTAAAATATATAATTCTACATATATAAATCTTCTAGGGTTTATATCACACGAAAAATGTATAGATATTGATAGGACAATGAGAAATATTTCAAAAAAAATTTAACTGTAGGCATCTATTTTTTTTGAAAAAGAATAATAAATTTGCATATGCGTGAGTTGGTCAAAATATGTCGAGATAGATTATGTAGAATTTTCCATGGTTATGGCATAAAATATCATTTAGTTGGAAAAGATCTAATTTATTTGTTTAAAAGCAACAAATATTCTCTTCTACCTTTGAGTTTTGACCATTTTTACCCTTTGGCGTTTTGAGTTGTCAATAATATAGTTTAAAATAACACTTTTTTAAAATCATTGCCATCTTTATTTTTACATCCGAAAAAGTTGAATTTTTTTAAAAAGCCTTCTGGTTAAATTATAATTAAAAGTGTTGCCGATATTTCTCCTCTATTTAAACATTAAGCTTGGTCCGCTACTTTAAGACTACATTTTAAAACGCTTAAAATGTTGAAAGTTAAAAAGCTCCTATCTTTCTACATTGATAACATATTAAGCGCGGTGTTAAATAGTGAATAAGGACGAGGCCGAAGTCGAGCGAATGTAATATAATATTTTACCTATTTTTTATACTTACACTTAATATAAATATTATTATAATCAAATCAGGAATATCACTTTTCGATTCCCGAAAATGTCACATCCCCTTTAGAGATAACCAGATTTGAAATAACGGACATGGACGTAACCAAGCCTTCCTTGCATATCTTCAAAATAGATTCTATTTCGGATAAAAAAAATAATCCAGCCACCAATTCTAAAAAGGCGAATAAAAAAGACCCAATCGAACACGATATCGGGGAAATGTTTGAATTTGTCAGTAAAAAAGATTCGAGCCTAAAACAGTTAAAATTGGAGAAAAGTAGGGGAGACGGGCTTCGATACGATAACTATTTAAACGCGGAACTAGAGAGCGAAGAAATGAAAGATATTTACGAATATTTTGATGAGGATGATATAAACGAGGACAGACTTAATAAATATGGGAAGTAAATTTAAAGATATCCATAGTTTTTTTATTTTAAAATTTATACATTTTATAAAAAAATTATTCACTCATTTTACTTTTTTTGGGGAAGTTTGAGGAAATCCAGGCTAATCGGGGCCTTGAAAAGCAATGAATTAATAGATTTCCCACCACTCTCTTTCTTAAAAAAGAATAAAATATGTAATTTGAGAGGTATGAACTTCAAGCGATACAACTCTTTCTGCTATTTATAGTAATACATCGATGTCCTTTATTTGAGAAAGAAAGAAAGAAAGAAAGAAAGAAAGAAAGAAAGAAAGAAAGAAAGAAAGAAAGAAAGAAAGAAAGAAAGAAAGAAAGAAAGAAAGAAAGAAAGAAAGAAAGAAAGAAAGAAAGAAAGAAAGAAAGAAAGAAAGAAAGAAAGAAAGGAAGGAAGGAAGGAAGGAAGGAAGGAAGGAAAGGAAGGAAGGAAGGAAGGAAGGAAGGAAGGAAGGAAGGAAGGAAGGAAGGAAGGAAGGAAGGAAGGAAGGAAGGAAGGAAGGAAGGAAGGAAGGAAGGAAGGAAGGAAGGAAGGAAGGAAGGAAGGAAGGAAGGAAGGAAGGAAGGAAGGAAGGAAGGAAGGAAGGAAGGAAGGAAGGAAGGAAGGAAGGAAGGAAGGAAGGAAGGAAGGAAGGAAGGAAGGAAGGAAGGAAGGAAGGAAGGAAGGAAGGAAGGAAGGAAGGAAGGAAGGAAGGAAGGAAGGAAGGAAGGAAGGAAGGAAGGAAGGAAGGAAGGAAGGAAGGAAGGAAGGAAGGAAGGAAGGAAGGAAGGAAGGAAGGAAGGAAGGAAGGAAGGAAGGAAGGAAGGAAGGAAGGAAGGAAGGAAGGAAGGAAGGAAGGAAAGAAAGAAAGAAAGAAAGAAAGAAAGAAAGAAAGAAAGAAAGAAAGAAAGAAAGAAAGAAAGAAAGAAAGAAAGAAAGAAAGAAAGAAAGAAAGAAAGAAAAGAATAGAAAAGAATAGAAAAAAGAATTAACTAATATTATGGAAAAAAAAATTTACATTAGGGAAAAAGAAATGCCGATGATGACTAATAATATTCTGATCTTAAAGGAAAACGCTAGGTTAGATCGCGAAACAAAATCGAGCTACGTTTTCTTGGTTACTATTTCAGACATGACGGATGCAGGACTTACGAACAAAACAACGAATATTGGGAGGATGAAAACTTATTTTTACGCAAAAATATTAGTTTTATATATATTTTAAGTTTAAATATTTTAAAAAAATTAACTTAAATTTTTTTAAATAATTTAGATAATTTTTTGACACAAAAAAAATACATTAATAATTAAGTACCATTTTTTTTTAATATTGGTTTTAAATTAAATAATATGTGCTGCAAAAAGCAGCATGAAAGCTAAAAAAAAATTTATCGGCCAAGTTGAGAAAATCGTGATCGTGTAAAATATTTAGTCTGGGTATTTCATAAAAAAAATTTAATATTGTTTTTAATTTTTTTCTTTTTTTTTGTAAAATTACTATTTCCTTTCCGATCACACATTTAGAGCAAACAAACTAATATTATTATTTTTTTAATATAAATAAAAAGATTTTCATAGACATAATAGATGTGAATGACAATCCACCAGTATGCAATATGGGAAACAAAGTCATAACAGTTCCTGATATGATAGAGATTGGATCGGCTATCGATATAATATCCGCCACGGATTTTGATGACGCTTCTAGCCCCAATGGACAAATTCATTTTTATTTAAACAATGATAAAAATGACGAAGGTTCCATTTTTTTCTTTCTATAACAAAAAAAATGTCATATAATTTTGCTTTTCCGAATTACGCTAAAATGAATATTAGAGGTTTATATTCATTATGAAAAATAACATAATATATAGAGACTTTGCTATAACTAGGGTGAGGGGGGGGGTGAGCTTTTCCTACGCCCCCCTAACAATGACACTGAATATATAATTAATTATATGATAATCAATACAGAACTGATAATCGTAGAAGAATTAACGGGATTAATAAAAGTAAAATCATCATTCCTGGGTCTACCCGTTAACGCTTTTAGAAAATTTTCTTACAGAGCTTGTAATTCAGGACCAGAATTTGAGAACTATTGTTGCCATGACACCTTCGCAATCAAAGTTCAAAATGAATATGGTGGTAGTTCCGCCAAAACTGAAGGGATCGGGATCGATACCGATGGACCACCTAATTATATTGTCATTTACCAACCAGCGGACGCCTATGATGTGGTGGATATACACGAGGTATGATTTTTTTTTAAATTTTAATTGTAATCTATTACATTTATACTATTTATATGCTAAAATCGATTTTTTTTGAACAAAACTTACATAATTTAATTTATCGCTTAGGATATCGCCTTGGGCTCTAAGGTTTACGAAGTGAAAGCCAAAATCGAAGGCGGCAATAGGGAAAGCTGGAGATCTCCTCTCGCGGTTCCTCACGATGGAGGCGATAATTTTCACTCCCAAAATTTGTTTAAAACGTCGAGAGATAGAAGGTTTCAAATTTATTACAAGATCGAAGAGATTCCTATATACCCAGAAGATCACCTCTCTTTTTTCATCCATCCTAAGACAGGGATTATTTACACCAGGACTATTCTAGACGCTGAGTCTAAACGAATATATACGGTTTATAATATAAATCTAATTTCTTTCATCTTTTTAAGTTCAATCTTATTTTTTCATAATATATTAGTTAATTCCTTTTTCTTTTCTTTTCTTTTTCTTTTCTTTTCTTTCTCTTTCTTTCTTTTCTTTCTTTCTATCTTTCTTTCTTTCTTTCTTTCTTTCTTTCTTTCTTTCTTTCTTTCTTTCTTTCTTATCTTTCTTTCTTTCTTTCTTTCTTTCTTTCTTTCTTTCTTTCTTTCTTTCTTTCTTTCTTTCTTTCTTTCTTTCTTTCTTTCTTTCTTTCTTTCTTTCTTTCTTTCTTTCTTTCTTTCTTTCTTTCTTTCTTTCTTTCTTTCTTTCTTTCTTTCTTTCTTTCTTTCTTTCTTTCTTTCTTTCTTTCTTTCTTTCTTTCTTTCTTTCTTTCTTTCTTTCTTTCTTTCTTTCTTTCTTTCTTTCTTTCTTTCTTTCTTTCTTTCTTTCTTTCTTTCTTTCTTTCTTTCTTTCTTTCTTTCTTTCTTTCTTTCTTTCTTTCTTTCTTTCTTTCTTTCTTTCTTTCTTTCTTTCTTTCTTTCTTTCTTTCTTTCTTTCTTTTCTTTCTTTCTTTCTTTCTTTCTTACTTTCTCTCTTTCTTTCCATAAAAACAAAAAGGATCTTGACATAAGTTCCGAATCATTGCATCAATATTTTGTTTTAATTTATTTTTAAAATATGTATTTAATAGATAATAGTGAAGGCTAGCACGGGAGATTTGACTAAACAAGAATCCAAAATGATTACGATCAGAATAAGGGATGTGAATGACAATAATCCGATATTCATAAATGTTTTATTTTTTTTAAAAAATTCTTTTGATAATATAAATTATTACATCATGCCATTTGGTAAAAGGAATATATAAATCAAATAGTTATTTAGCGATATATCAATTATTTAATGCATGAACAAATCGAATTCATACAATTTAAAATTTTAGTGGGCCTTATATGTTAAGAGTTGCTTATGTATTTAATGATATATTTCAGTGCCATACTATAGTTCCATTTAATAAACAAACAATTAATAAGCTGAAGGGTTCAAAAAAAAAAATTCGCTTTCTAAAATATCTATAACTCTAAAACGAGTCCATTTAAAGATAATATTAAATATTTTAAGAATAAGAATATATAGAACTCAAAAACCTTGATGAGCCTTGATATTTTTGGCCCAGGCCCGCAGTAAAAATTTTTTTATGGACTCCTGGCCCGGCCCATATTTAATATTAAACCCATATCCACCTAACCTAATGTTACTTAATACTTACTTGTGATACTAGTAAAAAGCTCGATTTTAAAAAAGGCTAACCCCATATTTTAGCCAAAAAATATTACGCAAACTTGGAGATTTTGTTCATAGATCACAGAAAGGGTTTGGGCATAATATTTACAAATGATTAAGGCTTGCGTAATATATCGAGATAGTTTAACAACACTAATTTTCGAGTTTACGCTAAATGATATTTAAATTTATATTAAATGAATTTCATGTCAATATTAAAAGAAAAATGGTGAAGATCCACTAGTGTTAGAAGCGATGAAAAACGCAAATATAGGATCAAAAATAGGCTCAGTTAGCGCCATAGATAAAGATGCGGAAGAAATCAATTCTAAGATCTATTATCACATGATTCGTAAATGAATAATATTTTCGTTGTTAATTCTTTACCAAAAATATCCAAATATTATTAGGAAAACAGAAAATTCTTATTTTTTTAAAAAAATAAAGACAACACGATAAAATAAATAAACATAATTAAGGACCATAACGTGGTGTAACCACTGCAAGACCTCTTAGTAGCATTTTGGGAGAGACAAAAAAAAACTATCTTCACTATTATTATAATTATCAGAGTTGTTAAAGCTCCTTTTTAAAAGTAGCTAGCTCCCGCTCCCGCTACTACATTTTTAAAAGGAGCTAGCTCCCGCTCCAAGTAATAGAGTGCCACTCCATTGCCGCTCCTTTGATTTTCATTTTTTTAGAAGGTATACGAAACAAAATCATATTTTTTTTTATCTAAAAGCTTTATATTAAATGATCTATCAAAATATTTATAACCTTTTACTTGCTTTTAAAAGTAATAAATTTTCTAAATTAGAATCTAAAAAACATGCACGCCTCTGCCCTAAGACCTGTTTTGCAATACTAAATAGGCACTTGACAGGAGCACTAGGGGGAAGCGGGGTATTATATTTTATAAAGATATTTTTTAATTCAGAGAATTTATCAAAAATAGTAATTTTGGTATCATTATTTAAAAAATATTTGTCCATATATTATCTATTCATGATCAATTTCATGGAATCCAAAAAAATCTATCAATTTGTATTTAAAAAAAAGATTTTTTACCTTTAGATGCTTTTTTAGATTGAAGCTGCTCACTTTTGAAAATTAAATAGTTTTATTTAAACACAAAAGACATTTTGCCCTTAAATTTGATTGATCATGGATCAACATTAGAATTAAAATATTTTTTGTATGATAGAAATGGAAATTAGATTTCTTCATCTATGATCTCTAAATCCATAATATCTCAAACTATTTTTTGTATGATAGAAATGGAAATTAGATTTCTTCATCTATGATCTCTAAATCCATAATATCTAAAACTATTTTTTGTTATATATCTATAAAATGCATATTAAGACTTACAAGATTTTCCAAAAAATTTTCAATATAAAAAGGAAAACTTGATGTTTAATATTTAAAATGATTAGATGAAAAACCAATATAAAACTAGGCTAAACATTTAATAATAGATAAATTTAAATTTATTAAAATTTCATTTTTATTGAATTTTAATAAATAAATATTATTAATATTTAAAAAATAATTTAATTTATACATTAAATTTAAAGGAGCGGTGGAGCGGCGCTCCTCCACTCAGCCCTAAAAGGAGCTAGCTTCCGCTCCCGCTCCTGGTCCCGCTCCCCAATTTGTTTTTGAAAATGTAGCGGCGCTCCATCTGAATTATAAAATATTATATTTATTAATGAATTTTAGCTTTTAATTATAATACTTCATTAGAATAGTTTTTTAAAAAATATTCACATATGCCAGCCACCCTCATGCAACTTACGAGTTTTTGTTGATCAGTTGCGATGTTTTGATAACGTTAAATATTTGATTTTACAATTTTTTGAAAAAAAAAATGATTTGATAAAAAATATATCACATGATGACTTTTTTTAACGTTCTAAATGTTATTTGATTTAAAAAAAACAACTAGTTTTTGGTTATTGAGACACGATTTTTTGAGAAATGATTGCTGGCTTTTGGGAAAAATACGAGGGGTCATGCAGTGGTGACCATAAGTTGAGTTGAGTAATTTCGCCATTTTTAGCAATTTTAGCCAATTCTTAACTAACCTTTAAAAAAAGAGGCTAACTAGGTTTATAGCTGAAAACTATCACACTTCAGGATTTTTTTTTTTGATTCACTTTTTAAGTAAGTAAAAAACAAATTAACTCGCATATCAATGCTCAGCGAATTATATAATTTTTTTTTCAGAACGCGCCTATAAATTTAAGGAAATTAGTATGTTTTTTTAGCCATTACCCAACTATATTAAGGACAGTTTTAAAATAAAATACTAGCGGTCTGACACCATTTTTTTGGTTTTTCTAATTATATATATTGTTTTCAGGTGATGACGTTTTTTAAATAATGCTTAATGGTTCTAAAAGTCACTATTTTAGAAAAGATAATTTTAAATTATTTAGAAACGAGCTAAAACACCCTGACTTGTTTAGTAAAGCATTATGAACACGCTCTATTATTAAATCATAGAGAGAAATATCCTGGACAAAAAGGAAGCCACGAGAAGAACCCCGGACAAAAAAACACTGGACAAAAATACCTTTGGATCCCAATTTAAGAAATTTGTTTAAATGCTAAAAAAATAGACAATTTTAAATATGTTTACATATTTTTAAGACTACACTTTTAAGGCTTTTAATTTTATTTTTGAAATTTTTCTTTGTCCGTGAATATTTTTGTCCAATGTCTTTTTGTCCAACATACTTACTTCCATTGTCCAAGACATTTCTTGATTTCTTAAAATGACCTATAAATATTTTTTTTTAAATGTACAATTTGAAGTTTAATATATAAAAAACAAAATAAAACAAATAAAATGTATATATAAATAGATGATGATGGTAAGGTTTGGCTAGAGAAAGAAACTGGTCAATTATTCGTAAACGGGAATCTTTCCGAATCTTCTCAAATCGCGAAGAGTGCGATGACTAATGATTACAATGTATCGTTCCTCCAATTAAACCAGCTGCAACATTTAGATCCTATTGTAAAGCAAGATTACGCCAGGAAAATCGAATTGATAATCCAGGTGACTAATTCAAAGATTCCCCCGAGAATCACCAAATTGTTTTACCAATCCCTCCTCAAGGGAAAAATATATGATCCATCTATTCTTCGGGTCACGATCAAAATCTTGGAAGATTTAAAATCTGTTCAATCGAACTCAATCGAATTCGACAAACGTTCGCAAAAATATCTAATCGGTTAAATATATTCGATATTATGATATAAAAATTTGTTAATACGAAATAAATTTAATATATCTTCACTAATATAAAATTTTTAAGCATCACGGTAAAATTATTGCTGGGTAATTTCTCGTAATTTAGTTTATTTTTAGATGCCTAAAAAAGTGACTAAGATTCATTTTCAGACTCGATTTTAGAAAATAACAGCTTAATTTTGAAGAAGGTATAAATAGATTAATTCGCGTCTCAATGATTAACTTATTAACTAAGGCGCTCACCTATGATTGAGACAATTTTTAGTCATTACCCTCCCAACTATACATCCCAGAAGGTTAAATTTAGACCTTTATCTTCATTCATGATAATCGCATCCTTCCCTTAATTATTAGCATCTCCAAAAGGCATGGGCATAAGGCGTGTTATTTTTTTATAAAAATGATAATTGCTTTAAATATATGCAAATAAAAATTAAATCCATTTACTAGAAAAAGAAGAGGAGGATACTCAAATTGTAGGGGGCCAACCAATGGGACTAATCAAACTCAACCCCATATTGAAAGACCTAAAACAATTAGTCGGTATCGAAATGGTAGGCCAAGAGTTTTGTAAGATAGTAGACCTCCCATCAGCATTACGTGATGACTCTAAAGATTTCATAAATTACGATCTGCCAAAATTCAAAGAAATTGGGATGGTGAGATGCCATACGTCTTCGATGCCGTCAAAATTTAGTTTATTAGCGCCGGTAAACGGGGAGGAGTCTACCACGTATTACATGATGAGGAATAAAGAGAGACAAACTAATACCAAAACTTTGTTTCATTTGAAGGACTTAATGGAGGACGCTTCGCAAATAACGATGCCCGATTCGTTACTCAACGGGTATTTTGATCTGAAGTTTTCCGCCATTGTTCAATCTCCGTCAAAGAAATCACTTAGGCCAGAAAGAATTTTCTATCAACTTAAAGTATATATTCTAATGTATTAAGTTATTACCTTTTATATTATATCAAGGGGCTTCCGCTAATAGTTTTATTTATGAAGTTACACTGTTCCTTTAAACTTTTTGCCAATATGTTAGAAAAATAGGTATAATAGATTAATTTTAATTTGCCTTAAAAAAATGGTATTATATACAAAAGGCGTGCATTCGCATGGGCCTAAATTTGAGTACATTCCTTGTCCCGAATAAAAAATTTGTCCTGACCCGGCAATAACTTTAATATTACCAATATATTAGATCTATTATTTATCAATTAAATCAACTTATATAAAATATTTTTTAACTGCTCATGTAGCCTCTAATATAGTATGCACTCATTTAGTAACCTTGACCTATGTTAGTATTGCTGAATGAACTAACTTTATCCAGTTCCATTGCAGCTTAGCCTAGCATTTGCCCTAAAAAAATTGACTTTAACCTAAGACAAATATTTTAGCATAAAAACTTGGCTAAGCGCTTTAAAAGTTGGTCAAAGTTAGGACAATTTAGCACCAGCAGTCCATATATGCATTTTGATGGAATCAGGGATGTCATGTTAGCTTAAATTTTACAGAAGGAACTCCATCAAATTTGTTCAGAAAATACAATATAGACCTGACTTAAAAAAACATAACTGCGATGAGGTGAATTGGAATATTCGATCATTAGATTTAAGTTGAGATAATTTTCTGACCTCTTGTAGTATAAAAGTAATCTTAGTTTGTTAACTTTTCTGTTCATACCATATTATATAAAATAATATAGATTTATCGATGAACTACTCTAAAGAAATTATTTCCATATGAACATTATTAGAGGATATAATAAGTTTAATCTTGTTATTTCTTTCCTTTCTATTTTTTTACAGGGATTAGTTAAAAGTTTAATTAACCTTACCGTTATATAGGCAGGATTACGAACCCTTCTCTTTTTTAAAAATTGCGATAAAAATCAAAACTGGTCATTATTTTGATTTAATTCTTTTTTTAAATAGCGTTAACCTAATAATTTAGACAATAATCATATCAAAATTGGTAAATATCTAATGAATACTTTTGCGGATATGCGGCAGGAATCTTTTTCCCCTATGAATAGGTGGTAATTAAAGGTTAAAGAGTTGTATATTATAAGTCTGCAATGGACTGCTTTTCGTCAACAAACCTGCCTACTCGTTGTTTAAAGCCACCAAAGGTCTTTTTTATATATTCACTCCCCCCCCCCTCCCACCATTTAGCTAATAACTCTGTTTTAATGTAATAAATATATTTAAAAATAATTTCATTAAAAATATATTTAGACTCAAACAATTTGGGACAGCTATAAATCAAAATTTATCATTAGAGGCTTACCCGAAGAGAGTGAAATATTCTTACAGAATATCTCAAGGTAAAACTATAACAAAGGTTTTATAACATGATATATATTTATTTTGATTTGTTTTTTTTAAAGAATTGGTTTGGATAAGTTTCATGACACTAGAATAATTATAATAATACAAGGATTCAATAAGTTGAATCGAATGAAAATTATAAATTATGAATAATTTCGCTATATTTTATCATTTCAAAACTTGTAAAAATCATATAAATTGATATTGCGTTATAAATGATATATTCCTAAATTAAAATCCTATATCTTTGGTATGCTAAAAACAAAAGACCGGTACATAATATTGTATTTTATTTTTAAGAGATGGACAAATATTAAATATTTGTTTATTTTATTGTCATATCACCTAGCAATTATCAATATATTTATCTATTTTTTTTATGGATTTCAGCTTTTTCAACCGAAACTTCCAAGATTTGGGTTTAAGCATGACATTGGATTCATTGAACTACTACATGCCTAATCAGGGGGTCCTTAATTACAACTTTTCAGAGGCTTGTTTTCACGTTTCCAAGAATGGGATGGTCTTAGAACCATCGGAAATAAGGAAATTCATGTTAAATAATCGGAAAGTTTGGAATAATTTGCGCCAAAATGGGATCGTTCGGATAGAGGTTTTATAATACATATTTTCTTTTTATACCCTTTGCGGAGAATCGAAGTGAATATATAACAAGAATGGGAAAAATATAACTTCTGCATAAACAATCAATTTTTTTAAAAAAATAATTCATAAATAAGAGTGGGGAATGGTATATATATAGCATCACTCAATATATAGTAATTTACTAAACAACGTCCTAAATTTATTAAAAATGAAATAGTACCTATTTTCTTATAAACTATAACCGCATCCCTCTAATCTTCAGGTTTTAAAAGAAGAAGAAAAGTATCTAAAGAAAGAAATAACCCGAGTTGGGATCAAGCAAACGTCTTGCTATCTTTCACTCAATGTCTCTAGTCTCTAAGTTGCACCTGCCACTCTGAGACAATGAT
This sequence comes from Gordionus sp. m RMFG-2023, assembly GCF_954871325.1. Lineage (NCBI taxonomy): Eukaryota > Metazoa > Nematomorpha > Gordioida > Chordodea > Parachordodidae > Gordionus > Gordionus sp. m RMFG-2023. The sequence goes on along the minus strand of NC_088775.1, from coordinate 8,662,228 downwards.
TTTTTTGTATGTAGGGATAATTTCCTAGATTTTTTGAAAAACACGTAGAAAAACAATAAACTCGACGCTATACATCATTATCTCTTAGACATATCCAAGATAACCAACGAAATAAGTCAAAGGAGGCTTTGCCCCAATAGCTCTAATTATATGAATCCTAGAGGGGGGGGGGAGAACAGAAGATTTAAAAACTATTTATTTCTTTACAATCTTTATTTTTCTAATTAAAAAAAAAATCATTAAAGAAATGTTATGTGGAAAGTTTATATGAGCCTCAAGTCATGGAAATCGTTTTAATCGGGATAGCTATTTTGCTCATTTTATTCATCAATATTTTGAGTGTTATACTTATGTTCTACAAAAAGGAGTAAAAAAAAAAATTTTTTTTTTTATATTATATGAGAAATTAAAAATATTTTATAATTATTAATTTAATTAGTAAAAGTATTATCTAAAAATTTGTAAAGTATTATCTTAAGATTTAAAATGTATCATTTCAGTTTCACTGTAGTTAAAACGTAAAATGCTTCTTTCAAAAAATTATTTATTTTACGACTATAAAATTTCTTTAAAGATTAATGGCTCCTTGAAGAAACGTAGTAATACAGGAAGTGTTATGTTTAATTTGTATATAATCATAGTCATTTCATTAGAAGAAAAGAATTCATTTTTTTAACAATAAATAGAGTTCAAGTTCTTCTGATTTCCACTTAGTCTTTTAAAATTTTAAACCTAACTCGACAGATAATAAAAAAAATTAGAAACAGTCCTCATATGTAATAATGGATGGGAATGAGGGATGTTAGCTTTCGGCTTAGGACAATATGTTCACGTATTTTAACCAAATTATTATTTTTCAATTGGTCCTATCTACTTTAAATCGAGAACAGATTTGACAGAGTGGCATTTACATATATGAAAACCGCCGTTCATATAATAGTTCGCGATGGTCATAAAATAGTACATTATATTTATTTGGTGGTTGAGTGTTGTTTTATTTCTTTTATCAATTTTCCAACTCTAAATATTTATTGAATGCGTTTTTTTAAGTTTAAAAACAAACCGATTTTTTGCTATCAATAAGTGATTTCAAGTTGAAAAAATATGCAGAAAATATAAAAAGACCACTCAAACTATCACTTTACTTTAATATTTATATTTCAAATATTTGATGATTATTTTTTTTAAAGTTATTTAATAAAATAGTACAAGTTTTAATACATTAAAAACATCCACAAATTAATAAACTGTATAAAGGGCCTGATTTTTTTAAGAACATAGGTCTCGTTTTATCTTTATATATTATTTATTTTTGGCCAATGACTGAAGGATCTCGACCTATACAAATAGGCATATATTACATTTTGAACAAAAACAGAATAATTTATTACGTGAAAGATGACACTAAATCCCAACCTGACGATGCCAAAATAAACTCCCAAAATAAGGATCAATTCATCAAAAGCAAAGAATTCTACTTTGGGAGAGAAAGGGAAAAAGAGCCAAATGTCATATCTCCAGATTTTTACGAATGGCAGGTTGTTAGAAATGTTATAACATTATACAATGCAATTACATGCATAATTTGTTTTATAGGTCATCCGGGCATTTGCGTTTATAAGGATTTCTAAAAAATTGGATATTAAAAAATATGAAGAAAGAAAAATGATACGTTTTCCGTGCAATTTTTATCATATTTTTAAATAACAACATTATGTGACTAGAAGGCCTAACTGAACCGAACTATACCGTTATACGGAAATGAAACTTTAAATAAATTTATAAAAAGAGCAAACCGAAATTATAGAATTTTTTTGAACCGATTTGATAAGTAACAATTTTCTTGGGGGAGATTTTATCATTCTATGCTAATTTTTAAAGTAGGCTGCTGACCCTACCATCTTTTCGCATTTATTTTAAAATTTTTACTTGCTTTATTATAATATAATAATTAAAACCATCATGATATAATAATGTTCTGATATATAATAAATTTTATTAAAATAGACAGTTGACAAAAATTTACTTTACCCTCTAGTTTAAAGTGATTAAACATATGAAAGTAGTTAAATTTTATTTTATTTTAATTCTATATTACAAAATAAAATATAAATGAATGAGAATGCTATTTAGACCTTTGGCCTGAAAATAACATTAGTATCCTTTGATATAGTTTTGTTAAACGGCCCGATTAAGAATTTAGCTAAAATAATATTATGTAACCCTGCAAATTTTGCTCATAGATGGCAGAAAGGTTTGGACATTTATTTGGCAAATCTTGAGGCTTATATACTATTATGGCTAAATTCTTAGTCGAACCATTCAATCGATCCAAATCGGGTCATTTAATTTGAATAGAGTTGAGAGAGATACTTCCTAGATGGCCTACTGTATATTTTATAGACTCAAAATCAATTTAATAAAACAGAAAAAACCTTAGTATACGTTGTTAGAGCGAATTCACGCCGAAAATAGGAGATATTCTTAATATTTTTCGCAGCGAATTTTGTATGCTTCACTACAAATTCGCGCTAACTGTAAATCAGGGGTTAATCGGAACCTTTATAAAAATTTTCCCCTGAACCGTATTACCAAACAAGAATTTTTATTGATAGCGGTTCAGGTCCCTGTAGGCGAAAATTATTTACTTTAGTAATATTTATTATCAAGGGTTAAAAAACTTAACTGATCATTGAATAATTATAAATCATTTACTTACATATCAATTATTAACTTATATGTAATCACTTTTAGAAAGCTTACACAAAAAAAATATAAGTAAGTTTTAAACGCAACGTGAAAATTAAGCTAGCCCGGACGGCTTCTTTATTAGCATTGTTAAAATGCCATAATTTAATCCTTTTTAAAAAAAACCCCGATTAAGATTTTAGCCAAATTAATATTATATAAGCCTGCAGATTTTGAGCAGAAAGATTTGCATTTGCTACATCACAGGCCTGCATATTATTTTGGCTAAAATATAACCGTTTTTAAAAAAAGAAAAGATCCTAATCGGATTTTTTGACACTATTCTTTATCGCCTTTTGTATATATTTTTCTGCAAGCTTTCATTTCCTTTAAGATGCGTTATATATAATGGTTCAACTTAAGGAAATTGCCGTTAAAAGAGCGGTTTGTCAGATTTGATAAGTTATTAATAAAAACTGATTAATTAATTAGACATAACCATTTTAAATATATTTTAACCCTAACCTATATCTCTTTAACCTTTAACCCTACTCCTTACTTCAGATACCTTTTTAATTTGAAATATATTTCAACCAATTTATAATCTCCTTCAGTTGAACATTCCTTGAGTTGAGCTATTATAATGTTATATAGTATTTTATTAAAAGAAATGGTTATGAAATTAAACAAAATAAAGCACTAATATATTATACCTTAGACTTAACTTTAAAAATTTATATATTCCTAGGAAAAAAGTTTAGATATGATCGAAGTGAATTCTTACAAGGATAAAAATGACAGCAAACTTTATGGGACCTATTATGAAATTTCTAAGCATGAATGAAACTTTTTATTAGTGAATTATAACCCATTATTTTTATAGAAATTTTGACGTTATAATTGACATTTTTTTTAATACAACCAAAAAATCCTATAACTGTACCTTTTTTTTATAATATAAAAGGTTTAGTTTCTTTAAATATAAGAAGATTAGGTCTAATTTAGTACTGTCAAATGGCTCGATTTAAGCCAACTTTTAAAAACGACTAACTCAATATTTCATCCAGAAAAATATCATGCAAGCCTAAAGATTTAGTTCATAGGTGTCCCAAAGGTTTGGTAATCTATTAGCTAGATCTCGAGACTTGGGCAATATTTTTCTGGTGATAAGAATGAGTTATTCTAAAAAAAGGCTTAAATTTAACCGTCTAGCATCTAAATGTAATATTGAGGCGCAATTATTCGTTATAAAATAAACTTTTCTAAATCAGAAACAAAAATATGGTATCTGTATCTAGAAGCATCTATTTGAAAAGTATCTTATATCTTATCTCGACACTATTTTAAAGGTATCTCTATCTATTTTTACGTTTTTTATATTAAAAACAACAATATTTGAATTAAATTAATTTAATATGTCCCCGAGTTTATTTCATTATAAAAACAAAACGAATTTTACTATACGCAATGGTTGACCACAACAGGGTAAATTTTATATTAATATTTATAAAAATATATATATCATAATTTTTAAATCAATTTTTTTTAGACAATCTCTAAAAAGAAATCAAATAATTTAATCGAATTGGGGGTACCCCTAATATGATATAATATTGATATAAGTTTTGAGACATCATATTTTGAATGAGTGTCAGGATTTTAATATATTTAATGATTGGCAATATAAAGTAGTTATTTACTAAATATAACCACTCTAACGTCAAGTGGCCCGGTAGGAAGAATTTAGTGTGGATAAAAATATCTACTGATAAACAGGGTGCCATGATGATAAAAATATTGAGAGGATATTTTATTTTTAATATCCAGCCATTATTTATAATCAATTATATATTTTGTATTTTAAGTATATATTTTTGTATATGTGTGATATCAGCTCAATAATTTTTTTAACAAATTTTAACAATAAAATCCTAAATTAGGCATTATGCACAATTCACATAAATATAATATAAAATGTGATAATTATCTTTTAATAAATGTTCACGATTATTAAATAGGCTAACGCCCAAAGACTATTTTGATTTAAATAATTCGCCCTCCCCCTGAGAGGCCATTAGCACCCCCCCCCCCAATTGGACTATCTTTTTTTCAAATATAAAAGCAGATTAATCCATTACTGGTATTCGTTGCGTTTACGAAACCTTTATAAAATTTTTAATTTCAATATTTTTTTTTGTTATGTTCGTTCGATTTAAATTTTAAAGTGCCAAAAAAAAATTTTTTTATATTAATTATCTAATATACATTAAATTATTTATAGATTTATATAGAAAATTATTTTAATAAAATAGTGCTTTTTAAATAACAACTAAATATTAGCCATTTACAGAGTTATATAGGTGTTAGAAAATGCTTCTCAAAATAAATCTGAGATTTTTCTGAGAATGCAAAAGCAAGATTTTTGATCAAATTTTACATTAAATAAAAAGTTTTTATGTAAATTTTTTTTAATAAATGAATTTTTTCTAATTTTTATGCATAAAAACTTTTTCATGGATGAAATCACAAATATTTTAATTAAAAATATTTTGACATTCTTCAAAAAAAATATCTTCTAACATTTTTTTAAAACTCTACATCCATCAAATATATTTTCTTATCATTGATTTAATATTATACATTATCACGCAATCCATAATTAATTATACGATCATAAACATTATACCATATGAACAACATATATAAATTATATATAATTTTCCCATTCAGCAAGTGACCATGCGATCTAATCCACCAATCTTCTGTTTCATCTTGAAAGCCATTAATGAGTGCATGCTTTCTCTTGACATATTAGTTCCCGTTGGTTGCAGGAGCCTGGACCTACGGTACTCCAAAATATCCATGGGTATGGGTGCAATTTCTATTTCCGGTTGCCTTAACTTGACAATTTTAATCACTTTATTCTCGGATTCCTCCTCTTCGGAGAAGTACATTAGATCCTCTAGCCCTAACATTTTATCTTGACTTTGTCCATCGCCGTCGTGGCGTTTATTTAGTATCTCTTCCCTCATGTACAATTTATCTAACGGAACTTTGCGCTCCCTTCTGTAGGAATCACCATCAGAATCATTTTTAGCATTTTTAGAGGGCTTACCTTTAGAATTTTTTAAAATACAATAATTCCAAAAGGAAACTAATCAAAATATTTAAAAAAACCAAAACATGTAACTTGACAAAAAAAGAAAGTTCGACTCTCACAAGTAGTGAAAATAAAACAAACAAATCCTCACTTATCTCCTTGTTCTTATCAATCCTGTGTTGAGCATTCATCAATTCTTCCATCTCTTTTAAAATCGCTGGCGATATGCGTCTCTCGTCTTCATCGATACTCTGCTTTTGTTTGGCCATCTTTTGAGCCATATACAGTTCTTGACCTATAATGATTAAATATAATATTAATACATTTCTTTAAATTGGTAGCTAGCTAGATTGAATAAATAAAATACAGATCATGAATGTATTCAAAATTTCTCCTAGTCCCTTAGTCACCAAAATTTTTATTATTCATTACTTAAGGCTATGCCCATAATATCAAAATTAAATTCATAAAATTTTATGAAAATAAATAAATAAGTTATTTTAAATATAAAAATATGTCCAAAACATAATTCTAGAAAATTTTATAAATTTAACTATAATTTCATTAAAATTTCAAAATTTGCGAAAGTTTTAAAACTTTTCGATTTTTTTTGATTTTGGACACAGTATAAAGGAACTGATTTGTCTACTCCCCCAAAAATGTTTCATAGCGATTAAAATATCTAGCCCTATAAATAATAATTTTATAATAAAATAAACTAGTGATATATTATACTTTTAGCTTGTTTTAAAATGACTTATTGAAAATTAGTAAAACCATCGCAAAACAAAGGATAAATAAATTTTCGAATTAATTTTTTCCCTATAATATGATAATATAAAATTTTTTTTAAAAAATTATGGCGTACGGTCTCAGGTGCCATTTAATAGTCTAGGAAACCGCTCTTTGGAAAAATAAATAATTCTGTCTGAAAATGAACTAAGATAGCGATATCTTACTGCAATTCCCTGCATTTGTAGAGTGAGAATTCACAGCGACGTATACAAAATTCGCGATGAAGAATATTACAGCGTTTTATATACTTCGAAGCGAATTCGCGCCAACTGTGAATGCAGGGTTAGGAGTAAAAATCATGTTTGGAAGTAACCTTAAATAAAAAAAAACTCTCTTCTAAAAATTATTTTAAAAAAATAGAGTTATACCAAAATGACAAAAAATCGCTTATAAACATGAATATATAATTTTTTAAAATACTAACCTAAGCGTCTTTTGGCTTTGGCATCTTCCCTCACCTTGTCTAGCTGCTTTTTAATTGCCCGGTCTCTAAACTGAACATCCTTAGTAGCCTTGGAGAAGGAAACTACTTCGGGAGCTTCGTCATCATCCATCATCGAATTGAGTGATTTGTTCGCGAAATTATTCCTGAATTTTGTAGATTTTTTTCTGAAGTTACCGTCAAAGGAGGTAGATAAATTCTTTTTTTTGTTGCCTCTTTTGAATAAATCGAAGTCTTTGCCAACTTTGGGAGAGTTATTTTTTAAAAGATTCTTCTTGAAGGGTTGTAATAATTTTTGACCTTTTTTAGATGATGATGCGGAGGAACTAATGTGGTTATTAAAGACCTTCTTAGGCAACTCTTCATTTGTAACAACATGAAGAGTATTGCATTTTCTTTCGGCACTAGAATCGACTATTTTTTTGTTGCTCTTTAAAACTGTTTTGGATATTTTACCCTTTTTGTAGGAAATTTTCTTGGGATCATCTAAGGCAAATTTTTGAGGAGCCTTGACATTTTCTTCAATTAAACTTGGAATGCTACCATAGTTGCTGCTCCGTGTTCTCATTTGTTTATTCTATTCTATACTTTGAACCTGATTTTGATATAGCATTTTGTGCAATAAAAATATCAAATTGAATGGTAAAGCTATTAATTTTGTTAAGCAATATTTAAGGTTAGAATATATACCATATTTTTAAAACCCTTTTTAAAATTATATATGCGATGGATTCAGAGGCTCAACAGACACCTGCCCCCTTCAACAGGATGGGAGAAGGCAAATTATTTATAAGGCCTCCGATTATATTGATGGTTATCTTAAGAATTTTAGTTGTGGAAAATAATATTGGGGGGGGGGGGGGTTAAACATATTAGACTATAGCTCATAACACACCATAAATATAAATTGCTTAAAATAAAATAAGTTGCCCTATTATTACTATTTTTTTAAGTACATATATACCTAAAAAAATTTTTAAAAACAATGCATTGTAAAGCCCAAGCCATATATTTTCTTAAGCCAGCTCCTAGTTTTTAAACCCAGGAAGGATTTTTTCATTTATGGTCTGTCCCAGAATTTTCTCAGAAATAGGACATATAATGTATTTTATTGATAAATTCTGATATTTGATAAAAATGATAATCCATAATAGTATTTTTACCCCTCCTATTATAAAAGGTTTATTTTGATGTTCAACTATAAAATTTTCGGTTAGACATTGCATTTATGGAAACTGGACTAGACCAGGCTTAGATTTTTAAAAATCACCTCAGTAAACAGACTGGAACCCAGCAAAGCAAAAACTAAATCCCTAACAGACTGAAAATTTTGCTATTCTGCAGACCTCTATAAAGAATAATAGCACATTCGTTTTTTTCTTGGGTTTAGAAATTTTTAAATAAATTTTTTATAAATTAAGAACAGAATGTTATCTAATTTTTCTTTTATTCATGAAAGTCAATTATCATCTCTGAGTATCAGCCACTACCACCAGTAAAAATTAATACTAAACACCTTGTCATTTTTAAAAGTTCAGCCCAGATTTTTAAAAAAAAATTCTGCCAATTCTGGACTGGCAGATTTCACTGATATTAACTTCATTAGGCATTTGTTTTTTCCTAGGATCTTTTTATTAGAGGTCACCATAATCTGGCCTAGCCTAACAGGCAAATTCTGAAAAATATTGTATGGGCTAGTCTTAAGTTCTGCAAATGTTTTTAAAGTTGATAAAACAAATTTATGTTTTCCTGGATAAAAAATTATTCTGGGAATATCCAGACAACTTGTACAAAATATATTTTACACCAGGAAAAACCACATACAAAATTTTCCTGCACCGATTCAAGCTATCTCATCTCTACTTTTATTATCAATTAGATTAAAGATCTGAAATGGACAGGTTTTAAAACAAATGCTCACAAACCCCATGTTTAAAAAATTTAACCTGCTTACCCATGGTCTTCTTTATAAATCACCTGCCCACCTACTCATTTACCTAAAAATTTGACCAACCTGCTCAAACAATGTTTAAAAATTATTTTAAAGGTTGGCTTGGTTCTTTATTTATCTTAATTTAACCTTAAAAATTATGCAATTTTGTGAAATAAAAAGATTTATAAAGTTTATTTGCTGATTACACCCAAGAAATTCACCTGGCCATTGTTTTAAAAATATTTTTTAACTTGCCTGCTCACCCACCCAATGTTAAATTTTTTTTTAAATTCACCCATTGCTGATCTCTAAGGTAGATATCAATACTATTAGTGTACAAAATGTTGTTTAAATTTGTAATATTATAAGTTAATCAAAAAATGGTAATATCACAATAGACAAAAATGATATAATAAAATTTATTTTCTAAAAATATATAAATTTAGATTTTATATAATATTCAAATTATCAATAATTATAGTATATTCTTAATAATCAAAAGTTTTAGTGGTATTGGGAAAATGCATGCTTATATCTTATGCCCTTGTTATATTCTTAAGCAAAAAGAAATCTGGAGAATTGACTTTATTAGCAGGCCTAAATAATTTGGTAACGTATGTTATTTTATTAATAGCAATCGCATATCTAATCAAATTGTATTGTATAATAAAAAGCACAAGCTTTATTAAAATATTTCAGTAAACATGTGACAAGCTATTTTTATAAAATATCCAAGATTAATGAAAATTTTAAAATACAGTTATAATTTACGCTAGCGGTTCGAATATATTGAAGTTAATCTGCCAAGTTTGACATTGATATGTGACTTTATTTTGCATAATATTTCCATGATAATTAAGATACTACCCCAAATCAAGGAATTAGTAACTCAGGGAAATCTTATAATAGGCTGAAATATTTTTTATACATTTTAGCCTAGCCTTGCAACATTTAATAAATTGTATGCTAAAGGATATGATATTATAAGATTTTATTATTAATATTCAAAGGCAATTTATTAATATATACTATAAAGATTAGATTATAAAAATATATCTCTAAGAAAATTTTGAAAAAAAAAGCAGATCCACTCAAATTATTATTCCCATTAAAGAGAAAATCAAAGGATGATTTCATAGTTTTATATATCATAATTAATAACATAATTTTTTTGTTTTATCGAACATTTCTATTTTATAAAATTGAATCATAATAATTTTTTAAATATAAATGTAATTATATTTGAATTATATACATCATTCACAAAATTTATATATTCTTATAAAAATTCATTATAGACTATAATATATTTTTGATATGAAATTGCACATATAGATTATATAATTTTGAATAAAATTCATGATTATTATAGATAATATATATTTGCAAGCAATTTTTACATTTTTGTAACATAATTATAATGATAAGTAATTTTAAAATAATATATAGAATAAATCCTGTTGCCAAATTTTTTAAAACCCCATTTTTATTTTTTAATGGTAGGTTTGTCTGATTAGCAATTATGGCATTTAATCCATGATCTATTAAACATTATGAACTATTATGTTTAAACTAATTTATATGACTTTTTTTATTGATTGTAATAAATTTCATAAACAATATTATGCTAATTCATAAGATTTATTTTTATTGATTGCAATATTTCAAATTACTTATTAATAAATGCTTTGTCATATATAAAGCGCAATCTTTGGGGGCAAAATTATTAAATTTATATTTTTTTGCTAGCGTAGTGATATTTTTATAATATTTAACAACCAATAGCACTGTGTAAACGACAATTTCTTAGAGTTGGACCTAAATCGATAATTAATGCTATATTATATAAAATAATTAATAATAATAATATATCCATAGAATTGTATTAACTTGCATTAATCTCATATTATTAAATGTATTCTAAAACTCTTATAAACAGATAATTAAAAGATCAAGTAATCATTAATAAAATTCATGTGACACAGTTAAGGTGCTGAGCCTTCTAGCATTTGGAAAAAAACTCATTGTGTTAAGAAATATGGACCACCTTTATGGTGGTTTCATTTCATATGGTTTTTTATAAAGTTTTTATATCGCGATTCATTATCAAGGGTATAAAAATAAAGCATAGAATTATTGAGATAAATTATTATTAAAATTGTATTTTAATTTTGTTTTTAATGTTAATTACTAATATTTTTTATAATTTAAAGAACAAGAAGGTTATTTCATTCTTCATTATTTTAATTTAGGCTTAAATTGATATAAGATCTTTCAAATTATTTTAGATATTAGATAGATAAAATTGCCTTATTTACTCATTCCTCTCTTAATTTTTTATAAGTTTATGATTAAAATAATTTTGCCAGGTATTTATTTTACACTTAAATAGAATTAACGGGTATATAAATTAATACCATTGATAAAGAAAATTGACACAAAATATATGTAAGCATCTTAAAATAATTTGATGTATTGATAGAAATGATTAAGACTTCTTCTGAATATATATATCTAATAAAAATAAAGTGTACTAATGATTATCAAAATGAACTAGCAACCAACAAGTATACGTAAACCTTCAATTCAATCATCAAAAAATCTTCAACACCTCATTATAATATCTACTAGCATTTATTTTTATTGAAATGAAAATAATTGTGTACACAAACTAATTTGCAATAAATTTATTCTGTTATAGAAAAAATATATATAATATAATTAATATTTGATAAATGCAGCAATATTATTAAATAAATTTATTCAACTATATAAAATATATAAGAAAATATAATGTTTATACAAATAAAGATAAAAATCTATAAAAAGAGTTGCCATAAATATTATGGAAAAATACTTATGTAAATAATATATATAAAAGATTAGCTAATGTTATATTTGCGTTTTATTTTTTTCATTCTTTCTCTTATATCCAAAGATAGGTTGGACTTGGATTTTTGATTCCTTTCGATAATAAGTTTTTTGTTTAAAAATATTGATAAAATTAGTTGAGGTTTTTTAATTTTTAAATCATTTTTAATTTATGATAAAATAATTTTGTTGCTTTCGATAAAATGGCTTTATTGTATATATCGTTGGATAAATCTTCAGCATCCTCTAATGTCATTAATTCTACTTCAGTCAGCGTCTACATGAGCGGGAGGGTTAGGAACAGTTTGCATCCCATTTTTTTGAGGGGGTAGGGGGTAAGCTGCTTTAATGGGGGTAGGATAAATTTTTTTGGGGGTTATCTATTAAATTTTGAGATGAAATAAGACAAAGTTTATTGCTGTAAAAATTAATACTTTTATTATAGTATTATTATAATACAATTCATCGACCAAATCTATATATTGCAAACAATCATACACATTGTTTTCCAAATAAACTATCCTTTTAAATATAATTTAAAAGGTTTAAATATTTCAGCAAGCTCATAATGCCATAATAATTAATTCATTGTAAATAACGGAGGTTTTAATTAAATTTATTATCTAAAAAATAAATTCTTTATATTCACAAAATATCGATAGTTGGTAGTAGATAATTTAAGTTATCCATTATAAATTATTTGAAAAGAGTATCAATAAATAAATAGGTGTAAATAATGAAAAAGAGACATCTCCGCCGAAGACGGCGGGGATTTTTTAGGGGGGTAGGCAAAGGTTTTTGAAGGGGGTTTGCATCCAGTGAAAATCCTGTCATGTAGACGCTGACTTCAGTAAATATAATTATCATTATTATTGGAAAATGTTTCAATTCCATGGAGATTATTCGAATTTTTATTGTTATAAAAAAAAAATTTCGATTAAATCAGGAAGCTTAAAATCCTTTTTAATATTTTTCATAGATAAAGTCAGGGACTGCCAACATTAACCTAAAGCTAAAAGGTAAAGGCTAAAACTGTCTTATATAGTAATTGGGAGCGCATTTACAAAAATTTCTTTGAACTCTTTCATGATATAAGCCTAAATAAAATATTTAACAACATATTAACCTAAGGCTGGTATAGTGCACCATTTGAACCCTTTGTACAATTACACATTCCCAATTTAACATGGACATTATATGTACATTAAAAGGCTTAACGCTTAACACTTTATATTTTTATCACCCTTTTAAATTATTTTGTTTGTGATGGCATATCTAAGAAATAGGTAAATCAAATCTAAAAATTAAAAATTTATATAAATTGCGATATTTATTCTGCTAGATTTAAATAAAAAATAGAAACATGGTTATTTCATTTTGTGTCAACTCTTAAAATAAATATCTGGCAATATTATTTTGAACCGTAAAAAGTTTTTTAAAAAATTTAAAAACGTATGAAAATAACCTAACCAAAAAAGTACTAAACATTTCTTACACGATGGGCTTTTTCCAAATACATGTTTTATAGTGTTATTAAACAACGGAGCTACACTAGATATTCCTCATTTATATCAAACTGGATATTAAGTAAATATGAACCGTTGGTGGACCGCCGCAGGTAGATTTTCGCACAAAAGTCCAATACTTTCTTCTAAATCTAAAGGCGGAGATAAAAAGGTTAAGATAAAGCCTTAACCCTACTAAATAAAATTTTTCTTGTATATATGCAATTTTGCTCACAATAAGGTTCTACCTTTCTTAAAAGGAATTGGAAAAATAATTTATTTTAAGAAACTTATTCCATTTTTATGTTTCTTAAGTCTTTTTATGTAAACTTGCTCAAAATGGTAGATTCTAACATTTATATTGCAACTTATTTTCAATCATAATATCATTCATTTAATATCTTATTTTTCTCTTGCAATAAAATTCAACGAATGAAGAAGTATGCATGCAGATGATGTTAACAAACCTAATGAAAATTAATTTACATATATATTTTTTAATATTGAATTTAAAAAGATATTTAAAATTTTACACATGCTTATATCTTGTGTAGTAAAAAATAATAGAAACCTTACACATGTAAAAAATAAATGAATTGTGTAAAAAAAATTATTGGTAAAATCTCCTAAAGAGTGGATAAAAGGGGTAACAAAAAAAAGGCATAACAAAGGTATGAGATTTAATACTAAATCTACATCGAGAGATCTCTAAAGATATTCAATTCATTGTATCGATAAAACATTTCCCGTGGATCTCCTCTCCAGTATCTACATTATTTTTTTTCAGAGAGTAATGAAATTTTTGGAAAGCACTATCGTCAAAGCTTCATAAGGCATTAATAACGAGCATAAAAAAGTTAATTTTGTAGGTCGGAGTATTTTTTTTTTAATGTTTCGTCGTTGCCTGGGGCAAAATGTGAATTTGTTGATTTGGCTGAGAAATCAACACAAGTATAATAGTCTAGAAGAAAGTTGTAAAACCAAGGTAATATTATCGATCTTTTTAAACTATAATTTAGGAGACAAACTTGTTTAAGAATAAATTGTGTATTAGCCTTTTTGAAACTTGTAGTATAATGATGTTCATTGCTTTGGTGCAGGTTAGTTTTTATGGAAATATTTGTAATGCAGTAGGTTGATGCCCTTTATTATCTATTATATTAATACAGCCAACAGAATTAGATGGAATTACTGTGTTACAGCCAAGGTGGACTGAGATAGAGAATTTAAGTTGTTCTTCTCAGAGGGGTAACTCTTACAGACTGGGTATTGCTTGTTATCGTAATATAGAGTACTTTATTATAGCCTTCCTGGTATCATGTGCTGATATTTTTCTAAGGTTTATATACATTTTACACTTAATTTATACTTTATCTATATCCATAAAAATAAATCTAGAAAAACGCGAGTTAAAGAAAATTAATATATTAAGGAATTCAATAATACTTGGTGAATATAGCAACAGCTTCATTTCTCTACTTACTATATTTTAAAACGAAAGTATAAATTTATCATTATAATTTTCTTAAATTATCTAAATTAACAAGTAATGATTCTATTTGATTAACATATATGTAGTAATATTTTTCTAATTTATATTTTAATAGTCCTTTGTTTTTAATTTTATGTTATCTGTTTTTATATGTAGGTATTTTAGAATCGAGTTAGACAAGATATTTATTTAAGTGGTAATGAAATAATAATGATCTTTCTCACAATTTATAAGTATATATATATTTATATATGTCGTATGGGGATTCGGAATCTCTTGATTTTACATCCTTTACCAAGGACGATTTAAAAAATTTTAAAATCCGATTTAACCTGAAATGTATTCTAGCATGTGTAGAGTATTTACCCTATAAATTTCAGTTGCCATGAATAGAACTACTTCTAATTTATATCAATTTTTATATGGATTTTTCATATAAATTAAAAAATACTAAAATGTCTATGGCGTAAATTTATAGAGTAAATATTCTACACATGCTAGAATACATTTTCGGTTAAATCGGATTTTAAATCACCATCGGTAAAGGATTTAAAATCAAGAGATTTATAATCCCCACGGATTCCGAATCCACATACCATAGGACATATATATTATGATTTATGTTCCGTATTTATTAATTATTTGTATACTTATGAATCTATATTAAAATATTTACTTGTTTATATACATTGCGAATCAATTTTATTACATTAAATTTTTTTAAAAAGAAAGTTAATTGGATATAAAAAAAACATTTGAATATTATTTCAACAAGAAAATAAATTAACTTTTTATATTTAACGATAATTTAAATACTTGATTTATAACCGCAAAACAATATACAAACAGATAATATAAAATTATAAACGAAAGACCATTAAAATATAAAGTAGAATAATATTAGCACAATATATTATAAATGATGCAAATATATATAATATATCATGAGAATTTGGTTCATGAAGAAATTTATTATCAATTTTTTTTATAGACACTTAATTATAATAATTATTAAATAAATTGAGTAAATACAAAAAAATATATTTTTTTTAGCCAGTTTAAAAAATATAATGTATGGATATAATAACAATTAAAATTATTGATATATTATATATAAACATTAAAATGTTAAGATTGAACACAATATTCTTTAGCTAATTGGAATATTTTTTGTTGTCATGAAGCTTTATTCGGTTTTTGGTTAAAGGCAAGTGAAGATTCATACTTGAGTAGTCCAATCTTTAAACTGACCCCAGCAGAATAGTTACCTATCAGAAATGTTAAAATTATAACATTTATATATTTTTTATAATCTATGCCTGGTGTAGAGAAAGAAGGGGAGGGGGTAAACATGTACTAATAGATATTTATAAAAAAAGGAATAACAGCTTAAAATTTTAACTTCAATTAAATATTATCTCCTTATTTCCCAATATCATAAAATCTCATTATAATGATAAATTATCATTAGTGTTTTTTAGTCTAGGAAAAAAATTTAAATATTATTAGAGATTTACTAAATCTTATTTTTTCAAAGGTACTAAATTCTAATTTTTAATTATCCAGTTAATTCTGGATCTTACAAAAATATATATTAACTTTTTTATATGTAGTAATATTCCTTAATGAATAGAAAATATATTAAAGTATTTAATATTTTATTCATTTATAATTTTTTATATTGTCAGTACTTTTTAATTTCACATGAATTTAAAAAAAAATATTTTTAATGTTAGTGATATATTTTTAAAAAAAAGAACCAGTCAAGGAATGATATAGAAATTATTTAAACCTATTTGGCCATCAGATTTCACAACCCTATGGCATGGAACAACTAATATGTAAGGATTTTTACTCATAGCATTTCCAACAGCCCTTATTGCTTTAGGATTTGAGGTTAATCTTGCTAACTTAGAATATGAGATTGTTTCTCCAAATTTAACATTTTCCATTAGAATTTTCCATGTTTCCAAGAAAAACCTATCTGTTTCTGAAAATATATGAATTTGGTATATCAAGCCTACTATGTCTATGTAAATTCCAACAAATATAATTTGGATCAAAAGTTGATATATTTCCTTCTTCGAAATATAGCTTAAACCAATTTAATATATATAAAATGACTTTATTCATTTCATGAGGTTTAAAATCATATATTAATAGTTTATTCCTATTTTAATATAATAATCATATGAAAAACAATTAATTTACTTATTTAAAATAAAATGGTCTGAACTATTATTAACCTCAATTTTATGTAAACCATAGTCGCAGCATTGTATATTAAATTTGATAAATTTATCATAAGATATGTTAAAATTTTTCAAAATGCAAGGCATTTTAAATTAATGAATGAATGATAATTTAATTATGTAAATGTTTTTTAGAACGTTTGCTCACTTTGGACAGGTCTGTGACCAACGTGTTAGATAAGATAATATGATTCAAAATCCAACCAAAAAATGGGGTATTGTTAAAACTTCTGTTTAGATTATTTAAAATGCCTTGAATAAGATATTAGCAAAATGACTCGGTTAAAATCAATGGCAACTACTCATTTTCACACTTCCATCTTTTCTGATATTTTAGAATTTTAAGAGGAGGTAGTTTATATATGATAACTATTTTTTTAGCTGACAAGTTATTAGACGAAGGCCATATTTTTAAGATTTTTTAAAAATTATTTCTTCAGTTATTTTTAGTATAATATCTAGTTTATTAATTTTAATAAAATAAATTCTCTAGTTATCGCAATTTATCACCCTAAAGCTTTTATACAAAAACGTGGCAGCGACAGGATGGTTACCATCACGTGATGCTATAACAGATCAGATGGGAACTGGCTTATTCGGGTAAACCTGGAACAGCCATCAAACTGAGAGGAATAATAATAACTCTAATTGCAAAATTATTTAAATTATTATTTGGAGGACCCGATTTAGAAATATTTCATAAGCCTGCCTGAGTCCGAACTAAAAAGCTATAGTTATAATTAAAGCTTTCAGATCTACCCATGGCCAGACTCCGGCCTAAGATTTAATAATAAATATGGCCGGGAAAGTTAAAAAATGTTTTACTAAAAATGTAATACTCCAAATTGAACGAATAAAATCTCATTAATATATAGCAATTATAAAATTTCATAAATCCTTCCTCTAAAATATACTCAAAATTTTTATCACTATTATTCAATTTCTATAATTTTTTTTAAAAAATAATATATTTTTTAATGTATATAAAAATTAAAAAGTATCTAATTTGTATCATTATTTAAATTTCCATTTATAAATATACCAGAACAATAAATACAGTGAAGCAGGATTTAGGGTTCTGCTCAATACAAACTTTTGCCCCACCTCCCTCAATGAAATATTACATTTTGTGCGTATTCTCCAAAAAAAGAATATTAAACTATAACCTGTGCGCTGCCGGCAATTTTATTCACGGGAACAGCCGCCCATTGAGATCATCGGCGGGAGCCGGCTCGTTGCCAATTTATTTTATGGTGGTGGCGCGGCGTGTATATATTTTAGAATGCTGTTTAATTATATATATATTAAATTATTATTATTTAAATTTATTAACATTAATAAAATTAACATATGAATTGTATTCTATTGCTATATATAATAGAATAGTGTATATCATTTACATATATTCATATATCGTATTTCATTTCTACAAACAATATATATATTATTTATTTTTATGGACTTGCAGGTTTAAACTACCCTATATACAATTCTGAAATAACAACTCTCTCTACTAATCATAAATCAAGTTATGTCTGGAGGTAATTTAGAAATCTTAGAATGAAAATAAGAAAAGCACAATAATACCTGATTATATTTATTGTGAACCTTGCCTAAAATTGGGGAAAAAGGTGAGGAAGATTCGTATAAGCATAATCCATTTTAGTGATATTCTCATTAAAAAAATTAGAGAAATTATTTCAGCCCTCAGATATCGAATAGCTGATTTGGAATGTAAAATTGAGGAAGAGCATCGTAAATGTATGCAGTCAATTTATGAGTGTCATATCTTGGATATTGATGATTCTGATCCATACTTTGATGACCATTTAGATATGTCTGATGAATCGGATAATAGAAATGGCATTGCACCAACCAATCTAATTAATATAAAAACTTTAAAATTAAATTGCCCTACCCGCTGGCAAAGCATATTAATTATGCTAGAAAGTGTTCGTATTGTAAACAAAATTCCTATTAATAATGTTCTAAATAAAATAGGAAAACAATCTTTAAAACTCTTTATTAATGAATGGAATATGATTGATGAGCTTTACGCAATATTAAATCCCCGAGAGTTCATGATTTCTTTCCTCCCAAAAGGGATCGACATAAAACTTAGGGTTATTATTTCGCAGTGAAATTGAAACCCTGAAGCAATAGATCTGATTGCTAACTTAAAAGAAAATATGACAAAAAAACTTGACCATAGGTTTCCCATTAATGAACTTCAAGTTATTTTATATTTTTATTAATAAAATTATATTTTAAACATTAGATATTAGCGAATTTATTTGACCCCAGATTTCAAGATCTTAAAATTGTTTCAGAATATTTAAATTCGAATTTTACGACATCATTGCAATTTTTACTTAGACATTTAAAACTTTTAAATTATAGAATTGCACAGAATGAGATTCAAGTTGAAGATAATGGGCAGGCATCCAGTTCTTTTATAGCTAAAATAGCTCGTGAACATTCCCTTCCAAGCAACGATTATAACAACATTAGTAATCTAGAACAAGAATGTCATATTTTGCTCAGCCAACATAATATACCAGAAGAAGATGCACAACCTGTTGGAAGAAAAAGCGAAGAAAACTTCCTAGACTTGCTAATTTTAGGAAGGTTCTTTTTATACCTACAAAAAATTTTATCCATTGCTGGAGTAATACTCAATGCAAAAAGGACTTCTTTATGTCCCACTAATATGTGTTGTTTATGTGACTCTGATCTGAGTAAAAATGCAATTCCATAGTTTATTTCTGGGAGTGAGAAAATACATAAATTTAAATTGGAGTGAGACAGGAAAAAATTTAAGAAATGAATTAAACTATGTTACCATTGTGTTAGGAAAGAGCGCCCATTAATAATAAAAAAATGTAATACTTTGATTTATAAATTAAATTCCTTAAAAAATACATTTATAAATTAAAATTTTTTAAAATAAATTTATCGCCGCCGCTGCCGAACGCCGATAAAAAAATTAAAAAATAGCGCCGCCGCCGATTGAGACATCAACGCACAGGTTTAAGCTATACACATTTAAATATCTTAAATATTCTCTTCTGTCAAATAATATTTATGAGAAAAAGGATATGGCTAAGAACACATCTATATACTAACCTGAATAGTTTGGCATAGTGATTCCTCATGTTTAAGTTATAGATCTTACAAGGAAAGCAAAAAACACCATCAGCTTCAATTAATTATTCAACCTAAAATATTTATAAAACTTTTAAAAAATTTCTTCCATTATTAGTAAAAGTCTTTTTGATTTGCATGATGGAGATTGATACTTGTTCAATACCCAGATTTGGGTCGATTTTTAAAAATGGCCGATTAAGATAATTATGTAGGCCTCGTCATTTAGAGATGTTCAAACCTTTCTGCAATCTATGAGGAAAGTCTCTAGACTTACTTAATATTATTTTGGTTATAACTTTGATCGGGCATTTTAAAATCCACCTGAATCGGGCTTTTAAACACTACTATATGCTGGCCTATTTGGTGATACCTGATTTAAATCAGCTGTAATAACTAAAAAAATCTAACCTATCCATTTTATTTTTGGAAGCACAGGCTCATTTTTGATATTTTCGTTCTTTCTCCACCAAATTTACTACATTTACATTTTCCCCTTACTCATTAGGATATGAGGCGTTAGGGCTATTAGGTATTTCGGCAGACATGAATAAAGATTTTTTTTAAACCGATAGTAGATTGAATGACAGTTATTTCTCTCATAATCACTCTTATTTTTAAAAAATTTATCCCAAAAAAAATATTTTCTAGCAACCAAAAGAATTTTAAAAATAAATTATTTTACTCTGTATCTTCAAATTTTAAAAAGTGTTGGGGGGGGGGGGGTTGGGTGTAATAAAATATCGAGGATTCGAAGGGTTCTGATTGAGAATTCTAGATTCACAGCCCTGGTTTTTATTTTATTATCTGCAGCAATATATTCATTTCTAATGTTCTTGGGATTAACACCCTCTAAAGAAAGAAAGAAAGCATAATTGAATGGAGTTCCAATCAGTAGGGCCACTTAGGGCGCGCTGGGGTAACAGCCCTTTGAACAATTAAAAGAGCCAATTTTGTTTTCTATACCATGTTATCTAAAAATAAAAAGGAAGTTATTTTAAAAAATAATTTTTAAAATAAATTTCTTTGAGCCCCCCTGAGATTGTAAAGGCGAGTGACGCCCCAGGTCCCAGTATAATAATTTGTGTCTACTATTTTATTATCAATATATTTTAAATAAATAGCTAGGTTTTGTAAAAAAGAATGTTAAAATTTCTTTATGCTCATTTAAATCTTATTTGGATATAATGCAATAATGAACACACTCAAAATGTGCTATTTTTTGTGTAATCAATATTGTCAAAAATTGCAACATTATTTGTTCAATTAAACAATATTGTTATGTTCAACTTTAATTTTAACAACTTTACCCTGATGCTTAGCAATTTTACCATGGCCATGGGGTAAGATTTTGTGAATGAGGGATTTGGCTGCATAAAAATCTATAATTTGTTCTGTTTTGTTTATGTTTCAAAAAATTTATCGTAAAAATGTATAAAACCAATCATTTAACTCCGGTACAATTAAAATTTCTAATCATTTTTATGATGCATAACTTTATTCGATACACTTGACTAGTGTTGCGTAATCGGCTAAAAACTACGCCTAAGCCTAATAAGGCTAAGCAAATCGGCTAAGCCTAATTAGGCTAAGCCTAAAAATCGGCTAAGCTATTAGCCTAAGCCTAAAAATTGGCTAAGCCTAATTAGGTAAGCCTAAAAATCGGCTAAAACTAAAAATCGGCTAAGCCTAATTAGGTTAAGCCTAAAAATCGGCTAAGCCTATATAAATCTGCTAAAAATTAGTCAAAATTCTGCATCGATGCTTAAATTTTAGTAAAATAATTTATTTTATTTATATTTAATGTAAATATTTTATTATTATCAACAAATAAACATGATATGATTTAATATTTTTTATTTATATTATTATATTTTGAAATGAAAATAAATTTATTTATTTGATGTTATTTTAATAAAAAAAATAATATGCTGCTATATTGTAAAAATGTAATATTCTTTTTAATATAATTTATTAGTGATTTTCACAATCTTCTTTATAAATACATCTTTTATTGAGAAATTATATTGTAAATTTTATTAGATAAATATCTTTTAGATGAAATCTTTTATAATTTTTTTATCATTTTTTTTAAATTATCTTTTTTATTAAATGAGGTGGATTTTATGAAACTTTTTTGATGATTTTATATGATCTTTTTAAGGATAATATTTTAATGTGACAATTGTCATAATCGTTATTTTATAAGTTTTTTGAATTTTTTTGAAGAAAATAGGTTAAAATAAGTATTAATAACATGTGTAAATATAAATTTAGTGAAGATGTACCAAAGAAAAGTGACAATTGTCATAATCGTTATTTTTAAAGTTTTTTAATTTTTTTGACGACAATATGTTAAAATAAGTATTAATAACATGTTTAAATAAAAATTTAGTGAAGATGTACCATAGAAAATTGACAATTGTCATAATCGTTATTTTTAAAGTTTTTTGAATTTTTTTGAAGAAAATATGTTAAAATAAGTATTAAAAACATGTTTAAATAAAAATTTAGTGAAGATGTACCATAGAAAAGTGACAATTATCATAATCGTTATTTTATAAGTTTTTGGAATTTTTTTGAAGAAAATATGTTAAAATAAGTATTAAAAACATGTTTAAATAAAAATTTAGTGAAGATGTACCATAGAAAAGTGACAGTTGTCATATTCGTTATTTTATAAGTTTTTTGAATTTTTTTGAAGAAAATATGTTAAAATAAGTATTGATAACATGTTTAAATAAAATTTAGTGAAGATGTACCATAGAAAATTATTGACATTGTCATAATGGTTATTTTTAAAGTTTTTTGAATTTTTTTGACGAAAATATGTTAAAATAAGTATTAATAACATGTGTAAATATAAATTTAGTGAAGACAATGAAAAGTGACAATTGTCATATTCGTTATTTTTTAAATTTTTTGAATTTTTTTGACGAAAATATGTTAAAATAAGTATTAATAACATGTGTAAATATAAATTTAGTGAAGATGTACCAATGAAAGGTGACAATTGTCATAATCGTTATTCTTAAAGTTTTTTGAATTTTTTTGACGAAAATATTTTAAAATATGTATATATAACATGTTTAAATAAAAATTTAATGAAGATGTACTCTAGATAAGCGACAATTGTCATAATCATTATTTTTTAAGTTTTTTGATTTTTGTTGACGAAAATATGTTAAAATGAGTAATAATAACATGTTTAAATAAAAATTTAGTGAAGATGTACTATAGAAAAGTGACAATTGTCATAATCGTTATTTTTAAAATTTCTTTGATGTAAATAGGTAAAAATATAGATTGTAAAATTAAAATTGCCTGAGTATATGCCATAGAAAAACATATGGTAATAATAGATTCTTCCCCATAAACAGGAGCAAATTGGCATTTTATTACATTTGTTCATCGGGTCAGAAATTAATATGCAAAATTTATATCATAATATCTAATCCTAAGTTAGAAATTATTATTTTTTTACCAATTTTCACCAGACAATCTTGTTAAAAATTTGGGTAAACTTTTTTTTCTATTTTAAAATCAATATCGATGCAAGTTAACTATTTTCGTCAAAAAAAATCAAAAAACTTTAAAAATAACGATTATGACAATTGTCGCTTATCTAGAGTACATCTTCACTAAATTTTTATTTAAACATGTTATCAATACTTATTTTAAAATATCTTTGTCAATAAAATTCAAAAAACTTTAAAAATAACGATTATGACAATTGTCACTTTTCATTGGTACATCTTCACTAAATTTATATTTACACATGTTATTAATACTTATTTTAACATATTTTCGTCAAAAAAATTAAAAAAATTAAAAATAACGATTATGACAATTGTCACTTTTCTATGGCACATCTTCACTAAATTTTAATTTAAACATGTTTTTAATATTTATTTTAACATATTTTCTTCAAAAAAATTCAAAAAATTTTAAAAATAACAATTATGACAAATGTCGCTTTTCATTGGTACTTCTTCACTAAATTTATATTTACACATGTTATTAATACTTATTTTAACATATTTTCTTCAAAAAATTCAAAAAACTTTAAAATTAACGATTATGACAAATGTCACTTTTCATTGGTACATCTTCACTAAATTTATATTTACACATGTTATTAATACTTATTTTACATATTTTCGTCAAAAAAATTCAAAAAACTTTAAAAATAGCGATTATGACAATTGTCAGTTTTCTATGGTACATTTTCACTAAATTTATATTTACACATGTTATTAATACTTATTTTAACATATTTTCGTCAAAAAAATTCAAAAAACTTTAAAAATAACGATTATGACAATTGTCACTTTTCTATGGTACATCTTCACTAAATTTATATTTACACATGTTATTAATACTTATTTTAACATATTTTCGTCAAAAAAATTCAAAAAACTTTAAAAATAGCGATTATGACAATTGTCACTTTTCATTGGTACATCTTCACTAAATTTATATTTAGACATAATATTAATACTTATTTTAACATATTTTCGTCAAAAAAATTCAAAAAACTTTAAAAATAACGATTATGACAATTGTCACTTTTCTATGGTACATCTTCACTAAATTTATATTTACACATGTTATTAATACTTATTTTAACAAATTTTCGTCAAAAAAATTCCAAAAACTTTAAAATTAACCATTATGACAATTGTCACTTTTCATTGGTACATCTTCACTAAATTTATATCTACACATGTTATTAATTCTTATTTTAACATATTTTCGTCAAAAAAATTCGAAAAACTTTAAAAATAACGATTATGACAATTGTCACTTTTCATTGGTACATCTTCACTAAATTTGTATTTACACATGTTATTAATACTTATTTTAACATACTTTCTTCAAAAAAATTCAAAAAACTTATAAAAGAACGATTATGACAATTGTCACATTAAAATATTATCCTAAAGATCATATAAAATAACATCAAAAAAGTTTCATAAAATCCACCTTATTTAATAATAAATAGATAATTTAAAAAAAATGATAAAAGATTTCACCTAAAAGATTGTTTATTTATCTAATAAAATTTACAATATAATTTCTCAATAAAAGATGTATTTACAAAGAAGATTGTGAAAATCACTAATAAATTATATTATAAAGAATATTACATTTTTACAATATAGCAGCATTTTATTTTTTTTATTAAAAAAACATCAAATAAATAAATTTATTTTCATTTCAAAATATAATAATATAAATAAAAAATATTAAATCATATCATGTTTATTTGTTGATAATAATAAAATATTTACATTAAATATAAATAAAATAAATTATTTTACTAAAATAAATAAATAATAAGTAGTGCTAACGCTAAGCATCGAGGCAGAATTTTGACTAATTTATTTTAGCCAATTTTTAGGCTTAGCCCATTTTTAGGCTTAGCCAATTTTTAGGCTTAGCCGATTTTTAGGCTTAGCCTAATTAGGTTTAGCCGATTTTTAGGCTTAGCCTAATTAGGTTTAGCCGATTTTTAGGCTTAGCCTAATTAGGCTTAGCCGATTTTTAGGCTATACCTAATTAACATAGCCGATTATTCCACCTAAAATCTCGGCTAAGCCGTTTTTAGTCGGCTAAAATTAGCCGATTACGCAACACTACACTTGACATAAAAAATTTTTGAAAAATATAGCGATATCTCGCTAAACCTTTATTTTCCTATTAAAAATATTATAATATATTTCGATGAAACAATATCAGGATTTTGACAATATGTAATTGTAACGCTTTAATCTCAGTTGAAATACATTTTTGGCGAAATCGTATAAATCTATATCGAGCCGGTTATTATAAGCGATTTTCTGTTTGATGAAGTAGGAAGCATTTTGGTACGATTGTATCCATTCAGTGTGGTTCAAAAATTCATAAGTCCAGGAAAAATTTAAACCCAACATTTTATAAAAAAGGAATCGAGATTCGTTAGAATATTCGGGAATCGCGAAGGCCTGAAACCCATTCAGCAAATTATATTTGGCATTCTTGAGCAATAAATCATCCTTTTGATCAGCGGTTAGGCTTTTTTTAAATATATTGGTACATAAAAAATCATACATTCCTTTTTGTACATTTTGGTAGCTATTATAAAATATCTCAAACTAAATTTAAATATATTTTCTAAAAAAGTATAGTTTAAACTTTGTTCTATTTATTGAAACTATTTTCCACAATCATAGCAAGGTAAAGTAATTTGGACAAGTTTTTTTTATTTATATTGGTTTTAGTATTTGAAATATTAAAAACAATATATCAGTAATTATAATACCTTTTATTACATTCTATCGAAGGTAAATCAGCGAAATGTCTAGTCATTCTATTGTTAGACCAGCTTTTACTGCAGGAAACAAAATCCACAAGAGTCAAATTTTTGGTATATTTAGAGAAACAATCAGGTTGTTGGATTATTTCATCATGGCATACTATGTAAGATTTGTGCCAATCTTGGTTTCTCCTGATATGCATAAATTCGCTCACATATCTAGCTATCGGATCCCTCACGAGACTTATGAAATACGTTCTATAAAATATTTTTTAAAAAAAATTTAATTAAAAAAAAATTTGGGTAGGTTTTGCCATTTCTAACAACAATATATACTCAGGGCTAATCCTGAAAAATGGAGGAATGGAATACCAGGATTGTGGATACTTATAATGGATATCATTGCACTTAGAATGCCAGATAGAACTTAGGTTAATAAAGATACACTATTCGATATTAAGCTCAAGACCAATATGACCAATAATACATTCATTTGAATATACATAAATAAATAATTTTTAATGCTGTAAATGTTACTTCAAAAAAGAAACGCGTTACTCGTTACAACTTTGAAAAAAAAGGAACGCGTTACAGTTACTTGTTTTATTGTTAAAAAAGGAACGTCGCTATTCAAAAAGGTTAACTCCTATACCTCATTACTTAAAAAATACCCCATAAATAATAAATATAAAATTATATAAAAATATATATTATAAGATGGGATCTTTTTGTAATAATTTTTTATTTATTTTTTAAAAACAATTGTTTTTCAAAATTTTGACCAGATAAATAAGAACGTTTAGGGCTCAACCCAATTTTCTCTGTGTTAAAAACACACCTTCAACTGGCGTAGAGGATGGGAGGGTTGTATTATATTTAATAAAGAAACGTTTTAATTGGGGGATATTAAAAATATTAAGAGAATGATCTTTATTTTCAAAAAAAACACTTTATTAGATCATCTTCGCAAGAATCTTCATTTAGATACTCATCAAAACTTTTTTTTATTTTTATATATAGAAACCAAATCTGATTTTCCTTTATATTTTTCAAGATATTTTTAAACTGGAAATAATTTCGTGCCTTTTCCTTCGATGATCTTTAATTTTATCCATGGCTAATACAATTTAAATAACGCGTGAACGATTGCTGAGAGTTTATATTCATCTTTATAGATGTGTTCGAATATTGAATATAATCCAAAATATAAATTATAAACAATATATCAACTGTATTTATTTTATCTATGCCATGTAAATTTCATTAATAAGCGGTTTACAAAATTTGATATTAATTATTGTCATTTCTTAAGTTTGTAGAAAATGATAAATTATGGCATTTATGCCTTTATATTTCATACTATTGATATGTAATAAAATTACTTATATTTTAATTTAATGATTGAGTTTTTTAAAATATTATATTTATGATTAAAACATTATGAAGAAAAAGAATACTTCTTTTAATGGTTATTTATTTTTATATTATAAGAAAAACAAATATGATTTTTAAGGTAAACCCGGCCGAAGGCCGGATAAAAGGGCCGAAGACACGTTAAAGTGGGGGGGGGTCTGGAAGCTAAGCCCCCCAGGCATTTATATGTATGGGCCCTCTCTAAGAAAAATTCCTAGCTACGCCACTGATTATTAAAATTTGTCAAAGTAATGTAAATTAATTAGATTAACAATCTTGATTGATTGTAATTCAATAACAAAAATATAATAAATAAAACAAAAATGAAGATTTATTTGGAACTTGTAAATTAAACTTTAAATTGTTCATACATCAACAAGAACTTATTTGATTTGATACAAAAACATATTTATCTCTTATTTTATTTACCCTCGCGAAGTTGTTATTTTATTTTGTTAAATTCAAATATTATTTACTGAAAAAAGCTTTATATAAATATATCTTAAATTTTAGAAATGAAGATAGAAAATGTACTTTTATTTTATAATTTTGTATATAAAATATAATCATAATAAATTAAATTCTTTTTCCACCACCATAAACTTCAGGTAGTTGATCTAAATTTAAAAAAAAAATAAAGTAACGGATAACGTTTTGCGTTACCGCTACTCAAATAAAAGAAGAAACGCGTTCTCATTACGTTTTTGAAACAAGTAACGAATAGAATTCCTTTTCTATTAGTACCGACGTTACTTTAGGCGAATAATTTATAGTTAAGTGCAATTCATAATTTTCATAACTATATTCATAATAGGAAATAAGGTTGAGAGTTTGGAAGTGATGGATAAACGTAAAAGAGGAAGGCCAAAACTTCAATGGGGCCATAAAGTTAGAGCCAATATAAAGAAGTATAAATTAGATAAAAGAGATAGTATGAATAACATAAAGTGGAGAGGGATGTTGAAGGAGCTTACCACCAGAAAAGGTGAAAGCTAAAGAGAGAAAATATTTATATTTATATTAGACTTTAAAAAATAATTTTAATTTTTTTTATTTAATTTTATAAAATATGTAGGTAATATGCGTATCAAAACATTTAGCTTAGCAAGTTTTTACAGAACCCTTATGCATATCTGTATATATATTTTGAAATTTATTAAAGCCTAAATCTAAATTGACCATCCTCAGTAACTTAGTAATTACATGAGAAAAATTATTTTGTTTTCATTTAAATAAATTTGGAATTTAAATTAAAAACTGGACCATTTCTACAAAAGCATCCTTCATAAAGCGACTTATTATTTGTATTATAGCAAGTATATAGTAAATGTTAATCCGGGTTTATATCAAATCGTTAAGTTGTATTTCAACATGTATATTAGTAGCTCCCCTATGAATTTGAAACATTTTGTCATCAACATTTAAACAACTCTTGATTTATATTATATTTTTTATATAAATTTATACAAAAATTTACTGCGAAATTGTCTGAAATTCACATGGGTATTCAATACATGCTGAAATACGATTTCGGCAAAATCAGGTCTTTCAAAATTAAAAAATATTACTTTTTAAAATTTTCTAAACACCCGAGTAAAAGAAGAATAGATTAAACTCCTACCACATATAATACTGTTATTTAATTTAATGAACATTAAACCTTTCCAAGTTGGTTTTCCTCATGGTGTTATAATCAATGCCAGGGCCAGATATTCGACCATCCTTGATTTCGATAGCATTACTTTTAATATACGATTTCCATTTATCCTTATAATTTTGGTGCAATTCTAAGTATTTTATCCATATAGGCAAACATCTTCTGACCCATATGAAGGGAGGATGGACTCCGCATAATTTAGAATTATAATTGAATCTCGAAAAAAGCCAGGTTTGGAATGAATCATTGGAATGGGCTTTTACATCCCTGGGACAATTACATCTGTGAACTAGTTTCACAATTCTTTTACAGTGACATCTAGGCGCACCAATGACGTCATGGGTTAAGACATATTCGAAACGAGTTCCACCCGTCTTCTGCACGTGAATGAAGGCAAGTAGGTCGCTGGAAAAATTGAATTTTATTGGTTTTATTGGATCACCAATCAAGTCCAATTTCGAAGCTGGTTTTAAAAGATTATAATCATCCGATATTGAATTCACCTGGATATAATATACCCTATCACCAATAATGAGCCAAAATAAATATAATGTATACGCTATCAAGATATAATAAATTTTTTTAATCATCAAATAAAAATATTATACAAATTAACTTGCTATTTTATTTATATAATATTTACCTTTTTGAATATTTACCTTATTGAATATTTTGTATATTGAAAATTGAAGTCAGCATAAAATATTTTGTTTTTCTAATTTTTATAAATATTAATTTTCTAAATAATCGAAAATTTTGTTTAATAATTTACTTTTTCTGAAATTATGTGGCCCGCATATATTATTTATTTTCTTTCGGGAGATACTTCCAATTTACCATCCATTCATTGATTATGCCTAGAATTCCAATTAAAAAAATTCCCAGAGTAAGCCCATTTAAAAAATAACTAAGGGATCAATTTATAAATACTTTTTTTCTGTCAAATAATTTCATTTAAAAACGATTTCAATAACCATAAAGTTGATGGTCTCGTACTTGTCCTTCCAGAAACCCGAAAAATCACAATAAAAACTCCATAGATTCTTCTTACTCATTCATACCCATCGCACGCTCCATTCATACCAGGCTCGAGAGCATAAGTTCAATGATTTTTTAAAGAATTATGGAGACGGATTGGAGAAAGACTGATCATTCAAAGGAATCTCTTTTATATAGAACATTGCTTGCTACCGCGATTATTAATTCAAACTATCCAAATTTTATTTCTTCCAACGAATAATCTTCCATGCCTTCTTATGCTTAATTTTCTCCTCTTTCTTAGTTTTTCTTCACTATTTTCTTTCTAGATTTTGTTTTTTTAAAAAAAATTTCATACCTTTTTTTCTCCTTAATTATAATTTCATATTTATAGTCTTTATGTTTTTCTTTCTTTGGTTGTTGCTTCTTTCGGGGGATTTTTTAAAATGTTTTTTTTAAAAATAAAAATATCAATATTGGATTGGTTATTTTTCTGATAGATTAATTTTTTTTAAAAAAATTTTAAAATTTTATATCTAAATATAAATATTATCACTTCCTAGCTTTTTGAATTTTTAACATATTTAAAGCTATATCAGATTATTATTAGAGTATATATAATAAATATATATATTTCCTAGATGAATAAATTGATAACGAAGAAGCAACTTATGAGTTTTGTTTAAATAAACAATTAATACCGTCAGGAATAAAACATACTTGTTCCATAATGTAATTAGAAAAATACAAGACTTTGCAAAATTATATTAGTATATTTCAATTTAATGAATAAAACGAAGTTCTTAAAATTTAAGTAATAACCCCCCAAAATTTGATTTTTTTAAAATGATTGTTTAAATTTTAATAATATATTTCGATTTAATGAAAAATATTGCGTCAAATCTAAAAATTTAATTGACCTCCCCCTCCTCACTCAATATGTAAACGCTGTATACATATTTTAGAAAACCAATCAGAAAAAGAAACAATCCAATATTAATATTAAAAAATAAACACAAAAATATGGTAAATGGTTTGTGAGCCATAATTACCATTGGTTATTATTTTTATTTATATATCTGTCTTATCATTGGTTGAAGTTTATTAGTTTATCTGTCTTATAATTGGTTGAATTTTATTTATCTATTATATTTTAAAATATTTTTTTTGATGAATGATATTTTTATTATCAAAATTTTGGTTGTTAATTGTTACACATATACATTTTTTTAAAATATTTTTAATAAATGTCTAAAATATTTAATTTAACTGTCAACCCGGCTAATAGAAGCATAAATACCCAATTTGGCGCGACCTCAAATAAATTATGTTAAATCTGGGAGGTCCCAGTTTATGGAAGATTACATAAACATATTTATTTAAAGAAGAGAGAAAATATAAATTTATTGAATATCTTTATAAAGTTTTAATTCCTATTATAAATATATAAAACATAAATTTCATTATACATTTTTATATTTAAAAAAATAAATCGTACTGCTTATGAACACTCCCAAAAATTGTACAACCTATAACAGAACAAGAAATAATCACATGCCTTAAGCATATGAAAAACAACAAAGCTAGGGGTCCAGATGATATTGCAAAAGAAAGCCTTAAAGCACTAGGAGATGATGGAATTCATCTCCTTACAAATCTGTACAATAAAATACTGGGAAATGAAAAGATCCCTCAAAAATGGAAGCAGAGCTACCTAAGTTCCTATTTTCAAAAATAAAGGGGATCCACACAATTGTCAAAATTACAGGGGCCCAAAACTAATGTCACACTGTCTTAAACTCTACGAAAAAATAATAGAAAAAAGGTTAAGTGACATAATAAAAATAGGAGAGACTCAGTTTGGCTCTATGGCTGGAAGATCAACAACTGATGCTATCTGCGCAATTAGGCAAATGAGTTAAAAATACAGGAAAAAGAACAAAAAGCTACACATGGCCTTCCTTGCTCTAGAAAAGGCCTTCGATAGAATCCCAAGAAAACTTATCTGGTAGGCGCTACGCCATAAAAAGGTTCCCAAAAAATATAAGAATAATACAGGATATGTATATGGGCCCTACAACAATGGTCCGTAGCACAACTGGTACTTAAACAGGCTTCATAATAGTTGAGGGAGTTAATCAAGGCGACTCTCAGCCCACTTCTCTTCATAACAGTAATAGATGTATTAGCACAGTCTATACCACAAACAGTACGGTGGAATATGATATTGCGATACTTGCCGAATCCAACGATATGAAAGATAAATTAATGAGCTGGATAAATATCATAGAAAAGCACGGACTAAAGGTAAATAGAGAAAAGACGGAGTATATGGTGATAGGAGGAGATGAAACAGAGACTATTGATATAAATGAATGGCAGATATCGGTAATTGAAAGCTGCAAATATTTGGGCTCCACTATACAAACAAACGGCACAATAGAGAAAGAGATAAAGAGTACAATTAATCAAGGGTGGTTAAAGTGGAGATCTTTATCTGTAGTGCTTTTAGACAAAAGAATCCCACACAAATTGAAGGGAAAAATTTACAGTTCCATACTACAACCATCCTATATAGTTAGGAAACATGGCCAACCAAAGCAGACGAGAGAAATCTACAAACTATGGAGATGGTCGATAACCGATATTTTAAAAAATGTAACATCGGCCCGATCTGATAAAATTATACTCTACTTTGCACCAAATCTCTGCAAGGAACTGATTAAACGGGCAATAACATTCTCTAATTTATCGAAACGGTGATTTCAAAATCTTGTTATAGTGTTTTTCCATAATGTTTTTATAAATATTAGAAGAAAACCTTATTTTTTAAAATTTTTCTTTCATTTTTCTACATATAAGCTTTTTTTTCTCAATCTGACATTTTTAAATTTATTCAAGGCCGCATTCATAGATCCTGCCAAGCATCTGATCGATTCTTAAAATCTGTTTATTAGAGCAATTTTTCTGTCTTAATATTGTCTTTAATTATATTCATAATAATAATCTAAGAATTATTGATTTATAGTAAAGAAAAATTGATCTCATAAACATATTTAAAAAATAATCAATCATGGTAAATCGTGTTGGATTGGATCCCTCTAGAAAGAAGTGGTCAAAATTGATCAATCATCAAAATTAGAGAAATAATGCTAAAAATGTCAGATCGGCCAGAAAAAAGTTTGACGAATGGCTATCCTAGTTCGAAACTCATTGAATTTAAACCAAAGTTTTCTTTAAAAAAACCAGCGTTTTTTTTTATTGTGGAAAATATAAAATTTATTTTCTAATAAAAAAAGGAACTATACAATTACAATAAGTATTATATTAAAATAATATACATATATAATATTATATAAAATGTCAAAAAAAAACACAAAAGAAATTCAATCAAAAAAAATAATACAAATATTTTTTTAGTGTATAATATAAATATATAAATAACGGGAATATAAAATTTAGGGTTTTGGTGGGAGGGAATGTGATTTAAATCACATAAATAATATTTTCATTAAAATATTTTAAATTAGTGTTTTGTCGCGCGTATAAATAAAATCGTTTTTCTGTCTAGCTTTGGCTATAATTTGTGTATTCGTTTTTGCGTAGACACAGCATGTAAAAATAAAATAAGCATTCGCGCGGAAATGTTTTGAATTATAATTTTGATAAATAAAAAAAATAAATAATTGATGAAGGAGGATATTGCAATATAAAATTAGATGAATGTATTTTTATGAATGAATGTTATTTTTTAATCACGAATAAGAAATACTCTTTTTTTTAAGTTTATAGTAAAAAAAATAAATAAATAAAGTTTTTACTTGGGAATGTTAATAAAAGTTCTAAGGAAAAAAAAGAATAATACAAAACAACTTAGGAATGAATGACATTTGGAAAAAAACATATGTTCATGATTACGGTTCGCGCCAATTTTTGTTCAAACATATATGAAATTCAAAATGGGGCATAATGATAATTATTTTAAAATTTATATATTTTTTTCTTATGGAGATTTTTTATTCCATTTGGTGTGATCGATTAAAAAGCAGCACACAGTGCCATTTGTCATACCAACTATCAGGTATCTGAATTTTATTTTGTAAAAAATATAATATTTACATTTTTTTAAAAAAGGCATGAATAATAAACTAGAAAGTAGGAGCTTTCTTTCTTAAAATTGAAAATAAAAACTTGTTTTGAAGGGAAAAAGTCATGCATTTGATATCCAAAGTTGAATCATCCGGCGTTTGATAAGAGTACAATGGGTGAAAGTCATCGTATAAGTCATAAAATTCAACTTTATTGGTATGGGTTATTATGACCAACACTTCTTGCACGAAACTTTGGGAGAAGGTATCCATTAACTATAATAAAACAAAGATTCAAAGATTGTATATTAATTTAAAAAAATATTCAGGAGCGTAGCCAGGGATTTTATAGGGGGGGGGGGTAAGTTATTAATATATTAAAATAGTTTTTTGGAATATAAATCATTGTTTTAAAAATAGACAATTTCAAACAGATCCGGGCTAAGGTAAACCATAAAATAAAACTAATTAGCAAATAAGTTCAGTGTTTATTAAATTTTCGTGTTTTTATCCTTAGAGACTTGGAGGCCAGGTGCTAAGCCCTGATACATGGTCCGTATTTTGATCTTTTTAAATAAACCAGGGCCGGGCCGAAAACGAAATATTTTTAAATCGCTATTATTTATAAATATTAAAAATATTTTTTAAAAAAATCCGGGCCTGCAAATCGTCCCGCTGCAGGTCTCTTATATTCTTTGATGGCATGTAAATTATCAAATTTTTAAAAACCAACTATATAACAACCGTTTTATAATTATAATCCCTTTAAATAATCTTTAGAAAAAAGTTTTAATGCAAATTTTAAAATAATTTACTTTGATTTTTGCGTGGTAAAACGATTTGGTGTCAACTAAATACCCGTTTAATGAGAATACGTTTATTATATGACTGTCCAAACAGGTGATCACGTCTCCCTGAGAACTCAATATTATTTGACTTATGTTGTAGAGACTCTTAGAAATTTTTTCCTCTAATTTTCTCGTGACGACGGTAGTCAATTTGTAGTCATCATTTTTGATAGGTGCTATGCTGGATTCTATCATTGTCAATTTTTTTGTGGGAGGGAGGATGGCATGCATGATTTGACCATTAACGTTGTGAATTAGGCAAAGGTTGTCTTAATGAGATAAATTATAAATAATAGAATATGATTAAGGAAAAGCCGAATACATACCCCCCCCCCCTTCCTCTTCGATTCAGTAATATATATTTAAAATTTAAAAAAAAACATAAAATATAGTTTTAACCATGAAAAAGGCCCAAGTCTTAATCGTTCACCTATATATAGCATTAATAAACTTCGGAATTTTCCTCTCATCATTACATTGATAGCAGAGTTTATGTATTTTTTCCTGCCTTCATTCGAGATATACATGCTAGCAGATTGCTCAGAGCGGATTTTATTGGTTAGCTTCCATATCTATTTGTTTTGGCCCACAAGGTTTGAAAATCAATGTTCAAAAAGGCGTATTACCAGAGTTTATTAATGCGATAGGCTATCAATGTATTCCCTGATTAATTTTATAATTCTTTCTTTTAAAATTTAAGATAAGGTCAATTAATCACATATAATAATATAAAAAATATTGTCTTTAAGTTGTTAAAATTAATATAAAATTATTAAACATAATATTTGAAGAAAAAAAAGAGACCATAAATTATTACTTTTAGAGAGGCTAAGCACTATTCCCAACTCAGTAGACAAAGCGATGGATACAATTCCACTTTCATGGCCTATAAGAGTTACCAGAGGAAAAGGTGATTCTCCTTTAATAAATAATGCAATTAAAAAATATAATAATAATAATGTTATATGTAGTCACGTGATCACCACTTTCATCTTCCTCTACTCAATTATGGTAAAGTGCCAAAACCAGGACTGGTTTAGATTGTTCCACAATTCGAAGAAAAAAATTTCAAAAATGGTGGTCGCATTCAGATTGAGTTTAGAAACCAAATGAAATAAATTTATTTTATCCGCTAAATTGGTTGACCCTTCACTACTTAATTCTATCCATCCCATATTTATTTTTATCTTATAGATTATGATATTTTTTTAATATATTTTCTGGCAAAAGATTTAAATTTTCATTTATTGAACGAATGAAATAATATGATCTCCCCTAACTCGAAGAAACGGATGAAGCCATAGCACCCATCACGTGATTGCTGGCAGAATACCACCGCCATATTTTAACGGTGGCATCGCGTGACCCCGTTGCAAAATAAAAATCTTGCGCTACGTCGAAAGCGGGATTGGCGATGCTTTCGTTATTTCCCGGGAGATTGGAATTGGCGGTAATAAAGTTGTTGCTCAGCGAGGAAAAAGAATAGCCCGAGGAATTGTAAAAGTTATTGACGAAGGTGAAAGGAGAAATGGCGAGGCAGGTGACTATATCCCTGTGAGAGTAAACCGTTTGTATAACTTTACCTTCGAAGAATAAAATTATATTTCAAAATTTAAATAGAATTTTGTTTCTTATATTTATTAAAGGTGTAGATATATTTCGGTCACTGATATCGAATCATATGTATTTTTTTTAAAAAACTCTCTTTCACTAAAATAATTTAATTATGGATTTATGAATCATAATATTAAAAATTTTTTTTTGAATCCCTGATTAAGGAATCTGATATTATACTATAATTGCTCAACGCTAAGATAGATAGGACTTAGAAATTAGATTTACCTATTGGATAAGAATGAGATTGTAGGTTTATTTGATGTATAATTGAGCAGGGATCCAAACCGAAACGAATATCGGTTCGGATAAAAATAGCGGTTTAAGGTTCAGGTTCGGTGTTCGAACCTCTAAAATATTCAAACCTACATTCGAATTATGTTGGTTAAACGGCAATTTTAATAAAACCGGCAGGATAAAATAGAAATCCGGGTCCGACCCGGTACATCTCTATTTACTATATTAATTAATCATTGGTAAAGGTGGGCTTTAGTGATTATTAAAAATATAACTCAGGTCTAATTTCACCGCCATTCCATATGTAAAACTCAAAAGGCAACTACTAATTTTTGTTTCGACGGAAGTGGTGGTTTATCTTATAGAACCATTTTTTTTCAATTCTTTTAAGTTTTTTCGAAAATTTCTTTCCTTTAAATTTATTCTTAGTACAATATTAAAATAATTTTACCGTTATCACAATTTAGCACCCTAAAGCTTTTATCCCGAAATCCGGCTAAGACAAGATGACGACCATCGCGTGACGCTATGACGGAAGCCGGTCCGTATTTGTAACGAGGATCGACGTGATCGCGAACATCGCGTTGTATGCTGGCCGCCATTTTAGAGGAAACGGAGGTAGGTCCGGTGGATTGAGCTAATCAATTTTAATATTTATTTATAGAAAATCGCTATATTTAAAAAAAGTATTATGACTTACTTATAAAAAAAAATAGACCTCTCAAAATATTGTTCCCCAATTTATAAATAAAAGTTCCTCATCTGACCTAAGTAAAATAC
Source organism: Gordionus sp. m RMFG-2023 (assembly GCF_954871325.1). Lineage (NCBI taxonomy): Eukaryota > Metazoa > Nematomorpha > Gordioida > Chordodea > Parachordodidae > Gordionus > Gordionus sp. m RMFG-2023. The sequence continues at coordinate 8,624,093 of NC_088775.1, read as the reverse complement.
ACAACAATCACGAAATTCATAATATGCAGGTAATCAATGCATTCTTTCAATCTTTTATGATCTATTTAAAAAAAAATAAACACTTGAATCCAATTTTCTATCAGAATGTTGGAGTTAGTTTAAACCAAAACTTAGGTTATACCGGTGCGCCGTCGGTTCACGTTGGCAATTTTCTCCACGCCAGAAAAGCCGCTAATTATGACGAGCCATACCACCGTGCTCTACTCTGATTTTTTTATGACGGCGGCGCGGCGCGTAAATTTTTTTAAAAATGAAACCTTTAAAACTTATAGAGCCTCATAGAAATGCAGAAAATGAGAGTTGAAGATAACGGTCAAATATCCAATTGGTATTTAGCTAAAATAGTTTGTATACAATTACTTTCAAGCAATGATTATGATAGCATAACAATCTAGAGCAAGAATGGCGCATTTTACTAGGCCAACATACTATACCGTGGCACTCTGAAACTTCTTAGATCTAATTAAGGTAGGAAAGTATTTTGTACACCTGCGATCAGTACACTTAACGAAACACTCTTTTCAACCGCTGAATAAATAAATGCTCAAAGAACCACTTTATTCTCCATCAATCTCGACAATTATAATTTAACTAAATTTGATTTCTAGTTTATTTATATTTTTTACATTATATTTTCATACGTAAATTTGTTTTAATAAAAATCGATAGATTACACATCGATAAATCTAACCTTAGCTAAATAGCAATTCCTTAGTCTATTTCGGAAAATGACAAATATATAAATTTATATAGGGATGGGACATAAAATGATTTAAGAATTAACTATATTACCAATGTTGGAACTAAGAATTGCCCAAATAAATTATATAAAAAAAATGTAATTTATAAATTAAATCCATTTTGTAAAATATGTAGCGCAGTTGACGCCAATTCATTAGGCGGTGGCCAATTCGGTCCGCTAAAAAACCGCCGCTGCGGATTGAGACTTCGGTGCACATGTCTAGTTATGGTATGTGCCTCTGACTTTAAATTTAAGCGAATTAAACTATGATTATCATAAATATATAAAATAATAATGCTCAGGCTTAATATTGAAACGATCTCTTTAATTCTTTCTGGGATTATCAAAAAACATTCTTCAAAATAAAAATCCTCTAAAACATTCATGTCTTTATATAACCAAATATTTACATACTGAAATAAAATATAATATTAAAAAAAATATATAATATATAGTTTTAATCTAATTTTATTGTAAATAAATCTTTATTACAATTTAAAAGATAATAAATGATATAGTATTGAAAATAATAGATATTTGATCATATATTAAAAATAATTAGGTTTTATATACAAATAATATTATTTATTTATATATTTTAAGAAGAATAAAAAAACTTAAAAAAGGATCTACGATGATCAGATTAGGCTGGGCTATCGTTTCTTTTTCGGCAAAGCTGGGAGGCATCAAATGAGCTTGAATTTCGATTTGCAAAAAAAAAATATGTAACAAAATTAAAGTAAATTTCTTGGGTAAGGTAAGGTAATACTATAAAATTAAAAGCTACAATTACTAATTAAATTTAAGATTCTATGAGTTTTAATATAAATAGTTTTCCCTTAACTTTTATAATCATGGTTCCACTTATTGACGGCAACGGTGAAATTGGAATTAATGAGCGTTAACAAATGTTGGTTATTGCTATTATACGAATTCGCCGAAGACGAAAAATCGAGCTTGGAAAGGGAAACGTGAATTATCGAAGCATTGAAGGGAAATTTTACGGTCGTGATTTCTTGGTCGGGTTTTATAGGCGTAAACATGCGAGGGCTCTTTATTTGTAGCGATAAAGAAAGTTATTTTTCATTTCATTTCATTTCAATTCTTTTTCTTTCTTTCTTTCTTTCTATTTATTTATTTCTTTTTTCTTTCTTTCTCTCCTTTTCCTCATACATACAAAAAATATGCAATTAAGGATCTATTGAAAAAGTAAAAAATAAATATACAATGTGCATGAGGGATTGGCGTGGGTGATGTGGTGAATCCAAAAGTTGAGACGGAGTTTGACCAAAGTTTTTGATCTGGTTTTCCAAGGCCTATATTTACATAAATTTTTAAAAATTCAATTTAATCAAAAAGGAAAAATGTAATTAAAAATAAATAGGACCAAAAATAATCTTGTTTTTGAATATAAAGATAAAAGAAATATAAAAGAATGAAATAAATAATACACGTTATTGAACGGTAGCTAATTGAAATAAAAAAAAGGCTACTTCTTTCAAAGGGATGTCCATCATATCGCGCAGATTAAAATTGTCCTCATAGGTTAGGTAATAGAATACGTTTAGGGCTTCCACCGCAGATGAACCTATTCATTTTATTTCAAAAAGGAGACAATTATTTTTCGTCAATCGGATTGGGGCGGTAAAAAAAAATGAAAATTTAAAATTTGGCCATATATTTGAGATGTAATAGAATACCTTCAAGGCATAATAAAAAGATAAAATGATATATTGTATTAAATTAAATTAATGTATTAAAAAATAAATAAATGTATTTTATATAAAAGGACGTAAAAAACATATAAAGACATTATTGAAATAAAATATTAGATTATTAAAATAAAATATTATATAATTACGACAATTTGTTAATAATTTTTTTTCATAAGTATCTTTAAAAAAAGTTTAATTGATAGTAAATATATAAATAATAAAAAATAATAATTTAAATTGAAAATTAATTTTACAGAAATATTATTTCATCCTAATAATAGGGTAAGCGGAAAATAATTCCCCGGGAAAAAATCCCTGTAAGATAATTCTCCTGTAAAAAAATCCTAGGAAAATAATTACCCGGGAAAAAATTCCCATAGAAAATTTATCCTCGGGAAAAATTACCCAATTTTTTTTTATAAATTATCAAAAATAACCTCGCCGCTTACGAAAATATTTCTAAAATATTATATTCAGTATTCTTTGAACGTTGAGTATTTATTCTAGGGAGGTTATTTCTTTAATCCACTTTTCATCTAGATAACAATAGATATTATAAAAACAGATCATGTTACCATATTATATTTACCACGAAGAAGGGGGGGGGGTATTCAACCCACACGTCACTAAAGTTAAAAAGATATATATAACATTAAATATGAATAGTAGAACACTATTCTGTTCTATACGTCTATATCAGTCTGAATCACGGACAAAAATAACAAAATGGAAATTTTTTATGTTAATACTATTGATTTAAAAATTGTATCTGATTAGAATTTTTTCAAAAAAGTATTGATCCAAATCACTGATTTGAAAATATTTTAAATATTAGAGGATTGGGCAACAACAGGATCTCCCACGAACGAGAGATTTCTTTTGCATGATAATGGCGGAGATTTAAATGAACGAATAATTATATTTGCTACCGATCATATGCTAAAAGATGCTAGCCGAGTCTTGGTATATAGTCAAAAATTTTAAATTGGCCCCTCATTTCCTTTTGTAGCTATATGCAATTAGGATACCCTTTAAAACCCTGTTTGTTAAGAAGAAAAAAGTATACAACGTACGAAGAAATTTTTAAGATTTTACTCGAAAAAGCCCAAGAACGGATTTTCCTTTTCCTAATTTTTTAGAAATCATTTTCGAGTATAATCACAAAATTGTTTATTATCCTTCAGTCACTGTTGAAAAACTAAGATATTTTGATTAAATAGTAAACATGAGCGTCAAGAAATTAAAAACAATTTTGTCATTATTGAAAATAAATAAAAACATTAATATTAAATAAAACCTATAGAATTGTTAATCTATCTATTTTTTCAACTTTTAGATAGAGATACCACCATCCAAGGATATTTCTATCATCTAACTCAATCTACCCATAAGAAGATTCAAGATTTAGGATTAGAAACATTCCAACGTTATGTTTTTTTGCAGCAATGATCGACAGATTAGAATTCTTACCTGTACATAATGTCAAACCGGTTAAAACAAAGAATTATTTGATAAAAAATATGTGAATGGAGAGTTATAAGAAATGGGAAAAATTTGTAAAGGCAAGTAGAGCCATTGTTTCATCCTGAAACATGGAAGTCGATTGCTGGGGAAAATAGAACAAATAATGTTATAATTCTATGTATATTTGTTTTAGTATGGTATCATACTTCTAGAGATATAAAATATAACTCAATTATCCAATATAAGGTAAAATATAGATTTTATTACTATTAACGAAATGTAGGCGTATTTCATAAATTATAATATTCCAGTTGTTCATTTATAATATTAAAATTCAATATAAATCTGTCCGTTAGTTGGCGTTAAACATTAAAAAGCATTAATATTGTTTCAAATATAAGTTTTCTTTTTTAGGAAAAAAAAAACAATTGATTAAAAATATACATTCTGAGACATTTACATGTGGTAGGGTATTAAGGAATTTTTATCGGGTGTAGTATGTGAGGCATGGAAGAATTTTAAAAATTTCATATCATCTAAAGCTAGAACCCGCTGACTAAGGTTATTAAAAAGACCATTTTTGAAAACGACCGTATTAAGATTTTAGCTATGTAAACCTGGAGATTTTACTTATAGATGATAGAAAAGTTTGGAACTCTTTTTCAATTTCGAGCCCTATTTTGGCTAAAATCTTAATCGGGTCGTTTTTATAAATTGATCCGATTCATGGTTTTTAACAATCCTAGCGGCGGCACTTGCGGGGTTTTTAAAAAAATATATATAACGTTCAATATTTATTAAAATTAACTATGAAAACTAAACAAAAGACTGATCTTATCGATTCTTAGACCGTAATTTCAGAATATTTGAAAATAATAAAGTATGAAATTAATTCCTTGAATTTTGTTTTTAATAATAGTTTAAAAGCATGCTCGGCTTCTTTCTTTCTTTCTACAAGCTATTTTTTAAAAAAAACAATAAAAATGTGGAAAAGATATGGATCTTTTTGAATTTGATAAATTATCTTGTTTCAATGAATGTAACAAGAGTATAAGTGGTAAATTATTTTTCAAATGGTGTTGATCTACTCCGATATTTTATTTATTTTGAAAATAAAATAAGAAAAATAATCGATTGAATTTCCAAAACAAATCTTGGGATAAAAATTACTAATTAAAAAAATATTCATTCCATTTACCCCCTCACCCAATTTATTTTTTCTAAACGTGTTTTAAAAAATATTCCAGGAAGTAAATTCATAATTTTATTCCCAAATATACCTCCCTTTTTTAATCAATAAATTAGCAGCTTCAACTGGCAATAAAATGATATTATTTGCTTCATTACAGTACCCATTACAAGAGTATTTGTGTTATTGGGTCAGAAAATATAAGCAATTGTGTTTTTTTAAAGTGGCCAGAAATTCGAGAATTACGGTTCATATATAGACAGACTGTTATTAAATTTTACAATTCGCGTTTTCTAACAAACGAAATATTCGAAAGGTGGTACCTATAATATCAATAACTAAATTCGAATAGGCTTCAAAGCTTCAGTAAAATCGTTATCAAAAAATTAATTATCTTTTCTACATAAAATCGCGATAAAATCGGAATAATTCCAAAATTATCGAAGCGCAAATTTAGGCGCAAATGTATGTAAAAAAATGTTAGAGATTTAAGCCAAATTCTGATGATTTGACAACCAACAACAAAACAGATACAAAAAAAACAATTATTAAGCAATGCAAAAGCTATTAAAATGTTAATTTTATTTTATAGAAAAATTCTTAAAAAAAATATATTGCTTTATGGCAACAGAATTCATTTTAACCATAAAAAAAGATATTGAGAAGTTATTGTTAATTTATTTATACTTTTCACATTTTTTCTCCTCTCCTTTCCTTCAGTCTTTTTTTTTGCATCCCTTGTATAAAAAAAAATATTTACCTCTCTGTTTATAACCGAAAATAAGGTCTATCCATCTATTAAGGCTACAGCTAACAATTTCCGATTCTAGGGCTTCGGCGTGAATCCTTACGAATTTATTGGGATCGTTCAAAGCCCATGGAGGTAATTCCACGTTACCCTTAACAACATGCAGAGATTCCTTATAATCATTTTGGAGAGGTCCACGATGGTCATTTTGGCAAAGCGGGTAAAGAGGGTAACCGTTTAGGTTACAAAGCATTTCAGGAAAGTAAAATAGTTCGGGGATCAGTTCCTGGCAAAAATAACGAATGAATGATTATATTTTGGGTTAAAAAAATATGAGATAGAAGGGAAATATTTTTAATTTATATAAAATACTTTTTGAATATTTAATTGAGGTACAATATAATTTATATTTAGAAAATTTGATCAATCAAATATGATGTTTTACTGATAAAAATAGCTGAATGCTAAACACGCAGAATCATATACTTATTTTACATTAAAAATAATTATATAAATCAATTTCAATATTTAAGTAATCGATATAATTGGCGACGAAGTAAAAAACCGTATCTTAAACGGTAAGAATTATTTAAATACAAAACAATGGCATATGAAAAATTATGCAATCAGTATTACGACGTGCATTTCGAGAAAAAGAAGAGAAATAACACTGAGAGAAGTAATATCGAGAAATCTAACCGGTCAACAAAGAGAGCGAATATAAAACTGAAAAGTAAGATTCAGATATTTTAAAGTATCCAAGACCCGGGAGTCTTAAGCATTCCGATTTAAATATAAAATAAGCATAAAGATCTTGTTCAAGTATTATTTGTGACCTTCCACAAGCAATGCTACAGAAATATTTGTTCGCTATACCTGCTCAAATTTATTACCATCTTATTTTCGGAAATAAAAATTTCCGACCTTAGTTTTGTTTGCACCCATATTTTCACTATAGAAAAGAAGGAAAGAAAATTTAGTTTTCAAAAAAGAAAAATATAACTATTTTCTCAATATATAATTTTGGGTGCTATATTCGATATTAACAATAAAAGTGTAAAAATATAATGTATATTTCTTTTCTTCAATATTTAAATTTCTATAAACGATGGTTCGTCTTCATTTACAAAAATTCTTTTTAAAATTACGTAAAACCATAATATTGGAGTGATAATGAAATGTACATTACATATTAAGTAAAAATAGGAATAAAATATAGAATATTATACGCAATGTTCAAACTTTAATATCGGAGGTATCCCTCTGGCAATTGTACCAGGCCGTTTTGATAGACCCGAAAATTCTGTTAGGATGATCAAACTTTCCACCGTGCAAATTTATGAAAAGGGTAGTGAATGGTTCCTTATTCATTCAATTTTAAAAATAAGTCAATTAATTATTTTCTATTTGATGATACCTGTACTTTCAGGGTAAATTGGGCTTAGGGTTAAGAATCTCATGATCAAGGATAATAAAAATAATTTTCCGATATCATTATTTAAACTTTAATATGGTCTCTCTTTCAGTTACAAGATTATGAATCATAATCATGCTATTTTTATTTGGAAAGAGGCCTTTCATTGGGAAATAATAAAAGACAAAAAACAAAAGATGATAGATATTAAAATATAATTTAATCCGCCTCTAATGTTCCCACGTTATTTCGAGTTTGAAAAATGTTTACAGATGTTTTTATAAAACCATTTTTTTCGACGTTTACAGATAGGAAGATTAAGACAAATTAAGCTAACGCGAGTTAGGGTTTGCAAATTACAACTGGGTTTAGATTTATACACAACTATAAGAGACATCATATCCTTATTGAAATGATGATAATCATGTCTTTTTGCCAATGTCATTATGATACTTATCTAGACAGAAGATTTATTTCAACATCCACTTTTAAGGCTAGTTGAATACAAATCAGCTGGTGACACGCCATTTTGGTTTCCCAAATAAAGTTATTTTTTATATGTAAAATAAAATTCTGATTATTTTTTTTAAAAAAAAGTTTTTATGTAATTTCAAATGTGAATTATTTATAAGGAAAACCAAAATGGAGTGGCACCAGTTAATTTGAATTGATGCACATTTATATGAATGAATCGATACTTTAGATGTATTATATTATGTCATAGTCCCTTGTATAAAATTTTAAATTTAGCAAGGTAAGTAAAATCATAGAAATTTGTTACTATTCGCAGTAGCCAATTGAGAACGAAGGCAGAGGTGGAATAATGGGTGCCGTAATGGAATGGCGGAATACTGTTGTGTTCCCAGGTTTTGTAACGTTCGACGAATATGTTTCTTCTGTCGTTGTTTATGGCGCCAATAGGCTAGTATTCCACCATAAAAAAAAGTAATCATTTTCATATAAAATATATATAAAAATTAGTACAGGATATTAAACTAATTATAATTTCTCTATTATTGTTTTTATTAAATATGGCAAAGGATAATTACTGTTTTTCTTTATCATTAAATTTTTACAATCGAACATTATATATTATATTCCAAACTAACGCCTACCTCTTATATTTGTTTCCCACAAATTTTATTAAAAGCGGAGGCTTAATAACGACACTCCGGGCTGGGTAGTGTATCTTTTACGGAACCTAAACAAGATAGAGGGATAGAAACAGGGCTAAATTTTACAAAAGGAGACCCTCTTTGCATATTTCAGAAAAAGCTAATTGGCTCATGTTCAAATATAAGTTTTACGCTTAGCATTTTCTTTTAAACATAATTTTAATCATTTTATACGCTAAGACCCGGAAAAGTTTTAAAGTATCAAATATCGCGAGGGAGATACATCTAAGATAACAAGGATGAAGATGAACAATGCTCGAGACTGTGGGATGCCAAAAGGGGGTCAGTAGATGAGTATCCCGACCTTATTAGAGTAAAGGCGGAAAAAGGTCATAAGCTTGACAAGAAAATCGGAACAAAAAAGAAATAAATATAAATAGAGCTAACTTTAGATAGGTCCCTGTAATTAATGGGGTCGTTTAGGTCCAGTTCTTTGGTTTCGTAATTGGAAAGGATCCAAGGGAAAACGGGGTATTGATTGAGATCTTGATAACTTCGGCCTTATTATAAAAAAATAAATGATAAATATATAAATAAATGAGAAATTTTGGTATTTAGAAAAATATATATTTAAAGAATAAACTAATTAAGATTTTAGTTAGGAGGAAGTTGTTCGGAAAGAAGTGAGTAAAGGTTGCGATGCAGAGTTGTTAAATGAGAGCTTGTGAAGGTTTATAGATACCGATATACTAAAGTGCTGCTAAATCACAACTAACTTTTGTCAACTCCAATACGGTCATAATAAGTGTTAGTCTAAAAAAAATAGACTTCGATCTCTGAGTTGAGCCGATACTTAATTTTTAAGGAAAAAACATTGCTGAAGCCATATTGGAGTTGGCCAAAGTTAGGTGATTTAAGAACACTATTCAAAATACATCAAAATTCGATGCAATATATTCATTTAAATTATTTTTTTTGAAAATAAAATAAATAAGGAAAATGTGAAACAAGGATTTTGCTACAAATAGGTAATAACCCCAACGACCACAAATTAATTTTTTTTAAAAAAATAATTAATTTAAACAATTACAGTAACCTTCCCTCCCGATTATGAAATGTATTAAATCCCTATATTCCTCAAGAATAAAAAATATTCCGTTTGGATACTATTCATATGATCACAATTCTTTTCCGAGAACCAGGAATGTGCTAGAAATAATATAAATTTTTTTTTAAATCGTCGTGATACTTGTTTGGCAGTTTAAAAATTTTTCAGAATTTCGAATATTTATTTAAATTTTTCTTTAATTAAAAATAAATTTAATACCAGCTATGGTGTTCAAAAACATGAGGTAATCGAAGTTAGAAATTTCTCTTTGCATCCACTTTTCGGTCATGTTGGAAGCCTTGAAGAGTTGCTTGGGGGACATGAGGGAAGATTTCCTTTAATTGGGATTTTTTAAAAAAAAAACAAATGATATAAAAGTATAGTAAAAAAATATTCTATAATTGATAATCATGTGATATTAATGTTAGTTGTTTTTTTTATATTGTGTATTTAAACAAATCGTATTATCTGGCTGTTTTTATAGTTAGTTTTTTAGGAAGCACTGGTAGATTTTTTTCCTGTAAATGATCTAAATCTTCTCTCGATAAGTACATATAGGAATAGGCAGTAGTATTTTTCATATACATATTATCTTGTGATACGTTGGTATTTATGAGTGATAATTTTAATTAAAAATCATATTTGGTAGATTGTGTGAGAGATATGCAGAGTCCATCATTAAATTTAACGGTCTTCTCTGATGGATCGAAAGGTCCATTAAAAAATATTAAAGGGCCAAGTCCGGTTTCAAACGCGTTGCATACTCTAGTTCGTAAATCCCATTTTTTTCCCTTCTGGACATTTATCTCCAAGAATTAAACTAGCTAACAGCTGTTGCTGTTCAAGGGGCGCATTAGAAAGTTTTTTTTAAGTCTCAATCAAAAAAATCTTGCCTCTCTATAACACCCATAAAGGCATCAATTTCATAAGCAATTTTCTCATATAAGTGAATTTGACTTGTAATGTTACACGAGGCGAGTACTAACTAACTACCACTCCTGGCTAGTATTCTTAAACAGCTCGATTTATAAAAACGGCTAAAGATTTTTTTCATAGATGGCAGAAAGATTTTCGACATCTATTAAGGCCATCTCGAGGCTTGAGGAATATTATTTTGGCGAAATTCTAAATTTAAAATAGGCGAAACTAGTACTGGCTCCCAAGCACAAAATTATTAATAAAAAAGGTATACATCCTGGCAAAAATATCGACAAATGCAAAAATAATACATGATTTTTTTTAAACAAAATAATTTTTTTCCCTCTAATATCTTAATTATTAATTCGCACAAATTATTATTTGCAATGTTATTTTAAAATTTTGTGGCCACCAATCTTAAAGCTTTTACACTCGATTGAATTATACTTTTAATGCTCTGTTTTTTTTATATATAAAAAAATCATATCTGATAGACCTCATTCACAACAACAAATTTATAATATTTGAATTCGTTTTTTTATATGTAGAATATAAATAATATTGTAATCGTATATTAAACCGTAATTAATTGAGGTAGGATTATAAAAATACGAAAATACAATAGATAAATAACCTCGATTTAGGTATGCCGTACTTGGGTCCGCAACCAACTTTTGGCAAGAGACTAACTATTTTTTTGACTATATTTCTATCTGGGAAGGAAAACATGACGGACGCTTTCGGGGGTAATGGAAGTTTAACGTAATATTATATTTGTTTAGAGTATAAGTTTTCAAAAAACAATCAATTTATCGATGACTAATCGCACTTATAAAATTATGTGATTTGGTTATTGGGTAATTAATTTTAACTGGATAAAATAAAGAGGTTGCTGCCTCTCTCGGGGAGTTTATTATTTTTTATTATGTAATTTTTTTATATTCCAAAAAAATTTAAAATGCAAAGTTTCATCTGCCAAAAATATGCCTTACCCCTAGCCTACCCCCTTTAAAAAATTTGTAAGCAAAATTCTCTTACCCCCCCCCCCCCCCCCATTTTATATATTAATGCTATATACAAATTTTATAAAAAAATTATTTTTAAATATCTTTAATAAAAAAAGATATATTAATTTAAAAACAAAAATAAAATTAACCAATCAGAAAAAGAAACAATCCAATATTAATATTAAAAAAAAACAGGCTCCTCGAGAGAAGCAGCAACCAAAAAATATTTCGCTTCCTAAAAACACTCAAAAATTGGCACTTTAGGTTTTTTAAAAAAAAGTTCATTTTTTTTTCGGTATTTGTTTCCCAGCTTCTTATTATTAGTATAATATTATAATATAATCTGGTAGGTGTCTTATACTGTTAGATGTCAGAAAAATTTCCAAGGAATTATTTTGCAGCAGGTAACGCCTCGAGAAAATGGCCGTGATGTCGCAAAAATTCCATTTGACGCACCCGCCTCCTACATTGGTGTCCAAGTATTTCAAAATCTTTTTATTTTCATATGTTGTATTTTTTAAATGTTAATGATGCAACATTATAAAGTATTTTCTTTCAGTATTAAAAAAAAAAGATACCTTCCACTTGATTAAATTTTATTTAGGCTGTGTCTAAATATAAAATTCGATTCGCAAACTTTTAAACTTTATAGAAAAAGAAGAATTAACCTTTTTTTTTTATTAAATATAAATAAAAACTTCTGAAAGTTTTCAAACTTTTCGAATTTTTTAGAAAAGATTTCGGACAGCCTTATATATTAAATATTTTTTTTACAAACTTCAGGATCGATCATTTGATTTTTATGGATGGATTCATCGACTTCGAAGAAAAACATGTTTTTGGAGAGCAAAATGTTTCCGTGGACCGAAACGCCCATCGTGACGATCTCGCATTTGGTTGTGAAAGATACGTCTGAATTAATGAATTTATATGATACAATGTATTATTTATATCCAATTCCAGAGACCTGAAGAGTTATAATTATGAATGATAAAACGTCCTTCTGAGACGAACGCCGTCCCGATCAAAAATATCGTATGCGGGACGCGTCACCGTCATAGAATTAGATCAAGTTTAAGATAAAAAAGTGTTTTACTACCTAACATCTTTTGAAAAAAAAGTATTAATTATTAAATATAATATATTTTTCGCGAGCATGGAAGAAGAAATTACTGAGAAAGAACATATGAAAATCGAAGAAAAAAAAATAATAAGGCCACCAATATTCAAAAGTGGTTTATAAATCTAATTTTAAAATAAATTCAAACGAGACAGAGAAATGCGTTCGCTGTCTATTTATTTCTATGACATACAAAATTGTGATTTTTTGTTTAATAAATGCCATTTTTTTTCTTTTAGAATCTTATATTAACATATTTTTTTCGGAATTTGTATGAATGAATATAAAAACAAAATATGTTATATTAAAAAAATTAAAGGGATGGGGAAGCATCCCCGCCAATAAAATGATTAAAGACCAGCCGGGCGTTTGATCATCACTAGGTTACAATTTACGTGCTTGCACAATTTAATTCTCCAATTAGTATTTTGTTTCTTGAAACCAAGTTGACTATATATTTTCCTTAAGCCCGGTTAAAAATTTTATTATTTAGTGTTTTGGATTCGGCTGGCCTCTAATTCAAAATTAGTGCTGAGAATTATAATGTCATATGTCTATTTTATGTTCAGGAGAGCATTTAAAAAAATATATATTTCTTGCATTTTAAATAGGAAATCAATCACAATTTAATAATGCTAATAAGGATTTTTTTAAGTTATATTTGAACATTAAAAAAGTATATATATATAGAACACTATAATACTTAACAGACGGTATAGCGAGATTTAGGTGGAGGATAGATGAAAAAAAAGCATTATTATATTATTCAGTTATACCACTCTCGACTAACAACGCCTCCATGATGTCCTTTTCTTCCAATCCGGGGGTAATGATGTCACTGACGCTAATAGTATCGTCGAATGAGTCCCTGCTCTCGGTGAGTTTGGCCCGGTACAGTTTCAGCTTCTCGACGGCCGCTTGATTCATATTTAGATTAGGGTCATTGCTTGTTTGTGTCTTATAGTTTTCTGCTGATCCTTTAGTGTTATCGTCCTTTTCCGCTTGGGGCTCCGATGTAGGGTTAGAAGAGTGCGGGGGTTCGTTGTCATCTATTTTTAAAATTATTTATATGTTAGTTTATTTTCTCAAAATATTATAATTAATCATCGGGATGATAAAGAAAAAAGAAGCTGCACAATGGTCCATCTTATGAAGTATATACATTTAATTAGTTTTCATGTGCTGTTTTGGAAAACTCTATTAAGAAGGTTATATAAGGTTCAATTAGTGTTGTTAAACGACTCGTTTTGAGCCGATTTTCAAAAACGGCTAACTCGATATTTTAGCCAGAAAAATATTGCCTAAGCCATGAGATTTGGCCAGTTGATTTCAAAAACTTTGTTCCTTCTACAAGCAAAATCATCAGGCTTGCGAAATATTATTCTGGATGAAATATTGAGTTAGCCGTTTTTAAAAATCGGCTCAAAACGAGCCGTTTAACAACACTATTGATTTTCTCTTTTATCAGAGAATCTAAAAAGGAAATTCAGCACAATTTTAGTAAAGTAAATCGGACGAGGTGTACACGCAAACAATACTTTAATATGGGTACATCACAGACCGGCAGAGGTATCCATTTATTAGGTTGATAATAAAACTTAGTTTTCTCTAGCCTACCCTAATCTTTCAGGTAAGGACTGGAGGACGGGAATCGAACTAACTAACAGCTGCACCACAATTGACATCTTTCAAACTCCAAGTCATTAAAAAATGATTTATTCATGGTGTTAAATATTATTTTACATTTTTGCCCTTAGAGTTATTTTTCCTTATTTTTATATGAATGGTTATTTGTTTTATATCCCACTTTAATGAGAAATATATGCATAATAATACTCCAATCACTACGAACGGAAGTTTTAACAGAAAATACATCGAGGCCACACTAGTATCATACAAATAAAATAATAAGCCCGGGCTTATGTATGGCGGCTATGTATTAATAAAAAAATATATATTCTTAATTACGAATTATGCCATCAGTAATATATATAATTAAAAGCAATGAAAGTAGTAGAAAAAATACACATGGACTTAGCGGGGCCCATATTAAATAAATCATGGAAAATTATAATTGAATCCTTTTCAAGATGGGTCCACGTCACAAGCCTTCAAAATCTCCAAACAGAGTAGTTAAGGTATTAAATAATATATTTAAATATACAGGGTTTCTGTACACGATTGCGTCAGACAACGGTATTCAAGTTACCAACGATTATTTTAAATCAAATCTATGGTACTGCCGAAAGATCCATACGCACATTCAAAAACTCGATACAATGTAATAATCCAAATGAAATATATGAACAAATAACGAATTTTTTAAATAATTACAACACCAAGCACACCAGTACTAAAATACCCACAGCCATATTATTTTTAGGCCGCAAGTTGCGAAACCATCTAAATCGCCTGCAAGAACGATATCCACCTGAAACAGCCCTAAATTAGCCCCCCCCCCCCAAAAAAAAAGTATGAGTATACACCCATAAGAAATCTAGATGGAAAATAAAAAAAAACCAATCGAAATCTTATATATCAAGTAAACACCAAACAAGGATTGCAAACATATCACGCTACAAACCAGAAAAAGAAAATCACCTATCTAAAAACATTTACTTAAATTTTTTTTTATATATAATAAATTTATTTAAACATCATAATATATAATTTTGCCTATTTAGGGAGGGAGGAGCGTGTTAGTTTTTTTCATAGCATAAGGCAGTTCTGAATCCTACCATAATATATATAGGCCTTAAAAATAGTTTGCTCATTAAAGGTTTTCTATTATCTTTTATAATCTCAAAACTATGAATATCATCTAACCTTACTTGTGTTGTGGGGTCTAGTAAAATTCAGTTATTTTATTTTACTGAGATATCAATTTAGCAGCTTTAATTATTTATATTATATCGAACCGTATGCGAAGGCGTTGTCGGCAGCTTCCGAATGGCAAGTACCGACAGGGTTCACCATCAACTTTTTCCTTCTTCGGCAATCGTCCTCCCAAAAGTCGAGCTTCCAATAAACCTTTTTGCCCCTAAATTATTTTTAATGTATGCAAGAAAAATTAGACTGTTATTGGTAATTATTGTTAATAGATTGAATATATGTTTAATTTAATTGGAAAATTCTAAGGGTTGTGATTTTATCAACTTAATTTAGAATCATGAAAATACTCATAGTTAAAATAACATATTATATGTGATTTTTAAAATTGGTAAAAAAAAATGTCAAATTGAAGATTTTAAGTATTATAATTAGGGGTTTACCGATACCACTTTTTGGAGGCCGATCTGATCCGATATTCCAGATATTAAATTGATATCGGCCGATAACCGATCCGATATCATATCTAATTTTGTATTCTGTAAAGATACCAATGGTTTTAATTTGTAATATACTTTTTATTAGTATAACATCTATAATTTAATTATACCATAACTTATATCATTTAAATATATTATAATGATCAGTTATAGTTTATATTCAATTCTATTGCCTAAAAGTATATAAAATATTTTTATTATAAATCACTTTTATATAATAAGTAACAACATTAATCTATATACATAATAAGTAGTGTTGTGAAGTTCGTTTTTTTGAAAAAAGGTGATGAACGGCGTTCCTTTTTTTTTGACGAACTTTGAACGTGAACGCGTTCCTTTTCTTTGATGAACGCGTTCAATTTTACGTTCGTTCAATTTTAAAAATACTTTATATTTTTATTTATTTGAAAAATTAATATTAATCAGCATTTTTTAACAAAAAAGTCTTATATTTTTATTTATTTGAAAAATTAATATTTAATCAAATTTTTTAACAAAAAAGTCTTATATTTTTTAATCAGCTGTTTTTACTTTTTCCTCTTTCATATTGCAATTAACGTACCATAACGTGCTACTGCTAGAGAAGATAAGATTAAAGTTTATTAATTGCATGGATATAAATATTTCATCATCAGATTCTGAAAATCAAAATTCAATATTAGATGAATTAGAATTACCATGGCCCAAATATCAAAAATATTTCACTGTTTTAAAATCAAAAGATAATTCAATAGTTTTTAGTATAGCTAACGCTGTATTAACTGCCAAGCGTTCATGCCTATCAGATGAAAATTTTGAAAAGCAATTATTATTAAAAATTAATAAGAAAAATTTTTTATAAATTTATTTTTTTATCGCTCTATTATATTGTATTTATAATTATATTATCAAAATAAAACTATTATTTTTTATCATGGCTAATATATTGTGTTGAAAAATATAAGGCATTTATTTATATTAAATTAAATTTAAAAAAAAATTTATCATAAAATTTTGAACGCATGAACGCGTTCATGAACTTGAACGCGTTCCTTTTTTTGAATTTGAACGTGAGCGCGTTCGATTTTTGTCAATGAACGTTGAACGCGTTCTATTTTTTTAAAAATGTTTACAGCACTAATAATAAGTAATAAACAAATATATTATGAAATTTAAATAAATATTTAAAATAATATTTAACATTAATATATCGAAGATTTCTTTTTAGAAATATCAAAATTTCCAATTTATCAGAAATCAGCCTGCGGCGATGGTAACTGTCAATATCATCAGCTTCACTAAAAACAGATTCTGAAGAGATTATCGCACATTTTTATAAATAGAATGCGCAAAAAATAACAATATGGCATTAATTAATTATTATTATCAAAAAATATGAATTTCGATTTTATTTATAAAAATAAATGATTTTAGATATAACTTTTTTTAAAAAATTTATAACCTTTTATTTTTGTTAAGGACGCCATTTTATATCGGATCGGATTGGCAAATTTTATAATTTTGGCCGATAACCGATATTTATAATAGGTGAAATATCGGCCCGATCCGATCTGATAAAAAATATCGGTACATCCCTAATTAGAATATATATTATAAGGATGATCCCCATCTTTCTCAAAATTGCAAGACGCATAAAAATAATTTGTTTGTATATCAAAAACACGAATTTATAAAAAATTTCCTAATTTTAAAATTTAAATTTTTTCGTACGAATGATAATGAAGCACAAATATTTAGACAATAATAGAAGACCGATATTCAAATAGGATAAAGAAAAAATATTTTATCCCGTTTCAGGTAGAGAGAGAAAAAAAAGAGGGAATGCATGTAATAGATCGAAGATATGTTAGTCTAAATTTACATATGATGTTATTAATATAATTAGTTGTTATAATTATAAGATTGTGTCTCCCACTTCAATAAATTTTACAGGAGCGCCATTTTTTATTTAAAAAAAGAGACCAACTTATAGGGTTTGGTTCTAATTTAAATTTAAAAAAAAACACTTTTTTAAAATATTTTCGAAATATGTTATTTTTTTTGTATCTCGGTAAACAAACAGTAAAATAACTATATTTTATTAATTTAGGAATTAGAACCCTATAATACTTGAACTCTGATGCATCAAGTTACATTTAACATATGTTACTTCCTTCTTTTGATATTAATGAAGATGGACAAATATTTTCACGTAGTGATATATCTGAGAAATATCGGGGATTGGTAGCCATTTTAGCTTAGTAGCCATCTTTTAATTATATAGAGCTTCTAATAAGATTCTCAAATCCATATTCTTAAAAAAAAGCTAGCATTTTCTTCGAGAGAATGTTTTACAACTTTTGGAAAAAAGGATGAATAAAATAAGTTCCACGTGACTTCGTTTATTTCTAAAATGTTAAAATGATCTTAACGTATGAAACTACCTAGTCCCCGAATCTTCAAAAGAAGGGTCGTAATCAAGAAAAACATTCTGATTTCCTAAACGAACGTTCGTGGTTCCATAGAGCAAATGTCGATTCCTGGTGATTTGATTCAAAATCTTGAGCGCGCTGGCGTACTCCCTGCACTTGAGCTTGGAGTTTTTAAGGTTTTTGTTGTTAGAATTCGATGATGAAATGCTAGATAATTTTTTTGTTTGATTATTAAAATTATTAGCAAAAATATAAAATTTAGAATAAAAATAACAAAAATGGAGAAAGAATATAAATAATAAGAAGGATGTGTTAAAATGGCATATGAAACTCCTCTCGATAATTTCCATGTTGACTCTTTGTTATAAATGATAAAACTCGAGTGTTTGCCCTGTAAAGAGCGTAAATTTTAAGCCTATAGAATGAAGAAGAGCTAGACTCTTCGGATCAAAGTGATCAAAGACGTTATTTACAATCGAGATAAAAAGATTATGAGATAGATCGGAATTATTTGATTTCTACTACATGTTCTACCTCAATTTATGAAGAGCAACTTATTAGTCAAAGCTTAATTTTTTATTTTCACTCCTAAGTTTGATCCAATCATTAAAATAGACCGATTCAATATTTTAGCCAGAAAAATATTGCCTAAACCTTGAAATTTCGCTAATATGTCCGAACCTTTGTTCCATCTACGAGGAAAATCTTAAGGCTTGCGTAATATTTTTCCCAGATAAAATATTGAATTGGCCCTTTTTATAAATCGGAAAATATATATGTTTAACAACACTACTCCTAAGATACACCTGATTTGTAAAATATTTAGAATGAATGCTATTGAAAGTTTAATTTATTCTAATTTTTACGAAATAAACTTACATACCTATTCTATTCGATCATTAATTTGGGTAATTTACTAGTTATAAAAAAAAATAATTTTTACAAAAAATAGTCAGAAATTAGAGTTTGAAATTGAAGCCCCTTATGGAATTTGGCAACAAAACAATTATTTTTAAACCATGAACCCTACTTTAAAATCCATATTTTTTAGACCATTTTGTATTAAACTTTTTACTATCCAAAGATTTCTTCCGTTCAGAATTATATTATAAATATTATGATCTCAAATATATCATAAACTAAACTCGGTAGATTGATTGCTATCGTGATAAGCCAATTGCATTTGCGCGCATAGCTCTTCGAAAAGCGAATGGGTCTTGAGTTGCTGGGCCCGGCTTTTGTTGAGGATAAAATCGGCCTCGTTGCTCACGCGTATAACATGGTCTCGCATAGCGTGACTTAGTATTCTTTTAACAATCAAGAAAAAATACTATAATTATATCATTTCTTTTTATTGTCTTTTATTTCTTCCATTTCAATTATATTCTCCCTTTTATCATTATTTTTTCATATAAGATATGTATCATAAACATGTTTGAAACCTTCCTTCGTTGATCAACTCAAGGAAATTTGAACCGGCGTGTTTTTGCAAGGAATTCTGCCATTCCTGGGAACATAGCATCATGATGAATTCTATCACGCAATTATCTTTCAGGGTAGCTAAACCTGATTAAAAAAAATACAAAGAAACTCAAATTATTAGATTATTTTTTAAAATATTGTATTGTGACAATAAAATTAAGTTGATATAATTCGATGATGTAAATAAATAATGGGGCCAGTTTGAATGATATCTACTGATACTCCCACTTTTATAAGGAAGGAGAGGTAGATTTCAACCGAGTACATTGGCATCTATGAATTTTGTACTTGTCGCTTTATTAAACTAATAATAAACAAAGTATGCCGAAAAATCTTGGTATAAAGCACAAAGCTTTTCTAAATTAAATAAAAGAAAATGGCGGGATAATATATAAAAAAATAAAAACAATAGCGAACGACAATGAATATATAACAGTAAAATTGGAATATATATATATATATATATAATAATGTGCGGGATGAATTCGTTCTAGTTATATGTCGCTAGTGTGGAGTTTTTCGGCTTAGAGTTCGTCAGAACGTAAAGTTAAGTCGTGTAATGGTCATGTTGAGGAAGGATCGGATAGTCCAGAAAGAAGGGAGGTCGTTTCGATGGTTTCGGAACATAATAGGGAGATATCCTGGTTGACGGTGGCAGGAGTGGGTTGTTGGTAGAACTGAAACTGGGCAAATCTATCACCAACCCATGACTTTGATGGTTCGTCAGCAGGGTTCTCCTCAGTAGAGATCCTTTTGATATTCTGTGATACAGCAGTGAAATGAGCTAACCTAATTTTTAAAAGTATCTGAGTCAACAAAATTTCGATGGAGGCAATCTGGAGCCACTTTTTCTAAATATGTAGTGCGTGACAGTGGAATCGATGAAGACCGTGAGTGGAGACCCCTCTTTATCGATAGCAAAAAGGGCTCCTACTCCAGCATCGAGGATTTACTTCAGGTTGTTATGGCGCGGAGAAGAATATTGAACGAGAGGATGGCTTCTTGGCAAGAAACTGATATACTGTCATAGCCTTAAAATGATAATCCAATATGGCTATCTAAAGCATCGGTGTATACGATATGATTGATGTAGATATGGAAAACTGAAGCGCGTTGATGATCAGTTGAGCCTTCTTGAAAGCAAAGTATATATCGACCAATGGTAAGAGGATCTAGTTCATCGTGACGTAGAATGGTGAAAGCCACGCTCTCAAGCGACAATCGCGCTCGCCTTGACAAATGTCTAGACGCTTTTCGTCGACACGCTTACCAACACTTAGAAATCGGACGTATATCTTTGCCGTCAGATATAAGATGTGGTAACCCACTTTGCCACTATTACTGCAATGTCTCGGTTACATCACGATGAACGATACACTGCCTACCCCAGTGGTCGATACATACCTTGCTTTTAAGAAAGATCAACTGATCTGATTATCAACGTTAAAAATTAACAGAATATGACATAGCTCTTAGATATCACAGCAATCACGTCGCTTACACCTATGCTTCGGATAACCATATAGGATTATCATTTTAGGGCTATGACAATATGTCAGTTTCTTACCAGGAAGCTATCCGCTTGTTCAATATTCCTCTCTACACCATAACTCTATCAACGCGAAGGAAATCCTCGCTGCTGGATTAGGAGCACTTTTTGCCATAGCTAAAGAAGGGTTTACACCCACGATCTTCACCAATTCCACCTTCACATACTACGTATTTAGAAAAGGTGGCTCCAGATCGCCCTCCATTGAAATTTTGTAAAAATTGGTTTACCTTATTTCACTGCAGTATCAGAGAATATCAAATGGATCCGTATCGAAAAGAACCCTGCTGACGAACTATCAAGTCCTGGTGGGTTGATGATAGATTTTCTCAGATTCTGTTCGA
Organism: Gordionus sp. m RMFG-2023; assembly: GCF_954871325.1. NCBI lineage: Eukaryota > Metazoa > Nematomorpha > Gordioida > Chordodea > Parachordodidae > Gordionus > Gordionus sp. m RMFG-2023. The sequence continues at coordinate 8,602,417 of NC_088775.1, read as the reverse complement.
CCAACAAACCACTCCTGTCTTTGATTTGGCTCTGAAACCAAAGGGCCTCTCTTCTATCCGGGCTATCCGATCCTTCTACTTCAACTTGGCCATTATGCGACTACGTTCTGACGAACTCTAAGCCGAAAAACTCTATACTAACGATATATAACTAGAATAAATTCATCCCCAGATATTATTATTATGTATATAATGTAATTTTACTGTTATATTCATTGTCGTTCACTATTGTTTATATTTGTCTATATTATTCAGCCATTTTCTTTTATTCATTTGTACTTTTAAGCAAAATACTGGTCTTTATACTTTGTTATTATTAGTTTAATAAAGGGATGAGTACAAAAGCCATAAAGGCCAATGTATTCAGCTAAAATCTACCTCTCCTTTCTTATATAGGTGGGTATCAGAATGGTAAGTGTTACGGCCAACCCACGAGTCAGACTTTACAACTCTCGAATGTAAAGTATAAACTGAGCCATACTTGAATATCATCGTAAAACCGTACAAACCCATCATTTTTTTGGAGAGAGGGAGGAGTGGGGGATGACAATTTATTTAATATAATTAGAAGGTGTGAGAATTTCTGCAATATTAAAAAAAGTTTTGATATGTTAGAATGGGAGAGGGGGGATTATTATATAAATTTAATCTATATTTTAAAAATCAATCAAGATATTTTGGAGGGCTAAATATAGTATAAGTTATGATTTGATCTAACAAATAGGCCGTGGCCATGAGTGTAAGAAAGCTTTTTATAAGTTATTCTCCTATGTCTTACGACATTAATACTAGCCTAAACTCAGGATTCATTCATTAAAATGAATTATAAAATGTGTAACATTAAAAAGCTATTGAAAGATATTCAGACGAAAAATGCGAAAGTTAGACAAGCTTTTCAATGGCGTCTACTACCTCCAATGACATTGACTACAGCTGACTTTAATGTATGTAAACATTTAATAAATGCATTTGACAAGAGATAACTATTTAAAAGAGTACCGTTATTAATAAAACAAATGTACGAAAGAAAGAATTTGTTTTATATAATAAGTAAAAATTTATGTACGCCTTAGCCCATATCTGTGTTTTGATAGGATCAAGCAAAGGCTATAAAATATTAGGAAAAAATTAAATATAAATATTTTTAAAATGGGTAATCAACGTTGTTGTATAAATAAAGATATTCGTTTTTTAAAAATAGGAGGTAGGATAACACACCATTTTTTTCCCACCTAATCTCTCAAGAGTTTAACCCATTTTGTGATAAGATGAGTCGAGAGAGCAGAGATAAACTAACTTTATTCATGATCAGGTTTTATTCTCAAAAGAAAAAAAAATATCATAAGTTCAAACCGTTAGCATTTTTCAGTAACTCGTGACCCTGGGTCCCCAGAAACGTTTTGGTCATGAAGGGTAAAAAATCATTCAGAACTTCTTTCAGGAGATAAGCGCTGCCACTCAGGACTCTTTCTATCTTTTTGGTTATGTAATCGGTCTTCTCAGATACTTTTAGGGTAAAATGAAAAGAGAAGTTAATATGACTGGCATAACAAATATTCGGGTGCGGAGCAAAAAAAAATTATTTTTTTTAAAAATTAAGTTTTTGGTTAGTTTTTTGAAATATATTAAGTTTGTGACTCATGTGTATTGTGATTGTTACTATTAGTGGCTAACTCAACATTATAGTCAGGAAAATAATGCCTAAGCTTCGAGATTTCGACAATATATGTCTATACCTTTGTTCTTTCTATGAGCAAAATCTTCAGGCTTGCATATTATTTTTCCTAATAAAATATTGAATTAGCCGTTTTTAAAAATCGGCTCAAAATGAGCCGTTTAACAACACTAGTTACTATAAATTAAAAGGTTTTTTGCTCTGAGCTCTATAGTTATAACATTAGAATTTTTGATAAATCAATGTTAATAATTAGCCAAGAGTAAAAAATAAATTGATCTTTATACCGCTGGTAGTGTGCGAGTGTTCTCGGGGGGTAAAATGATTCGCTTCGTTGAATCGATTACCGTATTGATTATTATCGTCGACAATATTCGCTTGATTAAAATGGCCAACATTTTCGTATTGATCGACCATAGATTCGTGATTGGGAAGATGGATTCGATCCGTTCCCAAATCAAAATCAACGTTTTTGCCTCTCATAGTCGCATCTTCTGAGGCTCTGTTGTTCGTTTCAATAGTCGATCGTTCTTTAATGAAATATTTATTTTTATAATTAAATATTTTGCATTTTTTTTTCTAGTAAATAAATAATTAAAATTTATATTGATTGATGACAATTTTATAAATTTCTTTTTGTAGAAAATATTATTATATTATAATATTCAGCTATGTATATTGAATGCATATAGAAAGAAGACAATTTGCAAAAAAATTATGAATGAAAACGAGAACTGCACTCGGGTGGAGTTAAGGGGAGACGGCTTTTGGCCAACGAAAGTGGAATTAACTATGCTAAAAAAATCATTATATACTACAATGAAACTCACGATACCTTTTACTCAACCTAATTACCAGGTAAAAAAGGCATAAATATCACAGATCTGCAGAAGTCTTTTAGGTCAGCTCCGGATTTTTATAGCTTAGCCCAAAAATTTCAATAATTTGAATAAGTTTGGCAAAGAGAAATTGAAAATTTGAACAATTAAATACTCCATTATATAATTTTTTTTTAAAACTGATTGATAATTATGAAAAAATATTTTTATATCGGTCCAATCTGGATATTTAAAAACCTAAAGTTTTATCTCAGATAAATATAGACACTTCTAGAAAATCTTATTAACCTCTCGAATTGGGCCAATAATTATATTTTCGTGCAAGAACTGCCTATTAAAATAATTATGTTATAAATACTTTCAATATAATTGGCAGAACCAGCATACTCTCCGTCGCCGTAATCCATATCCTGTTCCATACCGTTGTCGATATTGTCATTCAACTCGTTATCCAAACTATTGGGCGAATCGAGCGCGACGGGTTGGAGCCGCATCTCGATTATTTGGCCTTCCTTGATACTTTCCAGGTCTTCCTCGTCCTCTTCCTCATTTTCGGAACTAATGGTTACAGAGTGGGGCAAAGGTTTTTGATGGGACCGAGCTTGGGAAAGAACAAATAAAAAAAAACATATTTAAAGAAAATGGTTTTAAAATATATATCAGCATGAAAGTTTTAGATAACATTCATTCACTATTCGCTATAAAATAGAAATGTTATTTCGGTCAAAATATAGCAATACTGGAAAAAAAAACAATTTTAATTTAGTCAAAATAAAAAAGGTCATCGATAATAAACTCACTTTCAAAATAATATAAAATATTCACTGGGAAACTACTTCAGCTTGAAAATAAAATCGATATCTAAACTTGTAATGTTATCAAATTTTGTTATTTTTTTTTAAAAATTAGATATTTTTCACAGCACATGCCATAAAATATGTGAATACATTCGGCGAAGAACATTAATGTCTTTCGGTTAAAGTTTTTAAGGTGAATGAAATATAGGTGTATAAAACGAGCATTGTTGCTTTAGATTTCAAAAGAGAAAAAAAGAAATATATTAGACGCAATGTCTACAGAAAACAAAATGTCGAAAAGTACCCAAAGAAGTTAGAAATTTTTTTTTAATTTTATTATTCTTTTCCCAAACCGGCGTTATTAGTATTGTCCGAATTGTTCCAAGGGTAGTGCTGTGCCAGTCTACCATTATCATTGTTGGAAATATTCGTTTGATCAGGGATCTTGCGTGACGAGGCGTTTAAATGTGGAGGATGATGAGCAGAGAAATTACCGTGCTGGTTATTATCGTAATTGTTTAGAGGTTCCAGCAAGTCCCTGTACTTGGAGACGGTGAGAACGGAAACGAAATACATTACACACAAGGCTAAGAACTGGGATTGTTTCGTTTCTTCCTTTTTTTTCCCGTATTAATCGTTTTATTTAAAAATTAAATATTCTTTTTTTCCTTCAATCATTAATTAACTTATTTTTTTTCCCCCTCTTTTCTAAAATTATTCGCTCAATTTTTCAATTCCCCATTAAATGAAAAGAAGAAGACTATAACATGATTGAACTTTTTTTCAACAAAAAAATAATTTAAAATAAAACAAACTATATCTCGGTATATGATAGCTTTCAAACGAGTCACATCAATATTTTGCAACAGAACTTCCGTATCTTGAATATTCGGAGTCATGAGACTGTACCCAGTCGTGTTCTTTCGAGAGAGAGAGAGAGGGAAAAAAGGAATAAAAAGTTTATAAAATTTTGATAAATTACCAAAATATTTCTGTGATTATTACCAAACAATTTATATTTTTTTAAAAAATAATAATATCATAAAACAAAAAATAGGTGTGATCAATAATCAGGCCTCATTTTGGGTAAAATTTTGATCGAAAAGACCGTTATACCCCGATCCGTCTTTTTATCGCGCTAAAAAAAAGAAGAAAAAAAGGGAGGTGAAAAACTTTATCAACATTTCCCCCCAATATGATGTCGATCACGGTAGGATCTATTTGATTTATGGGTGACTGGTTGCTGCGATATCTAGCGAGAGGAGAATTGAGGAGAGATTGGAGATATTTCCTGTATTGATTCTCCAAGCAATTCCTAACGGTGCAAATACAAGCTATAATTCAATGATCACGATCATTTTTTTAGAGGGAAAAAAAATTTATAAAAGATTTAATTATTCAAAAAGTCTATAAATAATTTTCTCTAATATTAAAATAAAATGTCTAAGATGAATAGAAGAAAAAAGAGAACAGTAAACTTTGTAATTCGATTTTATAAACAGATGGATTATTTCCGGGGATAATTGAAAATCGATATAAAGTTTGTTTAGTTAGCTGAAACGATATAAATGTTACAGATTAGTAACAAATTGTGATTACTTAATCAATTTACGTATTATATTAATATATTACCTAGTCTTTTTACTATTACTTGTAATTACCGAATCAATTTATATTACTTTTTTACAAAATGTTTTACTTGAGACTGAAAATTAAATATATTTTTATATATAGATTTCGCGTAAAGATTTAAATAAAAAAAAGTTACACATCTTAGTAAAAAGAAATATTATAAGTCAATATTCTACACAGACTAATACACATTCTACAGGTTATTCCCCTCAATACCGAGTAATAGAGTGACCCTAACAATTTTTAGGGCAAGACCTTCCCCGCTTGTCAATAATAAATATATTTTACAGGGAGTATTATGAGAAAATTCGTGACTTTTTTGGGTAATTCCGCAAGAAAACTTTAAGATAATCTTTCATTAGTGGGGAACTTCCTCCCTCGATAAACTTTTCCTCTTTCTTAGAGAATCTCTTTATTTATAGGTGCGGGCCGATTTCTAATAATTATTTTTTTAAAAAAAGAAGAAAAAAAAACAAACCTAATCTAAGGCACTGTCTTAATATGCCTCCCGGGGGAATGTTTTTTTCGCTCTCCATCTCGTGAAAACTCACCGAACTAGCTAGCACGAAAACGTCGATTAGATTGATAAATCTCACTAAGTAAGCCATAACCTTTGAAGGGGTTAGCGGAGTTTGATCCTGAAAATCAAATATGTGAGTTTAAAAGTAATTTATAAACGACCATTCTTTTTTTTATTTCGTTCGTAGTATCTGTTATTTATAACTCATAATTCGTTGTTAGATGAATTATGATAATATTATTTGTTCTTCATCTATTCTAAGGGAGGGAGGGCACGTTTAAAAATTTTGAGGTAATAATTGGTTTGAAAGAATAAAAGGATCTCACCCATAACTCAATTTCCACATGATACAAAAAAAAAATAATTTCAAATTTTAAAAACATTCAAAAAAAATCGAAGTTTTTCTTTAGTAAATTAACCAAATATTTTTATATTCTATTAACCTTCTCAAACTAAGTGGTACTTAGATGCAAATTTTAAGCTTAAAATATGTGTTTATGTTTGTTTTGACAGGCGAAATTAGGTTCATTTCGCTTAGTTTCTTATTTGTATTAAAACTTTGGCAATTAAAATTTTTAAGAATTCGGCTAATAATTTAAATAAAATTTAAAAACAGTTATTTTTTGAACAATTCAAAACAAAAAATATGATTTTTATTTATCATATTTATATGATTATGGTAATATAATTGGCAAATAGGTCAGGTAAATACCTGGGAACGGTCCCCCGAGCCCCTGTGGCCATTAGCATATTCATAATTTTCACCGCGTTCCTCTCCGTAACTCGACATAGGACTAGGCTGGTAAGGATTGAAGGTAACGTTGGAAGTGTTGGTAGTGTAAGCCAGCAACTGTATGACTCCCCCCGAACTCACGATAAAATTGTCCATCATCTGCGACAAGAAATGAATGGCATTTTGAACGAAGATTTGATTCTCGCTGAAATTTACTAGGTCTATCAGATTTCGACCGGCCTCGCTATATTTTTAAAACGTATACACGATAATTATATTAAGTGGGGGAGAAGAGGAATGGTAAAGGCATCATGACATCCAGTCATCATCCCGAGTTTACAAGCCTCCCCTAAACCAATAACATGGAGGCCCATCCCCTGATGATGTGATTCAATTATGAAATAGCTATGGACTATGTATGCTAACTAAAAGGGTACCCTCTAGATTTCAATGACACAATTGTATCTGTCCACCGTGCTAAAGGAACCCGACATCTCATCACGCAACACAGCATTTTAATGTAACGATAATAAAAATAAGGCTAAGTATTTAACCAGGGATTACACGAGTTTAAAAAAAATTTAGGACAGTACTAGTAGTAAGAGTCCATTTTCATCTAATGGATAAATAGAATTTTTGCTGATCAAGTAACCGACGAATCGGCGAAATCAGGCGACACCAAATCATCATAGCTGATCATTGAAATGGATATTAGGCCCAAGAAAGAATGAATAATCGGCAAACGAAGACATGCGTTCAAAGAGATATTTTAAGTTTAGCGTTTTAGGGGGGGGGGGGGTCGAGTAACAAAAGCGGTTAAAAATTGAAGGGTTTATATAGAGAATAAAGATAGAAATCGTAGTAAGGAAGTAATAGCGGAATTTAGTATAATGGAGGAAGGAAATTCGAGGATTTTGAGACTTTATATCCAGAGATAACATTAAACTAAACGCGATTTTGAAGTTTCCCGTCAAATTTTTGGTCTTTAGACAAACAATATAAGCTAGTTATAAGAGTATATAAATTTATTCTTGTAGGGTCTCCAACCTCTTTCCACTGGTTAATTCCATTTCTTTATTTTCATTGGATCCCTAAGGCTTGAAATGTTAAGATTAGTCTAATTAAAGGTATTTGTTCCTAATACAAGGTTAGATTAAGTTTGCCAAATCACAAAAGAAAATAATGATCCCTGAGTTATATGGTGGAATAAAAATAACGCAAAGATTGGGTTCATTTTTTAAAATTTTATAACCTCTATTTTAAATTGTTATCTTTTAGTCTCCAAAAAAAAAACTAATAAATGCACGAAGCCTTGCAGATATAATTTAGCAATAGAAGGCTACTACAAAAAACAAGATAAAAAATATCCACGCATTAATTCGTAATACAATTTTAAGATGAACAAAAAGAAAAATACTTTTTCCAGTTATCGATATCTTTTTCCAGCCTTGTCAAAATGTCGGACAAAAGGCCAAGATGTATGGTCGACCACTTGAAATCGGGTATTTTGAAAGGAACGCTACCGCCGGATTCCTTAGGACAAATATTTATATTTGGAGAATTAATGGCAGAAGGTGATCCGTTGACTGCTACTGATTGAGAACGAACAGTTGAATCGTCCGTATGTTTATCCGCGGAGCGGATTGGCGTGTTGTATTTTAAGCGGTAGTCCTCCTTAGAAACCTTGAGTGTATATATACATATTAATTAATTGTAATTGATTAAATTGTGTCTTTCCTCTTTCTAAGCAAAATAAAAATATCAAAAGGAAAAGTTCATTTTCTCACCAGTGAATGGATGATAGCCATGGTATCGACCCAAACTCTCCAACCCCCGTATTCGTATTTTATGGCGTGGTGAATGAGCGAAGATAAAAGCCCCAAAACTCCTTGGCTTATTTGGACCTCTTTTTGCGAGATAGGTCGAACTATCACAAGACCTAGGAGCCACTCTTGCCACACAGACATCTAAGCGTTCATTTAACCAAATTTTTTTTTATAAATAAAAATCACATATTTTTCCTCGAATATTCGTTACTACATGTAATTTGGTTGTATCACAAAAAAATGAATGATAATAATATTTTCGTTCTTTCCTTTATATTAAATTTTTGTATTTTGGTACAAAGCAATATGACTAGACCAAGAACTAAGTTTTCAATAATTCTTAAAAAAGGGTTTCATATTTTTCTTCTTTCGCACGATTCACATTTACAACTTGAGGTTGCAATAGTCACAATAAAATAATTGATGGTGAGAGGATTTTAAAATAAGGTGATGTTATCAATTTCTTCCGCTATAAATATAGAATAGACATTATATCACATCCAATCATTACACTTTCATAAAATAAGTATATAAACCTGCAATATTTTCCGTCGGTTTTCAGCACTTTGCCCGCACAAAAAAGTTAAATCATTTATAAAGTGTAGTTTCAAGTCCAAGAAGTGAGCAATTAACCGTTCCCTAGCCTCCCTACTAAATTTCCCGGATCCGTTCTTCTCGTCGACCTTGATACATTCATCATCGGGGCAAAGCGCCTCTTCAAATTCGTAGGTGATTCTACGCGTAAAAATGTTCAACACGTAGGCGATTACACTCAACAACTGCGGATTCTCCATCTTGTAAACCGCCGCGGCTGGCGTTGAGGAAGATTTGCGACCGGAAGGAGAATCCGGTGGCTTCCTTCCTACTTCTTCTGTGCTATTCCCATTCAAGCTGCTGTAGTCGAATGAATCGGCTTTCGGGGAGCGATCGCTGGGATAATCGTCGGGGTATTTTGTGGAGAAATTTCGGATTTGAGGGGGAGAGAGTGAAGCAGAGAGGAAGCACGCAGTTGGGGAGATGTTCATGAGAGTGTAGGAACTCATACGCTCTAGTAAGATCTAAAAAGGGAAGTGAGAGTAGCAGAGGAAGAAGATATAGTATATAACGATTAAGAGATGCACTCATTTTTTTAAATAAAGGATCGGCCAGATCAATCATACTTTTTTAAAAATAATATCGTAAATGGGATCAACGTTTCGTTCATTCAAACGATAACTTGCCATATAATTCATAAGAATTACAATGTATTTTAAAATAATAAAAAAAAATGAAATTATTTTTTGTACTTCCATCAAAATACTGTGAATGGATGTCGTGTAAGCTTGGGGTCCTAACATGATTATCCTTTCGCCCAGCAAGGAAAATAGATCGTGGGCTTGCATAACATCATCTTTACGTCTAAATTATTAATAGAATTTTTAAATACATTTTAATTTTGTTTCCATTCCAACTGGTTGAGTAATGAGATATAAAAATAACGTATAGATAAAGGTAAATGAGTACTCCTGAGAATTGCGAGAAAAAATTGGAATATCAGAGGTGTGTAATAAGATAGGCTGAGATAACTGGACAAATTTTTATTATTTAAACATCTTTTAAACAAAACAATGAATTGATAATTAAGATATGCGTAAATGAACTAGTTATTTATATTTAATGTTAATAAAGTCTGATAGTTTAAAATTCAAAAAATAAATAAAGGAGACTAAACGAATTAAAAAACTAGGCAATATTTTTTCTGGGGAAACTCCAATTATGGATTAAAAGTGAGCTCGGAAGAAAATCTTGTCCTTTTGGGTCCGATAGCCATTTTACATTTAAATTTCAGGAGTAATTTTGAATATATAGTTCTCATAGAGTGTTAGCCCCGATGTAAGCTGACACTGTGTTTGTGTTATAAAATAATTCGCTCATAATATTAATTGTATCTTTAATCAACCAAGAAAACTTTGTTTTTTGCTAGAGTGAGAATGACCGACCGGTGCTTGTTTTAGTTTAAAAAACTCTACAGATATTAAATAAATTTCAAATCTTGCTCTCGTAGAATAGGAGAGTGCATGGACATGTTGCGATTCTATCAATACTTAAAACGTCCAAACTACACATTTATTCATAAAAAAAACAGAATCTAAACAGTATCATAAACGATAATATAAACAGTACTATTAATAGGTAAACACATAACCAATAAGTGAAATCTTCACAATCTCCTCCATTCTTTGTTCTTCACCAGCTGGCAACACGTGATCTCCCATTCTCTTCTTCCCCCAAGGAAAATTAATTATTCATGTCATAAAAATGACTGACATTTAGTATATTATATTAAATTTATTTCTTCTTTTTTCTAACTGCTACAACAAATACGAAGTAGGATCAAATTAGCCAGATATTTACAAATATGGATGGAAGGGAAAATAAATTTGTCGGCCCTAAAACACATGTCCCACGCAAGATTATCTCAAAAAAAAAATTAAAATAATATATACACATTAATTTCGTTCTATTTAAAACTTTTGAGTGCTGTGCGTCATAAAGAGTCCTAACAACTTGAGTGCCTGGGCTCTGATGATTTCTTGTTCAAAATTCAGCAGCTTGAAGATGATCCTTTTTTTTTGGTTATAATATTTAATTAAAAAACTTTAAAACCAAAACAAAACCAGATTGATTAGTTTATAAATTCTTAGATGTCTATTTATTATATGAATGAATGATATAACCTAAAACTTAAAATTGTGATTTATACTTTCCACTTTTTTCTCATGTGTTGAAAATTCAATTTAAAATTTGATTGGCAAGTGCTAGACTATGGTATCAAGAAATAGCCACATATAAAAATACAATACTTTATAAAGGTGATTTATTTTATATATTATATTTTGATGATGCATTTTCATATATCAAACAGATAAAGGACCGTTGTTTATCAAGTAATATTATTTTTAATTAGACTGTTTTCGGACTTCGATCTGGTTACCGATAGATCTATTTAATGTGATATTTTTTTATAAAAAGCAAAAAAAACCTTATTCCCAATTTTCTATCGAATGCTGGCACGAACGAAGAAGGGTGCTCGGAGGCGAGGGAGATTAATAATTGCAAGACATCTTGAATGTTCTCGAACTTTTATAAAACAAAATTTTTTTTTTTAACATTAGGCAGTTTGTTTCTTTTTTTTTTTACTTACAATACGCAACTTAATTTTCAATTTATTAATGTTCGGATTTAAAACGGCTAACTCGATATTTTGGCCAGAAAAATATTGTATAAGTCTCGAGATTTCGTTAATAGATGTTCAAACCTTTGTGTCACCTATGGGCAAAATCTTAAGACTTGCATAATATTTTTTCTAATAAAATATAGAGTTAGCCGTTTTTAAAAATCGGCTCAAAATGGGCTGTTTAAGAACACTACCATTTAAGTATGAATAAAAATTTTACAAAGAATAAAAATTTTACAAACAAATGAAAGTTTTTATGAAATTTCATTCGAAGAATTTTAATTTTAAGTTTCGAACAGGTTCATTAAAATCTCTAAATAATTTTGTCAGACTCTTGAAATAGTTGTTTTTTTAAATTTGTTTTGGGTGCAGCCTAAGGAATATCGAAAACAAAACAGAAAAAATGCCTTTCAATTTTATATTTCATATTTTTACTATAAAAATCGATTACATTATCAGATAAATGTTATTTAAATAAAGGAACAATTGACCGGTTAAAAAAAAATATTTAATTAAATAAAATATTAGTATAATCTTGTTTTCAAATTCTATATGCATTTTTTAAATAAATCATAAGAGTTAAAATGTGAATTTTTGCCGGACTAGGGTTCTGGAGTGAACTAATGAGGAAATAGGGGTTGGCGTGCTCAACTATGTTTCTGCATAGTTTCGTGCATTTTTACTGAATAATTTTGAAGATATAAGCTTGTTGTAACTTAATTTAAAAATCTCGTGGGATTTTATGTTACTGTTCACAAGTATACTGTGATAATTTAATATTAAAAACAACGTTATCTATATTTCAGTATATTTAAATATCTTATCTATATTTATTAACCTCAGTGACGGTTGCCAAAAAATCGATGAAATGACCCATCTCATTCTCCCGGATTCCCCCGTCCCTCAATAGGATCTGTTTGAGAAAAAGAACCATGTACGCCCTCAAATTTAAAATTTCTATTTGGCTGGGCCTCTCGTCACATTTGGACTCGTTAGTTTCGGAATACTTGTTTAAACTCCCGTCCCCCGCATCCGTTTTACTCGTACCCATCGTAAACAGTTCAGAACCTTGAGTGGAAGGGCTGAATATGGTCTGAAGGTATAAAATTTCATTGGGGAGCGTGTTATAAATACAAATATTTTTCGCTATTTCTTCCGTAATTTCATCAGTATCTTTATCCCATCCGGTCTTATGTCTTGGCAGGTTATGAACAACTTTATTTGCGGACTTTCCACTTCCGTTATAAAGATCGCTTCCTGTGACATAGGTCCAGTTAGCAAATTTATTCGATTCATTGTCACCTAACGAACTTTTGGTCTCATGCTCACCCATCGAATCTTCGGATTTATGAAGCGATATAGATTCACGATCAGGATATAGTAAATTTTCCCCGCCAGAGGTCCAATAAGGAGGGACCACGTAGTAGAAATATTTGAGAGAGCTTAGGGTTTGGGATACTATCTCGTTTCGGGCTGATTTATAGCAGTCCGTCTTGATGATGAACTCGGTGGCCAAGTAGGTGTATAGCCGAGCTTGAATCTTTATCGAATATATTTTTTAATTAATAAAAAACTAAACATTTTCAAAAAATATGACGAAAAAAAGAAATTATGAATCCTAAATTTAATTTATTTTTTAACCCGATCAAGGTATTCTTCAAGGCCCGATCCCTTCTTTCTTTTTTTAAACTTGGCCATTCTAAATCAGTTTGGAAGTATTTTGTAAATGGTTTTAAAGGAGATGTATATTTTGAGAAAAAAAAATTAATAGTATATTTCGCAACTGTATCACCCTTACCTTTTTAAATAAAATTTATATATTTGTGTATAATATGTCTGATTCCATAATAACAAAAAAATTTACTATTGCTAAAAAATAACATAAAAATACAAAAAAAATATCCCACCTTCGGCTGAGCCGTTATCCATAGTTGAGGGTTAAAGAAAATGAAATCCATAATTTGCTTAGCCATAGCAAATTGCTCGCACTTTTCGATCAAATTCGCGAAGGAATCAACAACCGTTTCGTTGAGGTGCCGCCTGGATGTCTAAAAAAGAGCCATATATTTCGTTATTAAAGAGATTAAGGATAGTTATAGCAATTCATCATTGGTACATATATCAAGTTATTGTATTAGTTTAAACCTCATTTTCTTTATATTGTATTATTATGATTTATGGCCAGAGAAAGTCAAATTATTTTTTTTTTAAATTTAACTTTTCATCTTTAAAGATTTTTTAATGCTTAAAATCACAAAAAGATTTGGAATTTTAGCCAAAATTTATTCTGCTTGAGCTTTCTAGAAAAAAAAGATTTTTTTTATTTTGAAGAGCATTTCAAACTCTAGTTTTTAATTATTATTCGATAAAACATTTGAGAAGAATAAAAAATCACTAGTTTTTTAATCATTATAACTATTCAATGTAATTGTTGAAATATATAATATCATCATTTTCAATAAGGGCTGTAAGTCGGATGATTGTCCTTGTTCATTAAAAATTTTTTTAAATAATTAGCGTCATTTAAATTTCGCTTCATTATATCTTTGACATAGATACAAAAAAAATATTGTTATCACAAGCGGCTAAACTTATATAAAAAAATGTAATTAGAGATCGAAAAATTGTTTATTCTTTCTAAATAATTATTGCACCAATATAATTGTGCAGTTTCAAAACTAAAATATATCACTTAGTAAATTAGACATATTACGAAATATTTTTAGCGTTAAAGAGATAACCAAAAATTGACTAATAATCTAAAAAATAAAAGATATATATATTAATTAATTTTTGAATAGCATATTGGTATTGCTTAACCAATATATCATTACTGTTGGATTGATTAAACGGCTATCCTATTTCCTACTTGCTTAAAAGCTTACTTCCTAAGCCCACCCTTAAACTGTATGGGTGCAAATATGCGAATAGAGCTCCTATACTCCGATCATATAGACATAATAGTTCATAATAATTATTTTGTCAAAATATCATTTTTACATTGTTCAAAAAGTAAGCCATCATAATGATCCCCTTGGTTTGTACGAGCTGAGAGCAAACGTCGTGCGAATCGATAGCCAACTCTTTTATAAGCCTGATCAATTTACCACTGCAAGTTTGATTTTTTATTTATATTATTTAGAAGAAGAAAAAGAGAGTATAATGGAGTAAAATAAAAAGTAAATATTTCAGCCATACCCCAAGGTGTAATCAATGTCTCCTGCTCGCGTCAACAAAGTGCCTCTATCAATATGAGTAGTTGATGGCGGTAGCGGAATCTCGTGTTTTATATCGATTTGTTCGAATAAAGGAAATAATAACGAGATTCCGCCTAGCGAATGCATGGTGTCTGTGAGCGTGTGGGTATTTATAGCCTTTACGTCCTTTTATGATATGACAAAATAGAATAAAAATAAATAAAAATATTTTATTTTAAAATGGGATTTTTATTGGCAAGGATAATATTGAAACATATAAAAATAATTATTAATTATGATATCCCAAATAATCCTGCCTTATAAGGGGATGTGTGTTAATATCTTCATTTTCGAGTGGTCCTGAATAGTATAGTTTAACCGTTGCATTGACAGATCGTAAAAGTTAACTAGATAGATAGGATGGTACCAGGAACACCTTCGATCTTTAAAAAATTCAAAATCCTCTAAGAACTAGATGGAGCTCGTGAAAATAAAGAATGCCAGTGGAGACGTCCAAAATAAAGAGAGGGGATTAGAAAATAAGCTTGCTTAACTGATTAAAAGTGGGAAAAGCATCATTTATAAAAATTGAATTTCATAGGTGATATCGGGTCTGTTGATATTGAAACGGCCTCTAAAAATCTTTACATCTCTATATATTTACAAAATAAAATAAGAGAAACATACCCCAATCATGAGAGCGTGGGGAGAATGAACGAAGTAATTGGAATTGTTCCTGGGAGAACCTTCTAGGCATAATTGCCCGTCACATGCTAACGGGTCGTAAAGAAATACTATGGAGCCATTGAGTTTCCCGTCGTATAAAGCCTTTATATAGAAAATAGAATATGTAACATATGTCGGAATTATGTAATGTAAATGGTATAACAAATTTTTTCGTTAATCTATTTCATGCATAAAAAATCCTATTGTTTTGTTTTTTTTATTTTTCATTGTTTTTCCAATTTTGTAAAGTGAAATTAAAGTTTTTAAAAATAAATATTTACTTTTTTGTCGGCTTCGTTGAGTCGCCTAATGTTTTGGGACTCGTTCTCGTATTTGAACTGACCCTACATTTTTTTAACGGTCAAAATATTAATGGTATTACAAAAATATTAGAAGAAAATATTCGAAAATGTCACAGGAGAATATATGAAAAAAACCCCGTACGATGGTCCCAGTTTGTAGATGGCGTTAATTTGTTGGTTATTAAGGGATTCTTGGAAAAGATAGGTGGCGGATATTTGCCCACAGAATGAATTCCCAATCGAACAATTACCAAAAGTCTTGACAAGTAACAAAATAAAATGATATGTTATAATGAATTATATTCAATTCTTTCAGATATCTTTCCTTACGGAAAACCAAAAGGTAGAATCTTGTTTTTTGAAATTCAAAGTTAATATTTTTTTGTTTCGAATCTTTTTAAATTTTAAAAAAATTCAAATTTATATATTTTTTATTTTTTAAAAAAAGAGTAAATTCTATATCCATTCCATTTTTCCTTTCCAACTTTTATATTTACCCCCTACACTATTCAAACCTCATGTACCTCATCTTGCAATAATTTATAACATGCGCGCAGTCACTCCAAAATTAAACCTCACTGATGGACACAATCCAATTAGTCTCGAGTCTGGATATGAGCTCCCCGTTAACGTAACAGTGAATTTCGCTTTTGCTCCAACGATTTCTCACGTAAGCTATGCTTATCATGTACCACTTTTTTTTTGGAGAACAAAGTATAAAAAAAACTTATAACAATTATTTTCCCGAAAGTTAGACATCTCATTTGCTAAATTCATTAATGTTTGACTTTTATAGGATTATCCAAATTTCCGTAATTTGAATTCGAGTCCCATGGTTACAAATAATGGTTTATCAAACGTTTCAAAAACGCGCAATCGACTTAAATATAATGATTCAAAATAAAATCAAAAGGTCGTTAAGATATAAGCTGCGTTTTAAGTTTAAAAAAAAGTAAGTTTCACCTCTAAACCTGAGTAACACAAAAAATTATTAGAAATTCGGGAACCGGTAGTGTTGTTAAACGGCTCGATTAAAATTTTAGCCTAAATATTATCATGTAAGCATAAAGATTTTGCTCATAGATTGCAGATTAGACTTCTAGTCGATATTTACATAATATTATTTTGCCTAAAATTTTAATCGAGTCGTTTTTAAAAATCGACCCAAATCGGGCCGTTTAACAACACTAGGGACCGGAAATCAATGTATCGTAAGGTGCTTGTAACGATGGAGAGAGTCAGTTAGTTAATAACTATTTTTAAAGTTAACACGAGAACACAACATTTAAATCACAAAACAACAAAAAATAGAAAGTGACGTAACAACAAATACGTTGCATTATAATACAAAGGAATTCCCAAAATTTGTACAAAAGAAAAAAGGGGGAGAATAGAGGATTAACGTGGGCTTAGTCCACTATAACGCAATTATTGTGTCTTATATCCTGTATAATATAAAAGCAATAAAGTTTGTAGTCTGCAATTTATACAAAAAAAAATTGGGGATAGATGGACACGGTTTTCGAGATACTACCAAACAAATGCAAAAAAAAGGATATGCGAGAATCAGTAATTTTATTGTTTTTTAAAGAGAAATTATTTTTGGGCATTTTTCGATTACAAAGGCGCGAAGGTGATCCGATCCATGAGGATGTTTTACCTCAACTCGCTTCAACCAAAAGTGTAGTTAGAACCCTATAAATAATCAGGCGACACATTTCTTAAAAAAAATTGATTGAAATATCCGCAGATTTGAGCATTGATATAATTTTTTTTTAAAAGAACTTATAATATATTTATTTTTTCTAACCCTTTTAACTACGAATTCGAATGGTAGGCAATGTACAAAATCCTTATTACCGTTTCCGGAAGTAAGCGGAAGGTTATTAACGCAATTGTGAACAATCAAGCATTTGCCTATGAAATAGGAGCGGAATGCATTTCCCTCGTTATTAGAACCAAAACTTTTTTTTAAAAAAAAATATACTAGTCAAATCGTGGACTTATTTTTTTTCTTAATTTAAAATGACTTAAATTATCCTTTTTTTATATAGGCTGCACCGAATCATCCCTCAATATCAACATTCATTGAATGACATAACATGGCCACTTTTCATATAAATTTGTACACCCGAGGGCTGGCCAATCCAATGGCTATTTTTCTTTAAAGTAAAAAGAGCTTCTAAATTCCGTAGTCGAATATAAGATAGGTAGAGAAATTTCGAGAATATAGAATCTACCCATTCAAAAAACGTTTACCAAATTTCGATTCCTCTGATGAAAAAACTATTGAATAATTATTTACCAAACCCCTCCCCTTTTTAGTATTTATAACAAATATAAGATCTGAGTCTATGTGAAGAGTATAAATAGGGAGGAAGATATAGAAAATACTCAATATGACTGGAGGGCGCTTTTTTGAAAAATCTTCGCTCCCTCTCTCCCCCGCCCCACCGCCACCAGGGTGTCAATTCGCGTCTCCGACTATTATTTAGGTAAGGAAATACGTAATATCTAATATATAAAACTTTATACAACAGGCCAAACATTAGCATTACCGGATCATAAACAATACTTTAAAAAAAAATAAGCAATCTTTGATTATAGGCAACAAATAGCAAGACGACATAAGACACACATCTAATAATTATTATTTTTAAATATAAATAAACATTTCGGGCATTTTTTTCTTCTTTTTAACTACGATTCATTATTAATATTTTTTCAAATAAAAAAAAAACTTTTCCATGTTTAAATTCGTATTTAATGCAATGCTGAAATCCTTTGCCATTTGTTTTCATACAAGTTAGGACGAGAAATGTAGAAGCCAGGAAATAGGCGGTAAATCCACAATTTTTAGTGCACGTCAAAAAACTTATATATTTTTTATTAAAAAAAGATTAAAATATAAACGTTCCGTCGACTTCGTTTTTAAATTGGCATTAAGCCACTGCGAAAATATATTTTGATAATAAGATCAGTTTTGGAAAAAAAATTTGTGACATCCATCTTGAAAGATTTTGAAAGCATGATAAATTTTGAAAAGATTTACTCATCAAAAATTTTGGCATTTTTTTAGGAAAAATTTGATTAAAATTTCTTTTCTTTGACCTAAATATATTTTTTAAAAAATTTTCGTAACTTTATAAAATTATGAAACAATGACCAATATCTTCCATTAAATTTTTTTTTAAAGTTTTGTAAATTTTTAAATTTATAACTTCCACCAAATTATTTTTATACTTCCCAATTTAATCAATATAACTGCCCCATTTCTTATTATATTGTGAAAAATATAAATTAACATCACTTACCTTTTTTTTCGTAAAAATTTCACAATTTTATAAATTTTTACATTTTTATAAATTTGAGGAAAAAAAAAATAATTTAGACCACTATATTATATTTACATTTAAAAATAGCTTATTTATTTTTTTTGATTAAAGTTAATAATGCAATTAATTATATTTTTGATATTTAGGTCACAGCCTTAAAAATCAAATTTTTTTTTAAAACTCCGATAAAATAAAATATATGAAGTCGTGTAGTAAACATATGCACTTTGGACCTGATTGACCCCAATAGACACAATCGTATATTGTATCTATATTAAATAACATAAACTCTTAAGATAATTCAAAATTAGCTCATTTTTTTATATTACAAATACAATAAATGAATTGCTTAAAAATGAAATTCCGCTGTAAGGGAGGAGCGGAGTCTCGCTTTATTTGTTGGGAGTGGGATGCCCCTTAAATTCCCCCTTACGGCCTGCTAAGGTATAAGAGAGGATAATAAAATTATTGGCTGGGGTCAATTTGATTTTTTCCATATAATTGTTTTTTTGTAAAAAAAATTTAGCTCTAATATTTAATTACTAGTCTAATTAGCTTTTGATAATTGCATGACAGTTGTCAATACTTGATATTATAAACACTAATCCCCAATAATAATCGTTATTTAAGATGAGAAAAAAAAATAACTTGAACAAATATTGTTTATCCTTATCGTATTTGGTTATATTATTGATGTTTTCCATTTGTATCCAAGCATTAAATGTGAACCCGTATTGAGTGGGCCATTTGGAGAAGGGCGGCAAAGAGATCATCTGAGAAAAAATGAAAGAATATGTTATAAACAAAACCTGCCTACTTGCACATATCGCTTAAAGGTAAACACTTTAAATGAGAAAAAAAAAATCCGTCATTTTGTTAATTCCAATTTATAAGCTAACATTGCAATTTTTAACGGATAAGTGCAAATGTTAAGTTTCGATTTTTGAAACAGAATATAAAGAAACATGCTTGTCTTGATAATTGTTTACTATATTTATACATTATAGCTATCAATAATTTCATACAACTAAATTTTATAAATTTAAGACAAGAATATTATATAGTAATTTTAATATTATAAACTATTTTTAGAAAAATACATTCAAAACAATAACCATTAAGCAAAAGGAGGTAATTAATTAATTGGAAATCTTGACAAAAAAAACCACTTAACAAAATCTTACGATTGCCATGTTTCAACAATTTAATAGAATATAAATCAACAAATGAAGCATATTATCCTACAACTAAGAAAATTGGCAAAATTAGTTTCCCTAAAACCGACAGCATTATTAGTTTGGTTTAATTTTATAAAAAATTATTAATATTCAATATTTTTATGTAAGAGATAATTTCCTTATTTCTTTCCTTCCTTCCTTTCTAACAAATTTATCATGGCAAGTAAGAATATTTTAGTTTTGCAATATAAAAGGAAGTATTTTAAGAAATAGTTTTTAAATAAAAATATATAAATTAAGTCGTTTAATGAATAATTATTTCTTAATGGGTAAGGCCCGATTATTTGCTATTAACTCTCTTGATTTATTATGATCGTTTGATTCTAAAACTTGACATGGTTATATAAATTAAGGATTATTATGTGCTAAAATTTAGATTACATTTGTTAGACTTAAACTACTCTCAAGGTAACTTGTGATAAAGTCGATATTTTTCTTTTCACAAAATATTGAAAATTAAAAATTATTTATCAAATTGGTATCACATCAAACAGGACACAATTTTTAAAAAATAATTTAATAATGATCCTATAATTTATATAATAAATGCGAAAAATTAAATAAGTGCGAAAAAATTAAATTTTTCGGTCAGGACAATCGTACCTATTATGGTTGATTTATCAAAAAAAATGTAATTACAGATTTCGTGTCTCCAGAAAAGGCGAAGAAATTTTCCGGGCACGATCTTCTTATAGATGCGCATAGAACGTCAATCAATTTTTTGGCGTGCTGATTCTATTTTATAAGGGGTTTTATTTTTGATATTAAATTTATACGCGTAATTATAAATAAAAATAAATTACATTAAAAGATAATATCAAGTTTCTATAATCTTTCTCCCCCTCCCCTTAAAATTATATTTAACAAAGTTTTAAGAAAGTTCTAATGGAAGGAGTCTATCTTAGAACCTTAGATAATGGGCTTCGCGGATGGATTAGAAGTTCTCCCATAATCAGGTATGGAAACCTAAATCATTGAAGAACGATAAGGTAAGATGACCAAATGTCGTATCTAACGAAATATGCTTACACGAGATCAGTAATTAGTCTTTAGATTTTAGACCCTAATTCAGTGAAGAACGATAGGGTTAGATTGTCAAATGACGTAAAAAAATGCGGTTCTCGGAGACTTCAGAATCTACCTTTTGTCCATTAAGAATATTAAGTGTTTGGTTATATCGGACACCTCCAAAAAATTTAAGAAATCCTATTATAACGTCTTCCGTAGGGTCAGAAGAAACCAAGAGTATTCGATGTCAATAGGACAGCTGCAGCTATAACAGGTGAGAGAGGGTGGCTAGCGAGTTCAGGCGAATACCGATGACGTAAGCGTGTTTAGTGTTGGGGAATGGTAAAGGAAGATTTGAGGGAAGCAATGGCCTCGAAAAACTTTCAGGCGTAACCAGCAACTCGATCGTTTAACGAGCAATGAAACCAACTTTATATCTTAATGGATCCAGCGAAAAGCGTGCCAATAGGATTTCCCGGATTCCATGTTTGCGATTATTCTTGTATTAATTCTTTAGCACTCTCCAACTAAACACTCAAGATTGTCGTGTAAAAGGAACAATAAAAATGAGCTTATTATTCAGAAATCTCTTAAGACTTTACCATATTTTCATCCTTAACATTTCTACCACTCTCATTAATAGTGCACAATTGTTTTTTCAACGATTGTTATAAAGCCTTTATAATTGTCAATATCAAGACTAAATACATTAGTTTAATCAGTAGCCCTCTTCCGAAAGAGCTCTCATGTAAACCCGTCCTAAATAATTTATATTTAATTTAAATATTATTTTTTGTTTACCCATAAGCCATTTTCTTGTAACTGGAAAAATTGCAAAAAAAGTTTGAATTCAGTAACGTTCACGCTGTAGCTGAGCAGAGCTCCCGTAATTTCGATAAGAAAATCTAGACGGAGGAGGGGAAGAGGGAAATTCGATATGATATAAATTGCGAATTAATTGTTGTATGAATTTTTTAAAAAAATGTATTCTTTCTTTCGGTCCTTAATTGATTTTCTTTCTTTACAATCTTGTTTCGTAATGTAATACTAATATAAATATGAATCATCAATTGAATTTCAAAGGTTATAAGTATATTTAAATAATTGCTCTATTTTTAACCAGCTAAATTAAGGATTTAAAACAAAATTTATAGCTCAACTTTGAAAAAACAAACAATTTCGGGACTCTATTAGTGAAAGTTATGGCACGCACCTAACCGTCCAGAGTGAAAAAAAAGATTATAATTATTTTTAAAATTCTGTGTAAGAAAAATTAACAAATGGGTTGGTTCACTGAATATTTTTTAAAATTTAAAAATGCGTCAAGAGGATTTATCAGCCAATGTTGGCGGGTATCAGATTAGTCAACGTCATTATTAGCCTATTTAGCTATTTTCTGAATCCCGTTAAATCAATAAAAGATAAATACTTTATTCTACCGTCTATAATGAGTCCCAACAATCTGCTGTTGTGAAGACGTAAGAGGCATATGATATTAAAGTATTTCATTTCCTGAATTTTTGCCAGCACTTTATGGCTGCAGGATATCTTAATAAGAGGAAATAATGTAATCAGATTGACAAATGTGCGATTATCGATCAGGGGAATTGGCTGAACTATTTTTGATTTGATGAAAATCACCTGGTCCTGATGTATTTAATTTAGTTTGCACCAAAAAATATTGAGATAATATTAGATTTCTCTGATATTTGAGGTGGACATTCTAAATTTAAAATAGGTGGTAATCATTTAATTAAAATATGATTTATTAGGTTGAAGCTGCTTGATATATTGAACGATATTATTCTTCAATATTTTAAGCATTTTAAATTTAAATTCTACAATAATTTTTTTTTATTAAGCTCAACATATTTTGATAAATTGTAAAAGAAAATTTGAGAATATCAATTTTCTAGTAAAATTTCATTGTTATCATCCTGTCGCCAAATTCTCGTCCATGTTTCTGTCCCAATTGACGGCATCTTAGATGTTAAATTCCCTTGATTATTAATGATGCAAATTTCGAAATAATTTAAATGTCAAAAATGATATTAAATTAATGTATTCATAATTATAAAATTGTAAATAAATTTTTTGGTATTTTTTTTGTATAATATATAGTATTTATAGTGGGCTAACCACTATTTATTTTAAAGTCAGGCGCGTTAAATAATTTATAAGGATCATTTGTAGTGTTGGTTAGTTGTGATGAAAGTTACTTCTATTTTTCTTTCATTTAAATAAATACAATTGCTACTAGAGATTCTATTTAAAATACAATCTCCAAATCCTTTATTTTTAAAATTTATACATTAATTATTGATGAAATTACCTTTGAATATCAACATAAAATTCGTATATTATAAAATAGTCTCAACTACCAAATATTGTGATATACATTTTTTTAAAATATTATAATATTTCAATTGCTACTTTTATCAAAAAACCAGAAGTTATTTTTAAAATTTAACAAAATCGAGTTTGGCAATTATAATGCATAAATGCGGAAATCATCTTTTAATTAAAATTTTTTTTCTTACTTTGCTTGGACTTATTCTTAGTCTATAAAAGATAACAAGAAAAAGTATATCCATGTAAAGAATAAAATGTTTTTTTTTAAAAAATGCTCGACTAAAATAAAAGTACAAATATTTTTTAAAAACCAAAAGTTTCAAGAAAAATAACCTTTTTTGCCTAAAATTTTAAGCAAAATATCTTTACAGATCACAAAAATGAATTTTTTTTTTGTTATTATCATCATTTAAAAGATTATTTTATGCATTATAATCACAAAAGATTTACTTATATGCTAGGTAAAATTTAATTTAAAAAAAAAACTAGTTTGAAACTTCTCAGAGAGATTTTCTTTATGTGAAAAATAATCCCTCAAGTGAAAAGTGTGGGATACCTTAAGACCCCAATTTAGAAACACTATATATTAAAATCAAATTAATTTATAATCAAATTAATTTATAGCTTTAATATTTTAAAAATATATTAAATAAACTAATAAGCTATTATTTTATCGCTATATGACACATTTTGTCAAGGGAGTCAAAAAAAATGACAAATTATTTTAAAATGTCACAATGTGATAAAACAAAAAAATATAAATAAAATTGATGATGTAGAAATGTTTAGCTAAGGTTCAAATATTAATATAAATTTTAATTAATAAAAATGATATATAAAAAGTTTTATTTATGCTTAATATATCAATGCTAAAACAAATGAAAAAATGTTACATGAATAGGTGGCGTCTATATGACCTAAAGCTCCAAAAAAACCTTTATAACCTTTGTACTACTGAAAAAGATCAAGATTATGTACACATACATACACTTTATATAAAAATGTTAAGCTACCAAAATATTCGGGCAAAAATATCGAAAGAGTTTTAAGTAATAACGTTTTTAAAATGACTGGGGTCTATATAGTACCACTTGTGCAATGATGGATTAAAAAAAATCTATCAAAATCACTAAAGATTTTTATTTTAAAGAACATTTCAATTCAAACTCTACACAAAACAATTATAACACATGATCTTAATGATTTAAAATCAAAAACTTTTAGTTATTATATGGAAAAAAAAATTATATATCAATGAAAATCGATATGTAAGCCATTAAGAATAAATTTTCTTTTTTTTACTTTACTTAGAAATGGATTTTGTTGATATATCCGCAAAAAAAATAAGGTGATTGATAAAAATAATATCAGTTTCAATAACTATGTCAATTTTCAAAAAATAAATATTTTAATTTTTGATGTTGTTGAGAGTAGGACTGGCTGGATGCCTGATAATCGCGTTGCTCTTCTTTTCATTTTCTTTTGTAGCAAAAAAATGAATGTCTACAACAATTATTCCTTAATTTCGTTAGGATTAGGTTAATGGATCATTAATTATAAAATTCAGCTCAAGCATATTAAAGGTTGGGGGGGGGGCAATTACGGTACCACCGAAACTCTATAAATTATTTCAGCAAATCAATCTATTATATAAAAGAATGTTTAAAACACCTGATAGAAACGGTCACTCAAACTTCAAATTTAAAAATTAGTTTTGTTAAACCACCTATCAACTATAAAACAGCGTAGCCATATTTTTATCCAGAAATATTCTAATCAATCTTCAAGATGAAACTCAACTTAGAAGCTTAATTCAATTTCTCCATCTAAAAGCTTAAGACGCAATAGAGATGGTCAAAGTTAGGTAGTTAAACAACACTATTAAAGATGGATGATTATAAACAATTAATTGTTAAAATACAAGTTAGATTTCTTCCTTCTTTCTTTTTTTCTCTATCTATCTATCTATCTATCTATCTATCTATCTATCTATCTATCTATCTATCTATCTATCTATCTATCTATCTATCTATCTATCTATCTATCTATCTATCTAAGAGGGGAATAAAGATGCTCATTTTAAATATTAGCAATAATTTACGAAGTAAATCACCCATAAAAAAATACTTTTAATATGAAAAATAAAAAAAGTTATCTATATGCAAACGACATTGCAAGACTATGGGGAAAAAAGAGAACATTAATATAACCGATATAAGTTTTAATAAATTTTTTTAAATAATAAAAGTTTTTTTTTTAAAGATGAAAATTTGTAGAAATTATGTAGTGTGTTTCTTGATGAATTAAGAATAAATTATGGTTATGAAGAGAGATCGTCGAATGAATATATAAAATAATAAAATTTGAAATATCAATATCAATTTTTTTTTAAATGCATATTTCTTTGCTTTTCTTGATTCTTTCTTTCTTTTCTTTCATTCATTTTGTTCTTTTTTTTTACATCATAAAAAAAGAGGATGATGAATATTAAACAGGATCTGGATGCACATTTCTCAATAAGGCAAATCTTCCGTGAATTCTAGAGCCCATGTTCAGCATAAATAAAAAAGCCCTGATGGCAAAATTATATCCCCTTTGTATCTGGCAAACCCTTGGTCTGGGATCTTATTGCACAGACCTCCTTGCCCCTTCTAATAATATACATGACCCTGTTCTCAGGGCTGAGTCATTAAAATGTCAAAAATATTATTACCTCATGGGTGATAACCACTGTGTCCCCATCATAGATACATCATTCTGCAAATTCGGGCAAGCTGCTTTGAATTTTTTCAAAACGGTTTCCAAATACATATGGGAAAAACATATATCTATCCTTTTTATAAACTAAAACAAAACATTACTATTAATTACAATTTTTAATGTTTCACTTAGCATTTACCCTTTTAATTTTTCAAATTTTATATAATTTTTATGTTTTTTTAACAAAGATATATATGTAAATTTTTAATATATATATTAATTTTTAAATAAAAATAATTCAACACAGTATATTGAATAGAATGGGTAAATAAATTTTAAGAATTAAATTCTTATTTTAACAAAATATTCTTTTTATCAATTCGATTGATCTTTTTTGATCAAATAAAAATGTTAGAATTATATATATATTTTTTAAAAACATCAATTAATGGGTTTGGTTGAGTAGGTAATACAAATTTTTATAAAAAATTGGCTAGAATATAGATTTTAAACGTTATGAATTGAGAGAAATGTCATTAGCAATTTATTATTCCACTGAATAACTAATCATCTGTATGATGATAATTTTGATAGAAAAAACTTCAATTTAATGATCATTAGCTAAATTAAATATTCTTCAAAGTCTGTTCTTTTCGCGGAGGTCATTCGTTAAAATGACCTAATGTCCAGATTCTGTTCATGTAGCAAATTTGTATAAATATATAAATTTTCTTATAAAAAGAGTGGATTTTATACAATTACACGAAATATTTTAACTGAAGGTTCCAAATAATAATAATAAAAATTATGAATAAAGACGGGATTCATTCCTGACTAATCTGATTTATAACACTAGACTGACTGACACGCGACAATCGTAATGTTAATAAGAAAATGTGATAAACGCCATTTTGATTAAACAAGTGAATGTAAACGTAAGCCGGAAATGGTCATCGTGAACGTGAAAGATTTACCTTTAAAAATATATTTGCAATAATAATAAACCTGCGATGACCCCATCGGTAATTCGTAATTTCCTGAGAACGTATTGCAAAAGATGAATTTCCGTAGAGGCCTGTAAATTCCGCACGTGCTTTTTAACGACGGTGGAAAGTATGCTCCAAAATTGTGTCTAAAAAATTTATCGAATTTCAAAAGGATAAAAATTATGCGGTGAAATAGGGCGTTCAGAAAAAAAAATTTTAAAAAAGGAAAGGAAGAAAAAGAATATTTTTTTTTAAAAAAAAATAGAGAGAAGAAATTTATTGATAATAATTCGTAAATCGTGTAAAAAGAAATTAAATCATAAAAAAAAAAATTTTCTATTAAAAAAAAATCATAAATTATTCATTAAAAATAAGGGTTTTTGTGTTTGAAAAAGAAGAATAAAAATATGATAAAGTTAGGGACAAATATTCTCCCTTTTCTTTTGTCGAGTAAAATTAATATTCGTATCTCGCAAAGACTTATCGGAGTAAGATCCGATTGGTCGGGTTTGAATTTCCTCGAACTGGGGTTTAATTCGATCCGGGGCATATTGGGATCTGAATAGAATTTTATTTAATTTATCTCCCTAAAATGTTTTTATAACATAACCAATTTGCACACAAATTGAACGTTTCAAAAAGCTACGTTTGTATAAAACACAAATAACGCATTTTAAATGGTATCCCGCAAATTGATCTTGGCGCAAAAAACAATTTTTTTTTAAAAACGCAAACTAGTTTAGTTTTTTCAATAATTTTTATTCGCCCATTTTGTACGTTGCTATGACTCGGTCTTCGATAACTCGGGTTTTTCACGATAAAGCCCGGAAAATCTTGTTACCTAAATAAAGGAAGGGCGCTACTTTTTTTTCTTTCCTTTCTGAAGAGAAGATATGATTATATTTAAAAAAAACTCCTTGTTGCCATAACAATATACAATGAGCACATATCCGTTTTTCATTTAAAATATTTTTTAAAACGTAAACCTACTTGCGTTTTGCAACTATTTTCAAATTTTGTTGAAGTGAAGAAATGAATACACCATCAAAAATGTAAGTATAATTATCTTTAAATCATCATATATTAATTATTTTAGATCATGGAATGACCAAATTACAAAGAGGTTTGCCAAAATGTTGGAACCTGAAGAGATTATATGGAATCAGGCGCATCCTGATCACAAGAAGACATTCGTTGTGATGGAACAACTTTCCATAGGAATTAAGTTAAATAATATATAATATTATTAATAATTTTATTTTTAGATTATCAGAAGAATAGAATATCCAGATTATGACTGTAGTGTTAACTACATAAAGAAACGTTTAAGAAATTTTAAGGATCAACTCAATAAAGAAAAATTAGGCAGACCTTCAGGATCTAGAGGAGGGGTGCATGAATAAAAATATAAGAAATATATTAATTTCATGCAAGCCACTGTTGCTGACAGACCTACTGTCAGTAACTTTCAGGAATCCCCTCCTCAAACAAGGAAACCTGCTAAAAATGATTTGCAAATGCTTATGAATGTATTGGAAAAAAAGTCATCTATAGTATCCAGTAATTCTTATTTTTATCTATAATTTATCTATCTTTTATATAGACTCTTTTTGGATAGCCTAGTTGATATATTGGAAGGTTACAATTCAGATGAAGATTATTTTTTTAAAACAGAGGTTTTAAAAGTAATGCAAATAATCAAGATTAATAGAAATGCACAACCAACAGAAACATCTGAAACAGCTTTAGATATTTTTATTACCATTATATAATTTTGATATTTATATTTGTTATATTATTAATTTTTGATATATTGTTATTAATAAAATTTTTATATAATTAGTAGTGGATAATTATGTGTTAACTTCTTCCTAAAATGTAATTTTATCCAATTTTTATTCCTTTTACCCCCTCCCCCCTTCAGGCCAGGTTCAATATAATGAAACTAAGTGTAAATACTATAAGATAATACCAATATTATTGTTTAATATTACTGATCACTTATACCTAATATTTAATATTAAAAAAAATTCCCAGGCAAAGTACAAAGCCTTAATAATTTTGAAAAATTCTTTCAAGCCCAATGAATATAATAATTTTGGTAGATGAGAACTGAAATAAAATATTTAAATAATCATAATGAATTAAAAAATACAATCAGAATCAGATTTTCATGGGAGGTTTTTTGATTAGGCCGAGCCTAGGCCTGCAAAAAAAATTGTTTTAGGCCAATGTCTGACCCATAGTTAATAATAAAAAATTTCTCAAGCGTCCAAGCTCAATAATTTTGAAAAATTTTTCCCAAGCCCAGCCCTATATAATTTATAAAAATATTTTCCAAGCCCAGCCCAACCCATGATAATTTTATAAAAAAAATTTTCTCAAGCCTGGCCAACCCATAGTATTTTTCAAAATTTTTTCCCAAACCTGAAAATAGGTAAATCTCTAAAAACCATATCTATTTTTTATTTTTTATTCTATTTTAACCCAGCTCACCCCTACTTCAGTATAAGGCCAACCTATTAAGACTAAGAGTGAATACTATTTTTTTGAATGAAAATATATTTAAATTAGCTTTTACCCGAGAGCCATATAAATATTCTTTTTAAATATTACACCTATGCCTAATATTAAAAAAATTCCCAAGCCCAGGTCCACAAACTTAGGAAAATTTTCTCAAACTCGTTAAAGACCACAATAATTTTGGTAGTTGAGAACTGAAATAAAATATATAAAAAGTCACAATGCATTTAAACAATCAGAATATGAAAAATGCATGGGCCTTGGTTTTTGATCAGGGCTGGCCATGTTTTCAAAAGAAATTTTCAGGCCAATTTCTAACCCTTATTTAAAATTAAAAAATTTTCAGGAATCTAAAACTATATTAATTTTAAAAAATGTTTCCCAAGCTACGTCCAAGTCCATATTAATTGTGAAAAATATTTCCCAAGCCCAGGAAAACCCAGAATAATTTATTTTTTCCTTGGATCCAGAAAAATAGGTGTGATGTAAAAGGGGTTTATAAGAATTAAATCTGTCTAATATGTACATAATTTTGCCATTATATATTATTGGGAAAATTTTTCAAAGTTATCATCAAATGAAGGGGATATCTGATTTACCTATCATTCTACTGGTTAGCTCCTGATATTTATATGAAATTAATGAATTAAAGTCATGCTGAAAATATGTTCATCCTAATTTAAATTATAAACAAACCACCACACTTCCAAATGATTTATTACTTAGTTACAAAATTTAAATTTAAGACATTGTTATTAAATTACAATAGAAAAAATAAAAAGATATTCTAAGTTAACAAATAATAGGAGGTTAACTTTAATCATGGTCAAATTATATATAAGTAAAACAAAAAGGTTATACATTTAATCAAAAATGTTATAAGTTATGAAAAACATACATTCTACAATTAAATTATGAAGTTATGAGAAAATATACAAAACTGGAATGCATGTAGAAAGGCCAAATTTCCAGAAAAGATCAGAGAGATGCAAATATTAATTTATGCATAAAAATTAACTAATCAGCAACTATTGAAATAAAGAGAGAATTTACCCTTAAAAAAAAAAAAAATTAAAAGATATATAGTTATATAAAATTCAATGTGGAATGGATCCTGCTTTAATTATTAGAAACTTATAAATAATGTATCAATAAATTTCATGATTATTTACTCCATGTATATATATTATTTTTTTTATACTCAAATAACTTATGTTTTATTATATAAATCAATATATTAGGGGAAAATATTTTATTTATAAATTGAAAAAGGTAGACAATATTTCTTAAATTATAATAGATATATTCATTAACAATATTAAAATTAATAAAATTTTATCCATTAGTTGGCGTTAAATGTTAAAAAGTATTAATATTCCAGTGTTGTTAAAATAGCGCGCTAAGCTTTAGCTGGCTACTTTTTTTAGAAAATAGCGATAGCGGTAGCTCGCTACTAATTTAGATTCAATTTTACATAATAAATACATCTAAAAATTATTAAAATATATTTTTTATTAAATCTAAAATTATAATCCTTTTATTTAATTTAATTTTGAAATTTATATTTAAAAATATACATAATAAATCTAGTTATCATTATAAATCTAGTTATTAAAAATGTGTGAGATTGTTGAAGATAGTGAAATTTCTTTGGAAAATGAGAAAAATATAGATTATCCTTTCCCAAAATTCAAAAAATACTTTAATCTTGAAGAAACTGGATATCGGTTTCGATGCAAGAAAATTTTGCCAACCACTGGTAGAGTCTATGCTAAAAGTCATTGAGAAAATGTCAAAACTTTATTTTTATTTTCTATTATACAATTCTATAAAATGAATGCTTTATTGCTTGATTAGCCATAATTTAAATTGGCTTAATTTACAACACAATCTATAATATTAATATATAGTATTAATATAAAATTCAAAATTAATATATTATTAATTACCTTGTGTATAATAATTATATTTTTAAAATCTTTATTTACCATAATTTAATGCTATTTTAATATTTATTTATAAATGAATCTAAATCTCAGATTAATTTAAATTTTGAAAATTAAAAAGGTATTCTTATTTTATAATTAATACAATCGCTTTATATAAAATTAGATTTCCAGATCTGTATGATGATGATAATGTATAGCTGCTATCGTTCATCCTAGTTTTTAAATTGGCCATACATTAATTTGATTGAATCTAAAGGGCAACTTGATAGGCTGATGGTATAACGTTAAAAAATGCCATGCCTAACCACGAACACGATACTAATACTAAAGCAAGATCGAAACCGCGGATTTCCATAGACGATTTTTTTGAAATAAATAATAATAATATTATTGAACTTATAGATGCTTTTTTTAAATCTAAAAATACTCATTTAAATATCTTTGATGATTTTTTTCATATAAAAAGTGTGTTTATTAAATTTAATACTGCGTTGCCCTCAAGTGCTAGTGATGAACTATTATTTAGTATGGCAAAGCTTATACTTTCTGATCGTAGAGTACAAAATGTTATTATTATTAAAGTGCAATATTAAATAAATTATATATATATATAACAAATTATAGTCATGTTTTTAAACCAATATTTTATTTGTGGAAATAAAGTTATGTAAAAAATATTTTAAAAAAAATCAAAATAGCGTAAAAAGTAGCGAATAGCGAGCTACTTTTAAAAGTAGCGTTTAACAACACTGTAATATTCATTTAAATATAAATTGTTTCAGAAAAAAAGGATTGATTTAAAATAAGTGATCTTTTGATATTTGGGTATGTATTCTCTAATATAAGTGGTAAAGTATTAAGGAATTTAGTGTAATCCGTGATTGCATTGGGGGCTTGGAAGAATTTTTAAAATTTAAGTCACTTAGAGCTAGATTCACTGTTGAGACCCGCAAGTTTTGTGTAGAGAAGTTCGAAGGTATTTTTTTTGTAACGTTTGATATCTATATAGAAAGGCCATTTCAGAATATTTACTAATATAATATTTTTTTAATAATCAAAATCATGCCCGCATCATCTATTTTTTTAAAAAAAAATACATTTAAAAAAGTGGACTAAAAATGGATTCTTCAAACATTTCATTTTGAAATTATATAAATTATCGATTGAATTTCCAAAAACAAAATTTGATAAAAATTAATTTTGTAAATAATATTCAGATCTAATTTTTTTAAACGAATTTTCAATATTATTTCCATGAATAAATTGACAATGTTTTCTCTCCCTAATATCCTAACCTATTTTTTTATCAATGAATTAGCCAGCTTCACCTGGAATAAATTTTTTTTTCCATCATAGTACTCAATAAAAGAGTAATTGTCTCATTACCCAGCAAAATTTGACTCATTTGAGTTCCTTTTTTGAAAAATGTTACCAAAAATTTGAGAATATATTAACAAAAGTAAACCCGAATAAGTTTAAAGGGGTCAGTAAAATATTTTCCGTTATTAAAATAATTTCAAATCGAGACAGTTTTTCCAGTTTTTTCAAACTCGAAATAATATTTTAAAATTAAATTTAAAAAATAAATAAACAAAATCTAGATATAACACTTTTCTTTTATGCTTTTCCTTATGAAATTTCAACGAAAAAAAATTATAAAATAAAAATCGAATCCGAACAAGTTTGACAGAATGTCTGTGCAAATCCTATATCTGTCCGAGTTCATTCGGACCGCATCTATCCGTGTAAAGGGGACAAGAATTTTAGAAGCAGGAGGAAAGCGTTATAAAACGCTTAAGACTTTGTAAGTAATCCCCCAGTAAAGTTTGCAATTATATTGGATGATAACGAAGATAACTAAAAAAAATCATTTCCGTAATTGTATATAAAATGATCAAGAATTCATAATTTTGATGTTGCATCAGGTTTTATATTGTATATCACGGCCGGGCCATCGACGAGATGATTAAGAAGGAAAAACCGAAGCATAAATCAAATAATCACTTTGGGTTTGGCTAATAAAGCCTACTGTGCATTCATAACGTTTAGGGTTGTGCAAAAAAATGGCAGCTGTAACGAGAGAGCTTGAAATACGACAGAGGGTTCGATTCTCGGAAGGACCAGTTTTTTTATCTGAAACTAACCTTCTTGGGCGAGATTAGGGTTAAGTTAAAATGAGCCGTCATAGTGTAATCAAATTGCTCAAAACCGGCGACGCAAGCTCGAGCAGAGGATAGAGAAATTAACCCGACCTCGATCATGAGTCGAATAAAATGAACCCAGATCCGAACATGAATCGAAAAAAAGTTGATTCAAATCCGAGAAAAAAACTAAGCAAAATCCAAGGAGCAGATGAGATGAGGAAAACAAAGCCTTATGAGCAGTTTTAGATTGCTTTTAATATTATTTAAAAAATGGTATTCTTTACTTTTTTTTTGCTAATTCTAAAAAAATTGTTAATTTTTTTTACAAGATCTAGAAAATCTTATTTTTGGGGTTTTGTTCAAAGGCCTTATAATTTTTTGTTAAAAATATTATTTAATTTTCCAGATATTTATATCCAAAAAATTGAAAAAGAAAATTTTCAAAATTATTGTTAATTCAGCTTGGTTGGAATAATTTTCAAAAGTTTCCAATTTCTGATAAAAAATTTTTTATTCTCATATTTTCAAAAAAAAATCAATGAACAAATAAAGCTAAATTTTTTAAAATATTTTAAAATTGACAATAAAAATATTTATATAATTTTATCATATATATTATATACATAAAATCAAAAACAAACGATAACCTTTCCATGCATCATAGTAGACATTAAATAAGTTTTTATTACTGTAAATCATGAATAACATTTTTCATCTCAGGCAACTTAAATCGGAATTGTTAAAAAAAAATACTAGATGTAAATATACTATATTAGGATTAAAGGTTTGCAAATGGCAAAAATTTCAAATACGGGCAGGTCGAATTGAGTTTTTGCCCAACTCTTTTAAATTTCTTCCCTGTCCGGTTCCAATTTCTTACTAAGGTTGCCCAGTCAGGCCCAGTTTTTTTATTGACTTTTCCTTTTCTCTTTCAAAAGTCCTTATCCTTCACTCAATTCCCAGCCTCATTCTTACCCTATCATGGAACGCAGTCCCTCATGTTCCAAAAACATTAAGATCACCAACGGCCTTTTCAACAAACATAAAATCAAAGGAATCGTATGTCCTAAATCCGGAAAGCGTCCCTCTCTTCCCTTCCAAAATTCCTTTTTCACCTTTTCTACTCAGAGCGATATTTTCGCCTCTAATGACTATATACCTACCTCGTTAGACACATATATACCCCTCCCACCTACCACTCATGAGGACTCCTCAACTTCATCCGACAAGCCTACCATTATCCCTAGAATTCCTAAAAGTTCCAAATTACTGGTAGTCGAAGCCTGCCTCCAATCATTATTAAATAACTTTTCCTCTCTTGATCAATGGCTCAAACTTTTTTCATTTTCCTTCACAGCCCTCCAACCCCAACCCAGAGATTCAGAAATCGTTAATCCGACAAACCAAAGAAGAAACTGTACATCCCCTCGCCCTTATAACCACTATATCTCCTCATAAAACCATAAAATTTTCCAGCGTCCAATTAAAGACTAAGATAATTTATAACAACAATAATAATCTAAATATCAACTCCGCCCTTCACTTACTAGCATCTGACTACTCACTTAAACAAGTAACGAAGCAAATTACAACAAACTAAATTAAAGCACCCTACTGAAGGTGACTTCATACCGCCTCCTCCACCCAAAACATTCACAACTGATTTCACCCCATCGAGGTGAGTAAGTGTATTTTATCCCTTCATCACGTACGTTGGGCTTGGTTCTATCCTCCAGGATCTTACATCTTCCCTCATAGTCAGCCAGATCTCAATCCCAACATTCTCTAAAAAAATATCATGTGGACTCGTTCCCGAATCCATTAGACCATTCCTATTAGGCGCTAAATTAATCATACTCGAAAAGCCATAGTCTTAATTAAGCGCGCCAGGCATTTCTACTTTTTGCACGCCCAAAGCGGCCACCTAATTATTATTTTGTGCGTCCCAAGTAAAAAAAAATCAAACGCTACCAGCCTCAGTCCGGTCCATCAGATCTCTTATTAGGATATATAGAAGATAATTCATTTGAAATAATACATTTGTAAAATATCAAGGTCCATCATTTATTTAAATAATGGACTTAAAAATTTCAATTCTTCGCAAAGCAATATAATTTTGGTTACTCTAAAGATTTACAATGGTCCAAAATTAATCAGAATGTTGTAAAAGCAATTCAAAATATTTGTTATGATTTGATTTATTTATAAAATTTTCTTTAATCGATTGAATATATATCGTCAGCTGAGAATAAAATATTGAAATTTTATAGGAGAGCAAATTTTTCAAAATTATAGTTTTTGTATTTTAATAACCGTATAATTGGCTATAATTTAATTTATAAATATTTTTTATTTAAATAGAATAGTAAAGTTATAAAAAATCGATTTATGCAAAAAAAAAGTTATTTTTGACAAAAAGTGGATATTGAATAATATTATCAATCCTTTATAGGCATTAATTTTCAAAAAAAATTATGAGATTTACTGTAATTATTATTATTGATCAATTCTTCGGCAAAAATTTTTTTTACATGAGCCATTTTTATTGCCAATATCTCTACCACCAAAGCACCTTATGAGCAAGAAATCAAATCCTTCTTTACTTCCTGTATTTTATAAATATATTAACATTTCCGAATTTACATCAATAATGAAGGCTAAGAATCCTCTAGAATTTTGCATCAGTTTATTAGCAAAGTTACTATCATTTTAAAAATCTAATACAATAAAAGAAACAGGTGAAGTCAAATTATAGAATTTTAACTACCAGATTTTTGGTTTAGCTTTTTGTCACAGGAAGAGACAATTAAGGATGCATCGTTAACCAATTCTTCAAATGCGTTAGCCCTCAAAGAATCTAATTGGATTGACCAATGAGTATTACTTAAATAAGGGTTAAGCTTGTAATATTTGTTTTTAAATATTGACAATACATGTTTTGGACAATACCAAAAAAAAATTAACGACAACTATATTAGGTCCTGCCGCATCCTTTAAAACTTGAATAAGTGAATGAGATGATAGTATAAAAAAACATTCATCTAGATTTATATCTGTTTTTGCGTTCCATCTTGCATTTCACATTTTAAGGCAATATTGGAAGAGTTGAGTGCAATAAATGACCATCCTACTAGAGGGCATAAAATTATAATATCCACTAAGCAGAGAAATCTTGCTAGTCATACCTAAAAATTATTAAACAAAATATGAGAATTTAATTTTGGCTCCCTAAAAATGTCAAATTTTTTGGCGCCCCGGGCAAATGGTCATGCAATGAGCCAGCATTGCTACCTGCTGATTAATAGTAATATTCAACCAGGGAAATAAAGAATATTAATTGGATATAATTTTCCAGTTGAAAATTGACTCCGATTTAAGTAAATTAAAAAGATATTTTTTTATAAATAAAATTCTTTAAGTTTTTTTTCTAAATACACGGTCATTGTGCCACTATCAAATCCAGTTTAGGCCAGTTACGAGGAAATCAACTCATTTCGGGTCGAGTCGAATTGGGCTGAATCAAATGAGTTTAAGCCGAGTCGGATCAATTAGCAATAAACTTACTGAAAGAGTAAAAATAAATTACATCATATAGTTTAAAATATTCGATTAATTTGATGGCGAATGAACTAGAAAGCTAAATAGCCCACTTATTATTCGAACTCACATAGCTTAATCAGCGTAGGTACTCGAGAAGTTCGGCTCACCAAAATTTACGCCGTTATTTTTTACCACTTTGACTTGGGTTTGAAATCGTATAAATTCTATTATTTAACAATATTCACCAATTTTTACAATATTAAAAGCAGCCCAGAATTCTGGGTTTGCTAACTTTGGTCTCCTTACTAGTTTTGCCTTCGGGTCTGGATTAATTTTTGTGACTCTGAACTGACCCGGATAGGTCTCTCGATATGAAGTGAGCTAATATGTTAAATATTTAGCCAATTATAAAATTACTATATGGTGTCCCACCATTATTATCTGTTTAGTTTACAGGGGAGAAAAAAAACTTAACAAAACCAATATTAAAAATATTTTTTAAAATTAACTCAAAATTCTATGTTGTAAAGATCAAAAAATAAAGCAGATCGCGTAATAAAGATAGTAGGCGACTATTGTGAATTAAATTCCAAAATTTAAAATAACGATGAACAGTAATGTTTTCAAATGGCTCGATTTGATCTGAGTCTGAAGATTTTTCTCATAGATTGGCACAAAGGTCTATACATCTATTAGCGAAATATTGAGGTTTAGTCAATATTTTTCTGGTTAAAATACTGAGTTAGCCGTTTAACAGCTCTAAATGAACAGTTTCATTTAATTTTTACTTCTCTTTCTTTTTATTAAATTTGTTTATGCATAAGTTGCGCGAGTGAAGTCGATTAGAAAAAAAAATACAATGAAATTAGAGTGCAAATTTTTCATAACTTAATTTATTCCCCCCATCGCCTGTTGTATAAACAAAATATAAATTACAAGTAAAATATGATATTTAAAAAAAAATAATAATGTTATCAATTTTAGTGTTTTTATTAACTATATAGAATAGCGAAAAAAAAGGTAAATTATAATTAAAACAATTTGTTTTTTTTAGAAAAAACCCTATTAACTTATTTAAATATTATATTACAGATCAAAGAAGCAATTACATTTTTATTATTAAAAAAGGTGTTAAAAAGAGGAATAATAAATTTTTCATTTAAAAAAATAGTCATAATCTATTATATAATCTCATGATATAAAATGATATGGGGCAATTTCAATTTCAATCTTTTAACGAGGAGTGATGGGAAGAGAACTATGATATTCGAATTAAAAATAATGGTTATAAATTTGGTGGGCACTTTTAAAATCCGGTTGCTTATATTCTTTACTAAGGGAATGGATACGACATCTTTTTATTTTTTTTTACAATAAAATTGCGCTGGTATTCTATGAAATCAAAAACTTTCGGAGGTACCGAGCCTTAAACTCCAAATCCGGTATTTTTTCTTAATCTTTACTAAGAAAAAATACCTAATTCGATCAACACAAAAATTTGAATGCGGGGTTAAAAATATTTTTTACAACAACGTGCAGGCTCGTGAATGCGAAATATTTTGCATACTTAATGCTTTAACATTTAAAAAAAAACAATAAAAGGAGGATGGAATGGAAGGTCATAGATAAATTAAGGGCTTATCTTAAATAATTTTAGATTCGACGATAAGAAATTCCACTATTTTTCCAGCCAATAAACCCCAACTTAATCTCGTGATTCATTATTCTTATATGAATATTTAATTATATCGTTAAATGTTTTAAAATATTACCTGAAATAAAATTAGATTTTTTTAAAAAAAAACGCGGGTGAGAGATAAAAGCTTAATTTTTAAAACATTATTATTTTTTTTTAGATAGAAGAAAAAAAAATCAATAAAGTAATATAGATAAAGAGGAGTTTAAATATTATTTTTATTTTTCCGAAAAAAGAATATAATATCGAAAATATTTTGAAAGGGAGAGAAGATGTGAAGAACGAGGTGAGGTATAATAAGCAAATGATTTATTTTCTCGAGATCTGCTGAAAAAAAATTAGGGGATCTTTACGAAAAAATTTAAGAACACCGACAATTTAGTGTACCCAATATATGAGGATTTGTGTGCCCCAAGAGAAAAAAAATTTTTAGGTCTATATTGCGTATTTAAAATTGCTTTTATTGGGGGATTTTTTTTCAATTTTAAAGGTTCCAATGTTGTCGTACGTAGCCAGAGCCCACTGATATGAGAAGGGGACGATACAGTTACATATATCTGAAATTTGAGAAATAATTCAGGGGGTGCTCCTATATATATATAGGTCAGTTGGGTATCCATTGTAAAATTGAATCATTTTATATTTTAGTCACCTGAGGGAGGCAGTTACAGTTTGTATTCGTTGCTTTCTTCAATTTACCAATTTCTTTGCTAATGTCGATATCCGTTATGATCGAAAAGAGTGATAAAAATTTGGTTTATATTTTATTGGGGGTTTTAGAAATTTATTATTGGTAGAAGTTTTCATCTTGGGTCATAGGTGAATATCCTAATGTTTGTGGGTCTACAATATTTAAACGATATTAAATTCATTGTCTATTATGGGATCACCTGATTCTATCATTTTAGCACCATAATTATAAGAAGAATCCTTCGAAAATATTCCACTGACCCCTTACACACAGAATCATAATAACTGGCGTACTAAAATGTTGGCGTTCCTAAAAAAACAATTCGCCGATAAGGATACATCCAAACTTTTTTCAAGATCTACTAGAGGAAATATTTTTTTTTAACCAACTATCACAGATGATAAATTAGGAAACTTTGCAGGTTCCGTAAACATAACCCTAAAGAAAACGCCATACCGAAATTATCTTACACCTCGTTAAATCCTTCATACTTTAAAGATAAAAAGTAG
Source organism: Gordionus sp. m RMFG-2023 (assembly GCF_954871325.1). Taxonomy (NCBI): domain Eukaryota; kingdom Metazoa; phylum Nematomorpha; class Gordioida; order Chordodea; family Parachordodidae; genus Gordionus; species Gordionus sp. m RMFG-2023. The sequence continues at coordinate 8,562,282 of NC_088775.1, read as the reverse complement.
AGAGAAGATTAATAAGAGAGGGAAGATAATTATACTCGAAAAATACCGTTTCAACTCAATTCGTTTATGCATAAATTACAAAATACTATAAGATATTTGCATTACCTTTAGTCAACTAAAAAGAGAAATATTTTTCCTTGTAGATTTAGAAGCATATACACAAATCTCAGTCGAAAAAAAATTGTGGTCTAATGAGTATACTCCAAAAATGTTATGGCATTCAGACCCATGATTAATCAGCGTATGATAGATAATATGCTTATTATAGCTAGGCTAACAAAAACTATGGCATACTGAGATGATATTCTTGTGACCGGAAAAGATGGAAAAAACCATTTGGGAGAATAATTATTCAAAAGCCTCCGAAGAAAACGGCTTAAAAGGTGAACTATTAAAAACCTCAGTTATGTTTAACATGTTGACCACACATCAATATCAAAATGTACAATCCCCCAAAACATTAGAAGACGTTTGATTCTTTGTGGGCATGATAATTGATAATGTACTATACCAAATTTATTACAAATAATCTAAATTAAAGAGATTTTCAGATAATGAATGACATGTGGTTCATAGATGAATATTGTATGGCTATATATATGATTTTATAGGTTATGGAACCTGTTTCTATGGCTCTTTCAACAAGAGAGGTAAAAATGCATTTAGGAAATCTCACTCCCATGATAACAATTATAATATTAAAAAAATTGCTTCATATAATTTCATTTTGTAAGCCACTTATTAATGAAATCCTGCAAGACAAAGATAAAAAGTATACAGTTGAAGTATTGTTCACAATTTATATTTTGGTAACATTTTATTTCAATTGATTATATATTATCAGCAATAATTCACCTACTATTTAAATAAGATTGGCCATCATAACACTATGTCAGCGAAGGAAGCTTAAACTTATTTCCTGTTTAAGAAAAGATCTTGACAATGAGAAGGCAGACTTGATTCCTTTAAAAAACAACACACATACAGATTATAAAAAAAATTGGAGAAAATCTAATGAAGATTCTTTTGACAATGAACTAAGCTTTTTTCTTAATAAAGATTATTCTTTAATTTTTATAGATTCCTCCAGTTAAAATTCCAATATAATACAACCCTCCCATACTCTACATCAGTTTAACGTGTTTAGCAAAGTGAAAGCTGTGTTTAGCACTAAGCACACTTGTTTATCTGATCAAAATTTTAAAATGTTTAAAATAAATAAAAAATTATTACAAACATATCTTATCTTTTAATAGATTATTTTTCATAATTTTATTTATATTATATATATAGGGAAATTTTTTTTGTATATAATATTTAATTTTTAAAGTAACGAGTAACCCATTACTTTTTTGAGATGTAATGAGTAACTTGTTTCTTTTTTGAAGTAATATTTACAGTAAATTATAACATATGGATCTTTCCAGAAAATAAGATCAGTAAAACAACATGGGGGGGGGGGAAGAAAATCTAAACATTTTGAAGATTTAAATGATAACTTGAAATTTTAAAAACACCAAATAATTTTTTAAATTAATCCAACAAAAGTTCAAGGGGAGTAACCTAAACACATCCAATAAAATTTATAGTGAAAATTATTATCCAAAATGACCCCCCCCCTCTCATTTTAATGAAAATATATTTATTTTATTATTTGCTTTAAGTATTATATTTGCAGCCCATGATAGGATTTCAAATTCCAAGCATCATGAAAACCTATGGAAATAGCATGAAAGTGATTATCTAAGTTTTATAACATGTGGATAAAAATTCTTAAAAATTAACATAATTAAAAATATCTTATAAATGAATAATTAAGTATCAAATAAAATAATGATTACTAATTTAAGATAATAAAATTATATAATAATTTAAAATGGACAAAAATATGTTAAACATTGGCAATCATGACTTATAACAATTATATGTATAATTTAGTTTATATTATTTGAAACTAATTAAGATAGAAATATTCATAATAAAAAACCTCTATATCTTTGTCAATTAGTGGTAAAATATTCAGAATTTTTATAAGATTTTGTGGATAATCTATAATATAGTTGTTTTCAAAGTCAAAGCTTCCATTTGCTACAAGCTAATAAGATTGTAATAATAATAATTACATGATAAAATTACCAAATTAAGCATATACGGAATTATTTTATTTTTTTCTAATGTATTCTGAGTGATTAATAATTTTATGTAATATTTATTATCATTGGAATTGATAATATTATGAAATAAATTATGTAAATCCTTATCATCTTTTATTTGTACAATCCTGAGTGATTTCTCTATGTCATTATCAGTTATTGACAATCCACTATTAGGCAGATTTTTTTGAGATAAAAGTCTTTGGCATAGCACATTTTCTGATAACTGATGTAAGGTTTTTATATCGTTGGATATGGGACTATTATTATCAATCATGGTATTAAATATATTAATATGAAAAAATATTTCCAGGTGAGATAATAAAATATATACAAATGTTATACTGCTAAGTATAGAATATGCAAATTAAAAAAAATTCCCGAAACGACATAAATATAAAATTTAATTCATTCATTCATTCATTACCACACCAGAAATTGCACGAAGTGCAATTTCATCACCCACCAGGAGTTGTAGCGTGCACCATGTATATTCACTAGTATATAGATCCTATACATGATGTATACCCGTTTTATTATAGTGGACGGTACCACTATGTAGTCAGCTAGCATAGTAAAGAAGAGAGGAGTAAGAAAGAGGGGATCTATTAGTTCCGTTACCGGCAAAATAGTGTTAAGAATTGTAGCTAATATTAATAATAATAATGTACCTGACACCTGGTTAGATTTAAGAGATGGGAAAAAAAAATTTCTTAATGTTTGGTAAGTATATCCTTGGAAGATAACGCAATGTCTATAGAATCCATGTTATTCACTATTATCATTATTATATTGAGCCTGGAGATCGTTATCATTATCAATATTCACGGTTTTAAGATTATCATTGACTTCGTCAAAAATCATAATTCCTAATGCGCCAAAACATAAGTTGTCATTAGACTGGGGATAAGAGATTGGAAATAAGGCAGTGTGAGAAATAGTCTGATACGTCCACGATTCCTGCTCTAGTTTAAACCATATTTAAGCATGTATTGCAGATGTTCCTTTAAATGTTTCTTGTTTTTGCTGAGTGCAAGAAAATCTATAAACGTAAGATTGATCAAGTCCATGTCCTTCAGACATTTTGCCAGCCAGTAGTATTTGGGGATTCTTCGCCTTCCATAATCCGGGGTCAACTCCATGGACGAAAATATCATATTATCTCGTGAATGTCTTAAGCAGTGGCCGAGTAATTCTAATCTCCTCAAAGGAATGAGTCTTTTGATAGGTAGGATGTCGCACCTGTTCCAGAGAGTTGTGTTTGGGGTGTTGTATGGATAGTAAGTTTTAGTGATTCTTCTTAAGCACTTGTTTATGAAGGTCTGGGATGTGTTGATGTTGCTTTTAGTGTCCTGCCATGTTTCCAACCCGTATGTTAAGATGGGTAGAATTAGGGATTTAAAGAGTCTTATTTTTAGGTTCGTAGATATCTGGTTGGACGACCATAATTTAGTTAGCTGATGATATCGGGATCTGGCCTTGTTGGTCCTCGACTTAGTATCCAAAATGGTGGTGCCTAATGACATTATTCTGGTTCCTAGGTACTTAAAATCCGAGACCGTATCCACCACATTATCCTCAAAGTTAAAGGGGTCGCTGTTATATAGAGGGATATTGGATACAATTAACTTTGTCTTTGAGTAGTTGACTTTCAGTCCGTATCCAAAGCAATTTTTGACAAACAATGACAGCAAGTTTCTTAATTTGTACTCAGAGTTAGCTAATATGCATACATCATCGGCATAGCATAGAAAATTTAGAGAGTTGTGTATGTTATTATCATATTGTTGATTCAGATATCGAGGGTTAAGAGCATGTTCTTGTTTGAAGGATTTATTCAGAATATCGTTCATTATTACATTAAATAGCATAGGTGATAAAATGCATCCTTGTTTCAGTCCTCTGTTGGCCTTAAATGGTTGTGATTTTAAGTTCAGATGTTGTGGTATCACGTTATGATTATCGTATATTATTTTTATAAGCGAAATCAGATGTTTATCTATTCCTATGTCCTCCAGTAAGGGCCAGATCTTATGCTGTATGATGGAGTCAAAGGCTTGACTTAGATCAATCATTAGGGCAAATATTGGGGACTTATGCATTCTAGCTTTCTCCAGAATAACCTTAAGCGCCATGGTTAGTTCCGTCGTGTTCCTGCCCTTCCTATATGATGTGATGGCGTTTGAGAGGTTTCCATCGATGATTGGTTTAATCCTGACGGCTATAATATACGTGAACATTTTTAGGGTAACTGGGATCAGTGCAATTCCTCTGTAGTCCTTCAGGCTAGTCGGGTTCTTATTTTTAGGGAAATTAAGTATTATCGATGTCATCCATTCCTCTGGGAAATTGCCAGTATTCCATATCTCATTAAAGAGGGGAAGCAGTAGACTAGCACTTAAATCAGCATCTATCTTCCAAAGTTCCGCAAAAATCCCATCGATTCCGGCTGCTTTATGGGTTTTTAGTCTTTTAATGGCATTGATTATATCTATTCTGTTCAGGTTCCGATTAGGTGGTTGGAAAGGATAGTCACATAATGGTTTAGGCCATCTTGTTCTGTAAAGGTTCATGTAATGGTCTGTCCATATCGCTAATTGTTCCCTGGGGTCCGTTATAATTTTATTATTTTCAATGTGTAATCTTGGTAGAGGATTGGATTTAAAGGTAGTGAGTAACTTAAGAGATTGGAAAGCCTTGTAAATATTATTGTTGTCAAAGCTATATTGTATGGATCTAGATAAGTTGGCAATAAAATATCTTTTATCTGTTCTTATGCAGTGAATTATGTACCTTCTGTGGTGTTTAGTATATTGGTTATAGGAGATATTTGTTGTTAAGTTTTTAATTATCTGTATTGTTGAAGGGGATAGCCATTCTTTACGCTTAATTCGTGGTCTTAAGCATGAATTCATACAGCTTGATAAACTTAGTTTCATATCCTTCCAAGTTATATAAGGATTGATCATGCCATTTTGGGTGTTTCTCCATGTTGTTAGATTGGTGATGAACTCTTCCTTTATAACCGGATCATTCATCTGTGCCAAGTCTTTCCTCATTATGAAGTGTGTAGAGTTAAGGTGGTTATGTTGATTTCGGTTTGGAAAAATGGTATTTTTTATCCTTAGCTCGCATCCTAGTGGGTAATGGTCCGTAAATAAGGTGAAGTTCAGTTTACTGATGACTTTGATGTCCTTCACCCACTTAAATATATTGTTGGAAATTACAAAGAAATCAATTTGTGAGGTAGTGCCAAAAGATGGGCTTTTGTAGGTCATGGTGTGATGGTTAGGATGATTGAAGAAGGTATTTCCTATTTTCAAATTGAAGTGTTCACAGATTTCTATTAGTTTTTTGCCATTAGTGTTCGTACTTTGTACTAGAGTGGCGTTCCCGAGGCAGGTAGAATTGTTAGGCTTCCCAACCGAGGCATTGAAATCGCCAGCTAATATGATACTATCTCGATGAGGTAGTTCTTTTAAGATATTTTCCAGCTCTATGTAAAAAACTTTATTATTATGTGGTGAATAAATATTGAACAGGTGAATTTTCTTGTAACCAATATTTAAGGTAAGACAGCAAATGCGACTGGAAATTGGATTAAAGCTTACATATTTAATTAGTTTGTTATGGATTAAGATTGCTACACCTGCCCAAACATGTTCAGCATTCGAGCTGCAGTATAAGGTGTATTCTAAGAGATTTCTTACTTCCGTTTCTTTCAAGTGAGTTTCTTGTAGAAGGAGGATGTCGTATCGTTGATCGTTTATAGTTTGCCTAAGAATTGTGAGTTTGTCACTTAGCGATCTTATATTTAAGGAAATCATCCTAATACTATGGTCTTTCATTGTATATAAAAAAATATTTCTATGATTATCGTGCGATTCTATATCTTACAGAGAATCCGCCTTGTAAGAATAGCAATCACACACGATGATAAATAGAATATATATAAGAACTGTTTCAAAACTATTTCAAAAAAGATACAATTAATATATATATATAAATGGTATCTAAATTAAATGATTATAGTAATTATATGATTATAGTAAATGATAATAGATTAAATGAGTATTTGAGTAAGTTTCATATAGTAGTTTAGGATAGGATAAAAGGTTTTTGTTCATAAAATTTAATTAAATCTTATTATATATAAAATATAAAGTCTAAATATAATCATTTTATTAACCCATGATATTATATTAATACTTGAAAAATGGTGCACATACTAAAATATTTTTTTAAACTCATAATAATTATTATTGAATATTGTAATATATTTTATATAATAAAAAGCTACCAGGCGTAAGATAATTTTATATTAAAATTACAAAAACATCTCTGAAATAATAACCCTGCATAGGGTGATGGAAAATGACGTATATGGTTCTTGATGACCCTGAAATTAAATTCTCAATATCTATTCACATAATGTGTTGTTAAATCGTTTTGAGATGATTTTTAAAAACGGCTAACTTAATATTTAGTCTGGAATAATATTACGCAAGTCTGAAGATTTTGTTTGTAGAAGGAACAAAGGTATAGACATCTATTAGCGAAATCATGGCTTAAGGAATATTTATTTGGCTAAAATATTGAGATAACAACCGTTTAACAACACTTTGTTGTGGCTAATAAACATGACAGATTTTTAGGTCAATTTGTTTACTTCTGTTTTTGGATTTTGTTTAAAATAATGAACTTATTTTAAGATCCTTTAATAATTTTAGCCAACTCATAATAATTTCCAGCCTAAACTTTAAAGGAGCATCTTATTGCACCTAATCTGGGGAGGTACATGATAATAGGTGGAGTCTTGAAGCGATTGATATTTGGGCTTCTGATATTGATAATTATTGTATCGTAACGTAATGTTTCCAATTTATTGTACCTACTTCCATTTGGTCTTTACATCTATTTCCAGCTTCTACATAACAAGATATACACAGGATGCAAACCCCTCCTCCTAAAATTCACCAACTTTGGTGGCGATATTACTACATTTTGAATTACGCATTTTTAATTAAGCACTCCCTTCATATATTTTAAATTATCAATACTCTATTACTAACTATTAAAAAAAGCCACCGTAAAGGAGTTATTATTTAGAACATAAATATTTAAAACCCCCTTTATATATAATGAATGCGATGTATCATTATGGTATATTATTTGGCATAAATATAAGCTTGCCGATAGGATGTCTAATCCTTTAAAATTACATTTTAAAAGATATCAGAAAATTATACATAAATAAGTTTTTTGAAAAATAATAACTATGTTTGTATACAATAAATAAATTTGGTCAATGTTTAACGATATCATTGTATTATATTATAGTATGTCTATAATAATAATATTAAATAATATTTTAAAGCAATATATTTTGTTTTATATACTTTAAAATTTAAAAGAACCCCCACACCTCCCTAATAAATTTAGCCTACCTCTAGCCTACCCCTCTTAATTGCCTACCCCATACCCCCTTCAACAAAATTGGAAGCAGTTTTTACCTATTACACTCATGTAAACGCTAGCTATTTCTTACAAAGCGTTAACTAAGTCAAAATTTAGAACAACTTAATAATCCAAAAGACAGTGTCAATTGGTCAGCCTTTTTAAAATTAGTGGAAAAAGATAAGGCTACAAAAGGCAAAAAATTATAGGAAAGTGATATTTGAGAAATTTGAATGATAGTAAATATATGTGCTAAAATATTAGTTTTTTGCCCTAAGAAAGTAGAGAAGATTCGGAAATTAAATTTCTTTTATGTCAAACTTATATAATTGATATTTGTTAATATTTGGTACAATATCACAATAAGAAAGTTGATATACAAATAAACCCTACTCACTTCATTCATCGGTCTATATTGAAGAAAGAAAGTCAAAATTTACTGCCTATGTGTCTATTATGACTCATTTATTTAGTTATCTGCTCATCATTTTCATTCATTTTATATTATCAATCTCAAATAGTTGTTGATGACTTAAATGAGCTCAATTGAAATAAATTAACATTTATGCCTTATATGTGTATTGCATAATATGTAAATTATTAAAGGAATTCAATTTAATCGAAAATAAAAAAAAATAATAAATTCCATCTCATCTTGTAAGTCGCAGGTAGAGTTGAAGGAGTCACAAAATTTTCTTGGGTGCCTTTTTTATAAATTTCTATTATTCTATCTTTTAAAATTATATTTAAAAAAATATATTGTTAATTAAATTTGATTATATAAATTACTTCACTATTTAAATAAAAATTAAGCTCTAAACATTGATGTGACTAATTATAAATATATGAAGTTTCTAAGTAAAAACAATTTGATTGAATCATTCAAGTTTGTAAATACCTTGAGTTAAATGAATTCTTTTTAGTAAGAAGCTTACTTCGGTTAGCCCATTTGGTGTCCTTCCCAAAAAGTTACCTATTTTTTTAAAAATAACTAGAGCGTTCGGTGCAAAAGTGGATAGAATTCCAGCTTTTATTAAATAGAACATAGGAGTAGCTAGGAGGGGGGGGGGGGGTAAAGAGAAATCCCCCCTTCAGAAATTTATCCCTTTTTGTGAATATCATTTTAAACTAATAAAAAATATCCCCCTTAGTCCCTCCCCCCTCCACTACCTTATCCCAAAAAATAAAATGTATGCATATATCTTAAACAATAATTTGAAAGAAAGAATGTAAAAGTTGATATTTATTTTAACTAAAACTATTCGTCATAATTTTTACATTTTTGAAAAAAAACATTTATATATAAAAAAAGTGAACCAAAAATGTTTTTAAAGAAATGGAATATAAGCCAAAGATAAGTCTTAAGACAAAAGTGAATTGTATTATAATTATATTAATAGATCCATAAAATTACTAAATAATATAATATATCAAATATAATTTTTTATAAAGTGAGTAATTTTAATTTATTTATCCTAATAAAAGTAAAATATAATTATAAATTTATTGATAAAATTAAATCATAAATTAAATAAAAAAAATTAAAGCGCAAACAGTGGAATATTAAATGTCGTAGATTTACAGTATATCTAATTTTATCAATTATCATATGACAATCAAATAATTTTTACAAATATAGCGAATTATATATTTTACAGAAAACTATAAAATATTCAGAAAATATCTTTTAAAGACATTGTGGGATGAATAATTTGAAGATTAATTTTTAATATTATTTTTATTTAAAATAAATAGATGGTATTAAATAATTGAATGCAAATTGTTGCTATATTTATTATCTAGAGTATTGATTAGTAAAATTTGTTAAAATATTAACTGTAATATATTCTCTAACTGTCAAATATGTCTCTAAGAATGGAATTTTACCTAGTATAATTATTCTATATAATAGAGGAATATCAACTATATGTCTACTTACCTTTTATAAATAAATTTCTATACTTGTTTGGATAAATTATTACCATGCTTTATTAATGTATAAACAAGTAATTTATTATATTTTATATAAACTAATAAAAATATATTTCATACCGGCCAAAGGCCGGGCAAATGCGGGCCGAAGTCCCACCCCAAATGGGGTCTAAGGGCGAAGTCCCAAAAAATTTTTAATTCGCCCCCCCCTCCCCTTTAGGAAAATCCCGGCTACGCCTATGCACTAGAATAATATATTTAATTTAGGAAACGTTAATTTTCTAGCTTCCACATCTATTAGGGTTACTAATTTTATTTGATCTTTAAGTTAAATAGTACTAAGCATGAGCAGTATCTTCATGAGAGAAAAAATATATGGAAACAGGTAAATATCCCCCTTTCCCTATTATCTATACAATATGCCCACGTCTAAATGACAGGACATTCGCTGGGAACACACCCCCTCGAAAACCTATACCTACCGCCTTTCGCCACCTTTTTCATGTCCTATTACATACTGAGTTTATAACTATAACGTCCTAAATATCAAACTCCTAACTGCATAAAAATGATTCATATACTATTTATTAATATCACATTTTTAGAAATTAATAAAATTGTAATATATTTCAATTAGGAAATTAAATTGTAATATATTTCAATTAGGAAATTAAATTGTAATATATTTCAATTAGGAAATTAAATTGTAATATATTTCAATTAGGAAATTATTATAAAGAATAGTTGTTTCTCTTGTAGTATTTACAAAGGTAAACATTATAAAAGAAATGGAAATTTAAAAATATATTGCTTTTGTTACATATGTCGCCTTTAATTGAATATTTATAATTTTTAATAATGTTGAACATATAAAAATATATGATAAAAGTAGAGCAAAAGACTTTCTACAAATTATAATAAGGGACTAGTAAATCCAGATCTTATCAAATATTATTTTAAAAGTAAATTATATTGTAAATTGCTTAAATATATTCCAGTTTAATTAAATATATATTTCTAAAAATTGTATAAAACATATAATTGAGATGAGACAATATTTTAGATGTCAGAGCAAATTCTGTTATAACATCCTCAGTTAAAAATAACAAATAATAAAATGTCAAATGCCAATTTATTGTAATTTAAAAAAAATATATATTTCCAAAAAAGTATAAATTATAAATTTAAGAGATGGGATAATATTTTTCTTAACTGACATTTGTCAGAATAAAATAAACGATGCTCATATATAATTATCGTATCAATTAATGGATTTAAAAAGATTATAATTATCTCATTTATAATTACAATTCATAGTATATTATAACAACTAAAAAACTAGCCCCAAAAACTAATACTTTCCCCCCCCCTCCCCCGCAAATCAATACCTTCCCCTAAAATCAATATCTACCCCTCCTTCCAACACCCAGAATATTTTAAAAGTATTTGCCCCCCACCTTCTAGTGAAAAATTTCCCCAGTTGAGAAAAAAATATATTCATCTTATACCAAAAACCTATTCTTTGTAGTAACCGGATCTCTCTAAAATATATAGAACTGTATTTTATAAAATTGTTGTTGGATAATGTTGATATTAAATGATTTATATTAGAATTAGCCCTATGTCTAGGTATCAAGTGAAGATTAAATGTTAGTAGCTTTCGAGTGAAGATAGAAGGTTAGTATTTTACTCATTTTTTCGAAAATGAACTTCAATTGGATTCTAAGATGATGTTTACTTAATTCACATTTATGGCCTAGGTTTTTTTTGAAGGAATAATTTGACATCTCCATTTATTGATACATAGCTCACCTGTTAAAAAAAATAGAAAGGGTATGTGCTCTGTTGATTGAAGGTATGAATTATATAACCCAATTGGAAACAAAGGATCAACTGATATAACTTATCACATACACTCTGCTGTCTGGGTAAAATGCTGATTAAGATCTGGTCAAATTCGGAATAAGTAGTTTTTACGGGAGTCAGAGTTGGTGCATAAATATTGAGATTATTACTAGTGAAACTATGAAATAAAATAAATAAATTGTATATGTTATCTTAAATTATATTTTATTTTCAAAACTTTTATTCCACTCTAGAAATTCTCTATACGATGCATTCCTATCTAAGTCCATAGAGTATTTTTAGCAAAATAAATAGGCCTATCACATCAATTTTGTGAAATCTTTTCCGAGAAATGTATTATCGCGTATATACAGTGAACGTATCACCCGAATTCGAAAATCTGCGTATGCATTAATGCGAATATATTACTGTTCGAATGCATTATAGTAAAGGTATTACAGCAAATACATTATCGCGATTGCATTAGAAGATATATTACAGTAAAAATAATACCATCAATGTTTTATCGCGTGAAAATAACTGCGATTGCATTAGAGTGAACATATTGGGAAATATCGCGATGAATTCTAGCAAACGTACATGTATATATTACAGTAAAAATATTTTCCCGAATCATTAAATCGAAAATATTACTATGACAGTATTATAGCGAGTGTATTACATCGAATACAATATAGCAAATCGCGTAAATATCACCGCGAAGGCAAAAAGGATTTATTTATAAGTTTATTTACATTTGTAAATAATGGATATAATTAATATAAAGCTATAATTTGCTACGTACTTTTTTTTATTTTATACTAAAAAGTTAATCAATTAATATATTTATATTTGTATTCAAAACTATAGTTTTGTTACTAAGGGAGTGCCGATGTAACTTGTGAAAGTGATCTATGAGATTTAGAAATCTCACACCATCAAAATCCCACGGATGGGTTGTAAGATTTTGATTTAAATGGCCCCCAATGTTTTTAAAGCGATGAATCTGTAAAAATTTTCATACAATGTTAAATAATTTATAATATCGAGACATTAATAATATAAAACCTAACTATTTAATAATTATGATCTATGTCTTAGATTAATATTTTAATAATACTTTCAAGAAATATTTTGTTCCATTTCAAGAGCTCATCTTTATTTTTTTAAGATTATTAAATCGAATAATGAGAGATTTAAAATAAAGAAACATCATTAAAGTTAAGGATATAATAAAATTTCTCTTTATATATATATATAAAAATTTAGTTTCATATTATAATCAAATAATCGATTTAATTATATACAAAATGCTTGTAATAGTCTATATCACCTACCCTAAAAATGTGGATTCAAATCCGTGTAAGTCGAAATTTTTTTTTAAAATTGTAATCTGAATGTTTTGCTTTTAAAAAAACTTAATTAGGTATAATATCTAAAAACCGATGCCGCCTATTTATAGTCTGTATTTTATATTTTTAGTCTGTATTTTATCATACTAAAAAGTGCCTAAGATGATAAGGTTCAGATTATTGATAGACTTTAATCAATAATCATGAGTGTTATCTTGGCAATATAAGAATATTACATATGTAATAATTGGAAATTATAGCTTATTAATATTAAGGAAGAGAAAAGATTCTTACTAATCAAATTTATACAATATAAAATTTATAAAATAATATTGTAAATCAAGTTTAAAATTCGTAACTAGTTAAAATGGGGATAATTTATTTTGAAGTGTAATCGATGGTTTTTCTTCGGTTTATATTCATTTATTCACTCTGGTAATTTGTTCTACGAAAAATATATTAATATTTTACATCTATTTTTATTTTCCTATATTCTTTTTTTTACTAATTGGCGCAAATCAAAAACAATTTTACAAATACTCACAATAAAAATATATGGAAGAAAAAAAATCATTTTTTTCTCTTTTTATTCTATTACTACATAAAACATAGATTGATTAATAGTAATAACATGACGACATAATCTCAATTGCGACAAAAAAAATAAAATAATATTGATAAAAATAGTTATAGCGCTAATAAGAAAACCACATATTAAAAAAAGTTTGATTATATAATTCTTTACAAAAATCTCTTGTCCTCTCCCAGCACAAATTCGAGTTCCGAGTCAGATACGGTATACTCCAACCAATCTATAACTTCTTCCGTCAGATAGGTGATCGACAACTCTTCTCCCGACCAATTATCTTCAGTATCCGTCACGGCTTTGAGATGCCATGGACGTCCATGCCACCTGTTCGGATCTCGCCTGGGGACTCGTGTTCTCCAGTCATTCCACGAAAGCCTGACTTTGATGCTTTCAGCCTTTCCGCCTTCTCGGCTATTTCACTCTCTAACACATAATTTCCTGTCATTCCCCGAACGCCCGAAATTGATGCTCATGGTCCCTCATCATTTCCCCTCCTTTAGGGACATCGGCTTATAAAGTGTTCCTCTTTCCCGCAATGGTAGCACCGACTGGGTTCAACATGTTTGCATTCCTGGCCGCCTCCACCAGTGTCTGTCTTTGTCTTATGATATATTATATCTCTAAATCTTCGAATATCCAGCTGAACTTATATGCAACCTAAATTTGAGGCTTAATAGTATGTAACTTTTATATATTTACCTTAATTCCCCTTTCAATTCTGACTAATAATATTTATATTCGAAATTAGATTCTAATTTGCAATTCAGACTTAACCATACTATTATAATTTACAATTTTCTTTAATATATATTATTCTTACAATTCAGCCCCTCTCGCTTTTATAACTTACTTATGTACTCCTACTCTATTTTTTCTCTTTTCTTTTTTTTACCACGTAATTTATATCCTAATTAAATTTCAAACCCTTATAACCTAACTCATGAGTAATTATCAAAAATAATATTTTCTTTACCTTTTCATATCATTATATTAGAATATATTAAAAGTTTTTCATATCTATCCCTTTTTCTTCTTTTTTTATACCAACTTAATTTTCTAAAAAAATTATTTTCCATGTCTCTTTTATACTTTTTTACCCTAACCCTAACCGTATTTCACGATATTTAACAATTTAATACGTTACTCACAACCCCTAAAGATAATTTCCTAATGCGACGCTTAGCCAATTCCTTAACTTAAAGATCTGACACACGGGTAAACGAATTCCTTGATTAACTAATTCTTCAAAGAAGAAAAAAATGGATTGCTGTGAAATAATGTTCTAATATATTCTAATATAAAGATATGAAAAGGTAAAGAAAATATTTTTTTTGATCATTACTTATGAGTTATGTTATAAGGATTTGAAATTTAATTAGGATATAAATTATGTGTAAAAAATGAGAAAAAGAAAAAGGTAAAAGAGAGTAGTAGGGAAGTAATTTATAAGAGTGAGAGGGGCTGAATTGTAAATTAGAATAATATAAATTAAAGAAAATTGTAAATTAGAATATTATGGTGAAGCTTGAATTGTAAAAGAATAGATTATTTCGCATATAAATCGTATTGTATAAGTCAGAATTGAAAGGGGAGTTAAGGTAAATATATAAAAGTTATATATTATTAAGGCTCAAATTTAGGTTGGATATGAGTCGCAGCTGGATATACGAATATTTCGAGATACATTTTATCATAAGACCAAGGCAGACACCGGATCGTTGTGGGCGGCCAGGAATGCAAACTAGAAGAATGCCCCAGCCCCAGATAGAACACCGTCGGTGCTACCATTGCGGGAAAGAGGGGCACGTTATAAGCCGATGTCCCCAAAAGAGGGAAAATGATGAGGGACCTAGAGCATCGATGTCGGGCATTCGGAGAATGACAGGAAACCATGCGTCAGCGAGTAAATAGCCGAGAAAGCAGAAAGGCCTAAAGCATCAACGTCAGACTTTCGTAGAATGACTGGAGAACACGAGTCCCCAGGCGAGATCCGAAGAGGTGGCATGGATACCCGGGAGGAACAAGAGTCGGGTGGAGTAGCCAAAGGGGACCCATAATTGGAGAGAGGAATATGGGATGACCCCACACCCGCAAGATTGGATCAAGAGGGATGAGTGAAATTGATAATTGATCGGGAAAAGAGTTGTCGGCCACCTATCTAACGGAAGAAGTTGTAGATTGGTTGGAGTATGCCGTATCTGACTCAGAACTCGAGTTGGCGCTGTGGGTGGACAAGGGATTTTTGTAAAGGAAGAGTTGTGGTGAAAGAGAGATTTTATAAATATATAGTATATAAAGAAATAATTATTTAATCAAATTTTTTCAATGTGTTGTTTTCTTATTAGCGCTATAACTATTTTTATCCATATTATTTTGTTTATTTATTTTTTTGTCGCAATTGAGATTATGTTGTCATGTCATTTATATTTATTTGTGATAATATATATTAAAAGAGAAGAAAAAAATGAAATAAAGATAATTATTTTTCTTCCAAATATTTGTATAATTGTTTTTTGGTGGCGAAAAAATTGCAATATGAGTCGAGGCGAAGCTGTTAAGAGTGAAAAAGAGGGGTTCTCTAAGAAAAAAAGAAAAAAAGGGATGCGTAAATATGCTATGGAAGGGGGTAGTACATGATCCTTGTTCCAGAGTGATTTGAAATGGAGAAGAATTCTTATGTTGTTTGATACGGGAACAGCTTTAGGGATACAATAGGTGTCAGAGCATTTGGCAGGGTAGAATGATTGAGAGTGAGGAGTTTAGATATTAGCAATTCGATGGAACACAGTTGGCAGCCATGGGTAGAGTGAAAATTGATGCTACATTGAATGAGATGACTGAGGTTGGATTTATGGATTTAAATTGAAATATAGAAGCTGTGTTAGGGTGAGACTGGATTACGAGAATTGGTTCATTGTATAGTGGGAGTCTTGCTGGAGTGTATTTGTGCCATATCGCGTGAAAATAACCGCGATTGCATTAGAGTGAACATATTGGGAAATATCGCGATGAATTCTAGCGAATGTACACGTATATATTACAGTAAAAAAATTTTCCCGAATCATTAAATCGAAAATATTACTATGACAGTATTATAGCGAGTGTATTACCTCGAATACATTATAGCGAATGCAAAATCGCGTAAATATCACCGCGAAGGCAAAAGGGATTTATTTATAAGTTTATTTACATTTGATAAATAATGGATATAATTAATATAAAGCTATAATTTGCTACGTACATTTTTTTTATTTTATACTAAGAAGTTAATCAATTAATATATTTATATTTTTATTCAAAACTATAGTTTTGTTACTAAGGAGTGCCGATGTAACGTGTGAAAGAGATCTATGAGATTTAGAAATCTCACGCCATCAAAATCCCACGGATGGGTTGTGTTGATTTAAATGGCCCCCAATGTTTTTAAAGCGATAAATCTGTAAAAATTTTCATAAAATGTTAAATAACTTATAATATCGAGACATTAATAATATAAAACCTAACTGTTTAATAATATTAATTTATGTCTTAGATTAATATTTTAATAATGCTTTCAAGAAATATTTTGTTTCATTTCAAGAGCTCATCTTTATTTTTTTAAGATTATTAAATCGAATAATGAGAGATTTAAAATAAAAAAACATCATTAAAGTTAAGGATATAATAAAATTTCTCTTTATATATATATATATAAATTTAGTTTCATATTATAATCAAATAATCGAATAAATTATATACAAAATGCTTGTAATAGTCTATATTGGTAATAGGAAAAAAAATCCCTGAAAAAAACCCCGGAAAATAAACTCCCATAAAAACCCCCGGAAAATAAACCCCCCGGAAAATAAACCCCCAGGAAAAAAAACCCCCAGGAAAAAAAATCCCCGAAAAATAAACCCCCAGGAAAAAACCCCCAGGAAAAAACCCCCAGTAAATAAAACCCCCGAAAAAAACCCCCAGGAAATAAAACCCCCGGAAAAACAACCCCCAGGAAATAAAACCCCCGGAAAAAACCCCCAGGAAATAAAACCCCCAGTAAAAAAAACCCTTGAGATTATTTTTATACACTCTCATATTTAAGTATAATCTAGCAATAATTTATATTGAATTGGTATTTAGACAATTGATTGTTCAGCAACTAGTTAAATGAACAGATATTAAAATGTATTATGATCATTAAGTTCTAAAATGTATTTTTCAAAAGAATAAAAAATGTTTATAAATTAAAAACGCTATAATTGGTATTTAGACAATTACAAGTTAATAATTTGTTAAAAATATTATTGTTCAGCAACTAGTTAAATGAACAGATATTAAAATGTATTATGATCATTATGTTAAAAATTCAGAAGCTGGGTCTGGAAAGCGAATACAGGACCGATGAAACTCTAAGTTTTTTTTGTGGCATGATGGACGGCTTAGCATTCGTTCCGTTATGTGATATGGGCAATGCAATGACATTCCTGAGATCTGTTACTCCGAGCAATGGTAAGGATATTCTTGATTATTTCGATAAAAATTATGTCAATGGAGTATCAAGGGAGGTCATAAGAAGCAATTCTCAATCCCAAACACGTCGAATTGAGCCTCGATTTCCTCCAGAAACCTGGAACGTTAATCAGAGCACTCTCTCAGATGAAAAACGAACAAATAATCAATGCGAAAGTTGGAATCATCGTTTTTCTAATCTGGTTGGGAATAAACACCCATCAATCTGGGTACTCATTAAAAGAATGTGCGAGGTGGCTGCCGATGAAACCAAACTTGAAAGATGGCGCTTAGGTAGTTGGACATCGAAAACAAAATCGCAGAGTTCTAACAAACAGATTCGGCTAAAGAAACTTTGCGAAGAATACCGTGATAGGGTTCGAAGCCTTCCAGATTTTATAAGAGCGATTACATTCAATATTCGATGTCAACTTATATAATTATTATTATAAATTATAAAATTTGTATATACATAATCATGATTTACCAATAAAATAAACATTTCTTATTTCTAAGTTTTATCAAATTTAGTCTATTTAATATCATATTTAAAGATGGTATTGTATTTTTACTGTAGCAAATTTTTTTTACAATACATAGTTATTTTACTGAGTCATTTTTTCCCAGTACCAATTTAAACATCAGTTTTTCTTATTTAAGCATTTTTTTATGGAGAGTAGGCCAAATAAAAATATACTTATATTATTAGGTGTTAAGTAAATTCTATAAAAATGAAAAAAAGATCTTGGGGAATTTTTTTCCGGGGGTTTTTTTTTCCTGGGGGTTTATTTTTCGGGGGTTTTTTTCCTGGGGGTTTATTTTCCGGGGGGTTAATTTTCCTGGTTTTTTTACCGGGGGTTTATTTTCCGGGGTTTTTTTCCGGGATTCGTCTATATTACCTACCCTAAAAATGTGGATTCAAATCCGTGTAAGTCAAAATTTTTTTTTAAAATTGTAAATCTGTATGTTTTGTTTTTTAAAAAATTTAATTAGGTATAATATCTAAAAACCGATGCCGCCTATTTATAGTCTGTATTTTATATTTTTAGTCTGTATTTTATCACACTAAAAAGTGCCTAGGATGATAAGGTTCAGATTATAGATAGGCTTTAATCAATAATCATGGGTGTTATCTTGGCAATATAAGAATATTATATATGTAATAATTGGAAATTATAGCTTAGTAATATTAAGGAAGAGAAAAGATTCTTACTAATAAAATTTATTCAATATGAAATTTATAAAATAATATTGTAAATCAAGTTTATAAATCGTACACTAGTTAAAATGGGGATAATTTATTTTGAAATGTAATCGGTGGTTTTTCTTCGGTTTATATTCATTTATTCACTCTGGTAATTTGTTCTACGAAAAATATATTAATATTTTACATTTATTTTTATTTTCCTATATTCTTTTTTTTACTAATTGGCGCAAATCAAAAACAATTTTACAAATACTCACAATAAAAATATATGGAAGAAAAAAAATCGTTTTTTTCTCTTTTTATTCTATTACTACATAAAACATAGATTGATTAATAGTAATAACATGACGACATAATCTCAATTGCGACAAAAAAAATAAAATAATATTGATAAAAATAGTTATAGCGCTAATAAGAAAACCACATATTAAAAAAAATTTGATTATATAATTCTTTACAAAAATCTCTTGTCCTCTCCCAGCACAAATTCGAGTTCCGAGTCAGATACGGTATACTCCAACCAATCTATAACTTCTTCCGTCAGATAGGTGACCGACAACTCTTCTCCCGACCAATTATCTTCAGTATCCGTCACGGCTTTGAGATGCCATGGACGTCCATGCCACCTCTTCGGATCTCGCCTGAGGACTCGTGTTCTCCAGTCATTCCACGAAAGCCTGACTGTGATGCTTTCAGCCTTTCGGCCTTCTCGGCTATTTCACTCTCTGACGCATAATTTCCTGTCATTCCCCGAACGCCCGAAATTGATGCTAATGGTCCCTCATTATTTCCCCTCCTTTGGGGACATCGGCTTATAACGTGTTTCTCTTTCCCGCAATTATAGCACCGACTGGGTTCAACGTGTTTGCATTCCTGGCCGCCTCCACCAGTGTCTGTCTTTGTTTTATGATATATTATATCTCTAAATCTTCAAATATCCAGCTGAACTTATATGCAACCTAAATTTGAGGTTTAATAATATGTAACTTTTATATATTTACCTTAATACCCCTTTCAATTTTGACTTATAATATTTATATTCGAAATTAGATTCTAATTTACAATTCAGACTTAACCATACTATTATAATTTACAATTTTCTTTAATATATATTATTCTTACAATTCAGCCCCTCTCGCTTTTATAACTTACTTATGTACTCCTACTCTATTTTTTCTCTTTTCTTTTTTTTACCACGTAATTTATATCCTAATTAAATTTCAAACCCTTATAACCTAACTCATGAGTAATTATCAAAAATAATATTTTCTTTACCTTTTCATGTCTTTATATTAGAATATATTAAAAGTTTTTCATATCTATCCCTTTTTCTTCTTTTTTTATACCAACTTAATTTTCTAAAAAAATTATTTTCCATGTCTCTTTTATACTTTTTTACCCTAACCCTAACCGTTTTTCACGGTATTTAACTATTTAATACGTTATTCACAACCCCTAAAGATAATTTCCTAATGCGACGCTTAACCAATTCCTTAACTTAAAGATCTGACCGGGTAAACGAATTCCTTGATTAACTAATTCCTCAAAAAAAGAAGAAAAAAATGGATTGCTGTGAAATAATGTTCTAATATATTCTAATATAAAGATATGAAAAGGTAAAGAAAATATTTTTTTTGATCATTACTTATGAGTTATGTTATAAGGATTTGAAATTTAATTAGGATATAAATTATGTGTAAAAAAAGAGAAAAAG
Source organism: Gordionus sp. m RMFG-2023 (assembly GCF_954871325.1). Classification (NCBI taxonomy): domain Eukaryota; kingdom Metazoa; phylum Nematomorpha; class Gordioida; order Chordodea; family Parachordodidae; genus Gordionus; species Gordionus sp. m RMFG-2023. The sequence continues at coordinate 8,541,545 of NC_088775.1, read as the reverse complement.
AAAAAGGTAAAAGAGAGTAGTAGGGAAGTAATTTATAAGAATGAGAGGGGCTGAATTGTAAATTAGAATAATATAAATTAAAGAAAATTGTAAATTAGAATATTATGGTGAAGCTTGAATTGTAAAAGAATAGATTATTTCGCATATAAATCGTATTGTATAAGTCAGAATTGAAAGGGGAGTTAAGGTAAATATATAAAAGTTATATATTATTAAGGCTCAAATTTAGGTTGGATATGAGTCGCAGCTGGATATTCGAATATTTCGAGATACATTTTATCATTAGACCAAGGCAGACACCGGATCGTTGTGGACGGCCAGGAATGCAAACTAGAAGAATTCCCCAGCACCAGGTAGAACCCGGTCGGTGCTACCATTGCGGGTGAGTGTCACGTTATAAGCCGATGTCCCCAAAAGAGGACAAATGATGAGGGACCTAGAGAATCGATGTCGGGCGTTCGGAGAATGACAGGAAACCATGCGCCAGCGAGTAAATAGCCGAGAAAGCAGAAAGGCCTAAAGCATCAACGTCAGACATTGGTGGAATGACTGGAGAACACGAGTCTCCAGGCGAGATCCCAAGAGGTGGCATGGATACCCGGGAAGTCGGGTGGAATAGATAAGGGGGACCCATAAGTGGAAAGAGGAATATGGGATGACCCCACACCCGCTGGATTGGGTCAAGAGGGATGAGTGAAATTGATAATTGATCGGGAGAAGAGTTGTCGGCCACCTATCTGACGGAAGAAGTTGTAGATTGGTTGGAGTATGCCGTATCTGACTCAGAACTCGAGTTGGCGATGTGGGAAGACAAGGAAATTTTGTAAAGGAAGAGTTGTGGTAAAAGAGAGATTTTATAAATATATAGTATATAAAGAAATAATTATTTAATCAAATTTTTTGAATATGTTGTTTTCTTATTAGCGCTATAACTATTTTTATCCATATTATTTTGTTTATTTATTTTTTTGTAGCAATTGAGATTATGTTGTCATGTCATTTATATTTATTTGTGATAATATATATTAAAAGAGAAGAAAAAAATGAAATAAAGATAATTATTTTTCTTCCAAATATTTGTATAATTATTTTTTGGTGGCGAAAAAATTGCAATATGAGTCGAGGCGAAACGGTTAAGAGTGAAAAGAGGGGTTCTCTAAGAAAAAAATAAAAAAAGGGATGCGTAAATATGCTATGGGATAGGAATACATGATCCTTGTTCCAGAGTGATGATAAATTTGAATGGGAGAAGGTTTCCTATGTTGTTTGATACGGGAACAGCTTTAGAGATACAATAGGAATCGGAGCATTTGGCAGGGTAGAATGATTGAGAGTGAAGAGTTTAGATATTAGCAGTGGCGTATCTAGGATTTTCTTATAGGGGGGGAAAAATTTTTTGGGGGCTTCGCCCCCAAACCCCTTTTACCTGGCCTTCGGCCAGCTTTCCCCGGCCTTCAGCCGGGTTATATTTAGCTATTCTATTAAATTATGAATAATTTAATAATAATTATATTTCTATTTTTAACTATTATTTACTAATTCGTGCTTATGGATAGGATATTACAAGCCTCTTTTTTATTATTTCAAGTTAGGTATATTATATTTAATAAAGTTTTTTTAAATGTAAAGATTTATTTATATGTAAAGTTGAAATAAAGTGTAATGTCATTTTTTTTATAAAATTTGCTTTAAAAACTAGCCTCAGCTTAAATTCTCATACAATATAAGTAGAATATAATTTTTTTTTATTGAAAATACTAATAGTAGTTTAAAATATTGACTAGAAAATAATTAAATTAATAAGTTTTTTTTAACTTCTTATCAAATACAAGATTTTTAATTATTTCGTTTGTCTTTGGAACCAAATCTCTGTGTATATTTAACAGAGCTAACCCATTTAGCCGAGATTCAGTACTTCGTAAATATGTTTTCAACCTTCTCAAGTTGGAAAAAGTCCTTTCATTCGTACATGTTGTAATAGGCAAACATGCAAGAATATAAAACAACTTCGAAATATTAGGAAATTGAGCCAAGGTTTCTTTACACCGATTGAGCGCATCAATAGCATGCTCAGGTAAAATAGCTAAACGTATAAATATTTATACCACAATTCGAATTCACTGATTAAATTTATTTCAGTATCAATCTCATAGGAATAAAATTTTTCTAAATATTTAATTTTACCAATAGTGGCATTAGAAAATGAAGAAGGATCTTTGGGTAATAAAACTTGAAGATTGCTAAAGACTTGTTTTTTATCTAAAACCCGTACTTTTATTTGCTATAAAAAAGTATCTAAGAATGGGATGAAAATGGATATTTTAGAATATTCTTCAGTTGAGCCAATATTTATTTTCATCTCAAAAATGGCCTAGGTGCTAGACGAGGTTTAATTAGTATTATATCATAAAATTTAGCCTTTGATTCAACGTCTAGATAAATATTATGAAAATATTTATCTACATTCATTCTTATTGTATCTACCTGTTCATGTATATTTTCCGCCAAATCAATAACTTGAACCAAATCTAAATTTGGTTTTTGTAAATTTTTACAAAGTAGTGAGCTAAAAATAATTTATTGATGCAACTAGCAGCAATGATAAACTCTGATTGATCAATTGAATTCAATAATGCTATCGCTGCTAACGACACATTACTTTTTTTCATACTCAGCCTTATTTATAAATTATCGTTTGATTTCAATCTCTTTGACTAAATATTTTTACATTTTATTAATATTTTTGAATAATATGTTGGAAAATTGATATTCAAATATTTGTAAAATTTTGATTTGTGGGGGGGGGGGTCTGGGGGGTGGGGGTAAAATTTTTATTAGCTTAAAATGATATTTATGAAAATAATCAAATTTGCGATGGGGGGGGAATTTCCCCCTTTCCCCCCCATTGGTTACGCACCTGGATATTAGCAATTCGATGGAACACAGTTGGCAGCCATGGGTAGAGTGAAAATTGATGCTACATTAGATGAGATGACTGAGGTTGGATTTATGGATTTAAAATATAGAAGCTGTGTTAGGGTGGGACTGGATTACGAGAATTGGTTCAATGTATAGTTTTTGGGGAGTATTTTTCTTTCTGGTGTGTATTTGTACCAATAACTAGTGAGGAATACGCAGTTATGACATTTGAGAGTGAGAATGTGATGTCCAGGGTAGAGACCAGGTTTCTGAAATAAGGAGGTAGTATTCATAGAGCGAATAAGGGGAAATATTTCTAATAGTGAGATAGGGGAAAAGAATTCAAAGAGTAAAATAGGGGAAAATAATTCAAGAGAAAAAAAAAGATAAAAATTACTCGGGGAACTTTGAACTTGTTAAAGAATATCGTGATATTATGAGAAGGGAGGAGGAGGGAAAGACTGGGGTAAGGGATGTATGCCAGGATCAAGAAAATCGAAGGGTGATGAATTCTAAGACACTGCACTGTGAAGAGGAGTTGCTACTTAATGTAGAAGATGGAGGGAAATTGGAAATGACCAAAGTGCAAAAGGTAGATCGGAGATTAGTACGGAAATTTTCAACGAAGATTAGTGGTGCCTCAGAGATTATGAAGTGGATAATGGGTACATTTTTTTGGAAATTCTTAAACTAACGTGTATTTTTGTCTTTAAAATTCTCAAGCAAATTAAAGGAGTATTTAATACATATTTAAATAACGGGGAGATTATGCCCTTGGACATATGCCAAGCGGAACTTTATATTTCTTAAAAAATATAGGCGATAAGTTAAGAGCCCTTACATCAGATCCAAAAGAATATTATTTTTTAAAACAAAACCTACAAATAACTATTTTAAAATATAACTATTCATTTTTGGGAACTTGTAGTCACACCTCCGTTTTTATAAAATAATGTTTTATTTTATTTTATATTTGATATGTTAATTTTAATATACATAGAAAGAATAAAGGAAAATAAAAATAATGGTAAAACATAAATATATTTTTCGTAGAGCAAACTACCAAAGTAAAGTATAAAAATATAAACCGAAGAAAAACCACCGATTTCACTTCAAAATAAATTATTCCCATTTTAACATTTAGTAAGCCCCCTCCCCTTTAAAATTATTTTATGCTAGATCTCTTTTTTCTTCAAATAAATTCTCTAAACTTTCTACTGCTACTTACAAACACAGTTTAATTGAATTTTTATTATTTATTTTATCTATTTATATTTTAATTAGTAATCTACATCGGGCATAATTTTCCAAGCTAAACCCGGTCCGAAATTTTTAAAAAAATGCAGGCCTGACCTGAATTTATTTAAAAAGAAATTATTTTTATTTTAATAATTTAAATTTTTTTTTAAATTTATCATACCCAAAATGAAAAATATGTCATATGGCGCCTAGTTTCTACAGATAAAGTAAAATATTTATATTTTACATAAAAATATTAGCTCCTTTTTTGATAAGCCCGGCCTACATTGCAGTATCTAATTATAATTATATTAAAGTCCAGAATTTACGATAATATAAAAAATTAATTGTTTATAAACCCGAGCCAGTCTTCAAGCCTATTTTCAGGATGCATTATATATGAAAGTCCAAGTACTATATTATGTTTCACAGAATATCCATTAATTTAAATGTAATTAAATGTAAAAAATAAATAAAATTTCCAAGCCCAATTTTATAAAAAAATTTTCACACCCGAGCCCGTCGTCAGGACTATTTTTAAATCTTCACTGTCTAAAGTCCGATATAATTGCGATAATGCACTCGAGAAAATATATTCGCGATAATACATTTGTGGTAATGTTTTCGCTGAAATGTAATTGCAGAAATGCGTTCGCAATAATTTAATCTAGGTAATACATTCGTGATAATACATTCATGATGTTATTTTCGTGTTAATGCATTCACGATAAAGCTTTCGTGGGAATACATTCGCGATAGTACATTCGCTATAATATGTTAGCTGTAATATATTCGCGACGATGCATCCACGGCATTAATTTTGCCAATTTTTTTTCGGTAATCGACATTTGCGGTAATCGATATTTGCGGTAATGCACTCGCGATAATGCTTTTCGAGCTAAATTTTTCACGGTATTATCATATAACTCGGGGTAATCATGATTGATTTAAAAGATATTTTTTGATAAACCATGGAGAACTAAGATGAAAAGTGAAGGTAAACACATCATTTTAATTTTAAACAAAATATTAAATACAATGAGCGCTCTCGATTTATAGTTTTTTAAGGCCATTTTTTAAAAAATGAAAAATTATTTGTCTCATAAATTATTTATTTTGCTCATAGAAAATAAAAATAAAAAATATCATAAAAGAAGAATAAAATAATCATTTAAATTACCATTAATTGCGTCATATCTTGGTAAAATAACCAAGAAAATTAAAATATATTAATTGGTATATTTCTGAGAAAATTATTTTTTGATAGAATGAGATAGTTACTTTTCTTAATGGGAGATAGTTAGTTGATCTATAACACCTTTTGAAATAACTCTTCAAAATGATTTATTTCAGCATAATAAATTTATAGCATAAACAAGTGCAAATCGACAATAAATCAAAAAGGATATAACCTTGATATTATACACATTGATGTGAAATTGCTCTCTTGAAACGTTTGATTTTATATTCTATAAATCACACTGATAATTACCCAATTCATTCATTTATTACAAATTAAATTAAATATACTAAATAGCACATATATATAATTCATATTCTTAGGGCTACTTCGTGGATCCCAATGATAAAAATACAGAATTTTAGATTATTAACGCCCAAAAAAATAGCAAAAGAATATAATTAAAATAATGCGATTTAACAAAAACGATACCTAAGTTCCTTCCCCCCCCCCCCCACCCCTCTATTTCTGAAGTTAAATTTTTTAGCATGTTTTAATTTATTACTCTAGAATCCAAGTTAAAACATAAAACTAAAGTAAAATAATTTAATAATTAAGCTAGACTAAACTAACAATATTTATATCATATTTTTTATTAGACTAGGCAAAGAATGCTTCTGGTACTAATTTATCATTTGACCCTATCTGTCATAAGTAATATAAAATGAAAATTGAGGTAAACACATTATTTTAATTGAAAAAAAAAATACAATGCTTTTTTGGCCCTTTTTTAAAAAATAAAAAATTGGCTACCCAGAAAATGGATATCTCTTAATTAAGCACATCTTTAAAAATATTTATGAGACGAATTTTTTGATAAAATGTGAAACTATAATACCTTTTTTTTAAATAACTCTTAATGTATGTTAAACTATAAATTAGAAATAAAAAATATATTTAAAAAATAATTTTTTTTTCCCAGGTCATGGGTTACTTTATTTGAATATTTACTGATATGATATGTTGTCAAAATGTAGTAGCAAATAATTAATTTTTTTAAAAGGTAAAATAAATAAAGGTGAAAAATGTAGAAATAGAATTTACGGGATAGGATAGGGGATAAAAAATAGAAGTTTGGAAATGGAAAGTTATTCAATATAAATAGAAGTTTGGAAATGGAAAGTTATTCAATGGAAGAGATGAAGCTTAGATAGTTAGAGCGAATGATGGCGGAAGCAAGTCTTTGGCGTATGAAGAGGGATTCCTTAAGCTGATCGGTTTTTTCGCGGATCCGTTTGCCTAATTCTTTGAAAAAACGTTGAGCTTTGCTACCGAAGGTTGTGAGGTTGAGCTTTGCTACCTGGTTTTCCGAGATTCTGAGAGGGCGAGGGCGGGCGAGGGCGGGCGAGGGCATCGACGTTATGGTTAGATGGTGCATTTGGGTCAATGAAGATGAAGTCCCAAACCAGGAGCTGACCCCTTGACCATGGGATCAAGGACATTCCATCAGGACGTTTCCCATCGGTTCTAAAAATTCCGGTTGGTTAAGTCTAGATGGAATGCCTCCTGATTTGAGGGCGCGTAATATGATGTCGTTGCATTTGGTGTGCCGTGAAAAAAAACGACCACGACAAAAGCGACAATGGAGACAGTGTCTACCCTTGCTGTCGACACTGGTTTCGCAATGTTTGCATTGGTACGGAAGAACAATTTCGCAATTGAGCCGTAGTCCAATAGCTAATCTTAGCTAGTCAGCGGAGAGCAACAAATCGAGGTTGTTGGAAGGTATGGTTTCCAGAAACTCGTAATCGGGTCCTTGGTTCAATTGGTGAAACACTGTGAGATCGTCGTCGTGAAGGCTCAATTTTAGGTAAGCGATGGAGCCTTCGTTGAGTGGAATATCCCAGTCTCTCTGTGAACATAAGGAGGGTCGTGATTATCCCAAATGGTCTGGGCTTCACAATAAGGGGAAGTTGGAAAGCTGGCTAATGTGTGAGTCAGATGAAAGACGAGAGGCGATGAAACCACTGATGGAAAGAGTTAGAGGTGAGCGTAAGCCGATACCGCCGAGCTTAAGGATCTCTTCAGCAAGAGATTTGACGGAGATTTCATGATTTTAATGAATCGGGAAATTTGAAAATTGAGGTGGATCGAAGGGCATAGAGAATTTTAGGAATGTAGTAAAAGTTTTTGAGGAGAAAAAAGATTGATGAGAAAGGAGAAACTTAGAGATGTTTTTGAAATGAAGTAAGCTGGATGATGCGTTAGTAAAGAAGTGATTGATGGATTCCAGACCACAGACTGGATAGCCGAGATGACAGAGGGATAAGGGTTCGGTTGTGTGGAAGTTGTGGGTAAATGGGATGGAGCAATGAAATGGGCAGATCTAAGTTTTTTGATCGTTGAGTGAGAGACCGTTAGCATGGGAATGTGTTTTGATGATGGTGAGTGATTTAGCGACCTTTAGGGGATCGCAGAGTATTCCGTCGTCAATGTACCAAGTATCCAGTGGATGAATGCAGTTGGAAGAAATGTTTTTGACCATTTCGTTGATTCCAATGCAGAAAAGTATCGAACCCAGAGGATCGCCTTGTTGGATCCCTTCTGATGAAAGTAAATAGTTGTTGAATTGGAGATGAGATGGCATGGAATAGCAGGAATGGAAGAATTGAGAAAAGGTGGGGAATGAGTGATACATTTGTGACAGAAAGTAGAGCGACGAATGGAATTGAAGGCGTTAGAGAAATCAATTTTAACAAGGATTTGGTTACTTGGGTTGGTTTGGAGATGGATACGAGTAGCGTGTGTGGCTATTTCGCAGCCACCTTGGATGCCGATTCCTAATTGGTGAGGTGCTAAAATTAAGGCTGCTTTGTCCTTAATTTTGGAAGATATTAGTTTAACGATAAGATGGCGGAATACGGTCCCGATTGCTCTTGGGCGAATTTCCTTATTGGGTTTTTCGAGTGCGATTAGTTTAGCACCAAATAAGAGTGGTCTCATGGGCTCAGGAACGACGTGTGCTATTTTGTTAATAAATGTTGTTAAATTTTGTAAAATTGGAACCTGGCTGACTATGATGGGGATGTAAGTTCTTGGAGGAAGATGGGACGAAGCCCATCGTAGCAGGGAGAAGATTCGTGATGGAAGGATAGAATAGATTTACGCACTTCGGCGGGGGTGAAATCAGTAGGAAAAATATTGGGAGAAGGGAGAGGTATAAAATCAACTCCGGAGGGGTGCCTTAATTTGAGTTTGTTGTCTTCGTAGTAGAAAATGAATCATCAGATGCTACTAAGCGAAGGGCGGATTTGATGTTTAAGTTAATAATTTTGTTGGAAATTAACTTTGCCTTTCATTGTAGGCTGGAAAGTTTTTTGGATTCATGATAAGATATTGTGGCTGTGAGGGTGAGGGGATGTATGCGTCTTTGATTTGTTGGGTTAAAGATTTCTGAATCTCTGGATTGGGAGGTTGGAGAGTCGTGAAGAAAAATGTGAAGAGTTTGAATCAATGATCGAGAGAGGAGAAGATATTTAATAATGATTGAAGGCATGTGGAGAGGGCTTTGGCTACTTGTACTCTGGAACCTTTAGGAATTCTAGAGATAATGAGAGGTTTATCAGATTTTAGGAAGTTAATGATGTCGCCATGAGGAGTAGGTTGGAGGGGAATAAATGTGTCTAATGTGGTTGGTATTGGATGAGGTGGAAGAATGGTTGTGAAGAAAAAATGGAAAGGGGATTTAGGAAGGAAGGAGAAAGACGCTTCCCGAACTCAGGATAAACGATGCCATTGGTTTTGTGTTTGGTGAAGAGGTCGGGTTTGGTGATTTTTAAGTTTTTAGAGCATGCGGGACAGTGTACCATTTAGTGTTGTTAAACGGCTCGTTTTAAGCCAAATTTTAAAAACGGCTAACTCAATATTCCATCCAGAATACTATCACGCAAGCTAGAAGATTTTGTTTGCAGAAGAAACAAAGGTTTTGGACATCTATTAGAGAAATCTCGAGGCTTAGGCAATATTTTTCTGGCTAAAATATTAAGTTAGCCGTTTTTAAAAGACGGCTCAAAACGAGCTGTTTAACAACACTAGTACCATTATGTGGATAAGGAGAGGTTAAATATTTAAGTAATCATTTGAAAAGATACTTTTAAAGATACAAATCATATCATACGACATACATCATGTTTAAGCTATTCAAAACGAATACGAATTAAATCGTTTAAATAATTAGAATAATTTTTGTATATTCGTATGAATAATAACCATAAAATAACGAATTGGAAATGATTAAATTCGTTTAAAAGAATCGGATTAATTCATCATTCGATTCGTTTTTCAATAGGCTTAATTCTGTTATAAAAATTGTAAACATAATATATTTATGGCAAAAAAATAATAATCATAAAAAACTTGTAATAACCCTAGGCTCATAAGTAGCTGGGTCTCCACTATCTTTTCTAAAATTTGGAGCCATAGTTAAAGGGATAAATTTTCGTTTTCATTTAAAAATATTTGCTTATTAGAATAATAAAGTATTGATAAGTAAAAGGAAGGTTTTTATGTAAATTGCTATAACAAACAAGACTATTCATTTTTGTATTAATATTATATAATATGGTCATATCAAAGTTAAACCTTTAGGATATATTATATGATAATATTACTTAGTTAATTGTATTATTATACTATTTATCAGTGTTGTTAAAATAGCTACTATAGCGCGCCACTTTTTTCAGTAGCGGTAGCTTTAGTTGTATTAAAATATATTTTTTATTAAATCTAAAATTATAATCCTTTTATTTAATTTAATTTTGAAATTGAAATTTATATTTAAAAAATATACATTATAAATCTAGTTAGCATTAAATCTAATTATTAAAAATGTGTGAGATTGTTGAAGATAGCGAAATTTCTTTGGAAAATGAGAAAAATATAGATTATCCTTTCCTAAAATTCAAAAAGTACTTTAATCTTGAAGAAAAAATTATGACTGGATATCGGTTTCAATGCAAGAAAATGCCAACCACTGGTAAAGCCTATGAACAAAACTTTATTTTTATTTTCTACTATACAATAATATAAAATGAATAATTTATTGCTTGATTAGCCATTATTTAAATTGGCTTAATTTACAATACAATCTATAATATTAATATATAGTATTAATATAAAATTCAAAACTAATATAATATTAATTACCTTGTGTATAATAATTATATTTTTAAAATCTTTATTTACCATAATTTAATGCTATTTTAATATTTTTTTTTATAAATGAATCTAAATCTCAGATAAATTTAAATTTTGAAAATTAAAAAGGTATTCTTCTTATTATAATCAATACAATCGCTTTATATAAATTAGATTTCCAGATCTGTATGATGATGATAATGTAATAGCTGCTATCATTCATCCTCAAGTTAAATTGGCCATACATTAATTTGACTGAATCTAAAGGGCAACTTGATAGGCTGATGGTAACGTTAAAAAATGTCATGCCTAACCACGATACTAACACTATAGCAAGATCGAAGCCGCTGCCTTCCATAAACGATTTTTTTGAAATAATAATAATAATATTAGTGAATCTCTAGATGCTTTTTTTAAATCTAAAAATACTCATTTAAATATCTTTGATGATTTTTTTCATATAAAAAGTGTGTTTATTAAATTTAATACTGCGTTGCCCTCAAGTGCTAGTGCTGAACATATTATTTAGTTTGGCAAAGCTTATACTTTCTGATCGTGGCTCTAGACTTGGGATGACAGTACAGAAATTTTATTATTATTAAAGTGCAATATTAAATAAATTATATATATATATATGTAACAAATTATAGTCATGTTTTTATACCAATATTTTATTTGTGAAAATAAAGTTATGTAAATATTTAAAAAAAAAATCAAAATAGCGTAAAAAGTAGCTAATAGCGTGCTACTCATTTGAAAACGATAGCGCGCTACTTTTAAAAGTTGCGTTCAACAACACTGTTTCTTTCTTTCTTTCTTTTTTATACAAGATAATATTTAAATTCATTTTTTATATTTATTTTCTGATTTATATATAACCAAAAAACGTATATACATATATATAATTATTGCCAACAACTATTAATACTTATAGTTGAATAAATCTAATTATATCTAAACCCTCGTATTCCAATGCTACTACTAGATTCCATATATGGTGGAACATAGGGGCATGTAGTATTGTTAAATAATATCAAATATCGTTAAATTGTCTTCCATATAATATTCAAATTAGTTTTATATATGATTTGATACGTTCTTTACACGATATGCTTAACAATTTAAATTAACAAACTTCATTATATTTTGCGACTATGTTATTTTATATAAAAAGACTTGATTTTTATTCATATACAATACTTATTAATGGTAGTTAAATTAATATAATTATATCTAAATCACGCATTCCAACGTATATACTGATTTAGATTAACAAACGAACCTTAGCCCATATCAGACCTTTATCTTCTAATGCCTCGAATATAATAATATAAACTGTATTCTTAGTCATTTTACTTATCAGGACAATGTTATATATATTTTTTTAACTTATTGAATAATATATATCCGATATTATTTGGTTTGGTTTATGAAACAACATAGCAATTATTTGAAATTATTTTAAAATATAACTATTTCATTTTTATTTTTATTTTATAAACATTATAAATTTTACTCACTTTTCTTTTATTCTTTCCATGATTTATTAATCATTTATTTTGAAAGAATAGTAATATTTCAAACTTATGTTTTGTTTTCAGAAAGTTTCAAAACACTCATAAATTTTATCAAAACAAATCTATATCAAGAATTTTTCTTATTGTTATGTAATAAATTCTTTAATGTTAAATTGACCTTTTGTTAAATAATAAGTTTTCTCTGGTTTTAAATTGCCTAAATATTTGTTCAACGATAAGTTTTTTTTATTATTTTCACATAATTGAATACCAAGTTATTGATAGCCTAAAATATAAATTATCATCTAACTATAGGAGATGTACATGAACTCCTTAAGTTACCTTATAAAACGTAATAATAATTGTTTTGAAAGGTCTAAGAACTCTAAGGTATATAGTATAAAAAATAATATTTTATCTAATATCTATAGAATAATCTGATCCAGTTTTTAAACCTCCCATTATAGTTATTAAATTCTTAAGATATTTTTTTATTTATATTATATAATGTATTTTAAAAAACATGTTGTTTTTCATTTCCAGTTAAATAAAATTCCCCTTTTTCCCATTTTTATTTTTCAAAAATATTTTTTCGAAATTACTAATATATATTTAGTTTTCGAAACAACATCAAATAATGAATCTCTACAATGTATCAGATCTTAATTGGACAGAAAATGAAAGCAATTATAATCGAACAACGTTTCAGTTCAAATTGATAGGATCGGAGATTTTTTTCGCTTTTCATGGGATGTTAGGAAATATAATATTCATAGCTTTCTGGAATAAGTTCAAGAGAAAAAATTCCGAATATTTTTTGACTCTGCTACAACTGATAAACATCAGCAATTTTTGTGTTAATTTTGTTTATTTCTTCTTTTGGATATTCGGTCAAATATTAATTTCATTATATGATAAATTGATGGTTGTGATCTTGCTCGTGTACCTGTTTTGCACTAAAGAAATAATATCCACGACTTTGAAAGTATTTCACATTTTACTGATAATGTCGTTGAGTCTGGAGAGATACATGATAATAGGTTGCTTTCAAAGGTACAGAGTATATTTCTTGATGAGGAGAATGAAATATCTTGTGCTGCTCCTGATAATTATAAGCATCGTTGCAATATTTCCACTTTATCACATATACTTTCAATTCGCTCAATTTTTCATCTATTCTGTAAATCCCTTTGAAGACCTTATTTATGAGCCCTTACAAGCAAATGGGTCGTTTATCATCATAAAACCTTTAAATATAGAACCAGTACACACAATATACATTCATTTGGAATTGATTTTTAGAACAATCTTGCTCATCATGATGGTATGTCTTTTCTAAGACTCCTATTTTATTATTATTTTTTTTAAAAATTATCTATTCTCCTTCAAAAAGAATAGAACAGGACCGATAAAATTTTGTTAAGGGGACGGGTAATATCATGTTAGATAAACAGAAAAAAAGTTTTAAAATTCGGGAAATTGTCACATGTATTTGCATATATTACCCTTGTATGAGGATAAAATTGCAAATTTTTTTAAAGATATGTCATGGAGGTAAAAGGCTCTAATGTATAAATTTTAAAGATTAATGTAATGGCTATCAATGGATTCTATTTTATGTGTATCATTTTATAAATAGTATTCTCACCCTTAAGCAAAACACCTGTAGGAATATCCCGGTCTCCCCTACAACTACCAAAGTATACATAATTTGTAATAAGTGCAAATGAAACATAAATAATATTTGCGTGACTAAAATTTTTCACAATACTAACTCTAGGGAATTATTTAAAAAAAATATGTTTTTATTAGGATGAAAAGAAGACAAACCAAATTTTTCGGTTTTTTTAAAAAAAAGAATTTTTTACTTATCAATCCATGATATAATTTAACACCATTTTATTACGGATATTTGATTATTATAATCATCTTGAATATAATCCAATAAATATCTTGTAAATTTTTTTTTAATTAGAGGTCTAAAATAAGTGTGTGTGTTGGGAGATGGGGGGGGTGGTCGGGTTGGTTGTATACTCACCCACTGCAGGTCTCTAATCATAATCCTATTATAAATTCTTCCTCATTTCGTTAAATTATATTATTAATCTTTTTTACTTTAATTCCTTTATATATAAAAAAAATACAAAGGTCATGATCAACATTGCCTATAAAATGGCAATAACGAGATTCGTGTATGAAAGGAACCGTTCAGTAGGCTCCCGACAAATTCTACTCAGAGAAGGTAAACGGATTCAAACGTTGCTAATGTTGTTACTAAGTTTCCAATTTGTGTGCTTTCTCCCCGTCCTTTGCTATTATATAACGATATTTTTAAATTTCTCAATTAGGAACATGGAAAAAGTGAAATATTTTATATCTATTCCAGAAACGTTATATTATTCTACCAGTTTTTACATTTATGCCATATACGCTCAACGCCGTGGCCATGGGGTTTTTAATGAAATCAAAAGACTCATCCAAAAAATAAAGAAGAAATTTACAAATTCTATCACACCTGCAGAACATCACCCAGAGCAGCCAGCTTTGTAATCATAATTTTATTCGCATTTTCAGAGATTATTTTTATATCTCAATTTTTTAAAATATGATTATTATTTTCTTTAATTTATATTATAATTATTCCTCCTAATTAGCAAGTAAATATTCAAATTCATATTCTAAATAGGGCACATAATTTTTTTTCATTCCATTTCTTTAAAATCGTAATTTAACAATAAATGAAATGTATGATAAAATATTACAGTTGAAGTTTACATTAGATTTTAATTTATAAATAAATATAGTTTTTGAGTTGCTGAAGTAAAATTATTTTTTGCATCAATTTATATCGGCGAATTTTTTTTAAATTTCGATGCATGGTTATCTTCCTTGAATTTATTAAGAATTAAGTATATTTCCAAGACAAAGTTTTGCCAAAGATGAAAAAAAAATTTATAGGATCAAAAGTGAGATATTATTATTTCCATTACTTTAAGGAAAAATAGAGTTTCGAGACCGAAGTTGCTCAAAGTGAAAATGAAACAGAAACGAAGTGGGTATTGTGTTTGAATGAATATTTCTTTTTGTTTTCGGCGGAGGATAATTTTTATTCATAGTGTTAGTTTTCTATCAGGTCTCTTACCAAGTGTGTCTACACCTGAAGGAATAGAAGGGTGTTGACGACAGTGGAATGTCTTGGAACTTTACAATGTAAAGGGTCGCGTCCGTTTATCTTGACACGTTACACAGTAAGCATTTATAGGAAGAAACAATGTTCTAACTTTGTCGGTATGGAGCCTGATAGATATTCTTAATTTTTCAGCTGAAAGAAGCCTGCCGATAGTTTAGGAGTTATTTCCAACCATTCGTAGC
Organism: Gordionus sp. m RMFG-2023; assembly: GCF_954871325.1. Lineage (NCBI taxonomy): Eukaryota > Metazoa > Nematomorpha > Gordioida > Chordodea > Parachordodidae > Gordionus > Gordionus sp. m RMFG-2023. Next base: position 8,526,122 of record NC_088775.1, on the reverse strand, counting down.
TACTATTAATGTTTGCGAATTTAAAAATTCGTAACATTCTCAGCTGTTGGTTAGAAAGAATGAATTCGAAGAAACGTTCTATAAAATGTTTTTACCTATTTGAAGCGTTGAGAGACATGATGAGAACGAGAACATATAATCCTAGTATTAAATGACGTGTGAGAGATGTTTGTTAGGTTAAGTAGACGTTGGACAACTAAAAAGGCGGTTGGTTTAACTTGAAGATATGAAGGCAGAGAATGAAAGAAGGAATGGAGTACGAAATCTAATACCAGACGTCAATTATAGGAAGAAATTGTCAATGTACTTTTGAAATGCGCTTTGTGATTTACTAATATATTAGTTAAAATGATATTTTTTTTGCAATAAAATAAAAAATTTCTTATTATATTAATTGTAAATATTAAGTACTAAAGATCTCCCCTATTTGCCTATTTAATTAACAACTATGATTTCATTCTATAATCATAAAAAATAATCATTACCAAATATAATCTGTCAGACCTGCAAAATCGAATTTTTATTGGCCCTGGCCCGTTATTGGCCATGTAAATTGTATTAGATATAAGCCTGGCCTATTACCCTTTGCGGCTCGAAGCCTGTAATTATTAAAAAAAATGCTTATAATAAAAATCTTAAATAAAATCAAAAATAACTTTGATAATATTTGTTATTTTTCCATTTATTGCAAAATATTTTAAAAGTAACTAGTTACTTTCCAAGTTAATTTTACACAAATTTAAAAATTTATATACCTAATTTAAAATGGCTGCTTAAGAATTGGCGTTTCATTTACATTATACGCTTCTGTAGACATATATTTAGTCTTGGGAAGTTTATTTTTGAAGAAAACCTTGCATCTTTTGGTGACCAATTTTAAAAAATTTGTTAAAGTCAAATAAAAATTTAAAAAGCCCAATATTTTTAAAAATATAAATAAAATATGCATTTGTACACTGCTCATTTATTAGATAATTTAAGTGTTTGCTATTAAATCTTGATTTTTGGCACTTTTAGGCGAAAAAGCATTTTGCTAATTTGCTAGAATTTTTGCTTTTTTTCTATTAAATTTTATAATTTGCTATTATCTTGGCTCATTTATTATATAATTTGAGTATTTTCTATTAATTTATATAATAAGGGTATTTTCTTAAATTTTTTAGAAAATGATTAAGCTAATTTGCTAGTATACTTTTAAATTTTAATTCACTATTAAAATTGTTATTTATTATATAATTTTGGTATTTGCTATTTAATTTTTACATAATTTGTTGCTAATTAAATATGTTCTTTTGGCACTTTTAGGCGAAATGACCTTTTGCTAATTTGCTAGTATTATTGGTCATTTACTATCAATTTTAATTTACTATTACATCTGTTCATTATATAATTTAAATATTTTCTATTAAATTTGATCCTTTGGAACTTTTAGGCTAAAATTCATTTTGTTAATTGTATTTTTCTCAATTTTTATTAAATTTACCAATTTGCTATTACATTTTCTAATTTACTATATGATCTGAGTGTTTGCTATAAAATTGTCCTTGGATACTTAGACCAAACTACTATTTTGCAAATTTATTAGTATATTTGCTCATTTACTATTAAATTTTATAATTTACTATTAAAATTGTTTATTTATTATTTGATTTGAGTATTTACTATTCACTTTGCTCTTTTGGCACTTTTTGGGGTTTTTAGAAGAAGCACAGGTACACCTATGATTTGACGTAGAACGATAGCTCACATGCAGGATGGTTTCGTTTCACCTCATCAGCGGGAGACACTCAAAATTTTTTAGTCAATACGCAATCATCTCCCTTTCGCAAAACTCCCGCAATTGGAAATTTCCCGAAAAAATCCCCTGCAATATTAAAATTTTTCGCGTGTTAATATTTTTAGAATTTTAAAGTTTTTAATTTATAGATAATAATTTTGAGAATCAGTTGGAAAATAGAGGCTTTTTTTATAAAAAATTAATATATTTTTATAAATAAGAATATTATTTTTATTAAATTTTGTTTCGTTTATTAGATCAAGTCAAAGTTTATTTACTTTCATATATAATAATTCTATCTATTACAAAGAAGTAGAAATTAAAACTGAGAATAAAATATTACCTATTTAAAATTGATTGTTAAAATTATAGATATGAATTGGGGATGCCAAAATTGCATTTTCATTTCTTCCCTATTTTGAAAATTTTGAACCGGCTATACCCGCAGACTACGTAATATGAGTGAGCTCCAAGGTTTCCAAAAAATTTATTGATTTTTTTAAATATCTAAAATTATAAGCATATCAGACTTATAGATTTATTTTAGCATGCTCATTCTTTAATAATTAATTTTTAAAAAATGTACTACTAATTTTTAAATTGTTGTTACCAACACCAAGACATGTTTAAATTACTTTTCTCGTTAATTTTGTTTTAGTCTTTGATCAATACTATCATATAATATAATTCTATAAAATGTGCATTGTTATTATATTTATAAAATGTTCTAAGGACTGATAATTTCTGATTATATAACTTCTAATGCTATTTTTTTTAGCAAATACAGTTGAAATAATATTTCACTAAATTTTCATATTTAAGAGAGCCAGCGTCAATTATAGAAAATACTAATATAAATGAAAATTTAAGGGTTCGAAAAAGGAAATTAATTGAATCTGAAAGTTCAGATAATATTTTAGATTCATTTGGGCCTGGCCTGGCTTTTCCTTTTAATATAAAAATATTAAAAAAAAAATTTAACAATATACTTGTCAAATTAATCATAAAACGCAGAGAAAATTGTCAAATATTATATATAATTTTTTTATAACCCATAGAGAAATAAAAAAAAAGAGTTAGCTATGCTACTCCATTAATTTAAATATCTATTATGAACTTATAATTAAAGATAGATGTAAAGGAAATAAATTATTGGAATAAAAATAAATTAAACTTCATGAAATAACGCAAACACTTAAACCCTCTTTTACATTTGATAGATGGAAAAGATATTGATATTGCCATGAATTAGTACTATCAATAACCCTATTGAATGGAAAATATATTAGTTAATGGTGTTATTATCTCTAATCAGGTTATGATTTATAAGATAACAATATATTATTAACATTTTTAGGAATTTTATAATTATTCGGGGAGACATTATATTAATAGCAAATTTTCTAATGCATTTATATAATATAAATATATGCAGTTCATTCCCAAATATATTTATTAGTTTCCTATATGATATTTCGTAAAGAAATCAAAATATCGTTAACAATAAAAGATTTGACAACATTTATTTTGATCGAAAATACAAAATATATGGTAGGATCTAATGATTATAATGTTAGAACAACATATCTTCTCTTTATGATATTACAGGTTACGGCTGCATGGATTTTTGTTCTCAATGTTAAGGTTAATTAAAAAAATTATTTACTTAGTTTAATCTCAGAGATGAGAACAAATGATTTTAGCTAATATAAAAAATTGTGCATACAATGGACCAAAATTTTGACAGGGACATAACCAATAATTGCAACAAACCTCGGAATATCGAAGAATATACATTTATAAATCCATAAATTATTCACTTTAATATCATTATATTACCTCTGCATTATTTGTAATAAATGATGGGACTTTGTGTATTTCAATATTTTAAACATTTTATTTTTTTATCATTAAAATAATAATTAGTCTCTTCTTATTCATGCTCCCTGTGTAACACTTAGTTCGAAATAAACGGAAGCAACCCAAGACACTGTGCAATCAACCATTATATCAAAGCCGACAGTAAGAAACCTGATGGATTTAGACTAATCCCTGGGAGATGAACTAATCTCTTGCATGGAATTACATGGCCATTATTGTGCTTGCCAAATCTAATGCATGAAAATTGCCTGTACTAAGCATGAGCAGTATCTTCATGAAATATATGGAAACAACAAACCTCCCCATATCTCTTAAAAATATTTGTAGGTAAATATGCCCTTTCCCTATTATCTAAACAATATGCCCACGTCTAAATGACAGGTTATTCACTGGAAACAAACCCCCCCCCCCACCTCAAAAACCTATACCTACAACCCTAAAAAATATTGCCCCCCCCCCTTTTCTTGTCCTATTACTTACTGAGTTTATAACTATAACTTCTTAAATAACAAGCTCCTAACTGCATAAAAATGATTCATAGTATTTATTAATGTTAAAAATGAGATATAATATATATTATTAATGTTATATATGTCATATCCAATACATTATTATGATAATCAGAGCGGTAGCCACGGAAGGGGGGAGGGGGGCGGGGCCCCCAGAAAATTTTTTCGGCCCCCATAAATTTTTCAGACCCCCCAAATTTAAAAAAAAATTTGTAATTGTTTATTTTTATATTTTAATAAATTTTAAATATTTATTCAAAAAACATATCTTGTTTGTAACATTCTTCCTATCCTGTTTTATTTTTATCCAATAATAAATCATCATTCATTCATATTTTATCATTTTCTTGTGTATTTATGTATAACATTATATAGGCGCTTAATTATAACATTTAAATTGTACTTATTTCAATGATAATTATTTTATTTATTATGGTTCAATCAATCACAATATTATTATCTTTTGCTCTGATAACAATTTTGGTAAGCCAACAAATTAACCGTAATCTTTACGATCTTAAATCAAGATTTCATGATATTTCTTAACATACAGGAGCAACCTTTTCGTGGGACTGTTTCAACAAATATTACGGATGCTGCAAATGTAGAAATCAAAATTTATTCTTTCTGGACTATTTATAGCAATGTTTTCATACACCATTCAAAAAGATCATGAATTAAATAAAATTACGAAAGTTATATACAAAAATACGCGATATACATCACCCAGATTCAAAACGAAGTAATATCTTTTATGGTAGATATGGTGCTTGATTATATTTCAGATAAATATAATGAAAGTGAGATGCCTTAATTTATGTCTCAATGCTGATGTGACAAAAGATGCATCAGGTTGTGAAAATCTGAGAATAATTATTTATATTTTTTCTGGAGGAGTGGAAGATTTAATCAGGATTATTAATTTACAGTGTCTTTCTGCTGAAAGCATAAATAATTGCGTTTTAAAGCAACTTAATGAGTTAAATATTAATTCAACGAATATGATAAACCAGGCATATGATGGTGCAAACGTTATGTCTGCCCGAAATGGAGGAGTGTAAACCCTACTTCAAAAAAATTTTAATAAAAAAGTTCCTTTTATACATTGCGACAACAACATGATGCATTTTGTGGTTCAAAATTAGTATAATAATATTGTTATCATTTCTAATTTTTTTATTTATTCAATGCATTGCAAAATTTTTTAGGCGTTTTAACGTATCATGTAAATATGCAGGCCATACTTAAGAGACTTTTAGACCAGAGGTGGACTGGTCATTTAGAAACATCTCACATCATTTATGTTTTGAGGCTATTGGTGAAGTATTAGTTTACTTTTTCAGAGGTTAGCACTCATGATTCTGTCAAAGCCTCTGGTCTTTTATCTCAATTCGTTAATATAAATTACATTATATTCATTATAATTTATGAGATATTAATAACAATAGATCCCCTATATATTTACAATCAGTAGGTACTTATCAAGTGGATGTAAAAATTGTGTTTTCCACTATCTATATATTTAAAAAATATAAGAAGCAATAATTCTATTGATTTGATTAGAATAAAGGCTGAAAAACTTTTAACAAAATTTAATCTCACTCCCCACAAATCATCAAGCATACGTAAAACGCCTATAAATTTCCAAGATTTTTAGTTGAAACCAAATTACAATTTGATTGCGAAAAAGACTCCAATCTTAGTTCTTTAAAGTAGAATTAGTATGTAATTATTGATTACCTTGTTGATAATTTTTTAGATAAATTTACACAAGATGATTATAATCATCTATCAAGTTTTAATGCATTGCCCCCCTTTGATAGTGATTATTTTATATCGTACAAAATGGCCCGATTAGAATAATTATTAAACTGAAATATGGAAACTTTACATCATGAAAAGAAAATTGATTAATAGAAGCTGCAGAAGTTTAGGAAACACATAATTTTGAAAATATCCTAAATATTATGTATAAAAAAATATCATCATGCATTTAAAGAATTGTATAAATGCTACTCAGCATTGGAGTAACAACGGCTTCTTGTGTGGCTTCTTTCTCTATACTAGAGGGTCGATGAAAGATCAAAGTAAGCAAAATTTAGTATTAATGGCTTATGAAAAAAATTTAACACGAAATTTATCCTTTAATTCATTTATTTTAAAATTTAAAAATAAAATTCGTCGTATTATAAGTATTATTTTTGTATGTTCAAATTTTAGTATTATTTTGTATTCATATAACATTAATAATTTTTTAATAAAAATAGCAAATAATCTATGAATGCTTAATTATTTGTTTTATTTTTTAAAAAAAAGTGCCCCCCCCTAACCTCTAACGGAAAATTCCTGGCTACGATCCTGATGATGATTGACATTATTGATATATGTAATAAACGAATATTATATTGGCGACGAGGATGGGATTCGAACCCACGGGGATGTAATATATTTCAATTAGGAAATTAAATTGTAATATATTTCAATTAGGAAATTAAATTGTAATATATTTCAATTAGGAAATTATTATACAGAATAGTTGTTTCTCTTGCAATATTTACAAAGTTAAACATTATAAATGAGATCGAAATTCAAAATCATATTGCTATTGTTACATATGTTACCTTTTATTGAATATTTATAATTTTTAATATTGTAGAACATATAAAAATATATGACTAATATAAAATAAAAGTAGAGCAAAAGACTTTCTACAATGATAATAAGGGACTAGTAAATCCAGATCTTATATATATAATATATAATCAAATATTATTTTAAAAGGAAATTATATTGTAAAATGTCTAAATATATTCCAGTTTAATTAAATATATATATTGCCAAAAAATGTATAAAACATATAATTGAGATAAGACAATATTTTAGATGTCAGAGCAGATTCTGTTATTCAGCTATAACAAATATATCTATTTCACTTGATATTAATAATATAATGTCAAATGCCAATTTATTGTAATTTTAAAAAAATATATTGCCAAAATGAGTATAAATTATAAAATTAAGAGATGGGATAATATTTTCTATAACTGACATTTGTCAGTATAAAATAAACGAAGCTCATATATCATTATCGTATCAATTAATGGATTTAAAAAAATTATAATTATCTCATTTATAATTACAATTCATAGTCTATATTAATACCTAAAAAAACTACCCCCCAAAAACTAATACTTTCCCTCACCCCCCCCCCCCCCATGCAATCAATACCTTCCCTCAAAAATTAATATCTACCTTTCCTTCTAACACCCAGAATATTTTGGAAGTATTTGTCTCCCCACCCCCATCCCCCTTAGCCTTAGCGCTGAATATGCCCTATGCGAAAAATCTCCCCATTTTAGAAAAAAAAATATATTCATCCTATCCCAAAATCTAATTTTTGTAGAAATCGGATCTCTCTAAAATATAGGGAATTGTATTTTATAAAATTGTTGGATAATGTTGATATTAAATGATTTATATAAGAATTAGCCCTATGTCTAGTTTTCAAGTGAAGATTAAATGTTACTAGCTTTCGAGTGAAGATAGGAGGTTAGGATTTTACTCATTTATACGAAATTGATCAATTGGATTCTAAGATGATGTTTACTGTATTCCAATTTATGGTCTAGGTTTTTTTGAAGGAATAATTTGACATCTCCATTTATTGATACATAAAAATATTAGAAAGGGTATGTGCTCTGTTGATTGAAGATATGAATTTTATAACCCAATTGGAAACAAAAGATCAACAGATTTCTTTAACTTATCACCTAAACTCTGCTATCTGGGTAAAGAAATCTGGTTAAATTTGGAATAAGTAGTTTTTACGGGAGTCCGAGTTGGTGCGTAAATATTGAGATTATTACTAGTGAAACTATGGAATAATAAATAGTATGTTATCTTAATATTATACTTTATTTTCAAACTTTTATTCCACTCTATAAATTCTCTATACTATGCAATCGAAGACTACAGAGTATTTTTAGTATAATAAATAGGCCTCACGTTAATATTGTGAAATCTCTTAGCATTATCGCGAATATATTACATCACCCGAATATCGACTATCTCGAAAGTTATATCTGCATATGCAATCATGCGAATATATTACTGTTATCGCGATGCATTATAGTAAAGGTATTACAGCGAAAACATTATCGCTTGCAATAGAAGATATATCACAGTAAAATTGTAGTAAATTTGAATAGAATAAAATAAAAGAAAATAATTTTAAGTTAAAAAAAGATTGTTTTGAATATTGAAAAGAAAAAATGTTTATATTCGACGAGAGTCTGTTTTAGTTATATTTTATATATTCTAATTTTTCTGTATGTATAAAAGAAAAAGAAATTTTATAAAGATTATTATTAATTTTTTTGGTTTTTGTATTGAATAAAGTAATATTAAAGTAAAGTTTATCCATTAATAGATTAGACTTAACATCTAATAAAAATATTAACATCAATGCATTATCGCGTGAAAATAACCGCGAATGCATAAGAGTGAAAATATTGGGAAATATCGCGATGAATTTTAGCAAACGTACACGTATGTATTACAGTAAAAAAAATTATCCCGCATCATGAAAATATTACTGTGAGAGTATTTTAGCGAATGTATTTCCGCGAATACATAGCGAATGAAAAATCTCGTAAATATCACTGCGAAGGGAAAAGGGATTTATTTATTAGTTTATTTATATTTGATTAATAATGGATATAATTAATGTAAAGCAATAATTTGCTACGTATATTTTTTTTATTTTATACTAAGAAGTTAATCAATTAATATATTTATATTTTTATTCAAAACTATAGTTTTGTTACTAAGGGAGTGCCGATGAAACGTATTTAGAAATCTAAACCATCAAAATCCCATGGATGGGTTGTGAGATTTTGATTTAAATGGTCCTCAATGTTTTTAAAGCGATATCTGTAAAAAAATTTATAAAATGAATTTTAAATAATTTATATGGTATAAAACCTAACTGCTAATTATAATTTATGTCTTAGATTAATATTTTAATAATGCTTTGCAATATTGTTTCATTTCATGAGCTCATCTTTAATTTTTTAAAGATTATTAAGTCGAATAATGAGAGATTTAAAATCTAGAAACTTCAATAAAGTTAAGGATATAATAAAATTTCTCTTTTAATATATATATATATATATAAATATAAATTTAATTTCATATAATCAAATAATCGATTAATTTATAACAAACTTGCTTGTAATAGTCAATATTACCTCCCTGAAAATGTGGATTCAAATCCGTGTATGTCTAATTTTTTTTTAAATTGTAAATCTGATTGTTTTGCTTTTTTTAAAATTAAATTCGGTATAATATCTAAAAACCCGATGGCGCTTATTTATAGGCTGTATTTTATACTTTTAGTCTGTATATCATCATACCAAAATGTTTCTGGGATGATAAGGTTCATTCAGATTATTTATACGCTCCAATCAATAATCATGAGTGTTATCTTGGCAATATAAGAATATTACATAATTTATCATTTGTTATAATTGGAATTATAGCTTAAGGAAGAGAAAAGATTCTTACTAACATTCAAATTTATACAATATGAAATTTATAAAATAATATTGTGAATCAAGTGTAAAAGGGGTAGACTACTAAATGTTAAAATGGGGATAATTTATTTTAAAGTTAAATCGGTGGTTTTTCTTCGGTTTATATTCATTTATTCATTCTGGTAGTTTGTTCTACGAAAAATATATATTTATTTTTATTTTCCTTTATTCTTTTTTTTACTAATTGGCGAAAACAATCTTACGACTACTCACAAGAAAAATAAAAAAACTTTATTTCGTTTTTTCTTCTCTTTTTATATCTATTATGACAAATAAATATAGATTGATTAATAATAATAACATGACGACATAGTCTCAATTGCGACAAAAAAAACAAAATAATATTGATAAAATTAGTTATAGCGCTAATAAGAAAACCACATATTAAAAAAAATTTGATTATATAATTCTTTACAAAAATCTCTTGTCCTCTCCCAGCACAAATTTGATTTCCGAGACAGATAACGGCATACTTCAACAAATCTTCAATTTCTTCCGTCAGATAGATGGCCGACAACTCATTTCCCGGCCAATTATCAATTTCACTCACAACTCTTGACCCAATCCTGCGGGTGTGGTGTCTTCCCACGTTCCTCTCTCCACTTTTGGGTACTCTTTGGCTACACCACGCGACTCTCGTTCCTCCCGATTCTAATTACCTTCAGTATCCGACACGGCTGCGCTGCCATGTCGACATCCATGCCACTTCTTCGGATATCTCGCCTGGGTACTCGTGTTCTCCAGTCATTCCACGAAAGCCTGACTTTGATGCTTTCAGCCTTTCCGCTTTCTTGGCTATTTCACTCGCTGACGCATGGTTACCTGTCATTCCCCAAACGCCCGACATTGATGCTCACGGTCCCTCATCATTTGCCCTCTTTTGGGGCATCGGCCTATAACGTGCCCCTCTTTCCCGCAATGGTAGCACAGTCTGGATCAACCTGTTTGCATTCCTGGCCGCCCCTCAAGTGTCTGCCTTGGTCTTATGATATAATATATCTCTAAATCTCCGAATATCCAGCTGCACTCATATTCATCTTTATTTTACGGCTTAATAGTATGTAACTTTTATATATTTACATTAATTCCCCTTTCAATTCTGACTTATAAGATTTATACTCGAATTAATTTCCAATTTATAATTCAGTCCCTCTCGCTCTTATAACTTACTTACCTACTCCTACTCTTTTTTTTCTCTCTTCTTTTTTTTACCACGTAATTTATATCCTAATTAAATTTCAAAACTTGTAACTTAACTCATGAGTAATTATCAAAAATAATATTTTCTTTACCTTTTCGTATCTTTATATTAGAATATATTAAAAGTTTTTGATATTTATCCCTTTTTCTTCTATTTTTTATACCAATTTAATTTTCTAAAATAAATTATTTTCCATGTGCCTTTTATACTTTTTTTACAATAAGTAATAAACTTTTAGCATATAATCCTTACTTCTCTAGATTCTAATTTTATTTTAACTTTCCCACTATCTTACCCTACTTCTATGATTTATTACCCTTTTCTATCCCGTTCCTTTCGCTTGACAAATTCTCTTTTATCAAATTATTTCGACATTTAAAATTAGTTACATGTACGAAATTAACAAAAGTTAAATTTATTACTACATTTATGAAAATTAATTAAAATCAAATTTGGTGAGCACCAGCTGATTCTTTAACGCATTCTTTCTCGTATTTACATTTGCCTCTTCTACCCATCATTATTTATTTAATAGAATACTCACCCAGTTGGATTGAAGCACGTTCATAATCTCCCTATTATTTAAATATGTATTAAATACCACTTTAATTTGCTTGAGAATTTTAAAGACAAAAATACACGTTAGTTTAAAAATTTCCAAATATATGTACCCCATTATCCACTTCATAATCTCTGAGGCACCCCAAATCCTCGTTGAAAATTTCCTGATACTTTTGTACTAATCTCCGATCTCCCTTTTGCACTTTGGTTATTTCCAATTTCCCTCCATCTTTTTCATTAAGTAGCAACTCCTCTTCACAGTGCAGTGTCCTAGAATTCATCACCCTTCGATTTTCTTGATGCTGGTATACATCCCTTACCAAGTCTTTTCTCCTCCCATTTCATAATATCACGATATTCTTTAACCAGTTCATAATTATCGAGTAATTTTATCTATAATCTAGAATTCTTTTCCCCTATCTCACTCTTAGAATTATTTTCCCTTATTTCGCTCTTAGAATACTTCCCCTTATTTCAGAAACCTGGTCTCCAGTCCATACATTACATTCTCACTCTCAAATTTATAACTCCTCACTAATTATTGGCACAAATACACCCCAGCACGAAAATTCTCCCCAAAAACTGTACCATAGACCAATTCTCGTAATCCAGTCCCACCTTAACACAACTTATATATTTCGATTTAAATCCAAAACCTCAATCCTCTCACCCACTGTAGCCAATTTTCACCCTGCCCATGGCCGCCAACTGTGTACCATCGAATTCCCATATTCTTGACCCCTCACTTTCTATCATTCTACCAGGCCAAATACTCTGATATCTATTGTATCCTATTACCTTAAGCCGTATCAAACAACATAGAAACCATTCTCCCATTCAAATTTATCATCACTCCATAGATTATGTACCACCCCTTCCCATAGCATTAAGCATCCCTTTTTTTTTATTTTTCCCTTAGAAAGTCCCTCTTTTTTCACTCTTAACCGCTTTGCTTCGATCAGTATTGCAATTTTTTCGCAATCATATATTCACAAATTTTTACGTCCATCGCCACATATCCATTTTTACGTCATCTAAAGCATTCCATTCTTTCCCGTTTCCTTAACATTTGGTACATTATTTCCTTTCATTTTCTCTCTCTCAATATTCCACACATTTGAAGCATTCTGACCCATCCCTCTCTGTGGAAGTAATTATTTGTATTATACTCTTCCTTACTGTGACGAAAACTACCACATCCTTCACATCTTAATTTCTCTGTTTTCATTGGACAATAAGTGATTATATGTCCAAATTTTCCACAAATAAAATATTTTGTCTCACTGCTATCTCGGAGCATATGATAAGGTTTATTGCAATTATAATAACTCATCACTCCCCTCCCTTGAGTCAATATTCTCTCTTATTTCTACTCTTATCCCACGAGAGTTTTATCTTGACTCTCTATCTCAACGCTTGATTATTATCAAAATTTTCTTTATCCGACTAATATACTCTGCTTACATCACTATCCGTTAACTTTATAAATTAACTCCTGAACCGGTAATCATGTTACTTTACCCATCATCTTCTCCCCATTGTGATCCTCAATGATCAAAGTCTGCCCTTTTATTTTTACCTAGAGAATCCTCATTCAACTGCTACAAATTAAACAACATATCCATATTACTAATATTACTAGCGCTCTAAAAATATTATAATAGATTTCCCAGTATTTTACAAAATTTTAATGTCTTCATTTTTGCCTATAAAAAATTAACTATCACCTTTAAAATGAAAATCGTAACTATCTGTAATGTTAAAACATATATTATTACTAATATAGTCAATAATCCCACAATACATATATACATCCGTATTACACGATTATAAACAATTATACGTTACTCACAACCCCTAAAGATAATTTCCTAATGCGACGCTTAGCCAATTTCTTAACTTAAAGATCTGACACACGGGTAAACAAATTCCTCGATAACTAATTTCTCAAAAAAAGAAGAAAAAAATGGATTGCTGTGAAAAAATATTCTAATATAAAGATATGAAAAGGTAAAGAAAATATTATTTTTGATAATTACTCATGAGTTAAGTTATAAGAATTGAAATTTAATTAGGCTAGAAATTACGTGGTAAAAAAAAGATGAGAGAAAAAAAAAGAGTAGGAGTAGGTAAGTAAGTTATAAGAGCGAGAGGGACTGAATTATAAATTGGAAATTAATTCGAGTATAAATCTTATAAGTCAGAATTGAAAGGGGAATTAATGTAAATATATAAAAGTTACATACTATTAAGCCGTAAAATAAAGATGAATATGAGTGCAGCTGGATATTCGGAGATTTAGAGATATATTATATCATAAGACCAAGGCAGACACTTGAGGGGCGGCCAGGAATGCAAACAGGTTGATCCAGACTGTGCTACCATTGCGGGAAAGAGGGGCACGTTATAGGCCGATGCCCCAAAAGAGGGCAAATGATGAGGGACCGTGAGCATCAATGTCGGGCGTTTGGGGAATGACAGGAAACCATGCGTCAGCGAGTGAAATAGCCAAGAAGGCGGAAAGGCTGAAAGCATCAAAGTCAGGCTTTCGTGGAATGACTGGAAAACACGAGTACCCAGGCGAGATATCCGAAGAAGTGGCATGGATGTCGACATGGCAGCGCGAAGCCGTGTCGGATACTGAAGGTAATTAGAACCGGGAGGAACGAGAGTCGCGTGGTGTAGCCAAAGAGCACCCAAAAGTGGAGAGAAGAAAGTGGGAAGACCCCACACCCGCAGGATTGGGTCAAGAGGGATGAGTGAAATTGATAATTGATGGGGAGAAGAGTTATCGGCCACCTATCTTGCAGAAGAATTTGTAGATTGGTTGTAGTATGCCGTATCTGACTCAGAACTCGAGTTGGCGCTGTGGGAGGACAAGGGATTTTTGTAAAGGAAGATTGGTGGTGAAAGAGAGATTTTATAAATATATATATATTATATAAAGAATTAATTATTTAATCAAATTTTTTGAATGTGTTGTTTTCTTATTAGCGCTATAACTATTTTTATCCATATTATTTTGTTTATTAATTTTTTTTGTCGCAATTGAGATTTTGTTGTCATGTCATTATTATTAATCAATCAATATTTATTTGTAGTAATAGATATTAAAAGAGAAGAAAATAATGAAATAAAGATAATTATTTATCTTCCAAATATTTGTTTAATTGTTTTTGATCCATATTTGTGCCAATTAGTAAAATAAAGAATAAAGGAAAATAAAAATAAAGGTAAAACATAAATATATTTTTCGCAGAGCCAAATACCAAAGTAAATTAATATAAAACGAAGATAAACGACCGTTTCCACTTCAAAATAAATTATTCCCATTTTAACATTTAATAGCCCCCTCCCCCTTTAAAATTATTTTATGCGAGATCTCTTTTTCTTCAAATAATAATCCCTAACCTTTTTACTGCTACTAATTAATTAAATTTTTATTATTTATTTTTATGTATTTATATTATAATTATTATTTGCATCGAGCATAATTTTTCAAGCTAAACCCGCCCAAAATATTTCAAAAAAAGCTTGACCGACCCGAACCCGAAATTTTTTTAAATATGTTTTACCGGCCCGGCCCGAATTTATTTAAATAAAGAAATGATTTTTATTATTTTATTATAATTTAAATTTTTTTAAAAATTAGCATACCCAAAATAAAATTTTTTTTTTTTAAAATAAATTCTCTCTTTATTTCAATAGTTGCTGATATAATATGTTATCAAAAGTTTATAGCAAATAATAAATTTTTTTATATGGTAAAATTAATAAAGGTAAAAAAATATAAAAATATAATTTGCGAAAGGGTAAGGGATAAAAGAATGGAAACTAGGAAAGAGAAGGGAGAGAGAGAGCATAGACATAGGAGATTATTCAATGGAAGAGATGAAACTTAGGTAGTTAGAGCGAATGATGGCGGTAGCAAGTCTTTGTCGTAAAAAAAGGGACTCTTTAGGCTGATCGGTTTTTTCCCGAATCCGTTTGCCTAATTCTTTAAAAAAACTTAGAGCTTTGCTACCGAAGGTGGTAAGAGTAGAGCAGGCGATAGGTATGAATAAGAAAGAGGGGTCTATGGAACTATATTTGATAGTTTTACGAGTTTCTGCTAGAGCGAGGGCATCGACGTTGTGGTTGGATGGTGCATTTGGGTCAATGCAGGTGAAGTCCCAGACTAGTAGCTGGCCCCTTGACCAAGGAATCAAGGACATTCCATCAGGACGTTTTCCGTCGGATCTAAAAATGCCGGTCGGTTCAAGTCTTGATGGAATGCCTGCGGATTTGAGAGCGCGCAATATGATGTCATTGCAATTGGTGTGCCGTGGAAAACGGCCTCGGCAAAAGCGGCAATGGAGGCAATGTCTGCCCTTGCGATCGACGCTGGTTTCGCAATGTTTGCATTGGTACGGTAGAACAATTTCGCAATTGAGCCGTAATCCAATGGCAAATCTTAGCTCGTCAGCGGTCAGCAATAAGTCGAGGTTGTTGGAGGGTATAGTTTCCAGAAACTCGTAACCCGATCCTTGGTTTAATTGGTGAAAGACTGTGAGATCGTCGTCATGAAGGCTCGATTTTAGGTAAGCGACGGAGCCTTCGTTGAGTGGAGTATCCCAGTCTCTCTGTAAACAGGAGGAGGGTCGAGGAGTGTTTGGGACAACGGAATTGTCCCAAATGGTCTGGGCTTCAGCTAATAATGGGTCAGGAAAGTGAGTAAGCTGGCTAATGTGTGAGTCAGATGAGAGGCGGGAGGCGATGAATCCACTGATGGAAAGAGTTAAAGGTGAGCGTAAGCCGATGCCCCCGAGCTTGCATGGAAGTGATGCTTGTAGCCATGAATTATGGTTGAAACGAAGATTAAGGATCTCTTCGGCAAGAGATTTGACGGAAATTTCAAATGATTTTAGTGAGTCGGGAAATTTAAAGATTGAGGTGGATCGAAGAGCGTAAAGAATTTTAGGAATGTAGTAAAAGTTTTTGAGGAGAAAAAAAGCTTGATGGCGAGGGAGAAATTTAGAGATGTTTTTGAAATGAAGTAAGCTAGATGATGCGTTAGAGAAGAAGTGATTAATGGATTGCAAGCCACCGACAGGTGAGCCGAGATGAGTGAGGGATGATAGCTCGGTTGTAAGGAAGTTATGGGTGAATGGGATGGAACAATGAAGTGGACAGATCTCGGTTTTTTGTTCGTTAAGTGAAAGTCCAATTGCGGCGGAATGTGTATTAATGATGGCGAGGGCCTTGGCGACCTCGTGAGGGGAGCCGCAGAACATTCCGTCGTCGATGTACCAAGTGTGGAGTGGAAGATTGCAGTTGGTAGAAATGTTTTTGACCATTTCGTTGATTCCAATGCAGAAAAGTATCGAGCCTAGAGGATCGCCTTGCTGGATCCCTTCAGATGATGAAAGTAAGTAGTTGTTGAATTGGAGATGAGATGGCTTGGAATAGCAGGAGTGGAAAAATTGGGAGAAGGTGGGAAATGAGTGGTATATTTGTGGAAGAAAGTGGGAACGGCGAATGGAGTTGAAGGCGTTAGAAAAATCAATTTTGACGAGGATTTCGTCACTAGGGTTGGTTTGGAGATGGATGCGAGTAGCGTGTGTGGCTATTTCGCAACCTCCCTGGATGCCAATACCGAGTTGATGGGGTGCTAAAATTAAGGCTGCGTTGTCCTTAATTTTGGAAGCTATGAGTTTAGCAACGAGGCGACGGAATACGGTCCCGATTGCTATCGGCCGGATGTCCTTGTTCGGCTTTTCGAGTGCGATTAATTTAGCGCCGAACAGGAGTGGCCTGATGGATTCGGGAACAGGTCCATGTGCAATTTTGTTGCAGAATGTTGTTAGATTCTGTAAAATAGGGACCTGGCTGACTATGAGGGGGGATGTAAGGTCCTGGAGGAAGATGGGGCGAAGCCCATCATACCCGGGCGAGGAGTCGTGATGAAAGGATAGGATACTTTTGCGCACCTCGACGGGGGTGAAATTAGTGGGAAATATGTTGGGCGGAGGAGGAGGTATGAGGTCACCTCCAGGAGGGTGCTTAAGTTTAAGTTTGTTGTAGCTCTCCTCATTACTGGTTGCAATTGAGTCGTCAGATGCTAGTAAGCGGAGAGCAGATTTGATGTTTAGATTGTTTATTTTGTTAGAAATTATCTTAGCCTTTAATTGGAGGCTGGAAAGTTTTTTAGAATTATGAGGAGAAAAAGTGGATGTGAGGGTGAGGGGGTGTATGGTTGCGTCTTTAATTTGTTGGGTTAAAGATTTGTGAATCTCAGGATTGGGAGGTTGGAGAGTCGTGAAAGAAAATGAAAAAAGTTTGAGCCAATGATCTAGAGAGGAAAAGTTATTTAATAGTGAATGAAGACAGGTAGAGAGAGCTTTGGCTACTTGTATTCTAGAGCCTTTGGGAATTCTAGAAATAATGGGAGGTTTGTCGGATTTTAGAAAGTTAATGATGTCGACGTGAGTGGTAGGTGGGAGGGAAATGAATGTGTCTGATGTGGTTGGTATGTGGGCGTTATTGGATGAGGTGGAAGTATAACTGTGAGTAGAAAAAATGGAGAGGGGATTTTGGAAGGGAGGGGAAGGACGCTTTCCAGACTCAGGACAAGCACTGCCTTTGGATTTGTGCTTGGTGAAAAGGCCGGATTTGGTAATTTTTATGTTTTTGGAACACGTGGGGCAGCGTTCCATTGTGTGGATAAAAAATGTATGTAATATGGCGCCTAGTTTCTACAAATAATATATTATATTTTTATTTAACATAAAAAATATTAGCGCCTTTTTTGAAATATGAATCAACATAAAATTTTTCCAAAGCCCGACCTTCGAATTTTTTTAAAAAATAAACTGCCCATGGACCAGGTACGAGCCCGGTCTACTTTTGCGGATCTCCAATTATAATTATATTAAAGTCCAGGATTTACATATGAAAAAATAAATTGTTTTTAAACCCGAGCCAGTCTTCAGGCCTATTTTCAGGACTGCATTTTATATGAAAGTCCAGATACTATATTATGTTCCACAGAATATCCATAAAAGATCTTCAAATAATTTTAATTAAAATGTATTATAGTAAATGTAAAAAATAAATAAAATTTCCAAACCCAATTTTATAAAAAAAAATTCATAGACCCGAGCCCTTCGTTATTATTAAATCTTCACTGTCTAAAGTCTGA
Source organism: Gordionus sp. m RMFG-2023 (assembly GCF_954871325.1). Classification (NCBI taxonomy): domain Eukaryota; kingdom Metazoa; phylum Nematomorpha; class Gordioida; order Chordodea; family Parachordodidae; genus Gordionus; species Gordionus sp. m RMFG-2023. The sequence goes on along the minus strand of NC_088775.1, from coordinate 8,507,419 downwards.
TATAATTGCGATAATGCACTCGAGAAAATGTATTCGCGATATATACATTCACTATAATATTTGTTGTAGTTTTGTTATATATATATACGATATGTATGAAATGTAAAAATTATGATATGTAGGAAATGTCAATCAAAAGTGATCTTTTGAAGGAGTTGGGTTGTAGTTAAGATCAGATGATCTTTTTTTCAAGAGTTTATACTTGAATTTGTATTATGATTATGATTGTAATATTAATATGATTAATGGGAATAAAGTTAATTTTTATGATGCATATATTTGTTTATATATTTTAGAGATGTTTAAAAATATTTTCGCTAAAATATATTCGCGACGATGTATCCGCGATATTAATTTTCCGAATATTTTTTCGCGGTAATCGACATTTACGGTAATGCACTCGCCGCGCTAAATTTTTCACGGTATTGATATGTAACTTGGGGTAATCATGATTGATTTAAAGGGTATTTTTTGATAAATATTGGATAACTAAGATGAAAAGTGAAGGTAAACACATCATTTTAATTTTAAAAAAACATTAAATACAATTGAGTGCTCTCGATTTATAGTTTTTTAAGACCTTTTTTTAAAAAAAATAAAAAATTATTTGCCTCATAAATTATTTATTGTGCTCATAGAAAAATAAAAAACCAAATAAAGTAACCCATGACCGGAATTAACTAAATTACCATTTATTGCGCCATATCTTGTTAAAATAATTAAGAAAATTAAAATGTATTATGAGAAAAAATTTTTTTTTGATAGTGAGAAAGTTACTTTATAGGAGATAACTAGTTGATCTATAACACCTTTTTGAAAATAATAAATATTTAAAATGATTTATTTCAGCATAATAAATTTATAGCATAAAATAGTGCAAATCGACAAAATGTCAAAAAGGCTTTAACCTTGTTACATATTATGCACATTGATGTGAAATTGCTCTCTTGAAACTTTTGATATTATATTATATAAATTACACTGATAATTACCCAATTCATTCATTTATCGCAAATTAAGTTATAACATAGCACATTTATATAATTCATATTCTTTGGACTACTTCGCGGACCCATGATAAAAATATAGAATTTTAAATTATTAACGCTCAAAAAAAATAGCGAGAATATAATTAAAATAATTCGATTTAACAAAAAGCAGCCTCAGTTTCTACCCCCTCTCCATCCTTCCATAGGGAATTTTTTTAGCATGTTTTAATTTATTATTCTAGAAGCCAAGTTAAAACATAAAACTAAAGTAAAATAATTTAATAATTAAGCTAGACTAAACTAACAATATTTATATCATATTTTTTATTAGACAAGGCAAATAATGCTTCTGGTACTGATTTATCATTTGACCCTATCTGTCATAAGTAATACAAAATGAAAATTGAGGTAAACACATTATTTTAATTGAAAAAAAGCAAAATACATTGCTTTTTTGGCCCTTTTTTTTTAAATTAAAAAATTTGCTACCCATAAAATTGATATCTCTTAATTAAGCACATCTTTAAAAAAATATTTACGAAACGATTATTCTTTGATAAAATATGAAACTATAACACCTATTTTAAAAAATAATAACTCTTAATGATTGATTCAGCATAATAAATTTATTTATAACGTAAAATGGTCCAAGCAGAGACTTGTTGATGAAATATTGCACTGATCATTTTAAGCTGGATTTATTTATCCTGTGAGCTAATTTTACATCATCATATTGCACACTATTTTTAACGTTTAAAACCACTCAATGATTTAATTTACCATTTTAAAATAAATTTATAATGTATTCAATCTTATTTTATTAATAATCAAAAAAAAATATGCTTTTGTTTTTAGTTTATTATCACTTAACTTTTGACTATATTTCCATTTCGATTTTTCCTAAATTACTTTATTTTACATATTATTTATATCGATTTTAATTGAAAAATTCTGAAAACTGTTTATTTTATAAAGAAGATAAAATATTCAAGTATGTCATGATGAATTTATATTTTTTTAAATTTTAATTATTTTTGTAAATATAATTTTAAAATTATGATCCCAAATTAAATTATTGGGAATTTAATAAGTTATTTTATTAACAATGAATTTTTATATTATTTTTACAGATGTCAAATAAAATGATTAAATTGAAGGTGATATTTCGGAAACAGATATTGATAGTGAGGACAATTTAAATCATCCTATTGACAATATGGATAGATTCATCCACAAATGCACTCCACATAAATCCAATTAGGTTGCAATTCGAAAAACTATCGCGATCTCAAGAAAAAGGGGAGAGGTAGTTTCGACTATAAAACTGACATTAATAATATAATAATTGTCAAATGGTTTGACAACAAATTTGTTCATGTTATTTCAGATAGATGCATGCATTGTGAATGCATGGTTATTGTATAGAAGACATTTACTTTAAAAAAATGAATTTTTTTTTATAAAACTTATAACATTTAAATCCCAAATAGTTACTGCTTTATTAAAAACTAGTAAAAGAAAAATAGGGAGACCTTTAAATAAAACTCCTAAATTACGAAAATGATCTAGGTTACCTCAGGTAATATCATAAGTTAGATACAATAATATAGGGCATTGGTCAGAAGCGTCCAAAACTCGAAAAAGGTGTAAGTAATCTATGTTAGCCAATATTCAAGGACTAAGTGTGAAAAATGTGAAATTTATTTATACTCTAACCAGGATAGAAATTGTTTCAAAACATTTCATGATAAATACATATATATTTTTTTATACATGCATTTCGCTCAATGATGTCAAATTGTATCATGATTTTTTTTTACCTGTAAACTATGAAACAAAAGTCAAAATAAAAATTTTACATCCTTAGTGTATATAAATGAAGATTTTTATAAAAAAAATTTTTTAGTTTTATTTTAAAAAATCGAGCTTTAAAGGGTTAAACATATTTTTTATTAAATTACATTTTAATATTATTTTCAATCAAATAATTACATAGTTTAAAGAAATATGTTAAACTATAAATTAGGAATAAAAAATATATTTAAAAAATAAATATATATTTTTTAAAAAAAATAAAGATTTTACTATATAATATAATCTATTAGTGTGTTATTTTTTTTTATTTTTGAAATATTTAAGTAAGCATTTGAAAAGATACTTTTTAAGATACATATCATATCATACATTACGTTTATGCTTATTCAAAATAAATACGAATCAATTCGAAACAATTCGAATAATTTACTATTTGTATATTCGTGTGAATAATAACCGTATAATTACCCATTGAAAATTATTAAATCCGTTTAAAATAATTGGATGTAATAATTCATTATTCGATTCGTTTTTAAATAACCTAATTCTGTTATAAAAATTGTAAACATAATATATTTATGGCAAAATAATAATAATCATAAAAAGAGCTTGTAATAACTAGGCTCATAAGTAGCTGGGTCTCCACTATCTTTTCTAAAAATTAGAGCCATAGTTAAAGGGATAAATTTTCTTTTTCATTAATATTTTCTTATTAGATAATAAAATATTGGTTGCTATAACAAACAAGACTATTCATTTTTGTATTTATATTATATAATATGGTCATCAAAGTTAAACCTTTAGGATATATTATATGATAATATTATTTAGTTAATTGTATTATTATACTATTTATACAAGATAATATTTAATTATATATTTTTTATTTTCTGATTTATATATAACCAAAAAACGTATGTACATATATATAATTATTGTGGCCAACAACTAATAATACTTATAGTTAAATAAATATAATTATATCTAAATTCTCGTATTCCAATGTTACTACTAATCTAGATTTCATATATGGTGGAACATAGGGGCATGTAATATTGTTACATAATACCGAATATCGTTAAATTGTCTTCTTTATTTATAATATTCAATTAGTTTTATATATGATTTGATAAACTTCGTTCTTTATACGATATGCTTAACAATTTAAATTAACAAACTTGATTATATTTTGCGGAAATGTTATTTTATATAAAAAGACTTGATTTTTATTCATATACAATACTTATTAATGGTAGTTAAATTAATATAATTATATCTAAATCACGCATTCCAACGTTTATATTGATTTAGATTAACAAACGAACCTTAGCCCATATCAGACCTTTATTTTCTAATACCTCGAATATAATAATAAACTGTATTTTTTGTCATTTTATTTATCAGGACAATGTTATATATATTTTTTTAACTTATTGAATAATATATATCCGATATTATTTGGTTTGGTTTATGATACAACATAGCATTATTTTAAATTATTTTAAAATATAACTATTTCATTTTTTTTTATAAACATTATAAATTTTACTCACTTTTCTTTTATTCTTTCCATAATTTATTAATTATTTATTTTTGAAAGAATAGTAATATTTCAAACCTATGTTTTGTTTTCATAAAGTTTCAAAACACTCATAAATTTTATCAAAACAAATTTATATCAAGAAAATTTCTTATTGTTAAGTAATAAATTCTTTAGTGTTAAATTGTGACCTTTTGTTAAATAATAAGTTTTCTCTGGTCTTAAATTGCCTAAATATTTGCTCAACGAAATTTTTTTTTTATTATTTTCACATACATTGAATACCAAGATATTGCTAGCATAAAATATAAATTAAAAAACATCTAAGGAGATGTACATGCACTCCTTAAGTTATCTTATAACTTAATTAATTATTTTGAAAGGTCTAAGAACTCTAAGGTAAATAGTATAAAAAATAATATTTTATCTATTATCTATAGAATAATCTGATCCAGTTTTTAAACCCCATCAATTATAATTATTAAATTTGAGATTTTTTATTTATTTATATTATATAATATATTTTAAAAAACATGTTGTTTTTCATTTCCAGTTAAATAAAATCCCCCCTTTTCTTTTATTTTCAAAATTTTTTCGTAATTACTAATATATATTTAGTTTTCGAAACAACATCAATAATGAATCTCTACAATGTATCAGATTTTAACTTGACAGAAACAGAAGGCAATAATATTCTAACAACGTTGCAGCACAAATTTAAGATAGGATCGAGATTTTTTTTCGCTCTGCATGGGATGTTAGGAAATATAATATTCTTAGCTTTCTGGAATATGTTCAAAAGAAAAAATTCTCAATATTTTTTGACTCTGCTACAACTAATAAACATCACCAATTTTTGTGTCAATTTTGTTTATTTCTTATATTGGATATTCAATCGAATATTAATTTTATTATATGATGAATTGATGATTTTGATCTTGGCCATGTATTTGTATTGCACTAAAGAAATCATATCCACGACTTTGAAAGTATTTCACATTTTACTGATAATGTCGTTGAGTCTGGAGAGATACATGATAATAGGTTGCTTTCAAAGGTACAGAGTATATTTCTTGATGAGCAGAATGAAATATCTTGTGCTGCTCCTGATAATTATAAGCATCGTTGTAATATTTCCACTTTATCACATATACTTTCAATTCGCTCAATTTTTCATCTATTCTGTAAATCATCTCGAAGACCTGATTTATGAGCCCTAACAAACAAATGGGTCTTTTATCAAATATCCTTCTTTAGATATAATACCAGTGTACAAAATATACATTCATATGGAATTGATTTTTAGAGTAATCTTGTTCCTCATTATGGTATGTACTTTTCTAAGATTCCTATTTTTTTTTTATAAATTATCTTAGATTATCGTATAATTCTTAAATTGTCTCCTTCAAAAAGAATGTAACAGAACCGATAAAATTTTACATAGGGCAGGGTAATATTATGTTTGATAAACAGCAAAAAAGTTTTAAAATTCGGGAAATTTCCGCATGCATTTGAAAACATTACGTGTATGAGGATAAAATTGCATTTTTTTAAAAAAGATTTTCTACAATAACTATATCATGGAGGTAAAAGTCTTTAACTAAATTTTGAAAATTAATGTAGTGGCTATCAATGGATACTACTAGTTTATGTTATCATTTTATTAATGTTATTATCACTCATATGCAAAACACCTGCAGGAATGCCCCGATTATCCCTACAACTAATAAAGTATGCATAATTAGTAATAAGTGCAAATAAAAAGTAAATAATATTTGCTTGATTAAAATCTTAGATTTTTCACTATACTAACTCTAGGTGATTATTTATAAAAAAAAATGTTTTTAGGGATAGAAAAAACAAACCAAATTTTTCTGTTTTCTTTTTAAAAAATTTTTTTTATTAAGACCATTTTATTACAGATATTTTATTATAATAATCATTTTAAATATAATCCATTAAATATCTTGTAAATTTATAATTAGAGATCTAAAATAAGAGGGGTGGAGGGGAAGTGATTCAAAGATTATAAACATTAGGATGGTGGGCTGGTAGGTTAAAAAATATTTTTAAAATGATGAGCTGGTAAATTTGAAATATTTTACAGTGGATTCATAATATTGTATATTTTAATTTTAAGTAAAAATACATCAAAATTAATAGAGAGTGAAACTGATCAATAACATAAATTTTAATCATTGGGCGGACGAGTTGGTTAAACAACTTTTTAGATAATTAAATTTTTTTAAACAATGGGTGGATTGGTTGACTGCACTCCTCTAATCACAATCCTTTTGTAATTTCTTCCCCATTTCGTTAAAATACTCTTTAAAAAAATTCCATATTTTTAAGAAATTTAAAAAAAATTTATTTATAATGGTATTTATTTTTTTACTTGTAAATTAACTCTTTTATATATAAAAAACAAATACCTAGGTCATGATCAACATTGCCTATAAAATGGCAATAACGAGATTCGTGTATAAAAGGAACCGTTCAGTCGTCTCCCGACGAATTCTACTCAGAGAAGGTAAACGGAATCAAACGTTGCTAATGTGCTTACTAAGTTTTCAATTTGTGTGCCTCCTTCCCATCCTTTGCTATTATATATTGATATTTATATTCTCAATGACCATGGTAAAAGTGATATATTATATATCTATTCCAGAAACATTGTATTATTCTACCAGTTTTTACATTTATGCTCTTTACGTGCAACGCCGAAGGCATGGGGTTTTTAATGAAATCAATAGACTCATCCAAAAAATAAAGAAGAAATTTACAAATTCTATTTCACCTGCAGAACCGCACCCAGAGCAGCCAGCTGTGTAATCACAATAATTTTATTCTTCAGAGATTATATGTATATCTCAATTCATTTAAAATATGATTATTATTTTTTCAATTTATAATATAATTATTCATCCTAATTAGTAAATAAATATTTAAATTCATTTTCCAAATAGGGTACATAATATATTATAATTTATTTTTTTTCATTCCATTTCTTTAAAATCATAATTTATCAATAGATAGATTATACATACAAAGGAGTTTATTTATAAATAAACATACTTTTTAGAGTAGCTGAAGTAGGATTATTTTTTTTTGTATCAATTTATATCGGCCTACTTTTTTTAAATTTTGATGCATCGTTATCTTCCATTAATTTATAAAGAATTAGGCATATTTCCAAGCCGGCCAAAGATAAAAAAAAAAGGAAGAGGGATCCATAAAGTGCTGATATTTTTTTCTATTACTTTATGGAAAGATAGAGCTTCGTGACGAAGTTTCCTAGGTGAAAATGTAACAGGAACAATGTGCGCATTGTGTTTGAATTAATATTACTTTTTGTTTTCGGCGTAGGAAAGTTAGTTTGCATTCATAGTGTTAGGTAAATCTATCAGGTCTCTTACCATCAGTTGTGTCTAGACCTGAAGGTTCTAGGGAGCATGAGAAGGATGTTGGCTCTTTTTGAGACCTTGAATAGAAGGGTGTTAAATGTCTGGTGTCTTGGATGGCGTTCATTTGGAAATTTGAATTGTAAAGGGTAGCGTCCGTTTATCTTTACATGCACAAGAAGCATGTATAGGAAGAAACAATGTTCCAACTTATGTCGGTATGGGTCTGATAGGCATTCTTAATTGTTCAACTGAAAGAGGGATGCCGATAGTTTAGCCAGGAGATTATTTCCAACCATTCGTAGTTTTTTCTAATTTAAGATAAAATTCTCAGCTGTTGGTTAGAAAGAAGGAATTCTAAGAAACGTTCGACCGGTAAAATGTTTTTTATCTTTTTAAAACGTTGAGGAACTTGAGAGAACAACAACCTATAATCCTAGAATTAAATGACATGTGAGAGGTATTTGTTAAATTTAGTAGACGCTCGCTCAACTAAAGAGGCGGTTGAACTTGAAGGTATGAAGTGAATAAAAGATGGAAAGATTATTTCTTATACCTTCGGTTTTGGAAGAGAGACTTGTAGACAGGAAAGAAGCGTCTATTATAGGTAGAATTAGTCAATGTACTTCTTGATCTGTGCGCTTCGTGATTAATTAATATATTAGTTAAAAATGATATTTTTACAAATTTTTTATTTTAATAAATATCAAATACTAAAGACTTCCCCTTTTTACCTATTTTATTAACAACTATGCATTCTGTAATCATAATAAAAATAATCTGTCAAAAATAAAGACCTGCAAAATAGATTTTTTTTTATTCCGGCCCGTTCTAGGCCATGTAAATTGTAAGTTATATGCCGATCCTATGACCTTTTCAGCTCGGAGCCCGAATTGTAAAAAATGCTTATAAGAAAACTCGTAATCAGCAATAAATTTTATAATATTTGCTATTTTTCTATTTAATGCAAAATATCTTAATTAAATAGTTACTTTTCATGTTATTTTTAAACTTTAAATATTTATATAACTAATTTAAAATGGTTGTTTAAGGATTGATTTTTGGCACTTTTAGGCGAAGCAGCATTTTGCTAATTTGCTAGTATTTTTACTTATTTTCATTAAATTTTATAATTTGATATTATATTGGCTCATTTATTATAAAATATTAGTATTTACTATTTAATTTATATAGTTTAGGTATTTTCTTAAATTTTTGGAAAAGACTAAGCTATTTTTCTAGTATACTTTTGCTCATTTAGTATTTTATAATTCACTATTAAAATTTTTATTTATTATATAATTTGGGTATTTGCTATTTAATTTTTGCATAATTTGGTATGCTATTAAATGTGTTCTTTTAGCACTTTTAGGCGAAATGACCTTTTGCTAATTTGCTAGTATTATTGGTCATTTTCTATCAATTCTTATTTACCATTACATCTGTTCATTATATAATTTTAATATTTGCTATTAAATTTGGTCTTTTGGAACTTTTAGGCGAAACTTCATTTTGCTAATTGTATTTTTGCCTATTTTCCTAAATTTTCCAATTTGCTATTACATTTACTCATTTATTATATGATTTGAGTATTTGCTATAAAATTGTCCTTTGCTACTTTTCGATCAAACTACTATTTGCAAATTTGTTAGAATATTCGTCCATTTACTATTAAATTTTATATACAATTAAAATTATTTATTATATAATTTGAGTATTAAACTATTCACTTTGCTCTTTTGGCACTTGTTGGGGCTTTTATAAAAACACAGGTACACCTTTGATTTGACGTAGAATGATGGTTCACATGCAGGATGATTTCGTTTCACCTCATCAGCTGGAGACACCCACAATTTTTTAGTCAATACGCAGTCATCTCCCTCTCGCAAAACTCCCGCAATTGAAAATTTCCCGAAAAAATCCCCTGCATATTAAAATTTCTAGCGCGTTAATATTTTTAGAATTTTAAGTTTTTAATTTATAGATAAAGATTTTGAGAATTAGTTGGAAAATAGAGGCGTTTTTTTATAAAAAATTAATATATTTTTATAAATAAGAATATTATTTTTATTAAATTTTGTTTCGTTTATTAGATCATGACAAAGTTTATTTACTTTCATTCAGGGCCGTAGCCAGAAAAAAATTTTTGGCCCCCAAACCTGGCCCCCAGAAAAATCCCAAAAATAGCCCCCATAGATTTTTCCGGCCCCCCAAATTTTAAAAAAATTTTTGTAATTGATTATTACATTTTGAAAATAAATTTTAAATATTTATTCAAAAAACATGTCTTGTTTGTAAATTTCTTCGTATCCTGTTTTATTTTTATCCAATAATAAATCATCATTCATTCAAATTTTATCATTTTCATGTGTATTTGTGTGTAACATTATATAGGCGTTTTATTATAAAGTTTAAATTGTACTTATTTCAATGATAATTATTTTATTTATTATGGTTCAATCACAATATTATTATCTTTTGAAGGTCTCTGATATAGATCTGGGTGCAAATCATAAAAACAATATTTTCTGAAGCTAATCAAGTGGTTACATATCGAATCTAAGGAAACAGATTGATACCAATCCGTAAATATTTACTAAAATAAAAAATTATATTTCTTAACATACAGAAGCTACCTTTTCGTGGGACTGGTTCAACAAAATTGCGGATCCTGCAAATGTAGAAAACATAATTTATTCTTTCTGGACTATTTATAGCAATGTTTTTATATACTATCCAAAAATATCCTTAATTAAATTAAAATACGAAATTTATATACAAAAATACGTGATATACATCACCCAGATTCAAAACGAAGTAATAATATCTATTATATTAGATATGGTGCTTGATTATTTCAGATAAATATAATAAAAGTGAGATGCCTTTTTTTTGTCTATGTGACAAAAGATGCAAAAGATTGTAAAAACCTGAGCATAATTATATATATTTCTGGAGTCCAAGAAAATTTAATAGGGATTATTAATTTACAGTGTCTTTCTGCTTAAAGCATAACATTGCATTTTAAAGCAACTTAATGAGTTAAATATTAATTCAACGAATGTGATAAATCAGACAATGATGGTGTAAACGTTATGTCTGGCCGAAATGGAGGAATGCAAACCCTACTTCAAAAAAAAACTAATAAAAAAGATACAAACCACATGTTGCATTTTGTGGTTAAAAATTGGTATAATAATATTGTTATCATTTCTAATTTTTTTAAATTTATTCAATGCATTGCATAATTTTTTAGGCGGTTTAACGTATCCTGTAAATAGCATGCTATACTTAAAAGACTTTTGGACCAGAGGTGGGCTAGCCATTTATAAACATCTCGCATTTTATGTTAATTTTGAGGCTATTGGTGAAATATTAGTTTACTTTTAAAGCTCTTAATTCAGAGGTTTCCACTCATGATTTTGTCTAAGCCTCTGGTATTTTATCTGGGGAAAAATAAACCTTATATACATTCAAGTTACGTCAAAAGATCTATTTCTGTATGATAGTACAAAAAACCCATCTTTAAGATTTATTTATTTCGTTTTACAATAACCTCAAAGCATACCCTTTTCCTTTTTTGATCGGACCACATCTCAAAATCGATTGAATGGACTATACGTTAATATAAATTACGTTATATTAGTTATTATAATTTATGAGATATTAATAACAATAGATCCACTATATAAGTATCTACAGTCAGTAGGTATTTACTTATCAAGTGGATGCTAAATATTATATTGATTCCAGGATCAATATATTTAAAAAATATAGGAAGCAATAATTCAATTGATTTAATTAGAATAAAGGCTGAAAAACTTTTAGCAAAATTTAATCTACTAAATCATCAAGGATACGTAAAACGCCTATAAATTTTCAAGATTTTTTAGTCGAGATCAAATTATAATTTGATTGTGAAAAAGATTCCAATTAGAGTTCTTTAAAAGGAATTATTGTTTACTTTGTTGATAATTTATTAGATAGATTTACACAAGATATAATCTTCTATCAAGTTTCAATGTATTGTCCCCCTTTGATAGTGATTATTTTATATCGGATAAAATGGCCCCTAAAGGATTATTAGCTGCAGAAGTTAAAGAAACACATAATTTTGAAATATCCTAAAATATTATGTATAAAAAATAATATCATCTTACATTTAAAGAATTTAATAAATACTATTCAGCGACCATCATTGGGGTATCAACGGCTTCTTGTGAAGCATCACTCTCTACACTAGTGAGAGTTCTATCGAGCACTAGAGAGTCGATGATAGATCAACGTAAATATAATGTAGTATTAATGGCTTATGAAAAAAGAATTATGAATTAATCTTTTAATTCATTTATTAAAAAATTGTCGTATATATTATATATTATTTTGTATATTTATATTGTAGTATTATTTTGTATTCATATAACATTAATAATTTTTTAATAAAAATAGAAAAAATACTACGGCCCTGCTTTCTAATAAATATAATAATTCTATCTATTACAAAGAAGTAAAAATTAAAACTAAGAATAAAATATTGCCTATTTAAAAAAAAACTGATTGTTTGAATGGGGGATGCCAAAATTGCATTTTCATTACTTCACTTTTTTAAAAATTTTCAACCGGCTATAGAAAATACTAATATAAATGAAAATTTAAGGGTTTAAAAAAGGCTAAATTAATTGAATCTGAAAGTTCAGATAAAATTTTAGATTTATTTTGACCTGGCAAGATTTACCTTTTAATATAAATATATTTTAAAAAATTCTATCTGTACCAATATGGGATTGATATTTATATTGCTGAGGCTAGTGGGAGAGACTGAACATAATGTAATATATATATAATTTATTGAATTTGGTGATCTTACTCAATACCCTAAAATGATTTTCCTTTATTTCTAATCTTTTTATTTTATTCCACTTCTAATATTCCAAAAATTATAATTTCGTAAAAATTCATAACAAAAATAAGTAATGAAAAATTATATATTTCTTTTTCAACTATAATCCAAAATATTCATATTCATAGACATTTTTAAAATAATTATATTTATTTGCATACGATGAAAGTTCATTTATATAAATTTGAATACCACCCAATTAAGAAGGGCTCAACTAAATATATATTTGCATACAACACTATCAATATACTTTTCAAATTAATTATAAAACGCAGAGAAAATTGTCAAATATTATGTATAATTTTTTTATAACCCATGAAGAAATCATATAAAAGAGTTAGCTATACTACTTCATAAATTTAAATATCTATTATGGACCTTGTTTATATTTTTTGATAGCGTATGATAACTTATATTAAAGATATATGTAAAGGAAATAAATCATTGGAGTAAAAATAAATTAAACTTCATGAAATTACCCAAACACATCTTAAACCCTCTTTTACATTATTTGATAGATGAAAAAGATATTGATATTGCCATGAATAAATAGATAAATAACCCTATAAATGGAAAATATATTACTTATTGGTGTTATTATCTCTAATCAGGTTTGGATTACTTTTAATTTTCTTAATCGCCTAATAATCTTGTAAAATTATTAGGGGAGACATTATATAATATAGCAAATTTTCTAATGCATATATTTAATAAAAATTTATGCAGTTCATTCTCAAATAAATTTATTGTTTTACCATATGATATTTCGTAAAGTAATCAAAATATTGGCAATAATAAGAGATTTGACAATACTCATATTGAGCCAAAATACAAAATGCACTGTAGGATCTAATGCTTATAATGTTAGAACAGCATATCATCTCTTTATGATACTATAGATTATGGCTTCAACTATGGATTTTGTTTTCAAAGTTAAGGCTAATCAAAAATATTATTTCCTCAGTTTAATCTCAGAGATGAGAACAAGTGATTTTAGCTAATATAAAGAATTGCGCATACAATGGACCAAACTTTTGACAGAGACATAACCAATAATTTCGTAACAAACCTCGGAATATCGAAGATATATTTTTAAATTTATAAATTATTCACTTGAATATCATTATATTACCTCTGCATTATTTGTAATTAATGATGGGACTTTGTGTAATTGCAATAATTTCAAATAATATAAATTATCACTACGGTAAATAGTAATTTATTTGATTAATATGCTTATTATATGAAAAAATATTAGAATAGGGTTCCAAAAAACAATAAGAGGGCCTTGAGAAAAATTATTACTCCACTGCATTTAGCAGATAATGAAGAAACATTTTATTTTTTTATCATTAAAATAATAATTAGTCCCTTCTTATTCATGCTCCCTATGCTTAGGTCGAGATGATTGGAAGCAACCCAAGACACTGCAATCAACCATTATTAAATATGATGGTAAGAGACCTGATGGATTTAGACTAATCCCTGGGAGATGAACCAACCTCTTGCATGGAATTACATGTGCATCATTGTGCTTGCCAAATCTAATGTGCATGAAAATTGCCTATCCTCCGCCGAAAACAAAAAGGAACAAATATCCATAAACAATATACATTTCATTTAGGTTGTTCACCATCACTTTTAAAACCTTAGGTCACGAGGCCCTATTCTTACAAGAAGTTTTTGGAAATGATCACTACAATGACCCTAAAAAAAATTTTTATCTTAGTAAAAATATTGGCTTGGAGATATGCCGTTCTAATTCAAGTTCCATGTAGCCATAGAAAATTATTATTTTACTTTTGTGTGATTTTTTATAATATTTTAAAATTTTCTAATAATATTTTTTATATACACTAAATTATGCCATATTGATTATTGAAATATTAGGTCTACTTTATTTATTTAATTTAATGTTTCTTAGACATATTTTTTACTCTATATGGCCCAAAATACAATTTAAAATAAAATTTAATAAAATTGGTCTATTAGGTGGCGTTAAAGTTATAAAGGCATTGGTATGTAAAATTGTTTTAGATATAAACTATTGATTAAAAAAAGCACTTTTTCGATGTATGCATCATGTTGATATTTGACATTGCAACTCATGCTGGACATTTTTAATTTTATTCTAATGTCCTTCAAAATGCAGTAATCTTTTTGAGTTTCAGGAAACTATGTGGATTACACATGAAGCCCACTTCAAATAGTAACTACCCAAGTTAAACAACAATTCTGTTCATACTTGAGGTTTAATAACTATCATATTCATGTCAAATCTCTAAAGTCTAGGATCTTCGTTATAAAAAGTGTCAAGGTCCAATAGGGTGCGAAGCGCATGAAGCGACTTAAAAAAACTACTAGAATTATTAGAAGTTTACGAGTTTTATAAATATAGCTGATATTATTTAATATATTTATTTTATTTAGAGATATGAAAGAATAAATTATTTATAAATAAATATTGTTTTCGATTTAATCAAATGTGTCGACTTGTATAGAACAAAGTTACATTTCTCCTGAAGACCATCTACTTCCTACATTATCTTTATGAAAGGTATACATTAGTGTGATAACTATTTTAAAAAATGCTATTACAAAATATTTATAGTACTAATTTTAAAAAAATCAAACTAGATAAGTCTTACTAAATATAAATTTTAATATAATACTAATAAAATTTTCAAACTTTGTTTGATTATTTCCAATAGGTAGGCAACTTTACTAAATTACAAATGATAATATTTCAACATTTTTGAGGACCAACATTCTATGGATAATTTTTTAAAAAAAACACATTCCTTAAACTATAATTTATACAAAAGTTTCTTCAGTAATTATTATTTCATAAATATTTCATTAGAAAGTTTAGTTAAAAAGCTTAAAATAAATGTCGTTTTTAATTATAAATTTTTCTCTGAAATTAATTTTTTTTTAAAGTCATCCTTGAAAAAAAAGGAAGAAGAAATAAAATATTAATAATTATATTTTCTCCAGCGAAGTTTTTAATATATTCTATTTCTTGTGTAAAAAGGAAAAAAAAAGGAAGTAAAATTAAACACTATTTTATTTATTAAAACACGTAATCATATAAAAATCACTATATTTTTCTTCCACATTTTATTTCTCTACCGAAACACTTGTATATTTTCAAAATAAAAAATAACTCTTAAGTTTAATAAAATGACGAATTTATCTTTAGCTAACAATGTTATTATATCGCAAATTCGTTCGAACTCTGATCACTTATTCAACGTATACATTCTACCAGCCTTGGCTATCAACGGTATCGTAGGCAATCTTTTAGGATGCATTGTCATGCATAGATTGATCAAATGTACTAAAGTCCCTTCCTATACTTACTTGTTCAATTTAACGTTCGCCGATTTATGCGTGTCCGTTTTGCTTCTAATAAATGCCGTGAGAACTATAGGTAAATACACTAATAATGATTGGGATAAGTCTTATGCTTTGGTATGGGTCACAGTTAGAATAACATTTGCTGGAATCAATTATTTTATGAAGGTAAAAAAAAGAAGTATTTGTTGATAATTAATAATTTATATTGCAAGACATGAATAAACAAGAATTAGGTTTTAGATTATTATTTTCTTTCCACCATGAAATTCCTAAATTTTAATTTCGGAAACGTATTCCCTCTTCTCACACTTTCATATTTTCTATAAAACCGCTAAATTTTTTTTGTTTATTTAGCGTATGGATTAATTATAATTTAGCATGCGATTTGATGATGATATATCCACAAACTAGTTTTCGGATAGTTAGTTACAAATAAAATTTTTTTAAATTTATATAACCTAACCCTAACTCATATCTATAGCACTTAATGCCTATCTCTTTTCCTTAGCTCCCAAGAGGTTGGCGCCCTATTTATTTTCCCTAGTGTACATATGTTAGTTTTAGAAGAAAAAAATGGACCATAGCCGGTGATTGAACTCTGCTCAAAATAGCCTTTTAGGTCTCCTCGTATGGATCGAACACTCGGCACATAAATATAATTATATAATCAAAAATCTGACTAAATACCCAATTTTCTTTGATAAAATCAAATGTAGATAAAAGTCTTCATCAAATTATAAGCCATATATCAATGGCCTGTCTTAAATAGCCTATTATGCTTTATTGGCATGTTAAATGTTTATTATCTAGAAAATATAAATATCGGGAAAATGTCGCAAGAAACTGCAATAAAATATAAAAGATATTATTATAAATGTTTTAATGGATAAAACGGATTTGTATGAAATCGATATAATAATGATTATATAATATTTTAAATATATATTTTTAAATTATTTGAAGGTAAGCGTTTGGATAGTAGTTTTGTTAACAGCTGATAGATATATCATGATATGCCACATTTTAAAATACCGAGCCTGGTGCACAGTCCGAAACATTAGGATAGGACTCATAATCATATATCTGACATGTTTGTGTTGGATGATACCTTTATCCCTGAAATACGATGTGGTGGAGATTGATTGCGCGTCCAGTGCTTCAGCCAAGAGACGAATCGAAAAACTTATTATTAACGCCGCCTTTACATTAACAACAAATTATGATATGTCTAAAAATTATTCTTTTATTCTTAAAGATAATATCAGCAACAACATTAATAATCATATTGAGTTATTCAAAAAATCAATGATTTGTTATGGATTCGGTATAAAGATATTATCTCATCAATATAGAACATACGAAATAACTAAAGAGATTATAATGACCTTTATACCCCTAATATTACTATTAGTTTTAAAGGTGAAGATCCTAATAATTTATAGGGTCATTGTAAATCTTCGTCCCAAGATCCATGACACTAAAACTATGAGGGATGAAAAATCATTGACACTTACCATGTTTGGTGTATTGATATTTCTATTGATATGTATGACTCCCGGGTCAATTATATTGATCATGGATACATATTATGGTAGTAGATGGAGGATCGCCAACAATAATTTTAATATCATTAGTAATACGCTAGAGTCATCTAATTACATCTTTAACTTTTACATATATTGCGTTAGCAACAAAGTCATCAGACGTCACTTGTGTCAGTTATTTCATCGTCCAGAAAAGACTCAAAATGTTAGATTCAGACAAATTAATTATATTTCCACGATTCAATTAAAATAATTTTATATATTTTTCTATGATTAAATATTGGATTTGTAATATAATTCAATAGTTAAATTGATATTTTAATTTAATTATTCACCTTTTGAATATTATTGTGTCTGAAAAGGCATTTTAATAAATTATAAATCTTAACTTGTTAAATTATTCTGTTCATATTATTCCCATATCGCTTAATTTTTAATTCTTTTAAACAATGAATTTAAACTTTGTCTGCACTTTAATTAAATTTAAATTATTTAAAAGACTTATAATTCTTTGGATTATTTGTTGGAACGAAAGGAACTTTCAAAAAATATTTATTGAATAAAATTTGAAACTCCACTCATGAAATCGAAATGACTTTCAAAAAAATTTTAAGAATGTGTTAACGCAACCATTTTATAAACTTAAGATAATTATAATAGCCAATATATTAATAAAAAATATAATAAAAAAATTAATCGTAAATTCATAATCAAAATTGTTGGACAGTAGAATACGTATATACACATTTTATTCTACTGTAATACTATTGTGCAATTAAAATATCGAATTATTTTTTCTATATAAGGAATCATTTTATTTATCAATGTATACAATATTGTAAAGATCATTTATTTTTATTTCTTGTGTAATAAAAAAAAATTAAATGTTTGTTTATTAAATTGATTTATTGGGACGAACAGCAATTTTTAAGTGACATTAAAGCGGCCTCATTGAGATATAGGGAGAAGGGGTCATCTTAATAGCATATTTCGCATTAGTGTTCAT
The DNA here is from genome assembly GCF_954871325.1 of Gordionus sp. m RMFG-2023. Classification (NCBI taxonomy): domain Eukaryota; kingdom Metazoa; phylum Nematomorpha; class Gordioida; order Chordodea; family Parachordodidae; genus Gordionus; species Gordionus sp. m RMFG-2023. Next base: position 8,488,864 of record NC_088775.1, on the reverse strand, counting down.
AGGGAGATTTGGGAGTTTATGGGCACAATCCATAGAATCCTAGAGGTTAAATATTTTATCAATTTGATCATGTTTATCTCGAAAAAAAATCTTTTGAAATATTTAATTTTTTAAAATTTTATAAAATAAATAAAATTTTGAAGTAAAATTTATACATGACAGAATTTCAATTTTTATTAAGTTATCATTTATATGTAAATTAAATTCTTTAGAAATGTTTTAACCCTTTTTTATAATTTGAGAAACTTTTATGAGTATTTATTTTGCCTAGATATTATTTCAATCATGATTAGTCAATTCAGAGCAAGCGGAGCTTGCTAAACCATATACATCAATTATGATAGTTAATAAAATAAATTTCAAAATCGTGGAAAGATAATTTCGTTGCTATTTATAATTGGTATTTAGGATTTATACTAAGAAATCATAATCTCTCCTAAAGATCTTAATATTTATATGTCTATCGATGTAACTGGATCACTCAAATAGGTCCTACGAATAGTTTTTGTGGTGTATTTGTGTGGTGGGGTGTATGTATACCCACAAAGAGTGAATATGAGTGTATAGATACAAAATATTGGTGTGAAGAAAGATGGTCAAGGATTGAGACTATCTTTGATAGTAGTATGGAAGGATGGGAAAGAGAAGGAGGTGAGACTTTTACAAATTCTATGGAAGATATCGTTTCTAGAGGAAAAATCGGGGGAATATCTAGGGAGAAATCGGGAGAGGGGCTACTAGTGGAGAAATCTGTGAAAATTTTATGGAAGGTATAGGAAAAGCGAGTGTAGCTTAAGGTGCAAGAGCTATTAACTGTCCCTACTCCAAAGGGGTTGTAATCATTTTGTAGATTACCTTTCGGACGCGTATTGGCTCCAATTTTTTAGCGAGCGATGGCAGACGTTTTCCAGAGCTTGGAAGGAGTTTTTTATATAAATGATGCATTGGTGATGGAAAAACTCCTGAACAACATGAATGAAGATTGGAAGAGGTGTTTAGAAGAATTAAAGATAAAGTGTTGCTGGAAAGTGCCCTAAAATGTGTAAGGGTGACGGGAGTGGTTTCTATACTGCTGGAAAAGAAGTGAGGCTATTGAACAAATATATGGCAGGCATAAAAAATATGCTGAAAATAGTAAATTAGAGGTGCATGCATTTCTTGGAATGGTTATCATCAATTTATGTATGGTTATGCGCAGATCGCAGCCCGTCGTATAAATTGTTATAGAAATAAAAATTAGTGGAAAAATGAGCAGAAGGAGGTCTTTGAATAGTTAAAATGAAGAATCTGAAGTGAACCAATATTAGTGTGCTTTAATAAAGATTTAAATTAGTATTGGCCATGGATTCGTTAAATAAAGGTGTAGGAGAAGCGTAGTTACATTGTATATATCTGGTAAAAATAAGGATAAAAATTCCTCCAATTTTTTATAATTATCTGTTAAATTGAAGTTAACAAAAAAATTTTTTATCATTTTATTACTTGATAGATCCTAGTGAAGCCTACAACAGGGATGGGAGTTAAAAATTTTATACATTGACCTGATGCGTTAAAAATATTTAAAAAACATCGGATGGATAAGGGAGTAATAAATTTCGAACATTTTTTAGGAAAGAAAATACTATTTTATATCATAATTTTACATATCTTATAAGTTTAATAATTTTTTCCAAATAAATAAAGAGCCAGACCAACATATAAAATAATTTATAAATAAATTGGCGGGAATTTATTTTCTTCTGAAAATCATAGGCTGGATTGGATTAAATTTTTTTTATAACAATAGAAAGTATGGGGAGAGTTGAAAACCCGCCAGTTGCAGTCCTCTAACTCAGAAGTTACAGATCTGATAGATTAACTTCTTGGACACGATAATGTTAAGGTTAAATTATGGGTCTAGGTCAAAAAAATAAATATCCTGTAATTTAGAAAAAATAGCATGGTTTTATTACCTGGGATGGAGTATGATTGGGTCAGTTTATTTTTAGGAGACCTTTCTAAGAAATTATATTTTATCGAAACTAGTAATGTTATATGGAGATCAGGAACAAACTGATTTATTTACATTTAAATATATGGTTAAAAAAAAATAGGTATAAAAAAAATTAAATAAGATAAAAATGGTATAATATATTTATATCGATTATAATTTTTTGCTTGAATACAATAAATTCCATGAAATTTTGTTTTATGATAATATTGTGTATATTTATAAATAAAATTGTAAAAATACAAAACAAAAAATTTAACATTTGTTAAAAAAGATTAATAATACAAAATATAATTAAATGACTATACGAATTTATGAATGCTCAAAATTTTAATTTTAAAAGATTTTTGTATAATTCTTCAATCTTTCTATGACAAAGATTCTGTAATTGGTATTGAATAACAAGTTAAAATAAAAAGTCTAACGTATATGTATTCTAACGTTATAAAAATCATATAAGTATTAACTAAAGCTTTCATAGAATTATTCGTGTACAAAATATCTACTACCATTTGATAGACTGATATTGGTAGTAAGAGAAATATAAATTGAAATGTTAAGATGGTTAAAGTTTTTATGTGTTGCTTATTTTCGGATAACTTTTTGGAGTGCCATCTATTAGACGAATTTATTCCAAGGTTCTATATTTAAACTGCTGACTCTTTTATTTAAAGATTTGATTAACTTTGGTCCATCCTCAATTAAATTAGAATTTTTACTAAGGATGGTATTATTCCCAATTTTATAAATAAAATGAATGTTAGGTTTTATATAATTATCAAGATTATTTTCAATACCAATGCAAACTTCCTTAGTTTCGTTGACAGGTGGGCTTATAGTAAGTCTACTATTGGATAAATTTTTATAAATTTTATCAGCTACTTTTAAACTTTTTTTGATAATTATAATTTTACATATAATCATCAGGAAAAAGGGTATTAGCAAGCAAAAACCTCCCTGCAAATTTGGTAAGTTATCCAAAAATGCATAGATTTATTGTCCTTGGGTTCAAATTTTCGAGGTCGATAATAATAGACATAATCTTCTGTGTAATATTTATTTTCTCCGCTTACTGGGGTTGTACATAATTTTGTCCTATAAATAGTGAACCATTTATAAAATGGGAAATACCATATGATTGAGTAAGTGAGACACAAGATCATAGCAATTCTGATTCTTTTAATATTAACTAACAAGTTGTAATTGAATGGGAATACAATTGCAATCAGTTGATTAGCGAAGAAGAGTAAATAAATGAAGAAACTAACATTTAACAATGATTTCGATATTGGATAATGATAATGTGCTAAATATGATATCCAATCTTTAGAAGTCCAGATAGGGTTTTCTAAATGCTCCATCCCGTAAATTTTGAGCAAGGGCGAAATTATCAAGCCCAAAACATTCATAAAATTTAATAAGAAAAACCACCTTAACAAATATTGATTAACATTAACCTTACATTTTATTCCTTTGGAAGAGAATGTGCTAATATTTCCATGCATTCTATCTATTGATGACAAATTTTGATGAGCCAAAGGCGAGATAAATATAGTCGACGATTTTTTCCAAAACCATTTTCCAGGGGTCACCGTTTTAATTAACAAATTCTTCGCACACCTAATGAAAACTTTAAACTGAGCGCATAAATCGATGATTACCTTTAGATTATATGTCAAAATTATTCCGAATAAATTTCCGACGAGTCCTAAAATCAAAATAAGTATACAGGAAATTTTGGTAAACAGGTTTATGTTGTGATTGTCAAGTATTTTAATCGAGGAATAGTTGAAGTAATTCTTCCATAAATTGTGAATTCATCAAAATAAGATTTAACGTATGTATTAACTTGTAATTTACAATGCGCCAACTGTATTTATAAAAAAAAATCTAATTAAAGTAAATAAACTAAATAAAATAGTTAGATATATTAAGTAATTTCGGCTAATATTTTTGTAAATTTGTTTTAATTAGAATATATAAATGAAATTTGTAATATGATCACTTTATTTATTATATATAAATGATAATATAATCATTTTATTTATTATATATAAATGATAATATAATCATTTTATTTATTATATATAATAATAAATATCATTTATAGTATATATTCTGTTTTAAAATGTGGATGATATAATTTAAAGCCCCATGAAGTATTTTATTATTCAGGGATGCGAACCCGGCAATCGTCAAGGTTCGGTTCCGGTTTAGTTCCGGGAAATATTTTTGAACCCGGGTTTGGTTCCGGGTTCAGCTCGGGTTTAAGAATTTTTGAATTGATAAAAAAAAATATTTAAATCATAATTGAACAAAATAAATTTTTTATTTTATTTATTGGCAAAATATAGTTAAATAAACAAAGCATAATGTATTAATTTTAGAAATTTTATTTAGACTTATTTCTTTAAATTAACAATATCCAATATAATAATTTTTACTTTGACTTGTTCACTTTCATTTGCCTCTATTAATAATCTTCTTTGAGAATAAGTTAAAAATTTAACAAAAATGGCGCAAATGAATTTAATTGTATAAAATTTACTAACACTCCAATAGAAATCTTTTCGAATAAATTTAAAAATGGCGTAGATGAATTAAGTTGTTTAAAATTTATTAACACTTCACTTAATTGTAAATTTGAAAATATTGTAAAATCTCAATTAAATTCTTAATATTTTTATTTATAATTATACAAATATCATGATTTTAAACAATACACCCGGTTGAACCCGGGTTCCAAAAAATTCCCGGGTTCTGTTCGGGGTTTTAAAAATTTTATAAACGGGGTTCAAGTTCGGTCCGCCAAAAACTCGGGTTTTCTTTTCCGGGTTCGGGTTCGGTTCGAATCCCTGATATTATCTAAAAGAGAACTAATTGTGTAGTTTTTAAGTGAAATGCACAGTCAAGGTTAGGGCAAATTTTCAAAAAAAATATATTTGAATATATATACAAATACCCTTCAAGTAATAGGAATAAAAAAAATTAATTATAGTATTTCAAATAAAATAAATATTAAATACCTACAAAAAAAATCGAAAATAATACTTAAATACAAATATGTTGAGTACTTATTATGTAAATAATATTATCGTATTTAAAATTTACTAGTTATTATATTTTATCTGTAGTAATACAAACGTTAAAAATATTATATTTATTGCAGCAGTATACTATATAAATTATGTTATAAATTGCATATACCATTAATTAAACATTTAAAGTATTATAAAATAGAAATTTGAACATAATTATTGCAAATAATGTATTATTTGCAGACACATAATTATTATTATAGCATATAACATGAAATGAATTCGAAATAATAATATAAAGTGATTTATTTAATATAATAAAATATATTTATATGTTTTTCTATTTTGTCTACATATTATAACAAAATCAATTTATATTAATACATTACAGTTCTCCTCACTGTAAATTGAATTTATCATAATAACGTAATAGGGGTTTCGAAACTCTTTTTCCTAGAGCGGTTCGACGCAACGAAAATGGAATTCTTCTAGACGGTAGCGCAATTGGCACTTGTTTGGTTGTATCTTGATGACGGCTTCCTGTAATTTTATTTGTCCTATTTTTTTTTTTTAAACTTGCAGAAATTTTGAAATTTGCCCATGTTTAATAGTTCATAGTAACGAGCTATATTGGCTAACAAAGGATACATTGCGTTATTTTTATTGCACTTTAAAATATTTAAAAAAATTATTAAAATATATTTTGGTTTAATATTAGGATAATATAATGCTAAACTCCATTAAGAAGAATTATTTAAGAAATAGAAAAAATCAACGCAGTTTTTAGATTGAAATGCATATATTTATTTCATCATAACTAGGAAAAGCTTTTAAAAATTATTTCTGCAACAGTGGGGGGTGGGTGGAGAGGGGTACAAAGCTAATGCATCATTACATTTGCAAAGAGCACTTAGATTAATAATTGAAACCCACACCCCTCCCTCCCTCAGATATTTTATTTAAAAAAAAATCAATTCTCAATTATATTTCTTATGAATATAAATATATACTACTAACTAGTATTGTTAATTAGTCGACTTCTTCCTATTCGACTAATATTCGTATTTAGCGACAGGACTAATTTTTTATTTTAATTTTGAATTTGTTTATTTTTAACGTCTGACTGGCAATATAATATTGTATATTTTTCAAAATTATTATTTTATTAATAGAAAATTAGGAGATTTTTATGAAATAAATATAATAAAAATAAATAATTTTAGTATTAGTCGGCTAATTTAGTGGTAAAAGTTTTTAATCTAATTTTTTGACAATAACTATTAGTTAGTCGTCAGTTAACTAAATTTAGTCGATTAACAACATTACTACCAACACTATATATTAGCGAAAGTTATTAAACTTTTTTTTTATAAGGCTAATACTTCATTTCATTTTTTTTCTTTTTTAGTAAATTCTCATTTTTTTTAAAACTTAATGTTGCTTACTACGATTGGTGAACATGTAACCTTTTAATTTTAAATATGTTTTATTTTCCTGTTCGTCTGTTAGTAAAGAATTCAAATTTATCTGTGACGGGGAAGAGGAGACATAAAATAAAATATTTTTTACTTTTCATGTTTCGACTGTTAGTAGGGGATTCAATTTTTTGTCTCTTGGGAAAGAGGAGGCACAAAAGTCCCAAATAATTTTATAGTCTTAGATTATTTTATGATGATAGATTGGTAGGTTAGAGAATGTTTGGTATGTAAGCAGCTCTTTTAATATTTGATTACTTGAGGTATGACGTTAGTGTCGGAGAAGGCTTCAAATGAATAAATTCTTTAGGTTTTAAAAAATGTTTTATCACACAAGGTCATTTATTTGGGGGGGGGGGGGGCTTCGACTTAATCGCGGTCGAAAAAATTTTCAAAACAGTTCGAGTCACGACTGATGGTCTTTTAATAATATAATATATTATTGGCTCTCCTAATATAAATTGAATTTACTTTTCAACATTGTTTATTCTCTAAAGTAATATTTTTAAATATTTCAATTTGAGCCGATTTTTAAAAACGGATAACTCAATATTTTAACCAGAGAGATTGATTTCGCTGATAGATGTCTAAACCTTTGTGTAATCTAGCAAAATTTATAGGTATCAGGTAAAAGCCATTTTGAATTTTTGGTCTTCGATGTAATGCGATGCCCTTGATCCTTGAAAACGGGTGGGGCGTGAGTTCCAAAGAAGTTAGCTTTGTAGCAATTATTGGCATAAATAAATGGTTGGGAGGTAAAACAGGATAATATTTGGCAGATTTACCTGGTTCATATCAATAATAACGTCATGCAATTAAGTATGAGTCCAATAGCATACCTTTGCTTAACGTTTATAATTGTAATATATTTAAGGGGGGGGGGGGGAGTTGTTAATTTATATAACATATTTTCATCGTTCCTAAAATTCGCACAATTTGGATAAACATATAAGATGTGTAGGTATAAGACTCCTACTTCCTCTGGGAGTGTTTTTCAAGGCGATATTATAAAAATATTTTATAATTCCAATGAAAATAGTCCTAAAATGTCTTGTGAAAATAATTTTATATCAATAAAGCTTAAAAGAGAGACGTGCCAATTGCTGAAAAGACTCATTTTATACCATCTTAAGGGATTATATTGTAATTTTACAGATACATATGGTGACATGAAAGTGGGCTTTAGTAAATTCGCTTTTAATATTGTGTCTTTTGTCAGGAACCCATGTCATGTGTATATTTACTATTCATTAAATTTTAAATTGATGCTGAGATTTACCCAGTTAACGTCTAATGATATATTCCCCATTAATGATTATTAAGATTGTATTGCACAATCTCTCTGTAATCCTGCAATTCCTGATTGTTACCATATAGGATAATTTTGCCCGGGGTTCCTCAATCTGAAAAAAGTTTGTATCATCAGAACAATTGATTATATAACTTTCAAACAAAGGTTATCTGTTGATTGCGACTCTTGAAACATTTTGCAAATCCCGATTCTATAGATTTATTTTTCGCAAAATTAAATAAGTTAATCCCACATTCATTTATAGATTCGCAACAGTCAACATTATCCTATTTATTAAAATCAAGTTTATAAGTTAATGAATTATTTTAATTTTATGTGATTATTCAAAAAATTATGCTTTTGTAGCACCTGACCACGTCCAGGGATTACACTGGAATAATAACCAGACTACTATTCATTCCTTTATGGTGTATTATCGTGAAAAGAATATGTTCAAACAATATTAACTATGTGATGCTGTCATCATGTCCAAAATACAACGCATGTGCAGTTTATTTATTCCAAAATAAAATGATCAATTATCTTAAATCAAAATTTCAAATTACAACAAAAATATTTTATTTTTCTGATAGAGTAGTAACGCAATATAAAAATATAAAAAAAAATTTTCATACTCTTTGCCCTCATGAACTCGATTTTGAAATATGAACAGAATAGCACTTTTTTCGCAACAGCCCATGGCAAAATCGCTCGCGATAGTTTTGGAGGAATTACCAAAAAATTAGTAACAAGAGCGAGCCTTCAACGTCCTTATGGGAACCAGAAATATATTAGATTTGTTTAATTTTTGTATAGCAAACATCACAGAAGTTTATTACGCGCTGGTAAACTACATTAAATATGAAAAAATGGAAAAAATTTTGAACAAGGTTTCAAAAGAAACGCATTCCCGGAGCAGAAAAGTTTTATGCATTTGTACCTCTTATGGAAAATAAAATTAAAGTTAAATTATATTCATTTTGTGGATTATTTAAATTAAAATTTTTTATAAAATTATATCTTATCCAATAAAATTATAATCAAAAATTGATTGTATTTTATAGAAATTTCAATTCATCAGATAAACTAACCATACCATCCCCCTTTCCCCCACAATATCTTTTCAGATCTTAAATAACTATTCATTTAAATATTAAACATAAAATATTTGATATCGATTTATATTACAATAAATTAATGTCTAATATTTATTAAGAATATTTTTATTTTCAATAGACAAATGAATAAAATACCATTCTCCTAAACCTGTGCTCTGACCAACTTGAAACCTTGCATATTTATCAATTAATCTCAGTAGCTATTCGTAAATAAAATAGAGAGATAAAAAAAAGGGCCGATTTGATTTTATGATCATTTCCGTTTTATATTTCCGGTTTTTGACATTTAAAATTTTTTAACAATATTTAACATTTCGTCATTGTAAAGGCCTAATATATATATAAAGAAATTGAAGCATCTTAATTGCTTTTAAAGTTATAATTAAAGATAGTGCATTTTGCCCAAAATGCTACATTTTTTTTACATTTAGAGGCCCATCTGCCGAGCCGTTTACTCTGAGATCACAGATAACTTGAAGTACGAATTTCTGGGAAAATTTTAGTGTTAAGATTAGGTTGGCATTAAGGTTAAAAAAAATATACCACTTGACTGGAAGGTGGGGGCTGTTAATTTTTTAGCAGAATTCCTTAAGAGATAATATGATTTATTTTTTGAACTTTATTTATTAATGAGATAAAGTGATCATAATTATGATAATTTTTTCAAGTTTAAATATATAAGATTAAAAGAATAAAGAGTGTAAATATAAAATTATAACACTAAAATGGTATATAATTAATAATATATATGAGTATATATTGTCGAATGAAATTTAATTTTGAAATTTATTTTTTATAATTCTGGTGTATATCTTTAATCTTTTCAATGATCAGGAATCTGTAATTGGAATTGAATAAGAAGTTAAAATAAAAAGTACAACTAACAAATTTATACTCTAAAATTAGAAAAAACATATAAATATTAGCTAGAGCTTTCTTAGAATATAACGTGAACAAAATTTGAAAAACTGATACTGGTAGCAAAAGAAATATAAATTGAAATGTTAGGATGGTTAAAGTTTTTATGTGTTTCTTATCTTCGGATAACTTTTTGGAGTGCCATCTATTAGATGAATTTATTCCAAAAGGCTCTATATTTAAACTGGTTACTCTTGTATCTAAAAATTTGATTAACTTTGGTCCATTCTCAAAATTAGAATATTTGCTAAGGATGGAATTATTCCAATTGTATCAATATAATGAATGTTAGGTTTTATATAATCATCAAGATTGTTTTCAATACCAATGCAATCTTCCTTAGTTTCGTTGACAGGCATGCTTATAACCTGCCTACTATTGTAAAATTTATGAACATTATCAGCTGATTTTTTACCTCTTTTGATAAGTACAATTTTGCATAAAATCATTAGGGAAAAGGGTATTAAAACAGCGAAAACTTCTCTGCAAATTTGATAAGTTATCCAAAGATCCTAAATCTATTGCCCTGATGTTCAAAACTTCGGAATCGGTAATAATATACATATTCTTCTGTGTAAAATTTATGACCTCTTCTTAATGGGGTTGTACATAATTTCGTTTTATGCAAAGTAAACCATTTGTAAATAGAGACACGAGAACATAACAATTCTGACTCTTTTAATATCAACTAACATGTTGTAGTTGAATGTAAATATAATTTCAATAAGCTGATTAGCGAAGAAGAGCAAATAAATGAAAAAACCAAAATGTACTAATGATTTTGTTATGGGATAATGATAACGCGCCAAATATGTCATCCAACCTTTAGAAGTCCAGATAGAGTTTTCTGGATGCTCACGCCCGTAAATTTTGAGCAAGGGTAAAATGATCAAACCCAAAACATTTATGAAATTTACTAAGAAAAACCACTTTAACAAATATTGATATGTTGGAGGAGAATGTACTATTATCTCCACACCTTGTATTTATCGACAACAAATCTTTAGGATCTGAAGATGAAATTAATACATTTGTAGAATTTTAGCACAAGCATTTTAAAGTTGACCACTTCATGGTTTTAATTATCAAATTCTTTGCACATTTAAAAAATATATTAAGATGAGCGCATAAATCAATAATCACGGGTGGATTATATGTCAAAATAACTCAATAAATTACCGATTAGTCCCAAAATCAAAATAAGTATACAGAAAATTTTAGCAAATGTTGTGTTGTAACTTTCAAAAGTTTTTATCGAATAATTTTCAGAACAAAGTTGTTCTTCTTCCATATATAAATAAGATTTAGAGTATATTTAACTAATTATTTACCCTTTCTCTAGGAATTTCTTTTACAAATATTCAATAAATAATTCAATATATTACATAGTAGTTTCTGCACATTTTTATCGGTCAAATTATTTTATATTTTTTAAAGTTTAAAAAAAAATATATTATAATATTACTTAATTATAAATAAAATTTATATTATATTTTGTTTTAAAAAATATCGGTAATATAAAGTCTCATGAAAAATTATACAAAAGAGAATAAATTATATAAGAAAAATTTTAATTGAAATGCGCGGTCTTTTTTAAAAATGATTTGTACACTTTTTAATTTCAAATGCCGAGTCTTCATATATTATTTATAATAAAATCCTTCTATTAAAATCGATATATATTTTTAATTAATAATTAATACAAAAATATTTTACTTGCCAAATTTGAAAAGCTAATTTTCATGGTTTTAGTGTTGTTTTTGAGTCGATTTTAAAAACGGCCGATTAAGACTTTAGCCCAAAATTATATTATTATATCCGCAAAACTTGGCAAATTGAGATGCCATCTATTAACAAAATCTCTAAGCTTACATAATACTACATAGTTTGGTAAATATTCGAGTGACCGTCATAATATTTCTCTGAACTTAACGTCAGCGAACAGGTAGCTTGGGAAAGAGCATAAGGTTAATGTTTAGAGATATATATTAGGGGCCAAGGTTAGTATATATTTAAAGTGGGAATATATATTTTTTTTAATGAGCTAACTTTTATTCATTATTTTAAAATTGTGAAAATCATTAAATTAAACCAAAGGTTTGATTAATTATCTATGAATCAATTAATTTTAACGCTGTGATACTAATTTTAAAAAATGAGCATTTTGATTGTATCATTTGATTTATTATAAAATTAGAATGATTGTCACACTTAGGAAAAGCTTTTAAATATGGTATATAAAATGGGGAAGAGGGTGGGGGAGGGGGGTAAGAATCAAATGCGTCATTAAATTTTCAAAAAGGCACTTTTTAAAAAAAAAAACTCAATTAGAGAATTGGGAACCTATCCTATTCAAGCGTTAAGAATAAAAATAAAATTCAAAAAATATTATTTTTGGTTCATTATTTTAAATTATATATGAATTCATAAGTACAGCCAACCCAAAATATTAGCGCATGTTAGTTATAATTTTCACTTCTTATGAGATGCACATTTACGATTTTTATTTTAAAATTTGAGAACAAATAATGTTTCAAAAATTTGTCCAATCCACCCTTAAGTTGTTATTTCATAGTTTTTATTTAGCTTTAGGTAAATTCCATATGTTCTCTTGATATCACATAAGACCTACACAACTTCGAGTGGGTGGGAAGTTGTCTTTCTTACATAGATTTAGAGTTGGTCTAAGGTCTTCTTTAAAAAATTTTAGATTTAGTAAAACAAATGCTAATCACGAGAGATACAATTATTTGATGCGGTGACGATTTTAGACGTAATCAGTGCAGAAAATTAATTGTCAATTCCTTTATTATTTTAATTTCCAAAATTCTGATTTTACTAGAAACGTCTTCTAAGATGTTTATATACACTATGAATTTGAATAAAAATTTACCATGAAATGTAGTTTTTAATTTATATTTTTAAAAAAATCTAGGAAAAAAATTATTATAAATTAAAAAGTAGTCTAATTTATATAGCAAAAATGCTAGACAGTATTCTACACAACGTCGGATTAAGCCGATAAATAAAAATTTTTCAAAACGCGTTTATTACAGAGTTGTTAAACGCTATTTTTAAAAGTAGCGCGCTGCCGCTATAGCTATTTGTCAAAAAAAGTAGCGCGCTATTAGCTACTTTTAAGCTACTTTTTATAAAAAAAATTTTAGAAACAAATGAAACAAATTTTATTTATTTTTTTTTTGCTTATAATGTAAATGTATAATAAATAATATATAAAAATCAACATTTATAAATATAAAATATAGTTAGTTTAGATTATAAAAAAATAAGCAATATAAATAAATATTTATTTTAATTTGTTGCATTTTAATAATAATATCATTTCAATATTATCATCCCCAAGTCTAGAGCGACGATCAGAAAGTATAAGCTTTGCTAAATAATCTCTCGACACTAGCACTTGATGGCAAGGAAGCTCTAAAAATATTTAATCAGATCAATTTATAAATATAAATAAGTTTTTACCTTTTATGTGTCCAATTATCTGCCGGTGTACATACATAAGATATATCTGATAACTCTACTATTAGAGCATCTTTCATCACTTTGAAGTTGTCGGCTATTTCATTCATAAGTGTCTGACGACATAAAACTGTTGTGCCAGGGGATAAAGTTTTAATCATTATAGTAAATGATGGATTATCAACCAAGGACAATGGCTGAACTGTGTCAATAATAAAATCAACAATTACTTTATCAGCCAATTTTTGTGAAATATTGGCATGTTTATTATCAGTTAATTTGGTTTGGATAGTATTTGTCTTTTTGAATGAAGATTCTCTTATACCAAAATTTTTTATATGTTTCTCTATTTCCTTATAGCAATTGGCGTGAACAGTCTAATAAAATAAATAATATTATAATGTAATAATAACAATTTACCATTAGGTGTTTCTTCAGGTTATAGCTACTCGATTGATTTGATGATATATTTTTTTTACATTTTAAGCACAGGAATTTGAATCCAGATTTTGTTTTAATATTTATTTTAAAAATTTTTTCAAATCTAGGGAATGGGAAATCGTTATTAGAGCTATTAAGTGCATTTTCTTCCATTGAATCTTCCATGTCTGAATCACTTTCAAGGATTTGGATATCCATGGGCGATGCCATTTTAGATTATTAACACAGATTGAAAATATAAATTAAAAATTGAAAATATATTTAAATTTCAAAATTAAATAATAAATTATAAAAATTATAATTAATTATGATATTATATTTAAATTTTCATGTTTATACTTACATTCATTATATTTTATAAAAGTAGCAGCTATAGCTCAAAAAAGATAGCGCGCTACTTTAACAACTCTGGTTTATTAATAGAATAAATTGAATACTACATAAAGATTCTTGGTTAAATCTTTGGATTTTAGTGGGTAGATATCCTAACATACCAACATAAATTTTTGCATCTATAGACGTTTCATGTAAAATAAGAATTTTAAACTTTAAAAAAAACTGAAGTTTATGATTGATTTCCTGCACATATAAAACCATCATTGCATCAAATAAATAAATTGATTTTGGCATACCTATTCTCCTTTGAGGAGATTATAGGTAAATAAATATAATTTTCGGATATTTCAATATTAATTTATTTTAGACAGTTTTTTGAGATCAATGATGTTTGAATATAAATTTGAGGGGGCTAATTAGTATTATTAAAAAGCCCGATTTTAGAAAAAAGCCCAATAAAATATTAACCAAAATAATATTATGTGAGCCTGGAGATTTTGCTCATAGATGGTAGAAAGATTTGGATATCTATTTGAAAAATGACGTAGCTTACATAATATTATTTTAACTAAAAATCTTAATCATGCCGTTTTTAAAAATCGACCCATCTCGGGAATTTTAATAACACTAGGACTAGGTGATCAACACAGCAGGGGGGTATTTTGCCCACGAGGCCGCTACCGATTAGAAGAAAATATCATAAAAGAGGAGATTAGAAAAAAAATTTATTATGTTCGCATTATTTTCTATTATTATTTATTTATTTTTAATGTTATCTCTATTAGTTAAATTAAATATCACAATCCTTGAGAATTATCATGTCGTTTACTATATTTTAATGCAGAAATTATCAATAAAGTCGCTTGACGCTATACATCATTACCACTTGCTTTTCTTTGTTTTTTTCAAATGAAGTGAAAAAGCTTCCATTTGAGTTTGAGTAGAGTGAAAGCTAAGTTTTAATTAATTTTTATATTATATTTCTATGCATTGATTTATTGTAGAAATAATATAGTCAACATTTGTGATTGTATTTCTTGTTCTTAATTCATTGAAATTAAATAAACCTCAGGCATAATAATTTTAATAAAATAAATTTTTGACAATTTGATTTTCTAGTGTTTCTTTTTAATATTAATTAATTGAATGATTATTAACTAAGCTCAACGAAGATTGTTAAAACTTACCTAATATTTAGATTACAACAATTTACTTATCATTTGCAAATATTTTAGTAAAATTAATTGCACAAACCAAATATAATAATTAACTTTATATAGTTATTTTCATACCTGTATATATATATGCTTATTAAGAGATGTATGTAAAAAGTCAAAAGCAAACAACTTATTTATATTTCATAACCCATAGACAGTCATGTTTTTTTATTATTACTGGCTAGTTCATAAGATTTTTATAAAAATAAGTAATTTTATGTGAAATATGAATTTTAATTGAATTTCCAATTCACATCTTGAGATATTTTTTTTGCCTTAAATTATTAATAATAGTGAATTTTTATTCAATATCACATGAAAGGATAACTCAACATGATGACTTTATTGCCTTACATTAAAATACAATTCTTTAAAAAAATTATATTAAATTTAATTTTACAAATATCTTGTTTATATTTTTACACAATGTAATTTATTAGTTAAATTCATATATTTTAAAATATCATGGATAGAAATGCTAATAGTGGAGGTGAAAAATTAAGAGAAAAAAAATGCAGCTGGTCTCAAAGTAGCTGGTGCTGATTCAAAACAAATTATATTATCTTTCTTTGATAAATCAATAACAAGTATTTTTAACACTATTACTTCATGTATAATAAATATTTTTTTAGGATTATCAACAATCCCTCCCATTCATATCTACCTGAAACAACTACATTTCTGCAATATCTTCATTTATTATTGAATCAGTTCAGGGGCGTCACTAAATTTTACAGTCTCAGGGGGATCAACTAAAAATTATATTATACTTTTTTAATTGAAATTTGCAAACTCTGAACAATTATTTTGAATTTCATATTTTCTCATTTATTCTGTATACAAATAATGAAAGTAAAACAATACAAGTCTAAAGACATAATCTCAATTGTGACAAAAAATATATAAATAAACAAAATAATATGGATAAAAATAGTTATAGCGCTAATAAAAAAACCACATTCAAAAAATTTGATTAAATAATTATTTATTTATATATATATTTATAAATCTCTCTTTCACCACAACTCTTCCTTTACAAAAATCCCTTCCTTCTCCAACACAAACTCGAGTTCTGAGTCAGATACGGCATACTCCAACTAATCTAAAACTTCTTTCGTCAGATAGGTGGCAGACAACTCTTTTCCCGACCCATTATCAATTTCACTCACCCCTCTTGACCCAATCCTCCGGGTGCGGGGTCATCCCACGTTCCTCTGTCTACTTTTAGGTCCCATTTGGCTACTCCACCCGACTCTCGTTCCTACCGGTTCTAATTCCCTCCAGTATCTGACACGGCTTCGTGCTGCTATGTTGACATACATGCCACTTCTTCGGATATCTCGACTGAGGACTCGTGTTCTCTAGTCATTCCACGAAAGCCTGACATTGATGCTTTAGGTCTTTCTGCCTTCTCGGCTATTTACTCGCTGACGCATGGTTTCCTGTCATTCCCCGAACACCCGACATCGATGCTCACGGTCTTTCATCATTTGCCCTCTTTTGGGGATATCGGCTTATAACGTGCCCCTCTTTACCGCAATGGTAGCACCGACGGTGTTCAACCTGGGGCTGGGGCATTCTTCTAGTTTGCATTCCTGGCCGCCCCCAACGATCCGGTGGCTGCCTTGATCTTATGATAAAATGTATCTCGAAATATTCCAATATCCAGTTGCGACTCATATCCAACCTAAATTTGAGGCTTAATAGTTTGTAACTTTTATATATTCATACCTTATTTCCCTTTTCAATTCTGACTTGTACAATATGATTTTATTCGAAATAATCTATTCTTTTACAATTGACACTTCACCTTACTATTCTAATTTACAATTCAGCCCCTCTGGCTCTTATAACTTACTCCCTATTCTCTTTTTCCTTTTTCTTTTTCTCTTTTTTTACCACATAATTTATATCCTAATTAAATTTCAAACCCTTATAACCTAACTCATGTGTAATTATCAACAAAAATATTTTCTTTACCTTTTCATATCTTTATATTATAATATTTTTTCACAGCAATCCATTTTTTTCTTCTTTTTTTTAGGAATTAGTTAATCGAGGAAGTTTACCCATATGGTGGACGTTTAAGTTGAGGATTCGTTAATCGAGCAATTAGTTTACCTGTGTGTCGGATCTTTAAGTTAAGGAATTGGTTAAGCGTCGCATTAGGAAATTATCTTTAGGGGATATATTTTGAGAATAAGTGATAGGTACTGTGAATAAGGAATTAATTTGTTAAATACCATAAAAACGGATGTATATGTGTATTATGGGATTATTGACTATATTAGTAATAATATATGTTTGGGTTATGAGGGTCAGATATCCGTTGTCTAAAATTGAAAAAATATTGGCTTATTTAAAAGAAAATATTTATTTTTCAAATGTTGGTTTTTTGAATGCATATCAGCAGCTTTGTGTATTACCGGTAAAGAAATTATTAACTATTATTACACCTAAGGGATTGTTTGCATTTAGATTGATATTTAAACTTAGTGTATCGGCTCCACAATGGCGGCCGTTTTTAAAGGAATGGGGGGGGTTACAATATGGACGATTTCTTGGTGACTATAAGAACTCCCGAACAGCTTGAACGAAGATTGGAGTAAGTATTTAGGAGAATAAAAGAAAAGGATTTCGGGCGAGTACGGAGAAAGGTGTGTTGGGAGTGATTGAGGTGACATATCTTGGACACAAAATTATGGGAAAAGAGGTAAGACCCTTAGACATGAATATGACAGGAATTACCATGATGAGAGTCAATAATAAAGCCAAAGTGCAGGTCTTTTTGGGAATGGTCAATTATTCTCATCGGTTCATGGAGGGATTTGCTCAGATAGCAGTGCCATTATATTAATTGCTGAAGAAAGGAGACAAATTTGAATGGACAGATGAACAAGAAGCGACCTTTAAGGATTTGAAATGCTGGAAAGCAATCTATTTTAGCTTGCTTTAATGATAAATTGGAGATTTTATAGGCTGTGGACGCGTCTAATAAAGATATACGAGGAGCTTTGTTGCATTGTATTGATGAATTAGAAAGGCCCAGTTATTTTTCTCAAAAATATTTAGAGCAGAAGAGAACAGGTATTCCGTTATTAAGCAAGAAGCGTTAGCCATCATTTCTGGATTAACAAATGTCGAGAATATCTAATTGGACGCAGGTTTGTTATTTACATAAAACGGACAAAAAGGAATTAATGCTATCGCCCCTGTTACAAAGATATTTAATGCTAGTGGGAAGTTTTGGCTTGCAAGTGAAATATCGACGAGGGAGAGAAAATTATTTACCTGACATTTTATCTAGATGTGAAGTTGGGGAGGATTTTGGGGAGAAGAAACAGGAAGAATGAGGCGAGAAAAATGAGTAAGTACTGATTAGAATGATGGCCGGAATATCCAGAGGTGGGCCGGTGACATGGAAATAAATTAAATGGGTGACTAAAAGATCGCGAACTGAGACGAATCAAAGCATGCCTAAAAGGATGGAAGATGTAGATGGAGATAAAATGTACAAATATAGAGAAAAGGAGTTGCAATAATAGATGAATGTCTAGAACGAGGAAATCGGAGTGTTATACCGTTCAAGAGGGAAGCAGTGATGGCAATAATTTATGCTGGACATTAGGGAAAGGAGAGAATGAAAGAAAGGGGACATGAATATGTGTGTGGCCGGGAATGAATAAAGTGATTGAAAATATCAGCCGAGCGTGTGTCAGATGTGGGCTCCGAAGCCTCGAAAGGACAAGGGAAAGTGTAAGTGTGTGGCCGAAGCCTACAAAGCCTTGAGAGCGCATACAACTGGATTTCTTTGACTTAGAAAGATAAGTATTATTACTCATTATGAACGCTTATTTAAAGTTGGTGGAGATGAGGAAGTAAGAGGATTAATAACTCAAGTAGTGATAAAAACATTGAAAAATCTATTGGATATATTCGGAGTCGCTATAGCAATAGTATCGGATAGAGGTCCAGCTATTATTAGTCGATAGTTCAAAGTCTCTTGTGCGGAAACTGGAACACAGGCAGAGTGAATGGTCGCTGTAGTCAAAAATTGGTTGAGGAAATCAAAGGATGGAGGCGGAGAGAAGTGAGTGACAGTGGCGTATTACAATAACAGTAAAAAGGAGAGTAGCAATGGCCAGCAGAGAGGTTTTTAGAAAGGAGAACCAGAATTTGGTTGGATTTTTCTTAGACCAGCAATCCAAAGAAGGGAGCTGACCGAGACAAAGAATGAATCTGAATTTATGATAGGGCACAGTATAGGCGAGAATATTTGGTGGTCACAAAAAATGGGAGTCCGGGGTGATTTTATAAAATATGGGACGCAAAGTAAGTAGAGTAGAGTTTGACCTACGAAAGGATCAGCCCCAAGATAGAGCCCGAAAGGTTGAGGGAGGTTTCAAGGAATGTGAGGGGTCAATTAGTAAATCATGATAGGTAATATATATAATGGTAAATATGCGGTAATAAAAAAAAAGGTATCATGTATTTATTATTATAGTTAATTAAAGGAATAATCTTTCCTATGAGTGAGTATTATCCATAGGATCCTATCTTAATGGGAACATTTTGAGAGTATTATCAGATTTTAAAAAATTTTGTTTTTGCAAAATAATTGGGGGGTTATAGGGTATGTATTTCTGAAACTCTTGAATAATTGAGATCTGGAACTCTTAAAGTGATTGAGAGTTTCGGGTGTGTATTTTCTTTATTGCACAAACTAATCGAGAGATACATGGTATAATGTTTGAAGATTTTTAAGCTAATTTGGGAGTTATGTAATATGTGATTTTGGATTTTATGATATTAAGTAGAAATCATGGGGTTCCTATTTTTGGAAATTCTTAAACTAATATTTGTCTTAAATATTCACAAACAAATTGAAGGGGTATATACATATTTTAAATAAAGGGGAGATTATGAACGTGCTTCAATCCAACTGGGTAAGTTTGAAAAATAATGAGGGGTAGAAGTGGCAAATGTAAATACGAGGAAGTTTTTGTTTAAAAAAAGTTTTTACGTGATACGTGATAAAAGCGTTTTCGCCCTCTGGTTGTGGATACAACAGAGCTACGCTAGGTTTTCCTCAAAAATCCATCAAACTGGATAGTTAATTAAGGGGAAAAAAATGAGGAGCCCTTCACACGTTTGTGGGCAAGTCGCACGTACTTGTACGCGCAACAGTCCGAGAACTGTTGCTTAAACGTCTATAGGCTAATAAACAAAAAGAAATGGGCAAAACAAAAGCCTATACCCATGAACTGCCAAAATAATTTAATTACTTTAAGGGTGGGTGGTGGCTAATTTTAAGTTTAACATCTAATGTAAGCCTTGATATTTACTAACAATAATTGAGAATGTGTTCATATCAATTGAGATTAGAATTTATTCATGAAAATAAGGAAAAGCTAAATGGGTTTACCGCAAATTGTTTAAATAGGTGAAGATTCCAGTGAATAGGCAAAAACTAGTCAGTAATCGGTTGATGACTATCCAGCAACGAACACCACACAACAAAGGTTTTTTTTTCTTTTTCCAGAGAAACAAAATACTCTATGGAGTGATAGATAGATTATATAGCGAAAAAGGTCTTTGATAATGATAAAGATATGAGAGAAAGGAAACTATGACGCATAAATAGGAACCAGCTCTGTAAGTTTTAGGAAATGGAAAAGTAATTGTTGGCCAGGATTAACAAAAGGCATTATGGCTTGATTGTTATATGATAGTCTATCACTCACGGAAAGACTCTACCAACAAAACATATTTACAAACCTCGCCACCCCCCTGTCGACTGGTTTCTCCATAAATGAAATAACAAGTAGACAAAGACTAAGAAAAAAACACTAAGAAAAAGAAAAATAAGTTAAGGAGACAGCTGGTGCTGAACAAATTTGATTTTAATTAATTTTCATAAATGTAGTGATAAATTTAACTTTTGTTAATTTCGTACATCTAACTAATTTTAAATTATCGAAATAAAATTTGGCAAACGAAAGGAACGGGAGAGAAAAGGGTAATAAATCATAGAACTAGCGAAAGAAGCAGGAAAAAGAAGAAAGTAAAGATAAAATTAGATTTTAGAGAAGTAAGGATGATATACCAAAAGTTTATTGTTTATTTAAAGAGAAAAAGTATGGAAAAGAGTAATAAATCATAGAAGTAGGGAAAGATATTAGGAAAGTTAAGATAAAATTAGAATCTAGAGAATTAAGGATGATATGCTAAAAGTTTATTACTTATTGTAAAAAAAAGTATAAAAGGGACATGGAAAATAATTTTTTTTAGAAAATTAAATTGGAAGAAAAAGGGATAGATGTGAAAAATATTTTAATATATTCTAATATAAAGATACGAAAAGGTAAAGAAAATATTATTTTTGATAATTACTCATGAATAAGGGTTTGAAATTTAATTAGGATATAAATTATGTGGTAAAAAAGAGAAAAAAAGAGTAGGTAAGTAAGTTATAATAGCGAGAGGGACTGAATTGTAAATTAGAATATTATTTCGAATATAAATCTTGTAAGTCAGAATTGAAAGGGGAATAAAGGTAAATATACAAATGTTACATACTATTAAGCCTCAAATTTAGGTTGGATATAAGTGAAGCTGAATCGAAGATTTAGATATATATTATATCATAAGACCAAGGCAGACACTTGAGGGGCGGCCAGGAATACAAACAGGTTGATCCCAGTTGGTGTTACCATTGCGGGAAAGAGGAACACGTTATAAGCCGATGTCCCCAAAGGAGGGTAAATGATGAGGGGCTGCGATCATCGAAGTCGGGCGTTCGGGGAATGAGAGAAAACTATGAGTCAACGAGTAGAATAGCCGGGAAGACGGAAGGGCCGAAAGTATCAACATCGGGTGTTCGTGGAATGACTGGAGAACACGAGTCCCCAAGCGAGATCCGAAGAGGTGGCATGGACGTCCATGACATCGTGAAGCCGTGACTGATACTGAAGGTAATTGGAACCGAGAGGAACGAGAGTCGGGAGGAGTAGCCAAAGAGGACCCAAAAGTGGAGAGAGGAACGTGGGAAGACCCCACACCCGCATATTTGGATCAAGAGTTGTGAGTGAAATTGATAATTGGCCGGGAAATGAGTTGTCGGCCATCTATCTGACGGAAGAAATTGTAGATTGGTTGGAGTATGCCGTATCTGTCTCGGAACTCGAATTTGTGCTGGGAGAGGACAAGGGATTTTTGTAAAGAATTATATAACAAATTTTTTTGAATATATTGTTTTCTTATTAGCGCTATAACTATTTTTATCAATATTATTTTATTTTTTTTTGTCGCAATTGAGATTATGTCGTCATGTTAGTATTATTAATCAATCTATATTTGTTTGTCATAATAGATATAAAATGAGAAAAAAACAGATTTTTTTTCTTGTGAGTATTTGTAAAAAAAATTTGGTCCATATTTGCGACAATTAGTAAAAGAAAAAAATGAATAAAGGAAAATAAAAAATAAATACATTTTTCGTAGAACAAACTACCAAAGTGAATAAAAGAATATAAACCGAAGAGAAACCACCGATTCCACTTTAAAATAAATTATTTCCATTTTAACATAGTCTACCCCTTTTAGATATACAATTATAAGTTTCATATTGTAATTTGAATGTTAGTAAGAATCTAGAGTAATATATTTTATAATAATATAAAATAATTGCTTGTTATATTCATAAAATCAAACCAAATAATATCCAATTATATATTATTTAATAGGATAAAAAAATGAGCATTGTTCTGATAAGCAAATATGACTAAAAACAATTATATTCTAGTCAATATAGGGTTAAGGCCAGATGTCAGCTAAGGTTCGTTTTCACACATATGAGTTGAATAAAGTTGTTATAACCATTTACATAATAATAGTACATGCGTTTCTTTATTTTACTTATTCCCCAATATTTTACACTCATAAATATAAATTTTTATATCAAACAATGTACGATTTGTATCCACAAAAATAACTGTATTTTATTTGAAATAAAAGAAAAAATCTAAAATAACTTTAGAATATGAAGCTTGATAGGTAATTTTTTTGAAGTTTGAAACGAATCATTTATATATATATATTCATTTTAATATTTATAAAATGACTTATTTTAAAAAATTATTTTAAATTTTATCTTTTTAAAATAGATAGTTTATAATTAAATTAGGTTAAAATGGGCATGAAAATGAATATCAAAAGTTTCAAGCGAGCAATTTCACATCAACGTGCCTAATATGTAACAATGTTAAAGCCTTTTTGACTTTTTTCGACTTACACTATATTAGAAATAAATCATTTAAAGAGTTATTATTTTCAAAAAGGCGTTATAGATCAATTAGCTATCTCCCATTAAGAAAAGTAACTATCTCATTCTATCAAAAAATAATTTTCTCAGAAATATACGTATTAATATATTTTAATTTTCTTGGTTATTTTGGAAAACATATGGCGCAATAAATGGTAATTTAGCTAATTATTTAATTCTTCTTTTATGATAATTTTTTTAAAAATGGCCTTAAAAAACTATAAATCGAGAGCGCTTAATTGTATTTAATGTATTGTTTTTAATTAAAATAATGTCTTTATCTTCACTTTTCATCTTAGTTATCCAAGATTTATCAAAAAATACCCTTTAAATCAATCATGATTACCCCAAGTTACATGTTAATACCGTGAAAAATGTAGCGCGAGTGCATTACCTGAAATGTCGATTACCAGGAAAAAAATTCGGAAAAATAATACCGCGGATACATCTTCGCGAATATATTTTAGCGAAAATATTATAGTGAATGTATTACCACGAAAGCTTTATCGCGAATGCTTTAACATGAAAATAATATCATGAATGTATTATCGCGAATATATTACCTCATTTAAATTATTGCGAACGCATTTCTGCAATTACATTTCAGTCAAAATATTACCACAAATGTATTATCGCAATTATATCGGACTTTAGACAATGAAGATTTAAAAATAGTCCTGACGACTGGCTCGAGTCTATGAAATTTTTTTTATAAAATTGGGCTTGGAAATTTTATTTTATTTTTTACATTTTCTATTATCCGTTTTAATTAAAATTTGAAGATCTTTTATAGATATTCTGTGAAACATAATATAGTATCTGGATGGACTTTCATATATAATGGAGTCAGGAAAATAGGCCTGAAGACTGGCTCGGGTTTAAAAACAATTTATTTTTTCATATTATCGTATATTCTGGACTTTAATATAATTATAATTAGAGAACTGCCAAAGTAGGTTTGGCTCTATCCGGTCCTTGAGCTGAGCCGGCCCTATTTTTTAAAAAAATTTGGGTTCGGGGTGGGTTGATCCTGATATTTTTTAAAAAAATCTGGCCGAGTCGGGCTTTGGAAAAATTTTATGTTGAATCATATATCAAAAAAAGGCGCTAATATTTTTTATGTTGTAAAAACTAGGCGCCATATGACCAAATTTTTTTATTTTGGGTGTGAAATTTTTAAAAAAATTTAAATTATAATTTAATAAAAATAATTTAAATAAAAAATTCAGGCCGGTAAAACCTTTTTGAAAAAATTTCGGGTCGGTCCTGGCTTGAAAAATTATGCTAGATGTAGATCACTAATTATAATATAAATTCATAAAATAAATAATAAAAATTCAATTAAACTGGGTGTGTTAAATAGGTTAGAATTAGCAGTAAAAAGGTTAAAGAATTTATTTGAAAAAAAAAGATTTCAGCATAAAATAGTTTCAAAAAAATGGGGGGGGGGGGCTATGAGAATAATTTATTTTGAAGTGGAAACGGTGGTTTTTCTTCGGTTTATATTCTTATAATTTACTTTGGTAGTTTGCTCTACAAAAAATATATTTATGTTTTATCTTTATTTTTATTATCCTTTATTCTTCCTACTAATTGGCACTAATATGGACCAAAAACAATTATACAAATATTTAGAAGAAAAATAATTTTCTTTATTTCGTTTCTCAATTTTATATCTATTACTATAAATAAATATAGATTGATGACTTTTTTAATACAAAATATTTATCCATTAACTACAATATTAAATATTTTCGATTACGAATATAAAAAAAATATTTGTCTAAAGAATTAAAATACAAGTGATAAAAAAGGTTAACCTCAATTGATATGGTTTTTAAACACAAGGCAATATAATTCTTAGCAACCTAAAGGTCATTAAACCAATATAACGTTGTGTTAACTTTTAGGCAATGTTTTATAGAATTGACTAATAAGGAAAAATTTGAAGGCCAAAACAAATCATAATTATTGTAGAAGAGAATATAAACGACTAATCCAAATCATAAAATTATATGGTAAGGCCTAGATGACATTATGGTAACTAGATAAGTAATCGAGAAAATTATTGTAAAATATTAAATTTCTAAAAGATCATGTACCACTTCTAATGATATATTAACGACTAGACAGTTATTGATGATCTAAATTATGCAATCAAATGTTCTCAGCAGTAGGAGTAATAATATTAAATTACATAGCCACACAAATAATAGGTGCTGGTTAATTTGTAGTCAGTGCCAAAACAAAAACACTAAAATTTTAGAAGAAATCATTATAAAAATATATTGAAGCCTTGAGTTATTTGGATGGTAAGAATGCCATATTAGAAATAATTCATTCTGGAACATAAAATAAGGACCAGAGTGATAAGATAAAAGCGACTAAGATTTTATATGTTATTGTAGCACCACATCTAGTTGGTACATTATATCATAAAATAATAGTAGTTTGTAATAATATCAAAAATATACTCGTATTAAAAATTTAACTCAAAGTTTTACGAAGAAGGAAAAAATAGCTTTCACATAAAAGAAAGAGAAGGAAGAAATAGCTTTCACATAAAAGAAAGAGAAGGAAAAAATAGCTTTCACATAAAAGAAAGAGAAGGAAGAAATAGCTTTCACATAAAAGAAAGAGAAGGAAAAAATAGCTTTCACATAAAAGAAAGAGAAGGAAAAAAGGATATCTAATTAAATTGCATCTATTGTGGGATGAATGCAAATTTTAACTTATATTTATTATCAAAAGCATTGATTAGTAAGGTTTATTAAAATATTAACTGTAATAAATTCTATAACTGTCAAATATATCTGTAAATGTGGCATTCCTAATATTTTATAATAAATTCAATTTAATAGAGGACTAATAACTATATGTCTATTTGCTTTTTATAAAGAAATTTTAGTTGTTTGGACCTTGGAAATATTCTTAAGAAGAGGCATGTTAATTAAACTTAAAAATGAATAATATAATTGATAAGTGATTTTGAACTTTGCTATTTACAATATTATTAAATTTGTTAACATTCAAATAATGAATCATTATATATATTTAATTATAAGGTTATAAAATAATTTAAATAATAAAAATCAATTAAGCTTCACCTGTTAATGCTAAATTAATATTTAGACATTATGAGTGAAATTGATATTTTATTTTTAACAAAGAATTTAATTACAAGCTGACATAGTGAAAATAAAATTTATATGTATTATATCTAATCTAATATTTAAAATAGCACTAATAGTCTTATTAAAAAATCAACTCTATATACAATACTTAATAGAATTATAAATCAGGGGGCTATAAAATAATTTTATTTTATTTCAGGGGGATATAAGGAAGCTATTAAAAAATAATTTCGCTTCAGGGGGCTATTCAAATTTTTCATGGGTCTCGAGCCATTTAGAGCTACTCCCTCCCCCATACAGTGACGCTACTGCATCAGTTCAATCATTGCCATACCCACCTAAATATCTTATTCACCATTTCAGGAGATTAATCATTCACATACCTTGAAAATACATTATATTATCTACGCAATTTATTATTTATTATCCTCACACTTATTAGAAGCTACTACATCAATAATACCTTCAGATATTTCACAAAGTTATTTATTAATTTACCATGTGTTGGAATATTAACGTTACATTCATCTGTAACAATTTTATCATCTATTTTTTAAAGAGCTCCTTCCCAGATATGCCACAAATCAATTCAGAGGATCTTATAGTATCTCCTTCAGAAATGGATATGCATACACATGAAAATTTTAAGTTGCAATTAACAGCTACTATACCTCAAAAAACTTACATTTTTAATGCAACATCTTATACAACCAATAATATGAATTATATTATCGAATGTTAATAAGTTAAAAATACCTAGAAAATGGATTATAATAAAACTAATATGCAATAAAGCCCAAACTGCGTATTGCTCAATCTGCCCTATCATTTGCAATGTGCGAAAACATTTTCACTTCACTATAGGCTCAACAAATTTTTGGTATATACATTCAGTAATTAAAATACATGAAAATTCAATAGTACATATTAGTGCAGTCGAGGCCTATCTCATAGCATCAAAAAACAAGTCATTTGATAATTCAATTAGTATTAAAATATTAAATGAAAAAAAAATCGATAAATTTATAACAATATCTATATAATAAAACAAATATTTGTGAGAATAAAATTTTTAGGCAAACAAAACTTACCCTACAGAAAATCAAATTACTGAAACACTTAGCCACTTTAAATATGAAAATTTGAATCATGAGGATTTCCTGGAAATGATTCGTATTAGAATGATCAAGTACTCAGATCATTTAGAGAAGGCTATTTTAAAGAGCAAACGTAGAAAAGAAAAGCTTAAACTTTCTGACAACCTAGAAAATGGATTACAATAAAACTAATATGCAATAAAGCTAAAACTGTGTACTGCTCAATCTGCTCTTTGTTTGGTTTGCAGCTTGTTGTCAAAAACAACTGTTAAAAAAGTTATTGATGTTGTTCTTGATCAAATCAGGAATTTAATAAAAAAAAAGTAAATTGGTAACAAACGAGTTAGTTTGCAAATTGATAGTACTCAAGACATTCGCGTTTATGATCAAGCAACCATTTGCCTACGATATATATATAGTGGAAATAACAGAAAGGCTTTTAGCAATTACAAAAGTTACAAACTCTTCTGGAAAAGGATTTTTTGATATCTTAAAGTGAATGCTTTTTAAAATATGGAATACAAATGAGAAATATAATTGGAGAATCATTTCATGGTGATGCAATGATGCGAGGTGAATTTGTTAGGTTCTAAGCTCTTACTAGATAAGAGCCTCCAGGTATATTTACATATTAAATCTTTGTGATTCATACATATATTAGGATTATTGAACAGATTAGCAACTATCTTTTGTGAATAATATATAAGGATGGATGCTTGGATGAAACAGAATAATTCATCTGGACAAAATAAGTTGAGAAGGCTGCAAAAAATAGTGAGAAATGTGATGGACACAAAAAGCCCTTAGATGGATATATGATATAGATATCTTGCTCGCAATAAAGATAAGCCCTTCAATTTATAATAGAATCATTCAAGGCCAAAATCTCATAGGAGGCGCTGTCTTTGATCGATAATTTATTTTAGACTCTAAGTACAGCTATAATATATTTGGAAATTTTTAATAATGACTGTCATTATATCTTCAAAGTAAAAAAATAGATATTTTGTCAGCATGAAAAATGATAAAAGATGCTAAGTCTTCTGTATCATCGATAACTAATATATTGATTCCGTGATAAAAATGGCTTATAATTTAATTGAAACACTAGCCCTTAGATGGATAAATGGTATAGATATCTTGCTCCCAATAAAGATAAGCCCTTCAATTTATAATAGAATTATTCAAGGCCAAAATCTCATAGAAGGCGCTGTCTTTGATCTATAATTTATTTTAGACTCTAAGTACAGCTATAATATATGTGGAAATTTTTAATAAAATAGAGAGCTTATTTTGAATGAGCAATATTTGCATCCAAGGCATTTTGATGAAATAAATAGTAAAGGTATTTCTGTGGACAAATTAACACAACTGGCAAATATATTGAGTGTTAAATTACATTACGGATTGGTCAAAGACATTTTTTTTAGAAAGCTATACATACAAAACTCGTTTAAAACTTTTGCAAATTTCACAAAATTTAGATAATATATTTTTGCAAAATTTTTAATTTTCTATTTATGAAAAAGAATTACTTCGATAAAGTTTGGAAAGTTTTAGAATTAAAATTTTTTTAAATAATTTTACATAAACCAGACCAACGAAATAAAATAAATTTTAAATATCGGGCAGGCAACCTAAACAAATTTTTAGAAATAAATGAGCCGAATTTATTTTAAAAAAAACCATGAGCGGATGAATAGGTGAATATTAGGAGGGTCAAAAATTTTGGAATTTCAGACCTCTAACTCTTATATTACAAATCTAAACTAATGTAAAAATATCTAGGAAAGTTTTAGTGTTAAGATTAGGTTGGCATTAAGGCTAAAAAAAATATACCACCTGACTAGATGGTGTATGATTGGGGCTGTTAATTTGTAGCAGACTTCCTTAAGAGATAATATGATTTATTTTTGGAACTTTATTTATTAATGAGATAAAGTGATCATAATTGTAATAATTTTTTTAAGTTTAAATATATAAGATTAAAAAAATAAAGAGTGTTAATATAAAATTATAATATTAAAATAGTATATAATTAATAATATATATGAGTATATAATGTCGAATGCACAAAATTTAATTTTTAAATTTATTTTTTAAAATTCTGGTGTATATCTTTAACTTTCAATGATCAGGATTCTTGGAATTGAATGAAAAGTTACAATAAAAGGTACAAATAACATATATATATATTCTAACACAACAAAAAACATATAAATATTAACTAGAGCTTTCCTAGAATATATCGTGATCAAAATCTACTACCATTTGGATATTGGTAACAAAAGAAATATAAATTGAAATGTTAAGATGGTTAAAGTTTTTATGTGTTACTTATTTTCGGATAACTTTTTGGAGTGCCATCTATTAGATGAATTCATTCCAGAAGCTCTATATTTAAGCTGCTGACTCTTTTGTCTAAAGATTTGTTTAACTTTGGTCCATCCTTAATTAAATTAGAATTTTTGTTAAGGATGGGATTATTCCCAACTGAATCAATAAAATGAATGTTAGGTTTTATATAGTTATTAAGAAATATCAATATAATCTTCTTTATCGTTGACAGGCACGCATATAACATTCCTACTATTTAAAAATTTATGAATATTATCAGCAACTTTTTTGCCTCTTTTGATAAGTACAATTTTGCATAAAATCATTAGGAAAAAGAGTATTAAAACAACAAATATTTCTCTGCAAATTTGGTAAGTTATCCAAAGATACCTAGATCTATTGTCCTGACTTCAAAACGTCGGAATTGGTAATAATATACATAATCTTCTGTGTAAAATTTATGTGCTATGTTTAATGAGGTTGTACATAATTTCGTTTTATGCAAAGTCATTTGTAAGTAGGAAAATACCATATTATTGAGTATGTGAGACACAAGAGCATAGCAATTCTGATTCTTTTAATATTAACTAAAACGTTGTAATTGAATGGAAATACAACTGCGTTTAGTTGATTAGCGAAGAAGAGCAAATAAATGAAGAAACTAAAATGTAACAATGATTTCGATATGGGATAGTGATAATGCGCCAAATATGTCATTCAACCTTTAGAAGTCCAGATAGAGTTTCCTGGATGTTCACTTTCGTAAATTTTGAGCAAGGGCGAAATGGTCAAACACAAAACATTTATAAAATTTACTATGAAAAACCATTAACAAATATTGATATGTTGGAGGAGAATGTACTATTATCTCCACACCTTGTATTTATCGACAACAAATCCTTAGGATCTGAAGATGAAATTAATACATTTGTAGAATTTTAGCACAAGCATTTTAAAGTTGACCACTTCACGGTTTTAATTATCAAATTCTTCGCACATTTAAAAAATATATTAAGATGAGCGCATAAATCAATAATCACAGGTGGATTATATGTCAAAATAACTCAATAAATTACCGATTAGTCCCAAAATCATAACATCATGCTTAAGACCACGCACCAAGCGCAGAGAGTGGCTTACCCCTTCAACAATACAAATAATTAAGAATCTTACAACAAATATATCCCACCATCAATTCGCAAGACATCGCAGAAGGTACATTACCCACCGCATAAGAGCTGACAAAAGACTGTTTATTGCTAACTTATCGAATTCTATCCAATTCAATTTTGATAATAATAATATTTATAAGGCCTTCCAATCTCTAAAACTACTCACCACCTTTAAAACCAATCCTTTACCAAGACTACAATTAAACAACAACAAGATTATAACTGACCCTAAGGAACAATTAGACTTATGGATAGACCACTACATGAACCTCTACAAAACGAGATGGCCTAGACCTAGATGTGACTACCCCTTCCAATCTCCCAATCAGAATTTGAACAAGTCTGATATAGTCGGTGCCATCAAACGTCTAAAAATGCATAAAGCTGCTGGAGCTGATGGAATTTTTGCAGAACTCTGGAAGATAGAGGTAGACCTAAGTGCCAGCTTACTACTTCCCCTCTTTAGGGAGATTTGGAATACGGGCAAGTTTCCTGACGAATGGATGACATCAATTATACTAAACTTCCCTAAAAATAAGTCCCCAAACTGCCTTAAAGATTACAGAGGTATTGCACTAATTCCAGTCACACTAAAAATGTTCACATACATCATATCAGTCAGGATTAAACCAATCATTAACAGATTCCTTTCTAATGCTATCACATCATACAGGAAGGGCAGAAATACTACGGAGTTTACCATGGCACTTAAGGTCATTCTGGAAAAGGCCAGAATGCATAAATCCCCCATCTTTGCCCTGATGATTGATTTAAGTCAAGCCTTTGACTCCATAAGTCAGAATAAGATATGGCCCTTGCTGGAAAACATTGGAATAGATAAACATCTGATAGCGCTAATTAAGATAATTTACGACAATCATAGCGTAGTTCCTCAGCATTTAAATATGAAGTCGCAACCTTTTAAAGCAAATAGAGGCCTCAAACAAGGATGCATCCTTTCACCGATTATTTTCTAATGTAATAATGAACGATATTCTAAATAAATCCTTTAAACAGGAATATGCACTCAACACATATTACAGTGAGCAACAACACCTCAATGATATGCACAACTCTTTAAACTTTCTATGTTATGCTGACGACGTATGTATTCTAGCCAACTCGGAATACAAATTAAGAAATATTTTATCATTATTTGTCAACAACTGTGATGGATATGGTCTAAGAGTAAACTACACAAAAACCAAACTAATCACCTCAAATACTGATGCGAGTCAAACCCCTTTAACTTTGAGGGTAATACGATAGAATTAGTGTCAGATTTTAAATACCTAGGAACCAGGATAACGTCATTAGGCCTCACCTTTTTAGATACGAAATCGAGAACGAATAATGCTAGACTCCGCTATCATCAACTGTCGAAATTATGGTCATCCAATCAAATATCAACTAATTTAAAAATAAGACTCTTCAAGTCCCTAATTATACCCATTTTTACCTACGGCCTGGAGACTTGGCAAGACTCAAAAAGTAACATCAGCACAATTCAGACTTTTATAAACAAATGCCTTAGAAGAATCACCAAAACGTATTACCCATACAACACATCAAATACAACCCTCTGGAATAGATGCGACATCCTACCAATCAATCATCTCATACCCATGAGGAGACTAGAATTACTAGGCCATAGCTTAAGACACTCGCAGGAAAATATGATATTTTCGTCCTTGAAATGGTGCCATGACGGTAGGAGGAAAACCCCTAAATACTATTGGTTGGCGAAATGTCTGAAAGATATGGACCTGATTAACCTTTCGTTTGCAGATTTCAGGGCATTTAGTAAAAACAAAAAATACCTAAAGGAACATTTACAATACATGCTAAAATATGGCCTAAATTAATATCGCAACCAATGATATATATAACTATAGATTGACGATCATGCATAAAAAAACGTCCACCTATTGAAATCAGCTGTAGCGCCATTTTGTAGCTTGTACGTTGATCAAATGCCTCAATAATGATAATAATTTTTAAAAATTTAACAATTTTACTAATAATTTTTAATGTAATTATGTAAAATAATCAAATGAATCCTAACCTCAACTGATCTTCAATTAAATTACATGGGTATTCTCTAAAATAAAAAAACTCAACATTTAATCCAATAGTAGTACATAATATCATTAAATTACTTTCACCCAGAAATTATTCAGAAACATAGATTGCTACAACATCACTGAAACAAAAATCACCAAAATTATACCCATACAAAATATTCCATACTTATATCTAATACACCCTCAAATATTCAACCAAATAAGGTCCACTGCCTATATATAATTGCCAAAAAAACTTATCACACAGATTCCTTTGACTCAGTCAAGAAAATACATCTTTCAATCATAGTTTTAAGTTAATTTATCTATTTGATTAATATTATTATAAAAATAAATTTATTTTTAAACATTCCTCAATTATTTAACCCCCAATCATTTATTAGAATATCTAATTTATTTTATACATATTAATTGCAAATATCAAAATCATTTATATTTTTATATATATTTGTTAATTTTTTTAATAAAATTAGTTTTTATAATTTTATCAAATTCACTTGATGTTTCATTAAAAATCTTATTATCCACTTATTGTTCATTTATGGAATCCTTATTATTAAATATAATAATATTTTATGATTCATATCTTATTAATAAA
Source organism: Gordionus sp. m RMFG-2023 (assembly GCF_954871325.1). Lineage (NCBI taxonomy): Eukaryota > Metazoa > Nematomorpha > Gordioida > Chordodea > Parachordodidae > Gordionus > Gordionus sp. m RMFG-2023. The sequence continues at coordinate 8,454,812 of NC_088775.1, read as the reverse complement.
TAAAAATGATGTACTTATATTTATTGTAGTTGCTGGTACTTTTAATTTTAGGTAAGTAATTTATACCTTAAAATAATAATCAAAATTTATACAAAAAAAGAGATCTGTATAGATATAATTAAATAAAATCTACAATACTCTAAAAGTAGATGAGGATTAATTAATTATGTTAAGAAAATAAGATTTTATAAAAAAATATCCTGTCAATTAAAAATTATTTTGGATTATGTGTTCTAGATGAAATAAGTTAAACTATCTTAAAAGATGGGTTGAGAGCTCATCTTACTTAATTTTTATTGTAATAATCATTTATAATTTTTTTTGTTTTAATTATTTCATCTTAATTATAAATGACAAATGAAAACATCTTTTATTTTTTTTTCAATAAAAACATAGTGTAATAATAACATTTTTTGCATGAGTTTAAATTATTATATAAATCATTTAAATAAGGTTTATACAATAAATATATAAAAATATAGAGTACACTTTAAAAAACAAAATGTATTTTTAACAATGTGATGATTCACATTCATATTATCTTTGATTATAAACATTCATCCTTTTTGATTCTATCATCACCTATAAAAAATAAAATATATTTACATTAGCATAGATTATATATAATATCATAATTTTTATAATATGTCTTATATAAGGCCTGTTCTTTATACAATATAATTTTTAAAAAATAAAAGAAGATATAAATATTAATTTACATGACTTATTGATTATTAAATTGTATTGCTTTTGTAAGATTTTGCCTCATACCAGTTCTCAATTCCTGGTTTCTCAAGTCAGCAAAATGAAAAAATCTAATATTTAAATATCTTTAAAAAAATAGTATAAAACTAATAAATGATTACCTTTGAACAATTAATTTTACAAGAATTTGAAAATGGCTGTAACCAATCTCATGTTCATTAATATGTTCAGTAAGATCAATAAAAATATTTGTACCAATTATTGTGGAAAAAACCAACACTTCCATTTTTTTAATAATATTTTTACGTTTAATATCATTTTGATAAGTTCTAAATGAACTTTCACAAATTCGGCATAATATAGACATACTAGATGAAGGAATCACTAACCCCCCATTATTTTTAAAATTTATGAGCATATTATTTATATTATTATCAATATATGAATCACTGACCATTGCATTAATGCAAACATCACATCGTACCTTTTTTTCTTTAATAAGTTGTTGTACTATATATCCCGAAATATAAGTTGTTACATTATCTAAATATAATGATAATTTTGGGATATGAGGATTTGTTTGGCTAAAATAATAAGATAATGCCTGGGGTATTATTGGATTTGAAATAGTTTTGATAGAATTAAAATCATCGTCATGATTATTTTGAAAATTTGAACATATTAATTGAGTATTATCTAAGGAAATGCAATTTCCTGTAATTGTAGCATATAAGATTTATAAATCCGTGCAGAATTAAGTTAAACTATATTTTAAAAAATTAAAAGGTGGGTTAGTCTTAGATTCATTTTTTAAATATAATCACCTAGTCCACATTCATAAAAAAAGTCTTATGAAAATTTAAGAATAAAAGATACTATAAAATATTATATCATAAATCGAAACCTTTAAAACTAAATTATCGTAGTAGACTTGTTTTCTATATATTAAAATTTCTTGCTGACAAATAATGGATAACCAAACTACAAAATGGCGCTACAGCTGATTACAATGTGTGGACACTTTTATAATGCATTGAATGAATGAATCGTCAATCTATAGTTATATATATCATTGATCGCAACCGTTCTTCACCTGTACCTTCTTGCGATAAATGGAATAAGTGTATTTGATAATGATAATAACCTGAACAACAACAACAGAACTTAACTTCCTTTAATAACCCACGACCTTCCTTTCTGGACACACGATATCGGCGACGATAACGATAACAATTACGAAAATATTAGCTGTATAACAGGCAATGAGAAGATAAACTGGCTATAATAATAACGCAATAAATCGGACGAACCCAAATACCATTGGCACAGAACATACAAGATCTACAGGACATACAATATTTTGGCACACCGAACAACAAACAAGGAAGAGACTCTTCATGCAAACTTAACATAAACTCTCAATATTTAACAAGATATAAGGGTTATTTTTTTGTTGCCTCACTAAATACCACTTAAGGACACAGGTACATTTTTTTATATGACATTATTTTTATTTTTTCCTTAACACTATTCTGCCGGAAACGGAACTAATACATCACCATTATTGTACTTCTTCCTTCTTCACTTTGCTAACAGGCTACATAGTGGTACCGTCCACTATAATAAAACGGGTAGACATCATGTATGGGATCTATATACTAGTGAAAATACATGATGCACGCTTCAACTCCTGGTGGGTGATGAAATTGCACTTCGTGCAATTTCTGGCGTGGTAATGAATGAATGAATGAATTTATTAAGAAAAACCACTTTAACAAATAATGACTAGCATTAAGATCCCGCATGTTAGAGGAGAATATACCATTATTTCCATACCTTCTATTTATTGACAACAAATATTGAGGGTCTGAAGATGAAATTAATATATTCGTTGATTTTATACACAACCATTTTCCAGTTGACCATTTCACGGTTTTAATTATCAAATTCTTCCCACGTTTAAAGAAGACATCAAGTTGATCGCATAAATCAATTACCACGGATGGATTATATATAAAAATAACTCCCAATAAATTATCAATGAGTCCCAAAATCAAAATAATTATCAAAGTTGCTCTTTTCCATATATAAATAAGAGCGTATATTTAACAAATTTTTTTACCCCTTCTCTAGGAATTTCTCTTAAAAAAATCCAATTAATAATTCAATATATTATTCTGTTTCTGCATATTTTTATCAGTCAAATTATTTTATATTTTTTACGGTTTAAAAAAAAGGATATCAATATCACTTAATTATAGATAAAATTTATATTATATTATGTTTTGAAAACTAATATCAATAATATACAGTGTTATTAGTATTTAATTTAACATATTAACGACTTAATTTAAACACATGCATATATAATTATAATCTTTACAAATGTACAACAAAAGAAATAATTTAATTATACATGAATGGGTTTAAATTTAATCTTCAATATGTGTCATTAATTCATCACAACACTGTAAAAGCCCCATGAGGAATTATTTAAAAGAGAATAAGTTATACGAAAATTTTTTAATTGAAATGCACAGGCTTTTTTAAAAAAAAATTATTTATACATTTTTTAATTTCAAATGCATAGTTTTCATATATTATTTTTATTAAATCCTTCTATATTTTCAAATAATAAAATCGATCTATATTTTTAAGTAATAATTAATACAAAATTATTTTACTTACCTAATATGAAAAGTTAATATAATTATCAGGCTTTAACATTAAATACCCCCCCCCCCCCCTGAATGGAACAATCTTAGGTTCTGGAGAGAAACCCGAGGTTTGGGTCGATTTTAAAAACGGCCGATAAAGACCTTAACCAAAATAATATTAGTGTATGCCGTGAAACTTGGCAAATTGAGATTCAAAATTTTCTACCATCTATTAGCAAAATCTCTAAGCTTACATAATGTTATTCTAGCTAAAATCTTAATCGGCCTTTTTTTAAAATCGGCCCAATAGAGTCGTTTGACAATACTACATGGTTTACTAAGTTTTCGAGCAACCGGCATAAATTTTCTCTGAAGTTAACGTCAGTCAACATGTAGCTTGGAAAAGATATCAGGATCTTGGCTTTGACCATTTTATGGTCAGAAAGATTAACACTAGTTATGGCCATTACATCTTCGAACCAGCCGTGGACGTTTGAAATAAAAAAAATCTATTTGCGATTTGTAATTTTCCCTTTTAAAGGTGAGTTTATTATTCTTTCTATGATAGAAGAAAGTATTTTCAATTTTGAGATTTTTACTACCACACAACTCAAGTAGTTTCCTACTGTCGTCTCCATTAGGCTGAGCCAGGGCTGCATTTCCAATAATGTTGTTCCTTTTATAAATCCCTCCGAACCAATCCTGGTATTTAGATCACCCTTCAAAATTATGTTGTATCTTTTGGGTAAAGCGTTAATTATATTTTCCAGATCGTTGAGAAAAAGTAATCTATCTCTCCTGTTGGGGGGGGGGGGGTGGCATACACATTCACCAGTATTGTTGGCCTAAAATTTGTGTTGATATATAATAACCCACATCTCTCTGAAATAGGTGTAAACTTATTTATATGGCTGTATATTTTCTTGTTTATCAAAAATCCGACACCTGACCAACTGTTAGAAGTAGTACCAGAGCAGTATAAAATAAAGTGATTAAAGGTTGCAGTAACGCTGTCCCGGGTCTCATGTAGAGCAATTATATTTATTTTCTCGTCTGCCATTAATCTCAGTAAAATAGCGAGTTTATTCCAAAGGCCATTAATATTTAGTGAAAAAATAAGTAGCTGTCCCTTAAGATGATGTATAGTTCTGCTATAATTATACTCCCTTAATTCAATAGAAAATTCTCTAAATCCGGGTGTTTGGGTAAACAGTAAGATAAAAATTAAAATAAATAAAACAACAAAACAAAAATTTTTTTAATTTCTAAGGAATTTAAATTTGTAGAGTAACAATTAATGAATAAAGTAATTGTCGGGATACCAGATCTTATATAAAATGACAAAATATGTCTATAATATCTAAATCCTTTACTCCTGATGTATCTAAGAAGCACTTATTGGTTTTAACTCATTTATATAAGGGATGCCCTAGTGATTTGCCGGTGAAATATTCCTAGAGGAAACAGAAATTAAGAAACAAAGGTAGCGATAAATAAAACAAGTAAGTAGAGCAAGAAAGATATAATACCAAATATTTATGAGAGGGAGAAACTAATTTTATACATGATTGACCATTACTAGCCAAGGTTAATTATAATTCGAAAAGTGGGGGCTAAAGGTTTTCTGCTCATCCTGCAAGATCAGGAAAAAAGTGTGGACACCTAATTGGTGAGTTGAGGGGGAACAAAGGGTATGATCATCCTCTTAGTATATTTTAAACCAAGAAAATTTATTGTATAATTTGAAACTAATGAAAATTAAGAAAACACAAATAAAAAAATAAAAAAAATATGTTACCCCAGTTTACGGTAAACTCTCGTGAATACAGGTTTGTTAGAATTTAAATATAAGATCGTGTTGGGAGTGATAAAGAGGAATTAGCCACAGTAAATTAAATTTAAGTATAATCAAGCACTAAAATAATAATATGAAAAGGTAGAAAAGAAATAAGTGAAAGGCATAGGTATATGTGGGTGGGATTCCTTACGTCTAATACTTCCTTTTAATTTTAATAAAAGCTACTGTCACAGATCAATGTTTTAATAAACTATTTAATAAATCAAATTTAAGGGAAATATCCCCTCTACTCAAATACAAACATTAAAATGGCATAAATTATAGAGTATTAATAATAAGATGTGTGAAACTCTTAAAGATTTTATAAAACGAATAGGAGTGTAGAAGAATTGAAAATAATAATAATAAATAAAGAAAATGTAAAATTCCTGGCGCCGAATGTATGAAAAATAATATTATTTGAGAGAAATAATTTCCTATAATCATCGCCTAGTCGGCGCCTAACACAATTAATAAAATTATTTGATAAGTAAAAAGGAAGTAAAATATATATGATGTTGAAAAATCAGAAAAGTATAACTTATATATAATGTTGGTTTAAAAACCAACTTTAAAAGAAAATAGCTAAAAAAATCCTTTATAAAAGCACGATATTCGAAAAATATTTATAAGTATACTTTGTGAAATTTCATATAATCTTATGTATATGTAAAGCGTATTATGATAATCTATCTAGTGTATACTAATAAGGAAAGGGTATACTTTACGGAAAGGAAGGGGATTTATATATTTCTTTGGATGTGCATGAAATTACTTTTCATTTTTGCATTTAAATTTAGTAAAAACCTTATATATAATTAAATAAGTAGCTCACACTTCCTTTATGGAGCTAGTGGAGGAGGGGAGTCGTTAATCAACCTTCTGCTAGCTTTAAACAATATACTATATAAAAATAGTAGAAGGGTAGTATTCATATATAGGAATATGATCTATGTCTCTTCCTTCAAGATATGTATAAGAATATGACCTATTGTCGCTTCCTTAAAATGCAAAATAAATATAGAAGGGTACTTTTATGTACAGGAAAATGATCAATAAATCTTCCATAGAAAACGATATAAAATGATGAATGGCTAAGGAACATAATTAAATCAATATATTATATGGATTCGATGTATGAAATACAAAGTAGAGGGGTAATATTCATGTGTAAGAAGAATGATCTAAATGGTTTTATTTGAATACAAAAGGTGCAATATGAATATATGAAAGGGGGCGATAATTTAGATGATACTAAAAATAGAGAAAAGGTATCTAAAACCATAAAGCAAGTAATATAACTATTGCTTATGTGCTGAGCAGAAACTGGTATATATAAGGGTTTCTAGGGGCTCTCCCTTCTAAAAGAATTGATCATTAATATTATATAAAATAAGAAGCGAGTATTACGACACCTAAGAGATGATGCTTCTGTGATAAAGACCACATTGATCTTAAGAGATTTAACAGGTAAAACAATTATTAATAACTCTAACCAAAGGATAATTTATTTCTTCAGAAAGGAAGAAATAGAGAACATAAAAAATTAAAACTAAATAACTGATAGCTATAGGTAAACTTTACGAAAAATAAAATTGAAAGGTAATAATCTATCATAAGTTTATCTCCATATTTGTGTACTCGCTCGAAAACCACGAAATTAGATTTGATGTGGTGAGAAATATTTTACAACTATAAACTGCTATAAGTATACTTGAATCGAGAAAAACTATGACTACTCAAAGATTATTACCGATTTAAGTTAAAATAAATTTAGGAAAATGTTTGCTGAGTATTAAAGAAATATGATAAAATAATTATTTATTAAGGACTAAAACATTAGGAAAGGAAAAAGTAATGAGGGGAAAATATTCTAGGTGGGATACCTGAAGGAAATGAGAACAATATACTACGAGGGACAAGACTATATAAATTGTTATACCTTTCTATTTAAGACAATAGCTTCCTGCGATTGTAATAATCTAAAGCATTCTGTAAGTGAATAGAAAAATACTAAATTATAAATAGTGAACATTATATAGTTATAAAAAATATAAAAAAATAGTATATAAATTTTTATGTATTTTAATAATCCAAAATCTCTCATAGCAAGCCTCTTAAAATATTATTAATTGGTAACCATTCTGTTTTTTTCAATGACATTATGTCATTGGTTTTTTTATAAAATTTAATGAAATGTACCTAAAATGTTTATGATGTTTTAAATCATCAATTGAAATTTGAAAAAGGGTAAAATCAGATGGAATAATCAAATCTAATTCATTAAATGGTAAGTATATTTATATTCAAACGTAACTAATTTACTTATAATATTTAGTTTCTGAATATAGATATTAGATATTTAATTTAAATTCCATAAATAATTAATAAACATTACTATGTTATACATATAATAAAATTCAAGAACTTAAGATTTATCTTCTCAGTATTTATCTATAAGTTTATTGTTTGGGGTTATTTTATGGTTGTATATATATAATTTTTATTTTATACATAATTTTCTTATAATAAATAGATATGAATCAAAATTCATTTTTTCTTTTTTGTAACAAGAAAGTTCATATTATTTAAATGAGATAATTAGATAAGAATAATTTTTTTTAACTTAATCTTTCATTTCATGATATAGAGATATCCAGAATTTTGATAAGAGGGGAAAGAAGCATTATTAGATGGGGTTTTCCCTGTAAATTTTATTGAAGATCTTTAGGCTCATTTATTGTAGTACTTTGGCTATATTATAAAAATTTTAAATTATGGTCATTATTTTAAAAATTTATTAACTTTTATTAATTTTTCTTCTAAATTCTTCCTTATAGGATATATTGCATACATTTTTAGTGTGATATGTAGGGGGATGGGGGGGGGATTTGTATTAGCTTAAAATGATATTTATGAGAACTGGCAAATTTGTTACCTCTATCATGATAATTTACTAAATATTACTTTCATCATAAAAAACAATAAATTTCAGTATTGCTTAATTTTCCCATAATTTACAATTACTTCCAAAGATATGTGTCTTCAAAGTTGAAAATCTTATAAAGCATGATTTCATAAATCTCAATTTAAAAAAAATACATATGATAGATTCACAAATTATAGATTATTTTATAGCACTTAAGATTCTATATTGGAAGTTTTTGATTTAAAATATTTTTTTATTTCTGGTAAAAATTAAACATTGTTAAGAAGAATTTTTGGGTGTTGATATTCTCTAAGAATGCTTATTACCTTTATATTAAACTGTTCAAATTAAAATCAATAGCCATTTTTGGTTTTATAATTTTTATATATTTTTATTATTTTATAAATAAAAAATATAATATAGATGGCACTATGCTTGAAATTGTTTTAATAAAAAAAATGAATGGGGATTTCAATTTAATCCAGCCAAATTTTAATTGGCTGGACTAGGTTGAAACCAAAGCCCTATATTAAACATATTTTTTTTCAGCTCCGATCTGAAAATTTAAAAAAAAATATTTGTTGATTGAATCTGATTTAAAATATTATTTAAAAATATTTATTTTTATGGTACCAGCTTATTTATTTATTTATTCTTTCTTTAATATTTTTAAATTGATAAATAGGAAATTTAACTATAATTTCTTTTATAGTTTAGATATTGATACTCACAATATAAAAATTTAATTTCAGATTGTATAGCAGCTGAAGCTGCTTTTAATCTACATCTTATGGTAAAGGTACATGCAACAGCATTGGATGAACATTAAAAAGATTAGCAACACATTTAACCTTCAGCACACCAGTGCTTTTAACATCCATTTACAAAACAAAACATGCCATCAGATATATAACCAATGAACAATACAATTTAGAAGATATTATATTATGAAAAAGATTTGATTTGGCTCTCCTCATTCCAGGAACTCGGGAAATAATATATTTCCTTCGAGTTTAAATAAACTTTAGAAAAATATGTTCATATGCAGAGGAATTTAAAATTAGCAATATCTCAAATGCCGATAATTTGCTTTTTGTCAATATCAAAGGATTCGTTTTATTGAAATTACTGAGGAGATATATATTTTATTTTTATATCCACATAGACCATAACCATACTTCTTTTACCCCACAATGAAAAAGATATGGCTGCCCATTAATCAAATAATAATGATGGTAGATCCCATAACAGCAACAGGCTACCTATAAAATTATCGCTTCATGAAAATTTATTAATGGGTGCAAAATGGAATACGATAAAAACATGTTATATATTTGTTTATAATAGTTTATATTTAAAATTTTAAATTATGCTTACCTTAAAATATAACTTCCTAATAATAAACATATCTGTATGTGCTGTTTGCTACATAGTGCCCCAGGAGATAATATTGATTATACTGAATAGATTTTTTTTATAAATAAAAAAATATATATATTATAATGATTTTTAATATAATGCCATCTATATTATATTTTTTTTATTTATAAAAAGAAATTTTTTTTAATCAAATTAAACTAAAAAACGGTCGCAATTTTTTTTGATTAAACAGTTAAATATGACGGTATTCCTGTCGAATAATAGCTTTCGAAAAAATTCCCTTTTCATCAATATTTTTTTTTTAACATAGAATTTTAAGGGTCAATAAATGATATATTTTATCAAATATTTTTTTAAAAAATAAAGATTTAAATGAGCGCTATTTCCGACTTTATGGACGTATATCTTAGGGTTGATCTAGCACTCTTAAATTTTTATTTTATTAAAATTTGAATAACCCACTACTATAGCTTTTCCATTCCTAACCTTTTGGAAATATTAGATTTATATTCATAAAATTTTAATGAGTTCTTAATGCCAAAGACATTTTTTTTAGAAAGCTCTTCATACAAAACTCGTTCCAAAACTTTCGCAAATAAATTTCACAAAATTTAGATAATATGTTTTGGCAACATTTTTAATTTTCTATTTTTGAAAAAGGCGTATTTCGATAAAGTTTGGAAACTTTTCGAATTAAAATTTTTGATATTTTGAGCGCAGCCTAAACTCGGTTACACCTTGCTTTTTTTTCTGAAATTTTTTTAATTTATATAAATTAATTTTAAAAAATTATTCACGTTTTATAAATAATGTTTCTGGTGGGGGTGGGGAGGGGGGTGTAGATTATGCTTATTAGCTTAAAGTGATATTTACGAAAATTTAAGCTTAAGGCAAAATCTATCTCTAGCATGAAATAACCCAGAGATTCGCGCGTACAATTGGAATTCCTTATATCATTTTGCTTTAAATGGGTTTACGAAAATACAACTCTTCATTTGATTTTCGATTTCGGCCTATTATGTATTTTTCCCTGAAAATATTAGCATAATATAAGGATGAAAGGTAAAATAATATGAAGGCTAAATAATCTTTATTCGATAGAATAGCAGATGTATACCTATTGAAATTGAATGGTTGCGAAACATCTTATTTATAATCCCAACCCTGAGAACGGGAATGACCATTCGACGAGGGGAACATAAAAAGTGTAACCCCGCTTGAATGCCGGTTAAGAGTAAAACAAAATTATAATTTCTTTTTATGAACTGTTTTTAAAATCTTCGTCAATGGGTATTATTTTATTATATATTCGGTTGCGGCTTAGTTTGAATACGTATTCATATGATTATATATTTCTTACAGTTTACATGAAAGTCAGGAACCTAGTCCTTAACGCTCCTGTTTATATTATTTTTGAAATATAACCAAACCCCTCTCTATATGATTACTCATGTACGAATAACTTAGTATGACGTTTGATTTATAACTTTTAGTTCTCTTTTTAAAAAAATCTTTATATAAAACGGTTTAAAATGGAATCTGTCATATTGTTTAATTCCTTAAATTTATATTTCGTTGTTATTATATTTTAGATATTAAACATGTTTCTCTTTAGTCTGCTTTTTCTATTAAACTTTTACAAGGAAATGAATAAATTATATGAAGCCAAAAAAGCTTAAATTCAAATAAAAATTTTGAAATATTGGTTTATGGCATTTACTGCTAATTTAAACACCACAAAAATAGATTGAAATTCGGCATCTTTAGAGAGTATTTTCTCTAAAAATACGAAGAAAAAAAAATAGGACTTTGATGCGTGTATTATTTTTAATATCAAATTTATCGTACATGTTAATTCTATATACTTTTAGCTCAATCATATATTTATTGCAATTTTGATTATATAGCTTAATCATTTTTATACTTTTCTAAGTATTTAAGTAAAGGCAATTCTAACGGTTAGCCATTTTTCGGGTCGCATTAGCTTAGTCTTACAACATTTTCTCTAAAATGGTAACTTTTGACCAGTAATTTCAGCGTTCATTTTTCGTCTAAAAGCGCCCAGATATTCAGTTTAATAAATTCATCTTATGATTAAGCATAAAAATATCACAGGACACTAAAAATAAACTGCCAAGAAATTGCTAAACAACAATAAAATAATACTTGAAATAGATACCCCTAAAAATAAAATTAAATTTGAAAATGAAAAATATATAAAATTTTTTAATAAGACTTTGGTATATTTTGTTAATCTTAAATTAAATTCAAGGTTTTCTCACCCATAACGAAATCCCTATAAATATTTTGTTACCTTTTTTTTATCTTAAAAAAACATGATATTGACTTTACAAAAATAATAATTATATAAAAACTAAATAGTGTTTTTTTTTAAAAAAAAATAAAAATTATCCGTCATGTCGGATCGAATAATAAAATTTAAAAATGGATGCCCGGACTCTGAACCCGATATTAAGAATTCGTTACATCCTTAATAATTTTAAATATAAAACATTTATTTTAAAAATATTAGAAAAAGATATTTGAACCATTAGCAAAACGAAGCAATAGAGTTGAGGATGAAAGGGTCCCAGTTACAGAAACGCAAAATAAAGATGCGATCAGTGATTCCGTTAATAATAATCGCGATGTAACATCTACTATCACCCAACAATTTAATCCAACTAACCATGTTCTCCACCCTACAAACGTCATATCCAACGCTTCCTTCAGCATGGGTAGTGAACTATCACCTGAAAAATCCACAATAATGTCATCAAAAATTAATATAACTCGAATTCCGGCCGTTGATCAAAATCGAACTTTCATCATGCCGAATATTCAATCGAACGACAGATTGATCAATTTCGCGCCTACGACTATTTCCTATCCCATTCAATATACCAATTCACCTCTCCACACAAGAATATTAAATGTGGGAAATCACAAAATTTTCGTTTCCTCGATGATAAACACTCCGGAAGGCAACAGCAATCTTTTTTACGATAATTACGATACGCTAGATACCTTCGAGGCCTGCAAACTGAACCTGGACTTCGCCAAATTAGCCAACATAGTAGATCCCAACTATGATGCCGCAACTGGCGAGGATATGCCATCCAATCTGGAAATCGTTACGGATCCCGATAAAATCGAGCCCGATGAGATTAGGGAGAGGGAAACATTGATGGATCACGGCCGTCAACCTATTCATAAAGGGTCATCCGTGTCCCACTTATCCCTATACAACCCATCTAAAAGGACTCGCAAGACCTCAAACCTCAAAAAGACCTCGATATTTTCTCGTTTCCTGTCAGCCAAGCCGGACGATCACGGCGACTCTAAAAAGTTATCTATGCACTCTTCGAGGTCGAAGGAACAGATATGCGAGACCTATAACATCGATATACCTAACAACATCGTTACAGCCTTATCATTAAGCGCCGAGCACTTACGACGAAATAAACAGCCACGCATCCCGATAAATTCTGATCTTTTAGTTGATCATGACGACACCGATTCATTTAATCACCTGCGCCGTAAATCGCTCATTGATGAGCATCATACCTTTGAGCTTTTTAAATCTAACCTCGATGACATCGGAAACTCCCATTCACGCCCTCTTAAAGAAGACCTTGCCAACCTCCTAAATCCCCCTTTCGATTCTATGGACGCTCAAGTTATGGCGGACTCTCTCCCATACCGCGCTCACTCTTATCTACCATTTAAATCTTCTGACAAGCCTCGACATCCCACTGTCTTCAAACGAGTCCGCAAAAGACTTGTCAATAAAATCGGCGGCTCAACTAACGTAGTCCAATCCAACATCAGCAACCGCAAACAGCACTTCCTATCTGACATATACACCACTCTCTTAGACACGCGTTGGCGTTGGAGTGTGCTCATATTCGCCGCCGCGTTTCTCCTTTCCTGGACTTTATTTGCCCTTCTATGGTGGCTCGTAGCCTTTGCTCATGGCGATTTTGAACAATACAATAATCTCGAAGCCTCCCTTGGCCAAGTTGGTCCTACCGTTGTTTATAACCCTGACATTGACGAACGCCAAGAGGTAGAAAAGGGAGGAATTCAACATGGCTTGGGCGTCAGGCGAACCTGCTTTGCTCACGCCGAGGGCTTCGTGTCGGCCCTTCTGTTCTCCATCGAGACGCAGCACACCATAGGCTACGGATACCGCTACATTACTACAGAATGTCCGGAGGGGGTACTTCTCTTCGTGATTCAGGCCATAACTGGAGCCATGATACAGGTTTAAGCTATTTTTTATTTATTACTCATCAATGATACAATATAAACAGATGTGAGTGTCTTAGTAAATATTCGCGCATTTTTTTATATGCGCGTTAACTAATCTCAAACTTTTTTAGATCACTATTTTAACCCCCCTTTCATTTTAAAAAATAAATAAATAAAGGGCTTCGTGATAGGTCTCATCTTTAGCAAACTATCCCGGCCGAAAAAGCGGGCAGTAACACTCATGTTCAGTCGTAACGCCGTTATATGTACCCGCGACGGCCAACTTTGCTTGCTAGTTCGTATCGGGGACATGCGAAAATCGCACATAATAGATGCCCGCACCAGGGCTTACCTATTTCGCAAAAAAGTTACTCTCGAGGGAGAGGTCATACCTCTGCACCCCCATCACATGTCTCTCAGTTTTGATCCCGATGGAGTCACGGATAGAATTTTCTTGGGCTGGCCCAGTATCCTGGTGCATAGGATAAGCGAGGGCGACCTAGGGGATGCTGGCTTAGGGTATACTATTTTACCGAGTCTTTCGATTATAATTATATCCAGGGACTTGGAACCTATTCTAGATTGAAAATGACAAATTTAAGTCCCTGATTGTGATTAGTTAAGTTTTTTTTTTTAAATGAAAGAATTATAAGCATTTGGCATTCAATAATTGAAACATTATTTCTTTTATTTATATTTATAGAAAAGATTGAATTTAGAAACCAAGAGAATTTTTTTTAGAAAATTTGGACAGTAGCTGTATTTGCATAGAATATATCTAATTCTCAGAAAAAATAGATTTCAACGATCAACTATTTTATTCAATTATAATATATAATTATAACAGAAAAAAACTTAAGGTTTCTTGAATTACCCTGAGTAAGTTTAGGAACCAAAACAGCTATCTATTTTTATCAACATTCATAATTATTTTTTTAAAAAATGTAGATTAGAAGGTGGCTATAGCGGCCCGGGTCGGTCTCCCCTCTATAACCTGGGCGCTAAAGATTTAGCCGAAGAAAAATTTGAAATGGTCGTCATCCTGGAGGGTATGATAGAGGCTTCCGGTATGAGTATGCAAGCCAGAACTTCTTATTTGCCTAGTAAAAAAAAATTTTTGAACGCTTATTATGATTTACCTTATTTCGAGTTCTAGAAAAATCATAGTAATTTAATATTGATATAATTTTGAGGACTTTGATAAATTATTTCAAATGGTATCGTATAATTGGTCAAAATACTGTTTAGCATTAGAAACCATTTTAAAAAAACAAGCGCTACCCATATTAGAATGACATAATTATAAATATGTATATCTCAGAATTGGCACAAGATTGGCAGCTAATTTTTATTTAGAATATCAATATACAGGGCTTGCCGTTGTATTATGAGAGTACAAATTACGTAAACAACATTTTATATATTTTTTCGATCCTAACATCATATAAAAATTAATTTAAAAATAATGTCAATACCCCTATTTTTATCATTCTTTTGAACAAATTCTCATTCAAAACGAAAAAAAAATATAATTATTTCATCAAATTTAAAATTATTATTGTTAACCTTTGTATTTAAGAAATTTATTAAATTTATCGATTCACTTTCGTTATCGGACTATTTAAAATTTGCAAAATTGGAGATTTTAGCCTATCCAAATATGCGGCTAATTATATTTGTCGCTATCAACCTCTTCATAAAATATTTTAGTTTGAACTATTTTTAAGTAAATATCTGTTAATTTTTTGGCACTATACACATTTATATCTTGACAATTTTAATATCGGCAAAAAATCGGTATATCAATTAAGTATCTAAAGTTTTGTTTTTGAAACATAAAGCTACCTTTTATTGAAAATTTCTAATTATTTTTAAATAAAATCTGCTATCAATCACTAGTTATAAAAACAATACATGTTTAATCTATATAAAAAAGAAATTTTTTTTGAAAAGTCGCTTTATTATACCGAAAGGCATTCGTCAAAGAAAAAAAAATGAAATTTATTTTAATAATCAAATGTTAGTTAATAAAATAATTTAGTGAAGCATGTAAAGTAAGAAAGGAATAATTAAAAAGGAATATATATTTTTTAAATTATACAGACGAGATCCTTTGGGGCCACAGGTTTCAAAAACTGATAACTTTCGTGAGAGAAGATGGTGACTACAACGTTGATTATTCTCGCTTTCATGACACAGTCCCCTTTAATATGCCTTCCTGTAGCGCCAGGGATTTAGATATCTTTCGCCGCAAATTCCGAGAAGAGAAACGAAAAATCAAGTCGCGATAAATCTTCCATTTTTTTAGAAATATGATTAGAAAGCCAATTCACGGTCTCAACTGGGAAGGGGGGGTTTCTAGAATGGCAGAATAAAAAAAATTAGACATTCAGGCCAGATATTTTAAAGAATACCCCTTCGAATCTCTATTAGGAAATGGAAAAGATGAAAGGAATACGAAAATTTTGTGTATTTTCGCGCCCAGATATAGAATTACAACGAATAACTGATTTGATTAAAATTTCTTTTTTTAAGGCTTTGGGCAGTTCTTAATTCTTAATAACGGTAAATATCAAAACTATTTCCAAATTCGGTTTTAATAAATCTTCGGCTGAGTATTATAGTGTTCTATGTCCATTTTTAAAAATTATTCAGGAGAGCACGTAATATATTTTAAATAGGATATCACAATTTAATAATATACAAATAAAGGATCTTTCCAAATTATATTTTAACATTTTTATTGTGGATATATAAGAAAATAGTATTGAATAATTCATTTATCAAAAGGAAAGCATTTTGCAAAGAGTGGATATAGAACACTCTAATACTCAACCGATGATATTTTGATTTATTTATTTATCCCATATCTTTCCTTTTATAATTTATCGACATCAAAACCTCCTTAAGTTTGAGGGGCATACGGTTTCAACTTAGAGAAGTCGATACGCATTTATTTTTATTTTTCAATATGATTTTAGACAGGGAAGGGGTAATTAAGTGTAACAATATGGTTATTTGCTCACTTTTCGAGGTTTAATATCGAACTGATGTTATTTTAGATTTATCTATCCCGAAAAGTAATTATTTTATTAAAAATAATTTTTTTTAAATTTTCATAAAAATAAAACTATTAGTATGTTTAAAGATGTATCGCTCCGCGACAATAATCTGGAAAATTTTAACGCCAATGAACTGATTTCCAAGATGGAGGATATGCAACTTTTATTTCTGGAGATCAAGAAACGATTTGAAACAGCTTTCACCGGACATTCTCTTTGAGAAGTTATATTAACGCACGTTGCCGAACTAACCAGGTATTTAAGGCGCAAAATAGAAAAATAAAATCTCGAAGGTTTTTTTTCTACCTGGGTTAAAATCCCTAAAAATTTTACAAGAAAAATGGAGAAATGAATTAATATAAACCTCATACTTACTCAACACAATTATAAACAATGAATTTCAACTGATAATCACAAATTCAAAAAAACGAGTTACAAATGCCAAATTTTGATAAGCATTTCAATTTTTTTATACCGTTATTATTCCTTTAAAATCCTGGGACAAACTTTCTAAAAGTTGAATAAAATTTACGGAAAAAAGAAACAATTCCACAATATTTAAGAATTGACATCTTGAATCTCATTCCATCCCACACAAACATTTTTTTTAAATACCAGTGATAATTAAATTTATATAGATGCCCACTCAAGTTGGTTATGCTTTTGTATATATAGGTGCTTACTTTTGGAGGCTTTGTGATAAATTTTTTTTTAGAAATATACAATTAAAATACCTTATATTAATTATTTTTTTATTATAATCAATTGAATATAGGCTTAATAAACTTTTATTCAAATACATACCTAAAACATATATATACCTTCTCTATAAAACGTATGTTTATAAAAAACTATTTTAGGTTAGAACAGTATAATGAACTTACTTAATTATTTTAATTTCGTTTATATTATTAATGCTTTTTAAAATTCGCGACCATCATCATGACTATTATATATATTTTTATTATATCGATACTCTATGGTCAAGTGCTAGAATTAGACGCGTCGCATGTCCCTATTCAAAATCAGAATCGAGACCAATATTTCTCTCCATTCATTGGTTAATTTACACCGCGCTATAATAAAAAGCATTTTACAAGAAAATTTTTATAAATATACTATATATTTTTTCTTCTTATGTTACTTTACTTAGAGTTTTGTTTTGAGTATCGAAAAATCTACCCGATATTTATGTTCAAATATTGTTGCTAACCGGTAAATTTTACTCAGATTGCAAAAAAAAATTAAGTCTTTTTTAATGAACCTGTTATTTTTATATAATTTCTTTATCCATTATTTTTGTTACTAAACCCAAAATTTTTGTATATATTTTTTAATTATCATACTTGTAAGATCATGTTTTTTTTAGCCAATTTGACGATAAAATTTATTTATACAAATGTAGATAGATTTACTATATTCTGCAATCATTGTTCATAAAAAGTTTAAAAAGAAAAATACTAACAAATAATAAAGGAAATATAAGAAAGAAGGATCTGTAGTAGAAGAAAAAATTGCCAAATTAAATAATTGATTTGAAAAAAAAAGTAAAAATTGATTAAGAACTATTAATGAAGTTATAAGCACCTCAATTATTACATCAATTATAAAATATATATCTAACGAGATTTAGCAGCCTGATAATTTTTGATTAATTATTTGATATTTTAAAATCTGCACGTATTAACGAATCTATAATCTAAATAAAATTAAAAATGATTTTTTTTAAAAATTAACTTTTTATAGATGAGTATGAACGAAATTTAGAAGATAAAAAATTCATATCTCAAGCAGCTCTTTAAATAAAAATTGCTTTCCATTTTTTCAATAAAAATTATCATTTTTAATAGACAAGATATAGGATTATTTGATCTTTTTTTAAAAAATACATTTATTTGGCTATAAATAGAAAAAAAATATTTTAAAAAAGTTATCTATTAGATTGGCTTTATTAATATTAACAATTATGATATATAATAAATCATTCCGAGTAAACATAATATAATGAAAGGTTTAATTAGTAATTTAACAAGAAAAATTGTTTAATCAACTGTGGTAAATTGATGAAGCATACTTAATTTGCAATATGGTAGGCGTGGTTATCCAGAAGCAATATCATTAATAAAGCGTTTCGCTAATTTACCATATGTCTAAGGGTTATAAAAAGATTGGTAAAAAATTACTAAGGTATATTTTGATAAATGAGCTAAATATTTAGCACTTTTTTAAAAAAAATTGGGCAATCCTTGTTTTTTATTGGGTATTAATTAGTGCTGTCAATCTAATTTTTTTAAAAAAGGAATGTTATATTTAACCTTACTCCGCAATGGAAAAAGATTGGAAAATTCTTTTCCTCTTATTTCATCAATCTATATTTTCAACACAAATCCCATAATTCAAATAAATTGCTCAGAATTTTTATTATTATATTATTCTGCATATATTCATAATTTAATATTTTAACAAATTTTAATGATGATTGTATTTCAACTTTTTAAGATTGGTTATTTCTCAACACCACGTTTGCTATAGTGAACATCCGTTCAATAGATACGAGGATAGCAGGGGTTTATTACAATTTATAAAAAGGTTTTAATGTTTGAAATTGCTAGTTATCTTTTCTAAAGATATGTTTTTTTCACTATAATCATGGTGATCAGATATTATCTTAATCACAAATTATTTTTTTTTATCCGGGAAATGAGTTTTGACACTAATTTCTTCCATAAATGTCTTATTTTTCTCAATGTCTATCCTCAATTAGAAATCTAAATAGTGTTTTTTATTCAATAGGCCTTCAGTGCTAAGAACATACAAAGGCATTATCGACTATCCAATACGGGCATTCCCTGCGTTACTTCACAATTTTTTTATGGGTCATGTTTATAGATTTAAAGCTTAGACGTTAGACCCATAGCCATCGGCATTACCTGACGTCGATCACTAACCAAATAAATAATGAGTCGGACGCATTTTACAATATCTCCCATTCTACCAATTGGAATAACGTTAAATGCAAAGCTGCAATTAAGATAGCCCGAATGTACTTAGAAACCAATCCCTTGGGTGACGTTCTCATTTAAAGTGACTTCCTAAATGCATTCCTTGCTCTAAGACGAATTCTATCTATTTTTATTCTGAATTTCCCCAGTTACTGCAAGACTACTATTCCAGTAGTTTTGTTATTATCAAGAACAATATTATGTAAGCCTGCAAATTTTGCTCATAGATTGCTAAATCTCCAGGCAATCATAATATTATTTTGGCTAAAATTTTATCTAGTCTTTAAAAATCGGGCCATTTAACAACATTATTCTCCAGACCATTCACCTTGTATACCTAGATAAATTGTTGCAAAATTTTAAAGATAATTCAAACTAGTAAAGTGCCATTGTCAAATATAATAAGGATAGGAAAATGTTTATTTTTTTATTCCAAAATTTTTTGGGATTTTAAATATTACATTTTGATTTGTCATTTATAATACTATATGTAAATAATTTATATATTGAATTCAATTTATCTCTAGTCATTATAAACTATAAAATGCTGTAAAATGACATAATATACAAAAGTACTTAAAAATTGCGACTGACACTTATCAAACAAAATTGATTGATAATAATCTTTATAATAATTCGGATATAAATTAGAATTTTAGCAATATACTAATGATAACTTTCACGTTATTTTATATGTATAAAATCATTAGGGTGGAAAGCCGTTTATAGACATTTTCGCTGTTCAGTTCAGGTTAGTGTAGAAAATCATTTAACAGTTCAGGTTACATCGTAATTGTAATGAAAATTTTATATGCAAAAAATATTAATAAATAAATTTGATTGCGAAAGAGAAATAAAAATCAAGTGAAATTTAAAAGCTAAAAATATAAGGTAAAAAAATCATTAAAAAAAGTCAAAAAATTGTTATGTAGGATGAAAAAGGGGGAAAGAATTATTAAATAATGAGATAAAAAATGAAGTAGAGAAGTGAAGAAAAATCTCCAGGGCTTACATTATATTATATCCAACACTGTCTTCAGTAGTTTCTAACATTAACCAAATGATTTCAACCCGCATATTCTATTTTAAGAGATATTATTAAGTCTTTCATACCTTTATAAAATCTTTACCGTTAATAAAATATTTAATATTTAGAGAAATTTTAACCAAATTGCGAAATAAAAAAAAATGAACCCTCCTTTTAATTTGTTATAAATTGTAAAATTTTTATGTCTTTTTTTTTACAATAATGGTTTAAAGATAATTAAAAAATATTGGCCAAAAATTTCTAAAAATTACGATAAACGGTTAATATCATTGATTAATTTTTTTCTAGCTTTATAATAGTACATTAGTAAAACCTCCAAAAGTGAACAGACCACTTTTAGATATTATTAACCATTTTAGGACGTATAATCCTTGTTAAATTTCTATTAAAAATATATAAAGACGTGACTCTCACCTCTCCAGTTGTAATCACCTTTCACTTTATCACTTTAGATAGGTTTTTGCTCCGGACGAGATCTATAGGCTTGCTGGGGTTCAATGGGTGCTTAAAATCTTTAAAAAAACTGATTAAAAACCAATATTTTTTAAAATTTCTTTTGCTTCACTTTAAAAAAATTTCTGTTGCAAATAACTGACGAGTTTTGAGCAGCCAATAGTCCTCTCTAGAGATGATGTTGCCTTTGGGTCAGCATAGGAGAGACACCAAAAATATACTGCTGCGTTTGGATAAATATTTTTGTTTTTTAGAGTTGTTAAAAAAATTTATAATTCAGGGAGATTTTTATAAACGACCCGATTACGATGTTAGCCAAAATAATATTATATAAACATCCAGATTTGACATAGAGGTCCTCTGCCATCTATGATTAAAATCTCCATTGAATGATATTATTTTGGCGAAAATCTTAATCGATTCCTTTTTAAAGACCCGAATTGGGGTTTTTAACAACCTAAGAAGTGTGGTCATGTTGGGAATAGGATGTTTCATGATAAAATAAAAAAAATTTTAAAGATAAATTACATTTCTTTGTATTTGCTACATGTTTTCTTAGAGATAAAATAAAATTAAAAAATATATATTAAAAATTTTTTTTATAAAAATTAATTAAAAAAAAAATAATTTAAAAAACATACTTGACAAAAAAAATTCTTATATTATTATTTTTATTAGTATATATATATTTTTTAGTTTTTATAAAACAAATTATTTTATTTATAAATTGGTTGAAAAATAAAATTTGTTCCATAAAGATGTAATTTCCAAAAAAAAAATTTTAATTAAAAATAAAAATAATTACACTATTTTCAGCAACAATTTGGTGAAAATATAGTATAGATGATATAAATTGTGATATTATAATTAAGTAATTTTATGTAGAAAAATTTGAATCTTCTTTATGTGGTTTATTTTTATCGAAAAATTTTAGTCAAATTATTTAGGCTTGCCGTTATAACCAGCCTGAGAAGATTGATAGGCTTAGGGTAGAAGATCCTATGCGGTTGAAAAATAAGGATTTGAAGATTTCTATCCGCGGTATTTGTTGAGGGATAATTTTTTAGACTTGTGATCATAACTGGTCTATAAGTTATTAGATATCATAATATCTTTGATTATTTTTTATTAAGATTACTGTTAGCCTTCATAAAGGGAGAAAAAATTACTTGTATTGCATTTATTATACAAAGTAATTTAGAGTGAATATCTAATTTAGGCATTACTTAAGGGGTCCTAATTCCCAATCCAAGCGAGCTACAGTTTATTAATTATTAATGACCTTTATAAATAGAATGCTGTCTAAGCTATTTTTTTGATCCCGACGGGTGCTTTTAAAACGTTAAATTATATATTTCAAGTTTAAAATCATATTTTCACATATTGTAATATACCTTAGCAATGAGATACTAAAATCAAGTAGGTACATATTTATCCCCTATTTCCTTCTACCCCCGGACCTACATTTGATTACTAGACTACCAAACCTAGAAGAAGAAATATACAGCATTGATCAAACTTACACATAATATATCACAATTTTGAAATTACCACAGATCTACCCAAAATCGATTACAAAATCTCCCATATTTTTATTCATAAATAAATTTTTAAATATATAACTTTAAAAAAATTAAACAAAAAAAGTAAAAATTTGTATTATATTATTATTTTCTTTTTCAGTCACTTTACAAATAAAATAAAGAAAGCAATTATTTTATAAATCGGTAACTTCGGTTTTACCAGGTTTTAAAATTATATTGATGTTCATCCTGAATCAACGATTTATAGATTATTTTAAAAAAATTGAGCCTTTTTAATAAAATTTATCTTTTTATCATTATATTTTAAATAAAATTAATATATATAAATAAAATAAAAAATTACCACTTTGAAATTATTAACCTGGAAACCATGCCCTATTCCTCTTCTTACTTAAAAAAAATTCAGGCTTGGTCAGGGTATATTTTAAAAAAAATTAAAATTCGATCCGGCACGGCCCGTGTATTCGAGCCGGGCTCAAGGTAAGGCCTGCAGGTATCTGCTTTTAAGTGAATAAAAAAATATTTTTATTTATAAGAAAAAATTCTTCACATTAATTTTTAATAATTATTCAAAAAATATAATATTTATTATTAATTTTCATTAGTTTCATAAACAAAAAATATTTTGAAATGATACAATTCAATCGAAATAGGCAAGGAAGAACTTACTAAAACAGTTTTATCTTTTTATAAAAATTTAGCAGAGGGGAATTGACGGTTTTCGCCCTTCTTATTTCCAATTTTTAATTACCCTAAAAATCCTATTCAGGATTCATTTGTAAATTCGTTGGTAATAATTAACGAAAATATATTGAACAAAGATTTACCTAGTCAAGTTCACCAAATCCATTTTGGTGCAAGATTAATTGCACTATCTAAGCCTGGTGGTGGGTTTCGGCCGATTGCAGGGTCTTTTTTTAGGAGATTAATAGCTAAGATAATCGTTGAGCACATCAAACTTGATGCTTCAAAAATGTCCCAAAGATATCAACTAGATTTTGGTAATAAAAGGAAATGCGAAATAGCAGCCCACTTTCTTTGTATATATATCAAAGATCCTCCTCCAGATGCATTACTCAGTAAACTTGATTTTAAAAATGCTTTTAATTGTTTATCCAGAAAAGTATTTTAGAACTTTTTTTATGAAAATTCCAGTTTATGGAAAATTTATTATACAGTCATATGGCTGTAGAACCCCTCCCAAATTCGGGGAATATACAATTCCTTCTGATGAGGGTATACAACATGGAGGTCCTTTGGTTCCTCTCATATTTAGCTTAGGCATACATAACCTAATTCATTCTTTATAAACCCTTTTTAACTTCGACATAAACATATGGTATCTGGATGATGGCACCATCTACGGACCTTCTAAAAATATTGTAAGAGCGATATATTATATAGAACAGAATTTTCTAAACATATGTCTTACTCTAAATAAAGCTAAATTTGAAATATGCTTTTTAATTTCAAATGCTCTTGAAGTCCAGGGGTTTAAAATCATTAAAGAAAGTGAAATTAATCTTCTTGGTTCACTTTTAAGCAGTTTTTCCAACTATGAAGCGTTCATAGAAAATTAGAGGCTTCTTAGGACTTGAAAAATATTTTAAAAGAAATAGCTTCACACCAAAGTCTTTTTCTTTTAAAAAAATATATATTTTTACCAAAGATTTTACATATTTTTAGATCTTCTTCCTTTTTTTTTAAATAATGAAATTATTAATCGTTTTCATGAATTCTTTAGAAGAATATTAGAAAATAATTTAAATATTAAAATGAAAGATTTTGACTGGGACTTCTCACAATTATCCTCGAAAATGGGTGGTTTAGAATTATATCCATTAAATCTTATATCTCTTTCTTTATCTCTGACATTGCGATTGATGAACAATGCCATGATATCTTCTTTTATCACTCCTAAAGTTAACCTTTTAAATTTGGACAACTTGAATATCTCTAGCACTAGCTGAAGCTGTTTTACCCACAGTTTTAACAAATCAATCAATTTTTAAACCTTTAATTAAAAATTTTTTTTAATAATTCTGATCAAACACCCTTTATAATATATTCAACTATTACAAAATGCTGAGGCTTAAGCATTGCCAAGTCGTAACCTAGGTAACCTCTTATCAGATGAACAATTAAGAGTTGCCATAGCCCATCGAATTGGATGTAACATATTTCAGTTACATACATGCAGAAAATGTAAAATATTAGTTGATTACAAAGGGAGACAAGGTCTTAATTGTATATATAGTCAAGGCAGACATGGAAGGAACACAGTAATTAATTCAGTTATTAACC
Source organism: Gordionus sp. m RMFG-2023 (assembly GCF_954871325.1). Classification (NCBI taxonomy): domain Eukaryota; kingdom Metazoa; phylum Nematomorpha; class Gordioida; order Chordodea; family Parachordodidae; genus Gordionus; species Gordionus sp. m RMFG-2023. The sequence goes on along the minus strand of NC_088775.1, from coordinate 8,429,637 downwards.
GTTCTCTTAAGGGGACCCACCAAACATCCTGAAGCCTGCAAATATCATTATATGATGGCCTAAGACCAGATGACTTAACTTCTGTGTCTTGGACTTTAGGTAAATCCTTAAATTGGGACTTGACATGCGTCTCTTCATTTCCAAAAAATTTAAATTCTTACCTGGTTGATATAGCCGAGAAAAAAAACAATTAAATATTCGAAATTAACAAATTTCATTTTTTTAACCAATCGCCATCTCTTCCCATGGACATATGTCATGCGGAACTTTAAAATTTATAGGCTGCAAAATAATAGCCCTTACATCAGAACCCAAAGAGTTTTATTTTTTAAAACAAAATATACAAATTACCATTTTTAAATATAATTATTCATGTTTTTTTGGGAACCCACCTCCATTTTTATAGAATGAATTTTTTATATATTTTTTTAGAAAATTATTTGTGTATAATTGGACATATTAATAAAATGAATATATTATAAAAATAAATGCTATTCAATTATAAAATATCAAGAATAATAAGAATTTAAACTTAGTATATAAGAAATTTTAGTCTCACATATATAGATAATAAATTTATTTTAAAAAGAGTTCTTTGATGTCTCATTTTTTTAAGACAATTTACACAAAATTATTTTTTTTAGAATAACGATGGCCAACACGGATTAAAGCCTATTTTATAAATTCACTAAATTTTATTACATTATAAATACATTTCCTTTAAGATTATCGCAAAATTTGGATAAATAGATAATAATATTATATCCGCGAGCGGGCGTCTATTTTATTATTAAATTGTTTCTTGATTTTTTAAAAATTATCTATAATCGCCAGGCGCGTACGCAGCGGGGAGGGGGGCAGGGGTACAAACCCCCCCCCCCAAGCCAAAAAATTCAAAAATATTATTGTTTATATTAATATATATTTGTTAATATTTATTACTATCTTATATTAAATATTTAATTACATTTATTTATCACATTCATCTACTAAATTATTTTATCAATATTTCGATTTCAAGTTTTCCGGCGTCATATTTATCTATTATTTTCAAATTTCTAGTCAAATAATATTATTTCTGAAAATTCTTGCCCAACAGGGAGAAAGAAATTGCAAGTTGTCCAAAGAGATAGAGTTATCGCCATCAAGCAGTAACATCTTTTATGTAGTTAGAAGAGCCGATTATTTCCTATTACTGAAATATCACAATGGCCTGAAAGAAATTGATTCAATGCTTTTTCCAAATTTTTTTCCTCATTAGAATGTATTATTTAATTATACAACTATTTTATGTAATACTTTTCAAAAACATGACATTGACTTGATTAATAAGATGAGAATAGCGGAAAGCATTTTATTAGAACTCAAGGAAATTAGGGCTAATGTTGATGAAGAATTTCATATTTTATATGTTATTGTTGATTCAAAAGCAGAGCTATACGTGTTTAATATTTGTCTCCCTTGACTTGCAGCAAGACAAGCTCATCGTTAAAACATTAATATAGGATCATATAAGAGTATTATAAAACAAATGTCCCCTCTCTTAGATCTATTTATAACCCAAATAAATGAATGGTTTTAATTCATCATGCAGCACTTACCAATTTGCAGATATTACTTCCACAAGAGCCTTACCAACCTTTTTCGGATGGTGATAGAAATAAAATATTTGTTAGATTTTTATCATGAAGATGTATAAGTATCTTATGATGCCTTATTAGCTAATTAATTATGTTTATAAAATTAACTATGGTTGATATAGTCCCAAAAAATGCTATGGATGCTTTGCATTTCAAACACATTTTAGATTATATTGCCAAGTATTAAAAGGGTTCATATATATTAGCAACTCTTCTCATTAGTAAACAAATTATATTATTTATTTTTTTTATAGCTAAATAACGATTTTAAATATAGGCTGTTTTAAAATATACAACCCGGCCCGGATATTTATTTAAAAAATATTTCAAGCCCTGGCCCGGCCCGGTTATATTTAAAAAATTAAAATACGGCCCGGTCCCTTAAATACATACCAAGAAGTACAACTTCTGAAAGTAGATTGGAAGATTTGGATCTTTTGAATATTCATAGGCATTTGACGACAAGCAATGATGAGATAATTTAAAAATTAGCTCAATCCCAACGAATATTGGATTTTACATGTAAATATAAAACATACAAAATAGCCCGAATATATTTAAAAAATTAAAATAAGTAGATTGGAAGGTTTGGATCTTTTGAATATTCATAGGCATTTGACGACAAGCAAAGATGAGATAATTGAAAAATTAGCTCAACCCTAACGAAGATTCGATTTTACATGTAAATAATATATAACATACAAAATACAATTATTCCTTATAAATTTTTTGTGTATTAATTTATATTTCCAACATTTAAATTTTATATATATATAAATTTTAAAGGCTCAAAAAATTTAAATTTCTATTTTGGGTCATTTAAGTGATTCATATAGTGGTTATATTCACTTTATATTTTATAATTCACATTTATTTTTTATATCCGTTTAATATTTTTTAATTCACATTTATTTTATAGTTTTTTATATGACGGTTTATACATATAATTTTTTTATAATTCACATAAATTTGAAATTGTGTATTAGAAATAGTTATTAGTTCTTAATAAATTTATGCTTGATATTTTTAAAAAACAATAATTCTTAAAAATTTTTATTATCTCTCCCCCCAGACCAATTCCTGCGTACGCGCCTGATAATCGCTGTAGCATAGATAAGAGTAGAGGTTGTGGGTTACCACCCATCTCACTAAAGGAAATATGATTGATTATTTTAAGTTTTTATAATACTTATATATCGATATTCAGACTAAAATTTACTCTTATTTCATTTAAATTGATATTATCCCCTCTTTAATTTTCTATTTATATAAAATCATCTCAGAAATTTCTTATAATTAAAAAAGTGTGTGAAAAAATCCTAAAAATTGACAAATAAACATCATCACAGACATATTTAATTTTATTTAAAATCAATTTTTACATAAAAATTATTTATTACAAATTATATTAAAAAAATCGAAAAACGAGACACTTCCTAAGAACGCTATGATGCTTATGGAATAGGCTCTTAACTTTTTTCATTTTAATGTTAAATATGCATAATGCTTAAATAGTATATATTTTAATTTAATCAATGTTCAATCTGTTTGGTGTACGGTATAAATATTAAAATTTATTGGTAAAATAAGAAAATTTAAAAAATAGGTATTAAGATTTGAGATAGAGCTAAAAACATGGAAGCACTATATAATTATAATTAAAAAAAATTAAGTAAACGAAATATACAAACAATTACTATCATTATTATAAAAAAATCAACTTTTTATTGTATTTTTAAATGTGAGACTCAAAACTTAATATAAGTATTCTACAAAACCCTAACTCCAACCCTCACCCCTTCGAATCTGAAAGTAAAGAATTATCTATATTTTGAGAGTTATCAATTCTACCGTAACCAAACTAACTTATTTTTGTATTAAATTTTCAAAAGAGGCCAAAAGTTCATGTAACTTTTTTTTTATACCGCAACTAAATTATAAAAGTATCAAAGTTACAGTCAGAGACATCGAGTCTCACATTTTAAAATACAATAAAAAGTTGATTTTTTTTATAATAATGTAATAATTGTTTGTATATTTCGTTTACTTAATTTTTTTTATAATTATATAGTGCTTCCATATTTTTAGCTCTATCTCAAATCTTAATACCCATTTTAAAAATTTTCTTACTTTACCAATAAATTTTAATATTTATAGTTCACAAAACAATTGAAGCATTGATTAAATTATATACTATTTAAGCATTATGCATATAAGCTTTAACATTATAGTGCTTTCAAAAGTTAGGCAAACCATGCTTAGGACTGCTTCTTAATAAGAGACTTACATTTATATCAAATTTTTGAATATATAATTTGATTCAGAATATAATGAGATTTTTTAACTATTTTATACGCCAAAAGAACTAATAATATCTATAAAAACTCGTAAAATCAAAAAATATTTAAAAATAGGGGAAGAGGAAACTTTAACGTGTTCTAACACGTGTTATTTTTGAAAGGAAATTTAAAATCCGATATTTAAGACTCAGCTTAAGGCTACCATTATAGTTGTTATTTAGCTTAAGTTTCTATATATTGATTGGGAAATTGATTGAAGATTGGCGCCCTCAGATTTTCAATGCTTCTATTATTTTCTACCTAGCATGATGTATAGAGTTATACTTTGTAAATTCGATTTGAATCGGATCATAATAAAACGCAGTCCTAAACATGAAGTTTTCCAAATAAAGAACTAATTTTAAAGCGGCCGAAAGGAATGCATAGATAGTATATATTTCAGTTATGCCTTCAATTTGTTTGGTAATCAGTATATATAAAAAGATTACTAGAAAAATACGAAATTTACTTAAATAAATTTAGAGATTTAAAGAAGAATCAAGAAGCACTAAAGCAATTAGAATTAAATAATTAAATTAACGAAATATATAAAAAAAACATCACTATCATTATTATAGAAAAATTAAGTTTTTATCATATTTCAAAATATGAGATTCGATGTCTCTCTGGCTGTAGTTTTGACATTTATAATTTAGTAGCGGTGATATATAATAGTTGTTGAAAATGTGACACCAAAATAAAACGAGTTAGTTATGGCAAAATTGAAGACAATTACAATAGATAATTATTCCCTGAATTAAGGTTGAACGATTGTTTAGTAATGTAATCAATACCAAACCTTTTTACAATTGAAAATATAATTCAAACACCGTCCCATCCCAATTTTAGCGACTCTGAAAAACGTCCAGTTTCTTGTTTTCTTGTATTTTTTTAAATACAATTCATAACAAATTTTTTATGAGAATATTCTATTATAAAATTAAATATGTGCATATAGTATATTATTGTTTAGTCGTAGATTTTTAAGATTCTTACAAGCACTTTTTTTTATATAAAAGTATAAATTTCTTAGATAAATTAAAAAAAATTTAAAAATTAAGGAAGGGATTATATCAATTTAAAGAAAATGAAAGATTTTTAAGTCTCCATCTTGTCGGGCATGCTTTTTGCAGTTAATTTCTACTTTTAGCTATCTCAGAAATAATTTTATTCAGCAACATTTCATTCACTCTAGAAATTTTACCAAAATAAATTAAATTATATTCGGTTGATTAGATGGTTTAAAAAAAATAGAAAATATATTTTAAATTTTGCGGAATAAAGTATTGATACAAAAGGAAAAAATATGTTAAATTAATTTTAACATTTTGCTATAAATACAATAACCTATTTAAAATAGAATACTTTGCAAATTCACAATCCGCAGATATCATTTATATTTTTTCTTTGCTACGGGAAGATCTCCCCCTCCCCTTCCATAAAAATTATCGCGAATTCGCGACGAAGAATACAAATGAGGCGTAGACTTAGCATGCTGCCGGTTTAAAGGTTCGGGTCCCAGCTTACTGTCGAAAACCATATTTCCAAAATAATTTATTAACATGTTGACAAGGCGATAAAGAAGTTCTTATATTTAAAAAAAAAAAATTTTTGTCTTTCTTTTACTTAGTCACATACCTTACATCAAAAGAAACCTCACACCTACCTTATTAGAACAGCGCCTTGCTCTCTATACTTAAGAGTTATTGCCCGGTCATTTATTAATAAATTATATTATACTTATTTATATTATCGATTATCTATAACCAAAATTATATTTTTTTTATATAATTTTTTATAACAACGACACATTAAAATATTTTATTTTCCAATTTTTATTATTTATTATTATAAATTAATAAAATACCGTAACTGAATTTCTCATTTAGATTTATAATAAATTCCTGTTTCATTTACTTCAAAAAGAAAAGAAAGGATAAATAAAATTTATATAGTAATAAATAAAATATCTTAACATGATTATAATTTATAAGATTTAATTATTTAAAATTTAAACGCAATTTTTTAAAATATATATATTACTTTTTTTTAATAAAAGAAATTATGTATCAAAAAAATAAAATAATATTTTTGAATATATAAATTATATTTTGTATGTGTGTGTGTAATAATAAAATGCTTTTAATAAGGAATTGGCTGAAATTATCATAATTTACGATAAATAAAGATTTATTCGATATAAAAAGTCTTTAAAAATAAATCCATCTTCCATAAACAATAAATAAACAAAAGGTATTTATTTAAAAATTTTAAATTTAAAAAAAAATAAATTGTTTATATAGTCTTTTTTTTTCCTTAAAATTTCGATAACTCAAAATTTGAGATCAAGCTTCTCGGAGAAAGTAAATTCTCTGAGAAGGCGATTTTCATCGAGCGACGAGCAAGAAACAGAAAATACCGATCCCGAAAGTTTTTATCTAACGAAAGACGCAAAAATCCCCGATAAAAATACACACCCCAAGGTCACAAATTTAAATCTTTCGGGCAGCGATTCAGTTAGTAATAGTATAAATAATAGTAATTATCATTCTCCGCCCGTAGACTACAGTGATAGCAGTGGTTACAGCGATAAAGAAATCAAATCCAAAATATCCCAGTCTTCCAACAAAAATGCTAGGATACCCACTTTAAGTCGGCCAAAGGAAAAATATCCGCCAAATATATTAACCAAAGATCGAACTCCTTCGTATTTATCATCACAAGAGGAAAAAATGGAATCTGATAATAGCAATAACATCGCTTATCTGACTCCTGGCGAAGAGTCTAGGTCCCTTAAAAATAAAACCATTTCTCCTCCCAAAAGGCAATTGACTAAGGATGTGGCTAATACTGAACACACATCCGAATACGGATCTCCGCCATCTAAAAATCCTCCTATCAACGTCAGTGTCGATTCAAGGAACGAAGAAGTTATAAAAATGAAGCAAGGACCAGACGGCAGGATAAATCGTATGGACGCCCCAGTAGGACGCAAGCGGTACCATGTCAGAAGCCAAAGCCAGACCGCGAGTCCCTCTACTCCTGACTCCAACATCGCGCCACTTACTCAAAAAAATTCTAACACGTTCTTTGACAATTGTTCGATAGATCAACAACCGTCAAGGGCAAGTGGTGATTCTGGGCGCAGTTTTTCTTCCAATTTTGCGGAAAATTTAAAAGGACTATTTTCCGGTTCCCTATCTAACCTATCTAACGCAGCTCAATCTTTGGTAGCATCCGCTACACCGACTAGTATGATCAACCCTTCTTTCTATCATCAACAAAACTTCATAGGAAGTTTAGGGAGCTCTCAAAGAAGATCTTCAGGATCCGTAGTAAATTATAATAGACGGGGTAGTTCAAAAGTTTTCGATAAATACAAAACCTTGCTTGTCATAGATGAAAGACACACTGATTGGTAAAAATAAAAAAAAATGATTAAAAAAAATATTTTATACTCATGAATCAAATTTTAAAACAAAATGAAGTCTTTTTAAAGCTGGAATCTCCATATTTTCTGGAAATCCCTTCTCATTTCAAATGTTATTTTTTTTAAATTATAATTTAATGTTTTAAATATTCGCATAAAAATGCATATTTGAAATTTTTTTTATTAAGTCTTCTTAGTAGTGTTGTTAAATGCCTCGTTTTGAGCCGATTTTTAAAGACGGCTAACTCAATATTTCATCCAGAAAAATTCCACGCAAACCTGAAGCTTTTGCTCATAGAAGGAACAAAGGTCTAGAAATATATTAACGAAATCTCGAGACTTCGGCAATATTTTTCTGGCTAAAATATTGAGTTAGCCGTTTTAAAAAATCGGCTCAAAACGAGCCATTTAACAACACTAGTTCTAATTAATGTAGTAACATAATTCTCATTAGTGATCTGCATCGAATTTTTCCAGCCCCCGCAATTTTTAAAAAAAAATTTGACCGGTCCGGAATTTAATTTAAATATAAAAATATTTAATTTTTTTTTTGATTGTAAAAAAATATTATACAAATAAAAAAATATTAGCTCCTTGTTTCTTGCAAGAGTTTAAAATTTATCAATTATTTTGACAATGTAATGATATCATATTTAAAATTGGCCCGACCTGGCCGGGCCCGATATTTTAAAAAAATATTAGGCCCGACCCAGCCCGAACCGAAATTATGGAGCTGATCGAATTCTCATTAGGTTTGTTATTAAAATAGCAGCCATGTAGACTAACTATAGTTGCCCTCTAACAGGGGAGGTTACGGTACGATACAATTGCGTCATTGTAATTTTAGGGGGTTAAATATAGTGAACATTTATAGTCAGTATCCATTTTATACCATTTTTGATGAGGGGGGAGGGCACTATAATTGGTTTAAGGGGGGTTAAGATTACTCTGCCTACCCCACCATCAGGCCAATATCATACATATTTTAAAAGTCAATGCACCCTCAATTTTGTCATTATTTAATTAATAATGTAAATAATCATACTCAAGTGCCCATTTATTTTGTTCCATTTTCTACAAATTTCTTTTTAAGGAGTAGATCTCCCAAGCCATTTGATTGGTCATTTAATTATTTATTTTAACTAGTTAAGCGATTTACTTATAATAATTAACACTCTATTTTTTTCCTATTTCTACACATCAAATTATGAATAATTTCAAGTGTAGCTTCTAATAATATTCATAATAATTAAGATATTATAATAGAATTTAAAGTATAAGTACAAAGTAAGTATGCACTTATTAGCTTATTATATGTTGTCATAAATAATTAATTTCCATATAAATTTCAAGGCGAATGTCGATTATGGGTTTATTATTTCAAATTTATATATATAATATATAATATATATATATATAAAATATGAAAATATGATTTTATTTATTTTTTATTGATTTTATTATTTTTTTTGGAAAATTTAATCTATATTAATTAGGTATAAAATATTATTATAAAGGCGTCAATTATTGAGAATACAAAACTTTATCACTTAATTAATACAACGTTCTAATTCTAACTCTATTATTTTTGGGCCAAATTAGGATCAAAACAATATTCTAGGAGTCCTCAGCTAACCCTAGTCCTTCCATGTTACCCAGATGGGATGGAAAAGGAATCGTGGTTTTCTTTTAAATTGGGCTTCTTGGATGGGATTGGATTTAGAGATATTAAATAAGCGAATAGGACTGATTTCTTAGAGTAACCCTTCATAATGTGATTTACCTTCTTCTTGGTAATTGGATTTGGATGACATCCTTATAAAATAAAAACGGCATAATTGAAAGGCCCTTGCATAATTGGCATACGATCCCAACGGGGCGGATCGCAGATAAACGTCTAAGTGATGTAAAGAAACCCTATAAAATAAATCAGGAGAGGATTCATTTATAAACATCAGAGGCCCACAAGCCTCGCTTAAAACATATTCCGTTAAAATATATATAATTTTAAAAAATGAAAGTGGGGCCTAATATTTTTCACAAGCCTAAATAGGGTCATAATATATAAAAAGTGAAAGGGCCAGACAATTCCGAGGGTCGCATTTTTAAAAAGATCGGTCGAGCTTGAAAATGGGATTTCTTATTAAAATTGACCGGGCCCTACAATTTTAACCTCTGATTATTTTATAATTATAATACGGTTATAAAATTATTTTGTATATATAATCATAATTTTGAAAAAATCGAAAGGGATATTCTGGACCGAGCCAGGCAATATCTAACAAAGATAACTGTTGGATATTTTTAGACATTAAATTAATTTAAAGTCAACCCCCCCCCCCCTCACCCCTTTAATAATTTAGTATTATGATGGTAATGATACTAATTATTTCTATAATAAAATTTGGAAAATGCGCCTCGTTATAAATAATAAATATGAAATAGTATGGTAAAATATAGATTTTAAAAGCCTAAAATTTATTTTTATTTTATAATTTACAGATTGTATTATAATAGCATAAGGTAAGAGTTCTTAAAATCTGGTTATCGATTGTATACTGGTTATGACAAATAATTTTGGGGCTTAAAAACAAGGAAAAGATGTCTTATACAATCAAATGTTTTATAATATAAAGCAATTCCAATTAAGAATATTTCTGGTTATTATAACATATTTGTCTCTTCATCTTAAATTTGTTCTAAAAAAAATCAATTTGAATTAACAGATTAGTTTTTTTTTAATTTAAAACTAAAAAATAATTATTATATACTTTATATTTTTTATTCAATTATATATATATAATATTAGTCGAAGAATATATAAACTAATGTTAGTCCTACAAGGAATCCATAAAACAAATATAGTTTAATTTTAAAATTTATATTACTAAGCGCTCACATAGAGAAAACACCTTCTTTAGTGAGTTTCATCACTTTGGATCCTGTCTAGAATAATTTAATATAACCTATGCCCAACTATAAAAATATCGATGCGAATAGTGTTTGGTCTCGGAAATATAGATTATCGTTTTTAAATTAGAAATAGACCCCTAAAAAATACGAGAATGTTTTTGGTTTTAAATCCCATTTTATCTTTCTCTTAAAGGCTTTCTCATTGTTAGATAAAGAGAATTAACCCAAGTAAACTCACTAGAAGTCGACCGTTTCTCTGGGTATCCTGATAATTCAATTTGGTCTTCTACTGTCATTAAAAAAAAATCAGAGGTTCCAAAGTCGCCAAAAAAATGCCTTATCCTTTAACTGCTACAAATATATCGAAGGCATTTTTTTAAAGAAAATATTACATTTAAGTATTTCCGTAGCCTTGATTTATAAAGGCTAACATTGATTGCAGGGGGATGAATATAGGTGATCAAAGGTACCTAGAAATAGTAGAAATAATCCCAATCGTTTTGTTTTAAAGGATATAATTTTAATTTTAATTTATCGCTTTAATATCAAAAATGGCTCAAGATTTAAAATGTAATTATGGGTCGGGTTCGGATATCTTATACATAATTATTTTAAATTATCTTCTAAACTCCAATATGATCGAAAACAAAATTACCGTGACATTTATTAGTTCATTAACATCTATCAGATTTAAGTGTCCTTTATTAATTCGATATAAACAAGAAAATTTATAATATAGTAATAAATTATGTTTAACTGCCAAAAAATAAAAATGTAATAAATTCACTTATTTCTTAGAAATAAACATATTTTTAAAAAATGATAGAAAACTACCTAGGTAAAATAAAATATTTTATTAATCTTATAATGACAGATAAATATACTATAAATAAACCTACTACAATTTATTAATTTTGTATGGTTTATCAAAGGCTCAATGTCCCATAAGATCTCAAGTGAATTAAGAAGAGGTCCTTCCTTGCATAATCGTCTCGATTATTTTTAACACAGGTGACACTTGTTAACCAGTCCAGATAAAGAATGGGAAGGGGGTACTAAAAATCCCTTCCTAATTTTTATAAGTTATATTCGATATTATATAAAATGTAACCAAAATATATTTAAAATAATTATTTTTTTTATTAAAAATGCACCTCATAAGTAGAATTTTTAAAAAGCTTGACTCTTCTCTCAAATTATAGCGAACATACAACGCAGCAAGCAATTTATATGAGTCTAAAAGGATTTGAAGCTCTTAAATACAATCGTTGTTTAGGAGACTTTTTTCCCCGAATTCAACCGCTTAAATAAGAGATATTATAATTTTCTCCTCTTACCCCCCCCCCCACCCTCTTCCGGTTATTTACTTATCCCACTTTCAGAATTTAGGCAAATTTGTTCAAACATAATTCATTATAACCCTTATTTTTCTTGAATTTTAAATAGCCATTTTTTTTCGCCCAGAAAAAAATTTTGAATTATTTTTTTTAACTTTTTCCATACAATTATATACATTAAAACCAGTCAAATCACGTGATCAGATCCATTTCGGGAGAAATTAGATTATTAAGATTTTTTTTTAAAAAAACGCGCTAAATAAATAATTTAAAGTTATTAAACAAATAGCACAATCATTTACTTGAAGCCCCGCCAATTTACATTAATTTTATTTTGTAAAAAAAAATGTAATCCAGAATGTTGTAGAAAACATATTTTTAGTTTATATACTACGAATATTCCTATTGGCGAATTACGCAAATCCCCTGTTGCATAAATAAAGATGAGAGAGAACGTATTTTAGTTTATTGGCCAAATAATTTTTTGGGATAGGGGAGGTGGGGTTTATATAACTTTTAAATAATGTTTTAGGGCAAGTTTTTATAATATATATTTTGCAAAATCTTTTAATGATAATTTTTAATCTATATTCACTAAGTTAAAGTAAAGTTCATATGTGTTAAAATAATAATAATACTTTATATATTTCATATTGAAATCAAAAAATACAATAAATTCCCTTTTTTAAGGGCGATATGATTTATTTACTGTTATATCTACAAATTGCTAGTTGATCGATGTCTTAAGGTTTAAAAAAACTATTATAAAACACGTGATTAAAGGGGATTAATATTTAATGACCCTAATTGAATATTTAATGTCCCCTTTGTAGTATATATATTAATGGCTTTTAGAGATCAGTTCAAACAAATTAAAATAGCAAGCGATGATGGTCAACAAAGACAATGGTTCTGACCAATTTATAATTTATACTTTTGTGACTCCAGTGCTACATTTTCCCAAAAATTTTCTAAGATAAAGATTGCAAAATAAATTCTTTAATTATAAATCAAGATTGGAGCAAGGATGGTATCATAAAAAAAATAGCTCTGCGTCCCCTCCGTTTTCTTTTATAAATCATTTTTCCTTCTCTGTCGCTTTCTCTTAGATCTCGAGCTTGACGAGGAGACCCACCTTACCCTATAAAAATTAATTCCGATTCTTATATCACATGGTTTGATTCCATGTTCTGTTTATAAACTCTTTTTAATAAGCAATAAAATGAACCCCCAAATAATTAATCACCCCCCATTATTTTGAACAAAATAATGTAAATTAGTCGTAATTACTGGCTCCCGGGAATTAAAATCGATTGTGGATTCAGTTCCTATAACTTTCAATGAAAGAGTTGTTCTGGTTGCTGATTTCGGTTCACAGATTGATCCCGAATTTCTGTTTCCGGTTTCAAACTAGGTTTAACTGAAAATTGAAAAAAAAATGGTCATATCGATTTTTTTAATAAAAAAAAGAAGATTGCGAATCATTTTATTTTTCAATAAGCCCAAGAGATATATTTTTTTTTATCATTATATTTTATGTGTACTATAATGGAATGTTTATTGTAACCAATTATTAGCTAATATTGATCGAGTAAAACCTGTCTAATTTAGGCAACAAGATATTTTCCAACTTAGACAGTTGCCCAATTTATCAAGACAACAGCAGTTAAAAGGAATTTGATTGGGTGTCTAAATCTGAGCCTAATTAGAAAGATTGTCCAAATTATCATGAGCCCAAATTAGACAAGTTTTACTGTAATCGATAAAAAAAACAAAATCGAAGTCATAAATAACAATTAATGTTGTTATTAACACTTGAACACTTTTTAAAAATAATAATAATTCTATATAAAATTGTTGAAAATTTGTGCCATAAATTAAGGGCTAAAAGTCGATATCTAAGAAAAAAACATTTGATTCGAAAATTTGATTGTTCGAAAATTGATGCGAACGAAAGTAAGAGGGCAAACAAATTGAGCGTTTCAAACATAAATAATGCTTTTCAAAACATATGGTGCTGGCCAAATTATCGCTTGGCCTCCATTTAATAAAACGCTAACTGATATTTTCTTTTTTTCAATACTTTTTTATTCATTGATTTTGCACTTTGGGTCTAACATCATTTTTTAATATGGTTTTTTTCGAAAGAAATCTGACAAAACCTTTTTACCCAGATAAGAATCATAAGGAAAGGGGCATTAAAAATCCTTTCCTAGTTGTTTAATTATCTGAAAATTAAATTAAATATTATATATAATGTAAACAAATTAACTTAACTTTTAAAATGGAATATTTAGAAATTAATGAAATAAAAAGGCAGACGATTAAGTATAATTTACAAAAATTAATTCTTTTTTTTTAAATATTAGTTAAAATTTTGAATCGACGATTCTATTATAAAAGACAACCTTAATTCAAACATGGGATGAATTACTTTTTATTTTTAAAAAAAAGTATGACGAAACGCGAACGCTTAATATGCGCACTATAACACATTTTGAATGTACTTATTTATCAAAATTTAATAAACATACATAATACAAAGGAATAAAGTTGAAAAAAATGAGCCATTATACTATCCTTTGCTTCCATAACCCCCGCCCTCCATTTTTGAATGGTACATCGGCTCAATTTTTATTCGTTTTCACTCTTTTAAATGATTTTGGGTTTACATACATAGAATGCTTAATAAGCAAAAAAATCCATTATAAAAGCTAACTATCTTATAAATAGGAATTAAAAATTCTACGCAGAACCATTTTTAGAATTTTAATGGCCGGGAGTGAAAATGAATTATGCCTTTAAAAAATTGAATTTACCTAAGTTTTTTTAAAAAAAATAAATCATAAAATAACAAACCTGGATTTGTTATTTTTAAAAGTGGGGAAAATAAATTATAATAAGTTTTGAATAGTAGAACACATTTGCCATAATAACGTCATTCTTGCAAGTTGAGAAAGGTGGGAAAATAATATGTAGTTTTTTCTGCGTTAATCATCTTTTCTTTAAATATTCATAATTGAATTTCAATGGCGGACTTCAATGTATGTACACTTTTGAATGCATTTTCTTAATGAATATGTATAGATTTTGTTGATCTCAGACAATGGCATCTACAATAGCCAATGACATTGATTAAAATTGACTTCAATATATGTACACTTTTAATAAATCGTCAGTTCTAAAGGTATGGAACACACGGGGATTCGGTTAAAAAATCTGATTTGACTGGAAATGCATTCCAGCAAGTGTAGAATACCTACCCTATGATGTGTCTTATTTTAAATTTATTTGAAAAAAAACTGTATAAAAGTTGATATAAACTAAAGATAATTTAAATGTTCTAGGTAAAATTATCTAAAATTTACAGTGTATGCTCTACACATGTTGGAATTGGAATACAATTCCGGTCAAATAAAATTTTTCATATTTAAAATTTGCCTTCAATAAATTATTTAAAATCGAGAGATTCCATAGCCCTATATGACAAATAACATATACACATTTTTTAAAAAATATTTTTCTAATTGACTGTCTTTTTTTTCCAACATAATTTATTTTTTTATAAGGTTCTATTTAACCAATCATAATTTTTGGTAAGTGTATAGAAAGGGTGCTATTTATTTTAATCAATTTTAAAAAAAGGAAGGATGGGGGATAAATGGAGGAAAGAGTGAGGAATATTACATTTTTTCTCTCTAAATCTTATTCTTCAAAACCTATCAAAAATGATCAGATATTTAGAGTGACCACATAAATAAAATTTTTCTTTTTAATATATAAAACTTTCAAAAATGATAATATACTAATTGTGGAGACCTTCTTATAATTTAAATATTGATTTTTTTTTGAAAATATTTTTATCTTATTATGAGCCTGAGCACCTTCTTATAGCACATAATTTCCTATTTTTTAAAATAAAATTTGTACTTATTTAGAATATTTTTTATAATACGATTAGATATAATAATACAATACAATTTATTGATTTGACAATAAAAAAATTTATACAATTTATTTGTTCATTTTGTTATACGATTTATTTATTGATTTGATATACAAAATAATTTATAAAAATATATATTAAATGGATGTAATAATAATTAATCTAAACTTCGAATAATTCTTAGAACCGTTTTAAGTTATATTTAAAATACCCTCCCTTCCCCCAATCATAAATTTATTTAAATGAGATGCTCTATAAAAAGTTAATTACCATTTTGAAAAAAAATATAAGAAGGTGGGCCACTTGATCATAAGATGATGACTATAGAAAAAAAATATATACTAAACGAACTACGAATTCACAATTTCTCGCGAATTTGCGGCCGAGTTTACAAAATTCGCAGCAAAAAGAATGCAAAAATACAGCATATTTTCTCGAATTTGTTTTAACTGTGAATTCGGGGTAATAGTGCTCACAAATTGGGTGTTTTAAAAAACATAAGTGCATTTTAAATGATACCGTGCAAATTGGTTGGATTAGCTTGGCATTTAATTTTCAATATATATTTTTTAATTCATTTCTCGCCTATAGTCTACGACCAGTTATTTAAGCATTTGGTTTTTTCTCAAGATAACACAAAACCTTGTTACACAGAGAGGAATAAGGGGAAATTCATTAAAAATCCCTTCCTAGTTGAAATTTAATATTATAAAAAATGCAAAAGTGGAAAACGCTATATTTGGGCGCACGTAAAGAGAATAGGAATTTCTTTTTAATAAATGTAAAAAGGTGGTATTTTTAAAGGGTCTTATAACTCCAACTTCTTATTCAAGATATGAATAAAGCACCTAATATCCACAAAGTATATGAGCACCTTATATTGAATTAAACTAATTAGAATGATTATCAGGAGTTTTTAATTAGGAGGGGAATCCCGAAAAATAATTCCCCGGAAAAAAAATCCCCGGAAAATAAATCCCCGGAAATTAATTCCCCGGAAAAAAATCCCCAGGAAAATAATTCCCCGGAAAAAAAATACCCGGAAAAAAATTCCCCAGAAAATAATTCCCAGGTAAATAATTCTCCGGAAAAAAAATCCCCGGAATAAAATTCCCCTGGAAAATAATTCCGGAAAAAATTTCCACACTATACATTGAATTGCTAATGCATTGCTAAACTGCATTGCTAAACTGCATTGCTAAAAGGCAATCAATCATTATCAATTATAAATCAATCAAAAATTTATTACGTATAATTTTTTAATGATAATTTTTTAAACTTTTTTTAAAATATATTTAAATCATTTTTTTATTATAAATGAAGAATACTGATTAAATGATATAGTATATAATTTTATTTTTATTTAATATTATTAATAAGAAATTTATTTTTCTTATTAAAACAAATATACATTTTATTCAATTTTAAAAATTAACAAATATATATCCGTAAGAGGGCGTTATATGTTTTAATATGTATCATTTTAGGAAACCGGAATGATGATTGGATAGCACTTTTTTTATATTTGGGTATATATATACATATGAAAAACCTAAAAATTAAAATTTTTTTTTAGGTTTCTTTGATGTTTAATGAGTAGGTTTAGAATAGTAAAACAATGGAAATTTTTTAAAGTAAATATTGCTGGCGTTATTTATCAAAATCTCTTCATTTTTGTTTTATACGTGTATATTTACGTGCTAAGCATTATTCTAAAAAATATTTTGAAAATAATTTGATTTGACCGATTGCCGAGTTCAAAACCGACCACTTATTAAATATTTGATTGATCAAATTTGCTATTAAGATAAATTGAAAAATGTTGATTTTTGTTTTATGTATCTATAAATACGTATAAAACATAATTCCAAAAAATATTTTAAAAATATCGTGATTTGACCCGAAAACCGACCGAATGACCAAATACTGCATTGCTGGCGTTATCCATGGAAAAATCTTCATTTTTGTATTATACGCGTATATATATATGTGCTAAGCATTATCCTAAAAAATATTTTGAAAATAATTTGATTTGACTGATTGCCGAGCTCAAAACCCCACTTACTAAATATTCGATTGATAAAATTTACTAGTAATATGATTCGAAAAATGTTCATTTTTTGTTTTATATATCTATAATTACGAGTAAAACATATACGAGTCGGTTATCCGCCAAACCACGATATTTTTAAAATATTTTTTGGGATTATGTTTTATATGTATTTATAGATATATAAAACAAAAATGAACAATTTTCAAATTATATTACTAGTAAATTTGAATCTAGGAAAATAATTCCCCGGAAAAAAAATCCCGTGACCCGGATCTGCTCTGCAGTATTTAATTAAATAGAAATGTTTTTTAAAGTCAAATTTCTTCGAGGATTTGAGATTTTAAATAATAAAACGAAAGTTAAATAAATCTAGTTCACCTTTACACACTTTCATCAACTTTTAGGTATTCATTGAAAAATTATTTTTACACAAATTTTAATCATTTTTTTAGAAATATGATAAAAGGCTTTTCACAGTTTACTGACTCTTAAATAGCGCCCCTTTTTGTTTTTACAAGGATAAGCTATTAAATAATATAATTTTATAAATTTTGTGGCTAAATAGGAAATTAGCAATTCAATCTGATACCCTCTATTTGATAATAATTATTTTACTGAAGTATTTACCTACTTTAAGAATTTAACTGACTGAATACAAAATCACTATAAAACTTGCAAAATTATATTTTTTACTGCCCAATTTTAATTAAATACTGCCAAAAGTAATGAAAAATGCTGACCACTTTAATCAAAATACATCCAGAGGTGATTATCAGCAGTGAGTATTATATTTTTCTAATCTAACAATTATTATTTTGCTTATGAATTTTTTTCAAAAGTTACAGAAAAGAAATAATTATAATTTTATTAAATGATATATAGAATAATAAATTATATTATTCAAAAGAAACAATTCTAGAACGTATATGTTCTCCAATTGAAGAGAGAAAATTGGGCAAGTCCCTTCTCTCTTCTAAATAATCAATGCATAAATTTTTTAAAATAGTTTGTTTCGTTCATAAATACGATTTTTTTTGGGAGTGTATGTCCCAATATTCCATTGGCCGATTTTTCCCATATCAACCGCTATTTCCATCCTTATTTTTTCGAGTAGTTCCCATATCTTCGGTTTTTTGTTGCCTACAATATGCTTAAATCGGTTATTCCATCCTTCACATACATTGTTTGTTCGATTTTCCCCAGCAATCGTAACATTGAACACATTCCATGTTTCTGGTGGGAACAATGGCTCTACTTGCCTTTGAGAGTTTTTCCCATGTCTCAATTCTCCATTCACATAATTTTTATCAAAATAAAACAATAATTCTTTGTTTTCATCCGATACAATGGTTTTTAAATACTCCATACCTTGTTTGACATCGTGTATAGGTAAGAATGCTAATCCATCGATCATAGCTGCAAATAAGCATAACATTGGATCATTCCGATATGATGATTCTAACCCCAATTCCTGAATCTTTCTATGAGTTGATTGAGTTAGATGATAAAAACATCCTTGGATGTTGATATCTCTACCTAAAAGTTGAAAAAATATAGATTAAAATTATTGTATAGGTTTTATTTAATATTTATGTCTTTATCAATTTTTATTAATTGTACTGTGTGACAAGAAAAATGGAAGAAAAAATAAATAAAAACAAGTTTTGGTGTAGAATTTGACATTGAGTTCGAATTCGTTTTCTAAGTTTTCTCTTCACGTCAAGTTTTATATTATCGTATAAAGGCAACTTTTCGAAATCTCAAAAATGGTAATACGGATATATTTTAAAAAGTATCAAATGAAAATCCCTGAAAATTGGTGATAGTGTTAGATTTATATTTCCTTATAAATTTATTAATTTTTATAATTTTTTATCGATTGCTTTTTGAGAAAAATGGTAAAGAATTTCGTTTTGGGGGGTCTTAAGTTTTCCCGGCAAGAATCGTATAAATATGTTGGCGGACTACTGCTGGAGTATCTTTTTTGAAAATAAATCATCAACTTCATATTCGCGGAAATATATTTAGATTTACCATTAAATGTTTTTAAATTCGATAAATTTTATGTTATTGTTTAATTTGTTTTAAATTCAATAAATTTATTGTATATTACAAGTTAAATCCTATATAATAATGAAGGAGGGGGTGAGACAACGGACCGATAAAAGGTTTATTAAAAGTAAAATATGAGATAGGTTAGCTTAGCATAATATATTTATTTAAATATGAGAAATGTAACTATTTCATTTAAAATAAATTGTTTGGGAATCGTACCTTGTGCAGTGTAGCGAAGAGAACGAAAGCTACAATAAATATATTAAATGTAAGCTATATTAAAAAAGAATCTAGAAAAATAATTCCCCGGAAAAAAAATCTCCGTTTTTAAGATAATTAAAATTACAAAATTAGGAGAAAAAATTCCCTATAAATAAATCAACGAAATAATAATTCTCAAATAAAATATTTAAAAATTTTGATAAAATTAATTCTGAAGAATTATTAGGATTATGTTTTATACGTATTTATAGATATATAAAACGAAAATCAACATTTTTCAAATTATATTCATAATAAATTTGGTCAATCGAATATTTAGTGAGTGGTCGGTTTTGAGCTCGGCAATCGGTCAAATCAAATTATTTTCAAAATATTTTTTAGAATAATGCTTAGCACGTAAATATACACGTATAAAACAAAAATGAAGAGATTTTGATAAATAACGCCAGCAATATTTACTTTAAAAAATTTCCATTGTTTTACTATTCTAAACCTACTCATTAAACATCAAAGAAACCTAAAAAAAAATTTTAATTTTTAGGTTTTTCATATGTATATATATACCCAAATATAAAAAAAGTGCTATCCAATCATCATTCAGGTTTCCTAAAATGATACATATTCAAACATATAACGCCCTCTTACGGATATATATTTGTTAATTTTTAAAATTAAATAAAATGTATATTTGTTTTAATAAGCTAGAAAAATAAATTTCTTACTGTTTAAAAAATTATCATTAAAAAAATATGCGTAATAAATTTTTGATTGATTTATAATTAATTATGATTGATTGCTTTTTAGCGATGCAGTTTAGCAATGCATTAGCAATTCAATGTATAGTGGGGAAATTTTTTCCGGGGATTTTTTTTCCGGAGAATTATTTACCTGGGAATTATTTTCTGGGGAATTTTTTTCCGGGGAATTATTTTCCGGGTATTTTTTTTCCGGGGAATTATTTTCCTGGGGATTTTTTTCCGGGTAATTAATTTCCGGGAATTTATTTTCCGGGGATTTTTTTTCCAGGCAATTAATTTCCTGGAATTTTTTTCCGGGGAATTATTTTCCGCTTACCGTTTTATATACAGATGCGATTTATTTTTCTCCCATTCCCAATCTATATCACTCCCCTATTTTTGGTTTAAAAAAAATTGAAAAAATACACAATTTTTTTAAAATAAAAATTAACATAATAATATTCTCAAATCCTCCATACTTATCTTTTTTCTTCTTCTTTTATTCGATTCCCCTATGGAGCCAATATTATTATTTTTCTGAATTCAATCTCTTGGATTAGGTTAAGATTAAAAATACCATAGAGATAGTTAAATGTATTTGGTGGGTTAATATTTAATATAAAATAAGTTTGATTATGGATAACTAATATTTATTTATTATTCCTAACCTAAATAATTATGATGGCTATAAGAGTTTTAATTAGGATTTTGTTGGGATGTTACAAATGTTGGTATGGTATATATATTATTATAAGATTTCATGGGATTATGCCTTACTAAAATAGAAAAAAAATAATATGAGGAAAAAAACTGGCCAATAAAAATTAACAAAAATAAAATTTTGTTTTCGTTTTATAATTGAACAAACGTAAAAAACGAACGCGTTTTATTTACACAAGTGTAACAAATTAATTAAATACTCTACTAACTATGATTTGAATAAATCATTTATAAAAAATGTCATTACAATTAAATCTTCGCATAATGTAAAATAAAGTATAATGTATGAATTAATCATTAATTTATTATTAAATTAAATAATTTATGATTTTAATAATTATTTCGATTATATAGTAGTTTTAAAAATAATTACAATAAAAATATATATAATTTTAAAATATTTCTTCAGCAAGATGGCGTATTTGATTAAATTTCATACAATTTTATAACAGGGTTATGACAAGGAGCTATGATTATTGATATTTCATGGGATTAAGATATATTTTTCTTTCTTTCTTTCTTTCTTTCTTTCTTTCTTTCTTTCTTTCTTTCTTTCTTTCTTTCTTTCTTTCTTTCTTTCTTTCTTTCTTTCTTTCTTTCTTTCTTTCTTTCTTTCTTTCTTTCTTTCTTTCTTTCTTTCTTTCTTTCTTTCTTTCTTTCTTTCTTTCTTTCTTTCTTTTTTCTTATTTTCCTTCTTTCTTTCTTTCCTTCTTTCTTTCTTTCTTTCTTTTTAAAATTCTAGTGCGTAGTATTAACATACTATCAGAACAACGTTAAACCTAAATTTATTTCGGATTTAATTAAATTTTAAATTATATATATGTGGTTAGTTAATCTGGAATAAAGACCAAGTCAGAATCCTCCCATGGTGATTTAGAATCTCTCAATTTAGAACCATTTACTTTGGGCGCGATTTTAAGTTTTTTTAAAAACGTGATTTTGCCGAAAATATATTTCAGTATATACAATAATACCTTTAAATTTTAAGAAATTTTGACACGAATATTTTTATTAATTCAAATTTATATTTAATATCAAATTCTTAAAAAGTTAGAAATCGTCCTTCCTTAGTATAAATTGTTTAAAATTGGGGATTGCGGAAGAAAGAAAATGATTTAAATTTATTTATTTTTGACCGGTATGAACTAAATATCAGAGACCTGACTAGGCCTCCATTATTAAAGAAAAGAACCTACCAGTTATTCGGAAAAGGTTTAATTTAGGCTCTGAGATCGATAGGGTTGAACTTTAATCTATCACTAAAAGTTATAGGGTGATGAGAACGAGCTTAATCAGAAGATATAATCATTTATTTTATTTTATTAAATATGCCGAAAAATAGAAACATTATATTTATTTTTAAATTTTAATATATATCCTTCTACCTTTATATCAAAAAAAATTTTTTTTAATTTAAAAAATATAAATATCCCATTCTTATTAATATTTGGAAAAACCCAGTGGTTCAAACCGAACCCAAAAAAGAAAGCCCAAGTTTTTGGGGAAAAAACCTGAAGCCGAACCGATACTGAAACTTGTTATAAAATTTTCAAAACCCCGAACCGAACTCGGAAATTATATTTGAACCCGGATTCAACCAGGTCCAGTGTTGTTTAAATTAATATAAGATATTTGTATAATTGTAAATACAAATATTAATAATTTACTTGACATTTTATAATATTTTCAAATAAGTCTAAATAAAATTTTTTAAATTTATACATGACTATTATGCTTTGTATTTTTAACTATATTTTGCCTATAAATAAAATAAAAAATTTATTTTTTATACCAAATTTATGTCTAGTTTTTTTATTATGATTTAAATATAGAATATTTTTTTATCAATTCCAAAATTCTTAAACCCGAGCTGAACCCGAATCAAACCCGGGTTCAAAAATATTTCCTGAACCAAACCCGAACCGAACCCACCTATTTTTTTTAACCTTAAACCGATCCCGAACCGAACCCGAGCAAAAATTTTGCCGGGTTCGCATCCCTGGTTAAAACATTATATAATAAATGAAGAATTATTTATATTCATTGAATTTATTATTAAAAAACGAATTTTAAAACAAAGGTCAAATAAAATATTAATACCTTGTTTTTTGCAAGAATTTTAAATATCTATTTATTTGACAAAATTTAATGATATCATAATAAAAAATTTTAGCATGACCCTACCCAAAATTTTTTTAAAATTATTAGACCCGACTCACTCAAATCAAAATTATTTTTTTTAAATAACCCAGCCCTGCCTGCAAATATCTAATTAAAAGGTCGGTTTACTTGCATTGCTATATGGAACCATGAATAACAATGCAATTATTTTCATGAAAAACGGCCTGATTAAAATTTCAACCAAAATAATATAATGTAAGCCTGGAGATTTTGCTCATTGATGACAGAAAGGTTTGGACCTCTATTTACCAAATTCCGAGGCTTAGACAATATTATTTTGGGCAAAATCTTATTCGAGCCGTTTAACAACATTCATTTGATGAATAGCCATCATAATGGCTTGTTTGAAATAACGAAATATTATGTTTGTGATGTTTTGTTAAGTGATTAATTTGTCGGTGGAAGCAAACAGAGGAAAGGTTCAAATAAATATAATAACGTGACATTTGCTTTACGCAATTTTAACCAACAATATGAAATAATGGTGTTTAATTTTATATTATAATTATGATATTATTTTTTAAAGGTCGAAATATTTCAAAGGGAAAACGCTGAACGATGAATGGGAAATCAGATTGGAACAAGTAATTAATAATTCAAAAAAATTAAAAATATTTTTGAATATTTAACCCCCCCCCCCCCTTTTCAATCATACACTTTTTTAAAGATAATTATATAGAAAAAAATATTGTGGTTGTTATTAAAAGGACCAAAATTTTATTTTAATTAATATTAGTTATTTGCAAAATTTGTCACCTTTTTATAATTACACTTTTAATTTATTATTTTACAATATTTAATTTTGTATTACAAAGTAAAAAGAAAGTATCTTTTCTAACTCTGTAAATTGGATAATGATTCGATTCGAACTAGGATTTAAAGGAAGGAATAGTGAGTGTAATATTTTGGCTGAAGGGTTTAAATAAACGAGATCGTTTAAAGGAATAAAGATTCTAATTCATAGAGATGCATAGAAAATAAATTTTGCGCCGGTAGCAGACCTGGTACTTAACTAATACCTTAATTAAGTCAAAAATAACCATTATAAATTCAAAATGTTATAATATATAATATTATATTAATTTTTGACTATTTCAAAAAAAGGCCGAATTCAAGGAGATAAATGTGGCAGCTTATACCGACACTGGGACTGTGGTTGATATGCAATTGATGAAAGGGGGAACCAAGGTTATTAGGTAAACATATTTCTAATTATAATGTTGATAAATACGAAACATATTATATTATATCTAAATGATAATATATCATTAATATAATACCAGGTTCTAAAGTTACCTATAACCATAATGACATTATTCAGTTATTGTTGTTTTATAATGATAATTGAGTTTTAAAAAAAAGCTTTTTAAATCATTTTCCACCGTAATAAACCCAATCGATTTTGAACCATTCTCTATTATCATCTTGCTAAAAAAAGATCCTCCACAAGTTAGTGCCATTTAACTGCTATTCTTTGCATATCATATTATTTTATCTATCGTTGGAAGGAAGAAAATCATTTTTTTTTAAAATTGTATATTTTTAAAATGTATCATATAAAATTTATCAATTTATAAAAATATAATATATTGTGAAATGCAAGCTTGGAAAGATAATCTTTGTTCTGTCCCTTATTTTTGCCATTTCTATTTTAATATAGTTTTTTTGATTGTGAGTTTAGGAATATGTAGTTAAGGCTACGCCTTAGCAGGTAATTAAAACATATCAGACTAATCTATTTATTACTCATAAATTTTAAAATAATTTTGAGATTAACTATTATGTTTATCTACTAATGGCTGAATTTCTTAAAGAAGGTTACCAAATGAGGAAATGTCATCAGTAAATTAGTAATTAAAAAATTTCTTTCGGCTGGATAACCACTAGATCGGCTAGAACTTATATTCATCGGACAAAGATTCAATCATTCTCTTTAATTGAATCCAACCACTTGTGTTGGAAAATGAAGAAGGTGCTATTTTCTTGAAGAAATTCTGAATGCTTATTTTATGTCTTCCAATTTTAAAACAAATATCCCTTATTAACTTTCAAAGATTTTTTTAAAATATCCTATGGTAGAAACACTATTTTGTGTAACAGAACGGTGAAAGGCAGATACTTGTTCATTGCAATCAATTTTTACTCCAGCTAAGGCATGTTTAACTCCAGAGACAATCGGGTAAATATAAAATGTCTATTAATTAATTTGTTTTAATGGCTAATATTAACTTGATATTTTTTATAATTAAGATTAATAGAATCATTGACTTTTTTTAAAGAATGGACATAAATTATGAGATCTAAAATCTAAATTGAGAAGATGATGATAAATTATATTTAATAAGCGAATATTCCGTCATTTTAAAATTATATTAGGGAAATTCAGAGCTTAACAAATTTTTAACTAACATATTAATTAGGTTTAGGCAGAGATTTATTAGTTTCTAGAGAGTTTAACTGAGCTGAAATTAATTTCGGCATCATTCGACTCTTACAAAGCCCACATTTACTTAAAGCCGGCTAAAATCAATCACTTTTGCATGTTTTTAAGATAAACTCAGGAAACTTTATTATCTAATTGTGCGAGATGTTTCCATCTACACTACCCAGGGAAATATGATTAATGCCCTCTCTTCCCCCATGAGAATTTAAATATCGGGTTAATAGAAATAGATTAAGCTAAGAGTGAATATCAGGGCAGGGAATTTGTAGATTCTCATGAATATTTATATCTGATTCATTCTTGAATCACCACAATTAACTAAGCGCGTTGGGTTTTGTCGAAAACCTTTCTACTTTTAAAAATAATTTAAGAAAACCGGCTAATATATGTTTTATTTCCTTTAAGAAACCTTTAATGAGGTTGATTTTAAAGTATTATACTTCATTCATCCCTACCAGTGCTCTTGCAATCTGGTGAATATTTGAAATTATTTTGAGGATGCATGTGCATATTATATTAAGGACCATAAATAAGGAAAAACATTTAAGGGCTATACTCATCCCCAAAACATATCATGGCCTACAGAAAATTGACTAATTTATTTTTATTTGCCATTATAAAGGGAATTATAATTAAAAAAAATAAAAATTATTATTATAAACCTTCCCGATTTCGTCATTTATTACAAATTATTTATACTTCACTACTATAAATTACAACACCTAACATAATAAACTAATTTATATTCTTGACTATTTATTCTAGAATCCCATTTAAATGACGAATCTAGTATTATTAACACATAATAAGATAATAAAATGAATATGATCGAAATATGTTTAAAAAGAAAAATTAAATTGCGGCACTCCAATGCCCTACCGCCCTATCTCTTCCTTAAGTGAAAATTCCTAGTTAGTTAATTTATTGTAGTTTTTTTAAGTTTGTATTTAAAATTCTTATTTATAAACGAATTAACTGGATAAAATATCATAAATAGACGATTAATATTTAGTAGCTTCAATGCACATCGAGGCTAAATGGATAATATTTACAATAATTTTTTTTGATCATCATACTTTCGCCCCTGTTTTTAGTTTGAAATAATTGTGGTAAAAAATGTTCTGGTTCCAGTAACTAGATTTTACCCGATTTAAAGGGTTACAGACTCCATACTTTATTAATTATTAGTATTACAATTAATAACAGAAAAAATTCCTAAATGCCCCTTTTTTCTAATCCCCTAATTTTTATCGAGGATATAAAAGAAAGAAAATAAATTTGATATTTCCTAATTCTTAATCCCTCCACCCCCTCAGATCATTTAAACCGGATTTCATACTCATCCGCCAGTACGTTAAAGATGTAAGAGATGATTGGAAGAATATCCTATTGGGATTTATGTACGGCAACGTTCCGACTCTCAATTCTCTCGAATCAATTTACAATTTCCACGACAAACCCAAAATTGTAAATTTACTTTTTCCTTTCTCTCTTTGTTTTTTTTTATTCATTTTTTTTAAAATTAATTCTTAGCTTCCATTTTTTTCTTCTCCAGAATTTATTCGAAGTTAATTTTTATATTAGTTTTCGGAATTAATCCAAATTCAGCAGAAACTTGGAAAGGAGCAATTCCCTCTCATAGAACAGGCTTACTATCCCAACTACAAGGAAATGGTAATATAAATAGAATCACGTCTGCTGAGTATAATAATGTTCTATATCCATTTTTATAAAAATATTCCAGGAGACCATTTTTTTTTTTAAATAAAATAATTTTTGTATTTTTAATAGAGCAGGTCACAATTTAATGATGCGAATAACCATGCGTTCACGGTTAGAGGGAATTCAAGGCGAAATATGCAAAATATGTTATATAAATAATAATTTTGCATTAATTTTTGTATACTTCTCCTCGAATTTGCGCCAAATGCACTTTGAAGCGGACATTGAACACTATAACGCTTAGCAGACTATAACTATAATTATTATACATTTTTTTAAAATTTCTTAGTTATCTTCAGGGAAAATTTGTGTATTATATCATTGATATTATAAAAGAATATGATGACATCACAAGTTTACATTTGAATATAATTCGATAAAGAGTAATCTCTGGGACAATCTTAACCAGAAATAATATTTAATAATTAATATTATTTAAAGCCTAATAATGTATTGGCTTTAATATTTAATAATTAAATATTATTTAAAGCCTAATAATGTATTGGCTTCTTTTTTTTTAACAACCTTTTTAGACGTTAGTAGAGCCCCGTTAATATTATTTACATTAAAAACTTTGTTACTTCCAATTTCTAGTCTATTGTTATTTATTCTCGTAATTATTTTTGCATTCAATACAATTCTATTATGATTTTTAATTTTTGCTATTTTCCTGAAGGATATGAGGCATAGACAGAGTGTATACATAATCGGGAGGGTGGAAAGGATAAGTGACATACACCACCATATATAAGGTATGTTCTTTAGAGGGATAGGTAATAAAGATATCTTAGGTAGGAAGGGGGGGTGGAGTAAATATGGTCTGGTTGCCTCATCATGAAAACTCTGAGCTGACATCTGGAGAAAAGGAAGGAAGGAAGCACAATAAGATAATGAAGAAATTTTTAATTAATATCTATTCTAAGTTTTTTGAATTCTTTATTCTATATTCAAAATTTAGCTATAAAAAAAGCGATTGTCATAATGCTATTTTACATATTATTTTACATAAATTTAATTTAATTATATAATATAAATATATTATTATAATAATAGAAAACATAATGAAAAAATGTAATAATACATCATTATACATTTATTAATTGATTTAATTTATGGTTATTCTATATTATAGATTAATTGCATATTATATATTACGAGGATATATTTTCTTAAATGTAAATTTTTTTAAGGACGAAAGCATGGAGGGAGTGAGGAAGGAATGATTGCTTTTTATTTCAATAAATTGAGCCTCTGTTATTTATTTTTTGAGTGAAGTAGATAAGTGACTTTAAACTTATAAAAATTTTCCAAAATTCTTGGGTCTCGTGAATCACACATTGGCATTAATACATAATTAACAATTTTTTATAAATAGATATTCTAAAGGTATTTTTGATATTAAGAGCAAAATTTTTATTCAATGTTTTTGGATAGTATTCATCTATTTTTGATATAGCTCTCCTAAGTTATTTATTAGAAAGTTTTTGCAAAAATAGATTAGGACTAATAAAGTAAAAGATATCTAAAAAAAACTTTAGACCACCTTAGGATAAGGTAAAAAAATACATATATTCTTCTTTTTTTTAGTAAGATGTAAAAAAGACAGATTCCTTATAACAACACATTCAATGAATTGTTCTTCATAAGTCTTTTATCAGACTTGTATCTTAAGTAAAGTTGTTAAATTTAGATTGTGATTCTCTGTTTAAACAATTTATGTAGTATTCGTTTCTGTTCCATTCGTAGGCATCTTGGCCTATTTGTTGGCAAAATGTCCACTTATTTTGGCAATCTTTGAGCAATTTAGGTCGAAGGGAGCCGAACCTACAAAGGTTATGGTAAGTGTTATCGACCAAAACGCTATTTATTAAATGTTTATTTTGTTTTAAAAAAAAACAAAGCTATATTAAGGTTTTATAAATTTTTTAATAAAATGACAACAACCCTAAATATTTTCGGATTAAAGATAATACGTTCATTTATATATTTATATATATATATACCTATTTTGTAATAGCTCCATTTTTTTGAGATATAGCGAGTTATTTTTAGATGACAGTGGAGGTTCTTTACTACATCGATCAATGAAACTGAATTTGCAAAATTTCATCTAAAATAATTTGAGATTTTGGGATATGGGGATAGAATTTATTTTTAAATAGAATAAAAAAATTTTTTTTATTCAAATTATTAAGCACACATAACAATGTGACGTAACAAACGATGTATTGGGTTTGACGGCACACAATACAAGCATTCGTAAGTGAGGTTAGCCAGAGTGATTTTCTTCAAAGATTAATATGAACTTTAAATGAAATTTTTTACCCTCTAGAGATGAGGGTCAGCCTACAGCGCAGCCATTGCTACATTTTTGTTAGGCCACTGATAAGATGCAGTTTAATTTGTGATATGTATATTCACTGGTCTTACTTTTAATTAGAAGAAGAAGAATTAAAACTGTGTACAATGAAGAGATCATACAAATATCGACTATTTACATTAGCGAAATTTCTAAAAAGTTATATGTGGGTCTCCTTTCAAACCTTGTCACATGCAAACATTCCTTAAAAATAATGTTGTTAAACGACTCGTTTTGAGCCGATCTTTAAATACGGCTAACTCAATATCTTAGCCGGAAAAATATTACCTAAACCTCGAGATTTCGCTAATAGATGTCTAGACCTTTGTGACATCTATGAGCAAAATCTTTAGGCTTGTGTAATATTTTTCTGGAAAAAATATTGGGCTAACCGTTTTTAAAAATCGGCTAGCCGTTTAATAACACTATTCAAAAACATTGTTCCTTTCTTTCTCTCTCTCTTATTTATAATAAACTATCTTACAAATCTCTCTTAAATGTCTTCTTACTACATACACAAAGGTATAAGCAGGTTTTTAATTTGTTTAAACGATACTAACCTTGCATTGGCAATAATTGTGATATGATTTGTGAAATCCTTTCCTCTGTCTCACGGTCACGTTTTGCCATGACCGGATCCAGCTGTGATTGTCTATCTTTATAACGTCATCGTTTTTGTATTTCGAGCCGGATATTTGACCTATATATTTTATATATTTCTATATAAGTATGTCTGTATATTAATTAACGAGTTAAAATTAACTTTATATTGAATATTAAATAAATAAATTTAACAAATATTGTATTGTAGAAAATATAGTTATATATCTCTAATTTTTTTAATTATAAAATAAATGAACTACAATAAATTTATATAGATATATTAACTCTTTATATTTCATTAAAACATATTTTAAATTTTTTTTACCCGTTAAAAGATATTTTCTTCCTGTGATTAATTTAAAATTTTTGCAATTTCCCATGGTCAGTGATTGATGGATAGAGAGATAACGAAAAATAGCGATACTTTTTGCATCCTATAATTATTTTAATTCAATTTTTGAATAGAGTTACAAGTTGAGAATAAGAAAATAATATAATTTTTTTACTTGTAAATAACGCGCATTTTTATTATTTTAGCATATCCGTTTTATGAAGTTGATAATTTATTAAGTAAATTTTTTATTTAAATCTAAATTTGCCTAAAAATCATTCCAGATATATATATAATACCCATTAATTTCAGAAATTTGCACTTTTGACACACTTTTAATCTCTATTCTCTACTAATTTTTTCACACATTTTATTTATATAAATTTAAAATTCTGCAAAAGAAAAAAATTGTTTAAAATTCATAAGATAGGTATTTTGGACGTGTTGGAATAAACATTTTTGGCAAAACTACTATCATTTTATTATATATATAAAAATTGAATTTTTAAAAAATGAAAACTCAAAATCAACAAGGCTTTTATTCCTCTAATTTGATTAACTTTTTAACAATTTTTACATAAAATATCAAGGAACTCGCACATCTCTAATTTTTCGTAAAATTTTAATAGGCCAGCCAGGGCATTAAAATTTTATTATATATTTTTTGAAAAGCCTTGATTTGGTCGATTTTTAAAACGGCTCGATTAATATTTTAGCCAAAATAATATTATATAAGCGAGATTTAGCAAATAGGGGTCCAAACCTTTCTATTCTCTATGAGTAAAATTCCAGACCTAGATAATATTATTTTGGCTAAAACCTTAATCGGACCGTTTTTAAAAATCGACCTAAATTGGGATTTTTTACAACACTAATTCCAAACAGATATTTTGATTTATATCAATACTATTTGAAAATAAATTACAATATGCTTAAATCTTTGCGATTTAAGAACTGTCTAACTAAAATAAGGAATCAATAATATAGTTAATTAACAAAAAAATTAAACTATTTCAGATTTGGTTACAATTGCAAAAATGCACAATACATATATCAAACACAATTGATTTATAAAACTTTTAGTTTTAGAAATAGATAGCCATAGAGGAGAGATACTTAATTAACTTTGGAAAAAAAAATGATAATTAGATATAGATATTAAAAATGTGATGATCCAAAAATTCTATCGAATCTGCCTTCAGGTGGTATCAGTACATCTCTAGAAAATTTGCCTAAAATCACGTGCTAGGATGAACTTTCTTTGGACTAGACCGGACCTGCTTTTCTAAA
This sequence comes from Gordionus sp. m RMFG-2023, assembly GCF_954871325.1. Taxonomy (NCBI): domain Eukaryota; kingdom Metazoa; phylum Nematomorpha; class Gordioida; order Chordodea; family Parachordodidae; genus Gordionus; species Gordionus sp. m RMFG-2023. The sequence goes on along the minus strand of NC_088775.1, from coordinate 8,397,316 downwards.
AAAAATTATGGGTCACGTTTGCAAAAAATACTTAACGTGCGGAAGCGAATCAGGCTATGTAGACCCCTTATCAATTGATGGCCCAAAATTAAAAGTTCAAAAAAGCTTAGGACGTGTCCTAAGTCGGCTTTTAGTATATGAAAATATTTTATCTAAGATGCCTTAATTTTGGTTTATTTTAAGTATTTGTGGCATTGCTATTTTTTCGTATTGCATTCTAGTTTTTTTTTTTTAAATTTTTTTGTTTTTTTTAATTTTTTGTTTTTTTTTCGATCTTTAAAAAAAAGTGTTTTTTTTTTTGCTTTTTTGGCTTACTTAAATAAATAGTCGGCTATTAAGTATCGACATAGGAGAGTTTTATTTTAATTTTTTTTTAAACTTAATTTTGAACTTTTTTTTGGCAATTAAAATACACATAATTATATTTTAAAAAAATTTTTTATTGCTTTTGATATTTAAATTTTTTTTCTAAATTTTATTTTTATTATGACCATTGAAAAAAATTTATTTTGAAAAAGTTTTAAATTTCTGGTTTGACTCATTCAAGATCATGCCGCATATAACCGCTGGGTAAATAACCCTCTCCCCTTCCCTATTGAAAAGTTATAGCATATACACCTATTTAAAAAATATATAATCCTACCTCTAATTAAATCAATCAAATCTTTTATTTAAGCGAAGAATATTGCGATAATTTAAGCATATTCAATCAGAGCAAAAAGATACTAGATCATCTAATATCATATTAGTATTAAATATTCCCACAAATCCACAACAGACTTTGGCCAATATTTTATATAAAACCAAATTCAAAATATTCCCTCAAAACTGTCCCGAAAAAGAGTAAATTTTCTCTTTTTCTTTAGGATCCACCTGATCCGGTTGCAATACGGATTTTATATTCACGATCTCGAATATAAATTTAAAAGAGAAATGAAGGCAAGAATTTTACTTAATTTTTTTTTTAAATAAAAAGAAATGAATTTAATGTGTTTTTTTTACATCATAAAATTCTCCTTATTTTAAGGTCGTTAAAAAATAATATTTTAAAAAATTAGCCTCAAAAAAAAATCCAATAAAAATGAAAGTTGTTACTTTTTTTTTAGAAAAAAAAGGGTCATAAACAAATTAGAAGTTAATAAAAATAAAGCATCTTTTATGAGGATGGGTGGGCCAAAGAGATCAAAATAATTAAAAGTTCGAGGAAGGAGTAATATGAAAATGGCTAAAATGTCCGCCAATTTTGCCTTAATCTACGGGCACGTTTAGGAGAAAATTAATTAAAATTAAGGCTTATATTAGTTTCTTTCAAATTTTAACTGCTATATTTTTTTTAAGAAAAAAAAACCCCAGGCCAATTGATTTTTTGGGCTAAAAACTCGGTTTTAACCGACTAAGAATTGGTTAGCTTAAGCGGTTAAAATTATAAGTTATGATATTAGTAGTATGTCTAGGTCAATGTTTAATAACATCTTAAACAATGGCTAAATTTTATTAAAATAAACCCTACTCCATATCTCTCTAATTCCCTTATTACCTTACCTTAATCTCTTCCAATTGGTTGGATTTTTTATAAAAAAATTTGTCCCATGTGCTCAGTTCAAATCTTCGACCATCTGACTCTGAGCCACAGCTTTCATTTTTACTTTGGTAAAAGATAATATACTAAATGGCAAATAATTATCGTCAAAGCAAGTTTTTCCCTTTTGATCTCTCAAGACTGGGTTTATAGGAACATTTTATAAAATGAAAATTGTTGATTTGAGAAGCGATAATAATTATATAATATAAATAAAATAAAGTATATTTTATGAATAAATAATATAAGAAAAGTAACTTTGTATATCTTTTTTGTATCTATTTTGTAGAGGGTATTTGTATCGGTATTGGGTTGAATAGGTTCTTTGATTCTTGCCATTATAACTTGTTTAAAATTTAAAATAAAATTAAAAATATTTATAATGTTTAATAATTGATTAAATGGCTTTTGGATTCCCGTTTCTTAAAAAAAAATAAACTGAATGACACTTAACATTCATTAGCTTAAAATTTAGCCATACTTTATTCTGTTTAAATATTAGTTTAGATAAAGGGTAAGAAATAGGGATGGAGGAGGGGGGGGGGTTAATAGAACTGAGGTAATCTGGATAGTATAATGTCTGAATGTATAAAATTTAAAAATTACATTGATTTTTTAAAAAAAGAATTTTGCTAGAAATAAACACTAGAATTTTTTTTGAGAATTGAAAAGGGTGAAGTAGTATTGCTAAAAAAACTCGATTTGGTTTGATTTTTAAAAACGATCCGATTAAGATTTTACCCATAATAATATTTTGTGGGAGATTTTCCAAGGTGGCAGATAGGTTTAGATTTCTATTTGCCAAATCTCGAGACTTCCATAATATTATTTTGGCTATAATCTTAATCAGGGAGTTTTAAAAAATCGACCCAAATCGTTACCAAAACTAGGAGTAAGGGAAGAAAGGATAAAAAAAATTGTATAAATGATTAATCGAAATGTATAGTTAATTTGTATTATTACAGATTGCAATAACATTTTTTTTTATCATAAGCTCACTTTCTAAACTTTGGCTAAATATAGAGCTTTTGATTCGCTCATTGTCAAATTTAACTAATATTTAAATATGAAATATAGATATAAAAGATAGACCTTATGCTCATCAAAAACCAACAATGCGATACAAAATATATTACTACTCTAAGATTTTTTTTAAAGTAACATAATAAATAGTCAAAAAAAAGAATAATTACGAAACCACATATATTCCAGATGGAAGTAGAGCAAAGATTAGTTCTTATATAAAAAATAAATATGATAGTTTCGTTAAGTTCATTATTAACCACCCCATTAATACATTATATCTATCTTATAATAAACAGATATATTTTTAAAAAAGAAGGTTAATTTATGTTTATAATTCAAAAAATATCAGGATATCCTATTACAAATATCAGATTATTTGATGATTTAAAAAAAATCTTTTAATTAATAAATAATTATTAATATTACAGTCAAAATATATTTTTTATACACATCTAAATAGAGGATTTTAGCAGAAGAACTACCCTTATGGATCAAGAAAGATATGACATTTTTGACCTTTTGGATATTTAACTGTAGGATTAGAAATTATATATTTTCTATTATGACCAAATGTTATCACTTTGAGCAAAGAAAAAATTGGAGAGGGGAGGGAGATGATGATAATCTGGCAAAGAAAAAATTAAGTGACTTTCTTATTGTATTTATTACAATTACAACATTAAAATTGTTATGATATTGAATTTCGATAAATGATTTTAAGCAAAACATGTTATTTAAATAAAAAATCCATCGTTTATACAAAAGCTGATATGTATAAATAAGTATTTTTTTAAAAAACATTTTATAATGAATGAATGACATGATACATAATTAAAATTATACAAATGTTTCATGATTAATTTTTGACTTTAAGACACATGTCGTTGTTTTTTTAAATTATGACACAAAATTGTCACCTAATAATTAGTAATCAATGAGATCATTTAATGGTGGTCAATTATATATATTTAATTTTTATATATCCCAGAATGGGGACAGTTCAAAAAACAATAATAGCACATTTTACTGGACAAAAAAATAATATTTTTTATTTTAAAAAAATTTCCTTTTTACTTTTTTAAAAATGTCTTATTTGTTTTGTTTTAAGGTTTTATCATAGTCACGTGAATGTGACGAGGGTATCGGACCTCCTAACGAGAAAGATAAAGTAGACCCAAAATTTTTTAATAAAATTAAAATATTTTTATGGGAGTGCCTATAGAGCATTGTTATATTAGGGTCTCTAAAGCAGTAGCGTTACTAGGAAAGTGGAGGTGCTTAGAGGGTTCGAGCCCCCCATAAAAAATTTGAAAATCCCTGTATTTTTTTGGTCATTTTCAAAATGTTAGCTAAAAAAAAGAAAAGGTCATTTTTAAGTCCCCTAAGATTGTGAAGACTAGTTAAGCCATAGCTCTGAAGATTATGTATCGTAATGCAGAAAGATAAACAATCACCCAATAATAATGGATATATACCAAAGTTTTATTTAAAAAAAATAAAGTTCAAAGAAGGTGTCAAAATGTCATTATTAGAAATGGACAAATGTGCTTTTAAAATAGAGTATTTAGGTATGAAAGGGGAAGAGTTTATTCTTAGCTGATGCATAATGAATCTTAGAATTATAGAGGGTATTCATAATAGATAATAGGCGATCCGCTCATAATATGAGTGGATGTAGGCGGGCGGGTAAAATTTAAACATTTGGCAGGCGGATGAGCTGGTTAAAATAATTATTAAACCACTGGGCGGACTGGCTGGTGAATTTATAATAATATTTGAGCATAACGGGCATATATTTAATAAGTAATATATTTTTATTTCATAATATTGCACATTTTATAAGTTTAAAAGTAAAAATATATTTAAAATATAATAAAGAAAAATTCTCAAATATTCGGTAGGATAGCGGGTTAAATAATATTTTCAGATAAATGGGGGTGGGAGATTTTTAAAAAAAACCAAAGACGGATATGGGAATTCGGGTTAAATTCTCTTATAACAATGTGCAGGCAGGCGTCACGGTTAAAAACCTTCCCATTGTAGGCCTCTTATTTATAACTCCAAAAAAAAGACCACCAGCTGTAGAAAAACGTTCTCGAACAAAAATATAGCTCGAACGTTTTGACCATAGAACCACGACATTAAAAACAATAATAATTTTGTTTTAATATATAAAAAAATTATTATGTTATGTATTTAAAGTTTTTCAAAAAAAATGGTGAATTTCGGATCGCTATTTGTAATCTATAATTTTGGCACTTTATATACTAGATTTAGATTTAGGAAAGAATTATACTTTCCCATCATAACATTGTGTAAAATAATTTTTTTTTAAATGCCAATATTGATCATGGCCATAAGTCGTTCATTAAGAGAAAAATTTGAATTCTCTCGAATAGTAATTTTAATAAATCTGATACCGAAAGAAATGAACAAAATCTTAGGATTATCTTTGCTTAGGTAAGTAGTAGACTTCAAGTCATATAAAAAATTTTATTAATTCATGGGTAAAGCGCTCGTAAAACAGATCTAAAAAAATAGGATGGTTATAACGGGAGTTGATTAGTTCCGTAAATCAAAAGGGAAAATGTAATGTGCATTTCATTTACGTTTAGAGAATATTAACCCCGTTTACATTTTTTTTTCATTTTAAAAATTTAAAGATGAGAAATAAAAGAAATTAGAATGATTGATTTTTATTTTTTTTATTTTACGCTAATTGATATTGTCAATTTATTTAATGACGACAAACTTTAAAAGAAAATTAAAGATGCTCTAAATTAAAAATATTTATTAAATGATCGATAAATCATAATCATTATATACAATTGATAAATATGTATAGATTTTAATATTATATTTAAATATTTTTTGTGTTATTATTAAAATTCTTATTTTTAGCAACCGAATAGGCACTTAATAATGTACGGGTTATTTCAAGCTTGTTGTTAAACCCTAATTAGGGTTCAGGAATTTTAAACCCAATTTAGCAGAATTTTAGCAACAGGATAGTATGTAGATAATCCGCCAGTTAGTCCATATTTCGCCGATTTTGGCGGGTTCTTTATAAGTGGGTTCTAGTTTAGTATGTGATCTTTATTTTAAAACTAAATAAATTTGTGAAGTGTGTTAGTTAAATAAGAATTCGCTAAAGTGCACAACTGAAGTGCACGTACTGTGCTGTACCTAATTCTACGGATTGGGGATCTAAAACTAAAGAAGTTTTTGTTACGATCATCTTAATTTAAACAAAAATCTCAAGATTAATTAAGTATATTTCGCTTTTCATATTATACATAATAGAAATTTATTTTAACCATTATTACCAATATTAAATATTATTAATTTTAAATATTATATTTTGATTTTGTTTTCAAAAAGTTGACACACTCCTGCCCCCCTAGTAAGAAATTAGATACCATTAAAATAATTACATTTTGAATGTAAAATAGTTTATCAATTTTTAAAAAAATAATTATTTTTCTGATAATCAAAAACTGATTGTGCTTTTAAATTTTTTTTACCTTAAATTTATAAATACCGTGTTTTATGTTTTTAACATTAAAATATCCGATTACGACCTACATAGCAAAAAAGGGAACCGTTTAAAGAATTATTTGAAAAAAAGAAAGGATTCAAAGCGTGCCGAATTAAATAGAGTTTTAAAAAAGGTCTCTTTTGCCCCAGTCCTAGAGATGCCATTGGTTTTCATTTTTTTCTTTTCTCTGCCTGTTTTTATTTTCAGTTATATGCAAAAATGATAGAAAAAAAATTAAATACCGAAATCGTCATGGCACGCATGATATTGTGGATGTTTCTGGGACGTGCAGAATTGGGGATTCCCCCATATGTTTTTGATTGTTTTTCCTTTGATCAGGGAGTCGCTTATCATGAATGCTTGAATATTACAGCCCATAGAGCAGACAATTGTAATATGCCATATAAAGGTTAGAATATTCTGGAGACCGCCTAGGACAAGTGTCCAAAAACAGAATTTTGATTTTATCATTGAGTGTTAGTTAGCGAACGCACATAGCTAAATTTATTTAAAATCTTATATATGTTATTCATAATTCTATAGTCTTTTATTTTGAAGAAGGAAATTATTTACTTTAAAAAGAAAAATTCAAATCAATTTAAAAAGATAAAATGATTATTTATAATATTCTAATTAATATTAATATTTAAATAAATTTTAAATTGAGCAATTAATTAGGTATTGATAATGTGGTGAAATTTATAAAGAAAAATTAATAATAAATAAAAAAGAATATATTTTTTTTATTATTATTTTTATTACTCGTTTTTCGTTTCGGTATTTTGCCGTTTTGCTAATTTTTTTTTGCGCGTGTGGAAAAAATTTATAATAATGTTATTCTTTATATATTTTTTTTAATCATTCAAAAAAAAAAAATAGTTTTGGTTCACAAAAATATAATAAATATTTAAAATAATCACTTATCTTCGAAAAACTTGCGAAATTCGTAGATTCTTCAATATATTTTGCTAATTTGAGATAAATGATATTAAATTTTTGGTAAGGCGATAGTTTTGTTGATGGGTTTTGCTTTATTATTGTTATTTGCTCACTTCTAAATTTAATGAATTTTGAGTTTACCCAGAAATGTACTGAAATATTGTTTATAAATTTCTAATAATTTTATATGCAATAGATTTTAATTTATATATAAAAAATATCTTATTTTTAAAAAAAAAATGTGGGAAAATTAATATATTAAAAATTTTTGAAAATTTATTTTAAAAAATGATTTAAAAATTATGCTTATTAGAATTTCCCGCAAAATCAAATTTTTTTTTAAATTTAAAAAAAAAACGTGCTCAATTAATGATTTAAAATTGGAACTATAGTGGCTCTGAGTGGACGGGCGGGTGACCTCTCATTTATCTGAATATAAATTTAACTCTCCGGCCCGCCCAATGTTTGAAAACTATTTGATGGGGTTTGTTTGGTTTTCTTTATTTATTTACTTTAAACTTATAAAAGACGCAATATTTATGAAATTAAAATATATACTAATTTGAAAAACCCATTTTCTACTCATTTAAGAAATAATTTGAAATTTATTACTTTAAAAATATTTTCAACCCCAGCAGCTCAATTATTAAATTTTTTAACCAGTTCATCGTAAATCTTTAGGCTTTGTCTAATTTTGACACAAATAAAATAATCTGTATACCTCCCGCACCCGAACATTAAGTACTTAATAATATGAAAGAATAAGTGACAAAAATGATACATAATTAATTCCTCCTGAGTCAAGTTAATCATAAAAATAACTTTTATAAGATTAATTATTTTATACTACTCACCTATTATATTAATATATAACATTATTTACATTCTAAGCCTCTTTTTATTATAATTTAAGCCATTATTATAATAATATAGAATATACTTATATATACATAATTATAATACTTTCAAATAATTTGCCACAAGCTCGTTTTTATAAAACGCAAATAAAAAAACAATATTTTTCTCTAACTACACTTAATATAGTATAGATAGTATACAATATAAGATAAACGTAACATAACACAATGTCTGGGCTTTGAAATTCATATTTTTTTTAAAATAATTGTCCAAATAATATTCATAAATATTTAGGGGGAGAGAGGGTGGTTGTGCAAAAAAATTGCAAGAGAAGAAAAATCACATATTCAAATATTCTACATCAAAATATAACGATATTTATCATTGAGAAACAGAATATATTTAATATTTTATTTTATTATTATATTATAAATTAAATATTATGGAAATATATTAGAAAAAAAAAATCTTTTTGAAGATTTTCAAGACCAAAATTATTATATTTTTTTAATATTATATAAAATAATAATTTTATTCAATTTTAGGACAAGTTTTTTAATTAGATTTTTTTTTAAATACAAGAAAAAAGAGTTAATGGGTTCCCACTTTATAATAAACTGTAAAATGTATATAAATCTAACACTAGGATTTTAAAGAGTTCTCAATTTTATTATATAAATATTTATAAAGAAACTTTGATTCCCTATATACTTTTTAAAGTTTTAAAAAAGGTAAAAGATGTTAGGTAAGCCATGTCGCACGATTAGGCATTTCATAAAATATAGAAAGTAAAAGACAAAATAAATACAGCGCCACTCAAGTTTAGAAGCCAGTTGACTATCATGATTGTATAATATTTATTATGGTAAAATGAATAAGATTTTATATTTATATGTGTAATTAATACATAGTAAGTGTGTAATGTGTGCAAGTCGCCATTCGCCAATTTTCGATAATATTTTTTAGTGAATAATGAATGTTTAATTTTTAATATCACAACATCAATACACATAAAAATATAATATTTACAATAAAAGTCAAAAAATAATTGCAAAGAATATATCTTTTAAAAAAGTTTATCTTATTTTAATTATATAAAGAATAAAAACGAATTATTTTTAAAGAAAATATTTAATAATAATCTATATCTTAGATAATTGTTCATAAAATAACATTTAAAAATGGTTATTTTATTTCAATAAATAAAATACGTAAAATAAAAATGTCACATTTCACCTACCCTACCAAAACTCTATTGTATGATGACTACTATTAACTTCTAAATATTAATATGCTTATATAAATCTACATACAATTATATATATATCAAGAAATTTCAAGTGTATTTTTTTAAAGTCATTTTTTCAATATACAAACGTAAATGTTACACTTATAAGTTACAATTATGTAATTGCAAAATAATTGTTGAGATATTTAATATATATTACAAGCATTTTTTAAAAAAATATTATAATGGAGATGATTTATGAGATGGGTTTTTATATTCTATTACTATGTAATATAATATTGTAAAAAAAAATATTTTATATATAATAAAAAAATTTAATATAATAAAAAAATATGGACTAAAAATATATTTGATGACAAAAATTTAACTTTTTATAATCGTTTATTATAAATTGAGCCTTAGGTGTACCTTTTAAAATAATGAAAACTTTGTCATAATACCTTTAAATCGTTTATATTATTTATGGTATATGGCTCGAAATATGGAAAATACAAGTGTTGCAAAAAGTTACTTTTGAAAAGTAACTAGCTAAATGTTACATTTTGAATAATTAAATAATTTAAATTTTTATATAACTCATAATTTATTAATTTTTTTATTACACAAACAAATTTCACTCATTTTCATCAAATTAGTTTAAAGGAAAATACAATTTAAATAAAGAAATAATTGCATTGAAAAACATATATATGACTATGTAATAATCTGTACTCAAAAATACCAATATATTACAGTAAGATATATTTATATAAAATTTTTATAAACTAAGATAAAAACATGTAAAATCAAAAATAATAAATATGATTTTTTTAAAAAATACACTATTTCTTTTGTTTTAAATACAGTGGATAATAGTAAAATATTAATTTTTACCAATCCAGTGAAGATTAGGGTTTTTTTTAATTTAATTTGTTGAGTAGGCAAAATTTTGTCCAAACTGGACACGTTCCTAGTTGGAACTGATATACATCTGTTTATTATAAAGAAATAGTACATCTTCTTCCCTTAACAAATTTTGATGGTGTGCTAAATTGCTAATAAACGTTAAAAAACTATTATTATATTTTTTTTTGTTTAGAATTTACTTTTTTTTAACATTAATTTCTGGTTGTTTGTTATTATGAAATTTAACCTTTGTAAGTTGACCATTCAATTATAATTTCGTTTTTTTTTTCAAAATGGAAAGATGTGATCAATATACAGAAGATGTTAAGTAAGGTTTTAATAGGGAGGCACTGAACTAGGCCGAGTCTTCGTTAGAATATAAAACTATGGTCATTTTTAGAGGTTTAACCAATCTCATTAATGTATCTGTATGTTATATATGCAATGTAGTATTATTTTATGAAGATGTAATATGAACAACTGTAAAAAAAGAATTAATAATAGGTCGGAGATGAAAATTTATCTTGTATAAGTTTTTTATTTAAAAATGTATAAAATCATTAAATAATATTGTAAATATTTATCATATTCAATTTTCATGAAATTTCGCAACAAATTGGTTATAAATTTTTATTAAAAATGGAAAGAAATGTAAAGAAAAGAAAAGAATATATATTAAATATTAAAATTAAATGAATTTTTATTACGATCTGAATTTTGAAGCACAACTGTTCATATATCGATCATTGTTTAGAAGAAATTTTGACATCCCTAGATTTGTATTTTACCCTACTCTTTGGTGTCCCTCAATTTCACTTATTTAATTCTCAATGGAACTTTAAAGTTCTAGTTAACTCTTGTCAGATTAGTAGGGAAACAAAGAATCTGGTAACACGAATAGTATCGCAAGATTTTTTTCAACTTAAGGAGGCAAAATTTTATTTTAAAATTAACCGAAGAGAGAAAAAAAGAGTTTTTTAGGAGATTATTAGATGATCTTGACCGAAGTTGTGCCCCTACCCAACGATTCTGCTGGGTAATAATATTAATTATATTTTTTAAAAATATACCCGTGATCAAAAAACAGGCTTGATTTTAGGTTAGTTTATATTTACTTATTAAGATTTATCACGATGGTAACCTAATTTTTTTAAAGTTATTCAAGTAATATAACGTATTGGTGATTAAAATCACGATTCAGTTTAAACGCTGGGGCGAAAGTCACTGTTGGATCTGGAGTCATCCTAGGATTAAATTAAAGCTAATCAACCGGGAAAAAGAGTGACAACTCATTAGAAATCCTTTTAATAGAGAAAAAAACTATTTTGTAGAGTTATAAATTTTTAAACACTTTTAAATTTTTTTTATATTATACACCAAATGAACAACGAGAATAGATGCAAATATTTTACTTTGGTGTCAACACCAGTTTCATTTTTTTTACTATAAATTTTTCTGCCGTAATAATTTGTCTTATGTTCCATAGTTTTTTAAGGAACTAGCTAATTCCAAAAGCAGGATTGTGAACCCGAGTTCAGGTTCAGAAATTTAAAATTGTTTTATTGGGTATTTTGAGGCTACAGACCAAACCGAGACTTTTTATTGACAACCCATCGAATCCGGGATAAAATGAACATGGGGCAGGTTCGGACCTCTTTGTAGAAAATCAGTTTTGATTCAATTCCTGTTATAAAAATTTCCGCTAATAAGTCTAAAATTTATTAACCCAAATTCTGGTTTACAACCCTGCTCAAATGATGCATATCAATAAGTTTAAAAGTACCTATTTGCTTATTTTTAATTAAAATATGAATGTTCCTTCTTTTCTTATATTATTTCATTAATTATGTACTATATAATAAAATAAGGATTAAATATATTATAATATAAATTTTTCTTGATAATTTTATTGACATGAACTATTATATGCGGAGTAGGATAAACTCTTTTTTTCTTATAAACCGATTATTATAAGATTTAAATACACAACTCTTTGGATCATATATATTTTTCAAATTTGATGTACTGTATGTCAATTGTAAATTACTCACTTCTCGTAAAACTCTCTAAAAAAATTTTATTTGATAAGTTTTAGTATCTTGTTCAAATAAATTTATATCTTATTCAAAAACAAAGTTTTTTTTTCTTTCTTATTTTTTAAATATTAGATAGGTTCTTGGGGTGTTAAAAAACTTAATTAATTATTTTGAGGATACGATTTAGTGTTGCTATGCTCGTAGATATGGCAGAAGGGTTTCGACCTCTATATGCCAAACCTGGAGGCTTACATTATAATTATGGCTAAAATCTTAATCGGGCCGTTTAAAAAGAGCAATAAAGAATAATGTATTATAAGAGAAAATAAATTATAATGTAACCTCTCAATATATATTTTTTTAAAAATATGGTCATATATTATAAATATCTGATAAAACTTATCCATATTTTTTTTATAAGCCCAGGAACTAGTGTTGTTAAACGGCTCGATTTTTTAAAAACGGACAATTCATATTTTAGCCAAAGAAAATATTACGCAAGCTTCGAGATTCAGTTTATAGATGTCTAAACCATTCTGCTCTTTATGAGCAAACCCTCTAAGTTTGCGTAATATTTTTTGTTTAAAATATCGGGTTCGCCGTTTTTAAAAATAGAGCCTTTTAATAACACTACCCGGAACCAGGGTTCAAAAAAATACGTGATTAATTTCGTTTTGTAATCTAATTCAAACCTTATAATTTTTCTTTATTATCGATAGATGATTACGCCGAAATTTCCGATTGTCGTCAAAATAGGACATTTTCACAATGGGAGTGGAAAGGTTAGCTAATTTTTTTTTTATATTGAAACATTTATCATTGATTGATTATTAAATTTTTTATTACATGCATATTTAAATAGAGGTGGTAATTATATAAAACAATTCCACGCAAATAAAAATAAAGGAGTTATTAGTCTATCCATTTCTATAAATTACCTAAAATTTGTGGTATAAAAAAATTTCTAAAAAATAGTCCCCACTATCATTGCACCGATTGTGTAAAAATTACTCTAAGTCCTAGGTTTAAATTTTTCTTCTTCCAGCAATACAGTGTGGCGATTAGCTTTCTAATCTTAGAAAATTTATTTATAAGAAAAAAATATAATAACTATGGGAGAAAAAAAAATACATAAATAATTTTATGTTATATTTAAATTGAAATAAATTATTATATATTTTTTTTTTTAAATTATAAAAATGCAATGATGCATGTAATATTTCTAATACAAAGATTATACGACAAAAAAAAAGAAGTCATAAATATATATATATATTTTGCATATAAGATTATACTATGTATAATTAATGTAAATAATTTAAATTGGTAAAACCTTCTTTTAGCCATTCTCACTGGCAGAACGAGATGGGAAAATATACTATACTACCCTTTTGTCGTCTATCAGGCGCGTAACCAATGGAGGGGGGGGATTCCCCCCCTATCGCACATTTTAAGCTAATAAAAATTTTACCCTCCACCCCCCCCCCCCCCAATTAAAATTTTACAATTATTTGAGTATCAATTTTCTAACATAAAACTTATTTTTCATAAATAAATTTTATTAAAATTTCCTTTCCTTGTGAGTACATTAACATTATTCAAAAATATTAATAAAATGGAAAAATTTTAAGCATAGAGATTGAAATCAAATGGTAATTTATTTTATTATTATATATAATTATTTTATTAAATTCAAAATTATTAGTAAGTTAGAATTAATAAGTATTTTTAATATTAATTATTAATAAATATCTATAATTTTTTAAATATTTTATCTTTACTTCGATTTTGTAGAACAGAAGAAATAGAAATACAAAAGTTAAATAAGGCTGAGCATGAAAAAAAGTAATGTGTCGTCAGAAGCGATATCATTATTTGAATTCAATTGATCAATCAGAGTTTATCATTGCTGCTAGTTGCATCAATAAATTATTTTCCTATAGCTCACTACTTTGTAGAAATTTACAAAAACCATTAGATTTGGTTCAGGTTATTGATTTGGCGGAAAATATCTATGAACAGGTAGATACGATAAGAATGAATGTAGATGAATATTTTCATAATATTTATATAGACGTTGAATCGAAGGCTAAATTTTATGATATAACACTAATTAAACCTCGCCTAGCACCTGGGCAATTATTGAGATGCAAAATAAATATTGGCTCAACTGAAGAATATTATAAAATATCAACTTTCATCCCATTCTTAGATACTTTTTTATCGCAAATAAAAGTACGGTTTTTAGATAAAACAAGTCTTTAGCAATCTTCAAGTTTTAATACCCAAAGATCCATCTTCGTTTTCTAATGCCACTATTGGTAAAATTGAATATTTAGCAAAATTTTATTCCTATGATATTGATACTGAAATCAATTTAATCAGTGAATTCGAATTGTGGTATAAATATTTAGCTATTTTACCTGAGCATGCTATTGATGCGCTCAATCGGTGTAAAGAAACCTTGGCTCAAATTCTTAATATTTTGAAGTTGTTTTATATTCTACCATGTTTGCCTATTATAACATGTACGAATGAAAGGACTTTCCAACTTAAGAAGGTTGAAAACATATTTATGAAGTACTACTTCCGAATCTCGGCTAAATGGGTTAGCTCTGTTAAATATTCACAGAGATTTGGTTCCAACGACAAACAAAATTCTAGATGAATTGGCAACATTCCCACGAAAATTAAAAATCACATTATAATTATAGTATTTAATAAAAAAAAATTGTATAATATTGTATTTGATAAGAAGTTTAAAAAAACTTGTTTTTTAAATTATTTTCTAGTCAATATTTTATAGTGTTGTTAAACACCTCGTTTTGAGCCGATTTTTAAAAGCGGCTAACTCAGTTATTTATCCAGAAAAATATAATGCAAGCCTGAAAATTTTTCTCATAGAAGGAGCAAAAGTCTAGACATATAGTATCGAAATTTCGAGGCTTAGTTAATATTTTTCTGGCGAAAATATTGAGTTAGCCATTTTTAAAAATCGGCTCAAAACGAGCCGTTTAACAACATTAATATTTTATACACACTACTATTAGTATTTTCAATAAAAAAATTAAATTACCCCCCCCCCCCCCCCCATAAGAAAATCCTGGATACGCCACCGTCTATATATGTATATGATTGTAAAATAATGCTTCTTAAAAAAATATAAAATATCCTTCTGACATTTTCTTTCTATCTATAATTTTATAAATATATGAAGATACTAAGTTATTATAGTGAAATCAGGGCCTTCTATAGGGTTTACTATCTAGTAAAGCACTGCTAGCAAAATTGATAATTATAATCTAAGAAAAAAAATTAAATGAAAAAGAACTAAATAGAATGACATGACATGATATTATAAATTCTAGGGACTTTTTAGTGACGGACATGAAATGTGTGTAGTTAGAAAAAAAAAATAAAACACAAGTTTAGAAAATATGTTGATTGAAACATAAAAAATAAAATACAAACTCATATTTTTTTAATAATTTTTGCAATTTCAAAAAAAAAGATCTTTTTAAATTAATTCTAAAAAATGAATTTGACAATTTATTATCTCAAAATAAGCTCATATAACTCCCCTCTTCTAACTCAATACATTTTTTTTAGATAAGAGCAGAAAGCTTCGGTTTAATATTTCATAGACCTGCAGAAGAGGTACCATTTGCACAACCCCGATTTTAGTTTTTTAGGTCCGGCCCGCCCCGGCCCTGATTTTTTAAATTTTTAGGCCCGGCCCGGGTACTATAGAAAAAATATTTTAGGTCCGAACTTGGTATATTCAAAAAATTTTAATATACAGAGAGGAACATGTGGTATACATTTTTGGGTAGACCTAGCAACCTAGCAAAAAACTTTGTTGCTGGAATATACTTAGTGTGCTTTGTAAATTCATTAGTATCCCATAGTTAAATTGATTAGCTGAATCACTAGGTTATTTTTGTTTTGTCACATTAAACCAAATATTTTTTTTTCCTTTATAAAACTAGTATTTGATAGTGTTTTATTTGTAATACCATTATATGTTTATATCAATAATTTCGTCATATAATTGGAAAGATACATCAATTATCACCACATTAAATTGAAAGTTAAGCGATAGAAAATCATGATTTGTTTTAATTTCAGAAGGGAACATATGTTCGTTTGGTCATGGTATATTCGAGTACCTTAAGATAATACGAATATAAGGCCTAATCTCCGATTTAGAATTATAGTGAGCTGTGCATATTATTTTTATAGAGATCTTGAAATATCTTTAATCATTCTTTGAATTAATATTATGAATTAAACTCAAATATTTTAAAAATTTGGAATTGTTATATAAGCCCTTTTCTAATTGGATTGAATGTCAGGCATGTTTGATAAACATTTAGTTTGATTTTCTTATATAACTAACAGCGACTTATGGAGAAGTCCAAATAGAGATTCAATTTGAAATATAAATAAGCAGAAGTTTATAGTTTTGTATTTTCTAAAATAACTTTATTATTATTATTTTACAATAGTATGGCATCCCCATATCTGATATATAATAAAATATGTTGGGGTGAATAGAATATCAAATAAATATTATATAATTAAATATTAATATAATGCAAAAAATTAAATATAAATCAAGATAAAGATAGATAACCATTATGACTTCCAAGACATAACAAGTATTATAGCTGTTAGCGAATGTTATTCTACCATAGAACCTTACATCGAGAGCAAGTACGATATTCACGTTCAAAAAATCGGACAGCATTATAAAGCCTTCATGTAAATCTTTATATATATATACTAGTGATCTGCATCGGGCCTAATTTTTCAAGCCCGGCCCAAAATTTTTCTAAAAAAAATTTAACGACCCGGCCCGGCCTGAATTTATCTAAATATAGAAATTCATTTTTATAATTACTTAAAATAAAAAATATATGTTATATGTCGTTAAGTTTCAATAAATAAAATCAAATATTTTTATTTTACATAAAAAATTCAATATAAAATTGATAAATTTAGATATATTTAAAAAAAATTCCAAGGTCCGACCCGATCTGGCTCGAATTTTTTAGAAATATAAGGCCCGGCCCGAACTGATTATTTTAAATATAATTAGGCCCAAGCGACTCGGGCCGGGTACGGGGGCCTAACTTTGTAGATCTCTAATATATACTACCATAATTCCAATTGGATTAGCATAACTTTTATTTTCTTCATAACTTTAAAAATTCAACATAAAGTTTAATATATACATGGTAAATCGGGGCTGCCAGGTGTTAAGAGAAAACAGATTCAATCTCAAGGAAATATAGTTCAGTCTAGATAAAAAATAAACACATGATTATTATGATGTCGTGTTATTATTGGATAAAACATATTAGAATGAAGAAAATTGATAAACCTAACATGTTTTTTGAAAAAATAATCAATTACTGTTTATAAAATTATTAATTATAAATAAAAACCTTAAAATGCTAGAAAAAAATTAATGCGGTAGAAATCATAAAATTGCGGGAGATTAACAAGTGTGCGAATTTATCGAGAGGTTATAAACTAAAAAATACGGGAGTCTCCCGCTGATGATGGGTATAATGCATGTGAGGCAGTTTGTCTGAAAAACATATAGAATCGAGGCAGGTTTTTGGTTTATTAAGACCCACATCTCCAATCTATATAGTTAAGCAGATAGTATATATATTCATTAAAAATTTTATGCGTGCTATCGAATCTCCAATTAAATCTAAGTCTCTAAAGGTTGTTATGGCTAAGTATTTGAAACGATACTAAATTTTTTGGAACGCTACTCTTGATTGTTACACAGAATCGATTTGTTTAAACTTCAGTTTAGGGGGATCTTTATTTGTAATACAGCATGATTGGAGCTGATTCTGATCTCGAATTTTCCTTATTAGAGCTAATTGCTTGATTGCTTAGAGGAGGAAATTTCATCATCTAAAAAAGATCAGATTAGGAATTTAATTTTTGGTACCTTAAGAAACTCCTGCGAGAATTATGTTGCCAAAATTGTAAATTTGGAATATAATCCATCATTATGATGTATAAAAAAAATTCAATGATTTTTTTATATGACACCCGTTGATATTAAAAATTTGTTCACTATTAAATTGCTGATTAGAATTGAACGTGACGAGTAATTAAATAATTTAAATGTAATATGTTAGCGTCAATGTGTTATTTTTTCAACAGATCATTATTTGATTTTACTAGAAATGTATCCCATCATGTTTGACTACTCTATGAAATTTCAGACATTATTCCATATATTAGATTTTCCTTACACAGTCAAAACCCGGATAATTGCGAAGCGTTGGGACTGAAAAAAATTATTTTTTCGCACTTATTTTAATTTTCGCAATTATATGATTAAATATAATTTTTTGTTAATATACGTCAATTTTGTGTTATTAAGCTTTACAGCTATCAAATTTGGCATCTTTAAAGTACACCTATTGCCTTTATTAAAAAAAAATTAATGATTAAAAATATTATTTTCCAATTTGTCTCTAATCGGGATATTTTTAAAAATTTTTTATATAAATTAGTTTAGGATGATCCAAAATACACAAATAAAATCATATGAAGATTTCTTTTCAAATTTTATACATTCAATAATTTTAGAGAAACATTTAATAAATATATATAAGGATGAAAGAAAAATATTGTTTGTTACCTCTTTACAATGTTGTCTATATTTATATCTAAAACACTTAATAAAGTCTTAAATTCATTAATTATAGCAAAATTTGATAAGAAATCTAAACAACTTGAAAGTTGTAACAAGAAATATAATATTTAAACCTTACTTTAAAATGTGCTAACTAAGATAATACTTAAATTTATGTAAGACTCTGTTAAATAAATTAGGATCAATCAATGATGAATAAATCAAATGAGTGAATAGTGATAATCCAATTTTACTTAATGAGAAATGTTTTTAATTTCCTATTTGAAAATTTGAATTGTCAAATTAAAATTACAACACACATGATATTTTATTTTCCTTTATCATATTGAATATATAAACAGATAAATAATTTTTATAAAATTAATTAATTTGAAATAATAGCCTTCTTAATGATTCTTGGTCCTACAAATTAGGTTATGCATACGGGATAAAGATGTCATATTCATTTATAGCTTTGCTTTTATTAGGTAAATAATGAGGTTTGGCTATCTCTTTTATAACTTTATTTAAGTAATCAAATCACTTTCTGCACATACCTTTATAGGTAATAAAGCAAATCTTATTATTTATATTTAAAAAAAATAAACTTTCCAAGTCGGCGCTCACTCTTTTATAGCAGATGTGTGAAATTAATATCTTTTCCTTTTATAAATCTCTGAAGCCACCTAGAATTATGAAAAATTTTAGATATTTATAAAATAAGAACCACCTCATCAAATGTTTTGCTGTAAATTCTATCTTTTTCTAACATGAAAAGGCCCTTCAGATTGCAATTTGGGCTCAATATCTGTGCAAGCCAAATTTATAATGCTGTCTTTGTTTTTGGAAAGCTATTTTTCCTAGTTGCTGGTAGTTTATTTAAGGCATTGTGATAATTTTGATTCTATCTATACTAAATTTTCTATAATAATTTAAGCATAAAATAAGAATTATGTGATACTCGGTAATTAAGCCCCTACCCTCAAATAAAAAAAACTCATTTGGGTAACATAAATTTAAGGGGTTGATGTAAATTCTAAAATAATTTTTTAATTATTTATTGGTAATCTCCAATTCAAAATTTACCGCTTCGCAATTATCCAATAAAAATAGCGTTGTTAACATATAAATGGGACTTAAAATTTTTCTCATTTAACCGATATTTCGCAATTACCATTTGCATTTAAAAAACTATATGCCATTATAGATTTCAACAAAATGGCGAATTTTTTTCACATTTAAAAATATTTACACTACACTTAAGCGTTATACAATTAAACGGTATTGACTCTATTTTTTATATAAATTTTAAATGACTTAAAGATTAACAGAAAAATTGTCTACAATGTATAAGATAGGTATGCCAAACATGGTAGAATATTTTTCAGGTAAAATATGATTTTTAAACTTAAAAAAATACGCTCAAAGAATGATTTAAAGTTGTAAATTGCTGGAAAAAACACATTGACGCTAATATATATAATAGCACTGTATATAACGCGTTATATATACCCTCCCCTCCCTCCTAAATAGGTAATGTCTTTACCATGTTACAAAAATAATAAATTAAAGTAACTTGTTACTTTTCACTTTATTCCTTACTTTCTATTTTCATATTACAATCATATTTATTATTTAATTTTTAGCCTTAATAGATACATCCTTGGAAAAATTTTAAAATACTAAGACTTTATCGATAGAATAATATACCCCTCGCCATCCTCAGCATCTATTGACTTGTTTAATAGGTAGTGCTGAAATTGTTTATGGGATAATTGACAAACAATTATAATAGTTATAATAAAATTAAAAGTTAATAAAAAATTGTTTAAAAAATTAATATATTTATAGAATAAGCATAGTCGTAATAAAAAAAATCTGGCTGAAATTGTTTATAGGATAATTGACAAACAATTATAATAGTTATAATAAAATTAAAAGTTAATAAAAAAATTTTTAAAAAATAAATATATTTATAGAATAAGCATAGTCGTAATAAAAAAAATCTGTGTTATTATATCTTTGAATTTTGAGATTTATATAATAAGCAAGCTCATTCAAAGTAATGACTTGGGCACTTTTTAAAAAGGGAAAATAACCACGTTATCTTTTTAAATGTAACTGGGGCTTATTATTTTAAGAAAGAGTAACGCGAAATATAACTACGTTACCCTTTTGAGTAACGTCTACTTATAAAATCTTACCATTTTTATTTGGCCTACTGTCTTTCCGTTCGTAATCGTAAAAATAACATGTTACTTGCCTAACAATGCTGTCGAAAGCTTTATATTATTAGATTATTGCGTTGTAAATATATGATTGTGTATAAGGATAAGAGAGGAAGGATGGATAGTATATATTTCTATCAAAATACTATTTAGTTTAGATCTTCTATATATTATACATTAATTCAATGTCTGGTTAGTATATCTACATTATTTTTATATTTTCGTGTGACTAAATCATATTTCTTCTATGGTCTGCTTTATTATGATTAATTTACTATTCTTCTTTTACCAGGCGCGTACGCAGCGGGGGGGGCAGGGGGACAAATCCCTTCCCCCCCCCCAAAGCCAAAAAATGCAGATGCCGGATTATATTTTTCAAAAATATTATTGTTAATATTAATTTATATTTGTTAATATTTATTCTTATCTCTTATATATATATATATATATATATTTAATTACATTTATTTATCACATTCATCTACTAAGTTATTTTATCAATCAATTTCGATTTCAAGTTTTCCTTGGCGTAATTTACCTATTATTTTCAAATTTTAGTGGCGTAATATTTATCTAAATTTCTAATAAAATAATAATTATCTTTGAAACTCCTTGTCCAACAGGGAGAAAAAAATTGCAAGCTTGTCCAACGAGATCGAGTCTCCGCCACAGTAACAGCTATTTTGGAGTTAGAAGAGCTGATTATTAATGCTATTACTGAAATATCACAATGGCTTGAAAGAAATATTTCCTCAGAAGCAAGAAAATTATTGGATTCAATACTTATTCCAAATTTTTTTTCTCATTAGAATGTATTATTTAATTATACAACTATTTTATGTAATACTTTTCAAAAACATAACATTGACTTGATTAAGAAGATGAGAATAGCGGAGAGCATTTTATTAGAACTCAAGGAAATAGAGCTAGTGTTGTTGAAGAATTTCATATTTTATATGTTATTGTTGAGTCAAAAGCAGAGCTATACGTGTTAAATATTTGTCCCCCTCGACTTGCAGCAAGCAAGCTCATCATCAAAACATTAATATAGGATCAGTAGAATATTATAAAACAAATGTCCCCTCTCCCAACCTTTTTCATATGGTGATAGAAAAAAATATAAATATTTGTTATATTTTTATCATGAAGATGTTAAAATATCTTATGATGCCTTATTAGCTGAATAACTATGATTAAAAGATTAACTATGGTTGATACAGTCCCAAAAAATGCTATGGATGCTTTTTATTTCAAACACATTTTAGATTATACTCCCAATTATTAAAATGGTTATATATATATTAGCAGCTCTTTAGTAAACTAATGAGAGAACATTCACTTTTTTAAGAAGAATAACAGAGCCTTGCAGAGGTACCATTTGCAGGACCAGGCCCAGATTTTATTTTAAAATTTTTTCCGGCCCGGGTTTTTTTTAAAAAAATTTTCAAGCCCGGCCCGGCTGGCTTAGCCCGAATTTTTTAAAATAAATTATATTTATTTTTGATATTTATAGCTAATAATGGCGATTTCAAATATTTGGTTTTAAAATATATAACTCGGCTCGGATATTTTTTCTTAAAAAATTTTCAGGCCCAGCCCGGTTGTTTTTAAAAAAAAAATTACGAGCCCGGCCCGGGTATATTTAAAAAAATTAAAATACGGTCCGGCTCAGGGGCCGGGCCTGCAAGTCTGTGAAAAACATACCTATGAAATACAACATCTGAAAGTAGATTGAATGATTTGGATCTTTTGAATATTCATAGACATTTAACGCCAAGCAAGGATTGATAATTGAAAAATTAGCTCAAAACATACAAAATACAATTATTCCTAAGAAACTTTTTGTGTATTAATTTATATTTACAACATTTAAATTTTTTATACTTTATATATTTTAAAAGCTCAAAAAATTCAAATTTCAATTTTGGGTCATTTAGGTGATTCATATCGTGGGTTATATTCACTTTATATTTTATGATTCACATTTAAATGCCGGTTTATATATATAATTTTTTTAATTCACATTAGTTTAAAATTGTGTATTAGAAAAGTTATTAATCCTAATAAATTTATGCTTAGTATTTTTAATTAAAAATATTATTTCTTAAAAAAATTTATTATCCCCCCCCCCCCAGACCAAATTCCTGCGTACGCGCCTGTCTTTTACCTATACTTGATTTCATAACTGCATAACTGTTTATTTTATTTGTAGGAGGAAATCCATCTCCGGAAATTGGAAAGCTAATACGGGATCGTCTATATTGGAAGAAATACCTGTCAATGAAAAGTTAATTTGAATTTTTCTTTTTTAAATATAATAGACATCTAATTATGCCTAATAACTCCCCTCTAATACCTAATTATATACATAAGTTTCAGAATATAATTTAATTTTAACGAATTTTTTCTAACATCATATTTGACAGTATATTTAATTATTTAGTACTTAGAGATTAAATATATAGTCAGTTTTGAAACCACCCTATAATTATATACCCATTACGAGAAACTTTCCTTATTCATGTTGAACTAAATATTTCCGGCAATCAGTTAATATAATGTGTAAAGATAAAAAACAGGATTGTGAATATATTCGTTATAGTAGCATTTTACTGATAATATTCATTTTATCAGGACAAACTTAACTTTGGTGTCGAACCGAACCACAAAACCTAATGAACCGTAAATTTCCAAACCGTAAATGAACCATCATAAGGATATTTAGAAAAGGGAAAGTCGAACTGTTATGAATACTGTCACACCGATTTTGAAATTATATTGACTTTAAAAGGAATCGAAGAATTATTTAATATTTTAGAAAAAATTACAGGTTTTATGTTTTGTATGTTATAGTTCGTTACTTAATTTATTATTTTTTATTCATGTTTTATTATGAAATAAAATAAATTGAACTCATTTTTTTTATATTAGTTTTTGCTTGGTTTTTTACTCTTAAGTTTTTAAAATATTTTTGCTTCGTCTTAATTTAAAAAAATATATATATATTTATATCAATATTTTGAGTCAATATATTAATGATTTATAAATATCAGAGACCTGCAGAGGTACCATTTACACGGACCGAACCGGATTTAAAAAATATCGATCCAGCCCGACCCTTGTTTTATATTTTTAGGACCTGCTCTGCCCCTATTTTTTTTTAAAAAAATTTTCAGGCCTAGCCTGGATTTTTTTAAAAATATATCATATTTATTTTAAATTTATATATATAATTGCGATTTAAAATATTAGGTTTTAAAATATACGCGCTGCCCGGCCTGGTACGGGTATATCAAAAATTAAAATAAGTTCCGGCCCGTGTATCCGGGCCGGGCTTAGGACCGTGCCTGCATGTATCTGATAATTATACAAAAAAGATACCGCAAAATGAGTCGATATTCGATTTGTTCAAAAATAACCTAATTGGAACCAATCATTTGTGCAATTTTAAACCAAAAATTGGAATGGAACCGAACCGCGTTATACTTATCGATTAGACAAATATAAAAAATATTAATAGTATAAATATTTAAATTAGATTTTGACTTAAAAAAAGAAACAATTTTAACGCTTTTCGATTCAATAAATAATTAGATTTTTTTAAAATATAGATACAAGCTTTGGGTAGACGAATGCTCTAAATTATTCGGCGGGTTGGATATTTTGGCGGTGGAGGCCATCAAGGCTAGAGAAGGAAGGGAATATATTATAGGGGTAAAAAAAATAGTTTTAAAATTAATATTTCAAAAAAATAAATAATTTTTATAAATTGTATAAATTTGACAAGTGTCCATAGATTAAATATTTCATTTTTTTTACTATAGCGAAATTTAATTAAATCTAAAAAAACCGTTTTAAAAATTGATGGCTTAATATTCTTTAAAAAAATATTGACAAAAATTTATCGAATAGATAGGTAATGATATTTTTTTTAACAATAATGAGAATACTCCTTTTTTTTTATTTCCGCTATAATATTATTACTTTGTAAGTAAAACTTTTACCTGGAGTTTAAGATTTCTGAAAAAATGAGAGGTTTCATTGCATTGAATGCAATAGAAGATTGAATTTTGATTAAAATCAAATAATATTAATTGTGGGTCCCAAATAAAGAAATTTGGTTCAAACAAAAATTATTATTTTTTAAATGTAAATCTTACAAAAATTTGCATGACAGATAACTAAGGACTAAACGCCAGATTTGTAATAAAAATACAAACAAGAACATACCTAAAAATTAGCCAATTTTAATATATTTTATATAAATGATTAGAAAAGCCAATTGAGTGGTTAGGCAGTGCCAGTGTATTATTTTTGAAACTTGTTTCTGTTTAGACCAGCCAATTCAGATTTTGAACTAACAACCTTATTCTGTGATGTTTTTAAGTGTGTACTAAATCTGAATAGCCTGACTCTTTTTATTCAGTTTAGAGGAAGCTATAAATATGGTAAACAGATTTCTATTTAAAAATAAAATGAATCACTGTCTTAAGTGGGGGGGGGGGGGTAATCTTTTTTTTCGGGATTAGCCAATCAATTTTGACAAATATTTTTAAATTACACGAGGACAGACCTGAGCGCCAATCCGGTCTAATATCGATCGGGCATGTGGGTCGATCTGACTCGAGCAGACATTTATTTTTTGATTTAGTTTCATTTTGCATCGATTTTAAAATTAATTTCCGACCGGGAATAGCTCAACAAAATAAAACTTTGTTTCCATAATCTATTTATCGGATTAGAAAAAAAAAAATTTCGTATTGGGTTACCTAAAAAAAATGTAGGTTCTTGAGGTATGGCTATTTTGATTGAAATTTTTTGAAGAATGGTTTAAATTTCAAATTTTTGTGATGAGAAATCATCACCCTTCTTCCCGACTATTTATTTTCTTCGAATTCCCCATCTATCATAATGTTGAAAGCTCTGTCAAAATTGAGAAAAAATGATTCTACTTCTTGATAGGTTACAATTAAATTTTCATAAATCTTTATATTTTTACTTTTTAAAAAAAAGGTGAACGATTGCTCGATGAATCTATTAGGAGAGTCGCAAGAAGAAGATAGAAGAATCATAGCTGAGTTAACTGTGAATAAAATGGAGCAGTCGTTACTTGTTCTTATCAGGTTATACAAGCTCGTGTTTTGTTAAGAACTTTAACTTATTTTGAAAGAAAATAATTCTGTGGTCCTTCATTAAAAATTAGAGAAAAGCATATTTGGAAAATATTTAATAACACCTCAATAAGTAAAAACATAAATATAACAGTTTCTATAAAATGGTATTTTAAAGCTAAACTATTAATATGTAAAATAGTGAACCTTCACCAACCGAACATCAAAGCGATAAGAGAAAATCATCTATCCAATCCAAGACCCCTCAGCAACAGTTGCAGCAATCCTTAGCAACGCGATCTCAAAGCATGAAAGATATCGAAAGCAATTTCACTCCCCGTGATGCCACCGATTCAAGTCGAGAAAAATTTGATTCTTCTCCTGATAATTTATATTATTATCAGCACACAACGTCGATCCCTTTGTCTATACCAAACACCAATGTTAAGGAATATGGCAAAGGAAACGCGCGTAGTCAAGATAACTTGTACGGCCTAGCAACTAGTAGTGGTGGGCAGACTTCTCAAACGACAAGAGCTGGCGACTCTAGACCACCCCCAATTCCACCTCATCCAAAGAATTATACCGCTAATTATAATACTCTTAAATCTACTAACACGACCGATGCCACAAATAGGTTGTCGCAAAAATCTCAAGCAGCATATATAGCTCCATCGACTGTGGCTTCCTCTACGATGGCCAATATACCACCAGCTTCTCGTTACCCGGGACAAAGCCCGTCTCGCCAAAATTCTTTAGTTAAGATTTTGGATTCCTCTGCTGGCCACCAGGATAGCGTAATGTCTTCCCCCAAAAGAGATAATATCACTTTTCCCACCAGTAATGCACCTAAACAGCAACATAGAGATCTTATGGATCTTGATTATGGTGCTTATAGTGGTTCTTCAAACACTTTCGATAATTTCGGTGATAGCGTGCGATCTAGATCTAATTCTTATAGCAAAGAAAAGGTTGACAAAGATATTGTAGGAGATACTATGGGTAATTTGAGGAAAACATTTGCCGGAATTTTCGGAGATTTATAGACATCCTCTAAAAAATTTTTAGCAGTACACAAAACAAACGGAATTTATTTGTATTTTTTTATAAATAAATTATTTATTTTTATAACACACAGAATTATGATCAGCTTTCGCTTATATTTATAATATGATCTACAATAATTTGTATAATATTGTTGTTTTTATCTTTTTTTTTTGATTGTCAGTGTATCCCCAATACAAGCATAATAATATTATTATTATGTTTCAACCAATAAAAATATTTCCGATTAAATAAAATAATAATGATTAAGTCTATAAAGGTTAAAAAACATTTAATCATGCTCTTTTTGAAAATACTTATATATTATCATATCATAAATATAACTTTGATACAAGCTTTATCAAAGGGCTAAACATTTTGAAAGTTAAAATCAATGGTCATATGATCAAAGTTCTAAAAACTTTAGATGAGATCTATTCTTCATAACTACTATATTTTATGTTTGATTTCATTTGTATATCTGAAAAATTATGCTCGAGCCGGGCCTATATTTAGGAAAAAAATTTGGGTTCGGGTTGAGTTTGGTTTAATATTTCTTTAAAATTAAATAAGAGCCGGCAGGGCGGGGCTTAAAATTTGAATTCTATCTTTAAATATAATTTAGAGCTAGACTGGGCTGACAAATTTTTATTTAGGTTAGGGGTTACAGGAACAAATAAAAAAAAATTGTTAGGAATCAGGTCTGGTCAGATAAATTAAAATAAAAATTTCGTGTCGGGCAGGACCTGAAAAATATGGCTGATGCTGATCCCTAACATCTATAATGATAATTATTTTATTTTTTTAAAAAACTAAAAATTCTAGATCTCCTAGTCGGCCGCTATAGAGTGGCCAAACAGTCAATTGTTCCCTTTTTAAAAAATGCAAATAAAGAGTATCTAATATTATCGCTTAAGTCTGTATTAATGATATCGATGCTTCTTCATTCAATTATATTGTAAAATTAAATAACTTATTTTTATTATTTATGATTACAAAATAAAAAATAACCAATGATTTTTGCGCAACTAAATGAAACATGTAAATAATCGACAATCAAGATTGGCCTGAAAAATGGCCAATTGAAAAAGCGAGAACGTGCTAGCAGATGCACTATAATTCAAAAAGCGAGAACGTGATGGCAGATACACTATCCCGACTACCTATGAAAATAACGAAAACAATAATGAAAAGCACGTTCAGGAAATATCAAGTATCAACATGGAGTATATGGATCTGACGGAAAAACGGCTCAAAGAGGAGATCATTAAAGATATCTATATAAGGTAAAAAATTATGTAGATATATAGCTTAGTCAGGATTATAATAACGCAGATTTTAAACTACAACAGTTTGCGAGGAAACGAAATGCGTTATCCTTAGATAACGGTATATTAGAATTAGATGGGAGATTAGTTATTTCAAATGTCTTGCTTAAAAAATTTTTAATGTACCTCCGTAGGGGTCACACGGGAATTGAGACCATAAAGTCAATACTAGAATTTTATTGTTGGTACCGTTAATCGGAAATGTAAAACAACACGGCCAGGAATTGCAGAAACGCCGTTATACTCTATATCCCAACAAGTCCATGGGAGCGGGGTATATTCCAATTGGGTGGAAGTGGAGTTAAATCAACGACAGCCGAAAATATGATAAAAGTTTTTGCGAGATTTGGTAACACCTAGACAACTGGTGTCTGATAATGGACTGCAATTGATTTCGGCGGAGCTTAAACATTTTTGTAAGCAAGAAAATATTCAATTCAAATATATGTAACGCCATACCATCCAAATCTAATGGATAGGTAAAACGTACATATCCATAGATACACTAAAATATTAAGCCTCGAAAGTAACGATGAATGAGGTAAGAGTAATAACATCGAAATCTACTTTTACTTTGAATTGCTCACTTTCACTTTCATTTTCATCTAATTAATAATCTTTGAGAATAAGTTAAAATTTAAAAATAAACAGCGTAAATGAATTTAATTGTTTAAAATTTATTAACACTCCAATAGGAATCTTTCAGAATAAATTTATGCAATTTTAAAAATGGCATAAATGAATTGAGTTGTTTAAAATTTATTAACACTTCACTTAATTAGAAATTTGAAAATATTTTAAATTATTAATATTTGTATTTACAATTATACAAATATCTTAATATATGATTTTAAAAATACATTTCCCTGGTTCGGTTCGGGGTTTTAAAAATTTTATAAATGGGGTTCAGATTCGGTTCGGGTTCAGATTTTTTTTTAAAAAACCCACGTTTTCTTTTCCGTGTATTTCACAATTTTGTATATTTTTTTTTATAGATAACATCCTAATTAAAAAAAATTTTAACTTGTTATTTTTCTTTTCTTCATAATAAATAAATTTATTACTTTTCTTTTCAAATTATAAAAAATAAAAAAAATTTTACCACTCATTTAATATGGGGAAGTTCATTTTCAATGAAAACATTTCATATTTCTTTTACTGTAAAAACATCCTCTAATTTGAAGTTATCAACAGAAACACATATACTTTTTAATGATGATTTTTTTTATCATTATAAAATTATATAATTTTTTTAAATAAAAATCAATGCAATTAGCTAATTAATTTAATGGCTTGCATTCCAAGACGGATCCGATTTTTTCAGCTAGCGCTGAAAGGTTTATCTTTTTTGTTTGAGCTCCAAAGCTAAGGCAATTCCTTCTGTTCGCACTATAAGGCTAAGCCGATATTTTGATTCGCGCACCAAGTCTGAGATGATATTTCGGGTGACTTTAAGAAACGCTGTAAATTAAAATTTGAAAATAGATGATTTGGAACATGTTTCATATCTCTCAAACTCACGAAAGTTATGGAATTCTTAAAATTTTTTAGTAGCTTTTTTATATTTAGGACACAGCCTAAAGAAGGAAAACATAAATCAGTTGCCGTTTTTCCCCAAAAAAATCTTTTTTTTTAAAAAAATTTTTTATAGTAAAAAATAAAAATAATAATTCTTAGTCTTACATATAATAGAGGGAGAAATCTGAACAGATATATCTCAGAATCAAACCAATGCTCGTTTTCTTGCACTATTAAAAAAAAATTAAAATGAATTTTTGAGTTTTTAGTCTCATATTCTTCTTTTCCAAATCCATCACGTATTTACCTTGCTTATTTGGATTAAAGAAGAACACTAAGTTTTCAAAAAGGACATATGACTTTTTAAAAAGCTGTTTAAGTTTAAGTAATTAAATATAAATAATATTTGTAAAATAGTGAGCTAGCTAATATAATATTGTGGGATAAAAATTATCTCGATAAAAATTAACTCGATAAAGATAATTTTAAAATCTCTGGTTCTTCTAATACAACACAGTAATAATAGGTTTTTAGTAATAACCCACCCCCTTCCCCATTTTTATAATAAACATCTTGCTGGGATAAAGTGTATGGATTAATTAAATTGTTATATGTTTATTTACAATTCTGATAAAAGCCTTAAAGCTTAAATTCAATTTTGCCCCGATCTTCCCTATTCCTACTATTCTACTCGTCCTCTAGTCGATTCTTGATGACTCGAGTTCATAAGAACTACTCCTCCTCTAATCGACGAAAAGTATATAACTCGTATTCACGACTCAAGTTGGAAGTCTAAAGTAAAAATAAATATTTTGTTAATTAATAATAACTAATCTGAAATACTCGTCCTCAAGTTGACTCGAGTTCATAACAACTACTGGTCTTCTAGTCGACCAAATGTTGTTTGTTAAATAATTCTACAAAAATACAAATTTTAGAATTCGTCCTCTAGTTGACTCAAGTTGATGACGCGAATTCATAAATACTAGGTCCTCTACTCGACTCAAGTGTATAACTAGTATTCAATATTCAAGTTGGAAGTCTAAAATAAAAATAAATATTTTGTTAAATATAACTATAAAATGGAACTGGTAGAGAAATGAGTTTCACTATATGCTCCAATGGTGTCGCTAGGCCCTAAAAAATTTGAATAGCCTCCAGAAGCAAAAAATTTTTTTTATTAATTGCTCCTTAATATCCCCTTGAACTAAAAATAATTTTTTTAATTGCCCCCTGAACGATTTCTTTTATAATTCTATTGAATAATATATAGATTTAATTTTATTATTTAAAAATTAATAAAACTATCTAAATTTTTTTTAAATGAATACTATTTTAATTATTAGATTAGATTAATACATATAAATAATGTTCACTCTGTTAGCTTGCAATCAAATTCTGTGTTAAAAATTTATAATACCACTCAATAAATATTAATTTAGTATTAACAGTTGAAGCTTAATTGACTTTTATTATTTAAATTATTATATAACCTTAATTAAATAAATATAATCATTTATTAATTGAAAATTAACAAATATAATATTGTAATTAGCCGAGTTCAAAATCACTAATCAACTACATTATTGATTTTTAAATTTAATTATCATGTCTCTTCCTAAAATTATTTTTGAGGTCCAAATCCAAATGAGTATATATAAGATATTTATTTATAAAAAGTAAGTAGATTTATAGTTTATAACCCTTTATAATATATAATTATTTATAAAATATTAGGTAAAATGCCACTTTTACAGACATATTTGACAGTTATATAATATATTACAATTAATAATTTTAAAATTTTAATAATAAATGCTTTGATAATAAATATGAATAACATTTAGCATTCAATTATTTAACGCCATCTATTCATTAAATATATAATTAAAATTAAACTTCTTATTATTCATCTTACAATGGATGTAATAAATTAGATATCTTTTTTTCTCTTTTTTACGTGTTTTTAGGAAAGCTATTTTTTTCTTCTTTGAAAAACAGTTTTGAGTTAAATTTTTAATACGAATATATTTTTAATATTTACAATCTACTATTATTTTAAGATATAATATACCAACTAGGGGTGGTGCGACCAGAGTTGTTAAACGCTATTTTTAAAAGTAGCGCGCTACCGTAATAGCTATTTGTCAAAAAAAGTAGCGCGCTACCGCTTTCGCTATTTGTCAAAAAAAGTAGCGCGCTACCTCTTTCGCTATTTGTCAAAAAAAGTAGCGCGCTATTAGCTGCTTTTTTCAAAAGTAGCTTTAGCTACTTTTAAGCTACTTTTTATAAAAAAAAATTTAGAAACAAATGAAACAAATTTTTTTTTTCTTATAATGTAAATGTATAATAAATAATATATAAAAATCAACATTTATAAATATAAAAATATAGTTAGTTTAGATTATAAAAAATAAGTAATATAAATAAATATTTATTTTAATTTGTTGCATTTTAATAATAATATCATTTCAATATTATCATCTCCAAGTCAGCGACGATCAGAAAGTATAAGCTTTGCTTTACTAAATAATCTCTCGACACTAGCACTTGAGGGCAAGGGGGTATTAAATTTTATATATAGATTTTTAATATATGAAAAATTATCAAAAATATTCATTTCAATATTTTTTGATTGAAAAAAAATATCAATTGGATTTTAAAATATATTTGTATAATTAAAAATGTTTGAAAAATATATAATAATACTTTTAAAAAAAAGAACGGAGATGGTGTGACGCAGGGAAACAAAAATAAAAAAGGGACGTAAGCGTTGTCTATGATAGCTCTTTGGCTAGAAGGCTACCATAGAAACTGATATAATTAGCTTTGTGAATCGCTATGGATAATCGTTGACGAAGAAAAAAACCCTCTCGGGGTTCTTTTGAGAGTTTGCTGATTTGTGATCCTAATTTTTTGAAAAATGCTAAGGCGAGTTTGCCGAAGGTGCCAAGAGTGGTTGATATGATTGGGATGAAGCAATGATCGTTTATTATTTCTGTGTATTTAGAAATTTTAAGTTGTTCCTTCTGGTCAAGGATGTTGATGGCGTGGTTGGATGGGGCCAAGGGGTCAATACAGGAATAGTCCCATACCAAAAGTTGGCCTCTCCTCCATGGGATTTGAGAGATCCCATCAGGACGTTTACCGTCAGATCTAAAAAGACCCTGTGGTTCTAACGTGGAAGGAATTTGGGCGGATTTCAGAGCATGTTGGATGATTGTATTACATTGCTTGTGTCTGATGAATCGTCCATTGCAGGAGCGACAATGTAAACTATGTCTACCCTTCGAGTCAACTGAGGAGTTGCACCCTGAGCAGATGTGGGGGTGAGTGATGGAACAATTTAGACGAATGCCGATGGCATGGGTAAATTCATTGTTGGATAGTTGAAGCTGAAGATTGGTAGATGGGATGGCCTCAAGAAACTCATGTCCCGTATCATCTTTAATTTCAAAAAACAGATCTTCTTTTTAAAGTCCTAGGGTCTAACCAATGGCCTGTGATTCCCAAATAAGCTCTAAAAATATTTAATCAGATCAATTTATAAATATAAATAAGTTTTTACCTTCTGTTATGTGTCCAACTATCTGCTATGGTACATACATAAGATATATCTGATAACTCTAATATTAGAGCATCTTTCATCACTTTGAAGTTGTCGGCTATTTTATTCATAAGTGTCTGGCGACATAAACTGTTGTGCCAGGGGATAAAGTTTTAATCATCAGAGTAAATGATGGATTATCAACCAAAGACACTGGCTGAACTGTGTCAATAATAAAATCAACAATAACTTTATCAGCCAATTTTTGTGAAATATTGGCATGTTTATTATTGGTTAATTTGGTGTGGATAGTATTTGTCTTTTTGAATGAAGATTCTTCTATACCAAAATTTTTTATATGTTTCTCTATTTCCTTATAGCAATTGGCGTGAACAGCCTAATAAAATAAATATTATTATAATGTAAAAATAACAATTTACCTTTAGGTGTTTCTTCAGGTTATAGCTACTCGATTGATTTGATGATATATTTTTTTTACATTTTAAGCACATGAATTTGAATCCAGATTTTGTTTTAATATTTATTTTAAAAAATTTTTCAAATTTAGGGAATGGAAAAACGTTATTAGAGCTATTAAGTACATTTTCTTCCATTGAATCTTCCATATCTGAATCACTTTCAAGGATTTGGATATCCATGGATGATGCCATTTTAGATTATTAACACAGATTGAAAATATAAATTAAAAATTGAAAACATATTTAAATTTCAAAATTAAATAATAAATTATAATTAATTATGATATTATATTTAAATTTTTATGTTTATACTTACATTCATTATATTTTTAAAAGTAGCGAAGTAGCGCGCTACTTAGCTACTTTTAAAAAAAGTAGCGCGCTAAAAAATTAAATAATTTAAAAAAAGTAGCGGCTATTAGCTATAGCTACCAAAAAAGATAGCGCGCTAAGTAGCGCGCTACTTTAACAACTCTGGGTGCGACAATCATATATAAAATCTTAATTACTTTCATCATATCACTCTAGTTCTTATTTTATAGTTACAAAAGGTTTCATATCTAATATGGCATCCTTACCATGTAAATAACTCAAGACTTCAATATATTTGCATAATTTCTTCTAAAGATTTTTACTGTTTTTGTTTTATCAATTTATCTAACATAATAAATTCTGATATGGGTTACCATCGTGAGTGTCTTGGCTATGACTGCATATTATCCAAGATTATTACTATAGCTGCTGAGAACATATGATAGCATATTTTGGATAAGCAATAATGGTCAACTGTGTAGTCGTTTATATATAATTAAAAATGGAAGATAATCTTTTAGAAATTAAATGTCCACAAAAATTTTCTCGATTGTTTATCTAGCTTCCATCATGTCATCTAAGAGGAAGCTCTAGCCACCAAATAGTTTTATGATTTTGATTGGTCGTTTATATTCTCTTCTTCAAGAATTGTTGATTTGGTAAAGCCTATAAATTTTTCCTTGTTGAATATGTTGATCGATGTTATTTTATTATTCATTTTGTCAATTGATTTATTTTATATTATAACAATTTGTATTTAAATTTAATCGGTGAAAATTTTATATTGACATTTTTTTATACATCAATTTGTATTAGTTATTTTTTTATTATTGTTTAAAAAAAGATATATAAAGAGATAAAAAAAATGTAATTGAGATGGAAAAATAAAAATGTAATTTATCATATAATAAAATTTAAATTATGATTAAAAATAAAATGATAATCAAATAATAAATGTGGATATTAAGACAATTCTAACATGGAGGCCAATCTACGTCTGAACATTGCGTAAGTATTATCTCAAAATTTGATCTTGATTTTACAATGTACATTTATTATATTTCACGTCTTTATCGATGATAATTCTCTTACGATGGATGCTTTGAACAATTCCACATATATGACTGAATTTGTCAAGCTGGCTAGCGATGACAGCGCCTACATAGGGAAATTGCAAAATTTCTTCAACACCAGCAAGATATCCAACGGAGAAAAGGCCGCTTTATTTCTCCGAAGTCTTCCTGATGACGAATTCAATAATATTGGGGCAATTTGCACTGAGGAAGACTTCCAGGACCCAATCGCCCTGCTTGGCAAATTCAAGTTACAACATCAATTGAAGACCGAGAACGCTAAACTATCATTATTTTATGCTGCAACTCAAGGCAAGGATGAGACATTCTTGGCTTGGGTCACGCGCGTAGCACGACTCGATAAAGAATATAAATTTAATGGCATTCAGAGAATTATTGAGAAAGTGAGAGTATCTTCGTATTCCAAAGATGTCAGGAAAGCGATCAAGAGCTCTATGACCATAGAAGACATTTACAATCTAGGTCTAGAGGAAGACACCGTGGACCCAAGTGGCATCAAGGGCGAGATGAAATTGTTACATTTAAATGAATCACCTGGTGTACAAAAGGTAATCACATGGGCAGAGTCAAAAATAGTTACGTAACAACAAAACCCATTCAGGACTCTCACGCACATGGTAATTCTCTTATCAAGCAACCCCAGTTCATCAATGACAATCGCCCCGCACAGCATTTAGATGAACGTTACGATTTACGCTGCGACTATTGCCGTGACAAACGTGATGAACGTTATGATATACGCTACGACATCGACCGCGACAAACGATTCAACGGACGGCACAGCAACTTCCACGACAATCGTTTTGATCAAAGCTACAATAATTGTCACTATAACCGCAACCGTTTCGATAATCGCAATGATAACTACTACGACGATCGATACAACAATAGCGGGTACAAGGTCCATGGCAATCGCCACGACTATCATTGTGACCATCATCAAAGCCCTGATCGACGGGATGACTGCTATAGAGGTGATAACCGAATCAACTATCCCCATCGTGGTCAGCACAGACACAACCATCAAAATATTAATGGTTTTCCGAAATATTCGTCGAGGCCCAACCAGTACAAAAATGACAATAATACTTACAATAGATCTTCTGATTACAAAGATCGTGATCATCAATTGAATACGAACCATGCTATGAACATCGAAGTAATTGATGATGATGACGACTCAAACACATGCCTTAAAGAATATAATCTGCAGAATTTGGAAGTGTACAATATGGGGGTCAAGGATACCATATATGACGCCTACAATGTGACAGTGAGCATAAACAACATACCCACGTTAATGCAAGTTGACACCGGTACCAAGTACAGTATACTTCCGAAGCTGACAGCTAAGACTGTAGACATAACCGCGATACGTAAGACGGACATGAGACTCACTGTTTATGACGGCAGCGCTACCAATATATTAGGTCTTGCCAATGTGAAAGTTAAGTATGAAAGAAACTCACATACACTAGGCCATTGTAGTGGATAGTGATAAGAATCCCCTGCTAGGACGTATGTGGCTCCACACCTTCAACAACCTTTTAAAAATGTTCCTAGTGGGTAATGTAGAGAATGATCTCGAGAAGATAATCTCGACAACAAAAAAAGACCTCGAATCAACTTACTCCTACAAACCCAAAATGGTCAGACAAGAGAAAGTTCACTTGAAGCCCGATGCTGTGCCTAAGATCATACCTTCAAGGAGAATTCCGTGCGCCAAGATCGATGCAACGACTCAGAAATTGGATTGCTGGCTGAAGCATGACAAAATAAACCTTGCTCGAAAGGAATCTAGATGCCCGATGCCATGCACAAGCGACCCGGTTTGGAAATTGGCTAGGGGTTGTTTTTTCTTTACCAAGCCATCGTTCGGTTTGAAAAGAAGACTGCACCATGAACATGGGTGGTGTATTGCGTGGTGATCATGAATGTTAATGAGGTTACTACTCAACTTATCCAAGGAAATCATAAGCCGAATTTCTTTGGAGGGTGGAATGTTGAATATGTTGATCGATATTATTATTTATTTTGGCAATTGATTTATTTTATATTATAGCAATTTGTATTTAAATTTAATCGGTGAAAATTTTATATTAACATTTTTTTATACATCAATTTGTATTAGTTATTTTTTTTATTATTGTTTAAAAAAAAGATATATAAAGAGATAAAAAAATGTAATTGAGATGGAAAAATAAAAATGTAATTTATCATATAATAAAATTTAAATTATGATTAAAAATAAAATGATAATCTAATAATAAATATGGATATTAAGACAATTCTAACATTCCTTATTAGTCCATTCTATAAAACATTGTCTAAAATGATAACAGAGAATTATATTAGTTTCATGACCTTTTGTCAATGTAACTTGATAAGAATTATAGCCTTATGTGGTTTTTAAAAACCATTATCAATTGAGGCATATGTATAAATTAATTAACCTTTTTTATCACTTGTAATTCTTTAAGCAAAATTTTTTTATATCAGCAATCGAAAATATTTTATACTGTAATAAATAGTTTTGTATTAAAAAATATTATTTTTAGAAATGTCTTGTTTTGTTATTTATATGCTAGTTTATTTTGTATGCAAAATATTATAAATGACAAAATATGAAATTCAGTATAATTGTCTAGAGTTAGCATATTTTCAAAATGTATAATATATTAATATAAAACCTGGCCAAAGGCCGGGCAAAAACGGGCCAAAGGCCTACAAATCGGGGGATATGGGGGCGAAGCCCCCCACAAGTTTTTTTTAGATTATAAAGGCTAGCGACGCCCCTGCTATATGTTAGCTAGCTTGGAAATTAATGACGGAGTAATGAAACCAAGTTCCTCTATTTTTAGAGTAAGGAGGCTACTTCCAGTTATGTTTAGTTTTAAGTTTAAAGGTTGTTCTAGAAAATGTTTATTTTAGACACAATAAATCTTAATAATTGAGAAATGGCGGCACATATAAATGCGTTAATAAGTTTAGGTAAACCTTTTAAAAATAAGAATTAGAAGCTGATGCTTAGATGAATTCATCAAGATTCGTATTAATTCAATATATATTTTTGAAAAAATCTAGCATTGAGAGACTGTTATGTTCAATAACCATAAAAAGCAATGTATAATTAAATCCTAAGTGTTATATTATGAATACTTATTAATTCAGGTTATTTAATTCTTTCCTTTAAATGCGCATTATGTTATATTTACCATTTGAATATTAGATTTATTCAACTGACTTAATTTAGCCTTTTATTTTAACCTTATTTTATATTCATCATTTTAAGATTAGTTTTATTTTTTTATTACTTTAACTTTAGATTAAAAGTTTAGTGTTATCTTACAATAAACATTGGAATATGGATTTTTTTTGAATGTTATTAATTCTTTGATATAACACTAGGAATCAAATTTTAGATTTATTTTCATTAAAGATAGCCCAATGCGAGAAGAGAAAGTATTAATATATGTTCAATTGCACTCTGGACGTTTGGTGGACTGTCATATAGAGTGCCATCGTTTAAATTCATATATTCACAAGAATAAATTTAAGTTTGAGATATTTAACCAATAAATTAAGAGGGGGAGGCAATGCTAAAAGATTTTCTTGCTGAATATCTTTGTGAATCTAAGTAAACAGAACCATAATTAAGAGTGAGTAGAAAATAATAACAAGCCTTCAACAATTTTAATCAGAAAAATGAGATAAAAATTAGGGAATAAATAAATTTCTGTACAGACTATTAAAAAAATTTTGAAATTTAAACTAAAATTTAACTTTATAGCAGCGTGAGCTGCTCATCTTATATAATGCTAAAGCCTGACTTGGGTATGAACTAAAAGTTTTGTAGTTTTTCTCAGGATTGTTACTTTTGCCCCTCCATATTCTAGAATTAGTTGTAGGTTTGTTGGTAAGAATTTCCACAAGAGTAAGTGTTTTGGGACTCTATGTAAACTTGCGTATTCAAAATAATACATATATCGTATATTCTCTTTCTTTATATTATTAGCGTGCTGGTTACATGCTATAGACGTGTTTTTTTTATTTAATTCACGTATTTTTTTTATAAAATATCATCGATGCGTTATTTTTATAACTTCATTATTTTCCTTTATATAATCATAATTTGCGCTTTTAATGAATTATCAGCAATGGTTGAATGAGCTTAGTTTTTATTGGTTGTTTAACTGTAGCCACAATAACATTCATTGGATGGTATAAATCGTGCTCAAGGCAGAAAGAAGTAAGAAAAATTTTTGAATAATATATATACAGTATCTTTGATTTTAGTTGATAAGAAAAATGGAAGAGTGTAAAAAGAGACTAAATGCCAAGAAAGAAAATTCGGAAGCGGCGCATAACGTTGACCTTTTACTACACAATAAACTCAAAGAAAATATAGATTTTGTGAAAAAAGAAATTGACATTGAAAAATATCTTTTAAATGAATTAAAATTCGATAAAGTCATTTTATTGGAAGATAATGATGAATATAACAAAAGAGTAAAGTTAATTGAATGGCATCAAGGCTTTTCAAAAAACTAATTATGTAATAATGTTCCTTAAATTTTATATATAATTTATGTTTGAATTAAATTAATGTATTTCTTAATAAAAATGATTAAAAATTTATACATTCTAATCATGGGCTAAAGAATATGTTAAAATAATTATATTACATATATTAATGTTTATAATATATAAGTTTCTATAACAAAATAATTACTAGAGGGAATATTTTTAAGCATTTTTTTATGCACCTAAACATAATTCAAATAATATTTTGGATCGAAATCTTGCTACTTATATAGGCCCAATACTAAGAAATTATTTATATGTTTTTAGAAAAAGAATTTTACATTTTTGACCAAAGCCTGATATGAGCTAGTTGGAATCTTACCTGCTAAGATTTTTATCCAAATAAAAGCTGAATTTCATAAATATAAAGTAATATTAAAGTTTAGCTGTCTGATTTTTACCAAAAACAGATTTATAGATTATGGTAGAGGTTATATAAAAGAACCGGGACAAGTAATAAAAAATTAAAGAGCCATAAAAATATTTAAATCAAATTTAATTTGAAATTAATATTTTTAAAAAACTTTATTTGTTTCTTTTTATTTAGAAAAACACCCGGTAGGCATTCTGTCCTTTTCGAATGCGAATTTCCAAATTTTTGGTAAAAATGTAAATATTTCTTATGAAAATAAATAAATGAAATATATTAAATTATTAATAAACCATACCTGAGATTCAATTTTGCAGGGAGATTCAATTTTTTTATTTTCGGTATGATAGATTTAAATATGGAATGGTATAATCTTTCAAAGTTAAATATAAAGAACTAGTATTATTGATTGTAAGATAAAGTCTATGTTCATCAATATTTTTATCGTATTATTCAAAAGTGATTGTAATGTATTTGTACTAGTATTCTATTTTATTTAACCATATATTTATTTCTAGGTTCTCATAATGCTAATTAAAAGTAAAATTAACACAGACAATATAACCCTTCCACAATCAAATTTTTAATCGGGCATGGACTTTTTACCTCTCCTTTTATTTCCCATGGGCGTTTAAATAAGGGCCTTTGCCTCTTGCGCGCATGGGTAACTGCGGCCTACCCAATAAAGGTGGGTG
The DNA here is from genome assembly GCF_954871325.1 of Gordionus sp. m RMFG-2023. NCBI lineage: Eukaryota > Metazoa > Nematomorpha > Gordioida > Chordodea > Parachordodidae > Gordionus > Gordionus sp. m RMFG-2023. Next base: position 8,356,226 of record NC_088775.1, on the reverse strand, counting down.
ATCTCCCATCTTTTTTATACTAGTTTGATGGGCTTTTTCTTGAGAGAACCAAGCGTTGCTCTATATATAACTGTTATATATAACCTTTAGGACTAGTGCGCTTAATATCATGTACGTAAATATGTTAAATTTACCAGTTCTTTCCAAAAATTTGGTGATTTAAAATTTTTATAACTCTAAAACACGTAATTCGTTGAAATTTTGATAATAAACTGTTTAGAACTTAATATCATCGAAATTAATTGGAATATTTTTTTCATAAATGGGCGAATGGGTTCCCTTGTTGGAATATCGCTAGATACTTGCTTTTTTCAACAATTTATCTTAATCATAAATTATAACGCAAAATACTAACATATTTGATATTCTTATTTAAAAGATGACAAATTATTCTGGAAGTTTTTTTTAATGAGAAATGGGTAGAGTAATATTAATCAAAATGGGCAGTATAAATTAAATAAGCAATAGAAAAATTATTTGGTTTTAATTTTTATTTTAGTAAATAATTAATTTTCAAGTTTTTATAATTTGGGCAGTATTTAAATGGGCAATTTAAAAAATTTTGATTTTAGTGTCCCCCCCCCCCAATACATGCATATTATTATGCTTTCATGAAGCAAATTTCCGATTAAATAAAATAAAATGATTAAGTCTATAAACATTAAAACATTTAATTATGCTCTTTTGAAAATACTTATATATTATCACATATCTTGAAATAGGCTTTATCAACGGGCTAGACATTAAAAGTTAAAATCAATTGTAATTCTTCAAATTTATAAAAAGTTTCAATGAGATCTATTCTTCATAATTAATATAATTTATGTTTGATTTCAATTATATATCTGCAAAAGTATGCTAAGGCCGGGCCTATTTTTAAAAATAAATTTTGGCTCGGGCTGAGTTTTTGGTCTATTTTTTAAAAAAAATAAGGGCCGGCAAGGCTGGGCATAAAATTTGAAATAAAATTGAGATATTTTAAAATTTTTGCTAGATAACTCAATATCTTTTATTTGTTTTTTTTTAAATGATTAAAAACTCGATTATGTTCAATGTAAAACTATATTGAAAATTTATTCATTTCTATATTTAAATAAATTTAGGGCTAAGCTGGTCTGAAAAATAATTTTTATTTAGGGTCGGGGTTATAATAAAAAAAAAATTGTTAGGAATTATGTCTGGTCGGATAAATTAAAATAAAAAATTTCGGGTCGGACAGGATCTGAAAAATATGGCCGGTGCCCTAACATCAATCATGAGATAATAATTTAAAATTATTTTTTCAAAAAAAACGAAAAATTGATCTAAATCTCATAGTCGGACTATCTAGAATGGCGGCCAAAAAGGCATATCTTCCCTCTTTAAGAAATTCAAATAAAGACTATCTAATTTTATCGCATAAATATCTGTATTAATGATATCGATGCCTCTTTATTCAATTATACTGCAAATAAGATATTTAAGAAAAATGAAATCAAATAACTATTTTTATGATTTATTACAAAACATAAAATAACCAAGGATTTTAGAAATACTGCATAACTACGTTTTCCGGCAATAAACAAGACTTTTTTTGATAGCCTCCTGCTTTCTAGTGAGAAAAAGTCTATGGATACCTTGATCTCATTAAAAAAAATTAAAAATTCGATCATCTATTTAAAGCACTTCGCTTTTATTACAAAATAAATTAGTGGAAACAATAATTCAATGATGACAAAGCAAAAATATAAACGCTGGAAAACGGTATTTATGAGTAGATTTAGCTATTATAAATTAATTCACTCTTAAAAAGAAATATTTTGAATTTGGATAAATTCAAAATACAAAAATATACGCAATCTAAAATAAATTATAAGAATTTAATATTCAACAATGAAATTCATTACTTAAAATTTGAGTGAATTAAGATATAATGTGAATTTTTTTTTTCTTCCGAAAATATTTTATTGCCCTTAAACTTTCAAAATTTATATATTAAGTACTAAAGTTATTATGATTTATTCTATTTTTTATCTCTTAAATGCTCATGTTTGATCGATAAAATTATAATTTCAACAAATGTAATGAATGGCATATATTAGAACGCTTATTTTATGCCACCATCTATATTTTCTAACATTCCTTGTGGGCTCTGATCCGAAATCAAAGAAAAGAAGCGGAGCGTGCTATTTTTCAAATTCGACTCTATCATGCCGGGGAAACAGTTACGGGAACACAAGGTTATATCTACATTCCATTAATACCTCAAACGTAAAAAGTGTCTATTTCGATAATATCGATTATCCTTTTATCTCCGACACGTATTTCAATGGGTTTTCGTTGGCACTAACCAATTTAACGTGGATTAAGAGTCATATAAAAGATATTCGTCCAGGAGCTTTCGATAAAATTAATCGTTTGAGAGAGCTGGTGTTGAGTGACAACAAGATAAAGGAGTTAAAATTATATTATTTCCAAAATTTGGGAAATATCAGGGTTTTAGATTTAAATGACAATCACCTGTCCAAGATAGAATTTCCGGTGTTCTACAATGGGTCGTTAAGCTTAACCAAATTACTGCTATGTTGCAACCTTATAAACGCCATTGCCGATAACGCCTTTTCCAATCTTCCAAACATTAAAGTGATAGATCTTCACTCAAATGAGCTAACTAATTTAAACTTTTCGTTTCCGTCATCATTGATTAGATTAGATTTGAGTAGCAACCGTATAATCACGGTGAACTATAAATTATTAAGTTTCTCTAGTAGCGTTGTATTGTTAGCGCGAAATCCGTTAGAATGCGATTGCCAGACACTTCTAATTTATATTAAATATAGGCGAAGGGAAAATTATTTATTAGAAAATTCGGTACTGAAAAATCGAAACACAACCGAATATACTGAAACTCAGGAGGGAGAAATCTTAAGGAAAGAAGAAAAAAATACGTTTTGTAAAACCAAAGATACACCAATAAAAATATATGGAATGTTTAATATCACGGATTATGCAAACTCTAACAACTGCATACAACAAGCTAAGAACATGACGCCAAGTATTAGTACTGTCCATACTTTATCAAAGAACGATCCCACTAGACGGTACACAGATAAATTAGGAAATTGGTTCAGCGAAAGAATTTATATGGATAATAGCTCGGGTCGAGATGAAAATTTGACAGCCATCTTCCTAAGGCAGATGTCCCAACAAAGAGACTTTAACGCGAACTCAAATTTTGATTATTATAATCAATTGGAAACACCTCAACCGCAGAGAGAAATATCATTTTTACGTAATATATTGCCCATCATTTTAATATTGGCATTTATAATAATCATAGTAACGGTTTTCATCGTTCTAGAATTAAAAAGGCAAGGGTATTGGAAAAAAAATGGAGATGATGAGAATGCTTTCAGCATAGAGAACAGAAATTATTGTCCCAGCAGACTTAGATTCGAATCCTGATAAGCCAACTGAATTGATTGGCATCATTTCAGCTTTTAAAGAAGTTGATTTGAAAAAAAATATACTAATTCGAGATTATCAAGTTATAACGATTCTCCCTAGTTAATACCAAAATTTTCTTTCTCTATTCGCACTTTAAAGTTTTTTTTTATATAAAATAATGAAAACTCTAATTTTATCCTTTATAAACTTTAATTTTCTCAAATTTTTAATTGATTTCTTTTTTATGTATAATTGTTATTTAAAAAAAACAACTTATAATGTTCATTTTTTTAAATTTCTAGAAATCCATTTACAAACTAGTGCTTCAATATTGCGGATCGAATATTTCATTTATTCGAATATCGATTCATTCAGATTATTTGCATATTAATTTGTTATTCGAATACGAATATTGATTTGAAAGAATATTCAAATATTTTTTTAAACTTTTAATCCCATTCATTACTATTGTAAAAAAAATAATATGATTGATATATAACTGGAGGAAAGATATAAAAATAATAACTTAACATTTCATTTTACAGAAATTAATATCATATTAAATCAACCAAAAAAACTCGATTCTCAACCCAACTCTCTTAGATTTAAAAAAAAATTTGTATGTTGATTGTGTTATATACTAGCTAATAAAAATGTATTTACTTTTCAAATCGGCTTACATCGTGAGATATGGCCATCTTTGGAAAGGTGAAAATTCCAAAATACACTATATTTAATTTTAAATATCTCAAAGAGTAATTTAACTAAAAACATAATTTAAATTTTATTAAATAGCTCAAGAATAGCACTTTAATATATAAGATTTATTTTATTGAAAATAAGTCTAATAGCAAAAACAGGAAATGGCTATAAAATAAAAATTGCTCCCTTTTTACAGATAGACATTATAGTTCCTAATATTTGTAAATCCTAGACTGGGACAAGTACTTGGGCTAATAGTTATTACACTTTAAATATAAGTAGTATGGCTTAAATCCTATATTATTACCAAATATATAAAAATTTATTTTTTAAAAAGTGGGGAATATATGTGAATAATAGCATTGAAACTAAATTCCTAAAAAACGCGATAATTTTACATTATTTTAAATATTAAAAAAGCCTTAATTTAATAATGATTTTGTAAAAAGTCATAAATTAAGATTAAAACAAGCTGACTCTTCACCTCAAAGATTGATATTCGTCCCACAAAATTTTTTTTTCTTTAGATATTTTTGACCTGGGTATTCCATGAGCGCATGATGTAGTTTATTTTTCATTGTCGTTAATTATCTTTGATCGTCAGAAATACATTTTTATTTTAAAGATTATTTTAATATTGTTATAATTAATTATCAAGCAAAATAATTATATTTGACAGTTATATTCAAAATTAATTCCAACCATTTTTCCATGAAATTAAATTAATGTATATCCAATTTATTTATTTTTAAACGAGTGATAATTATATAAAATTAATAAGCATCTTTTATTTGTCACCACAATAATATAAATGTCCAAAATTTATTTCTATAGTCAGTTACGATCTTAGAGATGTTATTCCGTGGATGATGCAAGTGAATTCCATCTTATCAATTAATCAAAAAATTTGTAGTTCTTGCTGGAGAAAATTAAAAAGATATTCAACAAATCCCATTTTACCTTTTACTTCCTTATATTAACTTACCTTCTACCTCAACTATCCTTGAAATATTCAGCGATTCTGAACCTGATCAACCATGTAATAATGTCGAATCTTTAACAGATTTTAATACTTCAATTGTAACTTTAAATGCAACTTTGCCATTTTTACACGTATTAAAAAGAGAAGGTTAAATGAAAAAAAATATCATGTAAATAAATTTTTGAAAATTCAGGGAAAAATATAAAAAAAAGCTTTATAAATAAATCTCGAAAATAGATTACTTAGCTCTTAGTTTGTGGCAGACCTACAGATAATTAAATTTCCCTGCATTCTAATATTTGGGATTCCAGAAAACTTATAATTTACAATATATTTTTATTTTTTCACCTTTTAAATTTGTTGTCCCCCTGTGAGAAAAGATTGCGGAGTTCATTATATTATACTGTATTTTTCATGAGGGATTCATTGGAATTAAATCTTTCTGATTAGATGTCATTCTTGACACCCAATTTCAATATAAATGGAAAGAAGGGGCAGGAACAATTTCCTACCCTATATTATTCAGATGAAAGCTAAGTTTCTAAGAGGAATAGGGAGTAAAAATTATATTTTGGAGAATAGAGGGTAATTTCAGCCTGCTGGCTACAAAAAGATTCTCTCCAGTAGACGTGCTATAACTAACACCAAATAAACTTGAAGCCAATTCATTCTTTGTTTTTATTATGATATAAAAATTCGTATATAAAAAAATGATACGATTTATAAATATAAAAAAAAATTTATATAAAAATTTTTTAAAAAAAAGAGAAGTAAAACATACTTTTATGGGGGGAAGCCATTATTTTATTTAAAAGTAAAAAAATAATTTGCGATAATGATCATTTTATACAAAAATATATTTCCTTATAAACGAAATTAAATGAATGACAAGTTTCATAAAAAAAAGATGGTACATTATATTTATATATAAATAAAGCTTTTTATTTGCGTTGGATTTATAAATTATAATGCTGTATCGTTGAGGTTAATGCATATTTGGTAGTAGTAAATCATTCATTGATTCGATTTAAAATTTTGTTATTATTCTAAAAGTAAACTTAAAATTTTGCGGTTTTAATAGAAAAACAAAGCAAAAAAAGCGGAGCAAATTTATATCATCATTAAAAAAGCTATAAATTATTTTAAAATGATTGATTTTTTATTAATATCGATAATATATTCAAAATTTTGTTATACCATATTTATTTTTATATATATAAGGCCAGATTATGAATAAATTTGTATTTTGTTTAAAAATAAATCAAACTATTTTTAATTGTTAAACTCAAATATATTTTGTTTGCTTTTTAAATTATATTATAGTGCAATAGTTAAATGCAGAAAACTAGTTTAAAAGCTTCTAGAAAGATAATTTAGCATATTTTTCTTTGGAAATGTCGAATTATATTATTATTTAATAAATTACCCTTCTATCTTTATTACTTCTTAATCAAATAGGTTGGGATGAAAACTAAAAAATATTAGGAAGCAGTATTTTATTTTGGAAATGTTAAACTGAATTTCTTTTAAACAAATTTACCATTCCATATTTCGTTAATTTTTAATCATATATGCCGTTTTTATGGCATTTAAAAAAATGTGAAGCGTAAAAATTAAAAATTATATTTATTATGATGATGGCGTTAAAAATAGGGAGTAAACTCCCATTTTTGATTTGTTAGATTTTACTACCCCTCGCTTCCTTTTTAACTGGATTGCAAAAACTATATAAATTTTTTTTAAAAGGTAAATAAATACAAACTACCCATGCATTCACAATTAGCGCTAAATATATAAAAGATGCTGCATTTATGTATATTTCGCCGCGAATTCGTGCCAACTATGCAGGGTAAAGGGCTGACTTTAAAAGAAGAATATCACATTAAATAAGAAAATGTCAAAACCTTCCAAAACTCCTTACTCCTCTCTAATAAAATTATACTGTAACGATCTAAAAATGGTAACTAAAAAAACTCAATTAAATTTAGCAAAACGGGAAATTCCTGACACCCAAATTATATGTTATATTTTTTTTAATATCATTCTTCTTTAAAATAGTTTCGCTAGTTATTATATCAAATGGACGTCTATGCTTGAATAACCAATCGTAATTTTCGTTCTGTTTCTAACCAACCAATCAAGAATATAGTAAATAACTGAAAGAATTATTTTTTTTTTCTGAATTTAATTTTCATCGTTCATTCGTTATTCCTGTCTTCCTCGATCCATTCTCCTCCGCTGGAGCTACCCCCTTCCCCGGTAGTGTCTTCCGTATCGGAATATTCCACCGCTATCCGCCTGGCTAAAATAGATGCTACGTCGGTAGGAAGGGGAGTGTTAGGCGGAGGCAACTCGGAGCTTCCCCCATTTGATACACCGTTATTCGTGGAATTGATATTGGTGGCGGAATTATAATTACCATGGTAACAATTATGGGCTGAATTAAGTGAGTTCGGCAGGAAGGAAGGTGGGTTAGAGGATGAAGAATAGGAAGTGAAAATATTCGAATTACTGTTCATCTTTTTGAGTTGAATCCCTAAGTAAGATGAGAGGGTGTGCAAACAAAAAATAAGATTTAAATAGAAAGAAAATTTAAAATTTTTGATAGGATTGAATGAGAATACAAATCAGGTGGTGATAAGCTCAAAGTTTTCATAAAATTTTAATGTAAAATCTATAAGGGGAAGCAAAAATGGCGTGCCACCAGCTGATTCTGTATTTTTATATGTCATTTCTACTTTATTATATTATAAGAATTAAATTAACTTTGGACACAAGTTATATAATTATTTTATAAGAGTTTAAAAAAGTAGCAACTCTAGATTTTTAGATTCAACATGAATATGGCTAACCCTGCAAACACAGCTAGCGTGAATTCGCAGCGAAGTATATAAAAATACATTATATTTACTATACGCCGCGAATTCACACTAACTGTGAATGTAGGGTAAGGATATATCTAAGTGTTATCGCGTTTGTCAGTCATTAAAAAAAATTGAACTAAATATATATAGTTATAAATTAGGCCTATTCAAAAATGAAAATAAATTGAATAGCGCCCTATTTGTATTCGATTGGTTTATTACTGATAAAATTTACAATTTGAATTAAATAAGAATAATTCCATTTAATATAAGAAAATATGTTGACAGTTTTTTTAGTTTCATATATCTGATAAACATGCATATTAATTTAACATAATAATGCCAGACCTATTTTTAAGAAAAAGTTTTCCTTATTGTTTTCTTCTTTTTATAAGACATGAGATTTATTACAGCAAATTAGTTCCAACTAAGGAAATTCTTTCACGAGCTGTTTATGTTTACCTGGTTAATAACGTCACCCATTATATTAATAGGTTATGAATAGAAATGAAATGATAAAAATTATATCAAAAAAACATATTTATTATTTCGAATAATTTAAATATTCGATTATATTATTCCGATAATGAATTATTCTAATAATTCGTCGCATATTCCAATTACTTGTTTTATTCTTATCGAAGAATTCTCTATTCGCATTCGAAGAAAACGAATAATTTACTATTCGATTCGTTTTTAAATAGGCCTTTATATAAATTATACAAAAGTAGTTTTAAACATTTAATAATTATAACCCATTACTTTTTAATATATGGAAAATTTGCAAAATCAATACAACTAACTTAAGCAGACGATAAAATTTTAAATGTGAAAACTTTTATCAAATTTTGGAAATTTTTGGCTTCCCATTAACCTTATGCCCTCGAATGCTCGGGTATGACCTTGAGCTGCATTTATAGTAAGCGAGATTAGCTAATGCGATGAGAAATCAGCTGATTTATCACAGCTATAATATATTTTGAAATATAGGTAAAGAGTTGTCAGGATTTTATCATTTCGCTCGCATATATAAATAACATCTATTATTGGCTTGATTAAGTGAAATACGTAGCAAATAATTTCGTATAGCTTGTCCCAATCGCGCTTAACAATAAATGCAACCTAAAGCCGTCATAGTGGGATCCGATATGACACGATTTAACAGCTGATCGATTTTTAAAATCTGATTAATAGATCAATTTAGATATTAATTTTATCTTTAATTCTATTCATAATAATTTAAGAAATATTAATCTTAATAAAAAAATTCATCTAATAAACAAGTTAAAATCGATCAGCTGTTAAATCGTATCGGATCCCACTATGAATGAGGCTTAAGTAGCAAACTCTGCTTTCAAAAAATACATATTTAACCCTATTATTAAAATATTAGTTAAAAAATAAACAATATGTTTACCACTCCTGATTGCTGATAGCAAATCGTCCCTCACTGAACTCGTAGTTGATACGCGACTCAAGTTAGAAATTTGTCCATCGTTTTGATAGATAACCTTGACGATAGGATGATTGACGGTTTTATCTTCTGGACCACCAGTGTCTTCGACGCTGTCCGCGTACTTGATGCTGGAATCATCTTCGACCCCGTTATGATGAGGGATTTTGTCTTCTACGACTTTTTGGTTCGAGATATTATCGGCGACATCATTTCCATTATTAGCCAGGTATTTCACATTTTGATTATAATCATTTCTTTGAGGAATATTCTCATCATTCATCTTGTTTTGTTCATTGAAGACCTTTTTGGATGGTATAACATCATCAACAGGCTTAAAATTATTTGTGATAGGAGGTCGAAATTTGTTTTTGGGTGAGTTTTGAACCCGGTCGTAGTATTCAATACAATTTCCATTGGGTGCCATATTGTAATCTGTGGTGGCATGACTATCTAATACATCAATGGAGTAATTCGGAGATGGAATTTCTTGAGAATTTTCGTTAGGAGCTAGGGGGGGGGGAGAGTTAATATTAAAATTGCACAAATTTAAAAAATAAATAAAAAATACTGGATAAATTAGGGCCTAGGTTTAATAATATGAATTTGATAAAATATTATTACAATCTATGAGCATTTGATTATTATGTGGATCATCATCGGATATATTCGTCATACCAACGTTAAGAGGTGGTGGGGGTGGAGGAGGAGTGGGAGGAATGGGTAATGGCGGTGGAGGCATATTGGGGCGCGGTTTGGAAGCTACGTGATTAAAATTATTAATAATGCCATTGCTTAAACTGCCAGTAATGCTTCCATTGGCGCTATATTCGTCCTCCTTGAACAAGAAAAAGTCGGGAGGGGGAAGAAGTTGGGAGGGGTCGGGCGATCTCAACATAGAATAGCTAGTGCCGTTTTGTTTTTCGCGAAATTCAAAGTTATTATCACCAATCCTGTATTTGTAAGGGGAGGTGGAAACGATGGGAAATGATGGGTGGTCAAATTGGCGTGAAGTGCGAATCGGAGGAAAAGGTTGGCTAATCTTTAGTTTACTGGGACTGGGATGATATAACATAGTATTCGTTTTTCGGTTATCTATCGTGCCGAAATCGAGATTTTGGTTATAGTTCAAGCCATAACTTCCTTGATAATCAAGATTGGGAGGTGAATTGGGGAAATTAATGGGGTAAATATTTGCGTCATTCGCAAACATATGGGGAACATTGGATGGTTCGTTTTGGCTGTAATCTGCCGAACCTTCTGTGTTAAAGTTGAAATCTGGGCGGCTATTGTTTGGAATTTGATTAACGCTAGAATGGTGATCTAGACGATTGTTGAATTCGTTGCTGCCAGCAGGTCTTATTTGAGAATTGTTATATACGCGATAAGTAGTGTTATTTTGAGGGAGGCTACAATTAGAATCGGCAGAGTATAACGATTTGGAAGTGAGAGGCTTCTGAATAAATTAATATTTTTATAGGAGATAAATTAAATAAAATGTAAGTGTCGTAATTTTTTTTCTTTACTATCGAGAAAAATTCATGAGGAAACAGTAACTCATGTTACTCCTTACTAGAAAAATTCATGGGGAAACAATAACTCATGTTATTCCTTAGAGGCGGGGTGTGTTAGCTAATAAAATCTGTCCATTTTATAAATGTTTGTTTCCAGTTACAGACAACAAATTGGGAAAATTTAATTTTTAAAATTTTTTTGATTCTATGGATAAAGATTTTTTTTAAAAATCAATCAGCTGATGCTTAAATGTCAGGAATTTAATGTTTCTACTAAATATTAGCGCAATCTTCCGAATGGATTCTGTTTAAGACCCACATAATCATCGTGATGGAATGACAATATAACGAAAACAGTTGGAAGAAAATGTACTTTCTGAATGGGCTGAAAGTCTGAAGTTGATAAAATATAGGGAGGCAAAATGATGTATTTAAATGGGTTTCGAAGGCTCGAGAAGTTAAAACAAAATAAATTCGCAAATTAATTTGGAGGGTGGAACGGAAAGAGACATGTATTTGGGATTAAGTAAATGGCTAAAAGGACTCTATGTTTTTTGAGATCAGTTGTTTGAACACCGAAGAAAAATAAATTAGCAGTAAAATGAGGAATTCATATATACAGAAAATTTCAAAACAAGGAAAATAAGTGGCTTAATAATATTAAGGGTTTGAGACGATTGTGTTATGATATCACAGAAATTGTAAACTTTAACCCTATCAGAAAACAAATTATTCATATTAATAGAGTGCAATAGATCAGTTATTCAAAAAAATATGAGATTTAAATTTTCTTTTTATATGAATTAGCCATTGCTTACGATATGAAACGTTTTCGCTTCGCGGTATTTTCCAAATAACTCATTTCAAAATGGCACAAGTCCGAATTTGACCGTTTGAGTTAAATGTCGCACTAATTTAGAAAGAGATTGTAAGTTATGAATTATGATAATTATGTTTAATTTAGTTTAAATCAAATTATTTAACTTAAATCAATGATTTTTTAAAAAAATCACTTGTTTTAACTTTATACACCCTTAAAAAAATATACGTTTTCTTACACAGGCCTTGTAATAAGGAAGATATTTAGAAATGCTATAGACAGAATTTTTGGACATAAATTTAAAATAATATACATAAAAGTTTTTATAAATAAAATGAAGATGGCGAAAAGTATTTAATGATCCTTGCTAGTAAGCAACATCTACCACTAATTTACACTTTATCATGGCAATAAAACATATATAACCGTAAATTAGGAAATTTATATAAAATATTCAACATTATCTTACGCGTATATTGGGTTTGGTTTCGATATTGTTTGAGTCGGTTGTGGAACTCAGCATATCTCGCTTCCAAAGATCGAAAAAATAACTGGGATCCGTGTACAATTTCGCGGCATCTTTCCCGTCCTCCCTTTGATAAAATTTAAAATAGAAAATATTTTTAAAAACTTTAATAATCAAAGTAAAACTGTACAATAGGCTCAGTACTACTGATGGGAGCTCCGTATGGGATATGTTTTTTTAAATCTATTTGACTGACCCAGGCTTTTAAAAAGAATCCAATCCAACTTTGGTCGAAAACTACTACTGATATCTCATAAATTCATTTTCTTTTTTTCTTTAAAGTTGATATTCGCCTTTAGCTATTAATAATTTTTAATAATCAATCGAGATTATAATCTTTTCTTATCAAATTACCCAATTTAAATTACATTCCAAGTAAGATCCTGAGTTTTTTAAATATTTGAAAAAAAAAAATATCACCCTCCTTACTTTAAAAAAATATATTTACTTTAAAAAAATATATTTTTTAAAAAAAACCTAAATTTGTTCAATTTTTCTAAAGGGGGCGGAGCGTCGCACAAGGCGTAGAGTCGTTTTAGCGTGGCGGGCATAGTGTCCTTTCGGACAACTTGTTGGTCTATTCGATTTTTGTTGAGATCTTATGAATCCAATCCGATTGTTGTAAAAAAAAATGTGGGTTTAAAAAAAATAATATTTTTATTATAACCTTAATAAATCAAATTTCCTGAGAATTCCTCAAATATTCCCATTTTTAGTAAACAAACACTAAAACTGAGCGAGTTTTCAAAAATTTGTCACCAAAATAAGAAATAATTCCCACTATAGCAAGTTACATATATATATATATATATTTTTTTACTATATAACAAAAAAAAGAAGGCTATTCAACCGAGAAAATAAAAATGATGTAGGAAGGAGAACGAAAATGATATCAATTTTTATTTGAAAAAATTAAAATAAACATTTATATATTATTTTTTTAAAAAAATTACTTAACTGGGACAGAAAATAAAATTTGCGTTTTTTTTTTATTTTTAGATTTGGAAACAATATTTTTTATATATTTTTCAAATCGATTTCCTTTTTTTAAATTTTGAGAGAAAGAAAAGTAAATGTAAGTTTGTGAAAATTATCTACTTTTCCATAAAAAAAAATATTTTTGATTTAGTTATGATGGAAACTATTCTTTTTTCCCCTATCCTTTCTCTTTTATGTTTTTCATTTCTTTCTTTCTTTATTTCATTTATCTAATTCTTTCCTTTCATTTTTTTTAAAATGGAAATGTATATTGGAATCGCTATCGGACAGACACAGAATTCTAAAGATCTATATCCGGTTCATGAAAAAAGAGTTCGTAAAAATGCAATAATAAAAAAAGAAATAGCCCACCTAGAAATTTTCCTCTACTCTTTCTCTCAATCTTCATTCTCGGATATTAAGAATTTTTTTACATGGTCATTTATTTTATAAAGTGTAGTTAAAAGTTACTTTTCAAATGTTATCTAGATACACCTATATACGACATAAAAAGTATATAGATACCGATACAAAATTCTCAAGATTTCCTTTTGATCATGTAAGGTGTGACATAATCTTGAAATTAAAGTTTTTTGAAAAAAATCCCATTTATCCGTAAACAATTTTTTAGCCACACTAAAAAAAAATTTCAACTGGATATATAAATTACAGATTAAAATATATCTAGATAAAGGTAGAGACACAATTTTTTTTATGAAATGTATCAAGATACTTTTAAAACTCTGAATTTTATTATTAAAAAAATGTGATTTTGATATTAAGACATGTCCTAGCGATCTGTTCCAATTCCATAAATCCATTTAAATACATTCTAGCGTTTCTTTTTCTGAATCGATATAAAAAAAATTTAATATGTGATGATCAGCCATAATAATAAAATAATTATATAACCTGAATTTAAAACGCATAAAATTATAATAGACAATTTTTTAATTATCAGCTGATAAGAGATACTATCTGCTTGTGATATAAATGCGTTTAAGAATGTTTAATAATAAATTCCTTTAGCTATCAGGGTTACCAAACTAAAAAATTTCCTAAAGAGTATTATTTTAGATAAGATATACTATACGGTATAATCAAAAACGGCAAACTTGTGAAAATTAGAAAATGTGAAATTGACATTTATTGGCATTGCTCGTTTTAAATTTTCATAAAAAAACAAAACAAAAACTTCATTATAATATTAACAGTCGTCGATAAAATAAGGACCAGTTATTCTAACGCAACGCTTAATTAAATAGGATATATATATATTATAGAAGACTAAAAAGTATCCTTTAACTTCTAAGGATAGAATCTTATAATCCAGTTAGGATTATTTAAAATTAGCATTCATTTATAGTAAACCCAATATAGCTTATAATCGCAATATAATCACTTAATCGGTATATCTCATTGTTATGGAGAGCTATATCAAGCTTACTATAAATGCGGCCTTTATGTCAAAAACCTCGATTTAGGCGTTTTTTAAAAAAAACGTTTCAAGATTTGAACTAATAAAATTTGTTCAGCCAAACCTTTCTCCCATCAATCTACGAAATTTCGAGGTTTAGGTAATATTTATTGGCTGAAATCTCGATTTACCCCTTTTATTAAGAAGCCCCGAAATTAAGGTTTTTGGTAACACTAGCGGTCTTATTAAAACCTCCATCTCAACCCGAAATAAATAACATATTAATAAATAATCAATAAATATTTCAGCTGTTATTTTACCTTTAATATAACCGTCATTTAAATCCTCCGGAGTTTTAATGGATGACCCATCTTGTCCCGATCCTTCTAACCCTGTAAGGGCGACCGAAGCCCTGTCCATCCTGGCCTGGAGGGATATGGAGCGACCGTAAAAGTCAACGGCTTGGGCGTGAAGCCCCTCGAAAACCGAACCACTCAGACGAGCCAGACCTGCTAATTTAACCAGCACGGTAGCCAAACGGGTATTACCAGCCTGAACTGGCCCATCGGTTTTCTGGGTTAAACGAGCGACAAGATGGTCATTAGAATTGTTGGTATTAGAGGGTGTCTTATAATAGCCATCGTCGAGTTCGCGAGTATTAATATCGTGGTTAGAAGCCGGGGAAGGATATTGTCGAAGAGGTGCTTGCCCTTGGGATTTCGCCGAAGAGCGAACAATGATAGGCATATTATTTCGACTGTCCGGGTAAGCATTTTTGGAGGTATTAACGAGATTATAAGGTAGGATACTTTCAGCGAGGAATTCATTATCAATAGATCCATTATTTAAGCGGGCAAAATGGGAGAAATGGTCCGGGTTGTTTGAGGAGTTACTCTGGTAATTTTGGAAATTACGGCCGTTTTGGTAAGCCTCTGGGTATTTGACTCCGTTACGAACGGCGTCAATCTTTATGTTGTTTAGGTTATGATTACTGAGGGCGTTTGTGAACTGGCCGGGATTGTTGGAGCCGTTAAGTGCGTGCATTCCGCCAAAACCGTAATCTTGAGCCCCGTGTTTGAGAGATCGATGATTATTCTGGTGGGAAAAATGATCGTTATAACCGTCAGTGAGAGTATCTAACCGCCTTAGACTGCCGTTGTTGGGCTGGGGGAGCGCTCGATAATCAAGAGGCATATATTACTAAATATTATGCGTATGTGTGCGCGCGCGTGTATAAGGTACTGCTTTAATAAGCGGGAAGAAAGAAAATAAATGAATGGCGACTTATGTTGGATCTGTGGTAGTATCGTATTTTTATTCAAATAAATATTAAAGCCCGTTCAGTTTTCTTACCCCCCCCCTCTCTATATCATTTTTTACTGTCTAACACTTATATTTATAGTTAAAAAAAATGCAAATGATTCAAATAGTGTACCGTAACGCTTATAATCTTAATGCATATCATTTGGGCCTAATGGAGAAGGTGGGGGGGGGGAGGAGTGATTTTAACTAAAATCTTAATCGAGCCGTTTTGAAAAATAGACCCAAATCGGGCTTTTTAACAACAGTATTTGGACCACTATTCGCCAAATCTCGAGACTTGCATAATATTATTTTGGCTAAAATCTTAATAGGGTCGTTTTTAAAAATAGACATGAATAGAGCTTTTTAACAACATACGAGTCCGAAAAACTTTAAAAAAATTTTATCGCGTAAAAATAAAAGATGGAGCCAATATTAATTTTAATGAAGATAAATAGAGATACGGTTAAAAACAAAATATCTATTCGTTCATTCTTGGGGTAACTCCTGGCGCATCTAAATATCTATTAATTAATATTAAAATGAAGCTTTTTTACATGATTCGTAAAATTTTAGGAGAAAAGTATATAAAAAAAAACAAAAAGTCAAGAAATTTAGTGTAATACGGTATAACACTTAAATTATCTTCTATCATTTAGAGCGTAAACTTTCAGTTTAATTTCGCCGGAAATGGATTCAACCATGGGTATAGTACCTAAATTAAATCATAAACACATTTACCATGAAGAAAATTTTTTCCCAGAACTTTTTATTATTAATCAAAACTATCCCAAAATTTCAGGGCAAATTTGCCTTAAAATCCATAAGGTAGGGGAAGCTCTATTTACATGTTGGAATACAAATCCGCCAAAATATTACTCTCTTTCAATATCAGCTGTTACGATTTTTTTAATAAAAATGTACATATTTACGGGAGGGGGGAAATATTAGAAATCATCACGAGTAAGTTATTAAAAATTCAATAAGATATTTCGGAATTTAAAATAAGGATTAGATCGGAATCTCGTATTATTTTATAAATTAAAAAATATATAATAAGATATCGATTTATTATAATATTATGGTACATTATTTTTAAAAAAAAGAATTTTTCTTTCAAACATTATAAGGAAGGAGGAGGAGGGGGTGGCAAAATTTTATAAAATAATATATTATTATGGATGGATGACCGATGTATTAAAAAAAGTTTAAAAAAATTTGATTTATTTTTTTACATAAAATGAAAAATACGATTTAAAAATCCGTCATTCAAATATTTTTGTATTTGTGTCCGATAACCAAAATAAAAATACAAAACTTTTGCTCAACTTATTAAAGGAGTTGTTGTATTTTCTTTCAAAATCTTCATTTTACAAAAAATTATCAAAATGAAAATCAAGTCTTAAGAATCAGTAACTCATGGAATCGGCCAATCCAATAGTATATTTCAGAATTGAAAATCTCCAAAGATTTTTGATTCCCAAGTAAAGATTAATCAAATTTTGCACAAAATTCTAAATCCGAAATATAAGAAAATCCTTTACGATGCATAAAAAAAATCTTTCATAATACAAAAATCTTCATCTACTCATTTGAATATTTTTGTTTAAACCCGGGTATATCAAAAAAACGATAAAAAGTAAATGGTTCCCAAATAATAGGTTTGTGGTTAGGGTTGGCATGATTAAATCAAATTGAATTTAAATCGTAATTTAAATCAATTCACTTTTTACTTGTATTTTTTAAATAATTATTAGTTTATGTTTTCAAATAATAAAAGGAGTTTATTTTAGCTCATTTTACAATATGTTATCAATAAGTTATTTGCTAAATTTTATCATCATAAATGGTTTGTTGTCATATAAACTTTTTTATCATTTTAAAATATTTAAGAAGACATAAAAAAAATCTCCATAAATTATTTCAATCCCATTATAGTAAAAATATTAATTTAATATTTGTCGATGTTGTTGACACTAAGATTAACTCAGATGCCGAAAGTGTTAATTTAAGATAATCATATTGTTAATATTAAAATTAAATTATAGATTATACATGCATCTAATGTTGTTAAATGGCTCGATTCGAGCCGACTTTTAAAAACGGCTAAATATTTTAGCCAGAAAAAACGCGCCCAATTCTCGAGATTTCGTGAGATGTCCAAACTTGTGTGCCATCTATAGCAAATCTTGGTTCGTATATTTCTGGATAAAATATTGAGTTAGCAGTTTTAAAAATTGACTAAAATCGAGACACTTAACAATACTATTTGCGTCTATGTTTATTTTCAGTCAAAATGTTATCCTTTAAACTAAAGATTATTTATGAGTAAATTTTTTTAAATTTGATGTTACCACAAATATCTATTTTTATGAATTTGAGACAATTTGCCGATAACTTTTGGGTGTAATTTTATATAAAAAATGTATGAAAAAAATATTACAAATCATAATGAGTTCGAAAGTTGTAGACAAAATTTTCTAAAAATAACAGAAAAGAAACATGCTGGAATAAATTTCCTGTAAGAAATAACACCGAATCAGATTGCATTAATAAAATTATTTTAATTCCATAAGAGATTCCGATGCCTAAGAATAAATACATGTCCAATTAATAATTTTGCATCAGGAGTTATAATATTCCTCAAGGTCACATTTTTAAGCTCATTATTTTATAATTAAATATGATTTAAATTAGTCTTGTTGAACGGCTCGATTTGGGCTGATTTTTAAAAACGGCCAACTCAATATTTTATCCAGAAAAATTATTACGCAAACTTAAAAGTTTTGCTCATAAGATGGCACAAAGGTTTGGACATATATTAGCGGAATTTTGAGGCTTATATACAATATTTTTATACTGGGTGAAATATAAAGTTAGCCGTTTTTTAAAATATATTCAAATTGAGCCGTTTAACATTAATCTATATAATTTAAATAATTGTGATTTAATCAAATAAAACAATTTTTTCATTGCATAAAAAATTATTAATTTTGCCAATCCATCCTATTTGGTAAAAACTAGGAAGAAATCGTTTAAGATCCAGATAAATTTCTCGAGGGGTATTGGAAAGAATTAATAATAAATTTTCTAAGTGGCTCAGATAACGGTCCTCAAGGAAAGACGATGGTAAAAACATCATAATTACACTTAAAAATAACAATCAAAAAATTTATTTTCCCGTCCCATTATAAATTTCATTGTAAAAATAAATATTTTTATAATAACGTTTAACCAAAAAAATTTTCATTCTTCTAAATAATTTTATTTTTCACTTACAACTATAGGTCAAAGCTATTTGTCTTGGGAAGAAAAATAAAAATGAACGAATTTAATTATTATGCGTTTTGTTGGAATAAAATAAAAATAAAATTCAACTTTTTAAACTTTTATTATAAAGAGAATCAATTTTTAAAAAAATCTATTGTTTTAAATGATTCAATTATCTTATTTAACATATCCTTTCTTTCTTTTTTTTTTCATTCCTTTCCTTTCTTTCTCCATCGTATTTCATATCTTTCACACTTCACTGTCTCACTCGATTATTTTCCCATTCTTTAATTCGCGAATAGGAAATTTGTAAAACTAAATCATTCATTTGTTAATTCGATTATCTCTCTATTATCGAAAAAGATAAATGTAATATTTATTATAAGATAAGGGGGGTTAAAAAAAATTGACCCGGAATGATGCATTGTGCTATAAATAAAAATTAATAATCTATTATGCTTTAACTTATAAAATTTGTAACTTTCGGTATTACCCCGTGCAGTTTGTGCATCATTCCTATTTTATTTGATTTTACAATAATATTATATTTAGAAAGATTATAGATAAACTATCGCCTAATCGTCCGTCAGTATTACTATAGCGTCACATAGTAAATAATAATTTAGGCTAGGATTAGTGTTATGTAAAGCTGACGGACGATTAGCCGAATTCCTTAGACTACGTTTAATTAGTTTTAGTATTAGCCAATTTTTTTAGGCTAAGTCTAATTAGACTTTAGGCGATTTTTAGCCGATTAAGCAATTCAAAGGTACTGCCCAGTTCTGAACACACTTTAGATGTACAAAATAAGTAATAATCGTTTTAAAAAAATAGCTGGAATATTCTCTAGGAATAACTAGTAAGCAATTTTTTTTATATTTATTTATAGTGATAAATTTTTAAAAATTTATATTTTTACGTTGAACCGGGTTTAAAAAATAAATATTCCAAGACGAACTTTATAATGATCAGACTGTCATAAACCAAATTGTAATTAATATAATAAAACGCTATTTTTTTAGGCTTTAAAAAATGGGCCTTTTAAATGTTTTCGTTAAGATTTTATATTTATAAGGAACAATTTTTCAATATAATTTCTCTTTAGAACTTCCGAGGTTAACTCAAAATTTTATGGAAATACTAAGGAGGCCCTGAACCTAGAGTTAAATTTGTGATCTGGTAATCATAACTACTCTTTGCATTACAATTTTAGGCCGCCAATGAAAAAAAAAACTCAAAGTAGAATGCTAGGATGTAGCAACCTAATTATATAAAATATAATATTAGGTTATATTAAATTGGAATAGCCTTTTATTTTGCTCTATATATCTATTTATAAATGCCACAGGGAATATATTCAATTAAAACATATATAAATTTGTAAGAGAAATTAACAAATTCTATATTATACATAATTTATATCCGTTTTCGTTAAAATATTAAACAACATTTCAAGAGTAATAATAGTTTCAATTCATAAGGTATAGAATTGATTGTTTATGTGTTATAATATTAAGACATGATTTAAACAAAAAAATATATTATTTTATTCATTAAAAAATTTTAACAATAGAAATATTTAATTAATTAAACAACTCTTGTTAAAAAAATAAGCTAATTTTAAAATATTTTTTTCAAATGTAAAAAAAAATACAACATTTTGTAGTGATAAAATGGGTCTAGCGTTAAGTGTACTATATTGTGAAAAAAATATCCTGATATTTTTATCCCCTATTCTATATTTCGTTAATCTTATTTTCACCCTTGCTAACTTTACTTAAGAAAATAGAAATTTAAATAATTTTAATTTTGGATTAAAATATGTTAAAAAAAATAAAGATTTGGTTATTTGTATATTAGGCAAAATATATCTATATATTTTGGAATTGAATTATGACTGAAGATATAAAAATATTGGTTAGAGTAACTAAAGAATTAGCATTTTCCATGCAAGCACTGCTTTTACAGTGTTTTTTTTTCCTGGAAAGAATTATAAATGATAAAAAAAAATCACTCTGTCTATAAAAGTGAGTTAATAGAAAGTTGCAAAAAATTTTCTGAGATTAAAAAATTTGATTGAAGGAGCAGAAACCAAGAGTAGGTATTTATATCTTATGAACTTTGGAAGAAAAGTGCAGGGACATTTTTTTTGCTCTGATCTATATACCAGTTCAGTATATTAGTAGAAACCTCTATTAAGTTATTTGAAATTAAAAATGATATTTGATGTATACTAATATACTGGATTTTATTTCATAAGGACAAAAAATATTAGAATCTCTGCCATTTTTTTTATAAAATATTCCCAACCAACTCTAATTTCTTGAAAATAGTGCTCCTGGAATGTTTAGGACCCTTGTTTTATAAATATAATCCTTAAATTCATAAGGGGGGGGGGGGTATAAATTCTCAATGAGGTATGCCAAACTCACATTTCAAGCTGTAATATTTCCATTTCTATTAATCATTATATTTTTATATTAATTTGAAATAAGATTTAACAAACTTTTTAAAAAATCATAGATTGTAAAAATGACTTATATAAAATAGAACAAACAAATTTAGTATATAAATTCCCATATACCGGTATATGTATCATTTGCATGATTAAGTCCAGATTTAAGTTTTATATTTTTAGACCCAGCCCAGCCCAACCCAGTTTTTTTTAAAAAAATTTCAGGCCTGGTTTATTTCTTAAAATTTATTATTAATTTTTATAGATAATAATGGTGATTTAAAATATTTGGTTAAAAATAATTTTTAGCCTAGTCTGGGTATTTAAAAATCAAATTTTTAGGGCCCAGCCCAGGTATATTAAAAATATTAAAATATAGCCCAGCCTATGTACCCAGTCCTGCCGGTCTGATAAACTATAAAATAAATTTAATATGGCTATTAAAGATTTTAGATCATAATTAACTATTTTTATAAAATATAAATTTTAATATCAACAATTATATGAAATATTATTTAAAAAAATCATTACAATTAAAAAAAATTAATTAGGAATTAGTGTATATATATATATATACATCTTTTATTTATGGAACTTGATTAAATTATAATATAATACATGGAATAAAAAGATATTAAGGAATTATTATTAATTAATCATAAAATAATGTCAATCTTATATTTAATATAGTAATGATAGCCATTAAGACATAGGATATTTTAAACCCATAAGTAAAAGATATTAGGAGAAGGGAAGGGGATGCCAGAAAATTAAATTTTAGTGCAATAATTCATAGATGCTAGCAATTTTTATTTAATAATTATTTTAATTTATTAACAAGGTAATATAGTAGATAATTTAAATAGATTATTAGATTTCAAATAAATTATTAATAAAACATTCTAGATTACACCAACCATATATTAATTTACATTAAAAATTCTAGTATGTATATATATATATATGTATCTTAGCTTTAAAAAATTATTAAATCATATAATAATTGATATATTTTATTTATGCAGATATGAAAATATGTATCAGTAAATTACATGATTTGTAGAATGCCTAAATAACTCATAAATAAATGCAATGTGGGGGAAAAAGTACAATAATGGATAGTTGGAAGAAAGTGTCTGTTTTAAATTCAAAAGAAATACACCATGGACATGGAAAGATCTTTCCGGGAAAGTGAACTGGAAATAATTATTAAACCAGGATCTTTGTCCCTGCTCTGAAATATATAAGCATAAAATTCTATTTGAGGATAATTATTTTATGATTCGCAATGAAATGCTATATAAATAATGAGTGTATTATAGTTTTTAGATATCCACTTCCATTCAAAGTTTATACTCTACTATCAATTAATCCTACAAAATAAGTATCCAAAAAAACCATATTAAATTTATAAGTAAATTATTTTTAAAAATAACAGGTAAATTCTTAATTTTAACAATGATGAGAATATATAGAACTTTTATAATATAATCAAGAAGCAAAAATTATCTCATGTATGTATATTCTTTATTGCAAAAACATAGCCACCCAAGGCCAATACATCTCTTCTTTATTAAAAATATAAATAGTATTTGCTCACATATTTTAGATAAATTTACTGAAATCTTTTAACATTCATTCATAATATCATGCTGAAATATTTTTTCAAATTTCGTTCATTATCAAATAAGTATTATCATTATAATAATGTCATTTGTCTGTCACAACTTGTTGCAAATGAATTTAAACTTAAAGATTTTATTCCTTTATTTGAAAATATTGATATTGGGGAAATATTTTTATCATCGAATGTTCAAAACATCATACTAAATATTAACAAAGAAATTCTAGATGTAAGCAAAGTCTTTCAACCTATAAAACAGAAGGTTGAATTATCAACAATTAAACTAATGACAAATGAAGAATTAGCGCCATTAATTGATGATGCTAAAGTTAGAGCCCTACATAAATTACAATCACCACCAATATTAGCCCCACGAAAACCCATAAAAGTAAATATTACATTAAGTTATTAATTCTATTTAAAGTTAAAAGGGGATTTTAGAAGAAAATATTCAAATTAAAGATTTTGACACTGCAAATTATGTTTTTACAGATATTACCTTTGGAATTAATGATAGAGAAAGATTTATTGTGGTTAGAGAACCTAATGGTATCCTGAGAAAAGCAACATGGGAAGTGAGTATAAGTTTATTTCAATATAGATACCTTATATATTTAACTAAGGAAAGAGATCACATGAATCAAATTTATTTTCCAAAAGAAAAAAGAGAATTGAGAGTACCCAAAATGTTTGATGAAGAATATTTTCAAGTTTATATATTTATTTTTATGAGATAATATAATACCTGTGCCAATGCTATCATAACATTTAAATTGTTTAAGATTTTTATTATATCTATAATTTTTAGATATTTTTTTATAGACATTTTATTTTAAAATATTATGGTCAGCCTAATCTTATTTCATTTAATCCAACTAGCCCTCTTAATATTTTTTAAAATTTATTTGAAAAGTAAAATATGCATTAGGCTTAAAGTTATAGATTTTAATAATTTTATTCTTCATTATGGTTACAAATAATTGGAAGTCATATCTAGTCAGAAAAGGTAAATTAAATGATTCCCATATAATATGAGCTACTGGGTCTATTATTATATAATTAAAAAAATAATGTTGATTTTTGCTTAGGGGTCTTAGGACTTACTTTGTTTCTGTGATATATATATATATGTAATTTATTTTTAGTGCCTATTTATTTAACAGGATTCTTATATTGTTTTCTTCCAAACTTCCTTTTACCATCATGGTGATATATTGTGTAGCTCATGCTATTACTCTTTTTTTTTGATAATCTGAATTAGGTTGCTGTTTGATGGAGTGTTGTTAAACGACTTGTTTTGAGCCGATTTCTAAAAACGGCTAATTCAATATTTCATCCAAAATAGTATTACGCAAGCCTGAAGATTTTGCTTGTAGAAGAAACAAAGGTTTGGACATCTATTAGCGAAATCTTGAGGCTTAGGCAATATTTTTCTGGCTAAAATATTGAGTTAGCCATTTTTAAAAATTGGCTCAAAACATTAACAACACTAGTTTGATGTTGCAATGGGTCAGGCAAATTTAAAAAAATAAGTGGGCTAAGTAATTGTGCATAATTTTTTTTAAGTTCAGGCTGAACAATTTATACCAAAAAAATCAGGCAAGGCCTCACAAATTTTTGATTTTTTATAAATTTTAATAGGGTAGTCTAGGCATTAAATACATTTTTAAACTAATATTTTGATTAATACTATTTTAAAATAAATTGCAATATGCTTAATTATTTGTATTTTAAGTGGTGTCTAAATATAATATTGAATCTATAAATAGTATAGTAAATTCATAATTAACAAGTTATTTATAATATAATTCAATTACACATAGACAATACAGATATCAAACAGAATAAATTTATAATATTATTTTTGTAGAAATACATAAACATAGAAGAGTTATAAGTAGTGTTGTTAAATGGCTGGATTTGAGTCGATTATTAAAAATGGCTAACTCATTATTTTAGCAGAGATATATTATCTTAACCTTGAGATTTCTTTTCAAACCTTTTTGCCACTTTATGAGCAAAATCTTGAGGCTTACATAATATTTTTTTGGATAAAATATTGAATTAGCCGTTTTTAAAAATCAGCTCAAAACAAGCCATTTAACAACACTAGTTATAAGAGCCTTAATTTACCCTGAAAAATAATTAGATATTAAAATGTGATGGCCAAAAAATTTTTAAATAATTTTAATAGACCATGCTAGACAAATTAAAATGAAATGTAATTTACTGGGCTGTGCAAAAATTCTTAAAGGGCCAGGCCCTGCAGATCCATAGTTTACACATAAAATATCTAACACCAATGGTAAATAAGAGTTTAAAGATAACAAAAGGGACTCAATTATATAGTATAAACATTAAAAATGGATTACAAATATATTATGAGAAAAGCAAACTCAAGTGCAAAGATCCTCTGCATGAATAAAATTAACACTTATTTTTTATAACTTATTGTATATTGCAAGATTTGTTTTCTATAATTTATTTACAATAATATACTTATTTTTTAAATTTAGGCAGAAAGTAGTAATTTTTCTGTAGCTCATAGATTCTTATGAGAACATTTTTTGGTGTCGACATAGTGTTGTTGTTGTAAAATGATGATATCATTTTTTTGGCGTCGACATGGTGTTTGTTAAATGGCTAAGAGGTTGATTTAGCTATTTTAGTCAAATTCAGAATATGTGGTTAAACAAGCAATATGAGTCAGCGTGATTATTTCTTGGATAGGGTAATAATAGTATAGTCATATATCTACAACATTACACATAAATACTTGAATTTCAAATTTTAAAAAATTTAATTTGACCCAAACCGATGGGGGGGGGGGGGGGGGGGTTAAAATTTTTATAAATTTTCCTCATTGAAATAATAATAGCAGGCCGATTCAAGATAAATTTTCGACTCATCAAGCCAACTTGTAACAAACGCATCTGGTTCATTGAGCCACTCAGTAAAGTCTTATTTTACGATTCCACCTAGATTTCGGAGTCGTAAAAACTTTAACATTAGTGTTGAGTATAGATAGATGGTATATAATATTTAAGAATAGTTCTGACTTCCTCTTTAATTTTACACTATTCAATTTTATTAACGTCGTTACTTTTACATCATAGTCGGGGAAAAGGTAATTAACTTACTCGTTACTTTAAAAAAAATAAAACGCGCCACATTACTTTTTAATAAGTGTAACATTATTCGTTATTTTCAATTTAAACTACTATAACAGGTTTTAATATTTTATAGATATGTAAAACAAGGTTGAGTAGTAATTTTTAAATATATAATTAACTCGATAATTACAGACCCAATGTAATTAGTAAATCTAATTAATTTCATTTTAAAAATGAAGGAATTAATTTTTTAGGCACATCATTTGTGACTAATAGCCAGCGTCTACATGAGTGGGAGGGGTAGGAACAGTTTGCATCTTATTTTTTTGATAGGGTAGGCTGCTTTAATGGAGGTATGATAAATTTTATGGGGGGTTATCTATTAAATTTTGAGATCAAATAGGACAAAATTTATTGCTGTAAAAATTAATACTATTATTATAATACAATTCATCGACCAAATCTATATATTGCAAACAATCATACACATTGTTTTCCACATAAAACTTTCTGCTATCCTTGTAATTTAAAAGGTTTAGATATTTTAGCAAGCTCATAATGCCTTAATAATTTATTGTAAATAATGGAGCTTTTAATTGAATTTATTATCTAAAAAATAAATTCTTTATATTCACAAAATATCGATAGTTGGTAGTAGAGATAGATTAATTTAAGTTATTTTATTAATTCTCTGAAAAGTGTATCAATAAATTAAAAAAATGAAAATAATAATAGAGAGACACCGTCGCCGAAGGCGGCGGAAATTTTAGGGGGGTAGGCACAGATTTTTGAAGGGGCTTTGCATCCAGTGAAAATCCTGTCAAGTAAACGCTGCTAATAGTTATAATTAATTATAATCCCTTTTCTTAAATCTATTTAATTTTTTATGAAAAACGATTAATGGTTGATATCTAATTTATAATTTTGGTAATATAATTAGGTAGGAAGTAATAACGTCCATAAAAGAAACTATTTTTACTTGAATTCTTATTTAATTGAGATAAAAATTTCAGTGATAATTAACCAGAAATAAATAAGAGTTGATATAAAAACTTAAAATTTTTAAGGATGATTTCTAATTTGTTTTTATTTTTTTCAATAAAACTTTGGTTTTGGTTGGCACTAAAAATTCTCAATTTTTCTATTCCTTATAATCCTTATTTGACAATAAGTAATAAAAAAATTATAAATATGTCCCACCCTCAAAGATAACACGCATTAAAAAATATATATTATTTTACTCCTAAAAATCAAACTTAAGCATTATATCGAAAATTGGCATAAAAAATATGGAATTATTGATTTCATAAAGCCTTGCGAGTCTTAAGCTCGGCCTTAAAACTAACATAGACAATGATGTTTTCACTTCCTTTATCTGAATAAAATGATAACTCGAATTAATCTATTATAAGAATAGCAATTAGTAAATTTTACTTTATAAAAATGTGTAAAATTTTGCAGCAAAGTCCAACCTCTCATATTCTGCCATCGAAAAACTTAAATCCTAAAAAAACAAATACGCTGGCCTCACCAACACTGTGTTCAAAATCGTTACCAAGACCCTAGGCATGTTTGGAAGTGAGGCTCTCAATTTCATTAAAGATCATAGGAAAAAAATGAGAGGTCTCAGGGGACCCCAATGAAAAATTTTACCTTCGTTTTCAATTTTTTAAATATTCACTCTTATCTAGGGTGATATGTACCCTTTTTTAAATATTTTTTTTCTCTTAGTTCTTTTTGGTTTTTCTTTATAGATTTATATATATTTTTTTTTTAATTTTATTTTTTAATATATCCTTATTTGTGTTTTAATTCAATAGTGCATATATCCCATTTTAAAATAAAGTATCATCTAATAAGAAAAGTGTAATTATATTTTGAATAAAAATTTCCTGCATATTGGGGAGGGAATTTTCGGGTCAGACAACTTGTGAAAAATATCTTTAAATGAACCCTTTCAAAAGTTTCCATGCCAGTTTAGGTGGCAGGACCACTAAAATTTAGGCGTATAAGATATTTTGGAAAATTCGAGTTGTCTTGATTCTTTGCAAATCATATATATTTTTCCTCTTTATTTTATTTTACATAGGACGCCCTGGAAAAGGGTAGACATATATTCGTACTAAACAGAATCATAGTCCAATTCGAACCTGACCATCCGGACTACCTTAAACACATGTTCAGAGTCTTCGATCACCTAATCCTCCACTCCAAATTGGAAACCATAAGATCCACCCGTTATTTTGGCACCTGTGTTTTATATTGCGCGCTCAGGGGCAACGTGGACGACATATTGTTGTATATCTTGAAAGATATGGGTAAAACGCCAACAAGCTATGATAATCTGGACACAAAACTTGAGAGTATTTCACTAAAACCATCTAACGCTGCTATAAAGGCGTCTTACCTTACTGTCCAGCTATATGATATCGCCCAAGAACAATTATATTCTACATTTAATAAAACCAAAAGTGATAATAATATTTCGACAATTAATAGTTGTCCCATAGAAAATGACCAAGATTTAACTCTAAATACTCGATTACTAGAGAATGATGATACAGAACCTCTTTTATTTCAAATTTTAAATTACGTGAAAAAACGCAGGGACAATAAATCGCTCCACAAGGTAATCGGGAAAGATGATATCAAATTGAGAGAACTGACTGACATAATAAAAGTTTTATTAAACACCGAAGATGATCTTGAGAATCAAAGGCAATTATAACTTTTGGTTCTACTTATAGTTTATATTTTTTTTAAAAATATGAATTTTGTTGTGAAAATATTTGCGAAATATAAAATGTTGTAAATTTTATATCAATATAAATTATAATAATTTTATAATATCGAATTTTATCATATTTTCGAAAAAAATGAATGGAATAGTTTTAATGGTCAGTTGTTCAGATATTAATTTTTTTTTCCTGATTATGAGTGGTTCTAAGACTTGATATTATTTTTAAATCTTTTATTACGTAACTCTTTCTCCCATTCTTTTTTTCTTGAAAGAAATAGCATCATTGCTGTCTTAGCATCTTCAATCTTAAGATTAATAAGTTATAAAAGGAATATTTTAAATTAAATACCACATGTTGAAAGTCATTTAATAAAATATAAATCTTTCTATGATAATAAGATATATTTAATTATTGAACTTTTGGTCAATATAATTTATAAAGTATTTTAAATATCAAATCAAAAAACCTTAAGCTAGCAAGAATCAAGAAGGTAACAAAGAGATATGTTCAATATTAAGAAAACTTATAAAATATTCAACTTTAAAAAAAAATGGATTATATATCTTAACCCTTTTAGCGCGCAGCGAGATCATTTGTCATCAAAATTTTTAATCAATTAATTTTTATATTTAAAAATCTAATGGGTTGCTACTTAGACACATGAATTTACAAATTAATATTTATTATTTCGTATTTTATCATTAACCTGACAAAATCATTATTTTATTATATCAAAATACAAGTTCAAAGTTAGGTATTTTACGCGCCTAAATTTTTACTCTTTTACATCGATAACCATTCTATATAAATCAAAGTTATATAATGTTTTTATAATAGATTATTACTAGTATTTCAAATTTAGTAAAAAAAATTTAACAATAACTATTATTTATATGATTTTTTGAAGGAAATCCAAATTGGTAACATTGGGATTTTATAATGTAATTTTTTTCACAAATTTTTTATAATTAGATATTGAAAATATGATATAGTAAGAATTAAATATATGTTATTTTCCATTTATAAAGTCAATATAATATTTGCAAAAAGTTAAGAAAGTGGGAATTGTTTTTATAACACTTTTTTTTAAAATTTTTATAAATAATTTTTAGATGACCTCAATGTATATTATACCAGAGGGAGATAAATTTAAATAAATTAGCACAAAACCGCATAAATGGGGAATTAAATTTTCGCTTTATGTGGATCGTCTGGAATGCTATATGATTTCGAAATATATTTAAGAAAATCCACAAATATAAAAAAAACTTTGATGGGAATTAGTGGAGATATTGTTATACGACTATTAGAAACTGTTCCCCCACATAAAAATCATAAAATTTACATGGATAACTTTTTTTCTTCATATAATTTAGCAGCTGCGCTCAAAGATAATGGGTTTATCATATCGGGGACCCTTAGATCTAATCGATTATCGAAATGTCATCTGGTTGATGATAAAATCTTAAAGGAAAAAGGAAGAGGGTCTATGATTATAAAGTGGATTCTAATGATATTATAATTTGCAAATGGTTTGATAACAAATCGGTTATCACCATATCATCATTTATGGGTATACATCCCATATCACGAACGAGAAGATGGTCAGTGTCTGATAAATCTTTTATCAATGTCAAAATTCCAGCCATATTTCAAGACTATTACGGGTATAAGCGGGGTGGATCTCCATGATATGCTAATTGAACTCTACAGAACTGACATAAAATGGAAGCGTTTTTACATGCGAGTTTTCTTTCATTTATTAGATTCCTGTGTAGTGAATTCATGGTTGCTCTATAGACGCCACATGAAACAGAAAAATAGTTAACATGTATCCCTTTTAGTATTTAAAACTCAGATAGCTAAAGGATTGATGATGGTTGGAAAGGAAAATGATGGAAAAGAAGGTAGACCTACGTTGAAGATTGAAAAAAAGGAAGGAAGTTGAATAGTTTTCATCCAATCCCAGATTAGATAAAACAGGGCATTGGCCATCAGCGGCTAGTAGACACAGATGCAAGTATTGCGAATATGGTTATTCAAGATTTGAATGTATAAAATGTAAAATATCTTTATGTTTAAATAAAAATCGCAATTGTTTTATTTCTTATCATTCAAAATAAATTATATTTTTTTACATATGAATATCCCAATGATGACAATTGGTAACATTAAATAATTCTATATATATACTTTTTTAAATAAAAAAAGTTGAAAATGTGTTATTTGTGTCTTGTTTAACTCAGTTTAAGAAAAAAAAATTTTTTGTTCACGGGATATTTTGGGCACGAAAAGGTTAAGAGATGATTAATTATTGCCTGATCTTCTAATACTCCACTTTCTAAGCAAAATTTTATGATGAATATTCATCAAAATTTGGTTAGACATATGTAGTGTTATTAAATGGTTTGATTTAAGTGAATTTTTTAAAATAGTTAATTTAATATTTTATGAAATGAAGATTTTGTTCAATTACTGAAATTTTGAAGCTTATGCAATAATTTTTACTTTTAATTATTGAGTTAACTATTTTTAAATATTAGCTTAAATCAAACCATTTAAATATCCTAATTTTAAGATGCTAATATCTGACAAAAAATATAGTGACCGGTACATGAAAATTTTGAAATACATGAAATAAAATTGCCTTAACTTTAAGGTTATAAAGATTTTTTACTCACAAATTTTACAAAATTAAGTATTAGCATAACTCTATAACTAGTTAATATGGTCATTGTAATTAAAATGTTTATAAAGATAGAGCAAATAAATTTTAGAAAAAAATTACTGGATTATGTATCCCATTTTGAATATTTGTATCTAGAAAAATTTTTGCTAATTTTTTTAAAGAAGGATATTTTGTCTTGACTGCTTGACAAAAGAATTTATGTTTTGAAGTGTCACGTATTTTGCTTCTGGGATGAGTTAGGTATAAAACTTTTAGGTCATTCTTCAGTGCATGGCCCACTAATATTTTATCCTTTAATATATCTGCCACATCTTTTTGTACAACTTTAAAGGATTTACCTAAATTAATCCTAAATGATAAATTCAAAATTGTTAACCTTCATTCATATCCTTATATGTCATTCCAGTTATATCATATCGGAAATCTGTAATTTTTTCTCTAGGTTTTACAAATGTATCATAAATACATTGACCATTTTTATTAACAATTGACACTCTGGCTAAATGATTTTCTTGTCCATTATATCCAGTTCCCACAAATTCACAATCTATTGCTATATATTTAGTACTTCAGTTAAATCATTAAATATTATTTAATGAGTATTTACTTTAACAAATGAGAATCTGTATTTAAAACTTTCTTATCTAAAAAATGTTGATTATTAGATTTAAATTTTTTTCTGATGGTTCTAGGATTTCTATTTTTCTCAATTTTCTATAAATGTACTTAATTAAAATTATATACTTATAAGTAACCTTTAACAAGCACTTCCAATTTGTTGAATATTGTGATGAATTTTTTGGTATTTTGGGGGTTGTTTTGATTTCCATAAATCTTATATTTTATTATTCGATTATGTTGTAAGAGCACGATATAGCGAAAAATTGGGAATCTCGCTTATATCACCTATAAAATTTTTTAAATAAATTTGAAATATTAATAGATGCTAGGGATAGGGAAGCAAAAATATCTATTTAAATTGTTTTTAAAAAAATAGACGAAATATTCTTATTTGCAGATTTTTTTATAAATTTAATTTAAATAGATACTAGCATCTATTAATATCAATTTACAATTTTCTAAGAGATATTAACAAGATTCCTAATTTTTCACTGTTTCTTCTGAATTACTCTACAGCAGAGATTAGTGAAATTTTATCAGATGTAATCAATTTAAGATACCGAATGTGATTT
The DNA here is from genome assembly GCF_954871325.1 of Gordionus sp. m RMFG-2023. NCBI lineage: Eukaryota > Metazoa > Nematomorpha > Gordioida > Chordodea > Parachordodidae > Gordionus > Gordionus sp. m RMFG-2023. The sequence continues at coordinate 8,323,157 of NC_088775.1, read as the reverse complement.
CTATTGCAAAAATTTTGTCGGTTGTTTATAAGTAATTAAGGGATTTATTAACGCTTTTGCTCTTTGACGTTGAAGATTCATCAGAGCTACACTAGGTATTCCTCATTTCCATGGAGCAAAATTTTGGTTGAAAAATAAAAATGAAGAGCTCTCCACACGTTTGTGGGCAAGCTGCATGTCCTTTTAGCACAAACAGTTGGAAAAATTTTGCATAAACTTCTGAGAGCAAGGCAAAGAAAGTTTATACCCAAGAACTATAGTATAATTTAATTACTAATGGTGAGGTGTAGAATATTTAAAGTTTAAGATTTCTTTGTGTGAGTTTTAAATGATTCCAAATCAATTTTGAATGTATTTGAATATTTAATATATTGAAGGATTTATTTATACCTATCAAAAAAGAATTTAAAATATCATATCCCTTAAATTACATATTTTTATAATAACTTTTCTTAATTAGTATAATCTATTAGAGATGTAATTGATGATATATTATTGTTATTTGTATTTTGATTGAGCGAAAATATGGATATTTGTCTTTCATTTAAAGTATCTCTCTTTAATACGAAATATTATTTTTGACAGAGATCTTAAAGTTATTTAGTTTTATAAATTGTTTCATGTTGATATATAATTCCATAGTTTTATAGTACCATAGTGATTTGTACTTTGTGTACTGTTTCCCTTTGTATATTTAAGGCCATGTGATCAGGGTTGCCAGGTCAAAAGTTTCAAATTGCAGGAGAAAATTGGTATTATGCGGGAGAAATACGAAAATTGTGGTAGAAATATAAAAATTGCTAAAAAAAAATTTTTGCGGGCCGAAAGACCGCAACGGCTTTCGGCCAGGATTTTGTTGATTAAGTTATCCACCTATTATTTTTTTTACAATTAGTTTATATAAATACAAAGTCGGTAACTATTTTTCAAAATAAAATAACATCTTGATTTATTAAAATATATTAATTTATAAAAAAAAACAACGATCTTTTTTAAATATACAAGAATGTAAACAAGATAAAATTTTATAAAAAAAAACAATTTTAATTTTACAATTAAAAATATAATTTATGCGAATGTCCCGCAAAACGACCGCAATTGGAAATCTACCGTGTGTGTGTATAACATTATAGGGATAGGCGCTTAATTATCACTAATCACGTTTAAATACATATAAGGTACTATAAAAATAAGAAATAATACAGATGCAACTACAGTTGCGGCAATTGTAATCACTTATCTTGTAGTACAACATTCAAAGAGATACTTATCATCACAATGTTGGTACATTCTTTTTCCCATAATATTTAACGACTCTAATATAAATGAAAACTATACTTGTAGAACAAAAATGAGCAAGGCTATCAATATTTTAGGACCTAAATCCAGGAGGTCAATTCTTGACGTTTTGAAAGATGGGCATACATATGCAATTCTAACAAATGCATTTAATCCTTCATCCTCCGCTATTTCAACAAAATTAAGGTCGTTTCAATACAACTATTAAATTTTTCCCCCTAAAATAGGGAAAAATCCAAAAACATAGCTAACCATATAATGGTAAATATAGTAGATTCGAGATTATCAATAAATTTCATGTCAGCTTTCTGATCTGGTAATGCCTCAGTGAATTTGGTAAAACAGTGTATTTCAGAATTGAGTCAGCACAATGTTGGTTGCGATATGTTCCTAATACAGGCCAAAGATAGAATTTTAAAATTTTATAAACCTTTAAAAAATATTTCTTAAATAAAGCTTATAAAAGTGGTCCTAACATTTTGAAAAAATTTTTCAATAATGAATGGCAGAGATATATTTATGAATGATTTCACATGTAGGAAATCTACTACATGCTGTTAATGTGTAGTTGCAATCAGAAGAATCTTAACAAAGATTCATAAAATTATGCTTCAGATCTGTTCATCTTTACAGTTAAAAATTGATAATAAATTTTATGGCGCCATTGCTAAAACTTAATTATATTTTATTTGAAATTTAAATAATAGAACTAAATGTTTACGGTTGTTATTGAGATATTTATAAAATTCCTTGGCATGACATATATATTTGTTTAACCATTAGCTCGGCATATAATGTTGTTAAAGCAATCCGATTTCTCTCCTTTTTCCAGGCAGTCCTCATCAGGCTAAAAATGCGCTCGGATGAGGTATTAGAATGAGGTTAGGAGAAGACATACTAGCATATTTTTTCCAAGCATGGGATTTATCGTTATTACGAAAAAATTCTATCCATTTCTCATCTGCTTTTAGACCATCTAACTAAGTATTTTGGCGAATCATAAAAAATAGACAGAATTACAATCTCCTCAAAAAAAGATATCAATGTCTTTCGATATTTTTAATATATTTATTAAATTATAAAAACCATCAATTGATGGTTTCTGTTCCAAGGTCATAATATTTATACAATTGTAAATAGAGTTATTAGAATCAAATTTTGATTGTAAATATTCTAAAATTGTCTTAATAAAAATATCTGCTTCATTTAAAAATGTATTAATTAAGTATTATTTGAACATTTTAATATAATATATTTAGCAAGAGCACCATAAAATTTATTATCAATTTTAACTGTAGAGATGAACAGAGCTGTAGCATGATTTTGTGAATCTTTTTTAATAAAGAATATTCTGATTGCAACTGAATATTAACTCCATGAAGTAGATTTCCTACATGTAAAACGAATCCTAAATAAAAAATTTTCAAAATTTTAGGACAGCTTTTAAAATCTCTATTTAAGAAGTATTTTTTAAGTGTTTGTAAAATTTTAAAATTCTATCGATGGCAGGTATTAATGACAACCACCTGATAGGTATATATCGCAACAACTTATACCATTCCAAGTCAGACCACTTCACCAACTCTTTTAATTCATTAACTCTTTTAGTTGATGAACTAAATTCGTTAAAACATTTCATTACAATTATTTCGATATCCACAGATAGTACATTCTGCCTTCTTGCAAGAATTATGTAGTATATGGCATATACAGCCAATTGGTGATAATTCATTATTGTGCTACCTCAATTCGGTAACTTTGGTTTTTGCCCAAATTTACAAAGGTATTATCAGCGCAGAGATCTAACATGCAAATCATTGATAACCCTGAATCACCTATATTTACCATTATGTGGCTAGCTACATTGTTGGATTTTTCACTATCAGAGGAAAAATTTTTAACAGTTATATTGAAATGTACTTATTCTTGTTGAAATAGCGAAGGATCGAGGGAAATGTTTTAATATTTCCCTCATTAGATGCATCTGTTAGAATTGCATATGGATTCCCATCTTACAAATCGTCTAGAATTGGGGAGATGATAGACTTACGCCAAATGGCGTATTAGCAAGAAATAAAAGTTATATTTTATCTTATTTATTTTCCCATTTTATAAAAAGTTACGAAGTTAAATAAACGAAATTAAATGCCCAATATTTTTTGATGATGTTCGCAATAGTTCTTAGTTCTTACCAAAGGTATATTATTGATATAGACAAATTTATAAACCTTTTTAATTAGATGATAAAAAAATCTTCTTTACACTATTTGAAGGATTTTCAAGTGACCTAGTAGAGGTAGACTTTGTACACTCAGACTCAAAGTTAAAAAATTGTAATTATTTACAGTTAATTGTAATTCTTAAAAATCATGATTAATTTACTTTTTTAAAATATTTAAAGCCATAGATGACACATTCATTAAAATCATTCAACATACATTTAAACATTTTTATAATCCAACTACCAATATTTAGAGAAAATATGCTTTTAAAATTTAGTGTCAGTAAAAAGACAGTCCCCCTAAATATAGGAAGGGTGCTAACTGTTCCATCAAAGATGGAAACAATTGAACCAGATGGGAATTATTTTTACTGGTAATTTAAAAATCATAAAAAAATTTGCCTGATTATATAGGTTAATATTTTATAAATTATAGTTGTATTTTTTTATACTAATATTAATAGGATATGATTTTGTTTCTTTCTTTACCTTAAATTTTAATGAATATATCCTTTATTAATTCAGAACATTATTTTTTTTTAAAGCATGATTGATTTTTTCTTAGATAGTAACATTTAATTTTTTTTAAAAAATAATTAGATCTATAAGTAGAGATTACAGGAAAACAAGACTCCTATGGTTTGATTAGTGAAGAGATTTTATGTGTAGAGAAAAAACGAAAACAAAAAAATATATTTTATTTATTATTAATAATTATTTTAAAAATGTTCATACTATATATATATTATCTAAAAATATAAATTAGAATACATATAATCAAAACGAAAAACAAAAGTAATAATATATAAATTTGAATTGTAAGTCAAAAAGCAAAAATGAAATAACAGTACAAATTTGAATATATAACAATTAGATCACATATGGTCTTGCTGATGCTGCAAAAAAAATATATTAGATTATGCTTAGGGTCAAAATACATGTGAAGATGATGTGCAACAGTATATAATAGAAAAGGTAAATAAGAATGCTGAATGTGCAATGATGCAAAGTGTTGCCACATTTCTACCCCGATTATGGTGTATGCTAACTATGGAGCTTCATTTTGCTAGCAAATGTATCCACTATTTAAATATGATGATGGAAATATAAAAAAATTTATATTAACTATTCTGGATCCCATTGTTAATGTTATTGATTTTGAAGATTAATCACAAATGTTGATAATTTTACTAAAAGTATTTTAGTTGATTGTATTTGTCTAGTTTTTATGCATATTTCTTTTTATTTATCCTATTTTAAGCATATTATAAATAAATAAATAGAATAAAGATATCTTTTTTAATCATACCATTTTTATATACATTTTATTACAACATCATAATCACACCAATTATTATGTTTACTTTAGATTAATTTGTATTGCTTGTACAATTTTTCCCAAATTCTAAAAAAAAATTTGAAATTTTTTTTAAAATCTGAATTAATCTTTTTTTTTAAATCATCAACTCAAAAATGTCTATATTAAAAATTTAGTATATAACATGAATATCATTTTTTTAAATAAAAAAAATAGCCACCTTATAAGATTTAATAAAATGTTAAAATTCATAATGAATATTTTAATGGCAAAAATTTTGCCAAAATACATAATTTGATTAGTTTGAAGTAATTCTAGAAACCCCGAAGAACCATAAGAAAATCTCAAGAAGTCTTTTAGAAATTGGTATAAATATTTTCCAAATGGTTCATAAGTTTTTAAAATTATATTAATTTAGGTGAATTAAAGAAGATTATGGGAGCTCATTTATTAAAAAAATATTATCAAAAGATATAATTTATAAATTTCAACATAAATTTAATAAAAAAATTTATATAAAAAATGAGCAATTGTTGTAAATTTGAAGCTTGCTAGGGAGATTGTTGTGTGTCAATTTTATAGAATAAGTTATCACAAGGTAAGGACTTTAATGTTTCCAACTAACCTTTAAAATAAGACATACAATATAATATAAAATGTATTTCTTTATATTTATTATTTTCTCAATCATTCTAAATTTCCTAATTCATTGCCATCTTATTTTTAATTTATATATCAAAAATAAACAACTATAATTACTTGGAGTGACCAAAATTTAAAAAAATGTTATATAACATTACTGAAAAGATGGCAATAGATATCATCATACCTTAGAATATATAATTTACTATTAACAATAAATAAAGTCAATATACATTTTTGTGAATCTGTAGAATAACATGAATATGTGCCGGTGAATAATAAATAAGTTTTATTAACTTTATTAAATAAAAAATATATTATTAACTAACTTCTTTTTTCTTTTCTTAAGGTATAAATACCTTTTCTAAAATATAAATTAGAATATAAAACGAAATACAAAAAAGTAAAATAATATTAAAAAAGTAAGGTTACGCCGTTTATAAAATAAAATTAGATTATAACAAAAATAATAAAAGTTCAAATGCACAAAACAAAAAATAAGATAAAGGAATAACGCAACATTCTCCCTCTTCTGATAATTTCATCGGAGAAGTCATAGAGAGTTTGTTGTTCAAGTGGTTTATAATTTTGGTAATCAAGTTGTATCACAAATCATCATAACGTTGGCTTGTCCAATCGTTGGTTTGTATAAATCGATTTTGCACGTTGGTTTGTTTAAATCGCAAGCTATCGTAAATTGTCTCCATTAATCATAGCTTGTTTGATAGTACTCAATTGTTATTATCATTTTTCCAAAATTGTTATTATAATAAATAAGTTGCGAATAAGAAATAATAGTTCGTCATAAGAATAAATGAAGAATGATAAATCAATAAGATTGTTATATTTTTAGCGTTTTAATATAAGCGTTTTAATATTTAATTTAGTTTATGCAATTTAACATTTATTTTATATTTTAAGTTACATAGTCTTTTAAATAAACAGGTTTTTTTTTATTCGCACAGGTCTAGAGATAGGTGTTATATCGTTATTATCAGTAATTTTTATATTTTTGTCCATACTTCCCTCCTTAAAAGAATCCTTAGAGTCATAGTTAATAATTGTGTTAAAACAGTTTCTAATTCTTATTTGATCTAAATGTCTCCTCAAAATACCTTTCTCAGTCTTAATTTGGAACAACATATCACTTTCCTTATGTGTGATTATACCTTTGCACCATTTATCATCACCTTGTATTTTATACCAAACAAAATCTCCTACGTTAAAAGTTCTATTTTGTGGTAAAGTAACGTTTATTTTATTCTTCTTTTCCTCCATCGGTTTTAATAAGTCCCATTTAATTCTAATATCTCGATTAAACATTCTCTGTGATGGTGTAACTCCTGTAGTATCATTACGCGTATTTCTGTAATTAAGTAAAAATTTGCTAAGTGCGATATCTGGGTCTATTTTATTATTCCTTTTCATGTGTGTTTTGAACGTTCTAACCATGCGTTCAACCTGGCCATTGGATTGCTGGTGATAAGCAGATGTAAGCACATGTTTAATACCAAAATTGTTGCAAAATTTTTCAAAATCGTTACTCGTAAAGTTAGTGCCGTTATCAGTAACTATAGTTTCAGGTATTCCTTATAGCGAAATAGTTTTAAAGATTTCTTTTAAAGTAACATTAGTCGTAATATTTTTAACAGGAATAATGATTGGAAATTTGCTGTAGGCATCGACTATTATCAACCAATTTTTTGTGAAAAACGGACCCGCATAATCTATATGTATCCTTTCAAACGGTTTAGTTGCCGAAACCCATGGTTTTTGTATCTTTATAGGATTATCGTGATATATATTACAATCATCACAACTTTTCACTTCCATAACAATATCATTATTTATGCCAGGCCACCACATGTAATCTTTGGCTAAGGATTTGATTTTTCCTGCTCCCAAGTGACCTTCATGTAATGACTGTAGTATAGTTTTTCTCATAGAAGACGGAATTATAATTTTATTGCTTTTGTAAAGACAATCTTTAATTATACTTAATTCCAATTCAATGTTTTTATAAATATTATTCATTATAGGTCTGTTGTTATTAATATCATTTATGACTTGTTTTAATTCCGTATCTTTCAAAGTTTCATCACGGATTTGATCAAAGTTAATAGGTAAGTCCTCATATTCATTTTTAATGGTTACATTTTCAATAGTTTCATCACGACATTCTTGTGGTAATCTTGAAAGGCAATCAGGAACAACATTATATTTACCGGCTTTATACTTTATATAAAAATCATATCCTCCTAATGTAATATTCCACTTCTGGAGTCTTAACGACATGGTGCTATTATCCTTAAGACCCTTGGTGAAGATGTGAACTAGAGGCTTATGGTCAGTAATAATTGTAAATTTTGTGCCGATTAAATATTCCTGAAATCTCTTTATGGCGAACATTATAGCGAGAGCCTCACGCTCAATATTGGTATAATTCATTTCAGATTTTAATAAAGTTCTCGACGCGAAAGCTATAGGCTTTTCTTTACCATCTTTTTCAATATGAAATAGAACAGCTCCTAAACCACATTTTGATGCGTCAGAGGCTATCCCTATAGGTAATTCAGGGTTAAAATATGTCAAAGCAGGTGGAAGACTAATTAACTTCTTTAGATCATTAAAACTTTAAGAGTGTTCTAGATTCCAAGCCCATTTTTCTTTATTGACAATCTTATAAAGAGGATCGGCAATTTCCGCAAAATTGTTCAAAAATTTTCTATAGTAGCCAGCCATTCCCAGAAATGTTGATAATTCAGCAGCTGATTTTGGTTCTCGCATATTAATTATTGCTTCAATTTTGTCGTGATTAGCATGAATCCCCTTAGCGTCAATATCATGACCCAGGAACCTCACTTTGTTTTTAAAGAACACACTTTTATTAAAGTTAGGTATTAGCCCAAACGATGATATTCTATCAAACACTTTTTTTATGTTGTTTAGGTGGGCTTCATCATTTTTTCCAGTTATAAGTAAATCATCAATATAAAATATAACGTCATCCATGTCCCCGAAGATTTGATCCATAATCTGTTGAAAAATTGCAGATGAGGTCTTAAGCCCAAAAGGAAGTCTAGTAAATTGGTAATATCCCTTATGCGTAGATATGGTTAAAATATTTCTGCAACTTTTATCAATTGGAATCTGTAAGAAAGCATTTTTAAAGTCAATCTTCGTAAATTTCTTTCCTTCCGAAAGTTTAGCAATTAGATCATTAATTCGTGGTAGAGGGTATCTAAAGTCTTCTAGAGCTGGGTTTACAGTATCCTTAAAATCAGCGCAAAGCCTAATGCTCCCATCTTCTTTATAGACAGCGGTAACAGGACTTGCCCATCGGACATCATTCACCGGCTCAATTATTTTATCATGTATCCATTTCTTGAGTTCTTTACTAACAAGATCAATTTTTGAATAAGGTATACGTCTAGGCGGTATAATTTAGGTTGGGCATCATTTTTTAAATGTAACTTGACACTTGCTTTGTTAATTGGCCCATTAGTCAATTTCGATTCACACTCTTTAATCAATTTTTTTATTTCATCTTCGTAATTAGTGTCAATATTTGCTATAAATTTATTTAAAATATTTTTGAAAGCATTGATCCACATACGTCCCAACAAAGCATTTTTACTTGATTCAACCACTACCGCTTGTAAATATTTGGACATACCATCATAAGTCACTTTAACTTGAGTAGTTCCTATGATTTTGATTAAATTCCCGTCATAAGCAGTGAGTTGTAGCTCGGATTTCTTAAGATCTCTAATACCAAGTTTTTTAGCCAGACCATGAGGTATGATAGTGTATTTGGATCCAGTGTCCACTTGCATACAAGTAACAACATCCGTTATCTTTGTCATTAATCACGTCACCAGGTTGACATTAAAATCATTATCATCTTTGTTCTTTGTAGAATCAACTTTCTCTTCAATAATTTCTTCAATATTCATGTTGTAATCGTTATTGTATTGTATTTGCTTTTTATTATTTTCGTCGCCACTTCTATAATTATTTGAGTTGTTATTATATTGTATTTGCTTTCTCTGAATATTATCATTACCTCTATAATTATTTGAGTTGTTGTTATATTGTATTTGCTTTCTCTGATACTTATCATTACCTCTATAATTATCTGAGTTGTTGTAATAAGATTGGTAATTGTTACGATTTCCGTCACCGTATTGGATTTGTTTTCTTTGATTATAATCATACCATGTATTATTTCTACCAAAATTCGATTGATTATTATTATTATAGCGATAATTGTTATAGTTATAATTGTTATAATTATCGTGGTATCGCGAATTATTATTACCATAATTGTATCTAAAATTATTATTGTAATTCCCATTTCTATATCTATTATCATAATTATTTCTAAAATTATTTCGAAAATTATTATCATTTCTACTGCAAAAATTTTTATCTTTATCGGATTTTTTATCATTATTTACATAACTTATATCATTATCCTCAGACTTAATATTACTAGAGTCCAGTTTCACCCCTAATTCCACCATCTGATTCAATGTAAGGTCCAAATTTTTGGAGAATTTGTATTTAATTTTATCGTTTAAAGTAGATGTCCGTAATTTCTCTTTTAATCTACTATCGTCCAAAAAATTACATTTCTTATGAAGTTTCGATACTCTAATGTACCACAGCATAAAACTCTCTGATGAGTTTTGTTGAAGAAGATTAAATTTATTAATTAAAGTATTTAAATTTAGCGCTGGTAAAAGATAGGTTAACTTTTTAATCACAATTTTAAGATCTAAAATATCGGTATCAGAACAAATTGCCTTAATGTCGTCAAAAACTTCGTCTGATAAATTATTAAGCAAAGTATTAATTTTAATAGAGTCCGATAATGTACTGGTCGAAAAGTAATTTAATATTCTGTCTAAATAAATTTCAGTAAGAGGACCCACTAACTAGGGATCTTATGTGTAAATTCTTGTTTAATTTCCATATTTAATTAATAAGACACATAAATAAGCAATTATAACATTTATTATTTTATCAATTCAAATTTTTGGTATAGCTATTCATGTTTTGGTAAATATACAGATTAATTCAATGAAATCATTGTCACCATAAATGTAATGTTTCCCATTTAACAATTCGAAACAATTAATCATATCTCTTAAGTTCATAAATTCAAACAACACGTCCTCCGTACCGTCTATCCTATAAAAGTTGACATCGGAATTATAGGTTAACTCAAACAAAATATCGTAGATGGAGATTTGATGGGGTACATTTAGTAGTTTGAAGGCGAACATAATTGATGAAAATAATTTTGAAATGACTTACCCTTTTTTTATCCATCTTATATAGAATTGTTTGTACCATTTTATAATTTTTTTTATTAACCATATTTACAAAGGGAAAAAAATTTTATTTTTAAAAAAATTTTCCATAAGGCGAGTTTCTTTTGCCAAAACTGGAGGCACCATGTAGAATAACATGAATATGTGCCGGTGAATAATAAATAAGTTTTATTAACTTTATTAAATAAAAAATATATTATTAACTAACTTCTTTTTTCTTTTCTTAAGGTATAAATACCTTTTCTAAAATATAAATTAGAATATAAAACGAAATACAAAAAAGTAAAATAATATTAAAAAAGTAAGGTTACGCCGTTTATAAAATAAAATTAGATTATAACAAAAATAATAAAAGTTCAAATGCACAAAACAAAAAATAAGATAAAGGAATAACGCAACAGAATCCAATACTGTAAATCTTAAGTTTGTAAATTTGAAGCTTGCTAAGGATTGTTGTGTGTCAATTTTATAGAATAAGTCATCACAAGGTAAGAACTTTAATGTTTCCAAGTAACCTTTAAAATAAGACATACAAATATAATTAAAAATGTATTTCTTTATATATATTCTTTTCTCAATCATTCTAAATTTCCTAATTCATTCCATCTTATTTTTATTATATCAAAAATTGTCTTTAAAAATTAACTACAATTACTTGGAGTGACCAAAATTTAAAAAAATCATATATAACATATTACTGAAAAGCTGGCAATAGATATCATCATAAGAATATATTACTATTAACAATAAAGTCTGTAATTTTTTGTGAATCCAATACTCTAAATACTAATTTTAAATTCTGAGGTAATTGAATTTCGTTTACGATATTATTTATGCATCCATTTTCTTTACCACTTCGTAACTTTTTATCGAATCGGAAAATAGTATAAATAAGGAAAAATATAGCTTTTATTTCTTGCTAATACGCCATTTGGCGTAAGTTTATCATCTCCCCTAAAATTGACCTATAGGATTCAGGTACTAAAACACTTGTGACAGCCTTGCTCATTTTTGTTCTGCCACAAGTACGGTTTGCATTTATATTGGAGTCGTTAAATATCATGAGAAAAATATTCGACCCACATTGTGATTATATAGCTCTGTGAATGTTGAACTACATGATAGATGTATACGATTTCCGCAAATTTAGTTGCATCTGTATTATTTATTATTTTTGAGAATATTTTTGTATTGCAGTCGATGTTGATATACTCCCCTGTACTGACTTATATGAATGAAATGATATTTATTATTAGATAAAAAAACAGGATAGAACGAAATTTACAAACTAGACATGATTTTCGAATAAATATTTAAAATATATTAAAATATAAAAATAATCAATTAATGTCTCTCAAAATTATTATTTATATATTAAAAACGTTAAAATACTATAAAAAAAAATTGCGGAAGAAATTAAAAAATTGCGGTAGATTTTTGCGGGAGATTTTCAATTGCGGTAGATTTGCGGGAGAGAGATGTCTGCGTGTAAACTAAAAAATTGCGGGAGTCTCCCGCTGATGGGGGGGGGGTGGGGAGACATGGCAACCCTGCATGTGATGGCAGCTGTGATCAGAATTTTTTATTATGTGGACTAAAAACTGAATTCGCGTTTTTTAAGTTTAAGTTTACTGGCATATGATTGGATTTTCCAAAGATTGGCATTTGAGATGATTTTTGGATAGAAGATACTATTTATGATTAAGAGGCATCTGGCTTGTTTATTTTTCATATGTTGCCTCCATTGAGTATTATGAGAATTATTGTCGAGTTGAAGATACGTAGTCTAGTAAATAACGAGATCTCTTTGTTTTCTATAATTTTCATTTACATGTAGAAAACACCTCTTGCCTTCTGTATTCTAATTCATTTGCAACTACCTTTATTATCGAGAGTGACCTCTAAGTAATTAATTTTGTCTACTATTTTTACTGCGTTTGCCCCAATCTTATAATTTTGTACGGTGATGCGTTTGGGGAGGGGAGAATAACTGTTTTGTTGAAATTTGTCACTAGTAAACTCGAAGGTTTCTAATAGGTAGAATAAGTTTTTGGTTTCCTTAATATTTTTAATTACCACTACAATGTCACCTGCATATGATGTAATTCTATTTTCTAAAAGTATCGACTCGTTTGTCCCTAAATCTATTAGATCGGTCGCGCTAAGTGCTTCTTTAATGATTTTATTTATTATGATATTAAACAATAGTGGCAATACAGTAATTAATCAAATTCATCAAAAATCAGCAAATCCAAGCCACAAATCCAATCCTATTTTTTTCGCTTGAATTCTTAATGCTTACTAGATATTATAAATAAAAAATTCTAGCCCTCTATTTCCTGTTGAAATTAATTAATGAAAGTGACATAAATTAATTGCGAAAAGGGATATCCAAATTAGCATGTCATCTTGATATCCATTTATTCTAATGCCGATAGCGTTATCACAATGCCTTTATTCTCTTTCAATTTTAAACAATCTCAGGCGACTCTCTACCCCTGGTAGAAGTTTCTGTAGCTATCTGATATAGACAAATTAACCAGTGTCTGCATTAACCCCCCAAAAAGATAGGAGTTATATGCCTCCATTATATCTGGGGGGGGGGGTATATGAGTAAAAAATATATTGGAAATAAGATTATAAATGCGTTTTAGCATTTCTCCTTTCATCATCGTAGTCTGTGCTCTACGCATCGTCGGATGGATAATGTTTCTGTACCTTAATAATAATTCGTGTTATCTAATACTGGATATTTTCTCCATAGCAATTTTTACCCTTCTTACAAATCTAGCGGCTTACTCGAATAAACAAGGGTGATACGGAGGTGTTGATATGCCCTTTAACTTCCTCTTTTAAATATTTTTAAATTGGTATCGATTTCATTTGGGAAATATTTTTCCAATACCTAGATAGTTTTCTCAGATGTGGTAGTTCTTATGCTCATATATCTTTGAAAGACTTAGAGGGTAAACTAAGTGACGGCTTTGGTTAATCTGACGCTAAACGGAAAATCATATAATAGGCTATTTCAGACAAAAGTTCTAATTTTTTTAAAAAAATAATGAAATTATTATTACTTTTAGATTTTAGAAAATTAATTTGAATTTCATATTTTGTCAGTTATTATATTATGCATACAAAATAAACTGGCATATAATATAAATAATTAAAACAATACAAGACATTTCTAAAAGTAATATTTTTTTAATACAAAATCTATTTATTACAGTAATATTCTCGATTGCTGATATAAAAAAATTTGCGTCTAAAGGATTATAAGTGATAAAAAAGATTAATTAATTCGTATATATGCCTCAATTGATAATGGTTTTTAAAAACCACATATTGCAATAATATAATTCTTAGTAACTTACATTGACAAAAGGTAATCAAACTAATATAACTCTCTGTTACCATTTTAGACAATGTTTTATAGAATGGACTAATAATGAAAAATTTATTGGCCTAAACCAAATTAACAATTTTTGAAGAAGAGAGTATAAACGACCATTCCAAATATAAAACTATATGGTGGTTAGAGCTTCCTTTTAGATGACAAGATGGAAGCTAGATAAGTAATCGAGAAAATTATTGTGAGATATTAAATTTCTAAAAGATTATCTTCCATTTTAAATAATATATAAACGCAGTTGACCATTATTGTTTATCTAAAATATAATATCATATGCTCTCAGCAGCTGTAGTAATAATCTTAAATTACATAGCCACACAAATAATAGATGCTGGTTAATTTACATTCATAGCCACGACACTCACGATGGTAACCCATATCAGAATTTATTATGTTAGATAAATTGATGAAACAAAAATACTAAAATCTTTGGAAGAAATAATTATGCAAATATATTGAAGCCTAGAGTTATTTACACGGCAATGTCATATTAGAAATGATTCATTCTGGAACATAAAATAAGGACCAGAGTTATAAGATAAAAGCGAGTAAGATTTTATATGTTATTGTAGCACCACATCTAGTTGATACATTATATCTTAAAATTATAGTAGTTTGTAATAATATCAAAAATATACTTGCATTAAACATTTAACTCAAAACTGTTTTTCGAAAAAGAAAAAAATAGCTTTCCTAAAAACACGTAAAAAAAGAGAGAAAAAAAAATATCAAATTTTTTACATCTATTGTAAAAAATAAAATGTTTAATTTTTAAAATTATTTATAACTAAATAGATGGCGTTAAATACTTGAATGCAAATTCTATATTTATTATCAAAACTATTTATTAGTAAAATTTATTATAGTATTAACTGTAATATATTATATAACTGTCAAATACGGCTATAAAAGTGATATTTTATCTAATATTTTATAAACAACTGTATATAGTAGAGGTTATAAACTATATGTCTACTTACTTTTTATAAAGAAATCACTTATACTATTTAGACATTGAAAATATTTTTAGGAATAGGTATGATAATAAAATTTAAAAATAAATATATATTGATTAGAATATTAAATTTGTTAATTTTCAAATACTATATGATTATAAATATTTAATTAGGTTTATATAATAATTTAATAATAAAAGTCAATTAAACTTCAACTGTTAAAGCTAAATTAATATTTAGTGAGTTATTGATATTATATTTTTAATACAGAGTTTGATTGCAAGCTGACATAGTTAAAATATGATTTATATGTATTAATCTAAACTAATAATTAAAATAGTATTCATTTAATAAAAATTTAAATAGTCTTATTAATTTCTAAATAATAAAATTAAATCTATATATTACTTAATCGAATTATAAAAGAAATCATTCAGGGGGCAATCAAAAAAATTTATTTTTAGTTCAAGGGAATATTAAGGAGCCATTAAAAAATATTTTTTTGCTTCAAGGGGCTATTCAAATTTTTCAGGGGGCTCGAGCCCCTGCTCGCTCCCCCCTAGTGACGCCACTGCTATATACTAATATCGAAATCCCAATTAAGCCATACACATTTCTTATTCTATCTTGGCCCATCCTTTCTCTGATAATTGGTAATATCAATTCTCAAGATCCATTTAAAATGTTATTCTTTGTTAAAGTAATATTTCAACAACCTTTTTATTTATAATCTCTATTCTTAACTTTCCCGTTTTCTGATATATTTAGTCATAGTAACCGTCATTGGTATGACGTGTACAAACATCGGTTGCGCCGCTTAAACGAAAAATTCAAAAATTGAATATTTTAAATATATAATTATAGAATAATATTAAGAAATCGTAAATTATCGAATGGTTACAAATAAATAAGAACAAAAAAGGATGTTTACATCGTAATCAAAAGGTTCGCCCTATTATATTCACATCACCCTTGGGGAGTATAGTAGCACATTCTAAAAAGAATTTTCAAATTGTTACCAAAATTTTTTTTTATTTTGTCCTGGTTTTTTTAGAAGCTTCCTTGTTATATTTTTGCCAAGTTTCATGCATTTTTATTATTTTTAACATATAAACGTATTTTGGAAACACGCATTTTAATTCTTATAGTTTATTTAAATCAAGGCATTATCCCAAAATAAGTTTAAACTTAAATATTAATTTGATAAAAATTATGATTATTGGATGTTTATATTAGATTTTTATAGTAAAAATGTTGAATATATATATTTTTTTTAAGGCAATTTAACTTTATTTTTGACACCATTTATAAAAATTTTCGCAAGTATTTTATTTAAAACTAAATCTTAAATTTTTTTATATTTGCAATTAAATTTAAGTTTAAAGTTAAAACTTAATAAATATAAAAAAATATTAAATATTATTATAGAAATTGAAGCGTGTTATAACAATTATAAAGTGGGGAGGGGGGGGGCGAGCTAGATGGTTACACGTAACAAAATCTTTAAGCCCGGCATGGTCCGGTTGGAATCTAGTTTTTTCCCTTCCCGCAGTCCAAATTTGTACCCAGCCGTGCCATTTCCTGTTCCAATTTTTTTTTTACTAAAGTTGTCCAGCTCGGTTTTTTAAAAATCAACAAATGTATCCTATGAAAAAATAATCATTAATGATGAGGATTTCGATTTCAGGATAATTAGCAATAAACACAAAATGTAGGAAAAGTAAAAAAATATCATATATATGAATGAATGAATGATAATAGTAGTAGATCATTTAATCAATTAAAAGCAAAATGAAATTTTAATATTTTAACAAATTTAGAATAATTTTTTTCTTATCATTCTCTTTTAACCCTTTAAGTTTTCTATTAATATATTGCCATATTTTTAATAAATGCTTGAAAATTTTTTTTTTTTAAATACAACCTCCACACACATATGAATAAGTAACTTACTTAATAATATATTTTGGTGGTTTCATTTTATATGATCAACTCCTTTAGAAGATATAAAGGTTGACAGGTGGTTTTTTATTTGCACTACCGAGACCGAGCACGTCGGATCTCCTGAGCTAAGTCCCAACCAACAACTTGGATTACTTTTTTTCCACTTTAATATTAAAGGGTTAAGCAAAATTGCTATAATAATTATTATATCGTATTTTTTCCCCCCATTTTTCTACTATTAAAAATATCTTAATTTGTTTTTTTATATCTATCTTCAAAGAATATATTATATAAATTAATTAAAATCACGTGCTTACCATAAATCAATGTATTAATTTTTATAAACTATTTAATAATTGTACGAACCTCAGCAGAAATAATAGTTCAACATAAAATAGGAGTTTAAAATATCTAAACCTTTATAATGTAACAATAATTTTTAAAAAATTATAAGATGGTAAAATATCCTCCATTGCTACTCACGGTTTAAAATAAAAACTCTAGACCTGCAAAATGTTCCAAAAATGAGACCGACCTGAAAACATTCGATAATTTTTTTTTATATCTGATTATATTAGAGTCTCATAGTGTCTCATATGTTTTTTTTAAATTCAAATGGAGTTCAGAAAAAATATTATAATGTAAGAAAAATCTGAAACAAAAAATGTTTTTTTTCTCTGTTAATACTTTCCTTAGAATTTTTGATCAGAAAAAAACATTGTAAAATAGTTTAATTTTCCCTTAAAAATATTTAAAAGCTTGAAGAAAATCTAAAACATTTTACTTCTATTAATTAATTTTTTGGGAAATCTAACATTTTTATTAGAAAAAAATTAAAAAAAAATGTTTTCATAACTTGTTAGATAATTATATTATAATAATATTTCCATTTTACTTCTATTAATAAGTCTAAAATAAAAAGATAGGAATTGCGTGCAAAAATATTAAAAATATAAATATTATTATTTTAGGTGGGTCTTATTTTTGTATGATCCTTCGTGTATTAAATAATAAATTAAAACGGATTAAATATGTGCTAGCAATGTTGACCCAATATTTTATCCAAAAAAATATAACGCAAGTCATAAGATTTTGCTCATAGTAGGAAGAGAATAGACCGACCTAAAAACATTTGATTATTCTATCAGATAGAATAGAGTTTCATATTAGTTTTTTTAAATATAGGCAGTTAGAAGCCTTGGACTACCAAAAAAAGGAAACTTTAAAGGCAGCCTAGAGCCGTTCCAATCATGAATAAATATTTTAAAAATATTATATTAATATCGTATTAACAGTAAGTTTTTCTTTTTCAGATTTTTAAAAAAATGTTATTTCTAGCAGCAAAATACATTATAAATAACCTTATTTTTTTTTTATTACTTAATACATTGTTCAATTTTTTTAAGATGGTGTCCTAAGCCATTTTGTAAAAATTCGAAAAGTATCAAAACTTTAGAAAATTTTTAAAATTATAAAGAAATATGTTTTGGACATGTTTTTATATTTATATTTAAAATAGCTTATTTATATATTTTCATTAAAGTTTCAAAAGTTTGCGAATTAATTTTTTTTTATGTTTTGGAAACTGCCTAATTAATATGAGAATAAGAAACAAACGTGTTTTTTCTATTTTAATACTTTTTTTTTTATTTTAAAATTTTTTTAAAATTAATTTAATTTTCTCTTAAAAATATTCTGTAGCTTGTAGAAAATCCAAAATATATTTCTATTTTTAACTTCTATTAATAAATTCCCACAAAAGATAATATTTTTTATTCGAAAACAATAATTTAAAATATGATCATTCTAAAAATAATATAATTTTTCTCTTAATAAAATCATTATAGCTTGTTAGAAATTTATGTAATAATTGATATGATATGATATATCTATTTTTTTTATTTCTATTAATAAATCCTTGGGAAATTTGTTGATATTTTTTTTTGCTTAAAAATAATAATTTAAAATAGTATGAAAAATAATAGTATATATATAATTATAATAGTTCATTTTTACATACGAACTTACTATTCAACTCTCTATTATTTATATATTTTTTTTTTTGAAATTTGAACTTTTTTGAATTATAAAATTAATAAAATACTAATAATAATTTTTTTTAACTCTTAAATTTTTTATAATAATGAAGAATATTCTACCAATTTTTCTTATTTCGACGATGACTTTCTGCTGCATTGGAGGTAAAAATTTCTTTTTTTAGAACACTATAATAATTTTTATAATGTTTTAACCGTTAAATTTTATAAATATTTTGATAATATGACACACGACTTAGAATTTCTCAATTTCGAGTATCATAAGATTAGAGCACACAAGTACCTAAAAGATTATCCTTATATTAAGGATTTATATTTTTCTATCATTGCTGCAAATTTTATTCCTTTTTCATATAATAAACTGATTAATTCAATATTAAAATTAAAATGCAATACAAGAAATATTTTATAAATATAATTTTGAATTTGTGGCCGTCCAACAGGGTAAATATTTAAAATATTCACTAAAAGTTTCTGATTTTTCAAAGAAAAAAGTTTGGAAATTAATTTAATATTATGTTGTAATCCTATCTCTTGAATGAATTACTTTAACATATGTTTATTGAGTTTAAATTTTAAAATAAAAATTATTTAGCAACAAACTCCACCACAATAGATTCTCAAAGGGAGGAGATGCCAACATTGCGTAATATTATATGCTTTTAAGAGAATTTTAATTAAAATAAATTAGTAATAAACTAAGCAAAGGAAAATATAAATAAACAATATAATTAGTTTCTGTAACTTGAAAAATAAAACTATGTATATTACATGAAAATTTAATTTAAAAGATTGTCATCCGTAGCTTTATTGATCTTAAGAAATCTAGTTATATATCAATAGAAAATAATGGAAAATACATATTAGTGAACATAACATTATCTATAGATCAAAATATGAATACTTTGAAATTTTAAACTGCATACTATATAATATTTTTTACAATTAAGATTTTCTTATAACTTGTATAATTAAGATTTTTTTTAAAATCACTTTAACACTAAACACGACAATTGAGCGTATATAACATAAATTTATTTAATAAATATCTTCGCAAATGTTTACTTTTCTTTGAAAAATCTCAATTAGGTTACACTATAATCAATTTAAACTTATTTGTAAATGAGTTAAGTGGTCTAGTAGAAGAAAGATAATCATTTTTTGATACTTTAACAAATCTTTTCATCGTGTATTAAATATTTCAATCACTTAAGTACAAAACATCTCGAACATTAACAATTTATTCATTCTTTTAAAACGAAAAACTATATATTTGTAACTAAGAAACTTAGGCTTGATTAAAAAACAGGAAAATAGGACTGATAAGAATAACTTCCTCCCTTAAGAAAATTTGATAAAAATAATGTTAAAATTCTTATCACTTCTTTGGTCAAAATTCAATTATAACTTTTAGTGTTGCTAAACGGTTCGATCTTTTAAAACGGTCAACTCAATATTTTGACAAAAAATATTACTTAGGTCTGGAGATTTTACTCACAGATGACGGAAATTTGGGCATCTATTAATGAAATATCATAAAGTAGTAATGGCTAAATCGGTCCTAACAACACTCCACATCTTAAAGACTTATTTGAAACGGGAAAAAATATTCTTTCAAATTGTTTCCAAAAATCTAATTTACTCATAACGATTTTTTTAAAACTAATGGTTAATATTCTATGGGGTCAAATATTACATAATATGAAACTTTTATCTTAGAATAGTCATTCCGAGGGAATAATTTTTATAGAGATTCGAGGTTTTAATTTAAACGATATATTATAATTATTACACATATTTTTGCTTCTACTAATCTTATAAAATAAATTTAACAGCACTCATCTTTCGAAATTGGAGTAAACATATTTATTTGTATAGGTTATCAGAAATTAGGAATACAAATTTAATTAGGAAAAAACATGCAAGAACAACTGTATTCTTAATACCAGGATAAATAAACCCATTATCAAAAGGAATAAATTTTAAAAGTCAATCATCCTAATTAGAAATATATCTATGGTTTTCTAACTTTCAACTTAATGCCAAATTATTTAAAAAAATACGATATTAATTTAGATGTATATCTGTAAATGAGTTCAAATTATGAAGGAATATAATCACAAATTTATTAAATTTATTCTTTATTTTGGTATTTTTTATCCAATTGTTTAATTTTTCTTTAAAAAATTAATTTAGCATCAATCTATGAAAATGATAGTAATACTAATATTCCTTAAAATGTTCTCTCTATGATAATGTTTGTCAGCTTAATTATATATAAATTTTAATATATTGGTAGATGACTTCTACATCTAAGCTAATAACGATAAAACGCCCTTCCTACTCCTAACCCCCTTATAATACCAATTTATCCAACTCCTAACTCTTTCCTACTCCCGAGCCAACTTTCTTCCTCCTACTCTCCCCTTATATAAATATAAATAAGGAATTCAGTATCAAAATTATAAAAATAAAAAAGGAAATCAAAATTAGCAAATACTCCTCACCACCATTTTATTTCTTTACCTTCGACCCCTCCCATTTTATTCTAATGACGTTATCATCTTTTCTCCCTCCCCTTCCCACTTCCAATATCATATACCCCTACTCTCATGGTTGAAGTGTTTTGTTGAATGATGGTTCATTTATGATGGAAATTAAATAAACACTTCTCGAAGTTTTAACTATATCATATTATAATCATATTTCACAATATTGTTTCTTTTTTTAAAAAAAAATTAATTACTCTTTTAGTAGAAAAAATGAAAAATGAAGGTTTACATCAAATAAATTTATATTATGAATATTATAAAAATCAGAATAGTGAGTTGTAGCCCCCCCCCCCTTCGCACCTTACTTATTCCGAATAAGAACTTATTTCAAATTAAATCTTAGCTCAACCCACCTAATTAATAATACTCTCAGTATATATTTGTAGTGACTCTTTCGTTTATTATCTGACAATCAATTTGAATGAATTTTTTCGAGTGATAGAAAAATTAATTAAGGAAGATTTAGCATCTTTCGAGCTTGATTTACCGATTATAATCACAATTATTATTATTATATGTGTTTTTTTTGTAGTTAATGATTTAATTTCTTTTAAAAAAAAATCACTTTAGTACAAACCCTCAATGATAAGAGTAACACTTAATTTATATATTTATACACTATTTGTAACTAAGTAACTCAAATTTGATAGAAAAACATGAAAGTGATTCACAAAAATTGTTATGGCCTTTGTCCAATTTCATGTTTCAACTTATAAAGACTTACTTGCCTTAGGAAATTAAAAATTATATATAACTTGATATAATCGAAACGATACAATAAAATGAGAATGCTAGGCTTATTCGTTTGAGCAATGAAAATGCGAAACCGTTGTGCATTTATTTATATATAAAAAAATTATTGCTTTTGATTAGCAACTATGGCACAGTTGGCGATGGAGCGCTTCAACATGGGGTTCGAATAAGGAAAGATGTTTTTTTAAAAAATTAATATATGGTGATTGTGCACATGATGTATTATAGCAGATCGGAAGCTATCACAGATTTCATCTGTGTTAATATAATATTTAAAAATACGTATTATTGCATTTTAATATATTTTGATTGTTTTTTTTAGAAAATTGCTATTCGAGCTGTGCTGCTTCATTTATAGTCAATTTAGTAAAATGAGCTCAATAATCTATTCAAGATAGAATAATTATGATAATAACTCAATTAGACAAATGTTCAACTGAATAAGATTTTTTAATTGAATAACATATATTTAAAATTAAAAAAATCCGATGTAACGAGTAGGTTTAAAGGTTAGAGAGATTAGGGTTAGTGTTATTGTTGGCATATCCAGGATTTAGGCAGAGGGGGGAATGCATTATTAGATAAATTTTTTTCCCTACAAATTTTATTGAAAATCTTTAAGTCCACTTATTATAAGCCTTAAGATAGATTTTTATAAAAATAATTTTGGGTTTTCATTTTTTTTCATAAAATTGCTTTTTTCGACAAATTTTGAATCATAGCTGTTATTTTAAAAGTTATTAACTTTTACTAATTTTTCTTTTAAAGTTTACCTTATAATGATAAATTGTTTAAATTTATTGGAGAGAAGGAAGTACTAGAGGGAGGGGAGTTTTTATTAGCTTAAAATTATATTTACTAGAACAGTCAAATTTGCGATGAGGGGTAAAATTTCCCCCACCCACATTGGCTACCAGCCTGAGGTTAGGGTTTAAGATATATTACAAATGGTTAAAAATAAAATTTAAACATTTTTATTCTGTCATATTTGATAATTCATCATACGACTATAAATTTAAATAAGTCAGCTGTTATAACCGTAATTTCCTTGAGTTGGACTATAATCAATAATTATATTCAAAGAGAAATGATTGACACTCCTCTTGAATTTATGATTTAAACCATAGTATAATCCTTTTTTTTATTTTAAATAATTGCAACTCTCTAGTTCTAACTATTCAAAATTGGAGTAACACAATATTTATTTATGCTTCATTTTAAAAAAAACAAATTTAAAATAAATTTTATTTATATTTATTAAAAGTTAAATAAGCACTAACTCAAATTAAATGAAGGAAAACATGAATTAATGAAATAAATTTAAATAAATGGAGTGGTTTTAAAATTGACCCAATGCAAATTTCATAATTCCTTATATGTCCAAGGCTGATTTTATTTCTTTATAATAATTATGTCCAAGACTGAATTTCATTCACGATTTAATAGCTATGATGATGCTTTAATCTTTTAATGGAATCAATTTTTCTTTATTAAAATCAATCATTCTTAAATTTCATCGTGAATAGAATTTAAAATAAAATTTATAAATTAATATACATTAGCTTACCAATTATTCTTATGAGATAAGGCTTCGAACTTTTAAGTGTGTCAAAAATTATTTTTTAAATTAGAAAAACCAAAGGGCTTTTCGCAAGATACTTTATTTATATTATAAAATCGTTTTTTATAATAAGGTATCACGTGAGGGCCTTGACATATTCATTTATGGCCATTTTATAGAAAAAAATACGTATTGAATAAGAATGTATTTGTAAATAATTATGAAAGAATTAATATAGAAAAAGATGACTACCTTTTCTTTTCCCAATTGTTTGTCATTTACTATTAATATCGCGCTTATTTTATATTTTTTACGACGCCTTTTATTTCTCTAATTTAATACTATTTTTTTTAAAATATATCGCTTAGTACTAGAGACCAAAAATCAATGTAACACTTTTTAATTAGAATAAAATTTTTTATACATTTACATATGAAACATTCCCTTGGTATTGGTATTCATTGGCACAATTTCATAAAAATTAAAAATGTTTTGTTTTAAAAAAAATTTATTCTTCCAAAATTACTACCAACTCCATTTGTTAGTACATTAGTGCTTACAAATTAAGCGAAAGTGTATATCTTTGTATTTTTCTAAAAAAAAGAAGCTTTATTGTTTAAGTGACAAATTTTTTTAAAATGAAAGCATAAACTTTCATGCGTTTTTAACAGAAAAAGACGCCGTTAATTAATTTTTATATTACCTATTAATATATCTTGTCTAAAATAAAACGCCAAACTCTTTAAATTTTAGGAACTATAAACATTAAATTTTTCTCTAATAGAAATTGGGATATAAGAAAAATGTGCTAAATAACTAAACTGTGGTATTTTTGAGATTGCGGTGATATGTGATAATCGTGTTAATAACAAAAGCGATATCGTATTTTCTCAAGTGGAAGCATTTAATAGATTTGTGATGGTTATAACTTTAATTAATTTTTTTGAACAAGATTAAAATATTTTTTAAAAAAAATTGTTAAAATCTCTAATAATAACACTTATATTTACTTTCAGAGAGGTATGCAGAAAAATATCTATTTAAATTTATTTGAAAAAGATTTATTTATTTTTGGGGTATTTATGCAAAGTTTAAAATTGATACTTTAGTTAAACATTTGAAATCATACCATTAAAGTATAGATAGAAATAATGGCTTACCAAAATACATCTCAAGTTTATAATGGTTTAAAATAGGGAACAAATTATGTGAATATCTCACTAAAACAATTTTTTAGCTCATTATTTATTTTTATCAAAAATGAAAAATTTGTCTAATTTGCCTCGCTCTCTTATTTTATTTATAGATAATATTTATTTTATATAAATAGCGAGACTGGCCACGGAATTATGTAAAAAATTTATATTTTTCTACTAAACTATTATCACATAAATCCAAAATAGTATATAAATTTAAAATACCTAAATATCGGCAGCTTCTGAGAATTTGTTTTATATAAATCGCGTAAAGATAACACTTATCACTTCTAATTCTGTATCATTTGCATATTTTTACATAAAATTACTTTTTTAAGAAAATATTTACTTGAGAAAGGGAATGTGGAATTTATTTATAGTTTAAAATTTTATCATAGGGAACTTTTGTTGTGGTTAATATCATTATAAGGCAAAAGGGGAAGTTTATCATTAACTTTTTTTACAATGGGGCCCATTATATTTTTCAAGAAGGGGCATTCTTTTGAACAAGATCATCAAAAATTGTTTTTTTTCATTGTTGGAAGAAATTAAGTTTGCAGTTATAAAATTGTATATCTTAATTTAGTTTTACTATTTAGCTGAAAGCTTTCTTATAAAACTAGCGATATTTTCTGATAAAATAGTTATTTGATATCGGTTTTAAATATTATGTAATAGTTATGTAATGGCAATTTATAATAACTGGATATATTCACAAATTATATTTTTACATTGATCGTTATCTCTTCCCTTGGACATATGCCAAGAACTTTAAAATTCTTAAAAAATATAGGCGATAAGATAAGAGCTCTTTCATCAGAACCAAAAGAATACTATTTTTTAAAACAAAACCTACAAATAAATATTTTGTCCTACCTCCGTTTTTATAAAATAATGTTTTATTTTATTTTATATTTGATATGTTAATTTTAATATTATAAACAAAAATTTATTAAAATCAAAAAGAATAAAAAAATTTTTTTAAAAAAAAATGAAATTTAAATAACTTTAAAATGTATCATATCATAGCAGACAAAATTTGAGTGTCACTCTTCGCAATTTATTTTTTAAAAGGAGACATATGCCTGTTGGCGCCATAGTGCAATTTTTCTAAAATTTTGCTAAATTATAATGGCATTATTTATTTTTTTTAAAATTTGATCTATAAAATCATTATAAAGTAAATATTTAAATTTATTGGAGAATGTTGTTAAACAGCATATCCGATTTTTAAAAACAGCGAACTCAATATTTTATCCAGAAAAATATTGTGCAGTCCTGAAGATTTTGCTAATAGATGGCACAAAGGTTTGGACATCTATTAGCCAAATCTGATCTTAAGTAATACTTTCCTTACTAAAATACTGTGTTAGCCGTTTTTAAAAATCTACTCAAATCGAGCCATTAAATAAGCATATTTTTTTATATTATATTTTAATGATAAACACAACAGTAGAAATATTTGGCAGTACAAATGGTAAATTATATTATAATATATATAATAAAGCCATGAGGCAATAGTCGATATTAAGTTAAAATCAATTAAATAAAACGCGTTTTACTCATATAGGCTTAAACTTATTTGTATAAGCTTTACTAGAATAATTGATTGCAAGAAAAAGTTTAAGGGGTTTTCAAACACAATATGCTTCTAAATTCTCCAATTTAAACCTTTCGTCTATTTATTAATCAAGTTTCTGATCTTACTAAAGGTAATTTATTCAAAAATATCATAATAATTAATAATAATATTATTTTAAACTTTTTCAACTTTATAGAACAAAAGGATCAGATAAGTATATTTATAAATTTTATCAATAGCAGCTAAAATTTAACAATTTATAAAAATTAGTGTTGTTAAACGGCTCGTTTTGTGCCGATTTTTTAAAACGGCTAATCAATATTTTAATTAGAAAAATATTGCCTGTCTCAAGATTTCGATAATATGTCTAGACCTTTGTTCCTTCTATGAGCAAAATCTTCAGGCTTTGGTAATATTTTTCCGGATGAAGTATTGAGTTAGCCGTTTTTAAAAATCGGCTCAAAAAGAGCCGTTTAACAACACTAATAATGAATTACTTCTTTAACCATATATTTCGCGAATACAGAAAAAAAACTCTTATTTATTCCAACGAGCAATTAAAATATCTTGTTCGAATAGATCTTTTTATATTAAAGAAAGATAGATAATAATATATAAAGTCAGCTATAAGTCAGAGCGCATTCTTATTCATTAAAAATTTAGAAATTATGCTAGTTGTTAAATGTAACATTTTTTGATATTAAAATTAATTTAGGGCGAAAATTCAGAAGATTTGGTAAAAATTTTATAAAATTGATTTATAATTTATTCATTTAATCATATTTAATTTATTATTTATAACTAATTAGCGAGAAAGTTTCAACTAGGTAATAAAAATATTAATATAGCTATTTATTTATGTCATAAGGTAAAAGTCCATGTGGTGACAATGATTTGTAAATTTATTTATAATTTTTTTCTTCTTGTGCCTGTCATATATATGAATTATTTGTTACACTAATTAAAACATGTAGTTTACGGTCATGGGGGAGGGGGCATAGATATATAGAAGGTATTTTGCTGTTTTGCAAAATGTTATTTTCATTATATAAGATTTTGTATCAATATTATCAAGTTTACGTGTACTTTATTATTTGGCGTGAAATTTAAAAAAAAAAAAAGAATAAAAATGTCATAAATGGGTATAATTAAATCTCTTCTATTTTAAAATAATATAATATATAAAATTTTGGTTAAATTTTATTTTATAATTTATAATATTTTTAACAACCATTGTTCATATTATTTGAATTCTATATAGAACCTAGAAATGATAGGAATAAACCAAAAAAAAATTAACCATATTTCTGGATTATATAAAATAGAAATTCTGTTAAATGTATTAATATCAGATGCAGTAAAAGTTATTCACATTGGGCTACCTTTCTTTTTTGCTAATAAATTCTCATGTGTTGGGCTCATATTTATAAAAATGTTGATTAGAAGACCAAAATCATAATAAGTAAAGATTATAGATGATATATCATTGTTTCGAGAATCTGGGGAGCGTAATTTTTTAAAACGTGAGTTAATCCAGACCTAAATCCTGCATGGCTCAGGATGTCCAAGTCTTCTACTTTCATTGAAAATTATGTTGAAACTTTTTTAAATCCTGCAGATACTACATCATGCATTTCAAAGAAAAAAGCAACCGGATAAATTCTTTAACAGCATAATGTATGTATATATAATTAGTAAATTTCTAATTTTTGAGAGTGATTATATAATTTTTATGTTTTCATTTACCTCGTATTATTTAAATTTGAAATGTATTTTATAATAACTCATTTCCTCTTTAGAAAACATATATAAATGGAAAATTCAATATATATTTAATAAGTTTAGACCTTCATTATAAAAGTGTCTGAAATTTATGGGATTAGTATAAATATTGTATACATGTTCTATATTTCCTAAAAGATTTATTTTTTTAAATTTAAATAAACATAATGTTTGATTTTAACGCGATAATATTAAATGTAATTAATTTAAATATGTATTTATGTGGTATTTTACATTTTAGTTTATACAGGTAGAGATAATTTATTATCATATTTTCTAAACGTTGTTTCCAATATTTTAAAAATATTTTTATGTTTTATGAGAATTCTTCTTAACTTTATGCCATAAAAATTTTTTAATCGCTTGATTTTAAAAAAAATTGTTCATGATTTCCGCTAAATATTTTTAGAATTAATATAAACATCTTTTCAAATTATTTAACAAATAATTTCTTATTTTAGAAAATCTCCAGAAAATAAGTAATTAAATTTTATTGAGTCATTAGATTTAATAAGAGCTAACAATATATTAGGAACAACCTCATGGTTCCAAGAGTTTTAGGTTATGTTTCCGGTTTCATATCACAAGAAATGAAAAAAGAATTTTAAACCGTTTACTTTAACTCCATGTTTCAAATAGTGTTCTTTTTTATTTGGGATATTTTTTTAAAATGGGATATTATTCTGATGGGATATAAAACCATATCCTGCTAATAAAAATGTAACTTTGGAAGGGTTATATTTCAAAAACACATTGATAGAGGAAATTATTATCAAATATAACTCTCGGTGGCCCTATATTTGAGAGTAAACCTTATCTTGATAGAATTTTAATATCAACTCGTTATTAAAAAACCGATATATTTTGTCTGTTTTACAGAAATTGAAATAGAAAATCAGAGTAAATAATAATATTATTTATCATTATTATTATGAATAGAAAAGCAATGATTATACATAAAATTAAATAATTTAATATTTTATTTATGTTAAGAGAATTTTGCCACAGAGGAATGTAATAAAAGAAAAATTATAATCTTCGAAAAAACTTGATATATTTTAATAAAAATAAAATGTTATAAATTATAATCATAAAACCAAATAAAAGAGAAAAATCCATATTCGGTTTTGATGAAATTGACATAATATGTTTTAACCAGATTAGAAAAAATCTTTAAAATTGAAGATATTTTTTGAACCTTAAATGTTAAAATTTTTTTTATAAGTAAATCTTAATTTATTTTCATGCATAAAATATATTTTAAAATGAAAAATATATTTTAAAAAATTTGTTCAAATTTGGGGATTTTTTTAAACTCTGGTGATTAAATTTGTTTTTTTTTATGCTTTTATATTTTCAATTTTTAAAAATTAATTTTAGTAAACGCGCATTATGATTTATGTAATTGAATTATTACTCTAAACACGAAAACTATTATGATATATACAATATAATGACTCAAATAGTGTTAGAAAAAATAGTTTATTTCATGGCTTAAAATAAACTCTATGCAGTATAAAAAAAATTTAAAAACCCCATTAACTTAAACTGACATACACCAGGAAAAGGTGATTAGCAAAATGATAAAATTTGGATCAATATTTTCAAGATATTTAAAAAAATTAAGTGTTGCTTCTCCTCCCAATATACTTATTGTTAGATAATATATTATCAATATTGTTTAAATCTAGTTTAATATAATTTAATTTTTAAAAATCATATAGTACAAATGAGAGAAAATGATAGTAATTCATAAAATTTATGTATAAATTGAAATACATATATAATCGTAAATATATTTCGTATATTGGTATAAGAAATTTACAGATATTCAGAATCTTTCTAAATCATTTACTGTGGGCAATTTTTGAACCTCAAAATTGTTTAAACAGAAATATATTCTAGAATGCGATAAGGAATATACCTATATTATCAATTGTACAATTTTTTACTATAAACTTTGGTGTAAATTTATCTATATCCCAAAAAATTTTGTATTCCAACTAAACAAACAAATACAGTATTCTTAAAATTGCCATTTTAGATATGTTTAAAGTTAACTTAGAATATAAAAATAGGTGATTTTGATTCATAATTCAAAATGAGCGCAATGAAAATGAAGAACTTGAGTTTCTAAACGATATTATTAGATTGAATATTTTATTTTGATGTGTTTAATTATTAAAAAAATTTTCATCACTTTAGAACGTTACATTGAAAATATAAGTAATAACCTTAAACTATTGAATATATATTACATTCAAATTTTTTTTATCTAAGTCCTCTAATTTAGTATGGAAACATGAATGAGCAATTACACCCCTCCAACATTCAGAAAATTTATTAAAATTTTTTTATCTAACATTTAATAACAAATTAAAAAATAAATGTATCTATAATTAGAGATAGATTTATACCTGAGCTGATTTTATAAACTAAAAAATTAAAATCATATTTCTATTTATTTTTTAAAGAATTTTAAGACATGATGTGGGCTTTGAGTTAAATGGTTAGAGTTAATGGTTTTGATGTTATCACTTATACTAGATGTTGGCTAAACTCCTGAGGCGCATTATGGTTAGTTTAAAATATAGGCGTTTCCAGGATTTTGCTAATTCCCACCTTTTCAAATTTGTGCGGACCCAAGGATCTTTATTGGTAGGGATGTATTTTTAAAATTTATTAGAGCGAAAGATCCTTGGATCAGCAATTCGAAAAGGACAAAATAAAGAATTTTTTTAAAAATATTGGTTCATTTCTATTTTTATTAAAATGTTTTTTTTCTAATAATTTTAAATATCGTTATTATAAAAAGTTAACTTTTAACATTTTTTTTTTGAAATTCTTCCTTATAATGTTATATTGGATACATTTTTGGGGGAAAGGGGGTTGGAAGATGTGTAGAGGGGAAATTTTTATTAGCTTAAAATTAAGAGAACAAACAAGTTTACTATGGGGAGAGTTCCCCTCCCCCCCACCCTGGTTACTCGCCTGGTTTTAATATATATAATATATTATGCTTTTATATAAGATGTAATAGTGTTACAATAACATAAAAATTATTATATCATTGTTAATTAAATTACTCTCAAAGATTTACAAACCATTATATTTAACCTTTCATTACCACATTTTTATATGAAAAAATCTCTATTTAACCTACAAAAATGGATTTATGAAAGGGGAATAAAACAATATCTTTTAGCATTTTAACAAAGTGCAACTTTCATGCTGAGAATTCCATTCCTATCTAAATTTTATTATTTTTGTATTAAGGCAATGATCGTTTTCTTAATAACTTTCTCCTGAGAGATAGTTTACTTGACAACAGTTTTTATTGAATCACATTCTGATCCCTCTTTCACCATACCATCAGTTGCATTATATTTAAATTAGTATAATGAGCAATTATAATCAAATCTTTAACAATATTATTGTAAGAATTTCTACTTTATAAGCTTTCAAGCCCAT
The DNA here is from genome assembly GCF_954871325.1 of Gordionus sp. m RMFG-2023. Taxonomy (NCBI): domain Eukaryota; kingdom Metazoa; phylum Nematomorpha; class Gordioida; order Chordodea; family Parachordodidae; genus Gordionus; species Gordionus sp. m RMFG-2023. Next base: position 8,291,072 of record NC_088775.1, on the reverse strand, counting down.
CAGGATGTAGAATAAATGACAAGGGGGTTCATGGATTTTAAAGAATGATGTTACAGAATTCGTGATAATAATTGTTTTCTGACTAAAAATCAAGAAATAATCTATTTTATTAAAAATTTTAATTAAATAAAAGTGTCTATGTAAAGGATAATTCAAATCGTAAAAATAATTTAAAAAATAATAAATAATGAGTCATTTTATTTTCTGATATCATAACAATACCTAGTACTATTCTAGTAGGGATGCTAGAAAATGCTAAAATTCGCTCATACATTTTTTTACCCAATAAGGTTCTCCGCTCCAACTTTTTTTAATGAGTAAAAAATGTTTTTTAAGTAAATCTATATTTATATACTTCATAGATGGGAAATATTTAGTTAGAATTTTATTTTACAATGTATTTATAAAAGGTATAACGATTCCATATAGCATCTAAGGGCTCCTTAATATAAAAATAATGTGTTTAAGAATAAATGATAGCATTTTAATAAATATTGTCAGATTCTATGTGTAATCCACTAGTAATAGAATGTATATCATAAAAACTTAAGGAAAAAAGTTAAAACGTAATAAAATACAAGCGAAGTCTATATTAATCTGAGTAATACTATTAAATTTATTCTATAGTTATAATGTAATGTCAAATTAAATCTTTGCGTACTTAGCGATTATAAAATCTTGCAAATTGATGACGCCAAATTAACTCACAAGTTTAAAGGGTTAAATTTAATATAATCAAAACAGATATTTTATTATCAATATCAATCACATTAATGGATGGTATAATTTATGCCACTTAATTATTTCTTGTTAAAATTTTTCCATGTCACAACTGGCTATACCACATCAATAATTTTATATAAGAATAACTACTTTCAAAAAACTTATTAATGTTTTATATTAAGGGTTCCTGCCTCATAGAAAATACAAGTTTTTATCCGGCATGTTTTATATAACAGAGAGAGGAGAATTCATTTCAAAATGTGCTAATTAAAATGTAGAAAATTGAGAATGTATTTTGCAAAATTTAGGGCGATATATTAAAAATCTAACACGTCAGCATCCATTTTTAACAAACATTTTTATTATAAATTTCTAAATAGAGTAAATCTCTTCTGAGTTGAGTTTTCTAGCCCATATTTTCTAATTTTTATGTGTGTAAGCTAGACAACCACTTCTATTCAAGGTCTTAATGGAATAAATTCCACATCTATTAAACTTTTAGTGCATTCATAAATGAGTTAAATAAATGGTCAATTTATTATAAAAATCATATGAGTCATATATTTCGAGTTTATATGTGTAATCAGGATTATTTTATTTCATATTATTTTCCGTTTTTTATTATTTTAAATTATTTAATCACTTTAGTACTTAACGCGACATGTGGAGGTAAAACAATGATCATTTTAATTTAAAATAAAATATAAAAAGACCCAAAACCCTTAATATTAATTTTTTTAAATAATAATTTAGTACTACACTATGAAAATATGAGTAACTCATTAATAACATTATGCATTTTAAACGAAATATAATGACTAATTATTTTTTTTATAAATAAACGATTGGAATTTGATAGAAAATCGAAAATTCGAGTGAATATATCGATGTTCAAAATATATTTACATGTAGCTGAAAATATTTAAGAATTATTTATACAGAGCTGAGATTTTAAGATTTTTTGGTATCATGACTATTACATCAAAGCAAAAATGTAGAATTCTATAATAAGTATTTTAATTAAAAATAGGTTCATTTAAAAAAAAAATTAGACTTTTAAAGATCAAAATATTTTTTTTTGATATCAAAATTTTAAAAAAATATTAAGTAGAATAAGAATAACATGTGATTTTATTTTGTATTTATAAGGATTGGTTCAGAATTAAGCTCTCGTTTTACGCTACATTTCTAATAAGCCCGATTTACTCTAGGTGAAATTAATCGCTGCGTAATTTACAAAAGCAAGCCAATAATAGGTATAATTTATATATACGGAGGGAAATGATGAAAAATCGCAACAGCTGTTTGCTTATATTTAAAAAAGTAATATAGCAGTGATGAATCAGTTAAGGTTTCTCTAGCGATTAATTTTGCATCGCTTGAGCAAATCATGCTTACTACAAAAGCAATGTTAGTTCTTTTCTTCAACATGAGCTCTCAATGTTAAGAGATAGAAACTAAAATTATCACTTGTAACTACTATCATTGCAAGCGTTTAAGCAGAGTTAAAAAAGTGAGGTAGGACCTATTTAAATTTTAAGGATTTAATTAATTCTTTTTACGATAAAACCTATGATGAATAATTTTTGACTATTTTACTAGTAATTGTCGTTGAAATGGAAAGTAAATATAATTATATTCCTTTCTAATTTATTCGTATTTAGAGAAATTCGAGAATATTGTCATTGAGCACCTTATTCCAAAAATGTAAAGGTTACCGTTATTTAAAAAATATAACGGTTAAGATACTTTAGTCAAAAAAATTACCGGTTATGTTATTGTTTCAGAACACGTAACAGTTACAAAAGTTTTTAGTTACATTAAATTATTTTGATACAAATCATTAAAATATTAAAAGGCAATATGAACTATAAACATATATTAGTTTATATTTTTTTATACTATGAATTTTAATTCATGTATTTGATAAAAACATATTTTTCCCAATAAGATTCCAGTTAAATTCGGTCTAGTAGTTTTTTTAGTGGATAATAATCAGCGTAATTTATAGAATGGATGCGAAATTATGACTAGAAATTCTAGTTTCTACTCATATGATGTATTTTGTCTTATCCTTTTCCCAGTCCATATTAAATAAAAATAGTGAAATAAACAAATATTTAAATTAATATAGCATTTAAATAATTCTGCAATAGCGAAGATCTGATGATGATGCTAATAATTTTTTCTTGAATAATATTGGTACCAAATGAGCATAATAAGAAGTTTACTCTTTTTCCAATTTTTTAGCAGGTGCTAAAATCTCTCCTCATATTATTCCATAAAATCATTTTTTTTCATTTAAAGGCTGGAAAATATAGTTTGATCAATAAGTTCTCAAGTTTAAATATTTTAGTAGTTAGCATCAACAGGATGCCATATAGAGTGTTTTATCTAGTAGAGCATGGAATTATTAAATGTCATCCTAAGTGGTCTTGATTAATTTTGGAAGACATGGGGCTTCCAGCAGAATTTCAGAAAACACTATATTCCCTAACCACAGTGTTGTGAACACAGGATAATGCCAGTGATCATTTAAAAATGAAATAAAAAAAATAAAATAAAAAAACTTTCCGTTACTCAAGAAATATACGGAAACAAACTCTTCATTAGATTTTAAAAAGATAGAACAGGAGTGTTACGTTTGTTACTTTTGGCCCAACTCTGGTCAACTCAATGTTGGAATGAACTCTCTACACCTTTAAAATTTTATGAACAAATTTTGAAAAAAAACTAATAATTCAAATAAAATAAAATATATTTAGATCATCCTTTTTTTAGTATTTAAATGAGCATAAAATAATTGTATGAATAAATGCAACACATAGTCCTGAGTTGCATTACTATTAAAAAATAAAGTAATATTGATTATTTGAGTAAAATCTAAGGATTTGAATAAAAATTCAAAAACAAAAATGGGTATGCTAGATTTCGCCTACCTTTTCCTGATTTGACCACCGACGCCTTTGAAGAAGTTCTTCGCCAAATCATTAAATGTTTTAAGAGTAGAATAGATCTTTATGAAAATATAACTTGATAAATTAGGTGTTTAATTTATTAATCTTTAGGCTAAAAGCTTGACTAATTGGAATTAGAATTGTCATAGTTATTTGAACAACACTGATAACAATGTCAATACTTGATTTAAATGCATCTGTTTATCAATTAAGTATTTTATTGATCTATAAATTTAAAAAAGCCATAAGACTAGATATAATGAAGAACATTAAATTTTTCATAAATTATTAAATCATATTCATTATTTAAAATTTCACAAAATTCTCAATCAATTATAGGCTTCTGCATTGTAATTAACACCAAGGATAAATATATTATGCTTAGTATATTTGTCCATAATTTTTTTTACAGATACAAAGTTAAAAACCAAATCCTGATTTCATCTTCTAAAAATTTTAATACAGTTATCATTATAAAACTGAAATTGAGAGATGAGTATTGAATAAATAAAAAAATTTAAGTTAAGTATAATATTTAATCAGTAATTATTGTGTACCAGTTCCAAATTATATAGTAAAACCTCTTTGAAATGACTATTTAAGACCTTTTATTTAAGACCTTTTATTTAAGACCTTTTATTTAAGACCTTTTATTTAAGACCTTTTATTTAAGACCTTTTATTTAAGACCTTTTATTTAAGACCTTTTATTTAAGACCTTTTATTTAAGACCTTTTATTAAGACCTTTTATTTAAGACCTTTTATTTAAGACCTTTTATTTAAGACCTTTTATTTAAGACCTTTTATTTAAGATAAACTTACAATTAAAAAAAATTAAGAATTTATAAGGGATATATTTATAAGTTAGTTGAAATAACAAAACGTAGAATGTCATTTTTTTCAAATTTATAAATGACGATTTATGTTCAACTTGGGATAGTTTCATAGGCTTCATTTATCAGCTACTGATGCAGAAAATTATTATACAAATATTTATCACGGATAATATGCTTGCAAATCCTTGTATAGATGAAGAAACAATTTCAGATGAAAAAATCAAACGCATCTGTAATTGATAATATTTTCTTCATTAAAATTTGATATATCCTAATATCATGTGGTATTATAATAAATCAGTGAGAATAACAAAATAATTTAACGGAATTAAGTACTTGATATTAACTTTTAGCTTTAAAAAAATTTATTTAATTTTTCCTTTATTTTCTGTTGATATTGAATAAATTTATCCAAATACAAATTCTAACATTTCCCGTTCATCTAACATGTCAGTAAATAATATTGCACGATTAATAATATGTTGAATATTTAAATTAAACAAGTCTAGAGAATTCATTTTTAAGATCTTGCAAACAATTTTATTTATATTACGAAACTTTAAAATTGATTTATTCCATGGCAACATCTCATTATTAAAGAACACCAGATTTAGTCGAATTGAAATCACAACTAGAAAGAAAGAAAGAAAGAAAGAAAGAAAGAAAGAAAGAAAGAAAGAAAGAAAGAAAGAAAGAAAGAAAGAAAGAAAGAAAGAAAGAAAGAAAGAAAGAAAGAAAGAAAGAAAGAAAGAAAGAAAGAAAGAAAGAAAGAAAGAAAGAAAGAAAGAAAGAAAAAGAAGGAAAGAAAGATAGAATAGGATTTGTCTATAAACTTTAAAAAAAATAAATCGACAATTTTGATGCATTTGTAAAGAGGTGTATGACCATCAAATTTTAAATGTATAATTTTATGGAAATGACATTAAAAAATTATAGTATATTTGTTACTTTGCATTTCCTTGTAATTTTATTTCTTATTTTAAAAATCACTTTAGCACAACCCTTGAAAAAAATTGGTATTTAATTAATTTTCATAATATTTTTACTCTTGTGAACATTAATGAGGTTCATACGGGCTCTATAGATTTTAAATATTAATTTTAATACTATAAGTACTAAGGTCTGGATTTTTCACTAACATAATAATTTTGCTTAATAACATTTAAAATTTACTTTACTTTTTATGAGTGCTTTTTAAGATATTGAGAATTTTTAGTCCATTTCAATTGTATTAGAATTTTTTTAAAATGCCACAATTTCTATATAAGGGAGATTTTGGCTAGAAATTTTCTTAGTTTTTTTCTTTCTGACTAACCATATTCTTATAAAATTGTTAATGGATAATTTTATAAGGATCATATTAGATGAATCTTTTTTCAATATATAAATATCATGAATATCATAAATAATTAACACTGAGATATACCAGCTTAAAATTTGGGTTCGTATTTACCACACGAATGCTTTAGAGTTAATTTAACAAACATTATAGCTTAACCGAAATACAAAAGCAAATATATAATTAAATAATTGAAAAACACTTATCATTGCATGTCTTTAACGCAAAGATATCTGAAATTCTATAAGATACATCAATAAAATATCGGTTTATTTAATTAATTGGGCCATAAAATATGCAAATCCATAATTTATTAGAATATTTATAAGACAAGATAGATATTTGATTCAAAACCTGTTATATTTGTGTGGATCAGGAAGTGCGAAAAAAAAAATTCTGCTTTATTCTTTTAAAGTAAACTAAAAACATAATCGCTTTTGTTGCATTTGTTAATAATATTTATAATTTATGATAATGATTATATTCGATCATAATATCTTTTTAGTTCTTTTAATGAATTAATAGTTTCAATATCTATTATATGAATATTTGTAATTCTTTTTTTCTCATTTGTCTAATTTAATATTTTATATGGTTTTTAGTAAAGTCCAATAAAAATCGGAGTAATATATTATATTATCTTAACAAAATTTATTCAGGCCACTATATATAAATAACTCCTATTTTATATGGAAGCATTTGTTAATGTCAGTTACTTTCCCTATTATTGATTTAAAACCTATTAAGCAAATAAATTAATTAATTATCCTAAATTTATCTGCCCGCTAAAAATTTTAGTGGCCTAAAATTGTTATCAGATTGGCTTACATAAAATAAAATGATCTATTAATAAAGATCGATATATATATAGTAAGATCTTTTTAATATAATCATTCTAGGTCTGTTGATGAGTTAATTTAATCAGAAAATTTCGAATAGTCAATAAACAATAAATAATATAAAGGAGACCTGATTTAATAATAATAATTTTTTAACCATTTTTTTTGGTCATTACTTTAGCAAATGCCTATAAAAATTTGAGTAACACCATTATTATTATGTTTTTAACAATATCAATTACATTCGAAAACTCTATACTTTTAAAGACTAAGGCCTACTTGGAGTGTTTGAACGATTGAGCATTTCCAAGTTAGCCTAAATATAACCCAGATATATTAGAAAACATGCAAGAAGAATTGATAAATTCTAATGTTTAAAATAATCACCGGGACATTTCATAAAAATATATTTTACTTTGTTTGATCCGGGAGCTATAGTCAGTCGTAAACCTATTATTCAGCATATCTTTAGACAAAAAAAATTATTTTAAAGTAACTGGAATTTCTAAAGTTATTCAAGTTTAGTGGAACTGTATAAAAGTTAAAGTTCCGTTAGGAATTAAAGTTAGATTCAATATCAGAGTAATAGTTATGAGCAAATAGAACGAGGCTAATCAATCGAGACTAGTTGATCCAATCACTAGCAATCCTCATTTTTTTAATACTTTTTATTAACCTACCAGGCTTCGAATAATGTGAATATAGTTCTGTCTGTATATAAATAAAAAAGTTGTATTAATTTCAAAAGTATGTATATAATACATTCCTTATATATAGTTTGTTATTTTTTAAATCGTAATCTACCTAGATAGTTTCTAAACTAGTTAAACATCTAACTAGTTTGTTAGACAATATATGATATATTAAATTAAGAAATACATATCATATTATGATAACTTTTACAATTAATCTGCCATATAAAAAAAAAATGTTAAATCATAAAATAAAATAAGATTAATTGTAGAGGAAGTAACGATTACACTATCTTTAGAATAAATCATGGTTGAGCTGTCTCTGATTATATAGCTATAATTAGTGACAATTTTTTAAAGACTTACAGGTCTGTCAGTTGTCAACTTTATAGAGAAAATAATCATATCACGATTTAAGGATATACCATCTTTCTAGGTTTCTAGTTATTTAATTCATGATTATATTTATTTTTCTTTTTTCCCCCTTGTATAATATGATTTTTAAATTTTTTTAGAACGTTCTTATGAGGCTAAGAGTAAGATTTAAAACTAAATATATTTATATTGTATTATTTATAAATGAACAACTCAGATTCTGATGGAAAAGATTTTAAAAACTAAAGCACATTACACAAAAATTTACTTTAAATAAACTCTTTGTTGACTCCTAAAATATTTCCTAATTTTAGTGATCGATTTTAGAAGTTTCTAATTAACATAGTCAAAAGTGCAAATTTAATAGAGAATAGAATTTATAATTAAACAAAGGAAAAAAATTATTTTAAAATCACTTAACTCTGTGTATGTAATACGATTTGAGACAATTATACTGACGACTTTTTGTTTTGTATGAGAGACACATAATTTAGTAAAATATATTATGTCATTCATATTTTTCAGCCGAGAAGGATTATAAAAAAAATCTATCAATACTAAAATATTACTCCTAAAAAATATAATATTTTTTAATATTATATTATCCCATCTCCCCTTTTCTTCGTTCCAAGTACAAATAGTCTTTTCATGAATTTTTGTCTATAACTGCCAAACACAATTTTTTAGTAGCAGCTGGATGGAAAATAAGATAGGTTTAATGGTTTGCCAATGTTACAATTTATTTTGTCAGCATGTTTGAGATGGTTTGAGTTGGATTGTAAAAAAATATTTGTATGGATTGTTTCATCTCCTTAATGGCCAACATACTTATGGTTTTGCAAATATATATTTAAGTTATGTGTAGGTGTAATAATTGTGAAATTAAATTAATAGTAAACTACGATATTATCATCATGCAATTAAATATATTTATTTGTTTTGGTAATGTTGTTATGCAAACTTTGATGAATTTAGGTCTTCAGAAGGCATTCGTAAAAAATTTTACATATTGGGACTTAGAGATTTGTATATAAATGACAGATTCAAAATTAACAACAATTGTGATATAGTTTTATTTGTATAAATGTTGATTGGAATATTTATTTTCACATTTAAAAATAATTGTAAAATATCACAGTGACCAAATCTTGTTTTTAATGATAAATTAGGATATCCAAGATGCCCGAAATTTTCGAACTATTTAAATTAAAAAAATTTGTACTAAATCACTAAAATTGAATAAGATATAAAAAATAACGAATGTAAATATTTTCACCCAGATATTATTTACTACCAACCAAAGATATTTCATTGCGGAGGGTAGGGATAAGATTATCTAAACCCTTATAATTCATTAGTGTTTTTGCTTGTCGGGATTTTCTGAAATATTTATTTAGCTTCATAAATCATTTTTTTAATGTGGATATTTTAGAAGAGATTCATCATTTCTTTGTTTACATTTTAATTTAGAGGACCTTTAATGCCGTTTTGTTAATATTCATCAAGGTTCTACATGTAGATTGGGTAACTTAATAATATTTTGATAGTGTGCGACAGTCAACTAAATTTATTATATTCCCATTTAAGGCAACTATTAATGTTCAGGTAGTAGGTAGATGGAACATTTGCCACTATAACTCAAGCATCCCTTTTTTACTTGGTCGCTAAATATAGATTGTTTTATTAAAACAATTAGGATACGAGATGATAGCTATAAAGAATATGCCATAAAATAAATACTCAAATGTAAAAACTTATATATTACACCATCTAAACATTATCAAATGTCCTGGATGCCAATAATAGACTTTCATTTTATCGCCATGTTGTCTTAAACGTTCCTATTTATTCTCATAATATATAGTTCCCTTTTAATTTCTAGCACTCTCAATTTATTAGAAATATATTTTTTTGATTTCTAAAAATAAACTTTTTAGAAATATAATATCAATTTTTTTTTAAATATTTAACAAAATTAAATTTCTGATTTATTTTGTCAATTTTTATAAAATAAATTTAAGAAAATGATTCTCTAGACAAAAGTAACATTATGAATAATTGATACTGGGTCTCACCCCGAACCCATATGAATAAAAACTAATCCTAGCCGATATATTGTCTTGGTGGGATAAAGCAAGTACTAAGATCAAACAGATCGGCCTATTTTTTCAAAATTTTTGATTAAACAAATTTGTTATTAGATGTGAATCCCTTCCCCATATTTGGTGAAATTAAACAGACAATTAAACCTGCTCCAGCAGCGTAAATAGTCTCGTTTGATTTGATTTTACAGTGGACACTCTGGATCTAATGTAAAATTAGGTGAAAAAAAATCAATTTTTTCCCCGTTAGGCCCCAACTTATTATTTCCCCTCGGTACAGGCCTGCCATTAGATATTAAAGCTTACATAATTGTTGATATAATAAAGAATATTGATGTAGATAAATTATGAGATCCTTTATTTAACTATTATTCTTACATTTATCACTGTTTTAATTTAGTGAGACAAGGAGCCAATGCGACTGGTAATCAAATATTAAAATTTTGCACTAAATGAGAATGATTAAATTAAACATATTTCATTATTCTTCCACAAAAAGAAAAGATTGCTACACTTTCTTAAATTAAATTTAACTCGATGAATAAGTATTTTTCTTATAAATTTTAAATAAACTAAAATTTTTATGACTCCCCTTAGTTACAAATTGTCTATTATTTTGCAGGTATTAGTGAGATAGTAGGAAATAACTTATAGGTGTTAAAAATAATCACAGAACATATAATTCAGGTAAGGTTAAAATATATCAATAAATCCATAACTCTTAGCATTTAAAGGAAAAATAAACCATCAAATAATTTAAACATTAAAAAAAAGCGTCTCAAAACTTTTCCTATCTTAGAGGTATTACTTATAATATAAGGGCACATTTTAAAATTTACTGTTTAAATAGTTGAATCCTATTACATTAAAAACTAATAATTTTTCTCTTGTAATGTTATAATAGTTTTAAAAAAAATATTTTCTTAAAAATATAAAACAAATGATAACACTGGGAGGAAATGAAACAACGATTAAACAAACATAATTTATATATGTTATAAAATTATTAATTAAACTATTTTCTAATAGGACGAACCATTATTATTTCTCCCAATATTAGGTTTGCAATAATAATAATAATAATATTTTGTCTTACACAGCAGGAAAATGGGCAAATCAATCCAGTAAGCAAACATACTAATTTATTATAAAAATAATCCAATAAAAGATCAATATCCAGCTTTCTTGAAAGTTTATTTTGAGTTTCATGTCTAGATTTATTTTATTTATTCCCAATTTTTTTTTAGCTCTTTATCCCTTTAGGATCTCTCGCCTCCCCCCTTGCCGTTTAGTTACTGTCAATACCAACAAGCGAATTTTGGTTTGATTAGTTTAGTCAGTTATATTTTTCAAGAATGAATAAGATGACAAAGATTTTGCGAAAATACACTAACTAAAAAATCATGATTTTGCAAGCAAACCCATTAATTTTGCATTAAATATAATGTTATTTTATTAATGAAATTTCCAAATAAATTATGAAACCATTAAGGCCCATTCAGTCCATTACTGACAGTTGGCAATTTTTTCATTAACTTGAAAATTTATTTATTTATGAATAATAATTTATTATATATTATTTTTTATATAAATTTTTTGGAATAATATTTTTGGAAATAATTTTTGAAATCACACATTTCTCTGCACGTATTTAAACCTGGGTATTGTGATGAAAAATTGAGGGAGATATTTTATTTTAAAATTATCAGCATTTAGGGGACATCGATTTTTTTGCTGTTGTTTATTGATTAATATATAATATAAATTTAACAATTTTATCACATATTTAAAAAAAGAAAATATTTGATGGGCATAATGAGGATCTTCTAGAATTTAAAATAAGCCAGCCACTAAAAAAATATGCACACTTAGGGCTAGTAGCCAGGACTCATTATTTTACTGGTTATAACTGAAAGTCTAGTTAAGTTCTAATTTCTCATTATCCATAAGGCTAGAACGTTATCTATCATAGATGATAGGTGAGAAAATAATAAGAAATAATTATGTTCTAACTATATTTTTTATTTGAATATTATTAAATGTTTACCCACTAATTTTTGCAAATAATTTGCTTCGGAAAAACATTTCTCTCACTTTCTACTATTTATTTGTTAAAAATTGAATGATAATCAGTTTTCTTAGATATCTATTTATGATATTTGACTTTTGAAATCTAGAATCGTGTGACTACTATAGAAAAAAATATACAATAAATAAAATATGTAAATAATAATAATGATATCTCAATATGAGTTTTGAAAATCTAGGATCCAATTTATTACTTGTATTTTGTTTAAAAAGAGACATTACCAACATTACCATTATGATTGACGATCAAATGGATATTCATGAGAGTGAGCAAATTTTTGATGAAGAATAGGAATATCCTTTACCCCCCCCCCCCCACTTGACTACGCTTTTATCATATATGTAGTAGAGGATTAAAATATTTCAAGACTTTTGAGAAAATATAGTCTTCAACTTTTAAATATTGTCAATGCATTCATGATAGATATTTTTTAAATTATATTTTAGGAATACTCTATGAAAATGATAGTAAAAAAACTAATATTTTGTCAATTATTTTAATAGGGAACCATAATTTATACAAGTTTAAGCAAACCCCACTATTATTCTAATAGCATAATAAAAATTTAAATTTATCCTTATTAAATAGAGAATAAATGACAACTTCCTTAAAACGATTCTAACCTATTAAATTAACTAATAGCTGGGGATAAAAATTGCTTAGCCAATTTAAATAAGTCTAATTGTCTATATTTCTGATGGAACATTTAAATATGGTAAGTATAATCATCCTTTCAAAATTTTAACTATTAGAATCATATTGATATTTTTTATATATTCTATTAAAATCACTCTAGTACAAGACTTGAAAAATAAGAGTAAATATATCTTTTAAAATTTATATTATAAATAAATTATTATATAGAGAGCAATATTTGCGATGAAATCTCGAATTATACTTCTTTTTTTACTCGTAGCAATAAAATTTTCTTTTTCTTTCACTTGTATAATTTAAACATTTTTTTAAAATCACTTTAGTAAACAGCTTGAGAATTGAAAGTAAAAACTAATTTTTATGCTTTTATAGACTAAATAAATTTTTAATTAAATAACTTAAAATAGATTTTTAAAATAAGCATGAATACGAAGTCTCTTTTAAGCGCTAGTAAAATATACCCCTTTCATATTTCGTGAAAAATATTATTAATTATTTTTATTATTATCTCAAATTCACGTAAAATGAATTTTAGTTCATTTTTTTTAAATGAGTTGAATGGTTTATATATGACAACATAGTTATATCACGATAATATAATCACCCTTAGACGCTTTAAGAATATAGTCACTTACTCATAATAGTTATATTTTATACATTTTTCTCTCTCTTATAATACATATATTTTTTTAAAAAAATCTACAGAACTGGGCTATCAAATTGAAAGTATAAAAAAATTAATTTCTATCTTGAGAGCATTCTGGGGTTCATACAGACTCTAGAGTTTTTAATAAGGCCATCACTTAAAATCTTGTTGGTATGCCTGTCTAAATTTTTCAATAGCTTAATGTGCCTAAATAACACGTGTCAAAAATTTAGTTTACTTACTTTTAAGATATCAAGAATTTTTGATCAGCACAAATTTATTTTCGTTTTAAATTTGCTATTATTTAATTTTTATTATGTTTGAAAAATTCTTTATATGGAAAATATAATTTCTAAAAGTTTGTAATGATTTTAAAAATATTTTTTGACTTTCTATAATAACCTTTTATAAAATTAGATTGTTAATAATGGATCAAGATTTATAATAATTCGTAATTAGATATAGATAGGATGAATGTTTTTAAAATATAATTTTTAAATTGATTAACAAAAAATTAATTAATGACTGAAACATATAGCAGTTTAAATACTGTTTAATTAAATTTGAAAATTCCTAAAATGTTTATCCCAAGCATATTAATTTATATAGTTAAATAGTAAAAATAGGCGTATAATCTATTTGATTTATATATAAATAAGTTAAACATTCATTTGATAAAAGGATAAATTTATACAGAGAATATCATTTTTTATATTTTTGATGTATATTTAATGATAATATTACATTCAGTTACTCTTATTATTCTTATTTACATGATATCATTTCCCTTTTTTTATCACTTTTAGGAGCTCCCTTTCAAAATATGAGTAATAAACTTAATATTATACTTAATATACTATTTATTACTAGCCCCCCCCCCTCTCACCAGTTTTTTAGGCTTCAAACTTACTTAGTTAAAATTAGATCCCTACACCTAAACTATTTTCTTCAGGTCCGACCTCAATGGTTTCTACTGTATAATATCACACTCATTTTTCTATTCTATAATCTATTGAATTAAAGTTTATTTTTATTTGAAAAAATTTAGAATATATATCAAGATTTATTTTATTTTGTTTATTCGGTTAAGATTTTATCCAGCACACTTGAAGAATTTTTTAAAAATATAATAGGATTTATTAGAAATTCACAATATAGTTACGAACTTTAGTGACTCGTTTAAAATAATTTTTTTAGACTTATTTTCTTAATTTTATGAAGTTGAAATATTTTAATTTCCATCTTAACCTTTATATTATTTTTGAATTATATCATAATAGCTGTAATGATTGACGAAATACGTAAAATAATGCTTTTTCATAGATATTACACGTTGTGTATATTTTTTCTTATTTTTTTAAATATATATTTATTTAATTATTACAATTTTTATTCATTTGTAAAAAATAATATAAAATGTAAAATTAATATGTAGGATATCGATATTTGATTATTCTTTTTTTATGTATGAAATTGAAAAATAAAATTAAGTTAAAAATAACTGTTGTAAACTTTGATCGTAAAAAAATTCTGATAGTAAAACTATGAAACACGCATTTTAGAGCCAATATTCATTTTTTTTATCTATATAATAATAATTTTTATTTCAATTTGCGGGCTTCAGGCCAAAGTTTATGACTCTACTCTAAATAGACACATTAGTGAAGCATATTGGGTCGTTAACCATCTAGCGATATGAATTTAACATTTTTTTGAATATAAATCAAATTTAATCATTTTGTAAAGAGATATACCTATAACACCACCAAACTCTTACTCCAATAAGTTATTCTTTAATTATTCTCACAATTTGAAATGGAAGAAAGCAGATTACTTTTTTTTTCTGCAAGCCTCATCTTGGGGAGATAAGTAAAGATGCTTCAAAAATAATCTTAAAAAATTGCAAAATTATTTTAGATACTCATGTTAAAGGATGTTTAAACTTTTGGAAAATTTGTTTCATATTTTTGTAGCATTTCAATTTTTTATGGATAATATAATCCTGGTCCACTCTACCATAATTTATACAGGAAAATGAATGGGCAAAGTATAAATTTATCCTTTTCAGATATTAAAAGAATCCCATTACTTAATATTTTCTGAAAATACACTCTCGAGAAAAAAATTCACCAAGCTTCATTAAAAGGAATCAAATTCGATTGGGATATAAAATTTTGATTTTGGTTTCTTCCGACGATTATAAGCATTTTTATCAGATATTATATAGTGGAAAGAGATATAATAAATACGAATGGAAGTTAGATTTTTACATAATGAAAAGCTGATATATGTAGTCTCTATTTATTCAAAATTACACAAGAAGCTAAAATGTAAATATTGTCAAAAGCACATAATATATATTTCAAAACCTGTTATATCTCATTTTTATTTAAATATAAATTTTCTTGGAATATATTTGTTATTTTTTTAATATGTTACAAAATAATAAGGACGATTTCGAATGTTTGTCGTATTATATTATTAACGTTTTTATACCCTAAATGATAATCGGCGTACCTGACCATCGCTGATCTTAATATTATATTACTAATTAATCATACTTTTTAATTATATTCAGTGGAAATGATTGGCAACAATAGTAAACTTATATTATAAAATATATTTGTGACATTTTTAATTTTTAAATACCATTTTAATTAACATATATACTTATTATATTTATTCAAGTTTCTATCTTTACCAAAGGTAATTTATTCGAAAATGCTATTTTTTTGAATTATAATAATGATTTCATAATATACTATCATACTGTAGAACAAGAGGATGCTATAGGTAGATATACATAACTTTTATCAAGCATGGTTTTTTAATATTATATAATGAGTTACCAATAAAGCCTTTCTAATTAATTTAGCAATATATTTTGCGGCAATCAGGGGAAAAAAATTCCAAAATTTTTAACATTTCATCCGCAAGAAAATAAAAAATACTCTATATATGAAATTGGTAGCATGTAATTCATCTTCGATATTTCAACTAATTTTAAGGATTTAATCGTCAATTTTCTCTGCACATAGGGGAACATGATAATATTAAATAGTATATTTAGTTTTCACTATTTCATATAAAGGTATATTTAAACGGGTTGGAGATAGGCCAGAACGCGTTGTTATTAAAAAATAAATAAGAATTATGGAAAAATGAAAATATTTTTTGATATTTAAATTATTTTAGTCCAGAAGTACAAGGAATACGGTAAATTTACTTATAAAATATTTTTATTATTAATTATATTTTAGCTACATCATAACGTCAGTTCATTTTTGAAAATTTGACTTTTTGGATCTTTAAAAGTTATTAAGACAGTCCACTAAGCAACATTGACGTCAGCTGTAGTGTAGTAAATGTTATGTTTTTTGACTAAAATTTTTTATTCTATTTAATATAAGAAAAATCAGTATAAATGATTAATTTGACAAATTTTTTAATTCCAAAATTTAAGTTTGTATCTAGAACTCCACCTCACTTTTAATTAATTATTTATTTATATAGTACAAAAGTTCAACCTAAGTAAGAATAATGATAATTATCTACATGTTTGCTTGCGTTTTATAAGTTAAATTTTCATATGATGGCCATAACTTGTTAATAATATAGATAACTTTGGACATCAATTTAACCATTTAAAATGGGTGGCTCATTTACTGATTTTGCTGTTTCAATGTGGTAGTCATCATATGGAAAAATTGCTTATAAATAGAGGGAATTTGTTTTCTCCTTTTTACTATTCTCGTAATAACTTTAAGGATTCATTTTGATTTTTATTTCCTATAATTAATTTTAGAATTTATAAATTATTTGTTGGTTCAAATATAATATAATATAATATATATTATTTTTTCCAAATATAAAACTTTATTTAATTAATTTAACTATGAAAATATAGCCCGAGGTATCTATTATTGCAAATTATTATCACAATCGATCATTGTATATATTCATAAGCATAAGATTATAAAAAAAACTATAATTAAATTCAAAAATTGATAGAAATAGCAATCTTAAAAATTATAAGAGTTGCCACCCTTCAAAAAAATTTGAAGATCTTATTCTCTTCTTCCCATAAATTTATAATATCTGTCCGATATAATATGATTAAGATAAAAGTTTGTATTTTGATAGAATCAGGAAAGTGTTGAGATCAGATCGAGTTTCAGATCAAATTTTATATATTTGCTGGAATAAATTTGATATTGAGCGCAGAGCGCCCCACTTGGAATAAAATAGATACTTATGGTTACTCTTTAGTTTTATTTTATTTGGGAATCTCTAAGAAAATTGACATGCTTGCCAGCTCACTTAAAGAATAACGATTTTATTTGTATATATATAATTATAATTCATGGATTTACCTTTTTCATCATGAATTAAATCGGATTTTTTTTCTTATATTATTCAAAAAAAATCAAAACTTAGAATAAGAAATAAATTAAAATGTACATCTCTCTCCTACATGCCCAATGTTTATAAAAAAAAATTTTAATCCACCTGCTCGTTTCATATCTCTAATTATATACTGTATATTTATTGTTGTATTCTTTCATTAATTTAGCTCCTAAAACAGGTAGATATATATCCATAAATTATTCCTTAAATTTTTTTATCTAAACTTGATATATAAATGCAATGATGCCAATTTTGTTCAATAATGCTAAAATTGAGAAATTAATTTTGTTCAATAAAAATATCTAACTTGATTAAAATTTATTAATTATGGATTCATATTTCCTCATTTCCTCGAATATATAATTTTCTTTCCAATGTTATCTTTATTATTTGCAAGTTGATATTAATATTTTCTAAATAGGAAATGATTACTTGAGTTCTTTTTATTTTGACTTTTGCTTGGAATATATGATCTCTTTATTATTTATTAAAATTATAAGAATACAGACCATTTTATGGATCACTTTACTTGAAATTATCATAAATTTATGCAGTATTTTTTTAAAAGTTAAATACCTTTGGTTATCATCTGGCAACATAATTAATTGAAATTTTATTTTTTAATTTTAGAAATTATTAGAAAAATAAGTAATTAATTATATTTTATATTTAGGTCATTTGTAAAAAATTTAATACTCTTTAACCGGTGTAAACTATTTTTATTAGGAGAAGAATTTTGGATAAAATAGGATATGCAAGGATGGAAAATCATATCAATCGAATTAAAAAACTGCTCTAAAATATTAATTATACTTATATACACTGAAGGAGTTAATTATGAATAATTATAAGTTTATTTTAAACCATTTTATAATGTTAAATAACATAAATATAAATAATTAAAGAGAAGAAAGATTAGAATTAGGACTAAATTAAATAATTCTTTTGCTTTAATGGATCAAATGGAATAGGGCAAGATTGATTTTTGTCAGATATATGAAATTATTTATTGACAAAAATTTTTAAAGAAAAAATATTTTCAAAATTTGATAAATGGGTGTTTTTGAGAGATCAAACTTTAACAAAATTAAATTTTAGATCTATACTTTAACATTATCCATTATTTTTACGTTCAAATTAATGATTAAATACCTTACAATATTTCCAGAAAATCAATTAGAAAAAAAAAGTATACATATATAATTATATTATACCTTTTATATATATACAACGATTATATCTAATATTCAATTTTTTTTACATAAAATCTTATTTAGAACTCGATACCACCTTTGCAAGTAAAAAAATAAAAATTATATTCGAAAAATTTGATAAATTTATAAATTACAAGTAAAAATTTATAACTAACTCATTGACCTGTCATTTCAATATTTAAATATAGAAAAAATTGGGAAAATAATTCATATATATTTCTTATTATATCATTAAATTATATCCAAAAAATATCCTTACATTATGGGTTTATCTATAATATATAGAAATAAGATGCAAAATATTGACAAAAGTGTAATTAAAACATATAAGAGTTATATTCTAACATTTCTTAAAAGATAATTGTTTGGCCCATTGAACAAAATTAGTTTTGTAAAATAATTTCCTGATTAAATACTTTTTATATTTTATTAGTATTATCATACTAGGGTTTTATTTCTAAAATATTAATATTCCTTAAATTAAATATGCATCTTTTTACTAATAATATTGGAAATTATTTTTATTGATACGTTAAATATTAATATTAAATCGTATCTATATATATTTAATCAATATATTTAGATAGGGAGCATTCATCAGTGTTATTTCTAGGCCTTACACTAGTTTAATATAAAAATGCATAATTGATTTTAATGAATTTATATGAGTTAAATAGTCCATCTATGAATAAAAATTATATAGGCATGATGGCCTCTTGAGATTTTAACGATAATTATCATTAGTTTTCTTACTAAATTACATAATTTATATATTTTTTTAAAATAACTTTTAGTTGATGAAATGAATGAATATAGTAAATTCATAAATATTATATTATTTTAAATGTACTAGAAAGACTTATGGATAAATAACTCAGGTTTTATAAGATATGGCTTAATAAAATAAGCCCCATGCATAAGTTTTATATAGATTAAGTTTTTATTAGATCATTATTATAAGAAATATTTTTTACCCACTATATTATAAATTAAATTTTCTTAAATCACTCTAGTACGTGAAGTAAAAAATGAAAGTAATACATTCATTTTATTAATTTTTTTTATTAGGATTATATATAACCATAAATATATATTAAACTTTTTTTAATGATACTCGAAGCAAGTTAAGATATTTTGAAAAACTCATAATCAATACCCCTGTTTAACCAAAATCGTATTCTCTACTTTGTTTTGCCAAGCGAATAATTTACCCTTTCGTTGTTTTAATAATAAATCGAATCCTTGCATTTTAAACTATATTCACAAAAATATTGGAATTTAAATGCTTTATTTATCACAAGAACCATTCAATAATAATTGATAGATAGGTAATAAGTAGCCTTGGGTTAAACGATTATAAATCTTAATGTAAAATTCTATTATTTCTTTATATATATTATTTAAAATATTGGTGTTTATAGATTTTTAATATTTACAAATAGTAAAAAATTATTAATTCAAGCCTGGACCTGGATCAAAAACAAAAATCGTTTCAGATTCAGGTTGGGTTTTGATAAAAATAAGAGTTCAGGTTTAATAAGCCTATAACATGGGGTTATCTAGAATCCTGCTAAGAGGGGGCTCTATTAAGTGGTCATAAATTTTATTGGAGGTATTTTAGGTCCGCTTATTGTATAGCCCTTGGCTATTAAACTACGTTTTTTTCTAAAAAATTTTAAATTATAGTCGTTATTTTAAAAAGTTATTAAGTTTTTTTGTATACATTTTTTCTATTATCTTAAAATGATATTTACAGATTAATATTTGAGCTACACATTCATGTTAAACTTATTTGCTATAAATTTTTATATCTACCCCGAGAAAAAATGTGGCTACTTCCCAGTCACCTTTATATTTTGTTACAATTACATCTTTTTCAGTATATGTTTAAATTAAAATTTTTAAAATTACTTTAGCACGTACCTATCAAAAAATGAGTAATATCCTAATTATTATGCTTTTAATTTAACTATATTCATCACAATAGTATATTTAAGATATACTGTGCATCTCATGTTTATAAACCAATAACCCTCTTGGACATTTTATAAATATTCATTTTAAAAGAGTAGTCTTATTATTGTAATTCTTACAATATAAAGTTATTTGCATTTGTTAGTAAAAGCGATATTAGCCAAATTGAATTTCCAAAAAATGTTCTTGCCAAGATAAAATATATAAATTAAAAGCGGCCCGATTACGATTTTAGCTATATTGGAAAATAGAGGTCCAATCCCTTTAACCATCTATGAGCAAAATCTCGGACTTACATAATATTATTTTAAGCTTTCTTAATCCGCAAATAGAATATCAACATATATAAGGGATGACATTTTTTTTTTACATAAATCAATTTATCATTCCGAAATATTTATAAGAAAAAGTTTAATAATATAATATTAATTTAATTAAGAGAAAATTTATATGATATTAATAATTATAAGTAGGCTAATATTTGTGAATTCTTCATCCAAAACGTATTATTACCTGGATCTCAGCCAAGAAAAGAGAGCAAAAATTAATAACAAAAACAGAAATACGGGTAAAAATGAGAAGATTTTGAGATAATCCGTGGTCGTCAAATCAAAGCTAAAGATGCGTTTTGGATGAAAAGTTTACAAATTTGTGCTTACTTAAATTATTAATATTATATAAATTTTCGCTTAATTAAATAAGTTAAATTATAGCCAATATAAGGTTAACTATCCTATTGAAAACAGTAGAAACTTATTTTTAAAATTGCTCTCCTGTAAAATTACAAAAAGCGGAAATGGAATAATTTAATTTTCAGTCTATAATTTTTACACAAATTAATAAAATTATGTGTAAAAATATATATGGTAAAATTTCCATAAGATTACCACAGATATTTTCAAAATTAAGATCAAACAAAGATCAATTCGTATTTTTAACAACACAATTAGTAAATCGAAATCAGCTATATTCCTATGGAATGTTCCTTTTGCATCTCATAATTCATTATCCACATAAATAAACATAATCTTGTATACTGTAACCAAAACTGCTATGTTCTTAGGCATTTTAAAAAACTGTATTAGCTAAAATTCAACAAAATCTATTTCTCGAAAATAAAAACCATTAAATTTACCTCTGCCAGCTTAACAGATCTGTAAAATCATAATTATATGGGCCATACAGTATAGTTATAATAAAATAGTAATCTGAAAATATGTGTAAATCCTATGTCATTTGAGCATTTCACTGTTTTACACCTTTCATAATAGATATTTAAATTTCCAAGAGAAAAGCACTAATACATTTGATTAGTGTTGTTAAACAGCCAATTTGGTTCGATTTTTTAAAAAGGGCCCGATTAAGATTTTATCTAAATTAATATAATGTAAGCCAGGATATTTTACTCATAGATGGCAGAGAGGCTTTTAGCACTGTTTGCTATATCTTGAGGCTCACATAATATTATTTTAGCTACTTAATAGGGATATTTTTAAAAATCGACTCATATTAGGCCCTTTAACAACACTACATTTGGTTGCACGAATATAGATTTAACACATTATTGTGGTTATAAATTTAAGGATCTTACGATAAAGTGAATGGTTAAAACCTTAGGGATGTTTTGATAGGATTGGGAATGCATATTTTAATAAAATATTTTATACTGACTAGATAAATAAGAGTCGACAGAAATATCTAAAAGTAATAGAAAAAGATAAGTGCATTAGTATTATCATTTTATTTTATCATCGTTTAATATAAATTTTTAAGTAAGTGTTAAAAAATAAATTTTCAAATAAATATTTGGGTAACTAATCTAGCCCTTTGCTTTTTACACATCATAATATTTATAGGTAATGAACTTAAAGGTATCTCAGAGTTAATGCATATTCGGAGCCTTTGATATAATTCATTAATGAGAATGAGTTGAATAATCAATTTGTTAAGAATAAATATATCCGGCTGTTGAGCAGAATTTTTAAGGTTATACATAGTAGATAATAATATACTCCCATTATTATACTTGTAATTTCTATAATAATATTTTAAAATCATTTTAGTACATGATCCGACATATGGAAGTAATACAAAATATATTTTTTTAAAATACTAAGACTATAAAGATATTTATAATTTTCATATTTTATAAGGAAGCATAATTGAACTAACCTGATAATTTTCGTGTTATGAAATTTCGCCTAAATTAATTATAGAATATTATAGTCTTTGTTAAAAAAATTTATAATAAAAATTGCACCATATTTTAAACTTATATTTTATTTTAATATTTGTTTTATTAATTTGATAATCGATATTATATAAAGTAATTAAAAATAACATGTAAACTATGTATAAGATAACATATTTAGAAATAAAATTTAAAATCTATAAAATATTTTAAAATAGAGATTAAAAATAGTCATCCTCCTCTAGTGAGGGCCATGAATCGGTAAATAATTTAAAATAAAACCTAATATTTCAAAGCCTATATTTTGTTTAATCAAAAGACCCCTCAAGATTGTTGTTTATTGTTTTATGGTTCTTTTGGCGAATTAGTTTGTTAGGGATTTTGCCTATTTCCCAAATGAGCAGTTTGTTGACACTACAATATGTATAAATATATTGTTGTAGGCTAGATGTGTAAATCTTTGGGATTTCCTATACCTAATGGATCGTAATTTTTTTTGAAGATGCGAAAATGTCTATACACGTAAAGCCCAAAAACATGCGTTTCCCTATATTAAAGGGCTTATCATATTGTATCAATTAACAAGACAATTGAATGGATGTCTAGCTTGAGAATTAACCATTACCCTACATAATCGTTTACTATTTCATAATCAGGAAATTTTGCTTAAGGATATTTTGTCCTAATATTCATTAATTTAATACCGATGTGTGCTATTATATCATGAGTTTAAAATAATCACATGGCCCTGGCTCATATTCAAAAATTTAATTTATTGTATTTATTTCATACACGTTCTTCTGTATGATCAATTGATATATTTAATATATTTAACAGTTATCACTATTACGTCCTTTAAGAGTTTAAAATCTTGAGATTCTAATACTGTATTGTCTAACTACTTTAATAAATAAGTCGTTGTTCAGTCCATATTTAAAAATAAACCGCTAAACAATGAATAATCTGATAATTTGCTACCCTGTGTAAATTATATATAAATTATATGGAAATAAAAAATTTCACAGTCAAGACCCTTCGCTCCGACAACATTTTTTTATCATATGAAATCCATTTTTTGAGGAAGCTAATGCGAAAATTATTACATGTAGTAGAATCTAAATTACAACTCCTATTTCATAGGCGTAGTCAGGGGGAGAGGCAAGGGGAAATCCCCCCCTTCAGAAATTTATCACTTTTTGTAAATATCATTTTAAGCTAATAAAAAATATCCCCATTAGTCCTCCCCCCACTCCTTGACCCCCAAAAATGTATGCATATAACTTAAACAATAATTTGAAAGATAGAATGTAAAAGTTAATATTTTTTTATAAAAATATTCATCATAATTTATACATTTTTGGAAAAAACCATTTATATATAAAAAATTGTGAACCAAAAAGGCTTTTTAAGAAATGGAATATAAGTCAAAGATAAGTCTTAAGACAAAAGTGAAATGTATTATAATTATTAATAATAGATCCATAAAATTACTAAATAATATAGTATATCAAACATAATTTTTTATAAAGTGAGTAATTTAGGTTTATTTATCTTAATAAAAGTAAAATATAATTATAAAAATATTGATAAAATTAAATCATAAATTAAATAAAAAATTAAAGGACAATACAAACAGTAGAATATTATATGTCGTAGATTTACAATATATCTAATTTTATCAATTATCATATGACAATCAAGTAATTTTTACCAATATAGCGAATTATATATTTTACAGAATATAAAATATTGATAAGGACATCAGAAAATATATTTTAAAGACATTGTGAGATAAATAATATGAAGATTAATTTTTAATATTTTATTTAAAATAAATAGATGGCGTTAAATAATTGAATGCAAATTGTTGCTATATTTATTATCAAGTTGATAGTAAAATTTGTTAAAATTATAACTGTAATATATTCTCTAACTGTCAAATATGTCTGTAAAAGTAGAATTTTACCTAGTATTTTGTAACTAATTCTATATAGTAGATGAATATCAACTATATGCCTACTTACTTTTTCTAAATAAATTTCTTATACTTGTTTGGAAATTAATACCATGCTTTTATATTAATGTATATACAAGTAATTTATTATATTTTATATAAACTAATAAAAATTTATTTCATATTTGTTCCAGGTTTATTTTTTTTTATTAAAATTAACCTCCTATCTTGTAAAAATATTTCATGACTTTATATAGACTAAGGTAACCCGGCCGAAGGCTGGGCAAAAGCGTGCCGAAGGCCCGCCCAAAGGAGGTTTGGGGGCGAATTCCCCAGTAATTTTTTAATTCCTCCCCCTTAGAAAAATCCTGACTACGCTTATGCCGATTGTATTCTAAAAATAGTAAATTTTATAAAATAGATAATAATATCTCTCAAAATTGTAAAAATTGCTAAATTTAGTGGAAAAAAATATGTAATTTTTAAAAATTGCTTATATATTTAAACAAAAATAAAAGATCGTTATCATTTCAAACTATTGAAGATTTCTTTTTTAAATTAAGATTTGCGCCATTTATTTGCGAACTTCCAAATATATATGATAAATATAACAAATAAAATCACATGAACCTAAAGTGATTATTGAAGGCCTGTTCATTTATGATCAATTTGAATATAAATGTGTATATATACATAATATATCGGATTTTCATGAATTTATTAATGTACTACCTGATGATATTTGAGGATAAAATATATCATCTTTCAGTATATTTCGTTTTTATACAATTGTTATATTTGTTACTATTCTTTCTATTATATTAATTAATATATATTTTTTTAAATTCGTTTTAGTGGAATATTATCAAAAGAAGAGTAATAATATACTAATTTTAGGGCAACATATTTGCAATAATATTTATTCAAAATATATAAAGCTCAAATAATGAAGAATTAATTATATAGAACTTAAGTTTTAAGGTTATAACTGTTTATAAATTAAATATCTTTATTATTTTTTTTAATACAAGAACTTTGATTAGACAGAGAGGATGTTTCAAATAAATTACACTTTATTTTGGTCATAAGATATATAAAAATTTAATATTTTAAATATAAAAAAACTCTAAGAAAAGAATGATATTTGAAATAACGCTATCTAAAATATTAAATTTGTAGCTTCATTGCTAAAATGTCTCTTGCAATAAATTTTTTAGAAACTATATTATAGGAGCAAAATGGTGGTTGATGTTGCTTACTATATGGGATTAATGCAAAAGAATTGAATTGAAAAAAATAAATAATTTGGGCAGTATTAATAGTAATTTCCCTAAAATCACAAAATTGTTAAACGCTTAAACCTTCTTTAAAGATATAGTTGGTCCGAGGTTGTTAGTTATGTCAACATATGTTCTCGAATGATTACTTAATTAATTCAGCATGAAACTTACGTGTCTCTTGACTGCATACCATTGAATACTAGGAAGGTACTTTTCACTCAAAATTCTCGTTTACAATGTCGAAATTTAAATATAAATTATTTACAAAGAGATTACCAAGTTCGAATAGTCCTTACTATACTTTTGACTAATTCTGTCATCAGATAGTAGAAGTTGGATAGAATATATGGGAAGATAACTGCTTTAAAATTTTAGTGTATAAAAATATGGTGGTACGTTTGTCTTTCTTAATTAATCAGTTTAACTAATAGATAAGATTGAGATATCTTCAAAATAATTATCGAATCATTCATTAACCTGTAGGAACTAATCAATGAGCTAATATTAGAATCATAAACAGGGCAGAATTAAGTAACATTAGTCATTTTGAGTTTGAGAGTTACAAAAACCAATAATCATGCTAATTTGAACATTCGATGGCTGCTTTTTGACATAATTAATCCTTATCATATTTTAAATATTAATATTTGTATAAACTATTCATTCTTTTTGCAATAAAACATATAATTTAATTATTTAATTGTTTTCTAGTAAATGACATTGAAATAGAAAGTATAAAATAATTAAAATAAATATTTATTATTGTACCAAAACTAAGATGATATAAATTATGCACCTTTCTAATTAATTATATTTAGAAATTTGCAACAAATATCAACTCTGCTGACGTGTCGTATTCTTCCTTTAAACTGAGAAATTGAGATTGTTTAGAATCAATTTAAAAAAAATATCGAATCATTCATCAAATAAAATTTTCCAAAATTATAAATGAAAAGGATGATAAACGAATATCAGTGTATATTTATAAAAAATAATTTAAACTTTATTTATCAGAAATATTTAATTTTTTAATTTTAGAGCAAGATCAATATAAAATTTATTATAAATTGTGAGATCAAAATAGTATTTATTCATTAATTTAAAATCTCTTTCTAAATTTTTACTGAATTTTAATTTTTGTAATATAAGTAGATTTTGGTTATTATTGTGCGTTTTATGTTTTAAAACCAACTTTATTTTGATCAAAACTTTTCAGATTAATATATAAATAAAGGATTAATTATATTTACATACACAAAGAAGGCAATAAAATACTAATGAGTTGTAAGTATTAATATTAAGTCAAACCTGAGACTTACAATATAGAAGCATATTTGGATACATAAAAAATAGTATTAAATAGATCTTTCTGGTTTTATTTTGTTAAAATAAATTGAGGAAAAATTTCCGAATTAAATATTAGGAATATATCAAGAGAAATTTCCCGAGAAACGAGATAAAAAAAATAAAAAAATTTCCCATATTTAATCTCTAATCAGAACATTTCGTTATTATGTATCCATCTCTAAAAATCGGTGTTATTTTAAATATCAATGTACTGCACAACGAACATAAATCTGATTTGAACCTAAAAAGAGACCATTTATTTTAATTACAAGGGATTTGGGACACTATATATATTTTAGTTTTACTAATTTTTCAAAATTAAATTTAAAAAATAGATGTATAAAAAAAATAAATCCAGCTCATTATCTCAAACATAACTAGTTATTTATCTATACACGTCATGTTCAACTTGATAGAAAACAGCAAACATTTAATACATACTGAGTTGATTTTATTTTAAGATTGTCTGGAGATGGACCATATTTCGATATTTCTACAGTTTTGTGACAATTATATATTTTCTATTTTTCTTTATATTGTAAAAAAAATTCTTTAATCATTTTAGCAAATTCCATTGAAGAATATAGTAAAATACATTTATTTATTGCCTAGCGAAATACAAAAAAACAAATTACTTGTAAATAAGTTGATAAATATGAATGCAAAAGGAATAGAACAAATATAAAATTCATTTTTTATGAGATAAATTAATTTTTTATAAATAAAAATTAAATGTTTTATCACAATAAGATTTATAAAAGATACTATAAATTAAATATTTAGTTCCAATATTATATACATGATAGCTTTTGGAATGCCCATTCCTGCCTTTTTCATTAAAAGTTCGACTTAAAATAAAAAATTCTTAATAGTTTTTAGGTATTAATAGATGAATCTAATCATAAATTTGTGAAGGTAATAATTGTATTATAATATTTGTAACATCGACATTAAACAACCTTTTTTTAATTTGTTTAATTTAATTATTAAATAACTTTAGTAAAGAACAATGAGGATCTAAGTAATATTAATTATTATAATTACATATGGAAACATGATTTTGTTAATCTTAATGTCATTAGTTTCCCAAGTATACTCTTTAGAGAAAATAAAAGATAAGTTTATATGAACGTAAAGACTAGTTTTAGAATGCCATCATTATCCTAAACTGATTATTTTACGTTAAGATTTTTTAGTTGTATTTTGGAAAATTAAATGCTCTATCGAGAATTTAAAAATAATAATATCTCAAAACATCACAAAGCTGTTCAGGAAAACTTAATAGAAAAAATTTTATGAAAGAAAAATTTATTTTATAAGGTGAGCAACTTTAGAGGTTTAAAAACTTTGTTTTAACTTTATGCTTGTCTTTATTTTTTAATTATTTTATTAAATCACTTTAGTACGTACCTATGAAAATCTGAGTAAAATCCTAATTATTGTTATTTTTAATAATGTAATATTCAAAAGCTATATATTTATAAATAAATGACTCATATTTTATTAAGAAGCATGCCTTTAATGTTATAGTTTATAAGTCTTATTGTTACAAATTTATCATTCTCACGGAATATTTGATAATCGGTCTGGTAAATACGAGTGATTCAATGGAATTAACATTTTCCATAGGATTAGCTTGCATGATCTGCCATCCTGCCGTTTTCTGATAATCCAGTAGCATCAATATTTGAAATCAATCGATTTAGGTTTGCTATAGACCATTTTCAAAAAATTCCTTCGAAATTCTTTTGGATCTGTAATGTTTTCTTTGTCTTAAAATCTTAATTAAAAACTATTTTTTTTTATTGTGGTCTGTTCAAATGTAAGTTTAATAAAAAATAAAAATGAATTTTTGCATGTTGGAAAGTTTGAATTTTGCTTGTACAACCTTGAATTTTGAACCATATCAGTTCCACAGTGTGCATGGATATATATTAATACACTCAGGTAACTCATGATTTATTATAAAACATATTTTCTGAAGAAAACTCAAAAAACGGTTGTTGTAATTAAAGTCAGAGAAGGTGTCATCATAATTCTAGATCTAGTAGAAAATAGTTTATGATTTAGATTTTGGCGAGTTGATGTTGGAGTTATTATAATTTAAAACTTAGTGGTAGTCAAAGATAATATCAGCATTGTTTTGGATAAGGTTTTAAATAGTACAATTTGGGTTGTTTATAGTTGGCGAACCCACAGAATCGAAAATATTTTTTTTTAAATATAGATATTTGTATAATTCTAGCTAAGCCTAAAATACACTTCTCAATATGACAGAACTTAATTTATTTTTCTAAATAAATTTACCTTGTTCCATAAATAAATGTAATAATATATCTCTATCACTTATTAACTAATACCAACAGCATATAATATTAAAAATAAAATTTAAAAGATTTATCAGAGATTTGATGACTTTTTAAATTCAACAGCCATATAAAAAAAATATATTTAT
This sequence comes from Gordionus sp. m RMFG-2023, assembly GCF_954871325.1. Classification (NCBI taxonomy): domain Eukaryota; kingdom Metazoa; phylum Nematomorpha; class Gordioida; order Chordodea; family Parachordodidae; genus Gordionus; species Gordionus sp. m RMFG-2023. The sequence goes on along the minus strand of NC_088775.1, from coordinate 8,260,998 downwards.
TAAAAAATGATTAGTAGATGCAATTATTGTTACAATCTTAGTGTAAATCATATATATAAGTTATCAATACTTATTATTTATCTGTGATTATACAAATATAGGTAATTACATATATAGTGAAACCACCAAGTGGCATTTTCAATTAAGGTTAACTTAGAAGCATTTAATCGATTTTAATGAATTTAGAAAATAATTTAAAAAACCAATTCATGAGAGAATAATTATAAGACTATTTTTTGAGGTTTTAATTTCTATAGTAGTGACTCACAATTTTTATATTTACATGTATAATTTGACCTAAACTTTATAGAACGTTCCTATGAAGCTAGTAAGCTTTAAAATATATTAAATCACTAGTTACTATTTATAAATAATTATAAACACTTTATGGGAAATAAATAATTCAATTTTTTTTTATCCTTAATAATATCTTAAATCTCATATTTAAAATTTTTAATTAAACTAATAACTCTGGCACTGTAATTTAAAACTATCATCAGTCATAGAATGATATCTTTCTATTTATATAAAAATAAACTAAAGATTTTAAAAAAAAACTAATTTGTGTTGGTCTGTTCAGTTGCTATCAAAAATATATTTGATTTTAATTTTATTATTTGTATTTAAATATAATCTATAATTATAATGTATTTATGCAGGTTGCGTATTGATCGGTTCAATACGATTCGGTCAATTGACTGATATTTGACTGGTCAAATCAAATAAATGTTTTATAAGTCAATATGAACTTTATTTTATATATAATAGTAAAATAAATCTTTAATTTTATAGTTATTAAATTCATTTTCATTCAATAACTAAGGTTTATGTTCTGATTCATATTGAATATTCTTATTTCTTTAATATTTTTTATTCAATTTTCCTGTTGTCTAGATCTTCAATCGATTTGTTTTAGTATGAATATTACCCCACATAATTTTCTATTAAGCATGCCACTTTTACTTCTGAAATTTTTGATATCACTTGAAACATTTTGAACTCCCCACATAGTAAAATGCCTAATTCTTGTATTATATCCCATTGTTCATTACTACAGTACTAGTAAGAGGCTTCTTGATATTGAGGATGCAACAAATAAGCAGCATCGTGATCAAATCTTTTTATATCGTTTTTTTTAAACCTATTTTTTCTTTTATTAAGATTTTTTAGAGTATTTGGAAGTATTTGACCAGGTCATATACTCCTCTGGTCAATTAATCGGTCAATTGACTGAGACCGATTATATGATCGATTTCGATTTGCCAACCTTGTATTTAAGTATTAATATTGTTTTAAAAATGGGAGTAAGATATATGCGAATGTATGTTGAATTTGAAATATTACCCTATAATTTGCTTCATATATTTATCTATGACAAATATATTTGAGGCGTATATGTTCCACTTAGAAGTCTAAATAAGGAAATGTTTTTATATTATATATTGATTTTAATCATTATGATTAGGGAATCAGATCCCAGATAAATTTATTTCCAAAAAGCAATTCAAGCAAGATTCCTACCTATTTTGTATTTATAACATCTAAGTTAATGTCTAAGTTGTTTCAGAGTGATTTAAAACCATGATATCCAGAAAAGCTTAATATCAACATGATACACGGCATGATTAATAATTTTTCAAAAAAGTTACTAAATAATATATTATATACAAAATTTTTATTGGTAAATTTATTTTTGATGATGGTTAATTAGCTATGTGCAATTTTTTACTTTAAATGGTAGTTAGAAATTGTGATTTGTACTGGAGAAATGTTACAATAGTTTATTAAATTATATAATAGCAATCTTTTAATTGAACCAAATGAATATATATAATTTTTTAAATAAGAATAACTGAATTATTTGGGGTGAATTCACCATTTAAATTATAGGTTGGCCAGTATATTAATGAGATTTAGGTGTTCTAATATTACATGATTATTCTAAGTGATCTAAGTATTTTTAAAAGTTGAAAGTATGTTTGTTTTGGTAAATGAGAGATTCATTTATTTATAAACTGTTGAACTGAAGGAGAATGTAGAGAAGTTGCTTCTTTTTATATTATCATCATCATTGTATCGCTGAATATTGCATTATATGTTTACGGATAAACTTACACTTAAGCATCCTTCTTCTTATACATCTAGAATATTCGGCAGGACGATTTAAACCAATTTTTAAAAACGGCTAACTCAATATTTTATTCAGAAAAATATTACGCAAGCCTGATGATATTGGTTATAGATGGTACAAAATATCGTATACTTTTATATAAATACTAAAGTAATAATATCTATTTAAGAAAACTATATTGAAGAAAATGATACTGCAAAATCGGGATTATCGGATTATGCAGAGTCTTCCTCCGGCTCTGTATTTTTCCAATATTATCTTTTTTCTGATCCTTAAATCTTCTTAATATATTGCAGTAAAAAAATTTTCTGGGTTAAACTTCAAAAATAAATTTAGTGAATAAAATGTTAATTGTGGTCAACAAAAAATCTAATTTATAGTAGAGTATTAATTGATTCTTGTTCGATAAAAAATATTAAAGTATAACTTTTTTATGAGATAATATATTAGAAATAATATTAAAAAATATATTCGTATTTAATTATAGAAGAACAAGAATTTAAAGCAATCAGTAAATATAATTATAATAATAAAATAAATCTACTAAATAGCATCCACAAGTAGATTTTTATGTATTTTTTATGTATAAATAATATCTTCGTGAAAAGAATAATAAGCTTAGGATGATAAATCCTAAGAGATTGAGAAATAGAGAGATTTTAATGTCTCTATCGCAGTGGTCGATTTTTGGATAGCATAATAATATTATATTTAGAACTAAAGATCTATTTTACTTCTTGCGAAAGCAAGAGCCTACTAAAATATTATTTATTTTAAAAAATCTATTTATAATAATATTAAATTTAAAACAGCAATTTCAGTAAATGGAACCAATGAAACTAGTAACCAAGAATTTTTAATTTTGTATATAAATTTATTCGATTAAGCCATAGATTCATAATATTAGATTGTCAGTCCTTATTTATTTTCTGAAAATAACTAACAAGAACCATGCATTATTGCTACATTTTTTTAAATTGATAAATAATTTTTTAAATATTTTTTTAAGAGAAATCTTTGATTGTTTAAATTTTTTTATTCCTCTTAAAATGATATAAATAGTAAAGATCTTTTCTAAATATCACAGTATATAAGAAATTTTTTTTAAAAATAGTAAGACAAATTTGCACAATCTCTGTCTAAATGATGATACTTAGTATGTGTTAAGAATTTATTTTAGAGTAAGAACTAAAATGACTATAATTTATGTAAGACATGAAATCGCAAAGCATTTAACGATTCTTATAAATCTTCATTAATTTATATTTTAGTTTTTATATTATACCAAAGCTATCATTCATAAGAATTGTTCATATTTTGTTCATAATAGATAAAATTAAAATAATATATACGTAATAAATATACATATAAAAATATAAATTAAAACTATTTTTATCAAGTAGTGGTCTTACCAACCCCAAGATTAGAAAGTAAAAATAACGAATAAAATTTATTTCATTTTATTTTATATTATTTTATAATGATTTGTATACTTAAATTTGTATATATTCCTATATATAAATACTATTTAACTGTATTATTTTATAAAGACACAACTTTCAAATCATCAACATCAAAAGAAAACGAATGACTAGAATAGAAATAATTTTGCTTTAATTGTTTCATAATTGGGATTCATATTCGTTTATCATATTTTAATATATATATATTTAAAAGGAATTTATTATTTTTGAATAAAAGTTTTTTACATCGGGAGAAATTTGATCTAAAATAAATAAGTAGCTATGAAAATTTCAAGCACGATAATTTTTTTAGTTTATAAAAATGGGCAGAATTTATATATCTCAAATATATTCATGAAAATTTTTTTAAAATTATTATATTAGATCCATCTTGCTTGAAAGTTTAATTTGCTTTATGTCCTAATAAATGAATTAAGGATACAAATAAAATCATTGGAGATATCATTATATTTATTATATTATTTATAAATAGAATATCCAAGCTGGAAATTTGATATTTATCAGCAATCATAAATAGTTTATGCTTATATTCCTGTTATCTTATATTGTCCCAAAATCTATATAAAATTTAGTTTCACCATTAATCGTGTAGTCGCATTGCCTTTTTGTCAAATTTACGTATGTCAAAAGTCTAATTTACCCATTTATTTTCTTTCGTAATATTGTTAAAAATGTTTTTTTGGGGCCATAAGAAATAATGTGATGAAACAAAATTTTTAATTGTTTATCTTATAGAAGGAATATACATTGAATCCACTTGGTTAATACCTATTTTTCAATTGTATAAATCATACCAATGTTTTTGAAAGAGTGACATATCGAGAATTTAATCTTTTGAAGTAGTAATTCTTAAATATCTTCTTTTTGAGTGAGCCCAAAAGCATATTTCTCTTGCCAAATAGTGGATTGACTTATGGCTACTTAATTTGCTGCCTTTCTTTGAGTTTTTCTGTCTTAGATCTGTTAATAATGATTTTCGAATATTTATTTATTATTCTTACATAAAGATGTAAAAAAAACAATATAAAAACCAAAAATAATCATATATAAAAAGGGAAAAAACAGATAACAAAATCAAGCAATGGTATTTTAAAAAAATTTAAAAAAAAATTATATAAATGTTAATATTTTGTAATATGGCAATTTAATAAAAGGGGAAAATTGTAAAATGATTGTGTTAACAAGAAATTTTCAATAAAATATTAGATATATATGATATTTGTAATAATAAAAATTTGGGACAAAATATTGATAGAATAATTCCCATTTTTCATGAGGATTGTTATATTAATTAAATTATAAATCAGAATGAATAACGTTTTTTTTCATATCCTTAGTCTTAACTCTATCCATTTGAAGATAAAATTTAATAGGGAAATAACAAAATTATAATATAATTGAAAAATTAGGCTATTGTTAATTTTTGAAAGGCTTGAATGTTTAGTAAAATTGTAAATATAATGTTTTTATTAAATTAATTTAAATTTAAAACTTCTGTATAATTTTAATAAGAATAAATCTTTTAAAATTCTTATTTACCTTAAGAATAAAAAAAGGGGAAAAGAGGAAGAGAAAATAAAAGTGTTCACATTATGAATTCAATAAATAAACCGCTTGATGCTTGGATCAAAAAAATTTGAATTTGATTTATGACACTATTCCCTCATAATGAGCTGATCATAGCTATAAAAACATTTAATTATGAGTTTCCTTTACTCAGCATTATGCGAGGGTGATGATGCGTATTTAATCATTCAGCTATCATTTCCCCAACCATTTTCATATCCTATTATTTAAGATTTCTCGCCAAGGAACTTTTCAGTATCATGTTGCGTCTTTTCCATTCTACTCTACTGGTGCCATATTTATTTTTATCCAATTTCTAAGGTAATTATTAACCAATCCTCTATAATAGCTATTGTTGTATATGTTTTTATTTTTTAACTAAAGGGAAAATTTTTCTATTAAGTAAACTCTTCCTAATCTTGCCTTTAACTACAATCAACATTAATATTCTTGGTTCCAAAGAATCGATTATCATGCTTAACAATTTTTAGAATGATTCCTTATTCGAACCTAATATTTTTTAAGAATAACCATAGTAAATATGTTTTACTATCAAGTTATTTCTTAAATTTATTATAAACTTTAAAAAAAAATTCCTATAGACCTTTTTTTGTTGCAGTCATATTCTGAACATATTCAATTAACCCTTTAATAAAATCTCATATTATTCTGAAATATTTCTTCTGGTAAGCAGACACAATATAAAAAGACACGTCATAATTAGCTCCAATTTTTAATCGACATCGGTTAAAGGGTCATGCGGCATAGTTCGGTAAAAACCAATATATTTATTCTTACATTCAATAAATTCTCTTCTATCAGGTTTCAAAAGTTAAAAATACTAATATAAACCCACACGAATGATGAGATGTATTATAATGGTTCAATGTTAAATTCATCGCTGAATCAAGATTTTTTTTTTTATTATAGGTTTAATCTTTGACTATCAGAGATATATTTTCACGATTAAATGTTTACCATGTGAATTTGATACTAATATTAAAATATGGGAGTCGCTTTCTTTTTAAATAGTAATTCCATTATTAACCAATGGACCACGAAACCCTGAGTGCCAAATAAACCGTGGAATAAATTAACAAAACTCCTTTTTATCTTTATGTATTTAATAAAGCATTAACTGTGTATATGTAAATAGAATGGGAATATATGAAGCTTTCAAAATACGATGAAGATGTTAGAATAATAGGAAGGAATTATAAGCTAAATAAAAGACAATAAAAATGAATAATCAAAATTTATTTGAGGAATTTATAAAATTTTACCTAAAATTAGCCATTATATTTATTAATAAAGCTAGTAATTTTTGGAATAATTATTCCGGGTTTAAAAAATTTCGCTTATTTGTAAGATGATGGTTAAGGCTATTATATTATATTAACCACATCCCACTAATAACTCCACATTTTTGATTGTCTATGAAGAATAAACGGGGTAAAGCATTGTTCGGCACAAATCAAAATAATTATTGTATTAATTATGGGAATAATATTATTGTTAAGAAATAGTTTGAGGAGCATTGAGATATCACCCATGGTTTAAAGACTTGACTGACATTTAACATAATGTTTAGATTTAAAATTGTTTATGATTTGTGGAATCAATTTGAACATTAGCATTCACCATGGCGGCCAATTATAAATATATATAATATACATTTTACTTAGTCTTTCTTGAAAACTTGTCGGTATGATTAATCTTGAATATTACGAAATTACCTCTGCCATATCAATTTATTTTATAATCATGATTATTTTGTACAATTGATTCTGAAAAATATCAAATTTTTTCATCATCAATTAAATCATTTTGACACCAAATAAGAATCTTGTATCTCTTATTTCTATCAAACTTTGCCATGGAAAACGAAGTACAATTTAATAAACATATTACTATAAATATGTTTATGGAATATACAGAAATCAATGACGTAATAAAAGAGTCGAAGTATTAAAAAATGTGAAGGAAATAAAAATATTAACCTACAGAAATAATTTAAATAAATTTTTTAGGAAGGGATAGGGATTACCTATATTTATAATCTAATTTAAGATTTATAAAGAATTTGCCTAAGTTAGCCAATTGTTTAAATCAGCTACTCAATATGATATAATTAAATATTACATATTTAATTATTTCAAGGGTAAATTATTGTCTTATAGATTTAAGGCTATTCTAGTTATGATAACTTTTACAAGTCAAGTTATATGTAATAATTCTACATTTTTACATATTTAAATATGGATGTAATTACAGTAAATACCTAGATTAGGTTTCTATTGCCCTAAAACTGATTATAAAGAAAGGTTAATAAAATAATATATAAATCTAAGGATAATAAAGAAAATAATCATATTGATTTGATTTTTCAATCAAAAATTGGGAAATTTCAATATAAATTTTATAATGCTAGTATATTAATGTTTACATTTTAATTAGTGTTGTTAAACGGCCCGATAAAAATTTTAGACAATCTATTATTATGTAAGCTTCGAGATTTGGCAAATAGAGATCCAAACATTTCTGTCATCAAGTAGCTAAATCTCGAAGCTTACATAAAATTATTTTGACTACTAAAATCCTAATCATTCAGTTTTTAAAAATTGACCCAAAACCAGCCAAATAATAACACTTTTTTAATTAACTAATAACTTTTATATTATTTTAACATATGGAATATCAATATTAAAGAAGAAATAACGGTATCTTTTTAATTATAAGTTGATATATAATAGATAGAAGGGTTTAACCTGTGAGCTATTAAATTATCAATTCTAGTTATTATGGACATGTTAAATTATTCATGCTAATCATAAAATAAATGTTTATTTCCTAGATAGGTATTTATACTGTATATTTATTTTTATCAAAGCGAGTTATAATAAACTTTCATATTTTAACATTTTCCTCTCCCGTATAACAAATAGGGAATAATAACATCTGAAAAAATATTTTTATTTTGTTAATTATAAACATTAGAAATAACTTTTATACATTGTATGATTTTTTTTAAAAAATTTAAAAAATTTTTGTACTAATGTATAATAATACCTTGTATTGCATATTTTTTTTCTTATATTTTTGCTTTTAAAAATTTATAATAGGTAATAATCCTAAAATTTATTCAATTATTATTTGTTTCATGCAAACATGTTTTCAAACGATATAATTAGAATGAGATTAATTTTGAAAAAGTAAATAATTTTTAATTAATTTAAAAAGCAATCAATTAAAAATTTAAATCAAAATTAAGTGCATGAAACCTAACATAAACAGAGTTCAGCATAAAATAAGAGGAGGTTAAAGGATTAATATTTTAATTTATACTTCTATTACTAATAAATTCCTAGAAAATGTTGATATTTTTACTTAAGAAATAACAATTTAAAATAATAAATAATATATAATACGTTCATTTACAAAGATATTATTATAAATTTTTTAAAATTTGAATTTATTTCTGAATTATAAAAATAATTAATAATACTAATACAATACTTAATAAAAAAATTAAACCACTAAAATTTTTTAAAATGCAATTTCTACCAATTACCCTTATTTTTGCAATGACTTTCTGCTGCATCAAAGGTGTTATTTTTTTTAAAAAATTTATAATATTCATATTAATTTTTTATTTAAACCTTAAATTTTATTCTTATGATAAGAAACTCGATTTAGAATCATAGTTCGAGTATATTGAGTCTATAAGATTAGGTACAAGTACCTACAAAAATTATCCTTATATTTTAATAATGTTTTTCTAAAAGATGACAAATTTTATTCCATTATCTAATAATAAATTTATTATATACACTTTTATTCAATATTAATGCATTATAAGAGATATTTATAAATTATAATTTTAAATTGATTAGCCATCAATTGCATTTAATTTTAATTGATAGAACCGAAGAGTAGGTTTTCACAAAACTAGACCATTCAAAATTTATAAGGAATCATGAATGAACAAACAAATCGTTAATGCCAAATCTTAAAGTATGAACTAAAATATATTTATATAAACAAATTCAAAAAAAAAAATTATAATCTTAATTATATTTGAAATTTATAAATCACCTGTTATATCTAAATTAATTAAATTTTGATGCATTTGTAAATGTTAAAGGAATATTGGCATTAAATTTTTTTACTTACAAAGAAATACTATAATAAGGTTTTTTCAAAGAATATGGATACTAACGATATGGTGCGAGGTGCGAGTCAGTAAAAATATATTTTATTAACTAACTTCTTTTTCTTTTCTTAAGGTATATATACATTTTCTAAAATATAAATTAGAATATATATAAAAACAAAAAGTAAGGTTACGAAAAATAATAAGTAATATAAGTTGAATTACAAAAATAAAAAGTTGAATTGAAAAGATAAATTTGAATTCATAAAAAGTAATACAAGTTGAATTTGAATTCCTAACCAAATAAAAATATAATGAATGTATGCAATATAAAAATAAAATACTATTCAATAACCAATATTTTAATTTATAAATTCCTATAATGTAACATTCTCACTCCTACAAGCCTTCCCATAATTTCATCTAAGAGTTTGTTGTTCAAGTGGTTTATCGTTTTGGTTGTCAATGTTGCATAAGTCACTAATCGTTGGCTTGTCCAAATCGTTGTTTGTTCGTTTTTGTTTAAATCGTGAGCTTGATATCCATATCGAATGTTTTACAAATCGTGTCGTTGATATTATTATCATTTTTCAAAATCATTATTATCATCAGTAAGTTGCGAATAATAAGAAATAATAGTTCATCAAAATATGAAAATAAGTGAAGAATGATAAATCAATAAGATTGTTATATTTTTAGCGTTTTAAATTTTCGCGTTTTAATGACTTTTATTTTTTCGCGTTTTAGTGTTTAATTAATTTTTGCGTTTTAGTATTTAATTTATTTTATTTATATTCAATCTCCGAGGTTAAAATATGCAAATAAAATATTATTCACATTTCCCTCTCTTTAAATAAAAAATCATCATTTAAATATTTATCTAAAATGAAGATGTAACATAACCACTTATCTTCAAAAGCTTTATTTCAAAAATATTTTTATCATATTAAGTATTACTTATAAGGGTTATTTACATATGTTTTATATCAAAGAATTCATCTTTAGGTTTACAACAATTGGTCATCATTCAAGAAATCAAAAAATATCAATAAGAATTTAAGTAAATAATTTTTTAAAGGCTTTTTGTGTGGTCTATATCCATTATGATTTTACATTTTAGTATCAATATTTCACTAAGAAATTATAAATAATTTTTTAAAGGGATTTTGTGTGTTCAAATATATCCATTATGATTTTATATTTTAGTGATTTTAAAAATTTATAACATGCCTTAATCCTGGCATAAAATCTTAATTTATAATATCTTTTCTTCTTACGTGGATTAGAATAATAAGTAATCATCATTGGTCTCACAAAATAGAATTCATAACCTATCGTTCAACTTCCATATCAGTTCTTTCTAGGTTGTCACATTAGGTTAGGTGCTGGTTATCATATTCCAGTCCAACATCCAGAGCCAGGACACCATAAAGAAAGAAGCTTTTTGCATGAAAGAACGTGCTAAGGTTTGATTCTTGGTCATCTCCATAGATTAGGCATTAGTCATATCAATAGATTAGGCAGTCACAATAGATAAGATAGTCATCTCAATAGGTAGTCATCTCCATAGGTTAAGCAGTCTCTATAGGTTAGATACACAATAGGTAGTCATATCAATAGATAAGGTAGTCATTTCAATAGGTAAAGCAGTCTCTATATGTTAGATAGTCGTCACAATAGGTAGTCATCTTTTTCTAGTCCACCACCCAAGGGACACCATGCAAAGAATATGGATACTAACGATATGGTGCGAGGTGCGAGTCAGTAAAAATATATTTTATTAACTAACTTCTTTTTTTTTTCTTAAGGTATATATACATTTTCTAAAATATAAATTAGAATATATATAAAAACAAAAAGTAAGGTTACGAAAAATAATAAGTAATATAAGTTGAATTACAAAAATAAAAAGTTGAATTGAAAAGATAAATTTGAATTCATAAAAAGTAATACAAGTTGAATTTGAATTCCTAACCAAATAAAAATATAATGAATGTATGCAATATAAAAATAAAATACTATTCAATAACCAATATTTTAATTTATAAATTCCTATAATGTAACAGTTTTAAAAAATGATAATTATATTTTTCAATCTAATTCTGCAACTTCTCTAATTGAAATATTCGTATTAGGTTTAAATCGTAATTTAAATCAAAATAATTGCGATTTAATAAAAAAAAATAAAAATCACAAATATTGCCAACCCTGTAAACTGATAAAAATAAGCCTCCAAAAAATAAAATTTGATTAAGGCAATATTTAAAAAATATTATTATCACCTTTGTTTGAAATTAATATTTCAATTTTTAGAGATTTACTTCTACTCAGAAATAAAAAATTGGCTTTCAAATCCATTTTATAAAATTTTATATTCACTCATAATAATTTTTAAACTATAAAGTAAGATATTATATAATAGGTATATATCTTAGCCGTAGGAATAATTTTTATAGAGAGAGGTGACTATATTTTGAGGTTTATTATTATAATAGGATATTAATTATATTTTTGCTTCTAATAATCTAATTTGTTTTGAATAATTTAACTCTAGCACTCATCTTACCAAATTTGAGTACACAATATATTTTTATATAAGTATTGAATAGAAATAGCAATTCAAAATTAATTAGGAAAATGTGCAAGAACTAACGAATTCCCTAATGCCAAGGCCTGAAAAATAAATTTTAAAAGATCATCATCTTATTTAATCTATGGTTTTCTATTTAAATGTTCATTACAAAAAAAAGTCTAGCGTCCATAAATGAGTTTAAATTAGAAGGAATATTGACATAAATAAAATTTATAATTTCTTTGGATTATTTCGGGTTTTTCTATTTTTTAAAAAATATATTTTAGCAGCAATCTACGAAAATGATAGTAATATTATATTATGATGCTTTTAAGAAGAATTCATTAAAAAATAAAAATAAAGGAATTATACATGTTACTTTCAATGGCTTAAAAATCTCCATGTTTCATATAAATTTAATAAAGATTAATTTTAAAAGATTGTAATTAGAGAACGAAAAAAGAATAATCTTGAAATTTTCTGAATGTTTCATTTAGAATATGATGTTTTTTGTGTGTGCAGGATGAATTAGAAAGGCTAAAAAGATAATTGCACTTCTTATGCAAATTAATTTTAAATTATTTAGCATTTTTAAATTGCTTTATATATATTTGCCTTCTTCATTGTATGATAAAGCTTAAAACTTTTAAAATTTAGATTTACAATTAAGCCTAACGTATGTAATTGCTGCATAATAAATTTTCTATTAAAAGCGAGTCCTGTATCTTAGAGTTCTAATTACTGTATCACCTTCTGAAGGTTGGCAATTTGAATTGTTTCCATAATAAACTTCATTTAGAGTGTAATGAGAATCTGTGCTCAGATTATCTAAGCCTTCTTTGAATAATGATAAAAAAATATCTAACATCTAACTGGTGTATGATATTTATATCAATGAATGCTAATTTATTTAATTCCTGTTTGTTAAGCAAATAAACTTGCATTTCATCATACGATATTAGGAAACTTCATATCATGATGTATACAGAATCTCATATCGTTATTGTAACTTGCTTAATGGAATTGCTTAGTTTGCTGCTTGCTGCAGATTGCTTAAAATATTGCACTAACTTTTTACACTATTAATACTTAAAGCTATTTCAGGCAAGAAATTATTAGAAATATAATGCATTATGTTATTAAATATATGGCATGAACAAGCTATCTGTAGTATATTTAACTGATATTCGTAATTTCAGCAATTGCAATAAATTCTTTATTTTATTTTTATAAAAATCCTATTCTATTTTGGTATTCAAATTCACCAAAATAATTTAAAAATATTTTTAAAAATTTTACCAAAAATATAAAATAATAAATAAACATTTTACAAAAATATAAAATAATAAATAAACATTTTGCAAAAATACAAAATAATCAACTAACTAAAATTAGTTTTGTTCGCACTCTTTTTGTACATCTATCTTGACCCTGTTGTAGTTTGACTCTTGCGTAATGCTTCCTTCAGCTTCTGACATGTATAATTCTTTTATCCTTTCATCATATTTGAATTCACTTATATTTAACTACATTTTAAAGAGCATGTATAAGGCAATTGCATCAATTATCTTTTAGATTTGTAGGTAAATATAAATTTAAACTATAAGTTATTAAAATTTTTAAATTTCCTTTTTGAATGATTATAATTTGACTGTTGGTGTATAGTAAAGTTATATAAAAATAAAACCTAAATTAAATTTATTATCAAATTTCCATTGCTGAACGAGAGTTGAATAGGCAAAAAATGTTGAAGAATTAAAATAAATTAGAAAATATACATTATTATTATTATAAAATTAAAAATTTATAATCGTAAAAAACAATTTTAAAAATTAAAATTTTCGTTTACGAAGTTCATTTCCAGTTACGCCTATTAATTTTATATAAGCATTTTTATATCGTCTTGATAATTAAATCAAATGATTTTTTTTAGATAAAAAAAAATATTTTGATTACCTACATTTGAATTATATAAATATATAATGTTTTTAAAAACAATCATTCCAAGAAAGTCAGCTTTAGAAAAATAAAAATGTAATATATTTTAGCATATTAATGATTGGGTTGTAGGCTCTTCATCTCCCTAAGCCAATGATTATATTACTCCTCATTTCTTTCTACTCCCAGTCTCCTCCTCTAAACCATTTTCCTACCTCCTATTTTCTTCCCCTTATCTGAAAAGAAATAAGGAAATCAAAATTGTCAAAGACAGGAATTCAAAATTAGAAAATACCTAACTACCAGCTTTTACATTCACATCTCGTACCCCTCCTATTTATTATAATGACGATAGAGCCTTACAAATCCCTAACTCCTTTCAATTTTAATGATGTTCTTTAGTCATTTTCCCTCTCTCCAACTGATAGTGCATTGATTTATGGCAGAAATTAAATAACTACCTTTCAAAATTTTAACTATGTTCTTATATTTAAAATTCATATTTCTCAAAATTGTTATTTTTTGCTTGTACAAGGCATAAAAAAATTTTAATCACTCTTCTAGTACTAAGCAAGAAAATTGAAATTATATATTACAATATAAGATTTATAATATAAATTTATCAGAATAGTATGAGTTGAGTTTAACCCGACTAATGAATTTCATTATTGATAGATTAAATTCTCTAAATCGGATAATAACACTATCAGAATATATTTAGAATGGCTCATTCTTTTATTGTCTGTTTAATCAATTTAAATGCATTTATAAATGAGTCCGATGAAGATTTAATTATACGGAAGATAATTATCTTTCGAGATTTTTTTAAAGTTTATAATAATAATTATTATTATATTTATTATTTTTCGTCATGTATATTTTAATTATTATCTAAAAATCACTTTAGTACAAACAATTAATGATACGAGTAATAATACAAAATTTATATTCTTTTAAAAATTATAATATATGAAAGTAATTCAAAAAATTGTATGGTCTTGTATGAATTCATAATTCAGCTTCTTGCTTTTGAATATATATAATTTAAGCTTTTAATTATGATAAATGTTTTAATCTATAATAGTAAATATTGTATAAATTAAATATACTTAAAAAAAATCTAAATGTTGCAATAAAACGAAAATTTCAAGTTTATTTATATGTGTAATAATAATGGCAGCCGCTGTGCACTGTTTTATTATTTTTTTGGCAATAATCATACACAAACACGAGTTTTATTATTTTTCATAAAATTATTATTTATATTTTAAAAAATCATCGCTTTCAAGTAGCGTTTATATCAGTCGGTGATTGAAAAAAAATGATATGAATAAATCTATGAGATGGGTGTTTAGACTTACTTAAATGGTTGAGTGCCACGAAATATAATATTTAGCCAGAATTGTCAGGTAAGAATTATTAGATTGTGGTAAATTTTTGGAAAAAAATTTTGGGGGATGAGTTTTTCTCTCAAAACTTCCTTTACTGGCTTTGAGTAGTTAAAAGGAAACTAATTCCTTGGATAAATTATAAATTTATTTTTCAAATATTTGTAAAAATATCGGGTGGATTTTTTTATTAAAAATATTTTAATTACGACTATTTTATCATTTTGAAACATATTCAAACATTGAAGCTAATTATATATAATCCCCTCCTTGTTATCAGAAAAATATTAAAAATTTTAGAAGAAAGGATCCAAAAAAAGAGGGAATGTAATTTTTTTTTATTTTGAAATTTTTTTTGGGCACACATCAAAATAAAATTTTTAATTATTTTCTTTATTTAAGTAAATATAGCGAACACAATATATTATAAAAAATAGGAAAAGCATATAACTATTTTTTTCTAAACCAATATTAATAGATGCGATAAATATAAAATTATAATTATAATTAAAGAGAAGAAAGGTATAAAGATTGAAGATTAAAGAAAGATGTCTTAAAAAGAAATAGTAAAGAGAAACAAGGAAAGAGAAGGGAAGCAAGCATAAGGAGGCACTGAAGATTATTCGATGGAAGAAATAAATCTTAGGTAGTTAGAAAAAATATTTACAGTAAAAAGCCTTTTCACAAAAAAAGAGATTCCTTAGGTTGATCAGTCTTTTCGAGAATCTGTCTCTCTAATTATTTTAAATTTTATATGAAAATTCAAATACCTGACTTTTGAAAAGGAGAATGTGGGAGATCTTATAGAACTCTTTGTAATATATTTCTGATATTTCAAAAATGTGGTAGTTGATTTGAGTGTAGTAGATTTTGACCTATTTAAAACAAAAAAAAATGTGTCAAACCTGTGTATAGCAGATTGGAAGCTAGAGTATGATTTTATCTGTAGTATATTAAAGATTATGTCTTGTCGCATTTCAATAAATTTTGATTCTTTCTTTTATTTTAGAAAAGTGCTATGTAGTTGCGCTATTTCATTGCGCTATTCATCTATAGTTAATCGAATTTATTTGTAAAATGAGCTAAATTATCCATTTATAATGAAATAATTATATAGAGAGAGGTAGTATACTGTCTCAAGTTTTGAACGATATAATATTATTTTTTTTGTAATTTTTTATTTTATTATAACTCTCCAGTACTCAGCTTTCAAAATTGGAGTAAAATACTATTTATTATGCACCTTTAATATAGTTGTTAAACGGCCTAATTTGGGTTGATTTTTAAAAAAATTGCCAGATTAAGATTTTAGTCCAGCTAATATTATGTAAGCCTCTAGATTTTTTAAAAAAATTCAAACCTTTCTACCATTTATGAGCAAAATTTTCAGGCTTAGATAGTAATATTTTGGAGGTAATAATCAACCCCAATTTAAATTAATGAGAAATGATGACTGCATGAAAATAATGGCAGTGGTTTTAAAATGAACCCCATGTAAATTTTTATATTATGTCCAAGGATGATTAACATTTTTTACAAGCAACGACCTGCCTAAGTTTTTTGTTAGACAAATATATTTTAATAAATTATCGCAATGAACTTCTTTGCTTATCCAAAGTGATCCCTAAACCTATATGCGTTTTAGAAAAACCAAAATATTTTTGCGCATGTTTTTTTTTATAAAATAAAGGGTCACGGCCTATCCATATATGGTCATTTTAATTTGCAAAAATACGCAATCAATTTTTATGTAATCATTAAATCTGTTTTGAATAGTTTGTTTATTATAGAGAAAGAGAACTACGTGTTCATTTCCAATTGTTTGTAATTATTACATTAAAATCAGCGCAAATAGGAAGTATTCAGAAATAAATGTAAAAATTATTAAATTTATATCATATTTTGTATACTAAACGCGAATTCGACCATTATATCTGTTATTTTTTACGCTCATATATAATTCTATTTTTTTTTTTGAAAAAAAATATAACTTAAAGTAAATAAAAACCATGAGCAAGGTAATACTCCTTAATTATTCTACTTTAAAAATAAAAATGTGTTAAAAGCCACTATCAGTAATTTAACCATAATTTACTTTTTTTAAAAAATTTTGATTTGAACTATCGCCCCCATCCAAGTTGTATAATTTTTTTAAAAACTTCCTATTTATAAATTTATCACAATTTGCACTAAATTTAATAAAGGAAGATTCAGATTAATTTCTACTATTGTAAACGTAAAAATTAAAATTTTTCCACCCTAAAATAAATAAATTCTAGTTCTTAAATATTACATAATATTTACATAAATTGATGTCAAAAGCAGTTCTGTTATATTGAAGATGGCCCAGATCTAAATGCCATTCACGTTTAGAATGAATTAAAGTAGGAAACGATGTATATTAATATGAATCGCTTTCAACGGCTTTTATGCTCATTATTTATTAATCACTGCTAAATTAAAGATTTGCTTTATACTCTTTCATTTTATTTTAAATATTTTTTTTATCTATATAAATAGCGAGAAAAGCTAATGAAATACGTAAATTCATATCTTTTCACATACATATACTACTGGACTCATGAGTGGAAAATTGAAATCTCTTAAATATCGGTTATCTAACGAGAACTTGTTTCATATAAATCCAAGTAAGGGTTACATATAACCCTTCTAATATTTACATATTTTTTACATTAAGTTATTCATTAAGAAAGCATAATACTTGCGAAAGGAATGAGTATTTATATAGAGTCTAAAACTTTTATTATGATAAATCTTTATAAACCACATGCGAATACTAATTTTAAATGGCACCAATGACTTTTTCGATTTTATAATGAGACCATTATAAATCCATTTTTAATTATTTAGAAAACATTTGTTTTCTCTTGTAATTGTATGTCATATAGTAAACTGTTTAGATGAAAGCGTTGGTTATTTTTATTGCCAACTTTTATATAATTAGCTATTTGATATTATTTTAAAATAAAATGTGTGATGTAATACTTTTCTATCTCCAATGATAATTTCACCATATTAACTGGAAGAAATTTAAATAACTGGATAAGTGCGATTTGCATTTTATCTTTTGAAGAGGAGGCATATGCCCGTTTAGCTTCGCTGTATGCGCGATTTTTTTGAAAATTTTACCAAATTTAAAAATTATTTTTATGATTTTATTTTTTTAGCTATAAATATATTTTATTTTATTGGAATAAGTTTATTTTAAATTTTATATTATATTTTAATGATAATTACGACAGTAAATTCATTACGCATCCTAAGTAATGAATTGTTAATATTATAATATATACAACAAAGCCATCATGACATTACGAGGGTTAGAACAAAATAAAGTTTTTTTTAATATCAGTTAAATCAAATTAGATATCTTGTCTAGGACTTAATCTTTCTTCATAAGCTTTACGGGAATAATTGATTTCGACAAAATGCTTAAAAAATCCTCGCAATACGCATATAAATTTTCAAATGAGTTTTTGTATATTTTCTCTAAATACCTATTCATTCATCAGGCTTATTCTACTATAAATTTTTAAAAAATGTTATGATAATTAATAATAATATTTCTTAAAACTTTTTAACATTATTAAGGAAATAAAACAAATATACAAATTTTATTTTTATAATCTCCTCTAAAAGCACTCTAGCACCCTATACATTCTATATATTATTTTAATACAATACTAAATAATAATTTTTAATTTGCTCGTTAGAATTAATAAAAAAAATTTCGTACCTATGAAATTTGTACTTAATCAATTAGAGAGGTGTATGTTCATTGCTAAATTATTAAGATATCTTTTTTAATATATTTCAATAGTGATAATGAGCATGTGATAGAATAAAAATATAATTATTATTTATTCTTACGAGTAATTAAAAATTATTATTTTGTATTGTATTAGAAAAAATAGACAATAATGTATTAAGCTAGGTAAGAGCTCATTCTTTACCAAAATAATAGAAATTATGATAGTAGTTGTTAAATTTAATTAAATTTAGGGGAAAAAAATTTATAATTTATTCATTTAATTATATTTAATTTTATTTACAATTAGCCAGAACATTCAATCTAAGTGATAAAATAATTATAAAACTATTTATTTGTGTTATAAGGTAAAAATCAAAATGGTTAAAATGATTTGTTATTAAATTTATTTATAACTTTGTTCTTGTGTCTGTCAAAATTACTCTAGACATAATTTCTATAATTTATTGATAAGTAACATTTTTAGAGAGCATATATTAATGATAATTTCAACACTTATCGTATACTTTATTATTTGGCGTGAAATTTAAGATAATAATTAGTCCAACTGGACATCTCTACTTATAAATCCCTAATGTAAATATGATATGTAAAATGTTGGTTAAATTTGATATAACTTCTTTTAATAATTTTTTAACAAAAGTTCAGCATAGAATATTGGTGCCGTATTTATCTTTATGATATTCGATTATTTAACTGTTCAAAAGTTTTAAAGACTTATATAATTTAGCACAGAATAAAAACTGATAGACTAAGAATTTTTTTTTATACTTAATTGCTCAGACTTAAAAAATACTTAAGGCTAAATATTCATACTGAATTTAACAAATACATTTCTTAAAATCAAAGATAATTTTGCAAAAATTTTGGTTTTCACAGATTTTTTTTAATTAAATTTCACAGAAGAAATATTAAATAGCTCAGAAATTTTAGTCATAATATTTTATTTTCAAATCAAAGTTAATCAAATGAATTGTTGTATTTATAATTTGGGTATGGTTAGGGGGGGGGGGGTATAATTTTTTAATATAATATTTTGACATGGGTATCAAATGTAAGATAATAAAAATCAGAGACCTGCAGGCCCGGCCCTAAGCCCGGCCGTATTTTAAATTTTTTAAATATACCCGGGCCGGGCCTAAAAAAATTTTTTTTAAACATATCCGGGCCAGGCCTAAAATTTTTTTTAAAAAAAATATCATGGCCGGGCCTAAGATTGTTAAACCCGGGCCGGGCCGGGCCTTAATATTTTTTATAAAAAATTTTTACATTATGAGTTGATGGTTATAAGATTATATTATATTATAGTTATGATTAATATAATATTGGGTGATGGTTAACACTACCTAACACCCACTAATCGATCTAATTATTAATTTCCTGCAAATTTATTCAAAGTTTTAATATATTTTTTTATAATTCATATCTAAATTTTTACAACATATTTTACCAAAACAATCAAATAAAGGAATATCTTAATAAGCCCCAATATTCAAGTATTATTAGTATATTTTTTTATAATTCATATCTAAATTTTTAGAATATATTTTACCAAAACAATCAAATAAAGGATTATCATTTCTTGAAGTTTGTAATACCTTTCAAAGCAAAAAAGGAGAAATAAAATTGATTTTACTTAATATAAAGCATTTTAATTGAAAAATTTGTTTTACACAAATATCATTTTATTTCTCTTTTTCTCTGTGCCAAATTCAAGCAATTATGTATGTTGTCAGGGATAAATCGCAAATGACGGAAAACTATATAAAAGATTATATTAAATTACAAGAGGCTCAGGAAGTAAATGAAATACCATAGACCAGTCAAATTACGACTGTTGTTAAACAAACTGAATCGTTTTATGACAAATGGGGCGATGGTAATTCTGGTAATATGTCAATACCCGATGATGAATATTATAATTACATAAATAAAAAAATAGATGAAACATTTAAGGTGGATAATTTGTTAGAGTGGTGGGCGGCTCATCAAAGCGAACCAATTTTAGCAAAATTGGCAATTCCTGCTTCAAGTGCAAGCTGTGAGCGGAATTTTTCCACTACTGGAAGAATTCTTGAAGAAAAAAGAAGTAATCTTCAACCTGAAAAGGTAGATATGCTTCTCTTTCTTCATGATAATTTGTGAATTTTTTATATCTTTCTTGAATATAGGGCTTCGTCAATCATGGTTTTTTACTTTGCAAACTGTCAAATATTTATTGCATTTATTATATTTACCTTGAGTCATGAAAGTTTTTAATCAAACATTTTTCATTATTTTTTTTTACAATATTATCTAATACAATTATCTTCTTTTGTTAAAAATTTATATTATAAAATAAATTATATTAATATTGTGCAATTAGATTATATTTTTAAAATACTATTTATTATACATGCATTTTTTTAAATAGCGATTTATTTTTATTTTATAAATTAAATAGTAAATTAAATACAATATATTATATTCTCAAAATATTTTCCATTTTTATAAATTAAATATTAGTTTTATTTTTTTTTAATGCAATATAAAATATAGTATATTCTCAAAATATTATTACCATTTTTATGAATATTAGTTTTATTTTTATAAATGTATAAAATATAGTATATGCTCAAAATATCCATTTTTATAAATAACAGTTTTATAATTTTTATAAATTCAAATATAATATTCTCAAAATATTAGCTTTTTACATGTATTTTCTAAATAATAAGCGATAATACTCGCTGAAAAATATGGTAAAATACCTCATAGGTGAATTTTTGTATATACCAGGTCGAATATAATTTTAAAAAATTCCGAGCCGGGCCTTAAATTTTTAAATCCGGGCCGGGGCGTAAAAAATTTTTTTAAAAAATATGCGGGCCGGGCCTAAAAAATTTAAAACCGAGCTGAGCCAGGCCGTGCAAATGGTACCTCTGCAGGTCTCTGATAAAAATATTTTTTTTTTACATTGATACTCAACAATATATGTCATCAGGGTAGTTCAGTGGGAAGGGGTGGGGGGTCAATTTTTTTAAACATAATTTATTGTCATTGGAATCAAATCAAAGCTAATAGAAAGATAAATTGATTACAGTGACATGCAACATCCCCAGGGTAGTTGTTGGAAAGGGGGGGGGGCTAGGCTTAATTATATATTTATATAATATGTCAACATGGGTATAAAATGAAAGTTAATATAAAGATCAATTGATACTCATCAATTTATTTATACAGATGGGTGAGAATAATAAAAATATTAACATGGGTATTAAATGCCTATAATAAAATGGATTAATTGATTACAAATATCATATTTCTCGCAAAAATAGATTTTGTTTTTTACACTAATATATTCAAATTTAAAAATGCATATTTCATATTGTATGTATTTTAGCTTATGCAGGTAGAGATAATTTACTATTTTCTAAACTAACTCAACTCTTGTCAGGGTTTTTATGGAAGATAAACTGACATTTTGTTCAATAAGTTATAATAATAGAATTTTGTGGATTCTAAATTTTTCTTTTCCAAAATCAAAAAATATTAGCGATTTCTCATATATTTTTAAGAGATTTTTTAAAATTAATTTTAAAATATTTTCTGATTTGTCTTTGTTCATCAAGATAATAAAAACTTTTCAAATTATTTAACTAATAATTATTTACAGATTTAGTAAATCTACAAGAAATAAGTAATTTATTATATTAGCCCCCCAGGCCCCCCTTTAACAAGCCTTCGGCCGGGTTTATCTTAAAATATTTAATAAATATACAAGTATATTCTTGAAAATATAAGTTATAAACCACGTAGGGACAAAAGAAAATATCTTGAGAAACGAGCTATGGAGATAAGGAACTCCTTCAATGTAAATAACATATACAAAGTGTTCAAATTATTGAAATCCTTTGCCTTCTTCAAAAATAACAATATTTTAAACTTATCCAAGATTTATTGAGTCATTTAGGTGTAAAAAGAGCTAACTAAATTTAGGCAAACATCTGGTTCTAAGGATCTAATGTTGTTTCAATTCTTAGATATATTAATTAAGCAATGAAATAAAAATAAATTGTTTTATCTGAGATTTTGTTTCAAATAAATAAATATTATTCCCATGATGTAAGTAAAACCATATTATGCTAAAAAAACGTAGCTCTGTAAGAGCTATACTTAATTATATTTAAGTTAGCGATATTAAATAATTTCAAATCAAATATTTTTAAAATATTATAATTATGATGGAAAATAAATGTCTTAGTGTGATGTGGTTAAACTGTTCGATTTTTTCTAAATATGGTTAACCCAATATTTTAGCCAAAATATATTATACAAGCTTCGAGATTTAGTTAATAGATGTCCAAACCTTTCTGATAAGCTATGTGCAAAATTTCCAGGTTTGTGATATTTTTTGGCTAAAATATTAAGTTAGCCGTTAAAATTTTAATATAAACTTATATTTATTATTATGTTATAATAAAACGAAATAATTATGTAATTTATCTATTATACAGAAAACGAAATTGAAAATCAAAGTAAATAATATTAATATTAATTATTATAAATTATATTATGTATAATAAAGCAATTACAGTGGCGTCGCAAGAGGGGGGCGCAGGGGCTCGAGCCCCCTGGAAAATTTGAATACTCCCCTGAAGCAGAAAAAAAATTTTAATGGAAATTTAACCCTTGAACTAAAAATAAATTTTTTTGATTGCCCCCTGAACGATTTCTTTTATAATTCTATTAAGTAAAATATAGTTTTTATTTTATTGTTTAAAAATTAATAAGACTATCTAAATATTTATTAAATGAATACTATTTTAAATATTAGATTAAATTATTACATATAAATTTTATTTTCACTATGTCAGCTAGCAATCAAATTTTGTGTTTAAAAAATATCAGTGTCCCTCACTAAATATTAATTTAGCATTAACAGTTGAAGCTTAATTGACTATTACTATTTCAATTATTTTATAACCCTAATTAAATAAATATAATCTTTTATTAATTGAAAACTAAAAAATTTAATATTGTAATTAGCAGAGTTCAAAATGACTAATCAACTATATATTTATTTTTAAATTTTATTAATCATACCTATTTCTAAAAATATTTTTAAGGACCAAATAAGTATAATAAAAAGTAAGTAATTAGACGTATAGTTTATAATCCTCTATTACATAAAATTGGTCATAAAATATTAAGTAAAATATCACTTTCACAGAAATATTCAAGAGTTATATAATATATTACAGTTAAAAATAATAAATTTTACTAATAAATGCTTTTGATAATAAATATAAGAAATGCATTAAAAATTAAACATCTTATTATTCATCCCACAGTAGATGTAATACATTTGATATCTTTTCTTCTCTTGTTTTAAGTGTTTTTAGGAAAGCTATTATTTACTTCTTTGAAAATTGAGTTAAATTTTTAATACGAGTATACTTTTAATATTATTAAAAACTGCTATTATAATATATAACTAGTAGAAAGCCCGTCAAAAATGACGGGGAATGAGATTTTTATTCATTTTTTTACGATAGATCTCATGCCAGATCCGAGCTCACAATATTAGGAAGCATATAATTATTTTTATCCAGCCCAGCTCAACCCTTAATAATTTGTTAAAGATATTCTCATGTCAGGTGCAAGCTAATATAAATTTCGAGGTTCCAAGCCCAGTCGTATCCAATATAATTTTGAAAATTTTTTCCCATCTCGGAGAGAGTTAAATTTTTAATTGATTTATCATCACATGGAGGGGAATTATCTACCAATTAGTTTAAGATGTATAAAAAAACATGTAAATTCCGTATTAAGTGAAACTGGGAAGGCCTGGGCAAACCACTTATTAGAGAATCATGACAAATAAAATAAAAATAACCGACTCTTATACTTTTTATTAATATGATCAATTATAATTATATATAAAAAATAAATTGTTGTTTATTATATAGGGTTATTGTAGCTTTTCGGATAAATTTAATGTATGTCTTGCATTTCCCAAATTATTTGTCTATATTTTATGTTAAGTAAAAAAAATGCTATCTATTTAAATAACAAAAATGACATTGTCACAAAGCAAGATTTGGTTGTGAACTTAAGAACCTAAATATAAAATAAAAATATATACTAAAATTATAGTTGAATCCTTTATTAAATAATAATAAATATAATTAAATCCAAAGTAAAAAACATAATCAAGATAAAAGAAAAATTAAAATTAATATAAAAAAATAAAATTAAAAAGTAAATTTAAGTTAAAAATAATAATTTAATCATTTTTTCGCATCATAATTTCTCCATTATATATCCTTTTTCTTTAATCAACATTTGCATAGTCTCAATTTGTACCGAGATTTAATTCTTTTTTCTTGAGTAGATTTGAATATCTTCCGGCTTCGTAATTTTGTTAAGTAATTTGCCTGTCTGGATTTTTTTCTTAATCTAGTAAATTTGCATATTACCACAATTACAACACCCTTCCCCTTAGATTAGTCCCACCATTCTGCGAGTGATCTCCTTTCTTCCGATTTTGACTTTACTGATCTTGTTTCCCCACCGAATCTATTCGTCTTAATCTTTAATGTCTTCTAGTTTCTAACGACGGCGGTCTAATATTCTTCACTTCTAAGGACTGTTTGTATCCGATTACAATCTGAAATTCTTGATTCCTTCTGTTTCTTGTCAACCCCTTGTAAACGATTATCTCTTGATCTCTATTGGCCATTGACGAACTCGATACTTCTGTTATTATGATTCCCGATACATTCTTCTAGCTCCTTTAATTATATTTCGTTTTAATCCCAAATTATCCTAGTCTTTGCTTGTTTCTAACGGTTTCTGGTAACTAATGACTTTAAACGACTGACGATAATTTATCTGCGAGTAACGATTGTTTCCACGAATTTTCGTATCTTAGACTAAAGTTTCCGTCGACACTTGGTTATATTGGTCAGCGATTAACGATTGCAGCTCGAACGTCTTGACCCTTTGTTCTATCTAGTCGCTTGTCTTTGAAGTTCTAGTCATCTAATTCTTGTCACCGTATAGATCTTACGACAGTCCCTAAATATCGACTTTGTCTTTATTCTCACTTGATCTTGGTCTCACCGTTTCAGATCGCACCTAATCTACTTCGACCTAAAATAATCTATTTAACCCCTTATAACTTCTGAAATAATTTATCCCTTTTCCTTACACATTAATTCTTAAATTTGAACTACCTAGAATATATCATCTGTTCACTCCTTCTTAAGTTTCGCCTCTAATCTAATTCTTCATTGCCTAATCTATTATATTTCTTAACTTCGAAATATTTGCTCACTTTTTCTCTAATTAAATTTTAAAATTATAATACATCGTCAAAATACGCTAATTAATTATACCATTATGTCAAATTCTATCACCCCTCTACCCTCAATGTAGCCCAAATCCATATCTTCCTTGAGCCATTTGTAGGTTATATCCACATCCTTTGTCAAACATGTCTATCTACCGTTGTATCTATATCTAAAATTCTCTTGAATATCTTGAATCTAAAAAAAATCTTAGTTCTAAATTTTTATAAGAAATCTTGTAATCTTGTGGTATACGCCTGTTCTTTAAAGAAAACTAAAATATCTGTTTCTTTTCTTCTTTATGATGTTCACGTCCATTGTTCAAAAACAACTGGAATAAATATCTTCTTTTTTTTTGTTCTTTTTCACCAAATGACATATCTTCTCGCAAGTCTCGTTGTTTCTCAACACACCAAAATTATGATTCTCATAACTCTCGCATACTTGTTAAAAACAAATCAATTATGTCTATCATCAATTTATTCTATCTGAAATTATGATTCTCATAATTATGTCTCATCAATTTCATTCTATTTGAAAATATGATTCTCATAATTATGTCTCATCAATTTTAAAACACAAAATTATGATTCTCTAATTCTAGCACAACTTGTTTAAACGTACTTTTTATTTCACAATTATATATCAGTATATACAGTAAAATTTTTCTTTTAAAAACATCCTGAATTCCTACTTTTTTTTTATCAAAAAAAAGTCTCTTTTTTTTATCATTATTTAAAAAAAAATTATTTCTTCATTCTGTATGATATTTTCTTCTAAAACCGATTAAAACAGTTTAAAATAAATCTTATCATTTCTCTTTAGTATTTCTCATTTTTTTACTATTATTAGAATAACGTTGCCTAATTGCCTTAAAATCTTATTTGATTCAAAAAATAAAAATCCGATCTCTAATTGAGCTCGATTGCGGCATAAATATTATAATGACGAAAGCCGTTTCTCTTTATGAAGATTTTTGGTTAATCTATAACCTAATATTATACTAAATTCACATATCAAATCCTTGAGGCTGTTTTATCTCTCGCAGCCCTTAAAATAAAAGTTAAACGTAAATCTTCATTAAGAATTTAATTACAGCAACTATATTCTAACAATAAATTTATATTCTAATCTTATTCGTCGAATTTTTAAATTATTATATCTTAGCAAACTATTTTAATATTAACTTTCGCAATTTATGTTTCTTTTTCTTTTTCTTTGTCATAGTTATTTCTAGTGATCAATTAATAATTAATATCAGTCTCTATAAGTTTCAAAATTCCAATGGTTTTAGTTTACCAGTAACTTCTAAATATAAAATTCCTAATTATCACCTTTAAATAACTAGACATATGACACCAGGAATAATTAACTATAGTTATACGATATGTAGAACTTAACAACTCAGTTAAAATAAACATGGCATTTGTTGGCTTACCAAAAATTAATTCCAGTACTGGTCAAGCCTTGAAGCATCTTTATCAATATATAAAAAATTGGGATAACATAAAAATTGCCGTGGACAAGGTTATGATAATGGATTAAATCTGAGGATCTTAGAAATAGATTTAAACTTGAATATTACAAATAAATAGGAGCGTTTTTTATGCCTTGTGGTTGCACTTAATTCTGCTATTTTGTAACATCGCCGATCACCCTTAGTCGCAAAATTTTAGCCTCGTCCAATATATACATATTCTCTTTTCTGTTCAGACTCATCGATGAAAAGTATCATATAAATAATTTAACCTTAAATCCGTTTTCTAAAAAGCAATGAGAGTGTAAGGAGGGGTGGAGCATTTATAGGTTAAAGGCTTGACCAAATATATCACTTTATATTAATGATTATAATAACCCTAACACCTAGAACACAAATATCCAACATAACCATATCAAATTCCACTCCGCTGTATAATATCACCACAGATGAAAAAATATATATAGAAAAAGATATTTCAAAATTGAAAAAAAGGAAAATCCTCCTTTGCTAAATTTATAGATGAAGAATTGTCATCTTTACCACAGGATCACAAAGATAAAGTGAAAATGAACATTATTCAAATGATTTTTTTTTATATAAAAGTCAATTAAAAATAAATTATATATTTTTTAATATTTTTATTTTTAAATAAATATATTATAATTGTTAAACATATTATAAATTTTTTATTACAAAATAATAAATATTTGCTTTGTGCTTTTTAAACTTAGCCTGACCTATAATTATATCATTTTAAGTACAATATCGGGAAAGGACTGATAAAAATAAATTTGATTAGTCAAGGCTTACAAGTAGGCAAGATATTTACACTCAGGATCCTTTTCTTATATAAGCTACTTTAAAAAAATGTCACATTAAAAAATCAGTAGTAATACAGACCTCAGTATCAATTTCTAATAAATCTTATTATCCATTCACAAAGTATTTAAATTTAATACAATAGCAGACAATATTTATTTACATGTAAAAAAATTTTTTAAGAATTTATTAAACAAAAACATGGGAAATTGGTATAAAATAATTATTTTATGAACAAGTTCTCGTATTTTTATAAAAAGAAAATATATACCAAAAAATATAAAGAAATTTAATACATATAAATTTAAAATATTGATAAAATAAATATTTATTTAAAATATTAGTTTGCCAGGGCAAAATGTCTATATTATTAAAATAATTGCTAAATAAATTTCTT
Organism: Gordionus sp. m RMFG-2023; assembly: GCF_954871325.1. NCBI lineage: Eukaryota > Metazoa > Nematomorpha > Gordioida > Chordodea > Parachordodidae > Gordionus > Gordionus sp. m RMFG-2023. Next base: position 8,231,946 of record NC_088775.1, on the reverse strand, counting down.
ATATTTTTATTTTGATCAGAACTATTTTTAATACTCTGTTGGTTCCATAAAGAATAATTTGAACCAACAGGATCAAAACTTATTATATTTAAATTTTCTTTAGTTAATATTATATTATGTAAAATACAAGTTGCTTTAATGATGTCTTCAATTAATAAAATTCTCCACTTTGAGGTTAAAACCCCAAAACTACACTCCACTATCCTTCTTGCCCAGGATAGGCGGTAGTTAAATATTTTAGAATCATCATTATTATTTTTAATATATGGCTTCAAATATCTTTTCAGAGGATATGCTCCATCTCCTAAAAAAACATGAGGCACCACTATATTTGAAATAGGTAAAAGCTTAGGGCGTGGAATTGGGAGCTCACTATTTTCAATTCTTTTTGATAGAAGTGAGTTTGCAAAGACTCCTCCATCACTTTGGCTTCCATAACTGCCAACATCTATAACCATAAATTTGCCATTAAAATCCACCAATGCTTGAAGGATTATTGAAAATCCATGCTTGTAATTGAAAAACTGTGTTCCTGTGTGCGGAGGCTTATTTGTCTTACAATGCTTCACATCAATGGGCCCTAGTAAAATATTAAAATTTTAATATAGTAAAAATAAATATATCTATCACCTATACAGTTTGGGAAGTTCCACATCTCCTCAAAGCCTTGAGCTACTTCCTCAAACATCTCTAATGTAGGTACCATCATATGGATAGGTTGCAAAATATCCCATAAAGCCTTGATTGTATCTCCTATTATTTGCTTAATAGTTAATACTCCTAATTTATAATTATAAGACATGGAGACATATGAATCCCCAGTTGCAAGATATCTAGATATGCAGTAAGAAATTGTAAAAATGTATTTTAAATTATAAAAATTAGTAATAAGATATAATGTGCCTGATAAAAATAATAATTAATAAGTTTTTCAACCTATATTAATATAAATATAAGGGTTAGATCTCAATATTAAATTATTTTAATATACGGTAAGCTAATTTTAATAAATTTATATATATATTTATAAGAATAAAAAAAACTAAAAAATTTACCTCAGTGTAATCATCAATTTTTCATCAGGTGTAATAAGATTCTTGATAAAATTAGTTTTCTTTTTTGCAATTTTATTTTTAATAAGATCTAGTATGTAATAAAACGTTTCTTAAAGTGAAAATACTATGTATAAAAATATACTCATTTTTTCCATACGTATGTAATTATAAAACTTGAGGTCATCTTTTAGTAATTTTGGCAGTAAAATATGCTCCCTCCTTCCTTCTTTTCGAATTAACTATATTTTTTTCTTTATTGAATAAGAGTACATATATAATATAATATTATATAATTTAACTAAGGAATATTGGTTCATTTTAAAAAATATATCATATCATATTATACACTGGGGAGACATCCCACAATTAAGTGGGCACTCCACCACCCCATAGAGGGCGTCTCCAGTGCAGTGAATTTGCATTCACCGTTTGGCAGAAAATTTACCATACTGTCTGGGTCCCATTTAATTTGAGTGGGATGACGGGTACCACTCGTGGATAAGCCAGGATCCACAAAATTGACAGTAATTTACCCTACTGACAGGGTCCCGTTTAATTTGAGTGGGATGACGGGTACCACTCGTGGATAAGCCAGGATCCACATTGTAAATAATGTTTATTTATTAAAAAAGATAAGATAGGAATATGTATTAGAAAAAAGGGGGGGGATGATTAAGGAGTAAAGAGGAAGAAGAATTAGTATTTGTAATTTATTTATTTATTTTTTTTGTTTTGTTTTCTCTTTTTTTTTTTAAATATTATTGGTAATAAGAGATTCTTGTGTTAAAATAATGTTAATATCATATTGATCAAAGAGTTTCCTAAGTATAGTTGTTTTTGAAAGTAGGCCAGGAATGTTGTAGGAGTAGATTGTTAGATTTTTGAAAATTGACATAATATAAATTTTAAAGTAAATTGTAAGATAAATTTGAATTTTGAAATAGAAAAAAATAATGGGGAAAAAATAAGCAGACGATACTTGGAAAATTGAAAAAGCAAAAAGCAGACAAGAGAAATGATAAATAAGAAAATATCCATGAAATTGAGTTTTAAGAGAGGATTAAAGTTAAATTTTGTTTAAGAAAGAAGTTGTAATTATATTAAATGTTGATTTATATTATTTTGTTTAAATTAAGTTAATAAGATTAATATATAGAAAAAATAAATTGTTAAAGGAAATAAATAATTGAAATAAAAGATAAATAAATGATTTATAATGGTACTTGCTAAACTTTATAGTAGCTTAGGTAAAGAATTGGAGAAGATAAGAAAGAATTAAGTTATGATGAATTGATTGAGATAAATTAGTAAATAAAGAAGAGAATTTATTACTTTGAATCTAGAAAAAATAAAAAAATTAATGAATAAAAGTAATAACTTGACAGATATATTATGTATAATCCTCAGCAATTGAAAAAGAGTCTCATTACTCTCCCCATCTTCCATGCATTTGAAAGAATTTACTAGTTTTGATTCAGAAGAGTAGAAGTCAGGCTTTTCATGTCATAAAAAATGTAAGTATTCGCAAAGTAAATATTTAAGGAATTTAGTGTGCTTGAAAATGAAATTGTGAGTGATAGAAGTATTTGTAGAATTGATAGATATCATTATTTCTTGGAGGTGGCGATTTAACATCAGCCATTTTCCCGCAGACGAAAAAAGTCTTTTCTTCAAAATCATATCATATTATACACTGGGGAGTCCCACAATTAAGTGGGCACTCCACCACCCCATAGAGGGCGTCTCCAGTGCAGTGAATTTGCATTCACTGTTTGGCAGAAAATTTACCCTACTGTCTGGGCCATGTTTAATTTGAGTGGGATGACAGGTACCACTCGTGGATAAGCCAGGATCCACAAAGTTGACAGTAATTTACCCTACTGTCAGGGTCCCGTTTAATTTGAGTGGGATGACGGGTACCACTCGTGGATAAGCCAGGATCCACATTGTAAATAATGTTTATTTATTATAAAAGATAAGATAGGAATATGTATTAGAAAAAAGGGAAGGGGGGGGGGTGATTAAGGAGTAAAGAGGAAGAAGAATTAGTTTTTGTAATTTGTAATTTATTTATTTTTTTTTTTTTTGTTTTGTTTTCTCTTTTTTGTTTTGTTTTCTCTTTTTTTTTATATATAATTGGTAATAAGAGATTCTTATGTTAAAATAATGTTAATATCATATTGATCAAGGAGTTTCCTAAGTATAGTTGTTTTTGAAAGTAGGCCAGGAATGTTGTCGAATCGTTATAAAAAATTCACTATGAAAGCCTTGTCGGACGCCGTCAAATCAGATGTTTTGACGTCAAATCAAAACCGTCTCCACTATGAAAGCAGCCTTAGTTCTCCTTTCGAAAATTTATCAATTAAGCCAAGGTAAATTATATTTTTTAAGGGGCAGCAAAATTATTTTTTCCCCTGGGCCGCCAAGAGTCTCCGCACGGCGTTAGTTAACTCTTAAGACAATTATTATATTCTTAAGCCTATAAATCTCTTTATATAACAATTATAAATAACATAAATTAAATTTTATCAAAAATATTAAATGTTAAATAAATTTTTTTAATTATATAAATTATAGAAAAAATCAATGTACTTTTAAACTTTAATACTTTGCATGTGTTTTTGACGATTATTGACTGACAAAACCACTTAAAGTTTTCGAAAATATTCAGGTTTACTTTACATCATCATTGCATTTATTCATGATTTAAGATATTCTACATGTAAAATTTATTGATATAATTTCATATCTTCATATTTAGGATTTAGTTATTTTAATATTTAATAAATTAAAATATGGTGAATATAATTTAGAATGTTTTATTAATAATTTATATTTTAACTAATATTCTATTTTAATTTCAGCATATTACCTTTAGTGAATAAATCAATGGAAATAATTGATTTTCTCATTTCTTAGATAAAAATTATGGCCACTATGAATGTTTACACCAAAATTTATTTCTGGTAGCCCCCTCCTTTGTCTCTTAGCATCTTTTGCCTATGAGTTTAATAGATCACCATATGATTAATAAACTAGTTGATAAATTTTTATTCCACATAATAGATAAAAATTTAGGCAGGTTTCATATATAAAAGATGCTTATTTCTAATTTTTTTTTAAATGGTATGATTTTTTAAAATAATATTTCATATAATTATTTATGCTAAAATTCATATTTTATAAAAATGGTTAATTATTATGATCCAAAATATTTAATAGCTTCATTAAATTTATCTTAGAATTTATATACTTCTAAAAATTTATAAAGATAATGATTACATAATTTTGAATATGATTTCCTATAAATTATTTAAATATCTTGGAATAATTCCCTCTAATAAAATTTGCACCAAATAATATCAGCAATAAATACTACTTAGATATTCTTGAATAATTTTATATTAGGATTTAAATTTTTTCCAGGGAATACCACTAAAGCATAACATATATTATATCGTAGTTACTGAAAAATGATTTTGATAGGAATTTAATTTTTTCTCCATATTATCTTTAGTTAAATTGGTAATTTTCTTACAAACAATACAAATGAAGAATGGCATATACAATTAATTAGTTATGGACACAATTTAGCATATTTCAGAGAAGGAATTTATATACTCAAATAATTCCCTATAGATTTTAATTTATTCCTAATTATATTTTTGAATAATGTGGCATCTAGTATTGTTTAAAAACCAGATTTGGGTTGATTTTTCAAAAGGGTCCTATTAAGATTTTAGCTAAAATAATATTATGTAAAATTTGGCAAATAGATGTCCAAGCATTTCTGCCAGCTATGTGCAAAATTTTTAGGCTTGCATAATGTGCTAAGGTTAGCAGGGAGAAGGACAATATTAAGAAAGTGTTTTAATACTTTTATTTTATTTATTTAAAAAATTATTTTACTAAAAATGCAATATATTTTCATGCTTATATAGTTTACAAAAAATCAATTTAATAATTTATATAATCAAACTATTATAAAATGTGTATCGGCCCGATCCGTTTGCAGTGTTGTTAAACGCTACTTTTAAAAGTAGCACGCTATCGCTACCGCTATTTTATAAAAAAAGTAGCGCGCTATCGCTACTGCTATTTTATAAAAAAAGTAGCGCGCTATCGCTACCGCTATCGTTTTCAAATGTGTAGCGCGCTATTAGCTACTTTCTACTTTTAAAAAAAACTAGCTAAAGCTACTTTTTACGCTACTTTGATTTTTTTTAAAATATTTTTTTTTACGTAACTTTATTTCCACAAATAAAATATTGATATAAAAACATGACTATAATTTGTTACATATATATATAATTTATTTATTATTGCACTTTAATAATAATAACATTTCAGTACTGTCATCCCCAAGTCTAGAGCGACGATCAGAAAGTATAAGCTTTGCCATACTAAATAATCGTTCAGCACTAGCACTTGAGGGCAACGCAGTATTAAATTTAATAAACAAACTTTTTATATGAAAAAAATCATCAAAAATATTTAAATTAGAATTTTTAGATTTAAAAAAAGCATATAGAGGTTCAATATTATTATTATTATTTATTTCAAAAAAATCGTCTATGGAAGGCTGCGGTTTCGATCTTGCTATAGTATCGTTATCGTGGTTAGGCATGCCATTTTTTAACGTTACCATCAGCCTATCAAGTTGCCCTTTAGATTCAGTCAAATTAATGTATGGCCAATTTAACTTGAAACTAGGATGAACGATAGCAGCTATTACATTATCATCATCATACAGATCTGGAAATCTAATTTATATAAAGCGATTGTATTTATTATAAAAAAAAGAAGAATACCATTTTAATTTTTAAAATTTAAATTTATCTGAGATTTAGATTCATTTATAAAAAAAATATTAAAATAGCAATAAATTATGGTAAATAAAAATTTTAAAAATATAATTATTATACACAAGGTAATTAATAATATATTAATTTTGAATTTTATATTAATTAATAATTACTATATATTAATATTATAGATTGTGTTGTAAATTAAGCCAATTTAAATTATGGCTAATCAAACAATAAATCATTCATTTTATATAATTGTATAATAGTAAATAAAAATAAAGTTTTGACCTTTTCTCAATGCCTTTTAGCATAGACTCTACCAGTGGTTGGCAAAATTTTAGATTATTGATTCTTTTGAGCTTGGTAATTAATATACTCAGTGTGGGCACATAATATCCCATGCTCATATTATCTTGCCCTTCTAAGATTTTAAGTGAGGCAGCAACATATTGCATAACTTAAAAAATTTAAATGGTTAAATATTATATAATATTATTTATTAATTAAAAATACTTCAGTATATTCTTTAATAAAAGTATGCTCCTCCACATTAAAATACTGTATTCCCATTTGATCCAATATATAATTCATTTTCATTTTTTTCTCATCTAGAAACAATGCTAAAAGTTTCATAGCATTGTAAACACTATTCCATCTTGTAGTGTTTGGTGTCAATAAATAACGTCCTAATTTTTTTTTGAAAATATCAGACGTCTTTGATGACTTATTTTGTTTATTCCAAAGAGCTTGGCATTTAGAAAATGTAGATCTTGATACTCTTTTAAAATCCTCATTTAATAATGCTTCTTCAGCATCCACTGTCGCAATTAAATTTAGGTTGTGGCAGGAACAACGATGATGGCTAGGTAACATAGAAGACCTTATTGAAGATCCTAATATTATAAATTTTATTTTATATTTGTGAAAAATTAAATATAAAATAATTTAAAACCAAGGATGTCATGAACATCAATTATCTCAAACTCCATTTCATCATCTTCTTCTTCTCCATCTTCAATATTTTTGTCAGGAATATTACTAGTATTGTTATTATTATTATCTTCCCCAAATATTCTATATTATTTATATCATATTATAAAAAAATTATAATAAATTCAAAACCTGAAGGCCTTCAGGAAATTAGACCCATTATCCGTAATCATCTTACAAACCTTGTTTTGAATTTTGTAAGACCTATGGATTTCTGCAATAATATTGGCTAGAATGTCATAAGTCTGACAGCCAATTATTCTCTTTAGAACTAAAGCTACAGATTTTCGTTTAAGATTTTTAGGATCAATCCAATGTGCAGTTACTCCTAAATAAGCTCTAAAAATATGACATATTTTAAATCAGAAAATAAACATTTTCACCTTCTATTGTGAGTCCAGCAATCTGCCGTTGTACAGACGTAGGAGACATCTGATAGATTTAATATCAAAGATTCTTTCATTTCCTTAAAGCTCTCCAAAATTCTTGCCATCAGTGTCTGCCTACAAAATATCTTGGTCCGTGGAGAAAAAGTGTTTATCATCTTTATAAAAGAATTATTATCCACCAAGGATAATGGTTGAACTGTATCAATTATAAAGTTAATAATGACTTTATCAGCCAATTTTTGGGATACACCAGGTGTTGATGAATCCATATTGGTTAATTTTGTTTGTATTAAATTTGATTTGGAAGTGGGTTTATCTTCTTCCATTACCCCAAAACTTTTGAGATATTTTTCAATCTCTTTATAATTTGAAGTGTGCACAGTCTAAAATTATAAAATACTTAGAATAAAAATTATGTAGGAGATAAGTAGGGGAGAAGTGCCATAAATGGCCATGTTTGAAGACTGGCCACCTCCCTTTAACTTTTTTTCTATTGGACCGATTTCTCTCAAAATTAGTCAAAATGTCTATATTTATGATATTTACCTTACCTAAGTTCATTTATTGAATAGAGCAATCCAATATAAAAATATTTTATAAAAACTGTTTTTGGTACCTCTTTCTGGAAAAATCACGTTACACATTTTTTTGTTTGGTGAAAAAATTACTAATTTAGATTACTAATATTTTATATAAATATTATCCTTAGGCATTTAGCATTATTCACACAAAAAATAAGACTTTAAAAGTTTTATTTAATAGACATATAGAGGCGCTTATTAATAATAGACAGGTGAGTATTGTCTGGCCAGGCATTGACTGGCCAAAATCATACATTCATATTGAAAATTTTTAACTCATTTTTGCAAACTAACAAAAGCACCCAAAACAAATAAAAATTTATTAATATTAGAAAATCATTGTTCACATTGCTCACTAAGATCAATAGATTTTTGCAGAAACAATGGAATAATCCTACTCACCCTACCACCACACTGCTCCCACAAGTTACAACCACTAGATAAATCAGTCTTTGGACTATTTAAAAATTTTTATAATAACAGCATTGACAATTGGATGAGAAACCATGTAGGCAAATCATTTACCATATATGAAATACCATCAATTATTAAAATGGAGCTTCTTAAAGCTACAACCCCCCAAAATATTCAGAATGGATTTTTAGCCTGTGGAATATATCCCTTCAACCCTGATATATTCTCTGAAGATAGTTATTTAATATCTAATGATGATGATATGTCAGAATTATCCAATATTCCTCTGGCAGTGGGAAAATTAGCTTATTGTGATCCTGAAAATGATACAATATAAATTCCACTCTTAGCCCTATGCCTACCACTTCTGATAATGAGTTATGCTTAACATCATGTCATCAGCCCAATAATAATTTGAATTCACAATCTATTCTACCTCATCCAATTTTATATAGCAATAATATCAAAAAAGACAAGAGGAGAAAGAAATCAGAAATTTTAACCTCATCACCTTATTAAAAACATAAATTAACAAATATTAAAAAAAACAATAAAAAAAAATCTAAAGAAAACTAATGATGAGTGGCTTTGCATAATATGCAAGAAGGCATATTCAAAGAGCAAGAAAGGTGAAGAGTGGATTAAATGCCTGCAATGTGAAGAATGGGCCCATACTCAATGTACTAATAACAATGATTTATTTGTTTATTATGTATGTAAATAAAGATACTATAATTGTTTCATTTATAAATTAATAAAATGGCTTTCATTATTGTTGTGTATTAATAATTGCCTAATTAAGTTTATTAAACATCATGAATGATTAAATTATTAAAAATCACTATAACATGTAAATAGTTAAGATAATAATTTATATAATTATTAAATAGATAGTGATTAATTTTATATTGAAATAAGAATGTTTAACAAAAAGATAATTAAGATATTAATTTATAAAATATTATCATTAAATAGATGATGATAAATTTAGATGTTAATACTTATAATTAAATTTTTATTGCCTAAAAATTAAGAAATATTAACATGTAGTATTTCTAATTGTAATATTTCATATTTATAATAAAATTCTAAATAAAATATTGTCTAACTAAGTTTATTAAACATAAATTTATAAATTGATGAATGATTAAATTATTAAAATAGTCTATTACATGTAGATAATTAATATAATAATTTATAAAGTCATTAAATAGAGAGTGGTTAATTTTATATTGAAATTAAACTGTTTAACAAAAAGATAATTAAGTTATTAATTTATAAAGTATCATTAAATGGATGATGAAAAATTTAGATTCTTATACTTATTAAAATAGTGTATAATTAAATTTTTATATACCTAAAATGAAAAAATATTTAAGATAGGTCTTTTGCAAGTATTTCATATTGTAATATTTCATATTTATAATAAAATTCTTAATTAATATATTATGGCCAGTTAACACATAATGTATTGACTGGCCAGAAAAATAACTTTCACATAACCTCATCTAGCTCATAAACAATTATAGATAGAGCTTTAATTCAAATTTTATTTTAAAGATTAATAATTTGGCTACACATTGATATCAAATTTGTTTGGTTAAACCCTATTCTTAATATTTTTTTTTTCAAAAAAGCAAAAACATGGCCATTCATGGCACTTCTCCCCTACATAAAAATGATTGAAATAACTATTTTAAAATGTTTTAAATAATTTAGATAAAATTTATGAATATATAAAAAAAATAATTGGTTTTTGATTTTAATTTATTTTAAAAATTAAAGATTAGCCTACACATTGATATTAAATTTGTTTAATATATTACCTTTAAATGTTTTTTCAAATTAAAGCTGCTCGTATGATTTGAAGAGATAATTTTGCGGCACATCTTGCACCGAAACCGATATCCAGTATTAATTTTTTCTTCAAGGTTAAAGTATTTCTTGAATTTTGGGAAAGGATCATCTATATTTTGCTCATTTTCCAAAGAAATTTCAATATCTTCAACAATCTCACACATAACAAAATTTATAAAGCTTAATATAAAATGTAAAATGAAATATAAAATAAGATAAAAGCAAGGACATACCAATAAAGGAATTTCAAAAATATATAATATAATGAATGCGCGAAATATAAATCAAATACAGATTGCTATTTAACAACTGTTTATATCTAATATATAACAATAATGTATATTTTTAAATATAAATTTCAAAATTAAATTAAATAAAAGGATTATAATTTTAGATTTTATAAAAAATATATTTTAATAATTTTTAGATGTATTTATTATGTAAAATTGAAAGTAGCGAGCTACCGCTATCGCTATTTTTTAAAAAAAAGTAGATCGCTATAGCTACCGCTACTGAAAAAAGTAGCGCGCTATTTTAACCCACACTGTCCGTTTGTCTGTCTTTTGTCATTATACCATTTCGCTTCAAAATTTCGAAATATTTCCTAGAAAAAGTCTTTATTTCAATATTGAATTTGTGTTTATCTCCTTAAAGGAAAAGGTAATTGTTTTAATTAAAATTTTTACATATTAATATAAAGTATTTACTTCAATACTGTAATTTTGGTTATCTCATTATTACATCAATATTGTATATTTGTTTATCTCCTTAAAGGAAAAGGTAATTGTTTTAATTAAAATTTTTACATATTAATATTTTAAAGTATTTACTTCAATACTGTAATTTTGATTATCTCATTAATTTACATCAATATTGTATTATTTGTTTATCTCCTTAAAGGAAAAGGTAATTGTTTTAATTAAAATTTTTACATATTAATATTTTAAAGTATTTACTTAAATACTGTATTTTTGGTTATCTCATTAATTTACTTCAATATTGTATATCTGTTTATCTCCTTAAAGGCAAAGGTAATTGTTTTAATTAAAATTTTTACATATTAATATTATTAAATATTTACTTCAATACTGTTATTGTGGCAATCTTAAATAATGATACCAACTTCATACCGAAAGTCCAAATATTATAAATGTAAAATTTATTATATTTAAATTTAAATATAAGATGTGGAACATGTATGATGTTCAATGTGTAAAAACAAATAACAATGTTGAGGGATTTCATCGTTCTTTAAAAGAGTATATAACATATTCTCATCCTAATTATCGGCAATAGTTTTTTAAAAGATTCAACATTTTTAGATACGTTTCTTTATTTTTATTTGTCAATAATATATATGCCAGGAATTATTGTATGATTAATCATTATATGAATTATAATTGCTTAAATAATATAGGACACGAAAAAAATGTGCCGTCCATCAAAATTTGGTCGGCATTACAGAGACTTTCAAGTTGTTCATGTGTAGAAAATATTCATAATTCATTATTTTCATTACAAATTAAAAAAGTCTTATTATCAAGTGTTAATTTATAATCCCCGTATAATCGGATATCAGAATTTATAAGAGGCAAAGGTGGTCTCAATGATTTAATAGCACGATTCATAATAGTTTTGACATAGAAATGTTGGTAGAGCATTAGAATAGAGTTGAACGAGAGGATCCATTTTTCTAATACGCATAACTTGATTATATGTTTTACGTTTGCTTTGATAGGGGTACGCTCGAATTTGTTCTTTAAGTTTATTCATAGTTACTAAAATTGCATAATGCTCTTCCTCAGATTCAGAAGGATGGTTGTATGTGTCAATGTAATAATGTACCTCTTGCCGTACAATGACTTAGTCTACATTTAAATAAAATTCCGAATTTATGATGAACATATAAAAATTTATTTGAATATAATAAATTACGTTTTTTTGGGAAAGAATAAAATTATATGGCTGTTCTACGTTTAAATATGAGAATTGAATGTTATTAACTGATATTGGTAAAGTTACAGAGCTATCAGCTGCAATGGAGATATCGATTACAACTTCTTCATCTATAAAACTTTCGTCCAAAAATGGTAAAACATGGAGATCATCCTCTCCATCTTCTTGTTTATGATTAATCACAGAAGTCACAATATCTTCATTTCTACCCATCGATTCTTAAGGAAAAAAATATTTTTGATTAATTATGATAAAATTAAAAAGAAAATATACTAACAAAATTTTGATTAACTATGATAAAATTAAAAAGAAAATATATTAACAAAATTTTGATTAACCAAAATCAGCATCTTCTCGAATAGGATTGATCATCGAGGATATCGACTCCGGACCTTCTTCAGGGATCCCAGAAATCCCCACAGCACTTCCATCTTCTTGTTCATGAATATTCACAGAAGTCACATAATCTTCATTTCTTCCCAATGATACTTAAGGAAAAATATATTAATTTGATTTTCATATTATATTGTAAAATACTTCCTCTTCTTGCAGTCAAGTACTTGCAAATATCTAGAAAATAATAAATTACATCTTGTATATTAAAATCTTGCATATTAAATAATTTACCATTGCATTATGCTGTCAGAGTAAATACATTATTTAAAGTAAATAATCTACCATGGCAGGTTGGAGAAGTACAAATATAATAAATTTTACATTTATAATATTTGGACTTTCGGTATGAATGTGTTATCATTATTTAAGATTGCCACAATAACAGTATTGAAGTAAATACTTTAAAATATTAATATGTAAAAATTTTAATTAAAACAATTACCTTTTCCTTTAAGGAGATAGGCAAATATACAATATTGATGTAAATTAATGAGATAACCAAAATTACAGTATTGAAGTAAATACTTTAAAATATTAATATGTAAAAATTTTAATTAAAACAATTACCTTTTCCTTTAAGGAGATAAACAAATATACAATATTGATGTAAATGAATGAGATAACCAAAATTACAGTATTGAAGTAAATACTTTAAAATATATGTAAAAATTTTAATTAAAACAATTACCTTTTCCTTTAAGGAGATAAACAAATATACAATATTGATGTAAATTAATGAGATAACCAAAATTACAGTATTGAAGTAAATACTTTAAAATATTAATATGTAAAAATTTTAATTAAAACAATTACCTTTTCCTTTAAGGAGATAAACAAATATACAATATTGATGTAAATTAATGAGATAACCAAAATTACAGTATTGAAGTAAATACTTTAAAATATTAATATGTAAAAATTTTAATTAAAACAATTACCTTTTCCTTTAAGGAGATAAACAAATATGCAATATTGATGTAAATTAATGAGATAACCAAAAATACAGTATTGAAGTAAATACTTTAAAATATTAATATGTAATAATTTTAATTAAAACAATTACCTTTTCCTTTAAGGAGATAAACAAATATACAATATTGATGTAAATTAATGAGATAACCAAAATTAAAGTATTGAAGTAAATACTTTAAAATATTAATATGTAAAAATTTTAATTAAAACAATTACCAATTCCTTTAAGGAGGTAAACAAATATACAATATTGATGTAAATTAATGAGATAACCAAAAATACAGTATTGAAGTAAATACTTTAAAATATTAATATGTAAAAATTAAAACAATTACCTTTTCCTTTAAGGAGATAAACAAATATACAATATTGATGTAAATTAATGAGATAACCAAAATTACAGTATTGAAGTAAATACTTTAAAATATTAATATGTAAAAATTTTAATTAAAACAATTACCTTTTCCTTTAAGGAGATAAACAAATATACAATATTGATGTAAATTAATGAGATAACCAAAATTACAGTATTGAAGTAAATACTTTAAAATATTAATATAAAACCATTACCTTTTTCTTTAAGGAGATAAACACAAATTCAATATTGAAGTAAAGACTTTTTCTAGGAAATATTTCGAAATTTTGAAGCTAAATGGTATAATGACAAAAGACAGACAAACGGATCGGACCGATACCGTAAGGTTAATATTAAATTTATATAAAGACTAAAAAAAATCAATCCGTAAGGTTAACATTGAGTTAATAGATAGCGAAAAAGAAATATTTAAAAAAAAATTAATCAGGATATTTCAACATAATGATATCTTGGGTATAATCTTAATCAGCCGTTTTTTAAAATTGTATGTAACATTTTCATAAAGGTGTTTTAATCTTAATTTGAAATCTAAATTATTTTGATCTCTTTTTTTATTTCAAGTCGCAAATAAATAATAATGAATACAATTTTCAATATAAAATTATTCCATAAAAAAACTCCTCTTTTTTCTTTCATTAAATAATTAATTAAATAAACAAAATACCATAAAAAGTTTGTTCAATCTTATTTTAAAATAATTTAAAGACATAATGATGAATAGAAATGATATCAGTTTGAAATATGGGTTTGTCACACTTCAACTTGTTATTTACCTCCCCCCACTCCAGAATTGAAGGGCTAAATTTATAAAACAGGAATCTAAAACATTCCAGGACCAAAGCACTATTTTCAAGAAATAGAATTGGTTGGAAATTTTTTAAAAAATATCCAAACATTTTTACTAAGCATATATATTTGATTTATAAGATCGCAAAAACTATAAGAGCATCTGCAGCGGATCTCTTTTTTCAGGTCTTGCTTAATCCAAGAATTTTTTTCATAAATTTCAGTGAACCAAATTATTATTACATAAATAAGTTCAAGTTTAATCCACTCCAAAAAAAATAAAGGGGAAAATACTGCCCATCCCCCCTTCAGGCCAGGTTCAATCCATTAAAACTAAGTGCTATGGTTTGAGTAAAAATAAATTTAAAGCATTTACTTGATAATACCAATATTATTTGTTAAATATTACTGATTACTTATACCTAATATTTAATATTAAAAAAAATTCCCAGGCAAAGTCCAAAGCCATATTAATTATGAAAAATTCTTCCAAGTCCAATGAAAGATCCTAATAATTTTGGTAATTGAGAACTGAAATAAAATATTTAAATAATCATAATGAATTTAAAAATACAATCAAAATTAAGATTTTCATGGGCCTTGGTTTTTTGATCAGGTCAAGCCCAGGCCTGCAAAAAAATTTGTTTTGGACCAATGTTTGACTTAGTGTCCAGGCTCATAATAATTTTGAAAAATTTTCCCTAAGCCCTGCCCAATATAACGTATAAAAAAAATTTCCAAACCCAGCTCAACCCATAATAATTTTATAAAAAAATTTTATCAAACCTGGCCAACCGATAGTAATTTTCAAAATTTTTTTCCAAGCCTGGAGATTGGTAAATTTCTAAAAACCATATCTATTTTTTAGTCTATTTTAACCCAGCTCACCCTAATCAAGGCCAACCCATTAAGACTAAGAGTGAATACTATTTTTTTGAATAAAAATATATTTAAATTAGATTTTATTTGAGGGCCATATAAATATTCTGGGTTAAATATTACCCCTATGCCTAATATTAAAAAAATTCCCAAGCTGGGTTCTCTCAATTAGTTTTCTCAAACCCGCAAAAGACCATAATAATTTTGATAGTTGAGGACTGAAATAAAACATATAAAAAGTCACTATGCATTTAAAAATACAATCATAATATGAAAGTTGCATTAGCCTTGGTTTTTGATCAGGCCTTGCCATGTATACAAAAGAAATTTTCAGACCAATTTCTAGCCCATAATTAAAATTAAAAAATTTACAGGAATCTTAGACTATAATAATTATGCAAAATGTTTCTCAAGCTATGTCCAAGTCCATATTAATGGTGAAAAATATTTCCCAAGCCCAGGAAAACCCAAATAATTTATTTTGATCCAGAAAAATAGGTCTGATGTATGAGGTTTATAAGAATTAAATTTGTCTAATTTCAAAATTATCATCAAATGAAGGGTAAATATCTGATTTACCTATGATTCTACTGGTGAGATGAGTAAATATACAAAATTTTTCTATCTTATGAGGTTTTATTTAAAATTTTATATTTATTTTGGGGTTATTCTAAAATTTTCCATTATTTTTATAAAATATATTAATGATATATAATATTAATTTTATTTGTATTTGTAATTTATAATCTAAAAATTTATTCTTACTATATAAGAGTTTTGTGTTATCAAAATGTGCTTTGTCCCTTCCATATCTCTTATCTTTTCTGAAACCCCAATATAATGGTATAAAATTCTAAATTATACATAAATTTAAGATTGAATAAGTACTTCATTTAAAGTTCTACCTTATTCCTATTGAATTGGTACTTGATACATTTAAAGTTCTATTTATCCCTAAATATTCAGGAATATGTATAATATTAGGTGTGTATTCAGTGCATTCAATGCACAGGCAAAATTTTAAAAATGTCAACTATTAATTAATTTATGAAAGTTGCATAGGAAATGGTTTTTTGATTAGGCCTGGCTATATCTGCAAAAAAAATTTCACACAAATCTATAACTTATATTTAAAATTCAAAAATCTTAAAGCACCTCTATTTTAAATTTTATCCAATATGATTTCCATCACATTTTTAAATTTATATATTTCTAATACATGCTCACGGTATACTTTGCAACAATTTTACCTCTTTTTCTCTTAAATTTTAATATTTATATAAAATTTATTAATAAAGTATATTTAATACCATACACACAAATTAAATAATTACCCTTCAACCCCATCAGCTAGTAGGGTAATAATAATAAACGGTAAAATTTAAAAAATAACAGATATTAATTAATATTTTAAATTTAATTATATTCAGGTTGGTGCATGCGTAAAGCATACGCCTTTGAAACTTTAATATATAAATATAATTAATATTTTAAATTTATTTATATTCAAGTTGGTGCAGCGGTAAAGCATATGCCTTTGAAATGGGAGGCTTGTGTTCGATTCTCGTAGAGAGCAAAAAATTAACATTACACTATAGTCTCCTTAAATTTAAAATACATTAGGGAGATACGAAAATGATCGTGTTTTGATTATGGAGATTAAATTAACATTACACTATATAGTCTCCTTAAATTTAAAATACATTAGGGAGATACGAAAACGATCGTGTTATGATTATGGAGATTATATTAGATTTTCGCCTTTTAAATTTAAATATCGAATCGTGAGAAATTTAATCATTTGTTATAAAAACTCTTTATTTTTACAAGTCATCAATAGTAAAAACAATTAATCAGCCTATCAACGGCGACTCTTCATAATATTATGGTGGGAAATCTTGTTCTTAAATGGAAAAATTAAAGAATAATTGTAACTATTTATACAGGAGTGCCATTTTGAAAAAAATATTCATTTATATTTTTTTGAATCGCAATAACTATGGATGTCTCGACATTTTACAAGTAAATATAATATAAGAGAATAATAAAATATAAATACAAAGAAATTTGGAAAGCGAAATACCTGGAGCTCTCAGGTTCAAAATTTTAATATAAATAAAAACCGTAATGTTATTTAAAAAAATATATATTAACAAAACGCCTTTAATAGAGTTACAAAATGACATATTATTTTAATTTTTATCATTATTATTTTTTAATTATTTTAATTTTGAAACATTATTTTTTCAAAAAAGCCTATTTTTGGCCTATTCCACCATTGATATCTCAAGAACTATTAGTTCTAAGAATTTAGGATTCTATGCCTTTTAATAATGCTCACTCAGTGAACACAATTTTATCAAAATTATAATGGTCGCTGAAAAGTTATCGATTTGGTATGGAATTACCCTATTATAATTTTTAGTCAATTGAACATATATTAAAATATAAAATACATTTTGCCAAAAATAAATACATGCTCTTTTTTTCATTTGTATTAAATATGGTCTGTGCCGATATTAAATATCGGATCGGCATTGATATTTAGCGTTTTCAAAAAATATATGTTCGGGCCGATATTTCTAAATTAGTTATTTTATGATTGTATACATAATCATATAAATAATTTCATAATATTAAAATTTGTCGTAATGTTTAAAAGAATATTAAGAATTTATACTATTTTTTTAAAGTATCTGCAATAATAAAAGGATTTTAAAATATCTAACGAGTCACATTGAGCTAGTGTTATTAAGCGGCTCAATTTAGTCCGTTTTTAAAAACGTTTGGCTCAAATTTTTGGCAAATACTCATTATTGATTTTACCCACAGGTGGCAGAAAGGTTTGGACTTCTATTGGCCAAATTTCAAGGCTTAGGTAATTATATATTGGCGTAAATAGTTTGTTTTTAAAGAAAATACGAGCCAGACCTGAAAATATAAAACCCAGACGAAGCCGGGACCTAGCCGTTTTTTTAACAAACCCGGGCCTTGCAATTGGAACTTCTGCAGGTCTCTGATATAAATTAACTAACTGCATTTAACATTGTTTTAAAATTATTTTACTACCACTACATACTATATTACTTTAACTGCTTTTAGTGCACACATGGAATTGGATAATGATATTGTCAAGGTGGGTCAAGCTTGGATGTCCTACACATTACTTCTAGGGGCAGGTAGGGGGAATTCAATACCTATCGACAACGCGTATCTAAGCACTTTCGCAACACAAGCATGTCCTTATACTGCACCAATAAAATTTCTAGGACACAATCTTATAAACAGATCATATATAGGAGCGATGTGCATACATGAACCCAGTAATAACCTAAAATATGATACAGGAATATCACTAAAGGACAATGATTTACGGTTCACTTCCATGTTGAATGAGGAAATGATACCATCATTGGTAACTGGCATAGAATCTGTACCTACAGAATTAGGAATACCTGACTCAGATGTATACGCATACTTATCATCATCTAACACAGTACTGACGACCAAAGGAAAAATTATATCTAAGAATCAAATACCCAGCAAATGTCCAAACATTAAAATAATATCAACTTACCAGATGAAGAAATTAATAAGTGAATCAATCAAGATTAAAACAGCATTAGATAACAAAAATACTACAGATGAAAATTCT
This sequence comes from Gordionus sp. m RMFG-2023, assembly GCF_954871325.1. NCBI lineage: Eukaryota > Metazoa > Nematomorpha > Gordioida > Chordodea > Parachordodidae > Gordionus > Gordionus sp. m RMFG-2023. The sequence continues at coordinate 8,212,832 of NC_088775.1, read as the reverse complement.
TCTGACACAAGTAAGCAACATGATAAAAACACAGATTTCGACAGATTTTATGACAGTTTCGAATTACTATCACTATCTGTAAATAAAAAAAAGCCACAATAGCTGGGAAAATCGAAAAACAGGAGTTCACCATTGGCAAATTAGAATATCCAATCTATTCTGACTTAATACCAGTAAGATCAGTTAGTGTCAAGGTGGTAAATTATGAATACTCCAGCCAGCCTTCCTTCACGCCATATTATAAGTCAATTGAAAAACGTTTGAAGGACCCCTCAGAGATCAATTTAAATTGGGACTTTATCAATAGATGGTACTTTGGAAACATAGCCTCAATGATATCTTTGATCAAAACAGATAGCTTTCACGAAGAGGCCGCTTTAGTTAGGCTCATTTGTATGATTAATTCGAACTCCAGTGACGCTTATCAAATTGACCCAGTTAGTTACAAATTTGTTCGGCGTGTAAAAAACACTGGTGTTCATGATGAGATACACCCTACTCTATCATCTTACGCAAAATTTCCAAACAATTCTAAATTCATCGTAACAACTATAGATATGGCTGGGTCTTGCCTAAGGCACAAAATGTTCCCATATGTTTTGCAAGAAATATTTAAACCATCAGAGCTTGACTTGACCTGGACAGTGATACCAATAATGTCTGAAAGCATGTAAGGAATTTTCTTCCCTGCTTACTGCGCTGCATTTTTAGATTCATCCCTTTGGCATGGGAAAATTTATTGGAATGGCAAATATGATGTATCAACAGATGAAAAAGGTACAATGAATAAAATCATTATTGCAGGGATGCCCATGTCTAATAATGTCATTATACCTGGTCCAACCAACTTTATGTTAGCCCTTAACTCAACTGATGAAATTTTTTCAATAAACTTTGGTGACCGGATACTGGACGTATGGGTAGACATTAAGCGTGATCCCATTATATACGATTTCATCGACATTTGGAAATCGTACTTTAAGACAGAACGTTTCTCAGAAATATCCCTCCACATGGAATATTGCTACGAATATATATGCGAGTACCTGTCTACATCCGACTCCTGCACAAAAGCATTATCGATGGCAAGCGAATTATTCGCTGCTAACACTCCAGGCATATTAGCATCGGGACCAAATGATATAAATCCCGGTGGTTCGTGGACCATAGGAGGGGGTGGACTCACTGCTAAGGGTTTAGGTTCATCAGACATATTTAAAGGATGTGCGGGCCCTTCTAATGCCCCAGCCAGGAAACGATTAATCGGATTCAATTTTTCTAACCGATCACCCTTGCTCAACTACGCCAATAGTAGCGCCAGAATACAGTCGACACCAAAGAACATTACCGTCAATGATTACAGTTACGTAGATGCCATTGATGTTGCATGGACTTCTATTTTTCCCGAGGTTCACAATACCCAATACAGTGTGCGTACTTGTACATCAATATACAGGATGGGTATAGCATTAAATTTAATTGACACCACTCATGGAAATCAAGAATCTCGAGGATCAAACAGATTACAAAACTACATCAACGCAGTTTCAAATGCTTTAATGTTATCATCATGTCATACTATATTAAGTGGAAATATACCATTAAATAGCTATACAGGGGTTGAAACCCACCTAAATTTTAATCAAATTGAAGAAATGAAAAACCTTAAAGAACAGGCCACACTATATTACAGCAACTTAAATCAATTAAAACACATGGTGAATACAGAAGCTCACTGGGATTGGTCAGCCATAATCGATTACTATGGGGTATCATACGATGATGACGACTTTGAAACTTGCTTGCCAATACCTTTCCCATATCTGGCACAGTGGTGGAGGAAACTGGGGAATGTGATATGGCCAGATAGGTTAACTATTTACCCATGTAATCTGCCATATAAATGTGCATCTACAAACGAGGGAGCAATCCAAATGTCAAGCCTATCCCCATTACAGAGGTGTTGCGCACCTTCTACGCCAGACATCTTTTCATATTGCCCAACAGTTTGGTCATCCAGAAAATCTGGTAAGTTTGAGACTTTAAAACTATGGTACGAAGACTTACAAACAATTTCATTGTGCGAACACAAAGTAGGGGACATCAGATTTACTTCCATGGCTTTCAGCTTGCCAACACATTGTTATCCACTAAACCAGAAGAGAGAGCAAGATGCATATATACTCAATTATAAAAATTTCATCTACTACAGCAATCCACTCGTATCGGATATCATGATACCTTTGATGCCAAATATGAAGCATTTATTGGAAAAAACGAAAGAGCACATCTTGTTTCCGCCTATTCCTGGTGGTATAGGATTTTTAGCAGGGGAACAGAAGCAATAGTTTAGATTAGCATGACTAGTACGATAATTAGCTACCGACATACAAGCAAAATACAAAGACAATTCTATCACTGCCAATATACAACTGTGATATTTTGTTTATTTGAATCTTTATTTTAAACTTCATAATAAATTATTTATAATATTCGGGATAAATGATAGAATGTTCATTGAAAGCAAATCCACCTCAAAATCCTATGTCCACCTCCATCCCTAAACTAAATTTTCGCCACTTTCGACAGCTCTATTCCCATGTTATTAATTATAAGGGCTTAATTATAATTGTAATCCCTTCATATATTTTAGCTTATGCTCTATTACAAACTACCAAAATATTGGTAATGTAAAAGAGTTATTTTTATGAATGTGAATCAAAAACCTTCCCCTCATTTACAATGAATGCATTATTATAGTACATTGTTTTATCTGATTATTAGTTTACTGATAGAATGTCTAACTCTTTTAAATTATAATTAAAAATATAGCAAAAAATTATCCAGATAGTTTTACATAAAAACTAATGACTATTGATTGTATGAAATAAATAGATAGGTTTATAGTGCGCATGAATTGAACGTTTCAACGTAGCGTTTCAAAACGTAAATAAAAAAACGTAAACGCAACTAAATTGAAGCGTTAATTTTTATTTTTTTTTAATGTTGAAACGTTTAAATTTAAAACCAAAAAAAATTTTGTTCAATTTAAATGAATGCATTTAAAATGTATTATTTGCGTTTTGTAGAGTTGCGTGGAAACGTTCAATTTGTACGCACTATATAATAAAAGTATTAAATAAGTTTTTACAGTAATATATTTTGCCCTATTTCATCTAAAATATTAATTGATAACCCCTTATATATTTAGCCTACCACCCTTCAAAAAATGTATATATTTGTAAATTATAAATTAATTTTTTCACACGTTCATCATGTATTTTGATAAATTTGATTTTTTAATTTTTAAAAAATGTATTTATAAATTGTTATTTTTAAAATTTAAGAGTTTCCTATAAAAGTGGAGTTAAATATCATTATATTCATTCATAATTTTCAAGTTTATTAGAGTTATTTATTTTATTTTGGAAGATTTGAATAAAATTTTGAAATTTATCTAAGCGGTCACAAAGTTCTAATACAACCTTACGTCACCACTAAGGGTAACTTTGTCAATGAAGCATCCTTTTTCCTAAATAACTTTAGGTTCTTTATTGCCCTTATTAGTTAATTATTTTAATGTAAAATTTTTGCATTTAAATCGTTTTTAACATTTTAGATTTCTTTTAATATAGATTTTTACCTTGTAATTTTAATGTCTAATCTTTATGAAAGAATTATAAAAAATATATAATTTTATAAGGTTAACAATTTATCAAGAGAAAAATACCCTAAGGGTGAAATATCATATGTTAACATTAAAAATGAAGGCAGAATTTCAAAACATTTCTTTCCCACTCAACGAGCATGAAAGTTGGTATCCTTCGAATAGCATCTATTTTTTCTTTCGCTGGGTGTATTCCATTTTTGTTTATTACAAAACCTAGAAAAGAAACTGATTCATTTAAAAAGCGTATTTTGGCCCATTTTGCTTTCATACCCACCTGTTTTAATTTCATTAATACTTTTTTTACGTTATTCAAATGTTCTACATCATTTTTCCCCGTTATGATAATATGGTCGGCGCACTAGAAAGACCGAAAGGCATACAATGATATTGGAAATATCCAATATGGGTTGATATGGTTAAGTATTTGAACTCTCTTTTATTGGTAATTGTAAATATGCATTTTTCAAATCTATTACCGTAAATTTCAACCCATCTTTTAATTTGGTTAAAAGATCATCTACCGTTGGTATAATATGATAATCGTATAAAATATATGGGTTTAATGTCACCTTGAAATCCGCACAATTCCTGATTTCTCCATTTGTTTTGCATACGTTTACTGTTGGAGTAGCCCATGACAAACGTTTTTTTGTTGGGTCAATCTCTTCAATATTCCCGATTTAACCACTCTATCGAGTTCCATTTCAATTGGTTTTCGTAATGGAAAAGTTACTCTACGAGCTGGCCATGATTTTGGCCTTACTCAGATGTATGCTAACTTCCATATCTTTCACCCGTCCTGGCTTGTCATCAAAAACACTGAAAAATTCTTTCGTCATGCCAGCAATTTGTTTGTCGGTTGTCATAACCTCTTTACTTGTTATACTACATATAGTAACTTGTCGTGGGATAAACATATTAAATGCCAGTATCCATGGTAGTCCAAATAATGGTATGTCATTTGATCGGGTCACCACAATCGGTAGTGATCTGCTTATTTTTTCAAGACGAACCCTTACCACAGTCTCACCAAGTACATCCAGCGGTTGGTTACCATATACTGACAAAGGTTTGGTTGGTCCAAGTTTGGGTCGGCCAATTTCATCCCAATATTGTTTCCCAATCACCGATACCTGTGCCCCCGTATCATAGTCAAATTCTATAGGTACTCCATTCATCCTAACAGATATCTTCGCTCTATTTCTACCAATTTGAGAAATATTATTAATTGAATCCGATGAGTCATTGTCATCTTGATGCATAGCTTCCACATTTTGAGCATTCATTGTACTTACACATATCATTATTGTTAAATTTACTGTTATCTCTGAACTTAAAATTATTAATATTATTATTGTAATTACTAAAATTTCCTTTATCTTTATTATTATTATATGGGTACTTTTGATTAGAAAATTTTCCTTGATTACTCTCTAACTGCTCCTTAGGTTTATTGACTTTATTTACATCATATTTACTTCATCCTCAGCCCTTTTTATTGCCAAAGCCATATTTAAAACCTGTTGAAAACTCACCCTTTCTCCCATGTCATATATTCCATCTGAAAATCTGGTGCAAATATCTTTCTCAAATGCACCCATTTTGATTCCAGCCACCATCTGATCTCAATCTCCCATCCAGGTCAGATTCAAATTTACACTCTTCTGCCAATTTTTTAAATAGGTCTGCAAACTCCACAACTGCTTCACCATCCCCTCTTTCTATCCGAATAAGCTTAATTCTCGAGCTGAATAACGTTGAAATAGGCTTAAATTTTATCCACTTCAATTATCTCCTCATAATTAAGTTCTTTCAAAATTTTTGGACATACAAAAGACATCATCTCGCCAAATGACTAATTCCCATATAAGCAAATAATATTTTTTTCTTGGTTTCATTATTTATTAATATACCTCTTACCTCCAACCAGGGTTGCCATGCCTCCCCCCATCAGTGGGAGTCTCCCACAATTTTTTAGTTTACCCACATACATCTCACTCCCACAAAACTCCCACAATTTTTTAATTTCTCCCACAATTTTTTTTTAGCATTTTAATGTTTTTAATATATAAATAATAATTTTGAGAGACAGTATTTGATTATTTTTAAAATAAATTTTAAATATTTATTCGAAAAATATGTCTAGTTCTTTTATTTTATTTTTCCGCTAATCTCCATCCAACCAATCCAATCCATTCGACATTTTCAAAATTTGAAGTTAGAAAAGTATGTATAATTATTATAAATATATTTTAAATTACTTAATATATTTTATATCGTTATCTAGATTCTATAATTGCAGTGCTCCACTCGACATTTTCATAGAAGAATAGAACTTTTAGAAGTGAACAATAATACCAAACAGATTTAAGTAATAAAATGTTCTATTTTGCTAATAATTTTATCTTACTGTAAAATTAAAATATTATATTAAGCACTAAACATTCATAAAATTTTCATAATAAATGATTTTAAATGGCTGTTAACAACACATATGGTTTTTATGATTATCATGTCATCTTTTATACAAACATCCTTTTTTTATCACACATTTCTCATCATTTTATAATAAAACCAAATAAAATCTTACTTTTTATAACATGCTACAATTTGAATTATTCTCTTACAAATAAAAATGTACATTGATATTTTTTAGCTTCATTAGTTTATAAAATCTATTTCAAATTAGATTGAATCTTTTTGTAAATAATAAATAACATACTTTTTCTTATAACTATAATATTCATTGTTTAAATTTATTAAAATCAATGTAAGATATAAATATTTTTATATATAAATAATTAATATTTATTATAAATAGGCAAATATATATAATATTGAAAATATAACAAGCATAAGCTTAGAAAGTACTTGTTTTGTTAATCAATAAACTGGATATTAATGTATAGTAATATAATTAAATGAATGTATGTTAAAAAATTACTTTTTCTCTATAATATGCCCCAGTCCTAGGCAAATTTTTTAATATGATTTTTACATTTATTTAAATAATTATTATCATTTTGATATAAATCAAAAAAATCATTTTTTTAAATCAAGATTTATGCTAAACCTATATTTCTCACTTTTAATTTTTCTCTCAATTAATAAACATAGCATATTAACCTCAATCAGTTTAATTTATAATCTTTAAGTTTAATAAGGAGAGGAGACCAAAATAGTTATGTAAAATTTGTGTTTTTAAATATTATATACCTGATTCAGTTTAATTTATAATCTTGAGGTTTAATAAGGAGACCAAAATAGTTATGCTTATGGAATGGACAACAAAAATAGGACATTTTTTTGGCAAGAAAAAAAAGAAGGTTGCACCATCCTTTGCGTATTTGATTTTAAACTTTAATGTTGATTTTCTCATTTTAAACATTGGCAGTTGGCACAAGTGGATCACTCCAATTCTAGATCGACGATAAGCTGTGTATAAATAATAGTACAAAAGCAGTTTTTTTTGAAAATAATTTTTATTTTTATATATTTAATTAAAATATATATGTTTTATTGTCCAAAAAGCAACATCATATTTGGTATTGGCACCTCAACAACCTCAACTGGTATGAAACAAAAATCAATTAAGAATTTCTTCAAGAAATCAGTGCCAGTGATTCCTGAGGTGGTGGAACTTAAGCATCTTTGTGATCGTGTTCGTGGTATGTATAATTAATGTATATAGTATGTATAATTATAAATATATAATAGTACATAAACAGTTTATATTGAAAATAATTTTTCTTTTTATATATTTAATTATAACATTTTATTGTCCAAAAAACAACATCAGTATTGGAAACTAGTGCTTTAACCTCAAAGCAATCTAAATCTCAAGAAGATGACTATCATGGTATATATAAATAAAAATATAAAATATGTATAATATTTAGGATTTCTTAAGCTTAGATTAAAGATGATTAGGATAATAATATTTTCTAAGTTCCACTTTCATTGCTAATTTTTAAAAATATTACTTCTAATATTAATAATATATTTTTTAAAATATAATAGTATATAAGTAATTTATATTGAAAATAATTTTTCTTTTTATATATTTAATTATAACATTTTATTGTCCAAAAAACAACATCAGTATTGGAAACTGCTTTAACCTCTAAACAATCTAAATCTCAAGAAGATGACTATCATGGTATATATAAATAAAAATATAAAATATGTATAATATTTAGGATTTCTTAAGCTTAGATTAAAGATGATTAGGATAATAATATTTTCTAAGTTCCACTTTCATTGCAAATTTTTAAAAATATTACTTCTAATATTAATAATATCTTTTTTAAAATATAATAGTATATAAGTAATTTATATTGAAAATAATTTTTCTTTTTATATATTTAATTATAACATTTTATTGTCCAAAAAACAACATCAGTATTGGAAACTGCTTTAACCTCTAAACAATCTAAATCTCAAGAAGATGACTATCATGGTATATATAAATAAAAATATAAAATATGTATAATATTTAGGATTTCTTAAGCTTAGATTAAAGATGATTAGGATAATAATATTTTCTAAGTTCCACTTTCATTGCTAATTTTTAAAAATATTATTTCTAATATTAATAATATATTTTTTAAAATATAATAGTATATAAGTAATTTATATTGAAAATAATTTTTCTTTTTATATATTTAATTATAACATTTTATTGTCCAAAAAACAACATCATTATTGGAAACTGCTTTAACCTCTAAACAATCTAAATCTCAAGAAGATGACTATCATGGTATATATAAATAAAAATATAAAATATGTATAATATTTAGGATTTCTTAAGCTTAGATTAAAGATGATTAGGATAATAATATTTTCTAAGTTCCACTTTCATTGCTAATTTTTAAAAATATTACTTCTAATATTAATAATATATTTTTTAAAATATAATAGTATATAAGTAATTTATATTGAAAATAATTTTTCTTTTTATATATTTAATTATAACATTTTATTGTCCAAAAAACAACATCAGTATTGGAAACTGCTTTAACCTCTAAACAATCTAAATCTCAAGAAGATGACTATCATGGTATATATAAATAAAAATATATATAATATTTGGGAAATTTATTTTTATTTTCTTAGATAAGTTCCACTTGCATTCAAGTATTAATAATTTATTTAGTAAGGAAATAATTTTTATAATTATGCGCATTCTATATTTTTAACTATCGTATTAAAATTAATGACAAATATTCTTAATTTACATTTGAAAATAATTATATAGGAATAAAAGCTTTAAAACGTATGTCTCCAAAATATTCGCCGTCTATATCCGATTCGGATGAAACTGGAGATCTTTCTGAAAATAGTATTTATTTCTTATAATTTTTGAAAATAAGCATATAAAATTAGGATATGTTTTTAGTTCATATAAATCATTTTTTTAATAAAATAGCACTTTGATAATTAATTTTGCTTTAAATATCCTAACAAAATTGATTATCTTTTTATATTTTATATACTATAGAATCCGAGAAAGTCAATAAAAGAAGAAAATATATATGTAAATATAACAAGATATGGGAGAAAAAATATGTTTGGTTGATTAGGCTTACAGGTAGCCATGCTAAATGTAGAATATGTCTTACAGTATTTAGTTACTACAATGGGGGGGAATATGATATTTTGCGACACCAAAAATCGTCAAAGCATAAGTCAGTACAGGGGAGTCTATCAACGTCTATTGCAATACAAAAATATTCTCCAAAAATAATAAATAATACAGATGCAACTACAATTGCGGAAACTGTATATTCATATCATGTAGTTCAACATTCACAGAGCTATCTGTCATCACAATGTGGGTCGAATCTCTTCCCCATAATATTTAACGACTCCAAAATAAGTGCCAACTTTACTTGTGGTAGGACAAAAATGAGCAAGGCTATCACAAATGTGTTAGGACCTGAATCCAAGAGGTCAATTCTAGACGATTTGAAAGAAGGGCATCCATATGCTATTTTAACAGATGCATCAAATAAGGGAAATATCGCAAAATATCATATTCCCCCCCCCCCATTGTAGTAACTAAATACTGTAAAACATATTCTACATTTAGCATGGCTACCTGTAAGCCTCATCAACCAAACATATTTTTGCTCCCATATCTTGTTATATTTACATATATATTTTCTTCTTTTATTGACTTTCTCGGATTCTATAGTATATAAAATATAAAAAGATAATCAATTTTGTTAGGATATTTAAAGCAAAATTAATTATCAAAGTGCTATTTTATTAAAAAAAATGATTTATATGAACTAAAAACATATCCTAATTTTATATGCTTATTTTCAAAAATTATAAGAAATAAATACTATTTTCAGAAAGATCTCCAGTTTCATCCGAATCGGATATAGACGGCGAATATTTTGGAGACATACGTTTTAAAGCTTTTATTCCTATATAATTATTTTCAAATGTAAATTAAGAATATTTGTCATTAATTTTAATACGATAGTTAAAAATATAGAATGCGCATAATTATAAAAATTATTTCCTTACTAAATAAATTATTAATATTTGAATGCAAGTGGAACTTATCTAAGAAAATAAAAATAAATTTCCTAAATATTATACATATTTTATATTTTTATTTATATATACCATGATAGTCATCTTCTTGAGATTTAGATTGTTTAGAGGTTAAATCAGTTTCCAATACTGATGTTGTTTTTTGGACAATAAAATGTTATAATTAAATATATAAAAAGAAAAATTATTTTCAATATAAATTACTTATATACTATTATATTTTTTTAGCAATTTCTCCCACAATTTTTATATTTCTCCCACAAAATACCTAATTTCTCCCACAATTTGAAAATTTTGACCTGGCAACCCTGCCTCCAACACATCATCTATACATTCAATATAATCTTGAAAGTTTTTGTTAATCATAATTTTCAAATTTCATTTGTATAATATTATTTACTTGATTAATATTATTCGTTTCATTTGATATATTCAATTCACCACTAGTAATTGGTTTATCTTCTATAGTGATAATAAGAACGTCGCCAATATACAGTTTCTTTATTTAATATGTATATGTAAATCAAGTATTCTACCACATGACAATTGGTATATATATGTATGATTGATTTGTATATGACATTTATAACATTAATAATAAATATAATATAACTCATTATAACAGCATCTTTGATGACTAAACGTGTGGTCAATCAGCAAATAAAATTGTTGGTTTCATTTAAACTTAAAAATTATTTATATTCTCCTTCTTTATATCCTCTTCCAATATTAAATTTTCAAAAAAAAAACACTCAGGAATTTCTTCCTTTTTTTTCATGGCACCAACCAAATCTCTTTGCCTCATACATGTATTTCCTTGAATGACTAGCTGATATTACATTCAAAATCTCTTCCCTCAATATCACTTTAACCAAGAGCGTCGTTTGGTAAAAGGAACTTATTGACTACCTCGCGCTGTAACAATTAATTTTAAAAATAACTTGTAGAAGTTATTTATAAATAATAATAATATAAGTGATTATGATTGTTCTGTAAAATCAATATCCTCCAATACTCTTAATTGCATATGATAATACATTTGCAGAAAAAGAACAGTTTTTAAAGAAAATAATATCCAAAAATAAAAGTCAAATTATACTTTTTAATTTTGTTTATAACTTGATTACATAATTTTTATCATCAGATTATTATAATAATTTTTTATTTTGAAAATTAAATTTGAAATAAAAAAATTTGTCAAGGTATTAGAGTACTTTTTATTTTATGACGAAAATTCATTCCAATTATTCGAATAATTATTGGAATCGAGTGAATCGATTTAATTTTTTTTTTTGAAATTATTTCAGCAATATTATTAAGAAAATTTCCTTTCATAAAATACAAAATTTATATAATAAATTATTTTGTTTTCATTGATTCTAAATAACTAAAATACTTTCGTCTAAAAAAATTTATGTATAAAATTAATATGTACTACTTAAAACTACTACATTGTTGAGTTGAGATGAGTTCCATCAAATATATTGTTCTCTATTATATTATCGTTATATTAAAATAATTATAAAAATAATATTACTTATGTCTTTTATTATTTTATGAATATTTTGCTTATATTCATCTAAATTATATTCGTATATAAAAACAATTTTGCAAATCTATAGTATAAGTAATGTAATTATATTTAAAATAATGTACTAAAATAATATATTATACCAGAGTTGTACATTTGCTCAAAATAAAAAGATCTTCAAAGATCTAGATTTTTGAAGATCGTAAAATTTGAAGATCTTTTATTTTTTAAAAATTTTGTGTAACGATCTTCAAAGATCTTCATGATATTTATTTTTTTACCCCTTTATTAAAAGCCCAGATGTTTTCCAATTTTATTAATATAATATTTCTTATATGTTTTATACCTCTCCTCCTGCCTTGATGAAAATTGAAAAATATCTGGGCTTTTAATAAAGGGGTAAAAAAATAAATATCATGAAGATCGTTGATCGCAGCGAGATCTTTGAAGATCGTTACACAAAATTTTTAAAAAATAAAAGATCTTCAAATTTTACGATCTTCAAAGATCTTGCTCAAATTTTTGAGCTAGATCTCGCTTAAAAATCTTCAAAGAAGATCTTTTGTACAACTCTGTATTATACCATTCATAATTTTATCAAACGATAATTAATAAGGATAATTTGAAATTTTAAAAATTATAATAAATATAACTAGATATCTGGCATGTCAGAAATACAGAGTTGTCAAAATGTCAATCGTCCCATTATAAAAAACTACTCTATTCAAATATACGTGATACATGATTTATAGCGCTTATACCCAACGTTGAAGATACAGGACAGCTATCTCAGTTATTCCTCATTTCCATCTAACTGGAACTAAATTAATATGGGTGAAAAAAAAAAATGAGGAGCCCTCTACACGTTTATTGAGCATAGTGCACGTACCTGTAACAACAATCTGAGAACTGTTATTTAAATATCCAGCTAATAAAAGAAGAGTTTGCAAAAAAAACAAATACCCGAGAATAGAATTTAATTATTTTAAGAGTGGGAGGTGCCTAATTTTAAGTTTAAAGTCTTTAGTGTAATCTTGAAATGATCACTATCGATATTGAGATTTAATATTCATGTCAATTGAATTTCGATTTATCTAAAAGAACAAAAAATTAATATGTTCAATTTTAATATTATAGTATTATTAATATGGTTTTTATTCCTGGTATTCTATTATTTGCATTTGTAGCATCAGCTTGCACAGGAAAAACTGAACTCAGATCTATATAAAGGTTCATATTCAAATATATTATAATATGAAGCTTTTGTAAGACTCGGTCCATTTTTTTAAAAAAAGTTTCAAATGTCTTTGCAATCGAAAAATGACGATGACAATCTTGATAGTCTAATTCCCTTAGTTGAAACTCCTGAATTAATAGTGCATTCTATAGAAACTCATGGAGTTCATAGTAATGATACCTTGAAGGAATTAAACAGCATATTTCAAGGTTTGTTAATCTTATATCCGTAATATAAAATTAAATATTTTATACAAAAAATATGTTAAGTAGATCTTAATCTTACAATTTAATTAAAATTTGCATAAAATCTATTTGAAATTTATTTTTAAATTCTTTTATTTATTTTAAGAATTCATTTATTTATTATTAATAAAATAGATCAAACTACAAAACTCACTAATTTAATCCACAATTCAGTAAAAATAGTTGGCTTAGAAATAGATTTTAATGTGCTTAAATCACAACATTCACTTGAAACAGCTGAATATGAAGACACAATTATGCACTTGAATAATAAATTGAAGGTGAATGATATATAATTTGTTTATTGATCATTATATTTTGCTAAATAACCTTATGTTTGAATATGATTTCACAGTTTATTACTATTATAAAGGCTGTTGTTTGGCTTAGTTAAACCTTAACATTTAACAAGAATTTTATTATGTGGTAAAAATATTCATTAGTTTTTTAAATACCCATGACTTTAAGTGTATAATTTGATATATATAAATTTTAGGAAAAATCTGCCTTGGAATATCAAAAGACTAGTGAGGCTACAACTCTCAAACATGAACTAGCTAAAATTAAAGAAGACTACAAAAAAATAAAAAGAGATTACAGTTACAATTCGAAGGCCAAGGATGAAAAGTTGAAGGCATTTCAGTTGATAGATAAAAATTTTAAAACGAGAGTTAGTGAGGTAAATATAATAATTAAATTGATATATATAATTATAAAAAATTTATGATATTCTAGTTGATAATAGATTTAAATTAAAAAAAATCTGATCTCCTTAATAATAAACTTTATCCTAGTAGGCAACTTGGTTCAAAGGGTCTTACATTTTTCTTTTTATAATAAAAATTAAGCCTTTTACATGAAATCTCCTTGAAAAGTTTCAAATTGAAATTTGCAAGGGGGCTTTCATCTGTAATTCCATTACACCTACTTAATATTTTTGATATTTAGCCTATAAATGTTTTAACTTTTAATAAAGAATTTTTTTAAATAAATGCCATCTAATTTGTTATTCATTTAAAGTAATTTAATATATATTTCATACATAAATAAATTAAAGGAAAAGAATCTATTGCAAAACAAAAATGATAGCTCTGAAAAAACTTTAAAAAGGTTTGTAATAAACTTTTTATATAGTACTTCAGGGAATGCATACTTGAATATGATGTGAAAGTCTGACTTTTTTTAATATTTAATTTGATTTTTTTTTGAAAAAAAGGCAGGATTTTATATGATCACAATGTAAAAAAACAAAATTATTTTTTTACATGCTCATATACATATATGATTTAGTCATAGACATGACATTTTGGCAAGCAGTTGTAGAAGCACCATTAGGTCAGTTTTCCCCATAAGTTATTGTAAATCTTTATAGGTCTTTGGCTAAGATGGGGAGGGGGTTATTAGCTTAAAATATTCATGAGAACAGGCAAATTTTCTTAGGGGGATTTCCCCTTGTCCTTTCTGGTTACACCTATGGATTTAATAGAATAACTATGCCTGAATATATTTAGCCTAACTTTTTGTTTCATTTGATTAATAAAAGATATGCTTTAATTAATTTTTTTTTTAAATTTGCTTTAGAAATTTTTTATTTTCCCTACAATTATCGAGTCATTGTATGAAATAATAGCACATTTCATTCAATGATGAGGCTCATATTTTAAGAACCAAATACTACCAAAATAAACTATGGTTTTAACAGGCTTAGGTCATGATCCAGTATCAATCATTTTTTAAATGGATTCCAATAATTTTTTTGAATAACATACTTTCAGGTATTTTTTTGGATAGTGCTTATTTGTTAAAATCCTGATTTTTTTAAATCTCCTGATGCAAAAAATAAAATTAAAATATGGTATATTCAATTTGGTTTTGAAAATTTAGTTTATCTTTGATAAAAAGTTTAAAATCAATCTTGAAAGTGTTGAAGGATCATTCATTAATAAAGCCAAAATTAGTATCGGATTATATAATATTGTTGTTTTTTAAATAACCCGGTAATTATGAAGTGTCAAATGAGTTCAATGGGCACACACAACTTGTCCAATCAAATAATCCCGATTTATAATTTCTAAATTAATTTAATGATAAAGTGTTTAACTGACCATTTTTAATAAGATATTAGAAGGAAAAAAAATGAAAAATTTATTCTTTAAAATGATATATATTTTTTTAAAAAATAAAAAGATTAAACAGCGAACTCGAAATTAAGAAAAAAGAAATTGATAATGATCGACATCTCATCAAATCACTTGAAGAAAAAAATAAACAACCCTGCAAAAAGTGTCGCGATTATTCAGAACTTTTAAATAATTACGAAGTTAATTATTTTTTAAATTTTCACGATTTTTCTTTCTTTTTTAAAAAAATGTCATTAAATATCAAGGAGATGGTTAATAGCAACTTGGTTAAAATTTTAAATCATTGGATTATATCTTATTTTAAAATAGACATTTTATCTTTTATATTATAGCTTTTAAAAGAAAATTTATCTTCCCTCATTGATGCTAAGAAGATAATTTCGGATAAAAACACATTGGGCTCCTTAAATAACGATCCACAAGAAAAGGTCGGGCATTTTTACCAAACCTTGAAATCGCTCCAAAATGAAAACGATGAACTGAAACGAACTAACAAGATTTTAAAGTATACCATGCCCCCCCCCCCTCCTCTACATCGAAAAAAAACGAAAAAAATTGAAATATTTGCTAAGTTTGTATAGAAGAACGAACAAAGAATTAAATAAATAAAGAATAACAAATATTTATATTCACTAGTGGCATATTTCCTTTAGGATTTGTCAAAACTTGACTATTTATTAAAAGAATTAGTAAATAATTAAAACTCTGCACTATTTTTACTAAATGCTCATCATATTTAAGATAGTGTCCTTTAGTGTTGTTAATTTGCTTGGTCGTAAAATTTACGACCCAATTATGTGCTCATGCCTGCTCTGAGCACAAACCCAGGGTCCAGACCCGTGGTTTAGACCCGAGTCAGATAAATGAAAAGTAAGAAAAAATAAATTACATTTACTAATCTTAAATTAAATCTTATTATCAATTCTAAATTAATAATTTAAAGTCGTTAAACAGCTCAATTTGAGCTTATTTTTTTTAAAAAATGGCTAACTTTCCTAAACTCAAATAACCTCCAAACTATCATTATCATTTTACTAATAAATTTATATCTATCCTACTTCTGAAAAGTAATGCTAAATATAATAGGCCATTCATGATTCGAAAGAAATTCAATTGTTTCCTTATTCAAAAAGATATATTAATAGCTCCTCCATCAGCTGCAACACTTAATTTTTTGAGTTTAAGATAACGTATTTCCTAATTCTTTAAAAATTTATCAGGAATATGTCAAATATTTGCAAATGTTTTTGAATAATTTCAAATAATGTCATATAATGAAAAGGCTATATATTATTTGGCGAATAATTTTTTTTACATTATTCATTTATGATTTGAATCTAATAATCAAAATCGCCTTACATTCAAGTAATCATTCGATTCGAATAATTGTGTTATTCTAGATTCGAATCATCTAGGTCTTATCTGCTTCAATAAATTTTCACAATAGAGATATTTTTCTCATTCTCTTGGTTATACTTTCACTAAAAGATGCTATCGACTTGCTAAATTGTGTAGACATTGAAATTCAATGGTGCATTTAGGGGGCACAATCTCTGGGTTGTTAGCGCACATCTAGGTAGGGTTAAATTTGTAAATCAAAGTTAAAAAATTATTTTTAATATATAATGTCCTTATTTAATTGGTAATATAATTAAAATAATGGATAAGGAATATGAATACTAACAGATTGCCTAAAATAGGGGGGGGGGGAGGGAATATACTGGCAGTTGAAAAAATCATCAAAAATGTTTGACCAAAAATCTAAAGATGTATTTTATGATGAACAGTTGATTTTAATTAAATTTTACCTAAAAATTCAAAATAAATTTCAAGCGCAACAAATAATCCCAATTAAAGAACGTCTTCATTTTTTTTACCATTCGGTTACCATCACTTTAGGGAACTTCGGTAAAACTTTAGGTAAAAAGTTAGCATCAATCACTGGAGATCCCACAGATATATCTTAAACAAAAATGTCTCTAGATATGCAAATCCAATTAATCCTCTACTTGCCAGACTTACAATATATTTTCTAAACCCCACCCCCCTCACACTCCCCCCTTCCTTTTTTAAAAAATATTTTAGTTATATTTCCTTATCATATAAGCTTTAATATTTATATTTTTTTAAACTATATATTATTTGAAATTGAAAATAAAATTTGTTAATAAACGGTAAAAAAAAGTAAATCTTTTGAAATTTTCATGCATAACAAAATCTTTCAAAAGGAATTTAAGATTTTATTTTTACACTGATAAAAATATTTTTTTTAAAAAAATGAAGAAATAACAGCCACTGGTTAAATCATTCAAATTATAGATTAAATAGAATATGATGTTATTTTGTGTAAAAGTTTCGATGACTATTTTTTAGGCATAAATTTTAGGTAAAAAATTTGAAAAACGTCAATCAAGTTTAGGACATCCTAGAAGTAAAAACCAAAAAAAATCATGATGGTTATTAAAACCCAATATTATTTTATTTTTTTTTTAAAAAAGCGAGCTCAGCGACAAAAACTACCTAATAGTGAACGAAAACGAAAACCTGAGGCATCAAATGATATCCTATCAGGACATGTGCCTATCAAAATACCCCGCTCTTCAAAATTCCCTCGAAAATTCTCAAAAAGAGGTCCGGGAATGGAGAAAATTAGCTAGCGAATTCCAGCTCGAGGTTTGCGAGACCGGATATGGGAAAAAGTGCGATGATAATGAGCAAATGGAAGAGGATTCATTATTCAAGCATTCGAATTTGAAAGACAAGAGGGAAGGAGAAAAATGTAAAAAGGAGGAAAAAATTGTAACTCCGCCAGATTTTTCCTTTTCTATGAGCGCCTTGCTAAACAAGGAAAGACTGACTGCCGCCGAAAATTCTAGACTAAAAGACAAGTAATATTTTATTATAGTATTTTTTTGTAAAAGAAACATATAATTAAAACGTATTTATTTTATATAATTTATATTTATATGCAATGTTAACAAAATTAAGTAAAGAATGAGAAAAGGGGTAGAAAAAATATGACGTATATCGGGCAACGACATATACCCACTTCTTTAAAAAATTTTAATATTTTTTATCTGCACCCCCTCGTCCTCCTACTTTTGTATATTAATGGTCAACATTTTGTTATTTATTGATTTTTAAAATATTATATTTTTGAGTTGAAATAACATAAAATATGCAACGTAACAAAATAATATTTATTTTTTCAGTGCATAATTTCGTCATTTTTGGACGTTTAAAAATGTTGAATGTTCTAGATTCTTCCATACATTTATTTATTCCTTATGGATGTCATAAACTATTCTATTTGATGGCCCATCATTTTATACAATCTCGGATTTATAGTCAAAAAATTTTTAGTTTACCAATAATGCAACGTTGACCAAATAACTAT
Organism: Gordionus sp. m RMFG-2023; assembly: GCF_954871325.1. Lineage (NCBI taxonomy): Eukaryota > Metazoa > Nematomorpha > Gordioida > Chordodea > Parachordodidae > Gordionus > Gordionus sp. m RMFG-2023. Next base: position 8,194,044 of record NC_088775.1, on the reverse strand, counting down.
ATAAATTTTTTTTTAACATTATGAATATATATTTAGAAAATTTAATCGAATATTTTATTATTCTTACAAAAACGAATTTTGAACAATTATTCGATTTAAAAATACAAACAATGCAAATATTTGATTTGTAAATATCACTAGAACTTTAAGAGTAAAATTTTGAATTCCATAGTAGCTATTTGAAATTATGACGAAAAGAGGGGTTAATATGATTATAGTTGTGAAAAAGCCAGGGAAATATTTTTAGTTCAGGGTTGTGAACCCAAATTAGGGTTCACAAATTTAAAATTGTTTGGTTGGACATTTTGAGACCACAGACCAATTGAAGGCCGATTTATGGGCAACCCATTGAGCCCCGGGTAATATAGGGCAGGTTCGGTTCTTTTTCAGAAAATTATGTTTTGATTTTTCTCAGAGACCTGCAGAGGTACCATTTGTACGACCCGGCCCGGTTTTAAATTTTTTACGGCCCGGCCCGGATTTAAAAATTTAAGGCCCGGCCCGGATATTTTTAAAAAAAATTTCAGGCCGGCTCGGAATTTTTTAAAATTATATTCGACCTGGTATATACAAAAATTCACCTATGAGGTATTTTACCATATTTTTCAGCGATTATTATCGCTTATTATTTAAAAAATACATGTAAAAAGCTAATATTTTGAGAATATTATATTGAATTTATAAAAATTATAAAACTGTTAAAAAATGGATATTTTGAGCATATACTATATTTTATATTGCATTTATAAAAATAAAACTAATATTCATAAAAATGGTAATAATATTTTGAGCATATACTATATTTTATATTGCATTTAAAAAAAATAAAACTAATATTTAATTTATAAAAATGGAAAATATTATGAGAATATAATATATTGTATTTAATTTACTATTTAATTTATAAAATAATAATAAGTCGCTATTTAAAAAAATGCATGTATAATAAATAGTATTTTGAAAATATAATCTAATTGCACAATATTAATATAATTTATTTTATAAAATATATTTTTAACTATAATATTGTAAAAAAAAATAATGAAAAATGTTGGATTAAAAACTTTCATGACTCAAGGTAAAATATAATAAATGCAATAAATATTTGACAGTTTGCAAAGTAAAAAACCAGCATGATTGACGAAACCCTATACTCAAGAAAGATATTAAAAATTCACAAATTATCATGAAGATAGAGAAGCATATCTACCTTTTCAGGTTGAAGATTACTTCTTCTTTCTTCAAGAATTCTCCTAGTAGTGGAAAAATTCCACTCACAGCTTGAAGCAGGAATTGCCAATACCCGTTTTGCCAATTTTGCTAAAATTGGAAATTCGCTTTGATGAGCCGCCCACCACTCTAACAAATTATCCACCTTAAATGTTTCATCTATTTTTTAATTTATGTAATTATAATATTCATCATCGGGTATTGACATATTACCAGAATTACCATCGCCCCATTTGTCATAAAACGATTCAGTTTGTTTAACAACAGTCGTAATTTAACTGGTCAATGGTATTTCATTTACTTCCTGAGCCTCTTGTAATTTAATATAATCTTTTATATAGTTTTCCGTCCTTGCGATCTGTCCCTGACAACATACGTAATTGCTTGAATTTGGGACAGAGAAAAAGAGAAATAAAATGATACTTGTGTAAAACAAATTTTTCAATTAAAAAATGCTTTATATTAAGTAAAATCAATTTTATTTCTCCTTTTTAGCTTTGAAAGGTATTACAAACTTCAAGAAGTGATATTTCTTTATTTGATTGTTTTGGTAAAATATATTCTAAAAATTTAGATATGAATTATAAAAAAATATATTAATAATATTTGAATATTGGGGCTTATTTAAGATATTCCTTTATTTGATGTTTTGGTAAAATATGTTGTAAAAATTTAGATATGAATTATAAAAAAATAAATTAATACTTTGAATAAATTTGCAGGAAATTAATAATTAGATCAATTAGTGGGTGTTAGGTAGTGTTAACCATCACCCAATATTATATTAATCATAACTATAATATAATATAATCTTATAACCATTAACTCTAACTCATAATTTAAAAATTTTTATAAAAAATATTAAGGCCCGGCCCGGTTTAATAATCTTAGGCCCGGCCCGGATATATTTTAAAAAAAATTTTTAGGCCCGGCCTGGGTATATTAAAAAAATTTAAAATACGGCCGGGTTCAGAGCCGGGCTTGCAGGTTTCTGAATTTTCTCTTATAAAAATTTCCGTTATAAATGAAATTTAAAATTCCTGAACTCTAATTTGAGTTTACAACCTTGTTTTTAGTTCGATGGAACGAAGATTCTATATCCATTGTTTTATCACCGTATAGAATATGCTTTCACATTTTTAGCCATTTTATTGAAGCCGCAGTTATCAGTTCTTGAAAATTTATCTAGTGCTAAGTCTGATGTTATAAATTCAGAATACCTTTAATCAGGAAAAAAGGGCACAATTATAGGACCACTGAGTCATCTTTTTTAATTAACAATATTTAAAAATGCTTATGGACACTTGTGTAACCAGGATTAATAATTTAAAAAGTTGATGGTATAAAGTTTATTATAGCCAGACAAAATTTATATCTTACATGTCATTAATATTAATTGTTTAAAGAAATTACATAAAATATAAAAAAAAAGTCAACACTGTATTTTTATCTAATAAATATGAAAAATTTCATTGAATACGTTATAAAATATTTAATTCAATATCTCGCTCTCTCTAAAATGCAAATTTACTCATAAATTAAATTTATTATATTAATAATATTTTATTTATAGTTGATGATAAAGAAAATAAATATAATGATATTTTTTAAAACGATATCCTATATCTAAAGCATTTAAGTATTATAATTAACTTATAAATTTTTAAAATTGCATTTATTTAAAAGGAAAAAAAAAACTTTTAAATAATATTATTATATTTTATAAGGTTACAGATCCTGACCGAAAAATTAGAAAACACAACCTCCCAATTGTTATCCGATCAATTGGAAGCACACGCCGTTAACATTAGTTTAAAAAGTGCCATAGCCAACCTAAAATCTTTCCGTGAAAATTTGACCAAAATTAAACCGGTTATAGTTATTTTAAAAATTATTGTCAGAGACCTGCGGCCGGGCCTGAAAATATAATAAAACCGAGACGGGTCGAAATTTTTTCGGGCCGGGCCTTGCAAATGGTACCTTTGCAGGTCTCTGTTGATTGTATAAGTAATTCAATGCGATCTTTAACCAGACACTTTCAATTATAATTTAAAAAATATATATATATTTTGTACATTTTTTTAAAAAATTTAAATTCCAAAATTGTTTCTTTTTCGAAGTTTTGGAGATGTTATAAATTGAGATAGTTTTGATAGTAATAAAATGTGGGAAATTTTTTTTAATCATAGGTGAATTTTATTTTCGGTCAAATTCTGACATGGAAATTTCCTATATATTTTGTTGCTATGATTTATTTTTTCATTTTTTTTCAAAATTCTTTGCCTTTACTTCTAAAAATAAAAAGTACAGTTTATTTTCAAGTATATTTGAATTTCAAAATTATTTCCGACATACGTTAGAGGGAGGGGAAGTTATTTTTTGGACCTAAATTTGTTTAAAATTATATTATCATATATTTCGTTGCGCATCAGAAAAGTGACAAACTTAAGCACTATCTCGAATTTTGCTCGATCATACCCAAGGGACATTCGGAATACCAAAATTTTAAGGCCACTTTCCTAATACTCGACAGCCTACTTTCTTATCCGATATCTAAAGAAGTTACCTCTTTCAAATATTTTACTTATGTTTTAAAAAATGATTGCGTTAAGGGTATGTCCCATAGAGTCCTACATGGTTGACCAGCGGCCTTCCCTTTTTCACCTGATTGTATATCACAATTTTTTTAAAATTAGGTTACAAGGGAAATATTTACTTGATAAATAAAAATAGATTAGATAAATTACCTCATAGAGTCCTACAGTGCTGGCCAACTGTCTTTTCTTTTAAATCTGATCGTATATCAATCACAATTTATAAAAATCAGGATAGAGTCCTACAGTGCTGGCCAGCTGTCTTTTCTTTTAAATCTGATCGTATATCAATCACAATTTATAAAAATCAGGATATAAGGGAAATATTCATTTTTGTATCATTATTTCGGGATAATTTAAAAATAGATTAGATAATATTGCTACATATTTTAAATTTAATACGTAATAATAAAACACATTATAAGATGAGTCAGTAAAATTTATATTTTTTGAGTTTGAAAAATAGGTTTTCGAAATTTCGTTTATAATTAAGCCAATCCAGATTTAAGGCCGTATCACCGCTCGGATTATTAGACAGCCATCGCTATAACTTCCTCTAAACAGCGTAAAAAGAAAGAGACTATCATGATTTACCAATGTATTGGTTTTATTTGTACGAATTTTTTTTTAATTAATAACAATATAATATTAAGGTGTAAACTTAAAACAGCCCAGAATAGGGTGTCATGACTAGTAATTTAAAAGCCGGGAATTTCCGGCATATTCCCTGAGACGAAATTAAAAATTTCCAATTAAACTTCGGGGAATATTCAAACTTCTATTGAACCTTTTAAAGTGAGGCAACGTTTTAAATATTTTGCTATAAATATTTTTATAATTATTTTACGATCTAACGCGCATTGTATATTCTAAATAATAAATATATTTTATAATAAAGACGTCAATCATGAACATAACATTATTTTTTCTATCAAATATTATACATTTAATTTTCGTTTTTTATAAAATGGTTACCTAGAAAATTTAAATTTATTTTTCGTATTTTGATTATTTATAAATTATTCAAATTCTAGTGGTTCTATAAATATTTTGAAATCTAGTAAAAATAAAATCATTTTTATATAATTATTACATTTTTATATTTTAACATAACAATACATTTTTTATTTCCAATAATATGGTATGTTAACTTAGGTTAACATTGCGCATTTAGATGATTTTTGTTATAATAAAATATTTATTGAAAATTTTATCAAATAAATTTATAGCTCAATGACTAGTGATATAAATTTTAGAATACCGATAGATAGTGAGGATTCTCAATTGAGTGATTCGTCTGATGAATATTTACCATGTGATACGTATTTCTTATGCTATAATAAATATTTATAGGGGGTAATGGAATCAGATGATTCGGATATTGAAAGCAATGACTCTGACTCAAGCCATCCAGATGATGGATTGTCAGGACGACGAAATATATGGAAATCGTCTTTAACTAATGTCCCACGAGTAGCCCCAAATTGGAAAAGCAGTTTACCCTTCTTCAATAAAGTTAAAAATCCGATATACTACTTCAAATTTTTACTGGGAAATATAATTCCTATACAATAGTACTAAAATCAAATCTATATGCAACTCAAAAAGATATAAGCAGACCCCTTAATTTATCGTTAGATGAAAAAGAACAATTCATAGGAATTTTGTTCTATATGAGCATTATAAATCTGCCAAGAGCTGTTTATACTGGACGGCTAATACTAGAATCGCGAATGTGGCTAATATTATGTCAGTAAAAAGGTGGGAGTTCACAAAATACGACCTATGCTATCACAACAGATATTTAAAAGAAATTACACTAGGAGAAAATCTACGCGTCGATGAGCAAGTTGTTCCTTTCAAGGGGCAAAGTAAGATGAAACAGTACAACCCCCAAAAGCCTAAAAAGTGGGGTTTTAAATTTTTTTATTATGTGGAAATGATGGTAGTATTTATAACTATGAAATGTATATGGGAAAGATTCTCCAAGCTGAAGGTATGTCAGATATAGGAGCTTGTGGGAATTCATTCTGCGCATGTATATCGCAGTCCCATTGCATCAAAATGATGAGTTATGCTTTGACAATTGGTTCTCTAGCATACTTACTGGTTATATTAGCGCAAAGAGGAATATAATGTGTATCAACGGTTAGGGCAAATCGCCTTAAAATTTGTGTTTTGCCGACAGACCAAGAGATTAAAAAAGAGGAAGTTTTGTTTAAAAAAAACGGTGATCTATGGAGTCGAATTATCTGTTATCAAATGGTTTGTCAATCGTTCAATTTATCTAATGAGCAACTTTATAGGGGCCCACACAATATCTGACGTGAAACGATTCGATGGAAAAAAAAGGAAAGCATTAACGTGTAATGTCCAGCCATTCTTAAAAATTACAATAAAAACATGGGTGGAGTGGACCTTATAGATTCCCTACTAGCATTATATAGAATTCATATCTACCAGGATGTAAGGGCATTACAAAAGTAGGGTGCGACAAATGCGGGGTAACATTATGTTTTACCCCAGCAAATAATATTTTACCCTTATATGTGCGTTGTGTATTCTAGTTAACATATTCCAAAAAACTTAAAAATATTCAAAAATTCGGGAAAATATATTGTTTCCTTCTTTAGATATATAACACTTTTTTATATATTCAGATTGCACCGATATTCGTTTATTCTTTATTGAATTAATACTTTTGTTTCCTTTACACAATACTTCTGCAACTGATATTATAAAAGTTAGGAGGGACTCCTGCTTCTTCCTGGGAATTTGTAACAGGTTACAATCCCTCCGGTATAATAGTCATGCATTAACAAGTATCATTCAAATATATGAAAAGCTACTTGGTGATACCATTTTTGGGACCTGATATGAATTCTATATAATGCTAGTAGGAATAAGATCCACTCCACCCATGTTTTTATTGTAATTTTTAAGAATGGCTGGACATTTCACGTTAATGCTTTCCTTTTTTTTCCATCGAATCGTTTCACGTCAGATATTGGGTGGGCCCCTATAAAGCTGCTCATTAGATAAACTGCACGATTGACAAACCTGATAACAGATAATTTGACTCCATAGATCACCGTTTTTTTTCAACAAAACTTCCTCTTTTTTAATCTCTTGGTCTGTCGGCGAAACACAATTTTTATGGCGATTTGCTTTAACGGTTGATACACATTATATTCCCCTTTGCGCTAACATAACCAGTAAGTTTATGCTAGAGAACCAATTGTCAAAGAATAACTTATAATTTTGATGCAATAGGACTGCGACAACCATGCGCAGAACTAAATTCCCACAAGCTCCTATAGCTGGCATACCTTCGGCTTGGAGAATCTTCCCCATATACATTTCATAGTTATAAATAATAGGATCATTTCCACATAATAAAAAAAATTTAAAACCCCACTTTTTAGGCTTTTGAGGGTTGTATTGTTTTATCTAACTTTGTCCCTTGAAAGGAACAACTTGCTCATCGACGCATAAATTTTCTCCTAGTGTAATTTCTTTTAAAATATTGTGATCGTCAGCATAGGTCGTATTAAGAACTCCCACCTTTTTACTGACATAATATTAGCCACATTTGCAATTCTAGTATTAGCCGTCCAATATAAACGAGCTCTTGGGAGATTTATAATGCTCATATAAAACAAAATTCCTATGAATTGTTCTAATTCATCTAACGTAAATTAAGGGGTCTGCTTATATCTTTTTGAATTGCATATAGATTTGATTTTTGTACTAGTGTATAGGAATTATATTTCCCAGTAAAAATTTGAAGTAGTATATCGGATTTTTAACTTTATTGAAGAAGGGTAAACTGCTTTTCCAATCTGGGGCTACTCGTGGGACATTAGTTAAAGAGGATTTCCATATATTTCGTCGTCCTGACAATCCATCATCTGGATGGCTTGAGTCAGAGTCATTGCTTAAATATTCGAATCATCTGATTCCATTACCCCCTATAAATATTTATTATAGCATAAGAAATACGTATCACATGGTAAATATTCATCAGACGAATCACTCAATTGAGAATCCTCACTATCTATCGGTATTCTAAAATTTATATCACTAGTCATTGAGCTATAAATTTATTTGATAAAATTTTCAATAAATATTTTATTATAACAAAAATCATCTAAATGCGCAATGTTAACCTCAGTTAACATACCATATTATTGGAAATAAAAAATGTATTGTTATGTTAAAATTAATGTAATAATTATATAAAATGATATTATTTTTACTAGATTTCAAAATATTTATAGAATTTCACTAGAATTTGAATGATTTATAACGAATCAAAATACGAAAAATAAATTTAAATTTCTAAGGTAACCATTTTATAAAAATCGAAAATTAAATGTATAATATTTGATAGAAAAAATAATGTTGTGTTCATGATTGACGTCTTTATTATAAAATATATATATTATTTAGAATATACAATGCGCGTTAGATCGTAAAATCAATTATAACAATATTTATAGCAAAATATTTAAGACGTTGCCTCAGGTTTACACGGTTCAATAGAGATTTAAGTTGGATTGTAATTAAAATTGTATTGTACAGTATTTATTTAGATATCTTTTTATTATTAGCTATCAAGTATATAATATGAAAATTAATATATCAAAAATGTTTTGGAATTACAGTTTTTATTGAAAATAATTTTTATATCTAAATATTAAATATTTAATTAAAACTTATATGTGAAACAAAGAGCATTTTTATATACAAATATCTCTTTTATTATAAGTTATCAAGAATATTTTTATGAAAATTAAAATATCTGATATATAAAAATTGATATATTAATAAATGTATCAAAAATTAGATCCAATATGGAATTGCAGTATATTATTGTACGTTGCGTCATTTGAGCAAATCTAAAAAATAGAAAATAATTTATAAATATTCATATCTAAATAATAATTAAAACTTATATGTAATCGTACAACAAGAGCTCTTTTAGCCTTTGAAGGTCGACCTCTGAGTCGTTTTTGCCCTATTGAAGTGTCCTTGGCTGGAAGGAGTTTGCAATAGTTTAACCTTATAGCCAAACCAACAACTTGCTTACACATATATAATTTAAAAAAGATGGGGCAATTACAAATTCCTTTGTTCCAATCATTTTTGTTTAAAGGTAGTCTTACAAACCAAATGCACGATGCTTATATTGATTATAAACTCCATTCTAAATTTTTCACAAAATTTATTTCAGCCTGATTAATTACCTGTAATTTATCAGCAAAGATAGAGTACTCAATATAATAATCATCCCTTTCAATTGATAGAATATTTTTTTTAAATTTTGCTTAGTTATAACTGGATATGTCATAAATTCTTTTTGAGAAGTGGTATAGGCTAAAGAACATTTTTCAACCATCTCCATAGCAACAATTTTAAAACGATATAAAGGTAAGCCTTCTCTAGGAGTATTTTCATCTTTAATTACTCGATTGCTTGCTTCGAGTGCATTGTTGGTGCTAGGTAGTGTTTCATAAAAGAGTTGTTTGAATTTAGCCATTTCATTTCAAAATATTTAACAAAGTCAGGAACCGCTGATTCCCATTTTAAAAAATAAATTATAGATAGCATCTATGATCTCAGTCTTATGTAATTTTGATACTTAAGGAAATTTTAAAACTCGCCAAGAATTAAATAAAAAAACTGGAAAATTATTTATTAACTGACCAAAATTTAAGATACCTGCCAAATTCTATCCATTTATTTTAAACACTCTCCATTTTGTTTTATTTTACTTCCCATTTCTTAATAAAAACTGCCTGAATAATTTGTTCTCGTGAAATAAAATAGTTTTGTTGTCAGAATATTCATTTCACGGCAAACAAATTGATCCTCGTCATGAAACACGATGAGATATCATCTGGCATGGCTGCCGTCAATGTCCTAATTGCAGAATTTAATCTTGATTTCGGAGATGTTTTAGCCAATCTCGCAGAATTTTAATTGAGGATTTAGGGAAACATATAAATTTATGGGAAAGTGCAAACCATGTTCAACCTTTGATATGGTGAAAAGGCCTTTGCCTGCACGAACCTATAAGTATAATTGCTATAAAACCTTTATCGATTCCTCCGACCCAGGTTCTATTTTGGAAGAACCCATTCTTACAATAAATGCGGAAAAGATAATTCCCATAAAATGCAATTTATATTTATAAAAAAAATAATTATTGATACTACATATAATAAAATCATCCAGTTATTTCAACTCCTAAAATTATTAGAAAATGAAAATATTCATCGAGTAGAAGAGCGTGTGTTGAACTTCTCATTTCTACAGATTAATTTATTTCATATATTTATGATTATAAATTCAAGTATCAAATAAAAGTTTATGAATCAAATAGACTAATATACTGCTGTTTGATTTCTTTTTCTTTGGTTTCTAATTCGCTGAACCATGACTCATTGTTAAAACAAATTTTTTTTTTGATTTTTTAGCTAATTTGGGAACATTTTTTGCAAAATTCCGGATATGGCAGGAATTTTACATTGGTTGTCATAGCCCAAAGACCGAATAGCTTAGGCAAACAAATAAGTTACACGAATAATCCGAACGTTGACACGGCCTCCCAAGGCCTTAAACTAAAGTTATGGGACTTAGAAGTTCAGTCAATAAATTTTACATCACTAAAATAAAATTTTCTTTTTCTTTATATATTTATTTATATTTTCAGGAAAAAGAAAACGTAACGACTAATCCAATTAATTGATTGTAACAAAGAAGAAAAAAACCAACCTTTATCACTACCCCCCCCCCTCCCCTCTACTTCTTTTAGAGATACAAGAAGACATTCGATGAATCGTTTTTTAGATGATATCACCCTATCACGATTTTCATACGATAATATATTTTAAACAAAAGTGAATGGTTTTATATACCTTGTTTTTTTGTTAATGAAAATAAATCGATGATATTGTTAACGAATTCTGTTTGTTTTTTTTTAAAAAAAATCTTTCCCGCAAGTATTTAAATTTTAAAAATTACCCGGCGGTTAACGTCTTGTTTTATCTAATTCTTCATTTTCGCAATAAAATATGCTAGCCTAATACTGCGCACAAATTGAGCCTTCCAAACGATGCGTTGCAACCGCCAATAATGCTTTTAATTACCGTTTGGCGTTAGCAATCATTTTAAAAAACGCAAATAGGGTTGCTTTTTCGTTACTTTTTTTATTCTTCGCTTTGTAATATAATATATAACTTACTTAATATCCTAAAAAGTAATATTTAGAAATTAAAGAAATAAGGAAGGACGCAAACGATAATATAATTTTCAAATACAAATTCTTTTTTTAGAGCTTATTTAAAATTTTTAATCGACGATATTAATAAAGTTCAGATGTGTCTTTCCTCCTTCAAAAAAATGTATATTTCTTATAAACTGTCTCATTTGGCAATGTAGTTTAGCATACAACCGGGGGGGGGGGGATAACAAGATATGTTTTTCTTTTAATTATGAATAATTTTAAATATGTAGACAATTTTATTAACTAAATTCTATAGTTGGATAATTAAGCTTTATTTTTAGCCGTTTTAGCCTATTATTAGCCTTTTTTGTTGCAAATATAGCTCGATTTCTGTGCACCTCACTAATTTACGGATTAATTTTGGTAGGCCGTTTTTAATTTAGCCGATTTATAGCAATTACTTGACTATAAAATACTCAATACGTATATAGACAATTATATATCAACATTATCAAAATTAATTAATATATTTATATTAAGTTACTATACGATATATTTTACCGGTCAAATTCACCACCTCTTTTTTTATATCTTTCCCAATGCTAAAAGAGAAAAAATTTTTTTTACTTTGTTTTGTCTTTCCTTCCTAAATAACTAATTATAAAATTATTTTTTTTAATCATTTTCTGTAGTTTAAAGATCTCTTTTTTATTATATATATTTTTTTTAATTATTAATTGATGAAAATTATTCCCAAAAAAAAATAAAACTTAATTTTATTTAATATTAATTTAATATAAAGAAATAAGGAGAAAAGAAAATTAAATTAATTTTTATGTATTAATTTTTTTTTCATCTTAAAATTAATTATTAAACATTTTTTAAGTTTTACACAAATCTTCTGGGATTCTCTTTTAAATTAAAAAAAAATAAATAAATGAAATGAAATCCATAAATTAAGTTTTTATAATTTAGAGATATCAGTGATTATTAGATATTATTTTTTTTTCAAAAAAATATATAAATTAAAAATCCCCCCTTATTCTGTTAATTATCTTTTTTTTCAGAAGATTAGTTATTATATTACTACTACTACAATATAAATAGTTATTTTAATTTACCGTGTAAACCCGCCGTTTTCTATTTATGACATCTTTTTTTATACGCCTTTGTCGATTTTGGAGTTACACGCAGCTGTTTAGCTGGATATTTGAAAAGAATGATAATCTTAGGATGGAAAAGTCTATGAGGTTGGGTTGGAAATAGGGATTTCAGGATTTTTATCTCCAATATGTGTCGAGAGAGTCGACTAAACAGACTAGAAAGCAGAGGAATATAAAAATAAAACAAAACGAGAAAATAAATACGAAAAAAATAAATACGAAAAATAATGATACCAACCAAATACAAAACAAAGCAAAATAGGATATCCTAGTTCAAAAGTTGTTTAGTCTAGGTTAAACAGCAATTAGGTTTAATCAAACATGGTCTTTTAGATTTTTTTTTTTAAATTGAATAAATTTTAAAATTAGCTGAATTATATATTGGGCTTTTCATTTTTTTAAAATCTCAAAAATGGAGGTTATAAAAAAATATGTTCTCAATTTTTATGTCCCCTAACCAATTATAGTTTAGGAATTAGGCAAAAAAATAATTAATTTTTTTTTGTATGGGTGATTATTTTAATCTAAATCGAAAATTCCCCTATTAATTTTTTTTTTTTAAAAAATCAAAAATAACCTTCGGGGAATTATCTTTCTTTTACCATTTTAATCTTAGGCCACTAACAAACTCGAGGCGAAAAAAAATTTATATTAATTGAAATTCTAGAAAACAGAATTATCAAGTTAATGATGCTACACGGAGTCAAAATCAAATATTTTTTGTTTCAATTCGCCATAATTTTGCCAATTCCTTATTTTCGTCGCAGATATAAATTTACCCAAGTTGTGGAATTTTGAGGTAGCAAATGTAATCTAGCATTTTATGGCTATTAAATTTCGGCCAGTTTTATCTATTAATATTTAAATATTTAGGAATATATATGAAAGAATCTAATAAAACTTGAAAATATATATTTTAAAAAAATTATCAAAATCTTAATTTGTTCTAACCAAAAATTACGACAATTTCCAAATTTAAATTAATAAGATAAATCGAAACGGAAAAAAAGGTGTTAAGAAAATCATAAATACTAGTTGTCTATATACATCGTTTTTTCAAAAGCATCAACTTAAAGTAACGCGTTACCTTTTATATTTATTTTACTGTTTAATGTTGCGTTATTTTTTTTAAAAAACATTGACAGCCCTAATACTCTTAAAATAAATAAATATTGATTGATAACATGATTAATTTATAATTTGATTTGGCTAAAGAAAATCGCCTTTTCAATATAAGTTCCACAAAAAAAAATAATGATTAAATTGTTTTGACAAAACTGTTTTAAATCGATTGTTTATAACAAATTTGGTTTGCTCCTTTTTTACAATTTTGCTATAAACATTTAATTTCCATATATTTATTCGCGAAATTATGATCATCTCATTCATTCTAGTTGGTTCGTTCCTCTTGCACTATTCTTACACATAAAAAATCATGTTCACCAGGATCCTTTAAGATAATTTTTTTAGAACGTAAGGCGATCCATATAATAAAATACTTTAAAAAAAATTAAATTCAAAAATTTACCTTTAAAAAAAGAGGTAATACCCAGCCAGATACGTTCTTAATGTAATCTTTTGTATCTTTTTTTTAACTGCAATTATTTTCATTTATTTGAGTAAATTATATATTTGTATTTATTATTTATATTTTAAAACAACTTTTCACAAGTGAATTTAATTTTTTTTTTCTATAAAAATAAATTCGGGATTTTCTATTTGAATTATTTAAAATGAAAAAAATATTAGTACAAAAGAGAATCCTGTTTTAAAATTTGACTAAATATTTATTAGAAAAGATATTTATAAACATTATATTATATTAAACTTAGAAGTTGAATTAATCATTTTTTTTTAAATGAAGAAAAAAATTTAAATTACGCAGGTCAAACTTATAACAATAATTCTATAAAAATGACCAATTTTTAAAATGCAATAAGATCCATTTTAGAGATGGAATCAAGCAGTCGCTTCCTATCTACAATATATCATGCCCCTTAGCACGGAACCACCTAGTTATCTTCAGAAATAAACTAGATCCTTGCTGGATTCGTATCTAAATGCATCGGATTAGTGACCCAACACTTGGCAACAGGGCCACACTGCCTTTGGTAATAATTAACAAAACAAGATTTGCATTAGTTATCTGCATCGGGCCTAATTTTTCAAGCCCGGCCCTAATTTATTTAAATATAAAAAATAATTTTTATAATTACTCAAAATAAAAGATATATGTTATATGGCGTCTAGTTTCTATAAATAAAATCAAGTATTTTTATTTTACATTAAAAATTCAACTAAAATTAGTAAATTTAGATATATTTAAAAAAATCTCCGAGACCTGACCCGGCCCAAAGTTTTTTATAAAATATTAGGCCTGACCCAGCCTTTTGTAGATCTCTAATCGCTCTGCTCGAACAAAATCATAGTCGCTAAAAAAAAATTAGGGCCAGACAACTTTGTGAAATTTTTTTTTTAAAATTGGCTCTTGGGGGCGGGGGGGGGGGTAGACTTTTAATCTAGCCGAACCTAGGTTAATTTTTTTTTTAATCGGGACGGGTTCGAGCCAAAAAGATATATAATTTTCCTGCAAGGTTCTAATCTCTAATTACATGTTATGAACTGATTTCATTACAAGAAATAATGGGAAAAGTTAATAATAAAGATATGGTTAAGTAAAATTACGAGTTAGGCTAACAGCCGTAATTAGAAATACCTCCCATCCTCCAAAATGGACTTAAGTACTTAGCTGAATACTTTGATGGTGTGGGTTGAGATTATATTAGGGTTTACCTAAGCATTTATATGAGAAAATTTCAAACAAACAAAAGTTAATTGTAGATTTGTAAATTTATATTTATATTGCCTCGTTCTAGCTCGAATAAATTAGTTACGAACTTAATCTATTATCAAAAATGTATTTATCAAAGTACATCATAAATTTTATTGGATATTTATTAGGTCCCCTTTTTGAAAGCCTAGGTTATTATTTAAAAAAAATTTATTAACTTTTTAAGTTATTTTAATTTTGATTATATTTTTTAAGGGAAGGAAGGAATGTAAAGGAAAATCTTTTTATTAGCTTAAAATGATATGTAAAATAAAATTGACAATTTTGGGAAGATTTTCCGTTCTCCTACTCCTTACTTTTGATACCCCCTAAATTATAGAGAATAAATTTATTAAACGACCTATATTAGTAAAATTTATAAATTATTGTTGGGAGGGGAGGGGCTTCCCCTTAGATTTTTTTTCCCTCATTGCTCTAGTTTATCATGTATATTTTATAAAAAACCTAACAAAATTCAACTTATTTTCCTCTAATTTTTATTCGATTTTTTCAATGATGTATTATTACTATTAAATTTCATTTAATAAATGCATTTATAAGTGTCCATACACATAGGAGTCAGCTTGAGACCCCTTTTAAAGTATTCCCGTAGATTAAATGATATTAATATGCGTTCATATAGTGACAAATGCGACAATTTGTCGATGTGCGAACCACAAAATAGGGTCACACTCAAATATATGTGCTATTTTGAATTGATGAATTGCCAATTTAGTAATATATGTATACATTATTAATGAGTTTATTTATTTTATTTAAGTTCTTAAAAATATTTAGTCATATTATAATCGGTCGATTATGATTAATTTAAAAAAATTTCCCAAAACTTATAAATGCAACTACCAAACCGAAAAGGACCATTATGAATTTCTAAACCGATATCGAAAGGAAGATAAACCGTTTTAGAATTCCAAACTAAGAACAGGGTTATCAAAAAGACACTATTTAAGATTTTTGCCAAAACTATATTATGTAAGCTTAGAGATTTTGTTCATAATTGGCAGTAAGGTTCGAATTCGGTAAGGTTCGAATTCGAACATCTATTTGCAAAATCTCGAGGCCTACATAATATTATTTTGGCTAAAAATTTTTAAATCGGATTTTTTTTAAAATCGACCCGAATCGGGCTTTTTAACAACCCTTAGTTAGAAGTAGATGGAATTAAATTTGTAATCTTATCGGTGCGACAATTCGACTAATCTTTATCAAGAGAATCAGATATTTAAAATATATAAGCGGGATACCTCAAATCCATGGATGTATTGCCCCAATGAGTTCTAAGTCTCTTCGAAATTATGAAAAATTTGGCGGAAGAATAGGATTCCACGGCCATTACACACAAAAAAAATTGAATTATATTTACTATTTTTCACATCTAGTATCCTAAGACTTAAATTGGCCATAGACAACAAACAATAGGCAAAGCTCGAAGACACATCTTCATTTAAATTTCGTTTTTTACTGAGTTCTGTTGATTTGTATTTTTATTTCGATTATTTATTATGAATTAGAGACCTGCAGATATACCATTTTCACAGTCCGGCCCTAGATTTTTTTAAAAAAAATTTCAGGCCCGGCCCGGGTATATTTAAAAAAAAAAAAATACGACCCTGTCCATGTGTACCCGGGCCGGGCCTGCAGGTCTGTTATAAATTATTTTATATTCTACTAAAATTTGCTTATTGTCATATCTCATTTCAAAAAGGACGAACACCTAATATTATAAGGCCTACTAGAGAAGAAAAAATTAGAGAATGAATCTCATCGAAATGTGTAATTTTTTTTTAAAAAAAAACTTTTAAACAAAAAGTTTATGTATGGCCTTGATCAGCTTAAAGCGTTTTCACCGATAATTTGTTATTTCTCAACTTTGTATCTATTTATCGAGGGCGTTACGTTTTTTTTATTTAAAAAAAAATATCTTATTTTTCCGAAAAAGGAAGGAAGGTTTCACCATTCTTTAAAATGAAAGAATTGAATTTCAAAAATTATAAATATATGCGCTAATATAATAGAGAAGAAGAGAATACAAAAAAATGAACTGGGGTTAAGAGAACACATATTATTTTTATGCATGCTCTCTAATTTAGATTTATCGACGTAAAGTTATATGAATATAGCAAACTAATATCGAATTCTTGGTCTTCTAGTCACATTTTTCCCCCTTAAAAATATATCAGATAGTTCTACAACCAGGTACGCGACGAAATGCTGGTTTTGATTATGAGAAGCACCTTTTCTGTTACTGATTTAGATTAGAGGGCGGCAAATTCTTGCACGAGACGGGAAAGTTCAGACAGGTTATGACAAATTGTGCCAAATCGGTTCTGACCGAAGTTTTTAAAAATGTTTTTAAAGCTGATAATTGGACAAATTAATGCGGTTTTCATCTCAGTCAATCCTAAAACTAATCTTAAGTTTCAATGAAGATTCCCAATTTCATAAATCAAAACAAAAACAACTTATTCTTTTTTTATATTTAATTCATTATAATAATTAGGACTGGGCCTATTCAACTAGTGTTGTTAAATGGCTCGCTTAGAGCCTATTTTAAAAAATGACTAATTCAATATTTTATTCAAAAAATATTATGCAAGAGTTAGCAGATAGGTTTTGACATCTACTAGCTGAATCTCAAGGCTTAGAATATTTTCTGGCTAAAATATTGAGTTAGCTGTTTTTAAAAAATCGACTTATATTGGGCGACACTGAAAACCGAATGTGACTCATATTTTTTAAAAAAATCCTTTTCGTGTTGCAGATAATATAACAAAAAAATATAATACAAATTTAGCTAACTTTATCTTTTAAAATAATTCATTTTATTTTTAAAAACATTTACAATAAATTAAATCTTGGTTGCTTTATTAATATTTAAAATTATATCTAAAATGAAAAATAATATCTAATTATATATGTTCAAGTCAATGTGTTATTCCCCCCAGCAAAGGTGTTAATTTTTTTTATATATTTCCATTCATGTTTGGAATACATACCTTATGAATTTCAAGACTATTTTGTCATGAACCTTTAAATTTAATATAATTTATATTAGATTTTCTAAATATTTTTATGTATAAATAATAAATGACAAAGGTTAACATCAAAATTGTTTACAATTCATAAGATAGGTATTCCAAACATAAAACCGGACTCAAAATTGATTTAAAGTTGAAAAAATAACACATTGATGGCCAAAAACAATGAAATATCAGATAAAGTTTTTAAAAAATATGGGTACGATCGGATATTTTCAAAAAAACTCTAAATATCGGTCCCGAACCGATATTTATCGGCACAGTTCTAATAATATTCAATTGATATGTTTTTTTTCAAGAAAAAAGAAATAATTATAGTTGCGCGAGGAAAAAAAAATATATATCACTAATAAAAATAGATATATAATAATTAATAAATTTAGGACTATTTTATTATTATAAAATATGTACATGACGTTACAAACATATTTCATAGATTTAGTTATAGGGTGCCCTAAATGTAAATAGCGAAAGAAATGTAAAAATAAAATCATTACAAAAATATAAACGAAAAATTTTACAAATTTATAAATATTAAATTAAATCAAAATATATTTTATGTTACATTCCATTCCCGTAATGAGTCGATATGCATGTTGCTTTAATATTATTAAAACATTGTCGGTTGTATATGTGTAAGGTAGATATTCTATACTATGCTAAAGCCATAAGGCACAAATTAAGATTTGCTGAAATTGTGTCATGTGTACCACCTTTCGGCGTCTCTATCTATAAACGTTTTAAGAATGGCGCTGGTTTAAAATTAAACTTATATAAACACCCTAAAATAAATTAATTAAAGTTGGTAAATAGCAGAAAAATTTTATTAAGGGCGTTTTTTCTTAAATTTGAAAATGTAAATTTGCAAACTATTTTTTCTAGTATGTGTAGAATATACCTATCTTAATCTATATATTAACAATACAAAAATGAGTTAAAATATTAATCAGTCAGTATGCCTATCGACTGATTATGAAAATTGACGTAACATAAAATATTTTTTGGTTATTTTTAGTTTTTAGCTGGTAACGAATTCCAAAACAAGACCACTGTTAGAACCTAGAGAATCCGTCTCGTATCCAAAAGGTCTGATGGCTACCAATTTTAGTCTTCCTCTGCCAAATAAATCTACATTATTATCTTCGTTATTATCGCTTATTTGGAAAGCCCTTTTACCTGGCCCTTGTACGGCAGTTATATATTTGTATCTCCTCATGGCTTCAGCAAACTCCCTATGATCACAGCTGTGAGCCGCACCTGCGTTTATAATGCACACAAGATCAGTCGCTCGCTTATTCAACCCCACTTCACGTCTAGTTCTTAGTTTTTTAACTTCATTATTGTTTGGAATCCTTGCACCTTCTTTCGAATTTTTCAGCGTTAATTGGGAATGTTGAGAAGTGCCGTCTATTTTCGATAAATTTTGAGGGTAATCTACCTGATTCGTTTGTTCTTCCCCCTTTTGTGATAAGAAATGAGCATTCATTGATATAGGATTTGATTTCGAGGGGTGCCTATTAGTGCATTTTTGTATTTAAAAGTCATTTTTTTTAAAAAAATTACAAATCTTTGTTAGAATTAGTAGGAATATAGTTTAAATATACTATGGTCCAACGAACACTAACTCAATTAAAATATAACTAGATTAAGAATTATTTTATTTTTTAATTGCTTAATAAGCCCATATATGTATATTGTACCTATGTTTTATAATTATAAAACTAGTTAACAAACTTATCCAAAACAAATTATAATAATAATTCTATTAATTTGAAAAATCACAATCTATACAATATTATAGGTAATTGATGGACAATTATTAGTAATGACTAATTACTTTAATTATATACCATCTTTTTATAGTATGTTATGCTCAACGTCCCTGATGCTCATACTGGTATAAAAAATAATGAACGAGAGATATTCGATTTAAACCTTGTATATACATTTTATAAAGGGTTATAAATATATTTAGAGAAAAAAAATGCTTTTGATAGTAATCCTGAATGATGTCATTAGATTTTAGCGACTTTTTCTAAGATTTGTTGACATCGTTTTTTAAGAGTCAAAAGAGAGTGGGATTTACGAACCCACCTTCCTTTGTAAACTCCAATGATTTCCAAAATAATCAGATATTTTGAGAATAAAAAAATAGGGATGTGAACCCTTCGACAATAAAAGGGTCCGGGTTCAGGAAATTTTTTTAAAAATTTTAGGATTTCGGGTTTGGAGAACATATAGAAATATTAATTCAAAATAACACCATTTTTTCTCCTATATTTGTTATTTAGTAATTTACGAGTAAAAAAATTAAAAAATAATTTTATTCCTTGGGCGAACGGTCTCCAGCTGAACCGGAAATACCCTTGTGTTGATTTTGGCAACAGTCTAACATCCCATTTTCTATCATCTAAATGGCAGAAGTCCTTTAAAAACAAATATTCTGCCTTTACAGACAGCACCTTAGCCATGTTCGGAAATGAGACTTTTTAATTTTATTAAAATCATAGGAAAAAAAAAGAGATAGATTAATCCCAAAGAAGGATTACCTTCGTCAGAAGATTTCTCACGAAATCTGCCGGTCTCATTTTCTAGGCATATACTCCTCTCTAGATATAAACCTCTTTTTTTAAGTTCTTTTTAAATGTTTTTAAATATAAAAATTTATATACATACTTCATTTTGACATCGTTAAAAAAAATTTTTTTGTAATTTCTATTTTAAATGTTTTATTTAATCGCCATGGCCTTAATATCATTCATAATAAAATATTATTACCATTGCTACAAAACATAGGCTTGCTATGCTATTAGGTTGGTTTATTTTCCATAAATTTTATTAATGATATATATTCATTTAGTAGGCCTTTGGCTATATTAGATTTTTATAAAAATAATTTTGGGTTACTTTTTTTGAGATAAATACTAATAAAAACATGGTTTTTATATTAAAAATGTTAACTTATTAACAATTTTTTTTTATTTGTCCATCAAATATGATAAATATTTTTTTTAAAGTTTAAAGTTTGAGGTTTTTTTTATGAAAAATAATATATATTTATAAGTTAAAAAAAACGTGTTTTCGACAATGAATTTAAAAATGAGGTATTTAAAACATCATTTTTAATTAAAAATTTTATCCAGATTATATTTACACCAAAACTTCAAAAACGTGGATTAATTTTGATCATTTCAAAATGATACATCCACAAAATGAATAAGATTTGTTTCAATCACGAAGACTGGATGACGAGCTCATTTGTCCGTATATATAATTTTTTTTATTTTTTTAAATATATAATTTTGAACTCCTAAGAGTAATAACTTTTAGATGTAATATTTATACATTACCTAATGAGACGGAATTCCAATAGGACAAAAAAAGGAAGCGTGGAAGAATGGCAAAAAGGTAAAAAGGCCTTGGTCCTTCAATAAATGATAATTATCGCTTTAAAATAACATTATCCATTCTTAAAATAAATTATATATATGAATATTTACTAAAATAATGGCAACATTTATTTGTTATTAGGAAAAGAATGGCAATGTTTGAAATTTTTTCTTTAATTAATTTTTTTTATGAGATAGCCCAAAATTTAATATTGTTCTCTCACTCCAAAATGAGCCAAAGAGTGATTTAAAAATTATAAGGATTGTAGCTTATGAGGGGATTATAACCCATTCCCATCTTTCAAAAAAAAATATGCAATTCATGCAAAGATTTTTGCTAAATCGAAAACAATTGCCATATTGAAAAAAAATACTAATTTAAGAAAGAAGTACGATAAAACTATGTTTTAGCTCTCACATACTAAGGAAATAACATGAAAATTTAATTCCCAGTTATAATGTATTTAAAAATTAATTTGTATTTATTATTTTAAATACAAGTATTCGTGATAGTAACAAACCTGTCTGATATTTCTATTTCCGTGAAAGGATCAAGGGATTTATGAATTTAGTCTATTTTTGCAAATGTTATTTTTAGTAAATTTAGGCATTTATTATTAAGAAGCGGGAAAATTATCTGTTAGATAATAATTTTGGATGTCGTCCTAATTATAGCACGGAAGAAAGATGGAAAGAACCTCATCAATTATTTTAGAATGATGTAATATTCTACATATAAACAAGGTGATTTTACACGCAAGTGAATAATTTAATAGCTAATTTTTTTAAAGGATATAATTACAAAAATTATAAAATGAAATAAATTCTAGATTTTAAAAAATCATTAATCATCACATAATTGATTAAGATTTTTACAGAACAGAAAAAAATTAAATTTATTCTAAGGGGAATCATACATAAAAAAATAATACAATCGGATTTTTTAAAAATTTAAATATAAATATATTCTTTTATAGAATCTGTTTTCATAATCGTCATAAGACTATTATATAAACGTCTATAGGCTGAGTAAGAGAATTGGACCAAAGATAACAAATAACGAGGAAAGTTTAACAAAAAATAAATATATTCAACAAAGAAAATAAAATGTACATATCATATAACAGTGGCGTCCCTAGGAGGGGGCGCGCAGGGGCTCAAACCCCCTGAATTGAATAGCCCCCTGAAGCAAAAAAAATTTTTTTTTTAATTGCTCCTTAATATCCCCTTGAACTAAAAATAAATTTTTTAAATTGCCCCCTGAACGATTTCTTTTATAATTCTATTGAGTAATATATAGATTTAATTTTTTTATTTAAAAATTAATAAAAC
The DNA here is from genome assembly GCF_954871325.1 of Gordionus sp. m RMFG-2023. Lineage (NCBI taxonomy): Eukaryota > Metazoa > Nematomorpha > Gordioida > Chordodea > Parachordodidae > Gordionus > Gordionus sp. m RMFG-2023. The sequence continues at coordinate 8,171,216 of NC_088775.1, read as the reverse complement.
TATCTAAATTTTTATAAAATGAATACTATTTTAATTATTAGATTAGATTATACATATAAATTATATGTTCACCTGTCAGCTTGCAATCAAATTCTGTGTTAAGAATATATCAATATCACTCACTAAATATTAATTTAGAATTAACAGTTAAAGCTTAATTGACTTTTATTATTTAAATTATTATATAACCTTAATTAAATAAATATAATCATTTTTTAATTGAAAATTAACAAATTTAATATTGTAATTAGCCGAGTTCAAAATCACTAATCAACTACATTTTGACTTATAATTTTAATTATCATGTCTCTTCCTAAAATTATTTTCAAGGTCCAAATCCAAATGAGTATAAGATATTTATTTATAAAAAGTAAGTAGATAAATAGTTTATAATCCTTTATAATATATAATTATTTATAAAAAAAATGCCACCTTTACAGACATATTTGAGAGTTATATAATATATTACAGTTAATAGTTTTAAAATCTTGATAATAATGCTTTTGATAATAAATATAAGTAAATTTCAATTATTTAACGCCATCTATTTATTAAATATATTATTAAAATTAAACTTCTTATTATTCATCCCACAATGGATGTAATAAATTAGATATCTTTTCTTCTCTTTTTTTACATGTTTTTAGGAAATCTATTTTTTTTCTTCTTTGAAAAACAGTTTTGAGTTAAATTTTTAATAAGGATATATTTTTGATATTATTACAATCTATTATTATTTTAAGATATAATAAACCAACTAGAGATGGTGCGACAATAATATATGAATCTTAATTACTTTCATCATATAACTCTGATTCTTATTTTATAGTTAAAAAATGTTTCATTTCTAATATGGCATCCTTGCCATATAAATAACTCAAAACTTCAATATATTTGCATAATTTCTTCTAAAGAATTTTACTGTTTTTGTTTTATCAATTTATTACCATCGTGAGTGTCATGACCTTTTGTCAATGTAACTTGATAGAATTATATAGCCTTATGTGGTTTTTTAAAACCATTATCAATTGAGGCATATGTATGAATTAATTAACCTTTTTTTACGCAAAATTTTTTTATATCAGCAATCGAAAATATTTTATACTGTAATGAATAGATTTTGTATTAAAAAATATTATTTTTAGAAATTTATTGTATTGTTTTAATTATTTATATGCTAGGTTATTTTGTATGCAAAATATTATAAATGACAAAATAATTCAGAATAATTGTCTAGAATTAGCATATTTTAAAAATGTATAATATATTAATATAAAACCCGGCCGAAGGCCGGGCAAAAGCGGGCCAAAGACCCTCTAATTGGGAGTATGGGGGGCGAAGCCCTCCATAATTTTTTTTTAGCTGAACTCCCTGAGATTGTAAAAATTTCCACGCGTTTTCTCTCATTTAAAATACGTACATTTTGACTAGACTCCCTAAAAATTTTTAGAAACTTTTCTTGTATTTTTAATTTTTATAATCAGGGAAATAAGAACATTCGGAAATAAAATTATTTTTTTAAAGATTAGCGATCTGGTTTATGATGTTATGGCCGGTTGGGATATGGCTGTCAATTATGCAGGGGGGATTCTAATGTGTGCACTTAAATTTTAGTCATTATTCGAGAGCATGTATGAAAAAAAAATTTATAAACAGGGCAACTGAGTGACAGATATAATCATGTCTAATTTGATGGCCTTGACTTTATTTACATGTTATTTAGGAGAAAATTCTGTGGCAAAAGTTGAAATTAGGCCATTGTTTCCCATTACATAATCATAGGTTAAAAACATGTAGAATCTTCATCCCAATTTTTATATAAATGCCTTCATCAAAGGATCTACTTGAATTTAAAAAAAACGAGAGAAGAAAAAATTACTGATTTTCTTCTACTTCCGGTTTTTATATTCTGGTATTTGTCCTCTATATTTTTCCCATCATTTAAATTTTTATATAATAGTTACATGAATATATTTGGAATATTCTAGCTTAATAAAATCTATTTTTCGGAATTTTAAAATTCAAAAAATTTATGCATTCTGAATGCCTATGTCTCGACCTCAGACAGGAGGAGATTGAAATTTAAAATTTTATATTTTTCTTAATTATCATAGGTGGGCTTCTCATTCAGCAAGGCTTAATATAGTTTTTAAAAAACAAAAAAATTTGTGGCAGGCCAAAATTCTTGATCATTTGTCGTGGTATTTGGCACATACATAAAGAGTTTTTTTTGTATAAAAAAATAAAGTTATAAAGTAAAATTTTGGCCAGTCAACAAATATGTGAAGGTCGGAGATAATTACATTTATTTTTCAGATGGCGGCCATTATTTTTTTTTAGAATATTTAAATTGAAATGTACATCTTTTTTTAGTTTTATATATGTAAATACAGCACAACCTGTCTAATTTAGCCACCATTGATACTAAGATTCCTGCAGAACTTAGATAATTGTACAATTTAGCAAGACTTTCTACTTTCTAGCACTAAATTTTGGTCAAATTAGAGAATTGCCAGAAATATTCAGAGCCCAATGATTCATGTCCTATGAAAGCAATCTTTTTTATCCTTTCCTTAAATATACTTATGCAATTGATTTTTGGTTTATGTTTTAAAATTTTACTAGGAATAAGGGATAGATTAGATATAAAAAGCTATAATTTTTACTACGCTATTACAGGCCTATAGTGTAGCAAAATCGCTCCATTTGAGCCGATATTTAAAAACGGCTAACTCAATATTTTAGCCTGACAAAATATTACGCAAGCCTGAAGATTTTGCTAATAGATGGGAGAAGCTTATGGACATCTATTAGCGAAATCTCTAAGCATAAGCTATATTTTTCCGACTAAAGCATTAAGTTAAACCAAATGGAGTGATTTTGCATCAACTACAGGCTTACCCAGAATAATATAGAAATCAAATTATAAACTATTAGTATTTGCTTCGTTTAAACCAATCGAATAATTTATTATTAATATTTGATTGGTTTAAAAAAATCAATCAAATAATTTACTATTTGTACATGATTGGTTTAAACAAATAGGATAATATACTATTCGTATTTGATTGGTTTAAACAAATCGATTAATTTACTATTTGTATTTGAATACCAATAATATAATTTTATTTTTATTCGATCGGTTATATAATGTAGAATAGTAAATTATTTCATTCTTATTTATTTTTTTTCAATTAGTCTACCCTAAACTATAATTGGTTATAGTAATTTTATCCGGTTCTTAATTAGTTCCTTTTAAAAAAAAAAAATTTTTTTTAGAAGTTTTATAAATAATTTCTGTAATGGCACTATTATTTAATCTAATTCATAACATGAAATCCTGAAATAAAAAAACATCTATGTCTCAATTAATTAATATATCTTTTATTTTTCCCCCCTTTCTTTCATTTTATTAATTAATATGTTATTTTCTACCTTAAAGAAAAAATTTGGTACACAATGTGTCACAAGTATTTAGTAAAATATAAATTTATTAAATAAGATGATAATGGATATATATTATGGGGATAGTGTAATTATAAAATTATATTAACCTTATTTTTAAAAAATAGACACCCAAGTGTGGGTAAATTGAGATAATATTATATTTCAAAAAAAAAAAATTTATCGAACGCAGAAATGAATCTTTTATTCCGTATAATTTGATCAAAAAAAAAGCAAAAAAATATTATAGAATTGTCGCTACCAAAACCATGTGTTAAATGTACAAAAAAAAAATTTTTTTTAACATAAATTGTAAAATATTTATTGGAGTTTATTTAACTTTTACTTAGGAAAAAAGTGTGGTTTCGATTATTTTATTACAAATAGGAAGATTATATAAAAAAAATGGGAAACAAAATTATATTTAGATGCCTTAATTAAGCTTTGAGCTTGTTGAACCTACATATCTTATTTATGGTATACACGTAAACGAATAAGGAAAAGTTGGATTCGAATTCGACCCGGTATATTGCCACTTCTTAGTTATAATAAGAATTATTTTATATGCTTATGTATATGTTGTAATGGAATATGGAAATGATGTGTATCACTGTATTCACAGTTACCCTCGAATTCGAGGCTAAGTATACAAAATGTTAATGTAAAATTATTATATTGTATACTTCGTCCGCCGCGATTCTGTGCTAACTTTGATTGCAGGGTATTTCATATTGGAATATGGAATCCTTATGGATTCGGAAAATCTCTCAATTTAAAATCATTTTACTAAGGGCCATTTTTATATTTAACAAAATCGGATTTGGTAGGAAAATGTATTCAAGCATTAATATGAGTAAACCCACATTATGAATTTCAAACACTATTTTGCTATGTGTCCTACACATGCTGGTATACATTTCCGGTTAAATCGAATTTTAAAAATTGAGTGATTCCTAATCATCATGAATTCAATGTCCCAAAAGAACCAATATGTAGATCTCAGAGTATATAAAATCCACGATGCCATTAACCTAGCCAACCTCTCACGATTTTTTTTTACAAATTTATTTTTTATTTATATGGAATCTTATAAATTAAAATCGTTTTTTTAGTTTTTATTTTCTTTTTAAACATTTATTTCCGGTTTAAATTTTATAAATTAAATTGCCTCATATTTTCTTATGGAAACTTTTCAAGCCTAACTCGATTATAAGCATCTGTTCGTAGTTAATAAAAATAAAAATCACAAGATAGTAAAACATAGGAATAAAGATGGTATTGCTTAATCGGCTCAATTTGAAAACGTCTAACTCAATATTTTAAGCCTCGAGATTTTAATAACCGATATCCAAACCATTGTGCTATCTATGAACAAAATCTTTAGGCTTAATAATTTTTTGGGTAAACTATTGAGTTAACCCATTTTTAATTATCCGCTCAATCGAGCCGTTTAAATAGAGATAAAATTTGGAATATAGTTTTTTTTTCAAAATTATGATTTTGGGGTGTTTTATCTTCATTTTTTGGATTTTTTTTTAACGCCCAAACAATTAAAGTTCTGTAAGGCCTAGCCAATGCAAACATGATCAATAAATATCGTTCTGGGCAGTATTAAAAAAAATAACAATATTTTCTTCCTATTCTTCCTTTTTTTTATTGCCTGATTAAATTGCAGATGACAATTATAAAATGAATTTTAAAAAAAATACAGGAGGTAGAAAATACTTATTTATTCATGTCATATTTTCTTATTAATAGAATAAATAGATTTTAAATAAGACATTAAATTTTATCAAAGCTATTGCTCGAATGCTTAAATTTAATGCAAATTAAAGTAGAGAAAAAAATAAATAATTTGAGATTTCCTCCTTAAAAACTAATATTTTAAAATTCGGGCTGGGAGTTTCAACGGGCTACAACGGAGATTCAAAAAAAAATCCATTTGGGTGATGGTTGACCTAGACTAAATTTTTTCTGTTTTGCGTATCTCTACTGTCAATTCACCCACTCATTCCCGTTTATGTAGTTAACTCACCTACTATATTTTATCATGACAATATACGTTCCTTTATTATTTATATGATATATAAGTTTAATTTATTTTTAATTAGACACTTAGACGCGTAAAAACTTTGAGACTAATTTAAAATTTATCGCAAATATATCCAGAATAAATCAATATTGTTACATATAAATATTAGTAACATTTATACATTATATTTAAAAATTCAATTTTTTTTTTTAAAATAACTTAACTAAACTACCATAATTAATTATATATTCCTATTTTTTTAATTTTATTTTAATTAAAAAAAAAATATTCCAGTGCAGACTATGTCTAATTAATGCATTTATTTTATAGTATAATGTAAAGCCAAATAATGATTATCCACCAAAATCTTTATTAAACTATAAAGGTAAAGTTATGTAGTGGCAGAAAGGTTTGGACCTCTATTTGTTCTCGAGGCTTACATAATATTCTATTGGCTAAAATCTTAATCGGGTCTCCCCTCCCCCATTCCCTTTTCATAAGATTTGCTATTATTATCCATCTCGCTCCTCATGTATTAGAAAAACTTATAGGTGTTATGTCCTTGGGAGATACTCATAGTCACTTAAACCAAAAAATAAGGATTTATCTAGCTAAATTGAATTAACAGCATTTTGAATAATATATACTATATATATAAATTGCTTGAACTCTTGTCAGAACCAGTTTCAGAATCGTTTCCTGAAAATTTAAAAAATGGATTCCATTTCCTAATATTTTAAGGGGTTCCAGGTTCTGTTTCATATATTTATCCCTGTTAGAATATTTCCTTTTCCGGTTCTAAATTCTAATAGTAAGTACCTACCTTTTACCTGATATCTAAGTCCAAACTTATATTTAATTTTTCGAGTCACATAGGATATTCCAAAAAAAATGATATAAAGTAGAGTTTTTAAAATTGAATAAATCATATATAATACAAAAATAGCAGGGATGTGAACCCGGACCCGGACACTGAACCCTCCTGGGCCCTCGTATTTTGGCTGAACCTGGACCCGGACCCTTTTAAAAAATGGAGGGTCCAAGGGTTCAGGGTGTTAAAAATTTTTAACTTAAAATTTCTTTTTTTTTAATTAATGTAAAAATATATTTTTTAAAAATTAATAAAATTAATAATGTAAAATTTTTATAATTTTATTAATTTTTTTCGTGGAATCTCCCTAAAAAATAGTCACTTTAAAACTATAATTGATAAAGCAAGGGATGTTGTAAAATATTTAAGAACTCCCACAATTGTTAGAATATTAAAATCCATGAAAAGGTAAATGGCAATTTTAGATTGCACACGTTGGTCCTCTATGTGTATGATGCTAGAGCGATTATTAAGTTTGAAAGATTTCTGTAATGATTTTATCATAGGAGCATGTGAAATCATTTTTTCAGAAGATGATTGGAATCAAGTAAAAGAGCTTACTAGTGTGCTGGTTCCTTTAAAAATAACAACATTAAGAGTGCAAGCTGAACAATTATGTTTATCGAATTTTTATGGCATATGGTTAAGATGTCGATTAGAGTTAGGGAGATTAACAAGTTCTTTTTCAAATGAAGTATTAGAAAATACGAAAATAAGAGAGCAACAATATTTACAAAATAGTGTTGTATATGATTCGATATATTTAGACCCGCGATATCAGGTTTTATTAAGTAGTGAGCAAAAACAAATGCCTATAGACCATCTTGAAGATTTATGGCATACTCAAAACTCTATTATTTACAATACATTGGTGGTTACAACAATATCTAATGGTTGTAGCGATAACAATGATAATGATAACGATATTGATGATCTGGAAATTTTACTATTAGATAGAGAAAAAAAATTAAATTATCATCTGATAGAAAGGAACAAAAAATATCTATTGTATCTTTAATAGAAAAGTTCTCGGAAGTTATAAGAATAAAATAAATAGAGATGCAAACATTTTAAAATTCTGGGAGGAAAATTCTTCAATATATCCAGAATTATATACCTTTTATAGAATCGTCATGGCTGTACCGGCGACACAAGTACAATAATTTATGTATTATAAAAATGACTATCTATTTTAGGTAAGCGTAGAACGTGGATTTTCATCGTTGACTAATTTACGTGGAAATCTGAGGGATGATATTTTAGAAGATATCATGATTGTGCGATTGAATAAAATATTTAAAATATAAATTATCTCATTTCGAATTATAAATGTGTATATATTGAAGTATAATAAAAAATGAATGAAAAAAAGTCTTATTTTGAGTCATTATTTTTATGTTTCCTCTGAACCCGGACCCGAAACCTGGACCCGGGTCCTTTTTAAATTTATTACCGGACCCGAACCCGGACCCTTTTTTTTTGTCGAAGGGTTCACATCCCTGAAAAATAGTAAAGAAGGAAAATATATAAATCTTTCTTTTTACTCTATTATATTTAATATATACTATAAGTTTTTTTCAAATAATATAGGAAATCTTTCCTCTCAAGACAAATCTACCTTTATTTAATACATGAGTAGTATCAGTTATTAATTTAATTTAATTCATATCAAGTCCTACATTTTTATTATATTTGAAAACCATTAATATATATTATGTTACCAATCAAATTAGATCACCATTCATAACTATCATTTTTTCCTCATTAAATTTTATATTATGAGAATATTGATCAGTTAATAAATTAAATTTAAATCATATCAAGCCCAACAAATTTTTATTATATTTGAAAACCATGAATATATCACGCTACCCATCATATTAGATTAAGATAACCATTAATCTTGTTTTCATTAGTAATTTTCAAAAAATTTCTAATAGTGCGAATAATGTTGTAATGACATTATTTATAAATTTTATAAAAGCTCACATGCCCTAATATATTAAGGGTATAATCAATATATTATATTATTATGGATATACAATATTTTTACAAATCAAAATATAAATCAAATTGATCGTAAAGATATCTTTAGATAAGTTTAAGGTTTATATTATTTTTCATGTTTAATACTGTCGCCTTCGATTGTTTTATGCTTAAAATTTTAAAGTTAAATTTTGATTAAATAATGCAGGCTATCCAACTCCTTGGATTAAAAAAATCAAATCTCAAAAAGATAAGATTCCAATGCAAAATTTTCTGAAATATTGGATTTGTGATGAAACTATTTGTGGTATATCCAAAAATATTCGATAAAGAGGTGAAAAGAAGTCACAAATGTACAAAATATGAGATGTTTAAAAAATTTATTAATATATGGAAATATTCCGTTAATACTAATAATATATCTTAATGGAAATCATTGTTCAAATAGAATTATTTATTAGGCTTTCAATATAAATTATGTAGGTTTTCATTTTAAAATTTAAGATGAATATTTAATATCATAATTTTATATGAATATCTTATTATATTCGATTATTTATTGGAGGGGATCTACTTAGTTAGATGAGACATATATAAAATGTAATGAAAGTATAATATTATTTGAAAACTTACAATTTTTTGTCCTCAATAGAGAGGTCTGGGTGGACCCAGTTCCGACAAAATGAATATTGAATCAAGAATAGTAATAATAGAGTTGTCTGGGTTAGCTTGAAAGCGTAGCCAAAATTTACGAACATATTTTTAAATGATTCCATCTGATATAAATTTTTTTTGATATTTATTTTGTTTGATATAATAACATGTATATAGTTTAAATAAGGAAATAGTGTTCTTTGTTAAATAACCCTAAATTTTCCCAACTCCTATAGAGTAAAGCTTTTTAGCATAAAAGATGGACTTAAACATTTAGATTGAGCCCTTTAATTTGAAGATTAAGACGATGTTGAAATAGATTTGTATGTATCAAAAGACTAATCTGTGTTAAAATGTAAAAAAAAACTTAAAACCCAATTATTACAAACTTAATTTCATAAATATCAATTCCGTAAGTTAGCGTTATAACAATTTGGAACTGGTTTTGGAGTTGGCTAAAGTTAGGCGTTAGCAGCACTTGGGAAATTTAAATTTAAAATTTTTCTTTATATGTCATAATGATAAAAATGCGGTATGATCAAACTTTTTAAAATTATAAAATAAAAATAAATACGTTCATTATAGGAGCTAAAGCAGTAACAATTGCCTAACTATGCTTTGGAAAGAATCAAAAGTATGAATTAAACATTCTTTTGATTTGCTATGTTTTTAGAAGAAAATGGCTCAATCTTGAGGAACATAATTTTTTTTAAAAAAGTTCAAGAATTCAAGCAAATAATCATACTTCCTTCTTTTTTTAAACAAAATATCAAAAATGATTAATATAGTCACTGCATTTTGATTGGAATCTTAGGAATTTTGTTTATTTGAGAGTTTAAGTAGAATAAAAATGAAAATAGAATTATTACATTAATATGATATACTAGAATAATAATAAATTAAAAATTTTTACCTTGTTACAAAAATATTTTCTTTAGTAGGAAATGAAAATTTTTTGAAATTAAAATGTTTGAATTTTTTTTTAAAAAATAAAATTTATTTTTTATGGCAAACAAAAGGTGTCTATGCTTAAAATTAAAAACATTTATAATAAACTATAAAAATAATTAACTGGAAAATAATAAAATGATAATTATAATTATAATTAGATAAAAGTAATATAATATATTTTTTTATATTTGGGGACGTTTTTCGGATAAATAAAATAAAAATACGTAATAATTATATGATATTATGAAGAAAAAGTCTCAGATTTTAATTGAATTTGATCAATGATTTTTATGCTTTATAGATAAACAAAATTAATTAAAATAACTGAGACAAAAACAATTATTATATTAAATATATTTTTTTTGTTGAGTTGATTAAAACTTATTTATCCATTATGTGATAATTGAGGAATGATTTGGTATTATATTATATCATTTAAAAAAAGGTATAAGTAATTCTATATTAATAAACTTAGACTTTCTTTCGTTCATAATTTGACATTTATATCCGTGTAATGTAGGGTAAGAGGTGGGAGGCTGAACTTAGCCAACAATGTGAAAGATAAAATAAAATGATTGAAAAATTGGAGATAAAAATAATAATTATATTTTCAACAATATTTAATACTATTTCTATAATAGCGGCACTGTACAATATATAAAAAGAGATTAACACTAACCTATGTTGAAATTTAAAAAAAATCATAATATAAGTATAATTTTGAAACTTATAAATATAATTCTTGATTATTTGTTATGATGAAAAATACATCTTTTATTATATAATAAAAGGCTTGTCACATTTTCTGACATTTTATCTCCTTGTTTTTAATATTATTTAAAATTAATTTAATTGTAAAAGCATTTTTGGGTTTCGTATTTATTCGTGTTAAAATATATAAACAAAGATAAAATCATATAATATTTTATAATCTCTTACAATATTGTCTATTTATTTATTAAGTATGAATCTTATTATTTATTACAACACATTTATTTAGCCACTATTGTTTTTATCCGTATTTTGTCACAGAATATTTTAAAATTTTTTAAACGATACCTGCAGTTAAATTTTAAGGAAAAAAGCCAAAAGAGGGGTGACCAAAATCTTCAAATGAATTAGAGTAGGATAAACCGGTTATATTGTCCATAAAATTTGAGATACTATAAAAAATAGATGAAGAGCATTTTTCAAAATGTTTAAATGAAATTTTATTCTTTTATATATATCTACGGTAGAAATTAATGTATAAGAAAAAAAAATCTTTTCGTTTTTTGTTAATGTAAAATGTAAAAAATGAAAATGTAAGAATTATGAAAATTACCCGAGGTTCTTATTACCCTTTGGCGTTGCATGTCATAGAACTTCTTTATTTTTAAATAAAATATTTTTATATAAAATGTTAATGCTAAATAAATAAATGAAAATAAATTGCTAAATACGTTAAATTTACCAGGTTCGTCTATATTACAGATATCACCCGAAAGAAATCGTACTTAAAACGATCATATAATAAATTATGTTTAATTATATATACTGCAATGAGAAAATTATAATTTTTGTAAAGAAATCAGACCTTAACTTAATTAATTTCTAAATTTAATTAGTTTCTCAATTTCATACTACGAATTTCAAAACTTTTGTTCATAATATTTCCTTCCCTGCTTGGCTAATTCGCACCTAGCCAAAACCTACTTCAGATTTTCACATTTGATTAAAATTTAATTGCAAGATATTAAATGTCCATAATAATTGTCAATATGATAAAATTGAGATTATTTTATCATAGATTTGTGAAACCTTAAAAAAAAATTATTAGTAAAAATGTAAAAAATTATAAAGTTACTTTTGATGTTTTAAAACTTCGTTAATTTCTATATAACATCTTTAAAACCATTGAAGCATCGTATTAAAATACATTTACGGAATCAAAGTTTTTTATAGTTTTAAAATTATTTGAGAAGAAATTGCTTGCCTCGAGATAACACTATCCCTGCCCTTACTATATCAGAAAATTAAATCTATGTGTACAAAAAAAATTATACTTGGAAGGCATGCAAAAAAAATGTATATGAATCTCCATGAAACTTGTTTTAAAAAATATATAATATTAGATGTATCTCGTTTATATTTTTCGAATAACTAAAATTTATAAATTAGAATAAAAAACCCTTTGTAACACGTAGTTATCAAAGTTCTTATTAAGAAACAACAATTTTCTAGAGAAATATTAGATTTAGAAAGATGAAATATACTTAAATTATTTACATAAATGATTTTTTTTGAAAAAAATCCAAAAAAATAATAATAAATCGGAAAATTCAAAAAGAAATTATGTTAAATTTTTACCTTAGCAAACAAAAGATTTTTTTTTTAAAATTCAAGAAAATTAGCAAAAATTCTTATTCTATATTTTTAATCCATATTTTTAAAAGGATATTTGAATATTTTTGCTAAAATTTATTTTTCAAAATATTTTCAAAATTTATGTAGAAGATAGGGGAGAAGTAAATTTAATGGGGTAAAAAAGACCAAACCCAATATTTTTCCTCCAAACTTATGACCATGCATGAAAGAGACTATCAGCGTCTACTTGACAGAAAATTTGTTGGATACCACCCCCAGTGACCCCTACAACGGGGGGGGGGTCCGAAGCAACTGCTTCTATAAATTTCTATGGGGGTACTTTTTTTAAAAAAATTTTTTAATTTTTTATTTTAAAAAAAAATTTTAATGGTCGATGTTTAGCAAATTAGTTTGTTATCCGATTTCTTATCATAAAATTATTTTTCCACTTTCAAGATTTGACGCAAAATTAAAATTTTATCAAAGGGAATAGTAAAAATTTAAATATTAAATCTTATATATAATCATTTATAATTTTTAGATCATTGTCAAAATATGCCCAAAAATATTAACCAAAAAAAATATAAATGCTTGATTAAAAATTGTACATATCATAATATAAGAGATGATAAATGGACAGATCATATTAGAAAAAGACATGGTGGGCTTAATTTTCACGATATAAAGAAAAGCTTTGAAATAGTGGCATTTAAGAATATTTCTCAAAATTGGACAAATAGCAAAGTAATTTTTTTTATTAAATATTTAATTGTTTATACTTATTTATAAAGGGTATTAAAACACAATTTAAGGAAAAAGAAGTAAAAATTGGCAAATCAATGCTGTTGGTATAATAAATATTTTTATTAATATGATTATTTTTTTAAAAGTGTACTAATAATGAAAATATGTTAGAAGAAAATATTATATCTGACTCTGATAATTTAAATAAATTTAAATTTATAATTATTATCATGTCAAAGATAAATATTATGGACACTACTACAGTTACAGAAAAGGATCAACATCAAGAAGAGATGCCATCTGGATCTGGTGTTGTGGGATTGATAATAATGGAGAATAATGAGTTATCAAGATCAGCAAAAGAAGTTAAACCCCGATTTAATGTGAAATATGTTATGTTTATTTTATCTTCCCTCCCCCTCCCTTTTCTTAGGAATCAAATGATCCCATCAATATTGTTGGAAAAAGAATTGACAAATTTATAATTGATAAATATCTAGAATTGGAGCTCTCCAACCTAAACATTATTTATTCCCCAAAGATATTATAAATAGAAACAGATCCTTTAATGAAAGTTTTTATGAGAAAACTAATATTGACAAGAGCAAAGTTACTAGAAATTGGATTACATATAGTATTAAAATGAATAAAGTTTTTTGCTTAACATGTCTATTATTTGGAGGTCCACACTCAAATTCAAAATAGACATGTGAAGGTCTTAATATATGGCAAAATATTAATCGTTTATTGTGCATGAATCTTCAGAGGCACATATGATGGCCGATTATGGAAGGCTTTCTCACAATAAAAATTCCATATTACAATTTATAATACCCCAAAAGGAATGTGTCGATAATAACCGTTATATCGTTAGAATAATAATAAGATGCCTAGGATATTTAATTTGCAATCAAGCCTTCTGGGGGAACAGGCAACAAGATGGCAATATGATGAGCCTTATTAAACTTATTGCAGATTCTGAGCCTGTTCTTAAAATGTATATACAAGATAATGAAGAAAGAAGAAGTGAGAAAAAAATTAAGGGATTAAAATCTAAATTATATTCAAATCTGTTATCATATAATAACATAAATATTCTTATTGAAACCATGAAAAATATGGTTATAAAAAAAAAGGAGATTGAATTCAAGTGCTATTCAATTATAGTTGATGGCCCATATGATGTATCGAAATCAGAAGCAATAGCTTTGATAGTGAGATATGTTGAAAATAGCGAGACACCTAAGCCCGTTGAAAGGCTGATAGACATTTATTGTACGGGATACAACGGACCTCGATATTAAAAAGAATATAATATCCAAGCTTGGCTCCATGAATCTACCCCTCGAATTCCTAGTGGGGCAAAGCTATGATGGCGCCTCAAACATGAGTGGAAGAATTAATGGAGTGCAGGCTTTGATTAGAGCGGAGGCGCCAAAGGTAGCTTTTATTTGGTGCTATTGTCATCGATTAAATTTAATAGTTGTTCAATTATGCCAATCAGTAAAAGAGCTGCGAAATGTCTTGGGAATATTAGACGATATTTACGTATATTTTAATGGTGTTAAAAGATATGAAGTGCTCAAAACATGTCAGAGTGATTTACTGACAAAATCACATAGATTTTTACGCATCAAGAATACCACTCGGTAATATTATCTTAATTGTTTCAATATATAATGTTTATTTTATATTTATAGAAGCTGGCTAACATCATATAAGGCGATTGTAAATTTTTTCCTACTTTATGATGCTTTGAGGGCAGCTTTGGCAAATTTAAAGGATTCTGAAGATCCTGCCACTTCCACTATGGCTAGTGCTATAGTCTATAGAATAGAAAAATTTTATTTTATTTTACCACTATGTGTTTTGGATAAAATATTGTTGATAACAAGCTTGGCTTGTACAAAATTGCAAACCATTTCGAAGGATATAGGGTTTGCAATAAATCAAATTCAATTGGCAAAAGATTGCCTGATTAATATGAGAAGTGTAATTTAAATTATTATCTTTTATTATTTTATAATCCTAAAATAGATAATAATACTGAATTTTTGGATGTCTTTTCAAAGGCCCAAGATTTTATGAAGAAGAGAAATTTACCTTTTGATTTTGAAAGTTCAAGACTTCATACATTACAATCCAAAAAGGAGAGGTATATATATACTTTCATCATTAAATATAATATTTTATTTTAGCTTTAAAATCAGTATGTTTTATGCTGCACTTGATTTAATTATTATGCAGTTTAGTGAAAGATTTAACGATGAATCGATAAGATTTTTGAGTCAAACATCATTTTTTACCCCAAAGGGAATGGTGGAAAAGGCAATTGTTAAAGATGATATCAAGGATATCTGTGAATTTATCAATTAAATATAAGTAAAGTTTTTGAGGAAATGTTGATGTTTAGAAATATTTATAAAATGGCTAAAACGGGGGCCGTAATTATTACTCGTGACCTAGAGGTTAAAGAAGATTTGTCAGATTCTGATAATTGTAAATTTATTTAATTAAAATATTTTTACTAATACATTATTTAGCTTCTTCTGATGATGATAATAATTCTGAGATGAATGATTCAGACTGGAGAAACTATTCATTTATTTTACCTTATCGTCTGCTTATAAATTTTTCTGCTTTCCCAAATTTAACAATTTTATATAAATATTTATTAACTATTCCTACTACATCATGTACTGCCGAAAGGGTCATGAGTAAAATTAAACTAATTAAAACAAGACTTCGTAGTGTCATGAAAGATCCATTTCTTAATAATTTAACCATTTTATCAATGGAAAATAATTTATTTAAACAATTAAATATTGATGAAATTATAAATTCTTTTGCTTTCTCTTCCCCTAATTTATCTAAATTATTAATTTAAAAATAATATTTTTAAAGCATATATTTTTTACATTATATTTATATTATAATAAATATTGATGCAATAAAAATTATTTGAAATTTATTGGTGTCAAAAAATAATTTACAATGGGGGGGGGGGTACTTTAAGGGGGTATTCTGCTTCTATCCCTCAAAAAGTGTAGGGGTCACTGACCACCCCAACCTCCTATAATCGAAGTTTTCTTCCAAAATATTAATAATAAATTGTATAATAATTAACCAATATTTATAACCTCCTAGCAAAATCCTTATTAAAACTCTTTCAGGCATCATAATCAGAATAAACACTAGTTTGTGGTAATCAACTAGCTATTATACTAACAATAATTCGAAAATCAACCACGAACGTGTATAAATTAAACTAAAATTGTTATCTGTGAATAAATTATTTAAAATATAATTACCTGTTAAAATCGAAATAAATATCTATTTAATAAATTATAATCATTTTTACCACTTATTTTTGTATCTTATTTTTACTTTACATTGCCTATCTCCCTTTAAAAAATTGAAGGTAAATTGCCCCTACCCTTCCCCTATTTTAAGCCAACTCTCTCTCACTTAAAAATATAATAAAAATATTCTTTAAAAACATTTAGGGCTTATATTTTGATTTAGGAACTTATGTTGGTAATGGTAACTTTATTATTGAGCATGCTTTTTTTTTCTTTTAATAAATGTTCGCAATATATATTTATTCTTAATGCAATCGCGATTGGAATTTTTAAAATTAAACCTTAATATGTCAAAAGATCTCAGAATTGGGGGTCTGCAATACCCGTCCCGTTATCCGGCCCGGTTCTAAAAAAAAATTTGGACCGGCCAGGCAAAAAATTAACGGGCCAGACTACATAGTAGTGATGCCCGGGTTACCTGTTTCTAAAATAATTTGAGAATACTGAGTTATTTATTGTCAAATTTGGGCATATTTGATCTTAATTTTCTATAAAAAAAATGACGAAATTAAAATTTTTAAAAATTATGAGTATGCTAGGATCTTAATATCCTTTAATAAAATTAATATTAAATAATTTTTTTATATAAAAAACTGAGTGGTGACACTTTTCAGAGTAATTAAAACGCCATGTTTTTTTTGAGTCTCACAACATTATTACTCTTTTTTTTATGTCAAGTTAAATTATTTATCAATGAGTGGAGCCCAATATTATAATAGTTTGAACGCGAATAAATTAAATAAACAACTGTTTTATATACCAGCTGAAAATCAAAAGTGAATAATTATAAATTTTAGAAAATATTGCGGTTACAATTAATTAGGTATTAGGTGTGTTTGTAACAAAAAAAATATGATAATGATACAATATAAGGTATCGAATTGTATCGTGTAGGATATTTATCTATCTTACGACTAAAAAAATAATTACGGTTAAGCTAAAAAATAATTCAAGATTATGTTTTACAATTTTTTAAAATGCCTACTTGTCATTAAAATCACTAGAGGAGGGGATGGGGGTCTAACAATTTTGAAAATGTTAGCTAAAAAAAGTTCATTTTGAAATGTTAGCAAAAAAAAGAGGTTCAATCAGCCTTTGTCATTTAGAGACAAATCAGTGTTATGATTTAGAGCCAAAATGTCATTTAGAGAAAAGTGAGTTTTGTCATTTCGAACTAAATCAGCCTTGCCAATTAGAGCAAAATTAGTTTTACATTTAGAACCTAATCAGCAGTAGCGTAACGTCACTGAGGGGGATCAGGGGTCGAGCCCCCTAAAATATTTGAAGAATCCCCCACTTGAAAATTTGAAAATGTTAACTTTAAAAAAAGGGTCATTTTGAAGTTCTAAGGAAAAAAATTTATTAAGAAAATATTTTTTGAGCCTCACTGAGATTGTAAATGATAATAATTACCCTGCTATATGTGTTATTTTGCATAATCAGACAATACATGCAATGAATTGATTAATATCTTTGTCATTTCGCCAATTTCCAATAGATAAATTAGGAATATCTCAAAAGTTTTTGATCGAACTCTCTCTAAAATGGTAAGATTTCTTAATTTACCATATATTTACTATTAGTAAAATAGGTATACTATATAATAATGATTAATTAATAAAGATTTTCAATCAAAATTGGATAATTGCGTAATTCCAATATATATACAATATATACAGATTATTCATTATCCAATAGTAAAAGTAAGCTAACTTTATGACGATAAAATACCGATATTTTAAATAGGATTAAAAAAAAAATTATTTTCTAAAATCATTTTAACTATGAAATGTTACGTTAAATATTTGGGAAATTAATTTTAAAAAATTTAATTAAAAGATAATATAATTGGCAATTGCACCGCATCTATAGGAACAAAGTTTCCAAAAGTAGTGAACAATTAAAAAAATATATATAATTACGAAATAATTTGTAAAATCGTAAATAAAATGAATATGAACATTAAATTCTTCAAAAAAAGAATTTTATGGCTATTTGTTATAATGAACCGAAGGCCAATATCACAAACTCTTATTTCATTCGTCTCTTTATTTTCCTCCTTTTATTATAAGTTTT
This sequence comes from Gordionus sp. m RMFG-2023, assembly GCF_954871325.1. NCBI lineage: Eukaryota > Metazoa > Nematomorpha > Gordioida > Chordodea > Parachordodidae > Gordionus > Gordionus sp. m RMFG-2023. The sequence continues at coordinate 8,152,750 of NC_088775.1, read as the reverse complement.
TTATTTTAATTTAATTTCCATTTTAAAGGGTTTTCTTACTAGCCAGTTGAAAAGAAAATTTTGTATCTATTTGAGTTTTGATAGCACAACCTAACCATAATTAAGATATCTCAAAATTAAATTAACTTTTATTTACGAATTATAATTTTAAAAAAATATATAAAAAAACTAATAATATATTAAATGAATTTAAAAATATGTATGTATAAAAGAGAAATGAGATAAAAAAATAATAATAAAATTTTTTTAAAAAAAGGGTACAAATCACCCTAGAGAAGATAAAGTATCTCATCCATTTAAAAAAAAAAAAATCTTTTATTTTCAATTTAATAATATTAATTACTTTTTTCCAAAACATGATAATTATTTTAAAAATGTGTTTAAAGAACAAATATTAAAAGTTATAATAGTTTTTATAAAGGTACAAAAAATTCATTTAAAAAAAATATATATGTTAGCAGCAATGCTTTTTTCGGCAATGTGTTATTTTTTAAACGTTAGGTCATTTTTTGGATGTGTTCTTTTAAATTTAACAATTTGATTTTACCATGTATTCTATCATGTTTGGAATATCTACCCCTATAAATTTCAGACAACTTGGCTATAAATTTTTTCTTTTTCCCATACATATTTTATATTAAATGACAGAAAGGTTAACGGAAAAATTATTTACAATTCATAAGATAGGTATTCTAAACATGCAATACATTTCCAGTAATATGCGATTTTTAAATTTTAAAAAAAAAAGCCCTTAAAAAATGATTAAAATTTGAAACATTGACAACATATACATATAAAACTACCTTATCCAATAAAATGATTACAAATCTAAATATTAAAATTTAAAAAAATATATTCAGATCCTAAAGAAAATAATGTATTTTATTCTAACTATTAGTTTGCATCTATTCACAATTCGAAATGAATAATGACCCATCTCAAGGAACTTTTTCATTGGATGTAATATATTTAAAGTTAAACAAGTATATGTAGGATTAAAGGTAAGAAGATATATGTGATAGGGTTAATTAAAGGTTTGAGAGATATGTAAGATATATTAAAAATGGTTTTTAAAATAAAATTTAATCATTTTTATTAATTGGTATAGTGATCGATTTATTGTTCATTGATTCTTTTTATATCCCTAAAGATATTATTTGTAAAATATAAAAAATATATATATATTTGATAAAGATTTATTTTTATTAATATTAAAATTAACTTTTACTTTTTAACTTAAACATTTCTTATTTAAAATATTGTTATTAATTTTGTTTTTAGTGCAGAGATAAATTTATATCTCATTTGACTTAAATATGCTTAAATAATTGACTTATTTGCCTTGAGGAGAAGAATGGCAACATCTGGAGAGGGGTGACACTAGAGGGTGAATGTAAATTTTAATGGCATGAGTTGAAAATATTTAACTTAAGCTTTATTTATAGTAGTAATATGTTATATATAACAAGTAAATCAAAGATAAAAATAAATTATATTAATACAAAAAAGAAATAAAAGACGATTTTATATTTTAAAAAAATCATTAATTCTATAATTTTATATGTAAATGAATTATGAATACTATTTTATAATAAATATAAATTCTATTTTACTGAAATTAATTTTCTAAATGATTCTTTATATACATACAGTTTATACATGATATCGATGTAGTATTATAGAGACTAGGATACATTTTTATGACATGAGTTAATTTTAAGAAAACTTGTAATAACATATAAAAACTATGGTGATAAGTATAGCACATACTACTATTGCATCTAGGAAATAGATAAATCCAACTGCCGCTTTACCCCACGTTAAAGAATTATCTTTGCGTTTTTCGGAACCAATAACATGAGACTTTTCACTGGCCTCAGAGTAATTCAAAGGTGTAATGGGTATATCCAAAATCGTTGTTTCAAATGAAACCAATCTGGGAGTAACTGTGGCGTTTTCCACCAAAATTTTTATCTTATTAAAGTTCATAGAAGTGTTTTTACTACCTACACTAGTAATTTGTACTATATCAACGGCGTAGTTAAGTTTTGTTGTCAAATGAATATTAGAACGAGTTGGAGTTTTAGAAATGTTGCCACTATTTGATATGGTGTTAAAACTTAATTTTGAAACGATTCCTTGTGATTGGTTAAAATTCATAGACTCAGTTGGGTGGATCTTCAAAGACGTAGATTCCTTAGATAAAATACTTGAGCTCTGTGTAACTTGGAGTGGAGTATCTGTTTCATGAGGTAAGGAGTCAGTTTTGTTTACCATGGATGTAGAGACCCTGGTTGTTACATCAATTATAATTATGGAGGATTTTTTTGTAACCTTTGTTGAGATTGTGGTGGACCTGCTCGTTACATTGGTTACTTCGCTGCCTTTCAGTTCAGTAGTATATGTGAAAAAGTTTTCCCTAAGCCCATTTCTTCCCATGATTTTCTTTTTAGCAACATCTGAGGGCAATGTTTCCTTAACAGTGGTTTCCTTTGAAGTTGGCGATAGCGAAGTAACCTTCTTTGACCATCTAGTAAAAGTGTAAGGATATATAGTTCTAATTTCTTTTGTAGGATAGGCCTCGGGGGGAGGCATTTTGAAATCTTTGCAACTTCCCTCTATTAATTGTTGGACAGATGTTAATTCCTTGCCATTTAATTCTTTAGGTGACATGCAACTACCAGTAATAAGTGCCCCATCTTTTGACATATCACTTAGAAGCGATATTATGCCCTTCATTTGACATGTGCACTCCCAATTGTTATTTTCCAATTTGATCCTCTTAAACCTAGCAGCCTTGAACACTTCGGGTACTAATGTGGTGAGATAGTTAAAACTCAGATCCAAAGAATCTAACTTATCGTTGAAGGCAAAAGTTCTGTATGTTAGATGTAATAATTTATTATGAGCAAGGTTTAAACTCTTAAGATTTAACAAATCATATGTTAATCTGGCATCCATACTCCCGATTTGATTTCCCTCCAGGCTAAGCTTCTCAAGTTGTACCATGTTTGCAAATGTTGTTGGGTAAAAAATTTCTATTTTAGAATAACTGATCGTTAATTCCAACACAGTGGGAGCTATGCTTTGCAATAAATCTCCATCTGACTCCCAAATTGGTATAAGAGTCTTTTCGATTTCGAATATCTCAACATCTCTCAATTGATGAAACGGATCTATAACCATGTGGGGGATCGTACAATCAAAAATGATAAATTTCCTAACTATCATCCGCGCGAAGGAAGCGTTAGAGAGATCTCCAAAACATTTTTCAATTTTCAAGGATTTTATTGGGATTTCTCTCACCGGATTTAGTGCAACAATTAAATCCGAGAATTTAAGATTTTTGCATTCTATAACTAGCGGTTGCCATGAGACGCAAATGCAGTTATCCGATACAGGACAGGATTTTAGCCCGTTAGAAATGTCGAACTGGTCTTTGAAAGCTTGGGCGTTTACATTATAGATGAATAAGTTTAGTACCCCGATTAAGATGACATAGTGGTAATATTCGTTGAGATGGTATTGATACTTCCTACGGTATTTAGAATAGGGTTCAAGTTTCTTGGTAAATAATAAAATTTAAAAAAATTTGGATATCTGATTTCCTATTTATTGTAAAAAAAACACTTTTAAAAATTTGGATCCCTTACCTCATATCGGTTATTTTCAACAAAGTGATTTAAAATGATTCAAAACTTATTTTATTTGGTCATTATTTGAAAAAGATTGAGATAATATAATATTAAAAGTTTTACCATTCCAATATTTTAAAGGGAATTCGAAATATCATCCCATTATCACAAATCAAAGGATTTCAAGAATATTTTCTAAAAATAAAAAAAATAAAATTTGTTAAAATTTAATAAATCATCATTTCAAAACATTTAATTTCTTCTTTTTTATATATAAAATTATGAGAAAGATGTAAAAAAAAATCAAAAATTAATGTCAAACTAAAACGTGGTAATATTCTATGAGGAATGTTTTTTCTAATCCAGTGATGTCAGCAATTTGATATTTTGAATTTTAATATCAACAATTCTTTAAAATTTTGATTGGTAATTATGATTGTTTTTGGCGCGTCATTTATTATCAATCTTACATATTGTTATTTCGTTTTATACATGCTCAACATTTATTTAAGGCCCACAGTTCTATCTTTTGCTCTGATATCTAGTTCTCAAACCATGTTCCCTGTAGTCTTGTCAATATGTGGCCAAGTTAAGAGACGTTTTATACTTTGTTTAATAGGCCTTATATTTAGACTTGCTAATATATAGAAAATATTAGATTTCGCATGTAATCATACCTACTTAAAATAGTATTATGATTATTGAAATTCCTCTACTTTCCTATAATTGGCGATGTTTCAGATTCAGAATTTTGACCGAACTTAAAAAATATTTGTGGGGTGAATTAATTAATAGAATTTGATTCGAATCAAATTTTATCATATGTACCTTCAATTTTATGATTTGCTTAACTATGATCCCTTTTCTGATTGGTCGGTTTATTAGTTTCAAATTATAAGATTATATCGTAAAATTGTTAAAATATTACTTGCATAAATCCGACATATTAAATAAACGCATAAATAGAATAATTACCTGCATAAATATTTGTATTAATAATGATGTCCTCCATTTTGACCGAAATGGACTATAAAAGACGAAAATACGATATAAATCTTACGATCAAAGGAGGCCCTCCCAATTTTATCGATTCCACTTTCCTCCTGCATATTAATTTTCACATATCTTTCCTTCCAACATGTCTATTCATATAACTTCCTGGTATAATTTATTTTAGAATCACCATTTTCTTCTTATCGTGTTTAAAATTTTCTTATTTCACTATTCTCACAACCAAAAGAGTAGGGGTGGGGGTGAGGATCTAGAGTTCATAATTTGCCATCTATCTTATTAAGGTTTATGACAAATATAAGACGAATCTTCATCCTATTATATTTAACATTTAAATGATTTTCCCATGTTTGCCTTTCCTTCCTTCCATTTTGGTTTTTCGCATATAAGAAAATGTCGAGCGTTTATTTAATGTAGCTGAAGCTTGATAAATCTAAGTATATATAACCTTACCTTCTACTCTATTTTTACTTTTCGCAAGATGCAGATATATACACTAAAAGCTTCGCCCAATGGGTAGTATTTTAATATTGGAGGTCACTGTAGTGATTATATAAAAAAATAATTTATTATTTATCGGCTAAGAATTATTAAAAGGTAGGTTTTTTTTGTTCATGTCGAAATACACAGTTCTCAAATTTCTGTATCATGTTTGGATGTACGGGAAACTTCTTAATATTCGTGATCAAATTTAAATGTTGTTAGACATTAATTTAGGCTAATTATTTAAAAGCAGGTAAAATCAGAATTTTAGCTAAACAAATATTTCCTGGCCTTAGAGATTTCACCAAAACTTGGCGGAAAGGTTTTGCCCTCTTCAGGTGAAATTTCGAAGTTTAGGTAATATTTGTTTGGCTATCGCCGGGGTGGCCTAATGGGTTAGATTATGCTTAGAAACAGAAGGACGAAGAAGGACTCAGGTTCAATCCTGGTAAAGAGAATAAAAACTTTAAAGTTTTTCTTCGATGACTGATGTGTAAAGACATATGGTAAGATAAATTTCGGAACTAAGAGATGACACCCAGGTCACCGACAGGCCTGGACAGCCGGATGACAAGGATACCTGTCCAATAAACAAAATGAAGGAAACAAATGGAAATATGAATATGAAAGCTGGGGCGTTCCCTCCAAGCGACGCGCAGGGTGCAGACCTCCATACTGTGAAAAGTAAAATATAGGTCAAAGCAAAGAAGACAAGATTAGCAAGTTTGAAAATTTGGACGCTTAAAGGTAAGGCGAGAGAATTGGCATCAATGTTGAACAAGAGAAAAGTTGATATAGCGTGCATACAAGAGACGAAATGGAAGGGACAGAAGACTTTGATGATTGGAGATGGGTATAAATTGTACTATAATGGACTTGTTAGCAATATGAACTGTGTTGGAATCATCCTCAGTCAAGATCTAACCACCTCAGTAGTAGAAGTCAACAGGATCTCTGATAGACTAATGAAGACAAAATTCTGCATTGGTCAATCAATACTACACATACTTTCATATGCCCCTCAAACGGGTTGCAAGGAAGAAGAGAAAGATGTATCCTTGATGAAGCTGTAATGGAAATCCCCAAGGATGACCTAGTCATAATTGGTGGTGACTTAAATGCGCAGCAAGAGATAGCTACCAAAGGCAACATGGTGGTTTTGAATATGGAGAAAGAAATGATGAAGGAGAGCATGTACTGAAATTTGCGCAAGCTTTCGACCTTGCCTTAACCAACACCTACTATAAGAAAAAAGACAGTCATCTAATAACATATGAAAGTGGTACAAGGAAAACACAGATAGATTACATGCTAATCTCTCGCAGAAGATTAAAAGATGTAATAGACTGCAAAGTCATTCCAGGAGAAGATATCGCAGCACAACACAAGCTACTAGTCATGGAGTCACACATCTCAAATAAATCCACTCAAAACAAGATAAAACTGGAACCATGCATCAAATGGGACAAATTAAAAACAATGACAGATGCCCTTGCAATCAATGCAAACATTGAAACAATAGATTCCTCACAAGTCAGTGAAAAAATGTGGACAAACCTTTTCCAGATTAATAGACACTGCCAAATTGACACTAGGCTTGACAAGGGGAGGTAACAAATCATACAAAGAACTATGGTGGTGGAATTACAAACCACTATACAGCAGAAAAAAACCCTTTATAAAATATGGTACAAATCTAAAAACCCAGATGACAAGACAAGATACAAAAAATCCAAGAGATTAGCTACAAAGGCGGTGGCTAGGGCCAAATCTATGGCATACAATGACATGTTTGAAGAACTACATGCCAAAGAAGGGCAAAATAAAATATACAGATTAGCCGAACAGCGAGAAAAAAATTCTAGAGATATAAACCGAGCTCCGAAAGTAATCAAGAATAAAGATGGAAAATTGATAATAAAGGAAAAAGAAATAATGAATAGATGGAAAGAATATTTTCAGGAGCTTCTCAACTTTAATCCGCACATACTGCATCTAGACGAACACTCCCCTTGTCAAAACCTTGTACAACCTATAACACAACAAGAAATAATCACATGCCTCAAGCATATGAAAAACAACAAAGCTAGGGGTCCAGACGATATTCCAATAGAAAGCTTTAAAGCACTAGGAGATGATGGAATACATCTCCTCACAAATCTATACAATAAGATACTTGGAAATGAAGAGGTTCCCCAAAAATGGAGGCAGAGCTATCTAGTTCCTATCTTCAAAAATAAAGTGGATCCACATAATTGTCAAAATTACAGGGGCATAAAACTAATGTCACACTGTCTAAAACTATACGAAAAAATAATAGAAAAAAGATTAAGAGATATAATCAAAATAGGAGAGACTCAGTTTGGCTTTATGCCTGGTAGATCAACAACCGATGGTATCCACGCAATTAGGCAAATGAGTGAAAAATACAGGGAAAAGAACAAAAAGACATATTGACTTTCTCGATCTAGAAAAGGCCTTTGATAGAATCCCAAGAAAACCTATCTGGTGGGCGCTACGCCACAAAAAGGTTCCCGAAAATATATAAGAATAATACAGGATATGTATATGGGCCATACAACAATGGTCCGTAGCACAACAGGTACTTCAGCAGGCTTCACAATAGCCGAAGGAGTTCATCAAGGGTCGGCTCTCAGCCCACTTCTCTTCATTGCAGTAATAGATGTATTAGCATAGTCTATATCTCAGACAGTTCCGTGGAATATGATATTTGCAAATGATAGTGATACTTGTCGAATCCAAGCATGAAATGAAAGAAAAATTAGTGAGTTGGATAAATATCCTAGAAAAGCACGGACTAAAAGTAAATAGAGAAAAGACGGAATATATGGTGATAGGAGGAGAAGAAACAGAGAGTATTAATATAAATGAATGGCAGATATCGGCAATTGAAAGTTGCAAATATTTTGGCTCCACTATACTACAAACAAACGGCACAATAGAAAAAGAGATAAAGAAAAGTGGAGATCTTTATCTGGAGTGCTATTTGACAAAAGAATCCCACACAAATTAAAGGGAAAAATTTACAGTTCCATAGTACAACCAACTAATCTATATAGTTCGGAAACATGACCAACCAAAGAATCAGACGAGAGAAGTCTACAAACTATGGAGATGAGAATGCTGAGGATGATTGCTGGGGTAACAAGAAAGGATAAAGTGAGCAGTACAAGAATACTAAGTAGTTTAAAGGTAGTGCCCATTAAGACTAAGTTAATTGTAAACAGACATAGGTGGTATGAACACACAATGAGAAGGCCTATCTACATAGGAAATAAGGTTGAGAGTTTGGAATGGGCAAACGTAAAAGAGGAAGGCCAAAACTTCAATGGGGCCATAAAGTTAGAGTCAATATAAATAAGTATAAATTAGATAAAAGAGATTGTATGAATAACATAAAGTGGAGAGAGATGTTGAAGGAGCTTACCACCAGAAAAGGTTAAAGCTAAAGAGAAAAGGTAATATTTGTTTGGCTAAAATTAAAAAATGGGTAAAACTAAGGGTTTTAAAAGATAAGTTCCTTTATTTTCACTTTTAGCGCTAATATTATACCCTAATCTTCGTGATAATTTTTTTTTTAATATCTAGAAAAGAGTATTGACCAGGAATATTCCAGAACCAGATGATACGAGATTTTAGTGAAACGGAATGGGAACAAGATTTAAATGTTTTGGAGGTTATAGAACCAGGGTTCACGGAATGTTCACAAAAATTATGATAATCATAATTATAACATCTTTAATTTAAACGGAGTTAATGAAAGGAAAAGAGTCATACTTTAATTTTAAAGAAACGAAACAAAGATAAAATGCTTTCGTTTCCTGTTTTTGATATGAAATGGGTGAAAACTAGATTCGTGACATGACATTCAATTTGTAATTATTATAAAAGTATTACGCATGCGTCAAGGGCAGAGCTATTTTACTTCTAGCAGGTTTGCGTAGATATAATTTTAAGCTAATAAAAATATCCCACTTAACCAGAGTTTCGAACCCAACCCGATCCAGAGCAGACTGAACCCGAACAGAACTTAAAATCTTTATGTTAAATTTCTAAAAACCAGAGACATACCCGGAAATTCGCTAAACCAGGTTAAAATCGGGTTCAGCGAATCTTATACTTAAAATCATATATTGAGATATTTGTATATTTGTAAATACAAATATTAATAATTTAAATGATTTTATTTTTCCAATTTATTTAAAATATAAATCCTTAAATATTACAGATATTACTTAGTGATGATGATAAGATTTGTGCGAAAAGACATTTTGTAGATTTTAAATTTTTTGTCGAACATAAAGGAATTCCATAGCCTAGATGAATGTCAGATTTTAAGGACTAGGGTTTTAAAAATTCAAAAGTTTTAGGAAAGAAGTGGCCGTTTGTGAAGATCACTACTAAATTTAAAATTGCTAAGATCTTTCTATTTTTTAAATCCTTTTTTTTTTGTTTCAGTTTGAGAAATGTGTTTTTTTTTTCATTTATGATTAAGAAAAATGACAACTTTACTAGAGAGTATAAGGAAATAAACGTAGGGAAAAAAAACTAAAACACAAAAGGGCAACATATATATATATATATATTGTTCAACATGTACGATTTATTTTAATGGTTATAAGGGATATTTATTTTATTATTTTTAGATTTATTATATTTCATTACTTACTAATAGAATTTTGAAACAGGAAAATGAACCCTGGAACAATGAAAACAAAAACGGGAAATAGACCCTCTAATTTGTACCTCGGAACAAGAACCTTTTTCAGTAGATTATCCAAATTCTAGAAACAAATATACTAATTATAGCCCATCTATTATTTTTTTCTTAACAAGCTAAAATTTTTGGTTCCTTTTTTAAAAAAAGGGCAACACCGCAAACCATTTTTATCGTTTTATAAATAAAATATTATTTTTATTTAAAAAAAAATAAGGCATTGTAATATATTAGATTATATAAATTGTAATTTATAACATCCCCAAGGAAAAAAAAATCAAATAAACGTAATACACTTATAAAATAAATAAGAGATGTTTTTTTTGCTAGAATAGAATTGATCTTTAACATTAGTATCTGGAAGATGTATTGAATGGAACATATAAATTGTAATTCTATGCCCTAATAATACAATATTAGTTTGCGTCAATATGTTCTTCGTATTGTTTTCGGAAACAATCACCGACTGGGAAAAAATCCCAGCATCTTTGTTGATACAATCTCCATACATAAGTTTCCTGAATGATTAAAAATATAGAGATTAAAAGCGAGAAGCAACTAAATCATATATATTTTTTATGGTGAAATAAAAAATAGTTACTTGTCCAGTGAATTCCGTTTCTGGTTTGTTAATCAAATGCATGAAGAAGAACCTTTAAAATAAAAAGAGTATAATAAAGTTAGGGGTGGAGGCAGGATATATTCTTTCTTCTTTCTTTCTTTCTTTTCCTTTCTTTTCTTTCTCCTTTCTTTCCATTCCCTTCCTCCCATAATTAAGAATGAAGCTTAAGGATGAAATATTATTGGCATTATATTATGCTACTGAATTTTAAAATTTGAACATATAAAATATTTCTATTCCCAAGATCCACATCCCTTCCCCCGTTTATGAAATTTTCTTATCCTACTTTTGATTATACAGGATATCACTTTCAAAAAAGAAAAAGTGTCAATCATAAAAGGAAAAGTCCGATCAAAAAAGGAAAAGTGTCAATCGTAAAAGGATAAGGTTCAATCAAAAAAGGAAAAGTCCCAAAGACTTAGGAAATAGTCCGATCAAAAAAAGTAACAGTGTCAAACAAAAAAGGAAAAGTTTTAATTATATAGAAAAGGTGTCAAACAAAAAAGGAAAAAATCAAAAAGGAAAATCTTTTTTAAATATTATATTTCATGTCGATTTTTCTTAAATTTTTTTTTATTTTTTATGTTTCATCTTATTTTATTTCTAACTTTTTGAAATTTCGTTAAATCTTTAATTTTTATTTTTCTTATCTTTTCCCAATTTATTTTTTCTCCTCATTTATGATAATTGGTCTTTTTAAAAATAATTTATTAATCCCTGTTATTTTTCTTCACTTCTCTAATCATGTTATTCTTTTAACAATTTTTTCCTCTTTTTTTCATCCTACATAACAATTTTATAACTTTTTTATTATTTTTTCTCCTTATATCTTGTAAATTTTAATTTTTATTTCTCTTCTACAATCAATTTTTTTTTAATTAATATTTTTGCATATCAAATTATTTTATTACAATTACGATATATATATGTCATCATTTTTGAAGGGATCAGAACTATCCGGGATCATCATAAGATTTAAAAGAATCCCTTAAAGAACTCAATTTTTTAAAAGATATCAATCGTTAGCTAATTTAAAGATCTATTCAACTAGGGATTTTCGTTTTTTGATTGACACTTTTCTTAATTTTCTTTTTTTGATCGACACTTTTCCTTTTTTTTTGAAAGAACCTTTTCATTTTATGATTGACACTTTTCCTTTTTTGATTTGAATTTTTTCATATTTGAATGGGAAACCCTTTAAATAAAGGAAATTATAACAAATCGAAGAATCAATTGAATTAAGATGATGATCATAATTTTTTCTATTAACAATTATTACATGTAATTGGCTAGATCGTGTTCTTTTTTAGTGTGAATCTCGAAGCCGTGAGGAATTTTTTCGAAATAATCTTTCCCGATTCCGCATATGAAGCAATTGGATTCCATGTCATCTTTGACTTGTTCCAGTTGGTCTCTCAATTCGCCGAACGCGTCGATGATTAGACCTTTAAAAATGATATATAATTATATGACAAATAATAATTCATTATATGATTAATGGTTTTTATTTTATTTGAAGGGATATCGGAGGTAGAGATCTGCTATGGGCGGGTTATTAGCCAAAAAGCCCACCCATTCGTTGTTTGGAAATTTTTAATCCTTCCGCCTGCTCACTTATAATTTTTTAAAAAATTTACCCACCAGTCCGCTTACTTATATCTATAAACTTTGATTTTGGTTTCTTCTCTTTAATATACAATAATCGATAAAACAATAAACCAAAAAAAAATATAACAATAATATTCGAAAATATATATTATTATAATATTAATAATACTAATAGAAAGAAAAATATTGTAATGTTAATAATTGAATATAAAATTAATTAATAGATAAAATAGTTTAAAGATACACTAATATAATTAATTCCTAACTAAGCATCACATGAGAATTAAGCATCAATATTGGGGCGTCTATAAAGATATTTATTAAATTAATTTACCATAATTTTTAAAGAGTTATGTGTGGTTTTGTGTAGTGGAGCAATAAGATTCCAATCATATTAATTTTGTTCTTACCTCCTATCCCATTATAGAAGTAAACCTTTCCTAATTTAAAGACCCATATGGACCAATATAATGTGAATAAATTAAACATGAGCCCCTTATATTTTATTAAAATGGATAGCATTCTTAATTTATTGTCTTGAGTTCAAATTAAGTTAAGGACTGTTACATTGAAGAACCGAGAACCCAAATTAGATGTCATTGTATTTAAAAAAAATTAATAAAACAATTAGAAAAACTTACTAAGCATGTGATCCAATAGAAATAGGAAATGGTATTTTTTTAGGGGGTGGGGTGGGGGTAAGTATAAGTTAATACTAACAATGGAATCTACCTAAAAATTAAATTTAAAAAAAAATAGTATTCCAAAGTTGAATCTTCACCTAAAAATGTGGAAGGAAATAAAAAAAAATTATTCAACCTTGCATAATGGCAAGGAGAATAATAATAACGAAGAAAAAGAACGTGATATCGAAGATTATCCGGTAGGCTTCGTATGGGTCTCCATCGGGTGCAGAAATTTCATCGCCTTTAATCATATAAATTTATTATACAATAAAAAGACATTTCATATATTTATTTATGAGTAGTGTTGTTAAACAGTTCGATTTAAGCCGATTTTTAAAAAACGGGTAACTCAGTATTTTAGCCAGAAATATTGCCTAAGCCTCGAGATTTTGTTATTCTTGCATAATATTTTTCCTAATGAAATATCGAGTTAACCGTGTTGAAAAATCGGCTCAAAATAAGAGGTTTAACAACACTATTTATGAGAAAATAAATCTATAAAGAATTAGGTTTCAGTTAATGAGTGTAATCCTTCCATTCCACCCCCCCCCCTAGCCCTCCTCTACAAAAATTAGATCAACTTACCTTATTTTAGAACTACACATAATTTTAAAGGTATCATTCTTACCATAAATTTGACGGTTTATTGTCAAAAAAAAAAGAAAAAAATTAATTATTTTTATTACCTATTCCACCACCGGATCGAACCCCTTTATATAGATGGAATACGAAACACTTGATAAAAAATATAATTATAAACCTTTATGATTAAAATTAAAAACTAATATTTGTAAGAACTGCCATAGACGATTGATAAATACCACGAGGAAAAACGAAATAGTGATAATAAAAGGACAGAGGGGGGCAAAAGATTAGATGATTGCCTTTATTTGGAGGAAGTAATAGAGATAAAACTGGCTAAAATAAACACCAATAATTTTCTCAATAATGTAGATTATTTTTATTTAAGCTTCGTTTCAATTAAGTTTTATCATTTAAACTGAAAATATATTTTGCCCCACCCTAATGATGATACTGATATTAAGGTTCACGTTAAGAAAAACCCACAAAATATGCTTTTTTTTTTTTGATTTATGGGAAAATAAAAAAAAACTTTAATATTTATAATATTATATACCGATAGCATATTATGGCATTTGGAATCTTGAATTCCGTCTTCCTCCTGAATGTAAAATTTCCGGAAAAAATTGAACGCGATCACGGTATAAATGTAAACTACGATTGATGTCATCATAACTGTCAACAATAACTAGATATAATTTTTTTTGATTAATTATAGATAGGACTTTGAAAGGAAAAAAAAATTACACATAGGATTAGAAAGATTAAAAATTTTAACCTTCGTTGCGCAAAAGTAAATTAAGTGAACATATAATCTGAGAAGATTGAGTGAATACTCTGTAAAATATATTTTATTTAGAGTTATAAAATATTATTTTTTTTAAATAGTAGCTCTTATTAAAGTTACATTTCATAAATATCATCTTCAAAATAAGCGATGTCAAATTAATAGCTTAGTTCAATAAGTTTGTGGATTTGCAAAAAAGAATTTTATTGCTGCTCCATTTTCGTATTATACACTTTATGTTATTGCATACATAACTATATATGAAAAAAAATTATTTCAAAACCTGTTTTCCATTATGCGTAACAGATTGCAAAATTGTCCTGAGAGTCTTGAAGCCTATGGCTATGTCAAGTAAATGGGCAGCGAAGAAGAAATGATTGAAATTCCCCATGACGGAAAATATGAAGTAAATCATGATGTAGAGGAAAGACTAAAAAAAATTTTTTTTAAAACATAGATAATAATATATTTACTAAATACACATATAATTTAATAATATGTTTCATTTTTTATACTAAAAAATTTATATTTTTAATATTTTTTATCGAAGTAGGAAAATAAAAATGAGAGTATACATTGTCAGTCAGAGTGATCCCCAGGTGCCATATTTCGTATTTCCAATCCACATTTTTGGGTGTTTTAATCTTCTGAACTTCATTGGTGTCGAAAAACTGAGATTCTTGTTGAAGACCGAGTAATTCCCTTAACTCGTTGACATCATGGGTCTCGGAATATTTAACTAAGACCTATTGATTTTTTTTATTGTTGAGTATATTTTAAATGATGAGGTTTATAAAATTTTATTTATTTATTTTTGACTTTATAGAACAAATAACGGTGACTAATTAATAATCTTCGAACCAATAATTTTATTAAAATCTAATCTATTAACTTCAACCCAGAGTTTGGGAACCGGAAGTAGAAACCTGGTAGCCGAAAATAAAAAAAATTTGTAATCTAAACTAGAAACTGGAAACGCCATCTTTTTTAAAAAAAAATATTCTAGAAATTAGGAATCGGAAACCATTTTAATATTTTTTTTAAGGAACTAGAATTTGAATTTATTTAAAAAAGGAAAAGTTTTGATTGGTTAATATCGCAAAACGAATCTAAATAAGCAAAATATGGTTGGAAGTAGTGTTGTTTAAAGGCTCGATTTGAGCCGATTTTTAAAACGACTTAATAAATATTTTAGCCAGAAAAATATTGCCTAAGCCTCGAGATTTAGTTAATAGGTGTCCAAAACTTTGTGTCACCTATAAGAAAAATCTTTAGGATTGCATAATATTTTTTTTGAATAAAACAATGAGTTAGTCGTTTTTAAAAATCGGCTCGAATTGAGCGGTTTAACAACACTAGTTGGAAGTAGAACCTTAGAACCCATTGAAGCTCCAACAATTCTAAAAACCGAAAATCTTTATTTTGTCCATGCTCCTTTATAAGGGTTATATATTATTTATAAATTTTATAGAAGATGAGCGAATTACTTCTAGGAAAGTGAAAAAAATAATTATATAATATCCCTTTTTTTTAAAAGGCTCTTATAAATGTTTATAATATTTTTGATTGCGCAACAAGCAATAAATATATTTGGAAAGGTATAGAATTGTATCCTTTCTGAACAGATATTTCAGATCCAAAATATTCTCAAATTAAGAATAATATAAAATTGTAAATTACATACAATTAATATGTCTTGTTTTTTGGGGTGATAAACCTTTTTCTTCACTAATTTATCCCAATAGTATCTTGGGAAGGTGTTAGTGTTGATAACCAATTTGTCCCAGTGATCTTTAAAATCCTCGTCACCCGGCTGCTTATCGATCCACATAGCTTCGAATTCTAATTGTCTGCAAATTTCTTTCTCCCTCTTGAATATCGAAAGGGGTACCTTAAAGAACAATGCCCCAGAATATGATTTGAATGCCATATAAAAACTTTACGTTAATCTTACTCTAAATCATTCCAAATTTAGGTCACCAGAAATTATTCAGATGAATAGTTTCAAAAAAAAATCTAACATAATCAATTTACAGAAGATTAGTGCAAGTTTTTAAACTCTTATAATATAAAATCAATCATATCTTACTTTGAGATAATAGTAACCTATCAACATAGCTAAGGATACAAATATATGAGTGACGCAAAGAATTTGAATGAGTGGACTCAAAAATATGGCGTTCTCGTCCAACCTTATATATTCTTTGACATTAGAATCGCTGGAATTCGCCTCAGATAGATTTAAATTTGATGCGTCAATTTTGGATGATTTTTCTTCTAAAGGTACTTGGTCAACCTTCATGTAAACATTATATTATTATTTTATTTCATTCTTTTTTTTCGCTTTTCTCTTACCTTCCTTCCTTTTCCCTTCCCATGGCGTCTCTCTCTTGCGAAAATTGATATTAATTATAAGGATAGAATTATTTACTTTGAAAAAAAGTAGGAGAAAATTGATAGCGAAAGCTAGGGCTAGAGCAATATATTTGATATTGTAATAATTCCTAGCCACAAACCCGAATAATTTCTTGTTATCTATCATGGGAGCCCGTTTGGGTCCTGAGGGTTTTGTCAATACCTTTTTGGCCTGTCGCAAATTTTTGGCAATTATCATCTCTCTAAATTATACGAAAAAAATTTAAAAGTTGGGAATTATTTCATTTTTAAACACCGACAATTTAAATTCTTATTTGGAGCACTAAAACAATTAAGAATTATACTACACGAAGCCATGGATAGAAAGTGAGGAGTTAGATCTACGAATTATTTTTAACCCTATATTTTGTTTGAGATTGAAAAATAAATTCTTTAGGATAGCCAGAAGATTGCTAATATTTTTTCAATTATTAAAAAGAAGAAATTCCAGCGACCATAGCTTACAAGTGTGAATATGATCAAAATAAGAAGGGAAAAAAAAGTTATTTAAAAGTGTTTTATTCAAAAAGTTTATATATATGTTAACGTCAATGTGTTTTTTCCGGCAATGTGTTATTTTTTTCAACTGTCAGCACAAATTCGAAAAGGACCAAATTTAAAGACCAAAATGGTTTAACAAAATGGTTTCCCAAATTTTAACTTTTGAGCATAAAATCTGCCGCAATAGACGTAAAGTCCTAGTGATAGGACTGGTGCAGCCATTCAAAGATGCCATCAAGTTATAATTTTATCGTTAACATTTGAGTCATTTTTAATTTATATGTAAAATCTTAGTAAAAACTGATATAAAATTATAATAAGTTAGGTTCATGGCCAAATTATCTGAAATTCATAGGGTAGGCAAACATCGTGGAATACATTTCCGGTAAAATCAGAATTCTTTAATTTAAAAAAAACGCGCTTAAAAATGGATTTAAATAATAATATATTGTCGGAAAAACACACATTTATAATCTAGCTGAGCTATAAAATGAGATTTTTTTGTATAGATCTGGGCCCAAAATTTCGGCTAGCTTTTACATTTCTCATGAATTCTAATAAATTAATATAAAAACGATAACAACTTAGATTTTCTTTGGGAATTCATGGACTTTCTTGCCTGAGTGTCTTCTTCCAAGGTATTCTATTTTTTTATTTAAAAAAAAAAATGTTTATTATAAATTTTACATAATAATTATAATATTTATGTACCACAGTGCTAATTTTTTTGACGAAAGAAAACGATTTGGGCAAATGTTCGGATAGATATAATTGATCTAATTCATCTATCTCGTCTATTGAGGGCAAAGAAACTCTTTTATAAAAATTCCAAATGTAATTAATAGTTATATTTTATTGATTTTGAATCCTTATAAAAAAATTTTTTTCTTTCTTAAATTTGATAACATAATATTAAAATTATAGCGCATCGCTTCAGATAACCACCTTAACACGGTTATTACCTACTTATCTCCATCTATTCCCGTCAAAATTCTACAAAAAAAAATGTCCATCAAAATGTTCTATAAATTGATAAACTATCTGCGTTAACAAAGCATAACAACCTAAGAGTTACCTTATAAAGGTTTTGCATATCTTTAACAATTTTTTTTTTATTAAATATAATGACATCCATTATTTGGGCTTCACTTCAATGTTATCGAGATTACAAAATCTATTTACACTAAAACCTCGTTATAATGTATATGTCTTATGGAAATACGGAATCCGCAGGGATTAGGAATCTCTTGGTTTTAAATCCTTTGCTAAGGGCAATTTTTAGATTTTAAAAATATGATTTTACAATTGTATTTTGGCATGTGTAGAGTACCCAAACTATAAATTTCAAACAATTTTGCAATGAACTTTAGAACTACTCCTAATTTATATTAATTTTTATATCGATTTTTCATATAAATTAAAAAATACCAAAATGTCTATGGCTGGGCTGAAATTTATAGGGTAGATACTCTGCACATACTAGAATACACTTCCGGTTAAATCAGATTTAAAAATTATTTAAATCGCCCTCGTTAGGATTTATAATCAAGAGATTCCGAATTTTAAACATTATGTTACAGTTGACTCTTCAAAATTTTCGTTTAATAAAATTCTCTTTTAGCCCGATATACATAATATAAAGATACAGCAAATGTAATAAATAATTTATTAAACATATATACCTTTCTTGCATCCTATTTGTCAGTTCAATTCCAAATACGGACGAAGGGATAGGGGTTTCCATATCTTCGATGAAATCCCATTTAGCCTTATGTTTGGCTATTTTCATAGGTTTTTTCAGGGCGTTTGACATGAGAAATTTTAAGGTATTGGTATCTTCCTTGTTTTTGTCTTCGACTATGTAATCGTAACCTTTCATCATTATACTCACCCAGGTAAAGAAGACCCTTTAATTAATTTTTTTTTTAAATTTTATAAAAAGTTAAGAAAATTGTTTAGGGTTAATAATTATATACAGGAAACGCGTCATTCATTGTTTTTTTTTAAATAAAATTTCGTATTTTATTAAAAACTCAATATCCACAAAAATCTTTAGAATTCGATCGAGTCTATTTTTTTTTGGACGCTCGCCATTTTTTAAAATTCAGGCAATAAAATTCAAATTAAGGCGTTAATTTTTATTAAATTAAAAATTTTATCAAAAAGAAGATTAGAAGATCTTATACTGAAAAATAAGATATATGGGGAGAAAATTGGAATGCGCCAAGTTTGATTCCTGAATTCACTAGAAAATGTGGAATTCTTTCGTGCGGTTTGTATAACTATAGTTATACTCTTGTGAACGAGCTTTGAAGTGACTTCGAAATAAGGAAATTTTATTCCGAAAACAAGTCCTTTAATTTAAATCCATGCATATTATTAAGTGTTAGAGACTTTGGTTTATTAAAATTAGGTATACAACCTTTTGTAACTTTATGCAAACGTGAAAGAAAATTTTTGTGATATGATGGGCTCATCATTTCACAAGAAAAGATAACGTTTGCGTTCGATCAGAAAAGGAAATAACATTATAATTTATGATTAGGAAAAAAACGGGAGAGGTGATCAGCCATAGTTTGACATAATGGGAACCCATATCAATTCTTTAAAATATGGACTCAATCAATTCCTCTAAAAGTTTGAGGAAAGTTTTCCCCTTTTTTTTGAACTGAACCGAGAACCAATATTTACACTTATTATTATGATGTGCGATAAATATGAGAGCCGAGATACTTAAAATAAAATATTTTATAAAATTTTAGCGACCTGTTTAAAAACTTTACTTCCTGAATTTTAAATGAGTCATTGAAATAATTGATCGTCGCTTCTTATTTTTCCTGATCACCACTATACTCTTCCCCCCTCCCCTCCCCCACTCGTCCCCGCCAAAAAAAAATTTAAGAAAAGAACATATTATGGAAATTTAAATATTATACTTTCCGATTAAATAAATGAATCCAACTGTGGTTTTAAAACAATTCCATATGAACGAAAGTATTATGAGACACTTTTGGTAGGCGCTCAGCTCTTGCATTTTACCAAACCTTTTCTTGAAACTCGAGAATTTCGAGCGGAAATTAGAAAAATCGCACGCGTTTTTGATAAAGTAAAAACTATGTTTAATGAGAGTTTTTGGATGTCTTTTTTTTTAAAAAAAAAGAAAAATGAAAGAAGAAATTTATAATTGAGAAAATAAAATAAGTATAGAGTATATCTGTAGTAATAACATTAAATAATTATCATGGGTATATTAACTTTGCGAAATATTTTTGGCTATAACTAATGTTGTAAACGTGTTTACGTGAACCTAGCTAGTTTTTTATGAAAAAAATGATGAACGACGTTTCTTTTATTTTAAACGAACTTTGAATATTGGACGCGTTCCGTTTTTTTTTGACGAACGCGTTCGTTTTTTACGTTCGTTCAATTTTAGAAAATCTTCTTATTTCTATTCATTTGAAAATAAAATATTAGTTTAATATTAATCATAATTTTTTAAGAAATTTTTTAATCAGCTGTTTCCTTTATTACATTTGAATTTTCTTACCAGCCACTATTTCTGTCCTATTTCTTATAACATAGTTTATTTATTTAAATTTGTATTTTATAGATTAGCGTAAGCATGGGTGTTGTTATTTCATCATCTGAATCTAAATTAATTACCATGACCCAAATAAAATAAATACTTTACAGTAACATATATTCTATAAACTAAAACCACCCTTTTCAAATTTAAAATGTGTTCTAAATAGAATGATACCAGTTTTAAAATCTTCAAGTTCTAATTTAAAGAGATACTTGATTATAATATATATTATTTTATATATAATACAACTATAACTCTAAGTATCAAATTAATAATTTCTTTTAGATTGTTGTATTTTAGAGATTAATTAAATTATTATGATTATTATAATAGACATAAAGTTAAGATAATTAAATATTATATATTTGATGCATAAATATAAAATAATTAATGTCTTTAAATTTATTTATTTTAGTGTGCTATTATTTGAAATTTCGCTATTATTTAAGTTTTTATCAAGGATTTTATATTTTAATAGTTGAACAAAATTTCAAGTATTATAAATTTATATATCTTATAAATAATTATATTTTATATGAGATAATATATAAATGTTTTTATATATTAAAAATTAATAAAATATTTTTTTATTCACTCACCAAAACTATTAATTTTAAACATGGCTAATTATTGTAAAATATATGGTATTTATTTATATTAAATAAAATTAAATATTTAAAAAAAAAAATTATTCATAAAGTTTTTGAACGAACGTAAACGCGTTCCGTTTTTTGAATGTGAACTTTGAACGTGAACAAGTTCGATTTTTTGTCAATGAACGTTAAACGCGTTCCATTTTAAAAAAAAAATGTTTACAGCACTAGTGATAACCAACTAAAATAATCATGGCTTAAAAAAAAAATTAGCTCCCGTAATTTTACTTTCAATTATATCTATGGAAATTAAATAATATTTATTTATTTTTTTTACATTGTAGATAAGTTATATTTCTTGATAGATTCCGTGGATTCTATAGTCTCTTTCCGCTTTTCGGGTGGCAATTCTTCTTCAGTGCTAATGTTCGTGGCGTGTTTCATCTTAATGTTGTTTACAAAGTTTAGAAAATTTATAGATTTCGATTTATTATTAATTAAACCTCTTCCTTCTTTCTTTTTAAAACAATTCCAAGTAATTATCATTAATGCCCTTTTTAGAAAAGTTCTTTGTTTAGTTGTGTACTAGTGTTGTTAAACGGCTCCTGATTTTTAAAAACGGCTAACTCAATATTTCACCCAGAAAAATATTACAAGCCTGAAGATTTTGCTCATAGAAGGAGCAAAGATCAAGATATATATTATCGAATCTCGAGGCTTAGGCAATATTATTCTGGCTACAATATTGAGCTATCCGTTTTAAAAAATCGGCTCAAAACGAGCCGTTTAACAACACTTGTGTATATAGGGGGTAATATTAAATGATGATAGATAAAAAAAAATATGTTAACGAATCCTTTTTGCCCTCTTAGATAATAACGATAATAATTTGCAATAAATATTCATTATTATTATTATTTATTATAGGTTCTCCTTAATTTTCGAATAATAGTCCTTGATTATTATAAGGATTAAAAATCCATTCTTGATTTAAATTGAGTCAATCCTTATGGTACCTTCAGCCCCCTTTGGATTATCTATAAAGATTAATTTTAAATATATGTTTTTTTTTTAAATGGAAAAAAATTAGGAATTGGAACACTAAAATCATCAAATCATTGTATACCTATTCTTCAATATTAGTTTGTTTTTTATATTGAAAAAAAAAATACTTCAAAAATGGTATCTTCACAGAAATTTACGAATGACTCCAATTTGCCTTTGTCACCGGCTTCGTTGACCATACTATGTAAAAATGCCCTTTTGGATTCCTTTTTTAATGAATGAATGAAAGAAACAACGGTTGAAAATTCTTAATTCTAAACAATATGTACCTATCAGGATAATTATGATGCAATAAGTCATACAAAGACTTAATAACAAACCCAACCAATTATATTTAAGTATTCATCATAAATTTTTTGGTATATATTACAATTCATAGATTAGGTGTGTCTGTGTATATACATTTAATATGTAAATTATACCAAGGATGTAAACCAGGACCCGGACCAAGACCCTGGACTATCCAGAACCCTCGTATTTTGGCTGTACCCGAACCCGGACCCCTTTTAAAAGTAAAGGGTCCAAGGGTTCTTAGGTGTCATAAAAAAATTTTAAAGTTAAAATATTTTTTATAAAAATAATATAAATTTTTATTTTATTTTATTAACTTTTTTTTGTGGAATCATTTTTTTTTTATCTTTGCTTTTTTCTTTCAATTTTCTTCCTGAACTTCCATTTTATTTAGAGATATTGATATACTAAATTATTTTCCAGTGTAGGTAATAATATTTTATTATGTAAATTTATTAAAATGCTATATACGTTGATTATTTTCAAAGTGAATTATTTTGTAATGCAAGTAATAATGTTTTGATTTAAGATGATTGGTGCCAAATAAAGGATCTTACTAGCATATTAGTTCCTTTAAAAATAAAAACATTACGATTACAATCAGAACAATTATACCTAATTTTTATGGCATATGGATTAGATGCCGATTAGATTTAGAAAGATTTACTAGTCTTTTTTCATATGAAATATTAGAGAACATGAAAATTCGAGATAAACAATATTAGAGTGTTGTATACGGCTTCGCTTCTATAATATTTAGACTCTTGATATCAAGTTTTATTGAGTATTTAGCAAAAACAGATGGCTAAAGACCATTTTAAGGATTTATGGCATACGCAAAACTCCATTATTTACAACATATTGGAGGCTTTGACTGACAATATCTATTGGTTGTAGTGATAATAATGATAATGATAGCAACATTGATGATCTTGAAATGTTACATTTAGATAGATAAAAATCAAATAAACATCAGATAGAAAGGAGAATCCAAAAATACCTATTACATCCTTAATAAAAAATTTCTCAAAATTTAAGAAAATAAATAAAGATACAAATATTTTAAAATTCTGGGAAGAAAATTTTTCAATTTATCCAGAATTATATATCTTGTCTAGAATCCTCATGGCTGTACGGGCGACACAAGTACAATAATTTATGTATTATAAAGATAACTATCTATTTTAAGTCAGCGGTTCTAAGTGAGTCAGTCTTTGAGGAGATGACGACGTCGATATATATTTTCAGTTATTTTAGAAACTAGTATTTATTTATATTTTAATTTTATATTTAGATTATAAAAATTAAATGTGGCTGAATTATTATGATCGCGTATTTAATTATATTTTTTAATCGAGTTAATATGTTATTTTTAGATGTATAAAAAATTAGTTATGATAGACTCATTGTGAATAAACATGGTTAATTGAAATTATGTTTGTATAAGAAAAAAAAAATAATAATGGGGTAAAGAAATTTAAAAAAAAAAGAAGTTTTTTTTGTTCAAAAGAGATAAATAAAATTGAATAAATAAGGTTAAAGGAAATTATTCTATGATTATATAAAAAAAAGGAATATGCGAAGAAAAAATTTTCTTGAAGGAATTGGAAGCGATAAGAAGCGGGATGATTAATGAGAAGACAACTTAGTTAAATTGGAGTAAATTAAGAAAGAAAATCAAAGAAAAGTGGGATTTGGGAAGAGAAATGTTGTCTTTCCAAGGGAGTATGGGATTGATAGTTTAACATAAGAGAATATTGGAAATAAATGGTTTCAAATTTAATAAATTTTAAAAAAAAGAGGAAAAACAGCAGAACAAATTATATTGGTGTAGAAAAGCATTCTCGTTTAAATGGATTTTATATTTTGAATAAAGAAGCAGTTTTTCTTGCAGGCAGAATTCTACATTATGACCATTGTAACGACGTAAGTGTATTATTAGCTGTATATAGGTAGAGTAGGGGCAAGAGGGCGAAAGGAATTTTTGTAAAAAAAAACGGGAAGATATGAGGGTAGTTAATTTAGAATATATGTATAGGTATGTCGATTTGGGAACGCAACTGGTGGGGACAACGATCATTAGCAAGGATATGGAGCCATTAGCTAGTGAGTGGAGAGCACTGGCCAACGAAGCGAAGTCTGGGGGAAGTCGAACGAGGGATGGCGGAGAAAGATTGAAGATCCGAATCTATGTTATGGCTGTGGACAAGCTGGGCATATTCGAAGATGGTGCCCAAGGGAGTGACCAAACGCAGAGCACGGAGCGGGGAATGAAAAGAAGAAAAGAAGATGAAAGCCATGTTCAAGAGATGTCGGAGTAGGTGCCGGAGCTGCGAGTGGGAAAAGAAGAATACCGGCAATTATTGGGGTCGCCAATGACTGGTAAAGGGGGGAAATGTTCTAAGTAAGTCAGTCTTTGGGGAGATGACGACGTCGATATATATTTTCAATTATTTTAGAAACTAATGATAAATAATATTTATTTATATTTTAATTTTACTTTTAATTAAATTTTTAATCATTTATTTCCAATATTCTCTTATGTTAAACTATCAATCTCATACTCCCTTGGAAAGACAACATTAACTATTACGTTATCCGCTTATTCAGACAGAATTTAGATACTACAAAGGATATATATTCAACTACTTTATTAATAATATTTCCACGACTTCTATAACAACAACTTTATTAATATTTCCACGAATCAAAATATTATTTAAAAATATTAAAATTTTATAAAGGGTGAAAAAATTAACTGAAAAAAATTACAATTTCGCTTCCCTTTTATAGGGAAGCAATAATCATCAAAGATAAAATATTAAACTAAAAATAACTCTTTTAAAATTATAATTTCTCATATCACAATGAGTCTATCATGACTAATTTTTATACATCTAAAAATAACGTATTAACTCGATTAAAAAATATAATTAAATACGCGATCATAATGATTCAGCCACATTTAATTTTTCTAAATAAAATTAAAATATAAACTATTCATCATTAGTTTCTAAAATAACTTAAAATATAGATCGACGTCGTCATCTCCCCAAAGACTGACTCACTTAGAACATTTCCCCCCTTTACCAGTCCTTGGCGACCCCAATAATTGCCGGTATTCTTCTTTTCCCACTCGCAGCTCCGGCACCTCCTCCGACATCTCTTGAACATGGCTTTCCTCTTCTTTTCTCCTTTTCATTCCCCGCTCCTGCGGGCATACCTCTCCCTTGGGCCACATCTTCGAATGTGCCCGCTTGTCCACAGCCATAACATAGATTCAAATCTTCAGCCTTTCTCCAGCCCTCCCTCATTCGACTTCCCCCAGACTTCGCTTCGTTGGCCAGTGCTCTCCACTCACTAGCTAATAGCACCATATCCTTGCTAATGATCGTCGCCCTCACCAGATGCGTTCCCAAATCGACATACCTATACATATATTAGAAATTAACTAACCTCATATGTAGAACGTGGATTTTAATTTTTGAAATATATATTGTCTAATTTACGTGGAAATCTCAAGGATGATATTTTAGAAGATATTATGATTGTGCGATTGAAAAAAACATTTAAAATATAAATTATTTCATTTTAAAATTTTCTATTTGTAAATTATGTATATGTATATATTGAAGTATAATAATAAATAAATTTTAAAAAAAGTCTTATATTTTGAATTTCTTTTATGTTCCTTGAACCCCGTCCCTGGATCTGGACCCTTTTTTAAATTTTATTCCTGTAACCCCCCCCCCCCGGACCCTTTTGTTGTTGAAGGGTTTACATCTCTGAATTATACGTATATTATTTTTTATAATTATATGGTGTTTAAAATTATAATGTCAATTACAACATATTAGGCCGTTTCCACGAACGTTTTTTCAAAGCTGTTTGGGCAATGTTACCATACGATTAAAAAAATGGGGATCTAGATTGTTTATTTTGAAATATCATATTATATAAAAATTATTGACAAAATGATTCCTTCTAACATATCCCAAAAAGCTTTGAAAAAAGGTTCTGTTAAAGATATTTCGAATTTTAAAAATATTCGTACTACCTTTTTGTACTTTTTCTTTTTGTGAAATATATTTTGTACGACCTTTAAAAAGTTATCGTATTTGTATATGTAAAACGTTAAAATAACTTTTCTTAAAGTAACCTTAAAACAAATATCAAATTGTATATATGTAAATATTCTAAAAAATAATAATATATTATTGAATGAAATTTTGTGAAAAGGGATAGAGATTTTAGATAAAGAAAAATTAAATAAAAGTTTTTAAATTTTAAATAATAACAGTCTTGCCTCTTCCTGCCTTCTATGTAATTATCAGGTTCGGTCTATTTAAAATTTAATTATATTGTTAATTTATATATATAATAATTAATAAAATTATTATATAAATAAAATGCCTTACGAATATTTTTGTTTAATAAATTAGATGGATTTTAATATATCTATATTTTTATATTTAATGTTTGTGATTTACTTCACTATTTATAAATTCTTTCATAATATTTAATAATTGTAAATAAAATCTTAAATTAAGTGAATATTAGATCATAAATTATTAGGGCCATCTATAGTCTATTAAATTCTTCTTTTTAAATATATTTATATATTATAAAAATAAATTGAATGATAAATAATTAAAAGATTTGTTTTATAGAGATAAAATATTTTAAAATTTTTACGCAATTTATATTTATTTATATATATTCTGTTTCTATATGTCGCTGTGGGATATGCAATCCGTTGGAATTCGGAACCTCTCAATTAAAATTTAAAAACCGATTTAACGGGTAATGTATTCTAACACGTATAGAGTAATTACCCTATAAATTATAGCCAATTTCCGCCATATACATATTAGTATTTTTTTAATTTATATGAAAAATCCGTATAAAATTTAATATAAATTAAAAGTATAAAGTTCATGGTGTTTGAAATTAACAGGTACCCTATACATGCTGAAATTCAATTCCTGTCAATTCCGATTTTTAAAAAAAATTGCCCTTATTTAAAATAGAGAGATTCCGAATACCCCGCGGATTCCATATCCCAATTCGACATTATATATATATAGAATATTATAAACATAATAAATAATTTTTTTATATATAAATATCTCAAAAATTTAAAAATGTTAAGATCAAAAATCAATAGTCATAGCGACGATATGCAACTACTAATTCTTAGAATAGTTTCAACAAACAAAAATTGAGAAAAATATTTGCTTAAAACCTTAATCTGGGGTTTCTCCCATTGATCGATGTGACATTGTTTTATTTCAAAGTAGACCCTTTCGATTCTATTGCTGCTACCTAAAGTAATTTATTAGATACATTAATATATAATATAGGTATAGTAGACGCAATTTATATTTTTTTTTTAAAAAAGGCGACTATATAATTTTCTAAAAAAGGCTTGCATAATATTAAAGTAAGCCTATTCAAAAACGAATAACGAATTATTCGAATTCTATTTTAAACGAATCGATTTATTTACTTTTCGTAATTATACTATTCGACTAAGTCTTTCTATCTCCTTCCTTTCCTTTCTTTCTTTCCTTCTTTCTTTCTTTCTTTCTTTCTTTCTTTCTTTCTTTCTTTCTTTCTTTCTTTCTTTCTTTCTTTCTTTCTTTCTTTCTTTCTTTCTTTCTTTCTTTCTTTCTTTCTTTCTTTCTTTCTTTCTTTCTTTCTTTCTTTCTTTCTTTCTTTCTTTCTTTCTTTCTTTCTTTCTTTCCTTCTTTCTTTCCTTCTTTCCTTCTTTCTTTCTTTCTTTCTTTCTTTCTTTCTTTCTTTCTTTCTTTCTTTCTTTCTTTCTTTCTTTCTTTCTTTCTTTCTTTCTTTCTTTCTTTCTTTCTTTCTTTCTTTCTTTCTTTCTTTCTTTCTTTCTTTCTTTCTTTCTTTCTTTCTAAGCCTAATATTAAGGTATAATGATTTTATTAATTTTTTTAAAAAAAACCCATTATCTCTATGCGTCCCAAGAAGGGTTCGAAATGTTTCAGAAAACTTTCAGCGTTAACTAGAAATTTGGTGAATCTTGTTTGTTTTTATTTTTCAAAGAAAAATTTTTATTTACAATTGAAATGATATTTTTTTTTTTGAAATGATATTTTTACAAGGTATAAATTATTATTTTATACGGTTGTAAAGATGCTGCTAAATATTTAGAGTTAATTAAATTAAAATAAAATATTTAACTGCGATCTCTTGTAAAAAGACTTTGAAACCTAATGAGACAATTAAATATCCATTTAAAATAAAAGGCAATATTTAAAAGTTACAAATATTATTCTTTGAAAAAAATTTTAACGTTCAAAGTTTTGAGAGTTTACCTGGGTTCATTTATAACGTGCTCTTGTAAATTGGTCAGTAAGACGGCCAAATTAAAGCCTATATCCTTTGATGGGTCCTCGAACCTCGCGTTGAAAGCGGAATAGCACATTTTCCCATCTTTATTTGTTCCGCAGGATTTTATTAAGAAATCTATTTCCTCTCTAATAAAAAACAAAAATAATTTATTTGCGACAAAATAATTGGAATTTTTAAAAGCGGAAAATTATGATAATTATGTTTTTAATCATATACTGAGAATAGGTTTTTTGAACATCTAATATTCTTTTGAAATCCTTGGGAAATATTGTGCCAGTTTTATGTGGGTCATAGTCCTAATATGGGAAAAATAAAATATATATCTATATAAACTTGATAAGTCCTTACTAAGAACAAAGGGCTTTGAATTGTGTTTGACAATTTTAAAAACATATCGAAATATTTTAGTATCATCTCGATGTTAGAAGACGATTCCATCAACGTATCTACCATTTGTTTGCCTATGGTTCCATTCATAATGTTGCCTAATATAAATTAACGTTTCATAGAATGATCCTTTTTCAGCCATCATTTTATTAATATTGAGAAGCTGGTAATGTTGATGTTTATAATAAATAAATGGTGAAAAAAAAATTTTTGAATATTTCCAATCAAACTTGATACATAGCTACTTAATTAGGTTCTAATTTATACAAAATGGAATCATTGATATTATTCAGAAATATTAGAGGAAAATGAAATAGTGATTATTAATTATATTTTAAATTTTGAACCTTCTAATATGGATAACATCATGATTATCATATCTTTTTGAAGCTCCAAAAATTCAGTCAGCAATTCCATTTGGTCCACATCCTATTGAATAATTTATTTATATAATTTTTTAATCTAGTATCTCTTTATTATTGATATGTATTTCTATATTATTATTTATATTATAAATAAGCTACATATTTTTCTAACATTAATTTTTTTTAAAGAATTAATGGAAGTATTAAAGATAATACAAAGCATATTTTCTATAATGTTTCATACATTGTAACAATAAAATTTCCAGATTTTTAATTTCCATAGTTTATGATTTTTCTTTAAAAAAAATTTAAAATACTTTGGAAAGTTTGTTTTGCATATTCGTGAATAGGAAAAAATAGCCAGATATAGCATCCCACAACCTGCTATGAGCTAAAGCCAATTGGTTATACAGACAGGGCCCCTGTATCATTTCTGTCAACGTGTTAAATACCTTAAGTTTAACGATCACATTTAAACAATTTATGTAAATAATATATATTACATTTAAAAGAGTATAATTCAATCAACATAATTATTTAATAATAGTTCTATCTTCTATCTCTGGTTTAAAAATTAAAATAAAAATAATAACACTTTATGTATTAACGGGGTTTTTTTTATAAAGTTCTGGGTCTAAATTTGCAAATAAGGAAACTTTCGTTTACCAAAATATGTTGCTTACAATGTTATTTGAGTATTCATGCACTAACTACACAGTTTTAAATAATAGACAATAAGGTTTACTTGTTTGGATACCTCGATGCCCCTAGTAAATAGCATTACACCGAGTTTGTCGATGGAAGATTTTCCGGAGTAGTGCCAATAAAAGTCCATTATAGATTCCTGAAGCCTCAGTAAATAATCTACCGTGCACACAACTATATTCACCTTTAATATCGAAAAAATTTTAGATTTATATAGATATTAGGAATATCATTAGAAAATTTTAAATAATAAAAGATAATTCCTATATATATTATGATGATTGCTTGTGAAGAATATTCCAAAAATAAAACTGAAAGAAATGATGACAAAAAATATATTTTGTTATATTTCACTTATCAAAAATAAATTTTTAAGTTTTTTTTAGCCATAGAGCTGCTAGAATTAGTTTAAACTATTTATGAGTTTAAGGTCTGGATAGAATTATTTTATGTGAGAGAGATGGTTAGGCAGTGGCATGTCCAGAATTTCATTTCAGATAGTAAAATGGTGGAGAACTGCGCTCTCTAAGATATACCTTAGTAGGGACTCGCATTTTGTTGGCTGATATTTTTAAGGGGATAGATATCGTGCTTTTGACTCTTTATTTAACTGACTGGACTTAAATAAAATTTTAATAGTTAGGTGTGACAGGGGTAAGGCGATTAGCGGGGTGACAAAGTTAGCGCGAATAACCTTTTAACCTTTGAGCATAAAGACCTTAAAATTGGCGTGAAGATGTATTTTTATATCTCATTTTTTTGTCTATATTAATCTTTTGAAAAACTTTCTTGATTATTAAAAAATAGACACATGTTTAAACAGTTTCACTAATCATTAAAACAGAAATATGCAACATTTTTTTTTATTTTGGGACCCGTCTTATCTTTAAAACTGCTTCCTTAGATCGTCACGGTGGCTAGAATTAGAGATTGATAGTCATTAATAAATTTTGAAAATCGTAATCTTTTCAAAAATCGAAACTATTCAATAAAAAAATTAATTGGAATTATAGATATTAATCGATTATTATATAACTTTTGATTAGATGTAGAAATGTAATACAATAATTATTTAACATAATTAAAATAAAAACCCCACAAATCTACAATATTCTAGATAAAAAATTGCGTTTTAACTGTGGTTGTGTTTCCGATCTGAGTTCTCAGATAGTTTTGAAAGTTTAAATTATGGCCTTCACATAACAACTGCAAAAATCTAAAGAGCGCTCTGGTTAATTCATAATCTTCCATATTTTTGCCCGCTATAGAGTCTGATAGGTCGACTCCCAATGACTCCGCCTTGATATTCCTTTCAAATCCTTCCAGATCCAATACTGTAGAACGCGATATCAAGCTTGATGCTTAAGGATTCATTTTTTTAAAAAACGATTCAATATAATTATATGTATATACATAGAATTAGTAAATAAGTGTAGTGGGTTTAGGAAATTAAAAAAAAAAATTAAATAAAACTTTGATCAAATACTAATTATTCACTTACTTGAAGTAAAAAAATCAACGTCCTTCTTTTCTTGAAGATACTTAAGCATCCGCCTTTGAATATCTGTATTTCCACCCTTCAATATAGAAATACCTAACTCTAGAGTCCTCTTCATAATAATCCTATATGTAGCGTAAACACATTTCTTATAATTATATATAATTTTATAATGTATTTGTTAAATATTTTAAGATACCATTCGGAATTGTTAAAAGCTACTTTTAACAATTAAAGCATCAGTTCTACTGCTATTTATTTAAATAAAATGGTATTCCATTAATTCTTATCTATTTTTAAAAAGGGCACGTTAAGTAATTTATTTTGGTTACGCTCATTTGGTATATATAGTTTTTCGTTGTTAAAAGAAATATTCTCAATTTTTCAGGCTCATTTAAATAATATAGTATGATGAGTTACTCCGAACTACATTTGGAGGCTCCTATGTATAAAAGTATCATCTCGGATAGACCACATTTAGCTAACAAAAGTTGTTCGGACAAAAGTCTCAATCTTTCCGCCTCTTGATCCTATTGAAAGAAGGAATTTAACAAAAATTGTTATTTAGTTAAAATAATAAAAAAATTATTTCAACAAGTTTACATTTTAAAAAATATAAAATATTATGAAAAATTTAAGAGAGAATTGAATGAACTTGATAACTGGTTGTTGTTTCCTCTTCAACTTCATCGACAACAGTGTTTCCATTAGGCTCTTTTGCAGTCACACTGATTTCTTGATCATCTTTATCTTCATCTTAATTTAATATGATTTGAATTAACTCTATATATTATATATGATAAAAAGGGAATTTATACATCAAAGAAAATTTTTTTTATAGAATAACTATTTCCTATATTTGTACTTATAATAATAATTTCTTATAATGCATATTTATTCATAATCGACAATAAATTTTAACATGTTATATGATTTTTTAAAAAATATTATTAATAAATTCGCGTTCTTTTTAATTTATTTTATAAAATTTAAAACTGCTCAGTAATCACTATAATTTTTTATTTTATTCGATAATGGAAAATGCATTGCCAAAAATCTATAAAATTAAATTCCTTTCCTATTATATAATTAGTCCTCATTGCTAAAAAATTTAATTATTTAAAATATAGACATTATTATTATATAAATTAACAAGTTTCCACTTATCTTTTAATTTTTAATTCTCCTTTAACTTATATTTTATTTTCTTTTAAAACAACGCCATTTCTTTTTTCTTTAAAAAAATATAAAACGCAATAATAATTTTTTATTTCTTTTTTTTTCTAATATATTTTCTACAATTAAAACATAATAATCAACAAAAAAAACAATATTTTTCTACAATTAATATCTAATAATAAACAAAAATTGATATTTAACTAATTTCAGTACTTTTAAATTAAAAACCACAACATAAATTTTTTTGATTTTAAATTATCAAAGATTTCTTGAATCGAATATTAAAAACTGCCTGAGATTAATATGATTTTTATTATAATAAACCTTCGTTATCCAGAAGTCCTGAATTTGGAGGTTTGAGAATATTCTCTTTCTTAGCCTCTTTGTCGCTATCCTCTTCTTGATCATCTGAAGGTCCTCCGCAACTCTTAGACATTAGTACGCAGTAAGACAGGTATAAGTCGTGACCACCTAAACTGGTTTGAACATTTTTATTAAGACCCTGCTCTGCTCCAACTGTGGTAGTAGATGCGGAGGCAAAATCAGTTGAGTTTCTAATAATTTCATGTCATTCATCATTTATCATATTTAATATAATATATTATAAACAGTTTCAGGGGGCATTATAACTAGAACTTTATGTTGGGAAAGGGGGTGGGGGAGAAGGTATACTAGAGGAGGAAAATTTTTTTAACAAAATGCATGTTTCGCTTTATATTCATCATTTAGTTATCGTTTTTCTCATAAGCTTATTTTACTAGGTTCACCATTTTTAATAAGGGACTCGTGAATGAGCAATTGAGATTATGAATTAGGTTTGATTTATGAATATAGTAAATAATTATAGAAAAAAATATAAATAATTCTTTTTTAAATTAAAATTTACTTTGATTTTATATAAGGGCTGTGCATAAAACACAACAATAAACAATTGGGGCCAGGAAGAAACTTTAAAAAGAGACGAGGCACCAAACGCCTGGTATAATTACGGACCTAAGCTATTAGAGCATCAAAAAAATTTGAGATTATTTAAATATAACCTGAGGTAGAAGGGGGTGGAGCAAAATTACAATTATATTTCATTCATTTACCTGGAAGTTGCGCTCTCGTAAAAGTATCTCACAAGATGAGTCAACGCGTTGAATTCAACTTTATCACAGTGGGTAGCTAGCAATTGTAGCACTGTTTCATCTATTTGATTAAGAGTCGTTCCCCCAGATGCTGGGATAGTTGCTACTACTAGAGATTCACTACTTGCTGGTCTCATGTGAGATGATTGATCAGGAGTTGGCACATTACCCTTGGGTAATAATAAGAGTGGCTCCGTACGGAAAAAATTAATCATGTGCTCTTCCTCGATTCTATTGACACTGGTAGATGTGGAAGCGTTAGATGTGGCATTATCGGAACTCATGGTATCTTGCTTTTTCACGAATCTAATGCACTAAGAAGGTGATTATACCATAATTAGATTTAAATTTAGATTCATTATAAAAATAGATAATATACTAATTTATAAAATCAAAACTTGTAAATCTTGAATCAACTTTTCTTCGTGTGGATCCACATTGGACAACCATATTTTGTTAAATACGAGCAAGAATATATTGATTACTTTATGTCTTTATAAATATATTTTTATTTAAAAAAAACAAATAATTTTTCCCCGATCATAATCTATTACAAATTAAATTATAAATTAAACTTGTCTTAATAATTCAAACTCTTTTCAACATGAACAATGACCTATTATTGATATTATGTTATAACCTGCAATTTTACTCCACATGATTCATCCATAAATTAATGGTTGCAAAATTGTAATATTTCTTGGTACTCATCTTAACAAGTTCATCGATATAAAAAAAATGATAAACTTCGCCTATGATAAAAATATTTTCCTTCCCTCAATTTAAAAGGCATAAATACACTTCTTTGTGTATTACAAATTAAAAAACACATTTTATTAAAAGTAACCGAGGCAATGAATGCAGTGCTATCATTCTGAAACAAGCTACCACCGCTTTTTTCCTTGGGGAAGATAATAAACTCTGCCAAGAATGCTTTATTGTAGGAGGTGGATGTTCAACCTTACATTAATATTTATAATTATTTGTTTAAGCAATTATTTAATTAAATAAAACACACAACCTCCACCCCCTCCACCATCCCACTCTTAAGCCAATTTTTTATGATCGAATCCTTTCATTATATGAAGAAGAAGAAAAAACAATGACATATAATGCTACTTAAGCCTGACGATTCATTTATTATAATTTATATCAATACAATTCAGCTGGTGGCACGATATTTTGGTTTCCCCGTGGTTAATAGTAATGTTATAAAAATTTTATGAAAACTTCATTTATATGTAAAAAAATACGGGCAAATCAAAATGGAGTGTGACCAGCTGATATGTATTCAACGAAGTTTTCAAACGTATTTTGATGAATGAATCCCAGTCTTGATGAGTTATATATGTGAAAAGACTAATTTAATAAAATTTATTTATTAAAGTGATTTCTTATATGATCGACCCATTTTAATCTTACACCTAATTATTGATAAGAAATTGACACCTTGTGAAGTTGGTAAATAACGTACGCAATCTCGTAAATTTTAGTCGCCTTCTCAATGCTGGACAAATCACTATCGTCTTCGTCTACTCGACTAGCTTTACCTATCTCATTGTACAAAACGGTTTGCCAATTAAGGCCCATGTTCACTTTGTGACTATTAGACTATTTATTAATTTTTGAAAAATTTTAATTATAATCTGATACTTCACCCACTGTTTTTTTTTCAAAATATTGTAAGCATGAGGCTTGAAGAAAAGTAAAAATATATGTAATAAAAAAATTATATTGTAAGTTCTTTTAACCCCTAGCTTTATCTATAACTTTTTTTTCTAACTATATTTACATATATTAAGTTTTGTTTAATAGGGATTTTAACATTATAACTCTTATAAAAGTGTCTATTATAATTTATTAAAAATATATTCACATTCATAATCGTTTTTTGGTTATTTTCGATCTGTTGTTTAATCCATTCCATGACATTTTCTTCTGAATTTCCCTTTTTTTATATATATATACATATATATAATACTTTTATTTATGAAAAGAAAGATAGAATTGAGTGCGATTATTACTTGAAGTAGCTTTTCTTTCGAATTTTGAATCAATTCTTGTTCCTTTCCATCGAAAGCGTTTAAACCGACGGGTATAATTCTTTTCAACGACGTTATAACTAGGCTATCCGAATGGTGGATTTCATATTTTTTAATCTTTATTTTTATTTCAAATATTATAATGAATAGATTTATATATTTCTATATTGTTAATGTGAGTATAATTAAATAGGTAAGCAACCATTGAGATCAAGTTATACACTATCCACAATAAGAAAAGTCTCAAATAAATAGGAAATATTTTTGAGCATTTTTTATAATAAAGAGCTCAAGTTATTAGGAATTGAAAGGAATTACGTTCCGCGATTTGTTTGTCGTGGTATCGGGTAGAGCATTTCCGCTCGTCTTAGAGAGCTTAATTGCCTTATTAGCGTTGATTTTCATCAAAAAGTTTTGTTCGTACCGTCTAAAATTCTAGATAGAAATTAAAACTAGGTTTATTATAAGAAGTGTATGCGAATATGAATATAAGGTGCAGGGTAAGTTGTTCCACCTAATTCAGGCCCATGACCATGAAGTTTAAGTTGAAGGGGGGGGGGGGTATTTTTAGGAGCCATTAGAAACATATATGAAGGCTAAGGACTGATTTAATTTAATAATTCCGTAGAAAAGAAAGCTAATTTAACATATTATGCTGGACTAATTATTAATATCAAAACCATGAGAGAAAATTTATTGAAATTTTGAAATTTATAGATGGTTGTGATATATAAAAATTTTAAGGTTTTGGTTTGTTTGTATTTTTGGCAAAACTATTATAATACTTGAGAAACGATCCACAATTTGAAGATTTGGGCTATCAAAACAAAAAGTTTACCAGCATCCGTATCATCTTCCCTCAACCACTTAGTTCTATACATATCTATATAGGTGATCAACAAGACGTAGACAGTGTATATATCCCGAATCAGTAACATGTAGTCCTTTATACAATCAAAATGTTTAAAGAATTATTATTGATTTTTGAAAAATCACTTAATTTCACTAGTTTCTCTCAATTTAATTTTCTTTTATGAATAATTAAAACTATTAGAAACCTCCTGAATAGACATTTCGTATTCGGTCATTTCTTCTTGATCAGCTGATTCGTATTTAAGTCTCCCCTCTATTCCGCCCAACAATTCAGCGTGATCCCTAAGTTTCGTCATAATGTTGATTAAATAGGTTCTGGAAAGATTTTTGGTTGTATAACTCACTATTAGATTTGCGTAACCTTTTTTTTAAATTTTAAGATTATCATTTTTAAAAAATAATTATAAAAATGATAGACAGTTAGTCTATATTTATTATAACATTATCCAGTTTTAAGGCATATATCCATTGTACTCCAGATGAGATACTAATTAAGTAATCCGCATAATATCAGAGACCTTGGAGGGTCGGGACGGCCCGCGGCTCATACCTAATATTATATTTTCTAGCGGGCCTGGATTTTTGAAACTTATTTTAATGGACTTGGATCTCTTAAGCATGATCATGTGATTTTCAGTTCTCAGTGATTTCTCTTTATTTGTCCGAGTCCCATTACCAAAATGCATTTAATATCTATCAGCGCTTCTCCCGGCCTGTGGAGTGTAAGCTGAAGTTAAATTCAAAATTTCAATCACCAACAATATTTTTTTTAAAACAGTAATAGCCAAGGCAAAATATCTATAGTAAAATCTTGCCAATATAAATTGTCATAAAAACTAAAAATAACAAAAGAACAAGATGCGATATTCCATTTATTAAATTTAGTTTGTGGCACAAAAGATATACTTAATATAGATATATGAAGACATAATCCGGGAGACATTATATTATTTTTCTGATTAAAAAAAATATTATTTTATTTAAATGATATTGAATCCGGTTTGATGATAATAATGTCATAATTTCTCTATTAATACGTAAATATTCTTATTGTATGATATATTTTATTAGATGTGGGACCTACCCGATATCTTGGGCATCCACGAAGATGTGTCTCTGCCTATATTTTTGTCAATTATGCCGAATATTGTTAGCGTCAAATTATTGATGTCATCTATGTTTAACATTGTCGTGCTTAGAGTTAATAAGTTTGAACAAAATAAAAATGGTTTTTTCTTTTAAATATTTTTTTTTATTGAAACCGAATCTCGAATTAGTAGGCTTAATATTTTAAAATTTTGTATAGATTTTTGAAGAAAAAATATTTAAAATATATACTTGAAATATATTTAATACTTTTCGTGTTGATTTCTATGATTTTTCTTATAATTCCACCAGGTAGACATGTAGCTGCAAAGCATGGGTATTAAGACATCTACCATATCAGGCGAATCTTCGTAATTGGCTCCCTTTTCCATAAAATCTGCCAATTCTTGAAATAAGTTTTCCAACGTCGGAACGTGAGTTGAAAGTTTGTTTAAAATATCTATATATATATATATAATTTAAGAACTTGAGTATATCTTTGAGGATTCATTCGTAATGTTTTGTAATGATAACTAATCTTAAAATATAAATAAAGCCCTAGAATGACCAAGAAATATTATCTCTTTTAGAATGTGTAAGTCAAAACGATTTCGCAAATTTAGATATTATATTATATTGTATTATATTGTATTATATTGTATAGAACATAGAGGCCTAGATAATATGATCATATACTAATTAATCATTTAGGCGCAAAGAGGTGATAGAGAAACAATATTATATTTGTTTAAAATCGGTTTCACATTTAAAACACGCAAAAGCAATTTTTTTTTTAATCTGTAGTAAGCTAACCTTGCTCTTCATATGAATGTTCTTGTAACCTTCCAACGACAGAATACCTATTATTTTTATTAAGCGTCGGTTCCAAGAATGCTACAGGAAAACAATTGGAGAACGTGGCCAGGCATATACCGATATTGGGTCTATGGCTAATGAGTAGTTTCATACGAGTAGAATATGATAAATTAAAATTATTACAATTAAATCATTTATATAATATTATTTATTCAAATAAAAAATCGAAATAAAAGGTTAAACTTGTTCATTTCCAAATTCAAACTAGGATAATCGTGAAAGTCGACCGAAATTTTGCTTAGGGTATAGAACGCAACCAGTATTTTATAAGCGAGGATTTGAATATCATCGACTGTAATTACAACAAAAGAAATTTTTAATTTTTAGTGTTTTCTATAAATGTTGTATCCGGCCCAAGCCGCTCGGGAGGTCCTATTTAAAAAAATAATGATGGCGGGTTTTGACTGCGTGGGGTCTAATATTTTTTTTAAAAAATCTGGGCCGGGTCGGGTTTAAATATTTAAATATGATATAATTCAATTTTGTAAAATAAATTGATATATTTAAAAATTCTTGAAAGAAGCAAGGCGCCAATATTTTTCAAAAAGTATATAATTTTTCTATATCTAAATAAATTCGGGTCGGGTCGGGCTTTTCGGGACAAATTTTAAAAAAATGGCGATCGGAACGGGTCGGAAAAATTTTTTAAAAAGAAAATCGGGCCAGGCTTAAAAAATTTGGCCCTATGCAGACTAATATATATATGTTAGAAGCAATGTGTTATTTTTTCTTGAATCGTATTTTGAAGCGCTTTATTTAACATTAAAGATCTCATTTTAGCGGGAATGTATTCCAACTTCATTTTTAAAAAATTTTACTATATTACGCATAAAATATTCAATTTAAATTACGGATAAGGAATTTATTTTGTTGTAATTGTGGTAATATGCAAATTTACTAGAGTAAGAAAAACGCCAGACAGGCAAATTACGTGTAAACAAAATTACGAAGCCCAAAGATATTCAAATCTACAAGAATTATCGCGGTACAAATTGAGACTATGCAAATGTTGATTAAAGAAAAAGGATATATAAGGAGAAATTATGATGCGAAAAAAGGAGGATTAAATTATGATTTTACGAACTTAATTTTTTTAATCTTTAATTAATTTTTAATTTTAATTTATATTAATTTATTTTGATTATGTTTTTATCTTATTATTTAATAAAGATTTAGTATCATTTTAGTTCTAACTTTTCTTATTTGACGAATATTATAGAAAAGTATATATAATCGAGGATATTAGTCTGATTTAGTATCATTTCAGTTCTAACCTTTCTTTATTTGACAACGGTTCTAATCATCCAATCCTTAGAAAAACCTCAAAATGTTACATATTTAAAAAATTATTTATCAAAAAAATAAAAATATAAAATTAATATTTATTGTTATTATATGTAATTATAATAATTAATCCATATTTTCTTTTTCTTTGTTCTAAAAACCTTCCAGCAATGCTAATTCCTTGTTCAGAAAAAGCACTAGTTGCTGAAACTGCCAATATTTTTCAATCTTGAAAAGTTGTGATAAATCCTTTTCTTGTCGTTTCCACCAAAGTAGAATATTCGTTTGAAGTATATCCTCTTCCTCAATTAATAATATTTAAATAAAAAGTGAAACATTAATAATTTATTTTTTTTAAAGTATAAATTAATTGTTTATAAATTGTATACCAAACTAAGTAGCCTAAAATCTTGCTAAATTATACAAATCAAACTCGTTATTTTAAGATTTAAATATTTTATTATGTCATTGGGTATGGTGCTCTCCTCTGCAACATCCTTATCCTCCCATCTCTAGTGATTTAATTTTGACGTGAATGCGATCTTTTTCAAACATTGCAATAATTTAATAACCTTTAATTAAATTCTCTTTGTTTTTTGGTGAAACGCGTAAAATTAGATTCTCATCCACGTGGATGTTATATTCTTGCATGCAAATCAAATTCAACATGTTTTCGTCCTCAGTTGTCGGAAATTTTGTGGAGCATATTTTTATTTTAATGTTTACTTAAATAATTTTAAATAACAAATAAAAGTGGAAATTTGTAACCCGCCAGTCCATAGTTTAAATATTTCATTAACCCGCCCACCCGTTCTTTAAAAATTTTAGCCAATCTGCTCGCCCCGGGCTAAAAATCTGCCCGTTGCTGACCTATAATGTTGTGTTCTACAGGGGAGGGGTATGTAAGGTAACGAAGAAAACAGAACCACAAACTCAGGATCTCGGGTATGACTGCACGTTCTTTAGAAAAAAAATAAACAATGGATTTTGAAAATGTACAAATCTTGACTAGTAAAGGGAATCAATCTATAAATAAGACTGGCTACTCCCCTCCCCCCCCCCCCCTTTTTTCCTATTTTTATTTTATTACATATACAAGTATATTATCAATATAAACAATTTTTCGCTTGTAAAATTTAATATTTATTATTTTTCGAAATGAATTTTTATATTGGAATAGGCGACCGGAAAAAATCAAACTGGTAATTTGGTGCTATGATATTTTTCATTCAAAATAATTTAATAGATCTAAATAAAATTATAAAAAAAATATATATATAATATCAACCAATCAAATTATTTTATTTAAAAAACACAATTAATCCAATTACTTGATAAAACCAACCCATCATTATATTCAATTTAAGTAATTTTCAAACTACAGGTTCAAAATATTTCAAAGAATATTTTTTTTTAAACTTAGAATATCTTTGCCATAGTCTTTAAGGTAGAAATGATTGAATAAGGTTGTGAGTATAGGATATAAGACTCCTTGAACGTAATATAAGGTACTGTTGCCTTTTCCGAAATTTATTTTGAGATCCGAAAACTGAGGGATAGTTAAATTATTGACCAATTCCCCTAGATCGCTAGCACTATTTTGGAAAAAGGGGGTCAAAGATGTCCTCAAAAGGTCGGGGAATAGTTTGCATATTGACCTAAAATGAGCAAATATTTATATGATAAAT
Source organism: Gordionus sp. m RMFG-2023 (assembly GCF_954871325.1). Taxonomy (NCBI): domain Eukaryota; kingdom Metazoa; phylum Nematomorpha; class Gordioida; order Chordodea; family Parachordodidae; genus Gordionus; species Gordionus sp. m RMFG-2023. The sequence continues at coordinate 8,110,656 of NC_088775.1, read as the reverse complement.
CAATCAAATGATATTTCTTTATAACGATAGTACTTATTATGGTTAAGGCAAAAATTTATTTATTTCAGTGGAGCAAAGTATTGTAAAAAATATATTAAAATAAATTGTGGAATTTATATTTATTAAATCTAAATAAATTTTTGAATACATTTAATATATTGAAAACACAGATTTATTGTGTATAATATACCCAAAATCAATCGCGTTTATTATAGCTTGCAAGCAGGTAACGGCTAATGGAATGTGCGGTCCGAATGCAAAATATTTATCCCTGACAAAGGCTGCTAATTTACACATGAATCTTAATGTTTCGTGTTTAAGTTTCAAGAAATAAATATTAATATTAGAGATAGTCCTAAAAGTGCTTAAAAATAGAGCTTTGCGTTTTCTAAATCGAAATGAAGCGATATAAAAATATTTTAATAAAACACTGAAATAAAAAAATTTACTGATTTTCACGATCCTATTATTTAAAAGACATTGTTTGAAGAAGAGAAAATAGCTTAAATTTGGCTGAAACTATAAGAAGAGTTATAATTTTCACAAAGAGAGAACTTGTTCTGGTTTATCTTAGAAATACTTTACATTAATATTAAACTTTGTTGAACTTTAAACAAAAAAAAAAGAATATACACCAACTTATATTATTACTTGCAAAGTATTTCTTTGTCGTTATTAGAAGACAGGTAATTGCTACTATCCAATTTTGAGATAAAATAGGCTTGATGGGCTTGAAAATATGCTTTAGCTAAAGGCAAAACGACCTGATATTATAAGATAATTAATTAACGTAATTATTTTTAAAAAATTTATATATTAAAAAATGCATTATTTTTTTTAAAAGGGTGATTTTGATTCTAGTTCCTAAAAAAAATTTTAAGGGGTTACGTCACGGGTTTCTATGGTTTATAGATTTGACCCGGTTACGAGGGTTCCAGTAAATGCCTGAAGATTATAAAAGGAGAGTTCTAGTTTCCTCTTCTGGTTTCTATCATTTTAAAAAAACAATTCTCTAGTTCAGGTTTCTCAAATATTTAAAAAAATTGGGGTTTTATTCCGGTTTCTAGATTTATTCCACTTCCGGCCGGTCCCAAACTATGATCTATATATATTCCATTTTAAAAAAAATAAATATTTGTATAATTTTGTAGAACTAAAATTTTTAATTTTATACTTCAAAAAAGAATTTAACATCCTTAGTTGTAGTGCGGTAAGCCCGATTCCTCGAGAATCTTTGGGAAGCGTTTATAGGAACTATAGTCTTAATAGCGTTGTCCATGTAGGTTAAACATTTGTCTAAAAGGTTCCAAGAAAATAGGTTTTGTATGCCCGAGCTTCCCATGTAAATTTTATTTTGTTCTTTCTCTTGATTAAAACTTTATTTATATATATTTATTTTCAAATAAATGAATAATCTTATAATCATCAATTTCTGATTGAAACTGTCTTGGACAACAAGTTATTCATGTTGGGAAGGGAAAAAAATTAGGGATCACGACCAATGACATATATTAATACTTAAGCTGAGAATTCATTCATAATAATGCATTTTAAAGCGTCGTTAAATGCAGGTCAGCTGGAGACCACGTGACACGCCATTTTGTCAATCTATATAGGATCCATAATACTTTAAAATTATTAAAATTTGATCTGCTAGATACATATCTTCTTGTGATAATAGCCTTGGAATAATTGTGACAGGATATTATTTTACTTAGCTAACATTAAAATTTTTACAATTTTTATATAATGCTATGCATAACCAAAATGACACCACAATGGCGACCTCAGCTGTTTTTCATTAGTGTACATTTTAAATAAATGCATCGTCACTCTAGGTATTATTATATGTCATTGATTGTGACAACCAATTTGAGAGAGAGAGTGAAAAAATTTATTTACACATGATTTAAAATTCGTCATCTCAGGAATTACTACGCAAGCCCAATCCTAATTAAGAAAGTTTATAACATAGTACTTTAAAACAAGAAACCAAAGTTTTTAAATGCCTTGCGCCTATATTTTGTAAATAAATGGGCCATTGTCATTTTGTATTATAACTATTATTTAATTTAATATTAACACTGTCATGTCCCAAAAAGGATAAGGAAATAAAGTATAATAATATAATAAAATCAAAGAATCAAATCGGCGAATTTGTTACTTGCTTATCTTATATCCCGATAGTTGCAAGTATTTCAGGAATTCTGTTACTCTATAATATTCTTTCCTTTTTTCTTTTTCAGTGAGTAAATCGTATGGAACATAAGACACCGAACAATGAACGCCTTAATCAAAATTTAGTCGCAAAAAAACATTTTTGTTTAAATATTTTTAAAAAAAATGATAATTTTGTGTTCATCTATATTATTTTAGCACAGCCATCTCTTAAATCCTGATATTCTTTTTTTTCGATAGGTAATAATAATTCGATTTTTATACTATAAATGATTTATGTTGATTTTATTTATATTCCGCATATTTAAAAATAAGAAATTATAAACTGATGACTAATATTCTTTTTTTTCAATTTTAAACAAAGGTATTCGAAATGTTAGCTTAGAAATAGAAACGTATTATACGTTTATTCTGCATGTCATTTTCGAAGGAATAAGCCCAGGCTTCATGAGCATTTTCGGCCAAATTATTGGCGCCATCCTCTATATCGCTGGAAAGAGTCATGTTAGACATATCCACCATCTTAGGATTAAAGTAATAAGGGTCTGATTCCTAAAGTTTTTAAGAATATATATTAAAATAATTATTAGGAATGTATAAGAGACAATATATTTTTAGTCCATTTTTTAAGAAAACATTAAAATCAAATCTTCTTTAAGATTAAATATAATATATTATATATATATATACTAGTTATTATATTCATCAATTGACGCCTGACAATGAGTATAATTAATTACTAAATGTATGCCAATGGGCAATGTCTTTATTTCTTTCCTAAAAAATAAAGAACGCACCTGAGCTTTAGATGATCTCCTCCTGCTCAGAAGATTAAATGTGGTTATAGCGTTATCAGGATTTTGAATCTTATCCAACTTCCATCCCTGAGCTATCAAAGTTTTGATATAGTTCCTGATGGGCTCGGTATACATCTTTCTTTCCTAATTTATATCAATAAAGAAATAATTATATTTTGTTCTTAAATTAAAACTATATATACATAATGCATTTTATTAAATATGCTGCACATATTAATTCTCTAATGTTAACTATTGTTTGCATGGTATGTCATGTTCTAACGAATATTTAACTATAGAAAAAAAAAATTCTTTCATTTGAGGTACATTGAGTCTATAAGAGGGCAAACGAAATAATCTTAGTATATAAACAAAAACTGGTTTAAAAAAAATACCCGAAACAATTAGTAGATTTGTTTCTAAAAATTGAAATAAATTATTTTATAATAATTCATATTTATTTACGTAATCCGATAATTTTTCAAACGATTTTAGCCTTGGGTGACCTTTTTCCTCGTCATTTTTGTTGTGATTATATGACCATCCCTTTTCAAACTTTTCATATATATATCATATATAAAATAATGTTAATTATAGCTAAATTAAAATGGCATGACTTTTCTTTTATCTAACAAATTGAAATTCTGAGAATTTTCAATAATTCGCATGATTTCTACCTAAGAATAAATAAAACGTCAATTCATATTGTAAAATTATTACGGGGCCATTGGAATGGAAGTATTATTTTAATCTTATCTTTGTAACATAGACAATTATAAACCAAATCATTGTTCTTATTTTTTATTATTAGGAAGCTCTATTTGTTTCGTTTCTAATAAACATCTTAAGGATCTTATTTATTTGTTCAAAATTCAACATGTTATCCCAAAATTTAAAATGGATCATTTACTTATTAACAAATTCCAAAAAAACATATTAATTGATTAAATTACTATGATTATTTTTTCTAATCAAACCTTTCTACTAGCCCATGAGTTGTGATAATGTTCGGCAAATTTTTGTATCACAAACTCGTAATCACTCAGGTCCTGTGACCTAAATTAATTATTTTTAATAAACATGTGTTATAAATGATTTTAAGCTTTTTAAATAAGATTTCTAAAAGGATATATTATTCATTAAATTAGTCAATTATTATGTTAATCAAATGTAACAAGTATTATAAAATTCATAGAATGATCATGATAAAAAGAATATGACACTTAAAAATATGAGAGAAAAGGTCATTTTTCTTATTTTATCATAAAAATTATCGTTATAACTCAGAAACGTCAACCGGATTAGAAGAATAATGAGTATTTTGAGGTAGCTCTCTATGTATCTTTTCCAATTCTTTATTGAAATATGTTCCAACGGAGTAATCGGGGGGCAGAGCCGAAGCTATAGCTATTAGACATGGTAAAGCTATCTTGAATAGGTCGTGGTTGTATTCCTGTTGTTTTCATGAATAGGTTTATAATATAATATAGTATAAAATCATAGTAACTAATAAAAATATTCATACTCAATTTTTTTTCAAAAAAAAAACAATATGAATTATAATATATAAGAGATTTTAATAAATGGTGTAAAAATATCAAATAAAAAAGACATATTTATTATATATTTTTATTATCGAAATCAGTGTGTATATACTTGTTGGGCCAGGGCATCAAATAACACGTAAAATAAAATGGTGGCAATTTTAGTCTCGCTACCGCTGGCGTATTGAGCTGTGGTTTCAGTGTTAAAAGAAGTGGAATAACTGGATGCTGAATCAGATGCGGCGAAATAATATGCCCTGTTATTCCGGTAAAACCAGGTTAGGACTCTCAAAGGAACGAATGAAAATTCGTTCAAAATTTGCATATCGATCGAACATTTCTTGAGTAATGGATATAACATTTTGGGTGGCAAGGCTCTTGTTATTATTTATTTATTATTAGAAAAATGAGAATATTTTTTGGCAGAATTTGCCACATAGCTAATCTAAACATCTATTAACTATATACTATATAATATTCCTTTCTCTCCTTTCTTTCTTTCTTCTCCCCCCCCTTTCTTTCTTTCTTTCTAAGCTCTTTTTATTTTTCTTTACGATAAGCTCTTTTTATTTTATTTTTCTTTTAAACAAACCTTTTTTTACTAAAAAAAAATCAATCAAAAACAAAAATTTAAAACCCACAATTAATAATTTATTATTTTTTTCTACGCTATTTATATACATATTAATAAATAAATATCTAAAAAAAATAATATTTTAAAATAATATTTAAAAATAATAATAACTATTACTATTTAACTAAATGACGGTAAAACGATACATGTTAAAATAGAAATAACTAATACTACATATAGATAATATAAACGAAATCCCTAGCTACGACAGCTACCCCCTTAAAGAACCTTACGCATCCCCCAGAACCCAGTCGAGTTCGGAGTCCGAAACTGAGTATTTCAACCAGTCAATAAATTCTGGGGTCAAATACGTGGCCCTCAGTTTTTCTATTGCACCTTCCAATTCCGGCGCTTGCTCCACATCCTCCGCACTGCCATTCCAGCGGTTTCCATTGTTCTCTGGTTCCTCTCGCGGCCACGGGGCCATCCCAAACTTCGTCAATTCTACCTCTTTGGACAACACTCCACCCTTCTGGCTGTCAATCCAGCGGCTTCCATTGTTCCCTGGTTTCTCTCGCGGCCACGGGGCCATCCCAACCTTACGCCGCAGAATCATCGATGACGGAGTCCCTCTCCTGCTTTCTCTCCGCACCCCTCTTTGTGGACACCGACTGCGAAGGTGCCCAACGTATAAAATATATATTGAGTATATATATTTTGAGTACAGTGTTAGTAGATGCTGGATATTTGAAGATTTTGAAATGTATTGGATAATGAGACAACGACAGGCCCCGGGTTGGTGGGGACAGTTGAGGAGTCCGAATCTAGCAATGAGGCCAATTTTTGGGGAGTGGAGACGCTGTTTCAGATGTAACCAGGTTGGGCACCTTCGCAGTCGGTGTCCACAAAGAGGGATGCGGAGAGAAAGCAGGAGAGGGACTCCGTCATCGATGATTCCGCAGCGTAAGGTTGGGATGGCCCCGTGGCCGCGAGAGGAACCAGGGAACAATGGAAGCCGCTGGATTGACAGCCAGAAGGGTGGAGTGTTGTCCAAAGAGGTAGAATTGACGAAGGTTGGGATGGCCCCGTGGCCGCGAGAGGAACCAGGGAACAATGGAAGCCGCTGGAATGGCAGTGCGGAGGATGTGGAACAAACGCCGGAATTGGAAGGTGCAATAGAAGAACTGAGGGCCACGTATTTGACCCCAGAATTTATTGACTGGTTGGAATACTCAGTTTCGGACTCCGAATTCGACTGGGTTCTGGGGAATGCATAAGGTTCTTGAAGGGGGTAGCTGTCGTAGCTAATTTCGTTTATATTATCTATATGTAGTATTAGTTATTTCTATTTTAACATGTATCGTTTTACCGTCATTTTAGTTAAATAGTAATAGTTATTATTTTTTTTAAATAGGATTACGTTTATATTATCTATATGTAGTATTAGTAATTTCTATTTTAACATGTATCGTTTTACCGTCATTTAGTAAAATAGTAATAGTTATTTTTTTTTTAAATATTATTTTAAAATATTATTTTTTTTAGAAAAAGATAATATTTATTTATTAATATGTATATAAATCAGAGACATGCAGGCCCGGCCCTAAGCTCGGCCCTATACCCGTTTAAATTTTTTAAATATACCCAGGCCGGGCCGGGCCTAAAAAAAATTTTTTAAAATATATCCCCTTAATATTTTTTATAAAAATTTTTACATAATGAGTTAATGGTTATAAGATTATATTATATTATAGTTGTGATTAATATAATATTGGGTAATGGTTAACACACCTAACACCCACAGATCGATCTAATTATTAATTTCCTGCAAATTTATTCAAAGTATTAATATAATTTTTTATAATTCATATCTAAATTTTTACAACATATTTTACCAAAACAATCAAATAAAGGAATATCTTAAATAAGCCCCAATATTCAAGTATTAATAATATATTTTTTATAATTCATATCTAAATTTTTAGAATATTTACCAAAACAATCAAATAAAGGAATATCATGGCACAAAATACTAATGATATAATTAATAAAATTAAAAATAATATTTATTCTTTTAGAAATACAAATAATAATTTAAAATCTGAGATATGGGCTAAATTTAACATCATCATAGATGAAAATAAAAAAAACATTGGCTACGTACAATGTAAGAATTGTTCAAGTATATTATCTTATAATTAAAAACATGGTACATCACATCTAAAAAGACATAAATAGTGATGGTAAATCCATGAAAATTAATAATTTTTTTTAACACCTGAAAAACCAACCTATAAATGAAATATAAAATATTTAAAAATTATAAAATAAATTATATTAATATTGTGCAATTAGATTATATTTTCAAAATACTATTTATTATACATGCAATTTTTTAAATAGCGATTTATTTTTATTTTATAAATTAAATAGTAAATTAAATACAATATATTCTCAAAATATTTTCCATTTTTATAAATTAAATATTAGTTTTATTTTTTTTAAATGCAATATAAAATATAGTATATGCTCAAAATATTATTACCATTTTTATGAATATTAGTTTTATTTTTATAAATGCAAAAAATATAGTATATGCTCAAAATATCCATTTTTATAAATAACAGTTTTATAATTTTTATAAATTCAATATAATATTCTCAAAATATTATCTTTTTTCATGTATTTTTTAAATAATAAGCGATAATACTCGCTGAAAAATATGGTAAAATACCTCATAGGTGAATTTTTGTATATACCAGGTCGAATATAATTTTAAAAAATTCCGAGCGGGCCTTAAATTTTTAAATCCGGGCCGGGCCGTAAAAATTTTTTTTAAATTTATCCGGGCCGGGCCTTAAATCTTTAAATCCGGGCCGGGCCGGGCCGTAAAAAACTTTTTTTTAAATTTATCCGGGCCGGGCCTAAAAAATTTAAAACCGGGCCGGGCCGGGCCGTGCAAATGGTGCCTCTGCAGGTCTCTGATATAAATAGCGTAGAAAAAAATAATAAATTATTAATTGTGGGTTTTAAATTTTTGTTTTTGATTGATTTTTTTTTAGTAAAAAAAGGTTTGTTTAAAAGAAAAATAAAATAAAAAGAGCTTATCGTAAAGAAAAATAAAAAGAGCTTATCGTAAAGAAAAATAATAAAACTTATCGTAAAGAAAAATAAAAAGGAATATAAGCCCAGTGTAATATATTTAGTATTACCCGTGCGATACTGTCAGCTATTTTTGACACTTTCTTCTCTTTCTTTCTTTCTTTCTTTCTTTCTTTCTTTCTTTCGTCTAACAAAAATTTAAGATAAAAAAGGAGATTTTTTTAAAAAATCATGTTTTATACTTGACAAAACAAAGCAAAAATTCGGATATAGAATTCCTTTGATTCTTGGTGAGAGAATGACAAAGTGAATATCTGTAGGTCGTCAAAAGAATGGTATTCATAAGAGCTGAATGAGGTTCTGCATTGTATAAATGTTCACTGTTTCTGACCAAAAAAGTAAAAACAACGTTGCATAGGTATCGGTTAAGAGCTAATGCTAAATCGCATTCGGATGCGTTTTCCTTTAATAAATTCGTAAAAAAAATTGTTGCTATAAATCAACATCTTTATGCCGTTGATTAAGATATGTAAAGAATAAATTGAGCCAGATCTATTTCTCAAACATTTAATAATTTTATGATTAACAAATGACTAAGATAAAGTTTTAAATTTTTTTAATGTTTCTGGAAATAATAATTTAAATTTTTAAGCAAAAAAAATCAATTCTAACCACGTTTATATCATCACTTATTCTTAATTTTATTGATTATCTAGGTAAGGCAAAGATGAATATACATAAATTTGTAAATTAAAAAAAAATGTATGAACAATTTAAAGTTAAATTACTGAATCCAAAATGATTGCTTGTCGCATATCCAATAAAAATCCGTTTTCCATGATATGGAATAGTGTCTCTTGATCGGGGACTCCATAGACTCGTTCCAGGAACAAAACTATAGAAGCCTTGTGGTCGGGAGTTAGACCAGGTGGCATGGGATGCTCATTTGCTTTTTCACCTTTTTTTGATGTTTTTAAATTATATGATTATAAATGTTAAAAATTAGATAAATATAATATGACCTCCAACGTTATCTGAATCGAAGGTGAGATTAGAATAAAAACTAGGTAGCCTAAATCTCAGGCTCAATATGCCCTTCAAATCGTTGAGTGCAACCAGGCTTCTGAGTATAGCTCTAGCTCTTAGGGATTCTGCCTTTAAGTTACTATTAGTTATCTTTTCGGAGGTGGTGGTATCTATGTTGCCAGAGTCCCCTATGGCACATTTTCCCAATAATTCTATCAAAACGGAATAAAATGTTAAGATCGATTTTCCCAAATCTATGGAATCTTCATCGTTCCTATCATATATTAATGTGGATCATAGTATTAATATTAAAATATGATATTTAACTTTTGGTTAGATGCATATTATGTTTTACAATTATATTTATTGATTTTATTATAAATTTAAGAAACTAACTAAAAGTATTAAATTGGATTGTTTTTTTTGAACATTCTTATAACAAAATACTAAATGATATATTAATTCCTTGTCTGACTTTTGTAGATGTTATAGGAAAAGTGTTAAATATCTAATTAAATTTATTATATTTCTCATTTATGTTCAAAAATTTCGTCCCTTTAAATCTTTATTTATAAATAATTTATCAAATGAATGTTAAATTTAAGCATATAATTTAGTAAATATGATTCAAACGGGTCATAGTAGATGGGAGAAGTTTCGTATGAAAATTTAATTGCTGATTTCATGGCCTTCAGCAAGCCCCCGCTTTGTCCTCTTAGGGCAGGTCCCAAGCTTTCCGGCTTTCTTATCAACAATCTAATGATTAAATTAGCATTTTCCTCCAAACTTTCGCCTGAAAATTTATATTTTAAGAATCGAATAAATTTAAAAAAATAATATATATTTGCTTTTAATAATATAAAGCTAAAGAGTTAAATTCACATTAGCAGCCAGCAATTAGCATCGTTATAATTATATATATATAAATTAATAAAATTACATAACCTATAATATGGATTTTAATAATTTATTGATTAAATTTAAACTTTATATTTAAATTCCCTTATAAATTTAATATTATAGTAATATAATATTCCAAAAGATATCAATTTAATTTAAAAAGAAAGGTTGATGAGTACATATAAGATTATATTGATTTTCAACCACTCGATTTATCACCCAATTACATTTACAATATCTAACAATATAATCATTTCCAACCCAATAACCTTTTATTCATACTTGCATCGATCAAATACTAGTTGTAAGAGGTATTTTCTCCTAAATTTCTATAATTTTGTTGGCTATAAAAAATTTATGGTTTAAGTTAGAAAATTTATTTTTAAATCTCAAATTAGAATTCATGAAAAAAAAGATGCTGCTATGCCAGTATATGTGAACGCGGGTAATGTATATTCATATTGTGTTTATATTACCGTTAACCCACACACTGTATTTCAGAAAATCTAAAAATCTTTCTCCCTCGACAGGATCCCAGCCTATATCTGGGTAACCTCTCCCGGCCAATTTTGAGTTGCTTTGGACTCCACATCTGGCTAAATAAAGAATAACTTTTTCCAAATGACTTTCATTTAAAGCTAAACATAGTTCCGTGTTCTCCAAAAAAGATGAATACGCTACGTCCAAAGGGGTCGATCCTCGGAGAGATGGCTTGTCTTAGATTAACAATACAGTTTAAACAACTATTTAAAATAGATCATAGATTAAAAAAATATCCTGTTTTTTCGGCATCGAAAGATGTCTTATAAATATAACTTTTATATCAATTATCACAGATTCAACATTTAATCATTTAATGACGATGGAATATTAAATATAATAACCTAGAAGCATAGTGGCATGGTCCAACATATAGCTTAAATGTTCGAACATAGCTTGTTGGTTTTTAGCACCCGTTCTGCAAAAGAAGCACAAAAATCTACAGCAGGCCGTTATAATTTGGCAATTCGAATCCTGATATTAATACAATAGTTTTATTTTTAAAAAAATGTTATCATTGTGAATCTAGAATTATAACAATATCTTTGGGCTTCATCTTATTTCTATATCATTCAAACTTCAGAGTCAATTTTCTAATTTTTTAAATATAACACTTTAATTCTCCTTGCATGCATGCATATAACTTCGTTCATATAATAATTTTTATTATTATTATTAAAAATAAAACTCTTATGTTATCGTCGGCTAAATTAACGATTCCTGACATTTTGCTAAGGGTATTTATCATGACTTCTATCACATTTTCGTGGACTCCCAGAAGACGAATCAAATTTGGATGTTGAAAGAAAATTTTGTTATTAGCTAATTCCCTATATTTAATAAAAGTTATTATATTATTAAAACGATATTGGTATAAAATCAACTGTATTATATGTCATAGTCACTTTAGATGTATGATTAATAACTTAAATCAAATTGGGCAGTGCCAATAAATAAATTTAAAATGACATAAGAATGTTTTAAGTTTATAGTAAAGGCATTCTACTATGCATACTGAAACATTTTTCCACAAATTATATTTTAAATTTTTTTTAAAATAAAACACCCTCAACAAATGATTACCAACTTCCAAAATTATATATTTTCTACGTTTTTTTGAAATTTGAATAATCTGATTTTGTTGGAAATGTATTCTAACATGTATAGAATACCTATCCTATAAATTTCAGACAATTTGTTAAGATATTATACCTATTGAGTAAGGTAATAGGCATATTGCTTGACTATCCGAACTGACTATAGCATATAATATATTATCTTAAAGTAAGTTTAAAATGAACTTTATTAGAAATATTCTTTATCGTTTATAACAACCGTAGTCAGTAGTCTATAAATCAGTTTCCTTGTTCAACAAAGCCAATATAATGACTTATCTTAAATTCTGATATTTTCTTATTTAAAAAAAAGAGGTTATTTTTTTTATAATATACCAGAGCCCTTTAAACATAATTTTCTCTTCCGAAATATCCATTTGAACATTTAGCAGAGATCGTATTTTAACAAGCATGTTAAGAAAACTCTTGAAATCAGAACTACTGGTACCCTTGATTGTGTATGTTTTTTGCAAAGCTTTGTACACCTAATTGTAAGATATTATTTTTGAAGGTAAGATTGGGATAACGATGTTTTAAAAACTATACAAGATAATAATTTTGGGGTTTAACTCATTTCTTCTTTAGCACTCGTTTTGGAATATCGTACTCCTCTCAATTATATCCACATGCTTATTAACAATTTAATCTACTTATTTATACATTTTAATAGATTATGAAAAATCTATTTATCTACTTTATATAATATATGTATTATATTAATATTCTATTTAATCTGTCCGTCTGTCGGTCTGTCTTTTAAATCTGTCATTAAAATTTAATAAATAAAAGGTTTAATTTCAAGTTTAAATTAAAGTGAATCATAGAGTTATAGTTATTTTAAAGAGTTTGAAAAAAAAAATTTCAAATTTTTGAACAAAAAATCTTTGAACATTTTTTTTTGAAGAAATGAGATTTTTTACCTAATGCCAAAATGTTTCCTTTTATAAGTAAGCCTTTTGTAATTTTCATGCATAAAAAATCTTAAAATTTTCAAAGAATATATTTGCGAAGATTTTTTTTGAAACTATGGTTATTTATATTTTACTTCTTGGTGTTGGTTATATTGTCGGTATAGTAAAGCGAATATTTCTCGGACCAAGTTCGGGTCGCTGATATGGCTCTCCTTAGCCCATTTAATCATAATTTTGATTATCAGGTCGCAAAGAGTGTCGTAAGTTAATTCGCCCGTTAATGATTGAGCATTTTTATCTTCCGTATTCTGGTGGCTCAATTTTTCGACGCAATATGTGACTATCCTCTCAACTAAAGGCACGGACTCTTGATCTTTAATACCATCGAGATTTAGTCCCTCTGTCATATTGAATGATTCTGAGGTGAAAAGTAAAACGTTAATTAAACACTTATTAATGGTTTAGAAACCTAGTTATTAAAATATTCGCGACGTTTGTAAAGTATGTTTTATAACATGATATATCTAACTGAGCTGAATGGTTTGAGAATACACTTTGATTAAGTTGTACAAGTTATTCATTAAAAGTAAACCTTTACAGTAAAAAACTTAAAATAGCTAGGTTTTTTTAAAAATAAATAAACTGTTGATAAAAATAGAAATAAATTAAATTTACTTAGCAAAGACTCGTAGAAAGTTATGAGCTCCAGTCTTTGCTCCTGTCTCAGGTGACAATTATCATCATTTGCCGCTTCGTCAAGAATGTCACTAGATATATTACCCTTATCCTTTTTGAAAGACAACAGAGATTGCATCTGAGTTATGGGTGGACATCTAAATTCTTTAGTCATCTTAGCTGCCAGAGGAGCTGGCAGATCGGAATTTTTGATTTCATGGTAACGGTACATTTGATCTCTCTGCAGGTTACGGCAGAATTCCTCAGAAAATCCAATTATCGATTCTATCTTAAAGCGAAGCCTTAGGTCGCAAATATTTTTCAACAGGAGGCATATCTAATGATTTGGATATTATGTTTTTGTTTTACGATTTTCATTATGTAGGAATGTCTTGCTTATCAATAAGATCGGGTTTTTTATAGATTAATATTATTAATTACTGATATGGAATAATAAAATTGATCTAGGTTAAATAATCAAAACATTATACAAGCACTCACACATATAAGTTTATTCCTACCTCTAACTTAACACTCTCGTCTAAATTCAGATCAATTAATCCTCCAGTTTTATATTCTAGTGGTGCTCCTTCTATTTCCTTGGGATCCAATATAGTAAGTAACATCAACATATCCTCCGTACTGATATAACCCATCAATATCAGTTTGTTACAAACCTTTAACAAAGGGCTTTTATTTTAAAATTAATTATTATTAGTATAAATAATAATATAACACCATCAATAACCGACATATATACAATTTATCTCCTTCTCATCTTGACTTCTTTAAAAATTAAAATTATTCCACAGATTGACATAAGTTAAGGAGAAAAAAAAATTAATTTTAAAAACTTTATATATGCATCAAACTACTAACCCATATAAAGTAGTATAATTTCCTCCGATAGGATCTCTACAGAGACTTAAACCTTTCAAAAGAGAATCTTTTAAAAATGATAATGCGTATTTCTTTAAGTCTAAAAGCGGAAACGGCGGAGGATCCATCTCATTGACAGCAGATAAATCTTTCACTCTACAAACAATTATAATAATTATTTCAATGAAAATAAAGTTAAAACAATTTGACTTTTCATCTTATTTATGACCATCTTAAAGTTCTATGCGATAACTTATGGTTAAGTATAAATAAAAATATTCTTGAGTTATTTAAAATTACTATATAATATTCGCGTAAAAAAAATTAATAATTATTGTCCCGCCCTTAGAATTGAATTGGCATATTATATTTTTAAAGACTTTATTTAATGATTTTTATGTATATCATATAATATTATTTTTTGACTTTATAGCTAATTCGTTTTTTTTAAATATAAATATTATGAATCGGATTAAATAACTTGTTATTCTGAATATTTGTGGTGGAAGGGTATTTAGGCTTGAATGAGATGGATATCTTGGATTTCAAAAAATATTCAAACCAATCTTGTTCGTCAGGCGACTTGAACATTTTAAAAGATAGAATATTTTTGGTCAAAGGAATAATATATTCATCTTTGGTTAATTCGAAACTTTTCGATATAGGTTCTATGAACATGGCTATCATCAAGTCGGTGAACATATTTCTTAAAGAACCCGGCATGACTGCAATTAAAAAAATGGTATAAATTAATTAGCTCTATAAGTTTATCGTACATAAAGCTTGGAGGTATTATAGTCAAAACTATATATATATATATATATTTGGTAGGGATAGAAATTTATTAAACATTATCCAATATCTATCTTACCTTTTACTATATCTCTAATCTAACCCTTCTATAACTGCTCGAATAAATTATTGGTTTTTAAGGAAGAAAAAGATTGTGCATTCTCATTAGCCTTTAAAATTAGATGGGGAAGGTGCTATTTGCTATATATGATGTTTGATAATTTTATTCTTAATATTTATACTTGGAGAAAATAATTATGCGATCAGCAAAAAAAAAATTAATAATTACGATTTAAATTAAGAAGAAAGGCACTTAATTAAAAAGTTATATTATTATTATATATATATATAAAGAACTAATATTTTGGAAAGATTTACACATAGATTGTAGGCAAAATATGAATTGGCGTTGATCTATGAGCTCTTGACAAAGCATATGCGATACTATAGTATTACCATGGGAGCAAAGCGCGCAAAATAATTTCATGGTGTTATAATGAAAATCCAACAGTTCAGGGTATTCATTGAGTTCCAATATATCTAAACATCTGTTTTCCTCAGGAATTTTTATGGCCATCCAATTTTTATCGCTGTCATCAGCTAGCATGCTCCAACCTTTACTATTGGAAAGCTTTAAACAGTGAACCTTAGTAAAATTTTCGCTAACCCTAGTTAGGGATTTTGGGTTCAAGATTTGACAGTTTAGCCTAGGTGGACATTGGGCAGAATATATAGTGTTATTATCATTATTATTTTCCTTCGTTACATTAAGAATCTTGTTAAAGTAGAAAGAAGACAAGGGTAAGCCATCATTCGTGCCTCCTAGCTCAATTTTTAGGATTTCTTTGTTACTCGTGGAAGAAGTTTCGAAAAAAACTGCGGGGTAGAGTTTGAGACCCAAGTCGACCTAGTGGATTATTTTGTTTTTTTTTGCAGAAATTTACCGTAAATACTAGTTATAAATAAATGTCACTATTTACTTATATGAGGAAATTTTAACAAATTTTAGTTATTTTTAGGAGAAAATGTAAGTGCAACTAGTTACTTCTTGGAGGATCCTTATAACTTATTAGACTAGTTAATTATTATAGATTCGGTTAATTATACTATATACTACTGACAATTTTATTTATATAATCTATGTTTCATAACAAAAATTATTTTATATAAAAAAATTCCTCTTATAGAAAAAATCCTCTTTTTTACGCGAAAAAAAATTAACTAAAAAAACATTTCATTCTTTTTTAAAATAAAAATAAATTACAATCTTCGAAGCGTAAAAAACATTATTTTTTATTTTTTAAATAAAATACAAATATAACCTTGACAACGTTCAAAAAATAATAAAACACAACATATATATTTCTTAATATGACACGTCCACCCACAAAAAACATTGTCTATTTATATTATTCTGAATGCATACCCTTTATTCCTGCCGTAATAACAATTCCTCTAAGTCATCCACCGTAAATTCTTCTTCTTGTTGCTCACTCATTATCTCTCTATCATTCATATCACCCGTCGTACTTTGCTCTACACAGACATTTCCACAAACATCGTCAGCAGTCGCTAATACCGATTGCACCGGCCGTGGCTTTATAACTACTTCCTTTCGTTGGGTCATATTCGTATTGTCTTGAACATCTTCCTCAGCCGACACGCCTCTCCTCATTTCCTTTCTGCCAATCGTATGCGAACTTGTCCATAAAGGGAACGGAATGTGATCACGCCTGGCCAATCGAGATCGAGCTTCCCCCCTGTTCTCTATAGCTGAAAGTTGTTAGGGTGGGACAATGCCTTGAAATGTGGCCCACACCCCCACATCCATAGCACTCAATTGGCCCCGGTCTTCTCCTGCTGACAATTCTTTTAGAGTCCTGAATTATATCCCTCCGTTCGTTTTCTCCCATTATATTTACCATTGCTGCACTTTGTTGCAATTTCCAAAAAAATTTTTATTGTAGTTAACCTGAATAAAGAAACAATTTTTTTTCTGTTCTTGCTTACAATATTTTCCCGATATAAAATTTTTTTTTAAATTGAAACCTGCAATGGAAACTTGGTATATTAAAACAAAGAATGATATGATAATAGAGATGAACTTAGTTAAGACTAATAGTGACATGGGAATGATATATAATGATAAATGGAAATTGCAACAAAGTGCAGCAATGGTAAATATAATGAAAGAAAACGAACGGAGAGATATAATTCAGGGCTCTAAAAGAATTGTCAGCAGGAGAAAACCGGGGCCAATTGAGTGCTTTGGATGTGGGGGTGTGGGCCACATTTCAAGGCATTGTCCCACCCTAACAACTTTCAGCTATAGAGAACGGGGGGAAGCTCGATCTCGATTAGCCAGGCGTGATCACATTCCGTTCCCTTTATGGACAAGTTCGCATACGATTGGCAGAAAGGAAATGAGGAGAGGCGTGTCGGCTGAGGAAGATGTTCAAGACAATATGAATATGACCCAACGAAAGGAAGTAGTTATAAAGCCACGGCCGGTGCAATCGGTATTAGCGACTGCTGACGATGTTTGTGGAAATGTTTGTGTGGGGAAAAGTATGACGGGTGATATGAATGATAGAGAGATAATGAATGAGCAACAATGAGAAGAATTTACGGTGGATGACTTAGAGGAATTGTTATTGCGGCAGGAATAAAGGATATGCATTCAGAATAATATAAATAGACAATGTTTTTTGTGGGTGGACGTGTCATATTAAGAAATATATATGTCGTGTTTTATTATTTTTGAACGTTGTCAAGGTTATATTTGTATTTTTATTTAAAAAAAAAATAATAATAATGTTTTTTTACGCTTCGAAAATTGTTAATAAAAATAAAAAGATTTTTGTTATGAAATATAGATTATACAAATAAAATAGTCAGTAGTATATAGTGGAATTAACCGAATCTATAATAATTAACTAGTCTAATAAGTTATAAGGAGACATAAATATGTTATTTCAACTTTAAAATATGGTTTTGAAAATTTCAAAAGCTTTTTTTAAAGGTAAAAGTTCGCGTTTAAGGGTTTGATTTTCAGAAAAAAAAACTAATAAAGTTAATAAAATATAAAGTTGCTATTATACATAAAATAAAAGTTCTTTGTCACTTTTTTCTATTAGAAAATAATTCAAATTTTTTAGCTTTTTTCAGATAACTATTATATCCTGCAGAGTTGTTTTTAATATCTAGATATAGATACATGGTTAAAAATGTATCTCTCTTCAGATGCATATCTACAAAAGTATCTAGATACATTAAAAAATTCCCAAGATACATTTAAGACTCAATTCAGATATTTAAAGTGTGCAGAATTCCCCATAGTTAAACATCTATTGTTAAAACTCAAGGTGCAAATTGAACCAAATATTTTCTTTTCCTACAGTTTGATTATTTATTTATATTTTAAAATAATTATTATAATTCTCATAGTTTCACTGAGGAATTCCTGTTTAAACACATCTTCGCCACATTAAAAGGTCTTTCAACTGATGCGATGGAAGGTAGGATAGTGCCCATCTTTAGAATAATCAGTCAAATTAAGATAGGTGTTAAAATTTATGTCCTCAACAATATCCTCTTGTGGGTGTTGTAAAAAAATAGCCTATTTTATCTTTTTGATTTTATTTTGAGATTGATATTATTCGGAAACTTTAAAAGTTAATACTAATAGCTGCGTCAATTCTTTCTTTTTCTTGAAATTTTTTGGCATTTAAAGCCACTCCCATCCATTTAAAAAAAAGTTCCTTATGTTGTATTGATTGTTTCTTCTTTGCCAGTATTATTAATATTTAATTAATTACATCTAAATTTAAATATAATATTTATAAAAAAATTATTATTATATTAATACCATAATTTACAATATTTTTGTCATCCATTGTATAAAATAAGACCTACCTTGAATTGGAAAGTAATAAACTCTGAGGTATCAAAATAATAAACAAAGTAAATATAAAATTGGAGCAAATTAAATTTATATGTAAATAGTTACAGCGTGGCTAAAAAATGTATCTGTAAGATACAGTAAAAATGCATCTGAAAACGTGTATACTTTTATAAAAATAAATCTAAATAAGATACAGCTACAACATTCTTGTATTTGTATCTAGATACTTTAATAGCTCTGATATCCTATACCTAGTTTCCTTTCTTTTTTTATGTAAAAATATATTTCAAAAATTATTTTTAAAAATTAGAAGAAGAAGAAGAAGAAGAAGAAGAAGAAGAAGAAGAAGAAGAAGAAGGAAAAAAAAACTTTAAAAGATGTATGATCGGAATCTTTGCCATTCAAAGTAAATCTCAGCTTCCCTTTTGTAGGATTTATATAACACCCCACCAAAACACTCGTTGATATTTTGACCTCCTGCTCGATATGTTTCTGCAAATTGGCTACGTTTATTAGGACGCAGTCACGATTGTAATATCTTTTTATAAATCGTTCGAAGAATTATTTTAACTTTAAATTAGTTTTTTTTTAAAAAAATGATACCTAGATTTAAGACTTATTGTCTGGCCAATTCGAATTAAAGCGAAAAAAAATAAGCCAATAATTTTAAATCTATTAATTAAAGCCCCTAATCCTGGCAGAAATATCATTGCAGCTAAATAACTTTCAACAAGTAAAAACGTCTCTTTATCTAAGAAATTACCCTAATCCCACATAAAAAGGGGACAAAGATATATATGTCCTATGGGGATTCGGAATCCATGGGGATTTGGAATCTCTCAATTTAAAATTATTTACCGAAGGCGATTTAAAAAAATTTACAATCCGATTTAACCCTAAATATATTCTAGCATGTGTAGCGTGCCCAAACCGTAAATTTCAAACAATTTTTTCAATAAACTTTAGAAAGAATCCTAATTTATATTAATTTTTATATGGATTTTTCATATAAATCTAAAAAAATACCAAAATGTCTATGGCTTAAATTGGCTGAAATTTATAGGGTAAATACTCTACACATGCTAGAATACATTTTCGGTGTAATCGGATTTTAAATTTTTTTTAAATCGCCCTCGGTAAATAATTTAAACTTGAGAGATTCCGAATCCCTATACGACATATATATACCAAGTAAAGAAAACTTATAATAAGAGTAATGATATTATTCGGGTTCATGTTTCTATCTTTCTTTCTTTTTTTAAAAAAAAATTGCTAATTTTGGAATTGTAATACGTTTCATTAATGGATCTGGGACCGGTCCCTGAAATCCTTATCTCGGTGTAACGTATTTTATCGAAATTGAAATTTTCGTAATAATGATTGAACAGTGGCGTGATCCAGCCGACGTATATGCTTTTAAAGTTTTGACCGGAATATATTCTGACACCGAAGTAAAAATCCTCGAGCTCTTTCCATTTGATAACTTTTTCCAAAGGAAGAAAAAAAAAATAATTTATAAAATTGAACGGGCTGGATTTTTCAGATTTTTTAAAAAACAGCTGTCTCAAGATTTTAGCCAAGTACAGTTACCCAAGCTTGGATATTTTGCCCACAGATGGTAGAAAGTTCTGAACATCCATTGGCTAAATTTTGAGGCTTTAGGTAAAATCATATTTTGGTTAAAATCTTGATTTCGCTGTTTTATAGCCTTTAACAACACTAAGATTAATAATATCAATCCTAACAATATTCAAAAAAAATTTTTTTGTATATATGATTAAATAATATAATACTATAGCTGAATGATCTTATTTATTTTATAAACACATTTCAAAAAAAATCTATCCAAGGATTATAATTTTACCCTCATTTCTTGGGCCGATTGAATTTGAAAATTGATAATTGGAAGAAATATCAGGTTCGACTGTATTTTTAACGATTTGTTGACCATTCATTTTTGAACCTTCTTCGTCTCCGCCATTTTGATCCTCTAAATATAGTATAAATTTAGTTATAACATACGCCCAAAACTAAAATCGAGCCCGATTATATGGTCCGGACCGTAAAATTAAAAATAAATAAACTTGGGTCGGATTGGGTCAGTTTGATTTTTTTCTTAAGAAAATCTTACTAATTAACCAGTTGGAAAATGATATAAAGCAGTGTTTAATAGTTTAATATTCATTTACTACTTAAATTTTCCCCCGCTCCCCTCGAATCAATTTGCAAAATACCGTCAAAATTATTCGAAATAAACGAAATTTTAAAAATTCCGGGCTGGGCCATAAAATGATATTAAAAAAAAATTCAAAAAAAATCCGATTCGGAATTTCAAATAAAAAAAAATTTCGACCTTTGCTGGTTGTCTGATATAATGTGTTCATAAAAATTAGGTTTTATTGGTCATACAAATTTGTCAATTATTTTATCATTTATTTTTGCCTTTTATGATTATATTTGGTCAAAAAATGATATTAACAATATACACTTTTCTAATTCAAGCATAATTTAGAGGAATACGGACATTACAAAGTTTAATAATAATGCGAAACTTTCACTCAAAAGATACATTGAACAAAATTGAAAAAAAATATCTAATAATATATTGATAATTTTCAATTATTTTATTAAAACCTTCTTCAGCATTCGCAGTATTGGGAATATCGATCTTTAAGCTGATTTTCTTCCTGTAGCCTTTGGCATAACCTGATAATATTTTGAATTTTGTTTAAAAATTTCGTTATAATCCTTTATTATTATTAAAGTAATCCCCACTGGACTTACTACACATCATATATAAGAATGGGCGGTAACTCCTTTTTATAATTAAAAAAACTTTATATTATGTTGATTAATATAAAGCTTGTAATTCGAATCAAAATTTTGAGAGTAATCTAGAGTCATTAAAATAATTACATGTGATAGAGGTAACACAATCATTAAAATGTAATACTAAAATATTGGATTATATATTTTTTAAATCAATTAGAATAAGCCATGCCCATCCCTGATCGTATATTTTTAAAATTCCAACATAGTAGAAGTTGTATAAACATTTCATATTTTTGTTAAAATATCTATGGGACACTTTATATAAAAATTTAACATATATATAAAAATTCAAAATAAGACTGTATCCAAAACTATTTTTTAAAAAAAATAGAAAAGTTCCAAAACTTTCGCCCAATTTCAAAATTTTAATTAAATCACATGTTATTCAATTTTTGAAATTTTATAAATTTTCTAGAATTATATTTTGGACACGTTTTTATTTTATTTTTATATTTAAAATAGCTCATTTATTAATTTTCATTAAGGTTTCGAAAGTTTGTGAATTTAGTTTTTTGTTTGCAGAGTTTAACGAGACAGTCTAATAGTCATAATAAAATCTATTTTTTTTAAAAGATAAAAGTTCTGAAAAATAGGATATTAAATTTATTACTAAAAAAAAATATACCAGAATCGCTGACATCCGGAACGACTGCAGATATTTTTTCAGCCATTTCTCCGACCCGCTTCTTAGCTCCTTAAAAAATAAATGCAATATTATTTTTTTAAAATATAAAAATAAATATTACGATCTTTGCATATATTAACGATATTTATTTGGTTCAGTTCTATTAATACTCTCTTCATCATACCTTGTGTATTTTAAGAGTTTATATATCTGACATAGAAAGAATGGATCAGTATTTCTTGGGTTAAATCACTTAGATATATTTCAAAGAAGTTTCTTATATGCCTCAATTTTCGAGAAAAAATAATTCCCTAACCCGCCCATATATAATTTCAATAGCTAATATTATAAAATGATAAAATATACCACGTTGAATATAATATAATTAATTTAGTTTTAATTTTGTAGATAAATACCTCTGAAACTTTTTCTAAATGTCTTCATCAAAAATCCATCATGGCCTTCGGGTACTGTGTTAGTATTTAAGATTTCCAAAGATTTTTTCACGGGGTAATTCACAACACTCTTTCTATATTTTTTTAAAGTTTCGTTTTTAGATAATTAATTGATACATTTTTGAAACTAAGACCTAATTAGTAAACGCCTGTTATGACGTGATGTAATGTATGTGTTGTACAATAATTTTTTAGCTAGTATTAATGATGTTAGAGAAATAGGGAGTAAAAAGAATTAGGGGAAAGTTTTTCTTAGAAGAATAAGGGGTAAATTATTTAAAGAAATACGAGGTAATAATTTTCAGGGAAGATAGTGTTAAGGATAGTGCTAAAATGATCTCTTTTGTGGTAAGTCTATAGAATAATGGTTAAAGAAAAAAAATTATGTATTAATATTAACTTTGGATTTGGACTACTAGCTTTTTCATTTTGAACTATTATTTTATGATCCATAGCATCGGTAAAACTTTTTGTTCTTGAGCCGGGTGATGTAGATTGACTTCTTTTAGACGAAGCTTAAACAGGTATATATATATATATAAAAAATGGTGGTAAAATTTTAGGGATAATTTAATTGGGTCGTGAGTGGCCGTTAGAATGTTGACTAAAATTTTAAATTACACGATTAAAAAAATTTTAGTAGTTAAAATGTTGACTCAAATTTTAACATTACGCGATGTAAATTTTTTTTAGTATTCTTGATTCACGTTTCGTATTCATGACTTTTCCTCATTTAACATTTTTAATGATTCAGCCACGATGAGCATCCTTAATAACAATATTGAATTGTATCGAAAATATATTGAAAAGCATCTGTAAAGAGCTCAAATAATACTTTAGGTGCGCTTAAATTAGATTTAAGAGGACTACCCTCACCTCTTCTTGGCAGAGCCATATATTGTTAACTCGCTGGTTTAAAATTTAATGAACTATGATTGTCAAAATATGTTTATAATTTTAAAAATATTTATATTATATCAAAATAAAACTTCATAAATATGATTGGAACCATCTCCTCTTTAAAAATCAATTAAATATATTTTTCAGCAACTGTTTTCTTTAAATTAATTCTAACTCTAGAAAATTTCTAATTTTTTTATAAGATAGTATTCTATAAATGATAAATTCTCAACTTTTTGTGTTATTATTATACTCCGCTGAAAATGATAGTTCAGCAGCCCGCCCACTCCAATTAATATATATTTCCCAAGCTACTCCTTTCCTTTTTTAAGAGGTTCTTACATATAAATATAAGAAAATTTACTTTCTTTTGCATTCGTATCGAGTCTAGGCTCGGTAGACGAATCGAGTTCTGCCACGTCGATACTATCCGCTGCCACAAACCGCGAACTTTTCGGCTTACTTGTGGTAATTTCGCCACCCTTAACATCACTAACTTTAGCATCTTTATTGAGTTTACTTATTTTGATTGCTCGTAAATCGTCTTTACTATCTTTGCTCGCTTTGCTCTCTTTGCTTTTACTTCTTGTCTTACCGCCATCTTTCTTCTTATCTTTATCCTTCTTTTTGTCAGGTGGGGCTGATTCACTTTTATCCCTGTTTTTTTTGTTGTTAGTTCCTTTCTGAGCAACAGTTTCGTTGCTATTGTTAGAATTCTTATTAAAGTCGTAATAATGAGATTGTTGTTCTGTTGCGCTAGATGAGGGTAAAGAATCGGAAGTAAAATCTGCAGTTTCACTAGAAGCACCCTCCTGAGGATCCGTATTAGAATGAATATGTGAATCTTCTATATCGGCATTAATACTTGATATTTGAGAAAGAATAGTTTGATCAGGACTATTGCTAATATCTCCCATATCTTCGATATCTTCAATTTAAAAATATAATCATTGATATCTAAAGAAAATTTAAAAAAATAAAATACCTCTTTAACCCTTCAATGCTTCGATAATAGAAATGATGTAGGTTCTGGTGGGGTCTAATAGATTGCAATTTTAAATATATATCTCCATTTAATTTTTGGCTATAAGATGGAACCAACCTTACACTTTATAAAATACTAATTTATTTTAAGTTATATTGCTTAGATGAAATATGATGAGGATAATTATAAGTTGTAGAATTAAGAAAGCTTACTTTTATTAAACTTCAAATATTAAATTTAAAAAAATATTATAATTTTAAATTTTAATCTTTATTCTTCAAAAACAAGATTTATACTAATAAATTCAAACATTAAAAAAATAAAGGATATTGAAATATGTTAATTTTGATACGCAAAATATTTATAGCATAAAGCATTAATATGCTCCAAAGAAACATAAAAAAAAATTCCATATTTGTGAAAAATATTTAGTTTCCTTATTCTTATTTCTATGACAAGTACCACACCTTTCACTTGAGTGGATAACATTCCCATTTTTCTCTTTACCTAATATATTGCAAATAGGTTCCTTAGAATGTCATGGCATTCTGATACTTCAATTTTTTACACTTCCAAATATGACCTAATTAGTTCCATTGACAAATTTTTTTATGAAATTACTTCTTGTAATGAATATTTTTAGGTGGCTATATTATTCGAATTAATTGTTAGTTTAGAAGTGTGCAAAAAATTGTTGGGGGCCATCGTTTTGACCTTCTTAATTGATGTTGGGGGCCATCGATTTGACTTTCTAAATTGAATAACTCATTTCTTTCTTTCTTTCTTTCTTTCTTTCTTTCTTTCTTTCTTTCTTTCTTTCTTTCTTTCTTTCTTTCTTAATATGTTATAATTTCAGGCTAGCCTGGGTAATTTGTATCAACATTTTTATTATGTTGGAAAGTTAATAGCATTATGCCATTTTTGCTTTCTTTGCAACATATAATGTTAGTTTTTAGATATTCACCTCAAATATATGAAAAAGATATATCATTTTATATATTTTTATTATATCAACTATTAGAATGTGCAAATATCATAGTAAATCTTATCCTCTCTTATCTAACAAGTTGGTCTAGGACCTGTCCATATCAAGCGCAGGTGAATTATACAGCGAGATTTGGAAAATAGGGGTTCAAACCTATCTACCATCTATGGGAAAAAACTCCAGGCTTATATAATATTATATTGGCTAAAATCTTAATCGAGCCTTACAAATCGACTCAAATAGGGCCGTTTAACAACATTACCTAGTAAGACATCATTATTAAATCAAATTTCGTTTCATTATTTTTATAATATAAATAGTAATAATGCATCTAAGAATTTTTACTTATCGTCGGTAAATCTGATCTGGAGTCATCTTCTGTATAATAATTTTAATAAATTTAGGATGAAATATTTATCGCATATATTAGTAAAATTTTCTTTTTCCAATCCCCTTCTTTCCCCATTTTTGCCATTTCCTTTTTTGTTAAATTTTAAAAATCACTCGTTTTATGAATGACAATATAGCGATCAAAATATTTTGATATTTTCAAAGTGAGACCATTTTGTTTGGTAATTAAATTTCTTTTATTGAGCAATGAACAGAGCAATATTAAATAATTTTAAATCGCAGGTTTTGCAATGCTCATCACTCAATAATTTATATCTTATCATGCGTTCAAATGTGATGCTTAAAAAATTGAACAATTTTGGCATTTAACATTGAATGCCTAATCACTAGAACACTCTATTTAGGGTGAAGCCTTACCTCTCATTCACAGTTAACTTAAATTCGTGGGAAATTATACAAAATATACTGTATTTTGTATTCTCCGCCGCGATTTTAGACTAACTGGGAATTCAGGGTAACTTTTATTCAAAGTTAGCATGTATTCGAGGCAAAATATACAATATATGCTCTATTTTTGTGTATTTTTCCATAACTTCGCCACGAATTCGCGCTAACTATGAATGCAGGGTTAGGCCTCGTTTAAAATATGTGTCCATTGCTAGAGTGACGCGACATGCCTCGCTGGGTATTTTCAAAAGCAAGTGACCCATTGCTTGTTTTTGGAAATTACCCATAGATGCGGGTGAGCGATACGCGCTTACTATAAACAAAATATATTTTATTTTTTTAAATACCTGTAAACCCTTTTTCGACAGTATCTTGAGATTGAGTATCATCCTCGGTAGATATCAATTCATCCCTTTTTGAGTCAAATTTATTTTCTAAGAAAAATAAGATAATTACGAAATTATTTTTTCAAAAATTAAAATATTATTTTCTAAAAAACCACGTTTGTTTAATTCATTTATATAATCCGAGGACGATTTTTAAAACTTTTAAAATCCGATTTAAACGGCAATGTATTCCAGCATGTTTAGAATAAGGGAGACCAGGACTAGTCGACACAAGGGGCTTGTCAGTTTAACGGATTTTATTTAAAAGGACAAGCTAAAAAATAACGAATTAATTATATAATAGCATTGTAATAAAAAAATTTTAATAATATAAAATATCAATATGCTTTGTATATAATTGAATGTTATAATTTTAATAGTAAAAAATTATAGATATAAACCTAGGAGATATTTGTATCGTTGTCAATTAAATTTTAATAAATTAATTCTAATTCAATTGCATAGTTTTGATTGTGTCAAGCCATTTAAAGAGCTTTCTAGTTCCCATGCTTCAGTGTGTATTTGAAAAACTTTGTTTGTGGATCTCAGAGACCTGCAGAGGTACCATTTGCACGGCCCGGCCCGGCTCGGATATTTTTTAAAAAAATTTTTTACGGCCCGGCCCGGCCCGGATTTAAAAATTTAAGGCGCGGCCCGGCTCGGATATTTTTAAAAAAAAATTTTACGGCCCGGCCCGGATTTAAAAATTTCAGGCCCGGCTCGGAATTTTTTAAAATTATATTCGACCTGGTATATACAAAAATTCACCTATGAGGTATTTTACCATATTATTCAGCGAGTATTATCGCTTATTATTTAAAAAATACATGTAAAAAGCTAATATTTTGAGAATATTATATTGAATTTATAAAAATTATAAAACTGTTATTTATAAAAATGGATATTTTGAGCATATACTATATTTTATATTGCATTTATAAAAATAAAACTAATATTCATAAAAATGGTAATAATATTTTGAGCATATACTATATTTTATATTGCATTTAAAAAAATAAAACTAATATTTAATTTATAAAAATGGAAAATATTTTGAGAATATAATATATTGTATTTAATTTACTATTTAATTTATAAAATAAAAATAAATCGCTATTTAAAAAAATGCATGTATAATAAATAGTATTTTGAAAATATAATCTAATTGCACAATATTAATATAATTTATTTTATAATATAAATTTTTAACAAAAGAAGATAACTGTATTATATAATATTGTAAAAAAAAATAATGAAAAATGTTGGATTAAAAACTTTCATGACTCAAGGTAAATATAATAAATGCAATAAATATTTGACAGTTTGCAAAGTAAAAAACCAGCATGATTGTCGAAACCCTATACTCAAGAAAGATATTAAAAATTCACAAATTATCATGAAGAAAGAGAAGCATATCTACCTTTTCAGGTTGAAGATTACTTCTTCTTTCTTCAAGAATTCTCCCAGTAGTGGAAAAATTCCGCTCGCTCACAACTTGCACTTGAAGCAGGAATTGCCAATTTTGCTAAAATTGAAAATTCGCTTTGATGAGCCGCCCACCACTCTAACAAATTATCCACCTTAAATGTTTCATCTATTTTTTTATTTATGTAATTACAATATTCATCATCGGATATTGACATATTACCAGAATTACCATCGCCCCATTTGTCATAAAACGATTCAGTTTGTTTAACAACAGTCGTAATTTGACTGGTCGATGGTATCTCATTTACTTCCTGAGCCTCTTGTAATTTAATATAATCTTTTATATAGTTTTCCGTCATCTTGCGATTATGTCCCTTACTACATACGTAATTGCTTGAATTTGGGACAGAGAAAAAGAGAAATAAAATGATACTTGTGTAAAACAAATTTTTCAATTAAAAAATGCTTTATATTAAGTAAAATCAATTTTATTTCTCCTTTTTCGCTTTGAAAGGTATTACAAACTTCAAGAAGTGATATTCCTTTATCTGATTGTTTTGGTAAAATATATAAAAATTTAGATATGAATTATAAAAAAATATATTAATAATACTTGAACATTGGGGCTTATTTAAGATATTCCTTTATTTGATTATTTTGGTAAAATATTTTGTAAAAAATTAGATATGAATTATAAAAAAATATATTAATACTTTGAATAAATTTGCAGGAAATTAATAATTAGATCGATCTCTGGGTGTTAGGTAGTGTTAACCATCACCCAATATTATATTAATCATAACTATAATATAATATAATCTTATAATCTTATAACCATTAACTCATAATGTAAAAATTTTTATAAAAAATATAAAGCCCGGCCCGGATATATTTTAAAAAAAAATTTTTAGGCACGGCCTGGCCCGGATATATTTAAAAATAAATTTTTAGGCCCGGCTTGGCCCGCCAGTTTTAAGGCCGGGCCTGGTTTAGGACCGGGCCTGCAGGTCTCTGGTGGATCTAAATAACCTTCAACTACTCAGAAACCCAAAAAAAATTTTAACGAAGCTAAAAATACATTTTTACAAATTATAAATTATCGAATCATTATTATAATTAAAAATTTATACTAAAAATTGTAAAATACCATGACTTAACTAAAAATAATTTTACAAAATCTAAAAATATCCAGTTAACGCGATTATCTCAATATAATTATGACTCAACTATGACATCTGCCCCCTTTTCTCCACCTTTGGAGACTCCAATAGTTGTTTATACTCCTCCTCTCCTACCCGTAACTCGGGCACATCATCTGACACTTATTAGCGACGGCTTCGCGACTCCCTTTTTTCCTCCCCCACAGGTATTTTCAAATCTATGTATAGTGATGTAGATTTAGGAACCCACTCGTTCGAACTACGATAATTAGCAAAGACATTGAGCCCCTAGCCAGCGAATGGAGGGCCTTGGCCAAAGAAGGAAAACCCGAGGCAATAAAAGTCCCAACGCGCAAGAGGTCCGTGAGTCGAACAATGGAAGAGTGGAGGAAAGCCTAGGATGTGAATCGGTGCTATGGATGTGAAGGCTGGACATATCAGAAGATGATGTCCGAGGGAGCGTTATGAACCTCAAGGAACGGCGCTTGTGGAGGAGGAAAAAAGGGAGTCGCAAAGCCGTCGCAAGGAAATGTCTGATGAAATGCCCGAGTTACGGGTAGGAGAGGAGGAGTATAAACAACTATTGGAGTCTCCAAAGGTGGGGAAAAAGGAGGAGATGTCATAGTTGAGTCATCATTATTTTGAGATAATAGTGTTAACTAGTTGTTTTTAGATTTTGTAAAATCATTTTTAGTTAAGTCATTGTATTTTACAATTTTTAGTATAAATTTTTAATTATAATTATGATGCGGGTTTGTAATTTTAAAAGAAGATATTTTTAGCTTGTTAATTTTTAATTACTTTTTTAAAATTACGCTGCAAATGGTATATTATATATGTTAGGGTCAATGTGTTATTTTCGGTAATGTACACATTACCTGATTATTTTAGGCAATGTGTTACGGTGGTAGGCAGGGTGAATTAGTTATTTAGGCAATGTACACATTGCCTGGTTTTTTAAGCAATGTATTATTTTTGTAATATTATATTATTAAAATTATTTTATTTATTATTAATAATTTTCTAAGATTATTATTTTACTTAATTTGTAATTTTTTTATATAATTTGTTTTAAATATAATATTTTTATAAAATGATTTTTGATCGCTAATTTTTAATATTTTTAATATTTTTTAATATTATTTTTTATGTATTTTTTACTGATATATCTTTTAATCGCTAATTTTTAATATTATTTTTTAATATTATTTTTTACATATTTTTTCCTGATATATTATTTTGATCGCTAAATATTATTTTAAAATAATTTTTAAGATATTTTTAAATATTTTCTAAGATTATTTTTTACGTATATTTTCCAGATATATCTTATGATCGTTAATTTTTTAAAAATATAAACATGATATATTAAAATTTCAGTGAAGATGTACCATAGAAAAGTTACAATTGCCATAATCGTTATTTTTGAACTTTTTTGAATTTTTTAAAATTAAATAGGTAAAAATATATATTATAAAGATATTAAATTAAAATTTTAGTAAAGATGTACCATAGAAAAGTGACAATTGTCATAATCTATATTTTTAAACTTTATTGAGTTTTTTTTAAATAAATAGGTAAAAATATATATTTCAAACTTTTTAAATTAAAATTTCAGTGAAGATGTACCATAGAAAAGTGACAATTGTCATAATCGTTATTTTTGAACCTTTTTGAATTTTTTTAAAATAAATAGGTAAAAATATATATTGTAAACAAGTTAAATTAAAATATCAATGAAAATGTACCATAGAAAAGTAACTAAACGGGGGGGGGGGGGGGGGGGGTAAAAATCCCTACTCCTTTTACCAAATCTAATTTGGTAAATATTATTTAAAAATTATAAAGTATTTACCCATATCAAAAAACTAAAAATGTGTAAAAATGTCATAAAAATAATAAGAAAATATTAAAAATACCGACCTCATAAAATTTGTGAGAAATTTTAAAAAAAAGTAAACCCAAATAAAATTTAAAATATAAACTGGCCAAAGGCCTTCAAAGAGGGAGTCTAACATTATTCAATTAAATATGTAAAAAAATTACCCAAAGGTTTTCACCTCTCGCAAAAATCTTAGATATACTGATAGTGTTTTGCATATAATCTTAGTTATTGTTTAGAATATTCCAAAAAACTTGTAATTTTAGATCCTTCATGAAGTGAATAAATATCTAAAATATATTTACTTTTAGATTTGAAATATAATGTCAGATATTATAGTTAGTTGATATATAAAATAATCGATGCAGGATTATTTATTTCAATATATTTAGCAGTAAACATTTTAGAAAAAGTAAATTAATTTAAAAAATGCTTTAATTATACATCTGCGAGCTATTATACATTATGTTAAAAAACATCTCCGACTGCTGTGAAGAGTAAAGTTTAATTATAATAGTGGAATTTTTTATTATTTTAAATCATTATTACAATCATAATAAATCTCACCGAAATTTTTATATCTCTCGTTTTTATAAAATCAATTAACGATTTGCACAAAAATAACTCATCATTAATTTTGATTATGATAATTAAAAGGGAATTTAGGAATTTTGTTTAAATTTAACATGTTTACAATATATTTTTACCTATTTACTTTTAAAAAACTCAAAAAAGTTTAATAATATAGATTATGACAATTGTCACTTTTCTATGGTACATCTTCACTGAAATTTTAATTTAACTTGTTTACAATATATATTTTTACCTATTTACTTTAAAAAAATTCAAAAAAGTACAAAAATAGAGATTATAACAATTGTCACTTTTCTATGGTACATCTTCATTGAAATTTTAATTCAACTTGTTTTCAATGTATTTTTTTACATTTGCTTTAAAAAAATTCAAAAAAGTTCAACAATAACGATTATGACAATTGTCACTTTTCTATGGTACATCTTCACTGAAATTTTAATTTAACTTGTTTACAATACAATATATATTTTTTAGATTATGACAATTGTCACTTATGGTACATCTTTACTGCAATTTTAATTTAACATGTTTACAATATATATTTTTACCCATTTGCTTTAAAAAAGTTCAAAAATAACGAATATGACAATTGTCACTTTTTATAGTATAACTTCACTCAAATTTTAATATAACATGTTTACAAAACATATTTTTACCTAAAAATAGCGATCAAAAGATATATCAGAAAAAAAGTACATATAAAATTAATATATTAAAAATCCTATAAAAATAATATATATTCAAAATTATTTACGATCAAAAGATGACCAGAAAAAAAGTACGTAAAAATTAATATATAAAAATATTTACGATCAAAGATGTATCAGATTTAAAGTACCTAAAAAATTGAATGATAAACATAGGATGGAAAATCCTATGAGGTTGGAAAATAGGGATTTCAGGATTTCTATCTGCAATATTTGTCGAGGGATATAAAAAATTATTTAAAAAATTTATGTATAAAACAATTATCAATCAAAAAATTTATTAAAAATAATAATATAACAAATTAAAATAAATTATTTTAGATAAATATATTAAAAAATTTTTAAAAAAATATATTCATAAATATTTACTATCAAAAGATGTACCAGAAAAAAATACGTAAAAAATAAATATATAAAAATATTTACGATCAAAAGATGTATCAGAAAAAAGGTACCTAAGAAATTAACATATAAAAAATCATTTAAAAAATTTATGTTTAAAACAATAAAAACATTGACAATCTTCTTAAAAACATTATTTAAAAAATATATCTAATAAAATCTATAAATTATATAAATAATAAATTTATAAATAATAAATTCCTCTCAAATAAATATTAAATTAATATCAAATAAATAATAAATTGATCTTTAAAATAAATAATAAATTTATTAATTTGTAAAATAAAATATATTGCCTAAAAAACCAGGCAATGTACACTTTGCCTGGTTATTTAGGCAATGTATTCACCCTGCCTACCACCGTAACACATTGCCTAAAATAGTCAGGCAATGTGTACATTGCCGAAAATAACACATCGACGCTAACATGTATATAAATAAAACATTGTCCATGAAATAATCAAATAATAATATTAAGTATCCTATATAAGAATTAATAAACTAGTGGGTTTGGAGCTTGTTGGCGCAAAAATTCACTTATATTAGAATCAATCTTAAAATAAAATTATATAAAACGTTTAAAATATTTATAGATGTGTAATGTTAGGTAAGTGTTTGAGTTATTTCATAGTATTTCGTAAATTCAAATACATCAATTATTTTCGGATCTATAATAATTTTGAAAAAAATTTAGAGCCCTGGTCTCTTCTACTAACCCTATAAATTAGACAATTTTCGCCATTAATTTTGGTCTTTTTTTTGAATTTATATTAAAAATCTATATAAAAATCAATATAAAATATGAGTAGTTTATAAAGTTCATTGCAAAATTTGTTTAAAATTTACTGTGGGTAATCTATAAAAGCAGGAATACATTTCCAGCAAAATCAAATGCTTAAAATTTAAATCGTCCCCATTAAATAATTAATCGATTCCGAATCCCTAAGGCTAATGCGACTATATATATATATAACCAAATAAATTTCTTAGAGGATTCCATACCAAAATATTTTTTAAAGTAAAATTAAATCATATTTTTGCTCATAAAAAGGAGTTAAAGCTCAGTAATAATTGTCATGATTGTCTTATAAAACTAAAATATTATATATTTTAAAAAAATGGAGCATAGGCCCTGTTTGGAGTATAGTATGTTCTCCTTATTTAAATATTGAAGTTTTATAACTTTGCATATTCAAATTTAAAGATTTTGCTTTTTAGTATTTATTTTTTCGTACAGGATCCCGCCCATTCGAAAATTCTTATATTTAAATCACGCCCCATTGCGCCCTATCTAATCTTACAACTTCCTTAAAAACTATTAATACGCTCTATCTAATCGTATAATTAGTATAATTCCCATTGCACCCTATCTAATCATAACACTATACTTAGAAATTCCATTAACTTTACAAATTAACTGTGTGTAAAGGCTAGAGAAGGTAGAGAGTGATAAAATCTTCCGACCCTGCTATAGTTATATACAAATAAATCATTCCTTATAAGAAGAGATCAAGTTCTCGAGTTGAGTTGCTAATTTTTTTTATTTTAAACTAGGAGAGCAAATATAAGTATTAATCGCCAGCCGGACAAGTAATTTTATAATCCAATTAAATTTTATCTGCATTTTTTTTTATTTTGTTAATGACATGGTTACGGAAGGCAACGCTAGTATTTATAGAACACGTCTCTTTATAAATTTATAAATGATGCCATGCAATCGTTTAAAATTTTATGACCTATCCTTAAAAAAATACTTTTTGTATATTTTTATATTCTTTTCATAGAATTAAGATTATTATTAATTTCATCATTTTAAAATAAAATAATTATTAAACAAATCGGAAATCATCGAAAGTTGTCAAATCCAAAAAAAAATTAAATAATTTAAAAAATAATTGGAATCGCAAAAAAATAATTTAAAAAATAAGACCCGTTAATATCAGCACATAGGGGTAGCCGGGGGGGGGGGGGGCAAGGGGAAATTCCCCACTACCTTAGAAATTTATCACTTTTTGTGAATATCATTTTAAGCTAATAAAAATATCCTCCTTAGTCCTCTCCCCACCCCCTGTTCCCCCAAAATATATGCATATACCTTAAACTATTGATTATAATTCATACTTTTGGGAAAAAAGCTTATATATAAAAAAAGTGAATCCAAAAATGTTTATTAGGAAATAAAATATAAGCCAAAGATAAGTCTTAAGACAAAAGTGGAATGTGATATAATTATACTATTAATAGATTCCTAAAATTACTAAATAATATAATATCTCAAATATAATTTTTTATAAAGTGAGTAACTTTAACTTATTTTTCTTAATAAAATAAAAAATAATTATAAAATTATAAATTAAATTATAAATTAAGTAAAAATTAACTCAAAATACATGTAATATTATGTGTCGTAGATTTACAGTATATCTAATTTTATCTAATATCGTATGACAATCAAATAACCTTTACCAATAGAGAATTATATATTTTACAGAAACTAAAGAATATTGATAAGGACATCAGAAAATATATTTTAAAGAATGTAAATGAAAAATAATAATTCTATATTTCAGTAGAGTTAATATATAATAAGGTATATCCATTGTGGGATGAATAATAATATGTTTAATTTTCAGTAATATTTTAAATAAATAGATGGCGTTAAAGATTTAAATGCAAATATTAGTAAATTTTATTAAAATATTAAATGTAATATATTCTATAACTTTCAAATATGTCTGTAGAAGTGGCATTTTACCTAATATTTTGTAACCAATTCTATATAATAGAGAAATTTTATAAAGAAATTTCTTATACTTGTTGGAAAATTTTTACCAAGATTTTGTATTAATGTATATATATATATATGTAATTTATTATATTTTATATAAACTAATAAAAAAAAAATATTCCCTATATGTTCCATGTTCCAGGCTTATATTTTGATATAATCTATTAACCAATTTCTTATATTTTAAATAAAGATAATATTTTTTTTATTAAAATTAACATTATATCTTGCAAAAATATTGTACAACTATATATAAACTAAGAAAACACGGCCAAAGGCCAGGCAAAAGTGAGCCAAAGGCCCGCCCAAATTGAGGTCTGGGGGCGAAGCCCCCAACAAATTTTTAATTCCCCCCCCCCTTTCTTAGGAAAATTCTGGCTACGCCTATGTATCAGCAACTGTTTACGTGGCCCATAATAGCCCAAATATTTTAAGAACGGCATCTTTAATTCATATTATAAAAGTTATTCACTACATGTTACACTAGAGCAATCGATATATCCAAGACCTTAATGTAAATAACAAGTTAAAAGAAACAAGTCTCTCCCTTCTATAATTCATTTATATTTTCTCATACCTTTAGATTAATCATTAAATTTTGTATAATGTTATATATATTTACTTCTAATTGTATCGGGCTCTACATATGTTTCATTCAAGTTACCTGTAGAATTTCTGGAATTAGTTTCTTTTGAAGGGCTAGATTTGGAATCATCGCCTTCACTCTCGAACTGGAAAGAAGGTTTATGAGAGTTTCTACTCGAAAATCTAAAAAAAAAAATAAACGTGATTAAGATGTTTTAAAAATAAGGATTACAATTAAAATTAAGAAATATGTATTATATGTTTAACGATAATTTGCTTATAAAGGCAAGGTGTGTACTAAATATAAAATCTAGGAAATTGTATTCCCACATTTAAATACCTACTTATGTATTTCAAACATTTCTATATGATATATTTAGTGATTCCGAACATTACCGGTTTACATATATATTTAAATTGACTAAAATTATATCATATATTGTAATAATTAATCTTTCTTTCTTTCTTTCTTTCTTTCTTTCTTTCTTTCTTTCTTTCTTTCTTTCTTTCTTTCTTTCTTTCTTTCTTTCTTTCTTTCTTTCTTTCTTTTTTCTTTGTTTCATTCTTTCTTTCTTTCTTTCTTTCGAATAAATCGTATACCTCCGCTTAATAGGGTGAGGTTGTCCTATAACAATGGGCAGATTTAAACGGATATAATTCATGCAAACCTTGCTTTGCGGTTTAGCCGTAATTTTAAATGAAGGTGGTACATCGCCGCTAAAATAAAAGGTTAAATAAATTATATTTAAAAATTAAATTAATTTAATTGGTGCTAATAATTCAATTAAGGTAAAATATTTTTGTAAAATGTAGAAATTTCATAATTAGTATGTCTAAATAATTTGTTAAATTAAAGAAAATGTTCGATTTATAAAAGGCAATTTTTAAAAATATATATGTATATATAAATATATATATTTTAAAAAATTAGTTAGGGAATATGGCATAAATGTCATTTAGCAAGGGTTGTTGTAAATATTATTACGCATACCTCGAGGGTATTTTTGTGATCACGATATTTTCTTCTTTAGCGTTACGCACATTTTCAAAAACGCCAATCGGTCTTTCAACCCAATAAGGTATGTTTCGACTCATGTTACTTTTGGACAAAAATAATTAAATTTATATAAAATTATGAGCAATAATATACACTTTTGAGTTGAGTTTTGAAATATTGTTATGATTATAAAAATGTTTAACAAAATTTATAAAGTAGAAATATAATACAATATCCGTTAGGCAAAAGTTAGTGACGTATCTTAGATTTTGTTTTGGGAGGGGGAGGGGTCAATAAATAGGCCGCTCTATATTCTCTATATATCATTATATTATGATCAAAAATAAACCTAACACAATAGCAAAGATATTGAAGTTCTTTTCAGTCTTAAAATGACATAAAATGGTGTTGATGCATATTAATACAAAAGTTGTAGTATATAATTGAAAAGGATAAAAAAAATTTTAACTAACACTCCAAATGGTTCGTAGCCTTCTTTGAGCCCGTAATTGGTAAAATATTTTAAGGTTCTAACATCGTTTCCGAAATTGAGCTTGACTCGTTGATCAACTCCTAGGCTGAAGACCGGGATATAACCGCCTTAGAAATTAAAAATTTTAATCTGAAGATTATATTATTTTTAAATTACAGAGTAAGTTTATATTCTAAAGTATAACTTCAAATTTGCGAATACACAATTTGAAATGAGGTATTTCAAGATTAAAATAAAAAATGTGATAATTTAACAAATCAGGGTTAAATACTTTATATAGGAGAATTGTGTCTAAAGAAAAGAAAAATGGATAAAATTTTGCTCTTAGTGATAAGGTTTTTTAAAAAAAATGTAACGAATCTAAACATTTACGAATCTAAATTTTGCAAATCGAAATATTTTTTTAACATACATATCGTTGGGGGGGAGGGGGGTGTAATGAATTATTCTTCATAAAGACTTTTAGATTTTTGTTAAATTATGAAGGAATTCATCTCATCCAAAAAATTCGGAAGGAAATGGAAACCTTTAAATGAAATATGACAATCATCCATCTGTCCATGACCAACCACCCTTCCTTTATCTATAAACCATTATTCATTTTTTTAAATTAATTAATTTTATATTTTAATTTATAATTGAATCCTTAAAAAATATATATAGATAACCTTCCATGGTAGGATTGATGGATTCGAATGCCAGTTCATTGCCGTTGGTAGCTAGATCAGATATCGGTTCACCGTTGACCGTAAAAACTACATTCAGATCGTGTAAATCAACTAAACACCCGATCACATCGTCTGCCCTCCACACCTTCCCGCTATTAAAAGATTCCCCCGATCCGTCGTGCCATTTATGACCTGTGTGACAATCTAGGATGTAAGAAAGTTCATCCATGCCCAGAGGTTTCAAATGAGAGCAATTCGGGGAGGCCCATCCGCATTTAACGTAAGGTCCCGCATCAGGATTGGTAGTGTTTTTACTGAGAACCTCAATCTCGTAATACCTTTTTCATTGGTGGATGATATTTTTTGAGAATTAAAGATTTTTACATAATCATCCTACAAACTCTAAAACCATATTCTCGTTCATATTATTATTAAAACAATTCTGTTTAGATCAGTCTATTTAGATTGGACACCCTATTCTGTTTGGCTATAAGTG
Organism: Gordionus sp. m RMFG-2023; assembly: GCF_954871325.1. Taxonomy (NCBI): domain Eukaryota; kingdom Metazoa; phylum Nematomorpha; class Gordioida; order Chordodea; family Parachordodidae; genus Gordionus; species Gordionus sp. m RMFG-2023. The sequence goes on along the minus strand of NC_088775.1, from coordinate 8,071,553 downwards.
TGTACAAATCTAAATAGCTCTTTTCTTTTCATTCTGTTTATTTAAAGTGTGCTAAATATCGATTTTATTAGAAAGCATAGGGTTATTATTGTTTTTTTAATTATTATTAGATAATTAAATATTAATTGGTTTTTTTTTTCCTTAACGCGTAGAATTATGTTGTTTTATTATTATTATTATTATTTTTTGATGATTATGTTTTAGTTGTAGAAAAGATATATTTATATATAGAAAAAAAAAAGAAATAAATTCATTATTACGATTTTATATTTTTTAAGAAAAAAGATAGAAATAAAAATTATTATTTGCATTTGATATTGTTTTAAAAGAAATAAAATATAAATTAAAGGAAAATTAAAAATATTGTTTTAAAAGAAAGAAAAATATAAGTTAAAATATAATAAAAAAAGAAACAAGGTGAAAACTTAAGCTATATAGATGGTTAAACAGATTTATGTTTAGAAATAATACGAACCGAGGCATGGCCTAAGATCCTAAAATAGAAGAACTACATTTTACTAAAACTTGGGTGACTATTAAAAGTGGTGAGGCAAATGGTCATTTTTAGAAAAGTATCTATAATTTTTATGTAAAATGTTTTCTTAAATAATCTTTATTTTTGGTATGAGCAATGTCTACATGAATAGCTTTAAGGCAATTTGCTTCCGTATATCTTACAGACTAGTATGGGGCAGGCTTTGGTTTAAATAGTTAAAATAATACTTGAGGGGATAGGAGAAGGACCCGGTGATTCATTTCAAAAGTGAATAAATGTATTTCTAAAATAATTAAAAGAGTATAATTTTACCATTTGCCATGAGCGACCGCATAGGTTTTTTCGGCTCTAAAGGTACGGTATTCAAAGTTTTTGGTGGAATTGGTGTTCATGAATATATCTTTTATATAAAAAAATATATATTTAGAAGTTTAAAGAAAACTATAGATTTATATTTTATAAAATAATTAGTTTTTAACTTTTTTCCTTGCCCTCTGGAGGAATTTCTATGCTACCGCCATAAGCAATTATGGTTTTAATCGATTCTTGAGCGATTTCTCTATTGGACAATAAATCATTTTTTTAAAGCTTATACACATTATAATAAAAAAAAAATTATTTAAAAGTAGTTTCTAAAATTGATCTCCCAACATACCTTTAAAGAGACTTTAGATCAGAGTTAGAAGGAGAAAAAAAATTTCAAATATTTCAAGATTTTTTTTATGCCCAAATTTGTGAGCAAAAAATCATTAAAGTTCATAAAATTGTAGATTTTTTAAGAAGATCAAAATCATTTTTTTAAAAAAATTGTGATGTCGTAATTAGATTTTCTATGAATAAATTTAGGAAAAGTTTACTAATAAAAGATTTGATATTATAGGTAAAATTTGAGCAAAAAAACTTATTTAAAAATTCTCAAAAAAATCTTCAGAGATCAAGATCTTTGAAGAGTTATTATTTTAAAAAGCATTTCAAACTCTGTTTTAATTAATAACCACCATATCCCAGCTTAGTGAACTCCTCTAATTTCCTTGATGTATAAAAAAATATATAATTTTTCCATTATAAATTTATTTAAATTCAATTATTATTTTTTTTCTGTCTTACATATCTGTGTTATAAGATTATTATAAATTATATATATACAAAAAAAGAAAACATAATTAATATTAAATTATAAATACTAATACTCGTTTGCTTGTTTGATAAATTTTGGGATGTGTTTATATGCCAGTAAAAATGGGGTCCTCTTCAATTTGTCATCCTAAGCCCAAAAAAAAATAAATATTTAAAATTTATAACTTTCCAATCTATTTTAAAAAAAAAATTATTAAGAAAATATATATATAATTATAGGTAACCGAAACCCAACTGTTATTTTTGATTTTGTAAGGAGAAGCAAAATTTTTAACAAGTGTTTGTTTCACTGTTAAACGGCCCGGGCCGATTTTTAACAAAGGCCCGAAGATTTTAGCAAAAATAATATTATGTAAGATTCGAGATTCATATAATAATACCTAGACTGACGATGCATTCATTAAAAGTGCACATCAATGAAAACAGCTGGGGACGCCATTTTGATTACCCATATCATTATTAAAAATTTTAAACGAGAGGCCAATTTATTCCTATGTCTGACGCAAACTTTATTAAAGCATTGCCTGAATCGAGATAATATGGAAGCAAGTTATCAATTTAATAGTAGTTTTTATCATGAGAATAATTACTATATGGGTTACCAAAATGACGGGTCCAGCTGATTTGCGTTCAAGACGCTTATGCGTTATTATGAATGTTCTGCCATCTAAGTGCAAAATCATCAGGCTTACATAATATTATAATGGCTAAAATCTTAATCTTAGCCTGTTTATAAAAATCGACACAGTTTAACAACACTATCTTTTACTATGTAAGGTCCGTAACTCCAACCATTTGATATTCTGTCTTGGGCCCATATATTATGCAAGTTTTCGGCTAGGGCCAGAGTTAAATTATCTATTATGGGGTTATCTGGAATCCCAGTCAAATCTAGCGGTGCTGGCTTGAAAGAATTTGACATCTGATAACTTATTTATATTATATAAAAAATTAATTTTATTACATAGTCTTGCTTTTCCCCAGAACCTTATCAAAAAAAAATAGAGTGTCTTTTATCCTGTTTATTTAAATTGAAAACAAATAGCACCATGAATTTTTCCAATTTTATTTATAAAAAATGAACACCAAATACGTATTTTTTTTGATGATATTTTTGTTAAAGATTATTTCTTTTCACCTGTTTTTATACAGCTTTCTAAACGACCAAGTTTTTTAAAAAAAATTGGTCTCAATAAATAATTTGATGATCAACTTAGAGGTTTAATAAATTTTTAGGTTAAAAACTTGGCTAATATTGATGGCCAAAGTTAAGTGATTAAACAACCGTATAATTATATATTTGGGTTAACTTATAATTATATTTTGTTGCACCTTTTATCAATATTTTATAACAAAAATATATATTGTTAACTTTTAAAAAGAAATTTATTTATTATTATTTAAATTTTTATAATGATAAAGGAAATTTTCAATTGATTACTTGATAGGTAGTCTTTGTATTTTAATTTTGGTGTTGGGATTCTTCAATATTATGTTGTATCCAAGAGCCATTATGTACCTTATATTATATTAATTAGATTTATGAAATATCATTATCAACAGAGACTTACCATGGGCCTAAATTTTTTGATCAAGCCCTACTGAGAAAATTTTTTTAGGCCAGACCAGGCCCGGCCTTAATTCAATATTAAAAAAATCCTCAAACCCATATTAAGTTTCAAAAAATTTCCCCAAGCCTATATCCAATAATTTAAATTGTATTAAATAAAAAAAACAATATTTAAGTGTATTTATTTAGGCAATCTTTTTGTTTGCAATACTGAAATTTTTTATTATTATAGGAAAAATATTGCGATATTTTTTTAATTTAGAAAATGTTTTAAATATAAAGAAATTTTTAAGGCCCGCTAAAAAATATTGTACTAGGCCCATACCCGGCTCAATGAAGGTCTCTGGTTCACATACACATATGTTACTTAAACAATATAGATTTTAATATATTAAATAGGCTGGGAGGTTTTTAATTTTGTAGACTAAATAGTTCATATACAAAAAAAACGTATTTAATTCATCATAAAAATTGAACTCTCCTTCGCTCCATTATTATATTAATTAAACTTATTTTTAAATTAAACCCATTTTAAGATAAATTGAAAAATTTATAATGCATAATACAGAATATATTTAAAAAAAAAAAAATTAACATTACTTGAAAGTATCAAGCGCTTGTTGTAAATCGTAAGTTTTTTCGATGGCAGGTAAATTTTCATAAGATATCAAATAAGGATGCGTTTTCTGCGAGTCACTCCTTTCGGTCCCGTATATCCACGCCTGTTCTATCTTACTTTTTGCCCATAATTCGTGAAGATTTTCGGCTAGTTTTTTCTTGATATCCTCTAATTGTACTGGAAATATTATCTTTCATTATATAGAGAAAAAATTTTTTTTAACATTTATTTTTCTCCAAGCCCAATAACCAAGCAAGGAGGATAGTGCATCAAAATGATATAGGGGTATAACTTATGGGAGTGTATCACTCCTCACTGTAGTAATTGGAAGAGTATATTACATCACTCCTCTTAAACGTTTTTTATCGTATATTGGTAATAAATATTATTAATTTAAGTATTATATAAAAATTTTATGTTTATACCTTAATTTTTGTTCTTATTTCTTAAATTCTATTAGGGACTATTTTTCTTAATTATGAATTTTTTTTCGTGATTATTATCTGTAAAATACGCTTAAATGTGTATACTTAATTATTCCTATTTTTTTATCTTTAAAATTCACTATTTAGAGCAGTTACTAATAATTTTAAAAGAAAAAAAAGTAGAATCAGGACACAGTCTAATATTCAGTATCCAGCGCTGGTCAAAGGCATGGGTGCTGTAGCCATTTTCCCAGAGAGTCAAGGAAATTTGCTACTTTAAGGATGCCATAATTAGAGGGAAACTTTTTTTTTTTAAAAAATACATTTTTTCGACCGAAATAAGGTTTTTGGATTTATAAATTAATAACTATTTTAAATATATATTTATAGCCGATTATCACACAGGAAAGGCATAATAGTTTATCGATTGTTTCAATAGAGGAAGAATGACATCATAAACAATTTGAATATGGGAAAGATAGATAGTAAACAAAATAAAAGTTGTACCAGCCTTGCTATCATCACAACTCTTAAAAAATAAAATATTCATTAAATTAAAAATATTAAAAATACTTTAGCTATAGGAATTATGTTGGGCACAAATGGTTTATCGCACATGTTCCTAGGGTAAGGTCCGTTAAATAATCCCTTTTTAATGTTTCCAAAGTCATGGATTGGAACAATTTTTATCTTATCACCCCAGGATCTGCATTCGGAGAGTGAGGCATACAGGGGAGGTGGTCCATGCTTTAGTTTCCCTTGATCGTCCCCAAACATGAATCTCGCGCTGAATCGTTCAAAGTTTATGAAAAGAGTCAATTAGTTGGGAAAAAAAATGATAACAATATTAAGCGGCAATGTGTTATTTTTTTTTTCAATTTTAATTTATATTATGAGCGCGCTCCTTTTTTTTAATTTAAAAATCTGATTTTATCGGAGATATATTCCATCGTGTTTAGGATACCTATCTTATGAATTACATACATACAATGTTGCCGCTAACCTTTGAATCATTTATAATTTATATAAAATTGTATTAAGTTCAAAATTTCGTGGCAAAACTGTTTGAAATTAATAGGGTAGGTATTCCCAAACATGACGGAATACATTTACAGCAAAATCAGATCTGCAAATTTTTTAAAAAAAAACGAGCTCAAAAATTGATTTATAGTTCAAATAATAACACACTGCAGTTAACATATAATACGCATGCATGGAGCAAATAGGAGAAAGAAGTTAGAAAATAAAATTCTGTCTTTATATATATATATCAAACCTAATCTTGGATGTGAGACTAACCATAGGGAAAAACATGCCTTGAGAGAATGCGAAGTTTCTAAATTCTCCCATCACCTTTTGCCCATTTACAGTGAATTTTATGTGCGGAACCGTTAAATCTAGCAAGCAACCAACAATATCTCCTTTCTTTAAGGATCCAGCTTTGAATCCAGGATCAACCGTTTGGGATTTATTGAGATTGTATTTTTGACCTCCTAAATAAAAGTATTTCTCACTTCTTAAAATCAAAGTATTCATTTCATTTAATGTAGAGAAGAAAAAAAATCTCTTGATGTATGTCAATTTCCCAGCTTATTAATTGATGCCAAAGATGTTTTTTTTAGATATGTTCATGTTCACTGATTCAACTTTTAATAATATTAATTATTTTATTTAAATATCTTTAAATTTACATAAATGAAGCTTAGATGTTTATAGCATATGATACTTATTATATTTTTTTACCGGTCCATAGATGATTTCCATCAAATCCGTAAGAAAAATAATCTCCACCTACCCCTGGTGAGCCCCAATTGGGTCCAGAACCAGGGAATAACGATGGGAATGAATTGTTACCCCAGCCTATTCTCAAATGGTTACCGTCCAAAATTTCTTCATCTCCTTCATCTTCTTCGTAAGCTGAATCTGGGCTTAGAGTATCGAATTCAGATGGAACATGATCTATCAATACTTCGTAATACCATCTGGTGTACATAGAACAATTTGGAATCACTCCTACTTCTATATTAGCTCTCATGCTTGTAAAAAGAAATATGAAGAAAAAATGGGCGTAAGCAATATGCTTATAATATTATATAAACTGACCCCTACTATATAATAGAAATCTAAATTCACCCTCGAGAGGTGAAATGGAAATAAATCGATGGTAATGTTGGGCATAATTAACCCCCTCTTTTAAAAATTATTATATGTCTCATTCAAATTTTGAGTGTCCAAAATAGGGCAAAATTAACTTAAATATTTTATTTCCTATTTTTATTATAAAAATATGTTTAAAACATGCAAAACATCCAACTAACATTTATATATAAATATTATAGTATATAGCTTGATTTCTAGTTATTTTAATTATAAAAGTTAAATATGCGATTCTACATTTAAAAATTCGTATTTTAAAAACTATTCAATAAAAATTCATGAAACTTTCTAGTAATGTAGTTTAGCATAGAATAGGCAGCTACTGAACAAAAGAACATTTCAAAATTTCTACAAGTTTCTCCTTTTTTTGGCATTACTATTAACAAAGTATAATTAGGATGCAATTATACTCCACAAGGTTAAGTAATCATTGTAATTATAGAACGTTCAAAATTTATAAAAAGTGTAAGATACAAAGTTTCATGTGTGTTTAATAATAATATTTCCATTTTACTAACTCTTATTACCCAGTGTTAATTCATGACAATGGTTAATATTTTTAAATTACAAAAAAAATAAATAGTTATATACAAAGTTAAATTTCAATTATACTTAATAACATACTGTATAAAAAATAATAATTAATATGAATAGTGTATATCATTCAACAATAAAAATTTTAACCCTGTACCTTACAACGTAATGAATCAATTTAGTTTGCAGCAATATGTTTTTTGGAGGAATCAAATGATCATATATCAAGCGCTGATTATTTCTGACTGCTATGCCGTTACCTACGCATAGAGAGCACAGGACATTCAATATTTTAGGATCCCTGCCTTGTTTGTAGAGCATCGATATGATTACTTTGATATGATCCACCGTTATCATATTCAAAACTTCTGGGCTATCCACCAATATGTATTGGAGAACATCCAAAGCCCCTTAATTCATTTCAATTTTTTTTTAGATAATAAAATAATGCACTATTTGTTCAAAAATTCAATCATTTGTAATTTAGTGGGTTCTGGGTAAGCTATAAAATGGAATTATCTATTTTAAAAGTATCGATATCTAGCTAGATTTTAAAAATATCGTTATCTAGATATACTTCTTAAATTGCTGGTATATAGATATATCTAAAAGTATCGATATCTAGCTAGATTTTAAAAATATCGTTATCTAGATATACTTCTTAAATTGCTGGTATATAGATATATCTAAAAGTATCGTTACCTAGATTTACTTCTTAAATTGCTGGTATATAGGTATATCTAAAAGTATCGTTTTACCTCTTTTACCAATTAAAAATATATATTTAATTTTATTTTTAAATTGATCACTCTAATTTAATTATCTAGCTAGCTATACTTCTTAAATTATCGGTATGTAGATACATTTTAAAAGTATCGTTTTGCAAACTCTATTCCCGATAAAAAATATTTCTTTCTTTTTTGTGATTTAGATACAAGACTTTAATTTGAATACCTTTAGACGCCTGTTGATTTTCTAGTTGATCGAACAGCCAATTCAACCTATTGCCCTGAGCGAATTGGGCGCAGTTGGCTCTGTTACCTCTTATTATCGCCGCTAAAAGTGTGTACAGCTGGTTTGATATATAATCGATTCTTTCCGCCTCCCTTTCGTCCATTAAGCTTATTATCCTGTTTTTAACATCGTGAGAACTAAATCTGTCTATAGCCTCGAGCACCACCGAAATTATACCTTCCTCTTGAAAAAGATCTTGCCTATTTTTGAGAGCTTTTAACCTAATTTGTCGTTTTTCGTTATCTTTAAAGTTAAAAAAAAAGAAGATATTATTTGAAATAGATTCCGGAGTAGAAATTCAAAAATTTTGTAATTAGGAAATAAAATTTTACCTAAATCATCGGAAGGGGTAGCAAAATAATCAATTAAATCGTCCCAAAATTTTTGCATTTCGTTCAAATTTAAATTTATCGATTTTTGGCTGAAGACCAATAGGTAAATATCACTAAAATCATATTTTTATATATATATTAGATTTGTTTAAAAATTTAGAAAAGTAATAGAATAATATGTATAATTTATAAAATAATAATTATAAAATAAAGATAAAATAAGATGGGGTTTTGTTTTAAACTTTAGAAATTTTTCGAATATAGAAGTGCTTTTCCTTATAACGCGTGCCGATCTGGCTTCTTCTTCCAGTGCCATCGTGAAAGTGAATCCATCATCCATATGGCCTTCCTCCAGCATCACGGCCTTTTTCTCTTCCACTCTTCCGATACCCTTTTTCTTGGTTTCGTAAATCTTATCATTTGTGAAATATAATAAGTTTCAATATAGTATAGAAGATATTTTATTTTTATTATCATACATTATGGTACAATTATACCAACCATCTTTAGTAATTTATAAATACCTTTGATATTTAAGTGTGTTTCTACAGTAAATATCAGCGTCGTTTCCCCTCTCCTTATAAAAATTTCCAGGTTATGTGGTTAAATGATCCTCAATTTATTTTTAATATTTGTTTAATTATAAAATTTTTAAGATTGTTTATCATGGATATAATATAATAATTTCTCGGTGAAGAAAAGGTATATAATAATAGCCGATATGTCGCTGTTTTATATGTTTAACATTAAAAAAAATAGAAAGATATATTATTGATAATTACAAAAAGTAGAATTTAAAAACTTCATAAGATAACCAGAGACCGGTGTGCACGTGTTGAATGAAAACCATAACATCACCATATTTGATAACAGGTGTTCCCATTGACTCTTCCTCTTTGTCCTCGTCCAAATTGGTGACCTTTTTGTCATCCTTGGCTGGTCTCAAGCAAAACAGGGTGTATTTGTGGCTAGCAGATACTTTTGGCACTAGACTAAGATTCCATTCTTTGGGAGGTTCAGTCTTACTACCTATCGTTTTTTATGGTTTATTTATGAAGAATGATCTAAAGTCACATATTTTTTAAAAAAAAACCTTACATAATAATACAATTATATGTGAATAGTGATTATAAGGTTATAAGAAGGAAAAAAAAAATGTGAATCATCATTGTTTATTCGTTTTAATATGTGTAGGAATATAGTAAATAACATGAGGCGAACATTTTAAAATTACTATTTCTTTAAACAAATATACCTAAGATTATCCAAACAAATAGATTATTGAAATAGTAAAATAATATATTTCACCTTTAAAATCTTTTTCAAATTCTCCACCAATCAATATAGCGTCACCCCTATTCATATTCGCTGGTAATAAAGCTAAATAATCGCCAGAGGTCAAGTGTTTTAGTCTAAGTGGTGATGCCCAACCCATTAGACCCCCGTTATATTTCGTCTTGAGATATTCCAATTGCCAGAGAGAACGAGCTTGATGGCAAGCTTCGCCGGACTCGTACATAACGCATTTAACTTGTTCAATCGGGGCGGATGCTTTATTAATAGAGCTAATAGGGTTGACCTTGAGCGAGTTGCCAAAATTGCTAAAATTACCAAGACTGCTGGTATTATGAAAGGCGGCAAACGTAGAATTGGCTTGAGAGGAGGGAGAGTACGCATAAGATGATGAATTTCTGGCGGAGTCAGAATTAGAATCCAGATTTTTGGAAAGCCGAGAATTTCGGCGAATGCCATTATCCAATTGGGAGTCATTTGAATTAGATACCGTTAGGCATTCATCTTGGCCATGGAACACACGCAAAACCTGTCCACCGAATACATAACCTAATAACGGGGAGGTTGGAGGGGGTTAAATTATAAGTATAAAAAAAAATATAGTATTTTAGAGGTGTAATGAAATAACTTTTATTAGAGTAATTTATCCATATATAGTTAGTATACATTATCATACATATCCATTTTTCAATCTTAATTATGCGATATAAATATACCTACCCTATAAATAAATTTCTTAAAGATTTCCTTCATAAATCTTAAGTTTAAAACATTATAATAACCATTATATAGTGAGTATAGTATATCAAAAAAAATATTTTAGTTCTCTGAATTTCTAACCCACGTATTTGTTGCGTATATTGCCGCTCGAGTAGGGCCCAATGCTCCATATCGTTTGGGAGAACGATGCGATAACTTGAGAGTCCTCTCTTTTATTTTTAACGGTATGCTTTTTCAACAAAAAAAAAGTGAAATAATATTTTAAAGATTATTTTGATTGCTCTAAAAATATCTAAAATAATAAAGTTTAAAAAAAAATTTAATTTTAAAAATGTCAATTAAAAAAACCTTTTTTTTGTATGTAAGTCGAACTCAAGAAACTAAGGTAGTTTAGTTCCGGTTGATTAAAATAAGAAACTTTTAGAAGTCTAGAAGTAAATATATAGAGCAGACATTAGAAGCATGCTTACCAGATAACGTTCGGACGAAACACTTATTAAAATGAGATCGTCTCCAATTCTGACCTTTTCGCCTTCAGATCTTTGCTTGGAAGCTGGGTGAACAGTCCACCAACTAGATTCTCCTATATAATATAAATAAGATTATTTTTTCTAATTTAGTTTCAGCAGCTTGCGTAATGGGTGGAAGCAAGAATATAAAGTTTTAATAATGCATTATGTCATATTGAGATATGGAACCCATGTAGATGCGAAAACTCTCAATTTTAAATCATTTTCCGATAGCGATTTAAATAAATTTAATTAATTAAATCCAATTTAAACCGGAAGTGTATAACCAGACCTAAATTAAGAGTATTGTTGTTGTAAAGTCTATAGCAAAATTGTTTTGAAATTTACAGTGTAGGCACTCTAAAACCTGCCGGAATACATTTCCGGTCAAACCAGATTTGTAAATTACAAAAATTGTCATTCATGTAAATGATTTATTGTTACCGAATCACCATGAATTTCATATCTCAATCGGTTACATGTCAATACTGCGAAAATTTTAGCGCGAAATGTATTATCGCGAATGTCGATTACCGCGAAAAGATATTATAGCGAATGCATTATCGCGAATATAATAGAGCGAATGCATTACCGCGAATGCATTATAGCGAATATAATACACCGAAAATATTATAGCTAATGTATTAGCGCGAATGTAATACCGCGAAAATGTTATCGCGAATGTATTATAGCGAATACATTACAGCGAATGAATTATCGCGAATGTATTATCGCGAATATATTACCGCAAATGCATTATAGCGAATGTATTATAGCGAATGTATTATAGCGAATGTATTATAGCGAATGATTATCGCGAATCCATTATAGCGAATGCATTATAGCGAATGAATTATCGCGAATGCATTATAGCGAATGCATTATAGCGAATGCATTATAGCGAATGCATTATAGCGAATGCATTATAGCGAATGCATTATAGCGAATGCATTATCATATCGCGAATGGAGTTTCATGAAAGTTACAATTTTATAGTCATTTTAATAATTATTATATGGTCATTTTATTATTAAAAAAACCTCTCATTTGTATATATGTGAATATAGTTATTTTAGTAATTTGTTTTTCCTTAAAAATATATATATATCTATATTATCATTAATCATAATTAAAATTAGACATAAATTTGATATAAAAAATAAATTTTTTATTTTTATAGGCAAAATATATTTAAAAATAATTTTAAAATGGCGTAAAATTATTTGTGACCCAGACAAAATGTTTTTAAGATTATTTTATCCCTTTTTTTTATTCAAGGGTGTTCTGAGAATTTATATTACAGCAACTGGCTTGTTTTTTAAGAATAGTAAAGATTCGAAAATTTTTGTCATTTTATTTTACATATTATTAAAATATTTTTATTTTTTATAGAAACAAATTACTCAATATATCATTTAAATAATTATGATTAAAAGTTATAAAGGTTTAGATCTAGAGATATATAATAACTTTGTTTACAGGCTTGATAAAAAGGTGCCTCCTACCTACTACTATAGGTGCGTAGAGAGAGATACTCACAAGTGTATGGCCAGGCTCACATGCCGAAATAATGAAAAAATTCCAAATAAATTCGAGCACAATCATATTCCGGATATTGCTCATTCGGCCAAAGAAGTTGTGCACGGTGGTGGATGATTGTGAGAGCTTCTTGTACGGTGTATTATCCTTTTAATAAGGCTGGAGTTAGGAATCTTCATTGCGATGGATTCATCTAGATTTGACGATATCTCCGAGATAATCATACTGGGAGTATCGATAGTTGTTTTCGCTTTATGCTTAATTTCGTTAACAATTTTTCGTGACTCAGTTTGAGCAATATCCAGAATATGATTGTGCTCGAATTTATTTGGAATTTTTTCATTATTTCGGCATGTGAGCCTGGCCATACACTTGTGAGTATCTCTCTCTACGCACCTATAGTAGTAGGTAGGAGGCACCTTTTTATCAAGCCTGTAAACAAAGTTATTATATATCTCTAGATCTAAACCTTTATAACTTTTAATCATAATTATTTAAATGATATATTGAGTAATTTGTTTCTATAAAAAATAAAAATATTTTAATAATATGTAAAATAAAATGACAAAAATTTTCGAATCTTTACTATTCTTAGCTTATTTATTACATTACGTTCAGATGGCTTTAATTCTATACTTTTTATGTAAGTCTTAATTTTATCTTTTTGTTAATTGACATAATTTATTTTATTCTTTTTGACCAAACCTTTTTACTCTATAGCTAGTCCATACTCCCTCTCTATAATGTCTAATATAAATATGTACATTTTTAATCACTTTTTGGTTTTAGTCCTTTTCCTATTTTGTTTTTATTACAAGATACAATTTAATTTTCAATACAAAATTAAAGATAAGTAGTAAATTTAAATAGTGACACACTGCCAATTGATCTTCAAGATCCTTGTAAAATATTATTAATTAAAAGTATTTTTTACAATAGTTTTACAGTTCTATTTTCTTTTCAGTTTTATTTTTTCTTTTTTAATTTTAGTTCAGGATACTGTATAAGGTAATATTTAAAATATGTTAAGTATTAAATGTGTACATTTTCTATTTTACTTTTGGTTTTAGTCTTGTTCTATTTTATTTTTAATACAAGATACAATATAATTTAATACTAAATTAAAGATAAAATGTAGTAAATTTAATAGTGACGCACTGCTAATTTATTTTCTAGATATTTGTAAAGTATTATTAATTAAAAGTATTTTACAAATAATTTAAAAGTAATTTTATAGCTTTATTCTTTTCTTTTTTCAGTTTTATTTTCCAGTTTAATTTTAGTTCAGGATACTGTATAATATCAAATACTTAATCTATGTATATTTCTATTTCCCAGTTACTCCTAAGACTTAAATTGTAAATTGTGACATTGCCAATATGACCCTCCATAATCATAACTTACTTAATCGGGCATGGGCTTTTATCTGTCCCTTTTACTTCCCATGGGCGTTTAAGTGATTGGCTTTGCCACTTACGCGTACAGGTAACTGCGGCCTGCCCAAAAATCGTGGATGGTCCTCTTAATTATTTTCCCATTTTTTATCCCAGTTTGATGGGTTTTTTCATAAGAGAACCAAGCGTTGCTCTGTTGTATATATAACTTTTGCTATATGTATGACGTTTAGGGCTAGTGCGCTTAATATCACATATCACGTAAAAAACAAGCCAGTTGCTGTAATATAAATTCTCAGAACACCCTTGAATAAAAAAAAGGGATAAAATAATCTTAAAAACATTTTGTCTGGGTCATAAATAATTTTACGCCATTTTAAAATTATTTTTAAATATATTTTGCCTATAAAAATAAAAAATTTATTTTTTATATCAAATTTATGTCTAATTTTAATTATGATTAATGATAATATAGATATATATATATTTTTAAGGAAAAACAAATTACTAAAATAACTATATTCACATATATACAAATGAGAGGTTTTCTTAATAATAAAATGACCATATAATAATTATTAAAATGAGCACATAAAAATATATAAGTTAAATAATAATTATTCAAATGACCACATAAAAATATATAAAAAAAATAAATATTCACGTGACCACATAAAAAATATTTTAAAAAATAAATAAATAAAAAAAAGATCAAAAATCTTCCCGTGATTCAGGTAGTTACCCCTTTATCAACGCCAAAAAAATTATACTTTTATAGCTATTTTTTACAGTACTGACAAAATTGAATTTAACATATTTCAATGTCATAATTAGTAATAAAATAAATAATATAAATGTCGTAAATTAATATACCTGTGTACTTCGGTCTGCATTTTTTAGCTCTGATTATTTAAAGCCCTGCCCTAAATTTTCAAATTTCGTTATTTTGAATATTTCTCTGTATTTTATAAATTGTTTTATACGGAATTAAAGATAAGTAAATAATATTAAAGCATAATTAATATGTTTTTCACTATAATATTAAACGGCATAAAAATATGGATTTGTGGCCTTCTGTCTCTCTTAAAGTTGAAATTGTTTTAAACCGTATCATGAATAATAAACCAATTTGCACAGTGAGATTTAGAAATAATTAAATAGACAGAATATGAAATTAAAAAATCTTCTTTTCCTATTTCAGAAAGTCTCATAATCGTTTAAAAATATTTATTGTAGGCATTCCCTTTCAGGCAGAATAATATGATTTGAAAATAACTTACAAAATATTAAATATGAACTAAATTCACATATCATCTATTGATACCAACAAAATATATAATTAAATATATTTTTTATCATTTTAAGATTTATATTTTTTTTTTTCCCCCAAAAGATAAAATACAAATTTATTATTTTGAAACATAAATATGCTTGTTTTTTAGGAAGTTTAAGTCAAACTTCCGTCATTTTTTATATTTTATTTGAAAAAAATCATCATTTGAGTATTAGGAGTTGTAACGGAAAGGTATAAATTATATTAAACTAAATAAATCGATGTATAAATTTATATAAGTATGACGCTTTTCTATAAATCTTCTTAATTTAATAATATCTATACACATATGACATGTCTTATCAGCGTCGTTAATTATAGTATTATCTTTGATATTATGTACATATGTTGGAAGCTCTTTTACAATTATAAACAGGTTTGAAATGATCATATTATTTTCGCATCGCGTCCCGTCTTTTATTTCTTGAAATTCTAAATTATAGTTGAGATCCATATACCATTTCTTGATTTCTGTAAAAAAAGCTGTTGGATTTTGTATGCCTAATTCTTTCTTTAATAAGAGAAATGCGAGGTATATGGTAGATCCTGGATTATATCCTATATCGAAAAAATAAGCCTTTTCTTTACAAATAGTGGGTAAAGCTTCGGACCGATAAACCCGTGCACAAATCTTAGTGATTGTCAATAAGCTCACGTGTCTTATATGACTGTCTTCGTTAGCCAATAGGCGGCCAATCAAAATTTTCCAATAGTTAAAATGTAATCTCCAAGGTATTAAATTTTCAGGATTGAGACTAAATAACCCATGGGAGCTAAGGAAAACATAGCTCAGCAAGGTTAACATTTCGGCATTCGAGTTGTTTTCTGATGAAATACTGTTAATTAATTCGAAGTAATCGTCGTGTATATTGCTTTTTTCATTCAATCCACTAATAATAGCGTGCATATTCAGGAATAGATGGTCGTATAACTTACAGGCCAAACAAAACATATAGAGAGAAATAGTGGGTCTTGAGAGAAAATTATTGAGGCGCGTTTCGCTCATAATTAAAACAATGCGTTCCGTAACTTGTAGAAGGTCATTACAATTTAACAATCCATATAAGTTAATCGATGGAATGACAAATAAAAGAAGTGACGCCATAGAAAGACAAATTTCGCCGTAGTGATTGTTGCCAGCCAGGTTCCATGATCGACGACCCAACTAACGTATTATTAATGAAATTAAATGCTTCGGTAATGATAGGATGTATACTATCAAGATCATAAATCTTTCCAACTTTATCAATCTCGTTATACAGGGCTACCTCGGAAAAACTGGTCAACACCGAGGTGTGAGTAAAATCTGGTTTGCATATATCTTTGAATTCCGGTAAATAGGGTAACAGGGGTTTGTACTGTGGGAACCTTCGACAGATTTCGTCTATGCAGAAATCGATGGCACCCATAAAAATGAAGGAATGGTATTCGCGAGAAATGTCATGTGAAATAAATTTGGTGGGATCGAACGGAAAACTTTTTATAAAGAATAAACGACATGGCTGAGAAATGTAAGCGAAAAATGCGGGTCTGGCTTGTGGAATTTTAAGCCACGAATCGTCGAAAGGGTGTGAAAATTGTGAAAAGATTAAACAGGAGTTGGCATTTATTATTTTTAAATTTAACAATGTTTAAATTTAAAAAAGATAAGATTTTATGTTTTAAAGCTATAAAATTAATAATTTTGACGATTACAAAAGATTTAATAAGATAGAGGTCTCAATCCAATGTTCCCCTTCATCTAATCTTATTTAAAAAATTTAAAAAATTATCAACATATTTTTTTAGCGCTGGAAAGGGTTAATCATATCAGTAACTAGGGGCTAGTAGAATTAGGTCGAATTAATTATATTATGCTTAAAAATATGATATAATAAGTATTCATTGGCTATTATAGCTTTAAATTCTATTTTTTTCCCTTTAACTTTCACCTTTTCTGGTAATTGATAATCAAAAGAATTAGAAAAAAAATTAAAAATTCATGGGGCTTGTTGGGGCAAAAATTCACTTTTACTAGAATCAATCTTAAAATATAAAATATTAAAATATTTATTAATAGGGTCTTTTGTAAAAAACGACTTAATCTAATCGTTAAAAAAATTGAGTATACCAAATTCCACATATTTTTTAATAAAATACGAATTTCATAAATAACAAGTGACGTGTTTTAGAGGTAAATAATTTTCAAACGCTACTTTAAAAAAATATAGACAATTAAGCTGGTTCTCTGGTTTTTTGGAACTTAATAAATGGGTTAAATATAATTTTGTCAAATATAAATCACTATTGCATTGTGATAATGTTAGTTGTAATGCATTCGCGATATTGCATTCGCGATATTGCATTCGCTATGATGCATTCGCGATAATGCATTCGCTGTAATGTATTCACTCTAATACATTCGCTATGATACATTCGCGATAATACATTCGCTGTAATGCATTCGCTATAATGTTTTCGCGGTAATAATGCATTCGCGCTAATATATTCGCTATAATACATGATGCATTCGCGATAATTCGCGGTATTACATTCGCTGTAATGCATTCGCTATAATGTTTTCGCGGTAATGCATTCGCTATAATGCATTCGCGCTAATATATTTGCTATAATACATTCGCTATGATGCATTCGCAATAATGCATTCGCGGTATTACATTCGCTGTAATGCATTCGCTATAATATTTTCGCGGTAATGCATTCGCGCTAATATATTCGCTATGATACATTCGCTATAATGCATTCACGGTAATGCATTCACGGTAATGCATTCGCTATAATATCTTTTCGCGGTAATCGACATTCGCGATAATGCATTCGCGATAATACATTTCGCGGTAAAAGTTTTGCGGTATTGACGTGATACGATCTCAATCAACGATGTATATATATCCTACTAGATTGACGATTCATTAATTAAAAATATCCATACATAGAATTCAGTTGTAGCGCCATTTTACGTTTTGCGCTTCGACTAATTGTTTGAATACACATTTATGTCATTTAATAAACATACAAACCACAAAATGATGCTACAGCTGACTCCTATGTATGGACACTTAGGAAATGAATCGCCAATCTAGTAGTATATAAACATCATTGATCCTAATACGTTGCAGGAAATTGATTTTAATTCAATTAATGAATGTCTTAAAAAAAATTATAACCTGTACAT
This sequence comes from Gordionus sp. m RMFG-2023, assembly GCF_954871325.1. NCBI lineage: Eukaryota > Metazoa > Nematomorpha > Gordioida > Chordodea > Parachordodidae > Gordionus > Gordionus sp. m RMFG-2023. The sequence goes on along the minus strand of NC_088775.1, from coordinate 8,053,306 downwards.
CTGGATTTGTCTTTAAGACCGACGTCAAAGGCTAACTTATCCATTGAAGATGTTGAGGAGAGGCATGATAAATACTCAAAATTGTATTTGTAAAAATATTTAAAAAAATTCTAGTAAAAAAATAAAATTTCTTTCCAAAAATATATATATATGTCAAATATTTAAAAAAAAATTTAAAGAAACTCATTTTTGTTTTACCATTTTGCTGTGGGAATGCTTTAACAAAACGGCGTGACCGTATAACAGGGTCCGGTGGGCTTGAGATCCCTTATATATAGCATATATCGAAAATAAGAAGTTCAAAATAGTAAAGTTTTATAAAGATTCTTTCTTCTTCTTTCTTTCTTTCTTTCTTCCTTCCTTCCTTCCTTCCTTCCTTCCTTCCTTCCTTCCTTCCTTCCTTCCTTCCTTCCTTCCTTCCTTCCTTCCTTCCTTCCTTCCTTCCTTCCTTCCTTCCTTCCTTCCTTCCTTCCTTCCTTCCTTCCTTCCTTCCTTCCTTCCTTCCTTCCTTCCTTCCTTCCTTCCTTCCTTCCTTCCTTCCTTCCTTCCTTCCTTCCTTCCTTCCTTCCTTCCTTCCTCTCCTTCCTTCCTTCCTTCCTTCCTTCCTTCCTTCCTTCCTTTTCCTTCCTTCCTTCCTTCAAAAAAATTGCAATATTTTTCTAATCTAAATTTTAAACATGGATCAATTTAAAAAAAAAAAATATGTAATAGAAAGTTGAAAACTTTATGTTGCCTTTTATTTATATCTTAGGTAGGTCTTTTTTTTTGACCTTCAACCCTGATTGAAGTTGCGAGTTTCAAATATTACGAATAGACTAATAATTCGAAAATCGAATTAGTCTATTCAATAATCGAAATTCGAAATTGGAATCAAATATTTATAAACCAAATTTGATCGAGAAAATTGAATTCGCTAAAAACTATTCGTTGATTTTTATGAAATTCTATCTTTAAAATATCTACAATTATAAAACCGTTTTATCTATTTCTTCCTTAGAAGACAGAAGCTCTTGTAAGGCCCTGACGGACAAGGCCTGTTCAATGGTGAAAGCGCATACCGACATATCCACAGGCTTTGACTTTAATATTTTTTTTAAAAAAATAATTTTTATTTATATTTTTTATTTAAGGCTCTATATCATTTGAGGCGGCAAAATAAATGAAATAATTAATATAAATAATTTTTTAATAGGATTGCCAAATATATATATAAGTGCATCTAACGAATAGTGTTGCTAAACGGCTCGTTTTAATCCTATTTTTAAAAACGGCTAACTCAATATTTTATCCAGTTAAAATATTACGCAATCCTGAAGATTTTTCACAGAGATGGCACAAAGGTTTAGACATCTATTAGGGAAAATCAGTTTTAGGCAATATTTTTCTAACAAAAATATTAAGATAGCCGTTTTTTATAAATTGGCTCTCAAATCGAGCCGTTTAACAATACTATTCAATATAGTTTTTTTATTAAAAAAAGGATCAATCAATTTCAAATAAACATTTCTTACAAACCTGCTATATAAATTTCGGAGTAATTGATATTTATAATAAAAATAAAAAAAATTAACATTAAATTTATAATGTTATTAATATTCATAACTTATTTGGCTGATGTATGGTCTATTAAATTTTTTCAGAGGGGCAAAATATTCTACAAATTAGAATTTATCGAAAAATATACAAATTATTAAAGGGTTTCAAAAACTGAATATACTCCTATTTTATTAATTATAGTTATAACCAGGGATTCAAACCGAACCCGGAAAAGAAAACCAAGATTATATTAATTAGAGGAAAATGAAAGTGAACAAGTCAAAGTAAAAATTATCATTTTGGATATTGTTAATTTAAAGAAATACGTCTAAATAATATTTTTTTTAAATTGATACATGACTATGTTTTGTATTTAACTATTTTTTTTTACCTATAAATAAAATGAAATATTTATCTTTTATACCTATTCTATGTCTAGTTTTTCAATTATGATTTAAATATAAAAAAATTTTTTTTATCAATTCAAAAATTCTTAAACCCGAACTGAACCCGGAACCAAACCCGGGTTCAAAAATATTTCCCTGAACCTAACCCACCTATATTTTTAACCTTAAACCGAACCCGCACCGAATCCTAAAATTCCTAAATTAAATTTATATTTTTTGGCTTCTGATAGAAAGAAAGAAAGAAAGAAAGAAAGAAAGAAAGAAAGAAAGAAAGAAAGAAAGAAAGAAAGAAAGAAAGAAAGAAAGAAAGAAAGAAAGAAAGAAAGAAAGAAAGAAAGAAAGAAAGAAAGAAAGAAAGAAAGAAAGAAAGAAAGAAAGAAAGAAAGAAAGAAAGAAAGAAAGAAAGAAAGAAAGAAAGAAAGAAAGAAAGAAAGAAAGAAAGAAAGAAAGAAAGAAAGAAAGAAGAAAGAAAGAAAGAAAGAAAGAAAGAAAGAAAGAAAGAAAGAAAGAAAGAAAGAAAGAAAGAAAGAAAGAAAGAAAGAAAGAAAGAAAGAAAGAAAGAAAGAAAGAAAGAAAGAAAGAAAGAAAGAAAGAAAGAAAAATTTATATTCCCGATCGCCGTATATATATATACGCGGGATATAAAAATTTAGTACGAACTAACTAGTTAATTAATTTTTTGAATATTTTATGACCATTTATTTTAAATTAGAAACTTAATGATCTCCTTTTTCGTTTTTTTTTTCTTGCATTGGAGTATTTTATAAATATTTTAGCGTATAATTATTTTTTCGTTTTTGATTACTTTCTTACTTTTCCGATATTCGTTATTTTAATACTGGGTACAACTTCTTACTATTTTATAACTATCTAGCTAGTTTGTATAGCAGATTAATTATATGTATAAGGTGATCAACTCTTTATGAGGGTCATTACATTCTTATCTTGACTTAACACCGTTAGGTTGGCCCTAAGCCATATATTCTATCATTTTAATTACCATCGTATATTCCCCAAAATTTGAGTAATTACCTTATGAAGATTGAGTTTAGCTATATAATTAATTATACTATAGATAAAAAAAAATAATAATATATTAAAATCTCTAAAAATCTGTAATTAAGGGTTTTAATAAAAACGAGTTTCAAAAAATTTTAGAATTTATATAATTGATTATTTATTAATCCATAATAATAATTATTCCAATTTAACTAAAATTTAATTAAAACTCTCAATTACGATGATACGATATTGATAAATTTTTTATAATTTTTATATATCTTTTCCATAATATTTTGCAAGACAGCTGTTAGGTCATTTTCCTATCATATCAAGAAAATAAGATAACCATTTACTATAATCATTTTTTTATAATGGTTTTCGAAAATAGCAAATATTCAGCCTTTTTAAACACTCTTACACCTTAAAAAAAAATATGTATGTTAGCGTCAATGTATCGGCAATGTGTTATTTTTTCAAATTTAAATAATTTTTTGAGACCGTTTTTTTGGATTTTATTGGAAATGTATTCCAGTATGTTTAGAATATCTATCTTTAGATAATTTTGCTGTTAATCTTCGAGTCAATTATAATTTATATAAAAAAATCTATGGAAAACTAATATAAATTAAATTCAAAAGTTCATAGCAAAATTGTATAAAATTCATAGAGTAGGTATTCCAAACATGGTGGAATACATTTCTGGTAAAATCAACTTTTAAATTTTAAAAAATGTAAATGGTTTAAAGTAGAAAAAATAACACATTGCCGGAAAAACAAATTGCCGCTAACATATATACTTTATTATAATTAAGACAATACATATATATGTTCCTAAAACTAGGATCTAAGGAATATAGGAAAAACCTCGAATCGACGGAGCTAGATGAGAATGCTGAGATAGTTAGGTAATAAATATGAAGTGCCTATTAAAAAAAATAAAGATAGGCAAAGGCAGGAATTTGGTCGAGATTTGGTTTGGATATCATAATAAATGAAATGGGATTGCTAGAATAAATTTGTAAAGGAATAAAATTGGGTAGCATCTTCTCAGACTACGTAATGAAATGAGATAACCGAATAATTCTAATTTTAATAGGGATCCCGTTAATAAATATGGATTCTGAAGTCGACGCTTCTAAGTGAGCTTTAGCCCTCATTCATAGATAGTGCGAATTCGCGGCGATATCGACATAATATGCTGTATTTTTGTATTCTTAGCCGCAAACTCGCGTTAACAGTGAATGAGGGGTTAGAGAGTCATGAATGAAAAATAAAATGTAGGTTTAATAAAAATGCTAAATAAATTATCAGATGTCTATAATTCTGATCATATTGATAATTTAAGGTTGAGGTTCAGGAACTACGTTATGTAAAAGCAACAGCGTTCTTGCTACTCTAGGAAAATACGTGTGTATCTGGTGAAATGTGCTTTAAGATATTATAAATAACAGATGTGTTAAATATTATATTCTTTATATAATGTCCAAGTTCACATTTAATTTAAATAATTATAAAAAAAATAAGCAATATTTCTCTCAATTTTAAATATGATAAAATAAAATTTAACTTTTTGAAAGAGGGATAAATTATCAAGGGATTCTGCAAATTTAATTAAATTCTATCAATAGGGCCCAAAGTTATGCATATTCAAAGTTGGACAAATAAAAACTCGAACTTTCCAACATCCAAAAATTCATCTTTTTATAAACAAAAAAACTTTACATTTACGAGGACTATAATTTAAAAAAGAATGGTTTTTAGTAACGATGACTTAAGTTTATCTAAAATTAAACGTAATATAACTATTAATTTATACTATTTTACCTATTAAATACATCCAATAATATAATTTTAATAATTTGTTTGTATTATAAGATAAGAAATCAAAAAATGATTAATAAGATTATATTAAATTTTTTTTATAATACCATAAAATCTTTAAAATATATATAATTTACTAGCGCCATCTATTTCAAATAAATTACTTCTAATTATATATTAAAGAATTAGTGCGCCTTCAGTGAAGTCTTTATCTACAGTGTTAAACAATATACATGAAACGAATTATTCGTTATTTGATATTCGATTCGATATTTCATGAATATGAATACATATAGGAAAAATTTATTATCTGCCGAATAATTTTTTATCTATTATTCGTATTATTTGCAAATATTCATATTATTAAAAATTTCTATTCGAAATTATTCAAAATTATTTTTAAGTATTTAAAAAAGTTTCTTGCTAAACTTTTCATTTCGTATCGATAAATAAATCACTTTTTTCTTTTTTTTAAAATTTTAAATATAATTTTCGATTGGGAATCAAATGTTCGGCGAATCAAATCATGATTCGTAAGAATAAAAAAATACAAATCAAATACGAATAATGCAAATATTTGATTCGTATTATTATTGTAGTACGCAAACATTATATTATTTTATTAAAAAATTTTTTTTCTAGGCTTTTGGTTTGATCCTGATTAAATTATAAAAATTCGGTATATATATTTTGGAATGTTAACACGTGGTATGGATTTGATTTACGGTGAACTAACAAAATATGTCGTATTTTCGTATTCTTAGCAGCGAATTCGCGCTAACTATGAATAAAGGGGGGGGGGAGGTTAAACTAGAAATTCCAAGATTCATGCTTTCGCAATGCGGCCCATTCCTGTCTATGGAGAAAAATTTTTTTTAAATAAAATTTAATATATATGTTAGCGTCAATGCGGTTTTTTCTATCAATGTGTTTTTTTTTTCAAATCATTTTTTGCAAGCTATTAAAATCCAAATTTAAATTAACATATACAAATATATAACAGGAGCATAATCAGTTATTATTATATTTATTCCCGTCAATCTGTTTTTTTCAGGTAATGTGTTAGTTTTTTTTTACTTTAAATCATTTTTTTTAACGTACTATTTAAAATATAAAAATATGATTTTACCGGCCAGCATGTTTATAAAACTAACTCTGTAATTATCAGAAAATTTTGTTATGATCTTTTGAACTTAATATAATTATATTCGTTTTTTCATAGACTTTTTTATATAAATTATAACTAACTCAAACGTTAACGGCAAAATTGCCTGAGATAGAATACGTTTCCGATAAAATCATATTTTTAATTTTTAAAAGCGGGCTCAAAAATGATTTAAAGCTGAAATGAAAAAAAACACATTGACGGAAACGACACATTGATGTATACACATATAAATATAGTTTTAAATTTAAACTGATCCTTAGATAGACTGGGGCTTATCGCGAATACTTATGTTTAAACATTTGGCAGTTTAAGTCAAACCCCATAAACTTGTAAACACTACGTAAAATAACTATAATAATTTAAGATATGGTGTGCACCGCAAGATGAAGCCTGTAAGATGAAGCCTGTAAGATGAAGCCTTCTTACTTTTTAAAATATTAAATTTAAAAAACTTTACTAAACAAGGCATTTAATTTTCATTAAAATTTTTTTATTTATTCAGAAAATTGTGCATACTTTGTCTCCTAAATTTTCTAGGTAACAATTTCTATTCCCAAAACCCTCGGCCGCTAGACATAGCCTCTCGTTTTGTCCAGTGTTTGAAACTTGAATACAGCATAGCGTAACCATATCATTCTAGTTAATAAAAATGATAAATAAATAAAATATTTTTATATGTATGTAATGATTTATTCTTATTAAATTCCTATAAAAAAAAATTGCGCCCCACTCTAATTTCTAATATCACTGAAATCATATTATTATCATTTTTTTTAAAAAAATTAAATTATGATATTCAAAGATAAAAGCTAATATTTCAAGCACAAGGAGACGCGTTTTTTTTGTATACACTAAAAAAAATATTCAACATCTAACAAGAACTTGTGTATTCTCACTTTAAAAAAAAGAAGAAGATATGTTAAAAATAGGTTAATATCTCTTCCTCTATGGCCCGTGGCCTTAGTAGCGGGCTAGTATGTTTATATTTAACAAGGGATAGTGAACGATCTGACAAACATGCCCTGAATCCTTCACAAACTAAATAAAAAATAAGTTTCAACTAACGTTAGAATCTTGGAAATAAATTACAAGTTACCCATCTAGCCCCGGTCTAACAATTAATGGAGGCCCCCTAAAAAACTATCTTACACGGGGTCCCGAGATGGTGCTTTTTACGTTATTGGTCTACATTGAAATAAAAATTGACAATATGCACTTTAAATTCTTCGAAATTAAATTAATCAATGGAACGAGGTTAACATTTAATATGCATATTGTTTTTATATTCAGATATTAATTTAAATTTGATACTTATTTTTTAAATAAATTTTTTTTTTCAACATAGCTAACACATTTAATAAACTCACATCCAATATACCTTAAAATTCGATTAGTGAATTGTAATAATAAAAATATGCATATTCGATATTCGTATTCGATAAAAAACATTATTCAATTTGCTTCGCCAAATATTCGATTCGGTTCAAAAATTAAATTATTTAAAAATATTTTCAAAAATGAAAAAATGTATTATTAAAATTTAAAGAAGTGATTTATGGATATTGAAAAAACGTTTAAAAAAAATTATAAGTTCCGCAAGGAACATGTTAAATAATTAAGAATAATCTAAAATAATCATCAATAATTTTGAATATTTATGAATAATTATAAATAATTTTGAATATTTTTTAAATAATTTCGAATATTTGAATATGAATATGTACAAATTATTTCGAATAATAAAGAATAAATTTTGTATAATTAAAAAAATTCGCCAGATAATATCTTCCCTTATTCATAATCAAATAATTTTGTTCGTATTCATTAAATACGAATCAAATCGAATATCGAATAACAAATAATTCGTTTTAGATATATCTTAACTCCATTGTCTCCGTAATTAATAACAAAAAGCAACAATTTTTATGGTTTTTTAAAATATTAAAAAAAATTTTTTAAAAAGTTAGAAATGATTTATCATTAGTGTCATTGAAGCAAATAGGTACATATTTATATACTACTAGATTGGCGACTCATTCATTAAATGCTTTTAAGTGTCCATGCATAGGAATCCGCTGTACCGCCATTTTGAGATCGATTAAATGCATTAATGTGCATTCACATCATAATAATAAAGAAAAATTAGTCGACGTACAAACCACAAAATGGCGCTACAGCTGACTCCTATGTATTGACACTTTTAATTAATGAATCGTTAATCAAGTAGTATAATACATCATTGCATTGAAGTCACTTGAGGAGATAAGAATGGTTAGCTCTTTTATGACGCCTAAAGAGTAGCGATGGTTATTGTATTAAAAATAATAAAATTTTAATCATTTTGGGGATGATCGAATGGAGCAGTCATACACATCACAAATGAATTTGAAAACATACAGAGTACGCAAAAAAAAATGCAATTGGATAGATTTAGATGTACATGTTATAAACATTTTAATATATTAACTAACCAGCTATATCATTATAAGCTAAACCTCCACGTCAGATATCATCCCAAAAACGACTATAGTTACCAACAAAAGGGTATAATTCCTGCTCCTCTGAAAAAAAAGTCTAAATTATTACTCTCCAAATTTATAGCTTAAAACGTTTCAGATGCTGTCAGATCAAATTCCCCGCTCCAGTTATTCAAACTCCGTTCAGTTTATATGGTGAGAAAATATTTAGAAAAACTATATCAAATTAAATAATTTTTATAGAATCAAAATATTTAGTTTGATTTAATGCCAAAATATCACAAACTGAGGGCTACTGCTAAACAGCGCCAATCATTATTTTCTAGTAATAATTAAATATTTTGATTCCCTTATCCCCCTCCACCCCCACCCCTCACCTTAGGAAAAAGGGTACCCATGCCACAACTCTTATTTAGAATCAAACCGTTTTAAATGGCTATGGTCTACCTATAACCAAAAAAAAATAAACTTTTCATAAGTTTTTTAAAATAAACTTTTTATAAGTTTTTTAAATTATTCAAACAATTTTAATTTATTTTTCCATGATTTTTTTTTAAAAAATATTTAAATTACCGTTCTTAAGAATGAGACATCTTCCGTTTCCGACCCCAGGTTTTCACTGATATTCTCCATTTGTAAAATTATTTTTTGTCTTTTTTTTTGAGAGCGCTATAAAAAATAGGAAACGCGAAGGATTATTAACAGCTTCTCCCGAGATTTAATGATATTTTTTATTTTATTTTTTCTAATGTTTATAATTTGAAAGAATCCAAATTTTAATTTTTTTTTAAAAAAAAAAAAATTATTTATAAATTTATATTTTTTCCAATGTTAATTTATTATTTATTTTTAAAATTCATCAACCAAAAACATATGGCTTATGTAATATTATTATGTATTTTTTTTTTTCATCTTCGGTAAAAACAAAAAAGTAATTTATTGGTTATTGAATATTGAATATTGATTCATTTCTTTAATGATGTGAATGATTTTATCTTTTTTTTAGAAATATTTTAATCAATAATGAAAATATAATAATAATATAAAAAATTAAGTATTTTAAATTTCATTTTGATTTTCTAAAATAATATTAAAGATTTAAAGAATAATTTAATTATTATTTTCTCATCTTTGTGTGTATAAGTTGCATGTTCGAAAACTAAATATTTTATATCTGATATTCTTTTTTAACAGTCTTCTTTACAATTAGAGCCATAAATACAAGTGAAACTTTGGGAACTAAACCTCCCGGAATTGATGCCAAGACAATAAAGGAATTTTTGCAGGTTTATAAAAATGAGCTAATGTTCCAAAAGTTAATGATATAAAAAAAATTTACATTTTTTTTAATTCTTATTCAAAAAATTGATATGATAGCAAACTGTATTATTAGTCTTGAAAGTTTGTATAAAAGTAATTTTGCCTTGGCTAATGTTAAAAAAAATTAAATTCTATACTCAATACTATTTAATTATTTTAATCATTGATTAAAAACTCGTTAAAGAATAAGTTTCTTGTTTGAAACATTAGTATAATCAGAAACTTCTACACCGACTCCATCCTTAAGCCAATAACAATACTATTATACCCCCCCCCCAAGTGCCCTTCTACCCCGAAGAAAACTCTATCCCCCTTCAATTCCGATGACGATCTTGCGTTATAACCACCCGCCCCCCAATAGAAGTCCCTAAGTATAAAGCTACACCCACTTTATCACAATCACGCTGATTAAAATCTAACCCTTTCTCCCTACTGGAACTGGAATAATTCTATCTTATAAAATATGGTGCATGATGTGTATAGTATTATCGCAAAGAAGAAAAAAATCAAATATCTTGAATATATTATAATATAATATTACAGACAAATAAAAATTATTAATATTTTTTTGATTCGATTTTAAAAAATTAATCCCAGAATATAGAATTTCAAAAAAAATTTTTAAATTTACTAATTTATAAAATAGTCAACAACAAAATAATTTATACAAGATTATTATTGCAAGAAAAGATGATCGTTTTCGAAATATTTCTTTCCCAATTTCTACAATTTTTTCAAGTATTTCATTCTTTCTCTCCAACAATAAATGTTAAATAATATTACAAGAATAGACTCGATTTTGGATAATTTCAGGCAATTAGTTTTTTTTTGTAAATAATTTTGGCAATTATTTTACATAATTGAATATGATGAATTTGTAAAAAAATACGGAATAAGTGATTGAAAAAAATAAGCGAAATAAAAAAAATTGTCACATGTAGTATTGTTAAACTGCTCGATTTATGGCTAACTCAATATTTTAGCCAAAAATAATGTTTAAGCCTCGATATTTCGTTAACAGATGTTCAAACCTTTAAGCCACCTAAGAGAAAAATCTTAAGGCTTGCATAATATTTTTCCTAATAATATATTGAGTTAACCGTTATCGGGCTCAAAATGAGCCGTTTATCAACACTAGTCACAAAAATTTCGTCTGAACGAAAAATAAAGAAGTTTTAAATATCTAGTTTGTGACTTTTGCTTATCCTGCGTTCACAGTTTTCGCGAATAATTCGCGGCTTAAATATACAAAATATGTAAAAAAATATAATAATTTTACATTTATTTTTGAAAACTTCACAGCGAATTCATGCTAATTGTGAATGCAGGGTGTCATAAATTTTTCAGTTTCGCCAACTTTAAGAAAAAAATAACCAAAAAAATATGGAAAACTTATATCAATAAAGTGCATATTGATGAATTTTAACTTAATCCATTTGGTAGATTGTTTTTAAAAAGAAGCATTTTTGATACAATATGATAAAATTTCCACAATTGGCATCATGCCAAAACATAACTTTTAGAAGAACTGAATATTTGGAATGCATCAACATTTCTGATTATTGCTGAATAATTCATCAGTAAATTTTGCGATTCACATGAAATATATAACATTACGCCTTATGTTGCTAGTAAATATTGGATCTGATTCAAAAATCGTTGAGGTGTTTTTTTCTCCGATTTACAATATTCTTCGTATCTTATGATTTTACATTCCTTGTAGATATGTTCTTTTCTTTCTGTTTATTAGACAAAAAAAAAATTAAGTTAAAATTTTGAATGGAGTTTTTTATATGAATCTGAATCTCATGTAGGCTTAAGTGTGAAGTTCCAAACATTTTAATGCACTGATGTTGAAGTTTTAAAATATTTTAGCTTAATGTTCAAAACCTTTTGATAGACAGTTTGAATAAAATTGCTATTAGCAAAAGAAATTTTTTTTGAAAGGCATCAGGATACTTTCAAATGAGAATAATAGAAGTAAAAATTATAGTAAAAAATTTATTATTTTTTGCTTTTCTGAATCATTAAATTAAATTCCGTAATTTATATTTAAATGATTTTTTATTATATTAAAATATGAGACTCTATATTTTTGTTTGTGGCTCTGATATTTTATAATTTTGTATTGGTAGCCTTAATAAATAGTTAAATAGACCTATAGCATCTTTCGAAATTAGAATCAAAATAATAGGCTAGTGAAAATGGAAACGATTATAATATAAAAATTTTTTTTAGCTCAGTTAGGGACTAGGGTTAAGCGATTAAAATACACTTCTGAACTTGGAAATAGAAAAGGACAAACTACATACGGGGGCTTATTTACAGGGTAGAAGTTCCTTGTGACATACTACGCTCATATTATAGCGACTTTTGGAAACGTTTGGTTTTTTAAATAATTTATAACATTAATTTTAAATTTATTAAAAATTAATATTGTTCAATTTTTTAGATTTTTCCTTCCAAGCACTTTTAGATGAAAGAAAGAATTTCCTAGATCATTTTATGGAAATGAGAAAATAAAATTACAAAGGGGATTTACTCAATTAAAATTAAATTATGTACCCTATTATATTTTCTAATTTAAGTATCTACCTACAGGTAGAGATTGTAGGATGAATTATAAGTCTTAAAAAGGGTAGGAGGCATGTATGGGAGGGGGAGGCGGGATAGGCCATATATAATTTAGTAGTTTTATAGCCAATTTAAATAAGGTTTATTATGTATAGATTATTTATTGAATCCGATTTAAAAGGTTTTCTTTTTTCCCAGTATTTGAGTCTTTCTACTCCATCCAATAAATTACATTAATATATTTAAACTTATTTTATAATCTATTATAACTTCAGAGCCAAACAATGCTCTAATTCATTATTTGACTAATTTTTTTGTAAACTATCTAGATTTTGCTAGCTTATAAGAAATAAATTTTTACGAGTTTTAAAATACGATAAAAATTTGATTTTTTATAATGATAATAATATATTTTTTTATATATTTCATTTATATATACAAAATGGATTGAATCATTAAAGAAACTAAATTGTATACTAGTCTTGAATTATACATACTGGCTTTAGCTTTCGAATTAGTGCTTTCTAAAATTTGGCAAACCTTATATTTAGACCTACGTCTTAATTTGAAATTAAGATTCATGTCAAAATTTTGAAAGTGTAACTCGATTCAAAATATTATGATTTTAATTATTTTATGTATTAAAATAATATCGTAAAATTCATGAATATTTTTAAATTGACGAAAAAGAAACCTTAATATATTTATACATAAGAGAGTTTTGGATCTCGAGTTAAAATTCAACATTCAAGACTTCGCCTATGACGTGCCGTTAAAGTTTTTATTTCTTTAAATAACTGATTTCTGTTTATGGTTAGAAAACCCGATCGATGAATTATTATACTAGTCAGGCATTACATGGTGCTACCATATAATCAGTACTTCTATAATTTGTGTTTTATCATGATCAGGGTTGCCATGTCTCCCCCCATCAGCGGAAAACTCCCGCAATTTTTTAACTCTCCCGCAAAACTACCGCAATTGGAAATCTCCTACAAAAATCTACCGCAATTTTTTAATTTCTCACGCAATTTTTTTAAAAAGTATTTTAACGTTTTTAATATATAAATAATGATTTTGAGAGACATTAATTGATTATTTTTATATATTTAAAATAAATTTTAAATATTTAAAAAATGTCTAGTTTGTAAATTTCTTTCTATCCTGTTTTATTTTTATCCAATAATAAATCAAAATCATTTCATTCATATAAGTCAGTACAGGAGAGTATATCAACATCGATTGCAATACAAAAATATTCTCAAAAATAATAAATAATACAGATGCAACTACATTTGCGGAAATCGTAAACATCTATCATGTAGTTTAACATTCACAGAGCTATATCATCACAATGTGGGTCAAATCTTTTTCTCATGATATTTAACGACTCCATAAGTGCAAACCTTACTTGTGGCAGAGCAAAAATGAGCAAGGCTATCACAAGTGTTTTAGTACCTGAATACTAGAGGTCAATTCTAGAAAATTTGATAGATGGGCATCCATATGCAATTCTAACAGATGCATCTAATAAGGAAAATATTAAAACATTTCCCTCGATCCTTCGCTATTTCAACATGAATAAGAATATTCAAAAAAACTGTCAAAATTTTTTCCTCGGATAGTGAAAAATCCAACGATGTAGCTAGCCACATAATGGTAAATATAGCTGATTCAGAGTTTTCAATGATTTGCATGTCAGCTTTCTGCTCTGATAATGCTTCTGTATAATTTGGCAAAAACCAAAATTACTGAATTGAGGCAGCACAATAAGGAATTAATACTAATTGGCTGTATATGCCATATACTACATAATTTTTGCAAGAAGGCAATGAATGTACTATCAGTGGATGTCGAAATAATTGTGATGAAATGTTTTATCGAATTTAGTTCATCAACTAAAAGAGTTAATGGATTAAAAGAGTTAGTAAAGTGGTCTGACTTGGAATGGTATGAGTTGTTGCGATATATACCTATCAGGTGGTTGTCATTAATACCTGTCATCGATAGAATTTAAATTTTACAAACCCTTAAAAAAATACTAAATAAAGATTTTAAAAGCTGTCTTAAAATTTTGAAAAAATTTTTCGAGTATGAAATAGCATAAGCATATTTGGGATTCATTTCACATGTAGGAAATCTATTTCATGCAGTTAATATTCAGTTGCAATTAGAATATTCTTTATTAAAAAAGCACAAAATCATGCTATAGCTCTGTTCATCTCTACAGTTAAAAATTGATAATAAATTTTATGGCGCTATTGCTAAAATATTATATTAAAATGTTCAAATAATACTCAAATTAATACATTTTTAAATGAAGCAGATATTTTTATCACGACAATTTTAGAATATTTACAATCAAAATTTGATTTTAATAACTCTATTTATAAATGTTTAAATATTATGACCTTGGAACAGAAACCATCAATTGATGATTTTTATAATTTAATAAATATATTAAAAATACCGAAAGACATTGATGTCTTGTTTGAGGAGATTGCAATTCTCTCTATTTTTTATGATTCGCCAAAATACTTAAAGTTAGATGGTCTAAAAGCAGCGGAGAAATGGGTAGAATTTTTTCGTAATAACGATAAATCCCATGCTTAGAATATATACGCGAGTATGTCTTCTCCTTACCTTATTATAATGCCTCATACGAGCGCATTTTAGCCTGATGAGGACTACCTGGAAAAAGGAGAGATATCGGATTGCTTTAACAACATTAGAGGCAGAGCTAATGGTTAAACAAATATATAATATGTCATGCCAGGAATCTAATAAATATCTCAATAACGACGGTAAACATAGTTCTATTATTTCAATCTCAAATAAAATATAATTAAGTTTTAGCAATGGCGCCATAAAATTTATTGTCAATTTATAACTGTAAAGATGAACACATCTGCAGCATAATTTTGTGAATCTTTGTTAAGATTCTTCTGATTGCAACCACATTAACAGCATGTAGTAGATTTCCTACATGTAAAATCATTCCTAAATATACCTCTGCCATTCATTATTGAAAAAAATTTCATAATGTTAGGACAGCTTTTATAATCTTTATTTAAGAAATATATTTTTAAAGTATTAAATTTCAAAATTCTATCGATAGCGGGTATTAGGAACATATCGCAACCAACATTGTGCTGACTCAATTCTGTAAATACACTTTGTTTTTACCAAATTCACTGAGGCATTATCAGATCAGAAAGCTGACATGCAATTTATTGATAATCTCGAATCTGCTATATTTACCATTATATGGTTAGCTATGTCATTAGATTTTTCACTATTTGAGGGGAAAATATTTAATAGTTTTATGAAACTACCGTAATTTTGTTGAAATAGCGATGCATCTTAGAATTGCATGTGTATGGCCATCTTTCAAATCGTCAAGAATTGACTTGCTGGATTTAGGTCCTAAAACATTGATGATAGCCTTGCTCATTTTTGTTCTACAAGTAAAGTTATTATTTATATTAGAGTCGTTAAATATTATGGGGAAAAGATTCTACCAACATTGTGATAATATGTATCTCTGTGAATGTTGCACTACAAAAAAACTATTAAAATTGCCGCAACTGTAGTTTCATCTGTATTATTTCTTATTTTTGGAGTATCTTATTATGTATTTAAACGTGATACGTGATAATTTAGCGCCTATCCCTATAATGTTATACATACAAACACACGGTAGATTTCCAATTGCGGTTTTGCGGGACATTCACATAAAATATATTTTTAATTGTAAAATTAAAATGATTTTTTTAAATAAAATTTTATCTTGTTTACATTCTTTTATATTTAAAAAAGATCGTTGGTTTTTTTTATAAATTAATATATTCTAATAAATCAAGACGTATTTTATTTTTTAAAATAGTTACCTGCTTTGTATTTATATAAACTTATTATAAAAATAATAGGCGGATAATTAAGTGACCCGCAAAAAATATTTTTTAGCAATTTTTATATTTCTACCGCAATTTTCGTATTTCTCCCGCATAATACCAAATTTCTCCCGCATAATACCAAATTTCTCCCGCAATTTGAAAATTTTGACCTGGCAACCCTGATTATGATGCTAATTTCGGGATTTTTTTTCCTTTGTCAACAATTCATTTTTTTCTATCTACCATACGTGTTAAAGCACTAAAATTTTATCAATACGCATTAATACTTTAAAGCATTAATACCTCCTGAAATTTAATTGACTTAACGCTAAAGGCTAATTACCATCATTTTTATTTGGCTTATTATTAAGATAGTTTTTTATGTTTGGCTAAATTAACTGAAGGATTAATATGAGGCACTGAAGAAAATCAAATATTTAAACTTGTAATCTCACAGTACTGGCCCAATGTCAATTTTTTTATATATTTTATGATTTAAAAAAATCTCTTCACTACATGCTGATTTGGCTTTGGCTTAAAGCCTAACATCATAATTTTAATTTTTTTTATATAAAGAGCTAATTGAGTGAAATAACAGTTTTCTTAATCTTGCATAGGATCATTGTGCTATGAACGTATTATTTTTTTCTTTTATTAGTTAAATCTTAATAAGCTTTATCCTGGGTGACGAATTTCTAAAGTATTTAATAATAATGAAATTAATTATTATTCTTCATTATATAATTAAATGTTAGATACAAATAAAATTAAACTATAAATGACGTTAGCTAAATAACATGTAACAAGTTAATAATTGTAGATTCTTTTCAAAAATAATATAACATTTTCTTTTTTAAAAAAAGTTTTACTGTTAGTGTTGTTAATGGCTCGATTTGAGACGATTTTTAAAAACGGCTAAATCATTATTTTATCCAGAAAAATATTATGAAAGCCCTGAAGATTTTTGGACATCTATTAGCGAAATCTCGAGGCTTAGGCAATATTTTGCTGGCTAAATATTGAGTTAGCCGTTTTTAAAAATCGGCTTAAATCGGGCCGTTTAACAACATTACTTACTGTAATCATTATTTTATCTCATAAGTTACTCGAATAGTACTAATATTTATGAATTAATCTTAAAATATGTATTAAATATCTTTTTTAAGGAATTGTAAAATATTTACATCACCGTTTTTCTACGAAAAATAAAAAGGTCTATATATAAACACCTGCTTTAAACGAAAATATAATATTTGTTTTTTAATATATATCTTTAATTAGTAAATGCAAAATTTGTGAAATTTGTTTTTTTAATAAAGTATTACTTATTCAAAAAAAAACATTTTAATATTGACATTTTTCTATTTATCGCAGCTTGCATAAAATATCATATGAAATATTATTTGAAATTATTCGAAAGTATTTTATTTTTTCTTGATTACAATTTATATCAATGATAGATGATAGAAAGGTGATATATTTAGCCAAGTTAAAAAAATTTGAAAAGAATCAGTTTGTTGTTGCAAAGGAATATAATACATATGTTAGCCCTGAATTTATATTAAAGGAAATCAAAATATTATTACAATTAAAGTGATATTTTTAATACATTATTATAGCATATTTTTAAAAAGGCATGAGAATATTATAAATTATATTGGATCAAATATTTACAGAGATAGAATAATATTATTTTATAATTATATGCCTAACCAAAAGTTTAAAGTTGTTAAATTATTTGAAGCAATGCTTGATTATTATCTCATAGGATTTTTATTTAGATTTAGACCTGGACAAAATAATCACCTATTTTAGAAACTTATTTTCTGCCTTAGATTTTATTCATTGGAAAGGAATTATACATTGTGATATAAAGCCTGAAAATTTTATATGCAATATTAGAGAAAAAAGGTATTTATATTATATTATAATTTTAATATTATCTATTTTAAAGTTACAAATTGATAGATTTTGAAAATTCTGCAGAATTACCCAATAGCTCTATGGAAAAGTATTTTAATTTGTTTTTATTATAACATAAATTAGTCATATAATAGGCACTTATGGATATATAGCCCCTGAAGTATTGATTTTGCCCTCTTGTAACACTGTCTATAGAGATATGTGGAGTGCAGGGATTATTTTATTGTCTATTTTATCAGGATGCTATCCATTTTTCAATATTAACTTTTTAAAATATCAAAAGTTATCAAGCAACAAAAGATGTACAAACATGATAGGGGATTCATTGATACAAATGATTGTTTTATTTGGGATTGAGGATATCAGCAATCTTGCTAAAAAGATTGGCTTTACAATCAATATTGATGAACCTGATAAATATGCAAAACAAAATCTAAAAGATTTATGTAAAATTTTGAGGCATAGTGCAAACTCTATAAAAACACTTCATGATAATATATTTGTGGATGATTCAGCAATTTATAATATTATGAGCGAATTATTGAACATCGATTATTCTAAGCGTCCTTCAGCATATGATGTTTTGAAACATTTAACTTGAACAATAAATTATTTCAAAAAATATTATACAAATTTGTTATATACTCAATCAATATCACTGAAAGTGCAAATCATATTTCTTCAATACTTATTTTGATTACAATCTATACACATACTTAATCTGCATTAAGTAAAATTATTTAAAAAATTTATCAATATGTTAACATGTTGAAATTAAACTAAGTTATAATCTGTGAAGGTTTGCCTTGTAACAAGAAAAAAATTTGGGCTTCAATTCTTTTTCTATGAGCTAAGTTGGCAGCATGGGTAAAAAATTTGATTTTTTTAATCCTAGACCTCCTTTCCCCTACTCACCTCCCATCCCCATTTCATTTTAATGATGATCTTGCATTAAAACCGCCTTCCCCCTTTCATAGTCAAAAGTCTTAATAATAACAATTTTATTGCCTTTTTATAAATGCAAATTTATTAAAAAGATTTTTTTTTAATAGTAAGCATGCACCCCTTCCAATGAAAATCGGAATCTTCGAGAACAGAAGAACGAAAACCAATGTCAGCCAAGAACGAGGACCTATAAATGATAACACTTGTGCCCGTGAATCGACTGTCAAAAAAAGTATCTCCAAACGTTCAATTTAGAAAATACATTATAAATTCATATTCGATACATTATTAATGTTTGTATTTAATATTTTGTATCTTGAGACACAATGACTCATTTGTTTTCAGAATATGAACATAGAATTACTATAATTTTAAAATAAAGTTGCTATTATTGTGTTAATATAAATATTAAGTTATTTTTTTATTACACCATTAAATAAGCGAGATATAAAATTTTAATGTTATAAATATGAATATTTAAATAAATAGCTTTAATTAATAGAAAGAAATTTGTTTGGAATGGGGTAAACTAAATAATTTCAAATGCCTAATGGGTTTGATTTTTCTGAAGTGGAAATGAGTGAACTCAGCTATTAAGGTGGAATATTTATCAGCAAAAAAAATATATATGTTAATGAAAAATTGGCATGATTGAGGTTCGAAATACAGGTCTATATAGTTTGTTTTTTAAAATTTTTATAGTATTTATTATGTAATTGTTTTTTTAACACTCATGTGATATGTTATGTCATATTTATTTATATATATATAAAGATAATAAATTCAAAATATATAATAAAAATCTATTGGCGTTTGCGATTTTTTAAGAAAGTAATATTTATTCATCTCCTGATATTTATTTAAATGAAATGAGATGGACTGGGATACAATAAAAAAATATATTAATCGCTTTATACCCGGTATATATCTACAATCAGAACAATTAAGTGATTTCTATTCATCTCTCTTAAAATATAGATCTGGAATAAAGAAACATTACAACATTTGGAAATTTATTAATTTCTTTTATAAAATCAAGGGAGAAGAACATATTTTAATTATACATTGCAATCATTTTATATATATAAATAAACATTGAAAATAAAATTTTTAGTAGCTTTAAATCGTGTTTTTTTCTTCTTATTCTTCTCAATATAAATTTAATTTATTAGAGATTTATATGGTACTTTGTATGAAAAATAATTATACCTTGCTATTCAAATATGCGTAAAGACGATTAGTTCGATTATAAACTTATTAAAATAATATCAAGCTAAACAAATAGAGTTGGTTTGACAAGAAAATATTTTATTTATGAATTTAAATTAGTCTTTGTTGTGATACTTAAATAAGATTTTGTAAAGAATTTACATATTTAATGTGAGTTGTATAATTTAGATTTTGCAGAAATTATAATTAGGATATGTTATTATAAAAAATTTGTAGATTTATTATTTTATAGACAATCAGAAGGTATTTATTTTATATTAGATTTTATAAATTGGAAATGAATTTTATGCGCAGGATGATTTATATTATAACATTAATTTTTTTTAACTTTTAATTTGTTAGATTATTTTTAACTTTGATCTTTTTTTGTACTTTTACTTCTTATTATTTTAATTTATGATTTTATGTTTGAATTTGTTGTATTACGAAATAGGTGGTCATATGTGATTTATTACTAAAGTATTTAGTTTTACATATAATTATTTTTATTTCAATTATTAATCTTATTAAACCCAATGGCACAACTATTTTACACCATTTTAATCTTTTATAATAAACAAAACTCTGATATGGCCTTTACCTAACTATGTTATGGAAAATATACCTTGACAACCATTTTGTCATTAAGGGAAAATTATAATATACTAGGGCATCGACCTAAAGCTGCCTAGCTCGGGAGGAGTGTAGCCTGGAAATTACACATGGTACGGAATAAGAAATTGGCAGGAATCACAGTGAACAGGAAATATCGATGGATTACATATCACGAGACATCAGAGTTTTAAAAAAAAAGAAAAATATAATATAGGTGTGCGGCTGAGTAAATTTAAAAAAATATTATTAATATATGGACCGCCATAATAAAATTAAGTGCATTTTCAGTAGCTAATTTTATTAATCAGGAAATAGGTCATAAATAACAAATTATATTACTGATTTAAAATATTTCCTGTTCCCATTTTCTATTGGGTTTTTATAAGCCATATCATTAAAATATTTCTAAATTAGCCATATCATTAAAATTTTTACTAAATAGTATATATAAAATGTGATATAACTCATCTATGATGAGATAATTGCTCTTTTATATGGAATTCTTAAAATACTTTTTTAGGATTGTTAGGAAAACTTGATGATGCTTCTGATCATGTATAATATCTATATTTATTACAAGTCAAAACATTGATAATTATAAATTAAATTACTGATTAGAAATATTTTTTTTATTCCCGTATTTTCTATTGAGTTTCTAAGAGCCATGTGGTTATAATATTTTTATTTATTTTTTATTAAAATTTCTTTATTATTATTTTTTAATATTAAAAATGTCGTCACTAGAAGGTGTGACGTTGTGAGGAAGAATCGGAAAATTATAATATGGATAAGTAATATTGAATCAGACAGGATGTAGACCAAAGTAGTATTTTACTCACACATCTTGATAGCTTTTATTTTTTTGTGGCGTTTTAGCGATTGAGTCTTCAATTATTAAAATCGGCTATGTCTCAAGCGTTTCAGCAGAGCATACGATAAAATATAAATTATTAAGCTCTTTTAATTTTAAAATCACCTGTTTTACGAACGATAGATAATATGTTTGTTAGGTATCCTAAATTTAATTTTTTTGTAATATGGGCCTGCCCAAAATGAGCGAACGTGTATTACTATAGAGGCCCTATCCTCCATAATAATTATGCCGATTTTTTTCCTCAGGATACCAACAAACTTTATAACCCAGATATAATTATTAAAGGTGTAGAACTCACCCAATCCAATAATAATATTAGCATAAGGAATAGTTATGAGTATTTTTGAGAAAGCGAGAACTGAAAAAAAGAGGTACTGTATCCAATACAAATTATTAGTTATTTTATTATAAAAATTATTTTTTATTGTTGATCCTTGAGCAAGGATCTTATTTAATAGGAATATTTTATTTCATTTAGTTAATTTATGATTTGTTACCAATTAATTAGTTAGAAGATATAAAAATTATATTTTGGTTTTTATAATTATTTAGTTAAATATACCTATTTAACCTATTTATACCTTGATTCTCATAGTGTAATGGTTAACCAATTTATAATTTTCTTACAACTTTAAATACTTTAATCCGCCTTCATTTACTATAATCCTAATCAAATTTAAGTTCTACTCTTAGACATAGATCAAAACAATATATGAAATTGTATTTTAAATAATATAATAAATTTAACTTATTCTTCTTGACTTGTTTATTTAGAATAAATGACTTCCTTTACACTTCCTTTCCACACAATAGCCTTTCAGGTATATTCTCAGCAGTTATTCGTCAAGTGTTCATAGATAAGTCTTAGTACAATTTTGTAAGTTTTCCTATCAGAAGAAGCACGTTGTATTAATTCCCAAGATAAACCTATTTCCGATAATGAATTTAATCTCCCAAACCAACTATTTTTATAGGATAGGAAAGGTTTGAGAGATGACTTATCCAGAGGGGTAATAAAAAGATCTTATTAAACTAGGTTGTTTGGTGCTTGTCTGAGAATATGCCCTAATACTTCGATTTTTCTATATAATATATATTAAAAATAAACCTGAAATTTATGAAACTATCATATGTTTCTTACGTATAAGTTCCACACATAAAATGGCTGCTACTCAATTCAATTTTTGCCACTTCAAATTTGGTTTTAGCATTACGATCGGCAGTCTATAGTATTAATGTCATTGGTTATGACACAGCCGTTGACGCATCTTTAAAAAAAAATTTTTTTAAAAAAGGCTTCGGCTATAGCTTATGAAATGTGTTTAATGGTGGGAAAAAGTATATCATCGGTAAAATCATATTGAAGCAAACATATATAATTAAAAGCTTAAATGGCAAATTTTTAAAAGCAATAATAGTGGAATATATGACTTGTTATTCACAAATCAAATCTATAGTTAAGATGTAAATCGTGACTTTAAATCAGAGTCTCGAATCTTTCAATATATAGGTTTGGTTCAGGTTCCATAAAAAAAGTATAAAGGTTTAGATTTGGTTCAAGAACCTACTAAGGTATGTTGTTTAATGGATACTGAAAATATGACTAAATTTTGAATTGTGAAAATTTTTTAAAACTTTAATTTAAGACTTTAAAGTTTTCAAACTCTTGAAACAAGCTTTGCTCGATCACTTCACATTTTGATTAGTTCAATATCGCCTTATGCGATATTTAACATTATCCTACACATTTAATATTATTATATCATTCATTCATTACTTTGGGAAAATTTTAAATTTACGAGGCGATACCTTTATATAATTATCATAAATATTGAAGAAATAAGTATCTATTATTATTATTTAATACTTTTACCCCTTTTAATAATTGTTTACATGATTTTTCATTTTATACAATGGTATGGTTTTGAATTATTTATCAATAATTAATGAAAATAAAAATAAATTCATGGAACACTGTTGCTTCATGGAAATGGGTTGCAAATGATGATAATTGTGGAATCTGTCGTATGCCTTTTGAAAATACCTGCCCCAATTGTAAAATTCCTGGAGATAATTGCCCTTTAATATGGGGAAAATGTAATCATTGTTTTCATATGCACTGTATAATGAAATGGCTCAATTCTCAACAAACAAATCCACATTGCCCTATGTGTAGACAAACTTGGGAATTCACTCAATAATGCAAACTAATAAAAATAATAATTTTGAAAAAATTAAATTTCTTGGTGAAGGGCAGTTTGCCACAGTATACCAAGCAAAAGATTTAATATCACAAAAAATTGTTGCTATCAAAAAACTTAAAATGGGCCTTAGATCTGATACAGTAGATGGCATAAACAGAACTGCCTTAAAAGAAATTAAATACTTACAAGAACTTAATCATCCAAATCTCATTACATTATTAGATGTATTATCTGAAAATACAGTTATATCCCTAGTTTTTGATTTTATGGATACTGACCTTGAAGTAATTATCAAAGATAATACACTTGTTTTATCACAAGCTGACATAAAGGCCTATATTATCATGGCTTTACGAGGATTAGAATATTTGCATAAAAACTGGATACTTCACAGGGATATTAAACCTAACAATTTGTTGGTTGATAGAAAAGGAATATTAAAGTTGGCAGATTTAGGCCTTGCTAAATATTTTGGTTCTCCTAACAGAATTTACACAAATCAAGTTGTCACAAGGTGGTATCGTTCTCCTGAATTATTATTTGGAGCAAAAAATTATGGTACCTGCATTGATATATGGGCAATGGGGTGTGTCTTAGCTGAACTCTTATTGAGAATTCCTATATTCCCTGGTGAATCAGACCTAGATCAATTGTCCAAAATATTTGAGGCTTTAGGCACTCCAAACACTTTAATTACCTCCAAAGATTCTATTAATAGTCAATATTCATTGGATAGAGAAAATTCATGGTCAGGAGTGGAAAATTTGCCAGATTATATTAGCTTTAAAAATTTTCCTGGAACAGCCCTTAGGGATATATTCACAGCAGCAGACAGTAATTTACTTGAATTACTAAAATTTATGTTTGCCTATGATCCATTAACAAGATGGGATTGCACTCAATGCCTAAAATGTAACTATTTTTATATGCCACCTATACCAACTCCCAGCTCCAAATTACCTATACCTAAACATATTTTACAGCCTTCAGATAATACTAATGGATTTAATAAAATTGTAGGAGCAGGAACTAAACGTAAAAATGAAGAGCTTATTGGTAAAAGGCCAGCCAAAAGATTGTTTGTTGATTAAATATTTTTATCCTCTGTATGTGTTATATATTTAAATATGTAATTATTTTTTATTTATATTATATTAATAAAAAATATGTCAATCACATTTTATATTGACCTCCAGGGAGCAGGGTGCCAAACTGTTAGTTAAATGGTTCAATTTCCATTTAGGTTTTAGTTTAGAATTAGAAAATCTTCCTGGTTTAATAAATTATTTGTTCATATTTTTTAAATTAAATTATAACATATTTTATTAATTGGCTTATAATAATTTATTAAAAAATATTTAAAAAACTTAAGGAAACATAAATCAAATAAAAAAATTTTAAATCTTAAAAAATTTATAGAAAATAAGTTGATTTAATTTATTTTATTTTATTATGAAATATGAATAGAAACAAAAACAAGTCATCTAAAATATAATCACATAATTTATTTTAAAATTATGTCAATTATTTTAAAAATATAATATGGAAAACCATTATAAACTGGATAACAGTTGCCTAGAATGTTTAAGTTATCTCCCTCTAAATATTTCTTATCACTTTGGTTATTGTTTAGAAATTTATAATGGATTATTTTGATTTGTAATTCAATTTGGTTAGACACCCAGGAAGATATCAAGCACCATAGCCTTAGACCTTCCCCTACCCCCAAAAAACAAATTTGTTTCTAATAGCTTATAAAAAATACCCCCTCCCATAATAAGTGAATATTTCTGGATCTGAATCTGATAATATAACACTAAAGTTGGGCTATAGAAAATATTTTTTTTATAGAACTCTGTACTTATGAAATTTATTTTCAAAGTTTTGATATTTTATTTCACAAATCCTTATTTACTTAATAGTTAATAGTTATTATATATTGGTAGGGTTGGGAATCTTGCTGCACTGGCGGATTTGTTAGATATAATTTTTAGAAAAAAAATTATCCTTACCCCACATTAGTTAGCGAGAATTCGCGGCGAAGAATACAAAAATAGAGCATAATTTGTATATATCTCCTCAAATCCGCGCTGACAGTGAATGAGAGGTTATGCTCCATACCAGAGCTGAAAAAATGAATACATAATTATTATTTTTAAATGGTTGCTAGTTGCGATTCTCGGGAAAAGCATATTTAAAGATTAAATAATATTAACGGGAAAGTTCTACAAAAGGTGGTCTTAAAGCCTTCTAATAAAATTAATGGGGTAGGGAAAGTTTTCCCCTTTAGGAAAATTCTTCCTACATCTATGTTAATTTTATTTGCCTATCAATAATATACAAGGCTACGCCTAGCCAATTTAAGTGCCCTTTAGTCAACTTATTAGCCAATATATCTAACTAAGATGAATCAATCATCGTGTGACAGCCGTTTTGAGTTAGCTGTATATAACTTTAGTTAACAATAATTGAGATTAAGACAAGAATATTGGGCTAATATCATGGCGTAGGGACTATGAAATTGCTTATGTTCCCAACTAAACTGTTGCTTATTTTAATCTTTCATAGTTTTTTATTCTTTAAAAAAAAATAGGAAACTTCTTTATTTAATACACTAAGAATCTATGCATAGCTTTGCAATCAATCAAGAACCTATGAGAAAAACTAGACACTGGAGATCCCAACGAGGGATACAGACGCTCTCCTCATAAATCTTTCGATCTAACCTCCTAAGCATTCACTCCTCCCTTGAATGATCTCAAACCATTTTTAAAAAATATTTATTAATTTCTTATCCTTTTTAGGCACTTATTAAGAAATATATTTTTAGTTATCGTTTTTTTAGAAATAATTTTTTTTTATATAGAAGTCAATTTTTGTCCGAAGATGTAAATATGAATATTTTTCTTAGATCTTTTTATTTAATTATCATATCCTATTTAATTTGGGCTCTTAATAATTCAGGTAACTCCCTAATTTGACCAAAATTTTGATGAGTACCAATCAAATTCCTAATAACTACTATTAGAAAATGATAAATTTGGCAACTTTCTACTTTAAAAAGTGGGCAAATTTTTAATTTTTTATCCGTTTGCGTAAGACCTTTATAAATTTGGCATTTGTTTTTTGTTGCATTCATTCATTTATAATATATAAATTTTATCATCTTACTAAAAACTATTCATTTCAAATAACAAAATTTATAAAGTAAATAAACATAACAAGTTATTGTAAATTAAAAAAAATGAGGTTATTAAATTTAAATTATCATACTCAAAGCTCTAAAATATTTGATATTTTTAAGCTAACTGTTCGCAATATTCTTGAATCCAATTAAAAAATTATCAAACGCCATCAACGAACATATTGTACTACCAAATAAGCTAACAAAAATAACATCTTACTTTATTTCATAAATTAATTACCAAGCCACAAAATGGCGTTGCAGCTGACTCCTATGTATCGACATTTTAAAATGCATTTAATAAATCAATCCTTAATTTAGTAGAATACATCATCGATCCCAATACCACGAATATAAATTAGTATTTTTTTTTAAGTATGTATCATACATAATTTCACTTCTGAATTTGGTGCTTAATAAAAAATTATTTGAAAATGGTTGAACATAGTCTCACTTTTTTTGCCAAACTAAAAATATAACAGAAGGCAAAATGTTTAAGAAAAAGGTCTTTATAAATTGTTTAAATTTGACTAATATCTTAGTCCCAACGGTTCCCAAATTAGACAGGTTTGATTGTATTTTTTTTATATTCTTTAGGGAATTTAGCTGTATTTTTTTTTATATTCATTAATGAATATCGCTAGCTTCAGTGTTGTTAAACGGCTCGGTTTAGCCAATTTTAAATTAAAATTAGCCAAAATAATATTACGTAAGCCTCGATATTTCTTTCATAGATGTCCATACTTTCTCACATCTATAAGCAAAATCTTCAGGTTTGAATAATATTTTTTGGCTCTAAAATATTGGACAATTCTTTGAAAAAAATTAAAACATTTAACAACACCAGCTAACTCACTAATTTATAAAAAATATATATTAGCCAGAACTATATGAAATTGACTTTGGTCATTAGTCGCACTCGTATAAATATTATTTAAGAAAATCTATGTAAATTTATTTATAATTAGGGCTGTTGTGCTGTCTGTTAAATAATAGAGATTAAACCTTTCGGTGAAAATTTTATATTAACATTTTTATTTATATCATTTTAACGTTACATTTTTTTTAATATCAATTTGTATTTCAGATAATTGGTTATTTATTTATTGTTAAAAAAAAAGATATAAAAAGGAAAATTGTTTTTGGTTAAAACAGTGATAATAAAATGTAATTTATAAAAAAATAAAATAAAATTGTGATTTATTCGAACAATAATATATAAGAGAATTCTGTCTAAATACATCATGGTAATAATATATAATAGAGGATTCTATTTAAATATTTCACTGCCAATCCATAATTTTTTCTAGGTAATATAAGGATATTCATATAAACCCTATCCCATATTTAGATAGATTTTTTATATATCATCTATCTTTGTACCAAAGTCATTAATAAGATCAATAATTTATAGACAGAAAAATAAGCAACTATGAGCAAACTTAAAAAAAAAACTTTAGGGTGTTTAAGATGATATCCGGTACATCACTAATGATAAGTGTTAACATCTCATCTAATATATGATTAATTAGTATTGTTAAACGACTCGATTTGAGCTGATTTTTTGAAATAGCTAATTCAATATTTTAGCCAGAAAAATATTGTCTAAGCCGAGATTTCAAATTTTCAGATAGCGTGAGATTTTTCTGGATAAAATATTGAGTTAACCGTTTTTAAAAATAGGGCTCCAATAAAGCCATTTAACAACACTAGGTAAAATGTATACAGCTGACTCGTTATACTTTTATTTTTTTAAAAAGTCTTTTTTTTGTTGTAAAATAAAAATAATATCATATTTTTACATATCCCATCTTTTAAAATAATTAGATTATTTTTAAAACATCATAAATAAATTTATTTAGATTCCTTAAAAAAATTTGACATTTTTTTTAAAGGTATTTTAGCATATTATTAATCTTAGCTTATCTAGCACATTATGAAATAAACATTCTAGTATATTTTATAAATAAAATGTGTAATATATTAATTCAAATATACATTTTTAATTCAAAAAACTAACCCTACTCTATTTTAATCAATTCTTAAAAGCAGACGATACAAATGGAAAAATGGCATTTATATTCGTTTTGATTAACCATATTTTAATTGATATAAAAAAAAATCTTCTATATCCGCCAAGTTTTCTGAAACTTTTTTTCGTTAACGATGGCGCCAATGTCATGATTAGGAAGAAATATGGTGTGAACGTGCTTTTGCGCACTCTATCCAATTATTATACCCTGACATTGTATAAAGCATGGTTTAGAACTAGCAGTGTCGGATGCTATAATTGGTGTTACTGTCGTTAATCACTTTAAAGCCTTTATTGAAATGCTATGTAGTTTTATAGCCGACCTAACAAAAATCAAAAGGCTTTGGATGAAATTACATCTGAATTGGTCATTCAATTACGAAAGATTAGAAAGGCACTTGTAAGTAAGAATATTGAAGGATTAATTTGTTAAACACATATACCCAGAATTTATCGGGTATATTTTATTAAATAATTTTAAAAATAAGCAATTTAAATCATAATACAATAAATCATATTCCATCAATACACGTAAAAATTCATATTCTCATCTCGCCTATTTTCCATGCTATCTTCGAAACTCCATTGTCTTGTGACACTACAATTTTTAACAATTCATCACATACAATACAACAGCTACCTGATATACGAAATGTAATATTAGTTCTGTAAAAGCTGTTTGAAATAATACCATTTCATATAAATTACATTAAATTATATAAAAATATGAAATGAATTATATAATAATTGAAATATATTGCAAAATATATATTAAATATGAGTAATTGCAACAAGAGCGAGGACTTGGACTACATTTACCTTATGCCTGATGATATACACCGTGATTCGGAATTAAAATTATATATTTTTCCCGTACTCATTTGTATATTTAAAATATATGTAGACGCACTTGGCACAGAGCCATGATTTTATGGCCGAGGAAGAGTTTAATGAGTTTTTTACAAGTTAAATACCAGAAATATTGAATACCTTAAAGAAAATGGTTTCATTAATATAAAAACCATTTTTTAACACCGAAAAAAAAAGAAAATGTACAAGGTGTTCTTAAATTTTTGGTATACACACTGCATCAAGTAAGCAACAATTTTAAATCTTACCTTATGCTATATTTATCAGAGATTTGGCCTAACACCGGGTATTATATTTTTAATCAGGCTCGGCCGACATTTTAAAAAATTTTATGCCTGGCCAAATAAAATTCGTTATTATTTCCCCAAATTTATTTTTCAAAATACTTTAATCCTTCGTTGCATAAGTGGGACTATGCAGACCTAAGTCATTTTAACTGTAGCATCACTAGAGGGGAAGGGCGGAAGGTCTCGAGCCTCATAAAAAATTTGAAGAGCCACATCAAAATTTTGAAATGTATATAAGGTAATTTTATATTTATTATCTAAAAAAAAAATTTAGGATAATGTTTAAAAAAAGATAATTTTAGACAATGTAAATTTGGCTAAAAAAAGGTTATTTAAAAAAAATTCATTGAGCCCTCTGAGATAAGTTTATTGAAGCCCCTGCATTTAAAAAAAGTTATAATTACAATTCTTAAATATTTTTGCATGAATCTTATGGTAGATTAACATTTTTAGGTTAATTAAATGTGTTCAAAATTAATTTATTTTGTTCGTGAGTTATAAGGGTTTTTTAAAGATCCCACCTGGTCATCAGTGTAACTGTTTTTTTTATTTGTTTTGGCCATTGATATATTAAGCTTAAATAAATACTATTTCATTCGTTTTTATTATATTCATTAAAAATTATATTATATTAAAATTAGAAACTTAGATAAGGGCCATTCCATATCCATCACTTTACAATCCGACCATTTGAAAATATTTTGCATATAGGTAAATCAGAGACCTGCAGGGGTACCATTTGCACGGCCTGGCTCTGATTTTTTTTTCAAAATTTTTTTCCGCCCCGGATTTTATATTTTTATACCGGCCCGGGTATTTTTTTTCTTAAAAAGTTTAGGTCCCTAACCAGCTTTTAATTTCAATATAGTGTAAAAATATATTTTATATTTTTTCAATTTATATGTTAGAAGAAAAATAAAATTACCCTTAGGGTATATTTTATTTTTTAGAATTGAATTTTTTTATTCGATGATTTCATTCTTCATCTTGCGACTCTTAGATTTACTAATTTACTATGAATTATTTTACATTGTAATATTTATTTTTCAAGGCACATATGCTCATAATCAGTCCGTCCTTTTTTGAAGGAAATCGAATCCTCTCAAATTTAAACCATTTACTGAGGTCAATTCTTTTTTGATTTGATGCTAGAACTTGGTACCATCTGATATTTTCGAGAGCCATCTTAAACTTATTAAAATTAGCTTTTATATTTTTAAGTTATTTTGATAAAATGATTGATACATTTGGGTTGATTTTAAACATTTCGTTTATTAGATGTTGCCATGCGAATTAATGTTTAGTACATAATATTAATTTCATTCATACATTATAATGGGAAAATCGAAAAAGAAGGAACATAAAGATATTAAAAATTCTATTAAACAATCTATTCAATATAATACTATTCAAAAACCAAAACCAGTAACAACTAATTTGAAAAAGTTGTCTCATTCATTGAATAAAAAAAAATCTATAATAGATGAAATTTTTGATGATAATAAATTTCAGTTACTTGTGCGAAATATTGTTATAGGTATCAACGATACTAAATTGCCACAAACATCGCAGTCCAAAAAAGTATATTCTTCTACTTTAAATTTTATTTTTTTTAGATAATTAAAGCAGGTTTTTCAAATGATGACTTGGAAAAAACAATAGATTTATTCAAAAAACTATAAGTTTAGCCTAAGTGTATACATATTACTAGTCGGAACATGAAACAAATTAAAGAACTTAAAAAAAATTTTATTAATAAAAGACGCTTAGAATCTATTAACATTAAGCATTTACAAACACAGAAAAAAAGGGCATTAATTAAAAGTTCACTTGATATTCAAATTAAAGATTATGCCAATGTTAATACAAATAATAAGCCAGCAGGTCATATAGTATTTAGTGATCCTGAAGAACCTGATTTTAACTATGAATACAAAAAATTAGACATTAAAAATAAAAATTTACAATTATTTCAAAATGATGAAACTGACACCAACAATAAATCTAATATATATAATGGGTTTAATATCAAGCCTCAATTTGAAGGTAAGAAAGGTGAAAAATTATTAAAACTGAGCCTTAGGTAACTCATTAAAAATCATTCATTTTAATAGATATTAATAGTATAGGGAATGATAAAAGATTTGTATTGGGTGAAAAATTTGCTTCTAGTGATAGTGAAGAAGAAGAATTAGGTGATACTTCTCATGATGATAAAGTAAATGTTTCTAAGATTTCTTTTCACAAAACATTAAACAATAATAAAAATATCACTCAGGATGATCTTAAATCAGAGTTAGAAACTTATAATAAAACCTTAAATTCTTTGTTATCGGAAGAGCCATCCAGTCATCACACCAATAATGTAAAGACAAAAATAAATAAATTTTCAAATAGTTCTATTAGTAGATCAGGATTTCAATTAATTCAGAGGTATGACCCTAATAATCCTGATCATTGCACAAAATATGATATAAAAATAAATCCTATTTCTAATAATAAAGGTAATGCTATTGAAGATAGTAAACTAAAAAACAAATCAAAACATATCCTTGACAACAATGTTACTAAAGTAGAAAAAGATGCAAAATGTAGTTTTGAAGTACTCAAAGATTTTAAAACTGCCTTTACTCAAGATAATGAAGATCATAGCAAAAGTTTGAAAGGCAAGGATGTAAAGGCTATGGTTTTTAAATTTTTCCAAGATGAAAATGATAATTTAGACAAATTACTTATCAATAATAAAAAAATTAATTTTGAATCTATAAGTACAGAAAAGATTTCAGATATTGATACTGAATGTGGAAGATTTAATTTAGATTATTTAGAAGATATTGTAGACAATGAATTTAGAGAGATACTCAAAGAGGAAGGAAAGAATGACCCTACATTCCTTACCCAATTTTTGTCTTTTGATTATAGCAGAGGCAATCAAAATTTTAGTGCAGAACCTGAACTATCTACTATAGGTATACTATTTTTCTAGTTACAATTATCAATACCATTCCATTTGTTGCACAGGCTTATTCAAGTTGACACTAAGGGCCTGGGCTAAATTTCAATATATTTTGGGCAGGGCTCATTTAGGCATTATAAATATTTTTTAAATAAATAGCATAGAAATAGATATCAAAATAAAATTATATAAACTGCAATAAGCACAAAGTAATTAGTGATTTTTATCTCTTGACTTCATAAAAAATTTTGTCCAGACAGGCTAAATAACTTGAATTTGCAACCCCCCACTTTCAATACTATTTTTAAAGCAAGTGGGAAATTCTTAATGACAGTTAACCCTAAATTTTAGCCAAAGTTTATCACCTCAGCCTTGAGTCTGATAAATTTAATTCTGTATTTTTAAAATTATATACTGGAATTAATACTTAAACATTTTATTGTGTAGTTTTATTTTTAAGTTAATCTAATTAGTTAAATTATCAGTTCTATTCATTTTTAACATTGTTTTTTGATTAAATCTCAAATTTGTTTCATATACATTATTTACTAATTTTAATAATTTGCTATTTCTCGTTAAATTTCAGATTATAAATAAAATAAACCATTTGCTGTTGGAGCTTTTAATTACAGATCATCATAAAATTCATCTCTTTTTTCAATGTATAAAAAGCTAAAGAACATATCCAAAGTGACCAATCATCATCGACTGGCCAAAACTTCTTCATCGACCCTTCCATTTTCGAAGACCCCAATTCCACCTTAATGCTGGCAGTTTCAAATTTTTGTCAAAAGGATAAATCTTTCAAGGATCCCCAAGTATGGGAATCAAGGAGGAAAGAGTTGTCTCGCCTGTTCAGAACAAAAAGGAAAAGATTCTTACGACATACCAAGCCTCAATTTTACTCTAGACGTCGCAAAAATTAAATCAAATTATACACCTGCCTCACTTTAATGTCAATTTAATTATTTATATTTTTGCTCAATAACGATTCTAATAAATGATGATATACCTTTAAATTGCTTCGGATAAGAATTGAAATTATTTTATTTATTTTCCGATTTAGAAAATATGGTAACTTATATCTAATGTTGTTATAGTGACTAGTTAAATTTTTGCAAAAAATAAGTGTAACTAGTTAATTTAATAAAGAAATTACTAGCTATTTAGCCACAAAATTATTACTTTTTAAAATGTGATAAATATTCATAAGGTCAAACCATGTCAGCTCCATCACAATTCTCCTCGTCTCATATGATTTGGGTGAAATTTTATATGCAAATTAAGGTGCACAACTAAACCAGTTTTCAAATTTTAGCATCCTAGCTCTTATATTTTTGGAGATATCAAGGACCAAAGAATAAAGAATGACCTATTTTTACACTTACCGATTGTCGTTATAAAAAACTAGTGTTGTTAAACGGCTCGTTTTGAGCCGATTTTTAAAAACGGCTAATTCAATATTAATAATATTACGCAAGCCTGAAGATTTTGATTGTAGAAGGAACAAAGGTTTGGACATATATTAGCGAAATCATGAGGCTTAGCAAATATTTTTCCGGCTAAAATATTGAGTTAGCCGTTTTTATAAATCGGCTCAAAACGAGCCGTTTAACAACACTATAAAAAACTATAGAATTATAATAATAAATATCAAAATATACATTATATTAAAAAAAAAAATTTTTTAATGTTCGGTCCAAAGTTCATAATACTTGTAAAAAATGTTGGTTTCCCAATTTTTATAATTTTAGTTGCATGGAATAAAAACATCAAAAATAAATAAGGTATACTTTTTTTTCATAATTACTCAGTCTGTAAGTGGCTCTACATGCAATTAATTGTTCTAATATGATTTAAAATTTATTTAGTTTTATTTATTAATTCATCAACAAATTTAATTATAATACGTATAATTAACAAGAATTTAAAACTGTAAATGGACCTATAAAACAAGATATAGAAAGTGTAAAATTATGATAAAGAAAAAAAATATAAATATAATTTATTATAAATAAAGAGGAAAGAAATTAGAATAAAAGAGTCAAGATGGAAATGAGTTGATAAAACAATGAAAATTTGGATTGCAAGTCGGAAACAAACTTTTGGTGCCTATGTTTTGAACGAAATTAGTCTCAGTTTTTTTAATTAGGTCTTGGGCTTGACCAAAAGTTGTAAGAGTGGCGTGATGACCGGAACGAAGCAATAATTATGTATTTGTCACATTACAATTATTCTGTAGCTAATAAATCTTTGTTTATATTTGATAGAAGTCGATGCAAGCAAAAAAAATTGAGATTGGGTGTTTTGAAAAATATTTTTGGGCAATATTATTTCTTTTTAATATAAATTAAAATATTGCAAAAGTATGGTGTAGAATCTTTGCTATAAGGATATCATAAAAACATTTTAGATAATATTAGAACAATTAATTACAGAATGGAACTAACCGGACTGTCACATTAAAATATATTTTGATGCAAAAATCCTTATACATTTTTTTTAATAAATATTTTAATTGAATAAAAATCGGTAAGTATAAAAATAAGTCACCTTTCATAGTACGATTTTTGATTCTCTCCAAAAAAATATAAGTGCTATGATGCTAAAATAATTTAAACACTTCTTTAGTTGCGTGTGCCTTCATTTGTATACAAAATTTTATCTAAATCTTAAGGGTAGGGGTCCAGCGGAAATCATGTGTTTCTCGATCGATTTGAGATAAGAATGACTACATTTTATTCACTTTTTTTAAAAAAAATATATAAATAACTCAATTACCCTTTTTAAGAATGTAACTTGTAACTATTTACTATTAACCATCCATTATTTGTATTAATATAATTAATTTTCCGAAAATTTAAGGAATCGAAATAAAGGCACAAATTGCAATATAATTAGTTTTTATTAGAAAATAAATTACTACAATCGCTATAGGGCGTTTAGTTTACTATAATTCATTCATTCATTACTAGCTTAAACCAACTCATCAGGTTCGTTACTGAAACGGATCATACATAATAACTTTTTTTAAATAAAAAAAATGTATTAACGACGACGTCTCCCTTAAAGATTAATTACAATAATTATTGCACTACACAATCATATTTATAAATTTTTTTATCACGCGCAGCGCCATTCTTAGGACATGGTTACAAAAAAAACGCGAAGAAAATATATTAATCTATCTTGGCTATCCTGAATTCCTTTTTCTCTACTGAAACGTACAGAATCCGTCTCATTTCTTCAGCATTTATATCGTCATCATTCCTATCTGAAAAATATGGAGCGATTTTTTTTTGTTAAATATAAGATTTTTTTTTTACTATTTACTAATTAATTATTCGATTTTTTTTAAACCCATGATTAGTGTTGTTAAGAGGTTCGACTTAGTCCAAATTATATAACACAAGTCTTAGTTTTTATTAATAGATGTTCAAGCCTTTCTGCCAAATATGATTAAAAACTCTTTTTTCAAAAAATAAACCAGTTTAACAACACTAGTTAGACCTCCCTCATTTCTCAATGGCTCGAGCAATAAAATAATAATCAGTATCTTACAACGTAAATATTTTTAAAAACCTTTAAGAGGTTGCGAAGTTAAAATTTTTTATTTAAATCAATACACGGAAAAATCATAATAATATTTAATCATTTTTTTGTATTTTATAAAACATTTTATATTTAAAAAAAAAAACTTGTTCAAAATATTCAGTTTTTTTTTGCAATTCAAAATTTTGAAGTATAACCTTGCATTCACAGTTAATGCGAATTAGTGGCAAAATATACAAAAAACAGCTTATAAAACTTAGTCGAGGCGATCACCCCTCCCCGTTGCCTATTTAAGGAAGTTGTGAGACTTCTGTTACCGATGGTTTGGGGTAAACCCGTGGGGATAGCTAAAAACTCATTTTATATACTTCGTCATGAATTCGTGCTAACTTGGACCCAAGGTAATTCTCACAGAATAAAAAATAAAAAAAAACCTTTATACTGTTTCCGTTGAAATGAGTATTCCTTGCCAGTGAGACCGCATTTAAATAAATGATCTTCATCACCTCCAGAATGGCCTATATTTTCTATCGACAAAACTTTGAAAAAATGATTTGAACTGGGGCTAATAAAAATAAAAAAGAATTTACGTAAGAACTTTGAGACAATTTATGATTGTGTATCAGGGACTTATTTTATATTTAAAAAAAACAATTTCCATTAACTACATATTATTTATTAAAATGATATTCGTCTAAAATCCGTGTATCCATTTGACTAAGTTCTAGGACAATCATCGATCACCCTAAATTAAATTACTCAAAGTCCTTTGGACATATAAAAATTTACTCCTGCAACCAGCGCTGATAATAATATTTTTGATTATTCTTATAACCACTAGTATACACGATTGATAGATTAAGCTTTCCTTATTCAAAAAAAATTTCCATATAACAAATTATCGATTTTAAATATAAAAATAATTCATCTTGAATACGTAAAAATTCATATATATTGTATCGATAAAAAATATAGTTAATAAAAATAGTAATGAATCTTGTTATTAATTTTTTTTTATTATTTTTATATGTCTAGCGGTAATGTGTTACTTTTTTTTCAACTTTAAATTATTTTTTGAGAGCGTTATTTTTTTAAATTTGAAAATCTGATTTTACCGGAAATGTATTTCATCATGTTTGGAATACTTGTCTTATGAATTCCAGGCAATTTTGCCATGAAATTATGAACTTATATGTTCGATTTATTTTATATAAATTCTAAATGACTCAAAGGTTAATGGCAAAATTGTCTACAATTCTTAAGAAATGTATTTCAAAGATGCTGGAAAACATTTCCCGTAAAATCAGTAACCCTAGAGGATATCCATGATCGTGAAATGTATTTTTATTTAAAAAAACCTTCGTAAACTTATATTGAATATTTATTTTTTCGAACCTTTGGTCCCTTTCTCGATCGATGTTGGAATACGACTTATTTTCGAAGCAACTATAATCCAACGTTCTGGGTTCGATTAAAAGCTCAATGTCGCCACCTTTAAAAAATGACACTTTGCGGGGGTCATCTAATTTTTTTTTAAGTGAATATAGGATATTGAATTGTCATTTATACAATACTTTATCCGCTAAAATACTTTCAAACTTAATAAATTTATATTTATAATGGATGTGAAATATCTGGAAAAATAAATAAATTGGGATAAGTTTATAATCGATCACGCTTATATCTCCTAGAAAATTTTTAAAGTAAATTTGAAATTAATATTAATAGATGCTAGGTAAGCCCCCCCCTCCAAATCTTACCTTCAGCCACATCGTGGCAACGTCTTTTGGCGCCTAATGAAGGTTCACGTATCCTCAGCGGGGTTTAAAAATCACCTTAAGAAGTTGATGTCAGGAAGGGCATCCGATTGTAAAAGATGATTAAATTAGATGAAAAACTAGCCAACCTGGGTGAACCTGGAAATCGCCATTAAACGGAGAAGAAGATGCTAAGGAACTTGAAAATCTCTAAAAATGGAGGAAAATATTTATATTCCCAAATTTGGTTATCAAATTGACCATTTTGAAAACCAAGCGATGATAATATTTCCTCTGTTTTTTAGTAAATTTTTTTTAAAAAACTCAGCTTAAATACACTTCCCTAGCACCTATTAATATTAATTTCAAGTTTACTTATAAAATTTCCGGGATATAATCAAAATTCCCAATTTTCAGCGATTTAGAATGGGAACCACTGGGTTATATTCAATTGAAGAAACTAGAGGGAATATTATTTTTTACTTATTCTGTAAATGAAAAATGATTTTAAAAAAGTTTAGTAAAAATAATTTTTACTCCCTTTTTAAAAAATTATTATAAGTTTTATGGTAAGCAGGAAACAATATTGATAACTTATACGGTCGAAAATATAAAAAACTTGAGTATAATAGTATATTGTTTTTATAATGATAGATTAGTAATATTTACAGCTCATAAATGATGAACCGTAATTAAAAATTAATCTTTAAAAATTTTTGATTTATATATTTGTTAAGGAGGAGAAATCTTAGTTTCTTAACCGACTTTATGAGATGTTACAAACAGCTATGAATAATTTACGGTATACCCATAAAAAAAGGCTAGGACTAAACCAATTATCATACGATATATGGCTAAGTAATTCGGGAAGGGGGGGGGGGGGTAGTAGTCATTTGCCTCCATCCATTTTTCAGGAGGGTATGATCTTAGACGAGGTAAGGAAAAAATATAAGGGGAAGGTAAATCTAAATATGTTGCCTCCGATATTTACTTTCATAAAGATGCTGATAAACCTGGTAGCTGTTAAAGTAGCGAGCTACTTGTAGCGCGCTAACTTTTGTAGCTATAGCTAATAACGGCTACTTTTTTTGTAATTATTTAAATTTTTAGCGCGATAAACATTTTTTGAAGCTACTTAGCTACTTTTAAAAAATATAATGAAGGTAAGTATAAACATGAAAATTTAAATATAATATCATAATTAATTATAATTTTTAGGATTTATTATTTCATTTTAAAATTGAAATATATTTTCAATTTGTATTTTCATTTGTATTATAAACCTAAATCATGGGTTAATAATTTAAAATGTGATCGCCTTTGAATATCCAAATAGTTGAAAGTGATTCAGACAATTAATTAATAAAATGTAATACAAATTTCCCATTCCCTAGATTTGATTAAAATAAATATAAAAACCAAAACTGGCTTCAAATTTATTTGTTTAAAATGTAAAAAAAAATATTTCCTCAAATCAATCCAGTTATAACCTCAAGAAACACCAAAAGGTAAATTGTCATTATTACATTCTAATAGTGTTTATTTCATAAGATGTTCATACCATATAGCTTTAAGGAAATGGGCAAACATTAAAATAATTTTGGTATAGGCGATTCTACATCCAAAAAGACTAATTTAAATCAAACCAAATTAATTAATAATCCGAATGGCAATATTTCTCAGAAATTGGCTGATAAAGTTATTGTTGATTTTATTGATACAGTTCAGCCAATGTCCTTGGTTGATAATCCATCTATTACCATGATGATTAAAACTCTATCTTCTGGTACAACAATTTTATGACGTCAGACACTAATGAATAAAATAGCAGATAACTTTAAAGTGATGAAAGATGCTCTAATAGTAGAGTTATCAGAGATATCATATATATGTACCACGGCAGATAGTTAGACACATAACACTAGGTAAAAACTTATAAAATGCAACAAATTACCATAAATATTTATTTTTATTACATAAATTTTTTTATAATCAAAACTAACTATATTTTAATATTTATAAATGTTGATTTTTTTATATTTACTATACAATAACATTATAAGCAAAAAATAAAACTAATTTGTTTCTAAAATTTTTTTTATAAAAAGTAGCTTAAAAAGTAGCTAAAGCTACTTTTGAAAAATAATAGCTAATAGCGAGCTACTTTTTTTGACAAATAGCGATAGCGGTAGCGCGCTACTCATAAAAGTAACGATTAACAACTCTGCCTGGTAAAATAGTTAATAAATATAGTGAGGAGAAATGTAAACAAAAAAAATACTTTAAGGCATCTTAGTATGAAAAATATATTTATTTATTTTTTGCATATTTAAACATATGGATGTCTGTCAATTTCATGTCTTGATAAATGTTAAAAGTTAATTTTTTTAAAAAAAAGAGGTAAAGAATGATAAGATGCTGCGGAGCCTAAATATGATCCTTTTATTTTTTTATAGTATGTTTTTACCAGAAATTAAGGCGCGAAAAATCGGGAAAATATTGGCGATGTGATTGGTAGACGCCCCGGGTGGTAGTTTTATATCCACTCTACTTTCTCCCGAGGATAAATAGCGACTCAAACTTTTCAAATCGTGATGATAACGAATCGGAGCGCCATCTTTATCATGCCCATTCTCGCTTTCGGGCTCTTGATTTTCTTTAGTGTCTCCGTCCCCAAAATACAGTTTTACGAACTGGTCGTAATATTGGATACGAGCCCGGTCGGCTTCAAATTTGTTCAACGCAGCGGTGAATCTTTCGTCGTAGTCAGTTATGTTTTCGAAACCAGTCGGATCGGATAGTTTTTCCAGGGCTTTGCGAACGATGTATAGCAAACCAGCGAGCTGCTTTGAGTCTAAAAAATTATTGGGGGTCACCGACTTAAAATTATTCATTGAATCGTCCCCGGAAACATGCTCGTTCAAATTTATATTGGCGAAGTCATTTGACAAATTGTTGGCTAGAACGGAGACGCATTTGACGGCATAAGGCGCCATGTGATTCCACACGGATCCCGAAGAATCGTGCAAAATGGCGGGCAGGTCTAATTTGGCCAAATGATGCAACGCTAATTCGCCTTGGGTCAGATGGTCAAAGAGTCGAGCTTGCTTGCAAGCTGGCATTGGTAGGGTTTCGGTAAACCTGATAAAAATGTGTGTGAGAGAAACCGATAATAGATTTAAATCTAGATATTATATGGAAATAATTTATTGAGAAAAAAAAGGCAGAAATATAAAAAAAAATGGCAAATAAATTTTTATATTTTTATAACCATAATCGGGTCCATATATTATCCGTCAGCTGTTGATCGTACTCACTTAATTCTTCCGAATTAATGTCTTCATTTATATCCTCTTTATTTTATACAAAAGAATACAATTATTTATAATATAATTTATATAGCTTTGTTTAATCACATGATGTCCGTTTTTTTAGTAATTTAGTAATGTCCTCTATCTTCTGACTAAACCAATTTTTAGCCATTTAAACCGTTTTTTTAGTAGGCTAAAAAAAATGGCAAAGCTTATTTTTTTTTATACTTTTAAACAATTCTATGTCATTCACTTTTAACCTCGAATTTCTTGGAAATTTAACGCAATTTTAAAAGAACCCGGAAGTAAATTAACTCGCGCACCACCCCCACTGATCCATAAATTTTTTTTGGAACGCGCCATTAAATTGAGATGAATCACCTGATTTTAGTAAAATAGCTAATTAATTAAAATCGATATGATTTTTATTTGATTAGTAAATTAATCAAAATGGAAAATAAAAAAAACATTTATTTTTTTTAAATGGCCAATATTTTTATAAATTTTAAATAGTATGGAAAAGGAGAATCTGGCCGGAAGGGGACTCAGGATCACGTGGTGTTGGGTTCGCATTTATTTTTTATTCGAAAACAAATTAAAGTGCAGAATATCCTATCCCTCCCCCAGGAAAGTCTATTTTGTGTACCTATTTTTCTATTTTGTAAATAAAAACTGGTTTCAAAATTAAAAATTGAAAAAAAATGAGATTGAACAACGGTTATTTTGAGATTGGGGAGAAGGGGTATGAGATTACCATCTTTAGATTTGAGGTCGGAAGCTGCTTTGGAATATTTATCGTATCCAATATTCATTCGATCACTTAGACGACATTTGCTTTTATCTAATATATATATTATTTTTTTAAAAAAATATACGTTATACCTATTTTAGAAAATATAAAATAATTAGGGTTTTTCAAACATTTAACAATTGTCTCAGACCAAACAAGAAACCATTTATGAACAACTCATAGAATCCGGGGTAATATGAACCAGGAGAATGTTCGGGGTCGGTTTCGATTATGTTTCTATTAGCCAAATATCGACTAAATAAGAGTTTCAAAATTCCTGAACCCTAAATTATGGTTTCACAGTTTCCTATTTTTTCCTTTTCTGTTATGTTATATATTTTGCTAGGTTTAACAAAAATTTTACGAGCATTTGAAAGTTTTTTTTGTAGCACAAAATTTTGAGCAAATTTATTTTGAAAATCAACAAAATTGCAGTTTTTTTCATGATTCGCTTCGAATTCGCGCTAACTATGAATGAGGGGTTAAAATAAAATGTAAGGAAAATAATTTGACAAAAAATTTTTTCAAAAAACCTTTATCATCCCAAATCAAATCGGCCGGCGAATACCAGCGGAGGAAGTCTCTTATATCGTCATCACAAGTGGGATTAGCCGCCTTGAAAGCTCTCATATCGGAGGCCAGGGTCCGGCTCTGAAATTGTGCCCTCTCGCTGACATTTTTCGATTCATTTTTGTCAGAGCTCGCGCTCGTGAGATGGAGTAGGAGGGATTGATGTTGCATTAAATGATCTTCGGTCATGAAAGGTGGTTCCTGCAAAATTGGAAAAAAAATTTTTCCTTTAATTCTTAAAAATTTTCTTTTCAATTTATTGGCCTTTTTGTTTTATTGTTTTGCCGTTTTCAAACAATTTACGCATGTTTTACTCTGAGACTTTCTCGACAAATATGATAGAAAACCTGAAATCCCTATTTCCCAACCTCATAGGATTTTCCATCCTAAGTCAATCATTCTTTTCATCCTGTCCCCGTTCATCTTATTTTTTGAAAATCTCTGTTTAGACAAGTCTATTCAGATTTTGACACCCCCCTATTTTGTTTTGTTTAAAATTGTATGCATCATAAATAGTCTAAATTTCTCTTTACTCTGTTTAGAAGGATGCTGCTATAAAGAGAGCTAAAAAAAAATAATTTTTTATAATCAAAACTAACTATATTTAAATATTTATAAATGTTGATTTTTATGTATTATATACTATAGGACATGGCGTCAAATTTTTTGTGATTAATCCCAAAGGTTTAACATTTTTTAAACATATTTTATTTTACACATAATAAATAAAATATTGCTAATGGTTTTAAAACTCGTATTAACTTTTTATTTTATTTCTATATTATATGACTTATTGAATTTTTTTTAATAATAAATTATGGTGGCAGCGGTAAACGTTTTTTCTGGGCTTCTATATCAGTGAAGTATAAATTATTTGAATATAATTAAATGCATAAAAGGTCATTAAAAACTGACGCTGTAAAAAAAAGGTCGTTACAAACGGCGTTACTTTTTTTGAGAAAAAGGAACGCAATTACTTGTTCTAAAGTAACGATAAAGCAAAACGTTACTCATAACTTTAAATTTTTCCTTAAAAAAATATGGGAAAAATATATAATTTATTATATGTACATTCTGTTCATTTTTTAAAAAAAAAATTTTATAAATAAATTAAGCCGAGTTTTTAATTCACAGATCAACCACCAAATACATTTTTGTTGCGGAATTTTATACAGCCAAAGATTGTCAATCTAAATTAATTGGAATTTTGATAGAAACATGTTCAAGTTATCATCCCAGGTTGAGAGTTTGTTTAATGTGAAATAAAATTGCTTAAAGATGCGTTTTATTTTTTAAAAAAATACTGATTTAATTATGTTAGATTTGTGAACCAGAAACATTTTATTTTAGAACGAGTATTCACAGCACTGCTTTAAAGCA
Source organism: Gordionus sp. m RMFG-2023 (assembly GCF_954871325.1). NCBI lineage: Eukaryota > Metazoa > Nematomorpha > Gordioida > Chordodea > Parachordodidae > Gordionus > Gordionus sp. m RMFG-2023. Next base: position 8,008,646 of record NC_088775.1, on the reverse strand, counting down.
TCACAGAAAAATGTACCCTATAAATAATTTCAATGCTAGAGAATTCATAAAATCCCTGACGTCTTAAGTGTTAATTTTATCGATGCGGATTGTTTTATAAAAAAAAATTAGAAGAAAAAAGCAACCTGAGTTATTGGGACGTACAAGTAATCTGTTCCGTTGAAAAGTTTTACGTTCCCTTCTAGCGTATGGGACCTTCCTTCAGGTACCTCCCTCGCGGTCAAATCACCGAATTTTGACAAATTTTCGGAATTTTGGGATTTCGATTTTCTGTCATTTTCTGATTCCGATTTCTTCCTGATGAGGGAAGGGCTATTATCATTCTGGCATTCGAAAAAGGTATCCCCCTCGCTATCTTCGTTAGTCAGCTGGTCTAGTTTGAGGCTTGAATATTGTTGTTGTTGCTTTTTTATCTTTATGCATCTGTTCAGCATCTGTATAATATTTATTCCAATTTTTTAATCCGATGTATTTCTTAACTTTTCATATGTAATAAAAAAAAGAGGTAAAATAAGTATATTTCAAGAAAAATAATTAATCCTCGAGAAAAATTGATTTCATTTCTAAAAAAAGGAAAAAAATTAACTTGCAATTTTTGATGCAGTAGACAGTATTTGTAATCAGGTTTAGCATCTTCTATTCTTTCGTCAACGTTTATTTTTATTGAATATTTAAGAAAAAATGTTTTTAAGTAAAATAAATCGCGAAAATAATTCTACAGCGTATATTTAGAAGAAAATTTTTAATTCTTATTATAAATTTCATGTCAAATAAGTTTCCTAGAACACAATTCATATCTATAATCATTATTCGAAAAAATGATATTAAATAATCGCTTCTATAGTTTTCGTTATAGAGGTAAATCGAAAATATTACAAAGTGATGGGTATGCAATTGTCCCATCTGTATCTAAGTTCGAGCACGAATTCTTTCCAAAATTCCTTCAAAGCCCCTAATATCGAATCGAGAATATCCTCCCCGACTGCACCCTTCGGTGAAATGTCGTAAATCAATTTGCTCACAGCGATTCGATGTTGCTTACCATTTTCTATATTTGGCCCCATTTCACAATTTTCGACGATTGGGTCGTCTGCCATGAATACAGTGAATTTTTATTAATTCGACAAAAAATAAAAGAAAATCACTAAATACAATTGAATAAAAAAATAAATGTCAAGATGGAGGTTTATGACACACTATTTTTATTTTATATTTTTTAAAAAAAAATGCGAGTTTGATGTACATCTTTTATTTTAAATTTAAAAAGAAATTTTATTAATTACATAAATTATGATTGTCGAAATATGGGAGAGAAAAAAATATCACCCCCTCCCCCGCCCCCTCCTAAAAAAAGATAAAATTAACCCTGAGTGGTCATATTATGTCCGTTTCAAAAATTTTGTAATTTTTTTTCAAAATAATTATGACCACTTAATTTTATTTTTTCCTAATGTTTATTCACTCCCTTTTTTCTAACATTCTATGCAATAATAAGAAATGCTCAATTTCCACAAAATAAATATGGCTCGTATGTATAAATGTGTATAGATGACGATATAATATATATAATTTTTTCAATGCGATAGCAAGACTTTTTTGTTTATCGCTTAAAGCCATTTTAAGGCGTGAATAATAATATTATGCTTTCTTTCTTTTCCTTATTCCTTCCTTCCTTCTATGCAGTAAAATTAAAACCTCGTTATATATAACTTTAAACACTGAGGGGGCATAAAATTTAATTAAATATAGCGAAGATTAAAACTATATCCGTAACCGAATTTTTTAAATTAAATCTGACGAACAGCTGTGCAAGCTGCTCTCAACATTGTAGTTAGGGTTGATGGAATCTAGCGCAAGATATGTATTTAATCAATCAGCAATAATCAGGATCTAATATTTCGAATTAGATTTCATTATATATTTGTAGGATGTAGGTTATTAACATTATCAGGTAAATTAGGGCAATTACTACTAGTGGCAAATGGCCATGTCATAAAGGATTAACCAATTATGGTAACTGGTTCCTATAGAATTATTAGTTTAGATCTGATGTTATTCGTAATGATGATGGGTATTGGTGGAGCCAATGTACGAAAAATTTATACCTAGATGTAATAGGTCCATGAATTGTAAGACTGTTATTTTTGTTGAATTTACTTGTTTTTTTTATCATATTTGTATATTTAAATAGTTATTTTTTTAATTTGTAATTTTGAATAGGATTTTACTTGTTTTGTATAGTTAAATATTTATTTTTAAATTTGTTTATTTGAACAGTAGTGTTATTGGAATTTTGGATTATTATTGTATGGTAATTTAATATTTAGTTTTATATTTTATTATATTTATGTATATGATTATATTATGAACTTCGATTTATTTTAATTTTTGAATACCCATTCTTATAATATTTGGAAATTATATATAAACAAAAACTTATATAAAATAATAATTAACATTTTTTGATAATATTTGTGTAGTATTTTTTTGGAATTCATTTTAATAAAGTCGTAAAATTTTGTGTTGAATTATTTAATTAATTGTATTTGAAAATATTAATAAGTGGACAACTTTTACAATTTATATAAAATTATTTAAATTTTTATTTTTAGATATAAATTATTCAACATACTTCACCGTTACACTTCTAATAATCTCTGTAAATTCTCTGGGAATCTCTATCAATTTTCTATTAAACAATACAATAAATATATTACGATATCTCAAATCGTAACAATTTTGCCTGATAATATTACAGCCACAAATATTATTCAGACTATTGTGAAATATTATAGTGGCCCAGATCATTGATAGTCACATATATTTCTTACTAAAGATTTCTCCCATCAATCCTATCTAGAATCGTAAGGGGAGTTCGCAGAGAAGTTCATTTATTCTTGTCAAATTCAATTCAACAATTTATAATCATTAGAAAAATTATTCAACTTTTTTTTCAAAAATTGAAAAAATAATTTTGGTAATTTTGATTTTTTAAAATGGCTTATATTTTTTTATTCTATAAAGTTTGAAAAAGTTTGCGAATCGTAATTTATGGACATAGCCTAAAAAAAGTTTTTAATTTTTCCATTTTTATAAAAAATAAATAAACAATTTTTTGAAATATTATAATAATGTAAAATAAACAATATATAATAATATAGAATCATAAATAAACAAAAATAAAATAAAAATATCAGATTGGGATAAATAAATGTATCGGCCCAATCCGATATTTGTCGAAAACGCTAAATATCGGTGCCGATCCGATCGATATTTAATATCGGCACAGCCATGCGAACTTACCCATCTATACCAATCATTTAATTCCCACAAAATAAAATTATGAAAAATTAAAAGAATATATAAAATATTTTACGCTCATAAACAAATGATGTTACACGCAAACTAACAAAATTTTTTTTTTAAATGATCAGAAATATATCATGTTGCATAAGATTATCAAACACTCGTTAAACCTGGTGGATCTAAGGGTTGCAAAAGTGATGGATGCATGTATTCGAGATCGAAAAAACTTTTATCGCTTCTAATATCGTGAGAGAAAGAATCTGTCCGTTTAATCAAGGAGTCGAAATTGGCCAACATGAATAGGGTGTGGGTCAATAAATCGGTTAGGGAGTGTGGAGGACTTAACTACAACAAAAAATTTTAAAAAAAGTAATACAAGATTTAATTACCTTCTTTCCATTTTATTACTTTCTAACACCCCCCCCCCTCTCTGCTCTTTCTATTGAAATCTAAATAATATGGCTATTGTTATATAATATTAAAAGAGGGACACTTTAAATTTGGTGCCTAGATCCACGGCATTAATGTCAGGATCGATGAGTGGAGAAAGCGTGTATAGCTTCTAATTATTTATTTTATTTTAAATAAATAAAAAAAATTAATAGAATTTGGAATATTAAAATATTAATATAGTATATATATAAATCAAATAAAACTAAAATTCATAAATAAAGTTTATCTCTCAATCAATCACTCTCGTGAATCGGTGGTTATACATTTTTTTTAAAAAAAAATAAATAAACAATATAAATATATATCCAACAGAAACGTTAACAAAAAAAAAAGGATAATTCTTAATTTTCTTTTAGCGGCAAATAAAGGTTAAGAAAATTTTCCCGTCATTTTCCTAATAATTATTCGTCTATATATTTTTTTTTAAAAAATGCAACAAACGCCTGATAAAAATAAGCGATCTTTTGAGTCTAAGATACTATGTGTGATGGCGTTTCTTTTTAGGTCGGGCATTTAACTATGTACGCGATGTGAACTTAATACTAAAGGGATTCTACCTTAATTTTCCACTGTAATGGGGAGCGGGAGAAATATTATAAAAGCTTACCATTTTGGATGATTTTATCTTGAGCAAACTGGGCCTTGAATCGGGAAATAATGTCCAGAAGATGGCGTCCATTAAAGCATCCGATATTATTTTCCGATTTTCTTTGTGGTGGCTTTTAGCGTTATGATCCTTGTTCTTCTCGTAGTGTTTCTTATGGGCTTTGGATTTATTATTTTATATTACTAGCATAGAAAAAAAGGTTTTTTTTGAATAGATGAGTCTCCATCGTTTATTTAGGTGTTCACAAACAGGTAAAAAAAACGCTGACACCGTAAATTGAAATATTTTTAAAGAGTTTTTTTATCAGGTAAATGTTATGAAAATCCATTTTTTAAAAAAAAATAATATATTACTCGAAGCATCTGTTATACTATTGGTAGGTGTCGCGATGTTGTTCCTCATGTTGGTCATTGCTATGTTGAGCGAACCGAGTTTAACATTATGGCTGCTGACCAATTTATCGAGGGCTTTTTGGTAATTTTCGGTGTTTTCGCGGAAGGTAGTCTTGAAAGCTGATTCTTTCCCCCTTTCCTCGTGGCTTAAAATATCCCCTCTCATGTAATCCAAACTGTGCAAAAAGGGCTCTTGAGATTTTGTCCCTTGTGAATGATGGTGTCGGTCTATGAGATCGGTTAGCCGTTTAAATTTGGAGCCTAATTAACAACAATTTTTTTTTACTTGTTTTTGTTTTGTAGTTTGCAATGTTCATATCTAGTTAAGTGTACTTTTGATACCATGATGAGTTAATCCATTAACTCCTAACCATAATTCGAGAGGGGAAATGGTAAGATTTAAATAAATAAAGTATATGTTTGAACCAAGGTTTATCACATAATCATCTCGTGTTCAGTTCTAATTCAGAAATTATCAATCATTATTTCAATTTATTTTTTTTTACCACTCCATTCGTTTTCACTTAATTTAAGATGGCCAATTAATTGAAAGACAAACTGACAAGTGTAAAATTAGGCCATCTTTTTTTTATTTTTTTCTCTTTCTCTTAATTAAAATGTAAAAGCTATTAGGTTAAAAAAAATTACAGGTCTAGGTTAGATGAAAGTTTATATATTACATATTATCAAAAGAGATTGACCAATTTCTTTTTTGGAATTTGTTTATATACCTAATAAACATCCCAAGACATCGTCATCAATTGGTACACCTTTCAAAGAAAAAATCAGCTTAGCAGTTGACTGTATTTTAACCGAATCAACGTTTTTTATTTCCCCTCCTTTTTCTTCATCTCTATCAGCTGACTTAAATAAAGTCATTAGGGTGTCGTAATATTCAACGAGGTTACAGTCGGTTTCGGTTTCCTTCAGCCGTAAGCCTATAGACATGTGAGAGTAGCGAAAGTCATCTTCGGAGTTGTAACTTAGAGGTAAATCAAGCCACTGAAGACCAAGATCTATTCGTTTAACCGGGTTTCGCAGGCTACCCATGGCCCATAGGATATCGTGTAAAGCGCAATTCGCGAGGTGATTTGGTCGGTACTCATCAGTAAAATTCCTATATCCATCTAGAACGAGATCATTCTCGGACAGCTGACGATGGTCTAATGGGAAAAGGTCATAATTTCTCTCTACGATCAACAAGCTGGGTTTATGCAAAATGGTCTGAATGGGCATTAAAACGAAAGAGTAACACAGACTCACGCTGATGTCAGTTAGCTTGCAAATAAAATTTTATGGATTTATATTTGCATATTTTGCCAAAACAAATTTAACCCCGCCCCCCCCCCACCACCCCCTCTTTTTCCAAATATTGAATAAATAAATAAATAAAAAATAAATGTTAAACTTTATCGGATCTTGTCTGTTCTCTTTGAGATGGGTTTGCAATTGGCAAAAGTTCTGTCAAAGAATCTAGGTAAGCCAGACCCCCTAAAGGTTGAGTGAAATATAGCATTTCGAGGCTCAGTCGGCATGCCAATTTTTTATTATCATTATTAGTGGTTGTGGTTTTTTCTTCCCATAACATTCCTTGGTAGAGTCGAAATTCTTCGTTTATGCATACGAAGAGGGGTATATTGGGGTCGGGGTAGTCAAACAAGTTTTGGTTCCCTTGATCGTGGAATTTCGATTTTGGGTGATTATTATTATGGTGATAAGAGGATATGTCTAATAATTTGTGACGAAACTGTTGAAGGGCTAAGGCCAAAGCACTTAGCAAGGTGAGCGTTTGACTAGGAGTGAGGGGTTGAGTGGATACAGGGTTAGATGGAAGAAATTTAGTGTTTTTTGAATTGGAAGATGACAAAATGGATTGGTTAATGTGTTTGAGTATTATGAATTTTTTGAAACCAAACCTTGAAGTAGAACATATTATTTAAATTTGAATATATATAAATATATATATATCATCGATATGGGTCATAGTAGTGCAATATTAGAATTTAAGCAAGTTTGTTTATAAAATTATAGAATATATAATACACGATGGTTAAAATATGCATAAATCCAAAAAATTATCATATTAAAAAAATATCAAGAACAGCAAGGCACAAATATATATCATGATATATGCAGCCATAATTTATCCTTTATCATATACTTGTTCCAAATATCCATATTATTATTATATACAAACCATCTTTATTTAACTATTTTTTTCAATATCTAGCTCTAGCCCATATTATCTAATATTTTGAGTTTTACTCTTACTTCTTTACATTTACAAATACTAAACTAACGCATCCAGGAAGTTGATTTCAGAAGAGTCTTTAATTTAGATGTGAACCCATCACAGTGGAATGATAAGTGTAATGTTAACAGAACTATTGCTGTTGGTGCTTTATATAGGAGATTCTGTTCTAAGTTAATAGCTAGCAGAATTTCTACACAAGTATCTAATATACTTCTTCCGTTGCAATTTGGGGTTGGTACGAGCTCAGGATGTGATGCAGCTGCACATATAACGCGCATTTATGCTCAAAATACCACAGCTGCCCAACATCTTGTAAAGATCGATTTTACAAATGCCTACAATAGTATTCATAGACAAGTAATAATCTCACAATTTATAAAACATTTCCCACTTTTACAAACTTATCCTCTTATCTTATAAGAAACCATCACATTTGGTATTTGGCCATCATATCCTAACCTCTTCCGAAGGTATTCAGCAAGGTGATCCCCTAGGCTCCATATTATTTTGCCTTAGTATCCATGATTTGATTACTAAAATAAACAATGACTGCACGCTACCCTTACACTTATGGTATATTGATGATGGGGTCATCTCTGGCGAATCTGCAGAGTGATAAAGGCAATCAATATTATTAAGACTTCTACTGACAGCCTCGGACTCGTAATTAATCAAATCAAAACTGAATACTGCGATATTAATACAATTCAGCAAAGCGTTTTTGGTTTTAAGCATGTCCCCTTGAAAAATCTATCACATTTGGGCTCAACCATTGGTGAGGAGTCAGTGAATTCTTTTTTTAGCGATATGGACGATATCTTTGAAAATTAAAACGCATTCTTACATGCCTTTTGGCCCACAAGGCCTTTTTTAATTCGAAATTTCTTCAACATCCCTAAAATCCTTTATGCCCTACGATCGAGCCCATTATTTTTAGAGAGGGAGCATTTAGTGAGATTCGAAACCAGAATAAAAGTCATCCTTAGCGACTGCTTAAATATCAAATTTACAGACATAGCTTGGCATCGAGCCACACTTCCTTCCAAACATGGTGGCCTTGGTATAAGATCCCCATTGTCGATCTCAATATGTGCCTTCATTGCCAGCCACCTTCAGGCACGTATACTAATTGACCAACATCTGTCGGTTCACGATCCTTTTTTGAATACAGCTAAGATAGAATGGGCAAAATCAGTCACAACCTCAACCCTATTTCCGATCTCTGTGATAAAGAAGGATTGGGATTTACCACTTGTGAAAAACTCCGTTGATTACCTTATTTCGAGTCTCTCACTATTGGCTAGAACCACATTTATTGAACTTATCAAAGATCGGGGATATGAATTTTTAGATGTTATTCCATCTACCAATTACAAACTCGAATTGGACAACCATGAGCTCAGTTATGCTTTATGTACCAGGCTTAACATTCCCTTTTCATTACCATATAAATGCAGCAAATGTCATACTGTTGATGACAATATGGCCTTCATCCTTTACATTGCAATCGTAATCCCGGCCGGCAAACTCGACATTTGAAATGCAATCAAATAATATCTCTTGCACTTAGGTCAGCTGGTTTTCCTAACTCAATGGAGCCTACTTGCTTATTTTCCGATAGTAGGCGTCCTGATGGGGTCACACGTATTCCCATGGTCTTAAGGAAAGTTTTTAATATGGGATTTCTCTTGTCTGGACACTAACTCCCCCTCTAATTTTAACAAGGACGCTCTGAACAGAGCTCAAAATTATAAGATCAGCAAATACAGCGCTGATTCCTCAAATTACATATTCATACCCATCATTTGCTCCACCTTAACTACATATGGTGATTTGGCTAAAAACTATTTTAAAGACGTTGGCCACCTAATCAGAAAAAATATTGGGGAGCCTCGCGAAGGTTTTTACTTAAGGCAGAGGATCGCAATAGCCATTCTTAAGGCTGTTTGTTTTATTAATTCGATCTCTCCTGATGATTATATGAAAGAGGTTTTGAATAATATCTGCTGCTTTATGCTTATGCCTCAATATTGTCATTTTGTTATTATGATTATTTTTTTCGTAATTGTTTACTAATTATACTAATTATATATTTTTCAATGATGATTCTTTTATCTTGAATTAATATGGTATTCTAATTATTTCAATTATTAACATTAATATAATATATTTTTATATACCTATTATAATAATACAATGATATTGCTAAAAAAAATTTAAATTTATATTTTATTATAAATAAAAATCTTAGAAATTTTTTTGGGTCCAGTGTAAACTGAAAAATAAAAATTTGAAAATTTCTGCCTGACCAATACAATCCAAAAAAATCTAATATCGTAATCTGATTCAAAATTTGATTTTAGAAATAGATTTTTTTACTTAATACTAAAAATATCTAATGAAATTGGAAAAATTATAAAAACTGAAGGATAATGAACAAATTTTATGAATCTCCTTGAAAATATATTTGTGAAAACACTAAGAAGACAAAATAATTTCAAAATTTGTTGAGGTCAATGTCTAGGTAAATTTTAAAAGCAAGAATAAATCTGACCAAGTTTGAGAAAATATCTATGTAACCAAAGTTGGTTGGTTCAAACTCTGATTGGTACATTCAGTGTTCTAGTATACATGTTAGCTTATCAGCCCTTATACAAACTTAATATTAAAAATGTATAATATGAGCAATATATTTTAAAAAGTATTTTTATATCCCAATTTTTAAAATAGGCCATAAATTCATCCTATTATATAAATATAAACAGATGCCTAGAGTCATGTCTGTATAATATACAACCTGGCCCATGGTAACATGATCGATAAAATATAGGTACAGCCTATTTCTACTGTTAATTTCTTACCTAATTGAACATAAGAATTAAATTCAATTAAAAAAAATATAAATTTTCAAATTTTGACATTCAGAGCACTAAGTAGAAATCACATTATATCAAAATTTCAATAGCCATTGCATGCCTTGTTTTAATTATAATTATAAAGTTATATAACATTAAATCAGAAAAATTGAGTGAGATTTTTTCCCTATTATTTTTAAAATTTGGGTAGCAAACTATGTATCAGGCTTAGATCCAAAATTTTTTACCACTAGGCAGCAAGTGACCTTGGATCAACAAGTTTAAATTTTGTAGGTCTCGTGCTTCCAAAATTAAGTGTTTTTTTATTTTAAAAAATTACCATCTGGAAATATGGTGAGTTTTTGATGCAAAAATATGGTTAGGGTTAGACAAATATATATTTGTCTCAACATCGGCTAAAATATTGAGATAAAATTACAATAATATGTTTGATCTATTTACTTTTGCATACTTTTTTATTTAAAATATAAAGTGTTAATAAAAATTTATCATCTGCATAATTTATTATTTGATCTTGTTTAATCCATTCCTTGTTTGGCTCCTAATAAAATAAATCATTAAAGAAACAAAATAAAGAATAGTTAAAACCTCTGAAAGGTGAAAATTAATTATTTCATCAATATTTTCAAGCCAATCTTTTAAATATTTGTTAATGATAGAAACAAACCTAAAATATAAATCAATCATCATATGATATTTAATTCTTTACTTTTCAAATTCAGAGGAGTCAGTAAAATCATTTATTTCAAATATCTCTGTGTTCATATTTTTCATTTATTCACATCATATATATTATGAATGAATGAATCTACAGCTGTGCCTTATAGCTTAATGTTAGATTATAACATATGTGATATCGAATGATCCAATTTTTAATACGATCGTGATAAAATTTGTTAATAATTTTTTTTTTAAATTTTAAAGAGGGTTATGATACAAATATTATAAATAAAAAATATTAAATCGTATCATAAGTTAATTTTGATAATAATATAATATTATCAGGCGCGTACGCAGCGGGGGAGGGTGGGGGAGGGGGGGAAGTAAAAAAATGCAGATGGTGGATTTTTTTTTCAAAAATATTATTGTTTATATTAATTTATATTTGTTAATATTTATTTGATAATAATATAATATTATCAGGCGCGTACGCAGCGGGGGAGGGTGGGGGGGGGGGGGGGAAGTAAAAAAATGCAGATGCCGGATATATTTTTCAAAAGTATTATTGTTTATATTAATTTATATTTGTTAATATTTATTCCTATCTCATATTAAATATATATTTAATTACATTTATTATCACATTCATAAGTTATTTTATCAATTAATTTCGATTTCAAGTTTTCCGGCGTAATATTTACTAATTATTTTCAAATTTTTAGTGGCATAATATTTATCTACCATTTTCAAATTTCTAATCAAATAATAATTATTTCTGAAACTTCTTGTCCAACAGGGAGAAAGAAATTGCAATCTTGTCCAAGGGATAAAGTCTAGCCATCAAGCATTTACAGCTTTTATGCAGTTAGAAGAGTCGATTATTTGCTATTACTGAAATATCACAATGACCTGAAAGAAATATTTCAACAAGAAAATTATTGGTTTCTGTAATATAAATTGAATTTAAATTGAATATAATATTAACTTTTCGTTTGTAAATTAAATAACCTGAAGGATTGAATTCATGATATATATATACGTGATATTTTGTATTAAATATACTTTTACTTACTTTACCTATTTTACTTATTTAATAAAACACTTCATTGGCGACGATATTTTTAAAGAAGATTTATTTGATTTATTAAATTTAAAGTAAAAGACTCAATGGAAGTAGCTCCTATTAAAGTTGTAGATTCAATGGAAGTAGTCCCTATTAAAGTTAAAGACTCAATGGAAGTAGTTCCTATTAAATTCCATATTCCAGAATTCGTCAAAGAAAAAGTAAATATTCAGGACTACTTATTCAACTTATAGTTAATTTATAAAGTAAGAAATATTATAGATTTAAATACAAAAAAAGACCTGCTTTTAGCCTATATCGGAACAGACAATCTTATCAAAATTAAGAACTTTCACTTTCCAATAAATTTAGAGATGATAAATTATGATACTTTAATAAAAAGCTTAAATTTGGTGTTCAAGGATAGTTCGAGCATTTTCGTAAATAGGAAAATTTTTTTTACGCTAAAAGGATGTAATGAGACGATTATTGACTTTTCAATTAGGGTTAAAACTGTCTGTTCTCTTTGTAATTTTAAACCGCCTTTTGATGAACTTTTAAGAGATATATTTATCCTAGGAGTAGGCTTACCTGAGTTGGACAAAGAACTTCGGTCAAAGTATATCGAAGGCAATATTACTTTTGAAGAGACCGTGCGTTTAGCGATCGCGCTGTCTTCGTTGGAAAATGAAACCCAGACTGAAGTTAATAAAATAATTAAAAATAAGCCAACACAGGGTTCGAAAAATAATTATTTTAGAAATAATAATTATACTAACGTCAATAGATTCAATAATAATAAACACTTTAGTAACAATTATATTCCTAATAATAATTATAGACCTAGTATCAAACCTAACTCTATTCAAAAGAAAGTGATATGCTTTCGTTGCGGTAAGGCAAACCACATAGCGAAAGATTGTAGAACCCATGCCATACAAATGATTCTGCCACGGACACCTCGCCTGTCATTTTCAAATAAAGCTACCATCGATGCGAAGATAAATGGGTTGCAGCTAGCTATGGAGTTTGATACCGGCGCCGCGTGTAGTGTGATTGATGAGGTTACCTGGAATCGTATTGGCAGACCACAACTATCACCGGCTTATAAATTAGTGGGATATAATCATATCCAAATCGAAGTACTAGGTAAATGTACCGTAGAAGTCAAAGAAAATATTTCGAAATTTTACTTATTTGGGTAGTTAAAGGGGAGAATTACCTTATTTTTGGGATGCCTTTCATTAGAGAATTTGATATAAAACTACCGGAAGAAGTTCGTATTAATAAAATAAATATGAATATGAATATTCCCTTTTTAAATACGATTGTTTCAAAATTCCCTCAAGTTTTTAAAAAAAATTAGGTGAAATCAAACTGCAAAAGGCAGTCATCCGAATAGAACCGAACACGTTACCGATTGCATTACCAGCAAGAAGAGTTCCTTTTCCGTTGCGTCGAACCATTGAAGCTGAGTTGGACAGACTTTTAGACGAAGGCGTTATCGAGAAGGTGGATCCAACAATAACTCCAATCACTTGGGCTACGCCAACGGTTAATATCTTAAAGAAATCCGGTGCCGTACGGATATGCGGAGATTTTCGTTTAACAATCAACAAATATCTAGCGATCGATAACGATTTACTACCAACTTTCGTCGACCTAACAAATAAAATCGCGGGTGGTAAAATATTTTCAACAATAGATTTAAGAGATGCATTTTTACAATTCGGAGTTAGTCCAGAATGTAGGGACCTTTTAGTAATTTCGACACATATCGGTTATTACCGATACCAAAGAATTCCATTTGGTTTGACTAGCGCTCCGATAATATTCCAACGCTTTATGAAAAACCTATTAAAGGGAATTCCTATGGTTAGTGTATTTTTAGACGACATAATTATTGCAGGTGAGAATAATTCCGATCATATAGTTAATTTGGAAGAAGTATTAAGAAGATTTGAGAAGGCTGGACTGACCACGACGACCGATAAAATTAAAATCGGAGAAAAGTCAGTCACTTATTTAGGTCATGTTATTGACAGTTTCGGAATTCACCCTACAGAAGATAAGATTAGCGCTATAAAAAATTTTAAAACACCTTCCAATGTTAAAGAACTACGTTCATTTCTTGGAATAGTGAATTATCATGAGGCATTTATTAAAAATTTGCATTCTATTTGTGCGCCTTTACACCGACTAACGAGTAAAAATGTTGGTTGGTTTTGGTCAGCTAAAGAAAATGAAATATTTACTAAAGTTAAAAATATATTGTCAAAAGAAGATACAATAATTCCTTATTCAGCCGATATCCCTGTCGTGATTTCTTGTGACGCTTCCGAAGAAGGTCTAGGAGCTGTTATTGCACACCGATTTCTTACTGGCCAGGAGAAACCGATTGCTTACGCATCGAGGACACTTTCAGCGGCTGAAAAGAATTATGCCACAATTGATCGGGAGGCTTCGGCGATCATGTTCGCTATCGAGAAGTTTCATCAATATATTTTTGGAAGACATTTTATCTTGGTTACTGATCATAAACCATTACAATATATTTTAGGATAAAAGAGATCTTAACAAAATAACAAATAACCGTTTAATACGGTGGGCGACGAAACTATTAAATTATGATTATGAGATAATATATAGACCAGGTAATCAAAATAAATGTGCCGATGCTCTGTCCCGTTTGGGGGTAGAGAAAGCAAAAACCAATGAAGTTACAAAAAAATTCGAAGAAGAAATCAGAGGATTAAAAATTAATTTAATAGAGGATTTATCTTTCACACGCAGTAAAGTCGTAAGTGAAACGAGCAATGATATAAACCTAAAAGAGATTATTAAATTAATAAAAAATCATTGGTATATTGATAATATAAATAATTATTCGGAGATTGTAAAAAAATATATTTCGATTAAAGATAATATTTCGTTCGAAGAAGGATTATTATTTTATAATGATAGAATTATTATTCCAGATAAAAAAGGAGGTTTTATATGTGATTCATCGAGGACATCCTGGGATAGTGGGGATGAAATCATTGTGTAGATATTACGTGTTTTGGACAAATCTCGATACGGATGTTGAAGACTTTGTTAAATGTTGTAAGAGTTGTCAAGAAGGAAGGCCGGGAGCTAAAGAAGTGCCATTATACAATTGGAACATTCCTACCCGACCTTGGGAACGATTACACATTGATTTGACAGGCCCCGTATCTGGAAAATATTGGTTAATTTGCGTAGACGCTTTTACCAAATGGGTTGAAGTTGCAATTTTAACACATATTAATTCGGCGAGTGTAATAAATAATCTGCGTAATTATTTCGCTAGATTTGGGTTACCTCGCTACATTGTCTCAGATAACGGTACTCAGTTTACTGGATCTGAATTCAAAACGTTTCTTTTTAAAAACAATATAAAACCTTTTAGATCGGCCCCTTATAGCCCCAAATCGAATGGTTTGGCTAAACAATATATACGGACGATAAAGACGCGTTTCTATGCTGGAAGGAGATGTGGGACTCCGGACCAGTTAAATTTAGCAAATGTTTTAATTACTCACCGTAATACTCCCAATGCAACTACTGGTAAATCTCCTGCCGAGATGATGTTTGGAAGGTCGCTTAGGACGACATTGGATCAGTGGAAATTATCAACGAGAGAAAGGACGGAAAACGCTCTATGGAAACAAAAGTACTACAAAGATAGAAGTGTTGAACCTCGGGAGTTTGTAGAGCAGCAAAAAGTTTGGATAGCAAACGAAAGGACAGCAGGGTGGCATGAAGGAAAAGTGTTACAACGAAAAAGCGCAATATTGTACGATGTGGAATCAGAGGGGATCGTTAAAAACAAGCATGCAGATCAATTGAGGGATGCACATACACAAGAGAAGGAAATACCCGTTACGTTGACCGAAGAAGTGGAAAAGGCAGAACATGAGAATACAACTCTTGAAAAAAGAGTTTCGAAACCCCCATTACGTTATCACGATGAATTCAATTTATAGTGGGGAGAACTGTAATATAAATTGAATTTAAATTGAATATAATATTAACTTTTCGTTTGTAAATTTAATAACCTGAAGGATTGAATTCATGATATATATATACGTGATATTTTGTATTAAATATACTTTTACTTACTTTACCTATTTTACTTATTTAATAAAACACTTCAGTTTCAATGCTTATTCCAAATTTTTTTTCTCATTAGAATGTATTATTTAATTGTACAACTATTTTATATATTACTTTTCAAAAACACGACTTGACTTGATTAAGAAGATTAGAATAGTGGAGAGCATTTTATTAGAACTCAAGAAAATTAGGGCTAATGTTGATGAAGAATTTCATATTTTATATGTTATTGTTGAGTCAAAAGTAGAGCTATACGTGTTAAATATTTGTATCCCTCGACTTGCAGCAAGGCAGGCTCTTCGTTAACACATTAATATAGGATCAATGGAAGAATATATCTTAGATACAGATATATTTATAACCCAAAAATGAATGGTTTTTAATTCATCATGCAGCACTTACCAATCTGCAAATATTACTTCTACAAAAGCCTTCTAAATCTTTTTCAGATGGTGATAGAAAAGAAAATATTTGTTAGATTTTTATCATGAAGATGTTAAAGTATCTTATGATGCCTTTATAGCTGAATACCTATGTTTATAAGATTAACTATGGTTGATATAGTCCCAAAAAATGTTATGGATGCTCTGCATTATTTCAAACACATTTTAGATTAATTCCCAATGTATTAAAAGGGTTTATACATATTAGCAACTCTTCCCATTAGTGAACTAATGAGAGAACATTTTCTTTTTTAAGAAGAATAACAGAGCCCTGCTAAGGTACTATTTGCGGGGCACGGCCCGGATTTTATTTAAAATTTTTTACGGCCCGGCTAGGTTTTTTTTAAAAAAAATTTCAGGCCTGGCCGAGCTTTTTTTAAAATAAAATTTCAGGCCCGGCCCAGATTTAAAAAAAATAAATTATATCTATTTTTGATTTTTTTAGCTAATAATAACGTTTTCAAATATATCTGTTTTAAAATAAACAGGCCGGTCTGGATATTTTTTTTAAAAAAATTTTAAGGCCCGGCCTGGATGTTTTTTTTTAAAATTCAAACCCGGCCAGGGTGTTATTTTAAAAAATATCGGGCCCGGCTGGCCCGGTATATTTAAAAAAAAATTAAAATACGTTCCGGCCCAGAGGGTGGGCCAGGTGGTCTCTGAAAAACATACCAAGAAGTACAACTTCTAAAAGTAGATTGAAAGGTTGGGATTTATAGGCATTTGATGACAAGCAAGGATGAGATAATTGAAAAATTAGCTCAATCCCAACGAAGATTTGATTTTACATTATACAAAATCAATTATTCCTATGATACTTTTTGTGTATTAATTTATATTTCCAACATTTAAATTTTATATATATATATAAATTTTAAAGATCAAAAAATTCAAATTTCTATTTTGTGTCATTTAAGTGATTTTTATAGTGGTTATATTCACTTTGTATTTTATAATTCACATTTATTTTTTAGTTACATATACCGCCAGTTATATCCGTTTAATATTATTTAATTCACATTATTTTATAGTTTTTTATATGCCGGTTTATACATATAATTTTTTTTATAACTCTAATTAATTTAAAATTTTGTATTAGAAATAGTTATTAGTCCTAATAAATTTATGCTTGATATTTTTAAAAAACAATAATATTCCTCAATAAATTTAATTCCCCCCCCCCCACCCCTCCCCCTTTAAACCAAATTCCTGCGTACGCGCCTGAATATTATTAACAATAAGTAAAAAATATAAATATATTTAAATAATTTTAATAAATATTAGTAATTAGTCTGGGCATATTTTACAGAACTCTGAAGTAAGTTAGCCGATCAGAATTAATCGGCGCACTTTTGGCCTTAGCCAAAAAAAATCGTCTAAGACTTAGCTTTATAGAAAAAATCGGATAGGATGTCGATTGCCTATATTTAATTAGTAATTGTTATTGGGTTTTAATTAGTGTTGTTAAATGACTAAATTTGAGCAGATTTTTAAAAACGCTGAACATTATTTTAGCCAGAAAATTGTCTAAATATCGTGATATCGCTAATAGATGGGCATTAATGCCATATATAACCAAAATCATCATGCTTGCGAAATATTTTTCTGGATAAAATCTTGAATCAGCCCGTTAACAACACTAGTTTCACTTATATTTTCCCCTATAACAAAATACAAAATGTTAGCAAGGGTTTAAATTTAATTTAAGAGCCACCCCAATTTTTCAGTAGTGTTACTAGGTGCCCCTAAAAAAATAAAATATTTTTAAACTTAAAATGTTGGACAAAAAAAGGAATTTTGAAAATTTTAGCTTAAAAACGGTAATTCTGAAAACGTTAACTAAAAAAAGATAATTTTGATAATAGTTTTTAAACATTATTTGAGCCCGTTGAAACAAAGGTTAATGATGCCTCAAATCTGAAATCAATTGTATTATAGACTGCCGTCAGTTTACTTTTTTCTTATAAATTTCGATTTATTATATGAAAACTAGATCATCTTTTAAAAATCGAAATAAAGAGAATGATCTTACTATTAATAATAATATAGTCAATTCTAAGGATTCGAAAACTAAAAAAGTTATAAAAAAAAGTATAATTAAGAACGTAAATGATTTGCCAAGAAGTTTAGATCAAAAACGATTTAGAGAAAACAATGAGCTATCAGTTTCATTAGCTAAAAACAAGGCTAAGCGCTTAAGAGAGGATGGTATAGTTTCCAACAATGGTATATCCATGATTAAGAATGAACTTTCCTTCGAAAATATTTCCATATTAGGCATAAATTCTATTAATTTAAATAAAGTTGCTGTTAAGACTTCAGAATCAGAAGATATTCCTAATACTAATATATCTCTTGATTTGGTGAAGTAAAATTGAAGACACTGATACAGAAATTGAAGATTGGGAAGAGGTTATGACCAGTTTTAAACCCAGAAAATATGCAAATGGTATATTATGAGATATAATTTAAACTTATATATTTTGAATTTAGATCTTTATTTTTCTCAAATTATTTATAATTATAATATAAATTTTATTATATAGAATTAGATAGTTTTGATGAAAATTTGATCAAAAAATTGTCACAAGAAAAAGGTCAAGTTGAGTCTTATATGGATTTTATTACAAAAGAAGATATTTTAATACCAAAAGTTGAAAATGATAATGTTATAAAAGACATCCCAAATATTGAAATCATTTTAAAAATAGTGGATGGCAAGCATAATAAAAATTGGTATGCCATTTTATATTTTTCTTATATTAAATATGTTTAAATGGTCTAATAAGTGTAGGAATAGAGGAGATTGGAAAATGTGTAGTTAGGAAAAAAATTAAAAGATTTTAAAAAAATTTTAAGGCAAAGTAATAATTTATAATTAAATAATAGGCAAGAAACTGAATCTCAGGAAGAGAAAAAATTACTTTTGCAAAAAATAAAGGAAAAACTAAGAATTCAAAAAAAGTTGGCTTTACTTGAAAAGATCCACAAGGTTTTACTTTTACCTATTTGCTGCTTTCCATCTTTATATTTAAAATAAAAAATTATCCACTAAAGAAGGAGAGATTTGTTATAGTGAAATAGATATACAAATATAGATATTTTTAAATCAGTTTGAAACTGAATCTCATGATTTGGGATAAATCTTTGAACAAGAATACATCCTGATGTGTCTAAGAAATGGGATTAGAACCAGAATTGGAACTAAAAACTGAGACAAATTTATGAATAAAAACTTTTTTTAAAAAAAATATATATAGGAACCATAACCCATTTTAAAATTTTTAAGCTAACAAAAGTGCAAACAATTTGTGTATATATTGTTTAAAAAAAATTATTTTTTTTGTATGTTTTTTTAAAAATTACTTTTAGGTTTATTCCCAAATTTTTTATGTTTGTTAAATTTTTATAATTTTCTAGAATCATATTTTGGACATGTTTTTATTTTAAAAAAAGAGATTTTTTTTTCTCAAAAGTATACAAATCAATTTTTTTTTTGATTTGGACACAGTCTTAACAGATTTTGGAAAACAATGTATCTAAAACCCAGAAACCAGAATTTACTTTTTGAAATTGTAGGAATTATAAACCGCTTATAAAAAAAATAAAATGGAAGCCAGAACTTTTTTTCTAAAATTCTAATAAAAATAAGTACAGCTACATATTAGATATTTTGGATTCCATTTAAGAGGTGTTTATTTATTGTGAATCCTTGAAATAGAAATCTTAGGACTGGGTCAAATCTAAGAACAGACTAGAAGTATAGATCATCATCTCAACAATAAAAAAAAATTATAGAAATGAGAAAATCTGATCTTTAAAAGTCCTAATAATTTTTTTGTTAAAAAAGACGAAATCCTATATTAATTACAAAACTATAATGAAATGCCAAAATTTACACATTATATTACAAACAATGATCCAATTTTTTTTAAAGGAAGAGTTATACATTTTTTTACAGAACTTTTTGAAAAATGTTATTTAATAATAAAAAGGGAAAATATTTGTCTGAAAATTATAGGAAACATATTTATTTTCGAACTGGAGAAAAAATATATAAATGTCACTTGGAAAACAAATTTCGAAAATATTGATTTTAAATTTTAGAAAGAAAGAAAAATAGGCAAAAAAAATTTAAGGGAAGGATTAATCATTTATTGGTAGTATTGTATGTGTTCTGGAACTACATTCGTTCTTATGCAAAAAAAACATAATGGCGATCATTTTTTTGGTGAACTAAAGAGAAGAGGTTTTATATTTTTTTAACGATATTATGTTTTATTACTTGTTAAATAGTTATGGAGTTTATTAGACGCAATTTGCCATTATGATAAGCGATTATATATGCAAAAAGCACACCAGCTAATGTCACTAAAAAAATGGCGGTCATTTATTTTGGCGAACTAAAAGCGCTTAGGATTTATATTTTTTTTAATGATCTCTCGATATTTTGTCTTATTACTTCGTTAAATATTTATGGAGTTTATTAAACTTCCATTGAGGCAGGTTATTCTTTACGCAAAAAAGGACACCAGCATAATTATTATTAAATAAAAATTAAATATCAGCTGGGTTCCTGTTCCCATAAATTTTATAAAGGAGGGTCTTTTTAGGGTTTATAGACTTGACTCTGTTTCCGGTCCTTTCCGAACTCTGATTTTTAAGAGTTGATTCTGACAAGGACCAATATTTAATTTATTTATATTTTGAATTGTTTCCAAGGCTGCATTTATAGTATACCCGATACGCTCAAGGGATGCGAAATTATTTCGCTACGCAATTTACCTGATCAAACGAAATGATGAAATCGCGTCAATTGCTTACCTATATTTTGAAAAAATATTATTGCCGTGGTTAATGATTAAAAATCGCTCCGTTTGAGCCGATTTTTAAAAACGGTGAACTCAATATTTAAACTAGAAAAATATTGCTCATGTCTCGAGATTTCTCTAATAGATATTCAAACCCCTTTGTGCCATATATGACCAAAATTTTCAGGCTTACGTATATTTTTCTAGCTAAAATAGTAGCCGTTTTTTAAAATCGGCTCAAATGGAACGACTTTGCATTGCATCACAAGCTGCGATTAATCTAAGCTGTTATTTCGCTAGCGATTAATTTCGCATCGCTTGAAACGCGTTTACCATAAATGCAGCTTAAGGATTAGGGATGAAAAAATAACCTTTTGCGGGATATAAGGGTGGGGGGGAGTGGCAACGTAAACGATAAACGCTGTTTAAAAAAAATTATCACTAACTTTGGTTGTTGTAGAAAATATCTATTTAAACGCTTTTATCAAAAAAACGGCTAAATAAAGATTTTAACCAAAAAATATGAAGCTTCAAGGTTTGGTCAAAGGAGGACCAATCTGTCATCTATATGACAAGTATCGCAGATTACCGTAAAAATGAAAATTTAAGCTTGTTTTTTAACCCATTTTATGTTTGTTTGAAAAAAAAACAGCAACATATTTTAAGCGCCAAATACGGCGATATCGTTCAAGCGGTGCATATTTAATCGCTAATCGATTGCATCGCTATCATGATATATTTTTAAAAGTATAGCATCTTCAAAACGTAGCCTTAAAATAAATGGGGTCTTCGCCTATACCCATTTTGCCGCCTAAAAGAGAAATTTGAATAGCAAATACTTAAATTTTATAATAAATAAGCAATTTTAATAGAAATTATAAATACATGAGCTAACTACTATTGTTAAACAGCCCTATTAAGATTTTAGTCAAAATATATTATGAAACCTGGAGATTTTGCTCATAGATGGAAGAAAGGTTTGGACTTATATTGCCTTATTTTGGCTAAAACTTAATCGGGTCACACACTACAATCAATAAGTTTTATCTAATAATATCAAATAATACCCAAATGATATAATAAATAAGCAATTTTAATAGTAAATTAAAAAATTTAATAGTAAATTGATCAAAAGTTCTAACAAATTACCAAAATGATTCTAATAATTAATATTTTTATTACTTTTGACATATACGACGTTCTGAAAGCCTTTTGAGATTTGTTCAGAACAACCAATTAACAATTACATACAACACAAATATTGAAGTCAAAATAATTGGCCTTCCATTATGCCCTCCCTCTAAAGTATTAGAGGTGTATCAACAACTTAAAAAGTGTGGGGAACAGTTAAACATATCCCTTTACATTCTTTTTCTTGTTTAATGCATATATTAAATCCACTGTTCTATCTAATACACGCTTTTGGAATGAATGTGACATAAAATCCCCCCACACTAATAATGATGACGAGCGGTTCCATAGCGGGTTTAAGCTTTTATTTTACTCATCTAGCCTTGTTTTATACAAGTTTAAATTTATTGATGGTATAAAACTTCTCCAACAAAAATGAAAACAAATTTAAACAATTATCTTATAACATGGATCCTGCTAAAGAAAATCTTAAAATATAAAAAAATATATATATAAACAAATTCTCATAAATAATTTTAAATATACTCCTAACGCTGGTATAATTGTATACTTTTAAATATAATTATTTTGAATTAATAAATTTATACATTTGGTACTTTTGCCTTATTTACTAAATTGTTTATTTATTATATAATTTGGGTATTTGCTTTTTTTGGTATTTTTAGGCAAAAGGACTTTTTGACAATTGCTAGTACTTTTGCTTTAATTTGGGTATTTCCTTTTCAATGTGCTCTTTTATCAATTTTGGGCAAAACGGCTTTAGGCGAAAAATCTTCTAACAAAACGATCTCTTTATTGGCGAAATGGCTCTAGGTAGTAGTGTTGTTAAACGGCTCGTTTTGAGCCGATTTTTAAAAATGGCTAACTCAATATTTCATCTAAAATAATATTACGCAAGCCTGAAGATTTTGTTTGTAGAAGGAACAAAGGTTTGGACATCTATCAGCGAAATATCGAGGTTTAGGCAATATTTTTCTGGCTAAAATAGTGAGCTAGCCGTTTTTAAAAATCGGCTCAAAACGAGCCGTTTAACAATACTACTAGGTAGGCAAAGCTCACCCCAACCAAATGAATATATTTTCTTATATATAAATTTTTTTTTTTAGTATTATTATTTATTATTATAATTCTTAAAGGCACATTTGTTAACTGTGTTAGCCCACGCGCATTACATTAATACGAGGATATGTAACGATACAGCCTTCAGAGGGGCTATGTTAGCCTTGCTCGCGGACACGAAAAATACTGAGAATTCCATTTATAAAGAGAAAATCGTACCTATCCCCGGTAAAAAAAAATATAAAGATTTTGTTAAATTTTTTTTGATATTCATTTAAAAAAAATAAATATATTTTTATACATTTTCGCGAATAAACTCTACCTTTGTTTGAAGGAAAAGGAAGATAGATAGATAATATATAGTAGAGACCTGCAGAGGCACCATTTTCACTGCCCGGCTCGGATTTTTTTTAAGATTATTTTTTATTCAAGGCCGGGCCTGCAGGTCTCTGATATATAGATAGAAAAATAGAAAGGATTATGTTAATTCATGTTTCTTTATCTCGATTTCGAGATATCTTCTTTTTTTTCAAGAGAATATACAATACAATTTTTAACTCTAAATGATTAGGAATAAAACTCGAACCCAAACCTAAAATAAGGATGACCACCCGAAAGTCCAAAGAAGTTGAAACGGCTAAAAACAATCACAAAAAAGCTATCGAGAAAGAAGAGACGAAACCAACAATTTACTCCTCATTTAAGGATAAGATAGATGTACCATCCTTAATAAAATGGATTCAGGTATTTATTTTATATATTATTACATTAATTATTCAATTATCAAATCAATATTGAATCATATAAATATTAATTATTATCATTGCTGTTTAACGCAACCTTTTTTTTATAGTTCACTACCACTAACTGCTATCTCGAAAAAATTACTATCGCTTGTTATATTAGAATAAAGTAGATTTGAAAAGGTAAAATCATGATCTAAAAAATAAATTTTATTTATAAATATATGTTATGTAAATATTATGTGTCGTGTTTTAATTTTATTAAATAAAAATTTTTTTCATTTTTAATAGAAATAATTAATGTTTAATAATTGTAATTGTATTATTGAAAATTTATTAAGATTATCATTGAGGATTTGGCTGTTGTTCTTCGATATGTTTTAGATGACGGGACATTGTATGAAAGATGTATTGAATTCTTTGACGTTACTATGCATCGAGATGCTGATTCTTTATCAAAATTTATCATTGAATTATGATAAATAAATTATGAAAAAATGAATAGGTCAAAGTTACGATGGCGCAGCAGCTATGTCAGGCGATTCACATGGACTTCAAGCGAAAATAAGAGACGTTAATCTTTCAGCTTTATATTCATTACTCATAAGTTAAATCTTATATTATCAAAATCCTGCTGCAAAATTAAAGAATGTAAGTTTTTTTCCCCGTAACTTTATCTATTTAGCCAGTTACATCATCTAGGAGAATAAATGAATTTGATAAATATATCAAAAAAATATTATAACGAGTAGCCCCAACGAGATGGGAATACAATGGTCAGCTGGTTCAAACAATTTTCAATCTGAAGGATCTAGCCGTTTGTGTTGAAACTATGATTGATGGAGAATCTGATACTGTTTGAGATAATGATCTTCTAATAACACCTCGTGGCTATTTAAATATATTTAATGATTTAAATTTCTAATTTTATGATATTTCTTTCAAGAATTTTTCCCAGAATCTGATTTATTATATGATATACTTCAAACTTAAATTAACGATATATCTTATTATTGTCCGAAAAGTATTAACGATTTTAGAAATTCAGTTAAATCAAACAAAGAAAACTTTGATGTTTTTTGGAGAAATTTAAATGTAAAAGAGAATATTGAAGACAATTTAGATAAAAATCATAATAGATCCGGATTGCCCAATATAAAAAAATTTAATTAAGATAACAGATAATATATTCAATGAAAATTGATTTTCGGTACATTAAAAAATATCAAATTCGTCAAATTGTTAGATAATATTATGTTCCAAATATTAGATCAAAATTTCCCAAAAATTTATTAGATAATTTAAATGACGCTTATCCTAATTTTTCGACTTACACAATCTGGAAACCGATATAAAGGTAGTGTTTCGGGACGATGAATTTAGAAAGAAAAAGAATGTCAGTTTTTATGTGTATCGATTTAATGAAAGCTTTTAGAGAGTTTTATAGATTATGCAAATTTATCCTAACTTTGGCTCCAACAACAGCAAGTGCAGAACGGGGTTTTTCATCTTTAAAAAAATTCGAATCTTATAGCAGAAAACGGATGAGTCAGAATCGATTATCAAATCTATTTTTGATTTCGATTGAAAAAATTTTTTTTTTTAAATTTAGCAATAACTTTTATAATTCAGGGCTTGATCATTTCACTCAAAAACAAAGACGAAATCTATTTATTTTATAATTAAAATTAAAAAAAAATATCTATTGCTTCCCTAGGAGTAAACTTGACGCTTCGTCACTGATATGTACAATAATAAACATTAGCCAATTATAATCTATTTTAGCGTTAAGATAAAATATGGCGAAACGCGTATTCACATCTAATAAAATTTAACGTTAAGATAAAATTATAACACGAAACATAATTTTTACTTAACATATCATCGGTCTAGAATTGGAATGCTCCAATCGACATTTTCAAAATTTTTGAGTTAGAAGTGTAACTTATTGATTCCCAATATATATATAAATAAAAACTAGATTAAAAAATATTAATTTTTGCCAAAGTTATAGCTCTGTCAAAATTGATCAATAAGCTTTCCCTATATTTGATTTTAAACTTTAATGTTGATTTTCTCATTTTAAACATTTGCGCAAGTGGAGTACTCCAATTCTAGGCCGACGATATATTCATAAAGAAATATTCAAATAATATTTATTTTTTTAGATTATTAATATACTTTTTCAAATCGACTTTATTCTATCCAAAATTTTTACGGCTACAGTTACTTTATACATATAGCATCAACATTTCATTAGTTTAAGAAATATGATCAGTTTCGCTACAAAAAAAAATAAGAGGAATTAAAAACAGTTTATGTTCATTAGAATCGCGGAATTGATTCATTCATTAACTGAGTTAGTTTTTTGTTGAACGGTCGGCAAATGACGATTGGTTGAATGAATGCCGTTGGTTGGAAGTGAAGGGAACAAAACAAGATCTAGAGGGCGACCAAAGACCAGCTGGATAAAACTCATAGATGATGACATGAAATTGATAGGGTTGACAAATGCCGATACATACTACCGCGGCAAATAGTAAAGGAGAAGATAGATTACCAGGGTAAACCCGGAAAAGAGCTGAAAACGCTAAACAATTTCCTTTTTTTTTCTTTATCCCATCCGGAATTCGTGATTACGCTTAAATTTTCTATTTAACCCTCATTTCAAAATATTTGAAATTTAAAATTTAAGAGAACGTTCACTAGACCGTCCTTCGATATCTTACAAAATACGAACGCAAAGTTTCCTTATAAGGACATCAGATCTCTCATGATGCTAAGCGTGTATCGTAAAATTGACCCGGACTTCCTCATATCGTTCAATCGCCAAAACGCCGAAAATATTTTCCGTAAATCTTCTACCGAATCGTCCAATTCTAGGCGGGAGTTTACCGCGGATCCCTGCGGTTACCTGAACATAATAGCGGTCATCTTATTGAGGACGTTGGGCATCCCAGCTCGATTGATCATTAACATCAAGCCCAGTTCTCTCAAACTGCCTCAATCCAATGTATCCCAAAAAGGTTTGCGTAGATCGTTTTATAATATTACTTTTTAAGTCATCTGATAACATTAACTCTGATACTTATTTAAAGCTCGGTTATGTAGTTAGTAGAAATTTTTTTAAGAAAATGAGGTATTTAGGGTGCTTTTGCTCCAAATCATATTTCCATCATTAAATTATTAAATTTATAATTCCCCCCCCCCCTTCCCCTAAAACAAAATTTTTCGCAAAATAGGATGTACTTAGTTATTTTTTTCATATATGCATTGGGGTTAGTTATTAGTAATAAAATCCTTTCATTTTATTTATTTTCAAATGGAACTATTATGAAAATCTATTTTTTTCAGAGTTTTCTTGCAATATTAGTTTTAAAACCTTATTCTTCCCAATCATCTACCCTGATCCGGCTTATAAATAGGCCCATACAGGTATAAATCATCACCATTTTTCTACCTTAGATTCATCCGTGGTCATTCACTAAGTCTTTCCACGAGGTTTTTTGTTTATATTTGACAGGCATATTTTCTTTGATTAATTCGATTTAATTTAATATCTATTCTAAGACTGACGTTGGTGGGGGATAGGGTGTTAATATCGTTATTTTAAGGTTTTAATTATGATTTACTGCCAATTTTTTCCCCCATTAACCTAGGAATCCGAGGATACGTTCCTTCTTAAAAGGACTTGTATTGGGGATTTGATTTGACTGAGCAAAGGTGGTGTGATTTGGATTATATTATGTTACATTATTTAACCTATTTTTGAATGCAAATTTGATATAATAAAATATTCCTTACCTCGACTGACGAACCAATTATTCTTACATAGGGAAATTTGGCTTATCTCACTACCATAGGTGATTTCTCTATTTTAAGTTGCTTAAGCGAGTTTTAAAAAAAGACGATTAAAGTCTAGTTTCTAGCCCCAAAACTATCACGTCAGTCTCTGGTTGTTTTTTTTCTTCTTGAAAATGCAGATCAACAGTTAAAGAAGATAAATCAACTTGCGCCTCAATGCTTTATAAGTAGTATCTTTATTTATCGCCTTTAAAACTCCAAATTATATTTAAAATTATTTCCACCATGGAAGGGTCTGTTATTTTAAAAAAATTATATATATAATCGGATTAACAACTGATAAAACTATTTTTTTAAAAAAATATTTAAAAAAACGTGTTTTAAGATGTTTTTTTTTAAAAAAATAGTATTAAAAATATGTTTTTTTATATTTATAGATAAATCGGAATCAAAAAAATCTCCACAAAATAAGCCAAACGCACAACAATCATCTCATCACAATATCCAATATTGGCTCGAAGTTGAAATAGAGGAATCTCGAAGTATTTTTGATTCGAAAGAATATTTTTTACAAAATTTGATCTTATTTCTCACGCGTGCAAATTTTTTTTTCTAAAAAGATTTTTACTCATTCATTCACTTTCTTCTATTTCATCGTGTAATAGCGGTTTTCTAGATTTGACCTGGTTAATCCAGTTTCCGCTTCTGGTCTCCCTTTTCCATCTTTTACGGTCCTGGACTTCTTCATTTGTAATGGTGCACATAAATTGAGCGTTTGCGATTCGCCGTAACTCATCCCTTGTTTAAATTTAGGTTTCCTTTATATTTAGAAATATCGTCGGTTCAATTGGTTTTTATTGATTATAATTATCGTCTGCCTTTTTATTTCGTTAATTTCTAAATATTCCATTTTGAAAGATAAGTATATAATATTAAATAGTTTACATATTTATATTATTTTAAACAATTATGGAAAGATTTTTAGTTGCCCTTTATTATTCTTATCTGGGTAAAAATATTTTATCGGCTTTCAACCAAAAAAACTCGAGTTCTTTAAGAGTTGTTCGTAAACTAACTTGCAAAATGAATGAAAAAAAGTATTAAATTCCAACGCCAATTAGTAAATTGACTGATGTTACATGACACCATTTCGAAATGCATTATTTGCAATTGTAACAGAGTTTTCTGCCGAACGCATAATTTGTGCCCATTATAAGATACATTATTCTCATGTAATTCGTTATCACGTTCATCCTCAATAGTATTTGACATTTTTTTAAGTCTTTAACAGATTTTACTTTTTAACGTTATGATTTCGATATAAAACGTATTTATTATTATGAAAAAAAAGGTTTTAGTATAGCATTAAAATCATTACCAAATTCGAAATTTTGCTTGAAAGTCAAACTAATCAATTGATGAAGGTTTGACCTTACCCAGAATATTGTATTTATATTTGTCTTTCTTAATACCTCATTTTTTTTGAGCATATTCGAGTATTAATTACTTATTAAATTTATTATATATTTCGGCCATTTTTTATAATAAATCCCCCAAAAAACAAGAAAAATCTGCAAATTCTTCCAAAAAAATTGCTAAGACCAATGCCAATCTGAACAAATCTCAAGGTGACGATATCATCGACGATACCAATAATTTTAGATGGCAAGTCATTAATTGCGTTCTGGACCTCAATAATTCTTCCCCTCAAAAAGATGTCAAAATGGGAGGCGGGAGATCGAAAATCGCGAATATCGCTTCGTTATCTACCCCACCATTTTTGGGGAAAAATCTTTCCGACCCGCACTACCGAGAAACCCAATCGAAATATTTTACCGATGCCGGTTTTAAAGGAGCCGGAAATGTTTTTGACACAAAAAATTTACCAGAAGGAAAACTCAACAGCTTGGGCATACCCAAACCCATATCCTACGTCATAGGTTTTTTAAAAAAATATATTATGCATTATTTGTTGTCACATTGTCAATACCTTAAAAAAATATAGTATGTAACTAAAAAAATATCCATGTTGAAGAAAGTAAGTAAAAAGTATTAAGAATCTTCCCCGTTTGAATTTTATTTTTTTCTCAAAAATCTTCAAACAAATTATTTTCAATCTTTATATCGAGAAAAAAAACTATTATTTTTTATATTTTTTTTCGCAAATATATATTTTTTTCAAGGAATTTTAGACGGTAGGCACATTGGCGTACGCAGCGAGGGAAGGGGATAGGGGGACAAATCCCCCCCCCCCCCCCCAAAGCCAAAAAATGCAGATGCCGGATATATTTTCAAAAATATTATTGTTTATATTAATTTATATTTTTAATATTTATTCCTATCTCATATTAAATATATATTTAATTACATTTATTTATCACATTCATCTATTAAGTTATTCTATCAATTAATTTCGATTTCAGGTTTTCATTGGCGTAATATTTACCTATTATTTTCAAATTTCTAGTGGCATAATATTTATCTACCATTTTCATATTTCTAGTCAAATAATAATTTTTCTGAAACTCCTTGTCCAACAGGGAGAAAGAAAGTGCAAGCTTGTCCAACGAGATGGAATCTCCGCCATCAAGCAGTAACAGCTTTTATGGAGTTAGAAGAACCGATTATTAATGCTATTACTCAAATATCACAATGGCCTGAAAGAAATATTTCCTCAGAAGCAAGAAAATTATTTGATTCAATACTTATTTCAATTTTTTTTCTCATTAGAATGTATTATTTAATTATACAACTATTTTATGTAATACTTTTCAAAAACATGGCATTGACTTGATTAAGAAGATGAGAATAGTGGAGAGCATTTTATTAGAACTCAAGGAAATTAGGGCTAATGTTGATGAAGAATTTTAATTTTATATGTTATTGTTGAGTCAAAAGGAGAGCTATACTGTTTAATATTTGTCTCACTCGATTTGCAGCAAGGCAAGCTCATCGTCAAAACATTAGTATAAGATCAGTAGAAAAGTATTATAAAACTATAATCCAAATAAATGAATGATTTTTAATTCATCATGCAGCACTTACCAATCTGCAGATATTACTTCCACAAAAGCCTTCCTTTCAGATGGTGATAGAAAAAAAATAATATTTGTTTGATGCCTTATTAGCTGAATAAATATGTTCAAAAGATTAACTAAGATATAGTCCCAAAAAATGCTATGGATGCTTTGTATAATTTCAAACATATTTTAGATTTTATTCCCAATGTATTAAAATGATTATATATATATATTAGCAATTCTTCCCATTAGTAAACTAATGAGTGAATATTATCTTTTTTAAGAATAACAGAGCTCTGCAGATATACAATTTGCAAGGCACGGCCTGGATTTTTTTCAAAAATTTTTTCGGCCGGCCCGGGTTTTTTTTAAAGAAATTTTCAGGCTTGGCCCGGCTTTTTTTAAATTAAATTTTTCAGGCCCGGCCCGGATATTTTTATAAATTATATTTATTTTTGATTTTTGTAGCTAATTTCAAATATTTAGTTTTAAAATATATAGCCGGGCCCGGATAATTTTTTTTAAAAAAATAATTCGGACCCTGCCCAGGTGTATTTAAAAAATTAAAATTGTCCGAGAACCGGGCCTACAGTTCTCTGAAAACACTAAGAAGTACAACTTCTGAAAATGGATTGAATGGTTTGGATCTTTTAAATATTTATAGGCATTTGACGCCAAGCAAGGATGAGTAATTGAAAAATTAGTTCAATCCCAACGAAGATTGGATTTTACATTGTAAATATATAACATACAAAATACAATTATTCCTAAGAAACATTTTGTGTAAAGGCTCAAAAAATTCAAATTTCTATTTTGGGTCATTTAAGTGATTCTTATGCTGGTCATATTCACATTATATTTTTTTAATTTGATATTTATTTTATAGTTTTTATGTGCTGGTTTATATATATAATTTTTTTATAATTCATATAATTTAAAATTGTGTATTAGAAATAGTTATTAGTCCTAATAAATTTATGCTTGATATTTTTAAATAACAATAATATTTCTTAAAAAATTTATTATCCCCCCCCCCCCCCCAGACCAAATTCTTGCGTACGTGCCTGGGTAGGCACTATCAAACTTAAAGCTAAAATCGAAATTTGAAATATAAAAACACACAAACATGGTCTGAAGGAGATCAGTTTAATAAATAAAATCGAAATATGCATGCGCCTAATAATGTTGAGCTTATGAAGCCTCAGCACTTATACCGTTTCGTTATTACCCATATCAGCCAATCCTTTTTGAACTTGTCGGGTTTGTGAGTTAAGCCCAACAGGGCGTTGATTTTTAAGATCCGTACTGTTTTATGGTTTGCCTCTCTGATGATGGAATATAAAATCTTCTGATGCTTGTTTTATCAATAAACAAACAAGAGTAAAAAGAAAATGTGAAAAATCCATTTTGAAATTCCAAAAATAATTTTTAGGTAAAGATCAATATGATAAATCAAAATTATTACAGTATCTAATATATACATACACTGCGACCCAATTGAAATGATAATTTTTTATTTGAGCAATAAATCTGTCAATTCTAAAAATAAATTCAATAAAAATTTATAGATAATGTTTTCTGCAAATTTAATTTAATTCTATCAACAGGGTCCAAAGTATACACTTTCTAAATTGCACAAACAAAATTCTAATTTTGCAAACTGCATACATTATTTACTAAAAAAAATATGGCGTCATAATAACGACATTTCTACTTAAGCAGACACTAATAAGACAAATATATTTCAGTAAAGATGATTTAAGTTTTTGATTAAAATTTTAAGACAAGAAAAACATTACAGAGCTTTGAATGAATTTCCCAACATAAACTCGTCTATCGCAGCCTTGAATCGATTGATTGCAAAAATTGCTGCTATCGCATTGGCAGAGAAACGGTATGGTGCAGGGCTGAATCCCCTTAAAAATTTTATTGTTGTTTCTTTTTTTTCTTCCTTTGATTCTTAAAAGGTAATGATCACAATTAATATTATCCTCATAATCACTTAAATAAATTATAACCATTATAGATATATAGAGTAACGAATAACGTTAAAAATAAAAGCGGTACTCTAACCCGTTACTTTTTCATGGTAGTAGCGTCGTTACCTGATTTTTTGGAAATAGAGTAATAACGGCCTACCTTTTATGGTGTTACTATACATATTTAATATCATGCCGGCGCGTTGTTAATTAAACCATGAATTCTAAATCTATTTTATTTTTATTCGCATTTAGGTTTAAACGAGGAAAACATTATTCTGGACCTAACCCTCAAATACAGTCACGATTGGCACTTCAACGGCCGCAAGTTCAGGATAAGCTCCAAGAGTCCACACAAACATTGGTGGGATAAAACGTTGTCGAAATTGAATCACCTCAGTTTTCAGAGATTAACACTTTCCAAAAATAAGGATACATTTGCCGAAAAATTAGTCTCACTCGCGAAGGTTTGCGAAAAGCCCCGTAAACGATTTGCTAAAAATGAGGGCAAAGGAGGAAAAGAAAATATCCAATCGGTGTCCGATAAAATGCCGATTGTCATCTCAAAGAAACGGAAATCTTTGGCCGTTATTAACAAGGAAGTCGGCCAGGAAATATTGAGTAATAAACATTATTATGCGTTTAATCAATTAACGACTATAGTTTTTAATATTTATATATATTTCTTTCCTTTTTGATGGAGGGGGGAGGGGTAAATATGAGGCCACTTATTCTGTTTCGCTGTCCAACATTACTTATTACATTTTAAACAGTATGATGCAAGTTGGTTTGGGTACTATAATATTATATTTGTATTAGTTGAATTATGTAGTCACACATATAAACGAATGATGACAACTTAGTAAACATTGTTAGAATATTAATATTTATCTATTGATAATACTTCTGTATGTAATTGTGACATTAGACAGAATGAATCCGGATTAAAAGGAGTTTTTATTCCCTTTGTTCTGAATATCTTTTAAATGGTTTTGGTTTCTATATGAATTTTGAAAATGGAATCTATGATTGTTTCTAAAAATTTGGCTCGGTTCTGAGAGTTCAAATAAACGAAGAAATGGTGTGATGTAGTGATCTGCATCGGACCTAATTTTTCAAGCCCGGCCCGGCCCGAAATTTTTTTAAAAAAGTTTTCCCGGCCCGAACCCGAAATTTTTTTAAGTTTTGCCGGACCGGTACGAACCCGAAATTTATTTTAAAAATATTTACCGGCCCGGCCAAGCCCGAATTTATTTAAATATAGAAATTAATTTTTACAATTGCTTAAAATAAAAGACATATGTTATATAGCGTTTAGTTTCAATAAATTATATCAAAAATTTTTATTTTACATAAAAAATTCAATATAAAATTGATAAATTTAGATATATTTAATTAAATTTCCAAGATCCGGCCCGACCCGGCCCGAATTTTTTTTAAAAAATTAGGCCCGAAGCCCGTTCGGGTCGGACCTAACTTTGCAGATCTCTAATGTGATGTACTTTTATAAGTTCAATCTTTCGACAAACAAAAAATGACCAGATATTTTCGTAATTTAAAAAGGGGGTGAATGGTCTCTTCCTGTCATAGGTATATCGCTTTAAAGGCGCGCTATAATTGAGTTTAGACTTAAATGGCTGGACGGGGACGTTTGACCTTTCTCTGATGTTTTCCCGATTTTGGGTTTTCGATTTCTGGTTCCAGAAATGTTGTAATTTTCGATTTTAATCTATTTTTGTCTCCTGATGATAATGTTTTGAAAATCTATCTCCCACCCCTCCCTTTCACCCGGTATTAGGTGAATTTTTTAGTGTAATTTACTCTCTTTCCGGCAATTTACGATCTCTCATCCTTTAAAAATCTATATTATCGTTAAGGCATATGAATGGGAAATTTATTAATAGAATCTTTGATGAAACCATTTATATATTTCTTTTATCCATATTTTTTTTAAACAAAAAAATAGGCATCGCGAAGGATAGACCACTGCCCACATCTATAAACGCTTTCAAGGATCATCCACTCTATGTTTTAAAGAGGCATTTGCTGAGGCACCAAGCTATATATCCTCCGGACGCTCCGCCTATAGCATTTATCAGAAGTTTTTGTTTTTAACTTAAATAATTGGAAACATTTACTTGATAATAATTGATTATGGATTTTAAAGAGAAAATGAGAATGAAAGTAATGGGGGAAAAAATGAATAATCCATTTTATTTCCTACCCATTTTAGATGAAGCAGTGTACTCGCGCGAATTGCACCTGAAAACGTTGAAAGCTCGCATAAATTGGCTGAAAGATGACGCAAGACTTATCAAGAAAGGCGAAGTCGGCTACAAGTTGGTCCTGAAAAGACCCAGTTTTAAAGAAATCATGATGAAGAGGAGGCTGCGGTTAAAAGGGTTAGCCCTCATCAAGGAAGGCTCCGAACAGAACGAAGGTTTATTAATTGGGAATGATTAAGAAAAATGAAGACTAGAAATCAGGATGTCGAACCGGTAGGTATGACGGTTCAGTTCCATTCCGGTTCTTGGTTTGAAATTTTAAATCGGTTTGGTTCTATTAGCAAATCAATATCGTTTCTTTTCGGTTTTTAAAAGTTTTGCATTTTAAAAATTAATCATTTGTATTTAATTACCTTATAATCTTAAAGAAATTATTTTTGAAAAAATTAATAAAATGAAAATAGGTTGAATTTCATTATTTTATTTATAAAACATGCATAAGAAATAACAAGTTAAAGTAACCATGAATAACATGATCACATATAAATTTCTACAATATTTGTTTAAAAATATTTTAAATTATTTAAATATTGAATTTTAAATTATTTAAATATTGAAATGATATTTATTAAAAGTTTCATTTTTTAAAAAATATATTATTACTAAATTAGTTAATCATTTTTATTATAAACTAGTTGAAATAATGCAAGAAAATCGATGATATTGCGTGTTATTAAATTATTAAGAATCATAATTTTTTTATTATTGCTTAAAAAGAAATAATAGGGGAGACCGGGGGCTATTCAGCAGAGTTCTTGTCAAAATGATCATACTTCCGAAAATAATTGTGTTTTTATCTACAAAATACCATGAGATATCTTAAATACTTACCTAAAGTTCTACATTGATAAATATATATTTTTTTCTCAAGATTTATTCTAGCATAAAAATGAATTTTTGCCCCAACAGTGGTTGTAGACTCAACTGGTTTATTGGGTCTCCTATAGGATAATTAATATTATTATTCCATATTTTTATAGTTATTGAAATAATATAATATTCACATATAAATAATCCATATGATAAATGACAAAATATGACATTATTTAAATTTTAAAAAATGTGTAATTTTAATTATATATTTTTTTAATTTTTTTATAATTCCTATTGCATTATTATATAGGATTGATTTAAATCTATAATATTAGCCAATGAATACTTATTTTTTTTTACTTAATCAAAATAAATAAATTGCACGAATAATAAGGATTATATTTTGCTCTTTGCACCCCTAATAATAAGAATTATATTAAGCTTAATGGATATAAATAAATTTCTCGCTTGTAATACATATAACTAGTATATTATAAGTTATAAGAATAAGAATATTTTTTACTTATTTTATATTTATTATTGAAATATATTATAATATTTTATATTTTTAAGCATAATTTAATTGATCCTACTAACCCCAATTACTGATTTGATTAATACCTTCGAAATATATATTTAAACATGATAGCGATTATGAAAGTTTCTGACTAAAAGAGGGTTTTAAACTTCATATAATGCCAATTTTATTATTTTTAAACTTCTTTATATTTTAATTCCACCTATTTAATGTGGTTTCAAGACATTTTATTACCTAAAATATACATTTTATTATAAAAATGAATAGCTGAGTATTGTAGAATGCTCTGACATAATTAAATTTGTGAATATTTAAATACTTCTGGTTTAAAAATAAAATCCGCGTAACTGAATAGTTGTGCCGACTAGCCCCGATCTTCCCTTCAAGAAAATCGATTATTTCGCGCATTATTATCAATCTGTGTTTATTAATAAACAGGAATGAGATTTATTATTGATGACTCAAATTTAGTAACTTGAATTTTATTGATTACGAAGCATCAAGAGGGATTAACAAAGGAAATAGAGAATCTTTAAAGTGGGCGCTGCATATATTTTTACCATAAATCCTTAGGCCCATATATTTTACCTTAGATCCTCTCGTAAACCGTATATAATTTAACACTAAGTCCTATTTTTATTACAAATATATGTTTTTTTAAAGCCTAATAAACCGGTTCGAAAGTATCTATGACGGGTTTTTTTCAAAATTTTTTACATAACACTGCTTGACAAATGATAACTGTTTAGTTTAGATTAGCGGTTCGGTTTTGCTTATTCGGACACTTTAAAGGATTGATGAGGGAAAGATAAGAAAGGAAGCAGAAAGTTTTCGTTTATGTATTTTTAACATTTTTCAATCGTTAGCACCAATCCAGGATAAAAAATAATCATTATGGCCGGGGTGCCAAATATTTTACTGACTGGGACCAGATAACCAATATTAAGATCTTAACATAAAGATTAAGAAATGGGAAATAATATATTATTGTTGTATAATTATCAATTTCCTTTTTTATTCTAGATGATGGTGATTCGAAATCGAATTCAATGTTGATAGAAGTCAAAAATAAGGAAGAGTTGTTTGGCATTTGGCAAACCGAGGAATACATTCCCCTTCCCCTCGTGGATGTAAGCAGAAATTTCTCTAATTTTTTTTTATTCTAACCTTATATTATTATATATATATAATTAAATTAAGATATTTATAACTTTTTTTAATAGAGGGTTATTTAATAAGATTTGCCCAAACATTGTTATGCTTAATAAATTATATATTTTCATTTTCCTCGGGCATAAATAGTTATATATTGTTTCTGTTTTACCCCCATAATAATTTGAAATTTTTATCATATTTATAGTTAAACAGCTGATATAACTCACCATTCTAGATTTATGCCTTATTTTTTTTTGCATGATATTTAAAAAAATAAAACCTAAAACAAATGTAAACACATTATGGCTAGAATTCTGAAAATTTCAAAAGATTTTTTAAGTAGATTCATCTTAGATACTAGAACTAGAACTGAAACCCCTCAAAATCGCATCAAATTTAGGAACCGAGAAAACCAGTCTACTTTTCAATATGTTAGGAACCTAACCGGAAAGCATTTTTCGTCGAAATTCTATATTGTTTTATAACCTTTTTTTTGCAAATTTCTAATTATTTTATAATATATTCTTAAATATCCACGATAAAAAAAACGTCAGAATAAATATAATTGAAGTCTTAGATATCCACAATAAAAATATTAGAATAAAAATAATCTTTCGTGATTTCAAAATTTAAAAAAATACAAGAGATCCTTTTTTTTAAAAAAATTACTCTCCTAAACAATTTTTTTTTAAAATGGATAATAACCAAGCCGACGATAAGCTGGAAGAGGAAAGGTAGTAAAAATAAAAGGTATTTTAAGCCATTAAATTAAATATTATTAATAAAAACAAAATATAAAAATATCTCAATTAAAATTAAATTATAAATTTGAATATTCGTTAATCATACCGCTAGTTCGATTTCATGTTCTTTCGTCAGTTTGATTTTTTGGTATGATGAAATAAATTACTTTAAGTAGTAAAATTTGTGGTATTAGGAGGGCTAATTAATACCATTGTTTGTTTTGTAATTTTATAAAATGATCTAATATAGGAGCCATTGTTTGTTTTAATTTAGTTTTATTTATTTATTATTCTAAATTAGGAGGGCTAATTAATACCATTGTTTGTTTTGTAATTTTATAAAATGATCTAATAGGAGCCATTGTTTTTTAACTTAGTTTTATTTATTATTCTAACTTAGTCAGTCCGATTCAAATATATAAAAATATATTTTTTTAAAAAGGGCCAAATTCCCAAAAATAGTTATGGCAACGTGGAGCTCTTTCAAATGTCCATGTTACCCCTGGGGTGCGTATACCTATCAGGCTTTCCCGGTCTGAATAAAGTGGCCCAGACCCTCAAATTGCAATGCGTACCTGCTATGAGGGGTTGGGAATTCAGCGGAGGTCACGCCTTTCCCATCATAGATGGATGGGTACTTATAGA
The DNA here is from genome assembly GCF_954871325.1 of Gordionus sp. m RMFG-2023. Taxonomy (NCBI): domain Eukaryota; kingdom Metazoa; phylum Nematomorpha; class Gordioida; order Chordodea; family Parachordodidae; genus Gordionus; species Gordionus sp. m RMFG-2023. Next base: position 7,969,708 of record NC_088775.1, on the reverse strand, counting down.
CGGTGATCAGCAAAGGTTTTTATTTTAAATACCCATATTCTTTTTTGGTATTTTTAGTTAAAGTAGATAATTAATTACAAACTATGTCAAATTCGTTCGAATAATTATCAGATTATTTAATACTATGTTAAATTTGTAAATTTTTGTTTTTTTATTATTGTTTCCATAATTCAATGCATCATATACTAAAAAATTTTGCTAAGGTGATTAGAGGAGAACGTTTTTGGTCAGTTTAATGAGGCGATTACTATGCACCCTAGATCTTCGAATCCATTGTATTTTTAACCTGTATATTTTTCTTCCCTTTTATGCTTAAGATTAATGGATGAATGGGATCGATATCAGGTGAAAAAAGAATCGGAACAAATACAAGTAAATTATACTTTGTTAAATATTACCTTTAAAAAAACATTAACATTTATATTGACAAAATGTATCTTTTAAGTATTTGATTTTTATTTATTCAAATCATCTATCATTTTAGAAAAAAGAAAAAACGGCTTTGAATAATTGGAAAAAATTTATCAAAGCTCTGATAATAAGGCGCAATGTTGAAAACAGGTATGGAAATATTAGTGAACCAGTTGATAGTGATGAAATTCAATCATATCCTTTATCTTCCAGTCAATTACTACCTAGCACAATATTAGATCTTAATAGTTATAATAAGAAATTCTTTTAAAATACGTTTATCATGATTGTATTCAAAATTAGTCAATTATATATACATATACATATAGTACAATTATTACATTCTCGATAAAATGATGAGATATGACATAACGTTTATACTAATAAAATTAATAAGTTTCACACATTTATTAAGTTGCGTGTTAATTACATGTATTAATTAATCTTAATAATCATAACTTTGTATATAACAATAATAAGGGTGTAACCACAAAAAAATGGAATATTTAGATATTATTCAAATAATAAGAGACGATAGTATTTACACAAAAAACCAACTCCTTTTTTTATATAATTCGAATTTGAATCGTAGATATTCTAAAATATAAAGGCACCTCAATTTGAATAAAGGGTGGGTGCTTTACATTTTTTAAAATTAAAGGTACGTTAAAACGCAAATGCTCAATTTGAGCCCACTATTAAGGAAATGGCCAGAAATTAATTAATATTAAATGAGGCTTTTTCCCACTTAGATTTCATTGCATAATAATTCAGATTTCTACTTTTCTAAATCTTTTATATTAAATAATAGGAATAAAATATAATTTATTCGTGCATCAAAATAATTAAACCTATTGCTTCTAAAATATATTTTTAAAGAATTATAAAAAATTAAACCTTTTAAAAATTAAGATTGAGCCATCTTTCGGATTTATATTTATAGATTAACGTAATTATCTTTTTTAAATTCAAATTATTTTTATATTAAATAATATATTAGTAAACCAGAATTTAAAATTAATATGGTTTTAATCAGGGACCCGAACCGTTATTTATAACGGTTCAGTTTGGTTACGGTTCAGTATGTAAAAAATTATAATGGTTACGTTTTGGTTACGGTTCTTAAGAAGAAATTTATAAAGGTTCGGTTCAGCTAATTATAAAAGTTTATAAAGGTTCATTACGGTTAGAAATTTATTTTAATGAATCAACACCATCTTCTAAATTATTTTTATTATAAACATCATTAAAAAAATATATGATTCAAAATAACTCATTTTAAAATATATTATTTGAACGTATAAGTAATTTATTTTCTAATATAAATGGATTCCTTTTTGTTTGTTGTGACGATAACACAAATTTTAGCCCCGAAAAAGCCCTTTCTACAGAAACTTGAGTTTCGGGAACCGCAGGTTTATAAAAATCTGGATTTTCAAATTATTTCCATTTCTAAAATATGAAAACTGAACCGGTTTAACCGTTTTTTATAAAGGTTCTTTTTACTCCAAAAAATAATTATATCGGTTCGTTTACGGTTATGGTTCAGTTATTTATAATGGTTTAACGGTTCACTCCGGGTGCCTGGTATTAATCCATAATCTAAATAAACTTACCTTTTTGTAAATTTTTTGAAATAGACTTGTGGCCCATTCTAAAGAGTGCATTACTACAAAGTCAAAAACAAGAAAATAAAATTAAATAATATAAGGAAAACATAGATCACCGGCGCTTAAAAATTAAATCATAAAATTTTTTTTAAAAAATAAAAAATTTAGTTATATTTAAAAACAACGATGATTAACTAGACATTATTCATATGAATTTATATTCAAATAATTACTCGATTTATGTATTTATTAATATATTAGATAATTCCAAGTATTTTTTTAACAATATTTTAATATTTAATTTACAGCTGTTGAATAGCCCAATCAGAAAAGTGGACGACTTTACGATCATAGTTAGGCAAATCAATTTTTTTTTCGCAGGAAAGCCGACAATATTTTGTATATAACAATAATAAGGATGAGAGCAGTGTTGTTAAACGGCTCGATTTTTTAAAACGACTAGCCCTTCACCAAATTATTATGCAAGCATGGGGCATTTTGCTCATATATGATAGAAAGTTTTGGGCGTCTAGAAATCTCGAGGCTTGCGTAATAATATTTTGGATAAAATCGTAATTTCAAATTGACAAAATGGAGACATTTAACTGTTGTATTAGAATGATAAAGATTCATTATATTTTAAATGATTATAATTAATTTATATATTGTTGTATTAGAATGGTAAAAAATTCATTGTATTTTAAATGATTATAATATATGTATATTACGAACCTGTTGTTAGCCATGTATTTTGTTTATTTTTGTGGAAAAAGAAAAATACAGTGGCAACAAAAGAAAAGGAGATACATTATTTTATTTTTGTTTAAAAAGAAGAAAATTTTATGGATTTATAAATTATTGAAGAGACAAAGAAAATATAGAATTAATAAAGATTCATAAATTAGTGAAGAAACAAAGAATATATATAATTAATAAAAATTCATAAATTAGTGAAGAAACAAAGAAAATATATAATTAATAAAGGTAAAGATACTTTCAATTTAATTTACTTTCAATTTAATTTACTTTCATTTTAATTTATGTTCAATTTAATTTACTTTCAATTTAATTTACTTTCATTTTAATTTACGTTCATTTTAATTTACTTTCATTTTAATTTACTTTCATTTTATTAACAACATTAGATGATAGCACCAAAAAATGGAAGATTTAGATATTATTGAAATAAAAAGAGCTGATAGTATTTACAAAAAAACCAACTTTTTTTTATAATTTAATTTTGAATCGTCGATATTTCTAAAATATATAGGCACCTCAATTTAAACAAAAGGATGCTTTACATTTCTAAAAATTAAAAGAACGGTAAAACGCATATACTCATTTTGAGCGCACTAATAAGGATATGGCCAGAAATTAATTAATATTAAATGAAGTCTTTTCCCATTTTGATTATATTACATAATAATTTAGATTTCTACTTTTCTAAATCTTTAGTATTGGTTGTCAAAATAAACCTTCAACATTTTTTTGGCATCTAAAATATATTTTTAAAAAAAATTAAAGAAATTAGCAAATTTTTTTTTAAAAAATAAGATTGCGCCATCTTGTGGATTTATATTTATAGATTAACGTAAAAGAAATTATATTAATAGTATTTATTTTTAATTCAAATTATTTTAATATATTAAGTAATTTATCATATTTATTTAAGACGAATATAAAAATTAATAAATACCTAATATCAGTGATGAAGCGCGCTAATATGGTTAGAAATTAAAAAGATATCGATACAAAATTACTTTATTTTAAATATATTTATCATAAAATATTTAATCATCATTTGTAGATTACGTGTTTTTCATTTTAAAATACCTAAAATCATATTTTGAAATAAAGAGGTTGCTCGTAGCATAAACTCCTTACAAAATTTTTTTTTATTTATTTGATTTTTTCAATGTAATTGTAAAATTTAACTCATTTTATTTATAAAGATTTAAATAAATAAAATAAAAATAATTTCAAAGCGGTGGAAAAATAAAATAAATAAAACAATGAAGATGCAAAAAATCCCCTACTCCTTAATTAGGTGCCAGATAGGTGATTTGGTTTTTTATATTATTATAAAATTAATTTCTTTTTTTTTATTTAAGATTATTTGAAATATTAAATAATTTTTAATAAAAAAATCTATAATATTGCCTACAAATTTTTAAAGGAGATGGATGGAAATGGAACTTAAATTTAGGGGGGGGGGGCTAAATATTTAGATGAAAAGTAGTTTTATTTCATCAAATCGAAAAATAAATAACATTAAAAAAAATAACATCAAAAAATAAGAAAAAAGAATAATGAAATGAGCCTCCCAAAAGTACTAACCAGATATTTAGTATAAAATTATTTTATTTTTATAAAAAAAAAATTTATGGACGAGGCAGATATGGAACAAGAGCAAGACAATTCTTTTACCTCTATAAAAGATTACTTTATAGACACTAATAATTCTAAGCGCAAATGTTTGTATTGTGATAAAATTTACAGTCTCCATACGGCTACAAGTATAATATATTTCTAAAATATATTTTTGATAAAATATGGCAAAATAATAGGAAAATAAGCAATAGGTGATGATATGTAGGTTCTATTTTCAATTTCATAAAACTTATAATTAACTGTAATAAATTTGAAAATGTTTATATACATTGTTTAATAGGTTAATATAAAATAAATTACCAAATATATAAATCCTATATTAAAAATTTTTAATATTTTTTAGCCAACCTTAAAAATCATATAAAAATATCGCACCCTAAATTCATTATCCAAACTAAAGAAATAATGCCCAAGCATTTATCGGGCATAAGAAAACTTCAACCAGAAGAAAACAAAAGATTAAATAAACTAATACTCAGATGTATTATTAAAAATTATTTAGCATTTAACATATTCGACTCAATTGAATTCCGGGATATATTTGCTTTTATATTTAAAAATGAAAAAATTTGGACACGACAAACAGCGAAAGTATATTTACATTCGATGTATGAAACATCCAAATTAAAACTAATAGCTAAATTAAAAAATGTACAAAGTAAAATTTCGCTTTCAACCTATATTTATACAGGAATCAATAGTATGTCTTACTGTTCTAGTACTGTACACTACATTACAAATAATTGAAAAATTAAAAACTATCTTTTAGATTTAATCAAACTTCCTCATCCGCATAGTGGGCAAGATATAGCGAATTATTTATTAAAATCTCTCGAAACATTTGAAATTCCAAAAAATGTTATAGCATTAACTCACGACAATACTAGGAATATTATTAATGCAGCTGCTATAATGAGTAATCATTATAAGGAAAAATATAATATGTCCTTCTATAGTAATAGATGCCTGGCGCATGTTAAAAATTTAATTGTTAAAGAAGGGCTTAGTATTTTTGATCCCAAATTAGAAAAAATACACAAATTGGTGAAATCACTTCACCTTTCGCCCAAGCTAATGCAAAAATATCTCGAAATTTCTGGAGGCACAAGATTACCACTCGACGTGGTAACTAGGTGGAGTTCTAAGTATCTCATGATTTCTACAATAAATAAAGTAATTTAACCATAATCTTAAATGTTATTTATATAATATAATATATTTTATTTTAAAGAATTTAGAGGCTATTAAACAATTAGGGGAAGAATGTCTTCCCAAAGATGAATTTTATCTTAATATCAATGAGGAAAGATATTTAAAGGAAATTGAAACCTTCCTTAAACCATTTTTCAAGATTACTTGTGAAGTTTCTTCGGAAAATACAACTATTGGGACGGCGGTTTTATTCGTCGCTTCGATAGGGAATTTCTTAGATGAATATTTAATTCACATGCTAATGATGATATCAAAAAGGCAACTAAATTAATGCTGACCAAATGTAAAGCCTACGAAGGCTTATTTGCTACCCTTACAAATTACATATCTAGCTTCCTAGATCCCAAAACAAAAATATATGCCAAAATCTATATTAAATAATTAATATGACGAAGAATTTAAACAAATACACAATGCTTATTCCTGTCCAGCATATCAAGCAACGGTATATGAATTTACAGATCACATTGATTCACAACCCTACTCATATATTATGGATAATAAGCTGCGAAAGTAAATATAAATACTTAGAAATTTAATTAACCTTGTATTTTTATATTTATTTTCAGAGATGCTATCGATACTCCAGACCCCATGAGAGATGAGATCGTGGAATATCTTAAGGAACCCGTTGCGCCAGCATCGACAAATATCTTGGATAGGTGGGCAAAGAACGCCACCATATATCCCACTTTGGCGTTAATGGCTAGGGACTATTTAGCTCAACAATCTACAAGTGTAGCAAGTGAGAGGACCTTTAGTAAAGCTGTTGATTGTATGACTAAAAAAAGGAATAGAATGGCTTCAGAAACTCTCAAAGAATGCCTGTGCCTGAGTTGTTGGGACAGATCTATTGGAATAATGTAAATATTATTACATACTTTGTTATGATTGTGTTTAGACCATATTACATATATAATTAGTCCGAATAATGTTTTTGTAAATTTTAAACAAGACTTTTACTTGCCCTCTCTTAAAAAATTGGTAAAATTTAATGATTTTTTAATTCTTTCTATATATCTTTATATTTATTTTGAAGCTTTCCTGAAGAAAAAGATTTGGCAAATGAAGATTGAACTGACGATATTTTTTTATATTAAAATATTTTTTTATATCTAAATATTTTTATTTATTCGATTTTTTTATTGTAATTATAAAATTTAACTCATATGATTTATAAAGATTTAAATAAATAAAATAAAAATATTAGTTATAATTTATTTTAATAGACAGTCCCTGGTTCGAACTAGTTACTGTTTTGAAGAAATTAATAAATTACTAAAATTCTTAAAATGTATATAAATTTTAGTGAATAAGGCATACGCGATATATCGAAGGTCAGGACACAATTTTTTGAGAAGAAAAATATGTTGGGGTTCATAAATTCTTGGTTTTTTAAAAAAATATATCAATTAAACATCTTAATCCTCAGAATTTGTCTCTTAATTACCTCAATTTAAATCAGGAAGAGCTTAGGCAAAATTATATGAGATAGTTTCCATATATAACGTTTTTTTCAAACGGTTTTGGAAAATGTTACTAGAAACCTCTTTATTTCCAAACAGGATTAATTTTAGGAATTGATTTTTTCCATTCATGTTGTCAAAATTTCCGTTAAAAAAAATTTAAAAATCTTAAAACTTAATCTAGCAGATATTTTTCTCTTAATATTGTACAAAGTTAAAAATAAAATGTTAAGATCCAGACTAAACTTGAGTCGTGAACTAGTCATAAACTTGAGTCGTGAACTCGAGTTATGGTGAACTCGAGTTATGAATTTGAATCGTGAACTCAACAGGTTATCTTAAATTTTATGAAACTTGATTACTTATATAGTGTTGTTAATTGGTTGGTTGACTCTAAAAATCTGCTATGAGCTGGAACCCCGATCACAGATCCGTGGTTCAGGCCCATATATTTTAATTTAAGTTATTTCTTATTGAACTTATTATAGTATATAAATATATGGTTATTAGAGATAAATCGCTTGATAATTAAAATACCTATTGAATAGGCAAAAAGTCAAGCGCCACTTCTCAATGAGTGAAGTTATTTCTACGTAGGTCAGGAATAATTTTATCAAAATCAAATATTGATATGATAATGGATGGGTATCAAATAAATATAGTTTTAACTACCTTTATATGGTGTATATTAATTTGACCGGGAATAAAAAATAAATATGGTTACTCATATTTGTTCGTGAAAATTTTTTTTTAGCATTGCACTTAATGGGCATGTCTATATCTTAACATTTTATTTTTAACTTTGTACAATATTAAGAGAAAAATATCTGCTAGATTACCAAATTAAGTTTTAAGATTTTTAAATCCTTTTAACGGAAATTTTGATAACATGAATGGAAAAAATCAATTCCTAAAATTAATCCTGTTTGGAAATAAAGAGGTTTCTAGTAACATTTCCCCTAAATTTAACTTCCATTTCCATCTCCTTTAAAAATTTGTAGGCAATATTATACATTTTTTTATAAAAAATTTTTTAATATTGCAAAAAATCTTAAATAAAAAAAAAGAAATTAATTTATAATAAAATAAAAAACCAAATCGCCTATCTGGCACCTAATTAAGAAGTGGGGGATTTTTAAATTTATTTTGCATCTAATTCATTGTTTTATTTATTTTATTTTTTCAACTCCGCTTTGAAATATTTTTATTTTATTTATTTAAATCTTTATAAATCATATGTATGAGTTAAATTTTATAATTACAATGAAAAAATCGAATAAATAAATAAAAATTTTGGATCAACAAATTCATTGTTTCATTTATTTTATTATTTAATATTTTTATAAAAATAAAATTATATTTTTTATGATTTTAAATAAAATAAAATCAGGAAAATAATAGTTCATAAATATAGGAATAGGAAGGAGTTTATGCTATGAGCAACCTCTTTATTTCAAAATATAATTTTAGGAATTATTTTTTCTATTCATGTTATTAAAATTTCCGATTACGTAGAAATAGCTTCACTCATAGAAAAGTGGCGCTTGAATTGTTGCATATTCAATAGGTCTTTTAATTATCTATCGATTTATCTGTAATAACCATATATTTAACTAATAAGTTCAATAAGAAATAACTTAAGATACATGGACCTCGTGCTCATAGCAGATTTAGTCTAATTTTAGAACCAAGCGCCAGGTCTGGGTATTACACAACCAACCAATTAACAATACTAATATAAGTAATCGAGTTTCATAAAATTTAAGATAACCTATTGAGTTCACGACTCAAGTTTATGACTAGTTCACGACTCAAGTTTATGACTAGTTCACGACTCAAGTTTATGACTAGTTCACGACTCAAGTTCATAATTCGAGTTCATGACTCAAGATCAAAACTCAAGTTCAGAACTCAAGTCCGGAACTCGAGTCGTAAAAATGAGTCGACTAATCGACTCAAAACTCGACTTGAGTTTTGAGTCTAGTTATTGCGACTTCAACTCGGAGTCGTAGTCGGGTGAACTCGACTTTTTAACAACACTACTTACAACCCTTATTTTCAACCCTTAATACTTAATCTGCAATCTACACTAAATTGTATTGTATTGATTTTTCTTTTATTTCTAAACAAACACCTTTTATTTTATATTTTGCAAAATAGGATTTCACAATTCATAAGAGAAAATGATATTTATTGATTTTTCGAGTTTATAATAATCCAAAATTTTTTAATAATTTTACATCAAAACTTTTTTTAATGGCGTTCTTTACAACTTTGCTTTTTAAAAAATATATATAAAAACATCACGTGTTATTCAAATTTTATTATTATCCAATCAACCTTATTTACATCGGTTGATTGGCTTACCTAATATTAATATATTAATATATATATAAAAATACGACAATAACTAACTTACTATTAACTATTTAAGTCTAAAAGAATAATATTAAAATCTAAAGAATTTTTATTACACAAAAATACATATACAAACAAACAACATCCAATAACATCAACAAAAGAACATCTGATCTTCTTTTTTGCATTAATCCTCTAAAAAAACAAAACTCAAATTCAAAAGATCACTTTTGATTGACATTGCATATATATAATTATATATATATATAAATATATAACAAAAATACAAAACTACAACATTAATCTAATAAATTCTTTACATATACTTTTCAAAAGTAAATAACAATCTATGTAACTATTAGATGTACTATATTTTTATTATTTAAATATAATTCTATATCTACTATATTTTTATTATTTAAATATAATTCTATATCTACTATATTTTTATTATTTAAATATAATTCTATATCTAGTCACAAGGATCCTACATTTTTTTGAAGTTTGCCAACTCTAACTTAAATTTTACCTTTCGGACTTGTTATATTATTTCTTTCACTTAACATAATATTAATCTAATAGTTAATATAATTCAAACATATCAACATTGCCCCTTCTGTTCTTTCTTCGAACTTTCTGTGTTCCTCGCAGTCGTCGTGAAACTCGCTTCCAATCTTTGTTGTTTTTGTACGTTCTCCTATCTCTTCTATCCTCGATCCCGTTCTCTTCAAATCGTTATCATTAATTCATCGTTTAGAATAGAATAATTTGTCGAATGTCAAATAAGAATAATGGAATTGGATGATAGAATGTATTAGTAGAATATTGAATTGAATAGGAATTATTGAATAAGAATCATAAAATTGGAATAATAGAATAATTGATATGTGATTCGCGTTTTTAGTTTGGTGTTTAAATTTATTTTTATATTTTGCGTTTTATATAATTTTTATGTATGTATATCGATTTTTATTTAGATATATATTAATAATGATTTCCACGAGGTTTAAAATATTCTTTATTTTAAAGTTTAAATTTAACATCTTTGTTTTTTAATTTAAAAAGCGTCTTGATATAGTAATTTTTCTTCAAATTATATTTTGTAAAAAATAATTTCTCTAGTCTTAAGTATTTACTAAATGATCTCTTTAATTCCTCTATATGTGGTTTTTTGAAATTTAAATATATAGTTTTGATATTATTTTCTATTCTCCTTTTAATATTTTTATTCTTCACAAATTTTTATCATTTTGTATATTAATTGAATAACCTATTTTTTTTATTACTATTTTAGCAACCTTCATGCTTCTGGGTCTTCCAAACCCTTACTCATTAAAATTTATTGCTGCTGGCCAACAGATTTGTTACAGGATAGTATTTATCAGAGACCTGCAGACCCGGAATAATTGAAATAAAAGATGATAATATCGAATATATTTCTAAAATGAAAAGGCAGCTGATTTTTAAATTAAGTAAGGCAAAACACAAACGCTCAATTTGCTCGCACTTATAAGGAGGTGGCCGAAGTTTTTAAAAATATATTTAGATAAAGTAAATATTCAAATAAAGTAACCCATGACCAAAAATTATTAAATGAAACTTTTTTCTTTATATATTAAGATTTTATTATATAATAAAGTTGATGTTGAAGAAAAATATCAATTTTTTATAATTTTTGTATTAAATAATAAGAATAAAATATAATTTATTTGTTCTTATATCGATATAATTATAAACATTTAAGCCTATCTTTGCATCTAAAATATATTTTAAAAAATTAAATAAATTATGTCATTAAAAAACCCCATCTTGGGGGATTTATATTTATAGATTAATGATAAAAGAAGTTATTTAAAAAAATAATTTGGAAATTGAAATTATTTTAATATATTAAAAGAGTCTAGCAGGTTGATTAAAATTAATATAGTAAAATAGTCCTCATTTTCTTAATAAATTAGATATAAGATTAGGAAAGCAAATTGTAATTTACTTTGAAATCATAGGTTATAATTATGAAGCTTAATTTTTTAGTTATTTTAAATATTTGTTGAAAGATTTGATCTTTAATTTTTAAAGTAGGTTGCAATAGAAGCCTACCATTAATGCTAAATTCATTTAAAGCTAGAAAATATGTTTGCTGAATTTTGATTTTTAAAATTTGCTCAAAATAAATCATTTTCAAAAGGTTTTGATCCCTATATAGATAATTTTTTTTGACAATGCTCAGTTTTGATCAAATTTTATGTCTATAAAATTATATAATTTTTTCTCAAAAATTGGTGTAAAAACTTTGGTTTTACACCAAGTTAATATTGGAAACCAAAATGGTATGTTACCAGCTGCTTGGGTATATTGAAAGTAGGACTCGATTCGAATATTTGCATTATTCATATTCGATTGGTATTTTCGAATAAAATTATTCCTTATTTATATTCGTAGGAATAATCAAAACATCATTCGATTTGATTCGTTGAATATTCGATCCAATTCTAAAAATAAAATTATTCTTTAAAATTATTTTCAGAAATCTTCAATATTTTTTTGAATAAATCTTTGAATATTTTTTTTTTAAAAAAGAGTTTACGATTTCATTTTGAAAGATCTATTATACATGAAAATTATAAAAAATTTATTTGTTTAGGAATATATACTAAACATATTTAAAATTTTAAGGAAAATTTGATCAAAATTTTTTTTTCCCTTAAAAAAATAATCTTCCAAAATATTTGAACTTCTGAAAAAAAATTTGAAAATGATCAATAAATGTGGAAATAAAGTTATTTTAAAACAAAAAATTTTTCCATAACGAACATATTAAATTAAATACTTATAAATAATTTTAAACATTTACGAATAATGTCGAAGAGAAATTTTGAATAATAAGAAAAATTCCAAAATATACGAATAATTTTGAATACAATTGAATTAAAAATTTATTTATAAAATCTAACGACCTTTCTCACCAGGAACAATATATGGGCGCGTACTACCAAAATCGTTCCAGATCGGCCCTTTCAATGAAAAAGGGCAGCTACTAAGATAACGTTCGCTTTCAGACGCCCGCAGACCCATAAGGAGGCGCCCCCTCCAGGAGTAAAAAGAGAAAATAAGTAGTGCTACGTAAGTGATAATAATAATAATCCTTCTTCTCCCACTCCCACTCTTCATTCTCTTTCTAACACACTATATTCTACTCTTTCTAATACCGAAAGGTTCAGGGCCAATAAACAAACAGCTCTTTTTAGGGCTATAAGACCCGGGAAAGAAGGTGCCCGAGTGCAGAACTACGGCCCGCCAGTACGAAAAGGAGAAACAACTCAGTACCAAGATTGGCTAAATAGGGGAAACAAATACCTTAGGGAACTGAGGCGACAGTTGTTTTCTCCTGGAGATGGGCAGGAATCCAATGCTCCCAACAACAACGACACCTAAATACCTTCGTTTTCATCGGATGTCCCGTTGCCAGTCAACAACCTGAATCAACATCCGACATCGTATCCCTTATGTTCAAAGATTCAGGAATCCAGGAGAGAAGAATAGACAATCCCTCTACAGTCTCAGGTTTTCCTCAGGGGCCAATCGCCCGGGGAAGGACATCGCGCCTATCGTCGATTCGTTGGAGGGTTCGCCGCTCCCTCCCATTTCATTTCTATAATAATGCAAGCAGACTATTATGCACATAATTTTACCAATTTCCTCAACCATTCATGGTATTATGAATTTAAAGAAAATAAATTAACTTAAGAAAAAATATATTTATTTTCACCTATAATAATATTAATAATAATTAAATTTTAAAATAAAATTATGGATTATAATTTAGTTTTTTAAGTTAACGGGAATGAGCCAAGCAATTTAAAAAAATATATATTGCTCCCAAAAATTTATTCATAAACTAATAATTCATTTTTATGATTGATAAGCATATTTTTAAAATTAAAATTTTATATACTTTGTAAAATTGTGACCAAAATTTTCAAGGGCGTAGAACGGTATATAAAATATTATATTTTTTGAAATTCCAAATAAACTCATCTATTTATTTTAAAAATTTGATATTATAATTCTACACACTTTCGAGTATTTTTTCCTTATAAATTCTCGATGATTCTTCAGATTCATATGGTAATTAATTTTTTTTATAAAATAATTCTATTTTTATCATCTTCTTCGGTTCATTTACATTTATTTCCTGTAAATAAAATGGCACTCATGTAAAAGTCTTCTTCTATTTAAATATAATTTTATTTGTGATATAATGCACATGTTTTAAGTTTTTTGATGATTATTTCTTCCACGATATACGGGCCAAACTATTGGCCCTTTCCATTAGTTGGGCTCTAAGAAGCATGGAATATCGGCACTTTTTGGGCTTACTAGAGGAGCTCTTGTACCTAAGCCTTGAATAACGGGGGAAGGGGGGGGGGGTTGAATTATGTTTCATCAGTGTTGAAACCTATAGAGAGCTTTTAATCTTTCTGCTAAAAGATGAAATCAGGTTCGTTTCAATCCATTCCATATGTATTTGCTATCTCGATATGAGGGAGGGATTTGGGTTGATTCTTCCTGTTATAAAATTTGAAGGAGTTAGGCTTGGGTCATATTATAAGGGTTTTTTTTCAAAAAAATAAAAGAAATGATATGAATTATAAAATTTTTCGAATGTTTACTTTTTTACTTTTCCTTTAAATTAATAATTATAAAACATTTATTTAAAGATAAAATTGATTTTTTTAGAAAAGAAAGAAATGAAAGGAAAGGAAGGAAGGAAGAAAGGAAAGAAGGAATGAATAAAGGAAAATTTATTTTTTTGTTTTTTATAATTATATTCAAAAAGGACGTTTCATCACGAAATCGGGACACGGTCACTCTTTTGCTGGTACTATATAGTAAGACTCATATTTCCTTTAAGCATTTATAAATTATAACTAGTGCTGTGAATCCAAAATAGGGTTTAGAGATTTAAAATTGTTTGGTTAGCCATTTTAAAACCACGAACCAAAACAGGCATCGATTTACGAACAACACATATATCCTTTTATCAAATTTCTCTAATTTAGAGTTTAAACCTCTAAACACTTCTCACGGCCCTGGTTCCGTTTAAAATGTATCTCTATCAGGAGACCAAAATTTTTTTTAAAAAAATATCTGAAAGCGTGAGAGAAATTATAATTCTATCATATATCTGAGAATCCTAAATCCTGAGTATAGTTGCCGAACCAAAAAAATAGTTCGTTCCGATTCTGCATATTTATTTTTCCTATCTTTCTTTCTTTTTTAAAAAAATGAACTCTATATAAAAAAATAATATTTAAGTTTGGCTTAATTTCTCTATTTTTTAACAAACTTATTTTTAGACCGTTAAAAAATAAATGGGAAATGACTAGTTTTTAGTCTAAAACCATCACCTTAAGCCTCGGGTTTTCCTATAAAAAAATAGTATATAACTCAAATTTGATGCAGAAATGAATTATCGCGCGCCTCAATACTCATCGAATTTTCTTCCGCGTATATATGTAGTGTGAACCGGCGAAGGTCAACCAAACCGGTTGGGACTGAACAAATTGGTTGACAAAATCGGATTATAAAATTTAATTTTGGACTGTGGGATAGTCTGGACCTACCTGATTGGATTTTACTACACTAATTAAACTTTCTAAACAAAATGAATCACTAAGTAGATGTACTTTTTAGAAAACAATATTGTATATAAATTATTTTGTTAGAATAGGTTCAATTTCTGGTTTCTTGGTAATTTTAAAAGGGGATTCCGATTATAAGAATCCTTAAATAATAAAAATAGTTTTAAAAAGAGATATCGGGAAAAATAATAGGCCGTGTGCTGGTTTGTCTTATTTCTCAAAAGCAGTCTGTTTAAGCCGTGTCTAAAGCTTTCCCTAAAGAGCCTAAAAAGAAAGAGGCTATTTACGTAGGTTGAGTGTCTCTACGCTACTTTAGAAACCAAAATATTTATTTAATATGCAAATAATTAAAAGAAGCCAATTAGTTCAAAATCTATTTAACCTGGGTTAAACAGATTTAAGTTTCATAAATAAGACGAAACAGGACACGGCATAAAGCTTAACCACCATATTTGTTTTTCATTTCGCGAAGCAATCACAATCCTATACATTCAACACGTGAATGGGCAGCAAATTGGTAATTCATCCGGAAATGTTGTCAGGGTCGTCAATAGCGAGATCTTAAGCGCCAACGGCAAAAAAATGAAATTTTCCGACCCTAGAGGCATCCTTAAAAATGGCACCAATATCATTTATTACAACAACAATATAAAAGCCAATGTCCACGCAAGCGTCCACGTAAGCGCAAACCACGTGCATTACGATACGAAAAAAAATCCGTTGGGACCAGATGGCCAAATAAATGTATCCGTGACTACAAGCAACCCCGATATACAGGCATTGAGGGAAATTGTCACTGGGGTATTGATTAGACTCCGGCGACCACCAGATAGGAGGAAAATAGATGAGGAAATTGACAGAGGAATCTTGTATGAAGACTAGATAATATCATTGAACCATTCTCGTGTTAAATTTATATTATCATTATTATCCATATATTGATATAAAACCATCGTTTTTTTAAAAACATCAGAATGTTCACATTTCATATGAAATAATATTAGTTTATAATGTATTAATTATTTATAATTATATAGCATTTTGATTTAAATTTTATTTATATGGTTAAAAAAAACACTTTAAGAATCAGTCATGAATAGAATTATAAAATGTTTGAGAATTCATTTTTTTAAAAACCTCAAAGAAATTTGACTCTTTCGGCAAAATCTGGAGTCTTTAGGTAATATTTGTTTGGCTAATTCGAGATTTTTACCCTTAACATATCAATTTAGATGTTGTTCGCAATTATTAATTTAACAAAAAAAGAGAATATCTCCCTAAATAGTGAATTTTTTTTTCAATTCCAATTTATGTCTTAGATCAGTTTCATCCTTCTCAATAGTGATCTGCATCGGGCCTAATTTTTCAAGCCCGGTCCAGGCCGAAATTTATTTTATAAAGTTTTGCCAGGCCCGAACCCCAAATTTTTTTTAAAAAATTTTGCCAGCCCGGCCCAAATTTATTTAAATATAGAAATTAATTTTATAAATACTCAAAATAAACGATATTATATGGCATCTAGTTTCTATAAATGAAATCACATATTTTATTTTACACAAAAAATTAACGTAAAATTGATAAATTTAAGATATATTTTTAAAAAAATTTTAAGGCCCAGCCCGGCCCTTGCAGATCTCTACTTCTCATTCATTAAAAAAATCTTATATTTTAAAAATAATATATTATTATCATGTATTTTTTTTGGGTCCTCCTTTATTTGTTTTTGATATTACTTTCAACTAAAAATATCTCAGCATAATCACCATATACATCTCATTAATAATCTTTATAGGCATATTATTTATGTCTCACTTACTGTAGAAAGTGGGGAAAAACAAGCACATCTTTTAGGCACATTTAAAAGTAACTGAATCAAGTTACTTTCTAAAAATGTATTTTTTTAGAAAAGCAACTTTTAACATTAATAGGACCTTACAATAAGTATATTTGTTTTTTTAGATCGTATGTTTGCTATTAAATCTCATTCTAATTTAAATTTAAAAATTTTCCTAATTAATACGAGTTTACAAAAGCAATCTATAACGTCATAGAATTATATCCTTTTAGAAATATATGCCGTAAATATACCTCCTCTAAGGAAAAGGATTCATTAAACGAAGAATAATATTATTTCTTAACCAATATACTTATAATATATTTTTTATAAAATAAATTTATATTAATCTTCATCGGTAAATGATTCATTTTGTTGATCAGTAATTTGTAACTGAAGAGTAATTATAATGCATATCTATTTTAAACCTCGAGGAGGGTAGAAAGAATATTCGCTTATTACATTTAACTTCTCAATTTTTTTTTTTAAAAACATCCAAACTAATCCAGGCATTAATTTTTAAATTCGAATTTTATTATTTATTATATTTTTTTTATTAAATTATACAATAATGTTTTCTTTTTTTTGTCATGGGTATAATAAATATTCTTACATGATTGGATATAAAAAGGGGGAGGGGGAAGGGTTATAATTAAAAATTAAAATAATAATCGATGATTCTGTTTGTGAAAAGGATTAAATAATAATAATTCAAATAATAAAGAATTTAAATATATATATATAAAATATCTTCTAAAAATTTTCTTTTGTTCAGGTTAATATTTGGGGTTTTTAAAAAATTAAATACTACTTAGCCTTTCTTTGCAAGCATTAAAATTTCGCAAAATTATAATAACTTCTGAAGACATAACCAACCACCCCCCCCTCTTATATATGGGAAAGTAAAATTCTAACAAAGAAGAATAGAGAAAATAGAAATCATGATATCTTAATTTCTCAGCCTTTTTCTTACACCAAGAATTTAGCTCAAGTTTGAATAAAAATTAACAAACGAAAAAATGTATAAAAATGTTTGTTCTAAAAAAAATAAATAATAATATGTAAGTATAAAAGTATGGTGGTGAGATGCACATTTTAGTTACTTAATTCGCAAAAAAGGAGGAAAAAAGTAGTAAAATAATTTATATTTTTAAACCACGAAAAATTGACTAACTTAAAAGAAGTGTTTACGTTAACGAATAAAGCTGCTTCATTTTCAACTTTACTCCTGGAGCAATGTTACAGGATGCACATCCTGTCGAAAATTGTTTGTTAGACAGCTGGTATCTTAGCACACTTTATTATCAAAGAAAAGTTGTTTTTTTTTTAATCAGCTTGTTTAATTAGACCTTATTCCGATAAAATAAGCATAAATAAATAATATAAACTATAGAGTCGTGTAAAAAAATGATATTATATTATTATAAGGAAATTATTTGGTATAAGAGCGAGATATCTTTGTTTGTACTTAAATAGGTCTAATTGCGTTGAAAATTGTTTATAATTATTTTATTTTTTTTGGAGAGAACAAATAAAAATTGAGCATTCAGGACAGATGTATACTTGACTTGGGGATTTAATTCGATCTAAAAAAAATGGGGTAAAACATATCAATTATTATACTGAGGGGGGATATGATATTTTTATATAAAAACCACGAGAAAAATATGTATAATACAAAAAAAAATAAGATTATTTAATTATAGTACAAATGTATACTTTTTTAAATAATGGACCAAAATAAAATATAAGCTCCTTTATACGTTAGGCTACTTTTCAAATATTTAAACTTAAAAAAAAACATTCAAATCATTTATTACAATTTTTATAAGAATTATTTTTTTTCACCCGCTATTCTCGTGCTTAAATTAATATTTATCTAATTTCGACGTATAATCGAGTTCCTCATAAAATTTGACAGAGTGACCGCTTTTTGACACGTTTTTTGGTTTGTTCGGGGTGTTTCCTGTTAATTTGCCTCACTAAATCGTAAAATATCTGTGCGAAAAATAAACATAATTAAGCAAATTCGTAACATAAAAAAAAGAAGACACTTTTTGTGAACTTATTTTTTTAGAAAATCTACAAAAATAAATGGATAGGGATCTACCGATATCTTTTATCAGGTCAGGCAAAAATTTCTTGTTTTTTAAGATATCGATTGGCCGATATTATAAAATTTTCGGACCTGATAAAATGGCCATCTTAATTTTTTAAAAAAATTTATTTCAAATTTCATAATATATTTGTATATTTATTTATTATGTACATAGATTAAATGTTATTATATAAGTGAAAAATATTTTATATACTTTTAGATTCATGAATATAAACTATAACTGATCATTATAATATTTTAAATGACTTATATTAACGGTATAGTTAAATTATAGATGTTCTACTAGTATATGAGATGTGTAGATGTAATGTAGTATGTTTACAAGAATAAAAAAATCGGATCAGTAATCGGCCGATATCAATTTAATATCGGTCATACGGATAGGTTCCCAAAGAGTGGTATAGGCACACCCTTATGAATAGATATTAAAAATGTTCGGCACCATACATAATTAATAATGGTCAAAAAGGAGGGTAAACATTTCTTTAAAGGAAGTCTGCAAATTTAGAGACTATAATATCCTTGGTAATGTTGTTAAACGGCGATTTAAGTCGATTTTTAAAAAATGGCCCGATTAATATTTTAATTAAAATAATTATTACGTAAGCCAGGAGATCTTGCTTTAGGCCATTTAAAAAAAATCGATTCTAACAACACTAATAATTGGTTTATACCATTTGCCCTCTCCTGTTAAATATAAAAAAGGAAACTTGTAAAAACTATGACTAGTCACAGACCTGCCAAATCATTATTCATTTATTTAATATCTTTCTTTAAAACCTATCTAAATTTAACCTGCGGGTCAAGCATGGCGTTAAGTCAGATTGGATCATAATTTTAACGATTGAATTTTTATACTTAAATTAATTGCAACATCACATATATTAAAATCCCATTATTTTTATAATTGGCCATTTCAATACAGCTGCCAATCAATTAAAGTCCAATTATATAAAAATATTTATTTCCATTACTTCGTTGACGTTGATTTTGGATTTAGCCGAGGACTCGAGGAAAGCGCAATTACCGAATCTTTTAGCCAAACTTTGACCCTGTTCCCGCCCGACAACCCTCTCGTCCTCTAGATCGCACTTGTTGCCTACTAATATCATGGGAACCTTTAATTCATATTTAAATGAAATATTAAAAGTAAAAGTATGCAATTTTCTAATTAGAAATTTCTGTGGATTTAAGGTTAAAAAAGTTCTCAAGAAATTTAGAGCTTTACTTCCTCATTATTACACCCTCAGCCATGTATTCCCGCTAACTGTAATTGAGAGGTTACTCTGCATACACAGTTAACGCGAATTTTTGGTGAAGTAAACAAAATATGCTGTAAATATGAAAGGCAGGGTTACGTCGATTATTTAACCTATCCAAAGGCAGGTCCACCCTATTACACTCTAAGACCGATAGGCTTAGACCCTTATAATTCGTGGCAATGTTTTAATAACTTCCTTATAAAATCTTTTCTCAATGTTTTTACTTAGCAGTATCTAGTGACAAATAAAAAAAATGGGGAATTTTAGGATTACGGAAGCCAGAATGCACCGATAAATTAATCAAATACAGATCCTCTCGAGAAAAAAATGCAAACGGTGTTGAATAGCGTAGTAAAGTTTAAAGAAAACAGAGAAAGTTTTCTATCGGATATTTTAGTTCGACCCGTAATTATTATCACCTAACATGATTTTTTTGCCCGACAGGGGGTTCGGGTTGCGCCGACCTCTGGCAAGGATTAAGTAACTTATATATACAAATAGTTAAAATATTGGACAATAACCTGCCACACAAATGTATAGAGAAAAATTGTAAAAAATAAAAGTAAATATATGAACATCTTCAGTATCCTTGACCCTGAGTATTTGCTCCCTAAGGTCTTCTAAATCGTTGAACGTGGACTGGGCGGTGACGGAATAAACGAGAACAAAACCTTGACCGTTTTTCATGTACAAGTCTCTCATAGCCGTAAATTGTTCGGTACCTGTGATTTAAAAGGGGGAAAAATGCAATTTTTATTTATTTTTTTAACAAGTGAAACACATGTGAAATAAGCCAAGTGGGTGGGTGGGGGGGGTAAATAAGATTTAATAAATAAATACTTATCTTTTAAAATGAAATATTTAAAACCATATTAATATATAAACAGACTGCATGCAAAATTGAGCGTTTCAAATAGCATAGTGCAAATTGATTGAAAAAAAGAAAATTGAATAGTTTTCATTTTATCACAGATATTAGGATTAATAAAACAGGGCATTGGCCATCGGTGGCTATCAGGCAAAGATGCAAGAACAGCCCAAATGGTTATTCCAGATTTGAATTCATTAAATGTAAAATATCACTATGTTTAAATAAAAATAGCAATTGTTTTATTTATTCTGTTATTTTTATCCAATAATAAATCAACATCATTTTATTCATATTTTATAATTTATTAAATACATAACTGATAATTATTTTATTTATAATAGTTCAATCATATTATTATAATATAACCAGTTATTTAAAACAGCTGTGAATATTTTATAATTGTAGATGAAAAAGAAACAATCTTTCATAAATCCCTATTTCAAGATCATAAAATGACAAGTAACATTGTAACCTCCTATTACTGCATCAGAAATTCCCCAAACTGATTCTGCTCATCATAGTTAGAAAATTTCTATTATGTAATATTTAGTGAGGAAATAATTTTCTAAAAATTTAGCCCTTCAATACTTAGGTGAAAAAAATGACGTTAGAAGTACTCAGGTGGGTTTTATTAATTTCTAATGTGTATATCTCCAGTTATATTCATTATGATTTAATATTTGGATATATAAACTAACCTTAAACTTGTTATAATATTTAGTTATTTTTATTTCTTAAGCTTAGATTAAAGATGATGAGGATATTATAATTTAATTTTCTAAAATAAGTTCCATTGCTAATTTTTTAATGAAATAACTTTAAGTAATAGATTTTATGTGTTTGCTGTATATATAATATGAGAATTAATGGATGTTATTTTAAGAAGTACAAATATTCTAGAACTAATCAAATAAAATATCAAAAATGTTTTAAGATTGCAGTTTATATATCTAAATATTTAATTAAAACATACTTATTTTATTGTCCAACAAGCAACATCACATCTACTACCATATACTATTTACTACAACAGCAGCTAGTTCAGAGAATCTTCCTGAACCTTATGCTCATGGTATAAATTTCTATTATGTTTTGTTATTTAGTGAGGAATTATTTTTTTTTAAATTTTATAAGAAATCACAAATATTCTTAAACTATAAAATAAACAATTTGGGCAGTATTTATAAATTATTAACCAGTAAAATTGTATTGTACAGTATTTATTTGAAAATTGTTTAGTATTTAAAGAATATCTTTTTATATATCTATACTAATTAAGAAATAACCTTTTAAAATTAATGACAAATAATCTAAATTTACAATTTAAAACAAATATATAGGAATAGAAGCTGAAAAGCGTAAATCACCTACATATTCGCCATCGATATCAGATTAGAATGAAACTGATAATTTTTCTGAAAATAGTATAGATTTCTAATAATTTTTGAAATTATTCATAAAGATTAGGATATGTTTTTTGTTCTTATAAATCATTTTTTAATAGAATAGCACATTGACAAAATAATTTTTGATTAAATATCCAAACAAAATTGATTATCTTTTTATATTTTATATACTTTAGAATCCGAGAAGAATGATAAAGATAGGAAAAAGAAAATATTCTTGTAAATATAACAAGTCATGGGAGCATAAATTTATTTGGTTGATGAAGTTAACGGACAGGCATGCTAAATGCTCTACATTATTTAATTACAGCAGTGGGGGATAAAATGACATTTTGCGTCATTAAAAAATTTTCCCTCGGAGAGTGAAAAATTCAACGATATAGCTAACCACATAATGGTAAATTTAGCTGATTCAGGGTTATCAATGAGTTGCATTCAGCTTTCTGCGCTGATAATGCCTCTATGAATTTTGGCAAAAACCAAAGTGTATTTACCGAATTGAGGAAGCACAATAATGAATTAATAACAATTTGCTGCATGTGCCATATACTGCATAATTCTTGCAAGAGGGCAATGATTGTACTATCTGTAGATGTCGAAATAATTGTGATGAAATGTTTTAACGACGATTTCCGGAACTGTAGTTGCATCTGTATTATTTATTATTTTTGGAGAATATTTTTGTATCGCAATCGATCTTAGTGATCTGCACCGGGCCTAATTTTTCAAGCCAAGCCCGAAATTTTTTTAAAAAGATTTGCCGGCCCGGTCCGAATATTTTTTAAAAAAATTTAGCGGCCCGGCCTGAATTTATTCAAATATAGAAATTAATTTTTATAATTACTCAAAATAAAAGACATGTTATGTAGCGTTTAGCTTCAATAAATAAAATCAAAATTTTTTATTTTACATAAATAATTCAATATAAAATTGATAAATTTAGATATATTTAAAAAAAATTCCAAGGTCCGATCCGACCCGGCCTGAATTTTTTTAAAAATATTAGGCCCGGCCCGAACCCAATTATTTAAAATAAAATTAGGCCCGAGCGAAAAAAAGAAAGGCGGGCCGGGCCTAACTTTGCAGATCTTCGATGTTGATATATTATCCTGTACTGACTAAAGCATTTTTGATTTTTGATGCCGCAAAATGTAATATTCTCCCCACTAGTAATTAAATACAGTAGATCATATTCTACATTTGGCTTGGCTCTCTGTTAGCTTCATCAACCAAATATATTTTAGCTTCCATAACTTGTCATATTTACAACAATATTTTCTTTTCTTTTTCCTATCTTTATCATTCTTCTCGGATTCTAAAGTATATAAAATATAAAAAGATAATCAATTTTGTATGGATATTTAAATCAAAAATTATTGTCAATGTGCTATTTTATTTAAAAAAATGATTTATAAGAACTAAAAACATATCCTAATCTTTATATGCTTATTCAAAAATTATTAGAATAAAGCATGTATGTATTAATTAAATATTTAGATAAAATAATTATTTTCAATAAAAACTTCAAAACATTTTTGATATTTTATTTGATTAGTTCAATAATATTTATACTTCTTAACATAACATCTTAATTCTGCAAACACAAAAAAAAATTATTACTAGAAGTAATTTCATTAAAAAATTAGCAATGGAACTTATTTTAGAAAATTAAATTAAAATTATACTCCTAATAAAAATAGCTAAAATTAAAGGTTAGTTTCATCTTATATCCAAATATTAAATCAAAATAATGAATATAACTGGAGATATATACATTAGAAATTAATAAAACCCACCAGAGTACTTTATACTAATGTCATTTTTTTCACATAAGTATTGAAGGGTTAAAATCTTAAAAAATTATTTCCTCACTAAATAAAACATAAAAATAGTAATTTAACTATGATGAGCAAAATCAGTTCAGGAATTTCTGATGCAGTAGTAGGAGGTTGCGATGTTACATGACATTTATTGAACTTGAAATAAGAATTTATTAATGATTGTTTCTTTTTCATCTACAATTCTAAAATATTCACACAGCTGTTTTAAATAACTGGTTATATTATAATAATGTGACTGACCATAATAAATAAAATAATTATCAGTTGTATTTAATTTAACCTGAAAGATAAAGTTATATATAAACACACTGAAAATGATAAAATATGAATAAAAGGATGTTGATTTATTAATGGACAAAAATAAAACAGGATATCTAGATATTTACAAACTAGACAGGTTTTTCGAATAAATATTTAAAATTTATTTTAAAAATAATAAATTACTGTCTCTCAAAATTATTATTTATATTTTTATTAAAAATACTAAAATGCTAAAAAAATTGTGGTAGATTTTTGTGGAGATTTCCAATTGCGGTAGTTTTGCGGGAGTGAGATATCTGTGTGTAAACTAAAAAATAGCGTGAGTCTCCCGCTGATGGGGGGTGGCATGATTTGATTATAAGGTAGATTTTAATAATAATATTATAATTTGCAAAAGGATTGATAACAAATCGGTTATCAAACTATCATCATTTAGGGCATAAATCCCATATTACGAACGAGAAGATGGTCGGTATCTGATAAATCTTTTCTCAATGTCGAAATTCCGGCCATAATTCAAAACTATAACGGTGGTATGGGCGCGGTGGATCTCCATGATATGTTGGAACTCTACAGAACTGATATAAAATGGAAGCGTTTTTATATGCGAGTTTTCTTTCATTTATTAGATTCCTGTGTAGTGGATTCATGGTTGCTCTATAGACGCCACATGAAACAGAAATATAGTAAACATGTATCCCTTTTAGTATTTAAAGCTCAGATAACTAAAGGATTGATGATGGTTGGAAAGGAAAAGATAGAAAAGAAGGTAAACCTACTTTGAAGACTGAAAAAAAGAAGGAAATTGAATAGTTTTCATCTAATCACAGATATTAGATTTGATAAAATAGGGTATTGGCCATTGGCGGCTAGCAGGCAAAGATGCAAAAACTGCACAAATGGTTATTCCAGATTCGAATGTATAAAATGTAAAATATCTTGTTTAAATAAAAATCAAAATTGTTTTATTTCTTATCATTTAAAATAAATGGTGTATTTTTTACATATTAATATCCCAATGATGACAAATAGCACTTATAATTCTATATATACACTTTTTTTACTAAAAAAACGTTGAAAATGTGTTATTTACGTCTTGTTTAACTCAATTTTAGAAGACAAATTTTTTTGTTCACGGGAAATATGCCGGGCAAGAAAGGGTTATATATGATAAAAATGTAGAGCTCCATTAGCCATTACACATTGATAAATACTGATATTTACATTTAATCTATGACCAACAGTCAAAACTGATAAGAAAAAATACGTCACAGTCCTTCATAGCACTGGGGGGGGCGGTTATACAGAACCGAGTCATATAAAAGTTATTAGTAGATTAATATTTGAAGGTAAAGTAAATATACAAAATTAATTTTAATTTTCTTTGATAATTCATGTTATAACCGTTTTTTTAGCTTGGTATTGCATAGACCCCATCTAATCATGCTCAGCTAGTCTTTCATGTGAGTCACCTGTGAAGAGTTACGCAATATACATTCTTTTAATAAATTGATACTGATTGATAATCGATAAATACTTTTATTTAATGAATTTTAAACAGTTTAAGTAATAGAAACTTTATGCATATAAATGAAGCTAATATACTACATATGATAAAACTAGACTAATGATAATTTATATTTCTTATAAAGATAGAACCAAAAGATTTCTTTATTTTAGAAATAAATAGTAGGTCAAAGAGAAGCCATTTGTAATGTAGCCAGGAAATTTCAATATCTGTGGCCCACATGCCATTGCAACTCATTTTATTTTTAACAATGAAATTCGCTGTGTTATCCCCTAAAAATACAGCAAAGAAGTTGGATTGTTTATTACATTGTGAAAAATAAAATGGGCTGCAGACACGTGGGCCACATATATTAAAATTTCCTGTGCACCTATGTTGCTTCAAACAAATGTCTCTGTTTTTTAATGACAAATGACTTCTCTTCGACCCATTATTTATTATTCCTGAAATAAAGAAACTTTTGGTTGAATCTATGAGGAATATAAATTATCATCATAGTCTAGTTTTATCATGTAAATAATATATTATGAATTCATTTATACACATAAAGTTTTATGTCTGAGACATATGATTACTATAAAAGTATCTAGTCAACTATTGTCTAATTTTATCTAGTGTTGTTAAACGGCTCATTTTGAGCCGATCTCTAAAAACGGCTAACTTAATACTTCATCCAGAAAAATATTACCTAAGCCTGAGGATTTTGCTCATAGAAGGAACGAAGGTATAGATACATATTATCGAAATCTTGAGGCTTAGGCAATATTTTTCTTGCTAAAATATTAGTTAGCCATTTTTAAAAATCGGCTCAAAACGAGCCTAACAACACTTTTATCGTTTAAATAATATATTAACATCATTTATATATATAAAGTTTTTATTCCTAAACACTGTTATATATTATTATGTATTATTTTACTAAAAATTCATTAAATAAAAGTATTTATCGATTATCAATCAATACCAATTTATTTAAAAGGTTCAGTATTTAACTCTTTATAGTACAGGTGAAAAAATGACATGAAAGACTAGCTGGGCATGATTAAGTGGGGTCTAAAGCCTAAGCTAAAATAAAACCCTTATAAAATAAAAATTGGAGAAATGTAATTTACCTAAAAATATTAAGCTACACTAAAAGATCCACACAAAAATATCAATTATAAGTAATAACGTTTACTATTATATTTATCATTTAGAATTAATTTAAAGAAAAATTCTTCTTGTCAGTTTAAAAAAATATATTATTAAATTTTAGAAGGTTAGTTGTCAGTTTGTACTATTGGCCAAAAAGCACTATTGAGCTCCAGAGACAGTGATTCCTTAAGTTTCTCAATGTATAAAAAAAATAGACTCTTGGAATTAAGAAAACATTTTCACATTTATGATAGTAAATAATAATTCTTTGGCAATATATGCTCAAAATTGCATAAATGGTAAATAATAATTCTTTGGCAATATATGCTCAAAATTGCATAAATGGTAAATAAAAATTTTCGCTTCATGTGGATCTGGAGACATATTTAGGAAAAACCACAAATAGAAACTATCCCCCACATAAAAATCCTAAAATTAATAAGGATAATTTTTTTATAGTATAATTTAGCTGTTGTTCTCAAATATAATGGCTTTATCATGTAGATGACCCTTAGATCTAATCTATTACCGGGATGCCATCTGGTTGGTGACAAATCCTTAAAAAAGGAAGAGGGTTCATTGTAAGGTGGATTCTAATAATATTATAATTTGCAAATGGGTTGATAACAAATCGGTTATCACTATATCATCATTTATGAGTATAAATTCAAAACCAGGAACAAGATGATCATTAACCGATATCAATGTGGAAAATCCGACCATAATACAAGACTATAACAGTTGTATGGGCGGGGTGGATCTCCGTGGTATGTTGATTGAACTCTACAAACTGACATAAAATGGAGGCGTTTTATGCGATTCTTTCATTTATTAATTTCCCTAGTGATTCATGGTTGCACTATAGGCGCCAAATGAAACAGAAAAAAAGTAGATATGCTTTTAGTATTTATAGTTCAGATAGCTAAATGATTGATGATGGTTAGAAAGGAAAATAATAGAAGGTAGGCCTATTTCGACGATTAAAAAAAATAAGGAAATTGAATAGTTTTTATCCAATCATATTAGATTTGATAAAACAGGGCATTAGCCATAGGCTGCTAGTAGGCAAAGATCCAAAAGCTGCATCAATAATTATTTCAGATTCGAATGTATAAAATATCTCTATGTTTAAATAAAAATCGCAATTGTTTTATTCATTATCATTCAAAATAAATTGTATATTTTTTTTACATATGAATATCCCATTGAGAAAAAATGGCAACATTTCATAATTCTATGTATAAATATATATACTTAGTTAATAAAAAACGTTGAAAAAGTGTTGTCTTGTTTAACTGTTTTAAGAAAAAAAAATTTTTTTTACTCATAAGGAAAAAGTGGGGCACGAAAGGCAGACGATAATATAATTTTTAAAGATAAATTCTTATTCAGAAATTAAATAAAATTTTGAATGGACGATAAAGGCAACCTTAAATTAAACAAGGGATGCACTTGTTTGTACGCACCATTATATAGACGTTCTTTTTGAAAAGCAGACGATCAAGAGCAAAGAAAATAAGATACGAAAAATCAAGCTTTTCAAAAAAGGGTGGGATGGGGTCTTTTAGTAAACTCTATGGCTGTTCGAAGATCGGTAGCTAATTCGTCATTTTCGAGAAAATCTGATTGGCCCGATATTGTTTAAAAACTGATACAATTTTTTTTAAAAAAAATGAAATCAGTGGTATAATAGAATATATTTTTATATCCGGAACTTTTCTTATTTTTATTAATAAATTATTCATGAAATTTGCTGTAAGATTGCTAAATTAATAATTATCTGAAATGAATTCTAATTTAATGTTATCTTCTAACATAAATGTTTAGAACACACAAGTGATTATTATAACAACTACTAGAAATTGAGAAGGGAGTATATTAATATTCTCATTATATACTTTCTTTTAAAAAATAAAATCCAAAAGTTAGAATAGAATTAATAAACATTAAACGAGCAGCCAATCTTTAAATTTAAAATATCGGGTCTGTTATTGGATAGGTTTTAAAAAAATATTTAATATCGGATTTAAAAAATATTTTAAGTATCGGATCGGTGGAAAAATGAGAATCGGATACCCTCATTAATCCAACGATTAAGGAAAAAATTGTAAAAATATTAAACAATAAAGTCGAGTGCATTAAAATACTGTCTATTCCAATTTTTTATTAAACAGACAATTCCAGTAAAAACCGCAATTCTTGGAAATCTTTTGCTTTTATTGAACAAGTTTATAGTTAACCATTTTGAAATCATTATTGTTTTATAATCATTTTTAAATGTAAATTTTTTGTTGAAAGGGAAAAGGAGGGTAAAAAAGTTTAAGATTAAAGCTAACAGATGTTAATGTATGAAAGATAAATTGTAGTTAGAAAACATTCTACAAATGACAAAGAGATAAAGAAGATCTTATAGCGCAAAAATTAAATATAATTAAAAATCGATTCTAAGAAGACATAATTTTGTAGAGTTCCTCAATCTTTTTTCGGTCAAAGTCCAAATTCTTTATATTATTTTGACGGAACTTGAAATTTTAAACACGAAAAAAACACAATATGTTGACATTGTCAGCTGTCAATTAGTCGGACTATACAGTGAATTAGTGCGATCGCCTAGTGGCTCAGTTCAAAAATTGTATTTCTTACATTTATTGTATGCAATACAATAAATATTCATTCGGTAAAATGTACATAAATTATAAAGTTCGCCATTGAAGGGCAGACAATGTCCTTCCCTGGCGTATACGACAGCCAATGACAATCACCACAGCTGACTTCAATGAAGGTACACCTCTAATAAATGAATCATCAGTTCAAGTTAGTATTAATGTCATTGATTGTATGTATTTTATGCCGGAAGCTGTTAGGCTCTAACATATAAACAAATGGAGTAAATACTATAATATACCAGCTGTATCCAGGATTTCCAACATGCATTGTTGGCCCTCGACTTCGACCTGCTTCCTATAGCTATCCTCGATAGTGGGATCATACTTTTCTACAAATATGCCCTGCACGAATTGAACGGTCTAAAAAAATATATGATTAAATACAGAATCTAGTTAATATCAAAATTGCAAATAAAATTAATGCAACCTAATTGACAAATAGCATTTAATCAATCAACCAATGAATAGTAGTGACAATATATAAATTTCACGTTCATTTAGATAAGGGGAAATTATAAGAAAACTCGCAATAGCGATTAAGATATTTTTCAACTATTGAATATAAACATAGTTCGATCTGAAAAAATATTTTCCTCGTATTACATGAGCTATGCTGCATATATTCAATTTATAAAATGCATAGAGAAATGATTAAGTAATGGCCTTCAATGGTTTTACCTGAATAAGGGGGAAATACCATTTTAGTAAAAATAGCAAAAATGTTACTTCTAACCAGGACTGAGAATCCTCTTCTAAAAAAAGGATTCAGATTCGTTTTTAGTGAAAAAACTCTGGATTATGTTCAGGGCTCGGTGTCCAGAAAAATTTTAATTCACGTAAAATGGATATATTAAAATAAAAAACGATTCCACGAAAAATGTTTTTAATAATGAAAAAAAATATTTTATAATTTAAAAGAATATATTTTAAAAAAATTTTGAATCCTGAACCCTAAATTGAAAAAAAAGGTTCGTGGTTAAAAGGAGTTGGTTCAGGTTACCAGCTCTGCTTCTAACTACAAATTGAAAAGCTGTTCCGAAACCTTCTTACTAATGAGGGTTAATAAGTAATGGGTGAAAAACGTGCTTGTAAAATCGTAAAAATTGTTCAGTTTTGAAATAATAATCACGCTTTTAAAATAAATTGTGTGCCGGGTGATAATATGGATCGCCCTATCTTATATTTAATATCGGCATACTAACCTTAACCTATATTCTCACCATTTTATCCATGACCTTCCTGTACCTGAGGATTGGTCAGCTTGAGTCTCTCTCTCATGAAACAATCCCTTAAATTTTTCCAGAGAGTTTTAAGATAGGATACTAAAATGATATTTAAATATAATATATATGCGCAATTTTTACCGGGCATAAAATATTCCTGAGCTAATAAACTCCATATTTTATTTTTATATATAATATTTTTGATAAGTTATTTTGCTTATTATATAAGCACTGGTAATTTTTAAATTAATAAATGCAATTTTATCTATTTTCTATAAAAAGATTATAATTTAAATAATAATTTTAACTTGATTACACTGCTTTATATCTTCAAAATGAAGCCATGGATCTAAAATTAATTTCAAATAATTAGTGTTATAAACAAACGCGTTCGAATTTAACGTTCGTTCAATTTTAAAAACACATTTTATTCTTATTTATTTGAAAAATTTAATATTAATCTGAATTTTTTAAGAAAAAGTCTCATATATTTTAATCATCCTTTTACACATTTCAATTTTTTTAACACGCCATTGTTATAGTTTATTAATTTGAAATAATATTGTTCATATTTTAATTTATTAGATTAGTGTAAGCATGGATATTATTTCATCATCATCCTCTAATTCTGAAAATTTAAAATCAGATGAATTAACATTACCATGACCCAAATATGATAAATATTTTACAGTATCATCCTATATTAAAGGAACTAATTCTACTTACCAAATGTAAAATGTGCCCAAAAAGTATTATATCAGTTTCAAATTCTTCAAGTTAAAATTTAAAAAGACATTTGAATGCAATATTAATTATTTTGTTTTATACAATAAAGTAAAATCATTAAATTTGAAGAAAAAATACATTTGGGCTATTTGACCCCAACAACAAAGATAGTTATTTAAAAATTAAAAAAATTAGTGGCCTAAATATGGTTAACCATTAATAGACGAGTATTAAACCTATCACTATCAAATTAATTACATATATTTTTTTTAAGATTAGAACATATATATGAAGATCAATATGTTATTTCTGCAATTATAAAAACAATATTCACTCAATGGCCATGGATAAAACTTCCACAGAACAAAACTAATAAACTTATAGCGATATTGAAAACCCTAGAAATGATAATGCAAGAAGTGTTAATTTCGATATATCCTTTTTTTGACGAGGAAGTAGAGGATGGATTGGAGGAGGCTAACTTATCTCAATTTTTTGAAGCAAAGGACAAAACAATAAAGGTTTTAATAAATTCCCCGCGTTAGAAGAGTTGTTTAAAAATACCGCAATCCCCTCATCTGCCCATGTAGAGCGTGTTTTTAATATAGTTAATGTCGTATTAACTGCCAACCGTTTCTGTCTATCAGATGAAAATTTTGAAAAACAATTGTCATTAAAAATTAAAAGAAAAATTTTTTATAAATAAAAATATCTTTTATTCGCTATAGTATATTGCATTAATAATTATATTATCAAAATAAAACTATAGGCAAATATAATGTGTTAAAAAATATTATATTTTAAAAAAAATATATAAAATTTTGAGCGCACGTAAACGCGTTCGATTTTTTTAGAAATGTTTACAGCACTACAAATAATATTAAAAGCGCCAAATGTAAAATATTTTGTGCAATATTCACCAAAGGCAATATTCAAAATCGCGACGACAAATACAGAATGATTGTGTTTTTAAAAATCGGTGAGACTTTGCGACTCAAATCGCGCGATCGGTAACTATGAATGCGATATGATATTTACTATATTTTGTATTTATCGTAATCGCGCCGCTATGAATTCGGGGTTAAAAAAAGATTTTGTACATATATACAAGAAAGCGAGAAAAAAAATCTGAAGAATAGGGTTCTGGATTGTTTAAAATTTAAGCATCCTGTTTTTTTAAAAAAATCGACCGGAAACAGGATTTGATAGAAAATACTTTATAAATGCAGATACCATAAAAAGAAGCAATAATAAATTAAATTATTTAATAATCGGATTATAATAATAAAAATTATTCCTTCGAATAAATATAACAAACATTATCCATTTCCATCCCCATATAAAATATAAAAAAAACAATCATATTTTAAAATACAATTTAGTAGAATAATGTGTATCATGTTTCAAATGGATGATTAAATTATGTCACCTAAACGTTATATTAATATGTTTTTTAAAAAAATATCAAAAGAATATAATATCTAGTAGGCACTTAAGACATTTAAACATCTTTATTCATTCGAATAAAAAAAAATTCTACAATTGTCCAATTTTTAAACAATATTTTATCAATATAATTTTTAAATTTACCGAACCCTCTAAAAGTAAAATTATTTTTTTTAAAAAAATAAGCAAAAAGAGAGATAAAATGGGCGGGTGTCACACGATCCCACCCGCCCAATGTTAAAAAAATTTAGCCAACCCATAATTTGGAATTTTTGGAAAGATCTAACATCTACGAGACTAGTATACGCAGCCGCCGGTACTATTTCAACGCGATATACTCTGATGACGGTTGCGGAGCACACTATTAGCGATCTGCACAGTCGGGCCGGGAATTTTTTTTAAAAAAGCTGTATATTAAAAGACAATTCTGGCAGGGCATATATAAAAATTCAGATTATCGCAAATCTTTGATTTTTCGTAAAATTTTAATATAGCCAGGTAATTAAAATTATAATAGGTTTTGTATTTTAAGAGCTCTAATTCTAAATTAAATACTAGTAAATCTAAATAAATAGAGTAAATTAAGCAAGTTATTTATGGTATGATCCAAAATACAAAACGGTTGTTGTTAGCCATAGAAGGAGAGATAGAGCCTTAATTGACATTGGGAAAAATTAGCATAAAAAGATTTGGACCGTGGCGGACTTTTAGTAAATTTCGGGCCTGGCAACATATGCAAAAATATTTAACAGCCCGCCTTGCAGAGCTTTACTACCTATCATTTATTAGCAAATCATTGGAAAAAATTTGAAAATATAATTTTTTTAAGCCAAATATTTTGTCAAAAAATGGCGAGACAAAACCTACTCGCATCTTATCTCACTAATCCAACCTATTTAATTTTTATTACGTAATTTTGGTATCTTTAGTTAAAAACATTTTTTTAACCAATCATAAACATTCTTTTCGGCGCGAAAAAGAATATTGATAATTTTTTTTTATTATAGTAAAAAGTTTTATATAATTTAAATTTTTTAAAAATATTTAAATAAGTGGTATCATATGGATACCACCTCCCCTAGGCATATCAGAAGACAAAAATTTTTAAATGAAGGAACATGCATTGATTAAACCTCAACCTCATTAAATCTGTTTTAATCGCCAAAATTAATAAATAAATTAAATAGCTTTTAAAAACATAAAATCTTATCTTTTTTAACTTATAACATTGATAAATTTAAAAATAATAAATAAGATTGAGTTTAAATTTAATATTTTGTAAGCAGTTTCCAATTCATAGTATGATGCCTGAAAGGGTTTAAAGGGATAACAAGATATGATTTTCACTATACATAAGTGCACGCGCGTGAACGAATTACGAAAAGCGCAAAACGCTCGACGTAAAAAAAGGCTCGCAAATTATTAGGAAAAGAATATCCATTTTCCCCACAAAAAAGCAAATATTTTTCTCCCCTTAATTACGTTTACAAGACAGAGCCAAAATATTAAATTTAATTATCGAAAAAAATTCTTATAATATACTAACCGTGCCATAAAACCTTAATGTAATTAGTCGGAAAAAAATATATAATTAATTTTTTTTTTGGAATACAAAATTTTTATATTGTAAATTTAATAATTTTAAAACGCAATCCAGGTTATAAAAGGGATGGGGTTAAATGGTTTTCAAGGTTAATTGTAACATTTGGAAAGAAGGAGAAAAATTCCATATTACGAACGATATTACCGCTTCCATGGCGGAGGCCGGGGCCCAAGGAAAATAAAAACATTTTGTGTTATTCTTGAAAAAAATACATCGGACATGCTAAATAATTTAAAATTTTGTCTAAGTTCGAATTTAGGATCCGGTTCGAAATACCGGCTGACAGACTTCAACCTAGTCAGATTAGATGAGTTTCAAGTGCTCCACAAATAAAATTTAAAAAATAAGTATCAAGGATTGCCGTATTTTTGGAAAGGGGTAAGTGTGTTTTATATAACATATCTAATGGGGCAGGGTTGACAGAACGTGGCTTATAAGGAGATCAAGCAAGGCCTGTTTTCAATTCATTCCGAGATACTAAAAAAAAATTACGGGAGATAAGAGGAGGGAAAATCAATATTAATATAATCTACGTTTCCCCCCTTTTTTTTTATTTGTTAAAAAAATATGACATAATAAAAGCTAAAGAAAAATTTTTTTAACGAGATTGTCACAAAAATAATAAATTTTGCATTAATTAGTCGGTATAAAATTAATTTGATTCAAAAGCTTTATTTGTTACACGAGCATGGTTAAGAATTTTCTTTTTTTTTCTCACTGTTCCAGCTGACTTAATAAACATCTAAATCTCGCTTTAAAACCCCATACGCTACTGTACCCAACTAAGGAGAAATTTGGCGTTGTTAATGTTACTTTTCGTTATAGTTACATCACTAAATGACTGGTTTAGTTACTTTTATAATTTTTAAAAATAGAATTTAAGTAATTCGTAAAATATCAAAAAGTAACTAGCTACATTTAAAATACTTAAATTTAAGTAGTTAATATTCTTTCTCCTATATTGAGACAAGTCATTGGTAACTTAGTTATCTGCTAATATTTAATGTACACTACAGTTAAAGTTAGCTAAATTAACAATCTTAGTGATTTAAAAACGATCGAAAACAGAGCGATATGTTCAATCCCTAAATGTAGAAGAGGAAATCGGTATCTTTTAAAAAAAAATATGGAATAAACGACATCGCAAATTTCAGTTATCTGCTGAAAAATGTGATTCATAAAGCATTGAAGATGATTCATAGTTAGCTACAAATGCGCTCTTTGTATCATTCAATATTGATTCCCCAATCTGCCTCTTAAAATCGTTACTATCATTGTATCATCAAAAATATTAGTTGATTGGCTTCATTAAAGATCGAGTTTAGAAATAAAAAAATATATAATGTTTTTGCTTGGTCAGATGGGTCCGGGCAGGATTTGACTGGTTGACTTTAACTAGGTAAGGGGGGGGGGGGTATTTGAACAAATTTCGGATGAAAAGAAAATCGAGGATGAAATTAATCGATTTTAAAAGATAGGCGTAAAAAAAAGCAAATTACTATTAATAAAACCAATCGTATAAATTATGGGCTGAATAAACAAACCAAAATTTTTTAACGGTTTTAAAATCGTTAAATTTTTAGATTTTTACCACGTTCAATATAAGGTTTTTTCGAATAAATTCTAAAAATTAAAGTATTAGACTAAATTTAGATTATTTTATTTAAAAAAAATTAATAGTGATCACAAATAATTTTCAACTTAAGATTTTCACCAAGATAATTTTATGCAAGCTTCATTATTTCGTTGATAGATGTGTAATACCTTCCTATCGTCTATGAGATCAGGTGCACGAATAGTTATTATTGGGTTAGCCATTTTTAAAAATCGGGCCGTTTAACAACATTAATCACCCACCTTTCTCCAAAAAAAACCAAAATGTAGCAAAAGCTTGTCGAAAAGTGATAATTTGGAGTGTAAAAAACCCTTTCATTAATACTTATATATAGCTGATCAAGGGGGAGGGGGGTTTAAGTATTGAGATGGTTAAGTGGCCAACAAAAAAAGGGAAAGAAGTTAATAACATTAATATAATATAATTTATTGGCTTGATTCTTTGATTTCTTTCATCATTCGCTTTTACTTTAGGAAAAAAAGGAAGATTTGCTAAAATAAAAACCATATGGATTCGAATTCCATCCTTCTAAATTATGCATAAGGAAAATAAAAATCGACGCGAAATATAATACAAAAATAAGCGGCAAATACTTTAAAAAGAAAATTTGGGAAGAATAAATAGAAGAAAAAAAAATATAAATTGTAGGCAAAAAAAATCCGAATAATATAATATCGGGGGAACATGAACGGAACGTTCTCGAAACGTTTCGGCAAGGTTCTTAGGAAGAATGAGTGAGAAATGTTCCCGGATACGTTCCAAAAAATAATATGAAAAATTTCGATGTAATAAAGCAGAAGTTAAATTATAGGAACGTGTAAGTGTTGAAAGGGCTGTTCGACTATTTCATTTAATTTATAACAATTTTAGATATTTTACGTGCGCAACGCATTCTGAAACATTCATAAACTTATGAAGGAAAAAATTTTTGGCCAGCAGAAAAACGCAAAATATGTCTTCTGTCCAGGAAGCTGCTGGATAACACGATTCAACTTATGTTTACTTTAACAAAAATGTCTATTAATATTATAAATACTGAGTTCTCTCGCTGCATTTAGAAGAGGGCCGTCCAATAATTTCCAAATTGTTCTATCCTACATATTGATTTTAAAAAATGAGATGGCGGCTAACAACATGCTTAAGTCGAACGAGGGCCTTCCCGTTATCGCGATAAAAAAAAGAATTTGGTAACGTGGTAGACTGACCGATTATAAATATTTTTTCACTAGGGAAAGAAAAACAACCCATAAATCGTAATATATGTGACAAGTAATGAATAAGCGCTAAGGGATTACGATGCAAATAAAATGAACCATCTCGTTAAAAATTAAATTCCGGGGAGGGGGGGAATGTCGCTTAAGTATTTTAAAAGCGAACTTTTACATTGAGGAAAGGCAGGACGTACAGTAGCCTGTTTACGTGGTCTATAATATAGCTTCCTCTAAAAAGCAAAAAGGCTATTTGGAAATTACTTAGAAAAATAGCTTTGAGGATTCTTTCCAAACTTGAATATTTATTTAATGTTCGCACTTAAAAACAAACCAATAGTGTCCTTGTTCAACCGCTATAAAAAAAATAAGACGTACCAGGATACGAACTAACGGTTTAGATCAAAAATATTAATTTTAATATAAGAATATAGACAAAGTTAAAGGCTTAGAACTGCTAAATTTCAGGATAATAGCAAACATGATCGTGCGATATCAACTAGAGGACGCCTATCATTTCTTTTCCTTCGGGAACTGCTTTCTAGTGATTTGCCAGGCCCGGTTCGATCACTCTGGGGTCCAAATTTACTTTGGTATTAGGTGAGCCTGATTTTAAAAAATAATTTTAGTTCGGGGTATGACAAAATATTTTTTAAATAATTTCGAGCCAGATCACTACTATTTTCTGAAAGAACTACCAATAAATTTAAATCATAATTTTTTCAAAAAAATTTAATTATAATAGCACTTTTACATTACAAGAAAATGGAACCAATATTAACAACATATTTTTATATAGCTTAATATACTTATGTACATTAAAACATTCCACCCACTTTATAAACAAATAAAACCTTTATAATGGCTTCCAATACGACAATGTTAAAAACGTTTTAAATATTTATTATTTAATAAAGGACATAACCGGTATAATTTTAAAACAGGACAATGATATCGTATCACATTATATAATTCTTATTAAAATCTATACATTACTTTAAAAAAAATACATAATTTTTCATTTTTCTTGTGGTGTAAGGAAATGATATATTTACTACTACTAATTCAAGAAGATATCAATATAATTAATATGCATATTTCTGTTAAACTTCTTCTCTTTATAAAAAAAAGAGTTTTATAAAAGATATTTATAATAATTATACAATATTTTTAAAAAAATTAAG
The DNA here is from genome assembly GCF_954871325.1 of Gordionus sp. m RMFG-2023. Lineage (NCBI taxonomy): Eukaryota > Metazoa > Nematomorpha > Gordioida > Chordodea > Parachordodidae > Gordionus > Gordionus sp. m RMFG-2023. The sequence goes on along the minus strand of NC_088775.1, from coordinate 7,930,691 downwards.
TTGAGGGGTGAAAATTTAAAGTATATTTAAATAAGAACAAGCCAATCCAGTCCGGGTCAACATGGCTGTTCGTTATATTAATGGTGAGATTGAAACCGGCCATAAGTAATTTGGTCATGTTAAGCATTCGACCTCTAAACCGATATTCGACAATGAATTATTATATTCTTTGTCCGAAACCCAATATTTCGAATCGAATGAATTGTATTTTTTTTCTCCTTTAATATTTTTATAAATTTTCGTAATTAATATACATCATTCTTTTTGTATTAATTTAACTAAACTTTAAGAGTATAAAATTGAATTGAAATCTGTCATTCGTAAGTGTTCGTAATATTGTATTTTATTGTTATAATAACACAAACTATTGTATTTATTATGCGCAAAAAAAATTAATGATATTTATATGTTTTATAGACGCCTAAACAAAATAAGCTAACCGTGTTAGTTCTTATATTATGATAGTTATAGCATTATATATTTCCTATGTATCGTGGAATTGTATATTTATTTGTTGAAATTCTTTTCAAATTCAAAATAAAAAAAATCTGATGATTTTTTTATTTTTTTTCTGAGAATGCTTAAACAGGATGTTAGACCCAATTTTATAGTTAGCTAAAATAAAAAAATTTTGTGATTTTTATGAATAAAAAATCTTTCATGATTGAAATCAAAAATTTGGAAGAAGAAAAAATTAGATTTTCATTACTCTGGTTTAGTAGTCCAAAACTTACGTTATGAGTGATCAGTTTTAGAAAATCGATTCAAAAATTGAATAATTATATTTGATATAGGGCAAAATTTGAGGGAATTAGGAAGTGCATCGCATTGGAAATAGCTAGAACCAGACCCCATTGAACTAGATGACTATGGTAATTAAAAAATGTCTCTTATCAAAAAGCAATGGCCAGGGGGAAAATAAAGAAAACCCTAGAAGGTTATAAACCTTAACTTGTACCAGTTGAATACAGGTTACTTATTTTGCCCGAACCCTTTAAAGTTTGATTGCTGATAAAACACTAAATCGTCAGCTTACCAACATGAATAAGTAGTAAGACATAAGGTTGAGAGGTCTTTTTTTAAAAATGACAAAATAAACCTTAATTCAAAAATTAATTTAAAAAAAAACAATGCTAAAAATAAAAACTTAGTGACATTTTTAGAGCACCTACTGAAGTTATTTTAGGAGATATTGGGGACAAATTCTTTATTTTTTCAAAAAAAAAATTCCTGATACAATTTTTGATTAACATGAAAACTTTGATGTTTGACATCTATTATGATATTATAGAGCTTGCCCTATCCCATCAAAGTTAACTGATTTTTTTAAAATAAGAGTAAATAATAAGTCCAACTCCAATCAGGAAAAAAATTATTTAAAACAGAAAATGTTTGATTTATAAAAATTTTTCCAATATTTATTAAAAATATTTTATAGAACTAGCTATTCTATATAGACATTATATACTATTTTAATTAGTAATCATTATATAATTCACTATTATTCTAAGGTGGATAAATTGGTAGAAATTATATTTGTATGGTCATTGATACTAATCCAGCTAAGTCTGACTATATTTGGGCCAGAAATATTTATTGGTTGAAAGAAATGTTTTATCAAAAAAGTCTTAAAGACTTATATGATGTCAAAGTCAAAATGAAAGTGGTATATATTAAAAATTGTAAACTATAGTGAAATATATAGTGGTATCTGAATATGCAAGTATCAAGCAAAGGCCAGACCCTATCAACATACCTCAAACTGAAAAAGGTCCATGATCAGTTTTTTGAAAGCATGGATGAGAGCAGGGAATGATATATAAATATCTAGAGTCATAATTTATAACAATTTTTACTGCCAATTCCTGCATAAACTATAAAGTTATAAATGAAAAAATATAAACTAGGTAAAAATGATGTATAATTTGAAAAATAAGTGGGCCAATCTATTTTCTAAGAAAAAATAGCAATGGTTTGTATTAAACAACTCTTTGTAGAAGGATTTAGATGATAAACTTTGATTATAACTAATAATTAAATTACTAAGTATCTCCAAAGATTAGAAAAATTGTATGTTTAATTATGTATAATATACAGATTTTCAATAAAGGCATATATTTTTTATAAGGAAATATATATTACAGGTCTAAGATGATATCATATTTTATACAGGTAATAAAAAAAAGTAAATCAAATATATTGTCACTATGAAAAGATATAACTAAATTATAGAATTTAAATATATATTTATAGAAACATAATTTAAGAGTTTTATATACATAAAAATGTATATAAATATCAATTATGTAATACTAGATAAAAAAAATAAAAAGTCATAGTCTTATTTTATATATCATATTAAAAAGTGAATATATTACTGATTTCAATTGATAAATTGTATAAAAAAAAGGCTGGTTAGTATTTACCAATGCAGATTTTCCGACACCTCCACTTCCTAAAACAACTAGTTTGTATTCCCTCATTTTATATTAGCAATAGAAAATAAAAGGATATTATTTCATAAAAAGGATTGCATGGAATTTTTATTTTGCAAATTTAAAGTCCCAAATCAACTTGTTTTATTTAATTTTAAAAATGAAAAATATCTTATTGGAAATAAATGTGTCAATTATTTTATAAATTAATTATTAACCTTTTTTTTTATATAAACATTAAATATTTCAAGGCAGGTTGAACCTGATGTATTTATTATTTATAAAATAACTCAAGCTATTATTTAAGATAAAATACTTAAAATATATAATCACTAATAGACCATATCTAGACTGGGTAAATTAGAACGATCCCCTCAAGGCTTCTAGGTTTCAATAAAATATTTTATTCAGAAAAGCCCTAAAATTTATAACTATGTATTTATTTTTATAAATTAAATGTATATTTATATCGTTAATAACTTTTCTTTAAATTATTATACAATGTATAAATCGCTGAGGATCCTGCATAAGCCATTTAGCAACAAAATCCATTTTAAATTTGCTTAAAAAATTATCAAAATAATCAGTGGCATATTGCTTAAAAATTTGATGGGAATATTCCTTTTCCTTATTTTAATATATGGATCTGAAATTTACTCCGATATCGAAGGTCATGAACATTAAATTTAACAAATTATTAATATTAAATTCGCCCCTTATACTCTCTATTTTGCAGACCCTCACCGGGTTTTCTTTTAATATATTTTATATTTAAATTGAAATTTGCAAACCCTTAACTAGTAATCAAAATTTCATATTTTATCATTTATTATGCATACTGATTATAATAAATAATTAAATGAAATTATCAAAAGTAGAAATATAAATCGCGATATACTAATCATCAATCCCCCTGATGTCGAAAATCTGTCAAGGTTAAGATCGCTTGCAAAATCGATTTCAAATCCGCCTTATTCGCCATTCATTTGTTCCAGAGGGCAAATAAATTATTTTTCCTCCAACGAAAACTCTCACAGATCCATCGTCCCTTCTTGTGGAAATATTTACATTCCTTAGAGCAGTTTTTTAAGGCAATAGGATCCTGCTTTTGGAAACGGGCATGGCAATGACCATTAACCGTTTCTGGTAGGTATATTTAGCTTTGGGAAATTTTTTCATATTAAAATCTGAGGGAATCTCCGCTACCTGGTGGTCTCAAAGTTTTCCATTCTGAAAATGAGATAAATATTAACATCAAATTCTATATTACATTAGCCAATTTAATTATCCCATCATTAACATTTATATAACAGCTAAACCTGTTTAATTTGGGCATGGTTAACCAAGATTCCTGTTACAAGTTGCCAAATTTTTTAAGACTGGATTTTATTGACACTAAAAGATTTGGGAAAATTATGCTAGAGTTATGAAAAGCCTAAATTAGTCAAGTTACACTGTATACGTCAGAGACTTGCAGAGTTACCATTTGCACAGCTCGGGTAGGATATTTTTTTGAAAAATTTTCGGCCCGTATTTTACGGCCCGGTGTATCATTATAGAAATCCCAATCAGGGTTTCCATGTCTCCCCCCATCAGCGAGAGACTCCCGTAATTTTTTAGTTTACGCGCAGACATATCTATCCCGCAAAACTACCGCAAAATCTCCCGCAAAAATCTACCGTAATTTTTTAATTTCTCCCGAAATTTTTTTTAAAAAGTATTTTAACGTTTTTAATATATAAATAATAATTTTGAGAGAGATTAATTGATTATTTTTATATTTTTAAAAAAATTTTAAATATTTATTCGAAAAACATGTATAGTTTGTAAATTTCTTTCTATCCTGTTTTATTTTTATCCAATAATAAATCTTTCATTCATATAAGTCAGTATAGGGGAGTATATCGACATCGATTGCAAAATTATTCTCAAAACAAAAATAATAAATAATACAGATGCAACTACATTTTCGGAAATCGTATACATCTATCATGTAGTTCAACATTCACAGAGCTATATCACACAATGTGCGTCGAATCTTTTTCTCATGATATATAACAACTCCAATATAAGTGCAAACCTTACTTGTGGCAGAACAAAAATGTGCAAGGCTATCACAAATGTTTTAATATCTGAATCCTAGAGGTCAATTCTAAACGATTTGAAAGATGGGCATCTATATGCAATTCTAACAGATGCATCAAGGGAAATATTAAAACATTTCCCTCGATCCTTTGCTATTTCAACAAGAATAAGAACATTTCAATAAAACTGTTAAAATTTTCTCCTCTGATAGTGAAAAATCCAATAATGTAGCTAGCCACATAATGGTAAATATAGCTGATTCAAGGTTATCAATGATTTACATGTCAGCTTTCTGCGTTGATAATGCCTCTGTAAATTTTGGCAAAACCCAAAGTTACCGAATTTGGTCAGCAATGAATTAATACTAATTGGCTGTATATGCCATATACTACATAATTCTTGCAAGAAGGCAATGGATGTACTATCTTTGGATGTCGAAATAATTGTGATGAAATGTTTTAACGAATTTTGTTCATCAACTAAAAGAGTTAATGAATTAAAAGAGTTGGTGAAGTGGTCTGACTTGGAATGGTGTGAGTTGTTGCGATATACACCTATCAGGTGGTTATCATTAATACCTGCCATATATTGAATTTTAAAATTTTACAAAATACTTCTTAAATAGAGGTTTTAAAAGCTGTCCTAAAATTTTGATTTGGGATTCGTTTCACATGTAGGAAATCTACTTCATGCTGTTAATATTCAGTTGCAATCAGAATATTCTTTATTAAAAAAGATTCACAAAATCATGCTACAGCTTTGTTCATCTCTACAGTTAAAAATTAATAATAAATTTTATGGCGCTATTGCTAAAAATATTATATTAAAATGTTCAAATAATACTCTAATTAATTTATTTCTATATGAAGCAGATATTTTTATTAAGACAATTTTAGAATAATTACAATCAAAATTTGATTTTAATAACTCTATTTACAAATGTGTAAATATTATGACCTTGGAACAAAAACTATCAATTTATGGTTTTTATAATTTAATAAATATATTAAAAATACCGAAAGACATTGATGTCTTGTTTGAGGAGATTGTAATTCTCGCTATTTTTTATGATTCGTGTTGCGTTATTATAATTATATATTTTTGTAATCTAATTTTATTTTTATATTACATTTTATGAATTCAAATTTATCTTTTCAACTTAACTTTTTATTTTTGTAATTCAACTTATATTACTTATTATTTTGCGTAACCTTATTTATATAACTTTCGGTTTAACTTTACTTTTTTTATATTATTTTATTTTTTATATTTGTTTATATTCTAATTTATATTTTATAAAAACGTATAAATACTTCAAGAAAAGAAAAAGAAATTAGTCAATAAAGTTAATAAAATATATTTTTACTGACTCGAACCTCGCGCCATATCGTCACCACCCATATTCTTTGCATGGTGCCCTTTGGGTGGTGGACTAGAAAAAGATGACTACCTAATCTGCTGAGATGACCATCTAATCTATGACGATTGCTTAATCCATTGAGATGACTCTATGACTACCTATTGTGACGATTGTTTAATCCATTGAGATGACTCTATTTATATGACTACCTATTGTGATGATTGCTTAATCCATTGAGATGACTCTATTTATATGACTATCTATTGTGTTGATTGCTTAACCTATGGAGATGACTACCTATTATGACTACCTTATCTATTGTGATGTTATGACTACCTTATCTATTGTGACTACCTAAACTACTGAGATGACCAAGAATCAAACCTTAGTACGTTCTTTCATGCAAAAAGCTTCTTTCTTTATGGTGTCCCGGCTCTGGATGTTGGACTGGAATATAATAGCCAGCACCTAACCTAATGTGACAACCTAGGAAGAACTGATATGGAAGTTGAACGATAGGTTATGAATTCTATTTTGTGAGACCAATGATGATTACTTATTATTCTAATCCACGTAAGAAGAAAAGTTATTAAAAATTAAAATTTTATGCCAGGATAAAGGCATGTTATAAATTTTTAAAATTACTAAAATGTAAAATCATAATGGATAATATTGATATTTTTTGATTTCTTGAATGATGACGAATTGTTGTTAATTAACAAAACCTAAAGATGAATTCTTAAATATAATTAAAAATAAACCATTAAAAATCCTAAACAAGAAGATAAAACTTAATTTTAAATATGTTAAAATGTAATTTTTAAATCACATGATTGATTCAAATAACCCTTATAAGTAATACTTAATATGATAAAAAGTTTTTGAAATTAAAAGCTTTGAAGACAAAAAGTTATGTAAAAAAACATTCATTTTAGAAAAATATATTTAAATTATGTGGTGAATTTTCAAAACTATCTTATGAAGAATTTTTTTTTTTGAATTAAAATTAGGGTGTGAAATTTAAAATTTTATTTAAAGAGAGGGAAATGTGAATAATATATTATTTGCATATTTTAACCTGGGAGATAGAAAATAAACAAAAATTAATTAAACACTAAAACACGAAAAATTAAACGCTTATAAAATATGAAATGCTAAAAAATGTAAAACGCAAAAAATATAAAACGCTAAAAATATAAAACGCATAAAACGCTAAAAGTATAAAACGCTATGATTAACTTAAAAATAATATAATAATTATTATAATTTATCATTCCTTATTCTGGATTAAAATTTTATTCCTTATTACATAAATTATCATTCCTTATTACATATTTTATTGTTCCGAAATTCAAAATTTTATTCGTGCATATTATTCATATATTTGATTTGATCAACTATTCCAAATTATATATTCCGATTTATTCCAAATTCCAATATTCGACTGGATTAATTATGAAATTTGAGAAATGTGAAGGATATCAAGCTAACGATAACGTTCAACGATTTCATCAAACCTACGAGAACATTTGAGACTTATGCGCTAACCAAGAAGAAACCGAATACAATCGAAACGGGAAAAACTTCTAGAACAACAAACTCTCTATGACTTCTCCGATGAAATTATCAGAAGAGGGAGAATGTTGCGTTATTATAATTATATATTTTTGTAATCTAATTTTATTTTTATATTACATTTTATGAATTCAAATTTATCTTTTCAACTTAACTTTTTATTTTTGTAATTCAACTTATATTACTTATTATTTTGCGTAACCTTATTTATATAACTTTCGGTTTAACTTTACTTTTTTTATATTATTTTATTTTTTATATTTGTTTATATTCTAATTTATATTTTATAAAAACGTATAAATACTTCAAGAAAAGAAAAAGAAATTAGTCAATAAAGTTAATAAAATATATTTTTACTGACTCGAACCTCGCGCCATATCGTCACCAACCATATTCTTTGCAATTCGCCAAAATACTTAGTTAGATGGTCTAAAAGCAGGGGAGAAATGTGTAGAATTTTTTCGTAATAACATTGAATCCCCATGCTTGGAAAAAAATATGCGAGTATGTCTTCTCCTTACCTCATTCTAGCGCATTTTTAGCCTGATGAGGACTGCCTGGAAAAGGAGAGAAATCGGATTGCTTTAACAACATTAGAGGCCGAGCTAATGGTTAAACAAATAGATAATATGTCATGCCAGAAATTTTATAAATATCTCTATAACGACGGTAAACATTTAATTCTATTATTTAAATCTCAAATAAAATATAATTAAGTTTTAGCAATGGCGCCATAAAATTTATAGTCAATTATTAACTGTAAAGATGAACACATCTGCAGCATAATTTTGTGAATCTTTGTTAAGATTCTTCTAATTGCAACTACACATTAACAGCATGTAATAAATTTCCTACATGTGAAATCATTCCTAAATATACCTCTGCCATTCATTATTGAAAAAAATTTTCAAAATGTTAGGACAGCTTTTATAATTTTTATTTAAGAAATATTTTTTTAAAGGTTTAGAAAATTTTAAAATTCTATAAATTGCGGGTATTAGGAACATATCGCAATCAACATTGTGCTGTCTCAATTCTGTAAATACACTCTGTTTTTACCAAATTCACTGAGGCATTATCAGATCAGAAAGCTGACATGCAATTTATTGATAATCTCGAATCTGCTATATTTACCATTATATGGTTAGCTATGTCTTTGGATTTTTTACTATTTGAGGGGAAAAAATTTAATAGTTTTATTGAAACTACCTTAATTTTGTTGAAATAGCTGAGGATCAAGGGAAATATTTTAATATTTCCCTTATTAGATGCATCTGTTAGAATTGCATATGTATGCCCATCTTTCAAATCTTGAATAATTGACCTCCTGGATTTAGATCCTAAAACATTGATGATAGCCTTGCTCATTTTTCTTCTACAAGTATAGTTTTCATTTATATTAAGTTGTTAAATATTATGGGGAAAAGATTCTACCAACATTTTTCTGTGAACGTTGTACTAGAAGATACAGTGTTGTGATGATTTAATGAAACATATTGACGATTATAAAACCCATTCATATAAAATTATAATCTATGAAAAAATAATTAAAATATAGACAAAGCATTATTGAAATTTCTTTTATTTATTCCTTTTGTTATCTATATTATAATTTTCCGATGTCCTCACTACGTCATCGTGACATCATGTCATCGATACGTCATGTGATCGTTACGTCATGTCATCGTAACGTCATGTCATCGGTACGTAATTTTATTTATTGATTTTATTTATTTATTTTATACAAACAGATGATTCTGTAACTTAAGTTTTCTATGCAATTATAGGAGGCCATATTAAAACCAATTGTCAAAGTAATACATTATTTACTAAATATCACAAATTAGTAATTTTTTATATAGAAATTCAACTAGTAGTTAACTCATAGATTAATTGGTAAATCAGAGATTTCTCATTCATTAATTATAAATTTAATATCTCTAGGCTTGGGAAATTTTTTTCAAAATTAATGCAACTGCAGGAAGCCATATTAAAACCAATTGTCAAAGTAATACATTATTTACTAAATATTATAAATTATTAAGAGAGCCCATCAAAAATGACGGGGAATGAGATTTTTATTTATATTTTTACAATAGATGTCATGCCAGGTCCAAGCTCACATTATTAGGAAGCATATAATTATAAAAAAGTTTATCAAGCCCAGCTCAACCCTTAATAATTTGTTAAAGATATTCCCATTAGTGATCTGCATCGGGCCTAATTTTTCAAGCCTGGCCCGAACCCGAAATTTATTTTAAAAAAATATACCAGCCCGGCCGGCCCCGAATTTATTTAAATATAGAAATTAATTTTTATAATTACTTAAAATAAAAGACAAATGTTGTATTGCGTTTAGTTTCAATAAATTAAATCAAAAATTTTAATTTTACATAAAAAATTCATTATAAAATTGATAAATTTAGATATATTTAATAAAATTATTAAGGTCCGACCAGACCCGGTCCTAAATTTTTTTAAAAATATTAGCGGACTCGGGCCGGGTACGGGCAGTGCCTAATTTTGCAGATCTCTAATTCCCATGTCAGGAGCAAGCTAATATTATTTTTGAGGTTCAAAGACCATCAAAATAATTTTGAAAATTTTTTCCCACCTTGGAGATAGTTAAATTTTTAATTGATTTATCATTACCTGAAGGGGAAATATCTGATTTACCAATTAGTTTAAGATGTAAAAAAAATTTTTTTGGAGTTATCTCCAATAATACGAGGTAATATTTTTTATTTCTTTTAATAATATTAGGACAGACCTTATTTGTCATGATTCTCTAATAAGTGCTTTGTCCAGGCTTTATCAGTTTCCCTTATTACCAATTAACATGTTTTTTTTGCATATATAACTAGGAGTTAATTCATAGATTAATTGGTAAATCAGAGATTTCTCATTCATTAATTATAAATTTAATATCTCTAGGCTTGGGAAATTTTATTCAAAATTAATGCAACTGTAGGAGGCCATATTAAAACCTATTGTCAAAGTAATACATTATTTAATAAATATTACAAATTATTAATATTTTATATAGAAATCAAAACTGAGTTAACTTATTGATTAATTGGTAAATCAGAGATTTCTCATTCATTAATTATAAATTTAATATCTCAGGCTTGGGAAAATTTTTTCAAAATTATTATGGGTTGGACTGGGCTTGAAAAATATTTCTCAAAATTAATATTGCCTTGGTTTTCAAAAATTATTAGGGATTGAAATGTGCTTTAGAAAATCTTTTTAAATTATTAAGATGCTTAGAAATTTTTTACAATTGTAGGCTTGAACTTATATTGGGATTTTTTAATGTTAAATGTTAGTCTTATGTTAATATTTTTATAAAGAAATATCTTTGGGCTTGGGAAAATTTTTTCAAAATTATTATGCGTTGGACTGGGCTTAAAAAATATATCTCATATTTATATTGGCTTGGTTTTCAAAATTATTAGGAATTGAGCTGGACTTGAGAAATTTTTTTAAAATTATTAAAGATCTTGGATACTTGGAAATTTTTTCCAAATATTGTGGGCTTGAACCTATATTGGGATTTTTTAATGTTAAATGTTAGTCTTATGTTTATATTTTTATAAAGAAATATATTTTTCCTGTAGACTAATTGGTAAATCAGAGATTTCCCCTTCATTAATTATAAATTTAATATCTCTAGGCTTGGGAAAATTTTTTCAAAATTATTATGGGTTGGACTGGGCTTAAAAAATATTTCTGAAAATTAATATTAGCTTGGTTTTCAAAATTATTAGGGATTGAAATGGGCTTGAGAAAATCTTTTTAAATTATTAAAATCTTGGATGCTTGGAAATTTTTTAGTATTTTTAAGGCTATCCATTTTGTCGGGCCGCACATAAAGCGCTTTTATCTCTGATGAATATTTTGTCTAACTGAAAATTATACAAAGTACATTTTTAAAATTTAACTAAATTTATATAACAATTTTTAAGGATCCTACTTTTTTAAAAGCTTACCATTTTGTCGGATCCACCATTGCTCTATTATTCCTGCTGATTATTTTGTATAATGCTCAAAAAATATACATAGTACATTATTTTTGTTATTATTATTTTTATATATGATTTTATATTTATTCTAAATACATTATATATTACAATATTTATTTTTATTCAATTAAAATTATATATTTATTCTTGGTTCCTACCTTTTTTAACAATTCTCCTTTTTATTCTTTTAATAAAAAATACTAAACGGGGTTTTCTATTTTAATTGATTTTATATTTATTCCAAAAAAAATACATAATACAGTATTTATATATTATTTAAATTATTCTATACTTATTCACAAGATTCCTATTTTTTTAAGCTTGCCAATTGATCTCTCCGAATGGTATTTTATTTTATTACTACCTTATAAAATTAAGTTGAGAATTATTTTTTTTTACTTTAGAAAACTATCCCCATTTTATTTCCTCTTTATAATTGTTCAAATATTGATATATCAGCCATTAATAATGAAAGAATGCAAAATAAACCTTTAGAATATCATAATAGGCTCGATAAGTTCCCCCTCCCCCAAAATTTTTTTTGATGATATCCCTGCAACTACTAGATATATGCATCTTTTATTGACCCATCTACTGGTTTACAGGTTTTAATGTTCGTTTTACTTCAATAATAATGTTTATTTATATTTTTGCCTGATTTCTTTATTTGTCTAGGCTAACCTAACCTTAATCCCTCACATTGCTACAAAACATGATGAATCTATTAAAATTATGCAAAGAAAATAATGACGAATAAACTAACGCCTTGCCCATTCTAGAGTTACTGGTAGCCAAAATAAAAAGAACTACGCTTGAAATTAACTCCTCTGGAGGTTTAATTTGTTTTTTTTTATCTTATGTTTTATATTTATATGTTTATTTTATTTTCACCCAGTTGCCTCCAAATATCACCACTACCACAATCCTTATGCCACCTCTCACTATTTTTTAACAAATATAAGCATTCAATTCCATACTATCATTCACTTCACTAGGAGTTATTATAAATATTACTTTATCCGATTATCTGAAAAACTTTAATGATTATTTAGAGGAATGTTCTAACTTGAATGTGTAGTACAGCAATTTTCATCAACTTTATTAATGGGAAAATAAGCAGTAGTTCTGTCGTGGCCTTTATAACAATTCTTACTATCTTTTTATGGTTGAGTTAACATTGTCGTTCATGATTCTATTTTAGAGAGGGCTACCAATGCTGACATTGACAGAAATATCATTTTGCGTTCTTCTTTTACCAGTATCCCAAGGCATAGGCATATGGCTCATCTTTATCAGGATTTGTACACTGCTTTGGTAATCCGTCATTACTTCATCTACAACCCTAAATGATATGAAATTGTACATTAATTATTTCCTCTCCAGACGACCTTCCAGATTTATTTTGTCGCTTTTTCCATCAAAAATAAAATGTCAACAAGGATTTGCTTTTAATTTTTTCAAATACACAACATAATAATTATTCCTCATTATTTTTAAAAAAAATTAGCCTAAATTTATATGTCAATAAAAAATATTTTCTTAAAAAAAATATATATATAATTTGCATATAAGTTTCATTAGTGTTTAATGGCATTTTTGTAATTTAAGTAGATAGCATTTTTTTTTTACTTAACATAAAATATAAATAATTTGGGAAATGCAAGACATACATTAAATTTATCCGAAAAGTTTATAATAAACAACAATTTATTTTTTATATATAATTTTAATTGATCATATTACCAAATCGGTTATTTTATTTTATTTGTCATGATTCTCTAATAAGTGGTTTGCCCAGGCCTTCCTAGTTTCCCTTAATACGGAATTCACATGTTTTTTTTACATCTTAAACTAATTGGTAAATCAGATATTTCCCCTTCATGTGATGATAAATCAATTAAAAATTTAACTATCTCTGAGGTGGGAAAAAATTTTCAAAATTATATTGGATACGACTGGGCTTGGAACCTCAAAATTAATATTAGCTTGCACCTGACATGGGAATATCTTTTACAAATTATTAAGGGTTGAGCTGGGCTTGATAAACTTTAATAATTTTTCTTCCTAATATTGTGAGCTTGGACCTGGCATGACATCTATCGTAAAAAAATGAATCTCATTCCCCGTCATTTTTGACGGGCTTTCTACTAGTTTTAATTATTTTAGGAAAGATTATAATTTTATATGGATGGGTTTTAATTTAATTATCAATGTTTCATTAAATCATCACAACACTGTAAGTGATTACAATTACCGCAACTGTAGTTGCATCTGTATTATTTCTTATTTTTGAAGTACCTTATGTATTTAAACGTGATAAGTGTTAATTAAGCGCCTATCCCTATTATCTTATACACACACACGGTAGATTTCCAATTGCGGTAGTTTTGCAGGACATTCGCAAATAATAAATTTTTAATTGTAAAATTAAAATCGTTTTTTTTTATAAAATTTTATCTTGTTTACATTCTTTTATATTTAAAAAAGATCGTTGGTTTTTTCTTATAAATATATATTTTAATAAAACAAGATTTTATTTTATTTTGAAAAATAGTTACGGACTTTGTATTTATATAAACTAATTATAAAAAATAATAGGCGGATAGACCCGCAAAAATTTTTTTTTAGCATTTATATTTCTACCGCAATTTTCCGATTTCTCCCGCATAATACCAAATTTCTCCTGCAATTTGAAAATTTTGACCTGGCAATGCTGATTCCAATGCTTGTTTTGTATTTCGATTCGGTATAATATAGATAAGGCGTCAGCTATAAGATTCTCACTACCCGATCTGTATTTCACCTTAAAATCGTACGCGGCCATCTTACAGGCCCAACAAGTCAGACAATTGTTTGACATCATGGGAAAATCCCTCTTTTCCCGAACAACCGTTCCAAAGGCTTATGATCTGTCCGAAGTACAAATATTGGACCGAAAATAATATTTTTATTCCGAAAAGCAGTGTCCGATTGGCTCCCATAAGTTAAAATATCTAATGTAAGTTTTATGCTCTCGTAAAATCTTAAATGCAAAAGATTCAAGGACTAAAAAATAGTATATATTGAAGATAGGTTTCCACATATTAAATGCCAATACTTATACCATGTAATTAAATATTATAAATAATACGTTAATTTTTAAAATTACAAATTGTAGAAAAAATCAAAAAATGTTCATGATCCTTGTCTAAAGTCTCAATAATTATTAAAATTCTTCAGTTTTAAATAATTATAAATATTCCTCAATTTAAACTTTTAATAATAGTTATTAATATCTCTAAATTAAAACTCTTATGAATAACTATTACTATTCTTAAGTTTATAAATCTTAATTATGTGACAATTATAAATAAAGGAAAATATCAATAATATTAGGCACAAATATATAGAGCAAAGAAAACCTTTAAGAAACCTAGAAAAGCAATTAAAATTAAATATATTTATTTAAAATATTGCATTTAATTACATAAGTAGAAATATCTAATATTCGATATTCCTGAAATATCACTAATTAATTATAAAGTTTAGAAATCTTTATTAGACAATTTATATGATATTAAAATTAAACAAATGAAGATTTAAGCAAAAGATATTTAAAAATTTAAAAGAATAGAAAAAAATCAAAATTATTTCAAAATTCATCAAGTTTTTCTTTGTTATCTAAGCTATTTTTACATATATTCCTAGTTAATTAATTTTGGTACATCGATAAATAAATGTATGATAGATGGTATTAGTTTTTGAAAGGGCTTTATTCTTATATAAAAAAAATTGCCAGCATAATTGCAATTGTTATTTTAGATATTTAAAATTAATTAATATTTATCTTTAGTTTAGAAATCAATTCATAAGTTAGGATATCTATTTAAGTTTCTTTCTCTCATATAATCTATAATGCAAAAAGATTTAAGGAATAAAAAATAGTATATATATAATGAAGATAGGTTCGCCGTATTTCATATGGAACCACTTTTATATTGTGCAACACATTTGGTGTTAATTAACTCTTAACAAGGAGTTAGTAATAAAAAGTTTAATTTTTTGTTATTTTACCTTGTAAATACAAAATTTATATAAAAGAACCTATTTTGGTTTATTTTAAGTATTTGTTGGCATTATATTTCGTATTTTTTTATTATCATTATTTTTTTAAATTTTCTCTTTTGCCTTTATTTAGGCGATACTTACTCAAAGTCATAAGACCACTAAATAACCGGATATTAAGCCGACCAAGAAGAACACATCCTAAATGTTTTTAATAACGGTAAAAAAAATCCTTTATAATCAAACACTGATTCTAAAGCCAACGTGTCATCGCTGAATAAGCCTATGTTTATCAATTTTAATTTTTGGTTTATCACCCAAACTTTATTAAAGATGACTTGGAAAATATTTTTGGCATTTGCCACAGCTTTCTGAAATAATCTAAGAAGCCTTTTCTTTACTTTTTTTAGCAATATTTAGATTTTCTTGTTAAAAACATCTGATATTACTAGTATAAATGAATATATTTTTAAGATTAAAATAAGATGGGGTTTGGGAAATTGAAATATTCAAATATTTAGCGATTTATTATAGTTATTGCATCAAATTCAATATTATTATTATAGTTTAGAAAATAAAAATTATATCTAAGTAATATAATATTATAATATAATATTAATTTCTGAATTTTTAAAAATATTTTTGAGTTAATTTTATTAAGGTCTCATTTTATATGGCAAACGAGAATTCTTTAATTATGTTAACATGCGCGTTTTTTTAAAACTACTTTATCGGATAATATATCCCTATAATTTTCTTTTTGAAGGAAATCATAAAAACTTGAAAAAATTAAGGACACCCTATTTTGGACATTAATAAACGTTTTATTTGGAAAGAGTCACAATGACAACTCTAACCTACTTAAATCTAGATTAGCCTCTTACTTTTAAGGCTTACTAGAGTGGAGCTAAATTAGACGGCTAAAACAGAATAAAACCAGGAACACGGTCTGAAAGATAATATATTAAAAATTTTCAAGAACTTGTTCTTGAAAACAAGGATTTATTAAAAATTGTTGATAACATTTAAAAATAAATATCGTATACAAAAAAAATAGGTATAAAATTACGAATTAAATTATTTTTTTATTACAAGATAAATAAGCTTATATAAAATTATACGAATAAAAATATATGTACTGAGTGTGGTAATTATGTCGTCGAAGTAAATCAGATTCGAAAAAAACTTGGATATTTTTATTTTAAAAGATTCGGAGATATATTTTAAAAATTTAGTTACAATGTATAAAAGCAACGATTTACATATCAAGTCTAAACGAAAAATATGAGTCAATTTTAGCTTCACTTCTGATTCGTCTAAATTTTTGTTTCTACTAGGGATACCATTCCCTTAATTTTTTGGTTCTTTATTTCTTTTTAATTAAAGATTCGACGTTAAGTGATATAATAACTTTAAAATAAGCTCTAAATATATGTATTAATTTTTTCTTTAAAATACTAAGCACCGCATTCAGCTACTTAGATTTTTCCAGAAAAAAATGAAACAAGAAGAGCAAGTAGGCGGCCAAATCTTTATAAAATTCAAATTTATGAAGATAAAATATAAAAATCGTTTTTCAGATCATATTTTGTAGAGCTAGTTCGTGTATAGGAGGTGAAAAGAATTTTATATGCTCAATCATGGTGGAAGAGGCGTGGTCGCCGTTATCCCATAATGGATCGTTATCTCGCGAAGGAGGTTTGTCCTGGCCGTCCACGTTAGATTCGCTATCGTTCCGCCCTTCTTCGTAAGCGTTGCGTAGAGTAGGCTGATCCAAATACCTATTTTTTTTAAAATAATTCGTTCAAAATATAAAAAATAAAATAAGTTTTAATTATTTATTTAAACAATAGAAGTATGTAAAAATAAAACGTTTATACCTGCCGAGTGTAGAAAAAATTTGGCTATTCAGCACCTGAAATTTTCGTATTCTGTCTGCCATCCTCTTCAAATTCTATGCGATTTTTATATTAATTTTTTTAAAGAAATTTGTTATAGAGAATAATAGAATTTACGCTTGAAAAGAAGATAGGAAAATTTTTATCTTGAAATGGCAAAATTTTCAGGTCCGGCCCGGTTAAAATTTATGGTTTGACCGGCTCGGCTATATACCAGGCTCGGACCATTTCCATTTTTTTACCAAAGTTGCCCGACCCGGTTTTTTTAAATGCAAGACCTAACCCGAATATAAGAAGTTGAACACCAAAATAAACAACTATTTATCATATCAGGGAGTGGTTTTAAGGATAATCACTCTATTAAACAACTATTTAACATATCAGGGAGTGATTTTAAGGATAATCACTTTATGGAATATCACTCTATCAAACATCAGAATTCATCGACAATTCAGTCCTATAATGCTTTAGCCCGACCCGGCCGGAATATATTTTTTTAGACGTCAAATTCTGAACCGTAACGAACATAGTAAGTTCGGCTTAGATTAAAAAATTGAGGTTTAATGTAAGGGTCATAATAAATATTAAATTGGGTTCGGTTTGAATTAGAGTTGGTTAGATTTTTTTGATTTAAATCACGATTTAAACCAAATAAAATAAAAAAAATTATGGGCTAAAATTGTAAAATATGCAAGTAAATAACTAATTCTCAAGGGAACAAGTCAGGAAATTGTTAAAAATTAAATATTGTGTAAATTGATCTATTTATTTCAAAAGAGCCAATCAATGCGGCTAATATGATAAAAGTAAATAATTTAAAAAGAAATAATAAAGATCATAAAATGACCTATGGGTGTAGTGGTCATTTTTTAAATCTACTATCAAAAAATTTGGGAAAATAAAAGTAGCAGGAAACAAATAGTGTGGTAAAGTATTTCAAAAATGATCAGTTTTATACAAATTTTAAACTGAAACAAGAAGGAGGGCGAATTTCTTGTCACTCCACAAGATATTCGTTTGAACTCAGTTGTAGTTTAAATGCCTATATACCGGAATGAACAAAATTATTTAAGATATGTGAAAGCAATCAAAATAAAACCGACATTGCAAATTAGAAAAAAAGGATTGAAAATATTACAATTCAAAAGAGATGCTGAAGATATCATTGAAATCATAAAAACCAATTGCGAAATGTTTCAAAATTTGCAAAAGTTTTTCACCAAATTACATGCTAATAATAAAATTCATCCTTTACTAAACGATACAATCAGGCTTTAACGCCTGCACATTTCTGATCCTATCTTTTAAACCCGAAATATCGTTCATCGTTCAAATTTAACAAACAATGAAATGGAAACGGCAATAGAATACGCAGGGCTTCTTTATTCAAACACTGAGATTTTATATATCTTGGTAAAGCTTCAAGCAAGATCAGTGCTATTTACTATAATTATATTTTCGGATAATATAGTATACACAATTAAATGGTGAGTGGCCTAATGAAAGTTGATTAAGGATCTAAAAATAATAAAACAACTATTTACTGCATCTTCATCATCCGCAGTTGAGAGATTATTCTCTTCGTTTGGAGTTCTTCCTAGAAGCTTAGGAATCGGTTAGGAACAGAAAAGGCAGGAAAATTACTTTTTTTTATTTAAACAATTAAATTCTAATATTAATGTCGGCGATATAGATATTACTTGTGATTTTTAATATATGTTATTTCTTAATTTTACAAACTAATTGATTTTTTTATTATAAAGAAATATAAATTTTTTTTTAAATATGTGTAGATTTTTTATATTAATTTCGCTTCATATTTAAAATATTAAATAATTTTTCACTATTGCGATTAAGAAGATTAGCAGTTATTTTTTTACTATGTCAAAAATTGAAATAAAAAATAAACTTCTTTTGTCAAACAAGTGGTGATTAATATTGCAATTTGTTATTTAACTTATATTTTGCTTACCTAAGTCCTTCCTGAACTTTGACTATTTAAAATTTTGATCCACATTGATTATTTTTTTTAAAAAATAGGGGTGGATTTAAATAAACCCATATAGATTGTCCTATCTGGGGATGTTGACGCGATGCATATATTGTTTATTTATAAGTAGTATAGTTATCTCTGTAATATATTAGTGTCTCGCCGTCGTTTATTTATATAGGAATAGTTATTATTTTTTTTATAATATTATTTTGCAATGTTATTTTTTTTAGAAAAAATAATGTTTATTTTTTTTTAATATAATATAAATAGTGTAGAAAAAAAATAATAGAGGATGATCTTTGATTCATTTTTTTTTTGAAAAAAGAGAAATAAATATTATTGAATATTATTGAGGTTTATTTTTTTTGTTTAATTGATTTTTCTTTAGTAAAAAAAAACAAATTTGTTTTAAAAAAAAAATTAATTACTTAATAAAGTTTGTTTTTCTCCTTGTGATAAAAGTATATTTAAAAAAGAAAAAGATTCGATTAATCTTGTTAGGTACAAAAGAAAAAGAAATTGAAAATTTAAATTGATAATATAAAGCTTATCGTTTTCGTTCCGAACCCCTGTCCCCTATAAACTTTCCGTTTGTCAGTCTTTCTGATAAATTGGTGGCCAAGACGAGCATATCGTAAAAAAAAGGAATTTTAAGAATAGAAAATCCTTTGGTGAGAATTTAGGTTACCCGTGCGGCGGAAGTTTAAGAATAAAAAATCCTTTGGTGAGAATTTAGGTTACCCGTGCGGCGGAAGTTTAAGAATAGAAAATCCTTTGGTGAGAATTTAGGTTACCCGTGCGGCGGAAGTTTAAGAATAGAAAATCCTTTGGTGAGAATTTAGGTTACCCGTGCGGCGGAAGTTTAAGAATAGAAATTCCTTTGGTGAGAATTTAGGTTACCCGTGCGGCGGAAGTTTAAGAATAGAAAATCCCAAATTTTTAGCGAAGCTTAAATACACGGAAGTGCTGCCCAAATTATTCGCGAAGCTTAAATATACGGAAGTGCTGCCCAAATTTTTCTTAAACCATAATTGTACGGTAGTGCTGTCCAAATTTTTCGAAAAAATAAATTACACAGAGGTACTACCAGTTTAGATTAAAGAAATCAAAATACACGGTAAATTCGCGGAGAGCAATTTAGACAACATCCTATCAATAATAGGTATATTGATTAATTTGTTTGAGATTGTTGCATTGCATGTATATGTGCATTATTGGATTGTTTACGTTATTAATAATATCTTATCTATTAACTTTACAAATAACCAAGATTTTCATTTCAAAATTAATAATAAATTTTTTATAACGTTCGGATGAAAAGCTTAAAATTTGTTAAGTATTGGGAGGTCCAGTATAATATTTTTGGGACGTTGGTGATATTAATTATATGGATTTGTAGTTTAATTTGGGGCAGGAGAATGAAGAGAAGTCGCAGTGTAAAAATCAAAGGACAAACTTTAAACATTGAGGGGCATAATGGAGAGGAAGATATGATGGGCAGAGTAACATGGTTGCCGGTTCAGGAGTTAATTAGGGGGTGGACGGATAGCGATATAAGCAGAAGTTTATATGTAGCTGACAAGCAGGATTGTAATGATAATCGGGCATTGAGACCTTATAGAGAACCAAAAGAGTACTCTAGGGGAAGGAGAATGGAAATAAGACAGAGTTTTGAGCCGCAAAGGAAAGGGGGGAATGAATTGTTATAATTGTGGTAAACCAGGTCATATGCTTAGAGATTGTTGTGATACAAAGTGTTTTGGTTGTGGGAAATTTGGTCATATAGCCCCTTACTGTCCTGGCAAACAGGAAAGGTTGAGATGTGGGGTTGTGGACGCTTTGGACATAATAAAGAGGATTGTAATGTAAGCAGTTACAGTAATAAGAATGGTTTTCCGGAGAGGGGGATGGGTCCAAATGCTTCAAATGTAAGGACTATTAAGCGAGAGAAAGTGGAAGGGGTTCCTGCGATCAATGTCAAGGAAACGGGGGAGATGGATATGGAGTGTTTTAGGTGTCGAAGGGCGGGACATATGGCGAGGGACTGTGAGAATGTGTGACTATATGATGGCAAAAAATCGACATTACGGATCGGGGCATGGCGGTTAGGAAGAACAGAGGAGGGATTTTTTCGGAAGATAACTAATAGGGAGGGGGTTTTAATATGTTGCAAGATGGGATAATTAATGATCCTTGCCCGAGAGTAATGATTAATTTAGGGGGGGGGGAAGATTATTCCCATGTTATTTGATACGGGGGCAGCTATTTCAGTAATTGGATATAATAGATATCAAAGTATTTGGCCGGGGGAAATGATAGAGAATGAGGGGTTAAGGATAAGACAGTTTGATGGGACACTGATGGCGGCTATGGGTAGGGTGGAGATAATAGCAAAATTGGGGGAAAGAGTTGAAGTATTAGATTTATAATTTATCAGAAAGACTGACAAACGGAAAGTTTATAGGGGACAGGGGTTCGGAACGAAAACGATAAGCTTTATATTATCAATTTAAATTTTCAATTTCTTTTTCTTTTGTACCTAACAAGATTAATCGAATCTTTTTCTTTTTTAAATATACTTTTATCACAAGGAGAAAAACAAACTTTATTAAGTAATTAATTTTTTTTTTAAAACAATTTTTTACTAAAGAAAAATCAATTAAACAAAAAAAATAAACCTCAATAATATTCAATAATATTTATTTCTCTTTTTTCAAAAAAAAAATGAATCAAAGATCATCCTCTATTATTTTTTTTCTACACTATTTATATTATATTAAAAAAAAATAAACATTATTTTTTCTAAAAAAAATAACATTGCAAAATAATATTATAAAAAAAATAATAACTATTCCTATATAAATAAACGACGGCGAGACACTAATATATTACAGAGATAACTATACTACTTATAAATAAACAATATATGCATCGCGTCAACATCCCCAGATAGGACATAGATTAAGCAACCAGAGTTTTTGTGTATTATTATTGCGCATGCGAGTTACCATAAATTTATTAATTATGTTTTTCCCTATGCCCAAGATCTTTTACTTTTTACAATTATTTGTCATTAAAATTACTATCCTGCCATAAGTTTTAATTTGAGTTGATTAATTTGTATTTACCAATGAAAATATGTCTTCACAAGATTAGAGTTTGAAAAAAAATAAATAATAATTTCATTTTTGAAAGACTTTTTTATGCATGAAAATTACTAATAAATTTACTTGAAAAGATTTTTTTCCAAAACATAAAAGAGTTTTTTTTCGTTATGAAATTCATCAGGTTAGGGAATCGATATAGATCAGGGACAAAATCTGCAGGTCCGGCCCTAAATCCGGGTACCCGAGTCGTATTTTTTTTAAAATATACTCGGGCCGGGCCTAAAAAATTTAAAATACCCGGGCTGAATATTTTAAATACCAAACCTGAATTTTTTTTTAATCCGCGCTGTGCAAATGGTACTCTTTTACAAATTGATTATTTTATAAAGCCGATAACAAATAATTAAAAATTGAATTTATAATAATTTTATTTTAAGTAATATTTAAAATATTATTTTTCAACATCTATAACATACGTTAAAATTTAGGATTGTTATTATTATAAGAAAATATTTTTTTTTATATATATTCTATTCTAAACAATTTAATTATGATAATAAAAATAAAATACACTAAAATATTTTATAATGACATTTCAATTTGTGTTAGCATATCAAGATATTTTTAAAATATTACAAATATTTATTTTTAATCATTTTAAAAAAACCTTTACCTTTAATTGTAAAATAATTTCATATAAATATCGCCGCTAGATAGCGTGATACATTAATTTTTTATAAATATAATTTTTCTTAAAATTTACATTGTATTATCAATTACAACAACGCAAATAAACAAGGAATATTTTTTATTTGTTCAATCTCATAATTATTGCTTTGAGTAGATTTTTAAAAACGGCTAACTCTCAATATTTCATAAAGAAAAAAATTACGCAAATCCTAAGATTTTGTTCATAGAAGGAACAAAGGTCAAGACATATATTATCGAAATATCGAGGCTTAGAAAATATTCCTTCTGGCTAAAATATTGAGTTAGCTGTTTAAAAAATTTGGCACAAAACGAGCCGTTTATAAACACTACTCATAATATAATATTTGCTAACAACATAAATATGAATACCACACAATAATTATCATTATAAATAAAAATAGTATTTAATGTTTTAAGATCATTTTTTTTATAAAATAATAATTTTAAGATAGCCCGGATGTTCGATTTTTTTCCCTTCCAATTATCTTTATAAATTAATCGATGATAGTAAGGGACCGATTACCAGACCTAGGGAACATGTTTATAGGAATTCCCAAGCTTCATTTTGCGGGTTCGAGGACCGATTTAGTGAATGATATATAATACAGGATACTGGAGAGTCTTATTGAGATCATAGAACTAACACGGACCGATATACTGGCAACCCATCAAACCCGGGGTAATATGGACCTGAGGAGGATTCGGACCTCTTATAGAAAATTGATTTTTGATAAAATGGAGTTTAAAATTCCTGAACCATATTAATGTGTACAACTATATAAATAGCTATAAAACAAAAAAAGAAATATAACGATGACGGGGGGGGGGAATCCATAGTATTTTTTATATATCTATAAATAAGTCTGTAGCGTGTCTTCTCATGATCCCAACCTAGGTGATCGGTCATACAAAAAGGCAAAGTAAAAAAAAAGAAAGATGAAATTCCTTAGGTATAAAAATGTTTCAACTGTTTTTACAGATAACTCGTGTGGAAAAAAGTCTAAGCTTAACGATGCAATAACTCTTATTACAAAAAAATTCTATATTGCATATTCTTGCTTATGTCAATCGGATTATAATTAATGTCAAAAAATATAAATACATAATAGGAGTTAGCATTAACTTATTTAAAATATAATTATTTTCAAAATAATTTAATTAAAGAGCTAGGACTTCTAATATATTGCTGGTAACTTAAATGTCGGGAGTCCCGAGAGGTTCAAAATCGACAGTCTAAGGGATGGGCTTACTTGTATCACGAGTGTATATTATAATATGCTCCGGGTGATAGCGGATTTAGAGAGATGTTTCATCCTATTTTAGAAAGCATGGAGAAAAAATATCACAATTCCTTCTCAATAAAATTCAATCAAATATAGCATAATTAGCCCTGCTAACTATTCGTCAAATATAACAAATGAAATATAAATTAGTATCCCTAAAAAACTATCGTGTTAATTATCTAGATAGGAGTCAGAGCAAAAATTGCTAGAAACACTAGCAATAAAAAAAAACCTTTGAACTGATTACTGCAGAAAATTTAAATAATCTTTTAGTTAAATTATTAGAATGATATACATAAAAACACATCACAATCGTACACCATAACAATAGACTATAAGCCAATCTCATTTATGATTGTAAAATATTCATGGAGAATGAAGATGATCTTCAATATCAAATGCCTAAAAACGAGGCTATGAGGAAGAACAACGGATAACATTTTCATATAATTTCCATGATCAATATACTCCATAACTCTTAAATCATACATATATATATATATATATATATATATAGATAATACATTTGCACAAAAGAACAGTTGACAAAGAAAATACAAATATCCAAAAAATAAGAGTCACATTTTTCATCTCACATTTAGACCAGCTCAACTAAGGTTCCCCTTTTTAAGACTAACGGCCCATTTTAATGATTCGAATTCTAAACTAAATTCTGTCAATATAATTCGAACAATTCAAATAGAATAAAAATAATGCGCCATTAGGTTCGTATTCGTTTTTGAATAGGCCTACGACCGAGTTAAGTAAGTCTTGCAATATAAAATTTAAAAAAATGTTTTTTAAAAAAAAAAAAATCTTTTTCATTACAACGCCGTTCTTCTTGTCCTCGCGGTTATCGACTCGTTGCACTTTGAGCAGATGATAAGAAAAATCAAGCGTTTCGAACCGGTTTTGTTGATTCAAAAGGTAGATGAACGCGCACCCGGCCAAATTAATACTTTCTCCATACAATTGTCTAATTTTTTTTAGAGAGAATGGGGGGGGGGGGGAGATTACAAATTCTTTACTATTATATTTGAATAAAAATGATAAATCCCATCCTTAGCTGTACCTACCAGACATGAGAGAAAATAAGTAAATCTTTTATCCCCAACTAGAGAACTGCAAAGTAATTTTTTCGCAACCCGAGCCCGAATTTAAAAAATTTTTTTGTCCGAGCCCGACCCGAGCACACATTTTTTAGTCCAACCCGACCCGAATAAAATT
Source organism: Gordionus sp. m RMFG-2023 (assembly GCF_954871325.1). Taxonomy (NCBI): domain Eukaryota; kingdom Metazoa; phylum Nematomorpha; class Gordioida; order Chordodea; family Parachordodidae; genus Gordionus; species Gordionus sp. m RMFG-2023. Next base: position 7,904,948 of record NC_088775.1, on the reverse strand, counting down.
TTGCAATTTAAGTTTTAATATTATAATAACCAAAAAAAAATTTATGTGTATTTATTCAATTCAGCCACCTTAAATAAAAGTTTATTTGACGGCCATAATCTATTCAAGATATATATTAAGTTGCATTTTATTAAATTTGTAAAAAATATTATAAAACGATTAATATACAAGCGAATTTAAAAATTATAACGATTATATAATACAATAAGCATCATTTATGCAAATATAGATATGATATAAAAGTTAATAAATATATAAAAAATATAATGAACATATTATATTATATTGACCTCATCAATATCATTATCAAAATTATCACAAAGTGAATAATTATGATATATAAATAAAGAGGCGTCCAGTTTATCTGGCTTTAAACGAGTCCTTCTCTCCTCAAAGGCCCTACCAGCAGCTGAAAACGCCCTTTCACTGCTAGCCGACGAAGCAGGGATAGCCAGGAATTTAAGAGCTAAAATACTTTTGGCAAAATATTGGCAACAAAGCCTTCCCCATGAATTGTATCAAATGATCTCAAATCACGTCCACAAGCACCTTTGTGCACTCTTTTTTCAATTTTGTACAACTTTTGAGTTTTTTCGGATCAGTACCAAAAAGACTATCAATTGTTAATTGTGTCTTTTTACTCTCTGCTGTTGTACTTGTATTTGTATATACACATTTATGTCTTTTAAGTTGATTTGTGCCTAAAATAATTTAATAAGATCATATTTTATATATAAATATCTAACCTGTTGTTATTGAATTATATACATAAATAAATTTGCATTTAATACAAATGACATAATTAAGCTTTTCTTTATTTTCATCATATATAAATGAAAATTTCTTCCATACATCGGATTTTCCATTAAGATTCTCCCTTACTTCATACTCTTTTGTCTTAATCTTTTCACCAATTCTTTTTAATTTTGCATCCCTTGAGATAATTTTTTTAATATGGCTGTGTCTAAAATCTAAAAAAAATATTTAAAATGACTTTAATCAATTAGATTGAAATAAACAGAGTTGGGCAGTACTGCGAATACTTGTATCTAAGATACATGATACAAGATCCCTTTATATCTTGTACTCAGTATATTTTGACATTTTTAATAACATACATAATATCTGTATCTAAGATCCTTAATTCTGAAAAGAATCTTGTATCTTTTTCATTTTCTTGACAAAAGATACAGATACAGATTCATTTTAATATTCATGTTTTAAATTTTACATATCACAGTATACATCTTATTTTCTTTGAGAATCTTGTATTTATTTCCTAATTTTTTTCTGCCATATTTTAAAATATTGACAACCAAAATTAGCTAGAAAATTTACAACTCATATTAAGGTAGCTAGATAAAAAAATAATAATACCAAAACGAAGTAAAGATTATATTTTATATATAAATGTAACTTAGAATATCATTACCAATTTTATATAATATTTTTTAATTTCTAGGATGATTAACATTTATGCTAGTGAAATTTAAATTATAGAAGTAAGTTCCCCTGAATCAAATCCCAATCTTAAATTTTATATGGAAATTTTTTAAAACAAATGCTAAAAAAGACAATGTATAGGCTAGATAAATAATAAATAATGAATAAAACTTATCTTTAGTACATATAATATGTCTTATTTTATAATTCACGGGAAACACACAATTTAGTGATAAAATAGTTTGGTATCCGGTTGTTAGGTTTAAAAAATAATAATTAATAATGTCATGACATGACATGTTAATATGATTGACATTTTAATCCTAAAATGTGATAAATATTAAATAGTATGATTTTATAAATAATATTATAAATTATACTGACTATTTAAGATATTAATATTATTATTTATTTTCGGGTCCGGTCGGGTTTTCGGGTCGGACAGCTTTTACAACCCGACCCGAGCCCGAGAAATTTTTTTTTAAATGTCCGAACCCGACCCGAGCCCGAGGTTCGGGTCGGGACGGGCTACGGACAGCCCGTGCAGTTCTCTATCCCCAACCCTCAAATTTATTTTTTTACGCCCATACCCTTTTAGAACCTACTTCTCTGGAATATATATACGAACAAATTCTTCATATTCCTATTCCTGTTAACATTAGAACTCAATAAAATATATATATAATTTTTAAATACCTTACTAAGAGTTCTTATAATGTAAACCAGATACCTTAAAAAAAATCTCCTTTATAATTAATAAAAAATGACTCCATTTTACTCAATAGTAAATTCGTTTTCCCCCAGGGGTAGACAATACACAAACTGCAACGCGCTCCATAGTCTGTGAAATTCAGTGCAGGTATCGAACCTCGTGTTAAGGGGCTCAGAACCAGTCCAAACGTTAATACCGTCATCTGTTTTTGCATCTTGGAAGAAACGGCATATCTTGAGCAACATCGTTTGAAACAAGGAAAGACCACAACATAGACGTTCCTTGGTGAGTAAATCGCTCTCCTTGGCTATATGAGTTTGCTAAAAAAAATTTTTTATAAATCAAGTCATTAATTGATTTAAGATTTTAATCTAAAACTATTAAATTTAACGTGCAAGATAGGTAATCGTAAAAATATAAGTTCAAGATGATAACTTTAGCGGATCCAAAATTCTCCACGTTTATCGCGATATTTAGGGCATTGCATTTTGATTCCAGAAGCTTCAATTTTTGTTCAATCTTTTCACCCTCTAGATTATCGAAAGAAAGAGAAAAAACATGTACTCAATACTCACACAAAACATTCTTACCGATAAATAAAATTATCGATGTTAATAATATCTATTTTTTTTGAATTGTTATTTTGCCATGCTAGATCTGCATCATAGTTAGGGTTGTGCCGATATTCAATATAGGATCTGATCGGCACCGATATTTAAAGCTTTCAAAAATATCGGATCACACCGATCTTTTTTAAAAACCGAATCCGATATGATATCGGATAGGGTAGATCTTTTTTAAAACCGATCCGATATTTTTTTTACTGTTTTTGGTTATATTTATAATTGTATATATAATCATATAATTTTTTATTTTATTTAATAAATAATTTCATAATAAATTAATGAAAGGAACTAATATACAATTTATCTGTTTGTAATGTTTAAAAAAATAGTTTTAAAATTTTACACTATTTTTGTGTTATATTATCTGCAAAAAAAGAAAGGTTTTTAAAAAATATCTAACGAGTCACGATCAGTTAGTGTTGCTGAACGGCTCGATTTTAACCAACTTTAAAAACGATTAACTCAAAATTCTGGCCAAGAGTAAATTACCAATTTCTATGAATCTTTCCCACAGATATCAGAAAGGTTTGGACATCTATTGGCGAAATTTCGAGGCATAAGTAAATAATATTTTAAAATTTTGATTTGACCCTTTTTAAGAATTGGCTAAAAGGAACTGTTTAACAACACTACATTCACCCATAAACATCGCAAATATTTAAAATGAGAATATTAACTTATGAAAAAAATAAAAAAATAAAATACACTTAATCATTCGTGAAAGTTAATTGATATATTAATGGCATTATTACACAGATATATGGTAATACGGACGGTTTTTTAATAATATCGGATCGGTGAAAAATTATTAGGGCTGTGCAAGTTATATTAATCGCAACGATTAATTTGGCATCGACTGTGCAAATCGCGCTTACTATAAATGCAGAGTTAAGCCTCGCAGTCGGCGAGGCCTAGTAAACCTTTTACAGGACAAACAATTAAATCAACAAAGAAAATTTAAACTAAGAAAACTGCAGTCAAAGTTAATATAACTATAAATAAATAATAAAATGACTAAACAAACCGGGGCAATAAGGTCTAGGTATAACGTTTTGAAAGATGGAGGCTTGTAACAAATCTATCGTTTCCTCTTCGAACTTATGTGCCAAAGAAAAATAAATGAACGAAAGGTATAAAGAGGTATACAAATTATGGATAAATAAAAACAATATTAATTAGGTTGGTATTTTTTTAAATTAAAATGGTTCGCGTCTTGGTTAAGTAATTAGATGCCAACTAAGAGAACAAATTATTTTAGCGGAACCGGTCATATATTAATGTCTAATATCCATAAGGCAGTTAAGTTAATAAGATTTTGATAATCGATTCATTGCTAAATTAGAGCTAATTTAATGTTTAAAAACCGGAAGGCAGTTAAATTAATAAGATTCCAATATCCAGTGCAACGCTAAATAAGAGCGAATAATTTCCAACATTTGTCCAATAGCTTAGCAGATAAATCATTAAAATTTTTAACCCCTTGGTTGAATAGCACAGTGAAAGATGAGTCTATATAGACCCTTTAAAAGGCAAACAATTAGAGTTATCAAATATATATATATATAAAGGAGAGAAAAAAAACCAAATTCTTTTCCAAACACAAAGCGAAGAGGAGACAGTTACCGATCTCCCTAAATAATTGAAAAGTTCCGGTTTTCAGGTTGGGGTACTTTAGGATTTCTTTCAGCTGGGCTTGGTAGTAAGCCAAAATACCTAAATAAATAATATTCGAATATTGCTTTAAATATAAAGATTGCCATTCACATATTTAGTGATCAGCTCTCATTTTTTATTCAACTGTCCTCAATCTTTACCAGTAAAAATAATTAAGAAAATGATTGGTATGAAATAAATAAATTTATGGGATAGCCTCTAACCAGCCGATCCGTAATCGTAACGCAAAAGCTTAGATTGCTTAGGCATCAGCCTCATCAACGCCGTCACGTGTTCCAGTAATTCGCCCGTCATCTTAAATGCCATTTTGATATAAATTACCAAACAAAAAATTAAATATTTAGATTTTTTTTGATCTAATCTCGTTATTAGGATCCGCTCCCCTCCCCTCCATTTTTCCTAAAATATTTTTTGTGATTTAACTAAAAAAGCTCTCTTCCAATTTATATAATAACTTTTTTTTGGAAAGATTTTGAATTTGAGGAATTAGGATAATATTTAAGGATCATTTTATATTAGAGAATCAGAAAAACCTCCTCGCCCCGTCCGAAAGCCGCAAATATTTAAGCCGTCATAACCGGTTGGGCAAAAAATTTAACGCGCCGGATCAGAGCAATTCGTACAAAAAAATTAAAGGGCGGGCCCTTGCAACATGTCCAAAAAAAAATCTTAACGCCTTACAAATCCCTGTTTCATATATTTAGTTTTATATAAAAAAAAATAAAAGGTTTTGAGGCGAACAAACCCTTTTTAGAAAAATTTAGGGAAATTATAAAGTAATTTGTGGTTATAAGTGGCCTCGGCCTAAATGAAGAAATAAGCGACTTTGTTTAAATTTATTATCAAAAAATAGCAACTCTTATATTATTTTAAATAACGCTAAATTGATGATCGTAAAAAACGAAAAATATGAAAACGGTGATTAATTGATGTCAGCTGATCGTTATTATTAATTACGTTATGAAAATCCTTCTTTTTTTTAAAAAAACTCGATTATTATAGAAAATACAATTCAAAAGAAAGCACACCATAATAGGCCGCAGAACACTTGAACGATGCGACACTTCTAGTGGAGACAGAACAGCTGAAAAAGTTATACCCTTCTCGAATAAGATCCCCCCCCCCCCACAGAGAGGTATCAAAGAGGATTGAAGTTGTGCTTAAAAATATCAATTTAGTTTTGTTACAAATATAAATTGTTTGTCTATAAATTTAGTTTTATTTAGCCTTGTACAAGATCAATTGTTTTAAAGTGAATGAATAAATGTTAGTTGTTGTTCACGACTTATATTATTTGGGATACAAGATTTTACAAAACACCAAAGTCATCTCGTATAAACTAACACCAGCTCTATGAAGGCTTTCTATTTCTACCTTATGTGTTTGAAGGATTTATAAGTAACTATACCCAATGCCACAATTTTAAATAATAAAAAAATAATGAAATTGACTGCTCGAATTTTTTTTTTAATATAAATTATCTAACACAATAAATAAATATTATAATCGAACTGGGGAACTTTACCAAGTCTTTGATCCGTTTAAGCAACTCCTGGAACACCAAAGCCAGGCCCCTGTAACCCAAGTAAGTGCAGAGCAATTTGACGTGAATAGTTCCCAAAAAACTTTTGTACGGATAAAATATGTAGTTGTACGCCGAATTCAGGGCCTAAGAAAAGGATATAAGATGTAAAAATTAATATTATTTTTTATAAGGATGGGTCTTGCCCTACATTCACAGTTAGCGAGAATTAGCGGCAATGTTACAAAAATGATTGTAAAATTATTATATTTATATCACATTTTTGTATACTTTACCCCGAATTCGCGCTAACATGTGAATGCGGGTTAATGTGATTCTGTAGAATAACATGAATATGTGCCGGTGAATAATAAATATGTTTTATTAACTTTATTAAATAAAAAATATATTTTATTAACTAACTTCCTTTTTCTTTTCTTAAGGTATAAATACCTTTTCTAAAATATAAATTAGAATATAAAACGAAATACAAAAAAGTAAAATAATATTAAAAAAGTAAGGTTACGCCGTTTATAAAATAAAATTAGATTATAACAAAAATAATAAAAGTTCAAATGCAAAAAACAAAAAATAAGATAAAGGAATAACGCAACATTCTCCCTCTTCTGATAATTTCATCGGAGAAGTCATAGAGAGTTTGTTGTTCAAGTGGTTTATAATTTTGGTAATCAAGTTGTATCACAAATCATCATAACGTTGGCTTGTCCAATCGTTGGTTTGTATAAATCGATTTTGCACGGTGGTTTGTTTAAATCGCAAGCTTGATATCCATATCGTAAATTGTCTCCATTAATCATAGCTTGTTTGATAGTACTCAATTGTTAATTATCATTTTTCCAAAATTGTTATTATCATAAATAAGTTGCGAATAAGAAATAATAGTTCGTCATAAGAATAAATGAAGAATGATAAATCAATAAGATTGTTATATTTTTAGCGTTTTAATATTTAATTTAGTTTATGCAATTTAATATTTATTTTATATTTTAAGTTACATAATCTTTTAAATAAACAGGTTTTTTCTTTATTCGCACAGGTCTAGAGATAGGTGTTATATCGTTATTATCAGTAATTTTTATATTTTTGTCCATACTTCCCTCCTTAAAAGAATCCTTAGAGTCATAGTTAATAATTGTGTTAAAACAGTTTCTAATTCTTATTTGATCTAAATGTCTCCTCAAAATACCTTTCTCAGTCTTAATTTGGAACAACATATCACTTTCCTTATGTGTGATTATACCTTTGCACCATTTATCATCACCTTGTATTTTATACCAAACAAAATCTCCTACGTTAAAAGTTCTATTTCGTGGTAAAGTAACGTTTATTTTATTCTTCTTTTCCTCCATCGGTTTTAATAAGTCCCATTTAATTCTAATATCTCGATTAAACATTCTCTGTGATGGTGTAACTCCTGTAGTATCATTACGCGTATTTCTGTAATTAAGTAAAAATTTGCTAAGTGCGATATCTGGGTCTATTTTAATATTCCTTTTCATGTGTGTTTTGAACGTTCTAACCATGCGTTCAACCTGGCCATTGGATTGCTGGTGATAAGCAGATGTAAGCACATGTTTAATACCAAAATTGTTGCAAAATTTTTCAAAATCATTACTCGTAAAGTTAGTACCGTTATCAGTAACTATAGTTTCAGGTATTCCGTATAGCGAAATAGTTTTAAAGATTTCTTTTAAAGTAACATTAGTCGTAATATTTTTAACAGGAATAATAATTGGAAATTTGCTGTAGGCATCGACTATTATCAACCAATTTTTTGTGAAAAACGGACCCGCATAATCTATATGAATCCTTTCAAACGGTTTAGTTGCCGAAACCCATGGTTTTTGTATCTTTATAGGATTATCGTGATATATATTACAATCATCACAACTTTTCACTTCCATAACAATATCATTATTTATGCCAGGCCACCACATGTAATCTTTGGCTAAGGATTTGATTTTTCCTGCTCCCAAGTGACCTTCATGTAATGACTGTAGTATAGTTTTTCTCATAGAAGACGGAATTATAATTTTATTGCTTTTGTAAAGACATTCTTTAATTATACTTAATTCCAATTCAATGTTTTTATAAATATTATTCATTATAGGTCTGTTGTTATTAATATCATTTATGACTTGTTTTAATTCCGTATCTTTCAAAGTTTCATCACGGATTTGATCAAAGTTAATAGGTAAATCCTCATATTCATTTATAATGGTTACATTTTCAATAGTTTCATCACGACATTCTTGTGGTAATCTTGAAAGGCAATCAGGAACAACATTATATTTACCGGCTTTATACTTTATATTAAAATCATATCCTCCTAATGTAATATTCCACTTCTGGAGTCTTAACGACATAGTGCTATTATCCTTAAGACCCTTGGTGAAGATGTGAACTAGAGGCTTATGGTCAGTAATAATTGTAAATTTTGTGCCGATTAAATATTCCTGAAATCTCTTTATGGCAAACATTATAGCGAGAGCCTCACGCTCAATATTGGTATAATTCATTTCATATTTTAATAAAGTTCTCGACGCGAAAGCTATAGGTTTTTCTTTACCATCTTTTTCAATATGAAATAGTACAGCTCCTAAACCACATTTTGATGCGTCAGTGGCTATCCCTATAGGTAATTCAGGGTTAAAATATGTCAAAGCAGGTGGAAGACTAATTAACTTCTTTAGATCATTAAAACTTTTAGAGTGTTCTAGATTCCAAGCCCATTTTTCTTTATTGACAATCTTATAAAGAGAATCGGCAATTTCCGCAAAATTGTTCAAAAATTTTCTATAGTAGCCAGCCATTCCCAGAAATGTTGATAATTCAGCAGCTGATTTTGGTTCTGGCATATTAATTATTGCTTCAATTTTGTCGTGATTAGCATGAATCCCCTTAGCGTCAATATCATGACCCAGGAACCTCACTTTGTTTTTAAAGAACACACTTTTATTAAAGTTAGGTATTAGCCCAAACGATGATATTCTATCAAACACTTTTTTTATGTTGTTTAGGTGGGCTTCATCGTTTTTTCCAGTTATATGTAAATCATCAATATAAAATATAACGTCATCCATGTCCCCTAAGATTTGATCCATAATCTGTTGAAAAATTGCAGATGAGGTCTTAAGCCCAAAAGGAAGTCTAGTAAATTGGTAATATCCCTTATGCGTAGATATGGTTAAAATATTTCTGCAACTTTTATCAATTGGAATCTGTAAGAAAGCATTTTTAAAGTCAATCTTCGTAAATTTCTTTCCTTCCGAAAGTTTAGCAATTAGATCATTAATTCGTGGTAGAGGGTATCTAAAGTCTTCTAGAGCTGGGTTTACAGTATCCTTAAAATCAGCGCAAAGCCTAATGCTCCCATCTTCTTTGTAGACAGCGGTAACAGGACTTGCCCATCGGACATCATTCACCGGCTCAATAATTTTATCATGTATCCATTTTTTAAGTTCATTACTAACAAGATTAATTTTTGAATAAGGAATACGTCTAGGCGGTATAATTTTAGGTTGGGCATCATTTCTTAAATGTAACTTGACACTTGCTTTGTTGATTGGCCCATTAGTTAATTTCGATTCACACTCTTTAATCAATTTTTTTATTTCATCTTCGTAATTAGTGTCAATATTTGCTATAAATTTATTTAAAATATTTTTGAAAGCATTGATCCACATACGTCCCAACAAAGCATTTTTACTTGATTCAACCACTACCGCTTGTAAATATTTGGACATACCATCATAAGTCACTTTAACTTGAGTAGTTCCTATGATTTTGATTAAATTCCCGTCATAAGCAGTGAGTTGTAGCTCGGATTTCTTAAGATCTCTAATACCAAGTTTTTTAGCCAGACCATGAGGTATGATAGTGTATTTGGATCCAGTGTCCACTTGCATACAAGTAACAACATCGTTCACTTTTACAGTAGTCATAAATGCGTTATCATTGTCATTAATCACGTCACCAGATAAATTGTTGACATTAAAATCATTATCATCTTTGTTCTTTGTAGAATCAACTTTCTCTTCAATAATTTCTTCAATATTCATGTTGTAATCATTATTGTATTGTATTTGCTTTTTATTATTTTCGTCGCCACTTCTATAATTATTTGAGTTGTTATTATATTGTATTTGCTTTCTCTGAATATTATCATTACCTCTATAATTATTTGAGTTGTTGTTATATTGTATTTGCTTTCTCTGATACTTATCATTACCTCTATAATTATCTGAGTTGTTGTAATAAGATTGGTAATTGTTACGATTTCCGTCACCGTATTGGATTTGTTTTCTTTGATAATTATCATACCATGTATTATTTCTACCATAATTCGATTGATTATTATTATTATAGCGACAATTGTTATAGTTATAATTGTTATAATTATCGTGGTATCGCGAATTATTATTACCATAAATGTATCTAAAATTATTATTGTAATTCCCATTTCTATATCTATTATCATAATTATTTCTAAAATTATTTCGAAAATTATTATCATTTCTACTGCAAAAATTTTTATCTTTATCGGATTTTTTATCATTATTTATATAACTTATATCATTATCCTCAGACTTAATATTACTAGAGTCCAGTTTCACCCCTAATTCCACCATCTGATTCAATGTAAGGTCAAAATTTTTGGAAAATTTGTATTTAATTTTATCGTTTAAAGTAGATGTCCGTAATTTCTCTTTTAATCTACTATCGTCCAAAAAATTACATTTCTTATGAAGTTTCGATACTCTAATGTACCACAGCATAAAACTCTCTGATGAGTTTTGTTGAAGAAGATTAAATTTATTAATTAAAGTATTTAAATTTAGCGCTGGTAAAAGATAGGTTAACTTTTTAATCACAATTTTAAGATCTAAAATATCGGTATCAGAACAAATTGCCTTAATGTCGTCAAAAACTTCGTCTGATAAATTATTAAGCAAAGTATTAATTGGTCGAAAAGTAATTTAATATTCTGTCTAAATAAATTTCAGTAAGAGGACCCACTAACTTAGGGATCTTATGTGTAAATTCTTGTTTAATTTCCATATTTAATTAATAAGACACATAAATAAGCAATTATAACATTTATTATTTTATCAATTCAAATTTTTGGTATAGCTATTCATGTTTTGGTAAATATACAGATTAATTCAATGAAATCATTGTCACCATAAATGTAATGTTTCCCATTTAACAATTCGAAACAATTAATCATATCTCTTAAGTTCATAAATTCAAACAACACGTCCTCCGTACCGTCTATCCTATAAAAGGTGACATCGGAATTATAGGTTAACTCAAACAAAATATCGTATATGGAGATTTGATGGGGTACATTAATTAGTTTGAAGGCGAACATAATTGATAAAAATAATTTTGAAATGACTTACCCTTTTTTTTATCCATCTTATATAGAATTGTTTGTACCATTTTATAATTTTTTTTATTAACCATATTTACAAAGGGAAAAAAATTTTATTTTTAAAAAAATTTTCCATAAGGCGAGTTTCTTTTGCCAAAACTGGAGGCACCATGTAGAATAACATGAATATGTGCCGGTGAATAATAAATATGTTTTATTAACTTTATTAAATAAAAAATATATTTTATTAACTAACTTCATTTTTCTTTTCTTAAGGTATAAATACCTTTTCTAAAATATAAATTAGAATATAAAACGAAATACAAAAAAGTAAAATAATATTAAAAAAGTAAGGTTACGCCGTTTATAAAATAAAATTAGATTATAACAAAAATAATAAAAGTTCAAATGCAAAAAACAAAAAATAAGATAAAGGAATAACGCAAGTCTACATGGTGCCTCCAGTTTTGGCAAAAGAAACTCGCCTTATGGAAATTTTTTTTTTCCCTTTGTAAATATGGTTAATAAAAAAAATTATAAAATGGTACAAACAATTCTATATAAGATGGATAAAAAAAGGGTAAGTCATTTCAAAATTATTTTCATCAATTATGTTCGCCTTCAAACTACTAAATGTACCCCATCAAATCTCCATCTACGATATTTTGTTTGAGTTAACCTATAATTCCGATGTCAACTTTTATAGGATAGACGGTACGGAGGACGTGTTGTTTGAATTTATGAACTTAAGAGATATGATTAATTGTTTCGAATTGTTAAATGGGAAACATTACATTTATGGTGACAATGATTTCATTGAATTAATCTGTATATTTACCAAAACATGAATAGCTATACCAAAAATTTGAATTGATAAAATAATAAATGTTATAATTGCTTATTTATGTGTCTTATTAATTAAATATGGAAATTAAACAAGAATTTACACATAAGATCCCTAAGTTAGTGGGTCCTCTTACTGAAATTTATTTAGACAGAATATTAAATTACTTTTCGACCAGTACATTATCGGACTCTATTAAAATTAATACTTTGCTTAATAATTTATCAGACGAAGTTTTTGACGACATTAAGGCAATTTGTTCTGATACCGATATTTTAGATCTTAAAATTGTGATTAAAAAGTTAACCTATCTTTTACCAGCGCTAAATTTAAATACTTTAATTAATAAATTTAATCTTCTTCAACAAAACTCATCAGAGAGTTTTATGCTGTGGTACATTAGAGTATCGAAACTTCATAAGAAATGTAATTTTTTAGACGATAGTAGATTAAAAGAGAAATTACGGACATCTACTTTAAACGATAAAATTAAATACAAATTCTCCAAAAATTTGGACCTTACATTGAATCAGATGGTGGAATTAGGGGTGAAACTGGACTCTAGTAATATTAAGTCTGAGGATAATGATATAAGTTATATAAATAATGATAAAAAATCCGATAAAGATAAAAATTTTTGCAGTAGAAATGATAATAATTTTCGAAATAATTTTAGAAATAATTATGATAATAGATATAGAAATGGGAATTACAATAATAATTTTAGATACAATTATGGTAATAATAATTCGCGATACCACGATAATTATAACAATTATAACTATAACAATTGTCGCTATAATAATAATAATCAATCGAATTATGGTAGAAATAATACATGGTATGATAATTATCAAAGAAAACAAATCCAATACGGTGACGGAAATCGTAACAATTACCAATCTTATTACAATAACTCAGATAATTATAGAGGTAATGATAAGTATCAGAGAAAGCAAATACAATATAACAACAACTCAAATAATTATAGAGGTAATGATAATAATCAGAGAAAGCAAATACAATATAACAACAACTCAAATAATTATAGAAGTGGCGACGAAAATAACAGAAAGCAAATACAATACAATAATGATTACAACATGAATATTGAAGAAATTATTGAAGAGAAAGTTGATTCTACAAAGAACAAAGATGATAATGATTTTAATGTCAACAATTTATCTGGTGAAGTGATTAATGACAAAGATAACGCATTTATGACTACTTTAAAAGTGAACGACGTTGTTACTTGTATGCAAGTGGACACTGGATCCAAATACACTATTATACCTCATGGTCTGGCTAAAAAAATTGGTATTAGAGATCTTAAGAAATCTGAGCTACAACTCACTGCTTATGACGGGAATTTAATCAAAATCATAGGAACTACTCAAGTTAAAGTGACTTATGATGGTATTTCCAAATATTTACAAGCGGTAGTGGTTGAATCAAGTAAAAATGCTTTGTTGGGACGTATGTGGATCAATGCTTTCAAAAATATTTTAAATAAATTTATAGCAAATATTGACACTAATTACGAAGATGAAATAAAAAAATTGATTAAAGAGTGTGAATCGAAATTAACTAATGGGCCAATCAACAAAGCAAGTGTCAAGTTACATTTAAGAAGTGATGCCCAACCTAAAATTATACCGCCTAGACGTATTCCTTATTCAAAAATTAATCTTGTTAGTAATGAACTTAAAAAATGGATACATGATAAAATTATTGAGCCGGTGAATGATGTCCGATGGGCAAGTCCTGTTACCGCTGTCTACAAAGATGATGGGAGCATTAGGCTTTGCGCTGATTTTAAGGATACTGTAAACCCAGCTCTAGAAGACTTTAGATACCCTCTACCACGAATTAATGATCTAATTGCTAAACTTTCGGAAGGAAAGAAATTTACGAAAATTGACTTTAAAAATGCTTTCTTACAGATTCCAATTGATAAAAGTTGCAGAAATATTTTAACCATATCTACGCATAAGGGATATTACCAATTTACTAGACTTCCTTTTGGGCTTAAGACCTCATCTGCAATTTTTCAACAGATCATGGATCAAATCTTCGGTGACATGGATGACGTTATATTTTATATTGATGATTTACTTATAACTGGAAAAAACGATGAAGCCCACCTAAACAACATAAAAAAAGTATTTGATAGGATATCATCGTATGGGCTAATACCTAACTTTAATAAAAGTGTGTTCTTTAAAAACAAAGTGAGGTTCCTGGGTCATGATATTGACGCTAAGGGGATTCATGCTAATCACGACAAAATTGAAGCAATAATTAATATGCCAGAACCAAAATCAGCTGCTGAATTATCAACATTTCTGGGAATGGCTGGCTACTATAGAAAATTTTTGAACAATTTTGCGGAAATTGCCGATCCTCTTTATAAGATTGTCAACAAAGAAAAATGGGCTTGGAACCTAGAACACTCTAAAAGTTTTAATGATCTAAAGAAGTTAATTAGTCTTCCACCTGCTTTGACATATTTTAACCCTGAATTACCTATAGGGATAGCCACTGACGCATCAAAATGTGAGGAGCTGTACTATTTCATATTGAAAAAGATGGTAAAGAAAAACCTATAGCTTTCGCGTCGAGAACTTTATTAAAATCTGAAATGAACTATACCAATATTGAGCGTGAGGCTCTCGCTATAATGTTCGCCATAAAGAGATTTCAGGAATATTTAATCGGCACAAAATTTACAATTATTACTGACCATAAGCCTCTAGTTCACATCTTCACCAAGGGTCTTAAGGATAATAGCACCATGTCGTTAAGACTCCAGAAGTGGAATATTACATTAGGAGGATATGATTTTAATATAAAGTATAAAGCCGGTAAATATATGTTGTTCCTGATTGCCTTTCAAGATTACCACAAGAATGTCGTGATGAAACTATTGAAAATGTAACCATTATAAATGAATATGAGGATTTACCTATTAACTTTGATCAAATTCGTGATGAAACTTTGAAAGATACGGAATTAAAACAAGTCATAAATGATATTAATAACAACAGACCTATAATGAATAATATTTATAAAAACATTGAATTGGAATTAAGTATAATTAAAGATTGTCTTTACAAAAGCAATAAAATCATAATTCCGTCTAATATTAGAAAAACTATACTACAGTCATTACATGAAGGTCACTTGGGAGCAGGAAAAATCAAATCCTTAGCCAAAGATTACATGTGGTGGCCTGGCATAAATAATGATATTGTTATGGAAGTGAAAAGTTGTGATGATTGTAATATATATCACGATAATCCTATAAAGATACAAAAACCATGGGTTTCGGCAACTAAACCGTTTGAAAGGATTCATATAGATTATGCGGGTCCGTTTTTCACAAAAAATTGGTTGATAATAGTCGATGCCTACAGCAAATTTCCAATTATTATTCCTGTTAAAAATATTACGACTAATGTTACTTTAAAAGAAATCTTTAAAACTATTTCGCTATACGGAATACCTGAAACTATAGTTACTGATAACGGTACTAACTTTACGAGTAATGATTTTGAAAAATTTTGCAACAATTTTGGTATTAAACATGTGCTTACATCTGCTTATCACCAGCAATCCAATGGCCAGGTTGAACGCATGGTTAGAACGTTCAAAACACACATGAAAAGGAATATTAAAATAGACCCAGATATCGCACTTAGCAAATTTTTACTTAATTACAGAAATACGCGTAATGATACTACAGGAGTTACACCATCACAGAGAATGTTTAATCGAGATATTAGAATTAAATGGGACTTATTAAAACCGGTGGAGAAAAAGAAGTTAGTTAATAAAATATATTTTTTATTTAATAAAGTTAATATAACATATTTATTATTCACCGGCACATATTCATGTTATTCTACAATTCTCATAAGCAAGGTCAAATCATAAGTTGAATCGTGATAGTCAATAGACCAATACAAGAAGAGAAGGGGCATAGCGATGGATGATCACCTTTGAAAGGTTTTTCATTGTCGTTTAACTCCACGATTAAAAATAAAAGGTACGATAAATAATTGCTTTTATAACGTTTGTTAAATGAGATAGGGGATTTAAAAATTCCAAACAATATATAGGCAAGATTTTATGTAAAAAGCAAAATAAAAACTTAGTCGTCCATTTTTTTTCTACGTTACATCATTTAAAAAAACATTTCTTCCAAGTTTTTATTATTCCAAAAAAGCCTCGTTTATGTTTTTAGTAAGCGCGAAATACCGCAGTGTCACTAAAGCAATGCCATGATTTACAAATTACATAATGTTCAGCTATACAACTATGATATCGTTTAGCGATGAATTAGGCCGCATTCATAGTGGCACCTGATCCGACACGATTTAACAGCTGATTGATTTTTTTAAAAATTTTTATGGGACCAATTTTTCCTTTATCAAAATCAATATTTCTTATATAATTAATCATGAATAGAATTAAGGATAAAATTAATATTAATAAAAAAAATAAAATGATCACATAAACAGATTTTAAAAATCAATCAGCTGTTAAATCGTGTCAGATCGGACCCGACTATTAATGCGCCCTTACTTATTGCGATATTTCGCGCTTACCATTAATAATTTTTTTCTTTTTTAAAAAAAGAAGAAAAGGATAATCAACCTTCGATCCCCAAAGATAAGCTTGGGAGGGTATCTGGCTAGGCTTTTTCCTGGCGAAATTACAAGGCGAAAAATTGATTTCTTTCGTTTTCACGAATCTTTAAAAATTTTTAATAAAAAACAAAGATATAAGGTATAAAATGTCGAAGTTTGGAAAAATATATTTAAAAAATTTTTTTATTTAGCGAATGTAGAAATTCGATTCTTCCTTTCACTCCTTTCCTTTTTATACGAATTTTTTCTTCTTCACGTCAGTGAAACTTTCATCTTATCCGCCATGGTAATCCTTTTCACTCATATATTTTTTTTATATTATTATTATTTGTTCTTTCAATGTCGTTCGAAATTTATAACTTAAAATTATATAAAAATTATCTTTTATAACAGTTACATTAGGTCCTATCATTTTTGGTGAATTAAATCCCAATGATATATAATAATAAATACTTAAACTGGTGATTCATTTAAACGTGCATCAATACCAATCAGCAGTTCCTAGCTGATTCGCATTCAAAGAAAATTTTCCCTTTTTCTCTAGGTTTAGAGAATTTGTCAGATCAAGACTTATTTATTATTTTTATTAAATATTGTTTTTTTATAACAGTTAGTCCTCATTCATTTTATAATAAGTGTGAAGTACAGCGATTTTACAAAATAAGGCAATTTTAAATTATATAAACTATGCCAAAGTTTGAGCAATATTTCGCGCTTACCATAAAGCGAGGCTTCTAAGTGTCGTTTGTATAATTGAAAGTATCTGCGGATACCGTTACTGCGAGTGTGGGACTTATATATCGGCACATCTCTAATATTAACCATTGTGGCATGAAAAAGGGAGTCAACAGTTCAGTTTAAAATGGGGGGGGGGGGTCAAAAACCTAGTTTAAAAAATGGGAGCTAAATAAACCCCTTTTTACCAGTCGCGTTTTAACGGTTTTTTCATATTTGGGGAAGGGAAATATATATTTTTTAAAAGGTTTAAGCGGGGAAGAAGCACCTATTGGTAGTGGAGTTGTAACAATAATTGACCAAGAAATCGTTGAAGAGCTCACAAAGCACGTGATTCGTTACGATGTCAGCTTCGATGCCCTCGAAGTTAGTATAATTTGTATCGGTATTTTGTCGGTTGACTTCCGAAAGGATGTCATCGAAATCGGGCAAAATCAGGTAACGAGAAAGGGAATTGTAGGCCAACTTGTTTATCTCGATCAAAGTATCGAATTCCTTTTTTGTTTTGGAAAGTAAATGAATGGAAAATAAATGTTTTGGTTTTGGTCATTTGTATTTTTCTAATTTCTCACGTGATAAGGCTAATTTTTTTTTGATTCGCCATTATTGATGCTAAATGTTTACACTTATAGTGCTCACAAATTGAGCGTTTACGTTTTGCCGTAATTTTTAAATTAAAAAAAAAGTAACGCGTCCTTGTTTAAATTGAGGTTGTCTTTTTATTAATATCCGTCGATTCAAATTTGAATAAGTTCTAAAAAAAAGGATTTGTCTTTAAAAATTATATTATCGTCTGCGTTCTTATTTCTTTAATTTCTAAATATTCCTTTTAGGATATAAGTAAGTTATTTATTACATTTTATATAATATTAACGATAAATAAAAAAAGTATTGAAAAAGCAAACATGTTTGCGATTTTTTAAATGGTTGCTAACGCCAAACGATAATTTTACCCCTTAGCAACGAGGACATTTGAAAGGCATTAGTTTAAAAGCTCAATTTGTTCGCACTATTAAATCATTTTTTGGATTAAAAATTTTACGCTGCATAATTTCCAAAAAATTCCTAAATGAATTGGGTTTCAATTTTATATTGTCCAAGAGATCATTTACGATTTTAACCATTGTATTTTAACTAAATTTATATTATACAGAAGAATTTATTTACACAATGAGCCAGGCTAGTGTAAGGGTTCATTCACAGTAAAGAGCGACAGCGACACGACAATATACAAATATATGTAATTACCAATGACTATTCATAGTGAGCTTTTGCGACGCTACACGACATTCCCGCCAGATTTGTCTCATTAAACATTAAAATCAAGTTAGGGTGCATTCACAGTAAAGAGTGACAGCGACACTACAAATACCACACGACATTAAACGACAGAGCAGCTGATGTGTCGTCGACATAGCATTCATAGTAGTTGCGAAAAGCATATTTTTATTTTTTAAAAAACAACATATCTATACAACTTTAAAATTATTCCTATTATATCCTTATATGAAAAGGAGAAAAAATTATCTGAATGTTAGAAAAGAGAGGAAGGAG
Organism: Gordionus sp. m RMFG-2023; assembly: GCF_954871325.1. NCBI lineage: Eukaryota > Metazoa > Nematomorpha > Gordioida > Chordodea > Parachordodidae > Gordionus > Gordionus sp. m RMFG-2023. The sequence continues at coordinate 7,885,788 of NC_088775.1, read as the reverse complement.
AGTTCTTAATACTATTCCCAAAACTTATAAACAATCCTGAAAAGTTTTACAATTATATGAGATTAACCAAATAATATATTTCATTGTATAATATAAATTGAAATTTTGTATTTAGAAAACCTTTTATTATATTTTAACTCATATTAAATCAAAATTAATGGTAAATAAAACAAATTTTATTAAAAATCCAACATCAGTAGAAGAAAACTTGATGATCACACTAAGTTTTATATATATTTTATTTTATATAATCAAAATTGCTTAGATATTTGGGAACATGATGTAACTATCCAAGTTTAGCCTATTCATATAAAATGGGAATATCGACAATTCAAAAAATAATTATAACAACATGTACTGGCAAGTATATTGAGATTAAAAATCCTTCTAAATCTGCGAGCATATATTACAATTATAAACAATTTTTCTCCATGATATTACAAGCATTAGTAGATGGTAAAGGTAGATTTATGGTAACTACTGTAGGCAGTTATAGCAATGAATCAGATGGAGATGTGTACTAAAATTCTTTGTTATCAAAAATGATTGAGAATGGAGATTTAGATATTCCACCACCTAAAAAACTTACCAAATAGAAATAAATTATCATGACCATTATAACTATAATTTAGTAAATTTTAAAAATATTACTCTATTTTTTATATTGATTTGTAATTATTTAATAAAAAGAAAATTTATTTATTATATGTGTCTAAAATATGAATAAAATAATATAAAAGCCCTATAATGAAATAATAACAATGCAGTATAATATTTTTTATTATTCTTGATCACTGTAAAAATTGAAGAGTATATCAAAAATAATTTTAATAAGCTTTTTCTTTTCCCTTTCTGATCTTTTTGCAAGGGTATGTTCAAGCATGACATTGATCCAAGAATTTGTATATAATCTTCTTTCTTTCATTTTTTCTATTTCAAGTATTTGCTCAAATAGATCTAGTTTAAAATAATAAAAATATTTACAAATGCAAATTACCTTGATCAATATCCCTCTTTTTATTTAATTTTTTGCAAGATATATTTGATCCTATACTAGTTGATGGTGATGCTAAATATATAAAATATGATTACAATCATTCCTTACTCTCCCAAAATCCTACCTTCAGCCTCATCGTGGCGGGGGAGTGGCAACGTCTTTTGGCGGCAAATGGAGGTCTAAAAGGTTCCCTGTGATCTGGGTCTAGAATAGGATCACCGTCTCCTCGACGGGGTGTAAAAACCACTTAAAGAGGTTGATGTCAGGAAGGGCATCCGATTGTAAAAACCATGCTACAAAAATTTCCCTATGGTTACAACAAAGCATGGGCGGGGTACAGCCCAAAGTACCCCGTGGGCCTCCTCATCCGCCTACGACAAAAAGAAGGATGGGAAACCTGGTGGAACCACTATTCATGAAAATGAAACCTATGACGGCCATAAACGACCTAATAAAAAGTGGAGAAACCAGTTTACGGGTGATCGAGTTAGGGTCGCGACATGGAATGTTGGGAGTATGACGGGAAGAGCGGGAGAAGTCGTCGATGTATTGCACAGAAGACATATAGATGTGTGCTGCATACAGGAGACTAGATGGAAAGGAAATGGGACCAGAATGATTGGCAAGACTAGCGAAAAGTATAAATTCTTTTAGCAAGGAGGTAATGATGGTAAGGCTGGAGTTGGGGTATTGGTTGCGGAGAAATTGGTAGACAAAGTAGTCGAAGTGAGAAGGCTAGACAACCAGATAATGGTTATCAAGATGATTATTGGTAGAAAGCTATATAATATGATCTCGGCATATGTTCCTCAGGTTGGAAGAAGTGAAGAAGAGAAAGATGTATTTTGGGACAGTCTATTGGGGGTGACATTGAGACTGGCAAATGAAGAGGGGATTATCCTGGCTGGCGATCTGAATGGACATGTGGGAGCGAGTAGTGAGGGTTATGAAGGAGTACATGGAGGGTTCAGTTACGGCATGAGAAATTTGGAAGGAGAGAGGATTTTAGAATTTAGTGATGCTATGGATATGATTGTTTGTAATACAATGTTTAAGAAAGAATCAGAGAAGCTGGTGACTTATAAGTCGGGTAGTACCAAAAGTGTTGTGGATTACTTGTTATTAAGGAGATGTGATCGATGTATAATAAAAAATGTGAAAGTGATACCGGGAGAGGAATGTATAAATCAGCATCGACTAATTGTAGGAGATCTCACTCTTAAAGGTGCCAGGGTCACTAAAAGAAAGTTTGTCCCAAGGCTGAAGGTTTGGAAATTGAAGGAGGAGAATGCTAGACGTCAATTCAATATGGCATTGGCGATTAGGGAGGCGGAGGTGGCACAAGCATCTGGGGTGAATGACAAGTGGGAAGCCATGAAGAAAGCTTGGGTAATGACAACTGAGGAGGTATGTGGATGGACAAAAGGGCCGCCTAGACATAAGGAGACTTGGTGGTGGAGCCCAGAGGTAGCGAAAGCCGTGGATGAGAAACGGAGGTGTTTCAAAGTATGGTATAATAGCAAAGAAAATAGTGATAATGATATTTACAAGATGGCTAAAAGAAATGCTAAGAAATTAATAGCGAAGGCTCAAGAAGAAAAAAGACACGAGTTTGCTAAAGAAATGAAATGCGCTGATGGAATACAGATGTCAAAAAAGAGGCAGGATGTGATAGGTGTAAAGTGTTTGAAAAATATGGAAGGAAAAATGACGATTGATAGTAGTGGTATTAAGAACACCTGGAAGATTTACATGAAAGGACTTTTGAATGAAGAAAATGAATGGAATAATAATATTAGTTGTGCAAAGGTAGAAGGTCCAGGGTGTAAATTTGGCAAGGACGAGATAAGGAGAGCAGTGAAAAAGATGAAGAAAGGGAAGGCATCGGGTTTAACGATGGTGGTATCAGAGATGTTTAAAGGTTCTGATGATTTAGGGATTGAATGGTTAATGAATTTAGCAAATCAGATTGTCACAGAAGGTACTATTCCCGAGGACTGGCGAAGAAGTATAATTATCCCAGTATACAAGGGGAAAGGTGATCCTTTAGATTGTGGGTCTTACAGAGCTATTAAACTCTTGGAACATGCAATGAAAGTATTTGAGAGAGTGTTAGAAAAGCGGATAAGGGAACAAATCAAAATTGATGAAATGCAGTTTGGTTTTACATCGGGAAAAGGCACGACAGATGCAATTTTTATGGTGAGACAAATTCAGGAGAAGTATCTTGCGAAGGAAAAGAAACTCTATTATGCGTTTGTTGATTTGGAGAAAGCATTTGATAGGGTGCCGCGTGAGATTACAAGATGGGCCTTGAGAAAATCCGGTGTGGAGGAATGGTTAGTTACCGCAGTGATGGCAATGTATGTTGGAGCACAAACAGCAGTACGGACGGATCATGGTGATAGTGACAGCTTTGAGGTGAAGGTAGGACTTCATCAAGGATCCGTGCTGAGTCCATTATTATTTATCTTAGTAATGGATGTGGTGGCTAGAGAAATGCGTGAAGAACTTCCCTGGGAGATATTATATGCAGATGACCTTGTATTAATGGCAAACAGTGAGGGAGAATTGAGGGATAAAGTTAGTAAATGGAAGATGACTATGGAAGCAAAGGGCCTGAAAATGAATGCATCAAAAACAAAGGTGATGATTGGTGGGGAAAATCTAAAGATAGAAGAATCAGGTAAGTGGCCTTGTGGTGTATGTGGGAAAGGAGTTGCTAGAAATACTATCCAATGCACCAGATGCCAGAAATGGGTACATAAAAGATGTAGTGGGAAAAAAGGCAGTTTGATGTTAGAAAGAATGACCTTTATTTGTAAAACATGCATGAAAGGGATACATAATAATGATAACCTAAAAAATGGTGGTCTGGATATTGGCAATGGGTTAACCCTAGAAAAAGTGGATAAGTTTTGTTATTTAGGTGATATGCTAAACGCAGATGGTGGTGTAGATTCTGCTGTTGTTGCAAGGATCAGACAAGCTTGGAAGAAGATCAGAGAGATGTCATCTATTCTTACAAATAAAAAAGTTTCTCTGAAGTTAAAGAGGAAAGTTTACGTAAGCTGCGTGAGGAGTTGTTTAGTTTATGGCGGTGAAACATGGGCAATGAAAGCAATTCACGAAGCCAAATTAGAAAGAACAGAGATGAGGATGGTTAGATGATGTGTGGGGTATCTCTGAGAGAGAGAAAAACTAGCAAGGAATTGCGAGCAAGATTAGGTATAGAAATGATTGGTATGGTAATGCGACGAAATAGACTAAGATGGTTTGGGCATGTGGAACGTATGACAAGAGATGACTGGGTAAAGAGATGCACAATGATGGAAGTAGGAGGATCAAGACCTAGAGGAAGACCCAAGATGACGTGGACAAATGTGATAGCGGCGGATATGAGAAGCTTGAATCTTACAAGTATTGATGCTCAGGACCGTCAAAAATGGAAAAGAAAAATCAGAGGGAAAACTGGCCTACCCGGGTAAACCTGGAAATCGCCATAAAACGGAGAAGAAGAAGAAGATTACAATCATTCCTTAAAATTGTAGCTTCACTACTTGTCTCTATGCAGGGAATTTCAATGGCCATGTATTAATAAAATCTTAACAAAAATTAGTATATTTACCATCTTCATATTGATAATTTTCATCATTTGCTCATACATTGCTCTAGCAATATCTGCTTCATCAATTTTAGATATAACAGGATTTGTTTTTCAAATTGATATACTGAATCTTGGCTCTATAGTTTTTATGTTCCCTTATAAAGCAATCTCTTAGATTTTTCCATGCTGATTTGGCCATCTCTACTGCAAAAGAAAAATATTTCAAATTAATATACTCTTTAATTACCTGTCTCAATATTGTTTTCAGCTGATGGTATCTGATGAAGTTGATCAAATCTTCTTAATTGATCTTCTATAAAAAATTATTAACATAATATTTATTTATATTCTAATACTAATATATATATATATAACATTTATTAATTTAATAGCATTTCAAAAATTTACTTGCAAATTTTCTTTTTCAGCCATATTATAGTTATGTCGCTTTGAAAAAAAACAAAATGTTTTGTAACTTGATTTCTATGTTTAATACGACAAATGTGGCGGGAATGTCGTGTCGCGTCGCATATGAATAGTCATTGGTAATTACATATATTTGTATTTTGTCGTGTCGCTGTCGCTCTCTACTGTGAATGCACCCTTACAAAACATTTTGTTTATTTTCAAAGTGACATAACTACAATATGGGCGAAAAAGAAAATTTGCAAGTAAATTTTTGAAATGTTATTAAAATAATAAATGTTATATATATATATATTAGAATATAAATAAATATTATGTTAATAATTTTTATAGAAAATCAATAAAAAAGATTTGATCAACTTCATCAGATACCATCAGTTGAAAACAATATTGAGACAGGTAATTAAGGAGTATATTAATTTGAAATATTTTTCTTTTACAGTAGAGATGGCCAAATCCGAATGAAAAAATCTAAGAGATTGCTTTATGAGGGAACATATAAACTATAGAGCTAGGGATTCAATATATCAATTTGAAAAAAACAAATCCTGTTATATCTAAAATTGATAAGCAAATATTGCTAGAGCAATGTTTGAGCAGATGATGAAGATTATCAATATGAAGATGGTAAATATACTAATTTTTGTTAAGATTTTATTAATACATAGCCATTGAAATTCCCTGCATAGAGACAAGTAGTGAAGCTACAATTTTAAGGAATGATTGTATTCATATTTTATATAAATAATATTATATATATTTAGCATCACCATCAACTAGTATAGGATCAAATTTATCTTGCAAAAAATTAATTAAAAAGAAGGATATTGATCAAGGTAATTTGCATTTGTAAATAATTTTATTATTTTAAACTAGATCTATTTGAGCAAATACTTGAAATAGAAAAAATGAAAGAAAGAAGATTATATACAAATTCTTGGATCAATGTCATGCTTGAGCAAACCCTTGCAAAAAGATCAGAAAGGGGAAAGAAAAATCTTATTAAAAATATTTTTGATATACTCTTCAATTTTGACAGTGATCAAGAATAATAAAAAATATTATTTTGCATTGTTATTATTTCATTGGAGGGCTTTTATAAACTTTCTTTTTATTAAATAATTACAAATCAATATAAAAAAATAGAATAATATTTTTAAAATTTACTAAATTATGTTATAATGTCCATGATAATTTATTTCTATTTGGTAAGTTTTTAGGTGGTGGAATATCTAAGTCTCCATTCTCAATCATTTTTGATAATAAAGAATTTGAGTACACACCTCCATCTGATTCACTGTCATAACTGCCTACAGTAATTACCATAAATCTACCTTTACCATCTACTAATGCTTGTAATATCATGGAGAAAAATTGTTTATAATTGTAATATATGCTCGCAGATTTAGAAGGATTTTTAATCTCAATGTACTTGCCAGTACATGTTGTTATAATTATTTTTTGAATTGTCGATATTCCCATTTTATATGAATAGGCTAAACTTGGATAGTTACATCATGTTCCCAAATATCTAAGCAATTTTGATTATATAAAATAAAATATATATAAAACTTAGTGTGATCATCAAGTTTTCTTCTACTGATGTTGAATTTTTAATAAAATTTGTTTTATTTACCATTAGTTTTGATTTAATATGAGTTAAAATATAATAAAAGGTTTTCTAAATACAAAATTTCAATTTATATTTTACAATGAAATATATTATTTGGTTAATCTCATATAATTGTAAAATTTTTCAGGATTGTTTATAAGTTTTGGGAATAGTACTGAGAACTCTCCTTCCTCTCTTTTTAACATTCAGATAATTTTTTCTCCTATTCATATAAGGATATAATAGGAATAATTTTAAGTTGTATAGATATCTTGTTTTTTTTTTAAATAAAAATATGCTTGTCGCAACTTCTATGAATGCTATGTCGCTTACGACACATCAGCTGCTCTGTCGTTTAATGTCGTGTCGTATTTGTAGTGTCGCTGTCGCTCTCTACTGTGAATGCGCCCCAAGGCAAGAAAAATGGAAAAAAGGTTTAAAGCCAATTTAATTGGTGCAAGTTTTTATTAAGGAGGTAGAGGGGGGTTCTTTTTTTACCCTTAGAAAATCAGAAATAGCTCAAATTGGAACAGCCTCAAATTACAACTCGAATAATATCTTTTTTTTAATATAATTCATTTATTATTTTACGATAATGCCGGTTATGTCGTTCGATTCTAGAGTCGAGATTGCGATTCTTAGGGATTTCTTGAAGCACAAGTAAATCCTCTGATTCAGAAGCCTGTTCAAGTCTACCCATCTTCCCAGCAGCTTAAAAAATATTCGTCATATTTATATAGCATTATACAGGGAAATATATTTTTTAAAAAAATATGAAATATTATAAGAATGGAATTCCTAGGAAATAGACCAGCTCTATAATTTCTGAAATCAAAAAAAATTTACACGCGGGGACAATGGGAAATAAAAACAATTTAAATACAAGTGTTTACTTCCGTGCCCTTTATTAATATTAATTTCAAATTAATCCTATCTTTCCTTTCTTTCTTTTTCTAGGAGATATAAGCGAAATATTCCCAATTTTTTCTGTGTTTTTAGCGATCGGGAACAGGGACAATTTGTGTAAATTTCAAGAAATAAAAAAAAATTACCTGTATATGCCTTTGCTTCAATAAAACGTGGTATCTATGAGAGGGCGGAAAGGTGATTCTGTTTCCGTAAGCGGAAAATTCTTCGTTGAATCGCTTATCCAATAATATGCTATTTATATTATTTATTTTTTTTGTTTTGTTCAAATAAATTAAAATAAGAACTATAAAAAGAAAATAATAACGGTCGGTTGAAAGTTTATCGATTGAAATAATAAATAATAATTTCGAGAAGAAATTGTTGTCCCTCCTTTTCACAAAAGAGATGAATAAATAAAAATTTTGCTATTTTTCCAGAATAGTCCAATACAAATCAACTCTCGACACCTCACTTGACTGATAATTCATTTAAATGTCTATCAATAATCAACTCTTTACACGTTACTTGACTGATGATTCATTTAAATGTTTATTAATACAAATCAACTGGTGACACGCCATTTTTGATTCCCGTGTAAATTATTTATATTAAAATCTTATAAACTTCGGTCATTTTTTTAAAAATTAACATATGGAAATCCAAAATGGTCAACATTTGATTTACGTTCAACAACTGAAAATGTAATTTAATGAATGAATTGTCAGACTAGGTAGGTAGCATATGTCATTAATCTGAATATAGTGTGTAGTAATGTTTCGTCTTATAAAGGCGTGGCGAATAATTAGTTGTATGGGTTCTTACAACAGGGGGGGGGGGGTGAGGGGTGATTAGAAAATTTTGTACCCCATGATAGAGTACATCCTTCCCCCGTAGATATTTCTAAAATTCTTCCCAATTTATATTCCAAATTCAAAATCTCCAAAGCTTGGCCCGTATCTAGTTTTGGTGTATATTTTATCTAATTTAAATAATATGTTGTTTATCAATCTTGGTTTGTATAATAATTAAATTTAATTATATATATAAAGTATAAATGAATAATTTGATATATCAATAGTAAAATAAATTATTTAAATATAAATCAGATACCTGCAGGCCCGGGCTGCCCGGCAGTATAATTCGAGCAGGGCTGAAACATTTTATTCTAAAAAAATCTGGGCCGATCAGTACAAATGGTACCTCTGCAGGTCTCTGATATAAATTATTAGACTAGGACAAAGAAAAATTCATAATAATAAGAGAAATAAGATGTAAGGAAATCCATGTTAATAATAATAATTTACAATAATAAACCATGTACTATACTAAATAAGGATATAATAGGATAATTAGCTTGAGTGTTGCTAAAACATATTTAAAAAAATCCATACTAATAATTGTTCGTCAGGATCAAATTGTATGATTTAATCATTCAATTTTATTTTACCTTATATATTATAATATAATTTTATAGCACGACTTGAATTAAAATACTTTTACATATATATGCAGCTACCCGATAGATCGGAAGTGAAAATATAGTTTAAAGGACAATTCTTTTTTAAAAATAAAATCAGTTTTAAACTAAATAAAATAAGCTAAAGAGCACCAGTTAAAACTAAAACTATAAATTGGCGATCTGAGCACGAGGCGGTTTCGTTGATTTTTAAGTAATAGCCTATAATTTTATAAGAGGATACGATATACAACTATTCTTAGATTATTAAAATTACATATATCACTAAATAAAGGGATGGGGATGATGTTTGGTTCATTTAGAAAGAATTAGTCATAAATTTTCATCGCCTTCTTTTACCTCTTCGATTTCAGTAATTTGCTTAAAATGAAGATAAATCTTAAATTGTTGTCCTATAGAAAAATAAAATAAGCCTTTATCTTTGTTTAATAATAGTGCAAAAAAATAGTAATTTTTTGTTTTTATTTATCTTCCTCTAAGGATATGATCACAAAGAATGGTGTATTTTACTGTAAATTTAAGTCTCCGCAAAATCTGTAGCATGGGGTTAGGATCAGATAAGTTGGGAAGCCCAAACTAAGATGTATAAGTTTTTAGGAGGACCCCACCCATGCAACAGGAGCCCTTTCGACCCCCCCCCCCGGTTTACCACGCGGGAAGGAAGGCAGGGAACGCAGCCTCCTGCAATAGATCTCCTACTAGAGACGATGACCATAGCCAACCCTCCACTAGTGATGGAGTCATCAAACATGGTTTCCTCAGGAGAGGGAGGAAACCCACAAACAATCCATGATTTTCTCAGATCCCTCCCTCCGTCGACTATAGATCTGGGAATAGCTAAGGCGCTGGCACCTTGGGCGGACAATTGCATCGATAACCTGGGCCAAGCAGAGATTCTCTACTGGGTTAAAGATGTGAGGCGCCAAAAGTGCTGGCGAAGGTAGCCAGCGATGACACTATCCCGGACCTCCCAGTAACGGAATAGTTCGATCTTAATGGGGAACCGATCATCATGAGCAATATATTCGCAGATCGGATCACGCCTCACGCAGCTGCTATTTTGCCTCCGTCTGCGCCGACGGTGGACAACAACTCGATCGAATGTTTCCATAGATTGCTAAGGCTCATGGGAGTGGACACAAGGATAGCGTGCAGGTCAACTTAAGGGTTACCTTAGGATTAGCGGCTTCGATGCTGAAACCCCACTCGGACCAGTCGCCATTCACCAGGAGGATAGCGCTGAGGAGTTTCTGCCTGAAATTCGATAGCCAAGCTATCAACGACAACGGAGATTTCTTTCGTAACCGGTTTGTGAGGGTAGCAGTCAAATATATGCCAATCATATTCCAGCTAGTGGATGGAAGCGTTATCGAGAGGACGGACACGACGTTCTGTTCGCCACTGTTCCTAATACCCAAACAAGATGGTACCTCCCGAGTTATATCCGATTTTTCTAACGAATCAAGGAAATTCATTTATTAGCCCTTTAGGTTGAATAGTGCCATTACTAGCCACAGCCTCGAAGGCTACTAAAATCGACTTAAAGTCAGCGTTTTATTCTATTTTCCTGGCATAGAGTAGAAAGAGATTTTTTGGGTTTGCAACATCATCGGCAAAATTTAGATACAAAATTTTACCGATGGGTGCAGCCCTCATCCTGCAGAACATTGTATTAGATCTATGCGCGAAATCCGTTAAGAAAGCGAATTATTCCGTATACCATTTTTCATGTCAATAGGAATATCTTATTTCAAGATACCATCGCTTTTCTAGACATGGTCTCAGCGTGGGGCTTGATAGCATGATACAAAATCAGTTATTATCCCAACGGACAAAATCATGTACTTAGGATAGACATTGACTTTGCAGCAAAAACGGCAGCTGTAGACAAGGAGAACCAGTATAACAATAAGTTTTTTTTATAACAGGTATGGTCACAAATAGGAGTTGATTTGTGTACTTTGTCAGAAAGTGAGGATGGCTATAAATATATTGCAGTAGCTGTTGATTACTTAAGCAAATATGTTGTAGCCATGCCTTTAAAGGATAAAACAGCTAAATCAGTATCGAAATTCCTTTATTCATTACTATGCACATATGGCAGGGCAAAAGTATGATTTATTTGATAATAAAATATTAATTTTAGTTTTAAGATTCAAATTATGATCAAGGACGGGAGTTTGTGAATGAAGTTAGCACAAATTATCACAAACTCGTGGGGACCATGCAGAGGGTGACAAGTGCTTATCACCCTCAAGCAAATGGCATGGTTGAAAGGGTGAATAGAATAATCCAAAATGCACTTCTAAAGTGTATTAAAGATGATCAATTGGCTTCGAGAGATGCCTTGCCTGCCATATTATTTTCCTATAACACATCTAATCATGAATCTTCGAAATTCACGCCCTTTGAGCTGATGTATGGTAGAAAAGAAATACAAGCTTATGGGATATAATAAACCTATTATAAATCATATACTATATATTTTATACTTAATTATATTTAAGGATGATGATGATTATGATATAGATCCCGACAATGTTGAGGAGAAAGTTAGGGAAAAACATTTTCAAAGTATTGTTTGCAAGATGCATGACATACATAATATTGCGCAATATTAATTTTGCCCAGCTCAAGCAGCAGAGGGATTATAGAACCCGCAATACTGGGAAAAATACTCCCTATAAGATCAATGATAAGGTGCTTATCTGAAACAGCCGTCGAGCTGATAGGAAGGGTGGAAAAATGACACGGCCTTGGCTGGGTTCTTTTACAAGAGTTTGACAAAAGTATAAATAATGATTTTAACAACAAAATATTTATAATATTTAAACAATGTAGAGCTAATGAGTGCCTGTGGGAAACAGATAAAAACCCGAGCAAATATTTGTAACATAAAACATAATTTTACAAGAAAAGGTATAATTTAAAAATAAATTAATTTTTTATTTGTATATTTATCAAGATGACACAATTAAAGCAGGACAGAAAAAAGGTTAAAACTTTTAAAAATTTATTAAATAACTTTTAAACAGTTCCCAGGTTACCAAGTAAAAAGTTTCATTCTTCTACCATTAAAGGTATACTACAGTTGATTTAATTATTAAATAATATTCCTTTTTTTAGATGATGAAGAAAATTTTCAAGAACTAGCAATTAAAAATGTAAAGCTTAATACGGAAGAAAATCATATGAAGGGTAATATTTTCATATATTTAATATTAAATCTTTTTTAAAATGTCTAGTTTTGAATTTACTAAATACGATAGTTGGAGAGGATTATAATTGTCAAAACCAAAAAGGTATAATAAAAAAAAATTTAATATACATATTTTTTAACTGATGGAGTTAAAACAATCAGTTAAGCATAGCCAGATGACCATCGACCTTATAGTAACATTTTTAAGAATTGATAAAATTAATTTTTTAATTTAATAGTTGCCCCGCCTCACAATTTGAAGATTGTAGATTGCGAAGTGGGCATGCAAAATAAGAAAGGTAAAAATTTGTATAATTAGTAGATTAATACATATTTTTTAGATGGTGAAATTATATTAGAGACTGTAATTTCCAAGAAAGATGATGCAAATCTTTTTCTTCCCACCAACAGAAATGAAAAAATTTATCATTCTGAACGCTTCCATTTTGCGATCAAGAAAAGATATCCAAAATATGATAAAGGGTGATTGGAAATGATTTTTATACCGAACGGATTATTGGTGATGGAAATTGTCTCTTCAGGTTTTTATTTACAATAAATTATTGTTTATCATTATTATAGATGTATAAGCAAAGAAGTTTGTGATGGCGAATGCCATTATGATTTTCTGAGACAGCAATGCTGTCTCTTTATGAGAAGCAAGGATATTGTTGAACAGATGGAGGAGTTTTTGGGAGAACCCATTGATGTATATTTGGAGAGAACGGGCATGGCCCTAAATGCAAATTATGGAACAGAGGTGGAGATAGTTGCAATGGCAACTATGCTTCAGACAAATATTATTATTCATACTATTTATAAATGGGCTTATTATACCCCAATTAAAATATTACATAATATCAAAAAATTTAATGTAACTATATATTTAAGAAATTATAGCGAGCATTTTGACCGCATAATAAATTTTATTTAATCTTATTTATATCGCGTATTTTATTCACATCATATATATGTATTCATATCGCGTATCTTATTTACAACATATATCTTAATTATATCGCGTATCTTATTTATATCCTTTATCTTATTTACATCATATATCTTAATTATATCGCGTATCTTAATTATATCGCGTATCTTATTTAAATCCCGTATCTTATTTATATCGCATATCTTATTTATATCAGGATATTTTTTTTAATAAGTTTTGACCTTTTAAGGAGAATAAAAAATTGTCATAAATGTCAAATAAGTGAGAAATTTTCATAATGATGTCAATATCACTATATTTATTATATTTAATCTTTACAAGTAGTCAAAAATGTCAATTTCCTTAACTAAGTGAGTAATTTTTATAAGGAGTAAAACATGTCAGTTTAAAATGTCAATATCATTAAATAAGTGAGTAATTGTTATAAGGAGAAAAATATGTCAGTTAAAAATGTCAATTTCCTTAACTAAATGAGTAATTTTTATAAGGAGTAAAACATGTCAGTCAAAAATGTCACTAAATTTATTATATTTAATTTTTACAAGTCAGTCAAAAATGTCAATATCACTAAAAATATATTATTAAATTTATGCACGCCAATCGTAAATGTCAATATCACTAAATAAATGAGTAATTTTAATACGGAGTAAAAATAATACGTTGCACCGGCTGTAAATATGGGATGAACAAGTATAAATCTATCCCAGCTATAGTGACGGACAGTCATGTAGCCCACACAATAATTAAAACGCGATCGCCAGCCTGCAAACATCTGGTGACACGAATCATGCTCACTATTGGGTTCCATGACTTAGTACATCTGGCAAGGATCATCACCTGGATAGCATCTGAAGAGAACTTAGCAGATGCCCCCAGCCATTTATGGATGGGGGAAGAAGTCGCCCACAACGTACTGCATAACATCGATATGAATGAGCTACCGAGAATCGAGGACGCAATCTCCTGGATAAGAGCCTCAACCCCCATTCGCCTCGCTGACTAAGTGGAGAGCCTTACCACCGAGGGACTCGAGAAAATGGAGGAGCAATTTGGCCCCAGTCTTTTCGATAGGACGTGATGTTTGACCTCATAATTAACGGTGATGATGCAAACGAACCGGTGGCTCCCCCAATGGAACAACAAATGGAGCCTGGCCCCGAGGAACATTCTGCCCCATGAACTTCAGACAAACATTATATCAATCTCATTATTTCAGCATATATTTACACATTATTGTATAGCGCCTTTTTATATTAATAAACCATTATATTCGCTTCCTGCAATAAATGTTTCTTGTCTAGTCCTGAGCCGGGGGTGGGATAAATAAGGGAAAAATTTGTGATAGCACGGTTAGAAATAAGGTCCTTTGTCTATATATAGGCGTACACAATGTAAAACAATTATCTTTTCGAAAATTAATTTGTTTATAAATCGTATATGAATAACCTAGACTATTGTAAATTTTTTCCCATTAACGGCTCAGCCCAATATGAGTAGCAGGTGATAACCTAGCAGCTTAGAGAGGTTAACACTTGACACCGATAGGGTTAGGTTGATACAGATGACTAGGCAAAAGTCCCTCCTTAGCGCATAAGCTACATGGAACGCCTTTTGCGCACCGAGGGGATACCTGGCCAAACACCCTGGTAATAACCAAATATTGTAATCATATATAATAATTGCCCCCCCCCGCTTATTCTATTTGAATATCGGTGATAACCGGGTATCGATCGCGCTTTATATGTATATCTACATTTAGATTATATATCCTGTGTAGTGTTATATCAATCCGCGCAGTATTATTATATATGATTGTTATGTATGTTTTAGAACTTAATAAAGTTTGTAAGATAGCCCGGCGTGGCCTCTGCGTCCTCTAGCGCCTTTTGCGCTATGGTAAATAGCTCGTTACAACAGCCTCTAGCACTATTAGATTTCATATGAAACTATTTAAAACTGTTCTTTAAAATATGCGTTCAATTATATTTAAATGTGCCAGAAATCCATATTCTAATTCAAAAACAAATTAAAACTGATCGAAAATTTATCCGTTTCTAAAAATCTTAAATAAAAAATAACGTACCATGAGGCCAATTGCTTGTGGTAAGAAAATATTTGCTCGCTTAGTTGATAAACCAATTGATCGAAACAAAGATTAACCTGGGTTTATAAAATGATATTCAAAAAAGAAATATAGTATAAGTTATTGAATCAATTTCAAAAATAATTATGTAAGACTCTTTAATGGATCTGTAAAAGATATCACCATGCTAATCTCTATATTTATTATCACTTATACTTATTATATAATATTTAGCATACAGACACTCAGGCAGATTCCATGCCATGGGAGGCTAAGAAGGTTTGTAAAATGGGGCCGGGATCTACAGGATTTTTTTGGAAGGGGAGGGGGCAAGATTTGTGGTACTCCTCTTTATAATATCTTTAAAAGTTTTTAAGGCTTAAATCTGGTCTAATATATTACTAAAGTCTTATTATCTATCTATAAATAATATATTAGATAATTTTGAAAATATGATTAAGCAGCGGGCACAATCGCTATAATGCTAGGAGGCGTATTATTTAATGACGCTTATTTTACCTCCGCCTCAATCTCGTCGTACAAATGGCGTTTTTTCAGATGTTCCAAGCTAAATTGGGCGCTATCATTATACAAGTCCAATACGTAAAAGAGAGATCTGATTTCAGATTTAATTTTTATAAAATAATGATTTTTTGTAAGAAAATTTTTCACCCGAATTTCATATTTTAAAAAAAAGAGAAATGTAAGATATGATAGTGTAACGGTTCGATTTGAGTCAATTTTTTAAAAACTTAGCCAGAAAAATCTTGAGATTTCACTAATAGATGTCTAAGACTTTTTGCCATCTATGAGCAAAATCTTCAGGTTGCTTAAAATTTTTCCGGATAAAATAGAAGTCCAATTTGATAATGGCATTACTGGAAGGGAGGGGGGAGGGTTATGCCGTTAAAAAACAGTTCAAATCGAGTCAATATATACTTTAAAAAACTTATATGATTATAATATTTAAAAAATGAAGATTCGCTCTAAATTTTTGGTGATAATCAGCTAAAATTGGCACTTTAAAATATGATAATGTAAAAAAAAGTTCCCAACTAACTTGACGATACTTTTCATGGGGAAGTGGTAAAGGTGATCAATGTCAAATATGATGTTATAAAATAAATTAATGAATTCAAAAATGTTTCGGCATTTTAAAAAACAAAATAAATAAAAAATTGAAAAAAAAAACAAAACTCTATTGAAGCTGGCTTTTTGGAACGCAAGATGCAGTTGATCAATATCCAAGGGCCAGACATATCAATGGGAAACTGGACGCGTTTTCCCATCGTCATTTCTAAGTAGAATTCGCGATACCAAAAATAGGCCAGGTCAGAGCATTGCGCCATTACGTCTGGAGGTCGATAAAATCGTAAATGTTTCAAAGATTTAGGCAGGGAGGGAATAATTATGAAATGATATAATAAAAAAAAAAGAAATCGTATTTTGTATTTCTAGTTCTTTCTTTCTTTTCTTTCGTTTCAAGTCAAAAAGTGTAAATCTAAACGTATTTACCGTTAAAATTCAAGAGGTGTCCCCAGAAGTAAGAATTTTTGAGGAAGTTTTCAACGGCGCTAACCGTGTTGGAATCCAAATCCTTTTTGAGTGACTTCTTCGTACCGGGTGGATAATTATCGGAGACTAACATCTCGAAAAGAGCGCGAACTATGTACAGCTATTATTTATTATTTTTTTTAAATTATAAATTTTAATATTTTTTTTTTAAAATGAAGGTACGAAATAAATAATCAATACAAAGAAGAAGAAAAAATACAATAAATTTTTTTTAAAAGAAAAGCAATAAAATTTGTAAAAAGAAGAAAAAAAAAGTATATACAGTGAAAAACTTGTTTGGGCGTATTAGAGGTATTGTTTCAATCCTAATACTTTATCCTTATTTATTTCTTTCTTTCCTTCCTTCTTTTCTTGATACTTGCTTTCTATGCTTACTATTTGCTTGCTAAAACCCTCTCCTTATAAATAAGAAATTAGTTAGAAAGAGATTACAAATGTTTACCGCTTAACAATTTTAATATTTTCTAAGTTTTTTTTTAAAAAAAACCTGGGTATGGGATGGTGGTATTGCTTTTCTGGGTACGGTCACTTCAAAATTCGAGTCCTGATGATTATCTTTCTTACCTTTATACATGGGATCATCGGAAAAATCATAATTCAGCGGAACTTCCATACAGGTCTCCCTCACGGCTAACAATATACTTTTTCGCCCCGAAAAAAAAAGAATAATTAATGAAAATGATGATAATAAATTGGGAAGAAAGGGAATAGGCAAGAATTTGATCTTGGAATTGGTGCCCGTTGTATTTGCTATAGATCTCAATAAAAAATAATTTGGCGCCAATACCATCCTTAGGAACATCTGATTCCAACATAAAATCTTCCGCGCTTTCTGTCTATTAATTCCGTTATCCGGCTATATTGTTAAAAATAGTATACCACTCGACCCAACCTCAATTTTATAATTAAGTTTTTCTTTTCGGAAATATTTTCAATATCGGATTGTTAATTGGAGACAGGCCCTAATTTTAAATAATAAGGACAGTTTAGAAATGTAAAAGAAGGAAAATTATTCTAAACAAACTTTTTTATGGACTCTTTCTTGTTTTTGATCGCTTTCCTCAGAGCTTCCCGCACGTTAAGCTGAACCAGGTCTTGCAACTCGGCGTACACGTTCCTCATTATGCTCTCTCGGAAGAGGGGATTCGCCTTGGAGAGCAATGATTGCAAACTTTTGACCAATGTGATCATCTAATTACATAATTTAGGGTCATTATTAAATTTTTTTTCTAAATTTGGAAAATAAAATTATTTCTAAGGTAAAGGTTCCCACTTTTCAAACTGCCACATTTTCTCTATTAACGTTTACAAACTTTGAATCTTGTTAATCAGTAAAACAATGAAGAACTTAAAGTCTTTCCCAATTGGAGAATCAAAAAAAAAGTTTCTTACCGTTCTAGACTTTATACATTTTTTATTCTTTGTTACTCTAATTCTACGTAATCGGTTTTCAAATAATTTTCAGCAAAACGCCAGGCACTTTCGGTTCAATTCCAGAATTCAAAGTTGCCACCTCTCTATTTAAAAAAATGTTAATGTGCTACAATTCATTTGAAACTCATCCCTATTTTACAACATTATTCTCCTTTTTTTTCTTCATCAGTTTCTAGTACATATTTTTTTTTTCGTTTTCACTTCCCACTTTCCTACAGGATTTTTTTTTTCTTAAATCACTCCACAAATTTTTTTTATAAAATATTTACAAGATGAAAGGGGACCGTGATTATAATTATATTTATCAGGCGCCTGATGTTGACTAAGGTTTGTAATAATACGGTAAGGGGTTGAGGTGGTGCGGGGGGGGGAGTAAGAATAGGGCCAGTCTCGAGAAGGCTAGGGTTATATTAGTATGAGAGCCGCCATTTTGATAGTGTCCTTTTCCATTTACTTTACTCTACCACTTACCAAAGATCCTGAACTGGTATTGATTCTTATTAAAAGAGAAAAAAATAAACAAAAACAAAAACGCGCCTCAATCAAAGCGGATTTCTCGTCTGAACTGTAATTGAACTTTATCGCTCTTTCGTAATCTTCGGCATTGGGCGGGCAGTCCTTATTCTTATTGGAATCGGTAGGGTTCATCAACTTGGATGAATGCTTTGAGGAAAAAAAAATAAAATAATAATAACATGAAGTATATAAACATTATGTAATTATGGTGTGCCCTGTTTAGTGTTGTTAAACGGCTTCGATTTTAAAAAAAAGGGCTAGACCAATTTTATTAGTCCTCACTTTTTACTCCAATTCTTAAAAAAAAAAAATATTCTAAATTCTAACATTTCTTTTAATTTTTAAATAAAATATCACACAATAAATAAATATCAAAATCCTAAATATATATATATTTTTTTAAAAAAAATCAAAATCTCACAAAATCGAATAATTTATTAAAAACAATTTTTCCCTCTGTTTTAATATTATTTTTCCTCCGACCAATCAACAATAAGCAATCTTATTGATTGACGGGTATAACAAAAAATAATGTAAAGTTTACAAATACTGGTACAATAATATCTTAGCCCTAAAAAGGATATTACGCAAAGTCTGGAGATTTTGCTCGCAGATGACAGAAAGGTTTCGAGATCTCGTAACTCGCGTAATATTATTTTTGGCTAAAATAAATAGGCGAAATCCAGCCGTTTAACAATTCACTATATTCAATTCCTACCCATTTTTTTTTTTAAAAAAGTTACACATTATCGGAATTGGACCAAGATGGAGAAATACACACAAATGTAGAAAATATTTATACTGATCAAAATTATATTATATTTAAATTAAAGATGACGACTAAAAAACGTCAATTTATGTGAGGGCGGTGGTCAATCCTAAAAAGGTCACATGATCAAGCATACTAAAAATGAACCATATGATATCAAATTATTCTATCTACCTAAAAATAATGTCTAACTATAATTGCAATCTTCTTTTCGCAATAGGCTTTTATTTATAAACAAATGAGATAAGGAAAATACTTGATGATTTGATTTACGTACAACAAAACGGTATTTTTTTAAAAAAAATGATATAGTTAATCATCAAATATATTATTCAGAGACCAGCAAGAGCGGTTCGGGTACACGGGTCGTATTTTAATTATTTTTTTAAATTATACCCGGGCCAGGCCAATCAAAAATTTCAAATCGCCATTATTAACTATAAAAATTAAAAATAAATTTAATATATTTTTTTTTAAAATACGGGCCGGGCCTGAAAATATCAAAGCGCAACTCCTTGAATGCATAAAATAGAATACAATTTTTTTTTTAAATGTACAAAATTAATTATTTTTAAAAAAAAGTATTCCTATTTTTTCTAAGCACGTTTACTAAAGTATATTAGATTTCATATACCAAATCATTTTAGCCCAAATCGTAATTATATATATATATATATAAGTAAATCAATCAAAGACGCTTTTCTTTAAATAGAAATAATTACAAGGGTTACGTTTAATTTGCCCAGTTAATAACAAGTTGTAGCCATATTTATGTAGAGTTAGAGATGATATTGGAGGCACTAAGTGTAGATATTATGATATAAAAAGTAGTCAATTGTGCTAGATAGACAAGATCTAACACGATCACTGAGTGACAGTTAAAAAATTGATAGTATAATCTAAGTAACTTTTTAAATAATATTTCGGTTCATATTTTACCTTTTAATAAAATGATATTCAAATTATAGAGATTAGGAAATTTAATATTTTTTTAAAATAAAATCAACATAATTATCATAAAAAGAGATTGGTTAAATTAACTCATAATAAAATAACTCGGGCATTTAGCTTACCGTTTCGCTGATAACGCAGTTCCAATGAGCCAAAAGAAGCAAACCCTTCAAAGCTAAATCCTTGATTTCCTTGTTTTGAGCATCGGTCAAATTTCTTTGATTTTGACAAAGCGAAGCCTAATTTATATTTAATTAAAATTTCATATTTATATTTTTTCCTTTTAAAAATTAAAAATATCATTTTAAGACTAACTTCGTTTTCTCTCTATCTAGCTTTCTTTCTTTCTTAAAGAGTGATATGAATAGTAGTGTTAAACGGCTTGATTTTTAAAAACGGCTAACCCAATATTAGGCAAAAATATTATGCAAGTATGAAGATTTTGTTCATATATAGAAGAAAGGTTTGAACATCTATTAACGAAATCTCGAGACTTGCATAATATTTTTTGATTAAAATATTCAGCTAGCCGTTTTTAAAAATCGAACCGTTTAACAACACTAGATGAATACAAATGGTATAGGCAGTTAAGATTGATAAGACGAACTAAGATTTTTTCACTAGACTAAGTTAACAACTTACAACAAATAAAATTGATTTTTTTACAAAAAAAAATTAATGACAAACCTCGTTGATGTGGATGGACAATTGGTAAGCGTAGGAAGTATACATTTCCCTGGCCAGGGTCAATTCGGTCAAAAGCGTTTTGCAGAATTGTCGGTGAGTGCTGTGATTGGACGAGACAAAAAAAGAGTTGAGAGCGTTGAATAAGCTTCCCACGCTTATATTTTCGCATTTTTTGCTGATGTTACCACTTCCCGACAAGGCTTCGTTCGTGGCATTATTTCTGTTATTAAAGCATGATTTTTATTTTCAAAACCTTTATATACTAAAAAAAAATATCATAATATATGTTAATGCTTATTAATAATCAATAAGGTGTTTTGGCAATTTTAAATTGTGAAGAAAAATTTTAATTTTCCTTGTGGTGAAATGTATTTCGTCGACTGAGTATTATAGTGTTTTACATATTTTTCCTAAAAATTTTAAGGAAACTATTTTTTAAAAAAAACAAAAAGGTTCTTGTATTTCAAATAAGGAGATAACATCCGAAAATAAAAATAGTAAAATTTTAAATGTTCAAATAGTTTTAAAAAATATATAAAGTCTGGCCCGCTCCGAAAATTAACATGAAGAGGTCCGTTCGGTTCAGTAGGCAAATTTATATTTAAAAAAACAAGTCCGGGGTAAACGGACCAGACTTCCGGCAACTCAATATTCGTGCCAAGACTTTAGTATATAATAATAATGTTTTAAACAAAGCCAAATTTTGAGGAATTTGAGAAAGGAGTGGATGTCTCGAGATTTTGCGACTCCTCTTGTTGCCATCCATCAAGGTGTTATCCATCGAGGTCCCCATGTCGCAATGCACGTTTGCGAGGCCCATAGAAGTTTCGCATTGATGAGAAGGTTCTGTAGTGCTGGATATAAGCGATTTCATTTTTTTTGAAGAAAAAAAATACAGTAATACTTTCATCGTTTATGTGGAATACGAATCATTTAGTATAATGTACGCTGAATCACTAGTATTAACAATAAACATATCTTTAGTCCTGATTTTCCCCCTTCCCTCTTGCTACAATCATTAAGTATAAAATAAGGAAATATTTAAATTTACTTATCGATATCTACTGTCCCTAAGAGCTCTTGATTTCTCCCAATCCCATCATTCTTAGGCTGACTTCCTATGGGCGACCTCGAGGTGGGCCCTTGCGGAGTAGGACAAGATGATACAGGCCATTTTGAACTATCGTAGTTGGGCGTTTTGGTGATGTAGGAAGTGAATGGACATATTTGCATGTCGGTGGCAAAACGGATATAACTTTTTTTTAAAAATAATATATATTGTGATGTAAAATATTTTAATTTTTTTCTTTCATTATGAATAGCGACTTGCTTAAAATAATAGTTCAAAATCATTTCTATATTTTTATCCATACGTCTCTTGAGCAGTGATCAATTAAATATAGGTAGTGATTATTTCAATTTTATAAAATAGGAAAAGGTCACATCATTATATTTTAGGCAATAAAAACAACACCTGATTCATTTCATTTCATATTCCTATGATCCCTCTTAAAGAAATCATTTATAGAAGTCATCATCTTAGTGAGACTACAGTATTATCATATTCCGGTCATATTTCCCCTAAGAAAACATCTACATTATCTGCAAATATGAAAAATCCTTAAGAGGATAATTTTAAATGTCGTAATTTTCTTAACAAATGTAATTATAAAATAATATATCTCTTATATATTAAAAGGTGTGTTTTTTATGGCATTTTTTGTCATATTTTGTGACGTGGTCTTATATTATTCTTTTTTTTTTAGAGGAGTCAAATTTATTTATTAAAGCTATTATATATAATATCTATAAAAAATGTAAAAACAAAAAATAATATAAAATTTTTTATGAAAATCATAATTGGATCTTAAAAGGAACAATAGTTAAATTTAAATTAGTATGTTTTTTTCTAAGGAATGGTCTTGATTTAACTTTGTGAGCTAAATTTTGAACGAAATATTAAATTTCGGATTTATCCATCATCAAACGAAGAAAAAAAATGTCTGATTCACCCGTCATTCTTAACGGTTTAGCAGCTAGTGTAATTATAAATAATTATTCAATTTAAAAATACTTATCATATTTAATTTAAAAAGTAAGGCGAAGTAAATTGGCGCGCTATCACTAAAGAAATACAACAAAAAAAAATAGAGCGCTATCGCTATTTTAATAACAAAGCTTTTTTTTTAAAGAAAGTCTCATTAATTTTTATACCAATTAAAATGACCGCTATCATAATCTTTGAATGAGGAAATAGGTATAGTTCATATACAAGGTAAAGAGTGCTATACTAATCTGTGAAATTTTATCTTTTTTTTGCTAAAAACCGTTTAGACCTAGTAAGTTGGCGCGTATTATTTAAAGAACCACAATAAAGTTTATTACCTTAATCCTATAAATATCTTCGTAAATCAAAAAGGCCTAAAAGAAGAAATGTATTAATAAGCTAATCGAGCTCACCCCCCGCCATATGAACATGATATGAATGATAATTGATGTAAAATTAATCAATTTTGTGCTTAATCAAATTTTAATTTAGGGAATATAAATATTAGCGTTATATACTTGGCAGATACGAGCAAACTACCAACATCTTGACCAGCTATGTATATAGGCATGAACTTCGGTCCGTAACCCAGTATTTTATCGAGTTTGGTGAAGGGTAAAGGGGCTAGGTGAGCCGGGGCCGAGCCTCCGCTGAAAGAAGAGTTGTAAGATTTCAGATCTATCATGGTTGGCACAAATTAAAAAAATTGAATGATATATATTTTTCCATTTTTGAGTGGGGGAGGGAAGGGGGGTTTATAAAAGAGGTAATCAGGGACGATTCGAATTCTTTGTTAGAGAAACGGTTAGATTCCTAGAGGATACTTGTTTGATGTTGATTAAAAATAATATAAATGAATGAGAATCGGGATAAAAAAATTTTTTGTTAATAAATTAATTAATAACCATTCTTCTTTTTACCAGGTCCCGACCTGGTGTCTATCAGGCTGAGACTGTTGAGGGTTGATGAGCCATTACGAGATTTGGTGGTATGCGCCTGCGATCCGCTCAACATTTTCGAAGATTTTAGAGTGCTCGAAATGGAGAGGTCAAGGGAGTTTAGATTCAGGTGACCCAAACGATTATTGGAATGAGCCGAATGCTTGGGATTATAAATGTTGTGACGATCACTGTCTAACAGGTTTATGGAAAATGATATAACCTTGTAAAAAAAATATAAGAATTTTATTTCAATAGATTATGAGAAGATATTTGATATGTTATAGGGTTGGGATATGAAATCAAATAGATTATATTTTTAGAGGATATTAAATCCAGGGTAGGGTTGTATTTTAAAACTTAAATATTTATTAATCAATAATGGAGTCAAAAAATACATAAAAAATAAAATCCTTATTTCTTGAATTATTCAAATTAAAACCAAAGATTAAAATTCTTGTAACAAAAATTCTTTAAAGTTAAATATGGTGATTCTTGTTTTTAATTATTCCAATAATATGCTCTAAAATGTTTATCATTGGTAGACTTATTAACGATACTTTTTTTTTCTCTTTAGCTTTCACCTTTTCTGGTGGTAAGCTCCTTCAACATCTCTCTCCACTTTATGTTATTAATACAATCTCTTTTATCTAATTTATACTTCTTTATATTGGCTCACTTTATGGCCCCATTGAAGTTTTGGCCTTCCTCTTTTACGTTTGCCCATTACTTCCAAACTCTTAACTTTATTTCCTATGTAGTTCATAGGCCTTCTCATTGTGTGCCCATACCACCTAAGTCTGTTTACCATTAACTTAGTCTTAATGGGCACTACCTTTAAACTACTTAGTATTCTTGTACTGCGCACCTTATCCTTTCTTGTTACCCCAGCAATCATCCTCAGCATTCTCATCTCCATGGTTTGTAGACTTCTCTCGTCTGATTCTTTGGTTGGCCATGTTTCCGAACTATAAAGAATAGTTAGTTGTATTATGAAACTGTAAATTTTTCCCTTTAATTTGTGTGGGATTCTTTTATCAAATAGCACTCCAGATAAGGATCTCCACTTTAGCCACCCTTGATTAATCTTACTCTTTATCTCTTTTTCTATCGTTTGTTTGTATAGTGGAGCCCAAATATTTGCAGCTTTCAATTGCCGATATCTGCCATTCATTTATATCAATACTCTCTGTTTCATCTCCTCCTATCACCATATACTCCGTCTTTTCTCTATTTACTTTTAATCCGTGCGTTTCTAGGATATTTATCCAACTCACTAGTCTTTCTTTCATTTCATCCTTAGGTTCGGCAAGTATCACAATATCATCTGCAAATATCATATTCCACGGGACTGTTTGAGGTATAGAGTGTGCTAATACATCTATTACTGTAATGAAGAGAAGTGGGCTGAGAGCCGACCCTTGATGAACTCCTTCGGCTATTGTGAAGCCTGCTGAAGTACCTGTTGTGCTACGGACCATTGTTGTATGGCCCATATACATATCCTGTATTATTCTTATATATTTTTCAGGATTTTGTGGCGTAGCGCCCACCAGATAAGTTTTCTTGGGATTCTATCAAAGGCCTTTTCTAGATCGAGAAAGACCATGTGTAGCTTTTTGTTCTTTTCCCTGTATTTTTCACTCATTTGCCTAATTGCGTGGATAGCATCGGTTGTTGATCTTCCAGGCATAAAGCCAAATTGAGTCTCTCCTATTTCGATTATATCTCTTAATCTTTTTTCTATTATTTTTTCGTATAGTTTTAGACAGTGTGACATTAGTTTTATGCCCCTGTAATTTTGACAATTATGTGGATCCACTTTATTTTTGAAGATAGGAACTAGATAGCTCTACCTCCATTTTTGGGAAACCTCTTCATTTCCAAGTATCTTATTGTATAGATTTGTGAGGAGATGTATTCCATCATCTCCTAGTGCTTTAAGGCTTTCTATTGGAATATCGTCTGGACCCCTAGCTTTGTTGTTTTTCATATGCTTGAGGCATGTGATTATTTCTTGTTGTGTTATAGGTTGTACAAGGTTTTGACAAGGGGAGTGTTCGTCTAGATGCAGTATGTGAGGATTAAAGTTGAGAAGCTCCTGAAAATATTCTTTCCATCTATTCATTATTTCTTTTCTTTATTATCAATTTCCCATCTTTATTTTTGATTACTTTCGAAGCTCCGTTTATATCCCTAGAGTTCTTTTCTCGCTGTTTGGCTAATCTGTATATTTTATTTTGCACTTCTTTGGTATGTAGATCTTCGTACATGTCATCGTATGCTATAGATTTGGCTCTAGCAACCGCTTTTGTAGCTAATCTCTTGAATTTTTTGTATCTTGTCTTGTCATCTGCGTTTTTGGATTTGTACCATATTTTATAAAGGGAGTGCATTTAAGCCAATACCAGAAGCTTTTATGGACCAGGCTGGGTATTGGCCTAATATTATATTATCTAGCAGGCCTGTGTGTATGAAAACAAAATGATGGCCTAAAAACACTTAAATATTGTTTATTTTCATTAAATACAATAAATTAAATTTTTAGATATGGACTTGGGAAATATTTTTTAAAACTTATTATGGGCTTGGGAAAAATTTTTTAAAACTTATTATGGGCTTGGAATTTTTTATAAATATTAAATATGGGCTGGGTTGAGCCTGGGCCTAAATATTTATTTACTATGGGCCTAGGCCTGGGTGGGGCTTGATCAATTAAGGTCCATGATGGTCTCTGGAAGATACTAATATAAATTCAAAATGGGTGGATAGATACCGATACAAAAAGTTATTGAATTCTTCAATACTCATACATTCAAGATGAATATTAAAATTATCATCACGAATATTAAAAATGTATTGGACCTTAACAACTCTGATTCCTGGGCTATAATATTGTAAAAGATTCAAAATTGTTTACTTTGATCAAAAGATGCTTTTCAGCTGGGGTGACAAAGAAGCCTTTTTCATAAGCATTTAAGCATGATTTTATAATTTCATAAAAAATATCTTCAAAATAGTCAACACTTTCTAAGTTAGCTTTTAAAGTCATCCTTATTTTATTTTGATTGGCTAAAAACATGGATAAATTTTGTGATTCTTGTAAAGCCTCTGAGTTATGCATTACTTTTAAAAATTGTGCAGCTCTGTTTTCATATGTTTTTAAAAATTATATATAAAACATGTAAAATAATTAAATTAACCTTCGATATGCTGAATAGTCATTTTTTATACTGGATTTCATATTCTTTAATTCATCAAGATTCATAAACATCTCAAGTATTTTTCCTAATGTTAAAAGGTAGGAATCATTTAAGAAGGGTCTACGCTTTTCACATGAACACACTCTTCTAATTTCATTAACAAAACTTTCTATTGCTTTTCTCTGTTAATGTATTAAGTATAATGTGTCATATTAATTTTTTAGAGCTTACACAAAAATACATAAATTTTAGCAACTTATTGACCTCTGGTGCTAATACTTCAACAGTTTTTTCGTAAATTTCTACCCTGTTGGGCTGTTCATTTGATTTTGGCTACAGTGATTTATTTTAAATGATAAATTTATTTATTATTTTTGAACCTGTGGTATAGCCCTAGAACAGCATCTCCAGGTATACAGCATAACACAAAATTCCTTACCTTCATTTATAATCTGAATGAGATCATTCATATATGAACATTCTTCACAATATTTATTAGTGATATTTGAATACATCAATATATCACAAAAATCATTGTCTAGGGAAACATTAAATGATAATAAACTATCTTTGCCTTCAATATGAGGTTGATCATCTGGCAAATTATGTTCATCAAGCAAATCTAGATTGGCTAAAGCTTCGTTAAAAATTGATTTAACGTTGTTCATTATTAATTTTTAAAGCATGTATTATCTTATCTTATCTAACGTTGGTATTTTATTATTGTTCAATCAGATGTTTAAGAATTGAAGTAAAATTTCCCCAACCCGTCGATAAATAGCGCACATCAATTGTGAACTATTGTATATATTTTTATTATATTTTTTTCTTCCAAATTTAAATAAACGCATATACTAAAGGTCTAATCAAATTTATATATTCTAAAATTAGGCATTCATCTAATAATTTAAAGAAACAACATTATATACTTTTAATAATATACATTAATTTGACAAAGCTAAAAGGTCGTATTAGCAAATTATACATCCTTTGAAATATTCTACGCGAATCATATTATCACTGTTAGTTATTATTATAAATCTTTATATTATATTGTCAACTGATATTTATTTGCAATTTATTTGACTAGAAATATAATTCATAAAACAGGGTTATGCAGAGGTGAATTTTAGGCCCGTCTATAACTTCAAAATAAAGATTTATAACCATGTCCAGAATTGGGATGGTCCTCCGGAAATAGAATCTAGATACAGATTCTTTGTGAAAAAATGAATATTAGATACAGATACTAGAATCTTTTTCAAAATATCAAAAAGATACAAGATAAAAAGATACTTGTATCTTTTGCCTAATTAGAGTACTTAAATACAAAATACTTTTAAATTATCATTACCAAATAAATTAGAATAGTTTAAATACAGTTTTATTATTTATTTGTGAAGAACACATACGTATATAATAAGAATGAATATTTACAATAATTAATAAGATATTTAATGATAATTTAATTATTACATTTTAATACAATAGCTCTTAGCATAGATAGGGAAGGGAGGGAGACTAGTATTTTTAAGGGGAGTTGAAATATTAATTTGCAAAAGAGTATTTAAAATAGTTAAATAATTTATCATTAGTCCTTTGCCGTTTCGGCGTACTTAATATTGTGTCAAAACTAAATAACCTTTCACAGTGGCGTATCCAGGATTTTCTTATGGGGTGGGAAAATTTTTTTTGGGGGCTTCGCCCCCAAACCCCCCTTATCTGGCCTTCGGCCAACTTTCCCCCGGCCTTCGGCCGGGTCTTATGTTTTAGCTATTCCATTAAATTATTCATAAATTAATAATAATTATATTTATATTTGTAACTATTATTTACTAATTCGTGCTAATGGATATTACAAGCCTATTTTTTTATTATTTTTAGTTAGGTATATTATATTTAATAAAGTATTTTAAATGTAAAGTTGAAATAAATTTTAATGTCATTTTTTTTATAAAATTTGCTTTAAAGCTACCCTGAACTTAAATTCTCATACAATATTAGTATAATATAATTTTTTTATTGAAAATATTAATAGTAGTGTGTATAAAATATTGATGTTGTTAAACGGCTCGTTTTGAGCCGATTTTTAAAAACGGCTAACTCAATATTTTCGTCAGAAAAATATTAACTAAGCCTCGAAATTTCGATACTATATATCTAGACCTTTGCTTCTTCTATGAGCAAAATTTTCAGGCTTGCATAATATTTTCCTGGATAAATAATTGAGTTAGCCGTTTTTAAAAATCGGTTCAAAACGAGGCGTTTAACAAAACTATAAAATATTGACTAGAAAATAATTTAAAAAACAAGTTTTTTTAAACTTCTTATCAAATACAGTATTATACAAAGTTTTCTATTAAATACTATAATTATAATGTGATTTTTAATTTTCGTGAGAATGTTGCCAAAATTCATCAAGAGTTTGTCGTTGGAACCAAATCTCTGTGGATATTTAACAGAGCTAACCAATTTAGCCGAGACTCGGAAGTAGTACTTCATAAATATGTTTTCAACCTTCTTAAGTTGGAAAGTCCTTACATTCGTACCTGTTATAAGAGGCAAACATGGTAGAATATAAAACAACTTCAAAATATTAGGAATTTGAGCCAAGGTTTCTCTACACCGATTGAGCGCCTCTATAGCATGCTCAGGTAAAATAGCTAAACGTAGTAAATATTTATACCACAATTCGAATTCACTAATTAAATTTATTTCAGTATCAATATCATAGGAATAAAATTTTGCTAAATATTTAATTTTACCAATAGTGGCATTAGAAAACCAAAATGGATCTTTGGGTATTAAAACTTGAAGATTGCTAAAGACTTGTTTTTTATCTAAAAACCGTACTTTTATTTGCAAAAAGTATCTAAGAATGGGATGAAAGTAGATATTTTTTAATATTCTTCAGTTGAGCCAATATTTATTTTACATCTCAATAATTGCCCAGGTGCTAGACGAGGTTTAATTAGTGTTATATCATAAAATTTAGCCTTCGATTCAACGTCTATATAAATATTATGAAAATATTCATCTACATTCATTCTTATTGTATCAACCTGTTCATATATATTTTCCCCCAAATCAATAACCTGAACCAAATCTAAATTTGGTTTTTGTAAATTTCTACAAAGTAGTGAGCTATAGGAAAATAATTTATTGATGCAACTAGCAGCAATGATAAACTCTGATTGATCAATTGAATTCAATATGATATCGCTTCTGACGACACATTACTTTTTTTCATGCTCAGCCTTATTTAACTTTTGTATTTCTATTTCTTCTGTTCTAGAAAATCGAAATAAAAATAAAATATTTAAAAAATTATAGATATTTATTAATAATTAATATTAAAAATACTTATTAATTCTAACTTACTAATAATTTTGAATTTAATAAAATAATTATATATAATAATAAACTAAATTACCATTTGATTTCAATCTCTTTGACTTAAAATTTTTCCATTATATTAATATTTTTGAATAATGTTAATGTACTCACAAGGAAAGGAAATTTTAATAAAATATATTTATAAAAAATAAGATTTATGTTGGAAAAATGTTATTCAAATATTTGTAAAATTTTGATTAGGGGGGGGGGTGGAGGGTAAAATTTTTAAATTTCCCCCTTTCCCCCCCATTGGTTACGCGCCTGACCTTTCAATTGCTGAATAGGTATTGCATTATTATATTTATAAAAAAAATCCCTTAATGGAAAGATAATAATTTAGCATTTATAATGTATTTCGACTTACTTTAATTTAATTTAAATCTCCAGTTCACTGTTATTTGTATTATTGAACTCTGCAACATTTGTTTCACCATTTTCTTTATTAGATGTTAAATCTATTGGTGTTATTGTTTAAGCTTGATTATATACCTGGTACGCTTCTTTTATTAATATATTTTGAAAGGATTTTTTTTTATCATCTGACTCAACCGATAAGTTCTTAAAATATGGATGTGATATTAATGTCAAAAAAGCCTCATTATATTTAAATCATAGGAAAATATTTTCTTAAAATTTTTTGCCCATACTATCTTGGGCAGCTTTTAATAAAGGTCGAATAATATTGTAAACTCGAACTTATTAGATAAACTAGCCCCTTTTAACCACATATAAATAATATACTTGTTCAACAAAATTTGTGTTTAAACCTTTATTATTTTTTGTATATTTGTATATAAAGGTTTTACATCTAGCACGTTCATTGTCTTTTTTAACTTTTATTTTTAAATAATTTCCATATAAAATGTTAAGATTGGAATTTGATTCACGGGAAATTATTTACATAAATTAAATTTCACAACCTTCTTCTTCACTACATGAGTGTTAATCATCCTACAAATTAAAAAATATTACATAAAATTGGTAATGATTTTCTATCTAGTAACATTTATATAAAAAATATAATCTTAACTTATTTCGTTTTGTATTTCCTATTTTTTATCTATCTACTGTAATATGAGTTGTAAACTTTCCAGCTAATTTTTATTGTCATCATATTTAAAATATGGCTGAAAAAAAGGAAATTAATGCAAGATTCTGAAGATAATAATTTTAAACATGAATATTAAAAAGAAGCTGTATCTGTATCTTTTGTCAAGAAAATGAAAATGATACAAGATTCTTTTCAGAATAAAGGATCTTAGATACAGACACTAGTATCTTAAATGTCAAATAGATATTGAGTACAAGATACAAAAGGATCTTGTATCTTAGATACAAATATTCGCGGTACTGTCCAAATCTGACCATGCCCAAGATTACTTGACTGTCCTATATTTTTTGGTTAATTTTGTGGCTCGTTCAATTTTTGAAATTTCGATACTCATAATAATTTTGGTTCGATTTGCAAATTGTTTCAAAGTGAAATTGAGTGAAAAGTAAATCAATATTAAATGCTCAGATCTTTGAAGATCGTAAGATTTTAAAATCTTTTATTTTTTTAAAAAAAATTTTGCGCAGATCCTAAAATTTCTTGATCATTTATTTAAAAAAAAAAGGTGGATCAAATATTTTGAAAGATTTTAATCTTTGAAGATTTTTCGTTTAAAAATATTTTTTATAAGATGTTATAGTAAATTATTATTTTCATAATTTTGAATCAAATGAGTTTGTAAGCATGTTAAATTAAAATAAAAAATTAAAGTAGTAACATAAAAAAGTGATTGTCATAATCCTTATTTTTTTTTAACTTTTTGAATTTTTTTGACGCAAATGTGTTAAAATTTATATTACAATTAAAAATATCAATAAAGATATACCATAGAAAAGTGACGATTGTCATAATCATTATTATTTAACTTTTTAAAAATTTTTTGATGTAATAGGGTAAAAGTATTTATTATAAAATTTAATTAAAATTTTAGAAAAGATGTACCATAGAAAAGTGACAATTATAATCGTTATTATTTAATTTTTTTTAAAATTTTTGATGCAAAAGGGCAAAAATATATATTGTAAACGTGTTAAATTAAAATTTCAAAAAAGAAATCCCATAAAAAAGTGACAATTGTCATAATAGTTATTTTTTTAATCTTTTTTTGACATAAATGGATAAAAACATATATTGTAAACATGTAGAATTAAAATTTAAATAAAGATGTATGTACCATCGAAAAGTGACATTTGTCATAATCGTTATTTTGCAGGGCGCAAATCTCTGATTTTAAGGTAATAATGGGCTAACCCGGGCATTGAAAATGTATATATATTTTTTTGAATTTCAAGATAATATTTTGATTATACTATTTGAAATTATAATTTGCTTATTTTTTCTTAATTATGTCTATCTAAAATACTAAACCTTCAAATAATATTTTGAATACACAAAAAAATTACACAATTTATTTATTATATGATAATGATACAATTACAAATGCTCATTACAGCAAACATAATTGATTTCTAAAGCGTTTGGTGTAAAATTAGATAGCATAGCAATAGGTGAAAAAGTTAAGAACCATACTTACTTTAAATTGAGATTTGGAAAAATTTGCATATAATAGATTAATAATATGATGACCGGAAATAAATTTTTGCAAACAAAATTAAACAAGTCGGGCGGACCTTCAGTAAAATTTTATCATTACTGGTCTAATTTTCCTTAAAATTGTTATGGACCTTGGCTGAACAAATTAAAAATAATTATGACAGGCCGGGCCTGGCAAAAATCTACTCGGGCCTTAGCGGACAACTTGTGCAAAATTTTTTAAGGGTCGAAACGGTCAGGTCTTTGTAGCCTTTACGATGTTTATAAAAATTTTATATTTTACACTATTATACTATACTATACGTGATAAGCAAAATGATTTATTACACATTTTTAATATAAATTTAAATAAACATGATTAAATGATTCGCAGTCATGATACCCCAATTTGTAAGGATTTAAAAAGAAAAACTCTCGTAAGAAATGTTTGGAAACTTTATTGGGAGAAGGAGAGTGGTAGTGATTAAACATATCTAATGAATGAAAAACCCTGTGAATTTAATTATTATTTTTTTATAACTATAGAAAATATAATTTATAATTTATATTTATTTTTTTTTTAAATAAAAAATTAAAAAATTATATATTATATTTGAAAAATATCAAATGACGCTTCTCCTTCAACTCGATTAGTTGTAAATCTCCATCCGACCATTTTTGGCCAAGAAATTATTAAAGTGCCGCAAGATCAAGATATTTCTCATGTATTTTTGACTATCATCCTTCAATTCATTCAGTTTGACCACGTTGATATCTTCCTCGTTGACTGGCTCCTTTTCCGCCAACAATAGAATTTTTAAGTTGCAAATTACGTGCCTGAGGTTGAAATTCAGTTTGTGGAATTGCTGGATAACCGGCTCGACCTCGAGTTTTTCGTTGATAATGAATTCGAACAAGTGAGAATACACGGATAACTTTTCAATCATCTCATTTAGGTGATTTGTTTTCTTTGGTATTTATTATTTTTATTTTTTGAAAATTAAAAATAAAGAAGAAAATATTATAATTGGTCTATATCGTAACATTGTCGTAAGAATATAAGAGCAGTAAATGAATATTAAATGCCCCATTATATGATCTCCCAACCTTTTCCCGCCAGAAAATTATTAGCAGGCCTGAATATTTTGCTCATAGATGGCACAAAGGTTTGGACCATCTATTAGCGAAATCTTAAGGTATAAGTCAATATTTTTCTGGCTAAAATATTGTGTTAACCGCTTTTAAAAATCGGCTCAAATCGAGCCCTTATAACAACGCTAGAATTATATTTAATTCTGAAGGTATACACCTTACGTGAATATGATATATTTACCGTGTTTTTATCGTTGAAGATAGATATCATTGGTTTTCTGATCACAAGATCTAGGTCATTGAAGTTGAGGAGGTCTAACATCGAATCCTCTATTGATAGTATTTCGATCTTTTTCGTTTATAAAATTTAATTAATAGCCAATTTATTGATTTAATAAATATACATATTATTTTTTTCTTCTTCTAAAGTTTTCACTTTTTTTTTTTACCCATTATAAATTATTTATCTGACTATGATCGCTACGACTAAACTTGGATCTGTCAGACCTGGAACAGGCATTCCCTTTGCATCCGTACCTCGATTTTAAAATTTATTTTGGATTAAGTGGAACTCTTTCCCTCATATTTTTTTATGAAAAATTATTTACAAGATTAATATACAAAATTAGTAGTATTATAGAAATTTAATTAAATCTTCGGAAAAAAGAATGTCGGATTAGATAGGTCGAAGTCCATATGCAAGGCTCTAAATTATATTATAGACACATTCCTATATATTATAAATATTTAACTTTTTCCATTAAACTATTTGACTCATTTTTTTATCAATTTTATTTATAGCAGTGGCGTCGGCAAGATGTCACCCTAATGGGAATTATGATTAGATAAAATTTCGTACTTTCATAATACTTTTATATTGATAATCTTAGATGAAAATTTGCTTTAATTTTTTTTTTAAAAAACCCTCCTTAATTTTCTATTTCTTTAAAATTCCCCCAGAAAATATCTTCTTCTATTTAAAAAAACGCTTTGGAAAAATCTCCGAATACACAATGCTATCGGCACATTTGAAATTGAAAATTGGAACGCTTCCCAAAGACGCTATGATTCTTATATGTGATCAAAGTTTGACCTTTTCTATTTCCAAGTATAAATGCAAACTAGTATATTACTTTTACTAAACAATCCCCTAACCTTAGCGTTTGAGAGGCCAAAAAATAATGCAAATTGTTATCAATTTGACCATAACCAATCTATCTTATTTTAGTATCCCATAGATTCTACAAGTAGTGTCGTTAAACGGCTAACTCGATATTTCATCTAGAATATTATTAGGCAAGCCTGAAGATTTTGTTTGTAGAAGGAACAAAGGTTTGGACATCTATTAGCGAAATCTCTAGGATTAGGCCATATTTTTCTGGCTAGAATATTGAATTAACCGTTTTTAAAAATCGGCTCAAAACGAGCCGTTTAACAACACCAGCTTCAAGTCTATATGCTACTGCGACTGAATCATAAAAGTATTAAAGTTACAGCCAGGGATACCGAGTCTTCTCAATTTTTAGATACACTAAAAAGTTTGATATTTTTTTTATAAATAATGATAGGTATTGATTTTATTTAAAACATATTTCGTGTATTTAATTATTGTTTTATATATTAAAATTAGTGCTTCTACATTTTTAGTTCTATCTTG
Source organism: Gordionus sp. m RMFG-2023 (assembly GCF_954871325.1). NCBI lineage: Eukaryota > Metazoa > Nematomorpha > Gordioida > Chordodea > Parachordodidae > Gordionus > Gordionus sp. m RMFG-2023. The sequence goes on along the minus strand of NC_088775.1, from coordinate 7,849,677 downwards.
AATCTTGATATTTATTTTAGAAAATTTCTTATTTCTTTAAGAATAATCAAAACTAACACTTCACAGATGCTTTTGCTTCTCCTATCCATGATTATATCAAATATTTTCGAGGGAAAAACTACTATGCAGGTATCAAAAGAAAATACATCTTGCAACTAGAGGCAAAATCTGAGGAAAAGATCTACAACGGAGAGTTCTTTTCTGCAGAAATTACTATTCTAACTGCAGGTATCAAAAGAAAATACATCTTGCAATTAGAGGCAAAATCTGAGGAAAAGATCTACAGCGGAGAAGTTCTTTTAGGCAGAAAATATGATGAATTTACAAAATTTACAATACCTTTATAAATTTTTTTAGATGTTTATTCAAATGATACTTTATCTAGACCATAATTATTAGTTACGTAATGCATTATATTTATAATCGCTTATAATATAATTCTTTTATATTAATATTTAATATATATTATATTTAGTATTTATTTTACTATTAAAATGTATAAATATTCATTTTACCATGTTCTTGTACAATGCAGATGCTGTTTTAGCCATTTTCACGAATCTCAACTTACTGGATTCTATCAATTCCTTTCTGATTTCTACTTTCTTCATGTCGTTCAAAGCTCCTAAATCAAAATTTTCTACACACGTCACTTTACGCTTAGTTGTTATTTTATCAGGGTGCTTTCCAAGCGCCATTTTCTTCATCTCCAAATCGTTCCAATTTCTTTTCATCGTATTCTTTACATTAACATCATATTTGGGATACAACAAAGGGAAAGTTGGATTGTTAAAATCCTGCCTTATTTTATTGATTTTGCTTACTTCATCGATATTATTTTGATCGAAGTCATCAGGGTCTAACAAGTAAGGATAATGATACATTCCTTGAGCTGAAGTTACGAGCATAATTAGCATGGAATCTAGGAGTACCAAGGCGAGGAATGTTCCTAAGTTATGAAAAAAATTATTGTAAAATCAAACAAATTTCTGAAAATTAGTACTGGACATTAAATATATCTCTGTGATCGTTATATATAAGGATTCAATTCCAAAACTATTTTTTATATAGAGAGGAGGCGGGGGTGGATTGCAGTTATTGACACAAGCAGATAGAAATTTACTCGAAACTTGAAAATAGGTAATGCTAAAAGGAAAATATTAGAATTAAAATTACGAGACTAGGAGTTTGTATAATATATACATAGAAAATTCTTTACAATTTGCTAGTGTATATTAGGGTTGAACAGATTCCATCTTCCTAAACAAGGAGGCATTTAAAAACTGCAAGCCCGGTCAGGGGCCAGGGTTAATCCGGTCAAAATTTTAAAATTGCGGGAGAAATTAGGTCAAAATCTTTAATGTAGGAGGATTTGACGCCCCCCCCCCCAACTCTTTAAGTTACTTTATGGTATTTGAAAACCTATAAATCAGTCTCCCCTTGATTTGGCCAATTTTAAACCTGGAGACTTATATTCAAATCTGTCAGCCATCTGTGAGCAGAATCTCCAGGCTTGTGCAATATTTTAAGATATCGAGTTAACCGTTTTTTAAAAGAGAGCTGTTTAACCCTGCATTCAGAGTTAGCGTGAATTCGCGGCAAAGTATATAAAAAAAATACGCAAAAATACCACGTATACTTCGCCAAAAATTAGAGTTAACTAGGAATCCTCATTCACAATTAGCGCGAATTCGCGACGGAGAATAGAAAAGTACAGCGTGTTTTGTATAATTCTCAGGATAACAACACTAATCGGTTTATTATTATATTTTTCAAAATCGGTAATATATTATTTTCTCAATTTAATTTATAATTACTTCTTTATAGTGGATTTGTTTTATCTTTATTTATGTTAAAAAAAAGTAAAAATTTTTTGATTTTATAAACGAGATCATTTTATAAAATAAAGATTTTTATCTATTAAATATATTAAAAAATATATTATATTAATTTAATTTTATACAAAAAATAAACTATCTTTGCTTTCCAATGTAAAAAATTAGATAATTTTATGCGAATAAGTATAATTAACGTTTAACAAAAATTTTTTTAAAATAAAATATGTTTGTATTTATAATAATATTGACCATATTTTATTTTGTTTAAATTTTGGAAATTAAATATTTTCCGTCATCATTAAGAAATATTTACAGGACATAATCATAATTTTGTTATAATTATAAGCATAGGCTTCTAAATGTTGTCAGAGCAAAGCCTATTTCTCTCCTTTCTCCCAGCAGTCATCATCGGGCCTAAAAAATATGCGATCTGATAAAGCATTAGAATGGGGTAAAGAAATCGCTCGTTATTTCCAAGCATGGGCATTTATCGTTTTTACGATTTGCTTCAAGATCAAAAGAAAGAAAGATTTTTTAAGTATTCCGGCGAATCATAAATGGAGAGTATAAAAATCTCCTAAAAACAAGATATCTATATCTATCCGTATATATTTATTAAATGACGTAATTCATTAATTGATGGGTTTTGTGTCAGCGTCATAATTAGTGTTGTTGTTGAAGCGTTCTATAACTCAATATATTTTATCCAGAAAAATATTACACAACTAGAGATTTTTCTCATAGGTCCCAATGATTTGGAGATCGATTAGCCGGATCTCTATTTTTCTGGCTAAAATATAAAGTTAGCTTTTTTTAACGGCTCAAATCGAGCCGTTTAACAACACTAGTCATAATGGTCAATGCATTTATAAATCGTATTAGTAAAATCATATTTTAATTGTAATTATCGTAAAATAATTTTAATATGTATCTGCTTCGTTAAAAATAAACACCCATCAAATAAGGTTACATTTACGCAACTAGAAATAGCTTTTTTGGAATAAGGAAAGTTCTTAAATTTCTTTATAAGAGTGCAGGAAATGATTTGCTCTTTTAATCTTTTTTTTTTAAAGCAAACTTGACATGTTTATCGGATAAGTATAGATTTAACTTATTATTATTTCTAAAAATAATTATTTATCAATTAAAAACATTAAAATTGAAGGGAATTTTTTTACGGGAGTTTTCCGAAAAAGGGAGGTAGGTATGTGTTATATTGAGGAAAAATAATGGGGGGGGGGCGGGAGATCTGGCAACCTTGCTTGGAGAGCAGCAAGAATATTTATGGTTTTAATCCGAACCTAGTAAAGAAATTTAAAAAAAAAACCAAATCAGGCAAATTTAAAATAAAAAATCCATTTAAGATTATTATCTTATTATAATCGGTTGGAGAAAAAAAAATCCCATAACGGAGCTTTTAATTTTTTTTATTTAAAAACTCATATTTTCAATTTTACCTTGCGAAACAATTTATAATAAATACGGAGAGGAAAAATATATTCGAAATAACGAGAATTTTAAAAAAAACAAATACCGATCTAGGAGGTTCTCAATGATCAAAAATAAAATAAAAATCCGAGCGGGTTTCAAGCCCGATATTACGAATACCCGAGGCCAGAAATTTTTTTTCTATAAATTAATCCGGAGCTAGAAAACTCAAAACTCAAATTTTGTTACGCCTGCAGGTCTCCGATATAATGATAAGTGGGTAAGAGAATCAAATAAAAATAAGCACCTTCTCCTTACCCCCTTAAAATATTTTGTTTTGTGTACTTACACACCCCCTCCAATTTATTTTTTGAAGGTATTAGATAATTTAAGGTTATTTAAAAACAACTCTTATTGGCATTTATTATAATTAAAACAAAAAATGCCCATTTAGAATTTTTTTTTTAAAAAAAAAGTATTTTTATGAACGCACTACAATTAAATAAACGGTATTTTTTTAATCACTCTTAAATATTTTTTAAGAAAATAGGCTAATTACGCCTCTGCTCCCGAGTCTCTTAGATCATCGAAACAAGCGACTCTATGGCCCCTCCGATGATCAAAGTATAAAATTAGTCAAATATAAAATGAATACCAGATGTATTATATATATACTACAAGATTGGGAATTCATTCATTAAATGTATTTAAAAGTGTTAATACACAGGAGTCAGTTGAAACGTCATTTTGTGGCTTGAACGCCGACGAAATGATATTGATTAGTAAAATATTAGTAGATGTGCAAACCAGAAAAATGGTTCTACAGTTGACTCCTGTGTAAGCACACTTTTAATTTAATGTGGTAAATCTATTAGCATATCTCCTCTTAGATATAATCATGCCATACCGGAGTGGCCCCCATAGCTAATCTGTCCTGGATTATCTAGGAAATACATATTCTAAGCAACCCCGAAATGAAATCCACTAACATCTTATATCCAACCCATTTCGCACAATCGATAATACAGCAAATGGCAAAACTATATTTAATAACAAGTAATAAATGTTTAAGAAGAATTGTGAAAATGTTTTAAGATACTCTTATAGGATCAGGAATTTTAGGCCTATGATTTAACGTTGTCAGATGTGGTATAGAAGGAACAGTACTATAACCAAATTAGGAAAAGACTTAAATTCCTATATAGTTATTCTTATATATATATAGTATAAAAGAGAAGAGAGTATAATGAAGTAAATGGGGTTATGAGGAGACCAAAATATCTGCGATTCCTTAGTTTAAGAACTAATTTCCTAGTTTCATAACAAATTAAGTTCTTAACAACAACTCCCTAATTTATGAATATCAATGAGTTTTTTTAAAAAAATTTTTATCGTTTTACCTTTGTTGATCATCTCCAAATAGATTTTTCCTTAATGATCTATATTCCTAATCGTTTCGCGTTTTAAATTTTTTTTTGTTTTGCGTAAATTTTTTTTTATAAGATCAAAAGAATAATATATATAATATTTTCTTGAAAAAAATATTTAAGTCTTAAAAGTTAGAAAATGAAAATCTTTATTTTAAGGGGAAAAATTGTTATAATAATTTTTATTTTGTATATATTTTGTTATGACAAAAAAAAATTTTTTTTAGAAAGGAAAAAAGATATTACGAGTTTATAATGATTACCTAATGGCTTTATATAGTCTTCTCAGCGGAATCAGCACCCCAGCTATTTATAAGAAAGAAGAAAAAAAATAAATTATTATTTCATTTTGGTAGGTTAGATAATAGTCATTAGATTATTTCGCATATTTTTTTTGTTTTGTTTTTAAATTAAGGTGTTTTCTAAAAATACCTACGTATTATTTTTTATTTTAGTTTTAACTGGAACAATATTATATGATAATTTAAAAAATAATTCATGATACTTTGTTTAATTAATTATTTATGAATGTCCCATAATTATATATTTATATAATATAATAATGAATTTTATATATTCCGAAATATGTAATATATAAAAAAAAATAATATCTGTATGAGTTATTATATATTTCTATTTGGAATAATTTAAGAAAGGAGAGGAGAGGGGGGGGAATAGAATATTGAATGGAAACTAGAATTTCACTCAGTTCAGATTAATTTCATCAATCCATTTTGTATATGCATGCATACCTAATGTTGTTCCTTTTAAAGCGAATTTATACCTATAACAAGATATTTTTTAAAACTATATTTCAAAAAAAATATATATATATAATTATTAAATATACCATCCCATTCAAAATATTAGCGGCTTGCGTAATTTTCTAGGAAAATCAATTAATTTTTTTTTTTTGGAAAAAATAAATTCACCCTCCTATGGTTAATTTAAAGTGTATATATATTTGTTTTAATTAATTATTATGATAAAAGGTGAATAAAGGATGTAAGTAAGGATCTGTTTATAGGCTCTATGTTCTTAAAATTAAATTAAACAAATGACGACAATCGAAATATATCATAGAAGTGATATTTACGTAATTTTGTTGGAACAAAATTAAGATTAACATATTTTATTTTATTTTAAATTGGGTTTCCCTATAAATAGTTATATTTTTATTTCGATATTATTAATAGTTAAGTGGGAACATTATATCTTGCCATTAGTATATATTCAATTATTTTTTTTTAAATCATTTTGACAGATAACGGTATTATATATTATATAAAAAGAAATAAAAACTATCAAATGAAATTGCTACAATTTTATTTTTTGGGCAATTATATCGCATCACTAGTATTGTTAAACGGCTCGTTTTGAGCCGAGTTCTAAAAGCGGATAACCTAATATTTCGTCCAGATAAAATATTATGCAAATCTGAATATTTTGCTCATAGAAGGAACAAAGGTCTAGACATACATTATCGAAATATCTAGGCTTAGGCAATATTTTTTCTGGCTAAAATATTGAGTTAGCCGTTTTTCAACACTCGTCACAGCCCTCGTTTCTTAAATTTATTTTGCTTAAAGATCAAAGCTACAACCAAAGTTGATCTAAATTAAATCGGTAAAACAAATAAATCTTTAAAAATTGAGCTCGTAAGATTATGCCGGGGTTTTTTTTAACCAAAAAAAAACTTGTTACCCAGAAAAAGAGTGACTCTGTGAACCTATACTAGTTAAAAGGAGAGTTTATGGTAAGCCATTGGAGTATCCACACACTCTCTATATTATAAATCCTGAATTTTATTTTTTACTGAGGCCATTTATTATGGTCCGTTTATGCAAAACGTTATTTTTAATATTTAAAAATTAATTTTATATTAGTTAACCATATTTTAGCTATTTAATAAAATATATTTTTTGTTAGTGTTGTTATAACGGCCCGATTTAGGTTAATTCTTAAAGGCGACACCTGATTACGATTTTAACCAAAATAATATTATTTGTAAACAACGTGATTTGGCAAACAGAGGTCCACAATTTCCTGTTATCTATTAGCAAAATCTCCAGGCTCACTAATTGAGGGGGGGGGCATTTGAAAACACTAGTTTTTTTTTAGCTAATATAAGACTTTTAAAATCTTATTTTAACTATTTAATAGACTTAGCACGTGGTAGTAAGGGTCATATATACTTGTTCTAAAAATTTTCTTGAGTTTTTTTTATTTCTGTTGTTAGCATATGTGCTTTATCTTTGCCGGGCAATTCCTATTTTATCTAACAGTTTTATACTCTGTCCATACCAACTATTTTCCTGGATTGTGTCTTATAATTCTCAAAAATCTCTTTAATATTGATAGATATTAGGGAAGGTAATATACTAATACTTATATTTGAACAAAAATTTTTTAATTTAAAAGGGAGAGGGAAAGTGGGCTGTAAAACATTGTAAATTAAATAGGATTTTCGAAAATTGTTTTAAAAATCTCAATTTTAGTCAACCCAATATAATACAAATTAACGAATTCGTATAATAATATCTATCATAATTTACCTCAAACAAATTGAATAATATATAGGTAAAATTATTAAAAACTATAAAAATTACCGCCTTCCTGGCCCCCTCTAAAAAAAAAATGTGCGATTTTCTAATTTATTTTATTTTGCTTCTATAGAACTAAATAATTAATGATACCTAAATTCTATAAAATCTGTATGTTTATCTGTAATATACATATTTTTAACATTCATCGTAAAAAAAAAATATTATCAGTTGCCTCATGGAAGTTGGTTATAAACATTAAAAAAATGGAGATTTTTTTTTCAATTGAATAATTTATGATATTTAAATAACATTTTCCACTGTAATCATAAACGTGAGAATGTATGTAGGTTCTAATAATTCTTACAAATTAAATTCTATTTTTAATTTGTTTCTATAGAACTAAATAATTAATGATGTATATATAAATTTTTTTTTACAAATACAACTTACATTGCCTGCAAACAACAACAGAAGAAAATAAATTAACTCCTTAAATTTCAATTGGATATTGATTGATATTCAAATTATTTTTTTAACGAATTCCTTCCTTAAAAAAAAGAATTTTTAAATAAAATTGTGCGATTTACTAATTCCTATAAATTCAAATCTTGTGTATCTTAGTTTGGATGGATGGAAACTAAATAATTAATGAATTTCTGTCTATACTAATTCATGCAAAAAAAAAAGAAAGATTCAAATTGACTAAATGAGTTTTTATAAATAAAATTTAAATTTTCTTTTTATTTTAAAGATTTTTTTTTGTTTTCCCCCCGTTTTTATTTCATTTAAAAATTTTACCTGATATAAAATATAAAAAATAAATATTCCGAATTTCAGACGCTAAGCAATAAATAATTAATTATGTATATTTTTTAAATAAAATATTTAAGTCATTATAAGTATTTATATTGAATATTAATAATAAGATAGATATTTTAAAAAAAACATACTAGTAAATTAAGATCGGCAAAGCCCGGCCCGATTCGTATCCGGGATTTCGGGTCGGGATTTTTGGTGAAAAATAAAAAAAATATTCGGAATCGCTGGACCGGACAAAATTTTTTCAAATAAACTTTAGTACCTATCTATATAGTTAACAAATTACATGGTTTCCCATTAAATGGGGAGAAATCTATTAAAATTCTCAAAAGAGATCCAAATCAAGAGAAAAAGTCCCACATGAAAAGATTTAAAGAGGGAGGGGGGGGGGGGGTTGATAGTATTATTCACTCAAAAATTTTAGACCCCCCCCCCTACCTCGCTATTACAATTTAGTTATGAAATTTTATTTAATTTTTCCAAGGGGTGGTAACGTACCCAAGTTTCCAACTTGGATATCATGTCCGACACGCAAGGGAAAAAAGTTTAACCAGTAACGTGGTTCAGGAAGACATGTAAATTAAAACGAGGCGTGTAAATCTAAGCCGCCTAAAAATAAAAAACATAGCCCCCCCCTCCCCATTATCCCCTTTCAAGTTGAATTTAGCGATTTTGCCGACTTGTTTATAACCGGAAAAATAAGGAACTTTTATTTTCATTTTTTAAAAAAAAAATTTTTTTTGTGACAATAGGCAGGCATCATAATACTTTATTTAATTTTTTTTTTGTATCGAATGGAGTAATTTATTCCTCTATTTATTTATTTTTTGAGAAAAAAATAATATAAAATAACTTAATCTTTGAAAATGAACATCTTACCTTCCACCTGGTGATTAAATAGCTTTCACTGAATGTCTACCTTTAAAGATAGTTATTTTATTTTGCCATAATATAGGAGGAAAAAGGTGGAAATAATAGTGAATATAGAAATTTATGGTTCCCCAGGGGTGACACAATGCGACAGATGCTGGTTAATGATAGTCACTACCAAGTCAACGTATAGCAATTTTCTAAGTTGGCTAAATACCGACCAAAATTTTATTAAACTGTAATAAGTCCCTTATTATTGAACATCTATTATATGGGAATCATGTGGTCGAGTCCGGCCTCCTATATATCATCCCCCCAAGGATGGAACCACCAAGTTAGATTATTAAAAAAAACATGATCATTGCTGGGATTCGAACCCATAACCATCGGATTGGTAAGCGACGCTCTTGCAAAATAGGCCACAGAGGTTTTCAAAAAATGACGATTTTTCAAATATATATTATAAATAAATTTTGATAGCGCCTATCCAAATGAAAATAACGAAATACAAATTTGAGGTAATACCTTAAGGTGATGACTATCATTAACCATAGATTCACGACGCCTGGTAAAACAAAATATTCCTCTTATGGAAAGTTAAAAAAATAAAAATATTTATTGGTATTTGAACAAATTCGCAATCTAAAATTTATTCAGCATGAATAATACTGCTATTATTTAGGTAAACTGTGGCTTAGTTGCATAGCATTGTTACCGATCAAATCCTGTTTAGTTCTCATAACCAAAACTGAACCTGAATCAATCCGTTAAACCAAACCTAATCTGAACCGTTAAAAAATTTGCCACCCAACTCTGAACCGAGCCTCCAAATAATGCTTGTGAACCTGGTTAAACCTTTTGATATTTTACCCCTTTTAAAGATAATTAATAATCCAGTTTTTATTAGACAATTATCAGTAATTATTTTTTAGGTATTTTCTGTATGTTTCTATTTGACGGTGACAGCTAACCAAGTTAGAATATAGAAGCGTTCTCAGTTATATTATATCATTTGACAGAAGAGTTTTTTTTGAGAATAGTCATAAAATTCTATAAAATATTTTTTTCTTTTACAATCCGAACCGATAATATTATTATTTCACAAACCGACCCGGAACGATTATTTTTATCTGAACCTAACCCTGAACTGATATTCCGGTTTTGGATATCTGCTAATAACCTAACCCCTTACAAAATTTCTGAGGATCACATAAATGGGTATCTTATGTGAGACAAATATTGCATTATTTTTTTAAAAAAAAGAAGTTATATATTGATAGTAATTCATTCCGTTCCAGTCCCGTTAAAAAATAAATAAATGTATATAATCCTACATTCAAAGTTACCGCGAATTGGCGACGAAATATACAAAAATGAAATATATTTATTTGGTCGCCAATTCTCGCTAATATGAATGCAGGGTAACCCGGACTGGAACTGGAAGCTCCGTAAAGAATATTATTGATAATTTTTAGAAGTTTCACTTATCATTTCAACACATTTTCTTTTCTATTCGCTACTCCCAAAATTTTATTTGTTTATTTTTTTTTTAAAAAAATGTTTTAATAATAGTTTTTTTTAATTATTATTTCTTCCAAATTCGTATGTTTTTTACTTAGAAAAAATTATTTTACCGTGCCCTTTAGTTACTCCTTAAATATGGCACTTTAGGCCTGATTCACAGTGAGAACCGATTTCGACACATGATATAGCAGCTGATCGATTTTTTAAAATCTGTTTGGATCAATTTTTCTTTCATTAATATGAATTTTTATCTTTATTTATATTATAATGATAATGATCTAAGAATTAATGATTTAAATAAAGATAAAAAAAAATTGATATCACTATAAGACTCTTAAAATCGCTCAGCTGTTAATTAGTTTAGAATAGCATCCCGCTATGAATCCCGCTTGATATGGGGACTCTCCGAGTCCTAATTAAAACTATTTAGAAAAAACATCTCAATCAAGATTTCAAATTTTTTTTTATTGGTGTTCAGTTCATATTCTATTCAAATTAATAACAAATACCATATTAACAATAGTATATCATAAAATTTTTAGGAAACCGTATAGAGCAATTAAACCTAATTCAGTGACGAGAGGAGGCCAGCTTTAACATAACAGCAGGAAATTTATTGGATGCCCCCCACACCATTTCTAATACTTCGGCGGCGATATTCCCGCCAATTAATTATGAATTCTTTTTAAATTTATAAATAGTATGTTAAATTATCGATACTCTACTATAAACTATCAAAAAATTGTGAATTTTAAGAGTAAAAAAATATGAATTAAACTGAAAACCTTCTATCATAGTTTTGCTTAGCATACAAGCCCAAACCTAGATTTTGCTAGGGGGTGGGCAGTATTGGATGGGGATTTCCCCCTTAGATTTTATTGAACGTCTGTTAGGTCTATAAAATTGTTTTTTTTTAAATATATATATTCAATCGTCGTTATTTTGCAGAAATAATTAACACTCACTAATTTTCTTCCAGTATATTGGATATGTTATATAAATTTTGGGCTGATGGTAGGGGGGGGGGGTCTAAGGAGGAAATTTTTATTAGCTTAAAATGATATTTACAAGAAAAAGCCCATTTCAGAAGGTGTGATTCCTCGTATGGCTTGACATGAATTTTAGTTTGCTGATAGATTAACCTCTTTTAAATTACATTGTAAAATATAGCCCAAAATTATACAGAAATAAGTTTTTTTTGTATATGATAGTGTTGTGAGCAATAATGGATTCGTATATGTTTAGCAAACATGTCATAAATTTTTATAGCAATATATTTTACCCTATCTCTTCTAAAAATTTAATTCGTAACACCCCCCCCCCATCCTCCCTCCAATAAATTTATTATACCTCCTTCAAAATATTTGAAAATAAACTACTTCTACCCCGCATCCCCCCCCCGCTTATGTATACGCTTAATGAGGTTATTATGTGTTAAAAAAAGCTTACCAAATTATCATATAATTTTTTATCAATTCGATTATTTATATGACGTTATTTTGAATGTAATGCGTTTTTTATACAAAAAATATGTATATATTTCTCTTTAACGATTGATTTTATTATGCCTTCTTTTCGTGTTAACTAACCTAATTATTGATTATTATTTCAAAGAGCGGTATTTAGCACATTCAGGGGAAAGGTGGCATATCATAAGGAATTTCTACTTTAAAAAAAATCCCCTACTGATGCATGTTACAAGTTATCCTCCTTAATATTTATCTTAAATTGTTGTTTGTATTGGCAAGTGGAGGGCTACCTGATCACAATTGCATAATATCGGATGAAGAGATGACGATACGTTGCGTCGCGGATAGTGATACGTTAAGCGATGTTACCAGTTTTACTCAATTTTTAGCGAATTACGCAGGAAATCATCAATTTATCTTGGAAGGACTTCCGAAATTTTATAATAGAATGCATATCATATGCGGGTATTTAAAGAGCCTAACCTTAATTCATTTAGCAGGGACCACTTTTTCTTTTGATCCTCTGGTGTGTGATGAACCCGGAAATTCCACTATCAATAATATCATCATACTAGATCACAATTATGAAAGAATCGATGGTAACCAGGCTGAGAAGTTGAATTTCTTAATGTCTTTCAAAATGGCAAATGGTCCCTTGATTATTGTCGAAAATACGTACTTCGCTAATAGCAACATCGAAATTCTCAACTTAACGAGCAATAAAATAGAAGTGATTGAGTCCCTGTCATTTTTCAACATGACTAGATTAAAATATCTCGTGTTGTCTAATAATTTAATCCGACAGCTCCCTTCGGACATATTCACCGGAACGATCAAATTAAGTAGTATACGTGTCGATTTAAATCTCATTACTACCATACCAACAAATCTTTTAAAAAATTTAACAAATTTAAGGGTACTCATAATAAGCGATAATTCCATTCGAAAGTTTGATTCTAAACTTCTAAACGAAGATTCCTGGAAACAAATTCAGCACTTAGATATTTCTAACAATTCTATCGAAGTTCTGGATTTGAGAAATATAAATCCCGATATTTATTACTTATATCTAGGTTCAAATAAATTTTCAGGCATATCAAATTTCCCTACTTTCACAGGAAACCTTAAATCAATCTTGATAAATGATTTGCCCTTTAATTGCGATTGTAATTTACTTCCTGTAATTAACTTCTACGTTAAATATATATATATAATTTCGCCCAAAGGGATAAAAAACAAAAATGGCCAAAATATAGTCTGTTTTAAGCCTCAAGCGTTAAAAGGGAAATTTTTTTCTGAAATTAGCGAAAAGCAAATATGTTCTACGCTTTCTAAATCAACTACTATCGATACCACTCGTGCAAATTCTTCCAATCATAGCAAGTGTCGATTTAAAACGCCAATTATCGAATGTGCTAACTCGTCCCTGCAGGTTGTGGTGTCAGAAATTGTGGCAGAAAGCCAAGGCATGCAGATATACTACTCCGCGCTAAAGATGTCCAATATATATCTTGATACTAATACGACCTTCGATGTTACTACTAACTATACTCTAATGATTTTGACTGGAAGTAATTTAACCACCATGAACCATAATTTCTTAAAATCTTTCACCAATTTGAAATCTCTAAAACTAGATTATAACAAATTGGCAAATATCACATCGGGGGAATACCCGAGTAAAAACACGATGTTGGTTGAATTATCCCTTAGTCACAACCTCTTGAGCGAAATCAAAAATGACGCTTTCAAGCAAACAAGTGAATTGGTGGACATAGATTTATCTTTCAATCTTATTAGTTTTATAGAAAATAGAGTTTTCCAAAACTTGGCATCCCTTATGTACCTTAATTTACAACATAATTATTTGAAAGACATAAACTCCTTAATTATACCAGCAAACCTATACGTACTATACTGCAACGACAATAAGTTAACAGCCTTGTCTTACAAAGTCCTAACCATCAGATTTGTATTCTTTATGAACAACCCGTTAAAGTGTGCTAAGGACATTGATATAAATTTACGGTTTAAGTTTTACCTCAAGGATTTGATTAGCAATTCGATTGAAGATGTTTGGCAAACAGCTTCAACCAAAAATATTACTAAAGATTCGATAACCAGAATCACTTGCAAATTTGAATGCCAAAATTTCCGGAAAAATATCATATTCGTAGAATATTCAAACAATATTTCTTGCGGTAATAGCCGCTCCTTCGATCTACAGAATGACAGCGGCAACGATTCTATTAACCTTGAAGCATGGCTCAACCAATCAGATTTCAAAAATAAAACAACTGTTCCGGTTGTTCCGATAAAATTAATTAATATAACTGGATACAACCATGTAGAGAAAATTAAAGCTACACCACCGTCATCGTCTTCTTTGATAGGAGCCTTTGTCATAAGCATCATAATAATAAGTTTTATAGCATTTTTCTTCTATTACAAGTATTGGTACGCCAACAAGATAGCCAAAAAGATAATATCGGAATACGTGGATTACCAACCGACTTATCCGTATGCGATTCCTGAAACCAAAACTCCGAGCCCAAATAAAATGGACAAAAAAATTAACGCGCCTGCGGACGAAATCTTGGCAAAGGAAAGTAATTCGGCGTTAACGACCAAAGAAATGTCCAAAATAATGGACGCTAAGATTGAACCAGAATACGAAAACATATATATTTCTGACAAGAGTACAACTTAAAATATTTTCTTCTTCTCATATATAATGCATATTTTAAAAAGGAATGCTTTATGTAATAACCAAATCTTAAATGAGTTGTATATTTTATTAAATAAATAAAAAAAAATTTGAAAAAAAAGGGAGGTTTTCTTATATCACAATCATTTGAACCATATGTAAACAATTAATATGAGTGTTTTTAAAGTAGCCTAACTTTTTTTTTATTGTAACTTAAGCCATAGTATGATACTCTCTTTTTTGTAACTTTGGCTTTGCGCTGTTCATTTTTTTTCGTGATTTTAGTCAGGGTCAGCTAATCATTCTTTTTTTTATTAGAAGTAATTTTATGCTTTATGCCATAATTATATTTGAAATGAAATATGTTTTATATATATATATCCCTTTATTTTGCATTATCTGATCGAAAATAATGAAACTGTTTTGAAAAGTGATATAGATGAGAGGGATTTGAATCATTTCTTAAAAATTTGGCGGGAGGTGGGTGGCTACTTAGACTATTATCAAAATATATGATATAAATAAAATCGATTTCTTTTTAAGAATATGAATAAATTCTTTATTTATATAATATTTTTTAAAAAATAATGTCACAAATTGGCCTGGCAACATACGTAATTTGCCTGAATTTGGGACAGAGAAATAGAGAGATAAATTATATTTATCTTAAAAAAACGCCCCTTAAAAAAGTGTATTATATTTTGATTATTGAGTTTATATTTGTTGTTTTTAATTTGATTGAACATCACCTAAAATAATGATTAATTGAACAATATTTTACAAGAAATATTTTCTAAGGACTGAAAATGGAGATAGGAAATATGATAAGTGAATGAATTATGATATATTGCTCTATGTTACACAATTTTTAAATATTTTTTATTTTTTATAGATAATGGCGATTTAATAGCCAGGCCATTTAAAAAGAAATTTTTTTTAGGCCAAGTCTGGGTCATTTTTTAAAATAATATTTTTAGGCCCGGTCCAAATTTAAATAAATACGGCTCGACCCATGTACCCTGGCCGAGCCCACAGGTTCTGATAAATATAGAGCATTGTTATGGAAATAAAAAATATAACTGAATTGGGTAGTTTCAAAATGGCGCTTTTCGAGAAGCAAAATTTGTCAAAGGTGCCTTTGAAATATCGTTGTTTATAATATTTACCGACAAATTTAATTGGGATTAGTGTTGTTAAAAGGCTCGTTTTGAGCGATTTTTAAAAACGGCAAACTCAATATTCTAGCCAGAAAAATATGGCCTAAGCCTAGAGATTTCGCTAATAGATATCCTAACCTTTGTTCCTTATACAAACAAAATCTTCAGGCTTGCGTAATAATATTCTAGATGAAATATCGAATTAGCCATTTTAAAAATCGGCTCAAAACGAGCCGTTTAACAACACTAATAGGTATATTTTTTTAAAAAAAAATAATTAGCTGTTACCTTTTAAAGTTAATCGCTATCTTCATTTTTTTTTAAAAATGTTTTGTTAGTTTCAATCATTTTAAAATTAATTTTAATAAAATATTAATAATCATTTATATCAAATTTTTAAAGCAAGCCATTATAAAACTAAATAATTCTACGAGTACGTTTTAAATGATACTTTATGAGGTATAAAATACTATATACATATATATATATATTGTAATCGTTTGTTTTACGCGAATATAAATAATTCAAACTAAAAAAAAAACTGGAATTCCAATTTACTTTGAGCATGGTATTATTTTTGACATTCGAAAATAGTGTTCATGATGTCTCTCCGAACTGACATAACTTCATCTATAGATAACGAGCTTTGATTAGTTATTAAATGTGATTTCAATAAGCCATCTTTGCCAGTCTGAAGCGCTAAGTGAAAGAGCCCGTGATTAATGTTTAGCAAGAGATTTGGTTCACCTTCAGCATCCAAATCGTTCAATATAGCGTCACATTTGTGTTCATCTATCACGTGCTCCACATTAAAACCTTTTTTAATCAAAATGGTAGCTACATGTTCTGGCAAGAGTAACTCTTCTATGCAAGATGTACTCTTTTCTGAGTCATCAGCTGTAATGTTTTCATTTGCGTTGCAACTTATTGTATTAGGTATCGACCTTATATGATTGTTTACCGCTTCGTTGAGATGGGCGTGGTTCAGTTGCCGCTCAACATCCTTTTCGTCGTCATAAGACTCCAAACTAGATATTGTCAGGCCAAATCGATTGTTTCTCACAGAGAGCACCCCGCTAAAGTGCGGTCCAAGGTAAACGTCCTCTTCTCCTACCCGCCTCATTTTGGCGCTTTTCATGTCAACAAAATTTGGAGAATTTATTCGTTCGTCTATGGAAGATCTCTTAGATACAAATTTCTTGGTTTCGGATTTAAGGCTCGTGGTGGAATTATCTTCCCGTTTTTGTTGCGAGATTTCTTTGCTATAATTGTCGTCGACTAGACCACTCTCAATGGTGACTCGTTTGGAGCTATCTTTCGTGGTTTGGAGTTTAAGGTTTGAGCGGTTGTTAGAACTACCTGGATGCTTTTGAGAATCACCTTTCTTAGCAGATTCGTTGACAGACAACCTATCGCCCGATATGGATTTTTTTTCTTCCGTCGCGTTTTTCTGAGAACATTCCGAGGGCTTTAGATTCTTAGGCGCACCCAGAGTGGAACCGTTACGAAATTTCTCTGAGCTAGGTTGTTTGCTAGAACGTGTCTCTTCTGACTTAAGAGTATAGCTGATAGTAGATTTGTCTAAACCGTCTCGTTTCAAGATAATATGATCTACCACTTTGCGAGAATTTTCCATTTTACGGGATTTCCCTCCCGAAGAACTAAGTATTTCCACCTTCCTAAGACTCCCATTCGACCTCTCCGTCTTATGGATGATGATCTCCGACGAATCCTCATCAACACCATCATCATTAATAGTACCCCATCCATTGACGAGCGCTTTAAAATTATGATACCCCAGGCAATCTAAGTGGTACAAAGGCTTCGAGGCTTCCGGATCACCACCATCCTTGAGGCGCAGGGCTTCTCCAACGATAGGTGAACATATTACTCGCGTGGGCTCGCACTCCCTGAGTAGTTTCTCGACGTGGGCTGGGACTAGGCCCGTGTCTATAGGGCAATAAGCCACTTGAAGCCTTAGAGGAGCGAAAGGAGCTAAAAGTGTATTCTCGAGGATGGCGAAATCGAGGTTAAGTAAATTTGGAGAGGATGCTAAGGTTTTAGATGCATTTTGATGCTTAATTTTGTTTATTTTTTTAATTTTTGAGGATAATAATTAATATCATTTAAAGTAAATGTTAAAAAAAAACGGGGGAAAAAAATTAGAACTAAAAAATACATGCTTTTTCACGTCAAAAATTTAATTTTCTTTAAAAAAAATAAATAAAATAATAAAGTTAATTAATATAACATATGTAATCAGGCGCGTAATGGATACCCCACCAAACTCCGTAGCAAGGCAAAATTTTATAGATGCTGAGAAATCAAGAGGGCACAAATTATGAGTGGGAGCCCTGAAGAATTTTATTTATTTTTTTGCGAGGGGATTTTTGTATTACGCCTCTGCTTGCATTTCAATCATTTTTTCAGTTTGTCTAAAAAGTAATTTCAGTTAACTATAATGTTATACTCAGTAGCGTCACTAGGAGGGGGGAAGAAGAGCACAGATGCTCAAGTCCCCTGAAAAATTTGAATTTTTTTAAAAAAATACCTTTAAAAAATGGTCATTTTCAAAAAAATCATTTTTGCCCCTGAGATTGTAAAGGCTAGTGAGACATTAGTTGTTACTTATAAAATTTTTTATTTATTAAAATGGTTGTGGGAAAAGACAGAACAAAAAAAATAGACTTTGAATTATGTAAAATAAAGTATTTAACACAAATTTTTCATTAAAATGTGAGAGTTTTAAAATGATGCTGCCAAAAAAAATATTGGTAGATTATATTTACCATAAGGATTATAGTGGTAATAAACAAAAAAACGTTTCAAAGAACATATTTATTTTTTTTTGTTCGTTTATTCTACCCGAAATTTGTTCATCCCACTCTTTATTACACTGAGACTAAAAATTTAAATCAACATATTTTAAAGATTTTCTTAATTAAATTACTGAAGAAGGGAGGGTAGGAATGAATGTGGGATCTACTATGATGAGTGTGTTGGAAGGATCACCGCGCCAAGCACGAAGCAAGCTGGCAGCGGGCCCACGGGAGAGCGATGAATGTCCAGCGAGAACTACACAAGGAGATCGAAAATTGAGTTGGGAAATGCAAGTAAGAAGGTGCAAAGAGCCGCGTTCGGTCATCTCGGAGTGAGGAAATGGTTCTTCGGGTAGGTAAACTTTTATCTATCCCATTTTTTATAAAAAAAAACATAACAATAAAACAAATTTTAGAAACTTTGTATGACATTAGACAGATGGATAAGCGAATCTATATCTCAGTAGATGGAACATTTGGTGTGTAGTAAAGTAATTGTACTAAATTTACAATGAACCATTAATAATGGCAACTTTATAAAAAGATAGGGACCAAAGACCGAAGTTCCTTCACGATAACCAGCTCGGGACCGTAAAATGGCATGATTTTAAAAATGGCGGACTTAAAAAATAATTTTCTAGTTGTATAATTTTATAAAGGGTTCATTTAATAATTTAAGGGTTATATTTTCAATTTCCATTTTTTAGCAATTTACGAAATGCAACTAATATAATTAAAATGACAATAATTTTAAAAAAATTCCTATTACTATCGTTTTTTTTTTCATCCCTTAGTTAAAAAAAATAATAAGCCTGTTTATTGGTGCAGAGCCATTCAGAGAATATGTTTGCATAAGCCAGGGAACTTTTCACCTCGGGACAAACAAAATAAATCTTGGGAGGGCCCGCAAAATCGGCTTTAAGACCGGTGCTCAGACTTAAATGCAGACACTCGAGCAGGTCCAAAGTAACCCCGGAAAGGGGGCAAGGTACCAACACGTTCCCGCCTTTTTTAAGCGTCGAGATGACACATTTGGAGAATTCGGTTATCATGGTGTCTGGCTTGTTGTAGGGTGTTTTAGTTAACTCTTTGTTATTTTTTTTTATATTGCGATTATTATAGTTAAAATTTATTTTAAAAAAAAAGAACATATGTTGAAAATCAATTTACGGATAGGTGAAACGTATTTATTATAGGGGGGGGGGGACAGAAACTAAATTATAGATCTATTTAGATATGCTACTGGATAGGTGAGAATTGTATGTTAGGTGTGTGCTTACGTGTGCATGCGTTGGTAAATAGCCCCATACCGAAAAATAATATAAACTTGGTTATAAATAAAAGGAATCTAACATAGGGGGCTAAATCCTGATGTTGTATATTAAGTAGGAGCAAAGCCCTTTGCATTTAAAATATAATATTAAATTTAATTTTAAATTCGGTACAGATGTACCAAATAGCAAGGTAGTTGCTTCTCACATCGTTAAAGATATCAGCTGTTAAAAAATTTCTATTTTTTACATGAAATTTAGCCCTAAATAATCTAAACCCAATTTTTTTAAATATATTACCACGTGGAAGTGGGAAGTATGACAAAAGATTGTTATTAAAATTGTAGGGGGCACTTTTGATTTGGTTGCTAATTTTAATCTGGTAATGGGGATGGGGCAGGATGGATAAAATTGATATTAGTATGTGCGGAAGGGGTGGGGGTAGAGGGAGGGGGTGGAGAAGTTCCCGTTAATAATATTGGATTGTTATAAATATTATTAAATAACTATCGTAAAATAAATTTGTGTAATTTAAAATTTGTTTTTATTTTAATATAAATAAATATTTCCTTTATATAATAATAAGTTTTCTTGGTATCTGGGGGAAAAAAAAGTTTAGGAATCTGTTGTATTGGTATCGGTGTATCTCTTGCTTAAGAACAAAATAAATTTTAATAATCGATTGATTTCTCACATTTGTACTTTAAGAAAAGAAGCTTTTCACAGATATTCTTTTTACTCTGGAACTATTCAGGGCTGTGAACTCTAGCCCGTACCCAGAACCCTGATATTTTATTGAACCAAAACCCCAAACTTTTTTTTTTAAAATGTAGGGTGGTCAAGAATTATTATTAAAATTTCTATTTTATTTTATCTTTATTTTTTTAATAAAAAATTTCTTTATTTTCTTTTATTTTTTAAAATTATGAACAGTATTAAAAAAATATATATAAAAAAAATAACATGAAATATTTTTATAATTTAAAAAAAATTAAATGTAAAAATCATTTTTTGCAGAATCGTTTTTTATATTAGTGCATTTTATGTAAATTTAAAATCTTTTCTAGCCATCGAACCCTGAACCAGAGATTTTTAATCGAACCCAAACCCTTTTTTTAAAAGGAGGGTTTACCTCACTGGGACTATTTACCAACTGCACATGATGTTAACAAATAATCAAATTTTATCTGAAAAAAAAATTTAAATTCAACAACCCTGTTATGTTATCTAGTTTGGTAATTCTCTACTTTTAAATAGTAAAAATCATCTCTCTTTCATTTAATTTCAACCAATAAAATA
This sequence comes from Gordionus sp. m RMFG-2023, assembly GCF_954871325.1. Lineage (NCBI taxonomy): Eukaryota > Metazoa > Nematomorpha > Gordioida > Chordodea > Parachordodidae > Gordionus > Gordionus sp. m RMFG-2023. Next base: position 7,828,503 of record NC_088775.1, on the reverse strand, counting down.
AAGATTTATAAAAATTATTGTATGTAAAAAAAAATACTTTCAAAACAAACCTGTTAATATCATAATATCTGGTTTTTTAAGATTGGCCAAATCTAGAGGTTTTGGGTGAGCTGTGAGGATTGATGATTTTGATATAAAAACTAATTTTTCATAATCTGACTTTATAACCCAGTTGCAGCTCCCTATGCAATAGCCAGCACTAGTAGCATGACATGTTAAGTTGTTGTAAAAGTTTAAATTCTCTAAAAAATTTATGCATGTAACTTTATTCATACATGATTCCACATTCTTTAACATTTTAAATTAAAAATAAATTATTGATTTTAAAAATAGGTAACTTCTCTGTTATAGCAAGAATACAGATTAAAGTCTTTAAATAAGGTCTTTAATTTATCAGGAAGTTTAGATTGAATCGATTTTGTTGCTAATTGATATATATGTAATTTAGATAACTTTAGTTCAGAGCTTCTCTCAAAATAACTAACAAGTTCGAGCATATATAATCTTCCAAACTAAAATAATATTTTTAAAATATAATCTTTTCAGGAGCCTACAAAATATAGTTGGGTAGTAGTTAAATGTTGGCTAATATGCTCAATCTACAAGTGTATAACAGAGATAATCTGTTAACATTCATGGGTTATAATTTATATGAGCTAAAAATTATTGAAATAATTTTATTGTATTGATATCAGAGAGGCAATGGGGAGGTACCTAAAAATTGCTTATTTTTAAGTACCTGGCTATTTAAAATTTTTTAAATGAGCTTAAAATTGCTAAAGTCAAATTTAGAACTGGATCTAGGACCCCCTTTTTTTATTTATAGGAACCTACCTCATTATAAAATTTTTAGGAGACAGTTCAAATATAAGTATATGCTATATAATTATATTGCTCAAAATGTTGTGATTTATTTTTAGAGGATTTATTTATAGTTTAAAATTTTCTTAGATTACTTAACCAGCCTGGAATTAGAATCAACCAGGAGCCACATTAAATCTAAAACCAAAACATACTTTTCAAAGTTTTAAGAAAAAAATAATAAGCACCCCCCCCCCTAGCCTAAATAAATAGGCAGTGATGCATTTTTTATAACCTAATCCATATTTTTAAATATATAATATTTTAGAGACCATTGGGGGCTGGCCCCGTGCAGGTCTCTGATTCATAGATTACATGAAATGTTGGTTCTGTAGCATAAATCGATCCCTTGAATCCTTTGTGTTCAGTAATGTAAGGGAGGGCCAGCATATTAACATAATTTGAAATCAAAATTATATCTATTTGGCTAAAGTTTATAGTGGCATTTTGTGGAACATTAAAGAGTGGCTCACAATCTAAATATATCTACAAAATTTATACAATTAAAAATATATCTAATTAAACTTGATTATTTATAGTTTTATAATAAATCTTATTATGATCTGGTAAAGTGATAAATGTTTTAGATAAATCATCATCATTTTTACACACTGGTGGTAAAAATGATAAAAAGGGGAAGAAATCAAGAGCACAATCAATCATGATTGTTACATTATTAAATTTAATTACATAACAAGATGCTCTAGGAGAAGACAAGTTTGAAATTTTAATTTCATCCATATGATTTAAGGATCGATGATATGCTTACATAAAATTATATTTGTTGCATAATTCAATAAATCCTAATAATTTACAGCAGAGAATGTGAAACAATACTGCAACACCATAAAATCTATATAAATATATTGGAATATAAGTGCATTTCTCACTATTACAGCTCACACGCCTAAGGATTTCAACTAGGAGGAGTGTGGGAGGGTGGGGGGAGTTTGACCTATTTAATTATGAATTTAAAAAGACTATATGACAACATTAATATAAAATTAATTATCTAAGGTTAACGTTAATATATTAATGCATTTTTTGACATTTTATTAATTGTTATGTTTATTTTTGTAAAAGCAAGTAAATATCAATTATGTTCCTGATTCTCCTCTCAAAAAATGAATAAATAAGAAATAAAAACAAAAACAAAAATTTTTTATAAAAAGTAATATTTAATAATTTTTTATAAGATAATATAATTGAAATTTTTCGAAATACAGCAATATTTTAGGCAACAAGTTGTTTTTTTACATCTACAGTTTGTTACAATATTTTGATCGGACTGTCTAGTAAATCTAAAATTCGAGAAACATACATGTGAAGTAAATTAATTTGGAATAATCATTATCTAGAATACTTACGTGGAGATTCGGAATATCTCAATTTTAAATATAATACTGAAGGCAATTAAAATTTTGAAACTAAAGAGAGTATCGGAAATAAATCTTAGCATATATATAGAGTATATACCTTTTTAATTTCAAATAATTTCGTTATGGCTCTTTATTTTTAAATTTGTATGAAACATTTATAATATATAATTTAATATAAATTATGATTAGTAAAAGGTTTACTGCAAAATATATAGAAATTTACAGGGAAGGCATTATATATACTGGAATTAATTTTTAGTAAAATTAAATTTACCGCCGAAGGTAATAATTTAAAATTTAATGATTCCGGATAACAATGGGGGAATTCCGGATTAGTATATATCCTCGATTAATATATTTCCATACAAATAAAATATTTTAGTTTTTCATATAAATAACTAAATAATTGTTATATAAAATCTATAAATAAATTAACACCAAAATTTTTACCATTTATTATTTACTTTATTTAAGAATTTTTTAAAAATAGATATGAAAATGGTTCTGTCTAATGAACCTGCCTAGATTAACGTCGATAAGAGTAGAAAAACAATTTTAAAATCTTGTGCCACCAGTATCTAAATAATAATGATACTTAAATTTGTTAGAAAAATTTTAAAAAGACTATAAATAGTTTTCATTGAAATCAGTATCAGCGATTCTGGGAGTGAAAGTTAAAAAGGACAAAATTTATTAGGTTGGCAATATTTATTACGCTTATAAAAGAGCCAAATTATAGCGCACAGAAGATTTTTCTTCCACCAAGAATTGAAATGTTTTTATTTTGACTCTAGTTATATTGTATGCGATGTTCTGGCACAGGTATATTATATAAATAAGATGGTAGAAAACGACTATTTATATAATAATGGCGGCAGTGATGCTTAGATTTATGAGGAGAATGGCGGTTTTATGGATTCCTAAAACGTCTTAAAGCACGATATTTTTTTTTTAGAGATTAGTGGGAAAAATGTACTTCAAAATAACATCAATTATACAGAAGAAAACTCGGCATTAGTTTGTTTTTAATTAAAGAGAGGACGAACCTATATATGACTTCAAAGTATATTTTATTGAAGCATACAAGATGCTGCTTGATCAAATATTTTACCATCATTATAAGAATGCTTTAAGAAGTTTAAAATATTTTAAAGGTCCATTTAGTTTCCTTTTCAATTATTTTATTTGTTAAAGGCAACTGAGGCCAATTTTCTATTTCATACAGCTAATTCAATAGAAATTTATATTAACGAGAATAAGTTTAAATCCACTTATACAAATTTTTAGCTATATTAATGATAATAAAGGTTAAATTATTCTCAAAGTATATCAAATGTCTTAGAAGTTTTCTTTCGATCACACGAGCTTTTTAAAGTAGCATTTATGAAGTGAAGACAATATTGTATTGTACATGACACAAGATCGCCTCGGTACCTTATCCTTAATTTTGAAAGATATTTGCCACTTTTTTATATTAGATAGATATTATTATATTATGCTTTGCAAACAAAAAAGTAAGGAAAAAATTTATCGTATCGCTACATAATAGAGTTTGATTATGAATATATACCTTACCCCAACTAAATTTATATGAGTGATTGCGATGCAATTAATGATGAGCCAAATAAAATTTAATAATGATTCGTTAAAAATTAAATAAAATTATTTTAACATTATCGCCCTTAAAATTTACCAAAAGTGAAATTTAAAAAATAATAATACTTGAAAAAATATAAAAATAAAATAAAAAGGTGTATTGACATTTCGCACGTTGTTATTAAATAAAAAAATCTTTCAAACTAAAGTAGCCACAAAAAAAATAAATTTAATACTTTCTTAAAAACATTTTAGGATTATCAAACATCAAATTACTTTAAATTAACGTTTTTAATGCAGCTAGCAAAATAAAATATTATTTATGGTAGCTTAATTTGCTTATAAATATTATATTTGCTGAATATTGATGTATAAAACAAATAACAAAATATTTAATTAATAAAATGATTATAATCCAATGGTTTATAAAAAAAAAATTGGAAATGAAATCTTTGATTATATTAAAAAATATAATATATTTTTGCCAATTAGTTTTTAAAATATAAATTTATGGTTAAATTAACGAGAAAAAAAAATTAATTAAAGGATATTTTATTGGCGAGAAACCGTTTATCAGGAATACCAAATTATAAATTTAGTCAATGAAAAGTCCAGAATAAGAAGGAAATTATCTTTAAAATTCTTCTAAGGTTGCGAAATTTTCAGTTCTTTTTATCTTTCCTCTTGACAAATGAAAAATCAGAATTTTTGACATTCACCCATATAATAACTAAAATCAGGCTCTTTAAAAAGATATGCGCCATGCAGGGTCCTGACAAGAATCACATTATGATCTTCTCAACATACCATGCGGAGCTTTGAACTTGAACTACAAAGCATTTCTGTTACCGATTCTAAAATATTTTTCAAAAGGTTAGTTTCCGGTTTTCCTAAAATAAAATTTTTTTAAGGAGGTTCTGGGTTCCTAGATTTTAAGCAATTAGAATGGTTCGTGGTTTTGTTGCAAATTTCTGTTAATATCGAATTCTATTCAAAGAATCTAAAATAAATCTCTTAAAACCTTTTTAACAAAGTAACATTTTTTTTTGTTAGAACTATTTCTGGTTTTCTGGAAATTTAAAAAAAAAGGCTTGTAGCTCCTCTCTTAAATAATAAAAAAGTTTTAGGGATTCGGTTATATTTGTCTAGGGGTCTGGTATTCTAATAGAAACCTTTCTCTCCCACTTTAGTTCATTATTAGAAATAGGATAGATGCATTCTCATTAGCTTACTTAAAGGTAGGCAAATATAAACTTATTTTAATTAATAAATTCATTATTTTGTTATTATTATCGTGTTTTTTTTAAAATTTTTATTTACTTTTCATCATAACCAAAAAAAATAAAAATTTATAAGCATTATAATTTTGGTGTTTGTTTAAGTAAAAAAAAAAGACTTAAAAATATAATAAATATAAAAATCTTATAAGCAAATATACATATACCTGCTTTTAATACCTTGTTATAAGGTGGTGCATAAAAATTACTTATAAAATAGTATATATTTTTTTAAACTATTAAAATAAACCACACTGGAACGAAGTCATTTGATTACTAGTTACAACTTATATTTATATTTTAGCATGTATTTCCATCATTTTATAGTTTTTTATTAAAATTAAAATTTCGCATATTAATTAATTTAGATCAGGATATAACTTCATTTTCAGAAATATAGGAGGGATTTTGTGATGGTAATTGGAGGTGTTTGAAATAGATTCATTAAGTAATTAGTTCAGAATGATTCTTGAATCTCATTTTCATATTCATTAAAGATTTTTTTTTCCTTCATATTTTTTTTTTCATTCTTATTATTTTCTTTGTGTTTCTTTTCTTTTCTTTATTTTTTACTTTCATTTAATTTTTTTATGCATACATAACTGTTTTTTTTTATTGTATTTTTATTTTCATTTATTTTTTTTACCTGCATTTGCTAATATATTTATATAATAAATAAATGTTTTTACCTAATTTTGATTTCAATAAATTTTATTAAACTTACTACAAATTTTTACAAAATTTATTCGTTTTTTTTAAACACAACAATTTATGTATTTTTGTTAATTTAAATTTTAAAATTTCTTTTAATAAAAATTAAAAATTTATAAACTTTTTGCAAATCGCAATTGATTTGTTTTAAACCGATTTTAAATAAATGACTGGCGATAGTTTCAAATCTATTGCAGGTTTTATTAATGGAAAACAGATTCGTTATATAATATAGATGACGAATATTTCTATAATTTTATTTTATCAATTCGGCAAAACAAAAGGAAAAAGTAAAAATAAAAATTAATGAATTAATTTATATATAATGTTTGTAAATGTAATAATTTCCCGCGGCATTATTAAAATAAGAACCAGAGGTCTGCAAATGGCAAAAAAATTTTGGCCCCGGCCCTGTTGGCATTTGGTTTTCCCCTAACCCGAGTTTTTTTAATCCAGGCCCGATTTAACCCGGCTTTTAAAATAATTCAATTCAAATATCAATGGTCTTCAATAAGCCTAATATACATTATATAATATGTCCTATTTTCTGTCCCTCATGATTTGACCATGTTTTGAGATTAAATAAAATATTCTGTATTATTTTTGTGTATTTATATACAATTCGCAGCGAATTCGCGGTAACTGTGAATGCAGGTTTACCCAGATAAATTTTATGAAATATAAATATGGGATTAAAAATAAATTTAAAATTTGAGGGAATAATATCCTATAAATGGGCCATTTATTTACAAACAATTTATTTAATTTAAATTTACTAGCAGGACAATATTTTTAATATATACTAAATAAAATTCTTATAATGAAAAAAAATAAATATATATTAATATACTAGTTTTACCATTTGTGATAAGGGGGCGTTACTAGGCATTTTAGTTAGCTGGAGCTCAATGGGTGCTCAAATTCGAATATATATAATTTTTTATTTTTAAAAAAAAACGCAAAATGATATTGTATCGAAATTGTATTAAATTTTTGATATCGATACAGCTATAAATGTGTTTGTATATCAGATATCTTCTTGGGCCTAGCATGGACCTTTTATCATATTTTCTAGCGGACCTGGGCCGGGCATGGGTTTTTGAATCTTTTTTTCAATGGGCTTGGGCTGAACTAGGGTCTAAAATTATTAAACTTAAATTTAGCTTACTTAAAACAGTTGCTAACTTTAAAGAAATAGTACCATATTTATTCTTCTAATAATAATAATTTTTCAGTAACAAAATGATTGTCTTAAATACACTTATTTTTGGATATGAATTTGGGCCGTGATTGAAAAAATTTTTTAAAACTTCTATAGGCTTGTGAGCTTGTGATTTTTTTTAATATTAGAATGCACAGATTTTTATTAGGGTCTGGCCCGGGCTTGTTCAAAAATACAAGGCCCATGAAGGTCACTGGGGTATAAACACCGATGATTTTTATATCGGGGATACAGGTTAGATACATTACATCTAAATATTCTAATTAAAACTACTATCGTATTTAAACGGTTATGTACTTTAGGCTCTTACAAGTTGCAACATCTCACATTAAATATGTTCTTTCCCCTTTAAATAAATGTGAGAGAGAGGAAGATCTTGTATACCCGGACTGTTCAGTATTCGAGGATGAATAAATTTTTTACTCCATCTTAAGAGACAGAAAACAGGCTGTGCTGACAATTATAAAAATGACTGATCTATTATCTCATATCATCCCTACTAGTCTGCATTGGGGTTTTTAGCCAAAAAGTCGGCTTACTTGTTGTTTTGAAATTTATCGCTTACTTAAAATTTCTAAAAAAAATTACCCGCCGCTCGGCCGCATTTATCTATAAATTTTGTTTAATTCATCCCCCCCCCCTCCCTGCCCGCCTAATGCTTAAGAATTATTTTAATGGCTGGTTTTATTTATATTTTAATATTTTTAGTTATACATAACATATGTAATAGCAATATAATAAAATAAAACCCCTCATTTCGGCTAAAAAATATAAAATATTTACCCACCCACGCCCGCCCATTACTTTAAATATCCGCCCAATGTTGAAATCCTTTTATGAACCCCGAGCTCGACTACACCCACTCAAAGTTAGGGCATAGGCGGGGGGGGGTGCAAAAAACCCGATCAATACAGACCTCTGATCCTACATCTTGTATTGTTTCCGTTTTTTGATTTCTTTATAAAATGTCTAACGAGAATTAAATATGTTCATTTGGAGAAAATGAACTGTTTAAATATTTGTTACAATTATTTATTTATTTTCACATTATTATAATGTTAACTGATAAATTCATTGTGTTTACGATATATTTTAGACTTTAAAAATTGATTATATAGATTAGAGGTTAGCATGGGCGGGCGGGCGAGCGGGTTAAAATATTTTAAAGAACTGGCAGGCGGGTGGGTGGGTTAAAAAATTATTTAACCTAAGGGTTTAAAAAAATTTACATTTATTATTTGAAATTATTTGAATAAACATTTTGAAAAAATATGCTCCCTGAAATTTCAACATTTTTAAAACCAAAGTACCGATAACTGATTAGGTAAAAAATATATCGAAAACATGTTGGATTTGACATGGTTGAATATGACATCAACGTGGGGAAAATCTGTACCCGTTTCCCCAAGAGCAAAAAGAATTCAATTATTGATTATAAATTATAAATTCAATGTTTGAAATAAATAGCATCTACGTCAAAATTGAACAACAGCAGATGGGAAGATGTGGCTTTTACAGAGGGGACCATTACCTAATTCCATAACAAAATATTTAAATCTTAAAGTAGAGTTTTTGTATAATTTAGCAAGATTTTAGCTACTTAAGTTAAAATTTTAAGTTTACAATTTATAAGTATTTATTAAATTACTCTTTGTTATTTATTATTAATGGTTTCGTTTTTTATTTAAATAACTCACTTGAGTAGAGTCAAAAAGATATCCTACTTTGATGGAAACAACAAGAAAAAGATTTCTCAAAGCTATAAAGATTAGCTAGAAAAATGGCGATTCCAGAAACTAGTGTTTCTCTTCTGAGAATTAGCATACTGAAACTAATTCAATTTTTTTCATTGGATGCTTAAAAAAATTGAAAGAATGAGCTTATTTAAACTAAAAAAATTTTATAAATAATGGGCCGGCGGGTAAAAATTTTTCAACTAATGGACGGGCGGGTGGGAAAAAAATTATAGTCTAAAGGGCGGGAGGGTATATTTTTTAAACACTATGGGTGGGTTGAGCGGGAGGGTTAAATTTTTAAAGATATTGGACGGGCGGGCTATAGATTAAAAACCCACTGATACTGATTGCAGACCTCTAATATAGATATAGGCAATATCAAAAAAAAAATTACATAATTTTTGAACGGTGTCCATAAAAGTTCTGATTTCAGTAATATTATTAGTAAGGTCATTTAAAAGAAGGTTCTCAAATTACGAGTAGCACATATAAGGCATTCGATTCTATTTCTCCAGTTCTTGGCGCACACCCTGAGTTTATTCCACTCATATTAACGGCTCCGGTAAAACCTCAAGAAGGATTCATTAATTCCAATATCGTCAGTTTATTTTCTTTTCTTTCATATTTGATAATTGCTACATATCCTGAAAACAAAACTTATAACCGATCTCTTTTGCGATATATTAGTTTGTGTCTAATAAAATTGCTTATTATCAATTATTATGATTTTTAATGGAAATTTTGTAAATAGGTATATATTTTGGATTTTTTTTTTGAGGTAAAAGGATTCTGAAAAATTGGATCATAATTGCTTAATAATATTTAGAAGAGATAAAATTTCCATTTTTTTTTTGAATTTTATATATTAATAAACATTTATCCGAGAAAATTAAAAAAATGAACTTAAAAATAATATTTTAAAATTTGTAGATTTTTGAATTTTTTTTTCCATTTTTAAAAGTGTTTTTTTTATTATTATTTATATTCTTTCGGGTAGAAATTCTTTAGAAACCTACCTACTCTTTTGGCCTTAATTGAAAGGTTTGCTTTCCAGGAAAATTTAGGCCTCCACCCACCGATAAAATGTTAGCAATTTTTTTTTTTTTAAATACGTTTTTACGCAGAATTCAATCCAAAAGTTCAATTTTTTTTAAAATAGTTTTCAAATCAATATAATATAATAAGGTGAATATTCCCTAACTAATGATTATAGGTAGGTAATTCCTGAAACTGATATAAATTAAAACGCCTTAATGTTAACGGATTTTCTCCGGTAGACCCCTGAAGATTTAACTGACATTTAATCATTACCCAACACTTATCATATCCTCGATTCTTATAATATTGAAACTATAAGATTAGATTACAGAATTGGCATAGAAGTAATTTTGGTCCAATATAGACTAAATAAGAAAGTTTTCAACAACGACAAAAAATTTCCAGTGACAATTTCTATGAGATATATTTGGATTAGGGGGAGACAAATTAAAATCGGAAATAATATCTCAATCGTATCAATTTTCCCGAGTTCTACCAAAAGCTTAATAGATTGCCATTCAATAAAACAATTTTAACACCGTTTCAAATTTTTATTTATATATTTATATTATTTTATATAAGCTTTTCTACTCTTATATTAATATCAAAGGGGCTTAAGATGTTTGATATTAATGTGCTTTATTTTTAAAATGTTGTTAATAAATTTAAAAGACAAACAAAATAAAAGGTAATAAGATTAGTTTTATTATAGATTTTTTTTTCCTTGAAAAATAATATTTTTAAAAACAAAAATAAGATATTAATAAATTATACAAAATAAAATTAAAGAATTATCTGCAAGGTTAACATTCTCTCATATTAAACCCTTGTTTTTATCCAGATTAAGGAAGGTTTTCCGGGAAGCCCGTAAAGTCTCTTAGCTCGAGGAAATAAAGAAGGAGGAAGGAAGGAAGGAAGGAAGGAAGGAAGGAAGGAAGGAAGGAAGGAAGGAAGGAAGGAAGGAAGGAAGGAAGGAAGGAAGGAAGGAAGGAAGGAAGGAAGGAAGGAAGGAAGGAAGGAAGGAAGGAAGGAAGGAAGGAAGGAAGGAAGGAAGGAAGGAAGGAAGGAAGGAAGGAAGGAAGGAAGGAAGGAAGGAAGGAAGGAAGGAAGGAAGGAAGGAAGGAAGGAAGGAAGGAAGGAAGGAAGAGAAGAGAAGGAAAGAAAGAAAGAAAGAAAGAAAGAAAGAAAGAAAGAAAGAAAGAAAGAAAATTACTGTAAAATTTTAAGCCCGAGCTTTGATGTATACTTATTAATTTCTTCTCTTTTTAAGGAGTCGAATAGGATGGAATTTTTGATTTATTAAAATTTATGGATTAATAAATCTTAACATATTCGGGGTGCTGAAATCAAATTAATTTTTCCGACTTGCTTAAAAGAATATTCTTGAGCAGCATGTTTTTGCATTTAAACACGCGGAACGCATGTTAATATCTTGCCCGTGATCTGATGCCACTGAGTTAGAGGAGATCAGGCGTCAGATACTCAATAAGGATCTTCCTGGACAACTTGAATATATTGTAAATTTTGCAGAGTTTTTATAAGTATAAAAAATATATAAAAATATGTAGGGGGAGAGTGGCCATGTTAATTCATGACAAATAAAAGGTTTAGTCAAATATCGCTTTTATCAAATAAATTTAATATTAATGAGTACGTAATATAAACCTAAGAAAATAAAATATAATGAGAGCTCTTTTTGTTTTAAATAAAAGCGAATTCAATGTCGACTCCATGTTAGTATTTTATTTAAATAATTTAGCACTGCTATTAAATATATGAATATACATTGTATAGGAATATATTTGTGGACTTAAATAGAAGGGAAAAATAGTCATTTACAAAAGTGACTTTAATCTGATTTTATATATGATCGATGGTCTATTAACACCTGACCAATCATTGCCTTCCTATATATAGTCATCACATGTTTTACATAGATTACTAGAAAAAGCTTTTAAATTCTTATTTATTTTTTTTGCGAATATAATGTTCAAGGATTCTATATCTATATATTACACGAAATTTTATTAATTTGAGTTTGAATTTGTAAATTCTTCACTAAACAAGAAAAACAGCAGGTATCTGCTCAACGGGGAAAAATTTAAATTATTGTAATCAATTGAATGAATGAACGTAATAGGTAAGGTATAGAAGATAGTTATTTACAATATGATTGAATCTAATAATTGGTCTGACCACTAGACCCAAATGGTTTGCTAAAAAAAAATTGGTTTTTGCTCTGGGAAACGATTTACTCTACTCCAATATAAAATATTTTTTGATTGTTTACTCTTCCTCTAAAATATTTGTCATGCTTCTCTAGACTTTGAGCATGTCTCAATGTCATTTTTATTCTTGTCTCTAATTCGTATACACCGATTAAATTTAATCTCTTTTTTTTTGCCATTTCTTGTACCCGTCTTTAGGCGATGCTAATCAAGTTAAGACGTAAGGACGGCCCGGATTAAAATGATTATATCTAAATAATTTCCCACCCCTTGAATGAACTCTTTTATTATTATTATTATTATTAATTAAATATATAAATATAAAGCAAAATGGATTCGTTTAAAAATAATTTAATCCCATTTTGAACCGCAAATTTAGCCTTTAACCAGGGAAAAAAAACAAATAGAATGGTGACTCAATCAAAAAGTTTGTCAAGAATTATATCCTACTATATACAATGTATTATATATATATTATTTAATATTTTTGTACATAGGGAAGGATCTTGATAATTCACAAATTATTCACCATTCAGGAAACGCCTTACTATGACTAAAGATTGAAAATTTTTCACATTGTGAATATAATTAAAAGGATTATAATAATTAATAAATAAATAAAAAGTATATTAATAGTGATGATAAATCTCCTAATGTCATATATTATAATATAGGTATATTTTCAAATTCAAAAAAAATAATAAAATAATGTTTCGATTAAAAACCGCAAAAATATTTGGAACATGACTAATGTTATTTTATTACTGAGAGGGATTCCAGAAATTGTATATATATTACTTCTCATTACCATTATCCATTCAATATATCCGAATCATTTTTTATTTATTTTGAACTAACATAAGTGTCTCTTCAGCCAAGTGTAATCAACCATTATCTCAAAGGCAACCCATTCTCAGTTGCTATCAAAGTCAAACCTTATCGCAAAGAATAGCCCATATTTCCCCAAATAATTTTAATTACTCTCAAAGTAGCCATTAAAATGAACTGTTTCCCTCGAAAAACATGTACAAGTAACTTCATAAGCAACATTTGTAAAGCAGGAGTTGGCGTATAAACAAAAAGAGAGAGTGTTTAATTGACACACACACACATATGTATATGGGTAAAAAGGCCAGAAAATGCAAACAGTATTATCTTATAAACATTTTAAAGCTCTTCGTAACCATGATCTCCGTGAATTTCTTACTTATTCCCTTGACCACTTGCGGCCTATCTTATCTGATCGACAGCGGCGGTAGAAACCGCAAAAACAACGCTCGTATAATACCCTTGGTGCTTAAGGAGTATTCGCCAAACGTTAACGAACTCGACATTACAGCCAGCGGTCCCTTGACTAGTCTCCATTCGACCTCTCCAGAACCGTTAGTTAGGAATTTAAACCCTAATATCATCTTTCGAAACGAAATGGACCGTTACATGAGCAAAGTAAATATTAAATTATATTAATGATTGGGTTTTAGCCTTTTTTTTAATTAAAAGGTGTTATTTAAAAGGCTAAGTAATATTCAGTTTTCAACAAGTTTTTAAAATTGTTTTATTGCTCAATATTTTATTCAAAATGCGCATTTTTAAAAAAAAAATAAAAAAAAAGTTTTACTTCTGTTTTTTTTGTTTGTTTTTATTTTAAAAATAAAAATTAACCCATTCAAAATAAAATTATTTAGGCTGTGCCTTGGTTCAACTTGTTTTCGACTAGCCTAGGCTAAATAACTTTTGAACAAGGACACTTAATTTTGGTATTTTTTAAGTGTTTGGTAGCTTTGTTTTTTAAAATATTTTTTTTCGTGGTTTTTTTTAGCTGAAAAAGAATATCCCTAATACTTCGTTTTAACTATATTTATGTGTATACAATCTTTATTTTTAGGAAATTAAATGAGTGGCATACTTAAAAACTAAATTGTCACTCACTTTTTAGGCTGTTTTATTCGGAACTACATAGCCGGTTAATTAGAAATAAGTCGTACCAGGATTGGGCCCCAACCCCAATTTTAACTTAAATATTAACATTAACCTTTATTTCCCAAACATTTACCGTACCCTCTTTCCCTCTAGATATCTCTGCTCGAGAAAGTGGGTTTTAAGAAAGAATTTTACCAAACTGAAGCTTGAAAAACTACTTTAAACTATAATTTTAACTGTTTGGACAAGTAAAATATTATTTTGAAAAAGAAAAAAAATTAAGTTCTTCGAGAATAATTTTTTTCAAATTTTTCATAAATATAAAGAAAACACTGCTGATTTGAATTATAATTTTTCAAAAAATATAAAAAATAACTTTATTTTACGCGCATTTCGGTTCATAAAATGTTGGATATAATTAATTCTTTTATTTTAATAATTAAGTATATTTTTGTGGTTTTGTTGCTAAGTTTAGAAGGCACTTAAAATATTTTTGTCAATCAATATTATTATTGGCTAATTGCTCTATTTTTTAGCCATTTCCGCTTATTTTTCTCCGGCTTGTAAAAAAACGGCTAATATAAGCTGAAAATTATCACTTCAGCATTACCATTTTTTGGGGAATATTACTCAAAATTCTTATATTAGAATTTAACTCGTGTTTCAATTCTTTTAGCTTTGCACGTATCCATAGAGTGAGCCGAATAAGATATTTAGCTGTTCTTAATATCATTTGTAAAAATAGGCTATTTTTCGAGTCCATTAATGCTCTTTTTGAAGTGATGCCATTTTCAGGACATTTTGCCGTGGCTCTAAAAGTACTTTATAATAGGCACCTCAAACTCTATGAATTTAGTGACTGAAAATGGCAAAATATTTTCTAAATTACATGGGGGGGGGGGGGGGGGGGTAAGATATTATTTATCCCTCCTCTAGCTATGTGCATTGTAACTATCCGTTTTAATTCGATCGGTCTAAAGTTAGGACCTTCAACTCGGACCCTGTCAATCAATTTTTCATGGGGCCCGCACTTATGAAAAATAGCTTTAAAATACATTTATACGCATATATTAAATGGTTAAAATTATAATATTTTGATAAACTTCAACTATGAATTTTAAATTTTTTTTCAAAATAAATATTATTATATATATTTTTTTTTGTTGACTTTTTGCGACATGATATAGGTGGGAAATGATCCATTTTTTTAAAAACAATTAAAGCGATTTATTAATTTCAACATATTTATAAACTAAAACTAAACGTACCTTTCAATTTTTTTTGTTTAAAAAGTTATAATATTTAGTAAGGGTTATAAGATCAATAAATTAAAAAATATTCCTATATAACTTTTAAAACCCATCGTATAAAAAAAAATTTAATAGGAAATCTTGGACTCTTAATACATTAAAATTTCCCGTCATAGAAATCCTTCCAACTCATAATACCGCACTTTAAAAAAAATGAATAGGCCATCTTGGACTTTTAATCCTTTAATTTTCCATGATAGGAATGCTACCAATTTTCGTAATTCTTTACCAGTATACTATCGTTCCAAAAAGTCTGCTCGTTATACCATTTAACATAAAATATTTATCTAGATGGATGCCTCCTACATTAAAATGCATTTTGAAGTCGAATACAAATCAGCTGCTCACACGCCCCAACCACACATTTTTGATGTAAATTGTTAATACGGGAAACTTAAATGGCGTCGTTTCATCAGCTGATTTGTATTGATACAGTCAAGGCATTATTATATGTTATTTGGCGTTCTACCATGTGACCTTTCTACTTTGGAATAAAAAAAATCCGCTATACCGTAGTTTCTTATTTAGCAAAACGCGATCTAAGTGTATTATAGAAGTCACCCTTCATTCAGACAATTTTGTATACCTCGCCGCGAATTCGCGCTAACTGTGAGTAAAAGGTTATGAAGAACTCTAAAATTTTAAGAGATGTTTTTTTCTTCTTAAGGCTATGTTTGGATTTAAGATGGCTATTTAAAGCGCTTAACGGGAAGGGGGGGGGGGGTGTTAGTAGTAAAGATCAAGGTTTTATTCGGTTCGGTTTGGAAAATATATTTTAAGGATCGAACTAGGGAACCGATTATTCTAAAGACCTTGCCGAACTCTGTACCGGATGTAAAAACATAACGGGTCGTGGATAGACCGATTTTTTCTGGTCTTGAATAACCTATAAAAAGCACGACACTGCTAACAAGATTCTTTTTTTTAAATAATAAATAATGTGGACTCCAATAAGATTTGATCAAAATATTTTTTCCGATAGATTCCATGTTTGAGTCAAGAACCAAATCACGTGATAGATCGTTTAATTTCTATAATCTATTTTCACTTCTTAGAACCTGCCTTAGAAAAAAAAAAATTTTCACAAGGAAATGAAAGTTGCTTGAAAATGATAATATTTTTAGTAAATATTTTTGTTTAACACCTGTTTTGCTGATAAAGTCATTTAAATTAAATATATTTTCATAAATAAATACATTTAATATATTCGATATACAAGTCCTTGTTCGTCTGTGCCAGCTAAAAAAATTTACACAAGTTGCCCAGTCAGCTAAAATTTTACGAAAACTCAGGACTCGCCGAATCATACAAAATTTACCAAATATCAGCCTTGCTCGTTAAAAAAAATTTTTTGTACTAATTCTCCAGCTAGCAAATTATCTGTCAATTAATCTCCCTTCTAATTGCTATCCATTTCTACAACAACCGTTATATAAATCAGATGTATTTTGATATCTGTATTTGTGCATTTGTTTTTGTGAATTTAACCATATTATTTATAGATTTAAGTATTTTAGTTATACAGCTCTAAAAGATTTTTAATCAAAGAGTATTGGCTTAATATTCAAAAATTGAAATTGCCGAGCTAGCATATTAAAAAATTTTACGCAAAAAAAAGAACCCAAAATTTACTAAGCCTTGTCTGATTTTTTATCTATATATATTGATTGTATGACCCGGCCCGAAATTTTTTAGTGTTAGAATTTCCCCGGCCTTGGTACTCGGCCCTGATTCAGACGGAACTGGCTTTGCAAATCTCTATATAATATATCAGTTAAAAAAACGTAGGGAACTATGAATAAAACTTAGATAGATTCTGAAGCTTCTTGATATCGTTTATATTTAAATCTATAATATATTATATAATTTCTCTAACGGGCAAAACCAAATAGAACTAGACCAATCGCGAAGATCAAGCCACCAGAATTCAAATCTAAAAAGGGAAAGCCAGATGGGTGACTTTTATTAAACTGGGGGGAAAAGTGGCAAAGTTTAAATTTGGAAAATTGCAAATTTATTCGTAAAACACAATAAAATATTTAATTATTAAGATGTTTAGAAAGTCGTTTCCAAAAGTCACAGAACATTTTGTTGATAAAACTTTCAATGTGCCATTTTCAAAGAAACTATTTGTTTGGTGGATTTTATTTCAAGAGGTTAGCCATTTTAAGCCAAATTTCTCTTTTTTTCTACACCTTGTGTGTTTTTTTAAATATTAAATTTTTTTTCCTCATATAAAAGTAATTACTTTAATTTTAATTTAAAAAAAAAAAATTTAAACCTTATAATAATAAATACAAATTATAAAAACACGATTTAAAATCATTTGTACTCTTTTCAATTTATGTATTTTTTTAGTTTATATGCGTTGTTTTTACTTTATTGGAGGTTTAAAATTTGTTTGTATTTGAAATTTAAATATATACCTTGACACCTCCATAAGATACATGGAGGTTACGTCTTGATCAACGTAGACTTGGCAGTTCCGTCATTAATATTTTAGTGAGAGTTGACCCTCTGAGTCAACATAAATAGCCAGTATTCATTTTATATTTAAATTCTTTAAAAGTTCCAGTTGCCACACGTCATTGGCTTATGAAAACATGTATCAAAAAGGTTTTTGATAAGCATTTTTAATAGGATTTCGATGGGTAGTGCCCTATTCAAATAGGTAGATAAAGATAATGAGATAGTTAACTAATATATAAATAATTATTGTTCTAGGTCTATTTTGGCTTCTGGTCAATTGACATAGTTATTATCGAATCTTATTTCTTTTATAAATAAATAATTAGACATTGGGATTTGGACTTTTGGGTCTTTCAAATGGGCCACTCATTACAAGTGTGTTGTATTATAACTTCAATGGCAAGTTGACAGAGGGAATTAATACAATTACATTAACTGTTTACAATTATTATAAAATGTTCATAGTGTATTATAAAGATTTAAAGATCTATAAGACCTGGTCCAAATCAACCCAAGAATTCAATTCAACCCACTGATTCGAAGGTTGGGGCGGGTTTGGGAATTATTTTTTCAGGTGAGTCGGGTTGGGTAGAATTTGGAAATAATCTTGAATTTAATCTCATGTTTTGATTTTTATATTATTTTACATTGCTCATTTAAGTTATTTCTTATAGCAAATCTAATGGCTCAAAGAAAATGTTACGAAGGCATCTTTATAACTCCTATAAACGTTTAATTTCGTAGTTTATTTAAAGAATATATGGAATTTATTATTCCCCAATTATTTTTTTGAATTTATTCGAGTTGTGATAAAAAAAATGCTTAAAATTTGACCAAAAATTACTTTAATGCCCTCCAAACTTCATTTTTTTTTATTTCAAAAAATAGGCTAGATGAAGTTTTCATTCTTGCCTTTTTTTTAACAATTTCCCCAAATCGTAAATTTTGACTGAAACAAATACTTGCTCTGAAATGTCTTTTTTACAATATATATGTTTTTAATGTTTATAAACTAAAATCTTCAATTTGCTCCATACAGGGAATATGTGGTGGAATGGGTCATTAACCAGAATTTCGGTGTGAAATAAAATGTGCTAAGCGAGGGAGCCATGTCATGCATAAGGATCTAATTTAATTGGTCAATTTGACACTTGGCAAAGTTCTTCCAGGTGGTGTTTAATTATAAACATCAGAATTTTTGTATATCTTTGCGGATAAACAAAAAAAAATCATAATTTTATCAGTATGTAAGATCTTCTTATAACATTTTAATTTAGAAAATTATTGACTGATTTTGAAAGGCGTTTTTGATGAAATTTGTTTTGATAAACTTAAACCTTAAATATTTCATGTTATTATAATTTAAGATTAGGGTTAAATTTTGGATTGAAAGGCGAGCTTTTGCTACAGGTCCAATACAGTGGGAAACCAACCCATTTAGTTCCCTTTTTTTTAAATAAAAAATATATATTTATTGAGTTATTCTTTGTCAAATTTTAGCCTACTTGAAATTTTCTAAAAAAAAAATAAAATAAAATGATTAAATCAAATTCTCACATATTTTGAAGATATTAAAAATCCGTATATTCTTTAAAAAATAAAGCGCGAAATTTAATTTTTAAAAAAAAACGAGTTTACGGGTTTTTCGATATAGGCACCCGGGATAAGGATTGGGTGGGAGATTTCAAAAATCGGCGCCTTTTTTGAGGCACCCGGGAGTATGATTGGGTGGGTAATAAAGAATTAATTATATATTAGGGTAGGGAATTTTTTAAAATCATTTTGGGAGAGGGGAGGGAGTAAACTAGTGTTGTTAAACGGTTCGATTTGAGCCGATTTTTAAAAACGGCTAACACAATATTTTAGCCAGAAAAATATTGTCTAAGGTTTGCGCTAATGGATGTCCAAACCTTTGTGCCATCTATGAGCAAAATCTTAAGGTTTGCTTAATAATTTTTTTAAATAAAATATTGAGTCAGCCGTTTTTAAAAAATCGGCTCAAAATGAGCCATTTAACAACACTAGAGTGAACTCCTCTTTCTTAGATTTGGTCGAAGAAATTTTATCTCTTATTATTTATTATTACTATTGGTTGGTTTTACGCATTTTAAAGTGTTGATTGGTCAACGATTACCATTGGGGGTTCAATTAATTTTTAAATTATCCAGAGAATAACAAGACAAAAATTAAAGTCCCGAGGGCCAGCTTTGCCAGTTGAGTCCACCAAGGTAACTGTCCATAATAGCATCATTGGCTTTTGTCGCTGATAGGGGAAGATCAATTTGTGCTAAACGTTGGGTAACTCTCCGCCTTCCCAGCTATTTCGCCTAATCACTATTACTTATTATAAAAAAAAATTTACAGAAATCCCTGTATGAATTATTGGGTTTATGCGATAATCTTCCATTTAAAATAAAAAGTAACAAAAATAATACGCGCACTTTAAAAGGACCATAAACTTCAAGTGTGCTCAAGATAGAAAGGTTGGTTTGAATTTTTTTTTTTTTAAATGGAAGGTTAAGAAAATTGAAAAATGAAAAAATCAAATTTGATATTATTATTTTTTTATAAAAATATAATTTTATGAAGAGGAAAGTTTAATGGTAAATTGAACCCGTTAATAGATGAATCATTTACAAAAAAAATTAATCATCGTTGATTGAAGATTATTTTTCGCATTTCATACCTCGTAAAGTTGCGTTTCAGAAATGAAATGTACTAGTAACCGCCCATTGTTTTAAAAAATTTTAACTGGCTCGTTATAGTTTTTTTAAGCTCACCCGCCGGCCCATTTATCTAAAAATTTTGTTTAACTGGCACGCCAGCTCAATGTTTAAAAAATTAATTTTTAATGGTTGGTAGCTCTCTTTATATTTTTGTTTGAATGTTATTTATGCAATACTGAGAAATAACAAAAAGTCTATTTCTGGTCATTTCGCCCGAAACAATATTTAAAATTCACCGGCCCATCGCCGCCGATTATTTTAAAACCCGTCCGCTCACCCGCTCAATGTCCCAAGCCCGCTCGTAGTATGAACCTGCTTGGGTAGACCGGATAAAAAACAGCCCATTGCAGATCTCGAGTGTATACATATTTAAGTGAAGAATTCACGAGCTCCTCAAATTCAAAAATCTTCGAAGATTTTTATGAATAAAAATAAAATGAAGATTTTTTTTTGAGTAATGGAGTAAGATTTTCAATCAAATTTTGTTGAAAATTCTGAAAATATTTTTTTTATTTTTATTAATATTCAAATAAAGAAAAAAAATATTCCAATTCTCAATTGTTAAACTAAACACAACACTAATTTTATAATCAACCTTTAGAGAGATATAAAAATTTACGAGTTAAATTATAAGATATAATCGCTTTATTATAGGTACCGAATATAGAGACAACGTTTTCCTATAATCCCGAATTTAAAGAAGGGAGATGTTATTATGAGAAGCCAATTAACTTAGAACTAATAATTATCATTCCTTGCATATAATGGGAAAGAAAAATCAATATCGAATATAATAGTAAGGTCGTGTGCTAACTCGTCTTAGCCTACATTTATAGTCAGCGCGATTCGCGACGAAGTATACAAAAACGCCCCATATTTTGTATACCTTGCCACGTATTCGCGCTAATTGTGAATGCAGACTTATTTCTAAACATAAATCTGTTTAAACCTGTTCTATATAGCTTCCCTCTAAAGAGTATTTATTTAGATTTGGTACTTACGTTAAAACAAAACAGAAAAGGTTATCCTAGTTCATAATTTGAATAGACTGGTCTGAACAGAAATAAGTTCCAAAAATAAGACGAACCG
Source organism: Gordionus sp. m RMFG-2023 (assembly GCF_954871325.1). Taxonomy (NCBI): domain Eukaryota; kingdom Metazoa; phylum Nematomorpha; class Gordioida; order Chordodea; family Parachordodidae; genus Gordionus; species Gordionus sp. m RMFG-2023. The sequence goes on along the minus strand of NC_088775.1, from coordinate 7,806,941 downwards.
TACAACGCCTGAAATTTTTTTTGTGATATCGTCCTATTTGCGACAATCTTTTCACTTTATAATACCCTTTTTAAGTTTGTTCCATTATGCAAATTTTATTATTCTTTTATTATTTCCTCATTTATATATATTGTCAAAAATAATATTTTGTATATAATATGCACTATATCAGATTATTTAACAAAAACTCGATATGGTAAAAATAAAGTGTTCAGCCTAACCTATGTAATGTTGTTAAAGGAAATCGACTTTTAAAAACGGTTAGCCTAATATTTTAGCCAAAAAATTTTACGCCAGCCTGGAGATTTTTGCTCATGTTAGGCAATTTTTTTTTTTAATTTTCAGAGGGCTCTTCAAATTTTTTAGGGGACTCTAGCTCATATACGCCCCACCCTCTCCTACTATAGTTACGCAATGTCCAAGCACCAATACGATATTATACCTAATTTCAGTATTCACTTAAAAAATATATACATATATATAAATTATGTTTTTAAAAAAGAATTTTCGATTAAACTTTTATAGACGTGCTCCGAAAAACTCAATTTGCTTTCCATGATTGTCAGTTTGGAATGGCCAGGGATGCGAATAAAAGTTATGAGAGGCAGAGACACCTTGTCAAATTACCCTAGCCAGGTTTCGAATGATCCGAGATACGTGCTGCTCGAAAAGGGTAGGGCTTTGGATATTGCTACCAGCGATAACGGGTACAGTAAAAACGGGTTTTTGGCGGGTTTGGCGCTGGAAGCGGGATTTAACTGGGTTCATTACCGGGAGAGGTCTTATATCCACGTTTCAGTAAAGCCAGGTTACCTAGATTTTATACATAAAATTCTAAATATTTTGTATAAACATATACATGTTGTATTGGGGTAATAAAATCCACGGGAATTTCTGAATTTCTCAATAATTTTATAATTTCAGTCTCGTCTGACAGGAAGTGTATTCAAGCATATGTAGAAGAACTACCCTGTAAAACTTAGACAATTTTTTCCATTCAATATTGTGCATATTTTTTAATTTAAAAAAATCTATATAAAATTAAGCGTATAGAAAAAGTTAAGGGGCAAAATCTTAAATTCGCAGTGTTGGTATTCTAAATATACTGAAATGTATTTCCGGTCATATCAGATCTTTGAAATTTATACATCGTCTTCAGTAACTGATTTAAAATTTAGTAATTCCATATCCCAATGCAACATAAGTATACGGAGTTTTTCCTTTTAAAAAAAAATTACTTAATAACTCTAAAATGTTCGCCTTAAAAAATTAGGGTAAGTCAAATAATTTTATTTCTAATATTTGAAATGAAAATTTTATCCATTTCTATTCACCAGGTAAATGGATATATATTTACGAAGTTAACTAGAATAAGGAATAATTCGAACCCTCCAGTGGCGATTAGGAAAGATCTCAATTCTGAACCATTTACCAAGAGTAAATAAAACCTGATTTAACCGGAAATGAATTCCAGTATAAATAGAGTATTCCTAACCAGCAAATTTTTGTCATCAACTTTTTTTTAAACTAATTTCAAATTATATTGTTTATTATATATATTTTTTTACATAAAATGGAAGAATAAAAAAAATATACAAAAATAAATATGGCGTGTCTGAAAATTAGGATAAAAAATAATATATTCACAATGAAATTCATTTCCGGTTAAATTACATTTATTTTATTTTTTTCGAAAATTTAAAAAATACCTCAGTAAATGGTTAAAGATTTAGAAATTCTAAATGTTCTCGTATGGAATACCAGATTGGTCCTGATTGCCAATAATTATCACATATGCATGGCTATTATTGTTAAACGGCTCGTTTCAAGCCTATTTTTAAAAACGGCAAACTCACTATTTCATCCAGAATAATATTATATAACAAGCCTGAAGATTTTGTTTGTAGAAGGAACAAAGGTTTGGACATCTGTTCGCGAAATATCAAGGCTTAGGCAATGTTTTTCAGGCTAAAATATTGAGTTAGCCGTTTTTAAAATCTGCTCAAAATGAGCCGCCATTTAACAACACTATGCATGCCTATTTAAATTTATGTCTAAATCTGAATAACCATAATTTTATGATAAAAGATGTCGAAGACAGAAACCCTAAATGGAACAGTGTGGCATAAAATCGTTTTTCAAATCGCTCTTCGAATTTACCGTTATTACTTAAAATAAGGGCCCCGGTGCCCATTTAGCCGTGATATAGGAATATCTCGGGTTTCGCGGTTGCAAAGCATTTAGAGCTTTAATGTCCATTCAAAAACAAAATCATACCTCTTTAGAAGGAAGAAAAAAAAATTGCGCTGTCTTTTATTAGAATCCTGAATGAAATGACATCTCATATTTCCTAAACATCCTTTGCAGCCAGCTATAGATTATCATCCTATAACACACTCTTATACCAGATTCCACCAATAAATAATTAAAGTGTTTTTTTTTTAAATTAAAATCCTCAAAAAAATAGCCATTTGAAGTTCTGAAATTCATGATCTAGTTGGCACATTTGTCTGCAAAACAAGAATCTACACTTACAAAATCGCACAATTATATGAATTGAGAAAATTTTTAAAATAAAACTTTAAACAATATGTCAAATAATATTATATTCGATTAAATTTGCAAACACAACAGATAATAATAATTATTATTATGATAGTTTGAGTTATAATATGATGTTATATTATTATTAAATTATTATAAACAAAAAAAATATTCGTATTTGTAAATTAGGAAGAAGATAAAATAAATATTATTTATTAAAGCTTTTATCAATATTTTATATTAAAAGTCGAATGCTGTGTCAGTGTTGTTAAAATAGCGCGCAACTTTTTTCAGTAGCGGTAGCTTTAGCTGGCTACTTTTTTTAAAAAATAGCGATAGCGGTAGCTCACTATTAATTTAGTGCTACTTCGCTACTTTCATTTTTACATAATAAATACATCTAAAAATTATTATAATATATTTTTTATTAAATTTAAAATTATAATCCTTTCATTTAATTTAATTTTGAAATTGAAATTTATATTTAAAATAATACATTATAAATGTTAGCATTATAAATCTAGTTATTAAAAATGTGTGAGATTGTTGAAGATAACGAAATTTCTTTGGAAAATGAGAAAAATATAGATTATTCTATAAAGTATTAATATAAAATTTAAAATTAATATATTAATTAATAACCTTGTGTACAGCGTCTATATGAGCGGGAGAGGTAGGAACAGCCTGCATCCTATTTTTTGAGGGGGATAGAGGGTAGGCTTTAATGAGGGTAGGATAAATGTTTTGGGGGGTCGTCTATTAAATTTTGAGATGAAATAGGACAAAATTTATTGCTGTAAAAATTAATACTTTTATTATAGAACTATTATAATACAATTCATCGACCAAATCTATATATTGCAAACAATCATACACATTGTTTTCCAAATAAAAATTTCTGCTATCCTTTTAAATGTAATTTAAAAGGTTTAAATATTTCAGCAAGCTAATAATGTTATAATAATGAATTCATTGTAAAAAATGGATTATCAATTTATTATCTAAAAAATAAATCCTTTATATTTATAAAATATCGATAGTTGGTAGTAAAGATAGAATAATTTAAGTAATCCTTTATAAATTCTCTGAAAAGAGTATCATTATAATTAAAAAGGTAAAAATAATAATGAAAAAACATGGCCGCCGAAGGCGGCCATAATTTTTTAGGGGGTAGGTTGCATTCAGTGAAAATCCTGTCATGTAGACTCTGCTTGTGTATAATAATTATATTTTTAAAATCATTATTTACCATAATTTAATGCTATTTTAAATATTTTTTTATAAATGAATCTAAATCTCAGATAAATTTAAATTTTGAAAATTAAAAAGGTATTCTTCTTTTTTCTCCTTTATATAAATTAGATTTCCAGATCTGTATGATGATGATAATGTAATAGCTGCTATCGTTCATCCTAGTTTCAAGTTAAATTGGCCATACAATAATTTGACTGAATCTAAAGGGCAACTTGATAGGCTGATACCACGATACTAATACTATAGCAAGACCGAAACCGCTGCCTTCCATAGATGATTTTTTTGAAATAAATAATAATAATAATATTATTGAATCTCTAGATGCTTTTTTTAAATCTAAAAATACTCATTTAAATATTTTTGATGATTTTTTCATATAAAAAGTGTGTTTATTAATTTAATACTGCGTTGCGCTCAAGTGCTAGTGCTGAACGATTATTTAGTATGGCAAAGCTTATACTTTCTGATCATCGCTCTAGACTTGGGGATGACAGTACCGAAATGTTATTATTATTAAAGTGCAATAATAAATAAATTATATATATATATATATATATGTAACAAATTATGTTTTTATACCAATATTTTATTTGTGGAAATAAAGTTACTTAAAAAATATTTTTAAAAGCTAATAGCGCGCTACTCATTTGAAAACGATAGCGGTAGCGATAGCGCGCTACTTATAAAAGTAGCGTTTAACAACACTGGCTGTGACCAATATTTTATTTCAAACTTTCCAACCACGGTTTTGGTGGGAACTTTATAATAATATAAGGGCAAATTAGAATTTTTAGCAAATTTCCAGATAGAATTCATAAAAATACAACACATAACATTTAGAATGAGACGAAAGTAATACAATATTTAAAGCCTTTTACCTTATAAGTAAAGTTTCATTTCACAAGTAAAAGTATCATTTTGAAATTGTAAATATCATTATAAAAAAAAATCCCATATACCACCCACCCACAAATAATGCAATATTTAATTAATGTAAAAAAGATTTTTATAAAACCAATATTATTTCGACCTCAAAAAAACTTGGACCAAATTAAATCCAGGCTAAGTCGCACCTATTTGAACTTGAGATTATACATTGTTATTATTACGTTGTGCCGGGGTAGAAAGCAATAATTTTATTTCAATCCAAATTTATATAATTTTATAATAATTTCATAATAATCATAATCGAAAAAAAATTAATTGTTAAAAAAAAATTTATTTAAAAAAAAATGAATTCAAAAAAAGAAATGAATTGATAATTTACAATTTTCGCTTCCCTTTTATAGGGAAGCAATAATCATCACAAATAAATAATTAAATCCTATCATCATAATGACTTTACAATAATTAACTTTTATAAATCTAAAAATAAAATGTTAACGCGATTAAACTTGTTAATAGTGTTGTTTATTCAAATTTGTAAAATAATTAATTGAGTATTAATTTAAATGTTTTGTTACATATTGTGTTGTTTATTCAAATTTGTAAAATAATTTATTGAGTATTAATTTAAATGTTTTGTTACATATACCAGTATATATACCAGTCGATGATATACATATTATAATTATTATTATTTTTTAAAAGTAGAAATAAAATTTTTATTTAAAATAAATATAACTTGTTTCTTTTATGGCGCCCCGTTACGTTTTTGTTAAAAAAAAGAAGAAGAAAATATATAAAATTTGCCTAAAATTAAAATAAAAAAGTAAAAATTAAATTAAATTCGAAATTGTGATGACTACCTATTGTGATGACTACCTATTGTGATGACTACCTATTGTGATGACTACCTATTGTGATGACTACCTATTGTGGTGACTACCTATTGTGACGATTGATTAATCCATTGAGATGACTCTATTTATATGACTACCTATTGTGACTACCTATTGTGACGATTGCTTAATCCATATGACTCTATTTATATGACTACCTATTGTGGTGACTACCTATTGTGGTGACTACCTATTGTGGTGACTACCTATTGTGGTGACTACCTATTGTGTTGACTACCTATTGTGTTGATTGCTTAATCTATGGAGATGACTAGAATCAAGCCTTAACACTCTCATGCAAAAAGCTTCTTTCTTCATGGTGTCCTGGCTCTGGATGTTGGAATGGAATATGATAACCAGCACCTAACCTAATGTGACAAACTAGAAAGAACCAATATGGAAGTTGGACGTTAGGTTATGAATTCTATATTGTGAGACCAATGATGATCACTTATTATTCTAATCCACCAACTTTTCTAACCTACAAAAACGTATGGACTCACGCCATCAGACAGACTTATGCGCCCTCTGAGCAGCAACTTGATGCTTTGTCGAGGAGGGGAATGTTAATAGTGTTGTTTATTCAAATTTGTAAAATAATTAATTGAGTATTAATTTAAATGTTTTGTTACATATTGTGTTGTTTATTAATTTGTAAAATAATTTATTGAGTATTAATTTAAATGTTTTGTTACATATACCAGTATATATACCAGTCGATGATATACATATTATAATTATTATTATTTTATTTTTTAAAAGTAGAAATAAAATTTTTATTTAAAATAAATATAACTTGTTTCTTTTAAAACTAAAACATAAAATTATAAAAATAACAATGACTCACCAATTTAACTAAAACATAAAATTATAAAAATAAAAATGACTCATCAAACGCAATACATACTGACTTTAAAAAATCAAATTTTACAAATCAAAGTCTCCCAATTATGACAGTTATCATTTTTTTAAAAAAAATCATATTTAAAATGATACAACTTAAAGTTATAAATTATACTTTACATAAAATTCTGTGATAAAAACTATTACTAAAATTCATTCATTGAGCTAAATAGTATATTTAAGAAAATTAAAGAACCGGCCTTCCTTTTTTTATTTGAGTTATGATTACAATATGTTTTATTTTACTGTATGCCTTAATTAAATTTGATCATACATTACATAAAATATGAAAATTTATTAAATTAGCAAATTAATTAATATTTTAACATTGAAAAAATAAAAAATTATGATCTAGAATAATATTGTATTAGAAATTATGAAATAAAAATATATAATCAGAAAAAAAAATCTATTTAACTATTTTACTTATATGCTCTACTAAGTTACATTTCAAAATCATTCACTAATACATTATACTAGTAGCTTCAGCGTCTACATGATGATATTCAGTGAATGCCAAACCCCCTAATTCTCACATTATGAATTATAGGTTTTTAATTATATAATGGTATTCTCTTCGTATATTTTAAAATTATCAATACTCAGATATTTTTAATTCGATTTTTGCCAAATGATTTTAATTGAATCCACGACTGCAAATGAGCGATTGATTCTTTATGCTTAACTGCCTTCAAGAAATAATTCATGTCAAACCTTTATCATTATATCTTTCCTTTGGGAATAATAGGCATTCCCAACAATACAGAGAATTAGAATATATACATCAAGAGCAGACATATTTTTCATATAATAGAAAGATTACGAATGCAAGTTTTGATTTCTTTTTCCAAGTTTTGTCCCTTACATACATTAACATGATTTTCTCTTTATTAAAAAATTAACCACTTTTATATTTGGTTTCTCAATATTTATATTATAGCAAATAATATATTGTTTGAGCATGATTTTTTTCTTTATTTATTATAAAAAATAAGCAATGTTAAATTGCTCCCCTTTTATTAATTTTTTAGCGATTATATTAAATTTATTTAAGAATTTTAATAGAGATTTCAAGGAAAGCAATGCTTCGTCTCTGCTCTATTACCAACTATAAAAATGTAAATGTAAAGGAGTTATTATTTAGAACTTGAATAATTAAAAATCTCCTCATTAACAATGAATGTAAAGTATATTATATTATAATGTTTAACATTAATAAGAGAGTTTTCTGATAGCCCTTTTTAATCACATTTGTTGAAAAGATATAAGAAAATTATCCAGAAATAAGTTTTATATGAAAAATAAAGACTTAAAAATGCAAAATATAAATTTGGTCAATGTTTAGCAATATCATTTAAATATTATAATAGGTTTATATTATAAAAAAAGTATTAAATAATATTTTACATTAATATATAAATAATCCCCAAATAAGTTTATACTACCTCTAGTCTGCTCTCCAAAAATGCCTACCTCCTTCAAAAAAATTAGAAGCAAACTATACCTACCCCCCCCCTCTCCCTCTACGCTCATGTGGACGCTGAGTAGTTTACAGTTATCTAAAATATTTGAATAAGTTTAAAGAATTGAATATTTAAAATATGATTGAGATGTAAATAAATTTTACACCTGACAATGTCCAGGGATGTCACAAGCTTTTACAATCTCAAGGGGAACTAACCCCCCATAACCCCTATTTTGCGGGTTTTATATTAATATATTATACTTTTTTAATTAAAATTTGGAAACTCTGAACAATTATTCTGAATTTCTATATGCATGCAAATAATAAAAGTATACAAGACATTTCTAAAGATAATATTTTTATACAAAATATTTATCCATTTATTACATATAAAATATTTTCGATTGCGGATATTAAAAAATTTTTGTCTAAAATATTACAAGTTATAAAAAAAGGTTAACCTTTGATAATGGTTTTTAAAAACCAAACAAAGTAATATAATTTTTAGCAACCTACATTGACAAAATGTCATTAAACTAATTTAACGCTGTGTTATTATTTTGGACACTAATAAGGAAAATTTTGTAGGCCTAACCAAATCAATAATTCTTGAAGAAGAGAATATAAACGACTAATCCAAATGATAAAACTATATGGTGGTTAGACCTAAATGACATTATAGAAGCTAGATAAGTAATCGATAAAATTATTGTGAGGAGATATTAAATTTCTAAAAGATTATCTTTCATTTTAAATGTAATATAAACGATTAGATAGTTGGTCATTATTGCTTATCTAAATTATACAGTCAAATACTCTCAGCAGCATGAGTAATAATCTTAAGTTAAATAGTCACACAAATAATAAATGATAGTTTGCAGTCATAGTCATGACACTCACGATGTAAGCTCAGATCAAACTTTATTATGGTATTGATAAATCAAAAAACTTAAAATTTTTAGAAGAAATAATTATGTAAATATATTGTAGCCTAAAGTTATTTACACGGTAAGGATGCCATATTAGAAATAAAATAAGGACATGATATGATGAAAGCAATTAAGGTTTTATATATTATTGTCGCACCACCTCATATTGGTATATTTTGTCAAATAATAGTAGTTTGTAATAATATCAAAATATTAACGTATAATAAATATAACTCAAAACTGATTTTCAAAGAAGAAAAAAATAGCTTTCCTAAAAACACGTAAAAAAAGAGAAGTAAAAAAAGATATCTAATATGAATTACATCCATTGTGGGGTGAATAATATATGCTTTATTTTTTATTAATAATAAATAGATGTGATTGCAAATTATAACTTATATTTATTATCAAAAGCATTGATTAGTTATTTAAAACGTAAACTGTAATATATTTCATAACTTTCAAATATGTTTATAAAAGTAGCATTTTAACTAATATTTTGTAACTAATTCTATATAATAGAGGATTATTAACTATATGTCTTCTTTTTTTATAAATAATTTCTTATACTAAATTGAACCTTGTAAATATTTTAGGAAGAGGCATGGTAATTAAATTTAAAAATAGATAAGTGATTTTGACGGCTTCTTACAATATTAAATTTGTTAATTTTCAATTAATAATTTTATTTATTTAATTAGGGTTATATAATAATTTAAATAATAAAAATCAATTACGCATCAACTGTTAATGTTAAATTGATATTTAGACAATGATTGATAACCCATTTTTAACATAAAATTTGATTGTGCAAGTGAAAATATAATTTATAAATCTAGTCTAATAATTAAAACAGCACTCAGTTAATAAAAATTTAGATAGTCTTATTATTTTTTAAAAAATAGAATCAAATCTATATATAATATTTAATAGAATTATAAAAGATTTCATTCAGGGGGATATCAAAAATTTATTTTTAGTTTTGGGAGATATTAGGGAGCCATTAAAAAAAAATTCGCTTCAGGGGGCTATTCAAATTTTTCAGGGGGCTCGAGCCCCTGCACTCTCCCCCCTAGTGACCTTACTGACATTATCTTCAAATCAAATCATAATATCTAGCCTCACTAGCTCAGCCGAACGATGGACATTTTATCTTCCCTAAAGATTGACGATACAACCACTTCTGATTTTTTTTTGATGTAAATAAGTTGTTTATTGAACTGTTACGCCAAAATCATGTGAGAGACATGAAAGTTAAAAACCATTTGTTTGATACAAGTTTGCTCCTATTTCTAATTGATTGGGACTGATCTATTTAAAGGTTTTTTATCAGTTTATTTATAAATTAGAAATCTCCTTAAATTACCAAAAAAAATTTTATACATTGAATAAAAATTTTAAATAGAGATTTTGAGGTTACTACATACATTCCAACAATACATTTACTCTCACCTACCCATTTAGGTGTTTTCTTAACGCTTGTATTTCATCTGTTCGCAAATTTTAAAATAATTGTGTAATATAAATTAAATAAATCATTTAAATCTAGAAAATAGATTTATATCTTTACTAATATAAAAGAAAAAGTAAATCAGTTCTAAACGTAATTTTGTTTATCATCTGCAGGAATCAATCAATCATAACTGCCATCTTTTCTGAGAGGTTTTGTATTTACAGTAAAGTAATCAAAATTTAAAAATACTTCATCCTTAATCCCAATGGGTAAAAAATTGCATAGATTAGTACATTATTATTTGAGCTACCATTGTTTATCGGCTGCGGATGAATTTGCAAAGCATCTTAATATAGTAATTATTTATTTAGTTCATATAAGTATTTTATTTGTAGGATAAATCAGTAAATCCAATTACTACACTTGAAGATATTTATGCACATTGGAAGAAGTAATGAATTTTTAATTTATTATAAATTGATATATTTAATGTGGAAAAGAATTCTTTTCTTGAAATTAATTTAATTCCAGATTTTATGAAATGATAAAACTAAAGTATATTGTGGTTTCTTGATCTACAGGTTGGGTTTTGGCATAAATTTTTTAAATAAATTAGACTTGTTTTGATACAAAGCAATTAATCTTTTTTATTTTAATTCATTATTTAATGTATATTCTTCCATTAATAATGCTCGGCTATGACCAGTCCTAATAATAAATAAATAAACAATTTATGCTTATAAATATTTTATTTATATTATTAAAATAATGAATAATGTATGATAATTAATTTTAGAGTTGCACTGATCGACTCTTCTTTGTCCGATACTAATTTAACTTTGATATTTGCCTATCAAGACTAAAATCAATTTAATACTAATTTTTTAAATTATCATTTTCACCTTAACTATATTTTTATTATATATTAATAAAGTCAAGAAATATCTAAATAACTAATATATCTCACAGAATTTAATGTAAATTTGAATCTATAGTTAAAATGTTTGAATATAGTTATGCAAATCTCAACACTTATATACAAAATTTTATTTTATAAATAAGCTATATATGATGAACTTAATATTTATATAACTAAAATTTTAGCATTTTTTTTTATTATCAAATTAATATGGAAATAGTATATACAAAATTCAATAAAGTTTGTGTAATGTTAATAACTTAAATATTTAACAAGATATATACAGTATATTTTTTATTTTAGCAATAAAATTATATAACATACTCATGTAAAAGTTCAAAAGTATTTATTTAATTGAACATAAGGTTTTTATATTTAAAATGAAATTTACCCTTATTTAAAAAGATTTTATTCATAACCTATAATAAATTCAAATAAATCTTCACTGATGACTGCTTAAATTGAATTTTTGTAAAAAGTGTTTTAATTTAGAGTGCACACAAAAAAACAATTATAAACAAACTAATAATAAATGTTAAATTTCATTTTACTAATGATTCAAGAATTGATATATTTTTATTCTTTTCGTTGGGTAATAAATTTATAAAATAGATATTTTATGATATTTATTAATATAATGTCAAATTAATTCTAAATATCAGTTGGTATCAGCTAATACTTTTATTTTTTAATTGATACTCATTGCCAATACCCAAAATAATAATCCAACAATTGATAAGTAGGAAAGAATATACAAATTTTTAAATAGATAAGAAAGAAGAAAGAAAGTGTAATTTTTGTTCCTATTTCCTTTTAACTTTTGAAATTTTTTTGCAGAATTGACTTCTAGTTTCATTAATATGGTACATATTTTATAACTAAAATTAATCAAAATATATATTTTTGGAAAATAGAGATTTTAGGTTTTTTCCACTAGCTTAAGTTTTTCTTAAAAATTATATTACATAAATTATTTGGGAAAAGATTTATGGGCCAGGACTAGGGATGTACCGATATTTTATATCGGATCGGATCGGGCCGATATTTCGCTCATTTTAAAATATCGGTTATCGGCAAATATTATAAAATTTTCCGATCCGATATAAAATGGCGCTTTTAACAAAATTTAAAAAAAGTTATATCTAAAAAACCATTTATTTTTATAAATAAAATCGAAATACATTTTTATGTTTAATTTTTTTAATAGAATTAATAAACATTCTGCAATATAGTTATTTTTTTTCGCATTCTGTTTAAAAAAGTGTTCATTAATCTCTTCAGTATCTGTTTTTAGTGATGCTAGTGATATTAACAGTCCCCATCACCGCCGACATATCTCTGATATAAAAAGAAATCTTCGATATATTAATTTTAAATATTAATTTCAAATTTCATAATATATTTTTATTACTAATTATGTAAATAGATTAATGTTATTTATTTATTATATAAATAATAGCAATTGAATTGAATATAAACTATAACTGACCATTATAATATATATTTAAATGACATATGTTATGGTATAGTAAAATTATAGATGTTGTACTAATAAAAAGTATATTAAAAATTAAAACTGGTATCCATGCATAATACAAAATTAGATATGATATCGGATCGGTTATCGGCCGATATCAATTTAATATCTGAAATATTGGATCGGATCGACCTCCAAAAAGTGGTATCGGTACACCCCTAGCCAGGACATATAAATTGTTCTAAATATTTATATATATTGGACCAATGTTTTTAAATTTTTAAAGCCAAGTTGATGAGGCAAATTTATGTTGGTTTCCTTCATAAAAAATTATCATGGGCTGGGTTGGACAATGTGTACAAGACATGTTTTATGGGCCAGGCCAAAAAATTTTATTGAAAATTTTTTATGGACTAGTTTGAGAGTCTAGCTGCTCCAACTTCTAGTATCATAAAAAATGGTATCAATGCCATTTGTTCAAAATATATCTTAGCCTTTCTTTATTTAATGACTCAAATGAAAAATTTTATAAACTCACTATTAAAATAGACAGAATGATAAAACGATACAAGCATTAATCGGTAATATTCCAGAAAAAAATGAGGAAGTAAAAGCCTTGCAAATACCACCTGTTATTACTGAAGAAAAGGAGAAAGCCCTTGTTATAGCTGAAAATAAAAAAAGTATGATAATAGTTAAATTATATTGTTATTTTTTCTTCATTATGTTTGCTTGTTAATATTTGTATTATCTCGTTTAATTTTTTACATCACAGAGAAGCCTGAAAAACCGTCAAAAAATATTCCTGTCAAATTAAATGGCCTATTGCCTAGATCTCTAATGCTCAAACAACAACAACAAACTCTTAAATCCATTGCTGAACCAACACTTTCTAGCACTATTGTTACTAGTTCAAACTCCAATTCAGAATTGACAGGCAATTATGTTCTTGGTGAAAAGTCAGGCAACATCACAGAAGATAAATCAGAAAATATACAAACGATATCAAAATCAGACAAGCTGAAAAATGCCATAAACCTTGGAATCCGCCAAATGCTCACGCCATCCTCCAAAAAAGTGGCCACCAAACAGCCAATAAAATCGAAACCTGTTATGAATGACAGCTCTGAAAAGCGTCAAATAACATCAAATATTTTTGATAAAAGTGAAACAAATACTTATCTCGAATCCATAGAGAGTGCCATAAAAAGAAGTAGTAACCAAGAGATAGAACCTAATGCAATTCCAAGAACCAATTCTATAACTGACGTTGCCAAGGATTTAGAATCTAAAAAATCATCTGATTCTACTAGCAAAAATAGCACTCCAAAGGCCATTATTACCTCAAACCTTGATCATATAAAGGAAAGCATGTCTAAAAGTATGGAGCGCTGTTTTGTTAAGCTCAAAGAAGATGATGCCGTGATTGTGCCATCTCCCAGCTCTAATCCTGAGGACAAACCTAAAAAGAGTAACAAACGCAAAAAAAAGGAAAAAATTTTGAATTTGCTTACCGAGTCAGCTGACCATATAATCAATGTCAACAATGCTGAAAACGAAGCTGTGGTGATTATAAATAAACCACCAAAGCCCAAGAAGAGCAAAAAGATTAAATGTGTGGAGAATAACCGGGAAATTATAATGACCAATCCTATATTTTCTCAAGAAGCACAGGAGCCTCCCACTGACAAAATAGCAATTCTTGCTGGTTGGTCTAAGGACAACATACTAGCCGATAATGTAAATGATGACGTCAAAAAACGCAAGAAAAAGAGTAAAAAATTGAATTTGAGTGATATTATGGAAAAGCCTAATAAAGATACAGAAAATTCTATAATCGTCAACGGCATGAATGGGATGAGCAATGGATATCTTGAACCCTTTGTCAGCCTGACTTCCATTAAAACGGATGCTCTGGATCAAGTATTTTTTTATTTGAAAGGATGCAAAATCACGCACAATTAAAATATAAAAATTTTACTGCCTGGTTGAATATAAAATCCTTGATAATGAACATATTTGAAAAAGAGTATTGAGTATTTTTAATATTCTTTTTTTTGTAAAAAAAATCTATAATAATTAGAAACATCAGATGCCGAATTCCAATAAACCGTTTAGACGAATCGAAACCTATGGTGAGATAAAGATTGATCCAAAATTGTGCGACAATTCTTTCGAAGCTAAAGTTCATTTTTTTCTATATTGAATCATCCTTTAAAAAAATTTATGTGTATACATCATAGGACTTGGTTTAGGATAATATTAGTGATTGACCTAGGGTTAATTAAATAAGTTTAATGATATTTTTTGACTTAATAAATCTTCATCAGAAATTTTTTTTATAAAATATAACAATCGCAAAAATGTAATAGTTTAAGCATTTTTTTCGTTACTTAGAATAAATTTCCTTATATAGGATAATTAAAAGATCGAAAAAAAATACAAGGTAAAAGAGTCCAAAAATTTGTTAATTACTGTGGTGTTTAAGATATAAAAGGTTTTATAAGAATAAAATATAATTTTATTTTAAATGATTCATCGAAAGTTTATTTATGATAATCAATCTACCATAAATTGTATCCTTAAACAAAATACAAATTATTTAAAGTTAATTATATAGTGTTGTTAAACGGCTCGTTTTAATCCAATTTTTAAAAACGACTAACTCAATATTTTCGCCAGAAAAATATTGCTTAAGCCTCGAGATTTCGCTGTGCCACCTATGAGCAAAATCTTCAGGCTTGCGTAATATTATTCTAGATAAAATATTGAGTTAGCCGTTTTTAAAAATCGGCTCAAATCGAGCCGTTTAACAACACTCAATTACCTTATTACGGGTTTTCCATCTTTGGCCAAATCCGCATTCAATTAACTCATTAAAGATCATAGGAATTTTTAGAGGTTATCCCATCTAAAAATCTCAAATTGGAATTCAATAACCAAGAGCTCACTCACTCTTTATGTAACAGGCTTAATCAGCATTTACATATAGATTTAGCAAACTCCAAACTGAAACTGATAGTTTGACACTGCATCTTATACATTACAATCACAATTCTGGTTGAACAAACTCCAAACTGACAATGACAGTTTGGTATTGCATCCTTTACATTGTAATCACAATCTTCGTTAGCAAACCCAACATATTAAGCACAACCAGATAATATTGCTTCAATTAAACAGACTTTTCCCACTACATTAGAATCTTCTAATATATTTCCTGACAGTAGACATCCCGGTGGAAACATTTATCTTGCAAACATTTAACATCCAATATTAACATAGGAGAATTTAAATATTGACTAATATTCCGCAAACTCATCAGGTTATACTAATAAACAGCTCTACCCTAACAATGTATAGTGATTTAGTCAAAACCTTGTTAAAGACGTTAGTCGTTAAATTAAAAAATTAGGGTTTAACAAAAATCTTCAAATGAGCTTTTGAAGATTTTTTTTCGCCCAAAATTTTGAGCAAAAAATCTTTGAAGATCAAATAAATTTAATATATCTTTTCGTAAAATAATCTAGAGCTTGAAGATTTTTGAATTTTGAGCAAATGTTATAAACCATGAAAAAAATTCTGGGCCTCACTAAGACTTATATTTAATAGAAAGGATAGCAAAATTGTCCGAGATGATTGAATTCCCTATTATTGTTTTTTTCATAATATAAAATTTTTTTTTAATACATTCATAATTTTATTTATGTTCATCTAAATTTGGAATTAATACTATATGTTAATATTGATTGTTGTTATAAATATTGTATTGAATCTGTAAATGAGTTATAGTAAATAACATATACCAATTAAAAATGAAATATATACTCAATCACAACATATAAACCCTTTTTTTAATTTTATTTAGAAAGGGGCCGCTAACTCCTGGGGAGAAAAAGCAAACGATGTCCTAAAGTTTACTAAGGGCAAAGGTTTTAAACACGAAAAGAATAAGAAAAAAAGGGGAAGCTATGCCGGTGGTATCATATCAATGTCCGTCAATTCTGTTCGATTTAGTGATGATGAATCATAAACCTTTTTAAATACTTTTATAGGCGTTTTTTTAAAAAATATTATTTATAATCATGTTTTTTAAAGCCATAATTTTAGTTTAAAAAAATATATTTTTTGTATTATATTTAATAGTGAAAATAAATATACAATTTATGCTATATAGAATTTTATAGGTAAGAAAATTGTATCATTACTATAAAAATTTTTAATACTTGAGTTATAAGGTGGAAGGAAAATAACGTGAGTGATTGGGTAGGGCCTAAATAGAGTTGTCAGATCCTTTACCCTTTAGGCTCATTGAAAAATAAGACATAGGAAAAAAAGAGGCAAATTAATTTAATTATTAAAATTTAAGGTTTTTTTTAAAAAAAATAAAAAACATTAGAAAAACCTGTCTTTGAACTTAAATTTAAAAATAAGGTGTTTACTAGTAAAAACATGATTTTTTCTGTTAAATTTTTTATTGGAATTTTTATTTATTTATAAATCAAATTTGATAGATCATTTTAAATTTTCAGCGTTCTTAAAAATATTAATATACAAATAAAAGCCTACCTTTATTTAAAGGCTGAATTTTTTTTATTGATTTTACCGGAAATATTCAATTTAAAGGAAATGGAAGAATAATTGCCACTATAATTCTATTGACAATTTTGAATTTAATTAATAGTTGATATGCTATCTAGATAAATATTTAGCCATACCTTTGTTTTATATCATTAGTCACCATTACATTGACCATATTATTTCTTTTATATTAGGAAGCATATTTACACTAAATAATTTCAAAAACATGAATTGATTTGGTCAATTTCAAAAAGGACCCACCGTGAATGAAATGTGCTTCAATCACAAAAACTGGATGACGAACTTTTGCTCATGTACTCAATTTTCTGCTAGGTGTAGGATTTATAAAATGCAAAAAATAATTATAGGCCAAAAACGAATCGTGGTAAGAATAGCAAAGGCTATAAAAGTCTTAGGGTGTGTCCTTATTCGACTTATTTTCAAGCAGACAGCTATATATATTCGACCAACTTAAAAGAAAACAAATAAAACGAAAAAAAATATGTCACCAAACACAGAACAAACCATCAAAAGCAAAAATAGTCCAGCCAGAACATACTTTAGTCCTTCAATAAATTATATTGATCCTTTTAAATATTGTTTATCCATTTTTACTTCTTCTGCTTCATGGTGAGTTGCCTATGCAAATAAAATATATTTAAATAGATATAATTATATAATAAATTATATATTCGACCAAAATATGCTAACAAGGATTTGATAGGGAAAGAATGCAGCAATTCTTAAATTTTTCTATGATTGTCATTTTTATGAGAATATCTAAATTTAATATCCCTCTCCCCCACCAATGAGGCAAAAAGTGAGTTAAAATTAGATTGTAGCTAATGAAACGGCTATACCCAATCTCACTTTTCAAGGAAAACTTAATTTTATAAAATATTTAGAAATACCGATTTTTTAAATAGCCTTTTCATATAAATTTAATTATATTTCCCAATGTAATATGCATAAAAAAAATGATATTGAAATTCCTTTTTTACTTTTTTAAAGATTATAGTTCTGATTTTTAATGTGAAAATTAAAAGACGATATGTGATATAGAATACTTAAATACATGCTAAAAAATTAATGTATTTTTAGCATGAAAATATCTTTATATTTTAAATTCCATTTTAGTAAATCGTAAAAGAGAATTATTTTAGGAGGAGTCTGATTATAAATTATTATATCTCATTCATATTTATATATTAAGTTAGCATCTCGTTTTCAAAGAAGGAGTTGTGCGTTATTGACTTCAAAATAATAGCTTAAAAATTAATCAGTAAAAAAAATGAAGGAAACCTTGCAGAAACATAAATAAACTTTTAAATAGGAAGAAGGTACTAAAAATCAGCAATTTTTATATGAGCGGTGTTCCCTGCCCTAGCTCAGTGTAACCTTCCACATAATTTTAACTTTTTTTAGTAATCATAGGTAAAGTATGCCACTCTAATTATTTGTTTATCGATTAAATTGACCTATACTTAATGCCTAGTATCTTGATTCGCTATTTTTATTTATAGCAAACTAGTTAGTAATTGTATTAAATTAAATATAAAACTGGTTAGTAATTTTAATAATTTGTTCGATAAAACAATAAAAAAATGGTTATTGCGAATAACAATTTGGTAAAAATTATTGTTCAGAATTGTCTTTATTTGTCATTATATGAATGTGCAATAATGTCAATTAATCGACGTGTAAATCACAGAATGACGCTACAGCTGATTCATATGTATTGACACATTTAGTGAATTAATCAGTGGTATATATATAGATATACATATTTGATTTTACCTAACGAAATATGGTCTGATAAACGCTAGCTAGGGTAAGTTTATATGAGATGGTAATGGTAGGGTCTATTCGTAAAATAATTATATATGTTAAATTTTATAAATTATAACAATTGTTTAGTCAGAGTCTATGAGTTTAATGTTTGGCCATCTCGACTCGTAGTAAGGCAAACCATCCTTCTATATTAATATAGGGCCAGTCTAAAAATGTTATAAAATAAATATCTTGAATATTTTAATAATTAGAATGAATAAAAAGGTTCATTAATCGGACAGCACTTACAAATTTTGCAAATAAGATTACCGTAAAATCCTTCCGAATTTTTTCAAATCTTGATAGCGAAAGATTTAATATTTGGCATATCTTTATTGTTTAGCCCATATTGCATTTATAGCTGACTACTATGGTGTAAAAGGTTAAATATGATTTATAATGTTCCAAAAATACCATAGATCTGCATAATTTCAAACACATTTTAGACTTATATTAAAATTATATTATATATTTTGGCGACTCTTCTACCCATGTACTTATACCAATAAATGAACATTTTCATCTTTAACAAGAATAATAGCATACCTGAAAAGTAGTGTTGTTAAATGAATTCATAATTTTATCTTAAAAAATATTGCCTAAGCCTCGGGATTTAGCTAATAGATATCCAGATCTTTGTTTAATCTATGAGCTAAATCTTCAGGCTTGCGAAATATGTTTCTAGATAAAATATTGTGCCAGCCGTCTAGGAGCGATTTTGCGTAACTATGACGTTTACGTTTATACTAACGAAATCGAGATAGGAAATAATTACTCCTATGTAGTCTTTTTTTAAAAAATCATTTAAATTGAGACTTTTAGCGCAACTGCTTATAATATTTAAAATGCGGTTTGTTAAAAATTATGATGATTCATCATTGCGGTTAAGGGATATTAGCCATCGCGGAGTCTTTTTACTTGAATCTGATAATTTTAATATTAATTCTTGCAGCCGTGGGTAGACGGTTAGTTAGATTTCTTGGATCTTTTTGATAATTCAGTGTAACTCTTTGAAGAGGGTATGCCATCCAAATGTCGTCAGGGTAGTAATAGAGAGAATGTAGCGGAATATCTGGCGAGTTTGCTCAATTCGATAGAACATCGCTATTAATATTGGAAGGTGAGAGGGGATCGACACAAATAATTGGAACTAGCTGTTCTCAGTCAGGGCGTTTACTACCGGTGCTATGTTTAATTGAATTTAGGGTAGATGAAATTTCGATTGATTTCAGAGCATGCTCTTCAATATTATTGTACTTAATCTAAGTGACTTTTGAATCAGTTTGTACAACATCTGCAACTTCGATAATTGTGGCCTCTTACCTATTTGATGGTCAACCATCTCTTAATTTAACTTAAACGTTATGGTGATACCACAACATCACCACCCAGTAAAAGATTTAAGTTTCTTGTGGAGGGAATAAGTTTCAGGTTGGAATTTTGTAGTTCGGGAAATATTCATTATTAAATAGCATATTGCGAATTTCATTTTATCAATATTTATAAAAATCTTTAATTTTAATGAATATTAGTCTAGGTTGATGTCAATTTTCTGGTCCATAGAGTGTAAAATGCGTTTGTATAATGTTAAAAAAATACAATGAAAGGGAGTTACATTTTCATGTTCGAAATTCTGTCTAAAATGAATGAGTGTTACAGAAGCAAACAAATCCCCTATATGCATCTTTTGGATAAATAACACGATGACGTTTTTGAGTTGACACAAAAGGAGCCATTTATCAACACAACATTAATTATTATTATAAGGAAAAAAATATTAAATTAAGAACAATACTAGAGATCCCAAAATAAAATTTATACCATAGAAAAAGAATATCTCTCGAGATATGCAGATCCAATTATATCTCAGCGTATGCCCAGACAATATTTACAATCTCTTTTTAATCCCCCCCCCCCCCCCACTTGTATTATTTGAAATTAAAACATTCCTTTTTCCAAGTCTTTATTTTTATGAGAATTTAAAACTATAAATTGAAATATCACTAAAATAAAATCTCAACATTTTCATATGTATATAGGCACTCAGCAGCGGGTTGTTAAAAGCTAATCTATATCGTGGTGCTATTTTTCAAAAAAAGTAGTAATACTTAATTTAATTATGAAAATTAAAATTGTTCTCTTTTATATCGAAAAATATTACGGATACATAATTATTACATACTAGAAGATAGCCCGTCAAAAATGACGGGGAATGATAATTTTCTTCTTACTTTTATGATAGTTGTTACCTCTTATTTGAAAATAATATCCAATTATTATACTTATGATCCCCCCCCCCCCATCAGGCCAGGTTTAATTTATTAAAACTAAGTGTAAATACTTGGTTTGGTAAAATTAAATTTAAAGCTATACCAATATTATTTGTTAAATATTACTGATCATTTATACCTAATATTTAATATTAAAAAAATTCCCAGGCAAAGTACAAAGCCATAATAATTTTGAAAAATTCTTCCAAGCCCAATGAATATAATAATTTTGGTAGTTGAGAACTGAAATAAAATATTTATAATCATAATGTTAAAAATACAAACAAAATCAGATTTTCATGGGCCTAGGTTTTTTGATCAGGCCGAGCCCAGGCCTGCAAAAAAATTTTTTAGGCCATTGTCTGACTCATAGTTAATAATAAAAAAATTCTCAAGCCTTCTAGCTCATAATATCTTTGAAAAATTTTCCCCAGCCTAATATAATTTATAAAAATATTTTTCAAACCCAGCCCAACTTATAAAAATTTTATAAAAAAAATGTCTGGCCAACCCATAGTAATTTTCAAAATTTTTTCCCAACCTGGGAGATAGGTAAATCTATAAAAAGCATATCAATTTTTTATTCTATTTTAACCCAGTTCACCTCTACTTCAGACAAAGGCTAACCCATTAAGACTGAGAATGAATACTATTTTTGAATAAAAATATATTTAAATTAGCTTTTACCTGAGGGCCATATAAATATTCTGTGTTAAATATTACATCTATGCCTAATATTAAAAAAATTCCCAAGCCAGGTCCACGCACTTGGGAAAATTTTCTCAAAAAGACCATAATAATTTTGATAGTTGAGAACTGAAATAAAATACATAAAAAGTCACAATGCATTTAAAAATACAATCAGAATATGAAAGTTACATGGGCCTTGGTTTTTGATCAGGCCTGGCCATGTCTCCAAAAGATATTTTCAGGCCAATTTCTAACCCATATTTAAAATTAAAAAATTTTCAGGAATCTAAGACTATTTTAATTTTAAAAAATGTTTCCCAAGCTACTTCCAAGTCCATATTTGTGAAAAATATTTCCCAAACCCAGGAAAACCCAGAATAATTTATTTTTTCCTTGGATCCAGAAAAATAGGTCTGATGTAGGGGGTTATATGAATTATAATCTGTCTAATATGTGTATATTTTTTTTGCCATTTATATTATTGGGAAAATTTTTCAAAATTAGGATCAAATGAAGGGAAAATATCTGATTTACCTATCATTCTACTGGTTAGCTCTTGGTATTTATATGAAAATCATGAATACATATTAAAGTACCATGCTAAAAATATGTTCATCCTAATTTAAATTTTAAACAAACCACCACCCTTCCAAATGATTTATTACTTAGTTACAAAATATAAATTTAAGACATTGTTATTAAATTACAATAGAAAAAAAAAGGAAGATATTCTAAGTTAACAAATAATAGGAGGTTAACTTTAATCATAGTCAAATTATATATAAGTTAAACAAAAAAGTTATACATTTAATCAAAAATGTTATAATAAGTTATGAAAAATATACATTCTACAATTAAATTATGAAGTCATGAGAAAATATACAAAGCTATGGAATGCATGTAGAAATGCCAATTTTAGAAAAGATAAGAGAGATGCAAATATTTACTTATGCATAAAAATTACCTAATTAAGAGATATAAAATTGTATAAAATTCAATGTGGAATGGATCTTTCTTAAGGGTTTTAACATAAAACTCTTATCTAACAAGAATAAATTTTTAGATTATAAAATACAAATGAATAAAAATTTAATTTAATAGACTTTTTAATTGTACACATAAATTAAAATTACTAAATATATACTTTATTATTAACATATTTTATAAAAATAATGGAAAATTATAGAATAACCCCAAATAAATATAAATTTTTAAATAACACCTCATAAGATAGGAAAATTTCTGATTTATCCCTCATCAAATAAAAGAGAAAATTCTGATTCCCCATATAATGGTTTAAATTTTAAATTATACATAAATTCAAGAATTAAAAAAGTATTTAAATAAATCTCGTACTTGAATTGGTACTTGATGCATATAAAGTTCTAATGATCCCTAAATATTCAGGAATAGGTATAATATTAGGTGTGTATTCAATGTATTTAATTATCTTGTGCAGGAAAATAGTTTGAATTTTAAAGTAGCTACAAACTTTGAATCGTATCTATTTGATTAATTTTGTCAGATTAAGAAAAAAAATATTTTACCAGATTAAGAAAAAAAAACATTTGCCGGGATTCGAACTAAAGTCCAATAATCCATCTAGATTTGTAAGCGAAGTTCTTGCCCGATTGGGCTACAGGCACTTTTCAAAATAAACGATTTTTTGAATATATAATATAAAGTGGGACATGAGAGCATAACGCTATTTTTGTGACAAGGCTTTTATATATATTATAGATAACAAAATGGAAAATTAACTATTCAAAAGAAATGATAATTTTAATGAATCACGTGACTTGATTTTTTATTTTAGGATTATACTACCTAAAAATAGTTTAATTAAATAAATATTTCCTAATTTAAATAAAAATTATGAAGATATATTATTTTCATAATTTAATCAAAAATAAATGAATAAGATAACCAATTCCTGTGGGTAGATATGGAATTAATATTTGACATTTTTTCTTCAGAAATTAACTAACGATTCTTTAATTTTATTTATTATAACCACTCAACTTGTAGGGTGATTCTTCCATCATATCAATTGTCATGATTCTCTACTACATGTCAATCATTTTAATAATAAGATTTTTTTTAGTTGTTCGATGAATGACGAGTGATGACATGGAGCATTGTCTAGCTGAAAGATTAATTATATGGGCGGAAATCACATTTCGAATGATTTAAAAAAATCTTCTGATAAAATCTGCTAACAGCCTAAAGATTTAAATTCGATTGACTGCGCACATTTTCCTAAATATTTTCCTATCACATCATACAATACAATTCCAGGTCATCAATCTTGTGGGAAATTTAACCGACATTTTAAGACAATTCGAACTGAAACCTTCCTAATTTTCTTTCATGTAATCAAAGACTTTACGCTTGATTATACCAAAATTTCAATCCACGTTGTTAAACCAACAATACTTCTTAATTTCTCTTTTCTATTGTCCTTATAGTCTTTTAAGGTTTGATAAGAGTGGTTTTGGCCTTGGGAATTTAGATTTTCTTATGTACTTTATTGAGAATAATGCACCAAAGACAATCCTCTATTGCTGCTGTACCAATTTTATACAATTATGTATTTCATTAAGGCTTCTATTTTTATTTTATCCACTAAGCTTCTCAAGGTTGTACACTTGAATCTTTCTTAGTTGTCACTAAATATCTTTATTTTTTTTCGCACGTAGAATGGCTTTAGGATTATTTTATACTCAATCTTTTAGATGCGAAATTTTTTTTGTGGAAATGCCTGGAATTTTTTTTATTTAAAGGAGTGGGCATTTGGCGCATAACGCAATCAATAACATTTAATATTAACTTAAAACTGACAATTTTATTGAAGCATTGAACCAGCTATAATAATGCAATTGATTAATTCTGAATGCCTTTCAATGAATCTAGGAAAATAATTCCCCGGAAAAAAATCCTCGGAAATAAATTCCCTGTAAAAAAAATCCGCGGAAGATTACACCCCGGAAAAAATTTCCTCGGAAAAAAATTCCCCATTTTTTAAATCCTATAAAATATTAAATTATTTTTATAAAATTAACAATATAGGAAAAAATATCCCCGGAAAAAAAATCCCTAAAATATATTTTGAGAAAATCGTCAAAAATTCCTGTAAAATTTTTCCAAATAAAAATTTTCAAAATAAAATAGTACTTGTGATTAATAACCTAATAAAAACTTAAATTATTAATTAATACTAATAAATTTAATGTATAATGTTATGGACTTATCCCGAACCCAGGTTAAGTGAAAATTAAACAAAGCAATATTTATAAAATAAACGAATTGGATACCTAGTCTTTGATATTATGCAAAATATTATGGCCAGCTCAGAATTTTTATTTTGGCCCGGCATATATTCATATCATTTTTTGACCCGTTCAAGGTCGACGGGCCAAAATACATTTTAAAATCAAGGTCCTAACATATCTCGTTAGTATATAGATGTAATTAAATCGTATAGAGTATTTTCGACGGCATTGATTGCGCCCTTTTCAAAATCCATATAAATTGTTATCGGATCTATGACTAAATTCCGTTCTTGGGCTTTTTCGAGTAAAATCTTAAAAATTTCTTCATACGTTGTATGTTTTTCTTTGTAACAAAAAATATGCCGCTGTAATAAACAGTGTTTTAAAGGGTATTCTAATTACATATAGCTGCAAAAATAAATGAGGAGCCAATTTAAAATTCCTGTCTATATACCAAGTTTTCGTTTCGGCTAACATTTTAAGCATATAATAGGTGGCAAATATAATTATTCGTTCATTAGAATCTCCGCCATTATCATGTAAAAGAAATCTCTCATTCGTGGGAGATCCAGTTGTAGCCCAATCCTCTAATATTAAAAGATATTTTCAATTAAAAGGTTATTTATAGACATAAATATGATTTAATTTGAAATGCTTACTTCCAATGTGGCCGGAATAGGAGGAAACCTTTTTATTTAGTGATTTCTAAGTATCCTCTTGATACTATCTTCATTCGAAAGTCTTTTTCTGGATTCGGGAGACAATTTAGACATTTCTTCTGCGTATATTTGGCAAGTAATTTGTTTCAGAGGCTTTCCTTTTCATCGTGCTTATAACATTTTCAATTTGATATTCATGTTGGTTTATAGGATGAATATGAGGCGTATTTTTCAATGTATAGTCATTTTCATTGCAATATTTCAATAACTGGGCATTTTTTAGCATTATATAATGTACATTTGTATCTTTTAAAATTTTTCGTAGTTTTATGATAATTGTAGGAATAGCCCTCATGAAAAATTTTAGCATGCTTATTTAACGTAAGAATAAACATAAAAAATTTATTAAAATTATCAAAAATGTTTAAAATAGTAAAAGAAAATTTTATGAAAAGTAATAAAAAAACTAAATGAAAATCGTTTGTTTCAAAATTACATAGAATATACCACCCAAATATATAAATTTATTTATTCTTGAGCATAACTTTCCTTTCAACCTTATAAATAATAATAATATCAGGGAACTAACTGGGATTATGTAATAACATTTCAGGAGTTGGAAACTTTCAAATAAAAAAAGTTTCTATTTTAAGATTATAGTCCCTCCTGTGTTTTCTTTGATGAATTAAATATATTAAAAATTATAATATTTATATTTATAAAAATAAACAAATATTATTTAGAATAAATAGTATATTTTTTGGTAGCGTTCAATTACTTGAGATAGTCTTTGAATTAAATAAGCTTTTGTAATGTGATTAGGATCATTACTTTTTTTGAAAATTTATAATCAGATAATTTTTAAAATCAATAGTAATAAACATAAAAAATTTCCATTATGTTATTTTTGTCCGGGATTCAAACTGATATAAACGAACGGAACAGAATAGTGTCATAATATTCATTTTAATGTTATATATATTTTAACCTTAGTGGCGTGTTAGAAATACCCCCCCCCTCTTCATGGTAAATATAATGTGGTTTAATTACCTGTTTTCATAATTTCTATTCAAGTCTAGATGAAAAGTGGATTATGGAAATAACCTTTCTCTTTCTAGGGAAAAATTTGCTTTCACATTTTTCTTTTCAATTTAAATTGTAAAACCTCTTTCATAAATTTCATATATTTCTATAAAAATCTATCGTCACAAATCTATACTTTTTATGCTATCTACTAAATTATAAAATATAAAAGCTACTAACCGATTTACCAATTCTCATTTAAAGATTGCCCTTTTGGAATTAAAAAAGAAATACTCTCAACGTTCAGAAAATACTAATATATTTTTTAGAAATATTTTCGTTATTTTAGCGGCGGGATTATTTTTTGATAATTTTAAAAAAATTATTCGGGGAATTTTTTCCGGGGATTAATTTTTCCCATGGGGAATTTATTTCCGGGGAATTATTTTCTAGGGGAATTTTTTTCCAGGGGAAGATTTTTCCGGGTAATTATTTTAGATTTTTTTTCCGGGAAATTATCCAGGGGATATTTTTTCTGGGGAATTATTTTCCAGGGGATTTTTTTCCGGGTAATTATTTTCGGCTTACCCCTTTCAATAGCGTACTTCAATACCTGTACATGGAACTATATACAATTTAATGAATGAAACCTTGGTTGATTATGAAATAGCACAAGAACAATAACGATTACTATTATTAAATTATTTTACCTTATATTTTAGTAAAATAGCGAACTATGTATGGCTTCAACCTCAATGTTCCGCTAAAAAAAAAGGATATCATGGGCAATTTTCTGCAGCTTAAGACAATAGTATTTATGAAAATAGGATTGATATGATAGATGCATAATTCCTGGACATAATATTTCGGGCATTTCATGTAATATTTATTCAATATCAATAAACTTATATTTTTATTCAATAATCGATATTTATTAATTTAAATTTATCCCACGTATATATATATACGGCGATCGGGAATATAAATTATTATTGCTAATTTATTATTCTACGATCAATACGCCGTTCTATCCCAGAAATTTTGTGGAACCTACGAACGTAAGACTAAACATTGAAGATCGTAATAATACCAGACGCCTCAGAAACAACTCTGCACCGTCAGATAACACGAGAGCTATGTCTGAATCAGCAAGAAATCAACTCAAAACCGATCTGGACGCAGTCAAAATAAGATTGGAAGCCATTGCTGTGGAATCCACCGGTAAAATGGATCTCATGGAAAATAAAATGGAAATGATCCTAAACGCCCTCCAGAAAATGTCGGGAAGCAAGGAGGAAAAAGCAAGCACATCCTACGTGAACCCAATGGACCCGAACCCTCAGCCTAAGCACACGCCATTGGTTTTCCCTACGTTAGTGCTACCTCCTATCCCGCTAGTAGACCTTACCACGGAATCGATGGAATGCCTACTGACGGAAGACGAGATCAAAAATCTTAGCATCCAAACAGATACGGACAAGCGTAAACTCATCAGAGTGGCCAAGCATTACGTAAACGCAATACACGTAGCTGAAGTCACTGCGGGCTACCAGGCTAAAGGCAGAGACGCCCATGAGTTCCCATCGTTGAAAATAGCCGTGGAAGAGCTCAAGGAAGATATGTCGTACAAATTCCTGCGCGACATAGCAGCCAAAGTCCAAATATACGCTAAAGCCGTCGCATGGGGCTGGGAACAAACCAAATGGGAATCCCAGTCACAAGTGTTCAAATTCCTGGGGCCCCCACCCGTTATTATCGAACAGCCCTTTCTCAGGAACCCAGTCGGAAGACTGGGTATAGCCAGCCCCGCGTCGCCCAGCAACAACAACCCCAACAATCCGAGCCAACCACGGCCATCCACAGAGATTATCAGATGGAATATGTCCCGAAGTCCAAAGACGCCAGACGAGGGAAGAAGCCTCCGACGGGTCGGTGATATCCTAGATTCATTCCCTCCCTCGGCATTGGAGCTGGGGGTAGGGGAGGTCTTGGCTCCTTGGGTGGATACCTGGATCACAACCATAGGACAAAACGAACTGCGACTATGGATCCGCGATTTCAGGCGCCAGAAGTTTTCACCCGGACAAGGAGCGAAGGACAAGACCATAGATATGGATGACCTACCATCAGATGACGAAGGCGACGGCGATGACCATTTACCAGATGTCCAGCAATTTGACGTAGGAGGCGACCCCATCCTCATGGCCAACCTCTTCGCAACTAGAGTATCGCCCCACGATCAGGCTACCATGACCCCGCCAGCGCCAGCGGCCGGCAGCGGATCAATCGGGAAATTCCACAAGCTCTTACGACTAATGGGATACGATACTACTGATAGCCTGGACGTAAATCTCTCGGCCCGCCTCAATCTCGCCTCTATCCTCAAACCTCACCCAGACCAATCACCCTTCACAAGGAGAATCGCGCTCAGAGGGTTCTGCCCCAAGCTAGACAACCAAGCCATAGAAACCAACGGTGGATATTACAAAAATCGGTTTATTAGGTTAGCCAACAAATATCTCCCAATCGTGGCCCAACTGGTTGAAGCGTCGGTGATCGAGCTAACGGACGATACTTTCTGCTCGCCCCTCTTCCTTATTCCGAAGAGCGATGGGACGCCGAGAATCATTTCGGATTTTTCAAACGTGTCGCGGAACTTTATCAAGTATCCCTTTAGGCTGAAGACCATACCCATGATCGCTCCAATGCTAGCGTCCACAACAGTGGCGACGAAGATTGACCTCAAATCGGCTTTCTATTCGATCCCACTGGCCCAGAGCAGGAGGAGGTTCTTCGGCTTCGCGACCGTGAACTCGAAATTCCGTTATAAGACCCTCCCGATGGGGGCAGGATTCTCGCCATACGCGTTGCAGAATATCGTGTTAGACCTTTGCGCTAAATCAGTGAAAAAGGCTAACTTTTCGGTTTACCTCGATGATATCATCATATTCCACGCGGATGAGCAATACGTCTTCAACGACACAATCGCCCTCCTCGATATGATATCGGCATGGGAACTTAGGATCAACGAATCCAAATCTGTCCTATCGCCCACCAACAAAATCTCCTACTTAGGCATAGATATTAATTTCGCTAATAAAACAGCAGGAGTCGACAAAGAAAATCGATCCCGCCTCAAGTTTTGCCAATTAATTCTATATAAGCACTCCTTACAGTCGATGACAATAGAGCGCAATGTCGCACTGGAAGTATTGGGAATCCTCAACCATTATATGCATTCAATCACGGGACTATCGAGGGTCTTTGCACCCTACTACGATACAATGCTGAACCCGGAAGACCCGCCGCCTATCGACTATCTAAAAGCATACCCGAAGGCAGTGGGGGCAATAGAAGCGTTAATGAAGCCCTTCCCTTTTACCTTCGTCATCAACACCATCCTCCACGTCGACGCGTCCTCGACCCACATAGGGGTATCCGACGCCTTCGCCACGGGTTATTCCTTCACATTTGACGAAGCGAAACATGCCTTGGGTGTCCCGGAAATGGTAACGCCGCACATAAACCAAAAAGAGTTATTGGCAATATGGGTTGGGTGCAAATACTCGCTTAACAAATTTAACACTATCCCAGCCATAGTAACAGACAGTCAAGTGGCATACACCATCATAAAAAAGGGAGGATCCAAGTCTCCCGCTTGCGAACACCTAGTGACGAGAATCATCTTATCCCTCGGGTTCTACAATTTTGTCCACCTTGCAAGGAACTTAACATGGATAGCCTCGGAGGACAACCTAGCCGATTCGCCTAGCCGAATATGGGTACCCAGCGACGAAGCTCATGCTATCTTACACGGACTGGACACCTCAGGACTACCGGAAATAGAGGAAGCCTTCGGACGAGTCCCTTTCGCATCAACCCCGTTGTACACGACAGACGAAGCTGACGCTAGTGACTTCATAAACAATTTATCAAGCATGGAAAGCAACTTCGACCCAAATATATTCGAAAGAACCTTGGATCTGTCGGCCGATACAGCCTACGAGGAAGAAACCTTTCTCCCCGAGGAACACCACCCCCCCCCCCCAATAGAAAAGCTAGTAGAAATACCTATATAAATATATATATTTTCTCAACAAATCGCGAATCAATTTATCATACCAGTGTTATATAATAACCCCGCGGAATGGAATATGTTTATTTTAAAATTCCTTCTTTTTAATAAATATAGATACTTTAATCAATATATATTTCTCCCCCCCCCCCTCTTAACATATACCTCCTTTCTCCCCTGGAAAATTCTGGAATGCACGACCAGAAATAAAGTCCCACGTATATATATATACGGCGATCGGGAATATAAATTATTATTGCTAATTTATTATTCTACGATCAATACGCCGTTCTATCCCAGAAATTTTCCAG
Organism: Gordionus sp. m RMFG-2023; assembly: GCF_954871325.1. Classification (NCBI taxonomy): domain Eukaryota; kingdom Metazoa; phylum Nematomorpha; class Gordioida; order Chordodea; family Parachordodidae; genus Gordionus; species Gordionus sp. m RMFG-2023. Next base: position 7,775,505 of record NC_088775.1, on the reverse strand, counting down.
GGTCATAACAGAATTGTATTTTATAGCCACCATTGTAACACCGCCATATTGTATCAATGCGCAGCAATTATTTTAACAATATTATAATTACAATTATATATATATTTTACATACTGATTATAAAGGATATGTATATAAACAATAAAAGATTGGCCCGGCGAGGCCACGGGGTCCTCTAACGCCTTTTGGTGTTAGGGGGCCCCGCACCCTATATAATAGGATGCAACGTCATTGGCTGTAGTAGACACTAAAGATATTCTGCCTAAATGCCTTTTAAAGGCCGATTTCAGTTATGCACAATTTTCAATGCATCTTAAATGAATCGTTGGTCAAGATTGTAATAAATCATTGGATATAATAGTAAATTTTAAATAAAATAATCATTCTAACATTTTATTTTTAATTTCTAAAATCTTTTACTTTTAAAAATATTACCATTTTATATAGCTAACTAATTGATTTTCTCTAAGTAGTATTAGGGAATTATAATCTTAAGAATACCATCTTCATTCAATGTAATTTCGGTTATATTATCCATCCCAGCTCTCATTCATATCTGAGGCTGACTCGAGTAGACATTTTTTCTTAGCGGATTTTGATCTTAAAATTAAAGTTCGGACCGATAATTTAGAAATATTTTGTTTTCATAACGTTTTTTTAAAATATCCTTTTCATCAGGCATAATATAATAACCAATTTTTTAAAAAATAGTTCACTTTAAGGCTTATAATTTTCGGCTTTCGTAAAAATACCGGTACATTTTAAATCGTAGTTATTTTTTTTAAAAATAAAATTTCAGATAGTATCGAACCGGACGCGTTAGGCAGGTGTAAACGTTGCAAAAGTACTGAATTTATAAAGAATATTTGACATTATTAGTCTGAAACCAACATCTTGGACAAGTTAGGGTAGTGGTTAAATATAGCTTTTCGTCCGATGAGTTACTTTTACACCACCATTCCATCAGCCAAAGTTACCCCTTTCTTACTTCTGTAAAAATTGGTTTTTTTAACTACCTCCCTCCCCTTCCCCCCAAATTTTATTCAAATGACGAGAGCGTCTTCTTAAATCGAATAATGTTGGCCTTGCGTCATACACCAACCCTCCCTGTCGTAGAAGTCCCTGGGTTCAACCCGAACCAAAAAATTCTTACCGATTTCCAATCCGTAGCCTGTATTTGCTATCGGAGGTATTCAGGAACAAGGTCTGGAAAGCTAATTATAACTGATGAAAACTCTAAGCGACTTTTGTGGGATGATGCAAAACGTATCCTTTATCCCATTATGTGATATAACTAATACATTGACATACCTAAGAAGGGTTAGTCCAACCCCAACAATGGAAAAATTATATTATCGACTATTTCGATAAAAAAATATTTCAATGGAGTATCAAGGGAAGTCGCAAGAATTCTCACTCCCCAGGCATGTCGAATTTCTCAATTTCCACCAGAAAACATGGAGTGTTAATCAGAATACTATATCTGACGATAAAAGTAATAACAATCAATGTGCAAGTTGGAACAACCGTTTTTCTAAATATAGTTGCTTGGAAATATCCCTCTTTCAATTTGGGTATTGATAAAGAAAATGAAATACAATGCGGCTTCTGGCGAAACAAGACTAGAAGGATTGTGCGCTGGTAGAAGGACGCCAAGTAAACCTATAAAAATACCCAAAGTTTGTCTAAAAAAAACTTTAACCGCGATGGAGTGCGAGACCTATTTTTATCTTATTTTATAAGAGCTTTTGTTATTAATATTAGATGCAAACCTATTTGATTATTATTAAATAATTATTTTGTATATGCTATGAATGTCTTGCCTAATACTAATAGAATAGAAATTATCTTATAAAATTTTGTCAAATCTAGTTTATTTAATATCGAAATTGTGGATGAATCTTGCATTTCTAGCTTAATAGATTCAAAGGTCATTATTATTTATTGGAGTTTTTTTTCTTCTAGGGTTCCTTTTCCCAATTGATATTTAAAAATAGGTCTATATTTATATTCCACAATCATATGCTTATTTTGAAAAATATTTCTACTTAAATTACCGAAACTTTAAAAAATACATTAGTAGTATATTATTTTTTTGACTGGATCATTTCTGTAACGTTATATTTTACTGAAAAAAGCTGAAAGTTTTAAAAAAAAGTAGTACGTTACCACTACAGTAGGGCCTATTTTTAAAAATTAATTTCGGGCTCGGGCCTAATATTTTTTAAAAAAATCGGGCCGGGCCGGGTAATTTGATATCACACTAGAATTAAAAAAAAATATTAAATTCTTACCACGTGGATAAATAATTTTTTTTATTTCTGGTCGGGTTTTTCGGGGCAAATAAAAATTTTCGTTCAGGACGGGCTTAAAAAATTAGGCCCGACGAAGATCACTTTCATGCGTCAATTCTGTTGTAAGCCTAACCCTTATTAACACGAATATTTGATTTGAAATGACTAATGATAAAAGATGATTGGGTTGAACAATAGATAACCTAGATTCTATCCATTATTTAAGTATTAAAACATATTCTTGGCGGAATTTCTTATATATATTACTTTATTTCCATATCAACCTAAGTTAAATATAAAAGTACTTGACCTTTAATTTAATAAAGATATTCGCAATCAGGGTTAGAATAGAATTTGCGTTGATTGAATTTAAAGAAAATTAACAATAATTAGAAAATATTAAATGTTTTTGTAAGCAATTTTTTTTTTTTGAAAATAAATTATTATAAATACTAATTTCTACCAGGGCATCGAACCGATAATTATAAGGGTCCATATCCATGTCGGTTCTTATTTCATTTGCTATATTTTATTTTAAAAATTTAGGGTTAAGTTTCATTTGTGATATTATTGAATAAATTGATGTTCACAAATTCAAAGAGAAATTTAAAATATGTAATTGATATAATATGACCCGGGTTTTGTATTTTTCGTAGTTATTTACAAAGCCAATTCTGAGCCTTCAGGTCTGAAATAAAAATTACAAAATTTTTGGCTATTATGTCGCAATGATAAAGTTAGCTTTTCATAGGAATAAAATAATCAAAAAAAAATACAAACTAAAAGGCTTGACCTAAAAACAGATTAGTAAACAATTAGACATCGGCGAATAGTCCGTCAATGTTACATATCAAATATAAGTAATTACATATTAATAATTTTAATAAATATAGATAAATAACAATTAAGGTTAGGCTTATCTTACGTAATGCTAGCGGACGATTAGCCGAGGCTAAGCCTAATTAGTGTTATAAGATTTTTACCCGATTATGCAACACTAGCTGCTAACCTCTTCCTATTCTTTTTAAAATATTTCCAAGTTACAAAATTAATTCTAGCTATTCATATCTCCTTACAAAAATATCGCTTAATTAAAATCGTTTTCCCGATAAATTTATTAAGTATTCAGTTATGTGTAATTAAATACTTTTTAGGACAGAGGCCGATTTTAAGAAAACTCAGATCTTTTCCTGCTATATTTTGAAATTCAGTTTGAGTGATTTTCAAAGATTAAAATTGTTAAAATGACTATCAGGACAAGCGTTATCATATTTCATATAAATATAATGTGGTTGTATGAAATTATAATCAATTTTACCTATTTATTTCTAGACATCAATTTACAAATTTTTCAATCTTTATTTTAATATTTAAATGTTATAAAATAGCTTTGAAAATGAATTTCGTATGAACTTTAGATATAGGTTATTCCTATTTAATTCTCTTTTACCTTTAATAGGATTTTTATTGATAATGAAAAATTATTTTTTTAATATTCTCTTATCCGTGAAAATACTAAAGTTCTAAGAAGTCGATTTTTACGGCCAGGACCTGAGACCAATTTTAAAAAAATTTCGGGCCCGAACCCGACTAAATCACAAAATTTTTTTGTTCAAGCCTGACATTACTAAAATTATTTTGAAATTTGATTTTAAATATTGTAATATCTAATGAAAAAATACGTACATTTACAGAGTTTCCCATTCAAAAAAGGAAAAGTTTCAATCATAAATAGAAAAGGGTCAATCATAAAAGGAAAAGGTTCAATCAAAAAAGGAAAAGGTTCAAACAAAAAAGGAAAAGTGTCAATCAAAAAAGGAAAATTCCCAAAAAGAAAGGAAAAAGTCCGATCAAAAAAGGAAAATTGTCAAACAAAAAAGGAGAAGGTTCAATCAAAAAAGGAAAAGGTCCAATCAAAAAAGGAAAAGTATCAATCGAAAAAGGAAAATTCCCAAAAGGAAAGAAAAAGTGTCAATCAAAAAAGGAAAATTCCCATTCAAAAAAAGAAAATCGTAATTTTTTTAAAAAAAATTATCAATTTTTCTTAAATTTTTATTTATTTTTGTCATTCCTTCTTATTTTATTTGTATCTCTTTTCTCAATATTTTTTCTCATTTTTGATTCTTTTGTATTTTTAAATTATAAAATTATTATAAAAATTTTATAATTAATTATAAAATCATAATCTTTATCTGTACCAAAATTATTTTCATTATCAATGTCTACTGTCGACATTTAAAAATTATTATTTTTTTGAAAAATATATTTACAATGCATATTTTTAAATGTAAATTTAAATAAATAAAATAAAAAGATTATGATTTTAGAATTATTTATAAAATTATTATAATAATTTTTGCTATTTATTTAGCAACGAGCTCTTTTTAAAAAAAATGTAGCACGCTAAAGCTATCGATACTTAAAAAATAGCTATGGAATAACGCGCTAAATATAGAACACTGCAAATTACATATTTCAAGTTCAGGATTGGAACCGAAAAAAGATTTAAAAAATTGTTTTATCTTCTTCTCTTTTATTTCTGCAAATTCTATCCAACTAGACATTTGTTAATATGTTGAGGACCTGACAGTCATACCCATCAAGACAAAAAATGAAGACTTTCAGTCAAACCATATTAAAATTAGCTTTTATTTCCCATATTAAAAAAAATTATTTTTACACCACCCTTCCTCCAACCCCCCCCCCCCCCCAGATCAAGAATGAAGACTTTTAGTTAAACCATATTAAAATTAGCTTTTATTTGATACCCATATCAAAAAATTTATTTTTTACACCCGGACTTTTTTCTTTCTTTTTGGGAATTTTCCTTTTTTGATTGACACTTTTCCTTTTTTGTTTGGACCTTTTCCTTTTATGATTGAACCTTTTCCTTTTATGATTGACCCTTTTCCTTTCTTGATCGGACCTTTTCCTTTTATGATTGAAACTTATCCTTTTTTTGATTGGGAAACCCTGTATTATAATATGGCCACCTTAAATAAAAGTATATTCCCATAAATATATGATTTCAGCGCTGAACCCACTAGTGTTGACAGAAGTATGCTAGAATTTCCTCATAATCCTTCAAATTAGATCTTTAATTTAGGAGGAAAGAAAAAAAATGAGAAGCTCTTCACACGTTTGTGGGCAAGCTGCAAGTACTTGTAAGCGTAATCGTCCTTGAACTATTGCTTAAACGCAGGGCTGTGCATTTGACCGATCAAATACGTTTCGGTCAATTAACCGATATTTGACCGGTCAAATATGGTCATATACGGTCAAATTCAAATATATGTTTTTTTAAGTTAATATCAACTTTATTTTGAATATAATAGTAAAATGAATCTATATTATTAATTTAATTCATTGTCATTAAACAACTAACGTTTAGCTATCCGTAGCAGATTCTTGTTCTGATTCATATTCAATATTATTATTTTCTTTAATATTTTTTAATCAATTTTCCTGATGTCTTAGATCTTCAATCGATTTCTATTTTCAAAAGAATATTAACCCAAATCGACCTATTTCTTTCTAAAGAAGGAATAGAACTAAGAATTATTAATCTCTTAATGGGTATGGTGGGCAAACTTTAATCTATTAACTTGAGGTCGGAATTGATTGTTTTTAGAAATTACTACTTTCCTAATTCGTTATATTAAACATGCTGTTTTTGCTTCTGAAATTAATTATATCACTTAAAATAATTTGGTCATCAGTATTTTGTAAAATAGCTAATTCTTGAATTATATCACATACTCATTAAATTCACTACTATTGAGATTCTCCTCTTGATATTGTGGACCCAAAAAATGAGCAAACATTGTGATCACATATATTTATATCGTTTCTCCCTTTTTTAAACATATTTTTAATTATTTTCCTTTAAATTTTTTTTAGAGTATTTGACCTGGCCAAATACTCCTCCTGTCAATTGACCGACTTGCCAACCCTGCTTAAACGTCTATGGGCGGTACCAAAAGGGTCTGGATAAAATAACACAGCTCACACATAAATTTCCATTAATTTGGGAAATGGAAATTACGCATATGAAAGACGCGTGTAAGATTAAAAATAAAATGTGATTCCGATTGACATTTCGCTCAAACAAAATCATTATTGAGCATATTTCCAGTTTAATTTTTAGGTCAGAGAAAGAAAATCTTCAGTGTCCGAGACCGATGGCTTCGAGCCGCCTGTGCAGGCCTTTATATGGCAGTAGGCTAAAAATGCGCTCTGATGCAGAATTTGAATGATAATTTCAGAATATTACTTAAATTTGAGGCTTGGTTAGGAATTTAAAAAATACTAATACTTTAGTTGAATAAATCTGATGGTTATTTTTGACGATTTCCTGAGAAATATGGCATATTCAAAAAAGAAAGAAATAACTAATCGAATAATTTACAATAGGCTTACTTTGTGAGTGTTAAAATTTTATATCCATTACTTTTTCTCTTATAAAATATATATTATTTTAATTCAAATCAAAAGAATTTGTAGGAAAAGTCAAAAGGACAATATTTGAGCGTGGCACATTCATTCCCATTTCATCCAATGGCGCCAGATTAGAAAACAATGCCGATTAGAAAATAAAATGTAAGATAAGCCCTGCCAAGCAAGCATAAAATTTCAGTCAGTAAAATTTAAGTGATAAACACAAGCTTTCAAATCTTTTATAATAATAACCTTATTAAAATTAAAAATGATATCAACTTTTTTTAAAAAAAAAGAAAAGTATTGAATAATAAATAAATAATAATTTCAATATCATTATATATTTAGCAGACGAAAAATTATTTTAAAAATGTAAATAAAAATGGCAAGGGGATAAATGCTCGAATCATAAAAATAAATTACTCGAATAAAAAATAAATTACTCGAATAAAAAAAAAAATACAATATAAAATCGTAATTACGAAAAAAAAGAAATATAATACATCCATCCATCTATCAAATTTTTATAAAAATAATAATAGCGCATAAGTAAAAAGGCGAGCCTTATATAAAATTGCATTTTTTTTATATTTTTTTTTAACAAAAATAAAAATACATAATAATTTTATTTTATACGATAAAGAAATATATAATTTTTTTTTATATTTCTCTCTCTCCCTCCCTCTCGCTGCGTTTCACATTTATATATAAAATAAAATTATAACAAAATAGAAAGAAAAAAAAATATATATAAAAGCTGTAAGGGAACGAAGGCAATTTATATTATATATTTTTTTTGCGTTTCCATTATTTAAAATAATACATAATAATAAATAATGCAAAAAAAAACGGCAAATGCTTCTTTTACAAATTAATATAATTATTTATTTTTCACTAAAGGCATTTATTTATTTTTTTTTAGCTTGCTTCTAATTTAGAAATCGGAATACTTAAGATTTTTTTTCTTCTAGGTAGAAATATGATTAGTGTTGCAAATATCCAATTAAACCAAGTTCCTCAAAAAAGTAAGCTCCAAGCATCGATTCGATTGCTATTCCAAATGTAAAATATTTGAATTTTTAAAAAAATCGAAACAAATATTTTTTTTTAACGCGGAGTAATATATAAATCGATTTTTACAAAAGAAAAATAATCGTATTTATATTATTTATTTTTTTTACAAACTCCTCGTTTTCTATTGGTCCAAAAAAAAACTTTTTTTAAAAAAATAAAATGGTTACCTTTTAAAATATTTGAGCAATTAAATCTAAAATTAACTAGAGGATAGAGAATTTAAAGATTCGAATTTTTCCTTCTCAATCAGAGACTACTTATTGTATTTATCATTTCACATCTACGCCATTTTGTTTCTCTCTATTTAAAATAAAAATATATAATTTGTGCGTTTTCGTATGCAATGTGTTATTGTAATAGAAAAAAATAAATAAAAATAATAATTCTCTTTCATTCGTTTACCTCGCCTCTGCTTTGCCTTTAAAAATTTGAAAAATAATGATGTAAACAAGAATTATTCTTTTCTTTTAATTATTTATTCTCTTTTTTTTTAAAATTATTCTTTCTCTTTTTTTTCAAAAAAATAAATAATATTTTTATATGTTATTTATTTTATATAGGGATAAGAAGAAGAAAAAAAATATACTATATTTACTTTAAATTTTATTCCCCTTTTATATATTTTTTTCTAATTATAAAAAAAATATAAAATTCGCGAAAAAATAAAATAAATGAATGGATGAAATTTTTTAAAAAATAAAAATGGATTCGAAATGTAATAAAAAGAAAAAATAAATATTTTTAATATAATTTAATTTTCATTTTGTAACAAAAAAAATTAAAGAAAAAAAAAATGAAAATTAATAGGAAATTATATTTTTTAAAAAAAGTAAAATAAAATAAATCAAATTATGAGACAATATATATATAAAATCTTTTTTTTCTTGTAAAAAATTAAAATAAAGGTAAATTTTTATATAAAAATAAAGTTAAAAACAAGTTCTCATCGAAGGAATCAATAAATTATCGGGAAAACATAAATGTAAATTTCAAATATATATTTTTAATATAAAATTCACAAATATATTTTTACAATTATTACCGCGCGAAAATTTTCCAAATATCATCTGTTGGGATTTTCATCATTCGGGATTTTATTTTCACCAAAATATTTAAAAAAAAATTAAATATAACAGTAATTTAAAAAAAGGTATTTTTTACCTGATCATTGCCCCAATACGAATTTAATCAAATCAATATCGTCCAATATTTTTTTTTTTCTAAAAAAATTACTTTTTTTATCCCTAAATTTATATTTTATTTAATATTATTTTAGTTATAAAAAGAAAGATAATGGATAAATGGAAAATTAATTTTTTTTTTTAATTTGTAATTTTTTATAATTTGTAAAAAAAAATAAAATAAAAATAATTTATAATTTTTAAGCGAAAAAATAATTTATTGTTTCTTTCAGAGAAAAGAATAAAAATATTCGAAAAAAAAGAGTTTTATTTTAATACATAATCATTTTCCCCTCTCTTCAATAAAAGTTTATTAACAAAGATTAAAACATAAATAACATTTTTTTTAATACAAAAATAAAAAAAACTTAGTAACAAAAAAAAATTCTAATTTATTTTCTTAAATAAATATATATTTTTTGAATAAGGAAATAATTTAGTAATGTTAAATGTACTTTTATATTGCTAATTCAATACAGGTCAATCCCAAAGAAGAAAGGGGCACCAAGCCCCGGTCCCGTTTGAAGAAGCATCAGAAGGGCCTATGGAAGCTGCGGCCCTCAATACACATAGAGAACATTCCACCGGGGGTGGGGTGAACGCGGCTACGCCCACATTAAATCAGCTGTTGCAGGCTCCAACGCGCATGCTCCACAGCACTGGGGCCCCACCTAACGGGCCTCCTCAGGAACCTAGATTTCATCTTATTACTAACAGTAACGGTAGTAATAATAACGCCAATCATCATTATCTGCCGCCACCCATGCATTATGATGGTAATAGTGCTGGCTATAACTTTATGAATCACAATTATTCTGGGGCTGAATACATGCAACAGCGTCGTTTACCATCGCCCTATAATCAGGTATTTTCTCATAATATATAATAATGCATTCATTACCCATTTTTAGCAATCCTCTATTCCCTAATTACTTGAAATTAAGATTATATATTTTATACTCTGTAGATTTAGAAAAATAGTTTATTCTTTAAGTTTATTTAGAATATAACACCTAATTCATTTTTAGTTTAAACTTGCTTAGGTTTCATTTTGTTTTCTTTAATCCTATTGGTTGAACGATTTCATTTGTTGAGCTAAAAGATGATAATATTTTTTATTATAATAAAAAAAACAAATTATAGCTCATTAACAAAGAACATTATATATCTAATGAATCTAATTATGCTGATTATATGTCAAGAAAATCTAATCCTTACCCACAAGAAATGGAATCTGGACCTTATCCTTATTCTAGAGCTTATATGCAAAGTTTACTTATATATTAATTTTATATACACAGCATTTTTGTAAATTTCTTTTTAATCTTACACAACAAATTTATATATAAAAAGGCAATATCCAAAATTTTGGTCATCAAACCATGGTAGATAATAATATCCCTGGTAACTTATTAAATCGCATGCTCTTATCCTCAAATTACCCTGAAAATAAAATACAAACACATTCAGCTACCCATTCCCCACATTTGCTCAATAATAATTCTGAAATGAATCACTTATTAAATTCCTTAAATAATACAAAACCTTCTATAGTCAAACAACCATCAACAAATAAAAAAGGACCCAACCATAAAAATTCTACCCCTAAACAACCTAAAAAACAAAATACTGCAGATTCTAATAGCACTACAAAAGTTAAAAAGAAGAAGAAAAATAATGACCAAGAGTTTGACAAATCAATTAATATTGCTATAACTAAAAGTAATAATAAATCTTCCAATAAGAGTTATAACATAGTAAATAATTATGATCCTCTTAAAGTTGTTGATGATAATAGTAATAATATATCAAATATTAGTTTAAATACTCCAATGAATTTTGAAAGTAATACAACAGCTAAAAATGAAACAGGTAACTCTTGCTCATTACCAATTTATTCCACCAATTCCTTAAATCAATCAAAAATTCACGTCAATCCAGGTAATTTCTAAATGTTCATTAATTTTGTTTTTATTTTTACCCGTATTTACATTTTTTTATTGCATTTTATATAATATTATATTAATGTTAATATGTAAGTAATATTTATAGTATTCGATGTGGATAATTATGTTTGCATGTATTTACAATCAATTATTTTGTTAAATAAGATTTTGAACTGAATTTATAGGATTTAGCAAAAAGAAAGCCATTTAAATACTTAATTTTATAAAATTAAAATTAGTCATTTCAATGAATTAATTACAATATAATTGAATATATTATAGAATATTCGATTATGTTCATGATAGATTAAATATGTTTTATTATCTCCTTTTTTTAAATTAGAAGAGACAAAAAAACATTTTAAATAAATCTTAATTTAATAGAAAAATTTGATATTAATGTGATAAGAAAATATGTTGCTATCATAAAGTTTTATATAATTTTATTAGTGCCTCAAATTTTTTAAATAAAATATATTTTATTATTAAAAATATGTGAACATTTTTGGAGATGGTCATATCACCCACAATATGATAGAAATCATGTTTCTAATAATTAATAGGAATTAAGCCTTTGAATGGTAGAGATTCTATATGGGAAAATTTTTTTTTGAATAATGTGATGAGGTCTTTCAGTTATAATGATGATTTAAACAAGAGGAAACCTTGTCTTTCATTAATCCAACTTATTAATAAATATTATAGGGTATTACTTTGCTAATTGAGATATTTTTGGTATTTTGTTTTCAAATGATTGCATTAAGTAATTTGGTTACATTATTATTGGCTGACCCAAATATATATGTTATGTATGTTGTTTAGCAGAGATCTACAACCTGTTACTTGGTAGATCAGGCTAAAAATTTAAAAAGGCTGGGGCAAGCAATATTTTTTTTGATATATAATATATATTTTGATGAATTTTGATATTTCATAGAAATTATAATATATATTGTTTTATTAATTTTTTCACTAAGACTCACCAATATTATAAATTGTTTGTTTTGCTGTTAAACAACATATTTTGACTTAGGCCTTGTATTTTAAAAATTTTTTTAAAGTGGGCCAGGCAATCTTAGTAAAAAAATTGAAACTGGGCCATGCCTGCAAAAATTTGGTCAAACTGGAAAATGTTGTTAAAAAGTCTTTTATGCGTAGATCTTGGCCCAATTAAGATTACCAAAATAATATTGTGTAAACCTAGAGATTTTGCTCATAGATGGCATTAAGGTTTGGATATCTATTTGTTAAATCTCAAAGTTGACTTATGGCTAAAATCTTAATCGACCCTTTTTTGGGGTTTTAATAACACTACTAAGCTGGGCATTAACTCAGACCTCTGGTGTTTAGTATAAATGTTAGACAATTTTACATAATATTAACTTATTTTTAAATAAATATTTATTTTACATTAATTTAGAAAATCATTATAAAACTGGTACTGAAAATAGAGAATTTAATGGAATGCCTCATACCCTTTCAAATCAAATGTCTCAAATATCAATCCCTCATGCAGTTAATAATATTTTTATATATTTGTTTGAAACTTATAAAAGAAATTAGAGTTTGAAAAAAATTTTTTGAAGAATTTTTTTTACCTTATAAATTATGAGTAAAGAATCTTTGAAGATCACAAAAATAAATTATAAATTAAAAAATTTGTCATACCATGAAAGATTTTTTATGCATATAAATCACTTACTTTATAAGATTTTTTTAAAAAAATGGATTTTAGAATTTTAGGTGAAATTTGGTCAAAAATTCTGTTTGCTCATGGGCAAAAAAATCTTTAGAGCTTTTCAATCTCTGAAAGAAATTGAGATTATTTTTATTAATAAAATTATTATGTACTATGAATAAGAGATGAGTAGAGTATAATTTTATTATATCTGTTATTTTAATTCTTATACATATTATTCCTAACATTTAACATTTAAGTTAATTAATTTTTTTTATAAATGTATAAAGTTATTAATTTTTTTTAAAAAAAATAAACATCTTCTGGGGGTGTGTAAATTATTCATAGAAATTTTATAAATAATTGTTTTAATAAACTTGATATTAGATACCTAAAGTTTATTGATTTTTTAAAATAAATATATAATTTACTTGGTAGCCATTAGCTAATAATATAAATAAATATTTAAGTCATGAACTTGACTACACATTTTTTTAAAAAAGATATTGATATTTCATTAACAATGTATCATATCAGCTGCTTTTTTAAAGTCTTAAAATAATTATTTTAATTTATCACTTGTAAAAGGGTTACATTTAATAGATTTAATTAATATCAAAACTTCCTAAATAATTTTATTTTTATGATATTAATAGTATCTTGAATTTTAATTGCCTATTATTTTACTAGGTGCAAAATTTACATTATTATTACTTTTTTTATAGGCATATAACTTTTAACATCTAGTTTATTCATAATCTAAAATTTTTCAACATTACATCTATAAATAAGTTTTATATTTTTATATAATATATAATACTTGTTATCACAATTTTATTTAAAGGGCTTGAATTTATAAATTGATAATCATGTTAAGTTATTTGGTCTAAATTATTATTAGATCACGAATTTCTGAATTAATATATTATAAGTGTTGTTTAGATTATTTTAGAAAGGAAAAAAAACAATATACCTGTCCCTTGAACAAAATACCACTGGTCTTTACACAAATTTTAATAATTTTTTTAAATGTTTAGAAAAAATGGGGGAAAGTTTTATTTGAAAGAAATTATTAATTTCTTCCACTTTTGAATTAAGATAATATTTAACTAATGATAATGGCCTAAAACTGTGCACCACACAAACTAGTTTTAAAAAAATCATGCACAATATGGAGTACTGGGGAAATGTCTAGATGTTAGTTAAATATATTTATACTTGTGTTCTGCAAGGTTCGACCCTTCCCTCCAATTTACTTTGGTCTTAGGCCAGCCTAATTTTTGGAAATAATTTTGGTTTGGGCTATGACAAATCAGGCCAAGTCTAATGATATTTAATTGTTACAATATTTAGGATAATGCCTGATGTGGGCTAGGGTTAATCTAACCATAAAAATAGATTACGAGAAACACTTAATTTTTATTAGACACCAAGCAATATTTGGTAGAATCTAACACATACTTATGGCTGGCAAAAGTATGGAGCAGTCAATGAGTATATTAGTTTTTATCGTATTCAATTTAGCTTAAGGCCTAATACCAAGCTTATTCACTATTGGTGTGCTATGCAACAAAGATAAGAGTTAGTATTTATATTAGATGAGGAGAAATACTCTTTTTATTAGACACTTAATACACTATATTAGGGGCGTATTGCGAGGGGGACTATGGGGGGGGGGGGTAAGCCTCGATTTTTATTTCCCTTTTCATGTTTTGAGAAGACAGCAAAAATTTCGATATTTGAAAACCTTCCTCGTTATTTTTTTGTTTTTAAAATTAATTTTTCAAAAATCTTCTTCATATTATTTTTATAGGCCTCTTCTGCTAAGTTGACCACCAACATGTAGTGGTGATATATAGCTGGATTTTTAACAGGGTTTGAGCCATCTCTGCAAAATAAGCAAAACTATCATCTTAGCTGCAATCTAGGCTTAAACTGTTTATTCTTATTTTACCCTATCATTATCAAAAAATTGAGACAAATCTATCCTACCCTCACTCTCATAGACGCTATACTCAGGTATATATTTACGGATGTCGCCCGATTCAGAAATTCTATTTTTAGTTGAAATTGTACCATTAATAAAAATTCAAAACTAGCAAGATTAATATACAATTTATAATTTCTTTAGAAAGCATTATGCACTTTAGTCTAATTAATATCTTTGATAACCAGAGTAAAATGACTTGAATGAATTTTAACATTTTAGCAATTCATTCTGATAGAAATTGTTGGCAAGAACCTATATACAACGATTTGGCGAAACGCAAATAGAAAGATCCAACTTAGATGATGAGCTTTCACAATACAGCGATGAAATTATCGGAATAAAAAATTTAAACAATTCCTTACCTGTATGGATACCTTATTCTACTGCCAAATGTGAAAATTCTTTCTTTCTTTCTCTCTTTCCATTTTAGCTATTTTAGCCCATTTGCATCAAAAAAAATTTAAAGGAAAGGAAAGGACTTTCATCTTATGTTGATCATGGCAGATAAAAGAACGAGTTTATGCGTATATAATTTTTCAAATTTAATGTTCATAAATCAATCCCTCGATATCGTAATGGATTCCAAATCCATGTATTAAAATATGGAAAAAGAATTATCACGGAAGATTGAAATCTTTTTATAGAAAAATCAGCCCAAAGAAAACGAAGAAATGAATGGGTTATGGAATTTTTTTTAATTTGCATAGAAATATTGGTGGTATTAAATTAAATTACATTGTTTTTAAAATATATTATACAAATAAAAAATTTATTCATATTCCTAATAAAAAAATCGATATTATTATATATATCATATTTTTTGATAATAAATCGTATTCCTCCCCTTTCGGCAAGTTTTTAAACAATACATCACTGACTTAATTCGATAGACACTTCTGAGCAATGCTTAGCAGCCGGTAAACTTCTTTTAGTTTTTTCAGAATTGCACCTTTCAAGTTAAGGCCTGAGATACTCGTGCAGTTAGCTTAGGACTATTCAACAAATATAAGGGTTAATATTTATAATAGATGAGGAGAAATTACTCATTTAGACACCAAACCCACCACATTCGGTAAAATAATAGAGAATAAATCAATATATTTTTTTAAAAAAATTCCCTTTTCTATAAGCATTTAAAATTTTTATTAAAATTGGGGTTTTTCAGTAGGCCCCACCAACATCTGGGATGAATTATTTGATATAGATACACGGAACTTTGTATCCTTGCAAGACAAATAATTTATATAGACTTTTGAATTTAGACTTGTTTTTTTTCCTGATCGGAACCTGATAAAATTTTGTCCCACTTATTGGGTAATTTTTTTTCCTCAAAGGTCTAAACCTGATTCGAAATTTTTTAAAATAGGTCTGACGCCATTTTTTATTGGACTGTTGAAAAAATAAGATATAAGCTTAGTGTTTTTAAATGGTTAACCCAATATTTTATCCAAAAAATAAGAAACAAGCCTCGATATTTTGTTAATAGATGTCCAAACATTTCTACCTTCTATGAGCAAAATCTCCAGGCCTCTAATATTCTTGGCTAAAATATTGGGTTAGCCGTTATAAACACTATATGCCAAGGAAATTATAAATCCTGAATGATGATAAATAATTATGTTAATTTTGAAATGATATTCATAAAGAATTAGGAGGCCAGAATCAGCTAAATCCTAGAAAAATATCTGTTTGAGTCCAATGGACTCATTGCATTTTTTATTACTTTCCAGAAAGAAAAATGATAAAAAGATGTCAAGAAGGGTTTATAAGGGAACTTATGGATTGGGAACACTTAATAATTATAATATATTTTAATAGATGGATTTAATTTTATAAATTTATTTGTAATAGTTTAGTAATTAATTGAAATTCACCTTAAGTCTGCCTAAGTTAATCGAACTGGGCTCAGTCTTAAAAAAACCTAAGCTGAGTTGGATCTTAATTTTTTTTAAAAAAATTTCAGGACTTATAATAAATTTTACTGCATACAAGTAAAAATAAAAGATCGAAAACGAGGGATATCATCACTCATATAAATTCATCCTTTTTATAAAATATGGATTTATTTATGGCAGATAAATATTTATATTTTAAATTATTAAATAATTACAGGAAACAAGCAATTCTACTAAAGTTCAATCCTTTTCTCCCGATCAAACCAGCAACATAAGTTTTAAGGAAGAAAATTCTTTAAATTTAAATAGTCCTGCAAGCTGGATGACAAAACCATCTTTGAGCCCAAAAAATCAGTCCTCTTTAAGCCCCCTATCCAACAAAGACGATAAAAATACTGTTTTGCGTGTCAAAGTAATTAGCATTTATTATTATTTTAATTAAAATTTTGCTGCTGTCTAGTTGGCATAATTATCCTGATATTTTATAATGGTTATCATATTTTATGGTTTAATTAGCTTACATTAACTCTGTTAGAACCTGATTTCCTTTATAAACTCGGAAAAGTGTACTAACAATGATGTGTATATACATTGGCAATTCATGCATTGAATGCATTTAAAAGTGTACATATACATTCATAAGAATCAGCCATAGCACTATTTTGTGGTTTGCCCGTCGATTAAATTATGAATATGCAATCATATAATGAACGATAATATGGTGTTCCCTCAAACCTCGATTTAGATATACTATATAAGGCATTTAATTATATAGTATTAGAGATCAACACATTCTGGCTAGCTATAAATTTTTGCACAAGTTGCTTGGCCTTGCTGTTAAATTTTTGCCTAGCCCATTATAATTTTTTCATAAATTACTTGGCTAAAATTTTATGTCAGGCCTGGCCCATTATTATTTTTGCAAATCTGTTATAATTGTTATTTAAATTTGCATAGTTAGGCTCATTGGCAAGGATGCAGATCTCTAATTTATATATTTTTTAAAGAAATAATATCCATACTTATTTTATAAAAAGCATTGTATTATATTAGTTAAGAATAATTTATAATCTATAAAATATTATCCTTAATTTAAACTTTTAATATTAATTGGATAAGCAAATATAAGACTTATTTAACTAAATATAGACTTTAGTAGTATTTTAAAGTAAAAAATATTATTTTATCAGGGTGCAAACCACAAAAAAGATAGAACCATATTTCACAAAAAATTGAAATTACTAAGGTTCATAGGATGATTTCGGTTATCTGTTAGACTGTGAGAATCCTATTGCTATAGTTCATGGCTGGGTCTTATTTAGATTACAGACAATAAGATGTAAGATGCACAATAATATAATATTAATCAAGCGCGATGGAATGGTGATAAAGTCCGGTTCATATTTGCGGCTTAATTATTTCCGTGGATACCACAGGTGCAAAGGTCTTTGTGTTGATAAATTAGAGCCTCTTTTTAAAAATTCTTTTCAACATTTTCATTGCTTATATTTTCTTTTTTATTAAAGTTTATTATTTGTTTTAACATATTTCCTAAGTCATTTCTTGTAGCAATCTATTTTTGTACTTGTGCTCTCAATCAGTATCTAATCTAATTCTCTTAACTTTTTTGCTTTTTAATATAGGAAAAGCGGGAATATTTTATTCAGTATGTAATATTTGTAAAAATGTACATGGGCTTTTCTGATCAGCTGTGATTCTCCTAGAGATTAGTTACGCACTGCTTGAGCAAACCGCGCTTACTATAAATGCTTCAAAACGAAATAAAATACGAGACTGTTATGGAATTTTATTTTTAAACCCAGGCCCGGATTATTTAAATTTATACAGTTTTACTCTCATTTCGGGACCATCCTACACGTGCATGCTTAATATACTCTTCCTATTTGCAAAATGCTATGAAGAATATGATTTAGAGAGCATAATGAACAAAAGTAAAATTACATATTGAGAGTGATAATTATTTATCAAAATTTGAGAATCATGTTTAGAAAAATAAACTGTTAAATAATACAAAAGCAAGATTTAGTATGAGGCATATCATAGATGATAATTTTAAAGAAACACCTCTTGAAAATGTTGACAGTTAAAGGCAAAAATATTACTGGGGGAAGGGTCTCTGATTTATTAACGCGAATGTATGTCTGATAGTCTTTAAAATATATCATTTCTATAACTTATGCCATAAGACACTCGAATTTGGCTCACAGATTCTCGCATTTACCTAGCGAATAACTCACGGCGAAATATCCGTAGACCATTCAAATTTACTCAACATTCTATCCCACACAATCTTTAGTATTACTTCGATTTTACGAATCGAATTTCATTTATTTGAATATTCACGAGTATAAATTCGGATATTCAAAATTTTATTCGATTCGTTCTTATGAATTTTGATTAGTTTGAAAAAGGACCCTTTTGACTATAAAAGCTAAAATATGATTATTGCACCTATTAATTAATATTTAAAAAAAATATTAAAACTAACAAGTGAGCAACAATAATAATTTAAATATTATACCTAGGATTTAAGCTATTTAATTTGGATAATTACGCTAAAAAGCATATCGCCGAAATTTTAAAAATTGACAAATTAGTCAAACTACAAATAAATTAAGGACATTCGTTAAAAGAAATTATTAAAATACCAAAAATAAAAAAAATATTCGAAACCTGTTCAAACATCGAATATTCGTTAGTAGCGCCAGTCTTTGCACACTTTTTGATAAAAATTTTAATTTTATGAATTAAATTAATGATTATTTTTTATTACCTTTATCCCAATATTTTGATCTATTATTTTTATTATAGTGTGCAGTAAATTGAGCGTTTGCGTTTGTTTAAATTGAGGTTTCTTTTTTTTAATATGGGCAGTTCTTATAAAAAACGATTTGTGTTTAAAAGTTATATTATCGTCTGCCTTTTTATTTCCTTAATTTTTAAATATTCCTTTTTAAGATATAAGTAAGTTAATTTTTTTTACATTTTATATAATATTTCAAAATGTATAATAAAAAAGTAAACTGTTTGCGTTTGTTTAAATGGTTGCTAAAGTCAAACGGTAATTTTACCAATTTGCACAATGCCATTTGAAATGCATTATTGGCTTTTTGCAACGCAGCTTTTTGCCGTAAAAACGTAACGCATTCCTTGTTTAAAAATTGAGGTTGCTTTTTTATTAATATCGTCGATTCAAAATTTTGACTAAGTTTGAAAAAAGAATTTGTCTGAAAATTATATTATCGTTTGCCTTTTTATTTCCTTAATATTCCTTTTAAGCATTTAAAAATGTTGAATAAAAAAAAAGTAATGAAAGCAAAACTGTTCGTGTTTGTTTAAATGATTGCTAAAGCCAAACTGTATTCACCAATTTGCACGAGGCCATTTGAAATGCATTATTGGCTCTTACAACGCAGAAGATTTGAAACGTTCAATTTGCGCGCACTATAAAAGATATTTAAATTTTTGTGGTTAAAATATAAAGTTGAAAATTAAAATTGTGTATAATAAACTACACAATAATTTATATCACGTGATATTACCAATATTTTAAAAATAAAAATCATATTAATTTATTTATTTTTTTAAAAAAATTATCGTCTGCTTTTATTAAAATCTTGTTTTTGAATCGAATTTTAGAAAAACGAGCCCATAACAAAATTATACGAGTTTGGGAACGAGCCTAACAGGAAACAATTTTTAGATCTTTTATTACGTTTCAATGAACAAAACGCTAATCCAATTCCTTACATACCGACGGTGAGCAAAGCATATGTTGATCTTTACAGATTATACCACATGGTTAAAGATCGTGGTGGAATATTGATGGTACAATTTATTACTTCCCACGATACATTTAAATTTATTTATTATTAGGTAAATCAGCGAAAATTATGGCGCGAAATTGCTACACAAATTTTAGACGGTCATTCTGCTAGCGCATCCTATAATCTTAGAAAACAATACATCAAGTGTTTACTTGATTACGAGTGCAAATTTGATTTAAACGGGGCAGATCCTCTCCCAATTATATCTCAAATCGAGTCAACAACGAAAAAGAAGAAGAAAAAGATTGAGACTAGTATTAAAAAAATATATAAATTTTTATATAATTTAATTTTTGTTTAGGCCAATCCCTTTCAGATATGCAAGATTCACAAAATGCCTCCAACATATCTTTATCAGATGTTAGACAACAAGAACATTCTAACATGAATATATCAAACGATTCTTTTTCATCGAGCCAAATTTATCCACCATCTAGTCTCGCGATGAGTCAATCTCCTTTGCATAACAAATATAACGTAGAACCTTTTTATAACAGCGTTTCAATTCCAGCACAAGAAAGGGTAAATATTAGAAATCCATTTTCCGATGACATTCCTATGCCTTCTTACAATAATCAGCCCATTAACACAAACGTTAATTTTGAGTCATCAGATAAATCATACACTAGGCACCCTATACAACAAAAGACCCCTTTCCCAAATTCTAACTCTATTCGTAATATGCCAATGCATGCACCGATGGAGCATACCTACCCTAATCAAATGAATTCAACAATTATGCCCGAAAGATTTATGTCTCCACAAAATATTAAATTAGAAATGGCTTCTAATACCGATTCAAATCATTCATATCCTTTAAAAGAATCATCGCCTATACATTCTATCGATAATATACGACATCAATACAAAAATCAACCCTTGCCTTTAAACAAATTTTATTATCAAACTCAGCCTTCTGATAATTCGTAAGATCATATAATTTATTATTAATTATTTAATTTTTTTTAACATTTCAGATTTGTTGATAATTTTGCTCAAAATCCAAATAATGTTCCCTCGTTAAATAAAAATCACTCGGATGTTCCTTTTATCAAAACTGAATATCATCCTTCACCATATCCCCCGCCAAAATCCAATATTAATAATGATATGCCCAAAGAATCTCAGACGTGTTTACCGCCCCATATGGTTCACATCAAAAATGAGATGCATAACAAAGAATTGCCCATGCCAATGCATCAAAATGACCACATCCGCCACCAA
Source organism: Gordionus sp. m RMFG-2023 (assembly GCF_954871325.1). Taxonomy (NCBI): domain Eukaryota; kingdom Metazoa; phylum Nematomorpha; class Gordioida; order Chordodea; family Parachordodidae; genus Gordionus; species Gordionus sp. m RMFG-2023. The sequence continues at coordinate 7,753,938 of NC_088775.1, read as the reverse complement.
CTTCACCACCCCCCACCTATGAACGAAAACAAAATTCGGCCAGAGTACGGAAATTACGATACGCCTTATCACAGTAAATATAATATATTTTATTAAAAATGATTATTTAAAAAAATTAATGTAGGATCCAAATACCCATTCAATTCAAACATTTATCAAGATATTCCTCCAAATGTAACCATCACAGAAAATTCGATTGATCCTAAATCCTTAAAATTTTCAAATTCTAGGATATCCGAAAAATTTTATGTAAGCTTTTCATTTTTTATTGATTTTTCTACCACTAAATCATATGTTATTTTTTAGACCTCATCTTCATACATCCCGCGAGAAATAATTATCCCCCCAAACACGGTTGAAGCAACTATAGTGAAACCTCAAAAATTCAAGAAAATACATTCTAAAGATTTAGGTAAAAGATTTTTTTTATATACTTCCAAAATTATACAAAAAATAATAATTAAAAAATATATATCTTTTATCAATATTTTTACATTTTTGTTATTTATTATATTTATTACCTGATTTTTACTAAGAAAGGTATAATTTTATGAATTAAAACTCTGGGGTTGGGTTGTTAAAAATTCCGAATCGTGTAGATTTTTGGAAACGACCCGATTAAGATTTTAGCCAAAACAATATTATGCAAACCTGAAAATTTTGCTCATAGATGGCAGAAAGGCTTAACCTCTATTTTGCCAAATCTCGAGACTTACATAACCACATTATTTTTTAACAACCCTACTCCGTGGATTATTTGAATCTTGAATAGACAATTAAGATATAATCCAAAATTCTAGTCTTTTGACGGAGTCTCGAAACCGTACCATAATAAATACTCACGAATCAATTTGATCCGGTTTATGATAGGTTTTTAAGAATTTATTTATAAATGGCCAGCATAATTTAAAATATTTTGTTTGAAAAGTAAATAGTACATAATCATATTTCGGTATATTTAAGCTATTAGTCATTCTACATTAAATCGATCAAATAAATAAGTTTTTAATGGGATCCTCTTGGGGTTTATTTAAAATTTTCTATACAAACTAAGATACAGTTGACTAACCCAGTTTTTCCAAATTTGAGCATCTTATTGTTTCGGAGATTTCAAAGGTCAACAACTGAAAAATGGCCAATTTTTACGCTTAGAGGATTTATTACCAACATTAATTTATATCAGTATAAATAAAATTAGCATGCCAGCCAGTATATGATTTACATGGGGAAAATTGAATTAATACTAAATAACAAATATTTTTTTAAACAACATTATTTAAAATCAGGGTTGTATATTTGACGTCTTATATAATATAGTTAAATGAATCCTTATATATTTTTTTTAATTCATTGTCATTCGATAACTAATTTTACTCTATGTGGAATCTTGTCCTGATTCTTATTCAATATTATCATCTTCTATATTTTAATCAATTTTCTTGTCGAGATCTTCAATCGATATCTGTTTTTGTAAGAATATTAACCCAAATCGACCAATTTCTAAAGAAATTAACTAAGAAATGTTAGTAAAATGCCTCTTCTATTAATGGGCATGGTAAGCAAAGCCCAGCTTATTCCACTAATTTGAAACTGGAATCTGACTGTTTCTTATGGAAGTTGTTGTTTTCCACGTATTTTGCTATTAATCATGCCACTTTTCTTAAATTATTGATATCACATGAAATATTTTATCATCACTACCTTGTGTAATATTTAAATCTTATATTATATTACATACTTCATTTTGCAACTAGTAAGATGCTTTTCTATATAAGAAACCCAATAAATAAGCAGCATTGTCATCACATGTATTTGATTTTTTAGAATATTTGACCAGGCCAAATACTCCTGACGATTGACAGATTTGCCAACCCTGTTATAATGTTCTTATATTATATTATTATAGAGAATCTACAACACATATTTTTGCAATTTTTTAATTTTTAAAAGTAACTCCTTACATTAATTATTTATATCATATTACCCAAAAAGTTTTTCATACCATCCAACCACAGATTTTTTTTCTTTCTTAAATATGTATTTTAGAATTTACTATCATTTAAATACATTATAACTATTGAATAAAAAAATATTCTTAGTTTGTTTAATGTTTTTATCGATTTTCCCCATAAAAACGAAAACTTTGAATTCTAATTTTTTTATACAGATGTAGATTGGTTTTTAGTGCCATTTTCTTAAAAGTTTTTAAAATTGGAGAAAGTAATTAGTTATTATTCGGCAGTTTACATTAAATCTTTGAATAACAATAGAAAAGCATTAAAAAATATTATTTTTTATACTCTGATTTGATATTATCTTTAAAAGTATAAGAACTCTAGGATGCTAAAATTTAAACATTGCTCTAATTACTCGTGCCTTAGTCTGTATACAAAATTTAAACCAAATCCCATGGAGTTGAGGGTAAAATATAATAATATGAATATGATTAATTTTAAAATCAACACTGATAAAAACCCGGAAATAACCGATATGATTATTTAAATTTGGGTTGCCGGATATCGTTGATCATGCCATAGCAATTAAATATCGGCAAAATCGAACTGAATCGACCTCTAAAAAGTTTTTATTGTGTACACCGAAAAATTTTAATAGAACATTATAAACCGACAACATATGCTTAAATGACGTAGATTCTATATTTATTTATATATATTGCTAAACAGGAACCGTAGACATAAAGAAGCTGACAATGTCTCTCAAATCTGGAATATTTCACATCTACACCTCGGTGATCGATACTCTTAATGTACTCTTAGCCGACGAATCCAAAAATCCCCAATTTCTATTGTCGCAACACCCAGACTTGCTAGACTTATTGATAGAATATTTTGAAACATCCCTCGAATCAGTATTTAATCTGAAATTGACCGCCAAATCCCAAGTTAATACCGCTAAAACGCGCGATTACGTTAAACGACCACCGATTTTTATACCAGATAGAAAAGCTAAAACTAAATATCGTAATGGAAAGAATTACACCTGGATAACCAGAAACAAAAGACGAGTGATTGTGGACGAAAAATCTCTGATCACTCCTTCCCCACTTCAAACTATTTATAGTGATGAAAGCTTTGATATATCGTTGCTTCAGACTAAAAACATGCATCTCGATCCCTTAATTGTTCCTTTTAGATCTGATCTGATCACAAATATTAGCTTGTTAAACAATGATAACGTCCCCAAACGGAATGCATCTGACATAGATGTAGATATTGATAAACATTCACAGAGTATTGACAATAGAAACATACACTCCTTAGTCAATTTTGACGACTTTGGGCATTCACTGGCTCTACCCCATTCCACATCCTTTTCATCAATATCCACATCTCTATATTTCCCGGCCCAAGAATACAGATCCAAGAGCTTGATTCATAAATTATGTCTCTCACTTTCAAACATCTTTCGCAGTCTCTCCTTCATACCTGGTAATGAAGGGGTTTTATGCTCTGATCACCGCCTCTGCTCTTTACTAGCCCGCCTCTTATTACTTAAACACATCCATCCTTCGTCTCCCCTTAGTGACAAATTTACTCTAATCGAACGCGATTTCTGGCTTGCCCTATCTAAAGACGCCCTCGTGACCCTGTCTAACCTGACTGGCAAACTTGACCTCTCCCTCCTCCCGGATATAACAGTAATATCTTTTATCGACGGGCTGGCTCATACCCTTCTCTGCCCTCATGGGCCAGACATATCCTCCACTTTGGTTCCAAATGGACCTGTGTCGCGCAAATTCTTAGCCCTCGAGTGTCTTTGCAAGCTCAGTGTGGCCGAATCAAATGCTGATCATTTTTTGGCTTGCTTGACACTACCCCGATTGGAATCCCTTTTACGTTACCTGATAAGACTCCTATTGCTGCCTAACCAACATCAAAACACCGAAACTTCCGATATCGTTCTCAAGGAAGCTTCCCTTGTGTTACTCTCCAACCTAGGCCGGGCCGACCCGACCGGCTTGGTTTTCAACGCGATAGGGCATCATCCACACAGTCTTTCTGCCGTAGTTAGGTTTATGGAGGAAATTGAAGCCAACGCCAGCCGGGTGATTCATACTCAAGGGTTCCCAGCCCTGCGGGACAACCCAGAACTCATGGGTAATACAATAAATTAAATACTTGTCTGATATAATTTTCTTTTATTAAGTAAGAAAATTTCTTGATTAGAAAGGAAATGTTACCTGTAGAGGGATTGATTTATTTTTGCTAATTTCTATTCTTAAAATTTTGATAATCTTTAGCGGTTAATTTTAATTTGAAAATTTTTTTTTACACGATAGGAACATCCCTTTCCATGCTCCGCCGAAGTGCCAATCTTCTTCTTAACGTAGCTCACAAAACCGATGATAAAGAACGAATTTTCGCTAAGTTTCACAACCGATTACTCAATCTTGTCATGTCCCAGATCTTGGATCAAAATGTGGCCAATATACTAGCCCACGTGCTATACCTAGTGTCAACCCCTCCGAATTCCATTATTAGTTGTCTCAATATAGCAAGCTTATAATTAAAGCGGACGCGTTTTTAACCATTCCCCTACCCCTAATTCTTCCCACTTCCTCTTCCTAAAATATCTTAACTATTTGAGTGCCGATTGAAAAATTAGAATTAATAACTATTTGCCTTAATATAGTTTATTAATTAAAGCTTACCTGAGGCTTAGTTAAGTTCCCCGTCCCTTATCTTGGCGCTTGCTATTTGTGAATGATGACGATAATTTAAAACACTTCTTTGAATACGATATTTACGAAGCGATTTTGTGATTTTCAATGATCTTATAGACAACTAACTCACTGTTATTTCCTTTATTATTGGACTCTCACCTATCTTCTCTTTGCATCATTACTTTTTAACATCCGCTGGCAAGCAAATCAATTTGTAATTTCACAGTTGATGATTTCCTAGTCTTAGTATTTTTTTGCATATGAACAGTTCTGATAAATTATGTTATTTTGCTAATAAATTATTATAAAATCAGCCCCGAATTCTTGATTATGAATTGATTAATATTGGTTTTGAATTTGACACTTTTAAACAAATTATGATAATGAACTCCGAATGTTATATAAAACGAGCATTACAAAAAAAGATAATTTTATACTTATGATTGATTATATACTATATACATATATTATATATATATATATAACATTTAACATTTGATAATAAAATTGTCCAGCCATGTATAACACTTTTTTATATATTTGCAAAGAGAATAATATTCCGTTATCCACATCTTAACATTCTTGAATTTTAAAACGACATGAAATTTATATTATACTACTTTATTTTAGAAGTTAGCCATTCACTTAATAGTTTTGATTTCTCAAATTCAAAAAAATAATTATTAATCTCTTAAAATAAATTAAATTCACGATATTCATATAAAACCGATGCCGATCCTTATTTGCATATATCATTGAACCAATGCCATAAAAAAGTTAATATTTTCTGAGCGAATGGATAAAAGAAGAAATATAAAATTTCCCCTTTCTCATGGTAAAAACGATATTTGTAACACTAATGATAAGTGCATAAAATTTTATCTTATTTGAAATATGGGTGATTTGATGAATGTGTCCTTAGATATTTTTATATCTCTTCGTTGAAAATGATATACACATAGCTACTATTTCTTTAAAATAATTCTATTTTTTTTGAACATTACAAATAAATTAAATTTTAATCCTTTAATTTCAATTTTTTTTTATTGTTAGGAGAATAAGTATAAAATACAAAATATTATATAATTATTAGACCTGTGGGCCGAAGCCTCAATTGACGGTGGCGGTTTTTTCAATTCTTGCTGCGCCGATTTCGCCGCCGCCTTATAAATTAGCGTGGCCGTAGCGTGCTTTTTATTAAAATTTTTTAATATATAATTTAATGTATTACATTTTTCTTATGATTTATTTGAGCGCTCTTAGTTCTAACATTGTTAATATAGTTTCATTTCTTAAATCATTTTCACTCACTCCTTTTAAATTTATGTATTTTCTCAGAAACAGACAAAGAAATTGCATTTTTAACTCAGATCAGAGTCTTAAACAACACATTTTAGTAATATTCTATTGATTTTTAGGATGCACTATTTGGAAAAAAAGGACTGGACTAGGCTTGCTAATTTAGCTAGGAAGTCTTTATGTATCTGTAACCAGTACACCCAAGTGAGTAATTTTATCCATTGCTGGATTAATACTCAATGCCAAAAATACTTTATGTCCCACGAATCTTGATAAAATACTATTTATTCATGAAAATTATAATTTTACTAAATTTGACTTCTAATTTATTTATTTCTTGCATTCCAAATTTATATTATATACTATGTTGACTGGGCAAAATATGACATTCTTGCTCTATATTACTAATTTGTTATAATCATTGTTTGGAAGGGATTGTTTACTAGATATTTTATTATGAACGGAATGTTCGCCCATTATATTCAACTTGAATCTCAAACATTGCAAATGATGTAGAATTCAAATTTAATCTCGGGTCAAGTAGTGTAACTAATATCTAGTGCTAAATATAAAAAAATTACGTAAAGTTGGGTAATTGAAATCCTATGATAAAGCTTTTTTTGCTTTTCTTTTAGGCAAATGATATCTGAGCAATCAGATTTTGATTTGTATATGTGTTTACTGCGAAATAAATATAAATTTATTGTTGACACCTTTTGAGAGGGAAGAAATTCCACCGATTCTCTGAACGGGTTTAATAATGTGTAAGGTTCGTTAATTATATCCATTCGTATTAAGAGGTTAAGAATTGTTTTCCTATTTTATTTAGAATATTATATACACATCACAATTTTTCATCAAGGTATGGTTAATCGCCATGGAGGGGGGGGGGGGTAATTAAAAAAAATTATCATTTTTAGTAGTAAAAATATATTGGATTACAACAAATAAAATATAAAAATAATTAATTATTGCTTAAAATTCATATAATAAATGTAGAAAATTAATTATATAATATATTAAACAATTAATATATTTAAGGATATCTTAAGTTACAGAAATTTATTAACAATTTCTATTACACGAATATAAATGAATGATAAAATATTAAATGCTCATAATCGAAATATAAATCTCTCGAAAAAATAACTACAAAAATATAAATTTTTTAACCATTAATAAAATAAATTTAATTTATATTTAGAAAAAATAGAGGTCAGAAATATAAATTTATAATGTAAAATTCAATGATTGAATTTTTCAACGATTTCATCAATGCTTGTTGTCAACTCCCTATGTATATTAAGAAGATTTAACACTATGGCTGGGAACCAATAGTAAAAACCTAATATTAACAAAATATTGTATTGGTATTGGGTCTAAAATATGGTATTGATTTAAACAATATTTTCTTGTATTGGTATTGGTTTATATTGGTATTGGTTTAAATTCAAATTACTAATTAAAAGAATAGAAATAGTGATTATAAAACCCTTAATTTCTAATTTTAAATAAACATGGGAAAAAAAATCATGATACCATAAAATCAGGGCTAAGAACCAACTCTCAAAATTTTACTGAATTCAAATTCTTTTTTTAAACTAGGAATTTATTAGGTGATGTGAATATAAAAAATTTTGATTTAATCATGTATTTTTTGTATCAACAATAATAAACGTATTGATTTAATCATGTATTTTTTGTATCAACAATAATAAACGTATTGATTTTGAACCATTTTATTTATGACAAAGAACATAGCAAAATAAGTAAACTAAAAATGTAACATAACACAAAATATAATGCAAAAGAATGATATAATTTTAATATAAGAAGAGGAAATAATTTTATGTATTTAAGAAGAATCTTGCATGCGCATCCAACTTTTTAGGCACAGGCAAGCTTGTATAGTATGCTCATCTAGTGAACAACGTTGGTCTGTTATAACATACCGTCCTTCTGAAAAAGCCCTTTCAGAGCTAGATGAGGTGGCCGGAATTGCTAGATAATCTCTGGCAATTTTTGATAATACTGGATATCTATTTTTATTTAATTTCCACCAATCTAATGGATTTGTATCATTGGAAATTGTGGCTTCATCTACGTATTTATTTATTTCTAAGTTGTTACTATTATGAGGTTTCACCTGATAAATTTTGTCATAAAAGGATAATTTTTTGTTATTTTGTGCTTCATTTGTAAGTTCCGCTGAATTGTTATTATTTATTTTATAAATATTGTATTCATTAGTAAGATATCCAATAAGAGTTTCCATATTATTATGCTTTAATAAATGACTTGATAGTTTAAATCTTGGGTCAATCATTGTTGAAATAATAAAGAGGTGTTTATTATAATTATAGTATTTATTAAGTTTTGTTAGGGCAGCTAAAGAAGCTGTCTTTAAAATATCATTAGGATTATTATTATAACTCTCCACATGCTCAAAAATACTGGAATATAAAGGAATAATTGTTGAAATTGTTGGAGTATTAGCACATGAGGCCATCTCTGTAGCAAAATTAAATGGTTCCAGAAATTCTCAGTATATTTCTATATTATTCCAGGCTAAGGCACTAATATAATTTTCTTGATTGGTATTTTGTAAATGATTGGTATATGTTGTCAAATAGGGTTTGAGCAATATTGCTCTTTCAAGCATTTGGTATGTTGAATTCCAACGTGTTGGTATATCCAAAATTGGGTGAGGAAATTTTAAGTGTGGATTTTTTTCAAGATATATTTTTTCGAGTTTATTAAATTTAGATATAGAAAGTTTAAAAATTTTTAAAAATTTCTTATTTTTTTTAAAGTTGTATTTAAGGGTTCCAATGCAGCCATGACAGCCAAATGTATAATATGGCAAAATCATTTGCACACATTATCAAAATTATCTTTTTGTTTTAAAATTTTTAGAAATGATAAATTATTACTTGCATTGTCTAATGTAATGCAAAAAAAATCAATTTCAAATTTTACTTTTAATACAGAATTAAAAATATTAATAGAATTATGTGCTGATTTAAAAGGAATAAAATCTAATAAATGATTATTTAATTTAAAATCATTATCAATATAATGAATTGTTATGCCCATAAAGGGTATTTTATTTGGAGAGGACCAAATGTCCATTGTTAAGGAAAATTTAGATGTAATTTAGAAAGTACAGATTTTAAATTGATAAAAGAACTATGATAATGTTTCATAATTTCTATCTTTAGTGTTTTTCTAGAAACTAATGTTAGTGAAGGGTTACAATATGCTATTAAATTTTTAAAAGTGATATCCTCAATTATTGAAAAGGCTAAATTATTTTGAATGAAAAAGTTTATAATTAAATTATTTAAATTAGCTTTATTAATTATATTATTAAGTAAAAATGATTTTATTGTCTTAATTTTTTTACTGCCAATATTCATTTGCTCACATTCCTTATATAATGTTGGGTGGATGGATTTAAGATGTGTCCATATTCCTGAGGTTCCAAAATTGGGAAGTGATATTTTTTTTTACATTTATTACAAATTGCCTTTTTTTTATTATCACAAGTAGTATAAAATTCCCAGATTTTTGCTGAATTTCGTCTTTTATTAGATATTGATAATTCTTCTTGTTCCTTATCGCTATTATTATTAGTACCAACAGCATCTATATTTATTAACTCTATTTGGTCTTCATTTATTATAATATCCTAAATAAAAAGATAAAATTGATAGATATCATGTAAAAAATTTACTTCCATAATAAAAATAAACTATAATTATAAATAACAGAAATATTGATATCACAGTGGTATTTGGAAGAAATAACAGATGTAATCAGTTTTTGCAATGAAAGTAAAAAAAATACCACGATATAATTATCCACGATAAACCCAAATAATTATGTTATTTTTAATATTGGTATTGGTTAAAATTGTATTTAAACAATATATCAAAACCAATATATTTAGGTAATTGGTATTGGTATTGGTTGTAAAAACAATACCAATATTTAAATATATATTGGTTTATATTGGTATTGGTATTGTAAACCAATATTATATAGGTATTGGTCCCACCCCTAGTTAACACCCATTCATTCTATTTACAGGAGGTGGTACCTCTTGGTAGTATGAGCTGATTTTTTAAAACGGGTAACTTAATATTTTTTACAGAAAAATGTTACACAAGACTTAAGATTTTGGTCATAAATGGCAAAATGGTTTGGATATCTATTAGATAAATCTCGAGGCGTATGCAATACTGGTTCAAATATTGAGTTCGCCGTTTTATAAAATCGGCTCAACTTGTTGAAGAAAATATTTCTTCATTGGTAGGAAGTACTAATGGGTAGGATTGCCAAAATATATAAAAAATTTATAAATTAGTAAAAATGGTCGTGTTCGATACAATATGCTAACCCGGGTTTGCATTAACATATATGCTTAGTATTTAAGTATACAAAGCTTTTTCTAACCTCTATGATATAGTATACTAAACCATAAAAAATAGATTTATTTTTCCCCCATTTCTTAAAGGATAATTCTAAAATGTTTATACAAGTACGCATTATGCATTAAAAAGGAATAGCACACATAAAGACATTTGTTCTATTCCAGTGACATCAGTTGTCTTATCAACCAAGACCTAAATGTAGGGTGATTTGTTAATATTTGTAATAATTTTCTTCTATACTAATTCATTGCAGGCATTGAAGATTTTATTCTGAATTATTGGGCTCAAATAGATATTTAATAAATTATCTTTAAGTATAGGATCTCCAAGAAATCTATTTTGAAGAATAGCCCTAAGGTTTCCATCTTATTGTTATTATCATTATCAAATATTGAACCGCTATCTCTATGTGCTCGAAAGGTGATACCATGGACACCACATACCACGTCAATTATTGGCGTTAGTCTAAATCTATTCTTCAAGGAAAGTCCTTATTTTCCAGTATCAATTATTAGAATAATATCCATGGATTCTCCATTTTTTATAGATCGCAAGGAATATATATCTTGTTGTGATATGATAGATATTATTTTGATGGTTGTTGAAAATTTTAGTAGCATCTTTCCGTATTTGCAATTTTTGCTCGGCTTTTCCAGCAGATTTTGGACCAAATTAAACTCAATTCTTGAAGAATTAATTGTAGGAGAAAATGCTAGCCGTCACCTTGATAATCAACCATATTGAATCCTTAGTTTTTTTTTATTGTAGTGTCACTAACAAATGGGAAAGTTATATTCGGTTGATATATATTTTCCAAAATTTCTAATTTTTTTCACGAGTTAATCTCATAAATGTATACAATGATTAAAATTTTATTTTTAAATAGTTGTTTTATCATTAAAAATAGTGTAAAAATCTGAAAAAACTATGTACTAACTATTATATTTTTAAAAAAAGGTCATAACATAGAGGAGATGTGGCATAAATGGTGTTTAAAGATTGGCCACCATCCTATAACTTTTTATGTATTGGACCAATTCGTCTTAAAATTGGCCTGTGTTTATTTATGAAATGTACATTTATATAAAATCATTTAAAGATAATAAATAGGTATTGTCTTAATACCTTCACACATACATATTGAAATGAAAATGAACAAATTTAATCGACAATTGATGATTTGATCATTAATAAAAATTCCACATTATTAGTATCTATCAAATTTAATATTCTTATAGCAACTTTAAGAAGAGCAATACAAAAAGACTTTGCAATATCCCCATATGGAATGGTAATCATATAGATTAATATACACCATCAGAAGCATTATAAGTAAGAAAGAATACCCAAAAAGCAAGGAACACATCTTCCCTAAACTACAAACATTATAAATAAAATTTAATTTTATAACTAATGCCTAACTTGATTTTCATAATAAATATGTTACCTACCTTTACAATTTTTTGCATTTGTTGATTTTTTTCATGCTCAGCCTTATTTAACTTTTGTATTTCTATTTCTTCTGTTCTAAAAAATGGAAGTAAAAGTGAACAATATTTAAAATATTTTGGATATTATTAATTAAAATATTATAAAAAATACTTATTTACTAACTCACTAATAATTTTGAATTTGATAAAATAATCATAATTGATATTCCTTAAAATAATCATAATGATAGAATAAATTACCGTTTTATTTCTATCTCTTTAATTAAAAAATTTTCCATTTTATTAATATCTTTGAATAATTTTTAATATACCATAAGGAAAGGAAATTTTAATAAAACTTATTTTTAAAAAATAAGTTTTATACTCAAATATTTGCAAAATTTTGACTGGGGGATGGGGAGGGGGATTTTATATTACCCTAAAATAATATTTATGAAAACAGTCACATTTGCGAAGGGGGGGGGGTCCCCTTTCCCTTTATTGGATACGCGCTTGGCTTTCCGACAGGGGATGCTCCAATGTACAACTTAACAGCCTTCACCTCTACTCCATGAATTTTAGTACCCTTTTCTTTACCTTTCCCTCCCGTCATTTACTCATCACTAGAGAAAGTGCAGTTCTGTAGATTATTTGCCCTTGTTATTGTTGCTCATCCCTCTTCGCGCTAACACTAATAACGTTAGACTTGTAAACCAGTTGTAATGAAACATTTAAAATTTAATCCTTAAGGAATTAAACGACACCATTCTAAGGCAACATTTCAATTGGCTCCAACATTATGTAATCCCGGAGCATGTGGCATTTTTTTAGCATATACCACGAAAATGTTAGACAATTCCAACTTCACCAAATAATATAAAATGCAATGTGCCATTGAGTGCACATAAGAAAAATAATTTTAAAATTATAATTATTTTCAAGCTTACATTGCTCTATCTTATAAAAGTTTCAGCATAAATTATAATTTTATTAGAATAAAATATATTAAACAAAATAGAATTGACTTTCATTCATAGTCGTATATTTAAATTTTTTTTAAAAGCCTACTTTTTTTATGTTTTGGTAAAAAAAAGAAGAAATATAAGATTATATGATTGAAAATAAGTCACAAGGGCATTCAAATGAGAACTATGCAATATCGAATGCACCCTTACTATTATTTTTTGGAATATTATCTACCATATTTAACCTTTTACACCATATGCTAATATGCATCATGGGATACTTTAACGGTCTCACCATCAAGATTTGAAATAGATTCGGAAGGATTCTGCGGAAAAAATAATTGCAAATATGTAAGTGCTGCCCTGATTAATAAAGTTTTTTTTTTCCATTTTTATACAAGTATTCAAGAGGAGGATAAAGAGATTTATTTTAGAGTTTTATTCCACTCCATACTAATATCGGAATGGGCGCCTTGCTGCTAGTCGAGGTAACAATATTAAATTAACAGAGCTCTGATTTTGACTTAAAAATGACATAAAAAATTTTGAACCAGAAATAATGACGGCTTAAAAATTTTCAAATGTGATAACAGATGATCAAAAAATAACATTTTTTTTCTTAAAAAATTTGTTTAGTTAAAAATTAAAATATTTTTTTATTTACAAATGAATAAAAATAAGATGATTTTTCTAAATTGAACGAACGTAAAGCACGAACGCATATGTCAAAAAAAAAGAACGCATTTACATTCAAAGTTCGTTAAAAAAAAGGAACGCCGTAAAAACGAACTTTATTTACGAACGCGCTCTGAAACGCGTTCGTTTGCAATATAATAAAACAGTAATATTTAAAAAAAAATATTTAACCATTATCTGAATTTTGTGTCTTTGGGGGAAGGGGAGGATGTCCTCTGCGAAGTCTGACTTATACTGTATTTAAGATAATAAAGCTTTTTCTCTTTATACAATTAGATTTTATTACTCAATAATTTTTTTTTTAACAATTATTTATTAAAAATTTCTATCATAATTTTTAAAACACCATGAAAATATAATACTAATAAAATAAAAATACAATTTTATAATTGTGTTCGCAAAGAGGAACCATAGTTACACCTAAAAATTATATTTGAAATTTTTTGACGTATAAATTTATATATATAAATTCTTTGGCTTCGTATGTAAAAAGCCGAATTTTGACACTTGTATATTTAACATCTTATATGTAAATGGTAAAAAAATGTTTGTGAAAATTACTATTGGATTAAATAGAAAGTTATTATGATATTTGTATTTATAGAAATTTAGATTTTAAGTTTTGATTTTAAAATTTTTTTAGCATTTAATAATAATTAAAACATATAATTTATAGGTAATTATCCAAATGATTTACAATTTTAACAATTTTTTGTTCTAATATTTAAAGTTTAAATTGTTATAATAAAATAAAACAAAAAGAGATGACGCCATCTTGTGGATATTTCTTTATAGAATAATATGAAAAGAAATTATAATAAAAAATTTTCAAAAATTTTCCATGAAATGGTTTACAGAAAAAAATCATGGCATTAATATAATCAAAATAAGAAATTTATATAGGTCTTGGTTTTTTTATTAGGACAGACTTGTAACCAGTTTATATAATAAAAGATAAAAAGACTATAAAAATTTAACTTCCATACTATGTATTAATTATGTAAATTGTATAGAAGGCAATAAAACAGAACCTTTATGGTAACAATTTTTAAATTTTTCATGAAATCGTTTTTCAGAAAAAAATCATAGCATTAAGAAATATAATCAAGTATTCTAAAAAAATAAAAAAATTATAAAAATTTACTGTTAAGTATGTTGAAGCAATAATACATTGCTCTTGATTTTCAGTACTACTACAATTTGATTGTTGATTATCAGTATCTATTTGTTGAATGGTATCTTGTGCAGGAATCTAAAAATATAATAAAATAGTAATTAAATTAAAAAATTTAACTTCCATTGCCTGAGATATCCTTAAAATCCTTAAAAAACTTTAATATATATGTATTAATTATGTAAAATTGTTAGTGTAATATTAATATAAGATTGTGTAGGAATATGTATAATATATCAGTTAGTTCTAGTATATATATGATGATGTATAAGATGTTAATGGTTTTATGGTAATGGAAGATGAATGAATGTTTGATATGATATGGTGATTTTTATTGGACGAATATTTTTTAAAAGAATATTAAAAATATAAAAATACCTATTTAATTTTTGAATTTTAAAGTAGCTACAAACTTTGAATCGTATCTTCTATTTGATTAAGTTTGCCAGATTAAGAAAAATTTGCTGGGATTCGAACCTAAGTCCATCAGATTTGTAAGCGATGATCTTGCCGATTGGACCACAGACACTTTTCAAAATTAACGATATTTTTAAATATATATTATAAATTGTGAAAGTGTGACTGTCACTGTCTGACAAGGCTTTTTATATATTATAGATATAAAATATAGAAAATTTATAAAAGAACCTCTGTTAATATTTCTTAATTTTTTAATAATTTAAAACCTAATTATTCACTAATTTATTTCTTTTCCTAAAATAAACTACGCATTCCAAACAGGGTTACCATGCCCCCCCCCCATCAGCGGGAGATTCCCGCAATTTTTAAGTTTACACGCAGACATCTCACTCCCGCAAAACTACCTCAATTGGAAATATCCCGCAAAAATCTTCAGCAATTTTTTAATTTCTCCCGCACAATTTTGTTAAGCATTTTAACATTTTTAATATATAAATAATAATTTTGAGACAGAAATTGATTATTTTTAAATATATTTTAAATAAAACATGTCTAGTTTGTAAATTTATTTCTATTCGTTTTCAATTAGTAGGGGGGGGGGGGGTGCTGATATATGTTCCTCAGCAAATTCTGTCTCTTTGGATATTTGAATATTAATACACCTGTGCCTAATTATAAATTTTAGTAAAGATAAATTAAATAGAATTCTTTTTGGTTGATAAAATTTTCTTATTATATTCAGTGATTAAGGTTTCTAAAATGTCTATAAATATTTAAATTTTCATGGGATAAAATATTAAATAAAAACTTAATAAAATAATAAATTTAAAATGAGCATTCAAATGTATACTCTCAATATTGAAAAATTTATAATTTTTTTCACTATTTTAAATAAGTAGTAAGTTAATAATATGTAATGAAAAAGTAGAAGGTCTATATTATTTTATATAAAGGGTCCAATAGAACCTTATGATAAGGGATGCTATATTTTTTGTCTGATAAGAAAAGAGTTAAATTATATCAATTAACTAGTTAGAAAAGTATTCAATAGATCATTTAATTTTCATTACCTTTCCATTCGAAACAATACACCCAAAACATATAAAATGATAAAAATTTAAAAACTCCAGGCCAGGCAAAAAAATTAGCCCTTGCATTATATGCTTTACTATATATATATCAGAGACCTGCAGGCCCGGCCCTATACCCGGCCCGGCCCGGGCCGTATTTTAAATTTTTTAAATATACCCGGGCTGGGCCTCAAAAATTTTTTTTAAAATATATCCGGGCCGGGCCAGGCCTAAGATTGTTAAACCCGGGCCGGGCCTTAATATTTTTTATAAAAATTTTTACATTATGAGCTAATGGTTATAAGATTATATTATATTATAGTTATGATTAATATAATATTGGGTAATGGTTAACACACCTAACACCCACAGATCGATCTAATTATTAATTTCCTGCAAATTTATTCAAAGTATTAATATATTTTTTTATAATTCATATCTAAATTTTTACAACATATTTTACCAAAACAATCAAATAAAGGAATATCTTAAATAAGCCCCAATATTCAAGTATTAATAATATATTTTTTATAATTCATATCTAAATTTTTAGAATATTTACCAAAACAATCAAAAGGAATATCATGGCACAAAATACTAATGATATAATTAATAAAATTAAAAATAATATTTATTCTTTTAGAAATACAAATAATAATTTAAAATCTGAAATATGGGCTAAATTTAACATCATCATAGATGAAAATAAAAAAAACATTGGCTACGTACAATGTAAGAATTGTTCTATTATCTTATAATTTTATAAACATGGTACATCACATCTAAAAAGACATAAATGTGATGGTAAATCCATTAAAATTAATAATTTTTTTTACACCAGAAAAACCAACCTATAAATGTAATATAAAATATTTAAAAATTATAAAATAAATTATATTAATATTGTGCAATTAGACTATATTTTCAAAATACTATTTATTATACATGCATTTTTTTAAATAGCGATTTATTTTTATTTTATAAATTAAATAGTAAATTAAATACAATATATTATATTCTCAAAATATTTTCCATTTTTATAAATTAAATATTAGTTTTATTTTTTTTAAATGCAATATAAAATATAGTATATGCTCAAAATATTATTACCATTTTTATGAATATTAGTTTTATTTTTATAAATGCAAAAAATATAGTATATGCTCAAAATATCCATTTTTATAAATAACAGTTTTATAATTTTTATAAATTCAATAAATGGTAATAATATTTGTCATATACTATATTTTATATTACATTTAAAAAAAATAAAACTAATATTTTATTTATAAAAATGGGAAATATTTTGAGAATATAATATATTGTATTTAATTTATTATTTAATTTATAAAATAAAAATAAATCGCTATTTAAAAAAATGCATGTATAATAAATAGTATTTTGAAAATATAATCTAATTGCACAATATTAATATAATTTATTTTATAATATAAATTTTTAACAAAAGAAGATAATTGTATTATATAATATTGTAAAAAAAAATAATGAAAAATGTTGGATTAAAAACTTTCATGACTCAAGGTAAATATAATAAATGCAATAAATATTTGACAGTTTGCAAAGTAAAAAACCAGCATGATTGACGAAACCCTATACTCAAGAAAGATATTAAAAATTCACAAATTATCATGAAGAAAGAGAAGCATATCTACCTTTTCAGGTTCAACCTTACTTCTTCTTTCTTCAAGAATTCTCCCAGTAGTGGAAAAATTCCGCTCACAGCTTGCACTTAAAGAGGAATTGCCAATTTTGCTAAAATTGGAAATTCGCTTTGATGAGCCGCCCACCACTCTAACAAATTATCCACCTTAAATGTTTTATCTATTATTTATGTAATTATAATATTCATCATCGGGTATTGGCATATTACCAGAATTACCATCGCCCCATTTGTCATAAAACGATTCAGTTTGTTTAACAACAGTCGTAATTTGACTGGTCGATGGTATTTCATTTACTTCTTGAGCCTCTTGTAATTTAATATAATCTTTTATATAGTTTTCCGTCATTTTGCGATCTGTCCCTGACTACATACGTAATTGCTTGAATTTGGGACAGAGAAAAAGAGAAATAAAATGATACTTGTGTAAAACAAATTTTTCAATTAAAAAATGCTTTATATTAAGTAAAATCAATTTTATTTCTCCTTTTCGCTTTGAAAGGTATTACAAACTTTAAGAAGTGATATTCCTTTATTTGATTGTTTTGGTAAAATATATTCTAAAAATTTAGATATGAGTTATAAAAAAATATATTAATAATACTTGAATATTGGGGCTTATTTAAGATATTCCTTTATTTGATTGTTTTGGTAAAATATGTTGTAAAAATTTAGATATGAATTATAAAAAAATATATTAATACTTTGAATAAATTTGCAGGAAATTAATAATTAGATCGATCTGTGGGTTGTTAGGTAGTGTTAACCATCACCCAATATTATATTAATCATAACTATAATATAATATAATCTTATAACTATTAACTCATAATGTAAAAATTTTTATAAAAAATATTAAGGCCCGGCCCGGATATATTTAAAAAAAATATTAAGGCCGGCCCGGCCCGGATATGTTTAAAAAAATTTTTTTAGGCCCGGCCCGTGTATATTTAAAAAATTTACAGGGCCGGGCCGGGTTTAGGGCCGGGCCTGCAGGTCTCTGATATATATACAAATATATTTTATTACAGATATCAACAGTATTCTAACGTAATATGCTTCAGTCACTATCCTTTACAATCTCAAGGGGTCCAATAATTAAATTTTTGCTTTCCTATATAGATACATATGCAAATATATTTTATTAAAGATACAAAGGGTATTCTAACGGGGCTCTAAAAAAATTTTTTGCAGGAATACAATAGTAGTTAAAAAAATTTTTTTTTTAATAAATATCAGTCTTTTTAGCTATATGCACATATAATTATATATTCCATTCCAAGTTTACTTATTTATATTATATAATTCTAAACTGGCAAATTCAAAAACTCCATAGATTATCAAAAAAAACTCTAAGAAGTTCTCAAAGGATGTAGTATTATCGTAGAATCCATAAAAATTCAATGTATTTTTTCCGTATTTACTAAAATCATGGCTAAGATCTTTATTGCGAATCCAATCTTTATCCATGATAAGATCATTCCTATCGGATATTGTCTTACGAAAGTATTTAGTGAATGAGCATGTATTTCCTACCATCGTAAATAAAAATCATAAGTCAAAAAAAATAGGAATATCAATTGCTAGTAGTGAACTATTTGTAAATTGTATGATTGAAATTATAAGAGAAAATTAATATTAAAAAGAACACCTCTTATATTACTTTTTTTGGAATCATATATCGAAAATTCATTTTAGAAGAAAAGGTTTCTCAAGTAATTATTGGAATGATAGGAAGTTACAATTACGATCTCTTACAATAAAAAATTCTAAAATATATCAATGGGCATGAAATCTAAAATAAACTCTTTTTTTTTGCCATGGAAATATGAAACAATTAACCTTATCCTTTTTTTGTGGATTTAACACATAATGATATTTGGTACAAGATTACATCCACTATACCTGCGAAATTAATTCTTTTTATAAAAGATAGATAAAAACCCTCTGATATTTATTTAATCGTATACATTAAATTTTTGATATTCAGCGATAATTTAAATAATTTAACGATGTTCATCTTATCCTATTTTGTTCTTATTTTTTTAGACAATTTTGTATTAATTAATATAAGTATGGTTGCCATTAGCTTGATATAGCATAAGTGACATAGTTGTATGCAACTCCGATAAGTTAATACTCGATTAAAGTTTGGCGCTCTCCGAAATAAAAAAATTATAATTTTTACTCACTATTAATATATTTCATCGACGAGGGGTCCAAAATAGTTTTCTTATTTCAATTCTGGATAATATTTAATTCTTAGTTCTATTTTTATAGATCCCAATGTTATATTATATCAAACACATAGTGGCATTTTGCGATATCATGGTTTCAACACAAAAGTGACATTTTGCAATTCACTGAATCATTTTTCAAATATTAAAATTTAAGATTTAATACACGATTTTAAATATTAAAAATATGAGGCTATTTAATCAAATTAGATATATAGATATTTTAACTAACCTGATAGAATATGATGTAAATAAAGTATATAATAATGACACAAAAATATAATAACGAAATATATAGTTTGGTAAATGGATGTTATGTTAATAATTGAAAATGGCATGTTAGTCTAATTGACATTATGAATTAAAATTATTTAGGATATTTATATTTATTTATCGGGCCGAGTCGGGTCGACTTTGAGTTGAGCATCTGTTACAACCTACTCGAAAATAAGGGAATGGGGTGATTTTTTACCGTTATATTATAAAAAACAAGTGGCAGATGTGATAGAGGATTAGAGATATAAACTGGATTCGAATACTAGGGCTTAATCCTTGGAAGAACAAGTGCTTTTTTTATGAAATCATCTTCTTAAACCAGGTTGTGAATAATGTCAAAACAGATACAAGATATGGCTAGTAATAAAATATATCTATTTTAGATAGATAGATAAATAAATATATATCAGAGACCTGCGGAGGGGAGTACCATTTGCAAGGCCCGACTCGCCATGGCCCGAGTTTTATATTTTCAGGCCCAGCCCGGTTTAAAAAAAAATTCATTGTAGCTAATAATGGCAATTTAAAAATTTTTTTTAGGCCCTGCTGAGTATATTTAATAAGAATT
Organism: Gordionus sp. m RMFG-2023; assembly: GCF_954871325.1. Classification (NCBI taxonomy): domain Eukaryota; kingdom Metazoa; phylum Nematomorpha; class Gordioida; order Chordodea; family Parachordodidae; genus Gordionus; species Gordionus sp. m RMFG-2023. The sequence goes on along the minus strand of NC_088775.1, from coordinate 7,733,002 downwards.
AGCACGTCGGGCCGGGCCTGCAGATCTCTGATATATATATAAAGACAAGCATAAAATATTCAACTATAAATGTGACATAATTTAGTAAAAAGTTAATAGAGTTTATAAAATAATATTTATTAGGAGTAATATGTTAATATTTATTAGAGAGATAGAGACTCAAAAATATTATTATAAATATGGGAGAGTGTATGCTAATATTAGAAATAGAGTTTTTAATATTTTTTTTTTACTAGAATAATAAAAGAGAATGTTAATATTCGAAAGGATAAATAAAGGCAAGGCTGGTAAAAGGCTTGTTATCATGGTTAAAATATGGTGGTTGGAGTATAGCAAAATAAATATTAATAAATTATTATGGTGATCTTATAAGATATTTGCGATTATTTATAACCATCAAGTCAGATAAATAAATATATTATTCATTTTAATATCGAGTAAGATCTGGAGTAATAAATATATAGGGGAGACTGGGGTTAGGTGAACCGATTTTTACAAAATTGTTTATAGCTCCTGGGTTTTTTTAGATAATATAAAAAGCAATATATGATTGGATACCTAAAACTATACTCTATAAAGGTGCCTTATAAAAAAATTCTAAAATATAATCATTTTTTTGAAATTTTATTTTTTGTAAAAGTCGTAAATTTTCCCAACAAGCCCCAATAGCCGGGTGAGGCAAACCACTGGGGCTTCCTAAACAAATGGTTTTTTTAGGCCATAATAAATTGAAATGTATTTTTATTTATTAATAATGATACATATACTATAATTTTATTCTTTTATTGTTAAAAATATCATAATACATATAAATTGAAGCTAATTATATATAAAAATTGAAACTTAATTTTGGTTAATTTAATACACATTTTGGACATATAAAAAATTTATCAAAATTAGCACATGTACCATGTGCCTATTCGTGGCACATTCTGCACTAATACCACTCTTCACCATTATGATGTTTGATATATTCCAGCTTACAACAAACACAAATATCTTTGTGAATAATTTTTTTCACTATTTTTCTCTTGTTAGTATTTTCTTTTTCCATTATTTTCTTTTCTTTCTCAATTAATTTCTTTTTATAAGGAGATGATTTAAATATCTCTGCTCTCCTTTTAACTCTCTTGACTCTTTCCTTTTTGGGATGAGGCAAGGATATTGATAAATTGCACGATGGTCCAGGAATATTATCTAAATGAACATAAGACGTAGATGGTGTATCATTACATATATCTAAGTTTCTATTAGTATTTAAAATATCTTTTAATACCAAAGATACTGAGCTTGATTCTAATAATGGGCTTTTTGGAAGTTCACATATAGAATCTCCATAAACTGAGGCCACATAATCTTCTTTATTGAATATATCTGTATTCAGTGGATATATTCCACATGCTTTAAAACCATTTGATATATTGAGAGGTGATGCTGCTAAAGGCAAGACATCCTTAATAACTGATGGAATATCATAAATTGTAAATAATTTTCCTGGATGGCTACGCATCCAGGAATCAAGTGCATTATTGTAATATTTTTTGAGAGGCCCAAAAACAGACCAATCAAGAGGCTGTAATTTATGGGTGCAATGGGGTGGCAAGGATAATAGAATTATTCCCGTATCTATACAAAATTTGACAGCTGAATAGGAGTGGTGTGATATATGATTGTCAAGGATTAATAAAACTTTGGACTTTGGAGTACACCGAGTGTGTTTAGAAAAATGCTTCAAAAAAATAATAAAATCCTCCTCTTACATCCATCCAGAACCATTTGATACCCCTATAGAGCCAGATGGACCATCTCTAACAAAATAGTCATAATATTTTATTCTGGGAAAAGAAACATTGGAGGAATTGTATGACCAATTGCATACAGCAAGCGCTAATGTTATTAAGGTACCCCTTTCTGCGGAAGTAATAGATCCTACCTGTTTTTGACCCTTTTGTGCAATAATCTTGGATGGGGTTTGAACTGTGGTAAGTCCAGTTTCATCCATGTTGTAAATTGCTATACATTCTAATTTATGTTCATCTAATATTCCTAAATATTAAATGTAAACATTTACTTAACAAATCATTTAATAAACTTTTATATAAATTAAAAAAGTATAGAACATTTTCTTCATTAAATCCAGTTGCCCTAGCCATACTTGTAGCTTCAGGGGATCTTAAGGAGAGAGTAGGATTTCTTGACATAAATCCTAAATACCAGTCATGGCCAGCTATTAGATTGTCCTTCCAAGATTTAGGAAATTTTTTCTTCATATTTACTGCCATTTGGTAGGCTAGTATTTTTATCTAAAAAACAATATAAAATAATGAAGAATAAACTATACCTTTTTAATTGAAAGGCCATAAAAAATTTGGCTAGATTGAATCAGATATTTAGTTATATCTCCCTCTTCTTCTGTGAATATCCTCTTTTTATTATTTTGTCCTACACTAGTAAGTATGCCACTTTCTTGATATCTCTTATAATATCTCATAAAGTTTGATCTAGGAATACCTAAAATAAAAATGTCAAGTAAAATATATAATTATTTAATTATAAGTTTAACATTTAAGAACATAAAATTTAAAAATGATAATCTCTTTACCATTACCATTTAGATTTTATTAGCATATTCTCTATTATTAAATATTGCTAAAATTTGATTTTAATGTTTAAGAATTACATAAAATTAGTGTTGTAAACGAACGCGTTCAAAATGAACGCGTTCGTGAACGAAGTTCGTTTTTTTGAAAAAGGTGATGAACGGCGTTCCTTTTTTTTTGACGAACTTTGAACGTGAACGCGTTCCTTTTCTTTGATGAACGCGTTCCTTTTCTTTGATGAACGCGTTCAATTTTACGTTCGTTCAAACTTTTTATTTTTATTTATTTGAAAAATTAATATTAATACGCATTTTTTAACAAAAAAGTTTTATATTTTTATTTATTTGAAAAATTAACATTTAATCCAATTTTTTAACAAAAAAGTCTTATATTTTTTAATCAGCTGTTTTTACTTTTTCCTCTTTCATATTGCAATTAACGTACCATAACGTGCTACTGCTAGAGAAGATAAGATTAAAATTTATTAATTTGAATATTTTATATTTTATTTTAATAGATTAGCATTTGCATGGATATTAATATTTCATCATCAGATTCTGAAAATCAAAATTCAATATTAGATGAATTAGAATTACCATGGCCCAAATATCAAAAATATTTCACTGTTTTAAAATCAATTCCGAGATATCTTTTTATTTTGACGAGGAAGAAGAGGGCAGATTGGAGGATGATAACATAGCTCAATTTTTTGAAACAATGGATATTAAATGTTTTTAATAAATTCCCCCTTTTAAAAGAATTGTTTATCAAGTATAACACCGCAATCCCTTCATCTGCCCCTGTTGAGCGAGTTTTTAGTATAGCTAACGCTGTATTAACTGCCAAGCGTTCATGCCTATCAGATGAAAATTTTGAAAAGCAATTATAATTAAAAATTAATAAGAAATTTTTTTAATAAATTTATTTTTTTATCGCTCTATTTATATTGTGTTTATAATTATATTATCAAAATAAAACTATTATTTTTTATCATGGCTAATATATTGTTTTGAAAAATATAAGGCATTTATTTATATTAAATTAAATTTAAAAAAAAATTAATCATAAAATTTTGAACGCATGAACGCATGAACGCGTTCATGAACTTAAACGCGTTCCTTTTTTTGAATTTGAACGTGAACGTGAACTTCGATTTTTGTCAATAAACGTTGAACGCGAACGCGTTCGATTTTTTTAAAAATGTTTACAGCACTACATAAAATTAATACAATAATACTATAATTCATCTAAATTGTAATCAATCTAAAATATAAGATCATTTATAAATTACATTTAATAAAAATATTTAATTTCTATTATTAAATATTGCTAAAAATTGATTATATTGTTTAAAAATTACATAAAATTATTGTGATTATATCTTAAAAATAAGACAGATAATGTAGATAAATTTACCTGTAAGTTGGCTAGTCTTCCTTGTTGATTTACAATTTTCATATACCCTAATAGCCTAAATTACAATTATAATATTAATTCATTAAATTTTTATATACTTCTAAATAATTATCAATATTAAATGATCTCCTATATTAATTTTTTTGGATTTATATTTTTGCACCATATCGAGTTTAGAAAGCCGCGCTAGCTCTAAATTTACTAATCATGATTGAAATACTATATAGACATAATAAATATTCATAAAACTTTCCCAAATTATAGAAGAGTGTTTAAACTTTGCTATAAAATTTAATTTATATATAAATGAAGTTTTAATTTTTTTTATATTACATCATTATTAATAGATAAAATTTTATAAAAAAAATTGTAATTTTACAAAAATAGTATTATATATTATAAAAATTTGGGCGCGTGAAAAACACTAATAAATTGTAACAAAAAAAAATAATAATATTACAATAAAAAATCTAATGATATATAAAAAAGAAATATAGTACATACTCGGAAAAAAAAATATATATATATTAAAACATAACTGTTTAATTATAACGAAAAAAAATTTTTTTTGTGGTTAAAATCTAAATATAGTTGCGATGCAAAATATATATAAAATTAACAATGACTATATTTGATAAACTAGGAGGGAAATGGGAGTGTTTCGAAGAAACATTTGTAGTTCCCCTTTAGGATTTCAAATTGGACTTTTTGTTTAAAAGATAGGGACTCGTTTTTGACCCCTGTCCTTAACGAAATTCTTCTACCCAATTGATTTAAGAACTTTAGGGATTGGGGACCGGGGTTTCCAAGGACGCTAAAAATTAGGGGAATAAATATAAAAGAGTTAGGGAGGAATCTATATTTATTAAACTTATTGGTTTCTTGTAGTTCCAAGAGGTCGGTATTTCCGTTAGCCGGAAAGGAGGTAACACAAGAGACGTCCCAGACAAGTCTTTTGCCGCCGTGCCAAGACGTTAAAGACATGCCGTCAGGGCGCTTACCGTCAGCATTTAGGAGCCCCAATGGCTCCAAGCTATTGGGGAAACCGGCCGAAATCAAGGCTTTGCCGATTAACCTATTAAGGTTGTCGTGCCTCAGGAAACGGCCACTGACTTTGAGGCACGAGAAACAATGTCTAGAGAAAGGATCAACCTGTTTGTGACAGGCGGCACAGGTGTCCACAGAAGAGATAAGGCAACCAAGCCTATGGCCAATGGCAGTTTGAAACTCATCGTCTGTGAGTAACGTTTCCTTTTTACCACTCGGAATCGCGTCTAGCCATTCATGGCCGTTAGAGTTTTTTTTTGCGTTTCTGAGCAGTTGAAGGTTAGTTAGCTCAGGATACATACAAAGTTTTTCAAACGAGCATTGAAGCATAGGGACCAGGAAGCTCTTTAGATGGCAGGAAATTGGCTGCTCGGAGCCTTGGGTGATTAGAGTAAGCCACTCTTGTTTAGCTGAAGATAGAAGGGGATCGTCCAACTCGATAAGCGAGGAAATAGAATCGGCGAAGGATATTCGAGATGAAAGAAAACACGCAATTGCCATAAGGAAGGGGGGTAACAATCCCAGTCCACCCTGGTAAGCGGGCATAGAGGCGAGGGACCAATTGAAATCGGAAAAATTTAAGCCTAAAAGGGATTCGATAAAATGTTTAAATTTTAATTCGAAGACCTTAAGGAGAGTATTGTACTGGAAAACGGGGGAAGATTTAAATAAATGTAAGAATTTAGGTAGAAAAAGACATTTTTTGGTGAGAAAGAAGAACTGATGTTTGGGGAGATGAGGAAGATTCTTGAGTGAATTGGAAAGGGAATGGATCAAATCCTCAAAAGTTTTTTGACAAAAGGAGATTGAAAAACCAATAGGGGAACCTAAAAGACAGAGTTCCTCATGCGGAATGATTGTAAAATCTAAGGGAGGAATAAAATCCTTATTGTTGAGGGAGGAAATTTCACACTTTTTCCTATTTAGGGAAAGACCAATTTTCGAAGCTTCCATTTCAACGTACTCTATGGCCGACATAACATTGGATAAAGAACCGCCAAAAGAGCCATCGTCGAGATACCATAAATTAAGGTCTAATTGGAAATTAGTCTTTAAATTTTTGATCAAATCATGAATCCCTATAGTAAAGAGCAGGGGGCCTAGAGGATCACCTTGCTGTATCCCCTCTTCGGAGGAGATGGAAAATTCCCCGAATTTGAGTAACGAAGGGAATCCATAACAGGAATTAAGGAAATTCCCATATTTTGGGAAATGGTGTAAAAAAGATGGTAAGAATGCCCTCCTATGGATGGTGTTGAAGGCATTTCTGAAGTCTAACTTGCAGAAAACCTTATCGGCCTCAGTATTTATAAAAATACGCGCAACATGTGAGGCCACTTCACACCCACCTCTCACTCCAAATCCTAACTGTGAAGGAAATAAGAAGGAACTAGCCTTAGGCCGAATCCTATTTACGATAGCCATGGCGACTAAGCGACGAAAGAATGACCCTATGGCTATGGGTCTAACGCCGCCATCCGGTTTGGTCAAGGAGACAAGACGGGCGCCAAAAATAATAGGACGAATGCAAAGGGGAACTTTGCGTACGAGGATATTATTGCACAGTTCGGTTAATGCTTTCAACAAAGGGTCAATGAAGCCACTATCAGGGCATTGAATTAACTCCACAAAGAAACCAGGTCTGAAGCCGTCCAACCCCCCTGTCGTCCCTTTTTTAAAGGACTTTAAGCACTTAAGTACTTCGTCACAGGTAAAGGGAATAGGGGAGGAGGCATGCGGGTGGATGTTAAAAGGGGACGCTCGTGGATGTTTTTCAAGAAGTTGTTTAAATATGGTAACGTTGATAGGAGAAATAGAGTCATCGGAGGACAATATTCGGGCCGCACCGCTAATATCTCCAAGATCTAATTTTTCGGAGATCAATTTGTGACGGAAGGAGTTGGGGTTTAAAGCGTACGAAGGAGAAAATTCATCGATAATTGTATTTTCAAAATTGGAAACTTTTTCCTTAATTAAGGCAGATAAGTTATTTATTTTATTTTTGGGTTTAACTAGGACTCGAAAACAAAAACTAACCAGGTCTAACCATAAGGGTAGTGAGGAGAAATCCGAATTCAAATTATTTATAAGTGACATGAGGAACCTAGAGGTAGACTCTCGGGCGGCTATAGGGATCCTAGAAAGAACTGGGGGCTTATGCGAATTAAGGAATAAATCAACAGAGCTTGAGGAACATGGTGGAATGGGGTCATACGAGTGAGGAGCGTTAATTAAAGGATCTGGGCCGTAAGAGAGGGGAAATTTTCCAGAATTGTGGCACGCGGGTGAACCATGTTTCCTAAACACGCCATTTAAATTAAGCGAAACTATTTTTAAGCATACTTGACAACAAGAGTTAACCATGAGATGGCTTTGAAAGGGAGAAAACACAAAAAAAAAAAATATATATTAACGGATATAATTTTGATTGGAAGAAAAAAAAAAGATTAAATGGGGAAAAAAAAAATCAAAATTGGGAAGAGAGGAATACCTGATCTATCCTTTCAGAAGTATTATCGAGATTAGAGGGGTTGGTAAATTTGAAAAAAAATATAAATAAACAATAATATTTATAAAATAAGACTAGGTACAAAAAGTATAAAAAGTATTATTACGAACAAAAAAAAAAAGGGGGGGGGGGGTATAAACAAGAAAAAAGGGGGAAAGAAAAAAATCAAAAATTGAAAGAAAAAAGAAAGATTATGAACAATCGAAATTAGGAGGGTTGGTAAATTTAAAATAATAATAAATTAGATGCAATGGCAAATAAAAAAATAAAATAATCGAAAATACTGGTAAACCAAGAAATGCAAAAAAAAAAAATTAAACTTTGTCGGGGAAATCTTTAGGGTGTGGTAATGTAAAAAGAATTCAAACTTAAGGGAATTTTTCTACGGCCGCAAAATAGGGAAATCTTAAGGTTGTCTTAGAACTATTCGTTACACAAAAGAAGTTAAGCGTTTCTACTATTTGAAAAAGAAAGTTTTGATAGGACAAGCCTCCCTCGATAGTGCTTTCAGCGAATGTTGATATGTAGTTGGAAGAGCGATAATTGATTATTTCGAATATGTTGGCATAATATTATATCATCTTTGAAGAGTGTAGATTATTATATTTTAGAAATCGACATTTTAATTGGACAAGATGTCTTTTTTTTGGGAGAATTGAAAAGGGACGATATTTTCCGTGAATGGAGAGAACATTATCTACGACCTTATATAAGAAATTGTTGGAGAAAATCATCGTAGGAAAGATTCTGTCATGTAAAAATCTTTAGAAAATTTCATCAAAATTTTATTTCTTAAATAAAATTTTTAATAATTAATCATTTCAAAAGATTTTTTGTCTATAGATGTAAACTAATAAAATCTATATTAGGATAAAACTTTAACCTTCTAGTGTTTATAATTTTAAAATAATATTAAATGGTTTGCCAAGCCCCACGGTTTACCTAACCCCAGTCTCCCCTACTATAAGCCTAGTAGGGCTTTAATCCAGGGTTAGTCTCCTTGATATTAAGAGAACAGAAGAAAGAATTACTATTACAGATTCCTAAAAGCAAAAGGTTCTAAATAATGTGCCAAGTCTTTAGAAGCCCACTGTGGGAGGTAAATAAGCCAACATTACATTGGATGCAATATCACCTACTGGAAAAGTTATATATAACTCTAAAACTTACTGAAACATATAATATAAGAAGTCAACTAGCTAGCAGAAGTATTTTGGATTGATAAAATATGTAATTAAATCGGAAAACGATTAGTGAAATAACGCGAATATCGTGTTTAAAAAATTGTTGACTATAAATATCACAATAATTATTTAATCCTTAAAATAGGTGCATTAATATTAACCTTTGTATATTAATAATATACCAAAATAATTAATTAATTGTTTCCTAATTTTCGCAATTAATGCGCATTTTATATTAGTAATAAAAAAAAATTATTAATATTTTCTAGCAAACTAGCTTTTACAGTTATGCTATTTTAATATTTAATATTTAATTTTTTTTTTATAACTTTCAAAAAGAATTTATTAGCCGTCCTTTGTAAATGCGATAAATAATATTTTATAATTTATTATATATATAATAATAAATGCTATGTATACACCGTTTGCAACCAAAAGAAAAGGAACAGAGAATAAATTGAATCTCTGAGAGCAAAAACGAAATTAAATATTTTTAAGCAATTTTTATTATACTTAATTATTCTATTCTATTTATAGAGATGCTAAAAAAAAAGTTGTTCCGAATTAATTAAAGATTGACTTTGAATCTTATTTGTGTAAGAACAAAATAATTGCATTTAGAAACCATTTAAAAATGCTCAATATAATAATAAAAAATATGTTTACTTTAAATAGGTTAGTTTTTTACAATTATTTTTTATAGTTGGACTTGTATCGATATAAATTATTTATAAAAAAAATTTTTCCCCATAAATCAGCTAAAAATTTCCAAAAATATATACGCTTATATAAAAATACTATGAATAATAATCATCTAGTATTCATTATGTGCATTCTATTTCTAGGGCTTCAAGTTAAGGATTCTAACTCGTTAAACAAAGATCCTTCTGACATCAAAGACTTATACTTTGATATTCAGAATAATAGCATTCCCACGAGGGTAAACATCAACTTGCCTATATATTATTATGTGATAACAAAAAGTGTGACTCCATTTAATGACACAAGAATAGAACGGGCTTTCAAAATAGGCATGGAGCAAATGTTAAATATATTATCTGGATTCAAATTCGTAAATATTCAGCCAGTTCCTATAATCCAGCCTAAGATAAGCAGTAGTAAATGTAATCCCGGTTTTATTATAGGCAAATTAATCCAAGCAGGAAGCGGATTTCTAGACCAAATTAGAGTTCAAAGCCAAGAAACAAATAAATCTATCTACAACATTAGTAAATCGGCATTAAATTATAATGGCCTGATAAATATAACGATACCCATAATTATGGGACCACCTTGTGAAAGGTCTTTAATGGTCCTAGCTTCGTATGCGGCATTTTACGATATTCCTCTATGCACGGGGTATTTTTGGGTTGAGGAAGTGATGAAATACAACCAAGATAAAGATGGGAATACTATTGTCACAGATAGTCCTGATCATCAGTAATTATTCATATATTTTCATACATAGGAAATCCCTTTAAAGCGAATTAAATCAGAAAATGGTTTATAAGAATGAGACCGATTTCTTTTTTAAAAAAAGATTGACACTTTAGGCACATATAAATAAAAAACTAAAAAAGATACAGATATATGATATAAAATAAAAAGTATTTAAACTATTCATCATGACGAGTATTTTATTTTATGAATTAATTGGATCATCAGGTGCAGAGGCGTAAGGTAAATATTTTGGGAACCCCCCCCCCCCCAACCTTACCACCAAAAAAACAAAAAAAATTATTTAGCCTCTACCCAATAATTGAGCCACATTCAAGATATAATAGGGGTGCCTGTTACCTCTGACTGTCACAGCTTAATCACATAATGGCAATAGATGGTTGCGTTTAATTATGTATATTTTTTTGATTAATTAAAACCCAAGATATAACCCATATTTAAGTTGCAGCATTTAATGATTATAAAATTTTGTTTTCTCGGTAATCATTAACTATGAGGTTCAATGTAATTTAATATGGAGACAAAGGGAAAACTCTCTAGGATTTGAAATTTACAAGGAATGACAATTAGTTTAAGGTGATATGTACATATTATATTATTAAATTGTTATAGAATTTATACAAGTTTGACTGTGCTCTCCTCAGATATAGATAGAATGTCAGAGATGACCGTAATGTTATTAAAATACATGAAACAGAGGATAGCTTTGATGATATACGACATAGGTCATTTCAAGACACATCAGATGGCCACTAACCTCTACGAAATGGTTAAGAGTGACAAATATTTTTGGGACTTTTATGGGTACGTCATTAACAACAAGGGGAACGCGATTATGAATACCATAGACCAAGAATACAATCCCTCAAATTACATGGATGGTATAAACAACATATCCGGAGAGCAAAAGTTGGATTTGGCTAAATTTAGACACAAAACTAACGGTGACATTGAAATAAAAATCTTATATAATTTTTACAAAGCATAATGATAGAAGATATAAGCATTGCCAAAGATTAATCCCCCCCCCTTGAAAAATTTGAAAGTTTTTGTAGATATCAGTTTAAGCTAAATACCACCCCCCCCCCATCAACTTTCCCTTAACCCCCTCCCCCAAATAAAATAATATGTTATGTTAACAATATGGAAGAGGGTTAGAAAAAGCAATTAATTTTTAAAATCGTCTATAACTTATAAAAAATATTATCAATTTCTGAAAACATCATTGCGCAACAAGCCCCAACCTTGGTGTTAGTCAACGTATGGGACTTTTTAAACCATTAGATTTCCTACCTACAAATGTAAAAACCCTCATTTGGGGGAAAAAATAAACGAAAAAAACACAAACGTTTTTTCCACTTTTTAAAATTTTACTTAAATTATTTGTTTTACACACTAGTTCAATTAGTTTTAAATATATTTACTGAAATAATTATTATGGTATTAGAACTTATATTTTATTATTTAAAATTTTTTTTTGTTTATATATTTATTTTATTAATTATCTGTATTTTTTATTAAAATTCATATAAAAATATGATAAAATAAAAATTAACATGGATGGTATAATATAAAGAATATAGTAAAATATGTCATATAAGTTCAAGTTAAAAAAAAATCAAGTGGCTAAGTCGGGCAGAGACGGCGATTTTCTGCTTGAGTTTATAAAATGGAGAAAAGTATGATTTTTTGATTGATTTGAATATTATTTTAAAGAGATTTAATGCCGCTTGTCCAAAAGAGCAGGTTGGTGTAGCTATTGGAACAAAGTGGTTGTCACACATTAGGTGCCAGTATTTTTGATTTTTTAGAGATTCAGATCTATCAAGAGGATCATGCAAATTATTAGATAGGGCCATGGGATTAATGCATATAAAATCTCATATTAAGGGCTTTCCCATTAAAAACGGTACGATTGTTTTGCCGTCAGGAAGTTTTTTTATCTAAAAAAGATGCCGGTTCTAAAATACAAGGAAAATTGGCTTTATTTAAAAAAGAAGCTATTATTGAATTTATTTTATCATGTCGGCTGATTTTTGATATAAATTTACAGTGGAGATACGCGTCTGCCCAGGCGCGTACGCAGAAATTTGGTCTGGGGGGGGGATAATAAATTTTTGAGAAATATTATTGTTTTTTAAAAATATCAAGCATAAATTTATTAGGACTAATAACTATTCCTAATACACAATTTTAAATTAATATGAATTATAAAAAAATTATATGTAAAGAATCATTTAAATGACCCAAAATAGAAATTTGAATTTTTTGAGCCTTTACACAAAAAGTTTCTTAGGAATAATTGTATTTTGTATGTTATATATTTACAATGTAAAATCCAATCTTCGTTGGAATTGAGCTAATTTTTAATTATCTCATCCTTGCTTGTCGTTAAATGCCTATTATTTATTCAAAAAATCCAAACCTTTCAATCTACTTTCACATGTTGTACTTCTAGGTAAGTTTTTCAGAGACCTGCAAGCCGGCCCCTAGGCCAAGCAGTATATTAATTTTTTTAAATATATCCGGGCCGGGCCCGAATTTTTTTTAAAAAACACCCGGGCCGGGCCTGAATTTTAAAAAAAACACCCAAGCCGGGCCTGAATTATTTTTAAAAAACACCCAGGCCAGGCTGTATTTTTTAAAACAGCCTATATTTGAAATCGTTATTATTAGTTATTAAAATCAAAAATAAATATAATTTATTTTTAAAAAATCCAGGCCGGGCCTGAAAATTTTATTTTAAAAAAAGCCGGGCCGAGCCTGTAAATTTAAAAAAAAAAGCTGAGCGGCCTAAAAAATTTTTTAAAAAAAGCCGGGCCAGGCCTGAAAATTATTAAAAATCCGGGCCGTGCCCTGCAAATGGTACTTCTGCAGGCCTCTGTTATTCTTCTTAAAAAAGAGTGTTCTCTCATTAGTTTACTAATGGGAAGAGTTTATAAACCCTTTTAATACATTGGGAATTTAATCTAAAATGTGTTTGAAATAATGCAGAGTATCCGTAGCATTTTTTGGGACTATATAAACTATAGTTAATCTTATAAACATAGTTATTCAGCTAGTAAGGCATCATAAGATACTTTAACATCTTCATAATAAAAATCTAATAAATATTTTTTTTTCTATCACCATCTGAAAAAGGTTGGGAAGGCTTTTGTGGAAGTAATATTTGCAGATGTAAGTGCTGCATGGTATATTAAAAATTCATTTATTTGGGTTATAAATATTTGCATCTAAGATATACTCTTCCACTGATCCTATATTAATGTCTTAACGATGAGCTTGCCTTTCTACAAGTCGAGGGAGACAAATATTAAACACGTATAGCTCTGCTTTTGACTCAACAATAAAATATAAAATATGAAATTCTTCATCAATATTAGCCCTAATTTCCTTGAGTTCTGATAAAATGCTCTCCGCTATTCTCATCTTCTTAATCAAATCAATGTCATGTTTTTGAAAAGTTATACTTAAAATAGTTGTATAATTAAATAATACATTCTAATGAGAAATAAAATTTGGAATAAGCATTGAATCCAATAATTTTCTTGCTTCTGAGGAAATATTTCTTTCAGGCCATTGTGATATTTCAGTAATAGCAAATATGGCTCTTCTAACTCCTTAATAGCTGTTAGTGGTTGATGGAAGAGGCTCTATCTCGTTATACAAGGTTGCAATTTCTTTTTCTCTGTTGGACCAGAAGTTTTAGAAATAATTATTATTTGACTAGAAAAAATGGTAGATAAATATTTCGCCACTAAAAATTTGAAAATAATAAGTAAATATTACCCCGGAAAACTTGAAATCGAAATTAATTGATTAAATAACTTATGAATGTGATTATAAATGTAATAAAATATATGTGATACGAGTAAATATTAACAAATATAAATTAATATAAACAATAATATTTTTGAAAAATATATCCGGCATCTGATTTTGGCTTTGTGGGGGGGGGGGATTTGTCCCCCTGCCCTTCCCCCCTCCCGTTGCGTACGCCAATGCGTCTGCCGATTGATTGCATTTAATGCAAGTATATTGGGTTTAGGAAAGGTACGCCCAGGCGTAAATTGATTGCATAACGAAACGAGTAGTTGTCTATTATTTGGTTATTTAAAAAGCTGGAATATGAGTACAACCATTCATGGCCAGAGTTGTTAAAATTAAGTGTTCTTAGGAGGGATTTGTATTGGTGATCATCGCTCAAGTTGAGGTAAGCTAAGGAACAAGATAGTAATCCTTGATCCCAATCTTTTTGTTTCGTTGAATCTGGTGGGGCTGAAAAAAGTGGCATATTTTTTGCCTCTAAAATATCATTTTATCATAAAAATTTTTAATAAATGAAATCAAATAAACATGCCCCAACGCACCAACCCACAACGGTTCCCTCCAAAATAAGAACTATAGTTGAAGTCTACGTTTATCTTTAATCTAGAATTAGAATTTAAGCCTCAAAATTTGGCAATGATTTGGATATTTTAAAACATCCGGCTTTAAATTGATGGCAACTAATATAGTGAAGAGAAGAAGAAAATTTCCCAGAATTTGAAATTAAAATCCAACTTTAACTTTTACATTAACACAAAATAAATATTTATCTTTTTTTAAAAAAAAAATTAAATTTTATCGGTGAAAAATATAAGATCAGGCGGAGATTATATAAACTAATTTCTCTTTCCATTTTTATGTGGATAAATTCGCAAGTATTATATAAAATGTAATCGGTTATTTTGATAAATTATCTTTCGATATATTTATTAGTGTTGATATTGATTACGAGCGGTTATGACGTCAGACATATATTATTGTCGGCTTTGGCATTGGGCATGACAAAATCCCACGCTTTCATAGTTATTCAATTGTTTTACAGTGAGGGCCAGACCACTTATAGTTGGAAAAGAGGTAAAAAAAATTTTTTTAGTCTATTAATCTTATGATTCAAAAAAAGTATATTACATAAAAAAAATATTATTGTTTTGTAACGGAAGGTCTAGTTCATAGGTAGAGAACTTGACTGAGTGCAGTACAATGCTGGTTTGATCCAGCACCCTATCACCCGTGTATAAACAATAATAGCATTACAGTATACAACCTAATTGAGCGTTTGCGTTTCGTAATGCAAAATGCACACAAGGCATTTCAAATGGTATCGTGAAAATTGAATTTTTTTAAAACTTTAATAAAAATATATGCTGGTTTGCTTTTTTTGTTGTTGAAAACACTCAATTAAGTTACACTATTAGAATAGAGTATGGGGATAGGGTATGTCGCGTTTTATGATGCAATAGACCCCCCCCCCTTTCCAGAAATATCCAAGGAATTCAAACAACTCCCCCCCCCCTGTCTTCTGACAAATTAATTATAGTACAAGTATGAAACCATAGCTGTAAAATACAGAGTCGAAGGTGAGGCGATGGGTGGATAGGATAAATATTTTTGTATATAATTTAAATTTTTTTTTATTTGCATATATTTATATGTGTTAAAGACACACAACAAGAACAAAATAGTTGTTATTACTACAACTGTCAGCGTATTCAAAAAATGACCCGTATTTACCATATGCATTTTCAAATATTTTTGGCTTCATACCCCCTAAAACAGAATTTAATTGATATCCGTTGGTGGACATGAAAACCTGCAATACAGTAAAGTCTTTGGTCGTGTTTTAAAAAAAATAAGGAATCTAGATACCAATGATTGTGTAGGAAACAATGTGGATTATTTATTTGTTTTTTTAAATTCCCACTATCACCCATAGAATTAGATGAGACCCCTAAATGGTCAACAAATGTGTAATTCCAGTCTTCTAAGAACTCCGTTGCTCTATGTAAATTGTCATTCAACCCGGCCTATTATTGCCATAAAAATAAAGCCATACTGGTTCTAAGGTCGATAGAATATTGGCTGTGAAAAGATCAATTAATAATCGCATTTATTACTTGGTGGGTTAGATAGCGACTTTTTGAGAAGAGGCAATCTAAGAAATAATGACCAAGACTGACTACTATAAGGAGCTGATAGTTTGTTCGAGATGAGAGTGTGATATCATTGCCTAAGCGAAGGCAGTGTGATGGTATCACTGCCTAAGCGAAGGCCTATTCCTATGGGAGGTTCTTCTTTGGATAGAAGCCATAACCTGGATGAAAATAGTAGAATGTTGATAGAAAATAATTGACTTGATTTATTGGAGAAGTTGTATCAAGGTTAAAGATCGAGGAAGATCCCTTCAAAATTGCATGAGAGTGAAGGAATTCAATGGAGTGCTGGATTAAGAATATTTTTCCAAATATTGTATTTTTTTAATTTTTGTATAATCATTTATTTTATTGTCATTTTTCCATACATAGATTGTTTTGTTCTATATAACATATTTATATTTTTATAATTGTTTAATCATTTTATATATTTCTTTTTGTATAAGTTATAACTATATGCAATCAAATCTATTCTACAGTATTTATAGAGTTATAATCATTTTCTAAAAATCTCTGGGTTTGTGTTATATTATATTTGTCGAATAAAAAAAAATATGTTATCATTGATGATGTTATATTATATAATAAAAATTTTAAGGATATAGGATGCCATTTTTAAGTTGAAAATATGGTAGAATAGCTTTTTTTTGGAGAGGACACCTTCCCTCATAGTTTAGCTTGAAGATGCAGAGGGCACTATTTTGATCCCAACTCGAAACAGTCATTTATTCTGAAATTGACTCCATCGGTTAAGGTTAGGATAGAAGGTTACGATTCACCATAGACATTGAAAATATGTGTTATTGCAATTTAATTAAAATTAGAGATTTGTTTAGTAAATTGCTATTACGTTTACCGATGCCATTTATATATATCATTACCTATTAAATAACAACACTTTTGGGAAAGTAAATCAGATCAGCATAATTAACAACCAATATATTTTTGCCTACAAATACTAAGTTATATTAAAAAAAGGATTATAGAAGGAAATTTTTAAAAAAAATAAAGGTATACTTTATTTTTTTATATTGTAAAATGACGTGTATAAATTTTAACCAACATTTATAAAGGTGATGAATTAGATGAGATGGCTTTCGAGGCTTACAAATCAGTCTTTTTTATTACTTTGTCGAGGATAGCTGGCCCAGTGTGGGACACTTTTATGAATAAGATGCTCACTAAACCGAATTCCAACCAAACGTATAACGATAAGGCCAAGGTTTATCTTATTATCATATCCATATGTGTGTTGTGTATGTCATATGTATTTCATAAAAATTTAATGGCAAAAAAATTTGTTTAAAATTTACGATGTAGTTACTTTACAATCAATGACATAATATTACCCAGACTGACGATGCATTCATTAAAGGTGTATATCAATGAAAAAGCTGAGGGGGGCATTATGACTCCATTTTGGTTATCCAAAGAATATGTATGTAAAAAAATTAATAAATATTAATGTAAGCGAAGTAAAATAACATCCTACCTCACAATTATTCCACCCCTATTCTCATAAGGAATTATGTATTTAGCAGACTAAATTTAAATAATTTAGAATATTCTGGTTCCTATGAAGTTTGGCAAAATTGCGTGCCCATGGTCTCCAGCTGATTTACATTTAATGAAAGTTTTAAAAACATTATTATGAATGAATCGACACCCTAGGTTATGTCATTGCTCTACATATGCTAGCATGCATTACCGGTAAAATTACACTTAAGCTTTTAGTAAATGATAGAGATTATTGAGATATTGTGAATATCCATGGATTTCATATACAAATACGACATATAAGCTATAAAAAATAAAAAGATATGATATGATATGATACTCTCCTCTCCTCTCCTCTCCTCTCCTCCCTCTCCTCTCCTCTCCTCCCTCTCCCCCTCTCCTCCTCCTCTCCTCTCCCTCCTCCCTCCCTCTCCCTCTCCTCCCTCCCTCCCTCCCTCTCCTCTCCTCTCCTCCCTCTCCTCTCCCTCCTCCCTCTCCTCTCCCTCTCCCCTCTCCTCCCTCTCCTCTCCTCTCCTCTCCTCCCTCTCCTCCCCTCCTCCCTCTCCCTCCTCCCTCTCCCCTCTCCCTCTCCCTCCTCCCTCTCCCTCTCCCTCCTCCCCTATCCCTTCCCTTCCCTTCCCTTCCCTTCCCTTCCCTTCCCTTCCCTTCCCTTCCCCTTCCCTTCCCTTCCCTTCCCTTCCCTTCCCTTCCCTTCCCCTTCCCTTCCCTTCCCTTCCTTCCCTTCCCTTCCCTTCCCTTCCCTTCCCCTTCCATCCTTATATTGCACTCCTTTCTTTCAATAGATTGTCAAATGTTGCTGAATTAAATAGTATGATAATTCTAAGACTATTGATCATTGATCTTCTTTCAAGTCTTAAGAATATGAACTATCATTTATAAAGAAAATTATGCATTCTTGCCCATACTTGCGTGCGCATAAAAAAAATATCGTTATTCGTATAATTTTATTTATACTCTATTCGAATCTTATTAATACGAATGACACATTAAACGATTCCATGAATAATGAAATTAATTGTTGGATAGAATAATTCAAAATTATTCATATTATATTCATTAAATATGAAGAAAATCCAATAAAATTTGAATGACCAAATAGCTAGAAATTTTATGAATTTTTAATTATATTTTATTATAAACAATGGAAATTGGGATATCATGCCTAAAAAACTGAGTGTTGTATTCTGGTTTCGCACGAACATTTATTTAAATTTTGGCCTTTTGATAGAACAATAATCCCAATATTATAGTTAAAGATTGGTGTAAGAATAATCAGAACCGGGATAAATTTAGGAGCTGAAACTAGAACTCCCTTTTCTTGAGATTTATAGAAAGCGGAAATCTAAAATGTTAATGAACCTGTTCTAATAAACGTACTATACGACTAATTTATATGTATATTGTTCAAAAGAATGTTTTTTTCGTCAAGTTTTAATATTTAAATTTTTTCTTCTTTTTATTGTAAAAGTCTAGATTAATTTATATGCATATAAATAACCATATTCCAATCAAACTAAAGTATAAAACAATAAAAATTCATTCTATTCTATAGTAATGGAAGTTAGAAAAAAATATGAATGATTATATTTTAAAATTATAATATGAATATTTTGTTTTAAAAAATTATATTCTTTGGGCCCTGATTTGTGAGCACTTATTTTACCGCCTATATTTTTCAAAATCCTTAAAGTTCCGGTTGGCATATGTTTAAGTGAAAGAGATAACGAAGAATTTGTTAAAGGAGAAGTAAATAAATCATTTAAAATTCACAAATATGATCTAAAAATAATGTTAGAATAAGTGAAGATTGTGGAAAAAAGGTATATGTGAATAAACAAATGAAAATCTGAAACTCCATTTGCGATTTTATCAATTAGTTTGAATTACTTGAAATGTGCTTCGCTTTTATAGAACGAAAAAAAGTCAAACCTTTTGGACCTATAAGCCCAAGAGTTTTTTAAAAATCTCCCCGCGCCCCAACTATGATATCTAGGCTACATATTTTATAGTCTCGTAATTTTGAATTATAGAAATTATTTTAAAAAATTTTTAATTTTTGCTAAATTTATTTCAAACTTTTCTTATGTATGCTAATATTGGGTTATTCTACACCAGATTAGAAATAATTTTATTATTTTATAGATTCATAATTTTTTAATTTTTTTATATTTAATATTATTAAAAATAACTTTTATTATCCGAAATTGAATGATGCGATATCGGTGCTATCATTTATCGATAACTTGGTAAAAAAATTAAAATATCCACCATTACCGAAGTGCATTCAAGCTAGAGTATGCATTGGGCAGATTTTTAGCCCGCCCGCCCACGCTCGCCCATATCTTTGGAGGGTGTGGTCGGGTTTTTTAAAATATTTTTAACATTAGACAGGGCGTGGGTTAAATCAAATTCTATAGTTATGAGGGGACATGGGGCGGGTAAATTTTTAATATTTTTCGGGCAAAATGAGCAGAACAGACTTCAATTTACTAAAAATAATATTATATATGTTTAATTAAAAAATATATTAAAAGAAACAAATATGGAACCAAACCGGCCATTAAAATAATTTTTAAGCAATAGGCGGGCGGGCGGGTTAAACAAAATTAATCGATAAAATGGCGGTAGGGCGGGTAAAAATTTTTGAAAAAAAATTATAAATGGGTGAGGGGGCGGATTTAAAAAAATTTTAAACAACGAGTGGGTGGGATTTTTGGCTAAAAACTCGCCCATTGCTGACCTCTAAATTAGCTACCATTTATTTTAAAATTGGATTTTGAAAAAAAAAATTTCGAAAAATCCGGGGCAAAAATACTTCTTTTTTTTCTGAGGAAGAAGAAAGATTTTTGATCAACTATAATTTTTTTTGATGATAAATAATTTAACCGTTACATGTGACGTTAGAAATATTGATAACTAAATATTATATAATTATATTCCTTATTTAAAAGATAAACCATAATATTGGCTGTTTCCACGATTGCATGATTATGTACGCTGAATCGCTGAAGCAAATTTTAGAATCCGGTAGTACTAATGATCTCTTGGATTTCACCGATTTTCCTAGAAAAATGTGGAACACAACTTTTGAAGGTAAGGGTCTATTAAAAATATCAAAGAACCTCATTGTTAATTAATATTATCGTTTTATGGAATATACAACCAATATAATTTATTATTCAAGATAATTATTTTATATTAGAGACCTAAATGGTGGGCTATTTTTAGGCTCGGCCAGGATTGAAGTATTTTCCACAATTTTCTAGGCAGGACATTATATTTGAAAATTGCCCAGGGTTTGTAATCATTAGGTTCTGTCCGAATAATTACCAATCCAGACCTCAGGATAGACCAGGCCTCTGATATATATATAATCATAATAGTTACATTAACAAAACTTAACAATTATTATACATAAATTTAAATAGCACATTCCTCCTATTTCTTTTATCTATAAAAAAAAAAGGTGTTACCGGAAATGTGAGAATCAATCCCGAAGGAGAGAGAATATCGGATTTCACGATTAAATGTCTGATGGCCAACATTTCCGAGTTAAATTACACCCAGGTGGCTGTATTGCGCTCTGACCCATCAGCGAAGTTGGAGTTTTATTTTGACAAATCCTTAAAATGGTTCGCAGGTGGCGCAGGACTACCAGCTCCTTACCCATTTTGTTCTTATTACGTTTCCAATTCTACCTGCTTACATAAACCGAATCCTTCCAATAGTACACTCATCTTATCTATGATGGTCGTAGTTTTGTCAGTGTTAGCCATTACCGCAGCAGTCTTTGCTTACAAGTTATAAAGATCGTATAATTTGAAAATGTCATGGCCATTTTTTATAAAAATATTATATTTAACTTGTATATATGTCGTATTGAGATATATGGAATTTGAGATCTATCAATTTTTTTAATCATTCCCTGAGATCGATTTTTGATTTTGAAAATTTCGGATTTTACCGGATAAATCAGGACAAAAGAAGATTGAGAATAAGAAAATATAATAGAAAATAGTTCTCCTCGACACCTAGCCCCAATTGTTAATATGTGGTGGGATCATGCTATATTAAACTTTAAATTAAAAATATAAATACACAAAAATTTGTGGCTTAAATTGTCTAAAATTTATAGGATTTGTAATTATTACACATGCTGATTTTTAAGTTCTAAGAATCGCTCTTTGTTACGTACGTAATGATTAAAATTGATTCATCCCAAATACCCATAGATTTCATATCCCAATACGACATATACTAGAACCAAAAAAAAATGATAGAAATAAATATTTGGGTCAGAAATATATTAATTGGTAATTAATAATGGCGTCCCGATACGACATATATATTGTGTAGAAGCGAAATAAAACGATAGACATGCAAATTCGGGTTAGAAATTTATTGGGTAATTAATGTGGTCTCAAT
The DNA here is from genome assembly GCF_954871325.1 of Gordionus sp. m RMFG-2023. Taxonomy (NCBI): domain Eukaryota; kingdom Metazoa; phylum Nematomorpha; class Gordioida; order Chordodea; family Parachordodidae; genus Gordionus; species Gordionus sp. m RMFG-2023. The sequence continues at coordinate 7,710,867 of NC_088775.1, read as the reverse complement.
ACCACATATATACTGCCCTAGAAGCAAATAAAAACGATAGACATAACGATTTGGTTTAGAAATTTAGTAATCGGTATTTATTTTTTTTTAAATTAAGGAAATATGCAACAAATATTAATCCACTTGAAGAAAGTTGGAGGATCGATTGGAGTGAATTTGACTTTCTTGTAGAGGATTCCAAGAATGAAAAATCGAACAATGTAATTTGTTTAATATTAATATATATATATATATCAAGGTTATTCGATTAAGACATATATATACTCTTTTATTTGGTTTATCGTAAACATGAAAAATCAATCTCACTTCATTTTATTAAAATTTTTGAAAATTATGTTTTTCTTTCTTAAAAAGAAACTATAGCAGAAAGAACAGTTTCCTCTTCCTTCCTTCCTTCCTTCCTTCCTTCCTTCCTTCCTTCCTTCCTTCCTTCCTTCCTTCCTTCCTTCCTTCCTTCCTTCCTTCCTTCCTTCCTTCCTTCCTTCCTTCCTTCCTTCCTTCCTTCCTTCCTTCCTTCCTTCCTTCCTTCCTTCCTTCCTTGTCATCACACTTATGAATATAAATTTATTTATAAAAAATATTTTTTCTTGGAACTATTTCTGTTGTTTTTAAATTCTCTTCTTTTCATTTTAATTATTCACTTTTAAATTATTTATATTATTGCACAATAATATTTTTAAGCCATTATTCGAATATGAAGGTTCTCTAGAGAGCAAGGATATTTACAACACCGGATGCATAAAAGGTCAATTAATTTTTAAAAAAAAATCAGTCTTAATTAAGACAACTCTTTATTTATATTACTATTTAACCATGTACCATAACCCTAATTGATACTAATATAGGTAGTGTTGTTAAACGGCTCGATTTAAGGCTATTTTTTAAAACGGCTAACTCAATATTTTATTCAGAAAAATATTACGCAAACTTAAAGATTTAAGATGGCACGAAGATTTGGACATCTATTAGAGAAATCTCCAGGTTTACAAAATATTTTTATGGTTAAAATATTGAGATAGTTATTTTTAAAAATCGGTACCATAAGAATAACACTACTAGTAGGCTATCTATCTATAGAAGTCTTAGTGTAACAAACCCTATAAATATATTATACAATATAAATACGTGCCACACATTGCATGATCATGGGTCGAATCTCCTCCCACCTTGGCAAATATACAAGTTTTCTTATATAAAGCAAAGGAATTCTTTCGTACAAAATGGATAAAATTTTTAAAATAGCGATAACAGATTTTTTTTCAAAAACTAATACATATAAGAAGAAGGTTTAAACATAAATTTATTTCTAAAAAATATGAAATCTATAGGCGTTCATGAAGTCTTCCCCCTTGAGAAAATTCTGAATGCCCTTACGGTTATAACCAAATAATAAAACGTTCTTACATTATCAAAAAATATATATATGTATATATTAACCCTATGATAACTAAGAAACTCGTTTAAAAATTTTTCCCTTTCAAAACCCATCCCAGTCTTTGAGATATGTGAGCAACACGCTTTTATGCTTCATTTCTAGCTTTAATACTTCCAAATTTACAATTTATAAGTCAAACATAAATTTTTTGGCTGATCTTTATCATAATTAATCTTTCTTTGCTGTTAAAAATACAATCAGGAGATTTCAAGGGTAAAGCAGTTTTGCTCAAACGGTTAAAGCGGCACATGTTGGACATCGATCAGACCCTCATAAAAGACGCTACTAATTTAAAAGAAGTGGGTCAAGAAAATTTGATCAAATTTATAGGAGTCTGCATAAATGAGACATTTTCAATCTACGCCGTTAATGAATATCTAGTATGTAGGAAAAAATTGGTGGATGTCATAGGGAAAGATTATTTTCGTTCAGAGTGGATGCTTACTTACTCCATCCTATACGACATAATAAAAGTTATAAAACAAACAATAAAATAAATAAAAATTCCAATGGATTTAAATAATAATAAAAAAAAAATTTTAATAAGGATACTCGAAAAATTTATTTTTTTTATTTTTTTTAAATTGGGATGTTAATTTAGTATGGGATTTAATTGAGTTATTTTATAAATATTTCAATTTTCTTTTTTTAAATGTAGATAGAATGGTATAATTATAAAAATTTACAAAAAGTGGATATAGAATAATTTAATTCTCATGCGACGATATACATTAATTTAAAATTTTATCATCAAAATATATTTGTCAAATACACTTACATTTACGCCATTTTTTTTAAAATGAAAATATATATTATTCCATGGGTAACTAGTTATTTATGAGTTGCTATCTTATATACAATTATTAATTTATTATTTTTTTTCCTCTTTAGCTTTTACCTTTTTTGGTGGTAAGTTAAGTTCCTTCAATATCTCTTTCCACCTTATGTTATTCATACTATCTCTTTTATCTAATTTATACTTCTTCATATTGGCTCTAACTTTATGGCCTCATTGAAGTTTTGGCCTTCCTCTTTTACGTTTACCCATCACTTCCAAACTCTTAACCTTATTTCCTATGTAGTTCCATTGTATGCCTATACCACCTAAGTCTGTTTACCATTATCTTAGTCTTAATGGGAACTACCTATAAACTTCCTAGTATTTTTGTACTTCGCACCTTATCCTTCTTGTTACCCTAGCAATCATCCTCGGAATTCTCATCTCCATAGTTTGTAGACTTCTCTCGTCTGTTTCTTTGGTTAGCCATGTTTCCGAACTATATAGAATAGTTGGTTGTACTATGAATCTGTAAATTTTTCCATTCAATGTGTGTGGGATTCTTTTGTCAAAGAGCACTTCAGATAAAGATCTCCACTTTAACCACCCTTGATTAATTTTACTCTATATCTCTTTCTCTATTGTGCCGTTTGTTTGTATAGTGGAGCCCAAATACTTGCAGCTTTCAATTGCCGATATCTGTTATTAATTTACATCGATGCTCTCTGTTTCATCTCCTCCTATCACTATATACTTCTTCTTTTCTCTAATTACTTTTAGTCCATGCTTTTCAAGGATATTTAAAGCTCATTAATCCTTCTTTCATTTTATCCTTGGATTCGGCAAGTATCACAATATCATCTGCAAATATCATATTCCACGGGACTGTTGGTATAGACTGTGCTAATACATCTATTACTGTTATGAAGAGGATTCGGTTGAGAGCCGACCCTTGATGAACTCCCTCGGCTATTGTGAAGCCTATTGAAGTACCAGTTGTGCTACGGACCATTGTTGTGTGGCCCATATACATATCCTGTATTATTCTTCGGGAACCTTTTTGTGGCGTAGCGCCCACCAGATAAGTTTTCTTGGGATTCTATCGAAGGCCTTTTCTAGATCGAGAAAGACCATGTGTAGCTTTTTGTTCTTTTCCCTGTCACTCATTTGCCTAATTGCGTGGATAGCATCAGTTGTTGATCTTCCAGGCATAAAGCCAAACTGAGTCTCTCCTATTTTGATTATGTCTCTTAACCTTTTTTCTATTATTTTTTCGTAGAGTTTAAAACAGTGTGACATTAGTTTTATGCCCCTGTAATTGTGACAATTGTGTGGATCCCCTTTATTTTTGAAGATAGCTCTGCCTCCCATTTTTGGGGAACCTCTTCATTTCCAAGTATTTTATTGTACAGATTTGTGAGGAGATGTATTCCATCATCTCCTAGTGCTTTAAGGCTTTCTATTGGAATATCGTCTGGACCCCTAGCTTTGTTGTTTTTCATATGCTTAGGGCATGTGATTATTTCTTGTTCTGTTATAGGTTGTACAAGGTTTTGAATGGGGAGTGTTCGTCTAGATGTAATATGTGGGGATTAAAGTTGTGAAGCTCGTGAAAATTTTCTTTCCATCTATTCATTATTTCTTTTTCCTTTATTATCAATTTCCCATCTTTATTTTTGATTACTTTCGGAGCTTCTTATATCCCTAGAATTCTTTTTTTGCTGCTTGGCTAATCTGTATATTTTATTTTGCCCTTCTTTGATATGTAGTTCTTCATACATGTCATCGTATGCCATAGCTTTGGCCCTAGCCACCGCCTTTGTAGCTATTCTCTTTGATTTTTTGTAATTTGTCTTGTCATCTGGGGTTTTGGATTTGTACCATATTTTATATAAGGCTTTTTTCGCCTTTATAGTGGTTAGTACATCTTCATTCCACAACATTGTCCTTTGTATGATTTGTTGCCTCCCCTTGTCAAGCCTAGTGTCGATTTGGCAGTGTCTATTAATCTGGATGAAAGGTCTGTCCACATATTTTCACTGACTTGTGAGGAATCTATTGTTTCAATGTTTGCATTGATAAGACATCTGTCATTGATTTTAATCTACCCCATTTAATGCATGTTCAAACTTTATCTTGTTTTGAGTGAATTTCTTTGTGATGTGTAAATTATCTTCTCCTGGGATGACTTTGCAGTCTATTACATCTTTTAATCTTCTGTGAGAGAAAAGGATGTAATCTATCTGGGTTTTCCTTGCACCAATTTCATATGTTATTAAATAACTGTTCTTTTTCTTATATTAGGTGTTGGTTAAGGCAAGGTCGAAGGCTTGCGCAAATTTCAGTACATGCTCTCCATCAGCATTTCTTTCTCCATATCCAAAACCACCATGATGCTTTCTGTAGCTGACTCTAGCTTTTCCCACATGCGCATTAAGTCACCACCTATTATGACTAGGTCATCCTTAGGTATTTCCATTACAGCTTCATCAAGGATAGCTCTAAAGTCATCTTTCTCTTCTTCCTTGCAACCCGTTCGAGGAGCCTATACTGAAAGGATGTGTAGTATTGATTGACCAATGCGGAGTTTTATCTTCATTAGTCTATCAAGATCCTATTAACTTCTACCACTGAGGAGGTTAGATCTTGACTGAGGATAATGTCGACACCGTTTTTATTGCTAAGAATTCCGTTATTGTACAATTTATACTCATCTCCAACATTAAAGTCTTCTGTACTTTCCATTTAGTCTCTTGTAGCACGCTATATCAACTTTTTTCTTGTTCAACATTGATGCCAATTCTCTCGTCTTACCTTTAAGTGTACCAATATTCAAACTTGCTAACCTCGTCTTTTTTGCTTTGACCTTTATATTACTTTTCGCAGGATGGAGGTCTGCACCCTGCGCTTCGCTTGGAAGGAACGCCTTAGCTTTCATATACATACTTTCATTTGTTACCTTCATTTTTGTCTATTGGACAAGTATCCTTAGCACCCCACTGTCCAAGCCTGTCGGTGTGACCGGGATGTCATCTCTAAGCTCCGAAATTTATCTTATCATATGTCTTTGCACATCAGTCGTCGAAGAAAAACAGAAAAATTTTTATGTTCCTTACCAGGATTGAACCTGGGACCTTCTGTTTCCAAGCCTACATCATAACCCACTAGACCACCCCATTTGCTCATATACAATTATATTTAATTATAAATTTATATTATATTAAAATTTGGCTACAGGGAATGTCATATTTACATGCGACTGACGTTAAATTCCACGGAAGATTAAGATCTTCAAAAATTTTCTTAGATTCGAGGTTCACCGTAAAAATCAGTGATTTTGGGTTTTATCCTACTTATCAATGTTGCGAATACTTTGATCCGAATGATAAAGAAATCGAAAATAAGAACAATTTTTGTCATATATCTCGTGATTATGATAATTCTAATCAGAAGAAGGAATTTAACCTTTCTCTCAAAAATTCATCGATGAGAAATGAAAAGGATACAGCTATCGTGCCCCCATTTATCTCGGATAGGAAGACCGACTTGTTAAACCTATTGGCGAGGCATCTTGTTCACGGTTTATGGAAAGCTCCAGAAATCTTAAAGGAGGAGGAAATTGGAATAGTGGCAAAAACTGAACAGTTCGAGGTTCTCCAAAGATGCGATGTTTATAGTTTCGGGATCATATTATACCAAATATTAGCGAAATGTCGATGGCCCTACAACATAGAGTCACCGACAATTGTCACCGCCATAAATGATAAACAACTTAAGGGCCCTGCTAACCACAGGTTGGAATCTGGCGGTGCTGAAAATTTTTTGGCCACTTTCAAAAGGAAAAAGTCCTTTAAAACTCCCCAGAGTTATGATGTTAATAAGCTGATGTCTTGCGCTGATCGGATCTTCCATTTATTAAAAAAAATTAAACAAAGCGCAGGGCCCATCCTAAGACCCGATGTGACTATGGTAGATGCCGAGATCAAAAATAGCGATCTCCCTAATGCCGTAATTTTAAGGCAACTTAAGGAACTTATGATTGCCTGTTGGGCCCAAAATTCCAAATCTAGGCCTACTTTCCCTTGTATAAAGTCACTTTTCAAGTCCATAATGAGAAACGACGCTAAACAAAATAACAATGTTAGTAGCAATAACTCTAAATTATCAAGTTTCGACAATGTCATGGAGGTCCTGCTAAGCAGGATGGAAAAATACGCCAACAGTTTGGAGGTCATGGTTGAAGAGAGAACGGAGGATTATCTGGAAGAAAAAAAGCGATCCGAAAAAATACTCTACCAAGTTTTGCCTAAGTAACTGCTTGTGTAATATATTATGTTTGACACTGTCTGACTCTCTCAACCCTACATTTTTCTTAAAAAAATTGTTAAATTTATACAGTAAGGAAAGAACGAAAAAAGTGGAAATATTCAAAAACATAAGTTAGGAAAAGGATAATGTAAATACTCTTGTTCTTATGGTAACTAATATATTTTATTTAAAAAAAATGAAACAGATCAGTGGCAGAGATTTTAAAAAAGGGTCAAACGTTTGTACCCGAACAATATAAACAGGTGACCATATATTTTAGTGACGTGGTTGGATTCACCAGTTTATCTTCCGTTAGCACACCGATAGAAGTAAATATACAATAATGGATTTCTATATTAACTCTAGAAAAAAGGTTTATAGATGATACCACTGTTTTATAGTTGCAGAAATTGTCTAAGTTCAAATACAATAAACCTAAATAGTATTATTTTTTAAAACTTTAAAACACATAGGGCATATACTATAAAATCTGCCGGGTAAACTCCCTGCGGTGCGTGGTATACACGAGTTTCCGATACATTGAAATCAGAATAGGCTATTTAAAAAGCAAATTGAAAAGTCATTTTTAAAAAGAAGGTATAAATTTATATAACCCGATCACCACCAGAACCTAGGAGATCTCTAAGAATAACCACTTGTTAAAATTTATAAAAACGGGGAACTCTAAGAGTAATAAGAGATGTAGACACAACTCAATGAATGTTCAACGATGATTTTTTTTTTAATTGGATAAAATAAACAAGTATCTGATGTAATAAGGAACAGTATTATTATCATGTTAGAGGGATATGGGTTTTATTAGGGTTAAGATACATTGCAAAATGGTTTTAATTAAATTTAATCGTTTCGATTAATACGCTTAGAGATCTGACAGGCTATGGGATTATTTAATAGATAATAGAATGTTGTTACGGCGATTTTTGTGAGTTAAACAAAGATCAATTTTAAGTTTAATACTAAACATCCTTCCCATAATTCGATATATTATAATATAAATATTTTGAATCCATTCCATATATATATATATATATATATAGATTTTTTTTCTAAGACTAATAAATGACTTACCTATGTTTAATTATAAAATAAATAAAATAGATAGTAGATTTTTTGAACGATTTGTACACCTGTTTCGACGAGATTATAGAAGAATACGATGTGTATAAAGTAAAATTTGTAAAATAAAATATGAAATTTCACTATGCATTGGTTTAATTTGGCAAAATAACTTTCCTAGTTATGTCCTTACTCTGTATATATATTATATTTACAGTCAAGAACAAAAAACATATCACTAATAGCATATATCTTGATTTTGATTAGTTAAGAGCAAGATTTAAGAAATATACCATTTATAAATTAACTCCTGGAAATTTGGCCTTTTCCTTAGATCCCCCTTGAGACTTAAAATGGGAGAAGGGTTTGAATAAAATTTTTTGACCGAAATCCTTTTTAAGAATGCTTAGTAAAAGACATCCCATTCTTGTCCATCTCTTACAAGAGTCTGCGCAATAACACATAAAAACAGAAACAAATTAAATATTAAAAAACGTTTTAGAATTTAAAATTAATCTTCTATTCAGTTTGACTTCTATCTATAACTATTGAAGGTTCAGATCCAGTTTTATCTGCCACCCATCTTTTATCTACAGTCTTTATTATCTTAATAAATCTCTATATATTGACCGCGATAGCGTTTAGCATATATAAATTATTCTAAATTTTGTTATTTCACTTTTAGTGGAGTTATAATTCATCTCTCTCATAAAATCCATACCTTTATTTTGAAAATACACTATTTTTAGTATTCAACGACATGAACAAATATTCGGTTGATTCTTATAATAGTCTATGTCCACTTTTTATCAAATTTTTTTTAAATCAGTTCTTCTAACTCCTTCTATAACAACAATAAAAATGTGAAAAAATATCTAGAATTATTTGTCCATTTAAAACGTAAATATTCCTTTATACATTTAAAAAAGCTACTTTTTTCAATGCTGGGTATGGAATATTTTTATTTTCTATATTAACTTTCTTTCTTTCTGAGATCTTTTTTCAATAGTTTTTCTGAGAATATTATTTTAGGACAAGCTATGATAAGTTACTTAAGCATTATTCTAAGCATTATCAATCAGATAAGAATAGAATGAATATTTTTCTATTCATACATGCTGTAAATAGAGCAGGCAAATTTTTAAAAACTCTCCCCTGAAAAATTGAAAAAAATGGATACAATCCTCAGCCTATGAAATATCATTCCCAAAGCAGGGTATATAGAAAAATCCTCTTTCTATTAAAACGAAACAAGTTATGTGTATAAATTCTTGGCTAAAAAGTAGAATATATAAATATATATATATAGTGATATAAAATCTAATGGCAAAATCAATATTTTATCTAGACAAATACTACCTAAGCCTAGGGATTTCACTAATAGATATCCAAACCCTTGTGGCATCTATGAAGCAAAATCTTCTGGCTAGCGTAATATTTTTCTTGATAAAATACTGAGTTAACCGTTAAAATCGGTTTAAATGGAGGATTTTGCACAACTAGATATATAAATATTTCATTAAGTTTCGCTGGTTCAATTCCAAGCTGATAATAATTATTTATCATTGTATATAAGATATTATTTCACAATAACATAAGCCCAAATTGAGAATAATCATGTAACCGTTATTTTGGACGGTCTTTGAATCGGATCGTGTAGGGAACTTATAGATATCTTTATTTTTTGTCATTTTTTACAGGAAAGGGATTTCTGAGAAATATGATAGGCATAATTTAAAATAGATTTTTTTTTACAATATAATAATGACATTCTCGTTTAATAACGTTTTCACGCCTTCAAGTTTTTATGTCGGGACCCCTACATCGGATAATTTATAATATACATCTTCGCTTTATGGTCTCTTTAAATAGATTTAAGGAATAAGTGAAGGAAATCCATAATTAAGAGATATAAAATAATAGTAATCTTTTATTTCATTTTTGAAAAATCGTATTAATTCCTTGTACAGGTTGAAACTATAGGAGATTCTTACATGGTTGCTGGCGGCTTGACAAAGAAGAATACCGAGAATAAGCATGCATATGAGATCGCCAAATTATCTTTGAAAATCATGCGGGCCATGTCAACATTCAAGATAAAGCATAAACCCCAAGAAAATCTAAAAATAAGGATTGGGATACACACAGGTGAACATTTAAAATTAATTTAAATGTATCTATTTTGGGGTACGAAAGTTTTAACCCATTCTGTATTTCGTTAATAATTGATATTATAACAAATTTTTTGTAAAAATATTTTTCTAAATATGATTTGTGCCTAAACGATAGTATATTTTTTTTAAAGTCAATCTTATTTAATTATAGGCTGCACCTACTTCCACTATATAGCCCATCTTTTAATTTAGAATGGTGTGGGGTATTGGCTGATATTTCAAAAATTATAATTTCCTTTTAAAACAATTTTTAAAAAATAGAACAAGAGTATTTAAATTAATAAAATTTTGAAAATGCCGGATAAGTCATAAAATGACAAAATATAATATTTAAAAATCCATAATGAAAATCTGATTAGTATAAAAATGGAGTTAATTATTAGTCAAATTTCTTTTGAAAATGACATTAAAATTTTTTAAAATTATTCTTCTTTATTATAAATCATTGATAATTGCATCACAGCACAGTAGGTGTCACAAAATAATTATATTTTTTGAAGCCATTTTTATCATTTCTCAATATTAAATTTTTACTATCTCCTATCCATTAATTTTATCTACTTTCCCTCTTGCTTCTTAATGCCACCAGATTAGGAAGTTTAACATTTATCAAATACCCAATATTTAATGACTCGTATCTTACATTGCGAAAAACCATTAGCCCATATTTTAACACAGGATTCAAGGTAACCATTATGTGTAGCTTGAAAAATCCTTATTTGAATATTAAAGCTTTTGATTCTTTAATATAATTGGCCAGAAAAAGTGAACCAATTAAGTTCATTGTGGAAGAAATCGTGTAAAAAACGAAAATTATATTTTGGGAATATACTGCAATATAATAATATCTTCCATATGGATAAATCACCCTCGCAAAGGTTTGTTATTTGTTGATTAATTATTATATCTGAAATCAGGTGTCTATATGAAGGTCTCTTAAAAATAAATATAACATCTCATCTATTTAGTTTATTTAAACTATATTGAATTTCCCTCCTAGATATTCTTTATAAAATTCTCTTTCGAAAAAAAGGTCCCTGCGCGGCGGGAGTAGTAGGCGTCAAAATGCCCCGTTATTGTTTATTCGGAGACACCGTAAACACTGCATCTAGAATGGAGTCTAACGGAGAACGTAATAATAATTATGGCAATATTTAATTAGGGATTTATACCAGTATATATATAATTTATAAGTCGTAGATTCCTTATTTATACCCCGTCTTGGCTTAATGAAATTACCCATGAATTCTCTCACTAACTTTGTGAAACGATGTTATCTGATGCAAATTGTTTTTCTAATTTCAATAATGTATCTTGGATACGTACATTTGAGAACATTAATTTCTAAATCCAGGAACAAAATTAGTTGGTCAATTTTATTAAACTATGACAGGGTAATAATATAAAATGAATAGTGTTAATCAAATTTATTTTTATTTCTCTATAATTTGTTACATTTTTCAAAATAGTTCTATTCATAATTTCATTTAATGTCTTTCTTTCTTTTTTGCTTTCTTTCTGACTAACAAAAATAAAAGAAGAAAAAAAAATATACTATTGAATGTCAATTATTTCAAATTAGATCACAGAATACTTTTTAAGAGCGTTAAAAATTTAATTTTTATACATTTTTAAGTTATACGCATAAACTATAGCGATATATTTTTTAAAAAAAATTTAAGATATATTTTAAAGATAATTTATAAGATCTTTGATCTTATTTTATGGCTAAACTTAATTCTTATTTATAGGCTAATTATTTTTTTTAAAGTTATAAAATTTCCCCAATTCTATTCTTCACTTAGATGATTTTTAATCATAATTCTTCTCTCCATTCATTTTAAGAAAGTCAGAATTCCTTCCAAAATGCAAATATACTCTTCTTTATTGATATCTATTTAACGTTATCTTCTAAGCCCACTTTTAATTTCCTCAAATTTTTTAATTAATATCTTCAATTATTTTTCTGCTATCAATTCCTTTTTAAAAAACCATCGTAAAAGTCTATCTAGTTTATTTGTATATCTACTATTCCCGCGACTTTTATATGATTCTTCTTGAATTGCCTAGAATCCATCTCAGCTATCTTATTTCTCCATCATTTCCTTAAGGCCTTTTTATTGTTCATAAGATTGAAATCATGCTCCAGACATATGCTTATACTACTTTGTTATTATTTAGATAATCATTTAACAAAGAAAATTCAATTCTTCTTCTCATTGACTTGATCACCCATATCGTGATTATATAAATATCACCACTACAACAGATAGGTGTTCTGCATAGTTTTTTCTCTCACTTTTTTATTATCTCCCTCATCGAAATAATAAATATCTTTATATTTTTTTAACTTCATCTTTATCATTCTCTTCATTTAAAAGCTTTTCAAAATATGAGATGGCATTTTACTATCACTCCTAAATATTATAAGGGAATCCTTCTTGATAAAATAAATAAATAAGAAGAGTTATTGGTCTGGTCACCATAAATCATAGGCGTGAGCGACTTCTAAAATATTCACCTCCCTTTCTCGTTTTTTATCTAATTCAACTCCATTCTCGTTTTTTCCACTTACAAATCTTTTTAACTGTATGGAACCAGCCCAGAATTCCGTAAATTATTTATACAGACATGACCAAGTCGGACATTTTTTTCTAAAGATTCGAACCTGGTTATGTGAATGTTTAATTTATCTAGACCAATCAAATCTACCCTAAATTAATAATGAATTTTTCACTCCTCCGTTTCTTCGACAACTTATTTTATTCGCTTTTTTACACTATGATAACAAACCAATATTTCTTGCCCGTTTGATTTTTGTTTACTTAATTTCAAGAAGGTTATTAAAACAAACATATTTATACAAAAAAAAGCTCAAAGGATTCATATCAGTGAGCAGACTAAGATGGCTCTCGACAAATTCCAGGACACCTTTGTTACAGAACTCAGAGGGGAAATCAATATTAAAGTAAGCAGGGTGCGCGCACCATTTTTTTTTCTCACAAATATTTATTTTTAGGATTAAAAACTATGGGGCATCTTTAAGACTTTCTTAAAATAATTTTGAGTCAATCTTCAATAAACGGTAAGATTATGAGCATATAAGTAGTCAAATAGTTTTATCATGGCGTTATTACGAATTTTTTAGTGAGGGGAATGGGGGGGGGGGGGGTTATATTTCTCAGAAAAAATGTAAGCCAAATGAAATTGATAAAAGGTTTTGTTTTGTAATTCTAAAGGGTGCCTCGAAAGTTTAAAAAAAAACATGAATCTCGTAAGTGTTGTTAAACGACCACAATTTTGATCGATTTTTAAAAACGTCTCTATTAAAATTTTAGTTAAAATAATATACTATGCAAACCTCGAGATTTGGCGAAAAGAGGTCCCAAGCTGATCTTGCATAATATTATTCTGGGCGAAAAAAATCTTAATCGGGCCGTTTTTAAAAAGTCAACCCAAATCGGGGTCGGTTGGCAACACTAGATTTGCCCATTAATACATCATGAGCCCAAAATTGATTTCACAAATTTCAATGTCGACTTTGGAAGCGAATTAATTTAAAATTTTTTTTTCCCAAAAAAAAAATATATATAAAATATTATTTAGGGTAAAGGTGTGATGAAGACTTATTGGTTATCGAAGTAAAATAAAAGGAACTCGTGGCAAAGGCGAAAATATTATCTGAATTTTTTTTTGTAAATATACAAATTAGAAATCTGTCCTCAAAATGTAACTTGATTCACTAAGCCTGTTTTAGCTTGATTTAAATTTTTTTAATATTTAATTATTTCTTCTTCTTTATAAAAAAATATTATATAAATATTTAAATGTCGATATAATTTTTCGATGCTGTACACCTTAAAAAATTTATTTCGCACACAAAAAAATATGAATTACACGCGATGCTCTCTACACTTTCAATATAATAATAAATACCAGATTACGCTATTAAATTAATAAATCTTGTAGGGATAAAATTTAAATAGATAATTAAAATGTTCAAAAATAAATTAATTTATAAAAAGGAAAAATTATATTTAAAGATAAAAAATACTTTTCTATTAGATTTTTGATTTAAAATACTCGTTCGAATTAATTAAATTACAACATATATATTATATATTATATAATAAAAAAATTATAATAAAAAAATAAGATTTAACCTATTTTAGAAAACTTATTTCTGTTTATTTCTAGGTTAAACAACTTGGTTTGTTTTAGGACTAATCCAAGTATTTAGCCTAAGATATCAGCTGAGACTAATATAAATTAAGACGTCTTAATATTAACGGATTTTCTTCGGCAGGCGTCGGAAGATCGAGCTAAATTAGCGAACATTTAGCTACCCAACTATGCTATTTAGCCGAACTCGAAGCTATGTTTATTAATAAGTAGATACTAGGATACATCTTACTGGTTTTTATGCGCACCAAAAAACAATTATTTTTGTTATTAAATCCATTGTCTGGATAGATTATGAGATACAAGTATATGTAGGCGCATAATATGGATTAATTTTATTTTCCCCAGAAAAGCTCACTAATTATATAACAAATAATAATGTAATAGACAACAGGCAAGGTGTAGGAAATATACCGTGCAAACAATATTATATACGTTTTTATAACACGCATATTATAATCATTTATAATAAAACACTCATTATAATTATTAAGAACTATTTTAAAGAGTTAAATATAAATAATTGGTTTTTGTTAGTTTTGGTTTAAAAAAAAAAAATTACCAAATTTTTCCTAGGAGATAATAATTTAATTATCTACAAATTATACATATGTCGTACGGGGATTCGGAATCTCTTGATTTTAAATCCTTTACCGAGGGCGATTTAAAAATTTTTAAAATCTGATTTACCGGAAATGTATTCTAGCATGTGTAGAGTATTTACCCTATAAATTTCAGCCAATTTCACCATGAACTTTAGAACTACTTCTAATGTATATATATTACTACATGGACAATCAATATAAATTTTTCGGTAGGGCTTTTTAAAAAATAATATTTATTGTAGTTTAAATAGGGGGTTGACAATAGTGTTTTTAAAGGACCCCCCTTTTTAGGTTGATTTTTAAAAAGAGCCCGATTAAGATCTTAGCCAAAATTATATTATGTAAGCCCAGGAGATTTTGTTCATAGATGACAGAAGAGTTTTGACCTCTAATCGCCAAATCTTGAGGCTTACATAATATTATTTTGGCTAGTATCTCAATCAATCTATATCGGGGTCGTTTAAAAAAACACTAAATTGTTCTTTAAAATTTAATTTTTATTGGTGATACGGAAGAATATAAATAATGAAGGATATATTTATATGAAAGGGAGAGGGGATGTATTTTGGAAAAGAAGTGGATATTGAATACTATAATATTCAGCTAGCGATATATATCATGAAAATGAATCTAGAAAGCAAGAACCTTAACATTCTAACAAAGTAATTTTTAGAAATGTCATTTTTGTTCTTTCTTTCTTTCTTTCTTTCTTTCTTTCTTTCTTTCTTTCTTTCTTTCTTTCTTTCTTTCTTTCTTTCTTTCTTTCTTTCTTTCTTTCTTTCTTTCTTTCTTTCTTTCTTTCTTTCTTTCTTTCTTTCTTTCTTTCTTTCTTTCTTTCTTTCTTTCTTTCTTTCTTTCTTTCTTTCTTTCTTTCTTTCTTTCTTTCTTTCTTTCTTTCTTTCTTTCTTTCTTTCTTTCTTTCTTTCTTTCTTTCTTTCTTTCTTTCTTTCTTAGGTTAGCGATAAGTCGCTACTTTTTTTTGTAAGATAGTGGACAACTATAGCGCCTACTTTTAAAAATAGCTTTTAACAACACTGACTAATACCTTTTTTTTAATTAAAAGAAACCTTCTTGTTAGTGAATAATTTAAAAAAAGAGAAACTACAAAAAAAAAATTTAAATTTTTTTGGGTTATAGAATAAAATTAGGAAATAATTAGATTTAATTGTATAGTATTTTATAAATTTCTAATTTTTTACTAATTATTTAAAGTAAAAACAAATTCAAATACTTATTTCAGGAATAAAGAATGATAAGATTCATTTATTATCTTAAAAAAAAGATAAGCAAATAAAGAGAAATATACTAAAAAGCTTTAGACGAATAATATATGAAATTCTATAATTATAAGATAATATACCTCTTTATAATAATAATAAACGAACGGATTGGGATCGGATAGGTAAGTAAAGACATTCAAAGGTATCTATCTGAATAGACTTTTCTTATTATCTTTCTCCCCCTTGTTGGTTGCCACTTATTGACACATTAAATATATATATATATATAAATACACATACGATTATGGTCTTCCGTTACAACAGCTGATTTAATATATCTATTTATTTATGAAAAAAATGATATAATTTTATCAAAAACCAGTAGCATCACTAGAGGGGGGGGGAGGGTAATAATGAGGCTCAAGCCCCTTGAAAAATTAATTGAGCCCCTAAAAAGGATCATTTTGAAAATGTTAGCTAAAAAAAAGGATCATTTTGAAAATCTAAAAATTAAATGTAATTTAAAGGATAGTGATGATACCGACCTTAACCCCATATCTCTTTAATCTTTAATCTTACTCCTTACTACTTTAGATAATTGTTTAATTTTGAATGCATTTCATTCAATTAAAAGATCTCCTTCAAGTTGAACCTTCCTTCTACACACAAACACACATACATATATTATGTATATATGAAAATTTAGATTATAAAATAAACTATTATTATCATTTCTTTTCATTCCTGTATAAAAAATAATATTTCAAGAAGTTCACGAATGTGTTAATGTGATGAATTGTTTCAAAATCTTATAATAATTTTAAAAAAAAAGATATTTGAGGGCCAACAACTGAATTTAAAAAAATAATTATCGGTGTTTCCTTGTATAAGAAATTAATTAAATCACGATACTCTCCGAAAAAAAATGTCCCTTTGATATATTTTATTTCTCAAAATAATCCTTTTTTTAAAAAGAGGTTTATTTTTCTGAACTAAATCCTGACTAGCTAAATCTTGAGATCCTTTTCTCCCCATTTTTTTATCTAGATTCAAAATATATAGTTTTTTTTTAAATATAAAAATATAATTATTTGATATCTTTATTATTTTCATTTTATAAAAAATATATCTAAAGTTAACTTTAATATTTAAAAAAAATTTTTAATGTAAATGGTTAATGAAATCGATTTTTAATAAATAAAATAAAAAATTGTTTTAAAGAAGGAAAGTATTACACTTCTACTCTATCTTAGTGCATTACATTTATATCATATAATCATTAGAAATATGTAAATATTTTCTGGCGTTATGATAATATACAATACATATTATGGTCTGGTTTTTTAAGGGCAGACTCTTGGAGCTGAGGGAACATAGACTAGAACCGTTCTAAAGCAAAATTTAGGATAGAATTCTAACGCAAATTTTTTGCCTTCAAATGTTACACACTAATCTAGTTTTTTTTGGTAATGTAATAACATTAAATAACAAAATACTAGATTATTAGTAATAAATGTATCGTAATATAATGGATAATAATTCTTCTTGCTAGAAATTTCTTAGAGCGGAAATGATTTATTAATATAACAATATAAAAATTAATGTAATACAAAAATAGAAGGAAGGAAGGAAGGAAGGAAGGAAGGAAGGAAGGAAGGAAGGAAGGAAGGAAGGAAGGAAGGAAGGAAGGAAGGAAGGAAGGAAGGAAGGAAGGAAGGAAGGAAGGAAGGAAGGAAGGAAGGAAGGAAGGAAGGAAGGATTAAAGGAAGAATAACATTTGTAAATTAGATTTTAAAAAATTTGAGCAAAAAATCTTTGATGATCATAAAATAAGATTTTTTTAAAAAGATTTTAATTTTTAAGAAGTTCAAAAATCATATTTATTTTTTTAAAAAAACTTGTGATTTTATGTCGAAAAAATAATGCATAAAAATCACAAAAATTTATCTTGGAATTTTTATAGGTAAAATTTGTTCAAAAAACTTGTTCTCCAAGCATTCAAAATATTATTTTAAACAACTGAAAAAAAAAAACTTACAGAGATCAAAATCTTTGAACATTTTTATCTTGAAGAGCATTACAAACACTGTATAAAAAAGGTTGGTATTTTATTAAATCTTTCTTTTATTTTTATTTTTAACTTTTAATATATTTTTAATTATCCTAATGGAATATATTATCCTTTCTTATTTTTTAAAAAAATAAAATTTACAAAATTTTTTTATAAAAAAATATTCTCGTTAAAATTGATTGAATGTCGTGTTAAAATTTTAGTAATTTATTTTCGTTACTTGTATCTTTATTTTGGTTATTTCTTTCTTTGTTCTTTATCTAAACATTTTACCACAATTTTGTTACAAATTGTCTAAAATATAAAAAAAAAAATTTATATTAAATGTAAAATTATATAATTTTTACTATTTTTATTTTAACAAAGTGAGAAGTTTTAATTTTTTTTAAATAGTCACGAGAATTGATAGATATATAAAAAAAGAATTTTTAAAATTATTTTTATCATTTAAAATATAATTTTTTTAAAATATATTTTATGTTTCATTTATACACGTTAAAGTAATTAAAGGTGTTTAGGGAAGGTTTTTTTATTATTTTATTTTTTTTTTCAAAATTTTTTATAATTAGGCAAAAGCTTTTAAATCTCTGACATTTTAAAATTTTTATATTATATAAAACGGGAAAATTAAATAATATAGTATTATTCCTTTCGTATTCATGATACACGAGTTGGTTTTTGTTAAAAATTTTGTAAATATTTTAGGAAGAAAACATTTGGAAATGACTTTATAAAAGGAAATTTTGTATAAAATTTGGTGAAATGTTTAAATTTACTTTTTAAGTACCCATTACATTTCTCAGGCAGAAATTTTAAGAAACAAATTTTTTTGAAAACTCAATAACCTTTTCCCTTAGTTATTTACTACCTTTTTTTAGTCGCGATTCGGGTTGAAGTTGATTAAACGTTCCGATTAAGATTATAACCAAAATAACATGATGTAAGTCTTAAAGATTTTGCACATAGCTTGGCAGAAATGCTTGGACATCTATTAGCCAAATCTCGATACTCACATAATATTATTTTAGCTAAAATCTTAAGCGAACCCTTTTGAAAAATCGACTTAAATCGGACTTTTTAACAATACTACTTCCTTAGATACTTTTAGCAACGATGCATTTACTTATAGGCGTTACTTTAAAAAATTTTAATGATTTTTGTTACTGTCTGAAAAAGCTTGTTATATTAGTTTGTTTAAAAAGTAACGTCGGGTGATACTTTTAAAGTGAATTCCTTTATAAGACATTACTCATTTTTTTTACCACCAGGTATTACGTAAAAAAAAGGCTAGAAAAAATACAACTCTATCATTTAAAAAAATAATCCGTTGTCAAATAAAAATGTATAAAAATTTGGACTTTTTCGATATCATTTTTTTATCTTTAATTAAAACCAATAATTGTTTTTTTATAAATATTGTTCAGAAAAATTCAATTTGTGTGCCTTGAAGAGAAGGGTAGTGTTATATTAAAAAATAACTAAGATCATCTTCTATTTTTGACTTTCAATATCATCAATTTATATAAAAATGAAAAAAATTAATGAGACGTAAGAAAGAAAGTTTATTTCTATACAGTGGCACGTTGAGAGTAGTCCTCCATTAAAATAAACTATGACGTAAACCCACTCTAACACTGGGAATGAGGTCATGGTTTCGAAAGACCGGAAATGAGGTGAATAGTAGGAATTGTTTTTATAACTAGGAATCATTTTAGTACTTAATTTGAAATGGTTTAGGAATTGTCTTGTTTACAAATTTATTTAGATACGTAATTAATGACTAAAATTCCGAAAAAATCAGGTACACCAACAGCAGAAATTCTAAGACTATTAACCGTAGTCGATCCCTCCCCCGCCCTAACGTTGGCGGATCTCGCGACCGGGCTTAGAACATAACTCTTAAGAAGATAGAATTGATTTCTTTCGAAAACATTTATGAAGTTTTTTTTTTGAAAAAATGGTTTTTTAAATGAGAAGATAAAGGGGTAGGATATTCGGGAAAATCTTTTAATTTTCCCTGCTCTCATTTCATTTCATTACATTAAAATTTATATTATTTATATTTATATTGAGTAAAAGTAAAAGTAAAATATTATAAAATTGTATATAAATAATTAATAACAAAATCGTTAATAAAAACAATTACTTTAAAAATATTATAAATTTCTTTATTTCAGAAAAAAAAATAAAAATAATTTAATACAACAAATGGATATAATTCTGTTTTATTTAATTTAAAAAAAAAAAATAATAATTAAGCTCCCACTAAAAAAAAAGGAACATTTTCATCTTTTTTTTACTTTCTAAGTTTTGCGATGAATTTGATAAGACTTCATTTTTTGCTTTCTCATTTATAAATTATAATACAAAATACCATTGCTAACAAGGATATTTTTTCTTTCACGAAAAAAATATCAATTAGGTTAATTAAATATAAATTTTTAATTTTTTTGATTTGCTAATTGACATGAAACACTTTAAACAGGTAAATTCGTTTTAACGTTTTTAGATGTAGATTTAAGAGGATTAAAAATAAAAGAGAATTAAATTGTAGAGGTGGTAGAGTCCTATAAATATTTATGATGACAAATTAAAGTTTTGAATCCAAAAATAATATAATAAGCGAACGGAAGGACCAATTAGATAATTAGGAAATTAACTTGGTTACTCAAAAATAAAATACTGAAAGTAAAAAAATCAGATTATATAATTTTAATTTTAATTTTTTTTTGCTATTATACCATTTTTGCAAACATTATTTTATGCAAAATAATTGAGACAAATCGAAATAAATTTTCAATTAAAATTAAATTTAAACAAAGAAATAATAGTTATATACCTTTTTTGACATCCATGAGCAAGCGAGGTTTACATAATATTATTTTAGCTAAAATCTTAATCTGGTCAAAAAAAGTGTCTGTAATGTTCCTATTTGAATGTCCCTAAATAAGTCAAATTTTATTCATGTATTGAAATATTTGACATAATAAGTAACAACTACCCCCCCCCCCCCTCAATAATGTACCGATCTAAGTTATTTTATAAATAGTTCGCTTTAAACAAGATTACAATTTATTAACAATATGTTTCTAATTCACACTAAGCCGAAATTAAGAGCATCAAATACAAATACAGAAACTTAAATTATTATTTATTTTTTTTAGTCCCCTAATAAACTTCAATGAGCATTTATAGCCAAACTCTTAAATTTTTTAAAATCCCCTAGGGTAATAGGACACACTTTTCGAGCAAGGTCAGGAAATTTTATTTATATTAGAGGAGAAAAACTGGAATATAAATGTTACTCTGGCCCCTTTTTGGGAACGCAGTGAACCATCGTATATACTCTATATAAAATAAATGGCATGGTTCAGATAGCAATTAGTTTGTTTTTCTCTTAAAAAATATTGTGATATATTCATTTTGCAATCGGAGAATGTGATTTCAGCCCAAATTAGAACAAATTTACCGTCACGCATCAAAATATTCAAAAATCATCTCAGTAAATGATTAAAAAAATTATGAGATCGCGAATGGCCATGAATTCCATATCCCAATACAATAAGACATATGATATATATACATAGTATATAATGGTATAATAATAAATTTCTAAACAAAAAAATGATATTATTACGGTTTTAGCAATATCTTATTATCTCGAAACCGCTGGTTTGTTTAGCATTTTTTTAAAAAATTATAAAACCAATAAATTATGGTAAAAATTTAAAAAAGGTATTAAATAAATATGAGTATGATTAATGTAGCTTCCTTTCTCTCTATGTTGTATCTTTAAAAATACCAATTTTCTAAAAAAAATAGTGTAATTATATAGCATAATATATCTATATTTTTAGCTTAAAAACTTAAAATAAAATTTATGTTTTTATGTAAACCATCAATGTGACTAATTATTTCATTTATTTTTTTAAATATGAGGATAAATCATGTCATAATTTTTTGGTTAGTGTATTGTAAGGATAAATTTTATGTTTTTGATATACTTGGTCTGGTTGGAACAGTACTTTATTTTTTTAAGGAAAAGGATTTTTTGAACATAACATAACTCTGGTTATAGAAATGTGAATTGATATGATCAGACAAGCATGCGTCAAATATTAAATTTGCCATTGCTAATGAATCCGAAAAAATACATGTAACAAGTTACTTTGCATTTTTGGGAGGAATGTAACGACAAATTAAATTTACTTTTAAAGTTACTCTAAAAAAAGATATGTTAAATATTTATTATGTATGTCGTATTGGGATATAATGTATATTATATATATATATATATACCTAGTCGTAGTTGAGAACATCTACAAACAAATTTTACGAATAGCCAATTGTTTAATAACAATTAACTCACAAATTAACAATAATTTTCAAATTTAATTCAAACTTTAATTTCTAAAATTTAGATAAATATATTCTGAATTTTTTAAAAAAATATAACGCATGTAAAAGACAGTTAGGGTCAAAATTAAGGTATTGATATTCAGTATTATAACAACAGGGGGGTCAAACCTGTTCGGAAAAAATATAAATTAGGTTCGCTCTTTTAGCTCTCTAAGAAAGATTCGAATTAGCTATTATCGTGTCCTCTATATCTTCTTATTCGTTTACAGCATTTGATTTGCGATGTAAACATGAATGGCATTGTCAGCTGATTAATTTTTAGAAATTTTTAATATAATTTTATAACATGAAACGACAGGAAAAAAATTATTATTTCACAATGAAACTTCATAATTTTATCCAAAAAATTTTGTAACGTCCTTGTACCCGCCTCCTTATGGTTAGTGTATATACCATGAAAGGTACCAAAAAAAAATACTCCCCTATTTCTACATAATTAAAAATTAATTAAAATTTTAAAATTAATTATGCGCTCCAATGTTCAAAATAAAGACATGTTGAAACATATTATTTCTCATTTTTGGAAATTTGAAAAAATGTGATTGATGCAAAGCTCCATTTGAGCCGATTTTTTAAAACGGTTAGCTCAATTTTAAACTAGAAAAATATTGCTCATGTCTCGAGATTTCGCTAATAGAAAGAAAGAAAGAAAGAAAGAAAGAAAGAAAGAAAGAAAGAAAGAAAGAAAGAAAGAAAGAAAGAAAGAAAGAAAGAAAGAAAGAAAGAAAGAAAACCTTTGTGCCATCTATGAAGCAAAATTTTCATGCCTGCATAATATTTTACCGGATAAAATACGGAGGAGTTTACCGTTCTTAATAATCGACTCAAATGGAGGCAATTTTTCATCACTAAAAAAATGCGTCAAATTTTTTATTTTTTTAATTGGGGAGAAAGTTAATATCACGTTAAGAGTTAATTGAAGCTTTGATATTTTACACGTTTATTAAAAACTTTAAGTTTAAAATAATTATAAATATATATATTAAAACTTTGTTTAAAAATGTATTACAAAAAAAAATTTTAATGCCCGCATTTAGCTTAAAAGAGTGTTTATATCTTTAAAAGATTCCTAAATAATATACATAAATTTTTTTCACAATTATAGGTTAGGTTAGGATAAATTGGAGGCTATTGTAAATCAAAAAAAAACCAGATCTAAATATTTATAAGTTTCTTCGTAATAGCAACCTCAAAATCTATAAGGTACAAAGTTAGGCCCTCCCCCAAAACTTCCCAAAAGTTAAACGAGATCCCTTTTAGCTTTAGAAATAAAACTCGCAACACCACTACAGTCCTTTGGATTCGCACCAAATACGCGTCATAAATTAAATCTAAAGATAAAAATAAAAATTAGGCAAGAAGCAGTTAGAGCAGGATATAAATATACTCTTAACATGTTACTTTAAATTGTAAAAAAAAAGAAAGATATAGAAGAAGCCTTAAATGCACTCAAATTGATTAACTTTAACAATTTGTAATTAAAGGATTAGAATATACTTATAAGATTTTGTAATGGGGGTTATTAATCTTATATATATATGGTAAGAAGAAAATACAATTAATTTATATCTTAAAATAATTGAAGATTTTTATTTTTGATTAATGAGTATTTCGTCCATCTAAAACTTTTAAATTAATTTACCATTCTAGAAAATTCGAGAATTGAAAGGAAAAAACTAATTTAATAAAAATAATAGGTTTATCTTGTATGGAACGGTTTTTTGTGCCAACAGGAGGGCAAGGTGATAAATATTTATTTAATATATTATATTTATAGGCAACTTTTTCCCCTCAAAACCAAGTTCGAGCTACGGTTACTACTTATTTTCAGGGGAGAACTAAGTGTTATTGGGAATTATTTTTGATTAGTATTCAAGTTACATAATCAGTTACTAGTTATATTATTTGAAAGTAACTGTTAACTAGTAACATTTTGTTAGTGATTAGTTACATTGTCTTTATAAATTATAGTATAAGTTTGTCATCATTTTTAGCAGAGTACCTTTATTGCAGGAAATATTATTATTTTTTTTGCACTTTTACAAAATTTTAATTAAAAGAAAGAATATTTTAAAATAGAGTAAAAATTTAAATAAAGAAATAATTGCTTTCGCGAAAATAATTTACGTGCATCTGAAACAAAAATTATAAATATATACTATATAATATTCATTTTTCATGATAAATTTGGGCTTAGTGGCTAACTCAATATTGTATCCAAAGAAATATTACTCAAGCCTGAAAATTTTAGCCATAGGTGGCACAGGTTTGGAATTAACAAAATCTCGGGGCTTGGATAATATTTTTCTAGCTAAAATAATGAGTTAACCTATTTTTAAAAAAATTGACTCAAATCGATTTAACAACACTATTTGGGATCAAATATTTTTACTTCATAACAATAAAATATTTTCAAAACTGGAAATGCCTAAACGAGCTCTTCTAGGCCGCGAGCCCTCTACAGAAAGGGTCCGTTGCAAATGAGGCTGAAGACCCACTGAATCGAAGTATCACCCTTACACTGTAAGTTCTTTCGCGGACTTAAACCCCACCTCAAATCCATTAACAATATTCTTCTAGCTGCCTCCAGAAAATTAATATCACGTCTAACTCGTGGTTTAAGATAAGGGAAATCATCATTATAAAGATATTAAATTGTTATATATGTTATATTTAGATATGGAATCTATGTGAATCTAGAACTTCAATTTTCTATCCTTTAATGAGCACGATTTTTATAAAAATCTGATTTGATCGGAAATGTATTCCAGTTTCAGACAGATTTTTGCCAAGATTAAGAATTTAACAAAATATTGTTATGGAAATCTGGAGATTCTGTTCATATGGCAAAATTGTACGTTTATTTGCCAAATCCTTGGGGGCTTACATAATATTATTTTGGTTAAAATCTTAATCTACGGACTTTTTAGAAACACTATTTATGGGTACTCTCATAAAATTTATTGTATTTTACACTTATTCTTCAATTTTTTTTTCATATTTTGCTAGTTTTATTGATCAGTTTTTGCTTTTTTAAAAATTGGAGAAATAGTAGGAAGGAATTAAGCAATATATTAATTTTACTTATTCTAATTTTATTATTGTTTTTTTTTGGAGGGAATTTTATAAATATAAATGTAAATTGTGCCTTGAAAATAACAATAGAATGAAAGGTTATCAAAATAATTCCTGAGATATGGTGGAAAGAGTCCCGAAATATACACTTACTTGATGACTTTACATAGAGGTGAATAAAATATAAATATCTTCAGTTATTTCATTTAACTTGTTCTTAGAGACCCCACAACGCGAGTATCCTCATATTCTACTAATATAAATTGTGTACTTTTGGAAACCTGTATTACATATAGGTTTTAATCATTATTTTCCTGGTAAATCTTTGATAATTTTAAATGGCCTCATTTACCAAATCCCGTTAAAAATCGGGTTATTTTTTATAATGCCGAAACAGACCAGGAACATTTTTCGATATTTAAACAGCTGATCAGTAACCGAGTAGTAACCTTTATAATTTTAACCGTAACCAAACCCGAACCTATAATCAGCTGAGCCGTAAAGGAACCCTCAACATATCCCTGATAAAAAAAATATTTAGCCACATTTTTGGGGAAAATGTTAAAATGGCGATCAACAAAATTTTGGAGGGACCTTTCAGGCTTCTCCCATTTTCTTATAGTGACGTCACTGGAAAGGGAAGTTTATTTTAATTAAAATATCAATACAATATATTTTAATTTTTAAAGTATTATTTTTCGTTTTTTTTTGATGAGAGGCAGAAAATGAAATTTTTTTTGTTTTAATTAATTATTTTAATAATATATTTTAGTATAATTTATTTAAATATTATCCTAATTAGTTTTTAATTATTTCCCATGTTATTTTTTCGAGACCTGAGAACAACCTTATTAAATTCTATCACAAGCAAATAAGTCACATTGCTAATTAACAAATATTCATTTCTTATCTTGTGTATATCACTTTTTTTCTTACTTTCAAAACCTATCGGAAAAATTAATATTTTAGGTTATAATCAATATTTTTTGAAAATGTATATAATATAATAATATACAAAAAATTTTAAAAATATAATAAATAAATAAATTCATAATATCTATATTAGATTAGTTATAAAAATTTAGTATAAATATAATAAATAAAGTATTTAAAAATCATTTTTACTTTCACCAAATAAAATTTTATTTTAAAAAAAAATTAATATTTATTTTTAAATTTTTCTAATAGTAAATATTCTAGGATATTCCTTTTTTAGAGGTGCCAAAAAAAAATATAAGGTAAATTTTTAAAGTTAGTTAAACATTTTTTATACAAAGAAGGTTTACTTAGGCACTGGCCTCGTTATCATAGTCTTGTTAAACGGCTCGTTTTGAGCCTATTTTTAAAAACGGCTAACTCAATATTTTAGTTAAAAAGTTTTTGCCTAAACCTCAAGATTTCGATAATATATGTCTAGACACATCTATTCCTTCTATGAGCAAATTCTTCAGGGTTGGGTTAAATTTTTCTGAATGAAGTAATTGAGTTAGCCGCTTTTTAGAAATAGGCTTAAACCGAACCGTTTAACAACACTACGTTATCATTCATCATAATAGTGCTCTCCTCATGGATTCCAACCAACTGTAAATTAGTAACTCTAAAGCAAAGTAAAATATTGGCGAAAATTTAGACGTTACTGATATATAGTCTTGTTAATAATTGCGATTTTTTAAAAACGGCCCAATTAAGATTATAACCAAAATAATATTATGTAAGCCAATAAATTTTGTTCATAGATGGAAGAAAAATTTAAATATCTATTTGCCAAATCTCGAGGCTTTACTTATCATTTTGTTTTGGCCTAAATCTTAAACGAACCCATATTAAAAAAACCGACCTAAATTGAACTTTTTAAACAACATTAATTACCGATGTGGGCTCTCGTGGGGAAACTTAAAATTTGATCATATTTTTTTGGCATATAAAAAATTGTCTATATTTTGTTTATAAATGACATGGTCATATCATACATTTTAAAATTGTGGATGTAAATGGTTATTTCTTAAACCTGATAGTAGTTTTTCAAGCTTTTTACGATCATTGGAAATTTTATTTTAAAGCAATTTTTTTGTGGCTCGTATAAAAGTATATCTATCATATATGTCGTATTGGGGATATGGAATTAATGAGAATTTCAAAATTTTCCAATTTTAAATCATTTAACTGAAAATAATTTTTTGAAATTTGAAAAATCTAACTTGACCAGAAATATATCAAGCGTTAAGTATTTATCATAAGAAATTTCAGATAAATTTTGCCCTAAATACTTTGAGCACAATAATTTATATGACAAAAAATTGGTATCAAAGGATTTTAGCCCCAAAAATAATATTATGCAAGCCTGGAAATTTGGCTCATAAGATGGCGGAAAGGTTTCAACCATTAACCGAATCTTGAGAGTTGGATTATATTATTTTGGCTATAATCTTAATCAGGCCTTTTGTTAAAAAATTAACCCAACGAGCCGTTTAACATCGCTAAACAAAATTATTTATTAAAATTAATGTAAATCGATAAGCAGTAGTGATCTGCATCGGACCTAATTTTTCAAGCCCGGCCCGACCCGAAATTTTTTTTAAAAAATTTTGCCGGCCCGGCCTGAATTTATTTAAATATAAAAATTAATTTTTATAATTACTCAAAATATGTTATATGACGTTTAGTTTCAATAAATAAAATCAAATATTTTTATTTTACATAAAAAATTCATTGATAAATTTAGATATATTTAAAAAAAAATTCCAAGGTCCGACCCGACCCGGCCCGAATTTTTTTTAAAATATCCGGCCCGGTCCGAACCCGATTATTTTAAATAGAATTAGGCCCGAGCACGGCCTGAAGCTCGTTCGGACAGGGCCGGACTTGGGCAGGGTTAAACTTTGCAGATATCTAGTTCAAATATTTAATGGCAAAATTGTTTAAAATTTATAAGGTGGTTATTAACTCTACGCCAATGACATATAATAATAATACCTAGACTGACGATGCATTCATTAAAAGTGTATTATCAATGATAACAGCTGGGGACACCATTTTGATTATCCATATGAGAGGCCAATTTATTCCTGTCTGACGCAAACCTTATTAAAGAATTGCCTGATAATCGAGATAATAAGGAAGCAAGTTATCAATTTGATAGTAGCTTTTAACATGAGAATAATTACTAGTTACCAAAATGGCGGGTCCAGCTGATTTGCATTCAACGACGCTTTCAAATGCAATATTATGAATGCATCTTCAGTCTAGGTATTATTATATGTCAATGCTCTACGCATACTGGAATACAATTCGGGTCAAATCCGGTTTTATTAAATAAAAAACCGTCCTTAGTAAATAATTTAAAATCGAGAGGTTCCGATGTCGTTATTTGGGATATAGAATACATGAGATTTGAAATCTCTCAAATTTATTATATTTACTTGAGAGAACGAAATTTATATTTGAAAAATTTCTGATTTTACCGGAAATGTATTTCAGAATGTCTAGAACAATGATGTACATTTAAGTGTCTAATTAGAGTCAGCTGTAGCGTCATTTTGTGGTTTGCACGTCGATTAAATGACATCAATTTGCATTCATATAAAGATAAATAAAGACAATTAGTCAAAGTGAAAACCACAAAATGGAGCTAAAGCGTACACTCCTATGTATGGACTTGTGTAAAAATATCTATGAAAAAACAGATATAAATTAATTGTACAACAGTTTTGGGCAAAACTGACTGGAATTCATAATCTGGATAATTTGTACATGTTAGAATGCATTTCCGGCAAAATAAATATTTTGCAGATTTAAAAATCGCTATCGGTAAATGATTGGCAGATTCCAAATTCCAATGAATTCCATATCCCAATACTACACATATATACAGGCCTTAACCAAATTGGGGTATTGGCAAATTTGCCTATTCTCTTAAATATCATTTTAGGCAAATAAAAATTTTACCCTTACAACCCCCCCCCCCACCCTCCACTCCTCTTTTCCACAAATATGTATAAAATATATCACTATAAAGAAGAATTTGAAGGTAAAATTAATAAAAAAAAATTATAACTTTTTAAATAACGACTATTAATTAAGTGAAAAAAATATAACATAAGCAAAGGCCTTACAATAAATGGCGAATTTAGTTTTAAGGTGAAAAATAATAGAACTAATAGAAAAAAAGGACCCTGGAAGCTTCTGCAGAATTTACAGTTAGTTGGGGCAACTAGGGCTAAAATTTTAACTACCATATAAAATATTAGCGATAATTATGTCTAATAAATTATATGGCAGAAAACCCTTCTAATTGTGCCCCTTACGCAATATATAATCTTCTATAACCTTTTATCTTCATCTATTTTTAAAAAAAAGCTATAATTCATTAATGATTTCTGAGAGGAAGAAAAGAAAAAATTTTGCATATTAAAATCATAACCTTTATCTTAGAGAAACCCGGTACTTGCCCCTTATTTCTTGTTAGGACGTATACCATACAGAATGGGTAAGCAGTCCATTTGTTTCCATAATTTGTAAAAAAGTTCACTACTTTGTGAACTTTGATTCGAAAACATAAATTTTTTTTATTTACCTTGTGTATTCAACTATATCCGAAAAACTTTTAGTCATTAAGATTAAATTATTTTTTCTTTTTTTACCTCTAAATTTCATAAATTTTTGAAGAGAGACAAAGAAAAAAAAATAATTAAAAATTCAAGTTTATAATAATTAATTTGTCTGCCTCTATACTGAATTATTAATTTTTATCCATTTTATTGTCATGGGAAAAGATTTTTTTTTTGTTCTAAAATTAATTGGTTATTTTTAGCAGGAAAAAAAAGCAATTTTATCGCGAAAACTTTAATATAAATTGTAAATAGCTTCTAATTGGACTTCTTAAAGGTTTTTTTTCCCCTAAAGATCATAGGATATATGAGAAAATTAATATAGTGAAGGCGTAAACATTTTACGCGTGTTTGGAATCCACTTATGAGATAAGGGCCAATGTTTTCTAGGGGTCTTTTGGCTAAATTTCCCAATTTAAATTTTATTTTTAAAGATTAAAATTCTTTATATCCTTTAAATTGATCTCGATAAAACCATATTTAAAAAAATATAAATATGGCGTCTGAACTATTTCTTTTTTTAGTTTGAGACTCCTTACCCCTTCTCGTATATTCTTCCATTATATATTAGACAAGTCAATCATTAAATTTTATTTCTAATTTTATACCCTATTGGCTATTATATGAACCCGTTGTAGTTTGAGTCTCCCTCTCTCTCGTTCACCAGTCAAGTTAATATTCTTGCCCTCATCGCCTAGGCCTCTTCATCATGAAGATCATATAATATCTCAGTCTATTTACCAAGATTTTTTCAAGAATGTATAATGATTAGGTTACCTAAATTTATGTGTTTCGAGTTTTATTATTCTTTGTTACCACGACTGGCACCCTAGATTGTTTTCATCGTTTTGTAGGCTTTTCTCATCTGATTGCTTAATTGGCCATGTTTATGTGCTACGTTATACTATTGATATAAATCTTTATTTTTAATTTAGAGAAGAGAAGAGAAGAGAAGCGATAATACTTTTATCGAATAGGTCCACAGAAAGATTTAGCTATTTCTCCATTCTTTATTAATTTTGGTCTTTATTTTTTTTCTACTTTCTCAATTATTTAGTTGCTAACTACAGTAAAACTTGGATGATATTGAGCTTTATTTCCTATCATTTTTTCCCTTGTTAACTTTCAGCCCATGATTTTCCAGGATATTTATCAAACTAGTTAATTTTTTTTTCATTATATCTCTAATCTCTACCAGTAGGACTATATCATCTGCAATATCATATTCCATGAACTTAATCCAAAATATTCTGTTATTGAAAATATATTGTTAAGATAAAGAGTATATTTGGCTGAGAACTGACCTTTGCCATTGAGAAGTCTGATGATATATCCTTTGCGATATAGATCGAATGTTACATAGTTTGTCTTGTATGATTCTGATACATTGCTCAGGAAATATTTCTTTCTTGGAATCTAATTAAAATTTTCTCCAGATCTAGGAAAGCTATGTATAACTTCTTGTTTCCTTCCTAGAGTGTTATTTGTCTAATCGTTTAGATGACGTCAAATCGTCTGTCTTCCAGGTATTAAAACTGAGTCTCTTTCTTTCTACTAATCTATCTTAGGGCCAAAATGAATTTATTTGGAATTCTATCCCTAACTAGTTCCTCAAGATTATTATAATTTATCGAACTTTTTTCTCCCATATTTTTGTGATGTTAAATATTCATTGATCTCTTATTATTGGCGAAGATATATATCTACGACTTTTAAATGAATTGTTCTAACAATCTATTATGCCCCCACCCTTCCTCCGTTTTCTTATCTAATCATTCACTATATGTAATAATCTCTCAATTTTTTTTTCTCTTACTTACTATATCTCTATTCTATCCAGCACATTAAATCATTTAATTGTTACTCATAATATTCTTTCTATACTACTTGCTTGTGTATCATAAGCGCAGAAACAAATTTCCAAGGTCATCTTATAATGGGGCTTAATTAGTATTAACCCTGACGACTTCAGTTAAGAACCTTCAAAATTTCTCACTTATCACAATACAACACCATTTCTATGACTTTCATTTCCCTTAATAATGCAATTCATAGTAATTTTCAATCTTGTCTTTATTTCAATGCCTTAACCCATATTTCTACGTTAGAATAGATCAGAGGTTCTATACCTCGACCAGTTAAAGGATCAATACCTAGAGGCTAAAATATTATTTCAAAATATATCAACCCTATGCTAATTTATAGTGCGTAATATTTTGGCACCCTATAACTTGCGATATATTATGAGTGATGTGTGATCATTAAATAATTGGTTGTTGAATGTTAAGCTTGCCAGACATTTGATGACACTTCTCTTCGATCAAAATATTTGGAAATTATAAAAGGAGAATTAGTGTACTTTACATTTACATAGGACATTAATACTAATATTAACTGACAACTTATTTATTAAAATTGCAGACACGGGCATCGCTAATTAGTTACTTTGAGTCTAAAGCATCCCCCTTTTTCAAAATTGAAAATTGGCACCAATTTTATAAAATGGATTAGCACTCTATTTTTTTTTTATGATATTGGCGCCCAATTTTATAAATGCATTCATTCATTCATTTAAACAAATACATTAAATATTTTATTTATAAATACGCAAAATCAAAAGGATGAACTCGGTAAAAATATTTGATAAAGAGTGTCTAAAAGATAAGGATTTTTTTTTGAAATTGGTCAATGAGAGAGACATTTGTGTTAGATATTATTTTGATTAGTAGGCATACATGCTCATTAAAATATAATATAAATCTATGGACATAGACCTGGCCGAAGGCCGGGCAAATGTGGGACCATTGAGAGAGCAAAGCCTCCCATAAGTTTGAGAGAGGAAAAAATTTGTACACCTTAATAACTCTCATATTTTGTCTTAATTCCTTTCAATGGCGGACTTCAAAGTATGTATACACCTTTTAGTGTATTTTTAAATGAATAAGTCTAGGTTAGCTTTAATGTCATTGTATTTACCTAAAATTTATTTTACGATCAAAATCTTTTCAAATATAATACCAATTAAAACAAGGCGGCATTTTAGGTAAATTCCTTCAAGAAAACATAAAACAAATAATGCCCTTTCCCAGTAAAAAAGTTAGAAAGTAAAAGAAATAATCTCTTGTAATATAGAGAACCTAATCAAGAAATACAATGTATAAAGATTGTGTTCAGTGTTGATAAGAATATTTGGACTTCCTTTTTTTGCCTAGAAAATATTTAAAATTTTGTAAAATTTTGCCTCAAAAAACATAAAATTTCGCCTAAAAAATATATTTATACCATTTTTTTGTTTCTTTCTTTTGTTAAACTTTTTTAATCATAATTATTTTGTTTTAAAAAATATTAGAAAAAAAAGGAACTTTTGATAATTTTTTAATTAAATTTTTTTTAGAAAGAAAATAATATTACGAAGCGACCTTGTGAGAATATATATGATTTTGTGGAAAAAAATTCTTTAAAATAGGGAAAGATTTAGATCTTGAAAATTCCCTCTTAGATTCAAGTTTGAAAACTCCTTTAAAAAGTAATTTGCTATATCAATATAGCAAAATAAATGATAGTTATTAATAACGCAAATGAAAGCGTATT
Organism: Gordionus sp. m RMFG-2023; assembly: GCF_954871325.1. Lineage (NCBI taxonomy): Eukaryota > Metazoa > Nematomorpha > Gordioida > Chordodea > Parachordodidae > Gordionus > Gordionus sp. m RMFG-2023. The sequence goes on along the minus strand of NC_088775.1, from coordinate 7,677,325 downwards.
AATTTATATTGAAATTAATTAAAACAATTATAAAGGAGAAGAAAAGATCAATATAAAAATAGTTGGTATTTTTTTTATCTTCAAAATTGCTAATAGTTGGTATTTTTTTTATCTTCAAAATTGCTATAGACTTTTTTGTTTTCTCCATACAGAAATGATAATATATTTATATAAATGTTTTGAAGTTATTGCAAATGTTTCAAACTTTTCATCACTTTTCCAATTTATTATTTCGGTTTCAATTATAAAACTAAGAATTGATTATTTTTACGAACTAAGAAAAGAAAAGGGGGAAACGATACTGATATATTATATGATAAGAATGAAATTGATACGTTATTATAAGTCAAAATATTGACAAAATATCTATTTTTTTATTAACCATTTCAATTTTAAAACTTGTCTTATTATACACATGTAAGGAAATACAATTCCCCCTCAAAAAAAATATCTAGTCTTTTTTTAAATATGCGCTATAAATTATTTAAAATGTTATACAGATCTTCCAAGGTAATACCTATTCCAGTATAACTGCGACATAAATGATATTTATAAACCAAAAATAAAAATGTTTCAAAATCTATGGATAATTAGGTGATGTCCCAGTGTTAAGTAGTGTTGTTAAACGGCTCGTTTTGAGCCGATTTTAAAAATGGCTAACTCATTATTTCATCCCAGAAAGATACTACGCAAGCCTGAAGATGTGTAGACAAGAAAGAAAGAAAGAAAGAAAGAAAGAAATTAACGAAATCTCGAGGCTTAGGCAATATTTTTTCTGGCGAAAATATTGAGTTAGCCATTTTAAAAAATCGGCTCAAAACGAGCCGTTTAAACAACACTAGTGTTAAATCACTTATCTTTAGCAAACTACAAAAACAACTTTCGCCGAATTTTTATTATTTCAAATATTTTTTTTTAAAAAAAATTACAATTCAACTTGAATATAAAAATTTGTCTTATTCTTTATAAGTTAAGGAAACTCATTTTTCTTAGATGTATAATAGTGCGAATAAAATTGAAGGTTTCAACGCAGCGTTTCAAAACGCAAATTAAAAAAAGCGTAAACGCAGCTATGTTTTGATTGAACCCTTAATTTTTATTATTTTTTAATATAAAACGTCTTCTAAATTTAAAACAAAATTTAAAAAAAATGCTGTGTCCAATTTTAAACGAATGCATTTAAAATGTATAATATGTGTTTTGAAACGCTGGGTTGAAACGCTAAATTTATGCGCACTATAAGTTACGTTTGGGGAGGCTGAGAAATTGGTTAAGGGCTGAGATAAGGGCTCGAAGTTAGATAATTTAGCAACACTATGATTTCAAATAAAATTTATTGAAAATCCTATTCATATTTTTTATTTCCCCCACGATATAGTTTTTTAGATTTCCCAAATAATAAAAACATAAACAAAACAAAAATGAACACCTTCATACCGATCCTACTATTCATTTTCTTCGCTCTAAACAACGTTTCGAATCGGTGTCAAGCAGGGCTCGTTAACAATCAAGGAGGCGGTGGCGGAAAAAATTTGGATCGAGATGAATTGCTAGAAGAAGCATCCTTATCGTTAAACCCAGTGGACTACCCTTACCCTTACAACATGATCTACAAGAGGGCCGATGGTTATGCCAACATAGAAGGCAAGAATGTGCCTTACGAGTATCTGAGAAGGTATGGACGGATGATGCGTCCCGTTATCCCTCTTAGATACGGAAAGAAATGATTTTATACTTACTTTGTTTTTACATAATTTTTATCCTCTTAATTAAAAATGATATTTTTGTTTATATAATGTGGGTAATTTTTTCAACTTAAAAACAAAAAAAATTTAAAAATTTTTTATCCCCTCACTTTCTCTCTGTTTTTCACCAATTTACAAAATTATCAAATATTTTTTAATAATAAAATGTTTTTAATCAATTTTATTTTTTTTTAAAATTTGTTAACTTTTTATCTACCAAAAATATTATATATATTTTTTGTATTTATATAATGTCACAAAAAAAAATACAAAACTCACAAAAAAAAATAAATAAAAAGAAAAGAAAAGAAAAGAAAAGGGATAAAAGAAATTGAAACTTATTTTTCATTGTACATAATTATAATGAAAAAAAAATAATAGAAAATTAATAATTACACCTCCTTTTAATTAACATTTACAAACAATTATTTTGTATATATTTAAAAAATTGGGAAAAGAATATTTTTAAATATGAATTGTGGATTTTATTAGTGTCATATTTGTAATTCGAAAATGGAAGTGTTGTTATAAATTAAATATTGACAGGTAAACTAAGTTATATCCACAGCTGATGGTAACAAGATGGACTAAGCTACTCTTTAGGAAAAAAAATTTAATTTTAATCTGTTAAGTTGTATATAACTGCTATTATCTTTCTCTTCGAAAATTTGAAAATTTCACAAGGCACGTTCTCTTATTTTATAAAATTAGTATATAATTAGAACAAGTTACTTTTCATAGCAAACACTCTAATAAACTAATAATTCTCTCTAGTACAACAATAAATATTTTATATTCTACATAAGGAAACAAAATTTTTAGATGTCCAACTTTAAAAGAAAAAACGATATATTTTTTATAAAATTATTGTAATTTTTTTTAAAAATAAAAGATCTAATTTATAACATTCGAATATTAGTTTAAAAATTATTATTTTAGGTTATGTCCAAAATCTTTTTAAAAAAAATTCTAAGAGTTCAAAACTTTCATAAATTTGAATGAAATAATATATTAATTTTTTTTATAAAATTTTCAAGAATTATGTTTTGGACATGCACATGTTTTTATTTTTATATTTAAAATAGCTTAATTATTTATTTCCATTAAAGTTTAGAAAGTTTGTGAACTTAATTTTTTTTTGATATTTTGGACACATCCTTATATATAAAAAATTTTTTTTAGTATAGAAAATCTTTAAATTTTTATAAACCCCTATATTTATATTTTATATATTTTTTTTAAAAAAAATAAAAACCATTAAGAATATATTTAAAAAATTGATAAGCTATAATTAAAAAAATATATTAAAAAAAAATTATAGGATATAATAATTTGTACTATAATAATACATTCATTTATTATAAATATAAGCATATTATAGCATTTATAGTTTATAATACTTGGCTAATAATAGTATCGTTTGAGCCAATTTTTAAAAAATGGGCTAACTCAATATTTTTATCCTGAAAAATATTGTGCAAGCCTGAAGATTTTGATCTAAGATGGCAGAAAAGTTTGAACTTCTATTAGCGCAAATCTCAACACTTCGGCAATATATTTATGGCTAAAATATTTAGGGCTGTTTTTAGAAATTGGCTCAAATCGAGCCATTTTTAAAAAAACATTACCTGTATATTGTATGCATAATCAGGCAATATGTATGATATTTAAAAAAAATTATTACGAAAATTTTTACGGTAGGTATTTTAGTCGGAATACATTTTTTTGACAAAATCGGTAAGCCTGGAGAATTTTGCTCATAGATGGCATAAAGATTTGGATCATATATTTTCCAAATCTCGAGGTATACATATATATATATTATTATTCTGGGCGAAAATTTTAATCTAGTTATTTTAATTAAATTGACCACTTTTCGAAGATTATAATTTTGCTAAAAATTGTATTCCATTTGTAATAAAATCACTTTGCTCTATAAAATTTCCGGAACAAATTGGTCACGAACTTTTTGAGTTATTTATAATTTTTATACGGAAATTTAAACCGGATCTATGCAATTTTTTCTGATTATCCAAATTGACCAATAAATATAAATATGACCAGAGATAAATCTTAATTTTAATAATATAAATTTCATGAATAAATTTTTCGGTTATCATCGATAAGCCGAATCTTAAAATTCCTTCAGCAAAAACGCAATATTACTTAGATCTTTTTTTTGGTCATGCAAAACTCACAACATAAAACCTTGTTAAAAAATTTACTGACAAGTCTACTAAGTCTTTTTATTGGCTAAAAAAAATTACAGAAATAGCTAAAAGATTCTTAAAGATACTAAATGTATCTTAATAAAATGAAAAACCCATAGATTATAAACCTTCTGTTGCAAATAAACATTTGAAATTAAATTCCAATAAGATCAGGCGCGGAACCCACGAGGTGGGAAAGGTAAACTCCCCTTCGTAAATTTAGGTGCTTTCGTAAATATTATTTTAAGAAGAGAAGAGAAGAGAAGAGAAGAGAAGAGAAGAGAAGAGAAGAGAAGAGAAGAGAAGAGAAGAGAAGAGAAGAGAAGAGAAGAGAAGAGAAGAGAAGAGAAGAGAAGAGAAGAGAAGAGAAGAGAAGAGAAGAGAAGAGAAGAGAACATTATTACTTGAATACCTATTTTCGGTCAATAAATTTTTCAAACAACTCAAAATTTTGTGGAGTTGCAACACTTTTCTAACAATTTTTTTCTCGAAGGTCGGCTTTAAGTATTTTCTGGATCTATCTATATAACACTAACAGGGATATTTGCCATAGGGATTCCATCTTTATGAGATTTAAAGTTTTTTTTCTTCTAAATTCCAAGCAGTTGGACAAATCTGAGTATTATTTAAGTATAAAGTATAATTTAAAAAAAAAACTAAAATATTTTAGACTCAAGACAATAGGGACATTTAAAAACATGAAAAGAGAAGATGGACACTTTTAACTTGTCTAAAAAAAATTCGTTTATGTAATGGCGATTAATTTTATTCACCAATGTTAAAATGGCGTTAATTTTGATTTTTTAAAACTTATTTGTCAAATTTCAAATACATTCTTTTAAATAAATTATGAAATTAATTACTTTATCATAGATTATACTCTTTAATATATAAGAATAGGGCATGGAAGCCTCTGTAAGATTTATAAAAAAAATTGAAGGCCTTGTCACTAGTGATCTGCATCGGGCCCAATTTTTCAAGCTTAAAAAATTTGTCCCTCGCGCCCTGATCCCGAGCAAGACCCCCGAACTAATAATTATTTGTCCGCCTGACCCGGCCCGAATTTATTTAAATATAGAAAAATTGAATTTATTCTTATTGTAAAAAAAAAATATATTAGAGCCTTGTTTCTTGCAAGAATTATAAATTATTTTAATTTTATTTGACAAAAATGTAATATTTAAAATTTTAAACCCTACCCGGCAAGGCCAAATTTTAAGAAAACATATTAAGCCCGATCCAGCCCGAACCGAAACTATTTTTAAAAACAGATCTCTACTTTTCACATTATCCTCTCCACATTTTAAATGTTGAAAATTTAATAGTTATAAATAAAATTCCATAGCGATTTAATTTGCTATAAGGCAAGTAGGGGAGATCGGGGATAGTGTGTGTTCTCGGAGCAGGTATTGCTTTCTAAAAAATTTTTAAAAACAAATAAACTTTGAAATGTGAAATTTAAGCCAAACATGTATTTTAAGGTGCTTAAGTTGGTCTAAAAACGTTTTTGGACAAAATTGCTCATGAAAAATTTTAAATTCAATTTTAAATTTTAGCATACCAAAAGTAACTTTTTAAAATTTTACATTTTCGCGAATAATTTTTTTTAATAAAAGTTGTACAGAATTAATATTAATCCTAAATGATAAAGAAATCTCTATGGTAATTTATTATCTTCAATTTTAATTTTAATTAATTGTGAAGACCTGAGGCAAGTTTTGACGGGGTACGTATTAGCCATTTTTAAGCAGGGATTATATTGAATAAAAAAAATCCAAATTAAATTTATAAAAGCATTAGAAGTCACTAGTTTGTCTAGGGCCATGAATGACAATATTAAGATGATTGACTTATTTTTTGCAAATTATATGACAGTTTTAAGTGACAACGTATATATATATAATATAGATGAACCTAATGCATTTAACATATTTGACAATTTATTTGTTTACTTTTATAATTAACAATTTTATATAAAATTTTTTTTAAAATCTACAAATAAATAAAAGCTATGACACGCAACGCGAAAGGATAATAGATACCCCAGTTTCACTATTCAAAATTTTCCTTTTTTTCAAATTTTTTATTAATTAAAAACTAAATGATATTTTTTTCTTAAATTTAATTTCTACCGTAGAGATATGTATAAAGAATACAACTAAGTTTAAACATTTTGGAAAAATTGCTGTTTAATTTCTTATGGAAAATATAACCCTTGTCTCCCCTAAGTATATCTTTGCTTTGTTTTCTCAATGAATATTCTACATTAATCAATTTTTTTTTACCATACCTATAGATGGTAATGGTTTATCCCTATTTGTATGCTTTTTAATATCTGTGTTATCGGGATCGGCTTAAAAAGTATATGTTAAAATGGTAGACTGTAAAATTTAAAAACAAAATAAAGAATGTATATTTTTAAAAAAGAAAATAACTATGTAAATATGTTTAAAAAATATATGAATACGTTAAAAAAAAAATAAGAATATGTTAAAAAATATAAGAATATTTAAAAGAAGTGAATATATGTAAAATGAATAATCTAAATTTTATGCTGATGAGAAGTAGAACGCTCAAAAATAAAAGTTGAAGCAACAAATTGTGAGTTATTCATTATTATGTAGGATTTGTAGTAACTCAAATTTTTACTATAAGAACGTGCAGATGGATAATATGTCATAGAGATATTTCATTTCGAGAGTGTTATGTTAGTCAGGGGCGTCACTAGTCTTTACAATCTCAGGGGACTAAAAAAATCTTTTTTTTAAATTTTTTTCAAAATTACCTATTTTTTTTTAAAGCTAACATTATCTAAAATTACCTTTTTTAGCTATAACATTTTACCTTTTTTTTAAGTGGTATAAAAAAATTTCAAAATTTTGAGTGGGCTCTTGAAATGTTTCAGGGGGCTCGAACCTGCGCCCCCCCCAGTGACTCTACCGATGGTAGTTGCAAGCGAATGAAGCCTTAGAGGGAGCATTTACCTAATATTTTTGAATGGATAGGGTGGAGTTCATTGATATTTCTCATACATTATCTTTTGTGATTATGGTAACATCCGATATATTAATTTGTTCCATTAATAAAATTTTTCCCTCATTTTTCTTATTAATTACTCTCAATAATATCCCCCCAGGGTCCAATCATATTATGGCATTATAAATAATATAAATGTGACTAAAAATAGACACCTTAAACTTTGGGGGTAATGATGTTATTGTATCAACAGTGCTATCTAGACATCCCCATCTTTTGAAACATATTCCACTGAGAGACATCCTTATAACTAAAATGTTTAAATGATTAAATTATAAAAATGGATACTGGGTTCTGTGAATCAGTCTAAACTTTATACTACTAATTATTATAAAATTCCATTTCTTGGCTAGATGGTAGCAACAATATCTAAACCGCTAATTTGATATATAGACGAAAAATGATAGTATAATAATATAAAATTAATTAATTTTTTTTTTAAATATAAATAATACGATATAATTTTTAATTCCACATGGGAAATACTATATTAAAATAAGAATTAAATAAAATGATTAAATTGTGTCGGACACATAAAACTCGAGAAAGAAAGACAAATTAAGAAATAAGAATTTTATTAAAAAAAATAAAAGGATAAGATAAGATAAGATATATAAAAAAAAGAGATTACCTTAATTCTCTAAAATTATAAATAGTGTGTATAATAAATCAAATCACATATTCTCTGGAATCATAAATTTTTGTAACTTTTTCCATTTAATTAATTTTTTTGTATTATTATATTTGTATCAAATTGTATCGATATTATTAATGATTATATATCCATTAAGAGTAAAGATAAGATTACGATTTTAAGATTAATTCTTACTAAGAAATAATTTAATTGGGTAAAATAAAAAAAAGCCTTTTTGTTATGAGTAAGGAGAAGATTAAGGTGAAATATTATAGTGTTTTTTTATTGGTTTTTTTTGTAAAAAAAAATTATTTTCAAAAGAAAGATAATAGAGGAGGATTAATAAATAAATATTTTAAAATAGTTATGTCCTTTTTACTAGAAAGTATGGGGGGGGGGGGGGCTGAAGATACATAGAGTCTTATGAGAGACGCTATATTTCAACAAAAAATAAAGATCGAAAAAATGGATTATTTTGAGGAATTAGAATATCATCTATCCTTCTTCAGTTTTTAAAATGGTCGAATTTTTAGGAATTCTAAAACTAGTATCGGCTCAAAAAATGACACCGACTCAATAAGTTTCATAAACCTACTCCTGGGTCAGGCGCCTAAGCTTACTAGCTAATCAGATTCTTGTGAGTCGACTCGTGAGTTCGAATAATATTTTATACGTTCAAAGTAAAATGCATTTTTTTTATACAAATATTTTCATGTATCTCATAGGCTTAACCAGGATTTTATAAGGAGGATAGCACTATTAAGCTAGGTTTTCCTCGTAAATTTATAAAAGAGCTTTAGATACACTTATTCTAAGTCGGCTTCATAATATAGAAGTCTGACTTTCAAGTTAGCTCAAGAGTCTCACTTTCAGGTTGAATCAGAACGGGCTAGAGAGTCTGATTTTTGCTTCGACTCAATAGTTTGGCTCGAGAATCGGCTTAGAAATCTGACTCGAGAAAGTCGAACTATATATTGATTTTTTTATATTTTATTTGTTAAGTGAGTTTCAGCGTCATTGGTTCAGGGCTATCTAGACCTAGAGGGCATTACTTTATATTACTTATAAAGTAACAAATAGATTACACTCGATATAATCAGAATAAGAATAGACATAAATAAATATATAGTAAGTATTAAGAAAGATAATTTTGATTCCTATTAGTAATATAAAGAGTAGAAACCTCTATTATTGGCTGTATAAGCTTTAAATTCGAGATTATTTTTGAATATTAAAACAATTTCACTAAAAAAATAAATATATAATTTTAATCATAAAACATTTTTATATTTATTAATTTAAGGAAAAAATAAATAATTAAATTATGCATTGTTTATAATAAGTTTCATTTTTAACGGAGATAAAATATGTATAAATAGTATAATTTTTACCCTAGTGACGTATATTTTATTAATACTGCAAAAATAATAAAACTTATTAATCAATCAAAACATAAAAGGCCAAATTTTTGAAAGCGAAGTATTTTTCGTTACATATAAAAATTTGTAAATAATGGACAAAAATAAGAAATTTATCAAATGAGAAACATCTAATGGCTAAAATTTTTAGTGTCCAATAGAATCGACTATGAATATTGAGAAGTGGATATCTTATCTTCTTCCTCTCAGATGGTATCTTGAATTAATATTTCTTAGATGTCTTCTGTCTATCACAACATTTCAATTTAAAAAATAATATCTAAACCTTTGTAAGCGAACGAATTCAAAGCCAAAGCGTTTAGTATATAATTTTTTTTTAAAGAATGATGAAGGCATTTTTATTTTACATTTTAAACGAATTATGAAAATGAACATATATTTCCATTTTTTTTTGATGAACGTGTTCGTTTTTAAGTTCCTTCCTATTTAAAAGTTATTTGAATTTTTATTCTTTCTTTCTTTCTTTCTTTCTTTCTTTCTTTCTTTCTTTCTTTCTTTCTTTCTTTCTTTCTTTCTTTCTTTCTTTCTTTCTTTCTTTCTTTCTTTCTTTCTCTTCTTTCTTAAATAACAATATAAATATCCCAATTAAGATTCTTTAAAAAAAACATAATAAATACATATACAAAACAAATATTATAATAAATCATGGAGTCAATACTAAATGGCACCTCATTTTCCATTTTGGAAAGTGAAAATGACATGAATTTTGGGCTATGTCTACAATAACAATAATATTTACTCAAATTAAAAGCAAAAAAATTTCATCTTTAACTTACTGTCAACCACTATTGATTAAAGTTTAAATTTTTATTATAAAATTAAATAATCTTCTATTAAAATATTATATTATTTGGCATTAGATATTACGTTAAAACAATTTTTTTTTTTAAAAAAAGGACAGACTAAAATAAATGACTAATAAAAAAAAATACTATTATTAACGATGGATAATAGGTGAGCCGTTGAAATGTAAATAGGCAAATTTTTAAGCCAATCTTTTGGCGAATATATAAATATTTTAGGATGCGCAAAAGGTGGGTATAATCTTTTTTCCTATCTTATTCAGATCTGAATTTTTCCGAAGGTTGATAAGGAAACAGGAACGAATTTTTCGTGCTAAATATTTGTTTGTTTTTATTTATTTTTTTTTCACTGAAAGAGAGTTTTCTGGATGTGTTAAGGTAACTTACAGTTCATGCATATATTACGTATCTCCATGATACATCCGGTTATTTAAATCCCAAATAGCCTTAATCAAAAATAAACTATTAATGTTTTAAGAAAACTTATATAAAACCAAAAAAAAGAACTAAATGTGTGAAGTTTCATAAGAGTCTATTCTTTAATTAGGAGATAATTCGAACAACTCTATGGAAATTTTTTTTCCAAACAAATTATAAAACGGTTAATAATCGGTCAGGCGAAATTTTAATGGGTTTTCCCTATATGTGCAATAGATTTTGCATTTTAAATCATTAACCGTTTTATTAAATATATAGATGTTATTTTGTCAGAAATACATTTAATGTGTAGAATACCTCACTCTATAAATATCAGACAATTTTATGTCCAACCTTTTTAGAAATCTTAATTTATATTAATATTTTCACAATTTTTAAAATAAATATTATTAAGGTAAGTTGAAATTTCCTCAAAATTTCATTAATGAAATTGTCTGAAATTAATAGATTGGGGTATTATAAACCTATTGAAATGTATTTCCGACAAAATCAGATTTTTAAATTTAAAATAAAGCGTTCAATTAATGATTTTAAAATACACAAAAATAGCAAAAAATAAAAAAAATATCCATCAAACTATCCCCTTTACCAAATAATCAATACAATACGCATCTCGAATTTTTTAGGGTAAAAAAAAATTCAGCCTTAAATACAAACTGGTTTTGCTTATGGGGATAAAAAAAATTTTCAATTACAAATTTTTAGTAAAATTAAGTATAAAATTTTTTTAAAATTCCCTCGACAAATATTGCTGATAGTAATACTGAAATCCCTATTTCCTAACCTCATAGGATTTACTAATTTATTCAAATAAATTGTTTTATATTTTTAAACATCGTATTCGATTTTGAATCCAACTGCATATGTTACTTATGTTAAAAACTAAATTGAATGTAACTGGAGTTATGAAGTTCCATGACTACAACTTGAACTAGGAAAATATAAACTTAAGTCTTATCATAATCAAGTTATGTTTTATAACATGCTTTATATTGATTATGGTCCAACTCAAGGGAAATTGCCATTATAACAGCTAACTTGTTTAAATTTATATTAGTCTATTTTATATTCACATAGCTATCCTATTTGAACAGGTTATCAATAAAGCTGATTTTTATTTAAAAAATCAATCTCATTAAGACTTACACTCAAGAATTTAAACTTAAAATCAGCCACCACACACCCTTAAAGTAATTAAATTATACTTTGGTTCTCGGGTATAGGCTCTTTTTCTGCCCCACTCCTTTTTAATAAGCCTATAGAGGTTTAAGTAACATTTTTCGAAATGTTACGCCTACAAGTACGTGCGGCTTGCCCACAAGCGTGTGGAGGGCTCCTCATATTTTTACTTTACTCCCAAATTAAATTAATTCCAATTAGATGGTAATGAGGAAAACCTAGGGTAGCTCTGTTGGGCCAACGCTAGAGGCGCGTGTCTTTAATATATCTTAACTCTAACCTATTGTTGTTTAAAAAGCCCGATTTTTCAAAACCTCTCGATTAAGATTTTAGCTAAAATAATATCATGTAAGCATCGAGATTTGGCAATCCAAGTATTCCTGCCAGCTATGAGCAAAATCTTTAGGCTTGCATAATGTTATTTTGGTTATAATCTTAATAAAGCCGTTTTTTTAAATCGATCCGAATCGTGCTTTTTAACATCACTACCCTAATCCATATCTCTCTAACCTTTAATCCTATTCCTTACATCAGATGCTTTGCCCTAATTTTAAAAAATATGCTTCAGTTGAACATTTCTTTGAGTTGAGATTTATCCTTCATATTATGCAAAACATTTTTTTTTAAATCAGCTGTTGAAACAGGGGTCTTGCTTATAAGTGGCTCCTTCTGCCCTCGCCTTAGTGACAAAATATAAAGCAGATAAATAAATTATGAAAATGAATTTTTGAAACACAGTCATAGTTTTAGGATTAAAGAAATGTAAAAGGAGAAAAAATGGCTTGTCAAAGTGTAAATTAAATATTTTATTTTTTTTAAAAAAATGAAAAAAAATATATAAATTATGATTTCATAAGAGATTAATATCTTGAATGTACTCTAAAAGATTAAATACTTTTCTGCAAAAACTATCATCAGTCGCCTTTTAACTCATGATCGCTATCTTGATCATTCATTCCTAATTCTCGATTCAGTGGATAAATTAATTAAATAATCATTATTAAAAGCTAGAGCTAATATTAAATAAAAAAAAATTTTTAGGGAAAATTTTTTACTCTCTTTGAATAAATAATAAGAATTTTTTTTAAAAAAATATATATTTACGACATTTTAAAGTAAAAAAGATTTTATTTATATAGATAAATGATTTTTATTTTTTATCATTAAAATGGTTGAATTGTGCAATTCAAACAAAAAAAAAATCTTGTCAAACTTATAATCAACAAGAACATTTTAATTTTGTTTTTTGACAAATTTTATTTTCCTTAAATAAGATAATTATATATTGATCTAAAAAACCATAATAAAAAAGAAGTATTAGTATTAGATGAGACTAAAAAATTTTAAGACACCGTAAATTGAAGATAGATTAAAATTAATTGGCTTTTAAGTTAGTTGGATTAATACTTAACTTTACGCTTATTCGGGATGTAGGGTTAAGATTAATATTTGAATAGACTAGGCATCCAAACCTAGAGAGTATATTCAGGTGTCTGGCTCGCGAGTAGGCCCAAGCGGCTCATTGAGCATCTCAAATCTGAACTCCGATTAGAGTATAGAATCCTAAAAATCCGACCATTTTTTTAAAAAAAAAACCATAAGAAGAATACATGTTATTTATTAGTAAGGGAGACCCAATCAAACCACTGTCGATATCTTGCAATTAAATTTTTATTGTCCCTTTTTGTGTTAGAATTTAGATATTTTTGTCAATAGAATTAATGACATATAATAATACCCAGACTGACGATGCATTCATAATAATGCAAGCGTCGTTGAATGCAAATCAGCTAGACCCGCCATTTTGGTAATCCATATAGTAATTATCCTCATTTTTAAAACTAATATTAAATTGATAACTTGCTTCCTTATTATCTCGATGATCAGACAATTCTTTAATAAAGTTTGCGCCAGACATAGAAATAAATTGGCCTCTCGTTCAAAATTTGTAATAGTGATATGGATAACCAAAATGGCGTCCCAAGCTGATTTTCATTGATGTACACTTTTAATGAATGCATAGTCAGTCTAAGTATGATTAAGTCATTGAGTAGAATATACTAATCTGGGGGAAAGTGCGCGATTTTTCGATAATTAATCAAAATTTTCAATTAAAATAGCCAATTTTAAGGAATATTTTTTTTACAAAATTGGGTAATAAAAATTTAAATTTTAATATCTAATCTATCATTAAAGGAAGGAAGGAAGGAAGGAAGGAAGGAAGGAAGGAAGGAAGGAAGGAAGGAAGGAAGGAAGGAAAGAAAGAAAGAAGATAAGAATGTATTCCATTTTATAAGATAATAAATATAGAAACTTTTTATTATATAAATACGTTTTATTTATTTAAGATATTTTTTTGGTAACTTTTTATTTTGGCAAAACCTTTCCGCAAACATATTTTTTGAACATAGGTAATTATTATTTAGAAAAAAATTAAAGGTATTATTAAAATATCCTCGAAGGTTATATTGACCACATTAAATTACAAGAACATCCCCCACTCTTATTATGACATATTCAACTATAAATAATATTCGGCCATGTCATTTTCTGTATTCGTTACTATTTTCAATGTCGGTATTTTTTAAGATAAATTATTATATACATTTTTAAGTTGTAGGTTAGATTAATGGTTGAAGAAATTTTTATTGTAGCTCGGAAATTTCTTTTTTTTTCTTCTCTCTCTCTAAATTTTTATTATTTTTTTAAATCATTTGGAAAAATTGATAAATTTATTAATGTTTATTTTTTTTTTTAAAAAAAAGAAGAATTTCAACTTTTATTCATAGGTTGAGTCGGCTTTTTATTTATTTAAATATATTATTTATTAAAAAATTATAAAATATGAAATATAATAAAATAAACAAAATCAATTTTTAATTTTAAATTTTAGCCCGATTTGAAGTCAATTTTTAAAAACGGCTAACTCAATATTTACCCAGAAAATTATTAATGCAACCCTGAAAATTTTGATCATAGATGGCACAAAGGTTTGGAAATATATTCGTAAAATCTCCAGGCTTAGGCAATATTTATCTGGCTGAAAATATTGAGTTAGCCGTTTATAAAAAGTTAACTACCCTACTTTCCTACTCATTCTGCCCCTTAAATAATATCAAATTTAATGACTCGTCCCTTTGTTTAAGATGTTTTACCCAACTAGCCTGCTCAAATGTTTAAAATGTATAAACATGCCAATCATGCCTGCTCATAAAAACCCGCCCATTGTAGACATGCACTGTGCACTAGTGTTGTTAAACGGCTCGTTTTGAGGCGATTTTTAAAAATGGCTAACTCAATATTTTAGCCAGAAAAATTATGCCCTAAGTCTCAGGATTTCGATAATATATGTCTAGACCTTTGTTCCATCTATGAGCAAAATCTTCGGGATTGGATGATATTTTTCTGGATGAAATATTGAGTGAGCCATTTTTAAAAATCGTCTCAGAACGAGCCGTTTAACAACATTACTGTGCACACCATATAGAATCTAGTTTAATTATATAAAAAATTGGGAAAATAGATGGAAAATGAACTACCAAGAACTTCTTGTTGTAATAAACCTTATTTTTTTTTTTGCAAATAAATCCCAAATTATATTTTCAGAGCTTATTCGTTTACATAACTATATCATTTGTAATAATGCATATTTATATTTATTATTTTATACGTAATTTATTATATATCCAAAGTTAAGTCATCGATTTTAATATTATTAAAATTTGACAAGGTTTTGGAATTATTTATGTTCTTTAAATATATTTATTATGTTATGATATTTAGTATTTTAAAAAAAAGTCACATTAAAAAAAACAACTAGCTTTAGCTAAAATTATACGAAAAGAAAATGTTTAAAATTATTTAAAATTAATTGTGTGTTCATGAATATTTATAAGTCAATAAAAAATTATAATAATAAAAAAAGTAGAGATGGAGTCATTTATTGGTTATTTAAGAATTTTTATGGATATGAAACGGGTGGGATAAAATATGATTTAATAATTTTATTGAATAATAGTATTGGAATCACTGATATTACATGTACTAATGGATTGGTGATTCATTTATTGAATGCGTTTTAAAAATTTCCATACATAAGAGTCAGCTATAGGGCCATTTAGTGGTTTGTATGTCAATTAAATGACATTGTACCTTCATATAATGATAAATATAGACGATTAATCGAAGTGAAAAGAGATGAATAAGCTTAGAATGGAAAATTCTATATGGTTTGGGAAACAGGAATTTCAGGGTTTCTATCTGCAGTATTTGTCGAGATATTTTATTATATCTTATATAAATGGCAGAGACCTGCAGACCCTGCCTGTCGAGATGTGTTTTACTTTTTCCAAAAATAATCAGGGCAGGCTTGGCCGGATCTGAATTTTTTTAAATACCCGAGTCGGGCCCGTATATATCGCCATTAAAAATTCGGACAGGGCCTGAATATTATTTGTAAAAACATGAGCCGGGCCAAAAAAATATCTGGGCTGGGCCGTGCAACTGGTACCTCTGCGGGTTTTTGATATATAGTCTTACCAACACATATGGTATGGTATCTTATTTAAAAGCTTCCTAAAAATTTAATTTGATTTCGCACTAAAGTTAATTTGTGAAACAGTAGTTTTCGTTTGTATCGAATCCATACCATAATCTCATATAAATTTTATTTCGATATGTTTAAGACAAGATATAATTTTTTTTTTTGTAAACGTTTTCTACACATTTTGACCAATATCTACGATATAATTTGAATTTGATTACCTTTGTGAGTTCGTTGTAAAATTTTGTCTTTTTAACACTTATTTTTATTTGCCATTATAGAATTTAAAAAAAATATGGACAAATATTCATGATGATGCCCATCTTAATTATTGGTTATCTATTTTTTTTTTATTTAAGTTCAGCTAATTTTGTCTCCTAGACTACCCCCTTCCACCCTTGGATTTCAACCCTTCTTTCTTACAAAAATGAAAGCAAATGCCTCCTCTTCTCATTTTGTATAGACGCTGCTTCTGTTCACAACTTCCTCGTTAAAAACTCTTTTTAAAATTCTCTTAGCTTCTGTGCACTATAGAAAATTTCGTGGAATACTTCTCGCTAACCTATATATATAAAATAATTAGCAATGCTAATTTAATCATTTAGCAAGTAAGGTCAATTTATTATGCTAATTTAATCATTAAGCAAGTAAGGTCAATTTATTATGCTAATTTTGGGTATGACAATTCGGCATGGTAAGACATGTTTTAGTTGAGGTTACCAAACTCTCTTTTTTCAACTATATTTATCTCAATTTCTTAGGTGCTCGAACACATAAACTCAGATTTAACATTTATATTCTCGATATTTTTTTTAAACTATCAACTTTGATGTAGGAACCAGTGTCCACCTAATATTTTAAAATATTGTCAATCAACATTTTCGCCCAAAATTTTTTCAGCAAAAAAATCTATTGAAGGTTACGAAATTAAAAAAAAAAATATGATTTCATTATGAAAAGATTCTAGGTGCATAAAAATCGCAAAGGATTTACTTATAAAACACTTCTTTTTTTTACAAAAAAGTTTTGGAATTTTGTGTAAAATTTGATCAAAAAAAACTTGTTTGAAACATTCTCAAAAAAAATCTTCTTTCAAAGAGATCAGGAAGAATTTTTATTTTAAAGAGCATTTCAAGGTTGTCAATACTATAATATGATGATCGTTGCTATATTGTTTTATAAATAAAAAAATTAGCTTAATTATATTAAAATTTGTTTTAATATTAAAATTTTTCAAGGCATATGTACTTTTTTTCCCTTAAGTTTAAATATAATATAATACTTCAAAAAAATATATGTTGTTTGTATTCTGAGACTTCTCTAATTTGGATATATTTGCATTACCCTTAAAGTTATTAAGATTACTTTTAATGTATCTATATATAGACACATTTTGAAAAAATATATATCTAGATAGAGACGCATAATAATTTTTAGTTATCAAAATATCGCAAACAATAAAAAAAACACTTTTTTGCTTAAAATTTCATAAGTTTAAGTGATTTTAACAAAATTAAAATGTAACTAAAATATATTTCCACCATACGACTCACATATGAATATTTTAGATTGACAAATATAAAATAGATCGTTTTAATTTTTTTTTGAAAACCCTGCTCGGCCCTAAAGTCGATCTTTGCAGATCTCAAATACAAATATCATTAAGAAAGAGAAAATTGAAGGAAATTTATTTTACTTTAAAAAAAAAAACTTATCGTGGAAACAATTAGCCTTACCTATATAAACATATAAGTATATTATGAGTTTCATTATGGAATGAATGACACTCTTTTATGGGTTTTTTTTATTAAATTGTTAATATGAAAATATATTGGGGAGGGGAATAAAATAAACTTAATATTGTATTATGTTCCTTTATAGATAGGTGTGAGATTATAGTAATAAATATTTTAATTTTGTTCTACCATTATTATACTTATCCTACCTTACAATTCTTTACAGATTCATTAGGTGAGGATGAAATTCGTCGAAGATTTGCGGCAAAGATTTTCCGATCTCGGTCTCGTTTTCTCAAAGCTTCAAATTTATTGAGATACATTATATTTTCTTTTTCCCAATAGAAAAAACCACATAAATAATAATTGTATAACATCTTCCATATAAATTTTGGATAAATAAATTTTATATTTGTTTAATTATTTTTTAAAAAAAAATAAAATAATAATAAATATTAATTTTGACAATTTTTGAATCACATGTTGTTTTGGTTACATCATTATTTGTTAAAATGTTAAATATAGCATATATTATATACTTTTTTATAATTATTTGTTTATCTTAGTGGAGCAATTTCAAGAAACGGTTCCAAAACCTCACCTGAACCAGAAATTTTTCTTTAATTCTCCAACTTATTTATATTATAAGAAATATGCGCAAACACGTAATAAAATTTGAAAAATTAAATATTATGATTAGCCCTTTTAAGTAACCACCAATTTAAAACCAGGGATAGGGTTGATATCTTTTAAAATATAAAAGATAAATTCAAATAAAATCCGGTAATATCGAAAATTCCCAACTACTAGAAGGTTTCGGGTTGTAATGTCATTTTAACATCCTAAATGTATGCTATAATTATTAAGTTTAAAACCACTGATTAAGGGTTACAATGAACATTTTTAAAATCCAATTTCTCTTTTAGTCCCCCCCCCCCCAATAAAAATATATAAAAAATATTACATTTTTATAATATGATGTATACAATAATTTGTGTGCATATTTTGTTGCGCAATAAAAATAAAGCGATTCATTTTTGGGTGCAAAATTTTGAATGCTATAATCATTTATGTTAATCAAGGCGAGACGGGAAATATTTCTTTAATCTGTTTTTGAGTATCCTCGGGCCCAACTACGGTAAAAGATTTAGTCCTTGGATGGATGAAAATTTCGTGATCATTGCCACCCTTGAATGAATATTTTTTACAGTTGTTTTTTAATATTAAAAATAATAAAACGAGAAATTGGTAATTCACTAATTTCTATTAATTCGACAAATAAAAAAACAAAACAAAACTAAAGCTAAAAATGGCCTCCTATTTTATAAAATATTAATAAGTTAATCCACATTTATGCGAATGTCATAAGATTACCTGGCTCAAAAAAGAAAATAGACTAAGCGGTAAACGATACCTTCTTTAATATATAACTTTTTCTTTCTTTCATTCTTTTCTATAAATATTATAATTTGTAACTTCGATACAAAAAAAAGGAAGATATTTAAATTAGAGGTAGGCGCGGAAAGAAGGACGGGACCAGATAACTTGTACGAAATTCGATTGCGGGCAGATAGCCGATTAAAATTAAATATTTTTTCAAAAAAAAATCCCATTATTTCCAATGCATAAAACAAACTCCTCTAAAAAAATATATAATTTATTTTGTAAACAGCTCTAAATTCCTAAAAATGTCGAAATTGCTATTACCTCCATGGTTTTGTCACCGAAAAAGTAGACGTGGTCATAAGTGTCAAAATGTTGAAGACAGAAGGATTTATCCCATCCTTTCGGAAAAACGTCGAAACTTATTTGTCCACCTTGTAATGATTTTTTTTAAAAAAATATTTAATATAATTTTAAAAAATTGTCAAGACCTCTCTAATTCTAGCACCATTGGAAGACGGACCAATCAGAACAAGTGCTCAATTTATAATTACGTGATATATTTTGGGAAAGAATTAGAGTCTTGAAGGCTTGACTTAGAGCGTGCACATTAACATGCATAAATGATTATGGTCCAACTCGGATAAATCACATGACTTATCAGACTTGACAGGTTATTGGTTAAAAAAAATGATTTAAATAGATTAAAACTATATTTAATATATCTTAGCCCTAACCCATACCTTTTTAACCGTTAATCCCACTCCTTACTTCAGAATCCTTGTTAAAATTTTTAAATATATTACACCCGATTTAAAAAAATATATTCTTCAGTTGAACTTGAATATTTCCTTGAATAGAACTTTTTACCACATAAATAAGTATTTCGCCAACAAATTAATTTCCTACCTTAATTAGATAAAATTCCATTAGAAATCGATAAGTAATTAAATAGATTGATTTATCGTATAAAATGATCGATCCTATAATCAATAATCGATTGATTAGTAAATAAAAAATCATTTAAGCGAGTTTTTTTTTTATACCTATGGAAAAAACGAGGCCGAGATCGGAAAATCTTTGCCGCAAATCTTCGACGAATTTCGTCCTCACCTGATGAATCTGGAAAAAATTGTGAAGCAGGATAAAGTTAATTGGTAAAACAAAATTAAAATATTTATATTTTAAGTAAATATGGGAGGAAGGGGGAGAATTTATACCCAATTATCCGGTAATAGTAATCCCCTACAGCTGTATTTTCTCTTTTTCCAAATTAATCTGCTGAATTGTGAGCATACTGGAAGTCCTCAATGCTCGGCATAGCCTGGTACTAGGCCCATTAACGACTGAAAAAAATTCATTTGGGGCGGGCAAAAAAATTAACGGGTGGGGTAGGGCAAAACCTATTGGGCTGGATTATTGATGAATTCTGATATTTGATAGAAGTGAAAAGTGATAATCTATAAGGCGAATTTTAACCGCTCCCCAATATTATAAATAGTTGTTTATTTTGGTGTTCAACTACTATATTTAGAGTTAAGCCAGCCGGGCATTCTTAATAATAAAAATTGGGCAAAGCTGAGTAAGCCTAACAAAAGCTAAGTTGCAACAGCGCCGGACATAAAATTTTTTGTTATTTTCAAACCACCAGTACATTTCTTCCCAGGATATATTTTTCAAAAGTAAAAAATCTAGTGTTTGCAACGGTCTAGCCCTTTTTTCTAAAATGAGAACGGACCGATGAACCGTTAAGACAAGTGGACCAGACCATGGGACCATCGTTCCAGTCCGGTCCCGTCTAAAAAAAAATTTTTTTTTAACCTATAAAAGTTTTATTCTGCGTGAAATTTATTTAAAATGAAATATGTTAAATTACTAATATTTTAATAATATCATCAAATCATTTTTATTATATTATTTATATAAAAAGATTAAACCACTGCAAATTTATTGAATATAATTTAAATCAATTTGATTATATTCTAATCATCTTCTAAAAAATCAAAAATTATTCCATTTTTTACCCATCCAATACTGATACAATATTTCGTTATTTATAAGAGTTGTGTTGTGTTAGAGAAAGAACTACTATGTTGAGAATAATTGATTTATTTAAAAGATAATATATAATAAATCTAATTAATGTAAAACACAATTGATTAATATAAAATAAATTTATTTAACAAATAAAATAAAATAAAAATAAAAATTCGTAGAAATATTATAATGGTAATTTTGATTTTTTATCATGCTTTATATATCTATTCATAAAATATAATCTTTTTCTGAAATTTGAATAATAAACTTTTATGCTTGCATCTTACAAAAATATAATTTTTTAAGCTTATTCATATTACAATTTATAAAATACAATCCTTTTCTTAATTTTGAATAATAATCTTTTATGCTTGAACTTACATCCTATAAAATATAATTTTTTATGCTTGAATATTACAAAATAATAATTTGAATAATACAACACCCACACACTTAAGCAAGTCCTCCACTTCTTTCTGAGTCTTTATAGGATTATATTACTGCCTCCTGTCTCTAACGATAATGATAACAAAGCATTATTATTAGTCACATAAATATTAGGGCACACACGCATCATATGGTTTCCTCCACATGACCAGCATTCTATTTTTCTTTTCTTCCCCATTTCTGAGTTCCATCTTTTATCGACCATCCTTCGTTTTGTGGGTTCCTGTAACATTTCTCCACATCTATGTTGAGCCTCTTCCCTTGCGGCATTCAACCAATTCCGGGATTCTACTGAACCATCGATTTCTCTAATCTCTATCTTTATAATCCTATTTCCTACTCTAAAATAGGAAGCTATCTATAACAGAATTAAACTATACATACATATATATATTTTACCCTATAATCATACCAATCTTTAAACCTAAATCTGATTTTCTTTTAAAATTTAATCTTTATAAACTCTCCACATCTATGATTCTCATAATTCTTTCAGATTTGTTAAAACAAAAACATTATGTTTATCATCAATTTTAAGACTCATCGTTCCTAACCTACACAC
The DNA here is from genome assembly GCF_954871325.1 of Gordionus sp. m RMFG-2023. NCBI lineage: Eukaryota > Metazoa > Nematomorpha > Gordioida > Chordodea > Parachordodidae > Gordionus > Gordionus sp. m RMFG-2023. The sequence continues at coordinate 7,655,133 of NC_088775.1, read as the reverse complement.
CTAGGTCTTACTTGTTTAATATGCCTTGCATATGTTCCTTTCAATTTCTACTTCTACCTTTTTTCTTCCTATATTCTTACTTACTATACCCTTCCCACATTTAACTGGACCATCAAAAAGTAGAATCCATACTAAACTTCCAACCTTAAATTTCTCATCATATGTATTATCCTTTTGCTTTATTTTTTCTTTCAAAAAATCTAATTCAGTTCTTGTTTTTCTACCTAAAAACATCTCTGCTGGTGAATTCCCTTTGCTAGTCTTAGTATTGTTATATGTTAATAATATTAATGCTTTGTTATCATTATCGTCAGAGACAGGAGGCAGTAATATAATTCAAGACTCAGAAAGAGGTGGAGGACTTGCTTAAGTGTGTGGTTGTATTATTCAAATTATTATTTTGTAATATTAAAGCATAAAAAATTATATTTTATAAGATGTAAGTTCAAGCATAAAAGATTATTATTCAAAATTAAGAAAAGGATTGTATTTTATGAATTGTAATATGAACAAGCATAAAAAATTTGAATAATACAACAGTTATCTTAGGTTTTTATGTTTCCAGTCGTAATCATATCTATAGGAGGTTATTTAATGAAGTTTTTATTCATTTATTTAAAACTTTGAGCTCTCAATTTGATATATATGCATAATTTACTTGTGCTTTATTAGAAATATCTGGAGATATATTTTACATGTTTTCCCTGTATTATCCTTTCAAAAAATTTATATAATTTTTTAACATATTTTCAAATTTGAATATAGATTTTTTTGATTTGCACTATTAATACTATTTTCTAAATCAATAGTTATTCTTTGGCTGAGAGTGGTGATTCAATAATATTATCATCGATTTCAATTTCTATTTCTAATAAATTAAATTACTTGAAGAATGAAGAAACGGAAGAATAAAAAAAGGAAAATGATGAATGAGATATTATAAAGTGTTAGGCAATGAATAATCATGTTTTATATGTTCATGAACATGTATATTAACTAAATTCATTAAACTATCTTTTTAATCGGCCTTCAGTCGGACCGGACCGGGCCATCGGACCCTGTTGTCGGACCGAACCGTCCCGTCCGTCGGACCCAATAGTCATTAGAAATTTTAATTAATTTTTTTAAAGATTTAATGTATTTCGCGCCAAAATTTGAAACGCGAATATCTTGATAAGAGCAATGATACAAATCGATCTCCTTGTAAAAACTTTAAATAGGTGGCTAATACATGCTTATTTTTTTTGAAAAAAAAAATCCGATTTCTAAGTAAACTATTGCAGATAAAAAATAATTTTGAGGTATCATCCTTTTATTTATTTCGGCACCATAAAAAAATACGAGTCAAATAATACAAACCGCTGAAAACGGTACAAATTTGTGGCAATTAGTGTTATCGAAAACTTCGATTGTGGCGCTTTTAAAAAAATGGCGTAATCAAGATTGTATCTAAAAAAATGAAGCCCTAAGCATAGGGATTCCGCGTATAGATGGCAGAAAAGTTTGACCCTTATTGGACCATTAGGGGTATAAGGCCAACTAACTCCATTCTTACAAGATTACATTATAAATTATTTAAATAATAATTACGATACGACTAACCTTGTCATATTTTTCGAATTCGTCTCTTTCGGCTTGGGAACAATTTCTCCCGGGTGGAGCGATATTTATGAGTCCCTGTCTAAATTCGATAAAAGTTCCTCTTGGAGAGTTGTGGGGAGGGAGGGGAGCAAATAAAAATAATGATTAAATTAAGTGAATATCGTGAAATTTTTTTTTAAAAAAAAGAGATATTATTGGGATGTTAAGATGTGGCTATTGTGGTAAAAATAAAATTACCCAGCTTTTATACATATTTTTTTGGGTTTGTGATTGGATAACCGGGTCACACTTCGTGGTGGGGAAAGCGGTCACTTAAATATTTAACCAACAGGCTTAAGGGATTGATGATGGCATCAGGTCTTTGGGTCAAGGTTCTAAAATATTCGGAATTCAAGCCGTAGGAATAGGCTGAAGTAATTTATTGATCAATGAAAGGCGCTGTTGGCGACCTCGTCTTTTGACAGTGATTACCACGTGTCTACATTTTGCATCAGTGGTATATTGCAATTTTGGATTATGTCGCAGCGGAGTTGGTAACCTACGATGATTCTTAGTTGTTCATGTTAAGAAGTTCCAAAATTTGTACTCGGCAATGCTTCCGACAACTAGTGGCCATCTATTTTATAATTGTTTTGTAAGAGTTGGTATATCTTAAAGAGGAGAAGGAGTGGATAAAATGGAATAGGATTTTGAAACTTATTATTTCTGAAAAAAAACTGTAACCGCTTGAATTGTGACAAACAATAAAGGCCTAATCCAGGAAATTATCATTGGAGGAGTTTAAGTTGAATATTATCAATGAATTGTTTTAAGGAAGATAGGAGAGAAGAGAATGCCGAGGTATGAAGGGATAATAAGTAAATGCTACCAATTCTTTCAGAAAATAGGACTCATTTTTAATTATAATTAGGATTAAATTAAGATTTTAAAAAAAATTTCTAGATCAAGTTTTAAAAAGCCTTCAAGGACTCAATCTATAAGTAAAAGAAGAAAAAAAAATGAGGATGCGCGAAAGAGAAGAGATACAATAACTAAGGGGCATTATAAACATTTGCGGATTTATGTAGAGGCCCTGATGTGATGGGAGTGTTTAGAATCTTATCCAAGCTGAGTTGCTAAACAATTTGGTTAGAGATTCTTCAGACGAGAATATATTAAATAAGTTATTAAGTTAAGCAATTTTGTAGTCAGGTTTAAATCTATGGTACTGTTATCCAGGAAGAAGATTTCTATCTCGGCTTTATTGTTAATTAGGCCCTAAATATTTAGAAATTATTTCAATATGATTTAAAATTTCTGTAATTATAGGCAGAAGGCCAATAGTATCAAATTTGACTATGAGATCCTAGACGAGGTTCATCACATAGATTAATCCCATAATTGCTAGAAATACAATTACCCACCCCAGTCAACGCAGAGTAGACATGAGCTAATATGTCAACTATTTATATTTTTTTATATAAGTATATATGATATATTGGGATATGAAATGCATGAATTAGGAATCTCTCAATTTTAAATCAATTTACTGAGAGCAACGATCATTATAATTTTTAAAATTTGCCTTGACCGGAAATGAAATGTATTCCAGTTTGCAAAGAGTGTCAACGCTGCGTTAACTTTCGAACTACACTTAATTTATCTTCATTTTAGCACATATTTCTTTAATATAAATTGGAAAAAATATTGCAAAATTTTAATGGCAAAAAAATTGTCTAAAATTCAGGGTAGTTATTCTCGGAATATATTCCCGGTCAAATCATACTTTTTCAAATTCCCAGTCAAATTATACTTTTTCAAATTTAAAAAATTACCCTTAATGATTAAAAAAAATTGAAAGATTCCCAATTCCCTCGTGATTGCCATGTCCCTAATACGACATGTATACACTTGTTATAGGTAAAATATTAATTTTTTAAATTTAATCACCTTTTTTTTTATTATAAAATATTGAAAAACCCATCTACAGCAAATTTAATGAATATTAAATATAAAAATCACGTATAATGTTTTTTATTTTAAACATTTTCTTTCATTAAAGTGGTGTAGACTAGACTTAGATTAGGTGGTAATCAACGAGGCAATTCTCTGCTAATATTTCCCACGAACATCGCTTATTGACATCCGAAGATATCGGAATATCATCGTTTTTTCTCCTCGCTTTTTATATCCACAATAATCGGGAGGATTGTCTAACTCAATATTTCAGCAAAAAAAAATATTGTCAAAGCCTCGAGATTTCGCTAATGTATGTCCAAACCTTTGTGCCATTCTATGAACAAAATCTTAGGGTTCACATTTTTTTTCTGGAAAAAGTATCGAGTTAAGCCGTTTATAAAAAATCGGCTCAAATCGAGCCGGTTAACAAACACTAGTAATTTGTAGAACCGAATCGCGATACCGTTATAATTTTTCGAACAATAACCGAACCGTTATAATATCTCAAAAAGAGAAACCCGAACCGTTGTAACTGTTATTAAAAAATTATATTTATTTAATTTCAAAATGATTAAGCACTATTTCAAACAAGCCATTACGACGGCTATTCATCAAAGTAATTGCATTGCTATTCATGGTTCCATATAGCAATATGCAAGTAAGCCGATCTCTTAATTGTTTTTTTTAATTGAATTTTTATCGTCTTTTGTTTTAAATTGTTATATATATATATATGTGCTATATTTTTTATAATCGTTAATTGTTTTTCATGCGACCTTTGTTTTAAATTCGTTTTTTAATAATAAATTATGTGAGTGTATATGGTTATGTTAAATGTTACTTAATTTTGTTTTATTCAGAAATTCGCCTTATTTTGCTTTAATTTTTTTGTTTTTAAAAGTTTTGAAATATATCTCTATGGATACCGATTAAAAATATACATATTATTTTATATACGATTAATTTTTAAAAATCCTAAATACGTTAAAAAAAACCAAGTATTGTTAAACGGCTCGAACCTAATTCTAAATTAAGAATTTTAGCCAAAATAATACTACTCAAGCCTCAACATTTGGTTAATAGATGTCCAAACCTTTCTGCCATCTATGAACAAAAAATTTATAGGTTTTACGAGATATTTTTTGGCTGAATAATTTGTTAGCGGTTTTTAAAAATCGAGCCGTTTAACAACACTAGAAAAAAAAATCTTGAATGAACAGATCGATCTGAATTTCCATTTGCGGAACGAACCGATATTATAAAAAAAATTCCTAAATAATAGGAAGGGAAACTATATTGTTTTACAATAAGCACTAACATGGAAGAGAAACGTTTTAAACTCTTTTATGGGTTGAATGAACCGGTTTAGGGTGGTCATCACACCTTGTAAGCAGTTTTAAGTTTCATAATCTATTTTTTTAAAAAGGCATATAAATTAAAATACCTTTTAAATGGTAATATCAATTTTGACATGTATCCTAGGGCGTAATTGATGAAGGTTTGAAGTGTTTCGTCCCCCAACTGTTTTTGGATGCTCTGCGAATAGATTTTGTATAATAAAATTATAATATAATGTGTGTAAGGTTACAAGAAGTTTAAAACAAAATCAAAAAAAATATGAGCGCCATTTTAAAAAAATAAATATACAGGCTGCATTCAAAGTGGAGACGGATCCGTTTTTTACATCCGTTCCATCGAAAGTCAATCTCATTAAAAATGATATATATTGACTTTCATTTTTAAAAAATTATAAGTAACGTTATAGCGCTCTATAAAATTTGCCGGATCAAAAAGTCAAAATGTTTTGACGTCAAAATTTGCCGGATCCGTTTTTAATTCGGAAGGTATCGGAACAGACGCATTTGAACATATGTATCATTTTTAATGAGATTGACTTTTGACGGAACGGATGCAAAAAACGGATCCGTCTCCATTTTGAATGCGGCCTCAGGTATTGATAATACTAAACTTTTTGAAATGAGAGGGGGGAGAGCAATTATGAAAAGCATTATTAAGTACGAAAAAAATTTAAAAAAGTGCTTTTATGTGGCTAAGTTTTTCTTTTTTTGAATGGGTAAAAATATAAAGTTTGCCTTAACTTTTAGGTTTTTTTTTGTTAAGGTAAATGGGGTATAAAAAGATAAAGATAAATTCGAAAACGATTTTGAAATTATATGTTAAAAATTTTATTGATAATTTTAAAAAAATTGTATGCCAATTTGTCTAGAAGCTTTATCAACTATAATTGGAGATTAATAAAAATATAATCATTTTATACTAATGGGGGGTAATCATTTAGTAGAGCGAAAGATCCTCAACACAAACTAAAGGACCAAATAAAGTCCTAGTGATAGAACTGGTGCAGCCATTCATAGATGCCACCAAAAGATATGTGTACCTTAAAATCAAATTAAGCTATATTTTTGGGTCATTCTTTACTGCAGGATGGGAATAAGTTAGATAATGTCAGTGGATTATACTAGCGGCTTTTTTTTCCTCTAACTTTAGCAAAATAAAATCACTTATTTTTAGGGAGGGAAATATGTTTTTATTAATGGCTTCTCTTACCGAGTATGTATTTTAATCCTTCATTATATCTTTTTATATTTTTACTTTAGAAATTAATGATAACAATTCTATTTTCATTTCTAAATTGTTCAGCCCGGTCGAGTCAACTTGCCGTAAATTTGGCGGGGCTCTAAGCAGATAAAATAACTGACCTGGGGGCAGCACGAACCGACGTATTAAGTCGGATCGATGGATAGGTCGACTAGGTGGGTTGGCTTATTCGTATCATTGACAAACAAACATAAATATTAATATTTATCATAATTTTGTTTTTATATTGTATATTTTTTTGAATGTAGAAAACTAATATAGCTATACCAATGCCTGGCATATGAATAAAACTAACATTTTATAAACTGTGCTGTGTTTAGCTTCGCAAGCAATAGGTTGAATTCAATATTAATCCTTCATTCAGAGGAATACAGGAAAAGAGATCTCGGTATTCCCCCGCAGAAAGAAGATGATTCAAATTTTACTTCCCTACCCCTATTATCAATTCAAAATTAGAAAAAAGAAAGATTTCGATGATGATCTTGCATCATACCTCTTCTTCCTGAGTAGAAGTTCCAATTTCTTCAGTTGTAAAACTTAGAAATCATTTCTCATTCTTTCTAGTTATGGTATAACATTTTTACAATTTTTAGATTTTGAGATCAACGGATTTCAAATATTTTAAAATGGAAGAAAAATTTGTTTACTCTTTTTTATAAAAGCATTTTTTTATGCCTATTTTTGCTTTTCAATTTTCAGTTTTTCGTAGTGTTATTAAACGGCTCTCGATTCAAGCCAATTTTTTAAAACGGCTAACTCAATATTTTATCCATATAAAATATTGGGCGAGCTTACAGCTTTTGCTCATAGATGTATCAAAGGGTTTGGATATCTATTATCGAAATCTCAAGGTTAAGCAATATAATTCCTAGCTAAAATATTGAGTTAGCCATTTTTAAAAATCGGCTCAAATTGCGCCATTTAAAACACTAGTTTTTGATATTTGACTATATTCTCAAGCACAATTTGGTGTATACCATATATAAGATATGTTTAAAGATCGAAGTCAAATTCCTAGATTACCTTAAAAACTTAAAAGTAGAGGTTTGTAAAATTCTGAAACCTCTGGATCGGGATATGATTCATCTTTTTAATTTTAAGAGATGCGTTGGGTCAGAAAAAAATTTTTTTTTTGATGGGTCGGGTTTGTATTTTTTTTTAAATTTAATAATTTCATGAGATTGTATATGTTAGCGTCAACATTTTTTAAAAAAATTTAAAAATCTGATTTTACCGGAAATGTATGCCGTCATGTTTGGAATACCTACCAAATTTCAAACACATTTTCCATTAACTTTAAAACTTAATATAATTTATACTAAATTTTCCATATATTTTTTTTAATATAAATTGTAAATGACTCAAAGATTAACAGTAAAAATTGTCTACAATTCATAGGATAGGTATTCCAGATATGATAGAATATATTTCCGATTTTTAAATTTAATAAAAACGCGCTCAAAAAAATGATTTAAAGTCGTAAAAATAGCACATTGACGGTAACATATATAACGAATGTGTAGATTCTAATTTTTTAAAAAAAAACTCATAAAATTATAGGTAAATGGTTAAATATTTTATTTCTTCTAAAATGAAAATGGTAGTTTACTGTTTCCATTTTTTTTAAGAATTACTTCTTTTCTTGAAAAAAATATTTGATTTCAAAAATAATCAATTTATATTCAATAGCTTATACATAAAGTTGACCCTAAAAGTTGGCTCAGGTCCAAGTCAATTTTTATGCCTCTAGCAAAGTTTTGAGTCATAGTAAAACCATTTTTAACAACATACTTTCATTCATAAAACTAATAATTTGTAAAATACATTATTTTATAAATGTCAATTGAAATTGGCCACATATTAGTGATTATATGTATTAAATTGTTTAATAATATAGTTTGTAGATATTGTCCTTGGTAGGTAAATGATTAATTTTATTGGCAAAATGTGGATATAATAAAATAATATATCAATTATATTTATTTCTTCATAATTAAATCAAATTTAACAAGTAATTATTAAATGAAATTATAATAATATTAATACTTTTAATTCTAATAACTTCCTTTTATACTCATGATTGAGTGAATTTAGTATAGTAAGTAAATTTTAAAGATTACAATTTATATAATATTGATAACTGACATAACAACAATGGCATGGGCTCTTAAGCAAACTTTTTAGTTGCTGTTATTATCTTTTGAACTAAAAAATTTTCTGGTAGGTTCGTGTATAGTCAGGACCTTATTGTGTCACAACCCCTGCTACCCTGGCTGTTTCATCACTGATATATTGAAATATTTTGTGTATTAAATAATTTTGAACAATGTCATTATATATAAAAGAATATTTAAGAAAATAAACTCACATTTGCAAATATTTGTTTCCCATTTTTATAACCAATAATTCCATTTTCTGGCAAAATATAGTCAAAATTATCTAAAACTACATAATATTTAAATATTAAATATATTCAAAAAATTTAACTTTCATTGCCAATTTGCTCTTTTAGTTTTGATAAGTCTGATCCACTAACAATACCTATTTCATGCACACTCCGTAATTTTTTTAATGTATGTTTCATGTCATCTTTAATCATCTTATGTAAGCACAATTTATATTTTTTATAAATTGAATAATATTACATTTCTAGGAACTGTTAAAGTTCCATCTAAATCAAATAAGACAATTGTTTTTTGTTTCATTCGATTATATCCATTTTTATCCATAATTTTATCACAATTTTTTTAAAATAATTTACAGATGTTTGTATGGGGGTGTGTCAGGTGTGTACGTGTTTCAAGTTTAAATTTTATGCACGAAAAATGACAATAATCAAAATAATGTTGAATGTAAAAATAGAACAACCTTGGAAATTGTAATTTTGATAATTTTAGGCAAAAGAATATTCATTTAATAATGCTTGACATTTTATTATCAACCAGTCAGTAAATTACTATATGAAAGACTTGATAAGAAAATTAACCTGCTCGTTGACATGTTTTGATTTTTGTATAATTTTGACGTGTAAATTTGATTCATTAAAGACCAACTCGATGATGTATACAACTTATTTTCTGTTTAATATATTTAAGCTTAATAATTTTGTCTTAAAACATCTGAATATTCTGATTTTTATGCAAATTGCTTTAAAATATGTATCTTATTTGTGCAAATTAATTATATGAATTAAAATACTCTAATTTTGGGCAAATTATATTTATTTTATTAAATTACAGGCGCGCTACCAATGGGAGGGAAAGGGGGATACCCTCTCCCCCCATCGCAAATTTGACTGTTTTCATAAATATCATTTTAAGCTAATAAAAATTTTACCTCCCCCCCCCCCAATCAAAATTTTACAAATATTTGAATATCAATTTTCCAACATATTATTCAAAAATATTAATAAAATGGAGAAATATTTAGTCAAAGAGATTAAAATCAAACGATAATTTATTTTATTATTATATATATTTATTTTATTAAATTCAAAATTATTAGTGAGTTAGAATTAATAAGTATTTTTAATAATATTTAAATTATTAATAAATATCTATAATTTTTTAAATATTTTACATTTTTACTTCTATTTTGTAGAACAGAAGAAATAGAAATACAAAAGTTAAATAAGGCTGAGCATGAAAAAAAGTAATGTGTCGTCAGAAGCGATATCATTATTGAATTCAATTGATCAATCAGAGTTTATCATTGCTGCTAGTTGCATCAATAAATTATTTTCCTATAGCTCACTACTTTATAGAAATTTACAAAAATCAAATTTAGATTTGGTTCAGGTGATTTATTTGACGGAAAATATATATGAACAGGTAGATACAATAAGAATGAATGTAGACGTTGAATCGAAGGCTAAATTTTATGTTATAACACTAATTAAACCTCGTCTAGCACCTAGGCCATTATTGAGATGTAAGATAAATATTGGTTCAACTGAAGAATATTATAAAATATCCATTTTCATCCCATTCTTAGAAACTTTTTTATCGCAAATAAAAGTACAGTTTTTAGATAAAAAACAAGTCTTTAGCTATCTTCAAGTTTTATTACCCAAAGATCCTTCTTCGTTTTCTAATGCCACTATTAATAAAATTATATATTTAGCAAAATTTTATTCCTATGAGATTGATACTGAAATAAATTTAATCAGTGAATTCGAATTGTGGTATTAATATTTACTACGTTTAGCTATTTTACCTGAGCATGCTATTGATGCGCTCAATCGGTGTAAAGAAACTTTGGCTCAATTTCCTAATATTTTGAAGTTGTTTTATATTCTTGCATGTTTGCCTATTACAACATGTACGAATGAAATGACTTTTTCCAACTTGAGAAGGTCGAAAACATATTTACAAAGTACTGAATCTCGGCTAAATGGGTTAGCTTTGTTAAATATCCACAGAGATTTGGTTTCAACGACAAACGAAATTCTTGATGAATTGGCAACATTCCCACGAAAATTAAAAATCACATTATAATTATAGAAAATATTTTGTATAATATTGTATTTGATAAGAAGTTAAAAAAACTTGTTAATTTAATTATTTTCTAGTCAATATTTTATACACACTACTATTAGTATTTTCAATAAAAAAATTATATTCTACTTATATTGCATGAGAATTTAAGCTGAGGCTAGTTTTTAAAGCAAATTTTATAAAAAAAATGTCATTACACTTTATTTCAACCTTACATTTAAAAAAACTTTAATAAATATAATATACCTAACTTGAAATAATAAAAAATAGGCTTGTAATATCCATAAGCAAGAATTAGTAAATAATAGTTAAAAATAGAAATATAATTATTATTAAATTATGAATAATTTAATAGAGTAGCTAAAACATAAGACCCGGACGAAGGCCGGAAGAAAGCTGGCCGAAGGCCAGGGAAAATTCCCCCCCCCCCCTATAAGAAAATCCTGGATACGCCACTGTTAAATTATAATATAATATAAATTATCCTTATATAAAATATCATATATCTGTTGCTAAATGATTTTACTAGACGTAAACAACTTATGGATTATAATATAAAAAGTTCTAATTCATACATTATCTCTTATTTAATGCAAATATTTTAGTAAATAAAGGCTTAGTTATCTTAAAATATAGTATTATTTCTCTCTTATTAAGATGAATTAATTTATATCATCCATATATATATAATTTATAATATTTCTATAATCCTTAAATTATTATTTGGTTTTAATCAATTATAGATTTTGTAATCTTTAGTTGAAGATCATTTTAATTGTTATCATGATTTATACAAAATAGAAATATGGTTATTTAGTCCCCTGCGCTGCGTTGTATTAATTTTATTTATCCGTGCTGAGGGCTGATATCTAGATCTTTTAAATATTGGATATGTAACTTTTATTTTTTTTCATCAAAAACTAGATAGGATATAAGGTGATATTAAACTTTAATGTCTAGGACATCTAAGTGTTAACTATAAATAATATTTTTTTTGCTCTGTGTAGGGAAAAGATTTGATAAAATATATAATTATCTGTATAAATATAATAATAAAACATTTTAGATAACTAAGCTTAATGGCAGAATATTAATTAATATCATTTTTATCATCTTTATACAATAATCTAGATATGGAAAGTTTTAATATTTATTGTCTAGGCTAAATATATAAGTTTTTTTTTTAATATTACCCATTCATTTATTTGTTTTAGCTGTGCGAGCATAAACTTTAGATAATCAAAAGTAGATATGGTCTAAATTTATTTGTAGACGGCTCCTGCTAAGGTTTGATGTTCGCTAAGGTTGGTCTAATTTTAATATGTGGGGAATATTATATTTTATTAGGCATCAAACTCACAACTTTGGTATGGGCTAACAAACATTTAAAACTGCGGAACAGTGCGAAGATGGTAGTTAGTATTTACTAGTTTTACCATAATGCGGTTCAAGCTGCCAAGCTATTGATTAATTAACTTAGCTTAGGCTATTCTACAAAAATAAAGGTTTCTATTCAATCGTGAGCAAGGTTGCCAGGTCAAAATTTACAAATTGTGGGAGAAATTTAGTATTATGCGGGAGAAATATGAAAATTGCGGTAGAAATATAAAAATCGCTAAAAAGTTCCGACCTTCAGCCAGTATTTTGATTGACTTAATTATCTTCTTATTATTATTTATAATTAGTTTATATAAATACTAAGTCGGTAACTATTTTTCAAAATAAAATAACATCTTGATTTATTAAAATATATTAATTTATAAAAAAAACCAGATCTTTTTTAAATATAAAAGAATGTAAACAAGATAAAATAAAAAAAAAAGAATTTAATTTTACAATTAAAAATACATTTTATGCGAATGTCCCGCTAAACGACTGGAAATCTACCGTGGGTGTGTGTATAACATTATAGGGATAGGCGCTTAATTATTACGTATCACGTTATAATACATAATAAGGTACTCCAATAAGAAATAATACAGATGCAACTACAGTTGGGGCAATTGTAATCACTTATCTTGTAGTACAACATTCATAGAGACACTAATCATCACAATGTTGGTAGAATCTTTATCCCATAATATTTAACGACTCTAATATGAATGAAAATTATACTTGTAGAACATAAATGAGCAAGACTATCATCAATGTTTTAGGATCTAAATCCAGGAGGTCAATTCTTGACGATTTGAAAGATAGGCATACATATGCAATTCCAACAGATGCATCCTCCGCTATTTCAACAAAATTAAGGTCGTTTCAATAAAACTATTAAATTTTTTTCCCTCAAATTGAAAAATCCAAAGACATAGGTAACCATAATGGTAAATATAGCAGATTCGAGATTATCAATAAATTGCATGTGAGCTTTCTGATCTGATAATGCCTCAGTTAATTTGGTAAAAACAGATGGTATTTACAGAATTGAGTCAGCACAATGTTGGTTGCGATATGTTCCTAATACCCGCCATAGATAGAATTTTATAATTTTATAAATCTTTAAAAAAAATATTTCTTAAATAAAAATTATAAAAGCTGTCCTAACATTTTGAAAATTTTTTTCAATAATGAATGGCAGTAAAGTATTAGGAATGATTTCACATGTAGGAATCTACTACATGCTGTTAATGTGTAGTTGCAATCAGATTAACAAAGATTCACAAAATTATGCTGCAGATGTGTTCATCTTTACAGTTAAAAATTGACAAAAAATTTTATGGCGTCATTGCTAAAACTTAATTATATTTTATTTGAGATTTAAATAATAGAACTAAATGTTTACCGTCGTTATTGAGATATTTAATATTCCTGGCATGACATATAATATATTTGTTTAACCATTAGCTCGGCCTCTAATGTTATTAAAGCAATCCGATTTCTCTCCTTTTTCCAGGCAGTCCTCGTCAGGCTAAAAATGCGCTCGGATGAGGCATTAGAATGAGGGAGAAGACATACTCGCATATTTTTTCCAAGCATGGGGATTTATCGTTATTACGAAAAAATTCTACCCATTTCTCCTCTGCTTTTAGACCATCTAACTTTAAGTATTTTGGCGAATCATAAAAAATAGAGAGAATTACAATCTTCTCAAACAAGACATCAATGTCTTTCGGTATTTTTAATATATTTATTAAATTATAAAAACCATCAATTGATGGTTTATATTCCAAGGCCATAAATTTTTTATATTTGTTAATAGAGTTATTAAAATCTAATTTTGATTGTAAATATTCTAAAAATTTCTTAATAAAAATATCTGCGTCATTTAAAAATGTATTAATTAGAATATTATTTGAACATTTTAATATAATATTTTTAGCAATAGCGCTATAAAATTTATTATCAATTTTTACTGTATAGAGATGAACAGAGCTGTAGCATGTTTTTGTAAATCTTTTTTAATAAAGAATATTCTGATTGCAACTGAATATTAACTGCATGAAGTAGATTTCCTATATGTGAAACTTATCCCAAATAAGCTTCTGCCATTTCATCTTCAAAAAAATTTTCCAAAATTTTTGGACAGCTTTTAAAATTTTTATTTTTAATAAATATTTTTTTAAGGGAAAATTTTAGGACAGCTTTTAAAATTTTTATTTAAAAAATATTTTTTTAAGGGTTGGTAAAATTTTAAAATTCTATCTATGGCAGGTATTAGTGATAACCCCTGATAAATTATTTCGACATCCACAGATAGTACATTCATTACCTTCTTGCAAGAATTATGTAATATATGGCATATACAGCCAATTGGTATTAATTCATATTGTGCTGCCTCAATTCGGTAACTATGGTTTTAGCCAAAATTTACAGAGGCATTATCAGCGTAGAAAGCTAACATGCAAATCATTGATAACCCTGAATCAGCTATATTTACCATTATGTGGCTAGCTGCACCGTTAGATTTTTCACTATCCGAGGAAAAAATTTTAACAGTTTTATTGAAATGTTCTTATTATTGTTGAAATAGAGAAGGATCTATAGAAATATTTTAATATTTCCCTTATTAAATGCATCTGTTAGAATTGTATATGGATGCCCATCTTTCAAAAGTCTAGAATTGACCTCTAGGATTCAGTTACTAAAACACTTGTGATAGCCTTGCTCATTTTTGTTATGCCACAAGTAAGGTTTGCACTTATATTGGAGTCGTTAAATATCATGAGAAAAAATTCCCCACATTGTGTATAGCTCTGTGAATGTTGAACTACATGATAGATGTATACGATTTCCGCAAATGTAGTTGCGTCTGTATTATTTATTATTTTTGAGAATATTTTTGTATTGCAATCGATGTTGATATACTCCCCTGTACTGACTTATATGAATGAAATGCTGTTGATTTATTATTGGATAAAAATAAAACAGGATAGAAAGAAATTTACAAACTAGACATGTTTTTCGAGTAAATATTTAAAATTTATTTTAAAAATATAAAAATATAAAAAGAATCAATTAATGTCTCTCAAAATTATCATTTATATATTAAAAACGTTAAAATATTAAAAAATTGCGGTAAATTTTTGCGTTTGCGATAGTTTTGCGGGAGAGAGATGTCTGCGTGTAAACTAAAAAATTGCAGGAGTCTACCGCTGATGGGGGGAGACATGGCAACCCTGAACATATACATATAAATTTTATGTTTAAGTTTAAGATTAAGAAATTATGTTAAATTATACCAATAATCTATACTGTTTATATTCGAGTTTAGAATTATAATAATAAAAATATTATATAATATATTTTGCATAAATTTTTTTCTGCTTTAAAATAATTTAAAATTTTATGTAAGAATATTTCAAAATAATATGATGTTAAAAAATTAACCCCTATTACTTGTCATGTGATCTAGAAAGTGTGAGTTGATATGTCATATGATAGATAATGTATTCTATGTTAGCGTTTTTGTGGTAGGGTTAGTAGTGCCACGCTATCTATAAAAGATTAAATAATATATGAAATTTAATTAAATGCAACGCCCTATGCTATGCATTGTGTAAAACAACAGAGCTACGCTTGGATTTTCTCAAATCCCATTTAATTGGGTTTAAAAAATAACAAGCGGTGGCCTATGAGATGGGACTATCCATAATATTTGGGCAAGGCGCAGCCATTTGAACATACGGTGGCTTTATTCTTAACATCCACGGAAAACAATTTAAAATTTAACCATATAAAATAAAGAGTCTGGATTAGGGAGAGGTTTGTTACGTCGAAATGAGAAACAATTAAAAGTGTTTATTCACTGATTTTTAAGATTTTTTCACGTGCTTTTAGTAGAAGAGATTCTGGGGATTTTATCGAAGAAAAAGCTAAAAATAAAGAAGTTAATTTCAACGAAAGTTTTGTTTAGATATTAATATAAAAGTAGTATAAAATTTTTTTTACCCAGTCTATTTTTTATAGAGGGAAGGAGGGGATTAATGAAACACTTGTCTATATCTTTTTATTATCAATTGAGTTTCTTAGAATCTTTCCTTTGTAAAAATTTTATATAATATAAAGTTGACTAAAACTTTTTGCAGGGGGAAGGGGCATTGAAAGAAGTGCTTTAATTAAAAAAATCACATATTTCGAACAATAATAATGTCCATTGGGCATGGTTCCATTCGGAATTTCAAATTTTAGTTATAATGATTTATTAGCTTTCACCTAGAAACGCGGCCAAAAAGTAATAAAAAAATACAAACTTTTAGAAAGAAAAAACATCACAAATCTAGTTGTTCTTTCTAAAGACATCCTGGATATCTTAAATTTAATATTTCAGGGATCGTTATGGGACGATCCTAGTCCAAAGTGATAAGTAAAGTCAATATTATTGAGTCAATTTGAATAATTTATTATTCCCCTTCATTACATTATTTTATAAGTATCGATTAAAGACTTTTATTTAACAGAATTATTTTATAGTTTTATTCATTCCTTTTGTCAGAGATCATAATAGGATAGATGATATTTATCAACTCAAAAGTAGTTTAATAATAAGAAAGATCGGTTTGTTTGCTCCACGAAATTGAAATTTGAAAGTTTTTCAAAATATAATAACGAGGGGTTTAAATGAATTTAAAATAATTTTATTACGCCTATAAATCAGTTATCATTTTTATGACATTTCCATTACATCATTATGTCATACGCTTTTATATTTATTTAATATACACGAATCTTTCGGTATCATAATTTTTTAAGTCATTATTTAATTTTCTTTTAGTTTATTTTTTTTTTCCCAAAAAGAAGTCTTAATCGTTTCGTTTAAATTTTTATTTTCCTCAAAAACTCTTATAACATAATTTTTGACTTTTCCATTCAACCCAATAAGTATGTCATAAGTTAGAAATAAAAGAAAACCACACAAAAGATGAGTTTAACTTAAATGTTTGAACACGAAACCAATAGATAGAATGGTTTGAGATAATAGAAAAAAACCCCCACCTTATTAATGTTTTTTTAGTAAGATAGTAATATAAATACATGGAATTAAACTCTTCTAGTGGTGACACATCCTCAGCTCAAAATACACTAAAAACATTCCTAACTACAAGTGGGGAAGAAATTTCTATATCAAGAAGTTGTAGCTCTGTGACAAATGCTGAGTGGTTTGCTTATACTTATACTAAATCAGGAACCAGATTGGAAGACACAAAAGGAGAACAGAATATTTTGAGGGTTAGTTCTAAGGAAGACGTCAACGCTATCTTTTCTCCACAAGGATCTCCTCATATATTTACAGAATACACTCACGACATAACAATAGCCTCCGCTACTGGTGAAGTTAGTCCTCTAAGAATCAAATGCCCTCTGAAAGATGTTTGGAAGTATGCAAAACCTTTAACAGAGGATACATTAACATCCGATCATGAATTAGACTGTCCATATTCTAGCGATATTCATTTCATACATAAACGTTACCCCGCAGCTGTTTTTCTAGATGATTGCAAAGGAAATAATGTAGGAAAAAGTTGTAAAAAGGCTAAACATGATCATAATGATGATTGGCTCAATTTTATTTACAACCCTAAGAAAAATACAGTAGAAACCAATAAGTATACCTCCGAATTACCAAATTCAAGTCACCACAATTTCGATTCTATGTTTGTGAAAATGTCGAACGACCATAATGACGGAACAAGCCGACTTCTTTCATCTATATTGTCTAGTTCTGCCTTTAGCAAATGTCCACTAAAAGCTTCTGGGGTAAACGAGTTTATAAAAGACATTAGTTCAGTATTAATCGGTCTATCACACAGAAACATAAGTAGAGTGCTAGACTTTTACCTAGACTGTGATCAGGATATTAAATCACCTTGTACAGAAAGGCCTTACTCCATTGTGTCTAAAAAAGAGTCTGAGACAAATGTTCTAGATGCTACGAAAGGAATGAGGCTAATAATGGTGACTGAGTTTCACCGCGCTCCTTCATATAGTAATAATTACACATCCTTCAAATATCCTAATCCCATTACTCTTGAAACGTTGGTGAATGCCAAAAATCCTTCCCTACTACCAGAACATGTATCAAGATATTATTTCGCTCAAGTCGTTTCGGCGGTGAGATACTTGCACGACAAGGGTCTGGTCCACAGGAGTCTTAATTGCCACAATATTTTATTAAGCTTGAGCAACGAGGTCAAGATTATTGGGCTAGAAACGGCTAGGAGGCACGACAAAGATTCATATGCTTTAGTTTGGGAGCTCTGCAACCACGTAGGCTATAGGTGTCCTCAGATGATTAAATATAATATCTATAATCCTAGAGGGGCTGATGTATGGGCTCTAGGTATTATACTTTTTAGAACTACATTTGGCAGGCTACCACTTTTCGTGCGGTATAAACCGGTGAGAAAAGTTTCAAAAAATAATTACCCTACAAATATAGAGGACGAGTGTCTCGTTGATAAGATGGATGTAGAAGAAGTTAATTATGAGGATCAAATCGATCAATTAAGTGAAAGCCCTATAACAAACACGTTTATGGATTCTGGACAAATAGATGATGAAGATGGAACATATGTTATTGAATTAGATGAAATCGAAATGTGCAAAAAACTAAAGTTTCCAGAAAACGTAGAAATTTCGTCCGATCTCAAAGATCTTATGTTAGGTGCTCTACAAGCTGAGGAATCGCATAGATCCACGATTAACAAAATATCGCATAGCGATTGGTTGCTTTTTCGAGGATCACCGTTAGGCGACTCATCAATTAAGACCGAACATAAGAAATCCAATATAGATAGCACCCATAACACTCTACCACCGAACATTGAATCGACGTACAACAAGTTAGAGATTTTTTTGAAGCAAGAGTCCTCGGATCCGAATAAAAATGACATCGTTTATAACACTGCCGCGAACAAAAAAGTCGATCTCAAATGTCAATCGTCCATCAAAACCGGTTTTGCCGTGAGTAACTATCATTTGATCAAACAACCCACCAAAATTGAGAGTAGTCTCGATGAAATTAAATTCAAGAAATCTTGGTTGATATAAAAAAATAAAATAATAATAATAATCTGAAGAAAAAAAGATGGAGAAGAAAAAAAGGGTTTTTAATGTTTTGTTATTTTTTAAAAAAAATATGTGTGATCAAAGTATATTGAAAATTAAGCAAAGATTTTTTTTAAAAAAAAGAAATATTGTTTTTTTTTCAGTCAATTCAAGTTAACCAAATAAAAACGTATAAAAAACAACATTTAATTTGACGATAATTGGCAGTTGTATCCGTAATAATCAAAGACATAATATAATACCTAGACGATACATTCATAATAATGCCTTTGTGAAGGCGTCGTTGAATGCAAATCAACTGGACCCGCCATTTTGGTAACCCATATAGTAATTATTCTCATATTAAAAGCTACTATTAAATTGATAACTTGCTTCCTTATTATCTTTAATAAAGTTTGCGTCAGACATAGGAATAAATTGGCCTCTTGTTAAAATTTTTTTAATAATGATATGAGTAATCAAACTGCCGTCCCCAGCTGTTTTCATTGATGTACACTTTTAATGAATGCATCATCAATGTAGGTATTATTATATGTCATTGGCAATAATACAGATAATCTCTTAAATCGAGGAATGTTGAACTGAATGAAATTATTTTTAATTTGGATGAAATAATATTTAAAATTAAACGAGTATTTATATGTAAGGAGTAAGAATTAAAGGGTTAGAAATATGGGTTAAGGGTTTAGATTGATTTATAAATAAAATAATCCTCATTTGGCCCGTCAAACATGAGAGGTCATGTGATTATAAATAGACATCGAAATTTAAATAAATCAAGCATTTGTAATGGCAATTTCCTTGAGTTGGACTATAATTCATATACCTCATTGTATAAGAAAAGTAAATCAGTTTTAATGCAGTGTTAGGTTAAAACCATACCTGAGCCCTCTAGAGGTTTCGAGTTCTAGCGCATAAGGTATAAAAGATAGCAAAGCAAAAAAATCGAGTCGCAAAATAATAATTTTAGTTTATATTTCGAACGGTTTGACATTATAAAAAATTTTATCAACTTACTTTAGATCATTTTTTAATGTTTTTTTTTAAATTTTAAAATCAGATTTTACCGAAAATGTATTTCATCATGTTTGGAATACCTATCCATAAGAATTTCAGGCAATTTTCCCATGAAATTTTTAACTTAATATAATTTATTTACGTGTTTTCAAAGATTTTATATATTAATTATAAATGTTTCAAAAGTTAATGGCAAAATTGTCTACATAAGGTAAGTATTTAATACTATCAGATTTTTAAAATTAAAAAAAACATACATTGCCCACGGGAAATAAAAACACATTTTTTTTTGGCTAACACTTATTTTTCATATAAATTAAAATAATAACGAAAAGTTTATGGCTAGAATTGTCTAAAATTAATAGGATATGTGTAGTCCACACATATGGAATACATTTTTGGGTCAAAAAATGTTAAAATTTCTCCTTGGTAAATAAATGATTTTAAATAGGGACTTTCCATCCCAATAGATTCCGTATCCCAATTTTGTACCATACATAAATTAAATTACTAAAACATTTCTAATAACTAATATAAATCCTTGTAGACCAATATTTTTACGATCTTATCCGATCTCAAAGAGTTCGCTTCATAATTTATCTAAGTCCGAGTAAACTTCTAGATTCCGCGTGGATGTTATTTATATCAATTTATGGATTTTCAATAGAGCTCACCGGAAAAAAATGGAAAATTATAAATTATTTTACACCATTTTATATGAAAAGCTTCTTTTTTTTTAATTTTTCAATCGAAGGTTTAGGTATCAATACACTTCAATTTTTTTTATTAATTTCATTTTTTTATAAAAAAAATAAAGTAAATATTGAGTAAGGGAAATTCAATATCATTCATTCATGTACATAAAAAAATGGAGTTCAGAATTTCAATTAATTTTTCAACAATTTATAGATATTATTTACAGATTTAAGTATTAAATTCCTTTTAAAAATATATATTAATCATAAATTGACGGAATCACCTTACATGTGAACTTTGTATAAAAGAAAAGAAAAAGGATATTTAGTGTAAATTTATCCAATCATTGGTGCAACCAGGATTTTGATTATAAGGGGGGGGGGGGGTGACAATTAGTGGTATCTTTCCCATAAATATTATAAATTATCTTTCAGATTCTTGTTTATAGTGATATATTGTGTAAATTTTTGGGAGAGGGGGGGCGGGGAGATTTTTATTAGCTTAAAATTATATTTAAGAGAACAGGCAAATTTCTGAAGGAAGGGGTGGCGAATTTTTTCTTGCCTACCCCTCCCTAGCTACGTATGCTTTTAATTCATATTGAGCATCCTTTTTTAAGAAATAATATATTGTTTCCTAATTTATTAAGATTTATAAATATAGATGGAGTTAATTTATGAGTGTAACTTTTAATTTACTATCATAAACCATATTTAATAATAAGTATGATTGAACAATAATAACTTAAAACAATATAGAAAAAAATAAATATGACATTGTAATAAATTTAATAATAAATGCCAACTTAATCTTTTTATATAAAATCTATTTATAGAATTTCGTTTTCATTATACATTTACATAATTTTCAAGGCAATACTAATGAAATTAAAAATTATATATTCTATCTAATTAAATACATATATTAGTTCTTTTCTAAAAAAAAAGAAAGAATATGGTTTTTATCAACCTTTTTTATGTATATAAAATCTTTTTTCGTATAAAAAAATGCCAAAACCTTTGACTAAATTCGCAAAAAAAATATAAATAAAATATACTCTTATCTTTTGATCTTCATGTGGTGATATTTTTTTCATTATTCTTTCTTAACATACGTTCTTCATTGTTTTGTGTTTCACCCCCCCCTTCTTCTTCATCAGTGTTTTTTTTTATAATTGATGATTCTAGAATTATCCTAAGTTCATTAAAAATCTTGGGAACTCTTCTCAAACCATCTCTAAATAATTTATTATCTTATTTTTTAATGGTTAAAAATTTTCCATTATTTACGAAATAAATATAAAGAGATTTCGACTGATCATAAGATCAATGAATAATATCCACATTTAAAAAATTACCTTGTCCAAAATCTATACAAGTGGGATAGGATAGTTATCTTATTAAAATTTATATACACACCCCCACTACAAACTGGTATATGATAAATAAGTGGGATAGTAAAAAAAACAAGTTTCCTAAGTTGGATATCGAACTCGGGTAGAAAACATCCGCAAGTTCAGGTGATGTTAACTGAAACAAATATATTTTCACTCAATCATCACATTACGTAAACAAGTGAGGGAGGCTTCCCCGTTCACGAAGACACTAACTGTTGTATAGAGACAGGTAATCTCTGCAGTTGATATCGCTATAATGATATTAACTCAAGGATAGAAGAACTAATACCCTTCTTCGAAATCTTTTATTATTGGATATTATCCAATATTTGATGTATTTTCTTTTAGTAGTGTCGGTAGCCTTTTCAAACTTAACAAGGTTCCACCTTTTTAGAAATTTTCAAAATTAGCAAAAAAATAAAAGTATTTCTATCCTAAAATGAGCAAAAAAAAGGGAATTTATTAAAAAGGAAGAAGAAGAACATTTTAAATAAAATCTGGCCCAAAAAATAATTTCAATTTGTTTACAGCGTCTTGAGCCTCTGTGCAATGAAGCTACTTATTTTTTTACGAATAATTGATATAATTGATTGGGTTTAGCGCTAATGGCCCCGATTTTTAAAAACGGCCAGATTAAGATTTTAGCCCAAAACAATATTAAGTAAGCCTAGAGATTTTGGGTATAAATGGCATAAAGGTTTGGGCCTTTATTTGCCAAATTTCGAGGCTTACATAATATTATTTCGGCTAAAATCCTCAATCGGGTCGTTTTTAAAAATATACCCAAATCGTGCCGTTTAACGACACTGATTAGGTGTTATATTTAAATTGATAACTGGTGTATGAGCCTACGAACATTTATTTTTCCTTTTTTAAGCCTCAAAAAATTAAAATTAAATTTGGAACAATGTCAACTAAGTTAATTTTTACTTCTAAAAAATAATCATACTTGTACGTAGTTCTAAGTGTGTTAATCCTAAAGTTAGTATGGGTAAAATTTTTTTCTGACTTTTTAAAGAATAAATTGAATTTTATATTGAAAAATGACTTCCGCGAGGAAGAAAAAAATAAATAATGCGGAGCATTTTGTTCACTGATTTTGCTCAATTTTCTATATTTTTATTTAGAAATTAAGAAAGATTTTCTGGAGATGATTTTGAGTATACTCACCAATACTTGATAGTTATCAATTACAGGAAAACCTATATAAAAAAAAAGATGGGGAAAAAACTTATGAGTTATCGGCTGAGGAATATTTCAGGGGATCAGGGATTTTAAATGCGGCACAAACCTTTACACAAACCGATAATCCTAATTTTAGATATATTTTTTCCGTTTTTTAACATTTCAGATAGAATTACCTTTTTTTTCTTTTCCATGACGAATTTTAAAAATTTTTTCAAAAATAAAGCTCCAGAAGCTACTATCGATGACATTGTTCATCGCCTTAAGTCAAAATGTATAAAACAATAATTTATTTAAGTTGTCCTAGCGATCTGATTGAATAGAATGCTCTATTCGATAGATTTATTTGGAAACTTTCACTCCAGGGGGGGGGGGGTAAATAACGCTAGACAGTAATTAAAAGGGGGGAGATAGGTAGTTACTAAGGCGTTAACGTCTAGAGGGTGTTGTAGTTGTGGGTGGAACCTTTTCATTCTGCCAAACGGTTTTTGTTTTTATGGGCGTTTATTTATCATTATATATTGTCTGGCCTAGTCGGTGAGTGCGTATATAGCCTATCGTATAGATCCGGGTCCTAATCCAGCAAGGACTCTATTTTCTGAAGCCGACTAGGTGGTTTTATGCTACGGGGTATAATATGGAATATTTATTTCATACAAAATTTGGTTATTGTTAAGCAAAAAATAAGATAGTTGTTTAACAAGTCTTCATAAAATTTATCGTTTGTTTTAGCAATTGGTTTTGATTTTGATAGGATTTCTTACTAAACCAAGTTAATTTTAAGATTTTAAGTACGTTTATATAATATAATATAAATAATGTGATTTATTATTAATTTTAAGCCTTCCTTCTAAATTATATACCATATTAAATAGAATTTTTTTTTAAAAAAAAATATAAAAATTCAAAAAGTATTATACTTAATTATGTTGTCTTCCAAAAAAAAAATTTAAATAAGAAAAATGGATATATCATCTGTTTATTTGTTTCATTTAATCTTTACCTAGTTCTTACTTTAGTTCTTAAATTAAGAACAGAAAGTTATATTATCCACCAATGCTACTTCGGTTAAATTTAAAGCTAGTGTTGTTGAACGAGACTCGAGCCGATTTTTGAAAACGGCTAACTCAATATTTTATGCAGAAAAATATTACGCAAGCCCCTGAATGATTTGGGTATAGATGGCCACATAGGTTTGAACATCTATTAATCTAGGCAATATTTTTTCTGGTTTCTTAAAAATCTGCTCCGAACCTGTTTAATAACACTAGTTAAATCGGTAAATATTAACTAAATGACTTAAAAGAAATGAAAATAAATAGATTCAAATCGATAATATAATATGTTAGAAGTTTTTATTTCAAACGGTGATCGAAGATTATAATCCACTTTGCTGACTATCAAAGGTTAATTATTAATGTCCGCACTTCTTTTTGTGTTAATTTTTCACGCTTTTTAAAAAATTATGGTTAAAATTTTCTTTTTACAAAAAACAAAATATAGCAGATGTCATTTAAAAAAAATATATATTCATCTGTGTATATAATATTAATATAGACATATAAAAAATGAAAAAGTTGCAATTTATCCCCATCTTAATCTCAGATCTTTCAAATATCTTTATTCTCATAATGCCTACTCAAAATGAATCATCAGTTTTAAATAATATTTTATCTTTTATTTTAAATAAAAAAACCTCAAATTTTTTAATGTTAAATGTTGTACGTAATTGTCTATTCCTCCTTTCCCCCAATTTTTATCTTTTGTGTGGTTTTTTTTATATTAATATTTTTTCAAAAAATAATGATTAATTATTCGAAGAAGTACTAAAACTTTTAAATATAAAAACGCAAATATTAATTGTATCCCTATGGCATGTGTAATACATTTATTGTGTTGTGCAGATTAAATTTAAAACTTCCATATTTTTTAATTTGTTTTTTTTGTAAATAAAATTAATTAACTTGTAAAAAAATTGATAAGAATATATAATAAATTTGCTTATTTTAACAATTTTTTAATTTTATTTTCAAATAAATCAAAAAATATGGAAATGTTTAATAAATTAAATTTGCACAACACTGTATAATTCAATACTATCTTTTCTCCCTCATCTCAAACGAACATTAAAAAAATGGTATTTGAGATTCATTAATCATAGAAAACGATTTATGTAAACACATACAGTATTTTATCATCATTTTATAATTTAAGTTTTGCGTTATCATTGTATGTAATTCTATAAATGATAATATATTATAATAAATAAAATCCTTTTCTTTCTTATTGAAACAAATGTGGGTAAAATTTGATTCAGTGAAACTTTTATCGCGTATGGATTTTATGGCGAAACTTTTATCACGAATCCACATTAGCGAATACATCCCGCAGACAATATCGCATAATTTTTATAACGAATCAATAATCGCGAAAGTTTTATAGCGCAGTCATTATCGTGAAAACTATTTCGCGAAGATAATATTATAGCGAGGTCAATATCGCGATAATTGCTAATAGTGACTATTTTATTTTTGAGACCTATTATTATTAATAAAAATATAGGTACAAGTTTGATTCAATAGATTTTTTTAATATTCTTTTTAAACCTTAATAAGTTTATATTATGTGAACTTAGTTTTGGCAATAATAAATGCTATCCTGTACTATGCTTTTCCTCGAAGTCTATATTTACGACAAGAAACTCCTTAGGCTTTATTTATGTATTGAATCATCGAGTTCATTAGTTAAACCATGATCCTTACTGGCGAAATTGATATCTGAATTGCGTCAATATTTATTGTCTCTGATGAGTACTTGATATTTATAAATTCATCGATCAGTTTTGCCAGTCACTAACCAAAAACAGTTATAAGCTAAATAAAAACTATAACATTACTCATTAGACCTTCTTTATCGGATTTTGAATGGCGATTCAAAATCAATTACATCTAAATTAAAAGCGATTTCCCCAATTTCAGAATATTGTTGAAACTTATGATTTTACGATCCTTATAGATATTTTTTTTTATCTTTTCCGTTTACTTAGATATAAAATATTAGTAACATTTTCAAAAAAATTTGTTAGGAATTTATCTAATATTAAGACGTAGCCTTAAGCACGAAGTTTACCACATCGACAAACACTAATTATGCTTTAACATATATATTAAATTTTTTTCCCTTAGTTACTCAGAATTAAAACTACTTAAAGTAATTTTTTTATTGAATTCCCAAAAGTTGCCAAGTAAAAATTTTAATTTTTCTCAAAATTAAAATTCTTAGAAAATATAATATATCGCTCAGCAATTTTTACTATTTAATCTAATTTTTAAGTGCTTAAGTATGTTTTTTTTGAGTTTTCAAATTAATCACTCTATATCTTCTGGTTTAAAAGGTGTGGGTTAACATTTTTAACATCTTGACAAAGGTATCAAATCATCTCCATCACTACAAATCATAAAGATCAAATTTTAAAAATATTTTTTTAAATAAATATATCTTAACATAGAAAAGGGGCATGGGGGGGGGGGGGGGTTGTTATGACATGCATTTGTGATTTAAGGAACTTTTGTGGGTATATTAAATATTTTTTTTATCTTTTAAATAAATGCATTCCAATATATTTATTGTTTCGCAGTAATGCGCTCCAGATAATGACTTCGCGCAAATACATTCGCGATAGAAAATTCGCTACAAAGAGTTCGCTATAACGGGTTCGTGAAAAAGTTTTCGCTAAAAATATTCGCTCTAAAGTATTCGCGGTTAAGGTTTTGCGGAAATAAATTTGCGATAGTAGGTTCGCGATATTGTCTTCGCTATAAATGTTTCGTGGAAAAAAATTGGCGGAATTTGTTACGCGTTACCTTCGCTACAAAATTTTATCGCGATAAACGACATTCGATATAAAAGTTTTGCGGAAAAGTGTTTCACTATAAAGATTTCGCTGAATTGACCTGAGTACGTAAAATGAAACTATTTTTTAAAAAAAAACAATATTTTATAATAAAAAAAAATACGAGTAATTTATTATTATTTACAAATGGTAATTTCTTTTCACCTTTTTGTGGTAATACACGTTCTTATTATAATTTAAATATTAAATTATATACATGGGTAATAGGAATATAATTCCTAAATAATCCTAAAAGGGAACTACAAGTGTTTCTTCGAAACACTCACTTTTCCCTCTTAGTTTTTTTTTATTCTTTATGTATTATATTGTATATAAAAATGTAATTATTTTTCTGAAAGGAAGAAAAAGTAAAGTGAAACAAAAGGTAGATTAAAATAAACCCTCAAATTCTTCTAAAAAGGGGGGGGGGGTGGTGGGTGGTTATTAGGAGAATTATTATTAATGATTTTGAATAAACTCTCCTATCCAATTATTTTTCGTTTATCATTTCTAAAATCTACCACATATTCTCCCACAAGATATTTTTTTTTTAAATTTAAAATAAAGATAAAAATTTATTAAATAATCAACATTTTTAAGAAATAAAAGTTATAATTAGTTTTTAACGTTTATTTTTGCTTACAAATTTAAATCAACGCATATAATTAAAACTCTGATCTAATTGGCAAAACTAAAAATTAAGCCAGGCATCAAATAGTTAAAAAGGATTTAACCCGACTCAGCCCGGATTCGATCCGGCCCGGCCCGAATTTTTGAAGTAATATCATTTTTTATGCCGGGCCGGGTTATGGGTCTCTCTAAGACATAAACTTTAATATTGTGCGCTTCATTTTAGAGGGTATATTATTTTATATCGTTTTTAAAAAAATTTTGATCGTAAAGAAGAGTTTGGAACATTAAAACCCGCTCCAAACTTAATAATCAGAATCATCAATCGCTCTTCAAAATGTCATTTTAAAAAAATATTCCCAACTTGAACCCCCTCCCCCTTTCCCTTTTTCTTACTTCCCTGCTGATTCATCTCTCATTCATGGTGAGAGTGAATTTGCAGTGAATTATAGCAAAATACGATGTATTGTGTATTCTCCCCCGCGAATTCGCGCTAACTGTAAATGAAGGGTCATTCATTAACATGCGTTTTGAAACGTGGCTTTATCACAAATCAGCTGGTGACACACCATTTTGGTTTTCAGATATCAAAATATAAATAAAACTGTGAATTTATATTTAAAAAAAAATAGGTTTTCATGGAATATTAAAGCAAATTATTTATATAGGAAATAAACGTGTCATAAATTTGATTTGTATTGTCAGACATTTTTTTTTGTAGTTTTATTTTTTTCCCAAAATTTTGAGCAAAAAATAACAAAAATAAAGATTTTTTAAAGAAGATTAAAATCATTTTTCAAAAAAAATTTCTGATTTTGGAAATGATTTTTTATGCATAAATCCACAAAATATATTTTAAAAAAGATTCCGAATTTTAGGTAAAGTTTGATCCAAAAAAACCACTTTGAGAATTCTCAAAAAAAATCTTCAGAGAATAAATAAATAAAGAGCCAATCCAGACATTAAAATAATTTTTAAATATTAGGCGGGCGGGCGTGCGGGCCGGTTAAACAAAATTTTTAGATAAATAAGCGGGCGAATAAATTTTAAAAAATTTTTAAACAACGATTGCAGTCCTCTTATGTAAAATGTCGGTCCCATATATCAAAACAAATAGGGAAAATAACCTTCTCGTGCAAGATGGTTTAACAAAATAGAAAATCATTTAGTTTAAAAATAATAGATGTTTAGTGAAATATTGCCAAGGAATGTGGAGAGGTGAGAGGGGGGGGGGGGGTGGCTAAGATTGTTCAAACCCAACATTATATACAAAGGATTATCATCAGTTTTAGAACGTATCAGGCCAAACAAATACAAATGAATCATTATCCCTTTAGGTTCATATCATATCAGTAAATTGTATTATGTTATTATATTTATATGAATTTTATGGGACACCCTATCTTCGGTTCTCATATTTTAACAGATAACGCCAATAAAAAATTTATACTGAAATGAACGAAGTGAACATATATAGGGGTGGGGTGGGGGGTGAGAAGAAGAGAAGTAAAGTGGATCTAGTTACATATACCTCGTCTAAAAACTTATCAAAAAACAGATCAGGTGCATCGTTCAAAAATGCTTTCTACAGATACATTATACAGATACATTCTTACAAACATATCTAGAAAGTGATATTATTTTTTTCTTTTACTTTACTTATTGTAAGGTGTGCTGTATGCCTAATTTTGTAATTCTATCGTTAAAATTCAAATTTTGAAGTGAGCTAAAAAAATTTTATTAAACTGATATCTCAATCTATATACAAAATAAAAAATTAAATGCTTATAAATAAAAAATTGCTTCTAATAAAGCATTTTCAAAATTTTTCATGAAAACATCCTCTTTTATCTGCAAGGACTTTTAGCCACACAAAAAATCCCGATGATCATCTTTAAAAATATCAATCAAAATTTGATAAGTGTCAAATCTTTATTCATAATCATATCCTCTATAGGGGTGCTAAAAAATCGCATATTAAGTTCAGCATTTAATCACTGCTGAATTAATTTGTTATTTTTATATTTAATTTATTTTTCCCATTTATATCTAAGTCCAAATAAAGTTTGAAATAAGGATGCATTCTAAAAATGGGCTTCATAAAATTATGCCGGATATATTTTAAAAGAAAATTATTGGCTGTAATCCTCTAGTTCCCTCCATTTGTATTGACTTTGCCATTCTATTGAATCTAAAGCTTACCATCCCCTGCAAGTTCTCCCATGGAGGACAACCCTGTCATAAATCTATCAACATTCTCCTAGCTGCCTTCCTCAAAAAAGTTATTATTCCATCCACCCTCGAAGTGGGCCTCTCAAACGAAAACGACATGTGCCCCGATGTGTTGCCCCTTGCTTGGGACTATACCAGTGTCGATTTTGCAGCAAAGCCCAACCTCACATTTTCTGCCATTGTAAAGGCTGAAATCCTAAAAAAATAAATATGCTGGCCTCACCAACCATGTTCATACCAATCGTTTCCAATCCCTAGGCATGTTAGGAAGTGATGCCCTTTCACTAAAAACATAGGAAAAAAATGAGACAGATCTTAATGTTCCTGGAAATCTGTGGTCCAATATTTTAAGCATTCACTCTTCACTGGGTGATTTGAAACCCTTTTTTTTCTCAGTTCTTTTTTATACATATATTTTTTTTAAAATCATTTTTATTATATGTTTATTTGTTTATATATTTTTAATATTTTTTATGTAAATTGTGAATGGTTTTTTTTTAATAAATGAAATAATAATCGTCAAAAAAAAATTAATATAAATATTAAATATTATAATTAATTTGCTATGATGACGTCTAAAATGACATTTGTCTGGTTTGTTTTTTTTTATGAAATAAACTCGATAATACTTAATAAAAAAAATTTTTGAATGGAGGTTGTATTATAATTTAAAAATGATTACAATTTATAATAAAAGATATAGGGTGGATAAAAATAAAATATATAATTTTAAAAAATTTATAAAATATTTTATAATAAAAAAAAACGTGAGGAGATGCCTCTAAATTATCGCGCCACAAATTTCTATTGAAATTCGTTGTGGCAGGTAAAAACCTTCCTGAAGACGACCCGTTTAGCGTATTTTCCGAGTATTTTGAAGAAATCTCGGGCCCAATCTCGGGCCCTGCAATAGCACCAAGATAAAGGATAGTGACCGATAAACGCATGTTTAATCCTAGGCTAGCTGGATTGTCTTGCTTCATGTAATAAGTGTCATTCCATTAGGCCTGATGTTGTCCCTTAGATTAAGTAGGACAAATTTCAAAGTTGATAGAATATTGGCTGCAGAGAGTTCTAGCAATAATCTTTATAGAAAAAAGTAAAATAAAAATGTATCTAAAAATAGATTCAGATACCCTGAAAAATTTATCTAAATACAGATACTTTTTGCTACATAACATGATAATCTTTAAAAGTAGGAATGATTTGTATCTACATACTTGAACATGATAATCTTTAAAAGCAGGGATCCGGAGTGAACCGTAACGAACTGTTAAACCATTATAAATTGTTATAAATATCTGAACCATAACCGTAACCGAACAGATCTAATTATTTTTTGAAGGAGTAAAAAGAACCTTTATAAAACCGGTTCAAACCGGTTCAGTTTTTATAGAAATGGAAATAATTTGAATATCCAGAATTATATAAACTTGCTCTTATAGTATTGGCGGTTCCCGCAACACAAGTTTCTGTAGAAAGGGCTTTTTAGTGGCTAAAATTTGTGTTATCGTCACAACGAACAAAAAGGAATCCATTTATATTAGAAAAATATATTACAATACATATACGTTCAAATAATATATTTAATGAGTTATTTTGAATCTTATATATTTTTGTTTGTACATAATTAATAGACGCTTATAATAAAAATAAATTAAAAGATGGTGTTGCTTCAATAAAAAAAAATTTCTAACCGTAATGAACCTTTATAAACCTTTATAATTAGCTGAACCGAACCTTTGTAAATTTTTTCTTAAGAACCGTAACCATTATAATTTTTTACATACTGAACCGTAACCAAACTGAACCGTTATAAATAACGGTTCATCTCCCTGTTTAAAAGTAGGAATCATCAGTTTCAAATTAATGCAGATTATAATCTACAATGTATATATTACAAAAATTATCAGTTATAAACAATTATATTGTACAGAAAGATGTTAAAGTATTTAGATATAAAAATGTGATATCTGTATCTAGATAGATTTTTTAAAAGTATCTGTATATAGATATTATTTTAGAGGTATCTATCTGTTTTTAGATACTTTTTATGATACAATTTGATACAATTATTTAATGCTTTTATAAATAAAAATACTTGAATGCAAAATTTATTTTTTCATATTAGCATATATGTGTTGCGACAATCCTGCAATGTGTTATTTTTTTCAACTTTAAATAGTTTTTTGAGCGCTTTTTTTTTAAATTAAAATTTTTTATTTTACCGGAATATTCCATATTTAGAATACCTAACTTATGAATTGTAGATAATTTTACCGATAACTTTTGCATTTATAGTTTATATGAAAAATCAATGTAAAAACTAATATAAAAATAAATTATATTTAGTTCAAAAGTTCATGACAAAATTATCTGAAATTTAAAAGCAGCGTCGACAGTGAGCACCCAATTTTTCTTTAGGGGTGGGGGGGTTGGATAAATTTTTGGATGGGCTATCTATTATATTGAGATGAAAAGGACAAAATATATTACTATAAAAATTAATACTATTATTATAGGATAGGCCTATTATAATATAATGATATTGTTGATCATTGACCAAATCTATATATTGCAAACAATTATAGACATTATTTTCCAAATACAACTTTCTGCTATCCTTTTAAATGTAATTTAAAAAGGTTAGACATTCTCAGAAAACTCATAATGCTATAATAATGTATACATTTTAAATGAGGGAGTTTTTAATTGAATTCATGATCTAAAAAAATAACACCTTTATATTCACAATATTTTGATAGTTTGTTAGTAGAGATAAAATAATTGAAGTTATTTTTTTTAAATATCTGAAAGGTTTATCATTAAAATTAAAAAGTTGTAATTAAACATCCCCGCCAAACACGGTGGAATTTTTTTAGGGGGGGGGGGGGTAGGCATAGGTTTTTAAGGGGGGTTTGCATCCATGAAAATCCTGTCATGTAGACGCTGGGTATAGGGTAGGTATTATATTAAGACTACTATATTAAAAAATTATATATATATGTAAAATATTAAACTAATATATAAAATAAAAAAAATATATATATAGCCCGAGTTTATCAATAAACCAGACAAATTTTGATAGTACAATCCATCTCAAGGAATCTGTCATTTTTATTTTCAATGGAATTAATTATTTTTTTAAATTTTTAATAATGTATTCAACTACTTTAAGAGAGAGCATTTCACTCCTTCTTTCTGTAACATATTCCCAAAATATTCAACTTATATACCAGGTTATGGTCACGTCTCGTATTTGAAATTTCATGCAACAACCATAGAATCCTGTCATCTGTGAGGTTATTCGCACCATCATAGACAACATCAACAACAAATGCAATATCAATTTAAACATATGGTATTTAGATGTGATGCAGTAGCAGGACCATACGGTGAATTAATTAAAATTCCATCTATCATTTCTCATCTCACTCATATTACTGAGCTTTCCCTCAATCATAAAAAATGTGAATTTTATATGCCCAACATTTTATATCCTCTTCATGATAACTTTTCTCAAATCGAGAAAAGCTTTACTTATCTAGGCTCACCTATTGGAGGCAAAGTAGCAATATCCAAATTATACTGAAAACTTCCTGATTAAATTTGACCGACTTTAGAAAATCCTAGGATTTTTACCATCTCATCTTTTAATCTTCTAATCTTTATATGCCAAAAATATTGCTTACCTTTCGTTTTGCTACTCTTTTCCAATTCCCAACATGTTACTAGATTTGGAACTTAAAGTTAAAATCTCCCTTGAATCAATACTCAACTTCAAATTCTCGCCTAGTTGCTGAATGCAAGACGCTCTCCCGTGAAAATTTGGGGGTATAGGCTTTTGACCCCTGCCTCACTGAGTATTGCAGCTTTTTTCTCACCATAAAAGTTTAACATTTTTTCCACTACTACAAATCCCCATACGGGGTTGGCACTAGACCTATGGAGGTTCAAACGCCCCAAATGCTCCCTTGACTTTATCCTCCAGACAACAAGATTGAGACTTACCTTTAATCCAGCATTTCGTTTCCTTACTCGAACGCTGCCTTAAAGGGCATTTCTTAGATCTTTAACCTAGATATCTCCTTCCCAATAAATCAAAGTATTGATTCATTTCCCGTTCCCCCAATAAATCAAAGCAGCAATTCTCCATCATCAATTCAACATTTCAGCACAGACTTTGAATGGCTTGAGGCTATCCCTATCTCCAACCTTGGTTTGCTTCTTTCCAACAAAGAACTTCGGATAGGAATAGGTCTTAGTTTAGGCTGTGATATCGTCATACCCTCATCTTGCAAACGATAGCTCCCTGTCGACAGTCCAGGTTATCACCCTCTTCACTGCCGTTTCTAAAGGCCGCCATCCATGCCACATAAAAAAAAAATTTCATCAATATAAATGAAATTATTTTAATAGCTCTTGAGAAGAAGGATAATAAGTTATAAACTTACTTATACTTTATTATCAAAGATTCAAAATAAATGAACTTTTTTTTTATCTGATAGCTAATTTATTAAGAAAATGAAGATAATATTTATATGTTTATTAAATTTTTTTTTATCTTAAATAAACAATGTAAATTATTTAGCATATAAAAAATATTTAAATAAAAAAAATATTTAGATTTCTTTTTTACATAAATCTATAAATATAAATCCGCAAGATGGCGCCTTATTATTATTAATTTATTTGTTTTTTTTTAAATATATTTTAGAACAAAAAATAAGATAAATAGGTAAATTATTTCGATAAATGCTAATAATTTATATGTTATTCTAATTATTAAATGCATTGCAGATAATTTTTTTTTTAAAAGCCAAAACTTAAAATCTAAATTATTATGTAAGAAGATCATACTTATATAAAGAGAAAAAGCTTCATTTTCTAAATACAGGGTAAGTAAAGCTACGCAGAAGACCCCATTCCTCGCACGTTTTTTAAATTTTAACATTATAATTTTTGCCTAAAATGTATTCCAGCATATTTAGAATTATTAGAAAATTGTAAATAATCATACCGTTAACTTTCGGGTCATTTATGATTTATGTGAAAAATCTATGGAAAAACTGATATAAATTATATTGAGCTCAAATGTTCATGGTAAAATTTATAGGGTAAGTTTTCCAAACATAATGGAATACATTTTCGGTAAAATAAGATTTTAAATTTAAAAAAAAAACGCGCTAAAAAAATGATTGAAAGTTGAAAAAATAACACATTGCACATGAATATAAAATAGCTAAATATCTTTTAATATTTATTTTTGGTGTGATTCTTTTTTAATTAAAATTTAATCACTTATTTTAAAGTTTTTATCAAGGGTTTTATAATTTAATTGTTGAACTAGTGATCTGCATCGGGCCTAAATTTTCAAGCCCGGCCCGGCTCAAAATTTTTTTATAAAGTTTTGCCCGGCCCGGCCCGAATTTATTTAAATATAGAAATTAATTCTTATAATTACTCAAAATAAAGGATATATGTTAAATGGCGTCTACTTTCTATAAATAAAATCACATATTTTTATTTTACATAAAAAATTCAACATAAAATTGATAAATTTAGATATATTTTAAAAAAAATTTAAGGCCCGACCCGGCCCGTCGGGCCGGGCCTACTTTTGCAGATCTCTATGTTGAAGACAATTTAAAGTTTATTATAAATTTATATTATTTTATAAATAATTAAATTATGATATATAAAAGTTTTTATATACTAAAAATCAGGGACCCGAACCGTTATTTATAACGGTTCAGTTTGGTAACGGTTCAGTATGTAAAAAATTATAATGGTTACGTTTTGGTTACGGTTCTTAAGAAAAAATTTACAAAAGTTCGGTTCGGTTCAGCTAATTATAAAGGTTTATAAAGGTTCATTACGGTTAGAAATTTTTTTTTATTGAAGCAACACCATCTTTTAATTTATTTTTATTATAAGCGTCTATTAATTATGTACAAACAAAAATATATAAGATTCAAAATAACTCATTTTTAACTATATTAAGTAATATATTTCCTAATATAAATAGATTCATATTTGTTTGTTGTGACGATAACACAAATTTTAACCCCGAAAAGGCCCTTTCAACAGAAACTTGTGTTGCGGGAACCAACAGTACTAAGAGCAAGTTTATATAATTCTGGATATTTAAATTTTTTTGATTCCTAAAATATAAAAACTAAACTTTTTACTCCTTCAAAAATTAATTATATCGGTTCGGTTACGGTTCTGATATTTATAACGGTTTATAATGGTTTAACTATTCGTTACAGTTCACTCCGGGTCACTGCTAAATATTAATAAGAAATTTGTTTATAATCAAAATTAATTTTTATTCATTATAATTTTGATATTGTATTTATACGTATTATTATATTGTATTTATGTATCAAAATAAAACTATTAATATGGATTAATATATTGTGTTAAAAAATATAAGGCTTTTTTTTTATTAAATTAAATTTAAAATATATTATTCATTAATTTTTAAACGAACCCGTAATGTGAACGCTGTTGAATTTTGGTCTATGAACGTTGAACGCGTTCATTATTATTTTCTTCAAATAATTTTTATTTCATAATTATCCTCCTTACCCACCTCCTCATCGCATATATATTACA
Organism: Gordionus sp. m RMFG-2023; assembly: GCF_954871325.1. Classification (NCBI taxonomy): domain Eukaryota; kingdom Metazoa; phylum Nematomorpha; class Gordioida; order Chordodea; family Parachordodidae; genus Gordionus; species Gordionus sp. m RMFG-2023. Next base: position 7,618,304 of record NC_088775.1, on the reverse strand, counting down.
ATTTACATATTTATCACATTCATTCTAGTGTTGTTAAACGGCTCGGTTATAGCCGATTTTTAAAAACGGCTAATTCAATATTTTATCCCGAAAAATATTACGCAAGCCTGAATATTTTTCTCATAGAGGGCACAAAGGTTTGGACATCCATTAGCGAAATCTCGAGGCTTAGACAATATTTTTTTAGCTAAAATATTGAGTTAGCCGTTTTTAAAAATCGGCTCAAATCGAGCCGTTTAACAACACTACACAGTAGCAATAAATATGCTATAAATTTATTCAACGAATTAATGTCGATTTCAAATTTTTCTTGGGGTTAGAATTATCTATCAAAATTTTCTCACCAAATCATTTGGTAAAACTAAAGTAAAATTAAGGAAATTAGAATATAGATGTAATTATATGTTATTGTTATGTCAAAATCTGAGCTCTACCTCGACTCATAGCAGGTGTGGTTAATCGTTCTAATATTATATAGAGTCGAAGGATACTATAAAACAAATCTCTTTCTCCCAGTCTTGGATACTTTTTAGCAACTCAATTGAATGGAAAATTATTGATTAATCGCTTCGCATAATTTCAAACACACTTTAGACTATCTTCTTAATATAATAAAATTATTATATATTTTGGCAACTCTATCCATTCTTGTTTCTACCAATGAAATTATATTTTCTTATTTAACAAAAGGAGTAATGCTGTTAAATGGCTCGTTTGAGCCAATTTTTACAAATAGTGAACTTATTTTAGCGAGGAAATATTGCTTAAGCCTCGAGATTTTGCCAATAAATGTCCTTGTGCCATCTATGAGCAAAATCTTCAGGCTTTGCGAAATATTTTTCTGGAAAGATTATTGAGTTAGCCGTGTGCCCAAATTGATCCATTTAACAACACTACTGAGAAATACTACCTCTGAAAATAGTTTGAATATCTTAGCTTTTCATAATATACATAGGGAGTTGATGCCAAGCACTGATGAAATCATTGAAAAATTAGCTCAATCCAAGGAACATTGAATTTCATATTATAAATGTATAATAAGTTTTAATTATATTTTTTCACATTTTTTAATACGTCATATTTTTTTTTCATGAATACTTTGTTAGTTTATTTACCTAAACTAGAGGTCTAAAAATTTAAGTAATGGGCGGGCGTGGGCGGGGGAATTTTTGATATTTTTCAGGCGAAATATGCAGATCAGACTTCAGTGTATTAAAAATAATAATTTCAAAATATTGCATATTAGATATGTTTAATTAAAAACATTAAAATGAATAAATAAATAAAGAGCAAAACCAGTCATTAAAAAAAATTGTATACGTTAGGCCGGCGGGCAGGTTAAATAAATTTTAAAACAAGTGGTCGGGCTATTTGGCCTAAAATCCTTCCATTGCAACTTCTGCCTAAAACTATATGCAATAATAAGAATATTTTTTCCAAAATTTTTTTTTTTTTTCAAATAAAATTTTAATTTATTATGTCAAATTTTAAATACTCGAATTTATATATTTTTTTTTCAAAGTTCTTTTTCGAGACTTTTATTCTATAATGATTCATATGCCGCTTGTATCATCTCTTTTATCATTAATATACATTTAAATTTGTATAATAGAAATTGTCAATATTTTATAGTCCCCATAATAAATTTCTGCATACGCGCCTTGGTATAAGTTTCCTATAATTTTTTAATTTTGAAAAATCGGCCATCTCGTGAATTTCGCCAAGAAAAAGTTGTTCCTAAAAAGCTGCTAATTGAATATTATAAAGATGTCCTAATCAATCACTTCATTTTGTCCGGGAAAGGATACAATTAATAGAACCAATCAACCATTAACACGCCCTTTAATTTGACAAATGTCATATAAAAATAAATATGTTTTTACATTAATAAAATAATGATTTTTAAATAAATTCAGCTTTATTTGATCCTCGCCGAATTGTCGTTGCGCTGATTTGTCCCCACGCAGAGTTTTCCGCCCTGATTTGACGTGACCAAATATCAATGCATAATAATTATATTATTTTTTTAAAGTACAATTTATACTTTTAAATGGATAAGAAAATCAAATTTAGCGGTCCCTAAAATGGTATGATTTTGGCGGTCTATAGCGACTATCCAACCTGGCCTACCGTTTGCGTGGACCTACTTACCCTCCATTGTCCTAATAAAAACGTGCAATTTTCTTATTAATATATAAAAATAATTTAAACCTATTTCCAGTAATTTAAAAACCATGTTGATTTCAAAGATTTGATTTCAAAAGTTATTGTTTGCTTTTTTAATTATATTATAAATTAACTACATATAAAAAAACATTAAAATGTTTAACCACATTAAATTAAAAACTTATTTTTATGATTATGGTAATATAAATATTTTTTATATTATTTTGTTTGACTTTTTATAGTAAATATTTACAAGTAAAGAGAGACGTCATGTATTGTGAAACAAAAAGCGGCTGTTTTACCTTTTAATATAATTTATAATAATATTATAATGTATATGTTATTAAATTTTATTAATTAATATTGATATACATAAATATAATTTATGCATTTTTTAAAAATAAAGGCTGTTAGGCGGTTAAACGTGGTTTTGTGTGTAGATGGAGTGAAAATGTATACTGAAATTGATAAATTTGTTTTGAGAATTTTGTTATAATATATTAATTTATAATAAATATTAAATTTAGAAATAGTAATACATAAATAATGTAGTTAATATAAATTAACAGGGGGATCGTATTCGTTGGGAATTGAAATATGATACCTACATTAAAATAATGATTATGATTATGATACCTTCCTTATAAATTATTTATACTTCACAAAACAAACAGTACCGTGAGTAGCCAGCTAACATTGAAAAATAATTTAATAAGGTTTTCTAAAAAAGGGGTATTATTTTACATTTATATTGATTTAAGAATAGCAACGGATATATATTTATTTGAGTAAAATGTTTTTTTATAGTTGGGGTCTTTTTTTTACGTCAAATTTATTTTAGCGCAAAGTTCACTAAAAGTACTTATCTGTGTAAGTTAGGGCTAGGTTGAGATAAAAAGCGGTTAAGTTAAATTTTTGCGGAAAAAAATAACTGTAACTGTTGCATTTTTTTTATAATGTAACGATAAAAGTTACTGGCTACATTTGTTTGTGAAGGACAACGTCCTGTCCGATCGGTCTTAGACCGGACTGGATCGAGAGGCGGACCGGGGTTCGATTTATTATTCAATTCATATATTTTTTTTATAGTAAAATTTTTGTATATATTTTATTTTATATTACTCTTTTATATATATCAATTCCTATCTTTGCATACGATGATTTCCTAAATATTAATTTATTACTGTTTATTAAATATACTGTCTCATTTACATCAAGCACTGCCGTATAAAGTCTGCCTATAGTTTAAGGATGCTAATTTTTGGAGAAAAACGAGAATGATGCTTATTTTTTATAAACCAATTTTGAAAATTACTTTATTATTATAATGTAAATATTAACTTTTTCATTTTTTTATAAGAAAATAAATATTATAAATGTTAATATTTAAATTTCAGTGTTTCAAAATTTCAATCAAATAAACCTGTTTTTTTCGTGTTTTTCACCTCGTTTTTTATTTTTGGAAAAAAAATCAAGTTTTTTATTGTTTTTTAAAAACATCTTTAAGTATATATTATATATTTTATAAACATGCGCATGTCACTTTTAATACTGTTTCATTATAGAACCATTTTACCTATCAGGTTGCAAGGAGATTGGAGCTGACAGAACCCTCTAGATAAGCCAATTATGCTGAGGCTTCCCAGATGACTAAAATATGCAATAATAAGATAGTTTGGTACTCATCTAAAATTCAAGCAATGAGGTATTAGAAGACCTTGAAAGCTGATTTACCATTTTTTTTATTGTTTAAAATATAGGCCTAAGCAGGGACCAGGAACAAGGTATTTTTTTTTATTCTGCTTAATTTTTCCAATAAATTAAGTTATTTTTTACTTCCAGATTTATATTTTTCTAAACGTTCCTAGTAATCAAAAAGTTTATTTATATGAGACCCGGAAAATTCTGAAACATGATATGAAACCTCTCGGTTGACACTCAGTAAAAAAATTTTGAATAAAATACCCGTTTCCATTCCCTTGTTTCTCTAAAAAATATGACACTTTTGTGTCCACTAACATTCTTAAAGTTCTAGTTTTTAGTCTTGAGGTGTTCCTTTAATAGAAATATTAAGTAAAGAGCGCTAGATTGCCGAAAAAAGCTACTAAAAAGGCTATAACATATATACTTTTTAAAGATCTCATATTTTACTTCGTTCATCGAGCGGCTTCTATCACGGCGGCGTGTAACACGTTCGTAAAATTCTCGAGGGGAGCGTGGGTTGGGGGGGGGGGTACATTTCTTTTAAACTATCCCCTTTGTTCTTAGAGAGAGGGTAAGTTTGATATTTATAATTTATTCAAAATGAAAATAGGAATAAAGTTTATATTTTAATAACTATGTAATTTGAAAAATTAGAAGTAAATTTTTTTGGAAATAGGTGGCAGCATTTTTTTTAGGGTGGATAAAATTCACTGTAACTGGGGGGGGGGGGATGTAGAATAGTGACTTTCTTCTGGCCTAAATTTTCAAGTCCGGCCCGAAATTTTTAAATAAATTAGTCTGGCCCAGTCCGATCTTTAACGTCCCAAAACCGAGCCCGAAATAAAAATCATTTTCCCGCCAGATCCGAATTTATTTAAGTATAGAATACTTTAATCATTTTAAATAAAAAAATATTGGCGCCATGTTTTTCTAGCAAAATTTTTTTAAATATCATATTTCATAAAATTGAATAAGAAAATTTGAAATTTAAACCCTATTCGACTCCGGACCGGGTCAGATATTTGTCGGACCCGGTTTTTATATAAGGAGGAAGCATTTTTTGATGAATTAGATCCCAAAACTATTTAAAATTGAGCTTATTTTCCTTTCACGCATAAAAATGGATTTACATTGTTTTTTTATTACAATTTTATTTTTAAAAAATATTAATAAAAAAAAGTAAAAAAACATGAAATTGAAAAAACCACATTGTTTTTTTTTCGTAAAATTTTAAATTTTTCTTCTGCTTTTTTTAAAGAAATAATTTTTGATACAAATTAATATTTACATTGTAATAATGGAAATTTTAGTTTAGAGATAAAAAAAATTTTTTTAAAAAAATATGCTTACTAAAGATAATTCCTAATTTTATTTCTGGAATATTCGAGGAAAGAAAGTAAGAATTAATCTAAAAATTCGGACCAAAATAATTTGTATAAGACTCCTTAGTCGAAGGGGGGGGGGGTGGTTTATGCAGATATAAGAACGTTTTATGTTATCCTTTTTATAACGATTTATATAATATAAAATAATATAGAATATGGGTATAAACAAACTTAAATTCAAAGTTTGAAAGTTCGCAAACCATTCCAGTGTCTGTCAATAATTCCATCGAATTAGTGGAATTAAGCTGAGTCGATTTGATAATTTTTCTTCTTCATATTTTAGGCATACTGAGAAGCGTTTAATTAAAGTATTAAATTACCAAATAAATTTAATAATTCAAATCAACAACTCATTTTTATTTTAAACTACACACTATTACTATACGGATGCTTAAAATAATATAAATATTTGTTAATTAACTCATTCTAAGTGTAATATCTTTTATTTATCTTATATTTAATACTAATAAATTATATAACAACTTCTAGCGAAAATCATTTATTTTTTAAAAAGCCATGCTTTCTTGTTTTTTATTAATCGTTTTATTTATTATTATTGTTTATTTAGATATATATAACAAAAATAAACAATATTTAAAATAAAAAAACCACAAAAAGTATAAAAAAAAATATCTTTTTTTTCGACTAATTTGAATAAGAAAACTTTTATCCTATTTTTTTCTCTCTAAAATGTAAAAATGGAATTTTGTTTAAAAAAAAAAATGTTTTTTTAGCGGAGAAATTATAACCGCGTTTTTACCGCTTTTTTAAATCGGATATTTTTTATTATATTTGATTCAAAGATTTTGAAGATTTTAATTAATTCAATTCTTTCCTAATGTTTATTCCTTCCTATTTATTTTTTTTTTAAAACAGGATCAAAAAAATAAAATTAGCTCAATGATAAAATAAGAGATCTCTAAAAACATATATTATTCACAAATCCAAATACCACTTTCAAAAAATCTAAAAATAATTATGGACAAGAACGGTTATTCTCCTTTTACCATGAACGGTCGGTATTCGATACCCCACATGACCCCATCCTCTAAACCTCCCTCAAATTATTCCTTTGACGACGATTACGTTAACGCACCCTCGTCCGCTTTCAATATTTGCCGGGTAGCGTCTAACGATCAATTACACGCATCTCCCAACAAATTTATAATTGAGGCCAGAAACTCGAATCTCCTCCGTAGCAATCATAAAATCAATTCTTGTAATAACAATCTCGACCCGTCATCGAATCCGGATGTTTCGAACAATTCTCCCCATTCCTCGAACAGCGCACTTTTTAATAGCAGACTCCTCCGTAATTTCAGCAATTTATACGACGTTGACCCACCAGAAGCGCCCTCAGCGTTATCGAACGACAATTTGCAAGCGGAAAACCCTACGAATAACCCGAAGAACGGCATATGCCTTTTACCAGTCCCTGGGACCTTACTTCCATTGGGCCTAAATAGCTCCACTAATTTGGGAGTAGTTAGCAACGTCAGCAATTCCACCACTAATCCCAAATCCTGGGCTTTAAAGCTGTCCCTCAACCTTTGCTTCCAATCCGAAAATTTTAGATCTTTCGCCGGTTAGCGATTTTTGTCAAAATTTTTTGATTTTTTTTATACAATTACAAATGATAGTTGCATCATCACCTTAATTCATTATCGTTTTAAAATCAGCTGAAGCTGCAATAACTATTACATCTAATAGAATAATGCGAAATAAAAAAAAAGTATTAATCATGTAAACTATTACATCTAATAGAATAATGCGAAATAAAAAAAGTATTAATCATGTATTATTCTTTTCATATGGATATGGTTAAAATTGGTGTTGTTAAACGGCTCGATTTTAAAACAAGGTTTAGCCAAAAAATATTATGCAAGACTAAAGATTTTGTTTTTAGATGGCAGAAAGGTTTGGACATCTATTAACGAAATCTCGAGGCTAGTGTAATTTTATTTTGTACTAGTTAAATTTTAAAATTTATCTTGCAAATATTTTATAAAGGCGTTAAATTAAATATGAATAATATATTTATTTTAGGCAACACAAAGCGCACGCAAATAAGCATTGGTTAGATTTAATATTATAATATTCGTTTTCAATGTTAAAAATAGTAAAAAGATGTATATATTAATATATACATTTCTTTTAAAGAATATTGAGTAAATTATTATGATTATGCATTATATCTACCTTATAATGCGAGCTAATCGATGCGTTTCGTTATGCAAAACGCAAACAATGCATTTGAAATAGGTATCGTCCAAATTGATCAGCGCTTATAAAGATCTATAAAAACGCAAACTGGTTTGCCTTTTTTCGAAAAAGTTCAATTAGGTCGCATTATTATAACCATAGTGATAAATAACTGGCATTTTAAACTACGTCATTCACCAAAAAAATTTTTTTTTTATACCAGGCCAAGAACATATAAATTAAATTCATATATTTCAAAAAATAATTAATTTAATTAAAAGTGTTTTTTGTTTTTTTTGTCTCCGTTATTAGAGTTTTAGTAACTGATTACAGTTACTTCGCAAAAAAAGGACTTTAAGAACACTAGTAATTACATCTTAATAAAGAAAATTTATTAATTATTTTTATATAGACAAATTTAAACAATTACCTTTCCGCTACAAAAATAAGAAAAAAACTCAACTGAGGAATGTTACTAAAAACAATTTTAAAAAAACCGACTGAAATATTATATTTTAAGTTCAAGATTTTATATTCAGTTTAGGTTCACAAAATTCTAAACGGTTATTCCAATGTAACGGTTACGGTGAAGGTTGAGCAGTATTGCGAATACTTATATTAAAATTACCAAGTACAAATACTTTTTTTTTGTATTTGATATTTATTTCGAAAAATATAGAGAGTAATTAATAATTAGTATTAGTTGGGTAATTGCTATATCTTTAGCTGTTAACGAGTTATTATTAAAAAATATATATCAAAATCGAAAAAAGAAGAATACTTTAACATTTTACACGAATTTATTTAACCCATCAAATTACGGACGCCTCCTGCAACGTTTCTCCCCATCTCCAAGGGTTTAAGGACAATAACAAAAAAAGCTTCTCTTATTGACCTCAAAGCCAAACTTATTTCAGAGAAAATTGACTGACTAAATATTATAGTTTCTCTCAAATTGGTCTATTCTTATGATTCACTAGCTTACCACTCAGATTAGACATACATAAAACTCCTTTCAAAACACTTCTTCTATTTCAACATCAATACCTTTTTTCATTGTGCTTCCTATTTCAATTCCGATGAAGTAAGGAAGGCAATCCTATCTTTCCACCGAGATTCCGCTAACCGCCTAGATGGAATCAGACCCATATTCCTCCAGGGCACAACTTATCCATTGATCAGCTTACAAACTTCCATCCTTCTAAATCACAAACTTATGCAACCAAATCTTATATGGTGATGTTCTCCTCCCCCTTCCCCCTTCTCATTATTTTTGTAGTCAGACTTATATCCTTACAGAAACCTAACAAAGAGATTGGTTGAACTTTCCCACGCCTTGTCGCTAAAATGATTACATTCAGATAAAATATAAGGCCCCTCACCTTCTCACCCCATTACAGTTAGGAATTAGTGATCTGCATCGGGCCTAATTTTTCAAGCCCAGCCCGGCCCAAATTTTTTTTACAAAGTTTTACCCGGCCCATCTGAAATATTTTAAAAAATTTAGCCTGCCCGGCCCGAATTTATTTAAATATAAAAATTAATTTTATAATTACTCAAAATAAACGATATGTAATATGTCGTCCACTTTTTATAAATATCAATATTCAACATAAAATTGATAAATTTAAATTTTCTAAGACCTGACCCTGCCCGGGTACGGATTGGGCCTACTTTTGCAGATCTCTAATACGAATTATGGGCGGATGTGAGGCCGCTGTACATCTTAATCGTCTTTATTTGGAGAGCAATCCCACAAATGAAACTTATCAAAATTTATTTTGCTACTGCGTACAACATCATCTCCCGTAACTCATTCTTGCAATCAGCGAGCACATCATTTCCATGCTACACCAACTATTCTTGTTACCAGTTTCCATCAATTTATTCAAATCTCAAAAAATACTCTCAGCCAAGGGCATCCAACAGGGTACTAGGATCCCTTTTATTCTGTGTTGCAATCAATAATATAATTCAACCATTAATTCAGAATGCTGGAATCATTAGTGATCTCAATTGTAAACCAATAAGGCCGTACACATTATCAAGGAAATGGGATGCACTGTTGGTTCATTCTCAACCCCATAAAATCTGAATTTATGCAAGTAAACTCCTCCATTTAAAATCTCCACTATTTCAGAATTACCTCCATTGAGGAGCTAACACATCTAGATCCCCCAGTAGGCGGATTCACGGCAATCAGTGCCTTCCTCCACCTACTCTTGATATACTTCTTAAGCTTGACGACCTCCTTGACTTGCTACCCTTGCATAAATCATTCTTCCTCCTTAAAAACTTCTTTAACATTCCACTCATACTTTATGCTCTACGCTCAACGCCTATTTTTAAATATTCTATCCCTCTCAGTATTTATGAAAAAGGAAGAAAATATCTAACCGAAAATATTTTGAATCTAAAATTCAATGAAACAGCATGGGCTCAAGCTTCATTACCAAACAAAAGTGGTGGTTTAGGAATTAGATCTCCCACCATCTTGCTCTCACTGACTTTATTTCGAGTAATTTACTTTCAACCCCCCACACCCACAAAATGACTTTTCCTTAAATGATGCTTAGATGATGCTATCCGAGGACACGTGTTAATGATGTCCCATCACCCGAATTCAATAGATAAAAGGATTGAGAGAGGCCAGTTGTAGCATGCTACATTGAATCCCTTTTATTTAGCATGCTCCCAACAATCCGTTCTCTCTTCACTTCTTTACTTATGGATACGTATATTAATTTTTGGAAGTCATTCCATCCAAAAATCTTCAAATCCAACTAACCAACATTGAGTTAACCCACGCAATAGGAGTCTGCCTAAATTGTACAATAACTTCCTCAGTTCTGGCTGCATAATCCCCATAGACTGCAAAGGAAGATACAGCTTACATTGCAAATCGTGCAAAGGACGAATCCTCAGACACACCCAATGCAATTTCTTGATCCAGTGAGCATTGAAATCCGCCCAAATACTCGATACTTACACCACCTTTGACTTTTTAGATCCTATGGAAAACGGCTTGACGGAATCACTCTGATCCCATGAAAACGGGGTTAATTTATAGTTTGGGACTATTCTTGTATACCAATCAAACACCTACATGAGCATAAAGAACAGCATAAAATTTACATATATTTGTAAATATCAGAAGATCACATCTTATCTACTACCTTAACTTCCTTTGGTAACCTTCAATTATCCCTCCTTAAGGATTTAGGATCTCACATCCGCAAGCATACTTGCGATCCGCAAGAAGGTTTCTTCCTCAGGCAGAGACTGGCTAGAGCTATCCAGCAGATTATCAAGTTTCAGTGGCAGTCTTCTCTCCCTTGACCTTCGCTAGATTCACTTTTTCTTCCTTATTCTAATTATTTTACATTATATTTCACCTTTATATTATTAATTTGGAATTTATTTTTTTCGTATATAAATTTTGTGTTGACTTATACTATTTAGTAAATAAATTAAATATAAACATAATAAACCATAACGACCAATTAAATAACTAAATAAATATAAGATATCACATATTTGTACATAAATAATATAAATTTTTTTTATAAATTCTTGTATAATTTTCAGAGACCTGCAGAGATACCATTTGTACAGCCTGCCACGGATTTAAATTTTTCGGCCGGGCCCGATTTTTTTTTTAAAAATTATTTTCGGCCCGGCCCGGATTTTTTAAAATATATTTTATTTAATATTGATTTTTATAGCTAATAATGGCGATTTTAATTATTTGGTTGTAAAATATACGGCCCGGTCCGGATATTTTTTAAAAAATTTTCAGGCCCAGCCCGGCCTGGGTATATTTAAAAAAATTAAAATACGGCCCGGCCCGTGTACCCAGGCAAGACCGGGTTTAAGGCAGGGCCTGCAGGTCTCTGAATTTTATTATATTTTTTTATATGTATGGAATTAGATAAAAAAAAATTTAGATATTTTTTCCAACAGGACATAATTTTTGACCATAACGGGAAGATAACATGAACGTACATATGCCTTTGTTTCGTTTATGTTACGACTATAATTATCTTTTGCCTTCGCGGTTACAAACGTCATCTACTTTTTCATAAAATAAAATGAAACCTTACCTCGACGCATCGAATTCTTTAAATTTAAATTAACTAGGATGTCCCGTCGACATCCTTTGGGAAAGGCAAAAGTTCCTTTATTTGTTGTAAACGTCTTTTTTAGCACGCCTATTATGTGATAAGAACTAGCGTTAGGTAGCGTCCGAAAATTTTTTATATGGGCCTGGCCGGCCGGAGAATTTTTTTTGTATATAGATATATTTGATGGAATTTTTTGCTGTTTAATAGAAATGGTAATCCATAAAGTATAGTGTTTTTAATTTATCCACTCCCCAAATATTATAAATCTATGTTTATATTGGTGTTCAACAAAATCTATTTCGCTTATATTTAAAATAAATAAATTTGAAACTATTTGCTGACCTCGACTAGCGATACGATTGAAATAGACCGAATTATTTTAATGCGAAAATTTATATTTTTACCTTCCGCATCTCCCTACTTCATGCAATACAAAAAAAACAAACTGTGAAAGTGGATAATTTGACTTACAATAGCATTTTATTTTAGGGTAAAATTAATGTTTTTGCGTTTCATGCATTTTTTTGATAATTTTTAAGATAATAAACTCCTTCTTTTTTTGTAAGCAAAAACGCACATTTTTACTCAATATTATCACATCTTTGTGGATTCTAATTTATGTCTAAAATATCAAAGTTTAAAGAAATTTGGATTGAGACATAACAATTTAAAAATTGGGTATGAGTTATTACCCCTCATTCACAGCTAGCGCGAATTCGCGGCGGAGAATACAAAATTACAGCATATTTTGTATACACCCCACGTTACAGTGAATAAAGGGTTATGCCCCACCTAATCACTCGCGTTATTTCACCATCACCAAAGGATAAATTAATGGATTTTTTTGGCATTTTGAAATACAAAAAATTCTTAAACAAAATTAAATTAATAAATATCAGAGTTGTTAAAGTATCTAGATACAAGTATCTAGGTATAAAAATGTAGTATCTGTATCTAGATAGATTTTTTAGAAAGGTATCTGTATCTAGATATTTTTTTAGAGGTATCTGTATCTGTTTTTAGATACTTTTTAAGATACATGTTATATACCCCTTTTTTTATTATAAATAAAAATATTTGACTGTAAAATTTATTTTATTTCATATGAGCTTATAAATATATATATATTATATATTAATATTTATTAATACTATAATAAAGAATTATATATACATAAAATATTAAAACTTATATATAAAAAATATATATAAATATTCATTAATTTAAATATTATGTCCGAGTTTATCAATAAACCGTACAAATTTTAATATTACAATATGGAAATGGTAAATTTTATTTTATAACTAAATTTTTAAGTTTATATATTTATTTAGATCTATATGGATGAAAAAGAGGAAGCAACATCTGTGTACAGATACATTTAAAAATTGTATCTGTATCTTGATAACTTTTTAGACGCTGTATCTGTATCTAGATAACTTTTGAGACTATGTATCTGTATCTAGATCCATTTAAAAAGTATCTTTTAACAACTCTGATTAATATATATTTATACGATAATTTAGGACATTTTGGGTGATAGGTTATATTTTTTTGACCAATTACTGGGCTTTTGCTCCATTTTTAGCCGATTTTGTGCCCACTCCGAAAATAAACAAACTGAGTTTTTTAACCTGAGCAAAAAAATAGCTCTCACTTGAACAAATTCGCATACCTTTTTTTATACGCGTCCTCCATTTTTTGCTACACTTCTCAGAAAACATCGGATTCTCTAAATAAAAAAAAATTTCTTTACAGCCTTAGAATTTTTATGAAATTAAATTGCGAATAATTATAGATTTGAAGTTATGAAAAGAAAGATATTAATTATTCATTTACCATACAATATAAATAATATGTTTTATCAATTACTATAAAAATGAAAAAAAAACTAATATAAAATACATTAATATATTATACTAATGAAAAGAAAAAGAAAATATATATTCTATTACAAAAAATGATTGGGGGAGGTTAGGAACTGTCGTCTGTTTTATGTGCCACGTGATTTACACTGTGTATTATGCTAAGGCTATGCAGAGCGGTGGAGCACTTAATGTTAAAAAAGATTGCGAGTCTAAAAACGAGTGTCGCGAAAAATGAAAATATCGTTTAGCCAAAAAATTGAAAAATTTCGATCGTTTGCATGTTCAATTTTATTTATCGCCTCTAGTAGTCGTATTGTATCAATTCTGAATAATCTCCATATTTTTAAATAACAAACAGGTGAAGTATAGGTCATATATAATATATTTAAAACTACCCTAAATAATCCGTAACTATATTTATAGTTTTTTTAATTATTATTTTTATAATGACTACCCAAACGTCCAATTAACACTAGAAAGGCTGTTGCCTTAAGCCTTCTTATAGTAACCGCGATAATGGTTAGAGCGATACTCAATTTCTGACTAAACGATATCATAATTGTATAATTTAACATTTTATTTTAAGTGAAGCGATGTCGCACTATTTTACTTATTCCTCATTTAAAAATACCGCGATGTCTCTTAAACTATGCGTAATTTTAAAATGCTATCTTTGAATGAATTACGCATTTTTCAAGCGATATCACGCTTATTATGAACGAGGCCTTGAGCCTTCGAAAAAAAACGCGACAAGATTTTTTGAATTTTTATTCGTATCAGTTCGATCCTATTCTTCACTCTTCCCCTAATTGTCAAATTATGTAAATTTACGAGGTTTGAATTTCATGAAAAATAAAAGAAATGTAATATAATAAACATTACAAATTATAACGAAAAATTTATCAACCTATATCACGTGTAAAACTGATGACATAATAATATTATATAGTTAATTTAATGATTTATATGTCTTGGTATATTATTTTGAAATAATATGTGACAAGTTTGACAATTTCTAAAAACTAAAAAAAAAAATTAATAAAATAAGGTTTTCTTCACTGATAAATCCCAAGGCAAATTTTAGGATTTGAATTAAATGTTAAGTTGTCCCAAATATTACAAAAATATTGTTGTATTTTTATTTTATTTAAAAAAAAAATATTGTTGTATTTTTATTTTATTTAAAAAAAAAATATCTTCAAGGAATAAGAAAATATTCCCTTACCTCCTCTTACCAATAATTTATTACCTTATAAAATTTCTTAAATACCCTCCCAAAAAAATTTTTTTTTATAGATATTTTATAAAATTTAAATATTTTGAAAAACGCTATTTATTTGTAATAATTTTATCACCTTACTTTACACCTCCAATGGGTAAAGGATTTCCCGGGAGATTTTTCCTTTCTATTTCCTCTAAAATTTGATGAATAATATACTAACCGACAGGAATGTTATTTTATGATAATATTTCTAATTAAATTAGTTTTTAAAAAACACTTGATACAAAAAAAATGTTTATCGGACCTTTTTTCTTCCCTTCCCTATTCTTTCCGTTTCCTTCTCTAAAATTTATTCTATGAAATTACTACCCAATAGAAAATATATTTTATGAATAATATTTCTAATTAATTTTTAAAAAGTATTTAAATTATTATCTTTTAAACTATTAATGTTTTTTTCGGAGACGGATATGTATGACTAGGCCTATTCAAAAACGAATTCGAATCGAATAATAAAATCTACTATTTGTGTTCAATTCCTAATTATTCGAATAATTGGAAGGAATTTTCATAATAAAATAAATCATACTCGACAAATTTTTTTATTGCAAATTTAATTTCAAACAGAAAAAATTATTAAAAATATGTAATCATATATGATGATAAAAGTAATCAAGTTATAAAAAAATTAAAATGTATATTATTAATTTATAATTCTAAAGCCAATTTTTAAGAAAAAGAGTTTTTCTTATATTTTCTTTCTTATATGACATAACAAATTAGTTATAACTGAGAAAAGCCTTTCACAATCACAAGCACATGATGTTCCTTGTATAGATAGGTACTTGCCATTTTCGAGAGTATGGGGATCCAATATATATTTGCCTTCCATCACATTAACGGGTCAGTATCATTCTTTGCTCTTGGCTCACTCAGATAAAAATCTATTTCACATAGTTTAATAATATTTGTTTAGAAACAATGTCTAGTCTGGTTTGTTGAATTTCAACCTAATTTGTTTGACAGTTATAACTATCAGCTTATAAAATTAATCATATTTATTTAGATGGGGGTAAGTTAAATAACTGTTATAAACCTCTTTAAATTTGTCCGTTAACTTGGATATATCAGTATCATAATCAACAGGTATTGATTTAAAATATTATACTTTAAGCCTGGGGTCTAATATTGTATTATGGTTATTATTGCATCATCAGCAGTTAAATTACAATAGCCCGACAATTTATCATATGCTGCTTTAAAACCATTGTTAAAAGATTTATGGAAACGAGGTTTTTCATTTTTAGATTATCAATAATTAGAATATAAGAAGGTATAGCCAAATTATAAGTAGGATAATTCTCCCCATATCCCAAATTTGTACATATAAAGGCAATAGGTAGCTTTAATTTTTATAAAATTCTCCCATTCCTGCTATATGTTAACAAAGTATTATATTATTCCCTAATTATAAATTGGTTTACCTCTGATATTTGTTTTTCTTTAAGAATTTTAATTTAGTTATTACTTCATTGACTAATTTTGTTAAAGCAGGCCTTAAAAATAAGCCTCTTTCAATCATTTGGTAGATGCTATTCCACCTTATTTAACAATCTAATTTTGGTTTTAAAAAAATTTAGGGGAGGGCATAGTAAATTACATATATTTTTTAATAAATTTTACTTTTTGGGAGAATTAAGAATCATTATAATAATGTTCTTCGCTTTAAAATAAAAAGTATCTAAAATTTTTAAAATTTCTTTGGAAATTAAATCAATTGCATGATGGGCAAGGCAACGGATCCGTTCTATTAATGGATATTTTAAAGAAAATGATAAGGTTTTATTATTAGTTGCATTATCCAAAGTTTTAAAATTTTTAATTATTTTAACAAAGGCTTTATATATATTTTAACCTGAATGTGCTTCATTATTAAAGCGACATCCAAAATTATGTTAATTATTTTAAAATTATCATCAATGCCCTAAAAACAAAACCTGTAGGGCTTGTCCAAATGTGAGATGAAAAATTAATTTGACTTTTATTTTTGGATATTATTTCCTTTAACAACTGTTCTTTTTCTGAAAATATATTATACATATGCTTTAAGAGTATTGGTGGATATAGATTTTACAGAACAATCTAGATCACTTGTAGAATTTTTTGTATTAACAGTTTTATATTATTTATAGATAACTTTAGCAGGTTATCTTTAAAATTAATTTATTTAGATAAAGAAATTGGTAATGTGGGCTTTAAAAAAATGTCAATTTTATTACACTTTTTGTTTCTACTGAGGTATGAATGATTAATAAGAGGGAATGTTGTTTTGCCTTTACATTTTATAATGCTCTTACAATGAATGCAAGCAGCCTTTTCACCGTCTTTATTGATTTGATATTGATCTCATATAAACGCTCTTATTTGTGAGCAAATTTTATCAACTTCAACATCAAGCATAACTATTTCATCGGAAGTATTCTCCTAGAAATTTATTAAATTTTTATATACCTTTGGTTTGTATTTTTATATAATTTACTATGAGATTCAAAAAATAAAGTTCTCGTGAGATTCAAAAAATATGATAAATAAAATTTAAATATTGCTTCAATTTTTACCTTATGTCTTTTTATAATCACATCACCTGTCAGATTGGCAGGTCAACAAATAGAAATGACAAATGTTAGAAAAAAACAATTTATTAAGTATTCCGAATAATTCGTTTTATTTGAATTGAATAAATGATTATTCATATTCGGACAAAACAAATAATTTATTATTCATCGAATATTCGAATTTTTTTGAATAGGCCTATGTATGACTAATGAAATTTAATTTTTAATAAAAATATCAATTCTCATTACTTATTATATTGATGATGTTTTTATGAAAAATTATGATGACGGTATAAATAATTCATATTTTTAACAACCAAAAATAGAAACCCATAAAGATGGCAAAAAAATTTAATTAGTTCACTCTATCTAGTTTTTTTAATCTGCTTTTTTATAAAACTAACTCTTGACATTCGATTTAGAATTCGGACTAGTGAAGGTCAGTCAAGATAGGTTCAGACCTCTTAACAAACCGAATTTTTTTTCAAAATTAGTGGTCACACATTTATTCTGAGTTTGAATATGGATTCCATTTATTTTTATCAGCCAAATGGTTTCGGTTATTTTTCCGAGACTGAACCGATATTAACCGATTTATTTAATCCCTAAATCTGCCGGTCCGAACCAACTTTTTAAGATTTATATATCCGAAGTCCGTAACCGTTGAGATTTTTGTAATTGACCAGTCAATAAAGTCTTAAAAGGAAATAAGGTCACCAATTTTGTTAGTGTTGTTAAATTAGCAGATTTTAAAAAACGACTAACTCAAGATCTTAGCCTGAATAGATATTACACAAACCTTGAGAATTCGCCCATAGATGGCAAAATAGTTTGGATATCTATTAAAATTCTGAAAGCCAGAGTCTGGCCGGCTCGGAGCGACTTATTGCACAATGTTCCCCCCTCCCATTCCTACGCGTAACATATTTATCCGCGAGTCTTTTGGGTGAGAAGTGCGGATAGTAAACATGAATGTTAAATATAAAATAACAATAATTCTAATTGATTAATCCAATTTTTAAGTATAGGAAAACAAAATTTTAATTTTATTTTAAGCACGATTTTAGGCAATTTGCCGGGTTGTTCCAATTCTTCCTCCTAATCACGGATATTTTGAAAATTTCCCCCTATATATTTTTTGCTCCCGTCTTAACCCTATCCCCTACTCTCTTTTTATCCCCTTAACAGTTGAGGTGACCATAAACTCCACGTGAACATTCGTGTAATTTTTTTTCTCCTATTGATTAATTCAGAGTGTCAAACCGATTTCGGTTCATATTTTAAATTAACCGGTTACAGTTCGGTTATTCTTAACAAATTTATACCGGTTTGTTCATTATACATTAGATCAGTTATTTAAATAATTTTTTATTAAAAAAAAATACTAGTGACCTATTATTTTAGGTCTAATTCCAATAAAAAAAATTGTCCAACGCTCTAATCCTATATTTTTTTTTCTTAAAAATCCGACTTCGATCTTATTTTTTTTGACTGTTGAAAAAGTAAGATATTTCAATAAGCGGAAAAATTCTAAGATTTATTCTTATTCGAATTAATCGAATAATTATTTATCCGAACGAATCGAATGATTGTTTATTCGGGTTCAAACTAATCTAGTATTCAGAAGAATCGAATAATTATTTATTTGTATTCGAAGAGTCGAATAATTGTTTCGTATTCGAAAGAATCGAATGATCTTAATTCATATTCAAACTACTCGAATAATTGTCTACGAACGGATTGAATAATAGGTTTTCGAACAAGTCGCTATTGATTATTTATTTATATTTGAATAAAATCGAATAATTTACTATTCGTATTTGGTTCTATCAAATCTTTTTGAATGAGACTTCTTATAACTTTAGTATTTTATTAAATTATTTTTATATCTTAAAATGTATATTAAAAAAGGGAACGGCTATTTCAACGTAACATGTTGGATAGGAAATTGGAGGCAAACACGCCATATTCCCACCCTTCCCAATTATTTTTATTCATTACACTCAAAGATACAAGGAAGCAAACGGCTCCCCCCCCCCCCTTTTTAATGTAAGCACCGCAAAAAGAGAAGATTTTGCAATTCCTAATTAGAACTATAGCTGTCTTATTATTCTAATACCCTAAATTTTAATTCAAATATTTTTTATTTCCGAATCGAACTTTTTATTTTTGTCTTGAATCAAAATTTTTTAGCGAATAAAAATCCTGCTAAACGATTTTTTTAAGCGAGCAGCACAAAGAATCAGATATTCATAAATTAAGAAAATATTAAATGGTTATGGATCTTAAAATATATGAGATAGTCCTCATGACTTCTGAATTAAGTTGACAAAATAAGAGAAAAGAAAGAAATTAGTGAATCTAAGAATTTGCACAAAATACTCTTTATTATTTTTAATATTTAAAATACAAAGCAAAATAAAACAAGTATTGTACTAACCTCATTGATCGTTTGCTTTTCCTTATGTAAAATGTAAAAAATTTGATAACAATTTATAAACATTAATAAAAACGCAAACTGGTTTACTTATTTTTCGAAAATGCTCAAATAGTTCGCACAATTAGCATACGTTTTTCTATTTTATACATCTATTTCATTTGTCAACTAGCGGGAGTTTGGTTGTCCGTGTTTTGGTGGCATATATTTTTATGCATATTTGTTTTTAGGTATTTAGAGTTAGAAACACACTATATACCTATGAACATCGCTAGCTTGCAAATAGGGGGTGCTTAAAATTAAATTTTTAAAGCGACTCGATATTTATAAACACTATTTATATTTACCCTCTTTTGGAGGGCCTTTATGCTTTCTAGTGTGTCCAAATACTTTTATCTACTATAATTCATCATAATATACCATGCACTAATCAAAAATATCTAACACAAATATAAAATCCAACAAAAACAATAAAATATACCTAAATATAATCTAAAAACTTTGAAAAACATAGGAAATTTTTTCTTCAAGTTCCTCCTTTGATTTTGCATTTTATCCTTCACAGAATTAGAATTGGGGCTAATTCAAAAAATTAAATTAATTGGGAAATAGGCATAACTTTTTGTACACAAAAATCAGCACAAAAAATGAATGTATTAAATTTAAACAACCTTAACGTATTCTATGGAATTAATAATTTTGTAAAATCCTCTAATAAATATCATTATTATAAGTCGATATATCTTTAATGATATCAATTTTTACTCATTTGCAAAATAATTAAGAATTATATAAAATTATTACTTGTATTAAATTTTGTCTCATTTTGTTGAGGATCATCTAATAAAATAATAATTATAAATAGATTATGTACTTTTTACAATTTTGTTTAATTTAATATTACGGGGAAAATGATATTTATTAAAAATAAACCGTATAATTTAGTGAGAACTTTGTTTAAATAAAGTGTTAAATTAATAGGTGCTAATTTTTTAAAAAGAGCCTGCTAATCCATTTTTCTAAATTGGCTCTAATTTGATCTTTCTGGTATAACAAGAACGTCATAGAGCGCCCAAGAGACAGCCTACCGAGTTAAGAAATTGTTTCGGTTGTGTCTCTCATGTTTCGATGGTGCTTAAAGCTCTGGATATCACCTTAAGTAGATCAGCAACGAGCCAGGCAATTGGAAGCGTTGATTAAAAAAGAATATCAATAAATATATTATTGAACATGACAACTCCATCTCAAGGCAAGAGATTCTCTAGTAAGTATAAATAAATCGTGTCTCTGCTGATCCTAGAAAGTTCATCTAAATCTTCCTTGTGCGTGTCCACATCTAAATCAAGAAAGTCTTCCCCGATAACAGGTCGGGACGTTATAGAATTGCCTTCGGTTATGGTTATCTCCTTAAATAAGAAAAGAACAGACTTAGGCTATGGGGACCTAATTTGAAGTTACCAATTATTAAGCTCGATGTAGACCTATATGGGCCCCTTACATTTGCTAAGCTCTATGTTGAACTCTGTAACTTGGGTTCAGCTCCTTGACCCTTTCCAAAATAACCTTGGGCTTTTCATTGACGTTCTATACGATGGAGAAGATCTCTATTCTGTAGACAGCACTCATTTAAACTCCATTATGTTAGCAGTCATCGTTCTTAGGTCAATATATATATATTTAAATACTGGCTATAATGTACAGACTTATACAATATTGTTAAAAGATATATTTAGTTGGATTGACAGCAAATGGTATTAAAAAGATGTTGCAGTTCAAACATCAGAAGTATAATGATATAAAAGAGTAAACTTTAATTCTAATGGATTAGTTTAGAATTAAGCTAGGATGGTTTAATCAATGTCCTCCGCAACTGCTCTACCAAAGTATTTAAACGTTTAGTTAATTTACTAAGAATAATTCATCAGTGAATGGTCATAAAAATGAATTGTTTTCATTATATAAAACAAATAAATTTATTTAATATATTGAGTATAAATTCAATAATACAACTAAATTTCTTTTAAAAATCTTAATAGCCATAAAGAAGTTATCAAAATATAATCAAAGTTACTATATTCTATTCAATGTCCATAATTCATCCATTTTCCTATTGGTAAGATTTTCAAAAATTGATTTTTGCTTTTTTTTTGACATTCCCTATTAAATGCTTTATAGATCTAATTGTAAGGAAAATATGTTATTAATAGCTTTATATAATATATATATTATTAATGAGATATTGAATTATTCACTGGCTAGTGTATCAACAATTGATGAAAGTTGCATAATATATATCTAAATAAAACTATTACATATGATGGATAGGAAAATTTGTAAAATATACATTATCTCATATCAATTACCATACATTTTTTCTGTATGAATATTTGATTCTAGGTTAATTGAATTATACTTAATATAATATATTGATATTGAATTAAATTTTGCAATATTTCCTTTTTTAAAACTAAATAAAAATATAATGATAAATTTTTTTATTTTGAAAATGTTCTATTAATAATAATATATATTTTTACAGGTAAAAATTTTTTTTTAAATGTCAATAAATCATAAAATTTTCTGGTAATAGTAAGATAGCATAAAATTTTACTATTTATAAAAATTTTGTTATTGTTTTTTTTAAAAGAGCCAACCAATCAATTTTTAGATAAATAAAACAAAACAATTTTTTGATCAAGGTTATTGCAATTATAATAATGATATTTGTAAATTCTTAAACAAATCATGCAATTGCATAACAATATATCTTGCACTCGAGGTGAAGTTTGCAGAGGGCTTAATCTGACTGCCAATAATTTATTTGTTAAGATTTTTGTCAATTAAAAAATGTTAAGTTAAAGTTATTGTATTTATTTTTAAACACCCCCCCCCCCACTGTGTTTTACTGAACATTTTTCATACCAAATATTTATGTCAGTGGAAGCAGCAGGAAAGACTTAACATTATTTTAAAATAAAATATTTTTTATAATAAAAAAACCATTAATAATTTTATTTAAAAAAATTTTTTTATTTTTGAAAAAAAATATTAAAAAATATCGATTTAAAATTAATATAAAAAAATTTCGTACATCCATATCTCATTTTTTTAGATTATCGCGAATTTATCCGATTATTTTTGTAAAAATATTAAACTTGCCATTCCTTTCCAAAAGATATAATCTATAGAACATTATTCCTCTCCTCAGTTTCCTGTGAGAATTTTACTATTTAATATTGTTTTTAAATTAATCTATTTTAAATACTATTAAAAATTAAAATTATATCGTTTAATTTTTCCACTTTGGAGGGGGAAGCTAGTTGGGAGGATTCTAATTTTAAGGATGGTTTTTTGCATCTGCTAATTTCAAAGATCATATATTTTTCGTGTCTCTGGGAAGTAATTCTTCACGCAGCTTAGAAAAAGGTTATACTAAAAAGAAAGTTAGGAAGGCTTATAACATTGATTTCATTAAAAAAATCATATAATCTTCAAAAATGTAACTCGGTTATATAAACCTTTACAATTTTTCGCGTTTTAATTATTGAATTTATTCCTGCTTGGGTAATGTTTATCAGATGGTTTATATCGTTCTCATGTGAAAAGAAATTAAGAATGGCGCTTTCGCTTCAACCCAATAGACGACGAACGATTTAGAAATTTTTGAGAAATTTAATCGATATTTATATTTAGCACAATTTATTAACATATCGCGTGACCTATCGACTACCATTTTTTTGGAAACTATTAATTTTTTAAAACATTTTATTGGAAAAATATTAATTTGAAAACAAATTTTAATTAAAACTTTATATAAAAAATTAGATACATATTTAATCGAAATTCATGGCAAGACGAAGTAATATATATTTTAATTTTAAACTTTTAAATCGCTTAAAATTCATAAATTTTCATTCTGAAGTGAGTAAACGATTCTAATAATAAGATATTAGATTTGAAAGTTATCACATGAATAACGAATAATTCGATTCTATAAAAAAATACCGGACTGAATTTGTTTTTAATAATAGTATTTGTTTTAACCAAAAAAAAATATTGATTTAATTCAATTTAACACCATTAAGCAATTTGGACTGGATTAAAATGAATTGATAAATATTTTATATGCTAAAATATATTAGATATATTATATATTTTTTGCCTCACTTTTTCCTTTTTTTATAAAAAAATATTATTCGTTATTCGATCATAAATTTAAGAATATTTTATTCGATCTTTGCGAATAACTTATTCGATTTCTTTCTTTTTTTTACAACGACCAAAATTTATTAAAATGCAATAAGATCCATTTATTTTTAATATATATTAACGGAATTACGTGTTCGAGTCCGATCTACTATATATTATCCTCCCAAGGGCAGGCCACCTAGTTGGCTTTAGGAAAAACATTTTTCTTACTGGATTTGAACCCAGAATGATAAGATTGCGATACATTTGATGAACCGAATATGTCATTAACGCTACTCGAAACATGAATTTTTTTGCATGTAACAGATAAAATTACAACGCTATCTAATATCGAGGTGGGGGGGGGGGGGGTTAAATAAATCTTTGGAAAGTAACGAATAAAATAACGAAATTACTCTTTTGAGTAACGTAAGCGTTACTCTTTATTTATTTATTTTTTAAAAAAATTTAGGACATTAATAGAAAAAAATACATTTATTTTTATTGAATAAAATAAAGATATTTTAAAATATAAATATTAATTTTGGCCGAGTTTTTAGATCATACCTAACCTAACGATTAATATAAGATTATAAATCTATTTTATTAAATATAACATTGTACCCTTCTTATCGGCTGTACCAACTAAGCGTCTTTACTTTAAGTGCTTGATTAAAATTTTTGAAAAACTGAATTTCAAAAAAAAAATAAAAAATTTGGTTTTCGAATTTAAAAAGTAATTATTTATTTTTTGAAATTAATTAATATTTTTTTTTCTGAATTTCAAAAAAAAATGTCTTCATTTTTAAAAATAAAATTTGTTTTTGTTTGTGTTTGTGTTCAAGAAACACTATAAGACGCAGTTTTCTGCCATTTTAATTGGAGATCTTTAGGCCCACTTATTGTAGGGCTATATTATAAGTTATAAAAATAAATTTTTGGTGGTTTTACTTATTTTTTTCTTAAAATTTTGAATTATATAGTCATTCTTTTTAAAAAATCTATTGGCTCTTTTATTAATTCTTTCAAATTATTCTTTATAGTAATATATTATATACTTTTTTTTGGGGGGGGGGGCAGAGAGGGGTGGGGAATGTGTAGGGGGGAAATTTCCCTTGGTTTACGCGCCTGGTTACTTGTTATCTATTCTAATTATTACCTATTAAATAATTTTTCGCTATTTTTTTAAGGTGACTATTTTTTTTAAAGGTCGTCTTGATATTTATAAAAAAGACATAATAGTGTCCAAATAATTTTTCAATTTTACTTTTAATGACAAACATATTTTGATAATTTTACTTTTTTTTCAATGTCATTTATAGCTAACTAATAATTGATTGTGTTATATCAAATAATTTTATAATTTGCCGGACAAAATTAATTCCCCCTTTCTCTCACAAAATTCGAGATTTCTGGACGTTTGCGCATCATGGTTAAGCACGCCACTGTTCGAACCACAATGAGACGCCGGTTTAAATTCTTCTTCAAAAGTTTGTTATTTCCCGCTAAATTCGTATTCAAAAGTTTGTAGTTTGTCCCCTAAAAATTTTTTTTGCTTTCTTTCATATTTCAATCTTGGATCTCGCATTTAAAAGTTCATCTTTTCAAAACCATTTTTTCGGCTTTTTATATTTGCAAATATTCATCAAACCTATCTATCGGTAAAACATTTAATTTTTTTATAAGTTGATTTCCTTTCTTTCCCAACAAAATTTTTTTATTATTTAGAAATCTCGTAGCTTTCCAAATTTGTGAAATGGAAATTGATATTTTTTTATTATAATTAACCCATTTTTCTTTTTCTTATTTTCCTCGATAAAATTAATGTAGGCATCCGTCCAAATTTTATATAATTTATAATCCATTTTTATTTAAAAATATTTAATAATTCTTCTCTTTTTATTCATATATATATATATGAAATGCATTTATATCTAGCGAAGGTCAACTGGACCGGTTTAAACCGCTTCCCAATCAGACTTCATTTGTCTGATAAAATAATTAGATTTGGTTTTTAAAATTAGATAATCTGAATGCCGTTGGCATCTCTTTTTTTTGAAATATTTTTTGGGAGTATTCCGGGAATGCAATTTAGGGGCAAATACAATTTTTAAACTACTTAAAAATGATTTAAATTTTTTAAAAATTCCCCAATGACAGTTGTTATTCCGGGTCGCAACGAAATTTCTCTACATATATGCAATTTTTGGAATGCTGGACCAAAACGCCCCAATTTGGTATTTATGGCTGGTGTCTTCTCGGTCCGACTTGCTAATTACGTTTCATCAAATAAATTTTTTTGAATCATTTTACCCCTTTAAATTGATAAATTTGAGGTGAACCTCGGGGTCAATAAAACAACTAAGAAAACCAGGCTTTTTTTTCTCAAATATTATGTTTTTTTTTAAATTATTTTTTAAAAAAAATCGGTTAAATTATTTATTTTGACTTTGATTTTAATTCAATTTTGCTAGCTAGCCTTTACTTATTTTGTCCACAGCTGTTTCCGGATTTGATTTCAAAGTTATATTTATTTTGCCACGTCCTTAGCTCAACAAGTTTTCTTTCTAATTTAAGAATTAATGCTATCAAATGTACGTAAGACTCATTACTAAAATATGTAACCAATTTGCGTTAAATAACATTCACAAAGAAAATTTTATGGATGGATCATAAGAAAAATATGTATCACTGTGCCATTATTATAAAAAATAAGTATTTTTTTTTAAAAAAAAAAGTGGGAGGGTAGTCTTCAAAATCTAAAAATCTGTTCACTTCCAAAGTGATTCCAAGGCCAGGGCTGCATTTATAGTACACGCGTTCTGTTTAAGCATTATTTCAAAATAAAGACAATAAATAGGTATAAATTATAAATATGGTGGAGCGTTGTGATGATAACGTTATGCGTTGATAAAAAATATGCGATTACGAATTATAAAAATAATAATAATAACGAATTCGATAAAAAGGCATATGTTTTTTCTTAAAGATTACGTAAAATAATTATTTTAAATTATTTTTAAAACTGAATCAGCGGGAATAACCGTTAAATAACGCGTTTAATATAAATGCAGCAGGCCTCACAGTAAGCGCTAATACCTCAATGTCGCTCAAGCGATGCGTAATTTATCGCTAAACGATGGCATAGCTGTATATTTTTTCAATTATATATTTAGTTTAAACAGCGCGATGCGATGTCTATTCTCGCGTTTACTATAAAGGAATTTGAAGCCCTTGAGACACGATATCGCTGAAGCGATGCATAGTTCATCGCTATCAATAGATATTTAGTTATAAGGAGCACAATGCGATGTCTATTTTGCGCGTTTACTATTAAAAAGAGACCTAAAAGCTCATTTATTAAAAGCTTTATGTTTAAACGATGCAAATAAAGCAACGCTTGAATATAACGCGTTTACTATAAACTAGGTCTAAGGCTATACAAGCGCGTTATAAAGTTTTAAAAATTGAGATTTGGCAGTCATTAAAATAAAAAATTTAAACTATAAATATATATTTAAAATTAAACGGGGTGGATAGTATTTTATTATATTTTATAAATTATATTAAGTCTGAAAATTTCTCGATATTAATACAACTAGTAAGCCTAAGCAGATGATAAAAATTTAAACGGTAAGCGCTCGTAATATCTAAATTTCATGCAAACAATATTTTGCAATGCTTAGATTTTTGGCTTTCTATCTTCAATAAGATTTAATGCTTACCATAATGAAACGCCATTAAATGCGAGTCAGCTATTTTGTATTGATACACGTTCAAAAGAACGAATCTTCTGCTTAGGGGATATCTTTTTTAACAATAACGCTAGAACGTTAATTATCCCAACATTTAACACCGTTTATAAAAATAAATTAGCTTTGTACATAGAGTAAAATAACCAATCTTTTATTTTCATTTAGCTCTTATCTCGGAATACAAGAAAAGCATATCTTCCTCATCAATCGCGCCAAATAATCCCTGCATAGATAGCGGTAAAAATAAAAAAAACGGCATGAGTCACAGCAGTCCTCTAGACCAGCACAAATGTGCCGATGCCCGTTGCTACGCCAATCACAACTGTTCGGCCAGTTGCGGTTCCTCGATATTCCCTCTACAAGAAAAGTGCCACCAGATGTTGCACGGTGGCGTTCGCAAGGGGGCTCTGATATACGGTAACGTGAGTGATTGTATGGGCCGAGCGGCTCGCAAGATAGAAACCAACCAGGGCTTTATCTCCGCTCGACAATTTGCGACTAGCCGGCCCCAACTATCCTTCGTGCTAGCTGTCACCTCTTTTTTCCTCTTATTGCCGCTTACCACCTTTCTAAGCTTCGTAATTGGCTCGTTTTGCGTCACTTTTTTTGGGTTCGTTCTAATTGAAGGTTTAATATTAAATTTTTTAATATAATTTGATATTATATGTCAACATAGTAAAAAAGACATCACTTTCATTTTCACCATTCTCATGCCCTAATTAGAATATATTGGTCTTTCCGCGCTAATTTCTACAAATCTATTACAAATTTCACATTTAACGCGCTCCAATAAGACCCAGTTCTATATACTTCTGTGTTACATGTTATAAGGCTTTAATCTCTCCATGTGTCCAAATTCAAAATAACAATTTTTCCTAGTGCACGTTAGGGAACCTACGTTTTTTTACGCATTGTATATTACTTATTATTTAGTATCCAAAAGAACTTAATTATTATTTTTTATTTCGAAAACTTTTAATTAAGTTTGATGATAATAAGGAAGAAAACTAACATTTTTTAATAAAAACTTTACGAAATTTTTCTTCTAAACTATTCCTTGAACATTGTCACGTATTATTTTATTTTTATCCTCTAGGAAAGTATATTTTTTTAAAAAAAGGAAAATAATAAGTTTGGTTCGACCATCTTTGAAAAATTCTTATATTTGTTTTTGAAAAAAAATCGATATAAAAAATATAATTATAATTTATAGTCATTCAGGGTGAAATTTTTCTCATGGAAGAAAGTATTGATTCAGGATTTTTATAACTAAATTCCATAAAAATAATGGGATGTATTTTTTAGTCGAGGCGATTAAACAACCGTTCGGGATAGTGAGAACCGATACGAACAGCTGATCTATTTAAATTCTTTTAAGATCATTTTTTTAGTTTATTATCATGATCGTAATTTAAACTATATTAATCATTAAGATTTTAGATATTTTTTTTAAAAAAGGATCAGCTGTTAAATCGTGGAGTATCGGATCTCGCTATAATTTCAATCTAATTGGGTTCGATCCATGCCAATCACTAAAAACAGAATGACCCTTTATTTAGAAAAAATTTATATCTTTGCTATATTATGATAAATAAGGCACACTGCTTTCTATAGCCACCATGATAGCCCTTTCCGTCGTTATGGTACTGGGTGGCATGGGTCTCTTTTTTTCTCTTTTCCTCCTCTCTGCCTTTGTAATAACGTCGAAACTGCTCAACTTTTTTCGGCTTAGCGTCATTCCCCAATCAAGATGCCGGGCCCAATCACTTTACAAGTCCATTCATTCTCTCTCTGGGGGCACTTGTCCATTCGCCAATCACAATATATTAGGATTTTCTGGCGACGCCAATAATACCGCGGTAAAGGAAATCAACGATCCTAGTAATAATAACGAATTGGGCAGCGAAAAAAACAATGTATATCACATAAACTCGTCCAGTCACCGGCATATCAGGCCCGCTGGTGGACCCGCAACTACAAACTTTTAAAAGTGACAAAAAATAATATTCTTTCCTAGGATTAAATGGCCGCTTCCGTAATTTTTATTTCCATATCTCCTAGTGTCAATTTTGCGATAATTTTTTTTTTAAAAAATGAATCCACTTTTCCCTTTATTACCTAATTTGTCCACGTTTCGCTTTCGCCAAAATCATGATATGAAATATAAATCTCTTCTTCAAAACCACGACAAAATAAAATTAACGAAAATAAGTGTGATACAATTAATTATTTTAAAAATAAATTACCATTATAAATTTGGTCTTTTTTTTAAAAAAAATATATTATTTATATTTATATTTTATTTTTCCCTATAGTTCCATTAGGATAATTAGTTTTTTTTCTATTTAAAAAAAAATCATGTTCAAAAATAAATTTCTTTTCCAAATTATTGAAAAAATAAATATTTATTTTATTCACCCCCTCCTTCAACAATTGGCATACTTATTGCCGTGCGACAAGGCTCATATATTATCAGTATTTACTGCTAAAAAAAGTCATATTAATATAAACTTTTATATTGGTATCATTTCCAATTAGAGTTACCTATATTTTTTTTACACCTTATTATTATAATGAAATTATTCTTTAATTATTATTTTAGTGCATTACAAGTGAAATATTTTATTTCTTAAAAAAAAGATTTATATTTATTTTAAAAAAATGATTATAAATAATATAAAATATTATACTATAAATAATATATTAGTTATTTAAAATTTTTCCCCTTCATGGATTATTTTCATTTTGATCGATTTTACAACAACCACCCACTTTTTACAATAAAAGAGTAATTATTTTACGTATCCGCAATATGTTACACTATTATATTTTAATTTGTAAAGTATTATGACGTTTTTTCCCCTTCTCTCTTTTTTGTATATTTATAATATTAAAATCGATATTGATATTATAGATTCATTTGGAATTTATATACAATGATTTTAATCCTAATAAAATATGATTGTTGTAAAACAGGTTTTGCGGAATAGGAAGGGCTGAGGGGAGAGAAATGAATACTAAGTACTTTCCTTGTGGAGTTTATAAAAAAAATGATATATATATAATTTTTTAAAAAAAATAAGCAATAAAGATGACTTAGATTAAATTTAAAATTTACCGCTTATCAGAGTGGAGCTAGCTCTTATTTAACCTCGATGATTCATTGAGTCTTATACGTAGGTGTAACCCATGCAGATCTGCAAAGGGGGGGGTGAAAATTTTTTTTGTTCAGGATTTGGCCGGACCGGACAAAATACTATGATTTTTATTCGCCATTTTAATAGGGATCCGGCAATTTATTAATATCGGTTTGTAAACGATATTTAAAAAATTATTTAAAAATTGATATTGCTTGCATGCATACCTAATATTTTGCATAATTTTTTTTTGAAATAATTTATATATTTTGATTTTATATTTATCGTATAAATAAAAACAAATATTGCGATATTAACCCTTAAAGATATAATTAAATCGAACGCGGATGAGATAATCTTGTTTACATGATTTAAAGTCATTTTTAGGTTTTGGATGATTGAATCGAATTTTAATACAAATATTTTTTTTGGCATGCATTATTAATAAGAAAGATATTATTTAATTTATAATAAATAACCATAAATTATTATATCTGGTTATTAAAAAATAAAACTCAATGCAGAAATAAAAATTATGATTTTTTAAATCAAGATGGAAAATTAAAAAATAAGTGAAGAAAGATAATATTAATGTTATATGGAATCGAATGAGATCGCTTCCATGATCGCTTCCATTTTAATTCGAAGATGAATCAAAAGTACCCCAATACTTTTTATATCCGATACCGGGCAGTGGCCCATTTTTCGCATAAAACACCCATCAAGTTTCCAACCCGCATTTATCTTTTATTTAATTTCCCCTTGCTATGCCTCCTATATCGTGAATCCTAAATATTTATAACCACTTATTAATTATAGCGTCCATTTTCCAATGATTATCTCTTTATCATTAATCATCTTGTACAGGTGTTGTTGGGAGGATGGCTAATAATTTCGCTCAAATAGTGCGCGCCAAAATCCGTTAATCATTAAGGCCTAAATTTATTTAAGCTTTCTTCAAAGTCAAACATATTTTCAAAATTTAATAAAAAAATCCAAAGCTGAAGTTGGTAGTTTTCGGTTTAAAACTAGATTTATGCTGAAAATGGAGAATTTATAAATTACAAGTGGTGTCAAAAACTTCTTTTCATGCTCTTTTTTAAAAAAACGGCTAAATAAATATTTTAGTTCCAAAAATATTACCTCCGTCTCGAGGATTGGTCAAGAGGGCCAAGCCTTTCTGCCATCTTATATGCAAAATCTCGAAGATTAGATAATATTTTTTTCCCTTAAAATCTGATTTAGTTTACAAGACGCTTGAGGTTTCAACATTAGTTATAACGCAAGGCTTTTTAATTTATTTTTTCGTCAAACAGCAATTTTTGAATTATCAAATGAATATTTGCTGGAATCTATGTGCAAGTCTTTTAAGAATATACGGGAAGCTCATGTCAGGTAGGCAATGTGTGGTGTTATAATAGTAAGATTTAGAAGCATTCCCCCCCCCCCCAGAAATTTAAAATAAAATTAGCGCTCGGTACAGTTATCCCAACCAGCGGTAAAATTTTTTATCAGTCGTAAGATATATTATATACATATCTGGCCCATAATAAAAAAATTTAAGAAGGAGAAAATAAATTTTTCAATTATATAATAAAATTCCCCCAAACTCCGCCAAAGATTAACCCGCTTAACAGCTAAAAGATCAAGAATTTCAAAATACCGAGGCCCATAGGCTTATCCAGGTTTTTGGTAAGGGAGAAGGGAAGTTACTTTTAGGTTTTTTTCCGCTATAAATTTTAAAATTCTTTAGGTCTACTCATTATATAACACTGGCTATATTCGATTTTAATAAAAATAATTTACGGTTTTCACTTTTTTTTCTAATAATTTTATAGTCATTAATTTAAAAATTTATTAACTTTTATTAATTTTTCTTTCAAATTCTTTTTTAAAGTGATATACTGTATAAAGTTTTAGGAGAGAGAGGGGGGGGATTGACTTAAAAATGTTTTTACTAAGACAAATTTGCCATGCCCACCACTGGTTATGCGCCTGCTATGATCTTTCAGATTTTATTTCATCCTAATAGTTATTTCTACCATTGGATTCTTGACTCCCCTAACGATTTTAGGTTAAAATATTTTCTCAAATCATGGGTCATCTTAATATTATACAATCAACATGCCATTGCTTTTAATAAAATATATTATTTAAAATATTGGTCCAGAAACACCATATAATCCTTAATAAAATAAACAAACTGGTAATAGACTACACAATCGCTTTGAAGAAATGTATCTGGAAATGACCTTGTATGTTTTTTTAAAAATTTATACAGATATCTGTTATGTTTTAAATAGTTTACATGTTTTTTATATTTAATTTTTATATAATAATAGTTTTATTTTATATAATGTTATTTCTAATATATTTTTTTAAATAAATGAAATATTTAAATTTAAAATTACAATTAGGAAATAAATTTATAAGAAAGACTAGCATCTTGCTATTTTCAACTCTAAAACAACGGGAATTCATTTAGCCGGATTTAAGAAAAATTCAGTCATGAATGTATTTTTTTTAACCATATTTTAGCATTTTTAATCTCAATTATCTAAAAAAACGACTACAATTGTTAGGAAATTTTAGTATATTTTAACAAACTACCGATATTAAAACATTAGAATTATTTCAAAATGCGATGTTCTTTTTGAACTGTATTGGAAGACAGATTCCTTCCCTACCCAAAGATCAAAAAAATCCAGATATAGATTAAAACAATTTATGATTAATACCTCTACATTTTCGATTTATATTTATTATTTTCACAACAGAAAGAAATCTTGGCCTCAAAAATTCAAAAATAAAAATATTGGTGTTTGTAAATAATCATTTAAGGAAACCTAATCAATTAAATAAATTCTTGTTTCTTTATTCTAACCAATGAAACCACAGATATGGCGGGCATTGAGCAGATGTTATTGTGGGATACGATATCTAAATACTAAGAATAAAAAAATTATAGGAATTTTTCCACAATCATCAACTAAGGCCTGATTTAATATTTGAGAATCTTAAAAAATTCGAAATAATGATTAATCTCGTGAAAAAAATATGTTTTTTAAAAAATATATATTGTATATATATAATATAGCTAAATATAAATTTAATACGTGAATGTGATGAAGCACAACAAGATAAATCTTCGCCATTAAGCAGCACAGTTTTTACCCAGTTAGAAGAGTATTATAAATGCGCTTCCTGAAATAGCATAATAGCCTAGAAGAAAGATTTCGAAATCTAAAATTGTTTAATAAAGTATTTTATGCGATCGATCATCTATATCTCAACACCCCCCCCCCCTCTTCAGCAAATTCCTTGCATTGCGCCTGAATAAAAACTGTTTAAATTGATCATGAGTCTGAGAATTTTAATCAATTTTCGAATCATGTTTAGAAAAAGGTGTGAGCCTATTGGAAAATAAAAAGATAAAATATGCATATACTAAAAATTATCATTTATTAGAAAAAGATACAAAAAAAATAAATTTACGAACTGAAAAACAGGAAAACACGAGAAAATTTTCATTATTATTGATTAATTTTTTTTTAAATATATATAATAGCAAGAAATTATTTTTTTAAAAATTTTAGAAGAATTAATTTGATATAGGCAAAAAATAGAAAATCTCGGAAAATGCAGATTATTGCCCGATATCTCCACTCTACTTGGGCAAGGTGCAGGGGTTAACAAAAAATTGAAGACTTTTTTCTTTCGCACAAAATTTTAATCCTTGACGATTTTTGATTTTGAACAGTTTGTGAAACACTGGCAAAGTACATATCTGAAAATTGTAAGATATTTTATTATGAATAAAGATGATATTATAAATAAGTTGCTCACGTGATTAATAAAAACGATACATTATAAAATTTAGAAAAACATTAAATACACCATCTAGCGGATATTTATAAGAGTATTGATGATAAAAATTCTTTAAATTTAAAGATTTATCTAAATCGGCACGTTAACCAGTTGTCTTATCTATCATTATAGTATTGTTTAATAAATTATGATAAAATAGTAATTATTTTTAGAGGGATTTTTTTAGTTCTATTAGACCAGAATTAAATATATTTGGTAGGGATTTTAACTCAGATATAAGGAATTTAGCTCTGGTGGTAATAAAACAATCGATTTATCTCAGAATCAGAAGTATCTTTATTAAATCAAACAAAGGTAAAGTTTCCATAATATAATTTGAAAGTAAAAAAAATATATATCTAATTTTTTTATGAATAATTTTTTTGATCTTTATAAAAGAATAGATATTCTATTAGGCGATATATAAAGGTATATTTGTTTTCTTGTTAATATGTGTTTAATGAAAATAAATTATATAATTAACATAAACTATTACTATTATAAAATAAACCATAATACTACAATTTTTTTTAAAACGTCTACCATTTATATGTTTCTACATAATTATCTTAACTCCAAATTACTCGGTATATTTATGATATAATTTACTGGTGAAAATCACTAGTTTAATTTTTCAATAACTATTTATTTCTAATTTTATAATCGAACATAAATAGCATTACTTTTTTTGATTAATTTGAAGTGGACGCTTTCCTTTTTTGACGAACGCGTTCATTAGACGAAACCGTATAATGTTTCCGGAGTAATAAATAGGTGGCAATGAGCCTCCAATAAATTTTCTCGCATGTAGACTCTGCCTACATAATATTTTATTATTGTCAACATATTCCTACTGGTTTATTATTTAACATATCCTTCAATCAATAAAAAAAAATTAATTAATGATTAATTGGTAAAAGGACACTGAAGAACCTGATGGGAAAAAAAATATCCCAATTTATTATTTCTTTCATTGTAAATTACAATATTCTACCTCTTTTTTATTTAAACATTTAAAATATTTTGTTAAAATTAAACTAATACTTGCCTGCTTGTGTTGTTAAGTCGGCTTAATCCTAACGGTTGAAAAAATTCATTAAACCTTGAGGCAAGAGTATATTTTTATATCAAGATTGACCTATCCTTTAAGTTTGAACCCTAAGATGATAGTTTTTGCTTAAATATTTGGTTTAACCTTTTTAGATTTGGCTCAAAACATGCTAAATGGAGGGAGCCATTTATCACCACAACTTGCTTTTAGTGAACCTCACTCTATACTTTAAATAAAGTGGAAGCCTAGGGGATTTATATATTTTTTCATGTAGGTTATAATTTTGGGGATCAATAAGATCTATTTTATAGAATATTACAATGGGTTAAAAGTCTGACCACCACCGTGTAGTCTATAATATGATTGATATCTTCAAATTATATTAATTTTTTTATCTTTTATTATTCTGAATTTTTTTTTAATATACATAAAAATTCAATAAAATGAAAGAAATCAAAACTTATATTTAATTGGTAATGAAATATAAAAATTGGAAAAATCAGAGACCTACAAGCCCGGCCTAAAACCCGATCGGGATACCCGGGCCGAGCCGTATTTAATTTTTTAAAATTTACTCGGTCATATATTTTAAAACCAAATATTTGAAATAGCCATTTTTAGTTGTAAAATAATTTGTAAAAAATCCGGGCCGGGCCATACAAATGGTACCTCTGCAGGTCTCTGATGTAAATTATGGGGGAAAAAGGGTTTGACAAAACTGCAAATGCCTAGATAAACTGCAAATGCTTAGGTATGAGGTTTTTTATGTACTATAAAATTTCGTAATCATCCATCCATTTATCTCATTTTATTTCAGATTATCGCGTATTTATCCAATTTTTTTTTAAATATTAAACTTGCCACAATTTTCCATTCCTTCCCGAAATATATAATCTACAGAACATTACCCCTCTTCAAAGTTTCCTTTCAAGGTTCATATAATTTCTCAATACATTAAATTAGATGTTATTTCGTTTATCCATAATAGTTCAATAATTATCGCTCGTTACTATTAAATTTATATATTTTCTTAAACTTGACAATATCGAGTTAACTATTAACTACACATTAAACAAGCTGTTATTCCGTTTACATATCAGAATTCCTATCTAGCTATTTAATTTTCTCATATTCCTTCTAATCAATTTTAAAAAAACATACCTGGAAAGAATTAAATATCCCGACCCATGCAATAGAATATATAAATGCAAAGGAGGTCTTAGCGGTAGGAGTTGGTGCAATAATGGCAATCCACAAGGATAACCAAGCACCGATAATTTTCACCGATTCCACGGTGGCCTATTACACATGTAAGAAGGGAGGATCTAGGTCCTCAGTAATCGAAACAGTCATCACTCAAGTACTGCACAAGCTGGGACTAGCCAACTTTACGGCCATATCCCAGATGTGGATTCCAACGGACGAAAATCCCGCGGACGAACCATCAAGAGTATGGATGGCAGCAAGGGAACACCGAGACTTGTTTACCGGTAAAACGTTGCAAGGGCCGCTATTAATACAAGAACAAGAGACCTCTCTATTCGACGAGGAAACAGTGCCTTCGCTACGCCAAATACAATCATCACAAGGTCCCCTTCGCTAATCTCAAGTTTATCACTACTACAATCAAGCCACGAAAGCAACAACAACATCGATAAATAGTTCAACAATAATACACAATATGGAGGACATTTCGATCGACTCCGAGGACTTACAAGGCTAAAAGAAACAAAATCGATCAATAACACAGCAAAACAATTGATAAGAACGATTCATCACATAATATTTATTTGTATAAATACTCGCATATAACCAATTGTAAATTGTTATTGTCTTTTTCGAGCAAACTTGCTGTATTTATTTTTATATCACCATATACTATTGAATTCGATTTTGTAGTTAAAATAGAAATGTCAAAGCCATAAAGGCCGAGACATTCAGCTATATCCACATCCTCGTAAGGAGAATGTTTCGCAATTATATCCTTGTTAACAAAAAGAGACTAGACGACAGAAAGAAAGAGAATGTCAAAATAAAGAGATGTTTGGTATAATTAAAGTGCAAGAGGGAGTGCCAAAATTGATGAATAATTATAAGGAGATATTTGATAAAAATTTTGGGTGACTCAAAGATTACGAAGTAGATATCAAATTGAAGGAGGGACATGTGCCAAAATTTTGTGCGTTGCGACAAATACCGTTTGAATAGCGAAATGAAGTGGATAGGAAATTATATCAATGGGTGTAGAAGGGCATTGTGTGTCCCGTAGAATATAGTGAGTTAGCGCCAGACACCGTTAGTACCGGTAAAGAAGACCAATGGAAAGCTCCGTTTATGAGCAGATTTCCTGGTCAAGCTAAACCCGTGGGTAGTGGATGTCAAATATCCATTGCCGCGAATTGAAGAAATATTAGCTAATTTGAAGGGTAATGTATATTTTCGAAGGTAGATTTTTCAAATGCCTATTTGCAATTACGAGTGAAGACTGAGGTACGAAAGCGATTAACTATCACTACTCCGAAGGTATACGCATTTTGTAGATTACCGTTGACAGTGTGTCGGCTCCAATTTTTCAATGGATGATGACAGCTGTTTTTCAGGGTCTGGAAGGAGTGTTTTATTACATGGATGAAGTCCTAGTGATGGGCGAAACTCCTGAGCAACATGAGCGAATATTAGAGGGGGTATTTAAAAAAATCAGAAATAAAGGGTTACGGGCAAGCGCTGAGAAAGTGTGTTAGGAATGTTGGAAGTTGTATATTTGGGTCATAATATCACTGGAAAGTAGGTGAGGCCGGTGGACAAAAACATGATTGGGATTACGAATATGCTGAGACCGAATAATTAAGGGAAGGTGTAGGGCTTTCTTGGAATGGTAAACTATTATCACCGATTTATGTAGGGTTTTGCGCAGATAGCATCGCCATTATATAAATTATTAAAGAAAGGAGAAAAATTCATGTCGCAAGATGAACAGGAGTATGCCTTTGAAGAGCTGAAATGTTGAATCTGAAGAGAAGCAGTTTTAGTGTGTTTTAATAACGATTTGGAAGTGATATTGGCTCTGGATTCTTCGAATAGGGGTGTGGGATTGCATAGAGGAGGAAAGGCCCATTTTGTTTTTTCAAAATTTTTAGAGCAGCGAAGACAAGATATTCAGTGATCGAACAAGAAGCATTGGCAGTTATTTTTGGATTTAGTAAGTGCCTAGAGTACTTAATTTGACGTAGATTTATAATCTATACAGATCACAAACCCTTAGTCCATCTTTTCATGAAAGATAATAAAGAATTATATTATCTCCTCGGTTATAAAGGTGGTTGTTACTGGTTGACAGTTTTGATGTGGTGAAATATAGGCGAGGAAGAGAAAACTATATAACTGATATTCTATCCCGATGTAGAGCCGGAGAAGATGGGGAAGAGATAGGATCTGTAGAGTGAAGAAGAGGTTGGAAAAAGGAATAATTCGAACGTTAGCAGATATCTAGAGGTGGGTCAGTGACATGGAGGTACTAAAGAAGGCCAATTTAAAAGATCGCCAACTGACGTGGATTAAAAGGAGTGTGATAGGCCGAAGACCCTGGAGAGAGAGGGGATTAATATTTTAAGTGTATAGAGAAATAGCTAGTTATAGTGGACGAATGCTTGGGGCGAGGAAATCGAGGAATACCGATGAGATTGAGAGGCGCAGTGTTATCTATGATCCATGCGGGGCATCAGGGTGTTGAAAAAATTAAACAATGGGGGTGTGAATATATATGGTGGCATGGGATGAATAAAGAGGTTGAAGATAGGAGTCGGAGTTGTTTGATGTGTAATTCATGGGCAAATATGCCGCCTAAGGACAAGAAAGGTGTATGGCCTTAGGCTACACGGCCTAGGGAGCGCATACACCTAGATTTCTTTGATTTTGAAAACAAAATATATACTAGTGGTAGACGCCTATTACAAATGTTAGAGTACGAAGAAGTGAGAGGATTGACAACTCAGGTTGTAGTAAAGATGTTAAAAACTCTTTGGTCTCGGTTCGAAGTAGCTAAAATAATAGTATCGGATGGAGTCCAGTCTTCATAAGTGAACAGTTTAAGTTATTTTGTGCTAAAACCGGGGCGAGACAAATTTTGGCGCCTCTGTACCACTCGAGCTTGAACGGTCAGGCGGAAAGAATGGTGGTGGTTGTGTTGGTTGAGAAAGTCAAAATATGGTGGTGGAGAGATTTGGATAGCGGTTGAATACTATAATAATAGCCGAAAGGGAGAAGAATTTTCCCAGCTGAAAAGTATTTGGGCCGTAGAACTCGTATTTAATTAAATTTGTTAAGACAAGAGCCAGTTCAAGGGGTTGATTCGTTGGATAATCAGTGCGAATATGAAGTTAGCCAGACCGTCTGGGCAAGAATTTTTGTGGGTACCCGAAAGGGGGAATCTGGAGTGTTAATTGAAAACATTGGACACAAATTGGTGCGAGTAAAATTTGTCGAAGAAATAGAAGGAGTTAGACACCTGAAGAAAATACGAAAAGAGGTAAAGTCCGGGAGATTACGATCGGGAGTATGAATAGGCAGATATAATTGATAGAAAATTTATGGTGGAAAGATATTTATTTTAATATTACGCTCAATATATACAAGGAAATGTGCCAATGACAAATTGAGCCAAGTCGAACCAACAACCAAGGCGTGATTACTACAAGGGATTAACAATAC
Organism: Gordionus sp. m RMFG-2023; assembly: GCF_954871325.1. Lineage (NCBI taxonomy): Eukaryota > Metazoa > Nematomorpha > Gordioida > Chordodea > Parachordodidae > Gordionus > Gordionus sp. m RMFG-2023. The sequence continues at coordinate 7,577,876 of NC_088775.1, read as the reverse complement.
CAAGGATACTCAAGGAGCTAACTATCTTACAAATTTGGAAACACCATTGAATGGCAATAATTATGCCGGGGGTGAGGTTGGCGTGCGACGTTTGGTTTTCGATTAGTGGGGGGCGTGTTATATTATATAATTTTTTTGTTATTTGGTAGAGTCATTTTTATCCAAATTAATATTGTTATTTTAGTGATTCAGTATTATAGTAAAAAAAATATATATTTATTTTTTGGAGAAGATTATTATTGACAAGCGGGGAAACTCATGTATTAAGAATGGAATTGCTAGTAGTGGGGAAACTCTTGTCCTAAGAATGGACTCGTTAGTAGTCTGTCTTGTCGTCGGTAGTATGATAATAATATTTTAGAAAGTGAATAAAATATTTTATTAAAGAACAAATTTTTATTATGTAAAATTAACTGATTAATTTTTATAACATAAGATCTCTTTTATATCCAAAGTAAATCAATTATGTAAATATATGTCATATAAAATAATGTTTTCTATATCCAATTACATAATTAAAAGTTTAATATAATATATCACACGATCGCCTTAAACCTTCATTATATAAAATGAAAAAGTATATTGACACAATAAACAATAAATCGTTACGAATATGTAACAATTATTAACAAATTTATATTTATTTTCAAAAAGTGCATAATATAAAAACCTTAAAAAAGGTAAAATGATAATTATTATGATTTTTTTAATATTAATAATCATTTTTACTTTTAAAAATTCAATTTTATTAAATTTAAAATAGGATATATATAAACTCAATAAATTAAAAAATAATATTAAAAAACAAAGAAAATTATGTATGGTAAAGAAAAAATTAGCAATTTCCTGTAACAGTAAGAAGAAAATTTTATTAAAATAAATTATACTAATTTATATATTTTCTTTTTGATCATTTACTAGAATTTACCTTGATTGAATATATATACGTAAATTGTATTTTTTTTACCCCAGTCTGATTTCTAGAGAAAGGGAAGCGTGTTATATCTGTTGATATGCAATTGACATATATAGACGTTTTTAAAATGATTTCGAATAAGTGATAGATAAAAAATTTTAATCTTTGTTCTTTTAGAAATAATCATATGAATTTTTATATAGTCATGTTGGGAAACAAAAGAATTTGGGAAATTAACATTACATTTAGAAAAGTATTAGCAATATAGAATCATATGTTTATTTTTATGTTGATACTTTTTATTTATTTAAAAAAATGATAAAACATTAAAATATTAAAACAAGTATAAAAATATGTAAAATTACTAAATAAAAAAAATATATTATAAATATCGAAGGCTCTAAAGAGCTTAGTTTAATAATGAATATGTACCTAAAAAACAAGTATAATTGTGTTTAATTTCTAGTTGAAATTTTTGTTTAAGGAATAAAGATTCGCGATTTTTGTTTGTTATGTTAAAAATTTTTCGTGATAATGTTTTTTTAAAAAAATATGTAGACTGTGAAAAATTGCCGTTAGTTGATATGAATTGGCTAAAATATAAAGTTATTTAATTTTAAATATTTATTAATTTTTTTATTTTCCCCACAAGTAAGGGTTTGAATTAATTGATGAAGGAAAGGAGGAGACGCAGGTTGCGTCCCAAATAAGGGACTTCCCATTGGACCAAGGGGTGCAGGTTAAATCGTCGGGTCTGAGGCCGTCCTGTAATGAGAGGTTGATAGGTTCGAGGACGTTGGGTATTTTAGCCTTATTAAAAGCGTTATGGATGATTTTATTAATTGTTTTATGCCGGAGATGGCGACCTTGGCTGCGGGTGCACTTTAGGCCATGTCTGGCGTTAGGCAGAACGGGTAAGCTGCATTGGTGGCAAGTGTGTGACTGTGTAAGCGAACATCCAGGTCTAAATCCTATAGTAACTCTCAGTTGGTCATTGATTAAGAGATTATCAGTAGTCGATGAGTCAAGAAAAATGTCTTGTTCTGACGTACATGGATTAATGCCTTCAAAAATATTTTAAATAAATTTATAGCAAATATTGAAACCAATTACGAAGATAAAATTAAAAAATTGATCAAAGAGTGCGAATCTAAATTGACTAACGGACCAATTAACAAAGCAAGTGTCAAATTATATTTAGGAAGTGATGCCCAACCTAAAATTATACCACCTAGACGTATACCTTATTCAAAGATTGATCTTGTGGGCAAAGAACTTGATGAATGGATTGATGATAAAATTATTGAGCCGGTGAATGATGTTCGATGGGCAAGTCCTATTACAGCCGTATACAAAGATGATGGGAGCATTAGGCTTTGCGCTGATTTTAAGGACACTGTAAACCCAGCTCTAGAAGATTCCAGATATCCACTTCCATGAATAAATGATCTAATAGCTAAATTTTCAGAAGGAAAGAAATTTACTAAGATTGATTTTAAAAATATTTTCTTACAGGTCCTGATTGATAAAAGTTGCAGAAATATTTTGACTATATATACGCATAAGAGATATTACCGATTTACTAGACTTCCTTTTGGGCTAAAGACTTCATGTGCAATCTTCCAACAGATCATGGACCAGATCTTCGGTGACATGAAAGGTGTCATATTTTACATTGATCATTTACTTATAACCGGAAAAAACGATAAAGCTTAACTAAACAACATAAAAAAAGTGTTTGAAAGAATATCATCGTTTGGGTTAATACTTAACTTCATCAAAAGTGTGTTCTTTAAAAATAAAGTGGGGTTCCTGGGTTATGATATTGACGCCAAAGGGATTCATGCTAATCACAACAAAATTGAAACAATAGTGAATATGCCAGAACCAAAATCAGCTGCTGAATTATCAACATTTCTGGGAATGGCTGGCTACTACAGAAAATTTTGAACAATTTCTTGAAATAGCCGATCCTCTGTATAAAATCGTCAACAAAGAAAAATGAGGTTAGAACTTAGAACACTGAAGTTTTAGTGTTTTAAAGAGGTTGATTAGTCTTCCTCCTGTCTTGAATTATTTTAATCCTGAATTACCTATAGGAATTGCTACTGATGCATCTAAATGTGGTTTAGAAGCTGTTTAATTTCATACTGAAAAAGACGGCAAAGAAAAACCAATAGCTTTTGCGTCAAGAACTTTATTAAAATCCAAAATGAACTATACCAATATTGAGCGTGAGGCTCTCGCTATTATGTTCCCTATAAAGAGGTTTCAGGAATACTTAATCGGCACCAAATTTACAAATATTACTGATCATAAACCTCTAGTCCACATCTCCATCAAGGGTCTTAAGGACAATAGTACCATGTCCTTAAGATTGCAGAAGTGGAATATAACATTAGCAGGTTATGATTTCAATATAAAGTATAAAGCCGGTAAATATAATGTTGTTTCTGATTGTCTTTCGAGATTACCAGAAGAATGTCACGATGAAGTTGTTGAAAATATCACAATTATAAATGACTTTGGGGATTTATCTATCAATTTTAATAAAATACGTGATGAAACTTTCAAAGATATTGAATTAAAACAAGTCATCAATGATATAAGGACAACGTGCCTATAAAGAACAATATCTATAACATTGAATTGGAATTGAATGTAATTAAGGATTGTCTTTACAAAAGCAACAAAATAATTATTCAGTCTTCTATAAGAAAAATTGTACTACAGTCATTACATGAAGGTTATTGGGAGCAGGAAAAATCAAATCCTTAGCCAAAGATTATATGTGGGGTCTAGTATAAATAATGACATAGACATGGGAGTGAAAAGTCGTGACGATTGTAACATATATCATGACAATCCTAAAAAGATACAAAAACTATGGGTTTCGACATCCAAACCATATGAAAGGATACACATAGATTATGCGGGTTCGTTTTTCACAAAAAATTGGTCAATAATAGTCGATGCTTATAGCAAATTTCCAATTATTGTTCCTGTTAAAAATATTACGACTGATATCACTTTAAAAGAAATTTTCAAAACTATTTCGCTATATGGAATACCTGAAACTATAGTTAGTGATAATGGCACTAACTTCAAGAATAATGATTTTAAAAAAATTTTGCAATGATTATGGTATTAAACATGTACTCACGTCCGCGTATCAGCAGCAATCTAATGGCCAGGTAGAACGCATGGTGAGAACATCACATATGAAAAGGAATAGCAAAATTGACTTAGATACTGCCAGGGTCTACATGACAGGATTTTCACTGTATGCAAACCCCCTTTAAAAACCTTTGCCTACCCCCCTAAAAAATTATTTTCACTGTATGCAAACCCCCTTTAAAAGCCTTTGCCTACCCCCCTAAAAAATTACCACCACCTGGCGGCGGTGTCTCTTTATTATTATTTTTACCTATTTAATTTATTGATACTCTTTTCAAAGAATTTATAAAGGATAACTTAAATTAATCTATCTCTTCTACCAACTATCGATATTTTGTGAATATAAAGAATTTATTTTTTAGATAATAAATTCAATTAAAATCACCATTATTTACAATGAATTAATTATTATGGCATTATGAGCTTGCTGAAATATCTAAACCTTAAATTACATTTAAAAGGATAGTTTATTTGGAAAACAATGTGTATGATTGTTTGCAATATATAGATTTGGTCGATGAATTGTATTATAATAATTCCATAATAAAAGTATTAATTTTTACAGCAATAAATTTTGTCCTATTTCATTTCAAGATTTAATAGATAACCCCCAAAAAAATTTCTCCTACCCCCATTAAAGCAGCCTACCTCCTCAAAAAATAGGATGCAAACTATTCCTACCCCTCCCGCTCATGTAGACGCTGAATAACTTGATCAATTTTTATTCAATTATAGAAACATGCGTAATGATATTACAGGGGTCACACCCTCCAAGAGAAGGTTCAATCGCGATTTTAGGGTTAAATGGGGCTTATTAAAACCATTGGTAGAAAAGGAGAATAAAATCAACGTTATAGAACCTTTAATGTAGGAGATTTTGTTTGGTACAAAGTACAAGGTGATGACAAATGGTGGAAAGGTATTGTCACACACAAAGAAAGTGACATGATGTTCCAAATTAAGATAGATAAAGATATTTTGAGGAGACACTTAGATCAATTAAGAATAAGAAATTGTTTTAACACACTTATTAATCATGATTCTTATTCTATGGATTCTTTTAGGGAGGGAAGTGTGGATAAAAATATTGTAACACCGATTTCTTGACCAATGCGAATTAAACAAAAACCTGCTTATTTAAAAGAATATAGGACATAAAATATAAAAATAAATTAAACACTAAAACGCAAAAAAATGAAAGCGCTAAAGATATTATATAACAAACTTTCTGATTTATCATTCTTCACTTATTCTTACATCCAACTTGATCAATTTTCTAATTATTCATGAATGGCTGATGATAATAACAATTTTGAAAATTGATAATAATAACGAATGAGTACTACAAGCAAGCTACGAAGACAACTTACGATAAGGATCAAGCTTACGATTTAAACAAACCAACGAGCAAACTCGATTTAAACAATCGGACGATTGGGACAAGCCAACGATCACAATGATTTATGCAACCAACCTAACAACTATAACGATAAACCATTTTAACAACAAACTTTCTATGACAGCTTAGAAGATTTTATGGGAAGGCTTTTTAGAAGGAGAATGTTATATAATAAATATTCAAATTTGTACTTTTATTTTATTTTTGTCTTTCGACTTACAATTCAACCTTTTACAATAATACTTTTTCTAACTTTTGTTTTTCGTTTTGATTTTATGTATTCTGATTTAAATTTTTTAGATAATATATATAGTGTGTAGAACACATCTACATGGTGCCCCGGTCTTTAAATATGTTACGGTAAAAAAAACTCACCGTATTTTTTTTATATTTTTGAATACCTAAATTTAACATATAAAAAAATTAAATAAAAAAATTTTTTCTTGGTAATATTCCTATATAAAGGTAAAAATGTTTTACATGTCATTACAAAAAATAAATTTATTTGAAAACATGTACATATTCAAAATAGTAAACTTTCTCTGTCTTTCCTATATGCTGGTATTTAATTTAATGTTGCAATTATATATATATATGTGTATCTAGATATATTCAATAATAAAGTAATATAAATTTTTAATTATTTCTTTTAATCTTTTAATCCATGTATAAGAAATAAAATTAAAATATAAATTTAAATAATCTAGATCAAATAAAAATAAAGTAATATCTGCACATAAAAAAGGAAAGGAAATAAAGTAAATTCGGAATTTACAAAATACAGTATAACATTTAATTACGATTTATATTATAATTTCATCCTGATATATCTAAAAGTATTATCATAAATTCTTTATACAAATTCATAAAATATGGAATTCTTTAGAATCATATTTATATAAATAGTTCGAAAACAGTTCATTTATCTTACCTTTTTTTAACGTTAAACGTTGTTAATTTATTTATCTGTAAATTTTAGTAATGATTAGCAAAATATACTAAAATTATATAATATCAATTTGTTTTAGTTTAGGCCTTAGTATTTTAAATATATTTAAGCATTAAAAATTATAAGATTTACAATTTATTAAATCTAGCACGTTTCAATATATTTTTTAGATGGATAATAAATGGATTAAAGTTTATTTTTAACTAATTTTAATATGATTTGTAAAAATATATAAACAATTTTAAATTATTTTAAATAATATGCCAGCTTGCGGATTGATTATTAGAGTCTTTTAACATATTAATTATTTTAAATATAATAATATCAAAAGATTTAAACATTGTGTAGGAATTTAACTCGTAGAACCAGAATATTCGATAGAGATACTATTTTAAGATAGTACAAAGAATATAATGATGTCGCAAATAAGATTATAATAAGGATACAATTCCAATTTTCAAGTAAATAACATTTCTTAAAATATAAAAGTGTTATATATTGTTGCGTTATAATCTAATTTTTTATCTTACTTTTTGTTTTAAAAAGTTATATTTTTAATCTAATTTTTGTAACCTTACCTATTATTAATTTTTGTTTTTCGTTTTGATTATATGTATTCTAATTTATATTTTTAGATAATATATATATATATAGTGTTTGTACGAAGATAAAAAAGAATAATAATAAAATATATTTTTACTTACTCTCACCATACTCCTTATTCTTTTCAAAAAGTAAAAGTTAACGTAAAAGTAATGTGTATATAAATAACATAAAACATCTTTTGTTAAATAAAAATTTATTTTTACAATTTACAATGTTTACAAAATACTTTCACATTGACTTATTGAATTTCATATTTTTGAGAAATGTTATTTAACTCTAAAATTGGAATTTTATCGTTATTATAATCATATTTGCGACATCATTATATTCTTTGTACTATATTAAAATAAAATCACTATCGAATATTCTGGTTCTACAAGCTAATTAGTAGTGGAGGATAAAGTGCTCTTAAAAACTTTGGAGGTTATGTTAGCTGAAAATATTGTGGATTAGGCCACCAAAAAATATAAACTTTTCGAAACGATTGATAGATTTGGCGGTGAGTATTATGGATATTCTATCTTATCAGCAAATGAAAGATTTATTTCAAAAAAAAACAATTGGTTTGTCTCATGATAAAAAAAATAGGAGGCTGACAGACATATTTGATATAAGTAGACAATTTTCTCCTTTAACCATACCAAATAAAACAAAACTAGATTTAAAGACAACAAAATTTTAATATTATTTTAACTATTTCTTTGTAAAAATGGGTTAGAAATGCTATTTATATTAAATTTTTTCCTCACCCTCATATTTATTTTTAATAATAACTTTCTTATTTTAATATTTACAAACAGCTTCTAACTTTGTCTTTTTTATAGCATGGCTTGCATACATATACATAAATAATTATTATTAATATAAAATAATAATAAAAAATTAGGCGACAAAAAAAACAAATTCAAAATAAAAAATATTACGAAAGAATGATGAAAAATGAATCAGATTTTAAAAAAGAATTTAATCGTATATTGTAAAAAAATATTCTACAAATAAAAACGCCTTGTTTCTTGCAAGAATTTTAGAATATATCAGTTTAATGATATTACATTTAAACATTTATGCATAGCCCAAATAAAAAAATATTAGGCTTAACCCAGCCCAAACGGAAATGACTTTTATACAAGGGTTTCAACATCTCTTAGTAATCTTGTGGTTTAGGTAATATTTTCTGGCTAAAATATTAAGTTAGCACTTTTTAAAATTGAGCCATTTAACACCAGGTAGAGTAAAGTTTTTAAATATATTTACTTGAGTTATCAATAAACATGTGAGCCTCAAAGTTCTGAAACAACTTCTGCTAGCTCATTCATGTTGCCCATCGAGCTAGCTTTTCTAAATCCATTTTTTCACTAAAAACTTGGTAGTAGAACACTAATTCTACATAATGTCTCAATCACATATAAATAAATTTTGGCTCAAAATTAAACTTAAGCTAACTCCTGAGCCAGCTTGAGCAAACTCCTCAGGGTATAAGATAAATAGTTAAGATTTTAATTTTTATATAATTTAAAAAAAATTATAGACATGAAAAAATCCTTGAAGATGACATGAAAGATGAATTGCATTATCATTTAATGAGGTATATGAAAATGAAAACAGAGATCCACAATCTTAATTAAAGGCAAGGATTGATGCAAATTTAATTATTATAATAATTAAAAAAATTAGGATCACCAGAAATTGGCCACTTTGATCCTTTAGTGTGCATCACAAATAATAGGTAAACTTAAATAATCAAACATTGTTGATAATTTTCAAATTTTTTTTTATTTGTTCACTCTCAGGCAACTTAAATTTTGTGAGGGTAATAATTTATAACCCATAAATAGATTAAAGAACTTAGATTGATGTATAATACTCCATAGTTTGGCGGCTCTCAAATTAAACAATTATTTGCAATGCATTTATTAAGGGCTTAAAAGATTTGTTAATAAACACTATACAATCCATAACATTCCCATTTTTATTAACTAAACTTAAAATGCACTGATGTTAATTCCAAATCCCTGAAAAATTTCAAAATTTTAAACCAGAATTAAATATATAATATAATAAAATATTTTATTGATAACTTATGAGACATTTATAATTCAGCCAATTTGATCAATAAACAAATTTATTATCATATCATGTTTATAAAAATATTTATATGCTGATATTAAATTTTAATAAAATCATTTTTTACGTAGTCTTTTGATAAAAGTTATTTTGCTATTTTCATGTATACCGTATACCTCAATTTCATTCTTTTCATCACTTAATTTTTGTCCTTTATAATATAACCAATAAGTTTTCCAAATATATTTCCAACAAATATTTTGTCTATTACTATCCACCATTAATTTTCTATTAATACGTTTTTTAATAAGATTTTTTAAGGAATTGACAGTGCAATGATGAGGCACATGTATAGATATCTCTTCGTCATCCATCTTCTTGAGAATGATATTGTAGAATTCTCCTTTTTCTTTTGCTATTAAAGCGTTAAGTTCATCTATTGAAATTTTTGGATAAATATCTTTTAATAATAGATCCTTTTTGGATAATTTGGAAATTTTACTGTTTATTTTCTTGATATATAGCTTGTGTTCATCTGACATAATAAATATCAGCTGTTTTTATGAGTGAATTATGTTAGTGGTGAATGACACCAATGAAATTAGGTATATATCATATAAGTTTTTATTAATAACCAATCAAATATGATAGTTCATGTGATTATAAATAAATCAGTTGTTTTAACGGCAATTACATGAATTTGGACCATAATCCTATAGTTAGGACATTATTCATTTATTACAGAAAAAATAAGAAATACAATATAATGTAAAAATTAAGATATACACGTAGAGAGGAATAATAATAATAATAAAAATATATTTATATATATAAAAGGAAAAATACCATGTATGTTGAACTAAGAGGGAAAAGGGAATATTTTGAAGAAATACTTGTAATTCCCTTTTAAGATTTTAAATTGAATTTTTTGTTTGAGAATTTAAAAAAGATCATATAAATATCTAAATAAATTATTATTTTTGTATTATCATTTTTTTAAGGATAATATATTCGTATTGGCATAAAATTTTTGTAATATCAATATTATATATTTATAATTGAATCTGAAATGCTACCATCAATAATATGCTCAAAATCTAAAGAGACAAAAGGATAGAAAATTTTAAATATCTTTTAGTTGAACACTCATATTTTTCGGCATATATCACTCTACTTTGTATTCTAATAAAGCCAATTACCGACCGTATAAAATAGATTTTTAACAAATTTGCATACATTCATTTGTAAATTCCTTCATTTTACGGTTTTGTTAATGTTCGGCCAGAAACCACTTTTCGGTTCTAATTCTTTATTCGGACAAAGTAATAGCCTTTTTATGGTAAAAAATAATATATTCATTAATTTAGCTCAGCAAACGGGAACAGCTAATATATTTGGAGCTCCAGGTAATATTAAACTTTTTTTTGACATTATTTTTAAATCAGCTACAACCCCTCAACAAAATGTATCTGCATTTGGCCAAGGAAATCAATTTTTTGGTGCTAATCGTCCACAATCAAATTTGTTTGCAACTCCTTCATCTAGTTTTGGTAATTGTACTTATATTTTTTAAAATAAATTTGGGATAATTATTTATAAAATATACTAATGTTATGAAATGATAAGGATTTGGAAATCAGCTGAGTAACAATGCTAATCTCACTAGCAATGCAACTAGTAACCCTACTAATGTTTTTGGCTTTGGTGCGTCAAATCCACAATCCTCAAATTTATTTGCCAATCCAGCATCCACAAGTTATCTTTTATATTTAACTCTATATATTACATGAGTCCATATATAAGTAAATAAACCTAGTTTTTATGCTAATATTTAATTAAAACTAAATATTTTTTTAAATCAATTATAAGTTGTTGGAACTCAAGTCAAATTTAAGGTGCCCACCACTCAAGACACAATGAATAAAAATGGTGCAATGCATAATATTACAGCTGCCATTGAATGCATATCAGCTATGAAAGAATATGAAAATAAAAGTCTTGAAGTATATATCTTTTTTCCCATAAAATTAAATATCATTTAGTATAAGGTCAGAATTAAATAAGGAATTTATAATTTTTCTTATCATGTTATCAAAATTTTAATTGTTCATAATAACTTTTATCCAAGTCACCAAGGGGTTAAACCAACAGAATTTGAAATTTTGATTTATTTATGATACTCAACTTTAGGAACTCAGGGCAGAAGATTATAGTAGCAACAGAAAATTTCCCCAAATTGCCCCAACTGCACAAACCCCTAGCTTATTCAACGCCTTTCAACCTCAACAACCAGCCAGTAACATCCGTAAAGATCAATTTATTTTTATACAAAGTTTTAATTAGAGGCGGTTGTACCACACCAATACTGCTTTTTAGGGGCTGATATTATTTGGCCAATCACTAATATAAGCATATATTATTTTAAATAATAAATATATGGGAAAAATGCCTATAGAGAATTGAATAAATGAAATATATACCAATAAATTTAATATACTTATAAAGCAAAGGGGCTAAAAAAATTTATAACCAAGCTTTGGGCCAAAATAATTTAAAACATAAAACTGTGATAGGTTTTATCAAACAATGTTGCATTCAAAAGGTCAATATTGATGTCAATATGTCGATCCTGTACCCCTCTTATCTCATTTTTACAAAAATCTCCTATGCCCTCTACACAGGGGTTATGCAATTACTTAAATTATAGCTGATGCTATCTTAGCCAACATATATAGTATCCATTTTATATTGGATTTTTTTTCTATTTTACACATGATGTCCCAGCATCATTGACTTGTGGGGATGGGGGAATTGTGAGCTCCCTTTACCCTTATTTTGAAATGATGTATTGTTATATATATAATTAATAAGTGAAAACCTGTTTAATCTAGGATTATAGTATATAAAAAGTTAATTTTTTTCTCACTTCTGTTATCCCTAAAAGCTGGAACCTCGGGACTTTTTGGTCAAACATTTTTTGGAGCTACCACAACCGTTTCTACTGGAATGTTTGGACAACCTGCAGCTGTAATTAGTTTTTTACTATTTTTTTAAAAAAAGAGGATAGTTGAAAGAAATAAATAAATCTAAGAAAAAGGAATATTTATTTAGAATTATAAATAAATTGAATGGAAAGATGAATTTAATTTGTTTTAAATATATAAAATATAATATTATAAAAGGTTGCAACTACCCCATCGTTGTTTGGCATGCAACCTCAAGTAAGATATTAAAAATATATATATTCTCATTTTAGCATTTCTTAAAGTATTTACTTAAGATATTGGTGGCTATATTTTTTGCTCGCATTTAGCAGGATGATTAGATAACATGATCCTTAATAAAATAAATGCTCGCCCTGTATTTGTTATATTTTGTTTCAATGAAAATATTAAGGCATTAGAAATAAATTTTATTTCCTTTTTTTAAACGTTCTTTCCTTTTTTTAACTTTCTTTTATTTATTTTCTTTTGCCTAATGCCAATCTATAATAATTGTCACTTAGATTTTTATTTTGCGCTTTAAATTCTTTACTAGATAACATATAAATCGAAAATATATATTTTTTAAAAGGCCTCCAATCTCTCGATATTTGGACAACCACAAGTATATTACTTTTATTTATACATATAATTTTAGTAATACTTTGTAATATTTATTATTAGCAGTATGGAAAGACGAAAGTGTGCTTAATGCATTTAAATTTGATTTAAACACACCCAATCTTTTTCTACTCTAGCACCTAAATTGACTCAAATCTCTGATCGAGCTTATATAATTTTGCAGTGTACGAACACAAATTTTTTCTTTATTATATCGATTTTACCCCTAAACACGTTAAGTCTTAATTCATGGTAAAATCTCCATTTAGCCAAATGTTAATTTCGTACAAAATTAATATAGTTATAAGATTGTATAAACTGGATCATTTGTTAAATTGCTTCATCTTGCTTTGATAATAGCTAAGCATAGTTATAAAATTATATAAACTGGATCATCTATTAAATTACTTTGCCTGGCTTTAATAATAGCTAAGCCACCTCCATATGCTTTAAAAAAATTTCCCTAAATTAACAACGTAAATCAATCTGCAAAAATGAATGAATGATTATAATATTTATAATGTTTTTTCAATAAAATCTATTTTACATAATTGAAAGGCCACCACAAGTGTATCCCTATTTGGACAGCCAGCTCAAGTAACTTTTTTTTCTTACGAAATTATATAGTATAATTTTAAAAATAAATTTGATTTGATATATAATCACGTGAGTATTATGGATTTTTTTCTAAGGTTACGTCCAATTAAATTTGCGTAATTCATTTTCTTTGCGAGCGAAAATGGGTTTATCACGAAATAAATAGCATAATTATTTATTTACTAGCTTACTACAATGTTATATGTTTTTTTTCTAAATTTTCCCTAATCAAATCGCATAATACTAATTTCTTGATAAACGTAGGCTAAAAATTTGGTCTATTTAGCTAGAGTCAAAAAGGTTCCCCTCCTTTTCTTGCATTAGCCCTTCCCCAAAATCAGTTTTAAATCGTGATGACACAATAGCATGATAAATTGATCGTAAATTAAATGCAGCAAAGAAAGGGTAATAAATATTGTTTCACGTTAAATTATTATTTTTTGGCAATGCAGGTGACTTCCGCTAATACTGGTTCTCTATTTGGCACGGGTATTGGTGGTGCCAGCGGCATGTTTGGTAACGCTAATAAGTTTGCCCTAGGCTCGGCTTCCAATATAGTGGCACCGTCCACTGGTTCGGCATTTTCGTTCAATTTCGGTTAGTTTTTAAAATAAAAAATTAAATAATTGTTTATGTTTTAATAAATGAATTGCATATTTTTTTCAGTGGCCTATATGAAAGATGAGCCATAGTATCTTAATTATAATTTTAACTGGTTGCCCACCTCTTCCAAAATGTTTATAAATTATAACCCTGTAAGTTGGTCAGAAGCTATATCAGAACTGGATATGGCCTGGCTTGGGCCTAAAAATTTGTATAAGGAATCCGACTGTTTTGTGCTAGATATAAATTTTCTAGCCAAGCTGTTTCCTAAAAAAATTTGGAAAAGACCAACTTCTTGGACTCTAATTACAGCACCTTTAAGCTAGTTTTTTTCTGTGCTGAGATGGATGAGACCCGAAATAATGGCTTTTAGATGACAGTAAACCCCATTTTTAATTTACAGTTACAATATTCACCCGAGAAACAATTTCTATTGATTATCATATTAAATTAAGTATTCACTCTATTGGTAATTTTGATATATAGCTCCACTAGGAAATAAGAAGTATAAATTTCATAGCACCTTAATATTATTTTTCTAATTTGTTTTTTTAAAAAAAAATATATAAAAGGTCAACCATCGACAACCACTGCTCCATCTTTATTCGGTCAAACTCCACAAACAGCCTCTGGGTTAACTGGCTTCAGCCTTTTTTCTTCACCCGCAGTAGCAAAACCTTCATTCCCAGTATTTGGTGCCATAACTACGTCTGCACCAGCGCCCTCATTTTTTGGGGCAGCTGGATCATCTGCTTTTCCACCCTTCCCGGGCCTTGCCCAACAGTCGTCTGCCCCTTCAAATTCCTTGTTCTCCTTTACAAGCCCCCTCAATGCTGCATCATCTGCACCAACTGCAGTATAATTTATTTCAATATTTTTGGGAAAGATAGACTAAATCTATTTGTGTATTTTAGAGACATAAAAAAAATATTTTATTATTTAGAATTATTTTGTTAGGAAATAAAATCTGATCTCCAAGACATATCGAACTTAATTTTTAATCTCAAAATATCTCGCTGGGTGGCATGCATAATATTCCCGTTAACATTAATATTCAAAAGGGGGTGTTCACAATATCAAAAAATAATTTATTTTTCAAAATTTTGAAACTGTCGAAAAAGAAGAATAAGCCTGTTTTTATAATGTAAAAATTAAAACATGGGCAAAATTAAATTTTAAAATTTAACATACGGTTTCATTAAAATCTTAAAACCTCAGAAAGATTTTAACATTGATTTAAAAAAGATTTTATGTATATTTTGCATTAATTTCTCAATCTTAAATTTTTTTTACTGTTTTGAGTAAAATAAAAATAATTGAAAAGATTTATGAATTGCGCTTTTTTTAAAAAAATTGAAATTAAAATTTCAGAATCTAAAAATCTATTAAAGATTTATCAAATATCAATGCTAGATGAAAAAAATGTAAGTTGATTTAATTTCAAAAATTCCTAAATGTGTTCTGGCGATTTTACATTGTTTATTTATATTAGTTTACAACTAAGTAATTTTAAAATTTTGGTAATTTATTGAATTTAGAGAAAATTATTTTTATTTATATTTTTTTTAAATATTTTTTTTTTAAACAAATATGCCATCGGCAATTGGTGTATTTTATTAGGCCATTATTTGTTTGGGATTTTATAATTAATAAATATTAATTTAAGGTATAGTATTTTTTCCCCCTTTTTATGGATTATATATATTTTACCGAGATCGTAATTTCATATACAATAACTATGGCATTTTAAACATCATGACTTTCTTATTAATCACACATGTTGCCATAATAGCATGTAATTGGAGAAAAATGCAGCATCTTTATAGAGTAACATGTTCATCATGTTTATTGAAGGTTTATTATATTAATTTTTAAATTAGACACTATATTTGAAAATATAAATCTTCCTGTCAAGAAATTTATCCTTCTATTATATCATTTTGTGTCTAGGACTTCAATAAGTAATAGTCTTAGTTTAATAGGGTTCGCACAAGGTGCTATTGGAAAATAGTAAAATATATCTATAAAATATGTCATAAGTTTTTTAGGTGTGCATTTGCTGCCATACATAGGCCATCTCTTTTTAAAAAATAGGGGACACTGGACATGTGATCGAAATAAATATCCCATATTTTTTTAAAAGGAAAAATAACACAGGGAGGATTTTAAAATCGAATTCCATTTGGGTTGTAGGTGTGATTCAAGGAGTGATGGAAATTTTTTTATTGCTGAAACTGAGGGATACAGCCTTCTGGATATAATCAGTAATCACGCCCATATGGAAGGGGTAAATTAAATATTGATAAATCTTAAAATTTAGTATTTTATCAAGTTATAACAATCTTAATGAAAATGGATATGACTCCGTTAATCACAGTAAAAACTTTACTCAAATGATATCTTGACCCATACTCAAAGTATTGAGCCTTTATGGAAGGTTCATAACGCGAGTATTACTTGAACAGGAAGGAAATCTTATTGTCACATATATACATATATATGTGAATATTCTTATTTTTGTAATATTAAACATAGTGATTGACCGAGTAATGATCATATCCATTTTAGATTGTTATAACTTAAAAAAATATTAAATCTTAAGATTTATAAATATTTAATTAACCCCTTTCTTGTCCATCATTATAGTTGAATCAATATGGACGTGATTACTGATTATATCCAGAAGGGTATCTTTATCTCTTTTTTTCAGTTTCAATAATAAAAAATTTTTCAACATCCCTTGATATCCCACTTACAACCCAAATGACATTTGATTTTAAAATCCGCCCTGTGTTATATTTCCTTTTAAAAATATGGGATTCATCTATTTAGATCACATGTCCAGGGTTCCCCTATTTTTAAAATTGAGATGGCCTATGTATGGCAGCAACTCTTTTTAAATATTGCAGACCTAGAATAAGAGGTATAGATATATTTTATCATTTTTCAATAGTACTTTGTGCCAACCCTATTAAACTAAGACTGTCATTTATATAAGTTCTGGACGCAAAAAGATTAGAAAAATAAATTTGTTCACAGGAAGATCTATATTTTCAAATATGGTGCCTAATTTATTAATTTAATATTAAACCCTCCATATAGAATAGCTCCATAAACAGTTGAGCATCTTACTCTATAAGATGCTACATTTTTCTCCAATTTAATGCTGCTATTAGGGCAACATGTAAGGTTTCTCCGAGATTCGACAACCAAAATTTTATTTAACATCATCTACTTTTGGGAGTAAAATAAATTTGGTATAACTATTTAAATAATTTTTTTGCAAATTTTTCGATATCGAAAGGGAAAGAAATGAATGGGTTATTTCTCTGTTTATCTCAATAATATTTATTATGAAAAATTCATAAAATTATAATCATTATACCTAGATGGCTTAGCCAAACTTTTAGCCTAAAAAATTGACTTAAACACCTTTTTATATTCCTTTTATCAAACAAAGTCATAATGTGTTTTTTTAAATTTCTATCTAATCACTTAATCCTTTCAAACAATTGGAAACACCATTAGATTTTATTCCTTTATAATTTATATATTAGTACGCTGTAAGATTCTTTTCATTTTGCTGACTTTCTTTGTTGTAGACCTACTTAATAACAGGCAAATCTTTATTCTTTATCAGAAAAAAATAATGGGTGCTAACATCAGTGTCTAAAAATATCCCCAAAGCAATAAATATAGATAAATCAGTATTATCCAGAGAACACTTTCATACAAGTATTATACATCTGGGGAATTTATCTTATCCGCTAATATTATCATACAGAATCTACAGCAAGATGAAAATCGTTGCTTCATATGTCTTTATTTGTTTTTATTACAAGAGAAAAATTCTGTCTACATTTCTAATTGGTATTAGTTATGTTATAAAAGATGGTATATATGGATCTATCGATTATAAAGTTTATAAGAATAAAATAAAGATTTTCTTACAGAAAAAATTATTAAGTGGTTAAAATAGCAACTCACTGCGCATGTTCTAGAGACGGTTAACCGGAATTTCGTGTAAATTGGGAATTCCGCAAAGGTTTCCAAAGCGAACGGAATGGGCACGCAAAAATGCTATTTATGAGTTTCGGATTATAGGGGACCTTTTATTTTATAGATTTATATATCCAAAATTTATTTGTTACCTTTTTTAAAGTCCTTTCTTTTCTCAATGATATCTAATACATAATAGTTTCCTCAATCTCTATTTGGTGCCCAACCACAAGCGACTTCCCTTCCTACGGGAAGTGTCGGGGGATTTTCTTTTGGCGCCAATCCTTTATTCAAACCTCTCCAGACTCAGCCGGGACCCTTAGCAGCTGTTCAACCATTTAATATGGGTGCACCCAGTGCTATTGGAGGCGGATTTTCCTCAATGTTTCCCTCGGCAGCTTCCGCTGCTGTATCATCCGCCCCCTCCATTGGGTTTGGCGGCTTCAACCTGTTCAATCAACCCCAATCTCAGCCGCAGGCGACAAATAGCTTGCTTTTTGGGTCGTCGTTATTTCCAGCCCCCGCTGCGACTACCGGCATATCCGCTTTCGGGACAGGAACCGGTCTTTTTGGCGGGACCGCAGCCAATAGTAGTTTATTCCCCACTGGACAACAGAATATGTTCGGCACTGGCGGTGAGATTTATTTGCTCATTTTTAAAAATATTTTTTTCCCCAATTTCTATATCAATTTGAAGTATCAAGAACCCCCCCCCCCCTTCAACTCTAATTTGAAAAATAGTTATGTTTAAACATTTGAATTCAGGCACATCTTTCCAGCCCTCCCAACAGCCTTCCTTATTTCAGCAAGGTCAGCAGCAACTCCAAATGAATCAACAACCACAATTATTCCCCCAAAATGCTCCTCTCGGGAGCACTAATGTCTTAGACCCTAACAACATCGCCCTTTCGGCCTTACGCAAGCAGATACTGGACATGGTTACGCTTATGCCTTACGGGGACGTTCCTATGGTCGGCCAAAGTCATATTAAAGATATTAAGGTTATTATAGAATCCATTTCTAAAAAAAAAATTATATTGGCTCACCTCTGATTTTATAGGAGTGTGAAAAAAATAATTGTTATTTATCTTGAAGAATTTTTCAAGAATGAAAATAACAGAATATTTACTTATAAAAGTTTTGCAAAAAAAATATTTAACATTTTATTTGATCGAAAATCTTTCATCTTTAAAAAGTAATCTTCAAAATTTACTCAGGACTTTATATAATAACTCGAGAAAAACGAAATTTTTTAAATATAGGTATACTTGATATATTTATTTTTAACCCTTTTTTTAAAAAAATCTAATATAGAAAACTATGCCAGACCAGAGTCAAGTAGACTCTTCGCTCAAGAACGCTTCCTCAATTTCTGCTCCATACCATCCTTCCCCACTGGCTCAGCTATCTGCCAGATACTCTTCCAACAGGAGCAGAGATCTATCCCCATTTTCCTTGTATAACAACGGCTCATTTATCTTCCCTTCCAATTGGAGTGGGGGTACAAAACAGTCGGAGAGTGCTAAATTGGTAGATGCAAATGAATGATATAAACATATTTATTTAATTTTTTGGATTTCCGTTGATTTAGTTTATCTGAAAGTTTATAAAATTATATTTTTTTTATTTAATGTAGCTTAGTTTATGTATTATTTGCTCCTTTAACCTATATTTCTTCGATGTAAATTTTATAAATGGTTATCCCTTCACCACACGTGACTATATACAGTCATAAAAACATTGTTTTAATATTTCTTCTTTCAACCTGGGGACGAATGGTAAAATTCTGAATCATATTTCTACATGATTTAACAAAAAAAATAAAACATTATTTAGAAGCAATTATTTGCTCGGTTACCAGAAGATTCGCCTGATGCCGACGCTCATAGTTTAGCTGACGAATTTGTTCCTAGGCGCCGTCATGACAGTTTGCGTAACAATATTTCCTTGCTTTCCCCCAGAAACATAGGATCTCCTTCTCTACTTAGAAGCCCAAAACTGGATTCTACTAAAAGAAATGTGTCAAACATAAAAAAATTGAACTTGACTCCGAAATTATCCACGAGATCGCCTGATTCTAATGTAAATACTACAAATTTTGACTCCAATGCTAGTATATTGAACTCAAACATTTCGGCCCAAAACGATATCTTCGCACCCGATAACCTTTCCTCTTCCTTATTGCTCTCGTCAGATGTTTATAATGGAAGGCCGGTCGAAAGATTTACAGCTGATAATAAATTACGAGATAGAATTGACGGCCCTTCAGAAAGGTATAATATTTGTTTTTAAGTATATAAAGAAATACAGCAATTAGGAAGGGAAGAAAGAGAAAGAAAATGGAAGGTGAAATAAGGAATGTGAGAAAAAAAAGTATATATGATTCTCTTTTATTTACCCATATAGGGAAGTATCAAATATTCCCGTCGTAAATTTTCAAAACGAAATAACGGAAGATGATAACCGAATCATTTACGAAAACCGTTTTATATCCCCTCCGAAGATTGTGGTAGATAGACCCCTGTTCAAATGCAATAAACCGGGGTAAGTTTGTGTTAATCCTTATAAAAAAAATAGAGATACCCTAATGTGGAAGTAATGGAAATATAGATAGAAAGAAAATGTTTCATTAATTCTTATAAGTTAAGGAGGAAAAAAAGCTGGTCCATTAATCGGTCTCGTTCCGGTCTAAGACCGATAGGACAGGACCATTGACCGTCAATAGTTCTATACACTTATCATCAATAAAGACAGCTAATATATTCTCATATTCGATATGACTTACAATTTCGCTGTCATGCCATTTAAAAAAAATTACCAACCTAATATAGGTCATTCTTTGACTTTTACTCTATAAAAAAATTTCAATATTTTTTTTAACTCTTATGATCTTTTTTAGATATTACACGGAACCCGACGAGGAAGAGTGTTACAGAAGACTCAGGGCCCAGATTAAAGGTTCTCCAGAAAATAATTCCAAAAAGAAATGCTTGCTGGTCTCTGACTTTGTCATAGGCCGTAAGGGCTATGGATCCATAACTTTCCCTGGCCCCATTAACGTTATCGGGTTGAATATCGATAAAGATGGTAGTAGATCATTACTTATTCCTAAGTTTCAAATGCGAAGATCCTTTCTTTCTTTATAATTTGTATTTTTGAAATATGAAGAATATTTTTTGATAATAATATCTCATCCTTCTTTATAATTATCATTTATCATTTCAAACTTAATTTTAAGTATCCTTCAAGTCCTTCATTTCAAATCTTATATAGTATTCTTTATTATTTTTAAAAAATTAAATCTTCGCGCTCCTAATTTTTTTTTAAAAAACTTTTCGTATTTATTATTCAGTTTACATCGAAATTAAAAACGTGGAAATATACCCCGAAGAAAGCGAAAAGCCAGTTTTGGGTGAAGGAATGAATACAAGGGCCATCGTTTCGCTCCACAATACCTGGCCCAAAGATAAAACCACGTTGAGCCCTGTCAGAGTAATTTTTTAAAATAAATATCGAGTCCTTTAGATCTTGGATAGAGCCGTAAAATAGTAAATAGAATAAACCTGGACGAACCAGGGCTTTGAACCAGAATATGGGTTCAGAAATTTTAAACTCTATTTGGCAGGAATTTTGTTAACAGGAACTTAATCGAAACCGATTTTCTGAAAGAGGCCTCGCTCCAGGTCCATGTTACTCAGGGTTCAGTGGATTTCCCATACGGTGTCTGTGTGATCTGTGGTCTCAAAATGCCCTACCAAACAAATAAAATATCTGAACCCTAATTTGGGTTCACAATCCTGCTTAATATTTACCTAACGCGCATATTTTTTAATGTACCTTTGAAACATTATTCAAAATATGACTTGAAGAAAATTTTCAAAACAAAGATTTTTTTAAAAAAATCAATCTTTGAAAAAAAAATTTTAAAATAAATCTTATTGATTTTATCTTAAAATATTTTGTCATTTTTAGATAAAAAATTTGCTCAAAAATATTTGAATATTTTTCTTTAAAAACTCTATATAAAATAACGAGATTCGATAAATTCCGGGCCGTAATGGCTATAAATAATCGGAATTTTGACCTCTGCTGGTTTCCGAAAAATATATTTATTCAATCATCACAGTTAACACAAACTAATGAAAATTATAAACGAATTAAGATTAAAACTAAATGTGCGAACGAAATTAATAATTTAAAATATTTAATTTTTTAATAAATAATTTGTATATTTTTATTAGTTAAAATGATATTATTTTTTAAAAAAAATAATATAAAATAATTAAGGACATAGATCGAATAGAAGAAATAAACTACGAGAAGCGACTTAGAATAGCTTGCAAAAAGATGGGAGTAATATTCTTGGATTACATACCAACTACTGGAACTTGGATATTCGAAGTATTTAAAAATCCTTAAATTGAAAAACATATATATATTTTTTTTATACTTAACGGATGTTCCGTCTTTGAAATGTCTTTAATTGCTTATGACAATTATATCTTATCCTCTTTATAATTTTTATTGGTCAGTTTTAATTTAAAATGATTATATTCTATTTGTTTAAACGCAGCCAATTTTTTTTTGTGGAGTAAAATAAAGGGATTACATGACTCGTTATTTTATAGATCTGGTGGGTAGCCAAGGCGAGCTAAGCAAAAAAATACCCCGATTGGGCAACCTGTGATAATCTTTTTACTGGCTGAGACAATATTTTATCAGTTTAGAATAGGGCAAATTTACGTCCCTTCCTTTTCATAAAAATAATTACAAGCAGGAATGAAAATATAATTAAAATTTTCCATGGTCGAGGCTACCAACCTTTGATAGGGGTTGAGATGATTAAACATCTAATAGGTCTGATATGGGCTATGGATATATTATTATACCAGTCGTCATTTTCATAATGAAAAATGGTTAGACACATTCTTTTTTGAATTATAATATAAAAGATCAGATGAAGAGAATGAGATCTTAAGATTGTAAAATGATTATTAAACTCAATTTTACCCCAAATTGGAGAATATAAATCAAATCAATTTATTTATTTGTATGTGAGGATCTTTCACTGATGTCCTTTTTAGATATTTTTATTTTTCTTCATATTTTGAGAGAATTGGGAATCTAATTAACTTTTTAAATATTTTTTTTTATTTTAAAATATTAGGTATCACACTTTTGATTACTAGCCATACGTTATCTTCCCAACATTGGAATTCGAATTGTTGGAAACGTTGATCCACGAGGAAAAACACATAAATTTTTTTTTATATAAATAAACTTGTCCCATAAAAATTGTCATTTTTTTAGAAATATAATTAATATTTTAAAAAAATGTATAATGCGCTCAAAATTTCTAGTTATTTATATAACTTATGTACACCTTTTCCCTCTTATATTTTTGGCTTTGAATGATATATATCTAAATTATATTGTATATATAGTTTTTTTACTAAAGTTCATATGATTTAACTTTTAAAAAAATAAATTAATGTTGTGCATCATTTTAAATTAGATTTTGTTAGAACTGTCGACATATTTCAAAAAAGCAACGTCACATTTACCGTAACCATTACTATATAAAAATAAATATATTTTCCTATTTCATCAATCCATATAATATTTATTACACAAAACCTAAAATTTATATAAATTATTGGACAGAATTTTTATAGGAATTCATTTTTAAATTTATAAAGACACTTACCTCTCAGCACAGCTTATGCTGTACTGAACACCATCTAATAAGTTGAGGATGTCAGAGTGTAATATATTTTATAAACAGGGTTTTAATGTTTGGTAATAATTGCAAAGATTTTTTCAAAGATGTATCATTTCTCTATTGATAGTTTGTCGTCTATTTTTATCAAAATTCTTAAATTGAGCCTCCGTGTAGATGTCTTATTTTCATCAATATCTTTCCTCAAAAAAGAAACCAAATATTTTTAATTCATTTGGCCGGCCTTTAAGGTAATTTATGTTATATTATCCCCACTGACAGCCTTACTCTAATATAAGTAAAAACATCTAAATAGACCAATAAAAATAATAGCTGAAAAAAGAAAGAAAGTTACTCTTTTTATATTAGTAACGTTATATTACCCGTTTTTGAGAGAAAAGGTAGTAACGCATCACTATAGAGCAGAGTTGTTAAACTCTACTTTTAAAAGTAGTGCGCTACCTCTATTTGTTAAAAAAAGTAACGCGCTACCGCTATTTGTCAAAAAAGTAACTCGCTATTAGCTACTATTTTTTTAAAAGTAGCTTTAAAAAAAATTTACAAAATTTTTTATTTTTTGCTTATAATGTTATTGTATATATAGTAAATATATAAAAATCAACATTTATAAATATTAAAATATAGGTAGAAAAATAAATATTTATGGTAATTTGTTGCATTTTTATAATAAAATCATTTCAATATTATCATCCCAAGTCTAGAGCGACCATTAGATTGTAAAAGTTTTGCCTTACTAAATAATCTCTCGACATTAGCACTTGAGGGTAATGACGTATTTAATCTTATATACATATTTTTAATATAAAATATATTATCAATAATTTTATTTGCAAGTATATCGTATGTCTGACATCCTATTATAATTTTGAGGGTTAATGCCACAGATCTTATTAAAGTCCTAGGGTATAGCTAATAGCCTGTGATTCCCAAATAAGCTCAAAAATATTTAATCAAATCAATTTATAAATAAGTATTTACCTTCTGTTATGTGTCCAACTATCTCCCGTGGTACATATATATATGATATTTCTGATAACTCTGCTATTAGAGCATCTTTTATCATTTTAAAGTTATCTGCTATTTTATTCATTAGTGTCTGGCGGCATAAAATTGTTGTACCATGGGATAGAATATTAATTATCATGGTAAATGATGGATTATCAACTAAGGACATTGGCTGAACTGTAGAATTATAAAATCAACAATAACTTTATCAGTCAATTTCTGAGAAAGTCATTTGCATTATTAATTAATTTGGTTTGAATTTAATTAGTCTTTTTGGATGTAGAGTCGCCTATACCAAATTTATTTAGATGTTCCTCCATTTCCTTAAAACTCATGAACAGTCTTATGAAATAAATATTATTAAAATGTAAAAATGACAATTTACCTTTCTGTGTTACTTGTGGTTATAGCTACTGGATTGATTTGAGGGAATATTTTTTTTTACATTTTAAACACCTAATTTAAAGCCAGTTTTGGATTATATATTTATTTTAAAAAATTTCCAAATCTATGGAATGGGAAATTTGTATTATAGCTATTAAGAACATTTACTTCCCTGGTATCGTCCATTTCATCAATATCATTGTCTGAATCACTTTCAACGATTTGGATATCCATAGGCGATGACATTTTAAATTATTAACACATGATTTAGGTTTATAATACAAATAAAAATATAAATTGAAAATATATTTCAATTTCAAAATTAAATTAAATAATAAATCATAAAAATTATAATTAATTGTATTATTATATTTAAATTTTCATGTATGTACTTACCTTCATTATATTTTTTAAATACTTTCAAAAAAAGTAGCGCGCTAAGAAATTAAATAATTATAAAAAAGTAGCCGCTATTAGCTATAGCTACCAAAAAAGTTAGCGCGCTACTTTAACAACTCTGCTATAGAGCGCTAGATTCTTATTGATGTAAGAGACCTTCATGTCTACCCCTCCTGGATTTTCGAAATTTTTTTTAATAACAAACGTAAACGATTACTCTCTAGAAACACAGTAAGCTAGACAAACGATAAGATGATAAACAGCTTGCGAAACTAAAAAAAAAGGAGTGAAATGTTAATAAGTCAAGTTTTAATTGTAATATTCAAAAAACAATTGTACAAGTTTTTATGTTTCAATTTACTTTTAAAGGTCATAATTAAATTTTTTTTTATTTTACCTTCGAAAACAATCTAAATCAATATTTTATTCTAATTATATTATTTTTATTTTGTAATAAGCAACGATTTTTTTGTATTTATTTTATCATTTTTGATCTTTGCGATTTAATTTTGTTTTACCAAACTTATCGTGTTTAAGAATATTCTTCATTGTGTGTCTTAGTTGTTTTCATGGTTATTAATATAGTGTTTCACCAAAAAAATTATCATGTAACAAATCGCTTCTAAACATTCTTCACGTCCCAACCACGACCATATAAAATGAATATCATTAAAAAATAAACAAAGGGATTTTAAAAAAAATTAAATAATTTTTAAGATCATGTCTGGCAGACATTGAACCATAATTGGAGACTAGATTTGATTTTGCATACTGCCATTGAAATTATATTAAAAATAAATTCATAGAAAATATAATATCCAACGGCCAATTGCTATTTTTTTCATTATATAAATATATTTTCTTTTTATAATTTTTTTCCTTCATTTTGTAATTTATATATCAATCTATATTCTTTCAAAATCAAAAAACTTTTACATGAATTTTAAAATTATATTGGAAAATATATATTCATGTTTTTGTTGTAAATTAAACCTCTATTTTCATTATATAAAGAATATATATATATAAAAATTTTTAAAAATGCTCCATCTTGCGGAATTTATTTAATACTTTTTTTATCCTATTATTGATTAATAAATTTTTTTAAAAATATATATTGTTATAATAAAATAAATGATATAAATTTTAAAAAAAGGATTTAATTAAAATGCCAAAATAAGGGATTTAAAAAAGTGAATATTTAAAAAAGAGAATATTTAAAAAAGTAAATAGTATAAAATTAAGTTATATAATGAATGAAAAGGTATAAGGTTTAAATATTTTAAAACTGCTAAACGTTAGAAAATTCATTAAACTTAATATTGTAAAAAATATTACAATACAATTTTTTATATATTATTCCATCTACCAATCTCAAACTCCAATTGGACAACCATGAGCTCAGTTATGCTTTATGTATCAGGCTCAACGTTCTCTTTTCATTACCATATTGCAGCAAATGTTATATTTGATGACAGAATGACATCCTTTACATTGCAATCGTAATCCCGGCCCGTAAACTCGACATTTGAAATGCAATCAAATTATATCTCTTGCACTTAGGTCAGCAGGTTTTCCTACCTCAATGGAGCCTTCTGGCTTATTTTCCGATAGTAGGCGTCCTGAGGTCACACGTATTCCATGGTCTCAAGGAAAGTTTTTAATATGGGATTTCTCTTGTCTGGACACTAACTCCCCCTCTAATTTTAACAAGGACGCTCTGAACAGAGCTCAAAATTTTAAGATCAGCAAATACAGCGCTGATTCCTAAGATTACATATTCATACCCATCATTTGCTCCACCTTAACTACATATGGTGATTTGGCTAAAAACTTTAATAAGACGTTGGCCGCCTAATCAGAAAAAATTCTGGGGAGCCTCGCGAAGGTTTTTACTCAAGGCAGAGGATCGCAATAGCTATTCTTAAGGCTAATTAAGTTAGTTTTATTAATTCGATCTCTCCTGATGATTAGATGAAGGAGGTTTTGAATAATTTTTGCTGCTTTCGCTTTTATTTGTTTATTTAGTATTATGCCTCAATAATGTCCTTTTGTTATGATTTTTTTTTGGTAATTGTTTACTAATTATATATTTTTCAATGATGATTTATAATAAAGTAAGTTATTTATGAAAAAAAAAATATACATCAAATACTATTATAATAAATTTTTTATAAATTTTTAATAAAGAATAAATGTTAAATTCTAAAAGAAATATTAAAACACAGAATTATGTGGAGAGTGTTCCACAGAGAAATAATTGTATTATAGTTGTAGTAGTGGTATGTTTATGGAATATTGGTATTGTGTTACATCGGAGAAAAATGAAAAGAAGAGTTATAGAAAGAGATAGAATAAAAATCACATAAGAAATTGAAATTAAAAATAATGAAATTGAAAAAGGAAAAAATGGAAGGGAATTAAAAAACGTTAATGAAAATGAAAGAATGACGGAAGATATGTTAAATTTAAAAAATGAAATATGGAAAATTTTAAATGAAAATATGATAGAAGGAATGAGGAAGAGTTAAATATTATAAGGTCGGGAGATGAACGAAAAGGTATTAACAATAAAAGAGAAGTAGAAATTAAAGATAAAATGGAATGAGAGGTGATAAACGAAATAATGATAGTCATGAAGAAAATTGTGGAAGGTATGAAAAGGATTTCAGAAGAAAGGATCGAATGAATGATAGGGAATTCGATCATTTTAAAGAGTATAATACGCCAATGAGCTTGCAAAGAAATGAAAAGGAAAATTAGGAAAGAGAAAATTTTTTTCGAAATAGATTTAATCGTCCAAAAATAAATATGTAAGATGTTATTCATTTGGGGAATTGGGGCATATAAGTAGAAATTTGTTCCGAACTATGCAATGTTTAACAAGCAACCGATTAAATGTAATAGATTGTGGAGGAGTAGGACATAGCAGTGAAAAATGTTATGTTCAGACGTATCGTATTAATGGAAATAATCAAAAAACATTTCAATGTGAAAGATGTACAAAAATGGGTCATGCTAAAGAGAATTGATATGTAAGAGAACCGATAAATGGGGAAGCATTTCCGGCAGTGAAATATTTAGCGCCAGCATCTAACGTAAGAATGGTACAAAATAATAATTGTGTGAAGGGGAGAGGTAAAAATGAAAGTATGATTATGTGTTTTAAATGCAGGAATGAAAAACATCGGGCTATAGAATGTCTGGAGAGGTGACTAAATGATAGTGAAAATAGTAAAATTGGAGTTATTACATCAAAGACTAGCATGAGATTTCTAAGGGATGGAGATGAAGGAGTAAAAGGGAATTTAGTAGATAAGAAAGGTATAAATGTGGTAAATGATGATTATATGAAAGATTATAGAATTACTATTTTAAAATGAGAGGGCAAAAGACAAAGATAAATGTCCTCATGTAGAAATAGTTGTAGGAAGTGGAGAAATATCTATGCTGTTGGATACAGGGGCTGCGATATCGATTGTAAGTTATGAATATTATTGTGAATATTGGCCAGAAAAGAATATAATTGAAAAGGAGATGATAGTTAAACAGTTTGATGGATCGGAAATAAAGGTTTTAGGAAAAATTGAAATACAGTTTGTGATAAATGGTATAGTTGAATATTTAATTTGTGGATTGTTGATAAAAAAGTGGAGACGATTATGGGATAGGAAATTGTTAAGATTGGTCCATTAAATAATTTTTAGGCTATTTTTTCAAATGAAATTAAACGGGGTGAAATGGTTGAAGTACAAAATATTGACAGGGAAAATCAAGAGTTGTGATATAAAAAATGAAATCACTTAACTGGCACTATCCGCGTTTGAGAAATAAGTTGTTGAAAAGTGTTAATATTATGGAAAAGGACAAACCTAGAGATGTAAAAAAGGAAATACCTTATAGAAAGTGTGTTAATGCGGGGAAATAAGGATGAAATAAAAATAGTAACTAAAGCAAGAGAAATAGAGGAGAAAATTATTAGTCAAGAAATGTGTAGGGAACTGGTGAAAGGAAGGGTATACCAGTGTTACAAAATTTCCCGGCGAAATTCGTAAGGGAAAAAAAGGAAAAAGAGAGTAATGGAGGGGAAGGAAAGGAACAATTTTCGAGTTTGGAAAATTGGCGAATTGCCGTGGTAGTTTTAATGAATAGTCATAGTGAAATTTTTGAGGAGAAATTAGAGCTTAGTGGATTGTGAAGTTGATCTCCATTTAAAGGAAGGTTTTGTACAGCAATATTGTCCATTTGAATGAAGGGCGGAAATGGAAAAAGAGTTGGATAACTGGGTGAAAAATGGAATTATTTGTCCTATTGGTTACAGTGAATTGACAACTCCATTGGTCCTATGAGAAAAGCCAATGGAAAGTTGAGGTTATGCACAGATTTTAGGGTGACATTGAATACTTGGGTTGTATAGATGAAATGCCCGTTACCGCCAATAGAAGAAATTTGGCCAGTTTGAAAGGGGGAAAATATTTTTCCAAGATTGATTTTTCGTGTGCATATTTGCAATTATCGATGGCAAAAACGACTAAGAAGTTGTTGACGATTACGACTTTCAAGGGATTGTTTACTTTTTGTAGGTTACCGTTTGGGTTAAGTGTATCAGCCCCTATTTTTCAGCGTACAATGGCTGCTGTTAAGGTTTAGAGGGTGTTTTTTATTATATGGATGTTTTGGTTGTGGGAATAACGATGAAACAACATGATGATAGGCTAGAAGAAATATTTATTAGAATTCGAAATAAAGTATTAAAGGCGAGTCGTTAAAAGAGTGTGTTGGGAGTAAAGGAAGTGACATATTTTGGTCATCAAATTAATGGAATCGAGGTGTTGGATAAGAATTTGTTGAGTATTGCGAATTTGAATAGGCCGACAAGTAAAATAGAGGTTCAGTCGTTTATGGCAAATTATTACCATCGGTTTATATCGAATTTTGCGGAAGTAGCTACTCCATATGAATTATTAAGGAAAGGGGTATATTTTGAATGGGAAGAGGAACAAGAGATTGCGTTCAGACGTTAAAAGAGAGAATTGGGAGAGAGCCCATTTGGTGCGTTTTAATAGTGATTTGGAAGTAATTTTGGCTGTAGACGCATTTAATAGAGTAGGTTGGGCGATGTTGCATCTAATAGATGGAATAGAAAGACCTGTTTTATTTTTCTCGAGGGTGTTTCGAAAGGTAGAAAAGCGATATTCAGTGATAGTACAGGAAGCTTTGGCTGTGATTTTTGGATTAACAAAATGTCGCGAATACTTTATAGGTAGGAAGTTTGTTGTTTTTACAGATCATAAGCCATTGATACATTTATTTAAAAAAGATAACAAAGAATTGATGTTATCGCCTTGACTTCAGCGATGGTTGTTGTTAGTGGGAAGTTTTGATTTGGATTTAAAATATCGAAGGGGAAAAGAAAATTAATTACCTGTTATTTTGTCGTGATAAGGAGGGGGCGAAAGCATGGATGAATCTGTTGTTTTGAAAAGTGATAATCGGGGAGAATGTCTGGTACGTACGGTAATGCGAGGTATAAAGGGTAGCCCAACGACACGGGAAGATATACAAAAGTTTAGCGGTAGTTAAATTATCCAATGAGAAAAAGATCATGGAAAGATGATGATAAAGTTTACAAAAATATTGAAAAAGAATTAACAGTAATAGACGATTGTGTCATGAGGGGACACCGAGCCGTTATACCCTGACAATTGAGGGAAAAAATTTTCAATATTATACATGCGGGTCATCAAGAATGTACTCGTATAAAACAATGGGGAAAAGAATACGTATGGTGGCCGAGAATGAACGAGGATATTGACAAATTGCAAAAGAAATGTGAGATTTGCAATGCATGGTTTGACATGCCCCGTAAGGATAAAATGGTATATGGCCAAAAGTCGTAGAACCAGGAGAGAGAGTTCATGTTGATTTTTTCGAATATGAAGGAAAAAAGTATAGATTAAGTGTAGATGCGTTCTCTAAATGGATAGAATTTGAAGAAATTCATGGGTTAACGGCGAATATTGTGATTGAACATTTTAAGAAAGAATGGTCGAAGTTTGGTATTCCGAAAACTGTGGTATCGGATGGTGGACCCTTTTATTGGTGAAGAATTCAAGAGGTTCAGAAAACTGGTGTATATCATGTGTTAGCGCCACCTTATCATCCCAGCCAATGGACAAACAGAACCGATGGTACCGATAGTTAAAGGATGGTAAGAAGATAAAAAGTGGAAAAGGAGAAATATGGGTGAAGCATTAGTATAATAATGCGAGGAAAAGATGGTTTGTCCCCGGCAGAAAAATTGATAGGCCGAAAAGTTAGGATGTTTTTGGATATACCTAATAAAACGGCTGTAATTATAGAGGATATCGATAGAAGGGAATTAGAATATACGGTTGGATAATTAGTATGGATTAGATTATATGGAAGTTCAAAAAAGTGAGAGAAAGATATAGTAATAGAAAATTTGGGGGGTAAAATTTGATGATAACAGTGAAGGTGTCAGGCACAGGGATAAATTACAGAAAAGAGTTGCATAGAAATGGTTGAAAGAGGAAATCGTAAAAAAGGAAAATATTCAAGGAAAGTTCCAGGTTAATAAAGACGTGGATTTCAATGGTGTAAATAATCGTGTGATCAAGAAGCAACTACTGCCCACGAACACCGTATGTCCAAAGCAAAAGAGGAATGACATAATGTTATGATGACGGCTACTAGAAAATCCTCTAAAAGAAAGGAGGATAGCAACGTTAAAATCGACTCTCTAATTCAATTAAAACAATACTGAGATGGCTATCACTGAAGATCTTAGCGAGTGTATGAAGCGATAAAGAAGAAATACAAACATAAAAATAGTGTTTAAAAAATATGTGAATCATTTATTGAAGGCTTATATGCTGATTGATTTTTTTTTGCATAGTGATGAAAAAATATATAATTTTGTACAGGATTTTTGTTCTAATAAAAGGTGCATGTTTATTATTTCTATGTTAATTGATTATTATTGCAATGCTGTTAAGTATATATTGTATTTTTATATGAAAAAGAGAAAATGTCAGGGATGTAATTTATTTTTATATGAAAAAGAGGAAAACTAGATCATTTATTTTGAATATATTTAGACATGTGCACCGACAGCATTTTCGACGGCGGCGTTTCTTTTTTTAAAATGATCGGCTGGCGGCGGCGAATCGATTTAGACGCCGCCACAAAAATAAATATTTTTCTAACTTAAATTTTTTTAAGTAAATTTATAAATTCATTGGAAACACTTTTAAAATAAAATTTATACTTTATTATGTTTATAACTATAATTTAATGATTTTATTAAGTTATAATTATCATGAATAAATATTATTTTATTAAGATTTAAAGGACATAATAATGATCTTTTAGAGTTCAGAGTGAGCCCAGCTATAGAAAATACACGCTCGCTGGGTGTGCTTGTAGCTGGAACGCACAGGACCTTTCTAGCTAATATTGAAAGTTTAGGAAGATCCAATGCTCTTATCTTCCAAAAATCTAAGACATCTTTTATCTCCAAATTATAAGGCGAAAATAATGAATAACACTCTTTTTCTAAACTAGTTAAATAGTGTTGTTGTTCCAGGTTATTGTTTTGAATAGATGAATGCTTCGTAGCCAATGACTTAAGATAATCGAGTTTTGAAGCAATTTCCATCGTTTTACATTCGTTTAATTCGTCCGTGTAAGACCGTAGAGAGGTAGTGTGTTGACATAAAAATTCAACCGGAGTAATATTTTTTTCCTTTAAATATTCATTTACTATGTTTATTGATTGAAAACGAGGATCCAAAAGTGCTCCTAACACCTAAGTAAAAAAAATAAAAGAAAGAATAATGTATAAAAAATAATTTATGAATTTAAAAAACTACCTGAAGATCGGTTATTGGAAATCTATGATTAAATTTAGTAAGCATATTTTGTTTAAGGGATGCTATGGGTGGACTATCATTTTCTTTTACAATTAAATGATTTTTAATTTCACTACGAAATAATAAGGCTAAATTTATAGTATCTCCTTTTTGGACAGATAAAAATTCAACAGTTTGTTTGAAGGTTTTAAGAAAATTTAAAAGTTCATACACCAAGTCCCAATCGGAGTTAAATAATTTGAGATCCGGTTTCTCCATTCTATTTAATAGAATATTTATAGAATTTTTTTTATTGCCAGTCACACTTTCCAGCATTATTAAAATACTATGCCAACGTGTAGGCATATTTAATTTTAAGGTTTTATGTTTTTTCTCATATGATTTTTGATTTTCACTATCATCATCATACCCCAAACGATCTTCATAAAAAGGATCATTATCATCCAAATCTAAAATATCCGATGTATATGATATCGATTCAAAACATTTTCTATTTTCTATGTTTATATTTTCAAAATCCGCTGTTTTGAATCTTAAGGCAACTATAACTTCTCTAATTTTTTTAATGAGATTTTCAATTTTATTAACTTTTTTTATTCCATCGACTGTCACTAGATTATGTAATCCATGCCCCAAACATAAATGATGGTCATATTCTCCTAGACGAACACTTTTCTTTACATTGGGTCCTGCATCCGTAACCATTTGAATTTTCTTGGACCCTAAATCAAATTCATTTTCAACTTTTTCTATTTCGGAAAGAATAGTTTCAGCGGTATGTTTTTGGGTGACATGATGTGACGCCAATGTATAATACAATATTAAAATTATTATCTAATTCATGAAAAGTAAAGGTGATATAATTTCGCCGTCTATATTTGTCTGTCCACATATCAAAAGTTATAGCACAAAATTTAGGACCTACATTAATTTGTTGGCATATGTATGCTTTCATTGATAAATAAACATCATCTAATCCACTCCGGCCTACATTAATTTGTTGGCATATGTATGCTTTCATTGATAAATAAACATCATCTAATCCACTCCGGCTAAGTGTAGTTCTGTCAGGTAATTCTTTGGCATCTGAAATAATGCCATATTTCTACATAATAAAAAGTTAATAATAAAATATTTTGCCATAAAAAATTCTAAATGTGGGATGTTATAAAATAATTAAATATCTTAACAAATAAAAATTAAGATTGCCCTATAAAAAATTATAATGATTTTACAAATAACCTTTAGAAAATCTTGCATTCCAGTATTATTTATAGAAGAGAATGGCATTAAATCCTTGCAACACATGAGAACATAATTCCTTACCAGAATCCATTTTTTATCTTTTATAGGGTCAGTTGTATCTTTTACAATGGGTTTGAAAAATAACTTTAAATTTTGTTTAGATATTTCTTCTTTACATGATAAATCATGTTTGTCAAGTAAATGTTTTATTATATTTGATGTGCTGATATTTTTTGAAAAAGATTTGATTGGATAACTAATTAAAAAATTTACTAATATTTATAAAATAATCAAAAAATTTACTCTGAAAATGAAGAATTATTTTCATCCTCACCATCTTTATCAAGTGCTATTTGCAAGCATATATTACAAAAGACTTTATCTGTAGCAACACTGGTTCTCTTATTATTTGTATCAGTTTTTAATATTATGGATCCAAAATTTTTCCATGCAAAAGAAGGTTTTGCTTGCAAGGATATACTATATATTGTTACAGGGTATTGCAATGCTGCATCCATTATAATTGTTTTAGTCCTGGTATTTTTATATATGTTGTAATAGCAACAAAATAAAAATCATTAAATAAAATTTCTATTATGATAAAAAATAAATTTTATATAACGAGTTGTAAATTATTTGAATCAAAATAAAAGAATAAAATATAGATTTACCTTTTCAAATTTAATGTCCTAATCTTATTTTATCTAGCACGTTGGTCACAAACCTGCCCAAAGTGAGCGAATAAGGATTGTCACAAATCAAATTTATAGCAAATAATATTTATTAATTTTAAAAAATAAAATCGCATTTTTTAATAATTCAAAAAATATTTAATATTTTTCTTATATTCATAAATAATATATAAAATAAATAATAAAAAATATGTATCACGCCGCCACGCCGCCGAATTTTTACATCGGCGGCGGCGTGTTGAGCGCAGACAATTTTTTGGCGCGCGGCGTCGGCGTGGTCAAAATCATCGGCGGCCGCGCATTTGACCGGCGGCGCACATGTCTAAATATATTGATTTTTATTTTCTCGCATAATGTAAATTTTTATATGTAAAGGAGAAAAAACTTAATAAAGATTTTAGTTTGGAATATATATTTTTTTAAGGGTTCTACAAAAGTTAAAAGACATTTTTGTTTTTGTAAATTTATATAAAATCATAAATATTTTCACATGAATATAAATTTTTAAAAAATCCGAATGAAAATAAAATATTTATTGCAACTTGTGTTTTAACTAATTATTTGTCTAAATTTTTGATTCTATGAAAGAGAAATATCCCCATACGTTTGATGCGGAGGACTCAATCGATAGCAATGGTAAAAATTACTCAATTATTTGTTAATAAATTAGACTTAACCATTATTGATCATATTCCTGGCAATTCTCTGCTCCTTACCGACAAGGATTTATTCTACATGAAATGTTAAAGAGTCAGATTGCAACGGAAAAAATTATACACTGTATTTTATAAAAAAAATGACATTAGATTTAACAATTATTGTGCATTTTCTTGCTCTTTTGTCTCAAGTTGAAGGACATAAGGAAAGAGGTAAGATATATATAAATGATATTTGTCATATAATTATTAGATATTAAAATATTGTATTCTAATACATTATAATAGTCCTGTATAGGGCTTAATACTTTTTATTTACCAATAAATTCCTTTTAAACTATTCACAAAAATCCAAAGTATGTTATAAAATAATAAAAATTAATAAATTTATACTAGGTCAGGCTGGAAAAATATTAACTTCCTGCATAGGTCTGTGAAGTGAATTTAAAATATTAATACTTTTTATATACGAAAAAATTCCTTTTAAACTTTTCACAAAAATCCAAAGTATGCCATAGAATAATAAAACCTAACAAATTTATACTGGGTCAGGCTGGAAAAATATTCCATTTTAAAAGTAAGGTTTTCTAAAAATTAGGCTGAGTCGAGGGCGATCTATTTTTATATAAAAAATCATTAAAAGCTAAATTTTAATATAATTAAATATCGATAGCGATTTTCCTTAATATTAAGGAGTAGATTATATATTTAACGATTAGGGAAAGAAGGGTAAAATATTTATTTATACGTTCACAGATAAGTAATTGTTTTCCAATGAGAAAAATTATCATTGCTACTAAAATCGCAAAGGTTTCAAACAAAGATTCGCACTTTCAAATTGTTCATAATATTACAAATAGTCCTCGTTTAAAAAATGTTGGCCATAAAATTACACGGAAAAATAGTTGTTACCAATAATATTGGGAATAGTATTTCTAATATTTTAAAAAGGGCCTCTTCCTTTATTTCACATTTAAATGATCGTCGTGGGCGACGAAACATAATTTATTCTCAAATAATTGGACAAAATAACTTTATCTTAGGTGATCACGTGTTTTTATCTATCCATAGGACAGATAGATGGGAAAGTATTAAAAATTGAACAAAATAAAATATGTAGGAACTGTCGAACACGTGTATTGAAATTAATTATAAATTTAAAGAAATTTGAATATAAATTGTGTAAAGATAAAATGTTTAAAATGTTAAGTTAATCGAAAGGTTAAATTTAAGAAAATTAAGGGACAAATAAAATAATATCGATGGTATGTAAATTTTAGTAGTATAAATATAGAGATAAAAAATGTAATATTAAGAAGAAAAAGAAAGGGAAACCTTTTTTATATAAATATTAGTTTGACTTTGATTTTATATTTTTTAGTATGATTTTATATTTTTACTTTATTTATGTTTTATTTTAGATTTTGATTATATTTAATAAATTGGCATCTTCAATTCATGTTCATATATTAAATTTTCAACTTCTAACAGGAACGTGTGCTGGAAGAATTTCAACACCATTCATTGTCTATAGTCTGTAAAACTATGGAATTAAATGATTTTGAAGTTCCCAACAAAGATATTAAAAAAAATTATATTTATCAAAATGGCGATTATTTTATCGTTGAGAAGTCGAATCTAGGTTAATATAATTCTTTCACTCCCACAAGGAAGTAAAAAAATAGGCAACAATAATATTCTCACTAGCATGCTAGCTCTCTTTAAACATATCTCTTTTTTAATAGAATATATTCCTTTATTAAAAAAATAAAATACGGGTATCATCTATCTAGCACCACCACTAATGATGCAAACATTCATGATTTAATTGTTGACAAGTTAACCGCTGTTTTCTTATGAAATTATATATTTTATTTCAAAGTATGTAGATTTATTTTGGTGTAAACAAAATGAAGGCCTCTTTAACGTTTTATTTTTTTTAAAAAAAAATCATGGTCCTTTCTATGGTATAAAATTCGGTATTAGGAGTAAATAGAATAATTAAATTCTATACGAATAATTTATTCAAATAATCAAGTTAGATATTCGGGAATATATGTCTTATTGAATTACTCTTAATCAGGGATGTGCCGATGTTAGATATAAGATCCGATATTTTCATCTCTATTTTTTTTATCAAATTCATAATTTCATAATAAAAATAAATGAATAAAGGCAAACCAATATTCAATTTATTTGAAATATTTTAAAATAGATAGAATTATTTCAAAAGATAGAGTTAACTAAAAATTAGATTTTTTTTTGTCATATTGTCTGTAACAAGAAAAATAATTATATTAACGAGCTATATTCAGCTAGTGTTGCCAAAAAGCTTGATTTAGCCGTACTCAAGATTTTAGTCAAGTAAATTGACCAAGCTTGGAGATTTTGCCCAGATGGCAAAGAGGTTTGATCATCTTATTGGTGAAATTTCGAAGGAAATAATAATATATTGACTAAAATCTCTATTTTACCGTTTATAAAAATCATGTAAATCGAGCCGTTTATTACAATACTACATTTAGCCATAAACATTGCCCATATTTTATTTGAGATGATTAGCTTTTGGGGAATAAAAAGTAATTGATGATAAATATAAATAAATATTTGATAGGTATAGTTATAGGATTGGTATTAAAATTTGTGGATAGACAAGGTCACTACCCTTAATTTAGTAGCAACTACTAAATAGATGCAAGAGGTTTAAAACAAACAAATAAATCTTTGAGCAATTTATTAGTCAATCAAACAAACTATATTCGCCGAAACTATTGTTATTTCTTGTGGTATTATAATGATATACATAGAATTAATTCTTAAACAATGTACTAAATGGCGCGACAATATAAAAATTTCTTTTATCACTGGGAAAGGGATGGGGTTATTATAAATATAATATTTTATAAATATCACTGGTGGAATTAAATGAAGCTAAAATATATCTCAAAAATTGTATGTGAAGATTAACCCGTTTTTATAAATATGAATTTGTTTCTAATTCAATCAATTTAATTTAGGGTTAAATATAATAAAAACATTTTTTTTTACATAAAAAAAAGTAATTTTGTTTTAATAAAATAAGAAAATTAATATATTTTAAAAAATCTCTTTTTTTACACTATACGTATGCGTTTGTTATGAACGCTTAAACTGTTGAATGCCTCCCCGCCACTCGGTATCTCAAACCGGTTCCAATTTCGCGTTTCGGGGGTCAGGATGGCATCGCGTCGCAAATTTAAAATGGCGTTAAATTCGTCTTTGAACTCCTTTATCAGCGATTTTCTGAGTATTTTGCATTCCTCGATGTCCTTCTGAATGGTTTCGAGCATTTGCACGCATTCCACATTTATACAAGATTTCTCCACTACACCTAATTTATTAATTGATAATAAGAAAAATGAAGAGGTTATTATGATTTACCCATATGAACCTAAACAAAAGCCATTAACCCAACTACCGTCATATCATTTCAAGAATTTACCGCTAGAAATGGCAGGAGGATTTATTTGGTAGACGACATCGCTTACTTCTTTGCCCTTAATTGACGAGAGGTAAATGCCGGCCAAATTGGATAAATTGTCAAAAACGTGAACCGAGAACAGAATTTGCCTAGCCCAACGTTCCAGAGAAAGTAATCTTACTCCCGTGAGGGAATATATGGACTGCTTATCCAACTGGTCAACCTGAATTCCTCCTTCAACCCCGTCGTCCTTCAAACTATTCTTAATATCTGTGGCGCCAGTATCTTCTTGGAGTTGATCTCGATCCTTTTCTCCAAGCTCGCTTTCGTGAGATTCCGGAGGGGTAGGGGGTAGCTTAATATGGCTCGCGATTACTTCTTCACTAGAGTTATCTCTTTCATCTCTAGAGATCAGGTCACCATGATCGCTCGGGATATTTTCTACTACACTAGCTTTAGCTGTCTCATTTTTAGGGATCTGGTCACTATCGTCATCGTTATTTTCCAGCTTGCGCTTGCCACTCGTAGTGCTAATAAATCGCGTTTTAATTTGATTATTACGTATAAAACACAATTTTTGTCGCTTTATCACATTATAGGGTTACACCTACACTTGGATCAATTTTAAACAAAAACCATGCTATTTAATTTTGACAAAATTATTATTGAGCTATATGTTTCCCTTGTTAGGGAGATATTAATATGATATATACAAAACATACTTGACAAGGCTTCAAAATTAGTTATTCACATGTCAGACAGTTTAACTAAAAGTTATCATTTATTTTAGATGTGAATGGTTGAAGGATATAGACATCTAGCTGTTATAATTTAGATGGTTAAATTAAGTAAGACTAAAGATATAAAGAAAAGGCACAAAATTAACGGGGTAAGAAAAAAACACCTTGGGTAAAATGCTTTCCCTTTAATTTTAGAATATATTTGGATATAATTGAGCTTGAAGTGTCATTTAAATTTCTTTATGTAGCATAATGGTAGGCCTTCAAAGTTATATAATGGTGAATATTGTTTACAAAAATTTAAATATAAAAAACCCGGAAATGATTATAAAATCAAATCAGCAGCTTTTTAAAATATATAACTATAAATGTGCAAAATTTCAAGTTGAGCCGATACAAGGTTTAGTATGGCATTTTAATCATTAATTAATTGCAAAAATTCGTAATAAATAATTAATTATAATATATTCAAAGCTAAACTCTTTTAAATATTTTCTTATTTTATGTATTTAAAAAAAAGATTAAATAATGAGGGAAGAGAGGCTATTTAATTTATGTCAGAGACCTGCAGGCCCCGGTAATATATTTTAAAACCAAATATTTGAAACCGTCATTATTGGATATAAAAATTAAAAATAAATATAATATATTTTAAAAAGATCCAGACTGGGCATGAAAATTTTTTTTTATAAAAAAACCGGGCCGGGTCTGAAAATATAAAACCCAGGATGGGCCGAAAAAATTTTTGAAAACCAGGCCCTGCAAATGGTACCTCTGCAGGTCTCTGATTTATATAATATATTTACTTCATTTCTAAAATTTAGTAATTTTTGTTTTAAAATAGTCATTCTTTCAATTTAAATAAATATATACGTTGTGAAGGCCTAAGAAATTTAATTCCTTGGATGACGAGCCAAAATAAATCGCTAACGATAAAATTTTCATTATCTGAACTTAATTATAAAGACAGTGAAGGTCGAAGTAAAAAAAACATTTATAAAATTTTACCTATTCACTAAAATTAATTGCAATATATAAAAGATGACAAATCTGTAAAAAATATCCTGATCAAAAGGTCACCCATGCTCAGAATTCAAAAGTTCCATTCTTCTATGCCATTAAGGTTAAAATTATTTTCATATTGTGGAAAAATAGATTTGTATTCTTTTATTAATTTTTATGAGGAGAGAAATTCAATTAAACAAAATAAAATAAATTAACCAAAGCCCCCCCCCCTTCCTTCAAAAAAAATACAACAAACTTTTTCAGATCTTAAATAACTATTCTCTCAAATATTACATAAAATATTTGATAGATTTTGACTTTTATTAACATTATTGATTAAAATCAAATATTAAGAATATTTGCAAACTTGAACTAGGCCAAATTGACGATTTGAATTATTAATTAATCCTATATCCATGCATAAAATAAAATACTGATTTGATTTTACGATCATTTCCGGTTCTTGATCTATAAATTCTTTTAAAACAATATTTAACATTATATAACTTTAAAGGCCTACCATTAGGGTATTTAAAGAAATTTAAATGGCACATCGCTCAATTATATCTAAAGATATTTAAAATTAAATGGAGTGCATTTTTCCCAAAATACTCCATTTTTCGACATTTAGAGGCACATATTTCAGTGGCCGCTTGGAGTTGGGGGATAAAAGTGTAATAGAATCAATTAAACCTTGAAAATTAAAGCAATTTGTAATAGATTAATTTTTATTCAAATATATTTGTTATAATTGTGTATTATGATTAATTGATGTATTTATATTGATTTGTAAAAGATATATAACGGACGAAATTAATTACAAAGATATAATAAAATTATTCCTTGCTTTCACGAAGTTCAATGGCGCAGTTTCGTATAGAAAAATTCAATATAAAGGAGTGCGAGATAGAAGTGTATTTTTCAAAGATGGGATTCATTTTTACAATCGCTACTATAGAGAGGACAAAAACTTGTTTATATTAACAAATATTGGAATAGAAGTTTGTTCAAAATTATCTATTTTGTGTTTACCGAAGATATTAGCTAAACATCATACGATGATATAGTTAAACTTTTAAAAAATTATTACTCGAAGAAAACTAATTTTATGGTGGGGAGATATTATTTTTCCAAAACGGAACAAGGAAAGGGAGAAACTATTACAGAATATATAAAATAAATTAAAGATAAAAGCAAACTCGTGTGATTTTAAAGAGATGATATAATACAATGTTACGTGATAAATTAGTGTCGGGAATTACGAATGAAAGTTAATCAACACTCCATACTTGACAAGGGAAAAAGCTGTTAAAATCGTTAAATCATTGGAGACAACGGAAATGATAACGTATACAAAATTATCTGCAGGAAATGAGATAAATAAATTTTCGAAAACAGTGACAAGGGAGAAGTATGACAATTATTTGTTATTGTTGTGGATTAGAAAACCACATAAAACCAAATTACCCAAATTTAAATGCAATTTGTCATAATTGGTGGCATAAAAGGACATTTACAGAAAATATGCAAGGAATCGTGGTAAGAAAGAATATATTCAACGATAGATGTCCCAAAGGGGCGAGAAAGTTTTAAGGATTGAGATTCTCCATCGCCGAAAAAATTTGAAATGAAATTATAAAATTATTTCTTGTTTTCACGATAATTCAAAATATTTTATTTTTTTCTTAGTTATAATTATATACAAACTCTTGTAACAATTTTAGAAAAATCTGAGGGGGTTGGGTTGAAAATCGTAAAAACCCTCAAATTATTCATTTTGGAATCAGTATCGCTTCAGTAGGGGAAAAAAGCATTCAAAATTAACGTGATTTTTCTTTGAAATTAAAACGAACACTTAAATTTTCCAATATATTCTTAATTTCTAAATGTAAATACAAAGATAAGGTCATACCAACTAATTATGGTGGAAGAATCCGGGTTCGTATACGGAATAGGGTAACCACCGGTTTCGAAAAAAAACCTTCGAATTTCTTCCCTCAAAGAAACTTTCGACGTTAGAGCCTCGAGGTCCGAACGAATGATGGACAGGATTCGACTAATTTCTGCTTTTTTGGACGAGACTTCGCGTTGCAATTGAATGACTGTGATTTCGAATTCCGTTTTCGGCATTGTTTTTGATGTTTTAATTTCAAAGTGGCAAGGAAGGGGGGGGGGAATATAGGGAAAAGCTAAATATTCGTTTTTTTAAAAAAAAATATATATAAATAAATAAATGGGTAATATATGGTATAAATTGTGGTATTTTCTTTTGATTTAAGGAGAAAAAAAATAAGCAGTATGTATCAGAAACACCGATTCACAAATGATATCATTTTTACAATAACAAATATCATTCTAAACTAATGTTGTTAAACGGCCCGATTTTAGCCAAAATAATATTATGTGAGCCTCGGGATTTGGAGGTCCAAACCTATCTGCCACCTATGTGCAAAATCTCCAAATTGACATTATATGTATTTTGGCCAAAATCTTAATCGGGCCGTTTTAAATAAATCGACCCAACTCTGGCCTAACCACATTATTCTACATCTTAAATGCATCATTTAGTATTTTTAAATTGCCCCCCCCCCAATGAAGTCCATAGATCCGACCCGAAGCTAATATTGTTTATATGCAGATAAAAAAAAATTAATAATAAAGGTTTTTTATAGTTTGGGTTGGATGGAAATAATCAATATTTTCTTATTAGAAATGAATGTTCGGAGGGAGAAGCACATTTTTTTTTAAAAAAAATTTATCATCTAAACTAGTGATGTTAAACGGCTCGTTTTGAGCCGAAACGGCTAACTCAATATTTTAGCCAGATAAATATTGCCTAAGTCTCGAGATTTCGCTAATAGATGTCCAAACCTTTGTTCCTTCTGCAGAGAAAATCTCCAAGCTCGCATACTATTCTGGATGAAATAATGAGTTAGCCGTTTTTAAAAATCGGCTCAAAACGAGCCGTTTAACAACACTACCAAACTCCATTTACAAATTATTTTACTTGCAAGTAAAATTTAATAATTCTTCATTTAAGTTTTTATTTTTAAATTGTTAGATTTTTGATGAGTTTTTAAAAAAAATATACATATCGTTATAACTTTCTTTTTAAGCGAAACCTAAAGTGTATTCTAACACCTGTACAAATTATTAGATTTTATGATTGATTTTCTAACAAGTTTTGTATTTTTTTATATTATAATTTTTCGAAGATGATTCCCCCCCCCCGTAAAATCTTTATTTAAAATGTATATACCTATATCAGAGATGAAGATACATTTATTATTCTATTTTGCATTGAGTCATTATAATACAACGAAAAAAAATATCTATTATATAATCGTTTAGAGTAATTATAGATTAATTTAGTCATTCAAAAGGAACCAGATCTATTTCCCTCTTCGATATATTAAATTGTATGTGAGTGAAAGGTTGTAAAAATCATAATTAAAACAAATTAAGCGGCGCGTAATTGTATCAATTACTTGGCTCAGGATAATTGGATCGATATTGATTTTTCAAAAGGTCAAAGAAAATTTTCAACAAGGTGGAGTTGAGGGCAATACGGTGGGATGTTAATAATATTTCTATTATTTAAGGTAAATAAGACGACGGCAAGTCTTCAATTTTATGACTGTAGGTGCTCCACCGATAACTGATTTTTTGCCCATGAATCAATAAAACACATCAAATCTCATCAACGAAACTATACCTATATTAATTATTCACGAGAATTCTTCTCTTTCCGCTTTAACCGGCATAATAAAATAGATTTTTTGAATTCCACAACCAATCAACAAAAATAACTC
Organism: Gordionus sp. m RMFG-2023; assembly: GCF_954871325.1. NCBI lineage: Eukaryota > Metazoa > Nematomorpha > Gordioida > Chordodea > Parachordodidae > Gordionus > Gordionus sp. m RMFG-2023. The sequence continues at coordinate 7,532,931 of NC_088775.1, read as the reverse complement.
ACCCTTAAATTATGATATATTTATACTCAATTACTAAAAAAAATGACAATTGGAGTCAGGAGGAAATAGCCATAGCCAATAAATGGCTTGTAAACCTGTATATTAATATGCTATATAAAAAACAATGGAGCGTGATTTCAATTTATCCATTAGATCAGTATACATATATAAGCACCGAATATATGATGATCCCTTAACTTGACGATTCTGAAATTAAAATATAAAGTTAATGAATTACTATAATTCAACAATGGATTTCCGACAATAAAAAAAAATAGCCGGCAAAATTTGCCGCATCATCAAAAAAGTGGAAGGGGGGGGAGTATATCTGTTTTGTGCATAGGAATTAGTGATCTCAATAAAATAAGCAATTGTCAATGGAGCGTTAACAGCCATAATATTATTAAAGAGTTATCTGGGCGAATTTATCCATATTGCCACTTAAATCTACTCATAATAAATGGACAATGCTCCTATCCATCATGCCAGATTAATTACTCAAAATTATCGAAATATAAATTACCCCCCCCCTCTTTTCACCATATTCCCCACAGTTCATGAGTGTTTAAAAAAATATATATAATTCCAATTTATATTTATTCATCACATTCACATCTTAAAAAAATACGCTACCAATTAATTTATGAAATAATATCGATTTCAAATTTTCCTTGGAGAAATAATTTTATCTAAACTTCTCACCAAATAATTTGAAACTTTTTCACTGAAAATTAAAGTTAACTATTCTCAAAAAAATGGACACTACGAGAATAGCTAAAAGCATTTTATCGAAACTTAAGGAAATTAGGGCAAATATATAGATGACAAATTTCATAAATTATATGTAATTGTTGAGTCAAAGGCAGAGCTCTATGAATTTAATATTTGTCTACCTCGAGTCACAACAAAGCTATAAAACAAATTTCTTTATCCCCTTTCGATATTTTTATAACTCAAATGAATGAACGATTCTTGCTTAATCAGGCAGCACTCACAACTGCAAATTTTATTACCGCAGAATCCTGCCGAATCTAGTTCAAATCTTAATAGAGAAAAAAAATAAAATAATGACAGATTTTTATTGGCCTGGTCCTATCGGTCTTAGAAAGACCGCACCGATCTTTTTCTTGAGGTCCACCCGGACCAGGGACCAGTCTTTTATTAATACTTAAGTTTGCTTTTTTTGTTTATCCGGCCTGGTGTTTTATGTTTAAATTATTTTTTTTAACTATCCCAGGAAAATATTACTATATTTTGCAAATTGTTTTAAAAGGGAAATTGAAAATATGAACAGTAAATTAATATTAGCGTTCATTATATGATTTTCGAAATGATTAAATTGATCTAACCTAATAAAAATTTTGAGGAGTGGTATTCTGCTAATACAAATCCATCAAAGACATTTACACATTTACAAAAATGATATAAAAATTTACAGACAAATATAAAAGATGTATGATGACACGATTCAATTATATTAAATTTGCATATTACTGGTCCCACTGACTGTCTAACTTACCCAATTTTCAAACATTTTTTTGCATTGGTCTATTAACAATCATGTCTTAAAGCTCGAAAGATAAACTCCAATAAAAATGCCTTATCTTCTTATCATTACTTAAAATTTCCATTATTTCCTTATTCTATACAAAAATATTTTATATGATGACACAATCATTTTATAATTTTTGTTTAATAGAAGCTTATTGTTATTATAACCAGGGTAGCCAAACCTCCTAATTTTTTTATGCTTGTTTATACCAAACCAGTCATCTATTAATTTAAACTTTCTCCCAATTTTTTATAAAATATAATAATAATATATAGGGTTTCTCAAATTTTTAATATAAAAATTGGTTTAACCAAAAACTAGCAATTCTACGTATTTGAATATTATTTTAAAAAATTTTCATTTTCATCTTTTCTATTTTATTTCAACAATTTAAATTATAAATAAATTACAGATTTAAAGAAATGTACAAGATCAAATAACTTTAAATGCAATATCTAAACACCTAAAATTCCATTATTAATGGATTAAAGAAGATAAACAAAATAGCTGAAATACAATTAGCATAATATACTATATAAGATTTAATATCAGACATGGAGTCCATGATATGGCAAAGATTTAATGAGACAAAAATATATATCTCCAATTTAAAAAATATCAAACAATAATTTATGTAGTGATTTACTGATCCAAAGTCTCATTCATATCAAACAATAAATGGATTTATTATTTTTCTATGCATTGCATTGCACAGTTATTGTCTATTCTCCATAAAATTCAGGAAATCTTCAAAAATAGTTTTGAATATTATGGCCCCTGCTATTAAGAGACATATTTTAGAGGATTTGAAGGAAAATAATCCATTTTCTTTATTAAAGGATGACTTGAATGATGGAAATACCAAAATCTTCATAATAATTATGTGCTATTTTAAGAGGTAGTAGTTTCAAGTAAACTTCTAAAAAAAAATTATTGAACTTGGAGAAATCGAAAAAAATATTAAATTCTTGCTTGGTAGAATCTTTATTTTAAAACAAAAATTAAAGATTTAATTAATAATATAAAATCTAAAATATGGAGTTTTAGTTAAATTCTTCCATTTTTTGTTTGAAAAAATCTGGCAACCCGGTTATAACTGTTAATTTTTTAAAATTAAATAGTTTATACCTCATTGAATTTGAATTTATCATTAATATTTTAATAAATTTTTTGTCTCTTCTATAAAATTTTAAAAATATTAGAAAGTTTTGCAGTGAGAGTGATATGTAATGCATGGTAAAATATTATCTGATTTTTTTTAAATTGCTAGGCATAAATTAAGATTTAAGTTAACTAATTTTATATAATATATGTCATAAGTGAAATAACCTAATTTAATTATGTTAAATTGTAAATAAAATTAATTTCAATAAATTATATTAATAAATTGTATATTAAAATATGTAAAATTATCTTAATATTTATATCAAGATATTGAAAAAAGTGAAATTTCTTAATCAATTATATTAAGAAATTATATATCAAATTTGCTAAATTATTTTTACCAATAAATAAATGATCAACATTATTTGATCAAGGAAGGTAAGGTTCTGCCAGAAAATAGTTTACTTTACCCTTACCCCTAGCTAATGATGATATACCTACCCACAGAAAAAAAATAAGGAAATAAATCAAAATTAACAACAAAGTAAATATAATAAAATGCCCCCTTCCACCCCATTAATACTCTTGACAATCTCATCTACTAAACTCCATATTCCCTTCAATTTCTATGCCAATCTTGTCTTATAACCCCCCTCCTGTAACAGTATCATGTAAATCATTTTATTTGAATGAACTTCTCAATTTAAAAAAATATATTAATTTTCTTAGGTTTGTTCACATTCCTTAATAAATTAATATTGCCTATAGATTACTATCTCGATGAAATATTTCATTGTTAAATTAGTTAATGATCCTGTTTATTATAATATATTTACATAAATAAAAATTAGAATGGCATAAAAACTTCCTCATATATTGTATTTACATTAAGATTTCTGCATTTATTTAAAAAAATATTAATATTCTATTTGCTATTAAAAATAAATTTAAATAATGTTTTACTCTAAACGAATTTTTGTTTCAAATGTTCCATAAACATTATAATTTTTAAAATTTTAAATGTTTCGATTCGAATTTACAAAGCAGCAAAATTTTAAGATAATAAAAATTATTTCTAATTCTTAATTTAAGTAAATTATAGCAATCTTGCATTAAAAGTTTTTTAAAAAAGAGTTATAAATATTTTAATTTTGAGTCATAAATTCCAATTCGATGGCATAAGTGATGTACTGGACCCGTTTCTCACAGTTCGTGCAAACCGTTTGTTAAATTTTTACAATGCAACAAAATGTTAATTAGGATTGAATGCAATTCTAAAAATATAAATATAATCTTTTAGGCTCCCAAAATTTAAATTAAAAAATATACATAAATATAATATCGGATTTTAAAAGTAATATTTTTTCCGATTTTTTGTTAATAAATAAACAATTATTAAGATTAGCAAGAAATGTCTATATTACTTGATGCCTTGCAATCAAGATAGATTGATTTATTTAAAATTGTTTTGTGGAAGATTTTTCAAGTTCTAAATTTCGAGAATGATATCTAAGCAAATAAAACATGTGTCAAATATAATGATCAACTTGTATCTACTTTTTTTAAATTTAGAAATAAGTTTTCTGTTTAACCCGAAATAAATTGCCAGAAAAGGTTATCTAGAGCATGAAAAGAAGATTGCTAAGTAACAGACACTCATAAAAGCTGCAAATACTATTTGTAATTGTCCTAGTTTTTGATCAATATTATTAATGTTTATATAAATTATAATTAGTAGATTAAAATGTTTTTATTTTTTGTAATTGATCAACATATTGTTGATTGGTTAAAAAAAAAATTATGATTTTTTTTCTTTCACATGGATAATTGATATTTGACTTATGATTTTATATTTTTTTATATAGTTTTTGTAAAGAACTGGAAATTATTTTAATTAAAAAATGGAATTTTTTGTTTGTTTACAGAATTTATTTTTATTAGATTTAAGAAATTAGTACTAATAAGATTGAGATTAATATCATTAAACTTTTTATTTTATTTAGTTATAGTTAAACAAATAAGTACGGAGGAAGTTAAGATTATTATTTGGTAATAATAATGCAGAATTCCGTTTAATGAAAATTTTTTCATGCAACTTACAAACTTAATGTAAAATAACCGATTTGTTTCTTCATAAACTATTTAGTAACTTTATCCTGATAAGTCGTAGCAAGTATTTGGATTTTGCTAGGAGGGGTAGGGACTAGAGGTCTGCATTGGGCGGAGTTTCGGCCCGTTCGTCTACGCCAGACCATCTAAGTGGGCCGTCAGATGGGCAGGTAAAAAAAATTTTCAAGAATGGGCAGGCGGACGGGTTAAAAATAATTTTGAAACTATGGGCGGGTGGGTGGGCGTGTTAAGAAATTTAAACAATGGGAAGGCGGGTTAAAGAAATTTAAAATTTTTGTTCAAAAACAAACTAAAGAAAAATCATAATTATTTAAATGATCAATAACAATATTCCTTTTTTTATTGTACCAATTTATTTTAAGTGAAGAACACTTACTTAACTATATTATGTAATAAACACAACAATAAAACTTTTTTCTTAAAAAAATAACTTTTTTATCTATTAAAAATTAGATTTCCTTTTATTGGAATGTAATAAAACTTTTTTCTTAAAATTTCTTTTTTTGGGTCAGCAATCTGAATTGTATTATTTTATTTTAGTAATAATTGTTTATCTTTATAATTGCCATTTTCGTTTTTATTTTATTATATAATAAATAAATATTATTTTTTATAACATAATTTTTAATAAAAAAAATTTTTTAATTAAATTTTTATTTTAAAATAATATTATGAAAAAAGAAAATATATCTAGAAAAATAAAAAATATTTTTACAAGTTAAAATATAATAAATCAGACAACTCAAATCTTCAATGTGGAAACAATTTTAAATCACTTTCGATGAAAATAACAAAAACTAGATTGGATTCGCTGCAATGATTACTCTATCTATAAATATATATAACAAATGGCACATCCTTTTTCCTTCGGCATCAATATTCACTTTTATTTAAAGACACTTGAGGAGAGGATATACTTCAAACGGATATCCTATTTGGCGGTAACTACAAGAAAGAGATTTGCCAAAGCTATCAAGATTAGCAAGAAAAATATTGGCAATTACTGCAACTAGTGCTTCTTCTGAACGAGGATTTAGCATTGCTGGAAAGTTTTTAGAACAAATAAGAACGTGTTTGAATCCAGATGTCGATTCATTATTATTTTTTCATTATAATTACATATAATACCAATTTTTTATTTATATTTTTTCATAAATATTATATTTGATCAAATAAATTGTCCATAATTTAAATTAATTATTTTATTTTATCCTTAAAATAATTTCCTAAATTATAAAAATTTTAAAGTGTAATGCTGTAATATTTTTAAATTGAAAGAATGGCCATAATTAAATTAATTAAGGATTAATTGTTTTTTTTATAAATAATGGGCGGGCGGGTAAAAAATTTTAAACTAATGGGCTGGGTGTGCGGGTATCTATATTTTTGATAACTATTTAGCTGGGCGGCAGGGTTAAATTTTTTTAAACCAATGCAGACCTCTAGAGGGACTATTAGGTTTTTTTCATAAAAAGGTTTATGGATATCTTTAATATCACTAGCACACCATTGGCTATATCACATTTTTAAAAATATTTGTTTTTTTTCTAAGAATAATGAATTAGTCATTATTACATTATTCTAAAATAAATTTTAAAAATATTAAGTTTGACTTAATCGGTTGGTTATATATCAATAGGTATAGGTCAAATCAAAATATTTTTTAGGATAATGCTTAACAATCAAATCGCGTATTAAACTAAAATAAATATTTTTCCATGGATAACGCTGGCAATGCATTATTTAGTTATTGGGCAGGTTACGAGTTGGTTATCGGCCAAATCACGATATTTTTAAATTATTTTTGGGATAATGTTTTACACGTATTTATAAATATATAAAACAATAATGAACAATAACAAATTTGATCAATCTTATATTTAGTAAGTGGTCGGTTTTGAGTTCGGCAATCGGTCAAATCAAAAATTTTAAGATTTATTTTAGGATAATGTTATACATGTAAATATAAGTATTGGAAACAAAAATGAATAAATTTTGATCAATAACCCTAGCAATATGTGCATTACAAGTTTTCTTTTATTTTTCGATTCTAAACCTACTCAATGTTAAAGAAACCTATCATTTTATTTTAATTTTTAGGTTTCCACATGTATTACCACATATAAAAAAGCACTAACTAATAATCCTTCGGGAAATGATATTTTCATATTTATGCATTTAACGCCCTCTTATGGATATATTATTATATTTTCTTCAAATTGTAGTTTTACTTGTTCGACATTTTTATTAATCCTAATTTATTATCAAAGCCGTAGCAAATTCTTTATTTAGTTTTTCAATATTCACGTTACCATTATCATTATTATTATATTTATTGCTGATTATATTGACTTTACCATTATTGGTTTCGATAGATCAAATTCTATAGTCCATGGAAATTTAAATAGTGCTGCATCATTTGTTTTTGTAACTAATAACGGAAGCCATTTAATTTTATCATCTAATTGTACTTTTACATGAGCTTCACCCATAATTTTTATTATATTGTTTCCATATGTAGTTGAACCTCAAACCATTCTAGGTTTTGACCTCCCTATTTTATTCCATATTGTTGCATTAATGATGATTACTGCGGAACCTGTTTCATATTCCATTTTAATTTAGTGTTTTTTTATTATTACCATAATTTTCTGTCCATATTTGTAGACTTTTCTTATTGAGAAATTTGAATCGTCGTCGTTACTATTGTAATTTGTGCCGTAAACTTTTCCTCTAGCTTTACAAACACACTGCAGTGTGGTTTGATTTCTTACATTTGTTGCATTTTTTTCTGTATGTTGGACAATTCCAAATAGCATGAAAACGATTAATAGCACACTTTTTTGTATAATTATTACTTGTGTGGTAGATTATAACCTTGCACTGGTTTACTTTTTATGTATATTTTATTTTCATTTTGATAGTGTCGATTATCATTATCATTTTAATTTAATCGTTTATTATTGTAATTATGTTTAGTCGTCTTTTGATTTTTTAACTATGTTAGTAGTATTATTTCTTTCTAAGTCGGCCCGTTCCATCGCTAAAGCCATTTCTATAATCATGTTTAAGCTTAACGGTTGGTCTTCATCTCTAGTATCTAGGTATCTTAAATGTAGTTCTTTATCTAGTTGTGATATCTTTCCAGCTATTAATTGATCGCCAATTCTTAGATATATATTATCTTCAAATTCGTATTTTCGGGCTAGTTTCTTTATATTTTTTAAATAACTCAATAGGGATTCTGTTGTTCCGTGACTTAATCGAATCAAATCCATTCTCGATGCCAAAACAGTTCTTTCGTCTTTATATAGTTGTTTTGCAATTTTGCATAGATCTGCCCATACCACATCATCAATTTTTCTTGGAAATAGTAATTTTTTTATATCAGTTATAATATTTATTTCTCCAAAAGCTATGAATGATTTTTTCAAAGTAGCATCAGTTTGAGGAATATTCTTTACATTAAGCATATTTTTAGTAATCTACATAGTTGTCAAGAGAGCATTCTTCTTTTTTGAATTTATTAATGTAATTTTTTCCATAATTTAACTCTATTTAATATTTAACTTGACCGTAGACCACATTTTTTTTTATTTCGTCGTCAAATTTTATAGTCAAAACCATTTGTATCTTTCATTTAAATTCTTATCTAAAAGTATTCCATAATTATGTAATTTAACTTCTAATATTATGCATTTAGTTTGACAATAATATAAAATTAAACGTGGGAAAGTTATAATTGTATGAGAAATATAATATTCAAATAGCGTTATATAATTTTATAAAATATAACAAAAATATGTCAAATTTAATGTAGTTATCAACTTGAGTCTACTTTTTAAATATAGTTTCACATTTAACCTGAAATAAATTCAAAAAAAGTTATCGAGAGTAAAAAGAAGATAGCTAAACAGACACTCATAAAAGTTGCAAATACTATTTGTAATAATAGAATAATGCTTAACACGTAAATAGCGTATTAAACAAAAATGAAGATTTTTCCATGGATAACGCCAGCAATTCATTAATATTGGGTGGGTTACGAGTCGGTTATCAGCCAAATCACGATATTTTTAAAATATTTTTGAGATAATGTTTTACACGCATTTATAAATATATATAAAACAATAATGAACATTTTCTAATTGATATTAATAGCAAATTTGATCTATCGAATATTAATTAAGTTGTCGGTTTTGAATTCGACAATCAGTCAAATCAAAATATTTGTAAAAATTTTTTTAGGGTAAAGTTATATACATAAATATAAGCATCGGAAACAAAAATAAAGAGATTTTGATCAATAACGCTAGCAATATGTGCCTTTCAAGTTTTCTATTATTTTTCAATTCTATAAATGTCAGAGAAATATATATTTTTTTAATTTTTAGGTTTTCCACATGTATTTACACCCAAATATAAAAAAAGGCGCTAACCAATAATTTTTCGTGTTTCTTAAAATGATATTTTCATATTTATGCATTTAACGCCCTCTTATGGATATATTTTTGTTAAATTTCAAAATAAAATAAAATTTGAGTGATAATAATCTTGTTAATATATTTTTTTTCATTAATAATAAATAAAAATATAGCATTATATAAAGTGTTTTTGAAAATAATTTTTTAAAAAAGAATGTATAATAAAATTTTGATTGATTATGATTAAATGCTTTTTAGCAAAGCAGCATAAAATGCAGTATTTAGTCTAACTCGCCATAGAAATAAAATAACAAATTTAGTCATAACAACATCCTATAATAAAGGATTCTTTTAATTTTTAACAAATATTATGATATATAATATTTACGAATTATATCCTAAATTTTTTTCTTACCCTATAAAACGTGAAAAGGTGATATACTTTTAAATATACATCATACATAATATAATAAAATATATTTTTGAATCGAAAAACTTATTAATAAGAAAGAAAAACTTACATTATAATAGTCTAAAACCGTTTCCAAATATCACGTAAGAAAGAAAGAAAGAATTATATTGTTTTTTAGTTTATATAATCTTAAGCCGTTTTCAAATATCACGTTTTTGTCGAAGCGGTTTCCAAAACATGTTTCCATCAATATGGATAATAATATGTCTAATTAATTTTGTTTTGCTAATAATATTATATTTAACAAATAAACATATGGGATATGGTATTTGAGACGCTATATTTAATCGTTAATTTAGAAAAAAAAACGATTTAATTTTTTTTTATAAATTATTAAATGGATAATCACCTAATTCAAGGTATTTGTAAATCAAGGAAATTTTTTAACTTTAAATATGAAATATATGTAAAGTTAAATAAGTATGTAAGATTATAAGTTAGAGAGATATGGATTAGGGTTAAGATATATTAAAAAATGGGATATAATAAAATTAATAATTTTTACTAACATGTCAAATCTGACAGGTTTATGTGATTATAAATACTTTTATAGAATTGACCATAAACGATTAAATGGCGCCTGCGATACTCTGATCTAGAAAATGCTTTTTAAAATATTATATTATACAAAAAAAATAATTTTAGCAACAAATTATTATCCTGTTTTTTTGAAATAAGAAAAAAAAGGCCTCAAAAAACGGCTTTGAAAAAATAATAATTTTGCCTGAAAATGGCCTAAGAAGAAAAGAAACTATTTTAAAATCTCCTTTACAAAACAAGGACCCTAACCCTAAGCTTTAAAATATGTAAATAAGACAATATCTCTATTGACCTTTTTTGATCATATAAGTATGTTTCGTAAAATATCTTAAACACGTCATTTATTTATCATATTATACTAGAAAAAATTGATCAACGTCTATGGCCTATTCTGCTTTGAACTAAATTACCCGCGTAGATCTGTGAATCCAGTAAGAACTATATTTTATTTTTGAAGCCACATATATGGTTTATGGAAGGTGATTGCGTAATTTTATCTATAAAAAAATGGGTCTTATTACATTTTAATATAATTTGGTCCTTGTTTGATGGGTACAAGGTTTGTTACCATAATTACGATTTCTTTTATATAATTAGCAATGGTAATTAATACTTTTTAAATATTCAGGTATATAATTAGAAATTAGCAGTTATAATTCATAAATACATTTATAATTCCCTACCTTTTTAATTAGTTTTTATGAAAAATGTTTAACAATTATAATCATTCATTTTTTTTATATTTAAAACTACTAATAATTGCAATGTTTCTTTATATTTTTGGTGGAATAATGAGTAATTCGGAATTTTTAACTTTTACCTTAGACTCCGTTGCTATTCAAATAAACTTTTATATTCAGTAGAAGATAAATCTAAATTGTCAATATTCAATTCAATTTTTTTTAAAATAACTTACAAATGATAAAACCACAGTAACTGCTTATGTACTCTGAGATCAAATCAAAGGGTCATTATCAAACTTACAATAATTTCTTAGAACATTGAGGCATATTTAGATACTATATTTTTGTTTCTAATCTTGTTCCTATAGAGAAAATATCCTTATATAATTAACAATCCAATTAATTAAATCAAGAGCAAATATTCAGAAAACTTTATCAGAATTTCTTTTCAGAGCCATCAATTTTGCTATAAAATTTAAAGCACTGTGGCCTTCATCAGCACCTAAAAGACTATTTACTTTTTGCTAAGTTTTATAAAACACGTTTAAATAAGTGCTTGAAAAATAGATATTTTAGTAGCAGTGAACTTGATTGAATTTCTTAACATCAAATGTATAAATCTAATGATATTGTATTTTATATTGAATGAGTAAAACGTTTATATTTTATAAACATAAGAAAAAATTGCAATAATAAAATTTTATAATTATATTCTGAAATTAAATATTAGTAAATTACAAATGGGTTCAAAATACACAATAATTTAATCTGCATCATATATACATTTATGTTCGTCTTCCCCTCAATGATGGCAAGTTAAAAAGATCATACTAATAGTCTACCATACCATGATTATTTAGCGAATATGGGCAGATGGATCATGTTATTATTATTATTTGTTAATTGCGAGAAGTAGGTAGGCTAAGCGTGTCCCAAGCCTAGATGGACATTACCGCTATTTCGTTCATTGAAAAGTATAAAGCTGCTTTATTATGTCTATATCCAGCCTCTGACTCAGCTACTTTAATTTTACTATAAAGAAATTTTAATTATAATTACTCTAGAAAATCACGATTACATGTAATTAGTAATTAATTACCGTTTTTTGTAAATGGAATTATTAAATATAATCTGATTCAAAAATTTTATAAGTAATAGAAATTAATTACAATAAAATATTGGGTATGGCCAGTAAAAAAACATTTACCACTCTCTCGCTATGACATTCACATATTAAATATAAAAAATATTAATCTAATAATTAGATAATTATCGCTTAAGATATAAAAAGTTGTTCAAAGTGTTTGTCTGATATCCAATTATTTTTAGATTTAAAAAAAAAGGTAAAAATTCTCATGCGTCATTATAGATGAAATTTAAAATTAAAAGACCATTTAATCTATTTTTAGTATTCGTAAAAGGCTTTCCTTTATAACACGATTCAATAATTACTTAATATAAATAAATGATAAATCAACAAACGAATTAAGTTACATCAATTAAAAAAAAGCAATTACCTTGACATTAGATTACACTGAAATATATAATGTAAAATAAGTTGTTTTTTTAATGGTGTTAAAAAATATAAAATTTTGTATCCAATAGCAGCGGCATATCTAATAATTTTATTTAGGCAAGGCCTTGCTATAAAAGTCTATTGAGGGGCCCTTTTTGAAATCTTATATTTTAAGAGCTTAACAAATAGTTTTTTTAAATTTAATTAAAGCTATACATATTTTATGATCTTCAATTTTGAGAATTGAACCAAAATATTAAAAATTAGCTAGTCTATACCTATGTCCGCTTAAGGCTTTCTCCCTGCGTATATTTAAAGCCAAAAATATTTGTATCATTCTAGTAATGAATTTTTTTTAGTTAAAATTTAATATTTTTCAGAGACAAGCAGAAGTACTTGCACGGCACAGATTTTTTCTTCTAAAATTTTTTACGTCCAGGTTTAAAAATCTTAGGCCCGGCCCGGATATTTAAAAGAAAAATTTTTCGAGGCCCATACCGAAATCGATTTTTTTAGGCCTTATTCGACCTAATTTTGTGATTTAGAGATAATTATTTTCATCCCTATTTCATAAATTTAAACATTTTTCTAAATTATGAGAGTGGTCCAGTAGATGAATAGTTAAAGGGGGTAGAACTACGCTTACCTTTTCAATTTATTAGGTTTTTTTTAACAGACGCATATTTTTGCATTATAATAGCTATTCTTTTATTTTTCTATTATCATCAGTTTTTTAAAAAGTAATAATTAAAAATAATATATAACATGTATGGTTTATTTATATTCCTGAGATCCTTAGAAATCGAATCAATAGTAGAATTTATTTTTCTAAAAAAGTCTTTGTTTAAAAAAAAAGGTTTATAATATTTTAAACTTCTATATTTTTAAAAAATATATATATCTAAATATTAATAAAGATAATTTTTTATAAAACTATAGTATTTTTAATGGGATTAAAAAAAACTTATTTTTTAAAAGAAATTAATCACAAAAGTCCGTTCGTAATAAAATAATCAGCGCAAAAGATGAAGCAACTGAGGAACATCTCGGCATTCCTAGCATCGTTTTGGAGTTTCATGGCGTTTCTCAGGGGTGCCAAGAAGTGAAAGTATAGTGTAGCCATCTGGTAGAGTGGGCACATGTTCGTATCAAAGAGTTTATCGTAACCTGAATAGTTAAATATTAGTTGAAAATTATTATAGTAAAAAAACAATAAAAAAATATATATATACCTTGATTAAAGAAATGAATCGGAATGTGGTTTTTATCGCATTTCTGGATATGGTTTTGGATGGGGAACAGATGGTCGTTAGCGATTAAGCATTGCTTTTATACGAGTCATAAATGAATGTGAAATTATAAATTAATTGAAAAAAATAGGAAATTTTAAAATATATAATGACATAGGGGATCCTGGCTCTATTGAAATATTCGACAACATCCAAATTATCTTTAACAAAAAAAAATTTAAGAGATCACCCGGCCTACCTCCCATATAAATTGTTATAAATCGTTGCCCTCTATGTGACGAAGTTTTATATTACCGAAGACAAGTGTCCAGACATCCTACAGTTGGTACAAAATGGTTGTAGATTGGTATTCATCGACGGCTGATGCTCATAACTATCTTCCAAATTTGTCTGCAAAATGAATAAATTTAAATTATTTGATTTTAAAAGTGACGATCACGTGAATTTCGATTTAAACCGATTTTTAAAAAAGGGATAACTCAATAATTTATCCAAAAAAATATTGTTTAACCCTAGAGTTTAAGCTATAAGATGTCTAACCTTTTGAGTTAACTATTTTTATAAATCCACTCAACTCGAGCCGTTAAACAACACTAATGTGAAATATGGAATAAACAATTTTTCAATATTATAAATAATAAATATGATGTGATATACCCTAAGATTGTTTTAAGAATATATGAGAATATCGTAAATTAATATTGTTTTTTTTTAAAAAAGGACCACTTTGAATTTATGTTTTTATGTATTTACTTTAATTGTTGTTGTTTATGTTATTGACAAATTAACGAAAAACTATATATTATTAAATATAAGTAGAGATAGACCTTAAGGCTAGCTATTTAGCCATTAACTTAAATAGTTATAAAAAAACCATAAGTCCTAAAATAAAGTATATAAAAGGGACATTAGAAATCAGGTAATTTTGTAACTTGAGACATTTCGGAAATGATGTATATGGAGGTCCGATACATAAAATGAATTTGATTATTAATGAAGGAAATAAAACTGATAATTTATTTTTTTTTCTCAAGAGATTAAAAAAAAGATTTTTCATAAAAAAAAAATTAAAATTTCTAATTATGCAGAGAATCCCGATTAATAAAAATGCAAATTGATTAACTCAAAAGTTTTAAATGTTTTATTAATTATATATTTTAAAATCACCCTTGTTTTTGGTAAACCCAAATAAACTTAATTCTCCATATTCCCTATATATTCGGTTAAAAGATTAGAAAAAAAATACTATATATTTGTAATAACGTAATTGTGCTAATTAGCTTCAATATTTAATTACATTTTTTTAGAAACTTGTCATAGTTTTTTTTTATCACTTATAATAATATTCTATTTAACATTTATGAGGTGTCCTGAATCAAAATTTTATTATAAATTTACGAAATAAAGTTTGGGAACGAAAAGATTGATAAGCTTAGGATGGAAAATCATATGAGGTTGGGGAACAGAGATTCGATTATTTCTATCTGCAGTATCTGTCGAGGGATATAAATGAGAGAAAAATTATTTGACTTAAGGTAATCCTATATTTAATTTTTCCTTACGAGGATAAAAAAAAACCTGTTCGGTTAAATGCACGTGGTTCTTAAAGGGCTGGTTGAATATTATTTACGTTATTGGATTTTTACTTAGAGATACTTCTATAATTCAATTAAAATTATCCGGCATCCGAAATAGAAAGTGCAAACATTGTTATGAAAAAAAATGAAACGAGCACTATTACAGTCGTTTCTTAAAAAATAACAAATAAAAACAGGGAAATTTAATTATCATCCCCGATTTTGAAATTTCATCAAAATACATGAAAAGTGCAATATCAATTGAAAATGTAATCATTTAGGATAGTTTGACAAACAGAAATTTTATTAATAGTTAAATCAGAGACCTGCAGACCCGACCCCGGTACACGGGCCGGATTTTAATTTTTTTAAATATTCCCGAGCCAGGCCTGAAAATTATATTTGAAATCGCCATTATTAGCTATAAAAATCACAAAAAAAATATAATATATTTTAAAAAAATCAGGCTTAACCTAAAAATATAAAACCCGGGCTGGGTCCGAAAAAAATTTTTGAAAAAAAAATCCGGGTCGAGCCCTGCAAATAGCATCTCAGCAGGTCTCTGAATTAAATGGCATACTACAATTAATTATTAGGTAAACAGAGAAGAGTTTAGTATACTCAAATATTGATTTTTGTTTTTAATCTTATATATTATTTAAATGCCATATGACTACAATAATATATTAATTAACATTTTATTTTCCTCAAGAGGTATAATAATTTTAAGTTTGTCTAGCGATATTAAAGTAAGATATCTGGGAAAGGTGTAATCGATCAAAAAAAAATTTCAATACTTTCTGGAAATAAATCTTCAAAACATTTATTATTATTTTTAAAAAAATCTAATTATAGATTTTTAATAGGGAGTTGTAGACAAAGATATAAAACAAAATAGAAAAAAAATCCATTATTTTTCTTATAATTATAAAGCATCGTAAAATAGACTACATTTATTGGAACCCCTTAAGTGGGCCAAAAGTACCCTTATCAGGGTTAGGTTTTAAAAAGATTTATTTTCTATTTTATTAAACAATGATTACTATAAAAGAAAGTACACGACTAAACGATTAGTTTTATTTAATTTAAAATTTTTATAAAAATTTTTGACCGGGGCAGGTTTGAACAGGAAATTAAAATATGGTTTGGGCTCCGAACTTATAAATAAATTTTTTTTAAATAATTCAAGATGGGCCTATCATAAAAAGAAATTAATTTCCAAGAGTTCTAATATTTAACATTATATACAACAAAATGATTATACTGTTTCTAATATTCTCCGAAATATATTTTAAAGAAACATAAGAAAAATGAGTTTAATATTTTTAACTTATTTTTTTTTTATTTTAACAAGATTGGAATTTCAATTTTTTAGGATATTTTAAAAACAATATATATATATATCATATTAAGATCAGAGGCTTGCATGGGCCTTAATCATTTGATCAGGCCCGGATGTAATAAAATGTTAGCACGCCCCATATTTAATATTTAAATAAATATTGTATACTTCACTAAAGGAAGAGTCAGTGTCAACAATTTTGCCTATGCCTAGAATGTCTTTGATATGAGCTACAGCCTCGGTATCTTCTTCCAGATTAGAATCTAGTTTTTGCTTGTTAATTTTGATCGTGATATCATCTATACTCCTTTCTAGCTCATCACCTGCCTCACCAATACCGCTGATATTTGCATTCAGAGCTGGCATTTTTTGGGGGGTTAAGGGAATGGTTAAATTAAAAATAATTAATTTATTATTTCTTAAATTTATAATATTTTAGATATATAATATTAATTGTTTTGAGATTCTAAATTAATTATTATTAAATTATGTATTATATATGTATTATTTTTTTTAAAGCCATTATCCTTTAGGCTAATCAGAAAATGTTTTAATGCCTAAGAATTAATGAGGGGTACAACTCAATTGATATTAATTGATATTCCGATTTTGACAATGAACCAATTGAAGTTACAAAAATAACGATTGATCAACAATTCATATTTTGTTATTTAAAACAATCTGTTTTTTTCTCTTCAATTGTTTGGTTTGAATAAAAAACAAAAAACAATGTTTTCTTATTAACTAGGATATCCACTTTCATAATTTAATGAAACATTTTGTATACAATTATTAAGAACTCAGTTTTGACATAAAAATTCTTTTGGGCCTTCTAGGGGAGGCAGGGCTCTTGAAAGAGGGCTTATTACAAATAGCTTAAATAATTTTATGATAAAGCATTTCATGATTGGCATTTTATACTTCGAACGCTTAACAATGAAGAGCTGATAATTTTTTTTTTAAATAGGTGAGAAGATTTTTGTCCTGAATCATGCCCATTAATGTGTAAGAACGAATAATTGAGATATGATTTTTCTTGGAACTACGGACTTCCCTATATATATTATTATTATAATTTGGGCTGGCTTACAATATTGGAGTTGATTACAATAGTATTGGTTTATTTTTAACAATGCCTTTCCCTATATTAAATCGTTTTTAAATAACATATACAATTTAGATAAGAATTAAAATAATCCAAAAGGGTGTAAATCTCTTCGCTTATTAGAAAATTTTTCAGAGTAAGCATCATTCTAATTTTAGTTATCTATATCACTTCTATTATCATATTCAAAAAAATATAATTAATATGAAATCTATTTCCATAGATTCAAAAATATTACCATTACAGATGCCAAACTTATATAATAAATGGTAGATAAGAGGGTCGAGATAGTAAAATTTAGCCCTTCTTTCTAAAGAAATACTTATTTGAACAAATTTATTTTATTCCTAAATTTAAAAACAAAAATTTAATCATTTGGTAACATTTTAAGCAATTAATTTTAGCGTTATCCACCAAACAAAACCGGAATATCGTTTGTCAATATCCCTTTTGGTCCTTTGTCGGAATTCAATTTCAAATCACCCAAATAACTTGGTACTTATTTATTTTATACCTCAATTTGCTAAATCTCGAGCCTTACCATAATATTAATTTAGGCTAAAAATCTTAATCGGGCCGTTTTAACTAACAAATAATGACATTTTTTGTATGTTTAATTTATTATATAAATTAAAATTGTTATTTTATTTTTTTCGATACATATTTAAAAAATAAAACGAAAAGCTTTTGTCTTATATTAAACTTTCAAATCCCATCTTTTAATTAAAATAGATATCAAAAAAAAATTTTTTTTTTGTTAAAATAAAGTATATAACTTGTTAATTTTTTAAAAATTTTTATAACATTTTTTTATGTTTTTATTTAAACATAATTGTTATTAAAAGATAAAAAAAAATAGCAATTAAAATCCTTTAAAAATTTTTTCTATTTATAAAAAGGTAAAAATTATAAAAAAAAATCGAAATATAAAACAAATATTAATTTTTATATATTTAAAGAGGTCTGAGATTTTTTTTTAGCTTCGGTCTCAGGGTCCTCAATTAGTGTTGCTAAACGGCTCGATTGGGATTGTTAAAAACGGCTGCTAACTCCATATTTTAGCCAGAAAAATTTTGCCTATGCCTTGAGATTTGGCTAATAGATGTCCAAACCTTTGTGACATCTATGAAAATATTCAGGCTTGCATAATATTTTTCGGAATAATATATCGAGTTAGCCGTTTTTAAAAATCGACCCGTTTAACAATAACAAACTAGTCCCAATATTTATTTATTTTTTTTAGTTCGGACATGACTTTTTATAAATTTAAAAACCCGGCTATATACCCGACCCGGATTTTAAAATTATTATTTTACGGTCGGTTTTTGGATATCTTCTTAGTCTAACTCCTGATCAGATTTCAGGTCTCCAAAAGATATACTAATATAGGAATTAAGGTAAGAGAGAGAATAGGGAAAGAAAATATTTTATCGCGATTGATGAACAGAATGATATAACTTACATCCCTGATGGGACATCTCATTTTGCTAAAACGCGTTCAGCGATTAATCTATAAATAAAAAATCGCTAAAATAATTTAATTATTGAAAGAAGAAAAGAAAAATCACGGAAATCGATAAATAAGTTCGTCTTAAAATGCTTGGAAAAGTAAAAGAAAATATAAACAATGTCCAGATGCCACTTTTAAAAGCAAATAGCATAAATTTAAAATGTTTTTTTTGCCGATCATATATATTCAATAATGTTACTTATGAATGGGATAATTATGTTTATTATATTAAAAAATTGGGTTTTCTTAGAACTATTTTGACCCCTGCATATTTGCGCATGCTATCGAAAAAATTATGGCAAAATTATTTAACCCAAATATACACATTATTTTTACATCCAAAAACCATGATTCGCTTATATTAGAATGGTTCCAAAGGGTACCTTTTAAAATTACTGTTAGTTATTGTCAAGTGAACATTTAACAATTTTCTAACAACCATACTATAAAATGCAATGAAGTCCATTTTTATAAATATATTAAGAGATGGAATCACGCGATAACCTCCGATATTCTATATATCATTCCGCATAGCATTGAACCACCTAGTTGACTTCAGAAAAAAATAAATGGTTCTTATTAGATTCGAATCCAGAACTATAGGATTAGTTCTGCCTATTTACCGAATAGGCCCCAGACGCTTTTGCAAAAGGAAAGGTTTTTTTAAAATATATATGATAACCATTTGTGGCAGTGTCGATCCAAACAGAAATAGATAAAATACCATTTCGTTGAACACTGCCTTTGATAAAACTAACTTTTAACAAGTATTTTACATTTTTTTTGTTTGGGTTGACACTGCCGCTTATGGTTTCATGATATATTCAAATAAATTCGGCGGTTTACCAGAAAAGTATGTATTTTTATCAGTTAACGAGGATACTATCTAACACTTCGACATGAGTTAGAATCCAGAAAGAATAGGATTTTTCCCTGAAGTTAAGCAGATTACGATATATAGTTAATCGGACGGTAGAGCTTTATTCCTTATGTTAATATATATAAAGATACCGTCTAGTTTTGTGGTTGTTTTAGCAACTTCGCAAGTTGACTTGGCACCAGTTTTTAAAACTTTGAGTGTATCATTAAAAATTTATAATAATTTTATATACAAATAAAATATCAAATTGAATATTAAATATTGGTTTACTTTAAATTTTAGTTTTAACAAAAGATTTATAAGTTTGGCATTACACCTATATAATATCTTAGATGTATCTTGAAAAATAAGAGAATAGCTCAATCTGGTACATTTGAAAGAGTGAATCTGTTAGGCCATATATCTATTTTAAAAAGTATCTTTAAATAACTATAGTCTGACTTTACCTTACAAAAGGAGATGATAGGAGGGGTTTATGAGTTGACGAGTACTCAATCACTCAGAATTAATGTAATAGTTGGATTTTATAGAAATGTATGAGAACAATAATAATAGTATTATATTATAAATATGAAGATTAAATAAACTAATTATTCTAATAAGTATATAAAAATAAATAGTAAAGTCTAGTCTAGCTTTGTTGGCATATTCTTACATGTGATTTATGAAGGGAGGAGTTAAGAGAAGCTTATTGTGTCTTCCATGTGAATTTGTTTTATAATTTATGTAAAAAAAGTCGTTGGGATGAAGGGGAAGCTACTAATATAGTGATATTGTGACTGTGACCTTTGAACCCCAAAATGTTATTTAGATATCCGAACCTCCATTGTTCAGTAATGTAATCATATTATAATCCCCCTTTTTAAATTTGTCTAGATTTTTTTTCACTATCCTTTTATTTATGTCATATCAAATATCCTTTTCCCTTCTTCTAAAAAAACCAGGGTCTGTTCTGCTCATTAGCTTCGAAAAATATTTTAGCCCACAGCCCAACGGCCTGTTCAACGTTTTTTATTATTTTTTTAGCTCACCCGCGCCTACCCAATGTTTAAACTTTTTAACCCGCTTATTGCAGTTGTCTAGTGCAAGGAAAATTAATATATATCAGAGAGCTGCATAGGTATCATTCGCACGGTCCGGGTTTTATATTTTTAAGTCGGACTCGGCTGGGATTTAAAAAAAATATATTATATGTATTTTTAATTTTCATAACTAATAATGGCGATTTAAAATATTTGGGTATTTATTAAAAAAAGTTCAAACCCGGCCCGTCTAAAAATTAAAATACAGACCAGCCCATGTACTTAAAGCCGGTTTAGAGCCTGGCCTGCAGGTAGGGGAGACCGGGGTAAAGCGATTGACGGGGTAACAATGTTAACGCGAATAACTTTTTAACCATTGAGTATAAAGACCTTAAATTTGGTGTGAAGATTTATTTTTATATCTAATTTCTTACCTATGTTCATCTTTTAAAAAACTTACCTGGTTTTATATATTTTGTAAAAAAACTGTTTTTTACCCAAAAAATATAAAAATCCTTCTCTAGTATATTTTGCTTTTAGTAAAATTTACATATCCTCAGGATTCAAAATTTGGCACACATGTTCCTTAATGTATTAGCTATAAAATAAAATTTATCTGACATCTTTAGCTATATTAGAAGTTACGCAATAACGATATTTATAATATATGTCACCTAGGGGTAAAGCTGTTATGGGTAAAACGGTTAAAATATAAAATTATTCACATTAATTTTTCATTAATTCATTTATTATAATTTTTATTGTATCAATCAAATAATGAGAAATTATAAAAGAAAAACCATATACAGAGATGTAAATATAATAAATGAAGCCATAAAATATAAAATAACAAATAATACTTCATTAAATTTGTCTGCTAAAAAATTTAACATACCTTATACAACGTTGAGAAGGAGATGTAAAATTGGTATTAAAAGTTCAGATCATCATAAACAAATATTTACAAATGAAGAAGAATCTAGATTGTGTGACTACATATTAGAAGCAAGTAGGTCATTTATGGGATTAACGCCTAAACAAGTAATTAAATTATATTGTTTGTATTATATTGTATTTCATAATTTTAATAACTCAATTTAAATATCAATATTAATTTGGTAACTTTAATAAAAATGCTCAATTGAAATTATATTGTATTTCATAAATTTAATAATGCTCAATCTAAATATCAATATTAATTTGGTAAATTTAATAAAAATGCTCAATTGAAATTATATTGTATTTCATAATTTTAATAATGCTCAATCTAAATATTATTAATTTGGTAACTTTAATAAAAATGCTCAATTGAAATTATATTGTATTTCATAATTTTAATAATGCTCAATCTAAAAATCATGTGGGGCAACAATTTCAGATTTATGACATTCCAGGAGTGTTAAAAAATGAAATACCAAGGGCAGTGACATCAAATAATATATTAAATGGTTCTTAGCATGTGGCATATTTCCTTTAAACCCAAATATATTTACAGAACAAGATTATATCTGCTGTAATAATTCAAATGCTAACTCAAATATTGAATTTGAAAATAATGATGAAAATATTAGAGTGACTCAAAATCTTACAGTGACTCAAAATAATGATAGTGATTTATCTATATTATTGAACGAAAATGTTCCAGATGATATTGATGAACCTTATCATGATATGTTACCATCATGCTCAAAAAATTATAATAAAGTATTCAATCCTTCATCTATAATACCTATTCCAAAATTATTCAATATTTCATCGGATAAAATATCTAAAAAAAAGAATTCAGAAATATTAACATCTACACCTTATAAAAAAAAATTATTAATTCAGAGAAAAAAAAGATATCAAAAAATAATTGTTTATGTGTTATTTGTAATAAAAACTATAAAAATAGTCGCAAGGGCGATGAATGGCTAAAATGTACAATGTGCCTTGAATGGGCACATTCTAAATGTGCTAATTATGATAATTATTTTACATGTCCTTATTGTATCGATTAGTTTTTAAATAAAAATCATAAATAAATGTTAAATTTGTAATATTTGTTAAATAAAACAATAAATATGTGTCAAATATTATTTTAACCACTTTACCCTAGTGCTTATCCATTTTACCCTAATGAGTAGTTTTACATAACTAATCATAGCTCCTAAAATATTATAGGTAGAGGGCTACACTTTTTTTTATCTTGTAGAAGAGAGATGGGGCTACACATTGATCTATAATTTGTTGTGTTTGACTCTTGTTTAAAATTTTTATGGTAAATATGCAAAATGTCTATCGTTTTACCCCGGTCTCCCCTATATGATTATATATATATACGAAACATTTTAGTCTGACCATAGTGAACTCAAAACATGTATAGGACTTTGCTTAAATTTTTAAATATCTGGAGACCATAATAAATCTATAAATACAAATATAACGTGCGACTAGTAAATTATGACATAATTGGTCAATTGTTATATACGAATATAATTCTGTATTTTATTCTTTTTTTGAAAAAAAGAAAGAGCTAATGATACAATTATAATTTATACAGATGGGAAAATGATTATTTTCTAACTATAAGATCCAATATTATAATAAAATTATGTTTACGATAGAAATATGTACGTAAATTAGAAAATGGAAATCGCAAAATTGACAAAATTGCTTAACTTATAATAATTGCCACGCTATTTTTGTTGTTGTTTGACATTAGTTTGTCCTGTTCCCTAAAAGAAATTGATAATTATATACCATTCGTGAATATAACTTCAAAATAAAATAAGTAAAACCTATATAACTAAAAAAAAATATATGTATATTTACCGTCTTAGTTTAAGAATATAATAAGTGTAAGCTTATGCCCTTTCTGACTGACCGTGATTTAAAAAAATAATAGTATATTCTAATTATTGTAATTTTACTCTCATGTTTCAATTTTTTTAATTGGATCTGCCCAAATAATAAAGTAAAATATCAATAGTTTGATTACAAAGCGGGGGAAAAAAAGAAATATAAGATAAGGGAAAAGAAAATGGAAATTAAAACTCTGATATAATTAAATCATCATTATGAGTTTAGCTTTTTAGAAAAGTATTGCACCTATTTAAAATATATATCCCCCCGCCCAAATAAAAAATATTTTCAAAATAAACGAAATGTTCATTATAAAAGAGTTAAATTAAACCTATTGTTTAATTTAGGAGTATATTATTATTGAATAATACTACTTCATTTCCTTATAAGTATTGGAAAACTCCATCAAGAAGATGTAGCATTTTTAAGATGCCTTTCATCCTGGAAAATAAAAAGATGGGATTGGAGAGGCACAGGCACGTTTGATTCTACAAGCACACTTTCTTTATATGTTAAATTTTGTATCGGACGTTTTCTTGTCATTTTCCGAACTTGGAACTTAATTAATTTATGATATTTAAATAAAGTCATTTTATACTAAATTATATAATATATACATTACATTAAGGCTTTTTTTTAAAAAAACAAATGTTCTTAATATGCAAAAAGTATAATTAATAAAAACAATATATTAATATAGATTGATAAATTTTCTTTCTTTCTTTCTTTTTTCTTATCTTACCTTTGTAATTTAATAAATTATATAATTTTTTAAGAGATATGTTAATCCGAATTTTTAATTTATATTATTGAATATTAATGTTTTTTTAAATTATAATTAGTTATTCATATGTTAATTCCCATTTTTAATTGAATTTATTTTTAATAACAATAATATCATCCACTAGGGAGTGTGTAGATTTTTTTAAAAAAAAACAATTTTTTTTTATTGGGCGTGAAAAAATCAAATTTAGAAAAATATGATTGTTTGAATTAAAAACGCGGGACACGAATTTTATTCGACCCTTGTTAACGGAAGTTTAAAAAATAAACAGGTGATTTGGGATGGATGATAATTTCTATGAATAATAAAAAATAAGAGAAATCTAAAAATAGTACATAAACTAGAGGAAGTTGGGACGACAAAATATCAAAAAAAATTTTTCGAAAAAGATACTACGAATTTTTATTTTTATATAAATGAGGCAGATCTCAGGGGACCCCAATGAAGGATTTTACCTTCGTCAGAACGGTCCAATTTTTTAAGCATTCACTCTTTTGATTTGTACCCTTTTTTTAAATTTTATTTTTTTTATCTCATTCCTCTTTTATACATATATATGCATTAATTAATTTTTAATATATTATTTGTTTTTTAATATATATTTTTAATTATAATTTTTAAATGAAAAACTTGTGAAAATTTGTTTCTTAATAAAGTATTATTTTTTTTTTTAAAGTAAAATTTAGTTTTAAATTTGCATAAAAATAATAAAAGAGAAGTAAAAAAAAAAATATTTTTAGCAAATTTTTAATATTTTTTTAAAAATTAAATGTATTATTTTTTTTAAATAATATAAAAATATAAAACCTACTCATTTTTTAAAGTAATAATATATGAAATTTATATAATATATAATTTAAAACATTTTTGTATAAAAATTAAAAAATAAATAAATTGTTTTTGAAAAATAGATTTAAAAAACTAAATATATAGATTAAGCCTAATCTATTTAAAAATAAATGACGGCGAAATGCTTGGTGAACCCAGAAGATCTCTATAAAACTCCCTTTCTTACCATAGAAAAGATATGTTACTTTTATGCCATGGCTACCATTTTAGCCTTAGGATTTGCGGCTCAAGTTGTGTTGGCTGCCTTAATTTTGATTATGAGGAATCCAGATAGCCCCTTACTCACTCGTTTTCTACCTAACACTTTTATCAAAGGACTAAGGAGCTCGTCGGATTTTAGAAACTATTCCAAATTGACTCGCAACTCATTTTACTGGTTCATGATTCTCATATTAGCCTGGGATATTTTGGCTTGCGTGAACTTCATATTCTGGCCCGTCTTGTACTTTGCTAGCCCAATCATGGGCGTCCATAGTAAATTATTCATGACACATATCGCCGTGACATATTGGCCCATTGAACAGCTGTGCGCTTCTAATGTTAACTGGCTGACGGCCATACTCTCGCTGGACCGGATGATATCTATAGCGTTTCCTCTAACGTTTAACGCGCGATTCGTTGGTCAAAATTCTCGAGCTATCGTGTCTGTTATATTTTTCATAACCTTGGTGGGCTCTATTCCTTACTTGTTGCCTTTCAAGGTAGAAACCATAGTCCCCAGATTACTCTGTTTGGACTACGAAGACACCAACGTAACCATAAATATTGAGAAACACTTCGATAACAAATTATCGACACTTTCGCCATCCTTAGGAATAACGGTCCATAACCATAAGCCTGCTAATCTACAGGCGTTAAAAGCTACCGTCATAACAATGCTACAGAATGGAGAGAATTTTTACTTGAAAGGAGGTTACCACGATAGTAATGCCTTAGTTTTAGTAAACGGAGCAGACTTTCCGGGAGACGGAATACGTTTTAACAGTTTTGACAATCTATGTTTGATCCAAACCAAACTAAATAACTTTACAGTGGAATGCATTTTGATTACGCTACCTAAAGGGTATAAATATGTTGTCACTAAACATTACACCACTTGGAATCCTGTGTATGACAAGGTGTTCAGCGTGTTCATGTATCTAATTCCGGTTATCATATTTATATTTTGCAATACATACATGTTGTTCAAGCTGGCCACGGTTCAAAGAAAGGTGTTCCCAACAACTACGGCTGATACCCCATCTTCGACCCCATCGTATGCCAAAAGCGACGATCTAACAACGATTGGCCATAAAAGCGTGTCTTACGAGGTGGATCGAAGAAATATCAGCGTTTTATCTTCAAAATTAGGAATTATAGAAGAGGGGTCGGGTAGTATAGAGGTCAACACTCAACAGTCTAATACTGTTAGGACTAATAATGATGATAATCAAAAGATTTCTTCTAAAAGAAAGAAACCGAAATCCGCGACATTGGGCATATCATTGAAAAAAAAAGGCAGCTCTCGCAGAAAAATGGATAAGAGCCAAACGAAGTCTAACCGAAATATAACGAAGTTGATGATGTTTTTGAACATTGAATTCCTTCTTTTCAACTTGCCCTACGTTTTGTTCATCTACGTCTTCAATCACGCTTACGTGGAGGTAGGGGCGATATCGCTGATAAGGTATCAAGTTTTGATGAATGCGCTCAAATACGGCAGCCATGGTATAAGGGTCTACGTAAATTTTTTAGTTGATAAAAATATCAAGGAGACGCTCAAGATAATAGTGGATCAAATGATATCTTCCTCCAAAATAAAATGGGGAAGAAAGGGGTAATACGAAGAAAAAAGAAGAGATTATAACTTTATAATATAATATTATATAGTATATTACATGTTTTCGGAGCGGTTGCGACAATACATAATATTTCTACTAATTTTATGGGATTTTTTATCATACGTGCAAAGGTCAGTAACCACTATGAAGTTTGGAACTGAATTCTATATTTTGGATCCACCATTTTATAAAAAATAATAAATTAAACTGGTATTTGTTTCAGATTCATATTAAACCCGTTAGTATTAAGTTTTAGTAAAAAATTTTTAAAAAAATGGAAATTTAACTGACTTTTTCTGGAAAGGTACACATTGTTTTGATCTCAAAATTAGTAACGATTATAATAACTCGAATCACTATCTGATAATTTCCCCATATAAGAGAAATTCTTCGATATTGATGATTACAAAGATAGTGCCTACAAAATGGTTTATAGTTCAACTCAATAGAGAATTGCTGTTACAACAGCTGATTTATTTAAATTTCTATTCTTCTATTTATAACCAGACGAGACAATTTTGAAGTTTTTCAATAAACGATTATGCTTTTTATTAAAAACCAATTTAAACCCTCTCTTGCCTTTTTAATTCTACTCCTTACTCAATTATTTAATTGTAAATTATATTTCAACTAATTTAAAAAAATTCCTTCCGTTGAACATTCCTTAATTTGAGCATCCTATAAAATGACCTTCTGCACCTCCTACTTGTATTATTCAACAATTTGTAACTATGTGCAGGGTTTCTTTATGTCAGGAATTTTTTTTTGTTAAATAAAAATAATCAAAGTATTATTAGTTGTTATCAATTATGTCAGAGATAAAAATAATATTTATATAATAAATTATAATTAAATATGTATATATGTATATGTAATTAAAATTATACATGGAATTCAAAAAATAAATAGCGTTTCTTTTTTTACAGTTGTTAAATAATTGTAGTATACCTTTTAAATATATATATGATCTATAAATGCTGGTCAAAATATTCAGAAATACCTGAAGAAAGAAAAATATTCAGACCGAAATACCTTCACATAAAATGGCACCCGTTTAAAGATAGTTTGGAACAAAATAATTAAGTCAAACTAATATCCCAATTTTAGCAATTTTTTACACAATGCATTTATATTTTTTAAATATTGGATATGAAAACATTATTAATAAGGATACCCTTACTCAATGACATATAATAATATACCTAGACTGACGAACATCAATAAACAGCTGAGGGCACCTGTATGACGCCATCTTGGTCACGCATATCATATATAAAACATTTAAAAATTTTATAGAAAGTAAAGTAATGGCCTACGTTCAAAATTATTCCAAGGCTATACTCACAAAGAAATATGTATTTAGCAATTTAGCAGACCAAATTCAAATATTTTAAAGTATTCTGGATCCTATATTAGGTTATCAAAATGGCGGGTCACGTGGTCTCCAGCTGATCGTTAGTCTATGTATTAATTATTATGTCATTGGTCTCACCCTTTAAAAACGATAAAAGTATGCACCATAATTTTTCTAAATGAAAACCAAAAAATACACGTCCTTTTTTAAAAAACTTTTATCTTTTCTAAATATATTAGCAAAAAAAATTTGTATGTTTAAACTCGAACTCAAAATTGGGGTAATTATATTTAGATCCCGAGCATATATATTATTTTTTTATCAGGTTGTAATTTTGTTCAGCTTTCTTTGCCATATGTTTTTGTCTACGAGCTTTGCTTCACTGTCAATCATTTTTTCCGCTGTCTTTCTATCTTGGATATTGTTATCAATCTTTTTTTTGCCCCTATTCCTTTAGTCTATTAAAACGGGCCGATTAAGATTTTAGCCAAGGTAATATAAGTCCCGAGTTTTGGCAAATAGAGGCCCAAAGTTTCTGCCATATATGAACAAAATCTCCAGGCATACATAATATTATTTTTTGAAATTCTTAATCATGGCCGTTGATTCAAATCGGGTCTCGTTTAATAACTTTTACCTAGGTCATTTTTTTTAAGATAGTTTTTTTAAAATATACTTTCTATATTTTAATTTCATATTTATATAAATTTATATCCATCATTTTTTACACCTCAAATTAATCATATTTTAAAAAAAATGATACAAAAAAAGGAAGAAGTATTAATTATATCAAAAAAAAATTAATATATATTTCTCTTAATTAGATATTTCTTTCCCCAATAAATAAAACAATCGATAATTCGTCCAAACCAAAATCCTTAAACTTTGTCAACCCCCTTCCTTCATTTTTTAATTGGATTTCCGTTTTCTATAATTAAAAAAAATTAATGCTAAATATAGTAATTTTACATTTTATAAATGTAATTTATCTCCCCCTGTTTCTAAGGTCTCGTTTATATAGTATGGGCGATATCGCTAAACGATAGAATGGCTGTATATAATATAAAATTGTATTTTGTAATTTACGCATCGCGTTCATCGACAATGGCTGTATTTTGCGCGATTAATAAACGAGGTCTAAAAGACACTAAATGGGGAAAATGTGTGCCAAATTTTTATAAACATATTTTCTACACCAAATTCAGGTCAGCAAGGTTATAGTGTATATATATTACTAAGTTTAAGTATATGTATATATATTCATTAATAAAACCAATTTGGGATATGATTTCCTACATAATTTTTAAAACAATATTGAAGTTAATATTTTATCAATTGAGTTTTTTTTAAAAATGGCCAAAATTGGGGACATATACCCCCATTTTTAGCGATATAGAATTGAAACCTAAAATTGATGTAGTTTTTTTAAATATGACTGGCAGAGCAGATTATCAATGATGTATATCTTTTAATGTATTTTAATAAGTGAATACACTCAATTTGATCATTATACATACTTTCTCATAATGCTGAATTGCTAGCAATAATCGCTACTCGCGCTCCAAGTACCGCAAGATTGGTAACTATAAACTTATAAAAATTAGGTTTTAGGGTTTGTTTTCTTTTGCTCGCTCCAAGAGCAAATACTGAAGCGGTAATATTCATAATATATTCAGATTTATATAAAAAATAATAAAATCGATTTTTCATAAATTAAAATCTTTACTTAAAATTTATAAAGAAAAATAACACAATTTTTTTTTTAGGAAATAAAGAAAAAATAATTATCTAATTTATAATTAATTAATTAATTTTATACTTTGAAAAGCGATACATTTCCAAGTTTACTATTCTAGTGAGGTGAGGAATATCTTTTTCTTCTTATTCTTAAATAATTCATCCCATGTCTATTAACATCTTAACGGAATCATTATTTTTTTAAATTATTTTTATTTATTTGTTTTTAATTTTATTTAAGTGATAATCTAAAATGAGTGCAAAGGATGATTTAATTTATATTTATCATTTTTTTAAATATTATAATATAAAAAAAAAAAATATATAAATATTTTTGAGAATTATATATAAACATTTTTTTTTCAACTAACTTAATTAATTAGCTTATAATTTTAGATGTTTACTATAGGCAAGTCGTTAACTATGTGCTTTGGGTGATTAAGCAACCCTCGTTAGAAAAATTAACACCAATTTTGTAAAATGGCTTATCACCTAATTTTTTTGAATATTGGTAGTAGTGATGTAAAATCACTCCTTTTAAGCCGATTTTTAAAAACGGCTAACTCAATGATATCCAGAAAAATATGACGCAATTTTCCATTAAAAT
Organism: Gordionus sp. m RMFG-2023; assembly: GCF_954871325.1. Classification (NCBI taxonomy): domain Eukaryota; kingdom Metazoa; phylum Nematomorpha; class Gordioida; order Chordodea; family Parachordodidae; genus Gordionus; species Gordionus sp. m RMFG-2023. The sequence continues at coordinate 7,501,829 of NC_088775.1, read as the reverse complement.
TTATAATCAGGGGAAAAATTTTGAGAATAAAAAGACTAACTTTCGGCTATATTCCAACATAATGAGAACCCATTCTAGACAGTTTAGAAGAAAAAAAAAATATTTTGAAGATATTAGGTTCAATATAATCTTCAATAAAATATAAAATTTCACAAAAATAAATGAGGGTTTTAGGGTTATAAAGATTGTATAATGGCGACAATTTTAGCCACCTTAGTATAACGCGTCTTAAATTTAATAAGTTTAATTTAAGCTAAAACTCAAGCCAAAATTGGTCTCAGACTCTTCGTTGTTAGAGCTGAGCAGATTTATATATCCAGTTATATTAAGAATATTCCCAAGTAAGAATTCAGATAAATTATACGTAAAGTCTTAAGTCATAACTTTATTCAACTCAAGGTATATCGTATTGATTGATGAAATAGGTTTCTCTTAATTATTTTTCGATTAGGAAACAATTAATAATATTTAGACATTTTTTTTAACGAAATTTCCCCCTTGTTTCACAATCAATTTAGAAGAGAAAAAGGTAACATATTTTTAATTTTATTTAATCTTATAAAATAATATTACAAGTGTATTAATTTATAGGACTTTAAAAAAGAAAAATCTAATTTTAATTTTTAAAAAAATAAAATAATAGATTTTTTATATTTTCCCCAAATATTTATTTTTATATCATTTATGTCTAAAAGAATTTTGATGAATGTTGAATGAATGATAGTGATTGATATAATTTTATATTTTTATTACGATTAAGATAGGGAAATAAAAAAAAAAATAAGAGATTTTTTTTTAAAATTATTAATTAGGAAATCATAAGTTCACGTGTCTTTCAATCATATCTCCTTACTCAAGAACCTCCGATAAATTTGATCTCTCAAGGTCTTGGCGCCTCACATCCGCTTTATCCCTGGCAAGCCTCGAGAAGGCGTTTTTCTATGACGGGTGCCTTCCATAGCTATTTGTGTAGGGAAATACTTACTTTAACTGTAGTCTACCTTCCCAGAAGAGGCTTCCTAAACATACTATTCCTTTATTATTTTATATATATATAATTTCTTATTGAAATTATCACATAAATAAAGATTGGCTGCGTTCTAAAGGAAATACGCTCATAATAAAGGTATAAATTAATTAAAATCATAAGCATTGCAAAAAAAAAATAATTTCAATAACGAGCCATAATATACTGGTAACTGATCAAAATATTTTGGTATTTTCAAGCTTACAATATATTGGTTAATAAAAATATAAATAATTGCGCGCTGACAATTATAAAGATAATTCCAACGCCTTTTTTTATGAGCGAAAGTCTGATTGCTCCATTTAGGACATAAAATATAAAGGGGCTTATTCGTTTAATCCACTCAATTCCTAGCTACAGTTAGGACGCAGCAATTATATATGAATTATAATATATATATATAACATTTTGATTTGACAAGCATCATAATAAACTTGAATATTATTAAACCCATATTTGCATATCTGAAGTAGAAATATAAAATTATATTACACTTATGGTATTAAAATGATATTTAATGGGACAGATTATATAAGAAACAAATATGAATAATAAAATAACAAAAATATTAAAGATTAAAAAAAGATTTCAGCGGTTATAAATTGTCTTGGTAATAGAATTGATCCAGAGACAGAGAAATTGCATTCGAATATCTTGATTAAAGAATAATACGCCCCTCCCCCAAACTCACCATGAATAAGGAAGTAAGGAAGGAAGGAAGGAAGGAAGGAAGGAAGGAAGGAAGTAAAAATGGATGGATGGAGGTAAGCTACCTGGCATATGATAAGGCCAATATTGTTTCACAACTCTTTGATGACCTATTTCTCCTAGTCTGCAAACATGCAAGGTAGTATAAGACAATGCTTCTGACCGGCATTACCGGAATTTCGAATACAAGAAAGTACTAATAATACAAACGGGGCAGCATATGGCACTCTCAGTTAATGACCATATTGATGGCTTCAAGCTATATGCTATATGTATGGGGATGTATGTCTTAGTGTTGTTAAACGGCTCATTTTTAGCCGATTTTTAAAAACAGCTAACTCAATATTTTAGCCAGAAAAATATTGCCTTAGCCTCGAGATTTCGCTATTAGATGTTTGGACCTTCGGGCCATCTTTAAGCAAAATCTTTAAACTAGCGTAATATTCATCTGAAAATAAAATATTGAGTTAGCCGTTTTTGAAAATCGGCTTAAATGGAGCCTTTTAACAACACTAGTATGTCTGAATGAAACAAGGTCCATCTACCATAATAGCTGACTCCATCATCTTACCAACCCTTAAAAAAATAGTTTAGACGAGTTGAGTCAGAACTTTAAACATTTTTTAGGCTTACCGTTATGGTCTGTATAAATTCATAATCTCCATTGTCTTATTAAGGAATAAATTATAGGTTCCCTACCCCAACGTTTAAAAAGAAAACCCACCCTTCGCCCCTCCCTCTTGGTTGTTGTAAAATGTGTCTATGCAACCAAGGTCTAGTGTCACCATCGCCAACTTGCAGGCGTGTAGGAGGGGGGGTGGCAGGGGGACAAATCTCCCCCCAGCCACAAAATGCAGATGCCGGATATATTTTTCTAAAATATTATCGTTTATATCTATATATATAATCACCGTAATCAAGAAATGAACGTTTTCCTATCATCTTAATGTTTTATTTTTTCTATCAACTTTCCTATCTTCTTAATGTTAAATAAATCGATGGAGACTATATATCTCTAATGTTAAATTTTAAGAAAATTTTTTGTACATCACGGAATTCGAACCCATGACTTAACGTTTTAAAGACAAACGTTCTTCCCACTCAGCCACCTTCTATATTAAATTTTGTAATATAATTTTCTTATATATGTTATTAATTTTCTATTAACATATTTTTCGATTAATTTATATAATTTAGATCTTATTGTGTTATATTATAAAGAATACTAACCTCACCTCAAATTATGATAAGAATGAATATTATTAAATTTAAATTAACAAATTAAATTATATTTAGCCAATTGAAAAATAAACATTTATCTCATATTAATTTTAGCGTAAGTATTTATATTCAATCAAAGTAAAATTTATTAATTTTTATATTACAATTTAGATTTAACAAATAAATTTAAATTATTTAACACCCCAAAATATGTAATAAATTTTTTTTTATCTCACCCACAATATGGGAGCTCTGCAAATAGTATAAAATACCTATTTATCAATATCTTCTCATGCCAGAAAATTAACCTCCCTCACTAATCCTAAATAGTTATTATAATTTAGATTTAACAAATAAATTAAAATTATATTTAGCCAATACATTTATCTCATATTACCACCCAAAAATATGCCAGTATAAAAATTTTATCTCAACAATATTTGAACTCTGGAAATGACATACAATACCAATTTATCAATATCTACACTACATTTTTGATTACAATTTCATATATTACGCTAAATTTAATAAAATGAATAAAATAATCACTAAAATTTGTCATTTATTTTATATAAAAAAATGTTATTTAAAAAAAAATTCATATCAAGATTTTATTATTCCTGTCATTCTTGACGGGTTATCAACTAGTGTTTAACAAATATGATTACATTAAGATAAAAAATTTAAAAGAAGTAATTAATTACTTCTAAATGCCTTGAGGTTTAAAATACTAACTTCTGAAGAAGATATGTTCTTCCTTCATAAAGAGCATGCAGTTATCATGGCATAGCTACTTCCATCCCTTTATTCTAAATCTATAATGAACATTATTAAAACCTAGAATTATTTTATATTATATAATTAAATAAAACTTGTTAATTTATATTCGTTAATATTTATTCCTATTTCAAATATATATTTAATTACATTTATTTATCACATTCATCTACTAAGTTATTTTATCAATTAATTTCTTAGATTTCAAGTTTTACTTGGAGTTATATTTGCCTATAATATTTATCTACCATTTTCAAATTTCTAGTCAAATATTAATTATTTCTGAAACTCATTGTCCAACAGGGAGAAAGAAATTGCAAGCTTGTCCAACGAGATGGAGTCTCCGCAATCAAGTAGTAACAGCTTTTATAGAGCTATAAGAGCCGATTATTAATGCTATTACTGAAATATCACAATGGCCTGAAAGAAATATTTCTTCTGAAGCAAGAAAATTATTGGATTCAATATTCCAAATTTTTTTTCTCATTAGAATGTATTATTTAATTATACAACTATTTTATGTAATACTTTTAAAACATGACATTGACTTGCTTGAGAAGATGAGAATAGCGGAAGCATTTTATTAGAACTCAAGAAAATTAGGGCTAATGTTGTTGAAGAATTTCATATTTTATAGGTTATTGTTGAGTCAAAAGCAGAGATATACGTGTTTATCTCTCGACTTGCAGCAAAAGCTCATCGTCAAAACATTAATATAGGATCCGTAGAAGAGTATTATAAAACAAATGTCCCCTCTCTTAGATACATTTATGACCCAAATAAATGAATGGTTTTTAATTCATCATGCAGCACTTACCTCTAGATATTACTTCCACAAAAGTCTTCCCAACCTTTTTCAGATATGATAGAAAAAAATATATTTATTAGATTTTATCATGAAGATGTTAAAGTATCTTATTATGCCTTATTAGCTGAATAACTATGTTTAAAAGATTAACTATGGTTGGTATAGTCCCAAAAATATTCTATGGATGCTTTGCATTATTTCAAACACATATTTTATTCTCAATGTATTAAAATGGTTATATATATTAGCAACTCTTCCCATTAGTAAACCAATGAGAGAACATTCTCTTTTGTAAGAAGAATAAAAGAGCCCTGCTGCAGAGATACCAAATTTTTTTTGGCCCGGCCCGGGTATTTCTTTTAAAAATTTTTTTAGGCCTAGCCCTGCTTTTTTAAAAATAAAGTTTCCAGGCCCGGCCCGGATTTTTTTAAAATAAATTATATTTATTTTTGATTTTTATAGCTAATGGCGATTTCAAATATTTGGTTTTAAAATATGCAGCCCGGCCCCGGTGTTTTTTTTAAAAAAATTTCGGGCGCGGCCCGGATATATTAAAAAAATTAAACTAAGGTCCGGCCCAGGTCCAGGCCTGCAGGTCTCTGAAAAACATATCTAAGAAGTACAACTTCTGAAAGTAGATTGAATGGTTTGGATCTTTTGAATATTCATAGGCATTTAACGCCAAGCAAGGATGATTAAAGAATTAGCTTAATCCCAACGAAGATTGGATTTTATATTGTAAATATATAAAAAAAATTATTATCCCCCCCCCCTCCCAGATCAAATGCGTACGCGCCTCAACTTGTTAAAAATATATTATATATTTATGAGATTATGACATATTGGAAAACATTTTATTCAAAAAAAAAGACTCATAAAGTTTTTAATTAAATGGGTAAATTTAATAAAAATTAGCATAAGTTAATTTTTTTTTTGAACATTAATGACAAAAAAAATAGCAACTAATTTAAAAAAAAAAAATTTAATTTATATACGTAATTTCATCTTACTTGTTTACAAACTTTATAAATATTTAAAATATATTTAAAATTTAAATTAAAATTAATTTATTTAAATTAAAATAAATATATATTATATATTTTTATTTGATTTACTGTATTTTTAAATAATTTATTTAAATTAAAATAATTAATTAAAAAGTGCACTTAATGGTCTCCTTAGGAAGGAGGTGGACTCAAGCCGCGATAAAATTTTCAAGAGCCTTCCTCAAAAATTTTGAAATACAAATCTAGAATAAATTATTTGAATCGCCATTAGACTTGTTAACAATATCCTTATATTATAAAAACCTTTGCCGATACAAATGTGAACGGATCCGTTGATACTGATATAAATACATTTTCCTCGAATGTTAAGATATTAACATCTGGAAATAATATATTTAATATATAAATATTACATCTAATAATAAAATAGAAAATAGAAATACATTATTACATATTATATAAAATATTTCCAAATTAACATCAATTTATAAATATTTGATTTGGACAAAAAAACGTTTTCAAAAGTTTTTATCGATATTCCCTGGCAACAGTTAGAGCATTTTTAGCGAAATAAGTGTTCAACTGGTGGGTTGGAATTGTGTTTTATTAAATAAATAAATATTCAATATTAGGAAAATGGTTAAGAATGAAGAAATCTTTACTCTTTGTTACTAAATAATTTATCAAGGTTTTGTTCTATATTTAAAATTATCTTCATCAAATATCTTTTTAATTTAATATTTTTAATTAATAAAAATTATTTAAATTTCTTCAAAATTATTACAACATTTAATATAAAATTATAATGTAAGATAAAAAAATAAAATGTAAAATGAACTAGAATTAATTTATTTTAATTTAATCAAATAAACAATTTAAACATTTTTTTTTATTAACGTGTTAAATAAATTTTTTAGTTTAAGCTGGAGGGTGCGATTGGGTCTACACAGGAATAATCCCAGACTGAGATCTTACTATTCTTCCATGGAATCTTGGATAAACCATCAGGACTTTTACCATCTACTTTCCAGTTGACTCAAGGGTTGAAGGAACTCCAGCAAAATGACATTGCATTACATCGAAGACCGATAATGCAAATGAAGGGTTCTACCTTAGACAAAGATTGTCAATTAATATAATTCAATCTAACTACATCAATAATTTATTTATTTCTAAGTTTTTATTTTACTGAAAAATAATGAATTAAAATTTCTCGGGCCAAGACGACAATACAATGAAATATCAAAAGTATCGTCGATTTGGTTTACAAAGATGTGCAGGATGCAATATCATAATTTCATGATATCTTAATAGCTCTGATCGTGAATTATTTCCCACGAGAATTGAGTATCTCGAAAAAAGTATTATCTTCTTCCCTCATCTCAGATATTCTTTACGACAGAATAAGGTAAATCCAGTGCCCAAGCTAAGATTGAGATAAATAGTCTTGGGTTCCCTCTATCCGATAGTTTAAACAAGCAATTTATGCGGTGATGATGACCTTTCTGGTTGTTTCTTTTATTTTCCTTTCGAATGCTGTAGAACGCGTCTTTTTCCTCTCCTTAGTGACGACAATTGAAAGCACTTTCTTCAACAAAAATATGTTTTTTTTAAAAATGTAAACAATAAATTATATTCATTTCCTTGTATTGTTATCCAAAAATAAAGAGATCATATAAATATGCTTTTTTATAATTTATTTCAACTAATTGACTTCCTAAATATACTTAAGCGTTTCGTAATCTAATATAAAATCATATATTAATAAAATATATTTATTTTAAAATGATAATTATAAAATTTTTTATTGTATTTTTTTTTTCAAAAAAAAGACCCATATCTAACCTTCTCCAAATTTTTATTTCTTATTTTAAATAATAAATTTTGTTTAAAAAAAAAATACAAATTTAAAAAATTATATTACTAAGTAAAAAGAGCCAAAACTAAGAAAAAATGTCAACAAAATGCTTTGCGAACCAACATGATTTATACAAAACTCCCTTCACTCCCCTTCAAAAGATATGCTACCATTATATCCTGGCTACTATCCTAGCCCTGGGGTTTGCTGGCCAAGCCGTATATGCTTCCTTACTATTGCTTTTAAGGCATCCGGATAACCGCTTAGTTAATCTTTGCCTTCCTAACACTTTTATCAGGAATCTAAGACGCTCTAACACTTTCAGAAACCATGCAAAATTGATTCGCAAACCGTTTTACAGTTTTATGACTCTCATATTAGCTTGGGATTTTTTGGCCTGCTTAAATTTCATTTTCTGGCCAGTTCTATACTATGCCAGCCCAATTATGGGCGTCCACAGTAAATTATTTATGAGACACATAACTATAACATATTGGCCTATTGAACAGCTCTGCGCTTCTAACGTTAACTGGTTGACCACCATTCTCTGGTTCGACCGTATGATATCTATAGCCTATCCTCTAAAGTCCCCTTCACGATTCGTGAGTCAAAATTCTCGAGTCATCATATCAATTATATTCTTAGTAACCTTGGTAAGCTCGGCCCCTTACTCTTTACCTTTTAAGCTGAAAACCATAACTCCCAAATTAATATGCATGAACTATGAGAAGACCAACACAACTATAAGCTATGAGAATCATTTTAATTACAGGTTACAAGCTTTTTCACCACTCATTGGGTTAATGGCCTTCCATAAACATAAGACTTTTAATCAAACATTTATAACGAAAGTAGTAAGTGGGAATAATATTTATCAAAAAGGAGATTACCAAGCTAATAATGCCTTAGTACTAGTGAACAAAACAGATTTTCTGGGAAACGAGATCAGCTTTAACCATTTTGACAGCATTTGTTTGATTCAAACCAAGATGAGCAACTTTACCGTCGAATGCATTTTGGTGGTGCTCCCCACAGGATTCAAATATGTCACTACTAGTCATTACAACACTTGGAATTCAATATACAGTAAGGTATTCAGTGTGTTCATGTACCTCATTCCTGTGATCATATACATATTTTGCAATACATACATGCTATGCAAATTGACACCACAGAGGAAAGTGGTTCCAACCAGCACAAAAGATAACCAGTTTTCGGCCCGGTCGTACCTTAATAACAATGATTTATCGCCAGTGGCCCCTAAAGGAGCGTCTTACATGGATCATAAGAAAACCGGTATAGAGGCTCAGCCTAATACTACTAAGCTTAATAATCAAATTTCTTCCTCGAAGACAAAAATACCAAAATCAATCACTGTGCAAGAGACCTCATTAGCTAATAAACTGAACAGTTCCTATATAAAAACTGGGAATAGTCAAGTTAAATCCATTCGAAACATAACTAAGTTAATGATGTTTTTGAACCTAGAATTTCTAGTTTTTAATTTACCTTTTGTTTTATTCATCTATACCTTCAACCACGCGTATGTGGAGATGGGGACCTTGTCTCTTAGTAGATATCAAGTTTTGATGAATACCCTCAAATACGGCAGTCACGCTATGAGAGTCTACGTAAATTTTCTAGTGGATAAAAATATCAAGGAGGCGATCAAGATAATCGTCAATCAAATCTTATACCAACAAAAGATAGGAGGAACAGGACATATTGAAAGAAGGGGTACCATATACATGTTTATCAAAGCAGTTATAACTAGAGAACCTATAAACTAAAAATGAATACAACTTCTACTTTTCTGTCTTATCACGTAAATTAAACCCCGTAGTTTGGATATTGTATTTTATATTCTCACTCGAAAATTATTTAAACAACAACCATAAAATTGTAACATACCATGATGGATTTATATAGGAAAATAAATTCATTAATATTTTCGATTATATTTTTTGTAATGTTTCTCCTTTTTTTTATTATTATTATGCCTAATTTTTTTTGCATTTATCATTAAAAAATGGGCTTTTGCACAATTGATTTATTTACTTAAATAATTTACGCATAACTTTTTTTGAGTAGGGAATATTTATAATGTTCTTAAAAGGTTTTTGAAAAGTGTTTTTTTTTCAATTCCTATTTTTTTTTACAATGTACACTTTTATAACGATTTTTCCGTGTTTAAATGTATTGTAGTATTTGGAAAATAAAAATTTTCTGCCTTATTTTAGGCGAGGTTGGTTTATTTAGTTAAACAAAAAATATAGACGTTAGTTCTCTATTAATGGCCAATAATTAATCTGACCTCTAAGAGAAAGTTTGTCATCAAGTCCCAAACTCCATGCTGACATTGCGACAGAAGTGTCGATCACTAAATACTGTACAGAGAATCTGCGTTTAATGCCCTTAATCTAGGATCTGACAGGGATGTTCATGAGGCTATGACGATCTTTCCAAAGAACAGTATCTTTAGGTGAAAAAAAAATTTGATAGTAACAATCATGCCTAGAATTATAACCAGCCTTCCCTTACCAGAAAAGTTTTATCCTTATGCACATATATATTCAATACTAAATCTTTACATCTGACCTATTTTCATAGGTCTGGTTAGGTCGTTTAGATTTTTTTTATAACCCCAAAGACGAGTCTGTATTTTCTCATGAGATCTACCTATTTTCCCAGCAAATCAAAATTTTTAAAAATATTCTCGTTTCTCCCGAGATTTATTAATTTTGTATGGGGGGAGGGGGGGGGGGAATATATATAGAACTTCCAAAATGTTGCTTCAAAATATAAAGGCCCTAAAGAAAAAAATGACACTAAAAAATCCAATCTCTGTAAAAAAAAAAGCTCCCAGAGGAAAATCTATAGGAATAATTCGGTATAAATATCTGTAAATATATATTTAAAAAATAAATAAAAAATAAATAAAATAGGATAATATTTTAGATCAAGAATGAAAGTATATAGTTATAATTATAAATTGTCTCCCTGTTTATATATTAAGACATCAGCATGATTTTCAGCCCAGCGACTCATCAAGAATTTTAAAGAGTGTTTTGGTGGTCCGGCTAGTATAAGATTTTGCCCGGGCTGAGGAAAAAAATTCTCAAGTTTAGATATTATACTTAATTAAGAGTAAAAACCGAAAAACTGCTAAACATTAATTTTTGATAAACTTTTATTTAATATTTGATAATTATAATGACGAAATACATATATTTACAGTTATATTAAATTAATTAATCGGATAATGAGAAGTTTAACTCACGTATTTGTTCTACAATGATATCACTATCTGCCGATGATATATATTTTCTAAAATTTTAAGAGTTGAAATAACTGGATGATTATATGTTGTATCAATAATTTTAAATTGTAAATATAAATTACATTTTATGGAAATTATCTTTTCAAATTATTACTAAGTCTATTTACTATTTTTGGAATGGGTTCTTTAAAAATAAAACCTAATCCTCTTCTAAGCAGCATTCGTAGGTGGAATCTGTAAAAGTGGTATAGCGATCATATTTATAGGTTTGCAGACAAAGACCTTTCTAACATATCAGAACATGCTTTGCCCTTTCCCATATTCCGGAATTTTCTCCAAAAACCACTCTTTGATCGAAATTCTGCTAGATTTGCCAAAACAACTCCCATATCAAGATTGAATTCTGAAATCAGAGAATTAACTTCAACCATGGCAGGTGATATTTCATCTTTGTTTTGTTTAAACCTATTGAAAAGCAGATAAAATATCTTTGCTTAGAAATGAATATTCTGACAAAAAACTCTTTACGTTTGCTTTAACATATATTTCTGCTCTCCTCCTCCAAGAAAATTCTTATTTGTTTTAATTGATGTTAAAATAGTGGGAAATAAATTCAGAACTTGGGATATACTCGCCTTATCACTTACTAATACATTTAACTTATAAATAAAAAATATTTACTAACTAATTATATATCTAATTTTGCAATATAGTTTAGTTTAATATATTCAATCGATCTTTATAAGGTAATCAAATAAAATTAGCTGATCTAAAAATGACTTGAGGAAAATCAAAATATTGTAATAGGGTATGTGAAAAATCTTTTTGTAAGTATTAAATATATGAAACCTTATCTAATGAGATTCAAATTTCAGGAATTAATTAAATATTCCTGGGGAATTTTAATGGAAATTTTGGATTTCGTTTCCGTAAATATATCCAAAATTTTCCAGAACGTTTTAAGCATGACCACATATGGGAGATCTATGAGTTTTCATAAACAATAATATTTGATTTCATAAATTATAAACTTATCTTGTATATAAAAAAAAATGAACATTCTTAAAAACATACATAATGATCACTTGATTTAAAACTCTAATTATGGAATTTTTTAGACTTGTAACAAAAATACTAGATGATCTCTTTCCATAATTTTATATCTTGCGCCGGAGTCTGTAGGTTTCGTAAATACTCCTTAGATATTAAAGATAACAAATGTGCCTAAAACCATCCTCTTCCAAAATAGATCATTTTAATTATTTACTAATAGATTTTTATATTTATGTCATTTAATTTCAAGAAAAATCATTTCACATCTGATCTGATGAGTAAAGATTTAAAAATTTGTATCCCTAATATGATATACCTTTATTTAAAAGTATAATCCTAATAAATGACGTAAGCCTTTTCATACCATTTTTTTCAAATATAATTAGATGGCGTTAGGAATCTGTGCTTGAAGACACCATATTACTTAAAAAAGGGTGTGCATTGGCATTTTATTCCCAGTTGTGGTGTTTTTTTCTCATGATTACATAAAAAGATTTATAAATCAAAAATTTATTATCCTACCCCTCCCCTCTCCCCCCTCCCCCCCCCCTTCCCCACCTACCTCTTCTCCTCCTCTAATAAAAATTATAGGTTCTTTCATAAATTAATTGTGTATAATGGTGTTAGATAGGCATATATTTTTTATAGAAATTAAGTGAAAACAGGATGATAATAATGCCATTTAAAAATAAAAAATAATGCAGGATTTTTGTATAATATATATCTCTAAAGAATGATACTAATTTACTTTTTATATAATGCCGGTCGATTATAGTGACCTTTCCCCATGTATCTTAATTAGGTTTTCATATATATATGGGCAGCTTAATTGCTTCAAACTGGTGCTATAAACATTTCTAAAAAATCGAACGCGTTCGCATTCAACGTTCATCGACAAAAATCAGGTTCAAAATTTTATGAGTAAGTTTTTTTAAAAATTTCATTCAAAAAAAATTCCATAAATTTTTTAACTCAAAATTACTTAGTTTTTTGAATAAAAAAATATTTTTATTTATTAAAAAACTTATTAATTTATAAAATATTAAAACTCGTATAAAATTTAATTATTTATAAAAATATCTATAATATATATCAGAGACCTGCAGGCCCGGCCCGCGTATAAGGACCGGACCGTATTTTAATTTTTTAAACATACCCGGGCCGGGCCTGAAATTTTTTTAAAAAAAACCAAATATTTGAAATCGCAGTTATTAGCTATAAAAATCAAAAATAAATAAAATAAATTTAAAAAAAAACCCCGGGCCGGGGAGGGCCGAAAATAATTTTTGAAAAAAAATCCGGCCGGGCCAAGCAGAAAAAATTTTTTAAAAAAATATCCGGGCCGGGCCGTACAAATGGTACATCTGCAGGTCTCTGATAAATATAAAAGCCTTGTCACACTGTCACAGTCACAGTGTCACAATTTATAATATATTATATATTTAAAAAATCGTTAATTTTAAAAAGCTTCTATGGCCTAATTGGCAAGAAACTAGTTTACAAATCTGAAATCATTGGGTTCGAATCCCAACAAACATCATTTTTTTTCTTAATCCAACTTGCTGGTTCCGTCCTTTGATTTTTAGGCCCAGCCTGGGTATATTTAAAATAATTAAAATATGGCCTAACCCCTGTACCTGTATCAAAATATATTATCTTATAATCAGGATCATCATGAAGAATGGATCCATATCATGAGAAGATGAAAACTTATTCAAAACTCTGTCGATAACAATTTACCAAGGAGTGCTTTGTGGCTTCCATTGTAAATAAAAAAAAACCCTTAAGGAAGAATGCATTCCCACAATCTAAAAAATATTTGCATTTTATATGATTACTAGCTGATGTTCCACAAGAAAGAGGAATTAGTATTCTCCTTAATTTGATGATGGATAAATTAAAATAAGCCTATATTATATGAGGTGTGAATCAGAAATTTACCTTATTTTGATGAATTAATTCCAAAATTTTTATTATTCTTATATGTTAATGAAGTATATATATATAAACTTATTGTATTCAATATGAACAAATACTTTTTTTAAATTACATTAATTTCATTATTTTTTCAATTTTTATTATTTATGTACTCAATAAAAAATTTAATTCTGCTAGATGAGGGTTTTGTATATTGTCATCATGGAAACAAGTTTTTGGACTTATTAAGAATGAGTCAAATTGGCTTCAAGAAATTAAAAACAAATTATTATAGGAAGAGTAATACATATTGTTCCATCATTAAGATACCAAAAATTTATAACCAAATCAAATATAGATTTAAGATAATTGATGAGACAATGAATAACAAGGCAAAATAACCGAGGACGTGTTCCCCCTGCTGGCTTTCGTCAGAATCTATGACATGTGGGCTGAATAAAGGAGTTTTAATGTTACAGTATGTCTCTAGGAATTTTAAATAAACAGGAAATTTGCGATAAAAACATTTATTTAAAGCATTACTAAAGTCTGCTTTATAATTAATAGCCATGTCAGGAGGAGGATTTTGGATATAATACAAATGGCAGGTGAAGCTATTTTGCCTTATCCCTTAACATATCCTAATTGATACGTATACTTAATAAGTTATGACCCGACCCTGGGTATTGACCCGTGGCAATTATTTTTACTAATAATTTTCTAAATAGCTCATTGCAATGGAGTGGATACCACCACAGTGTTTGTGAGATAATCAGGTTAGCCCCATAATTGATTCGAATTATGATGGCAGGTCTTTTTTATAAGAATATTTAGGAAGGTCTTAAAGCATTTAAATGATTCCGATGAAAGATTTTATACGATGTGGGAGGGCAAAAACAATAGCGTATGGGAGAGAAAAATTTGTTAAAAGAATTGATAAATATCATAACTCACAAATCATATTATTTTATTCTAAATTTTTCATAATATATTTGGCCTTATCTCTAAAATATATAGAAATCTTAGAAGAATGAATACGGATAATTTATTCCTCACATTGACTATTCTGATTCATCCATCGTCAAACGAAGTAACATTTATTATTTATCCATAAGGAGTTCTGATTCCCCATCATTCTTGACGGGTTATCAGCTAGTAAATTTATAATACTTTAAATTGTGTTCAACTATTAAAATTTAAAACCTTTGATAAAAACAAATTTCAAATAATTACACTAAAAATAAATATATTTTAAAGTACATTAACTATTTATATCTATGTACATAATATCTATGTATATAATATATATTATTTAATGATTTTAGCTTTATGTTTCTATTATAATAATCATAATAATTTAATAAGCCTATGAAATACAACAATCTAAAATAAAAGGTTACATATAGTTATATTGTATAAAATAATAAATATCACAATCATGTAGCTCTTTATATTAGAACTTGAAGATTTTGAATCTGATATACTTTTTGTACACATTTTACATTTTTGTCAGGCAGGATAGAATTAGTTTTATTGAATATATGATGTTACTGTTATTTTGGGTCATGGTAATGTAATTCAGAATCAGATGATGATGATGATATCACAACATTGCTTACGCTAATCTATAAATAATAATATTTAAATTATAAACTATACTATAGGACAGAAATAGTGGTAGGTTAAAAAAATTCAAATGTAATAAAGAAAACAGTTAATCAAAAAATAACCCTCTTTTCTTTAAAAATTTGGATTAATATTAAATTAATATTTTTTTTTATTTTCAAATAAATAGAAATAAGAAGATTTTCTAAAATTGAACGAACGCAAAATTAAAAAAAAAAAGAAACATGTCACTTTCAAAGTTCATCACTCAAAAAACGAACTTCGTTCACGAACGCGTTCGTATACAACATTACTTCAAACTATATATTGAAGACCTGATGCGGGATAGGGTCCCTGAATTGCATATAGACACACCTCGCATATAGACACACCTCGATATGTCATTCAAAGAAATAGATCCTACGAGGGTAAGGAGTAAAGGGTATTATTTTGGAGTTGCCTTTAATAATTTTTCTCCCTCGTTAAGATGAGCACGGGATCTATCTACCTACCGATTTTAAATCAAGAAGAAGATAAAAGAAATCATAAGATAATTCCTTTTTATTGGAGGCCTGATACGGGATGGGGTCCTTTATTTGCGTAAACAAAGGAGTATGCGCACCTCAATATGTCATTCAGAGAGGTAGATTCTAAGGGTGTAAAGAAAGGGTATTATTATGGAGTTGCCTTTAATAATTTATCTTCTCTAATGAAGATGGGCCCGGAATCTATCTACTTAATGGATTTTAATTTAAGAAGAACATTTAAAAAAACAATGAGATAATCCCTTTTTAAAATTATTGTTTAGTTTTTCTTAATTTATTTTAAAAAAATATATTTTAGTGCACAATTCAAATCAATCTTTAGCACGTTATCAATTTGGAATATAATTATAGAAATTAAAATGTTTGGTTCAAATCAATGGTATTGTTTTTAATATTAATAGTGTCATGGCTAAACAAGGATTTATATATTACTTTACATAAATATCAATCATAAACTATCTATAGATTTAAATGAGGGGGAGGGGGGGGGGTAATATTTAATAACTATTTGTATATAATTTTAATATTTTAAATATAGGTTATAATATTTTTAATATAAATTTTAATATTTTATATAGTTTTAAATTATGTAAGTTTTAATATTTTATAAATATATTTTTTATATTATAGTCTTAATATTTTTTAATATATATTTATTTAAATTATATACTCATAATAAAATGAATATAGCATTAAATATTTATATTTTAATATAAAAATGCGTTAAATAAACGTATATTAAAATGTATCTAAAGACACATACATATACCTTTAAAATAGTATCTAGATACAGATACCACATTTTATATCTAGATACTTAAACATCTCTGTTAAAAGTTTCAATTATAAATTATCTAAAAAATTCGCATTTAAAATAATAAATTTTTTGAACAATAATAAACACTATTTTTGATGAATTTAAATTGAGCACTTCGCCTCCCTCTCCCCTAAAAAGGAATTATTAATTAAATTTTTAATGCATTTAAAACTAATTTATAATGTTAATTTATTATTTATTATTTAAAAACAAAGGATCAGGCCGAAAGCCAACTGTTCAAAGAATAATATAAACTATCTATAAATACTCTCCCACCCTCTTGGGTCAATACTAGAGAAAGCTGTTATAAAATTAGAAATTGGTAGGTAAAGTTCTATTATAATAAAATAAATTTTATAAAACTATAATTGTTTATTAGCGATGTATATGATATAAAAAAGACTTTTAATATCAAATAAATTATCAAATTAATAGAAGATAATTTATAGGTGTAGATGGCATGGTCTAAGATAAAAAATGTTCTCTTTATTTATATTTCACATGGTTTATATATCTTTGTTATAACTAAAAATTAGAATAAAAATCAAAAGTTTAAGTTAACGAAAATTAAAAGTAAAAATAAAAGTATAATTGTACAATTTGAATAAGTTAAATATATCAGATTATAAAAGTAAAGATAATTTAATGAACGCGTGATATAAAATTTAAACATATTGCTATATATAATATTCAAATTTATTATATAACAATAGGAATCATTTTTATACATTTAGTGAGTATTTAAATTATATAGTAATAAGATAATACATCAATAACATAAAATAAGGTCAATGATATCACAAAATTTCACAACACATATTTAAAATGATTGGAAAATATTTTTTAACTTCTTATTGAATAAAAATTTAACTTAATTCCTTTTATTTGAATATATTTCTGCTATGATATACTTATATGACATAGGCATTATAAAAGGAGAGGGAGCGAGTTGCTGCCCTTTCCCAGTTTTCATAAATATCAGTGCTATTCCTCTCCACCCTCACCCATTTATATAAACTAAATTTTTTAAAATAACTAAGTAGAAGTTAATTTTAAAAGAATTAACAAAATTCAAAATTTCATAAAAAAGCATTAAAAAAAGAGACAAAATCTATTTAGAATATAAAATGTTAACTCGCTAAAGATCTGAAAGTGGATCTACATTCCTCCTATAAAATTTGAAGGAAAAAAACAAACGAAATAATCCAATCTCTCTCCTACAAAATTCTGGTTATAATTTTGATAAATGAAAATCACAGTCACTGTAGTGTAAAAATTATAGTATGATGTGATACTGTTCCACAATTTCTTAACTGCTTTATTATGCATGATATATTACAAAGAATAAACTTTAGTTCCATCTAATTTTATACCTACTTTATTATTCAATACAATTTTCATGGAATAACATTAATTTTATTAGTAACAAGTATTTCGCACTATATTTACAAAAAAAAATATATAAACATTTACAAATAAATTAATGTGAAATAAATCACGTAGTAAGTTTCACATTTGGATGAAAACTAATCTATTTTAGGAATATAATTTATTTTATGAAAGTGATAAATTTGGAAAAAAAGGGAGACAATTTTTTGTATAAAATAAAAAATCATAATAGAAATTATGATTTATGAAAAAACAAAACAAAAACTTTAAAAGTTTTAATCATGGTTGAATAGGTTTAAATACTATCCAGCTCCCCTATGCCTATGTCCACATTCAGGTCGGAATTCTGAGAAAAAGTTAAAAAAATTAAATAAAATCTATATTTACAAAAAACGAATTAAAAATAAAATAAAATCAATATTTACAAAAAATAAATTAAGATTAGCAACAAAAGAAAATAAAATAAGTAAATAAAGAAGGAAACAACAATAAGCAAATAAATTCTTTCTTTTAAAAAAATTTAACTTATATTATTTATATCAGTTCTGAAAATTAAAAATAACATCTATTTGTAACTTATTTTGTATTGTATACCATTTTTAAAACAGGGATAAAAAGTTAAGGGGGGGGGTCCAGATTTGCCCAACGTAAGGAGCCTACCAGTTCACATATAAAAAACAAAAATTTAACAATCATTCTATTTTTACGTATAGCATAGTGTAATATTAAGCCCGAATTCAATTTAGACTGGAATCTGGCCTTAGAAAAGCTCTATTTCTCTTCGACCCCACAGAAATATTTTATTAACTTTATGAGAGAAAAAAATAGAGTATATAATTAAAATTTTATGAATCATTATATTTCAGCCTCATAAAATTTATTTAAAATTTTTATGTTTATAACTTTAAAAAATCGGAAATTAAAGTTCCTTGTGAATCAATCTGATATTTCAACCATCTGTTATTTAAATTTTAATGAAAAACGTGCTAAATTTTTTAATAATCGTATTCATATATGCCTTGCACATTGAATATTCTAAATGTCAAAAAGTTGTCATTCCTTTATTAGCTAGAAATAAAGAACATACTCTTCCCTATTTTTTTTACGGTCTCGATTATCTAAATTACCCTAAGAAGAGTATTTATTTATGGTAAAATTAATAGATAAATAATTACATTCCTTCGGAATAGGGTATGGACTGATCATAATGAAGATAATACCACTGGTATTCTGAAAGAATGGGTAAACAAGGTGCAAGATGAGTATGCAGAGATTCGTTTGTTTACTAAAGGTAATTATTATTTTTTGTTATGCTAAATATTTCCTACTTAATAGATAAGCCAATAAACTATGAAAGTGAAGTGGGCCCATTTGATTGGCCTGCATCAAGATATAAAAATGTGATTGAAATCAAAGAAAAAGCCTTGAAAAATGCAATAGATTCTGATATGGATTACATATTTGTAAGTCATCTGATAATTCATTTGATGCACAATTTATTTATGTTTTGTATTTAAATTTATATAGGTTTCTATTAAAATAACTTAACTCTAAAGCCTTGTTAATAGTAACTACAATGTCCCTTAGGCGATGCATGATTAATCACTAAACTATAGCATAACTGTAATTTAACATTATAAATTTTGTAAATTAAGCATTGCTTGAGTGGCATTGCAGTATTTTGATTTTTGTAGCCAGGTAAAATCAGGTTATCTCATTTTTCTCTTTCGAATTTTTCTTCTCAGCAAAATATATGAAATATTTAAAAATATGTACAATTGAATGATTCATTCTTAACAAAGATGTGCTTTCATATAAAAATTTATTCTGCCATATAGCCAACATAACATGTTAATATTTTATTTTAATAAAAAAAACATTTATAACCAACCGTCCAACTTAACTTTTTATTTTATTTTCAAATGTAAGATTAGGAAGATTTTTAAAAGTGAGAAAAAAAAGGAATAAATGGCAAAAATAGATTATTCATGTTAATTTTCTATGAATCACTTATTATTTAAAAAAAAACGTCTTTGAAAATGACTCAAAAATATTTTTATAATTTGTAATACACCTATAAATGTATGAATGATATGGTTTGTGTTTGTGAAGTTTATTTTTGTCTTTTTTAGCTTAGTTCATTCAGTTCAGGCATGTACTGATAATCCCCTCTCCTACCATTGGAAATTATTATTTTAAACTAATAAATCCCCACCTCCCCCAATGTATAAAAAGTGTAAGTTAATAATTTTCCAAGATAACTATAATTCAAAATTAAAAAAAAAATTGTTTTAAAAAAGTGAAAAACCAAAATAATTTTTATAAAAATATAACATTGCCTAATGTCCAAAATAAGTGGACCTACTAATGACTTCTAATTACGTTTATAGCAGAATAACTTAGCTGATAGTGCCCCCTTCCCATTCATAGGAAAGTCCTAGCTGCATCTATGATTCAATTTAAATGGTATATAAGAATTCCCCCCACCTCCCCATCTAACTATTCTCAATTTTGTAGCGTTTTAAGATTCTGTACTCTATATGAATTCCTATAAAAACCACATTGATTTCTAGCTAAAAATAAATGGCATAGAAACTTTTTTGAATAAAGTAAAAAAAAAAACAAAAATTAAAATTAACGTTTTTGAACGGCTCGATTTAGCCAATTTTAAATTGAGAATTTGGCCAAAATAATAATAGGCAAGCCTCGAGATTGCGTTAATAGATGCCCAAACCTTTCTGCCACCTTTGAGAATAATCTACAGGCATGCGTAATTTATTATGGCTAAAATATTCAGTCAGCCGTTTTTAAAAAATAGAACCATTTATCAACACTAGGAAAACGAAGTTTAATATGATTCATTATTTTACTCATCTCATATTCTTTTAGTATTTAGATATGGATAATTTTATCACCAACCCTGACACGTTGAATTTCCTTATTAGAACAAAATTGTGAGTCATAAATTATAATTTATATATAATATTTATTTTTAAAAAACACAATTTATCAAATTCCCCCCCCTCCCAAATTTTTAGAAATAAAATACAAGTTCGAGCCCGGATTTTTTTTTAAAAGAGAAATTGGAAACATGAACAGCGTACAAAATATATTAAATAAGAAAATGAAACGTTTCAGACCGGCCCCATAGCCCGAAAACAGTCCGCAGATTTAAAAATTCTATTTGTTTTCTAACATCGATCCTGAATTTATGCCAATCACTATTTTTTTTTTTTGAAAATGCTTTCGATTTGGGAAACCGTCGAATGATTTATTATATTGAGCGGGTTAAACAAAATTTTTAGATAGATGAGCGAGCGGGTGAATATTGATAAAAACTATTAATGCATAGGCGGGCGGGTTAAAAAAATTTAAACAACGAGTGGTATAGACCTCTAGTATCCAGGTCGATACACTTTAATCAAGTAACATATATGGCGACATCCATCGGACCTATTTTTATAAATCTAGTCCTTACCCAATCTAACCTTTTTTTTGTGATTGATTGGACTCTATACGAAAAAGATGATTATTCAACGAAATCTGAAAAATTGTAAGCGCTGAATGATGATAATTAATTTTATGGTTGTAAAATTTCTAAGGCTCGAAGAAATGTCATTCCGAGTTCAGTCGGATAGGATATAATTGGTTGAATAAGAAAATTGGTGGGACAAATCTTATCAACAAACCTAGATTATTAAGAGAAACCTCATTTAAATTTAATAAATATAAAAACAAATTCGCGAAATGGCCTATATAACATCTTAATATCCTAAATATCTTGATTTTTTTTCACGAACTAAAATAAAATATAATTAATTTTTAATAAAGTTTTAGCATTGTTTGGCCTGCAATCTATGTCCTCCCAAATTAGACATCCTATTAAAACTTGATATTGCAAATTTTTGAAGTAATATAAGTGAACGATATTATTATATCATTATCATTTTTAGTATTAATAAATAATATTTATTTTTTTCGCGTCTTTTGACCCTATATATAAGGTTGGTAACGTAATGAAAAATTTTCTTGGAATTTTTATAATTACATTCTTTTTTTGTGTAAATTATGTACCTTTTCATTTATTTATTTATTTTGCTTTTTTGTATTTATTATCTTTTTTATTATCCTCTCTTTTCATTTTCTTCTTTGCA
This sequence comes from Gordionus sp. m RMFG-2023, assembly GCF_954871325.1. Lineage (NCBI taxonomy): Eukaryota > Metazoa > Nematomorpha > Gordioida > Chordodea > Parachordodidae > Gordionus > Gordionus sp. m RMFG-2023. The sequence goes on along the minus strand of NC_088775.1, from coordinate 7,479,663 downwards.
TTTATTTATTTTTATTCCCTTTTGTTCTTTTTAGAAATTTAAAAATATTACATTTTTTTCTCCCCCCCCCCAAAAAAAATAGAAAATAATTCTACACATATTTTTTTTTTAAAAAATCTTATTTTATTTTCCTTTAATTCCATTCTGCTGTTCCACTTCCACCCTTCCCAGATGTTGTTTATAGTTTTAATTAATTTTTTTTTAAATAAATTTTATTGATATTTTTTTTTATTTTAACCATATTATGTATAATAATGATGTATTTATTTATAATTTTATGAGTAAGATGTAATCTAATTTGACAACAAAATATTAATAACTACGAAACCCGGTATGGAAGTGTTTAAAAATCCGGACCGAATTTAAATAAACAAATTAAAAACCCATACAAGCAAAAAATCGAAAATCCGTCGGTTCGGGTTTAAAAACTGAAAAAATTGTAAATCGGGAGCCGGCCTAGAAAATCGATTTCTGCAGACCCCTGACAGCAGTTCAATACCTTTCAAATGTATCTAAATACCGATATATGACCTAAAATGGAAATAACAATTACATGGCTAAAAAATATAGCTAGATACAGATATAATATATTTTCAAGATACATTCGTTACAATCATTTATGTAAGTGAGGTTCGCATAATGCCAAAATGGGAAATTGTTAAAACTCAAATTATGGGATTTTTAAATCAAACATTTTTTATTCAGTTTGATATTTTATTTATACATAAAAACAGTTCCCGTTCTAAATCGCTAATAATTGGGAATCCGCTTATATCTCCTAGAAAATTTTTAAAGTAAATTTAAAATTAATATTAATAGATGCTAGGGGAATAAATGAAGGAAATATCATCCATATTCCCAGTTTTGATTCCCAAATTGGTATTATTTTTAGTAATCATCTAATAATATAATTTCAAATTTACTTTAAAGATTTTCTAGGAAATATAAGATAAATTCTCAATTTTTAGCGATTTAGAGCCTATCCCATTACTAATACCTATTTGGGTAAAGTGAAACGTGGGACAGATATTTAATATAAATATGAATAAGTTTAAAACTATTTTAGATATCTAATCAATAGATATAGATATACCTCTAATAATATCTAGATACATATACTTTAAAAAAAAATACTTAACAACTCTGATAATTTGGAACCCTAGACAGAAGGATAAATCCTAAAGATGAGATATATATATATAAAGTAAGTAATATTTAAAGAAATAATAAGTTAAATGACTTAAGATGAAATAAAGAATGCGCTTAAATAGAATAACGATGCCGTTACGAAGATATGGAATTCACTGGGATTCAGAGTCTCCCAATTTTAAATCACTCTCAAAAGCCATTTTAAAATATGAATATTTTCTTTTACCGGAAATGTATTCCAGTATACATGCACGTGATCTTTTGTGTTTTTTAAAAAAAAATATAAAGAGATTATAATAACAGAAGCTATTGGATTTGGATTTATAATTCAAAAAATTCCCAAATAAAAAATTTTTATTTATTATAATATTTTTTTCTTTTAAAAATCACTTATCTGAATTTCACGATTTAGATTATTTACTTCGCGATTTAAATCAAAAACGATTTAGAATTAAAAAAGAAACGCGAGGAAAATAAATTGTGGAACGAGGTAATTTTTGTAAATTTTTTTTTAATGAAACTTTTGTTCTACAATATAATTAAGTATATTTTTTACTACTACATCGTATCATATAATGTTAAATATTATAATTACAATTTAATACCTTATGATTTTTTTTTTCACAACATATACACCTAATTAATTGACATTTTTACTAATGAAAATTTTCTTCGCTACTAGAAAAAGGTAAGAATGAAAGAAAGAAAGATAGAATGAAAGAGAAAAAGGAGGGGAAAAAATGATTTTTAAAATAAATCTCAAGCTTATCTATCTTATATGGGTCAAATTTTATTATTTTTTTAAAAAAATATTTTAAAAAAAAATAAATTTGTTAAACGTTATTTCCTATGATACAAAATTTTTTTAAAAAATAATATCCTTTGCCGCTGGCCGCTACCCCCCAGACATATCGCCCCGTTTGATTATTATTATTATATTCCTAACAAAAAATATATGGCTTGACATATATTAAAGGGAAGTGCCGCAACCTGCCTATAGATTTGTTCCTATTTTGGTTAATAATATTTAGTTTTTTTAGTTAAGAAGAGAGAATAAAAAAGAACATCAAAGAGATATAATCTGAGAACCAGTTTTACCCTATTTCCCCGATGATGAAGCATGTTGGGCTAATAGTGACACCTGCCAATCAGTGTATATATGTAAACCTGCCTTTAGCCAGTGAGAACTGGATAGGTCAAGTAAAAGAACCATCGGCTTATTGTTATTACTCTAAAGATGAAAGCTAGTAAATAACCAAACAATGTTCACCACGATTGAATAAAAAAAACTATCACATTTCCCAGCTTTGAATTATGGGCTAGCAAATATGAATTACAATCGCATTAAAAATACATTTAGGATTTTTTTTAAAAAAAAGGGAAGGAGAAGAGTTAATGTAAATCTGGAGGAAACCCTCGATCAAAATTTGGAGTTAGAATTTAGCAATGATCAGCCTTGTCAGATATGTGATAGAACTTATGAGGTTGAATATTCTTCAAAATAAATCTCTTAGGAGGAGAATCTTTTGTCGACGTAAATTAGGCATCTAAAGCTAGTAGTGTACCAACACAAATTTAATGAAAACCGATCTGATATTGCGCTGACGTTGTGCCGAACCGGAGAATAAAATCCGTTGACTAAAACAGACCTATAAGTTCCTCACAGTACTTGGTTTCCCAAGTGAAAAAAAAACTAAGATTTTTCCTTTTTTTTTTCTAAGTTAATTTAAAAGACGCAAATGTAAAATAAACTTTTTATTAAATTTGAAATAATAAAAAAAATTAACATATTTTGCCTAAAACTCGGCCTTTTTATACCTTATAATTAAATAAATAACAAAATAATTTTCTAAAATAAAATAATAAGACTCATCTTGAGTCTTACAATTCAAAGCCAAAAAAAAGAACACGCCGATGTTACAAAGCCATATTATTCCGCGTAATCAAAGGATAATAAAGATTATATAAAAAAAATATACAATAAAATAAAAAAACGATAAAGCACTTAATATGACATCTCCCCCCTTCCCTACTCCAAAGTTCGGGCCAGGGGTAGTAGAGAGAGATCTTCCCTAGGTCTGAAATAAATCATTGAGTACCTGGGTATTTACTCCCAGGTCCAAATACTCCTCATGTGTGATCGCTTGCCGTCCCGGCTCCTCCAAAACCATGGGTCGTCTCGTTGGGCCATTACCCCCGTCGGCTCTGGCCTCCTCTGGGAAGGAATCAATGTTCCCTGTATGGTCGTTGATTGCACGGTGGCTGATTCCTCACCTCCCACGCTGAAACAATAGTGATTGTAGTTATAGTTAGGGCTGGCATGATTAAATCAAATTGATTTAAATCTCTAGCTTATATTATAAATTGTTTCGATGGGAGACAAGATTACAGTGCTTTCGTTGTGGAGTGGAGGGACACGTCAGAAGGGATTGCCCGCAAGTATTGTGCCCCGGAGGAGGGACCCCAGCGTGGGAGGTGAGGAATCAGCCACCTTGCAATCAACGACCATACAGGGAACATCCATTCCTTCGCAGAGGAGGCCAGAGCCGAAAGGGGTAATGGCCCCAACAGAGACGACCCATGGTTTTGGAGAGGCCGGGACGGCAAGCGATCACACATGAGGAGTATTTGGACCTGGGAGTAAATACCCAGGAACTCAATGATTTATTTCAGACCTAGGGAAGATCTCCCTGGCTCGAACTTTGGAGTAGGGAAGGGGGGAGATGTCATATTTAGTGCTTTATCGTCGTTTTATTTTATTGTATATTTTTTTTATATAATCTTTATTATACTTTGATTACGCGGAATAATATGGCTTTGTAACATCGGCGTGTTCTTTTATTTTGGCTTTGAATTGTAAGACTCAGGATGAGTCCTAATATTTTATTTTAGAAAATTATTTTGTTATTTATTTAATTATAAGGTATAAAAAGGCCGAGTTTTAGGCAAAATATGTTAATTTTTTTTATTATTTCAAATTTAATAAAAAGTTTATTTTACATTTGCGTCTTTTAAATTAACTTAGAAAAAAAAAGGAAGAATCTTAGTTTTTTTTTCTCTTGGGAAACCAAGTACTGTGAGGAACTTATAGGTCTATTTTAGTCAACGGAACAAGTTGATATCAGCCGATATATCGATCCGATATCACTTGTCTTCTGATTTTGTTCGCTATACATATTTTAATTTTTTTCAATGTACTCATACTTATACCACTACGTATTTTCTTAAAACTTAAACATTTTAAAATATGTTACTATTAAAAATTTTTTTGTATTCGGTTATATTCTTCAAAAATTTATACCTTTTAGCTAGGGATATTTAAAAAAAAATCATTAAACTACTACAATTCTTATGATAAATACAATCTACAAATATTTTATTGCTAATTTTACGCTTTTTTTTGTAAAATTAATATTCAGGCTTGTTTTTTTCTATTTAATTTGTTGTTTTATCCAAATTTTTTTCTTTGTTTTTATAACACCTAGAAGAAAATGAAAATATCACTCTTTAAAAAAAACTCTTAAGTATTCTTAGGCATTTTTTTTTTAAAGTTATCAAATATTAAAAACATTTATAAAAATGATTATCTTTTTCGAACTGTTTTAAATCATCATTTAATGACAAAAAAAATTTTAAAAATCATTTTCCATGTGTGCCGACTTAAATTAAAAACAAAAAATCATATAAATTAATTAGTTGGATAGTGTAGCTTAAAAGCTTTATCTAGTAGTATTGTTAAAAAGCCCGAATTTTGTCGATTTTTCAGGCCCGATTAAGATTTTTAGTTAAAATAATATTATGTAAGCATCGAGATATGGCAAATAGATGTCCAATCATTTCTGCCAGCTAAAATCTTTAGGCTTACATAATGCTATTTTGGTTATAATCTTATAATCGGACCGTAAATCAACCCGAATCGAGTTTTTTAACAACACTACTATTTAGCCCTTTAAAAATGGCTTCCAAAAATAATATTACCTACGCCTCGAGATTTCGCCCAAAAGATGTCCAAACCTTTCATACCATCTAAAATTCTCCAGGCCTCGGTAATATATAATTTTTTGGTTAAAAATCTTGAGTCAACCATTTTTATAAAAATTGGCTTAAATCAAGTCGTTTAAAATTCTGTTGTATAAATCATATAATGGAGCCTTTTTAATTAATATTCGTGTACTGCTCGTGTTTTTCAATATCGGTTTAATATACAAAATAGAGCCAACAATCCGGGCCGGGCTGGGTAGTAAATTGATCAAAAATGAAAAGCCCGGGTCCGATTTCTCAAATCCGGGTGGGGTTTAAAATTTTGATCAAAATTATTTTATAATTACAAATTTATAGACCTCTAGTCTCTCCAATGCTCACATCGGGACACTACTCAAATTTTTGGGGTGCAATGAATGAAGAGGTTAAATATTACATTGTGCTTTTCGAAAAATAATAAATAAGAAAATAAAATAGAAAGAATAAAATAGAAAGGGGAAAGAAATATATGTAATAAATTGAAAAGAATGAAAGAATAAATGTTCTTTTAGAAAACAAAGCTTTTTATTTATAAGATTCGAAAAATAATAAATAATAAAATATAATAGAAAGAATAAAATAGAAAGGAGAAAGAAATATATGTAATAAATTGAAAAGAATGAAAGAATAAATGTTCGTTTAGAAAACAAAGCTTTTTATTTATAAGAATAACTGATATTGTAGTATAGTAGTATTAAATTTTTAGATTTAGTTTTTCTAATTACTTTTACTAAAAGTATTAAGAAAACGAATGTTATATTTATTGATCATTTTTATACACTGACTAAAACATAAGTATGGTCACTTAATGATGGAGGTCTCACTCATATTTACCCTTAATTACCTTCTTTTAAATTTATTTAAAAAATTTCTTTTGACATCATATAACAAGATAATTTAATTTAAACTTATTTTTAGAATGTCTTTCTTTAATGAACTTTTCAACTTTTTTATTTTAGCAAAATTTTTTAATTTTTTTTCGATATTAAGGTTTATAAATAAATACGAATTTTTTTTTAGCAACATTTTTTAAGTTTTTTTTCCATATTAAGGTTTATTTATGCATATGAACCTTTTATTTTATATTTTTTTTGAAATTTTCAAAAATTTAATGCGTTTCTTTCAAACATATTCTTGTTTTATATTATTAATATTGTGCTAAGCCCTTTAGCTGAGTAAAACCAATTCCATTATTTTTTTTAAGAGGGGTTAAATTTTTAGTTTCTATTTTTAAAACAATTATTATTTCTATTGTGGTTTTTTTTTGAAATTTGTGTCTGCGTCATTTAAATAAAGCATAATTTTTTAAAAAAAAATATTATCCAAATTGGGATTTTTTAAAAAAAAAACATTTAGATGGGATAGCGTTTTGTCGAAATTCGATGGGTTTAAAATCAAGAATATACATATTTTTTGTTACATTTGGCAGCAACATTTATATACTATTGATAGGCGTAAACCAGATACCAACAGGCCCTAAGCTCGGCCCGAATACCCGAACCGGGCCCTATTTTAATTTTTTTTAAAATATACCCGTACCGACAAATATCTTAAATCGTCATAACTATAAAAAAAATAAACATAATATATTTTTTTTAAATCGGCCCGGGCCGTTAAATTATTTTTTAAAAATAATGCGAGTCGGATCTGAAAACATAAAACCCGGGCCGGGCCGAAATTTTTTTTTAAAAAAAAAATACTGGCAAGGTGGTGCTAATGACATCTCTGCAGATCTCTGGCATTAACTATGCAATCTATCTAATTAACTCTCGAGAAGAGAAAGAAATTAACAAGTGATAAAAAAAAGAATTGAAGTAGATGGTTAGAATTTTGGCCAATATTTATATTTTATACTGTTCGCATGATCAGGGTTATTACAAACGCCATGACGACTACATGCCCATTGTGAAGAGGGAAAAGAAGGGTTGCTTCAAGGTTCCCATGATTCACTCCACGTATCTTATAGATTTGAAAAAAGTTTTCCCCGGGAAAACTAACGTAAACATAAGGAAAGATAGCGGCGACAAACACGTGATCAAAAATTTTCTCACCTTCGACCCCGAAAATTTTCCGTCCTACAATTTGACGTTGGACGATATCATAATATTCGCCAAATCGGCGCAGGCTTCTAGTATATAATATCATATAAATACATATTATTTTATATTTTTTATAAATAATTAAAGCATTTTATGTTTTATCTAATATATCATTTTATCGACGTAATTTATTAATAGAGGTGGACATGCACATTTGCAACAACGAAACCTTTGGGCATCTTTTGGAACCCCTTAAATCTAACGCGAAACTAGACGACATCAAGCTATACATGCACGAACTCAAGATGGATATTTTAAGTAAGCCCCGCCACCCCCCCCCCTTCTCCCATATTTTTCCCAACAAAGCATTACTTTTTTTATCAATGTCTATTTTATTCAATAAATTTATTTTTTTAAAAAAACCCAGATTGGTTATTGAAAATTCGCTTGAAATAATTTTGAAAATAAATAAATGTATTATTAGATAGTGAACCAGCTGGTCTTCTAGCTTCCAGATTCGTTCCTCAACCTAAATTGCCTACCAAAAACACTATGGGATTTGATAAGGTTTTTTTTTACAATAAAAAGATATACATATATATTATTTTAAACCAAACATGTTAACTAGATACTTTTGAAAAGTAACTGGTCACGAGTTATATTCTTAAAATGGTTAATAGTAACGCCACGAAAGTTAACCCATTGAATAAAATTAAAACTAAAATGATAGCCATCATATTTAGATTAAGTTTTGTATTATAAAAGCGCGAACATTTTGTATGCATTCATTCTATTTTAATATCATTTTGAAATGTACAATAAAAATAATTTAAATCAAAAGGTTTACATGATCAATTTAGAAAAAAGACCCGAGAGGAGAGAAAGAATGCTCAATTGCTTCGATGAGTTAGGGCTAGATGTGACTTTAATCAACGGGATAGATGGAAAGTAATTACCGCATATTATGACTAAGCCTGTACGCCGAGCCTCAATTGACTGCGGCGGTTCCTTTAAATTTTTTTGCCGGCGTTTAGCGGCGGCCGCGGCTTGCTATTTATTTAAATTATTTAAATAAATTTAATTTATAATTTCAATAAACTAAAATAGGGGAAAAGAAGGAAGGAAGAAAAGAAAGAAAGATCATTCAACAAAATGCTCAAATTTTATATTTCTTATATATCTAAACTTTATTGTATTTATTTTTAATCGATGAACATATGTAAAACGAAAAAAAAAACAATTGATAGTAAATTGAACGACTCATTCCTGAAGACGCAAAATATAACTATGCTCGGTAATTACAAGGATCCCTACCACAAGAGAGCGTTAACCCTTGGCGAGATCGGTTGCTTCCTCAGCCATTATCAAATTTGGAGAGAGGTTATTCCTATCATTTCTTTCTTTTTTTTTAAAATATAACTGATCCCGAGCATAGATAATTACTACTTTTTAAAGAATTTAATCCACGGGGAGAGTAATTAATTTAAGAATAAAAAAAATTTGATCATTGATCCAATTAAAAACGAACGTGATGTAAATAATATTATTAATATTATATTTTGTGCTCAAAAATTGAGCATTTGCTTTTTTGACATACCTTTTTTAATAAAAAAAACGTAACGCATCCTTTATTTAAATTGAGGTTATTTATTAGTATCGTCGATTCAAAATTTTAACTGGCGAATTTATATTAAACTCTTTATGTTCAAGTGGTGCGTTATTTATTATACTAGTATCATAACGCTACTATAAAATTTGAAAAACATGTTTGCGACGTATATTGCCAAAAATTATTAACGTTATGAAGAATCAGCTGTGATTTTTATAGCGTAGAATAACGTAACGCTCGAACCATAACGTGTTTAACTATAAATTCAACGTAAATTATAATAAAAAAAAAAGAATTGGTTTTTGTAAATTATATTATCGTCTGCCTTTTTTATTTCATTAATTGTTTCATTCTATTTTAAAAGAGACAAGTTATTTTTTTTACATTTTATATAATATTAAATTAACCTATTCAAGATCGAAGGAATTTTTAGCTTCCCCCCCTCCTAATTATCTAGGTAACAAGGTTTTATCGGCCATCTTGCAAAAAAACCGAGTTCTTAAATAACTGGTCGTAAACTATACATTTATTTTAAAATGGTATCTAAAACCAAACAGTAATTTGAAAATTGTGTACGATACTATTTGAAATGCATTATATGTTGCACATCATAAGGCGTTGGCGTTTTAAATAGGGGGGGGGGTGAGAGATTTACTTATCCCCACTTCTTACCACCCCATGGGTCAATCATTTTTTTCCTTGTTTTTTGCCTTTTTTTATATAGTAAATATATTATATTCACGTCTAGGTTTTAGCCCGGGATTACCGGAAGGTGTTGGTATTTGAAGACGATATCAGATTCGAAAAAGATTTTAGGACCAAAGTTGAAGCTCTCATGAAAGAGCCAGAACGCCTCAAGATGAATTGGGATCTGATGTGAGTATTTTATCTCATAATTTAGAAATATAATTATTTGAAGAAATTTTTTTTACCTCTCCCTTCCACCTCTTCCTCTTTCTTTATTGCTATATATAAAGTGAGTTACAAGTTAAAATAAGACGTGACACTAAAATAGATAGTATAAATATGAATTAGATTATTAATAATATTTCATCATTCCAATTTATTTTTATAGCTAGTGAAGTAGTTTATAATAATACTAGCAAATAAGTAATTAACCTTAAGTGCAATTTAAATTTACATAATGTAACATAATTATAATCAGAATCAAATTAAAATATATTTAACAAATAATATAAACTTAAAATTAATATGAAAAATTAGTAATTTAATTATTATTTTTTTACACATTCGGTAAATTTGTAACCATCCGCCAATTATCGATTTAAAAAATTTATTGGATCGGATATCCGGTTATTAATTAAAAATTCACAAATCGAATAAACTTGATAATATCGGATTTATTGTTTAGGATAATAAAAAAGAACTAATATGTTCTGGACAAGTTATATATTGAATTCTATTGAGAAAACATGGTGGTAATATAGAAATAATCTTATATACTTTTCTTTTCTATTAATTATCATATTTTACTCTCACAATCCAAATATTTAAAAATAAAGATATTTCGGAAGGAAGCGTTTAGTTCCACCCGAAAGGGAGAAATACATTAAAGATTCGGATATTTTGGTTTGGCCTGATTACAGTTATTGGACCCTTTCTTACGCACTTTCCCACACAGGAGCCCAAAAACTCAGTCATTGCAGTACTTCTTCGAAACCGATAAACCCGCTGGGCTCGGTCCCCAAAGACGATTCTCTATGCCCATTGAACAAGATGGTGCCAGTCGACGAGTACCTGCCTATAATGTTCGATATGCACCCTGAGTAAATTAATAAACATTATATTATTTTTTTTAAATTGGATTTATGATAAAAAGAATCCTCTAGGAGAGTAGAATGCAAAGTTTATTTTCTAAACCGCTTTGATCCACCCATTTAATAGCCCCCTCCCCCCTCTTACCATTACAATAGAAATTATCTATAAAGCCTTTTATAATATATATTTTTTTAAATGATCATTTAGGGAAGATTGGAAAAAACATTTTCCCAATCGTGATCTGGTAGCCTTTTCGGCCTACCCTCTAATAGTTTACCCCACCCATTACACCGGTGACGATCTCTACTTTTCCGACACTGAGGATTCGCCCGTTATAGCCAACATGACAGCCGTTCCGCACCTCTTCAACCATCGCTACGACACGAATGGTCATAAGAATAGGGAGGAATTGTGAAAATTGATTAAATATATAATATATTTTTTTATATTTTTGTTTGAATGAATTTATTTTATTTTCTCTTATCAATTGTCCTCCCCTAGGAAAAAAAATTATGAATAGCTGAATTTGCGCATTAAATTTAACTTTTCAAATTTCTCTAATGCCCCATTTTTTTTAACCATAGTTGGACTCTTAATGTATCATATTATTGAGCCTTTTCTTTATCCATTTGGTGGTTAGTTTTTTTTCCTAAAGCTATTCTAGTAATTCACACCCCGAATGTAGAAACACATTTATTATATATCAATTTCTTAGTATACCATCTCTACCCTGCATCCTTATCATCATTTTAATAGTTGATATGAAAAAAAATATTAAAGAACCTAATTGATAAAAATATTTTTTTAGAATTTTTAGGCCCTTCTAATAAAAAAAACAACTTCTTTTAACGCTCTTCTAATAATTTGTTATGCCCAAAATATTATATTATTCTTTTTAAAACGCGGTGTGCTATGAATGATGCCAACTTTTTTTAAAATAGCTTTTTATTTTATAACTCGTCTCGTAAATATAATAAAAAGAGATTTTAAATATTTATATTTATTAGATATTTTATATTAATATTTTTTTTTTAAAATAAATAATAATATTTCAACACTGAATTCTGAAATTGGACGCTAAAATTAATCAAATTATTTTTTTTTGCAATATTTTAATTCCATAATAATTATTTATATAAATTATTCCTTATTTTTTTTCAATATTAATTTTTAAATTTAACAAACCCCGTGTTATTTTTATGGCTACGTCTTCGCGAGCAAATTTTTTAAAAAAATGCGCGGATACGCGCTTGCGCCAATATTTGCTAAAGACACTCACGTTTGTTTATAATATTGCGCACTAATTGTTAGCGAAGACTTAGGCTAAATAGCGAAAAAAATTATATTTTATATAAAGTAAGCCTATTCAAAAATGAATACGAAATCGAATAATTTGCTATTCGTATACAAGTAATAGATTATTCGATTTGTTTGACAAATTCGAATAATTTGTTATTTAATTCTTATTATATTTATACTAATCAACTTTCAAGCCAAAAATTATTCATCAAATTTATTTCTATTTTTTTTAAAATGCATCAACCTCTCTCCCACTGCCACATCCTTTTCAATAATTGCTTAGCGACAATAAACCGATAATTTTTTTAAAAAAAATGGTTGAAATACACAATCACAAATCTCTCTTTCTTGCTTTTACTAATTTTTTTTTTTTAGAAATTCATATTTTAAAAAATATATATTATGTATTTATTATTATATTTTATAGATTTAGATGCAGCGAATTCTTTTTTATGGCAATTTTTATATACTTTTATATTATATTATATTTTTTTTTTAAAAAAAATTAAAATCCTATATAATCAATCAATTTATAGTATTTGCTTTATTCAAGGATTAAAAAAATTTTATATAATTCATATGCAAAAATAATATTTTGCACAACTTTCCGGGCCTGAAATGATTTGCGCAAGTTCCCTTCGCTTTGTACAGATTTTCGGGTTTTGATCTGACCCGTGTAGGTCTCTATATTATATTAATCCTTTTGGAAACATCAGACCCATTACTATTGCTATCAATATTCCAACTCTTACCGGTATTCAGGTATTACTCCTATGCATAGTTTAGGTGAAATCGAGAAATTAAATTAAAATGATCTTTCACATAATATTTTTTTTTTGATTGGCACTTTTCCAGTAGGAAACCCTTGTAAGTGTAAGTGGTAAATAAATGTGGAAATAAAATTTAAAAACAAGTATTTCAGGGGAGATATTGAATCATAAAAATAATTTCTTAATTCTTATGTTTCATCGGTTAAGAATTGAAGTGCCCGTTACATTTTTATAGTTTTTGAGTTATGATTGGATTTTAATTGATTAATAATATATAAATGGCCCGTAACCATAGAGTGGGAATTGGGAAATTTCCCGCCATATCTGAATTTTAATTGATTAAAATCCTCCCCCCATCCTCTATCATCCACTACCCCAATCACCACCAAAAAATGTATATAATATATAAAAAGACATTCATTTGAAAGAAAAATAAGTAAAAGTTAATAATTTTTTGAAATAACTATAAATATTTTTATATAAAATCATTTTTATAATAAAAAGTTCGGATTGGAAAATAGACTCGGGCCGATATTACGATATTTATTGTTTTTAAATATCCCACAATGACGTATAAATTTTTTGGAAGAAGAAAAGAAACGAAAATGATGAGAATAAAATATAAAGCAGAAAAAATGAATAACTAAAAGAATAAAGATTAGAATAAAAAAAAATTAAAATGAAATATAACTAAATATAATAAAATTAAAAAAATTTAGAAAAGAAAAATATTAATATTATTTCATAAAAAATTAAATCTATTTAACGCCATCTTATGTAAAAAAAATTATATCAGAACGAATCTATGGTATTCGGGTATGAAACGATTAATTTAAAAAAATATTCCCCCTTAATTATTATAAATCTCTAATTTTTTATTCCTTGGGATGAGAGAATCAGCTGTTTATTATCGTAAGATGTTACATAATAAGGTAGGCCAAATAAGTGAATGGAGATATTAAAGCGAAAATTATATTTCAATTTATGAGCAAGAAAACAAGATCAACTCCCAAAAATGGAATTGGCTATTTCCTCTCGAAATCTTTCACTGACTTCGGGATTATAATGATCTTTATGAAACACATTTCACAGTCAATCGTTGGCAATTCCCTAGTGTTCATTTTTAAATTAGCTTTACAAAAAAAATTTTTAAATAAAAATTTATATAATAAAAATTCTTTTAAAATCATAATGCTTTAATACCCCCTATTTTCATGTATAAACTTCATTATCTGATTTACATTTTAAAAAAAAACAACTGGTTATTCAACTTAAATCATTCGAAAAGAAAAATAATTATCGAATAATATAATCATATTAAGATGATCACATTAAGTTTCCTAATCACATTAAGATAATCACTAAGTTTCATAATCACCTTATCATGATAAATTGAGTAAGTCACAGAATAACTAAGAGTCAACCAGATCACATTATCAGGATAAATTGAGTAATAATCATTACCATAATATTGGTAATCCTTATAATTAGAACACAATTCTAAGAACACACTAATTTTATAATCACCTTAATTTCGGTTCAACATTATTTTTAGAGTAGCATAAATCTGAGAATACATTAATTTTAGAATACACTGTTTTTGGAATAATCGCAATTTTATAATGACATTAATTTTAGAATAACATCAATCTGAAATAATTAGTAGTTTATCTACGTATTTTCAATTGATCGTTATGACGGATTCCCTTAATTCCATCTATAAACTCCACACGATTTAATATGTTTTCTAAAATGCAACCCTTTTCCCATTTTTTTTTATTTAAATATTCTAGCCCAAATAATTTGTCTCACAGGAAATTTTGTGTTGTTTTTATCACATGGTAATATACTAGCACTTCCCCTTGATTTAAGAAAATCTAAAGGTATCTGTTCCCTCGACCTAAAAACAATTCTACAGGAGTATAACCCTTCTTATTTTTAGAATTAAAATATAACTGGGCCATCTAAATTTCAGTTTTTTCATTATAAACAATTTCACTTGGCGTAAATCTTTGTCTTTCAAAGTATTCAATTTAATGTCTTCCCACGTTGTAGGACCTCCCTTTAATATGTATGATAAATTACGCACTAAAGCATCTTCCCTATCCAAAATTATATTACCAATTATCTCAGGATCTGCACAATCCGATCCTAATCTAGACAACACATCAGGCAAATTATTTTCTTTTCCTCGCCTATATTTAATTTCCACATTAAAACTTCCCACAAGTGACAACCACCGTTGTAATCTTGGGGACATCATCCATTCTTTGTTATCTTTTTTGAACAAATGAATCAATGGTTTATGATCAGTATAAGTCACAAATTTTTACCAATCAAATATTCACAACACTTGGTTAACCCAAAAATAACCGCTAAGGCTTCTTGTTCAATCACAGAATACCTAGTTTCAACTTCATAAAAAATTCTTGAAAAAAAAATAATTGGTCTTTCTACCGTCAATTATATGTAACAATGCACCTCCAACACCCTTATTGGATGCATCCACGGCTAAAATTATTTCCAAATCATTATTAAAACATGTTAAAATAGGTTCTTCACAAATTTTCTTTTTTAAAATTTCAAAAGCATTTTGTAGTTCAAATTTCCACTCAAAATTAACCCGTTTTTTTAATAAATCGTACAATGGAGATGCCACTTTTGCAAAATCCTCCACAAAACGATGATAATAATTCACCATGCCCAAAAAAGATTGTACTTCAGCTTTGTTACTTGGCTGATTCATATTAAATATATTTTTCAAATTTTTATCAAGTGACTTCACTTCAACAACATTAATTTGATGATCGAAATATATTACTTCAGTTACACCTAGAACACTTTTTTCTTTGCTAGCCCTCAAGCCCTTATCACGAATTCTCTTGAAAACCTTTTCAAGGCATTTATTATGCTGTTCTGGCGTCACCCCAGATATCAGCACATCATCCATATAATAAAATACACCTTCTAACCCCTGAAAAACAGATGCCATGGTACGTTGGAAAATAGGTGCTGACACTTAATCCAAACGGTAACCTGCAAAACGCAAATAATCCTTTAGGTGTAGTTATCGTTAATAATTTTTGAATTTCCTCCTTTAAAGGTAATTGTAAATAAGCTGACGAAAAATCAACTTTAGAAAAATATTTTGCACCTTTTAAACTGGCCAAAATTTCTTCAATTCGGGGAAATAAATATTTAACTCAACAACCCACCTGTTTAAAGTTACTCTAAAATCAGCACATAGTCTCAACTTTCCATTAGCTTTTTCACTGGAACTAATGGTGCTGCCCATTTAATCCACCGGAATAATAATGCCATCTTTAACCCAACGGTCCAATTCGTCGCCAATTTTTCTTTTCCACTCAAAAGGAACTCGACGGCATGCTAGAAAAATGGGTGAAAATCCCTCTTTTAATTTCACATCCACTTTATAATCATTAAGACATCCCAAATTGTCTTCAAAAATTATACCATATTTTTCCAATAAAATAGATATATCTTCACACATTCTCTTCAATTTAATGACTTCTAAATCAACAATTTGATTTTCATTAATTTCAGTTTCATTTTGAAAATTATCCAAGTTAACCATTAATTTTTCGGAAATTTCACATATATAAGGATTAATAGAAGGATTCACTTTCCTTTTTACTAAATCTGATATTACTATTTCATGAATTTTATTTTTAACATGGTCTGTCATAATTTTGCATTTAGTATTTTTTAATATCAAATCACTAATTGTTGTAAAAATATTCCAATAGTTGTTTAAGGGACCAATTTTAGTAATCCAATCCCAACCCATAATTGTTTCTACATTTTTTTCTACCACCCATAAGTCATGAAAAATTGTTAAATCATTTAAAATCACTCCTAATTTAATTTTACCCAAAACCAAAATTTCGGACCCATCAAATTGTTTAACGCACATGTTTTCTTTCTCAAGCGTACCCTCAGGCCAATATTTATAATAATTTGCTCTAGACATTAATGAAATGCTTGCCCCAGTGTCAAACAACAATTTTATCTACAAATTTTATATTTACACGAGGACACGAACACTGATTACTTTCTCTTTCAATCGTTAAAATTTATTCATTTTCATTAACTGAATTATATTTATTATATTTGAATCACTATTAATATCATTAATATTCATGCCTAAATTCAACTCTGAATATAATGGCCTCTGAATATCAATACTTTTTTTTATTAAATATATTTGAATTATTTTTAACAACACTATATATATTACAAATTTTATTATTAATATATGATTTTTCAATTTTTATATGAAGTCATTGCAATTCACTCACGGATTGAACACAATTCATGGCCACATGACCCATTTTCTCACATTTAAAACACATTCGGTCATTATCTTTATTGCTCACATCTTTTTCACTTGAATTTGAAATAATAGGTACCACTGGATTTATCAAAACAGGTGGTCTCTTTGGAAAACCATCTTTAAAATTTGCTTCTTTTACCATGCAATTTCTTTATATGACTTGTAAAACCACATCGATGACAAATTATATCATTTTATCATCAATTTTACATTCACATTTTCATTAATTTTTCCCACTATGACCCCTTCGGCCACAAATATCACAATTTTCACTAAAATTATGATTTTTATTTCTAATTGTATCCATATCTTTAGAAATATTCATCAAACTTTCTCTAATTTCTTTCATATCATTTGAAATTACACATTCATTTTCATTTCTTTTAACATTGTTAGTAACATCAAGATCTTACAACCTTCACAGGTTTATTAATCACAATTTCAGAAATTTTCTCTTTAATTTCACTCATAAATGAATTCAAACTATCATTTATATCTTTTGACGTTACAATACTTTTACCAACAATAGGTACTTCACTAGTATTTGACTTCTCATTCCCACTGGAATTATTCATTTCTTTAATATTTAAATTTCTAAGTTCAATTAGAATCAAATTTAAACTATTTTTTAGACCTTCAGAAAAACCTAAAAATTTATCAGATGTCACAGGATTCAAATCCACAACATTAGAATCATCTAACTTACTCCCTTTATTTGTAAAACATTTATTCTTAATTATCTTAATTAAATGTATAATAAAAATCAATAAAATATATAAGACAAAAAAATTAAAACTGTAACCACACAAATGGTCACATCCAATTTATCCAAACTCGAATTAAATACTTTAACAAAATTATTCTTATAAATTTGCATTTTATTAAAGTTAGAATTCCTATGATTACTAATAAAAAAATAAACCATGTTCTCATTAAAATATGATAATAAAAATTTTATCATTAACAATAGACAGCGTCTACATGAGCGGGAGGAGTAGGAACAGTTTGCATCCTATTGAGGGAGTAGGGGGTAGGCTGCTTTAATGGGGGTAGGATAAATTTTTTGGGGGGTTATCTATTAAATTTTGAGATGAAATAGGACACAATTTATTGCTGTAAAAGTTAATACTTTTATTATAGAATTATTATAATACAATTATTGACCAGATCTATATATTGCAAACAATCATACACATTGTTTTCCAAATCAGCAAGCTCATAATGCCATAATAATTAATTCATTGTAAATAATGGAGGTTTTAATTGAATTTATTATCTAAAAAATAAATTCTTTATATTCACAAAATATCGATAGTTGGTAGTAGAGATAGATTAATTTAAGTTATCCTTATAAATTCTCTGAAAAGAGTATCGATATAATTATAAAGGTGAAAATAATAATAAAGAGACACTGCCGCTGAAGGCGGTGGGATTTTTTAGGGGGGTAGGCAAAGGTTTTTAAAGGGTTTGCATCCATTAAAAATCCTGTCATGTAGACGCTGACAATAGACCATTGCGTTGTGTGCAAAAAGATATTTAAACAAAGAAAATATTTATTTTTTTACCTTTTTTATTTGGATTCGAATGATCTTTTTCTTCTTCGAATAAAAATTTTAGGAACCGCATCCTTTTCTCAATTTAAATATTTTTCCCAGTTAAAATTTCTATCCTGGTACAACGTGTACCAATTTAGTAAATGTAGACACAATTCATAATTGGAAAAATACTATTATTCAAATTTCATAAAACACAAGAATAATTTATTTTTTCACGAATCCATAATAATTGAATAATAATCAATAATATATTCTTAATTTTACAATCAATAAAACATCTGATTGACATTTTTTTAAATATTATATTATATTTTATCTAAGTACACATTTTATTAATATCTACAACATATAAGACATAAAAAAAAGGTAAAATCATTATTTTATTATTTTGTTTAGAATTAGAAAATCATTTCATTACATTGATGTTGTTTATTTGTGAAATATTAATTATTCTATCACATATATAAACTTATTATTTGGAAAATAATATGTAGGAAAAAATATCATCAATAAATATATTATCTTAGACTTTAAATTTTTTGTCATCTTTATATATTATTATAAGCGCGAAAGGTTAAAAGAATTACCAAAGTCCTCTTGAATGAGGCGGCTAAATATAAAAAAAGATACCAAAGTATTCTTAAGTGAGACGGCTGAATATAAAAAAGGATACCAAAGTCCTCTTAAATGCTAAAATCATAAATGCTAAAATCATAAATGCAAAATCATAAATGCTAAAGTCATCTTATCTGTAAGCGACCTTCGCGCCAAGATTTTTACAGAAAGAACTGTCGCACGGAAGTGCTGCCCGATTTTTTAGAACATTTTACAGTAAGCTCTGTCGCACGGAAGTACTGCCCAATTTTTTGATATTTTATAATAAGCCTTGTCACACGTGCCAAATTTTTTTTACTTATAAGTTATTAGAGTTACATTTTAGCCATAGACGTAGCCCGAAATTTCCTAAGTGAGGGTAGGGGATGGATTGGGGGTTTAGGCTGCAATCAAAGTGGAGACGGATTCGTTTTTTACATCCGTTCCGTCAAAAGTCAATCTCATAAAAATAATATATATATTGATTTTCAATTTTAAAAAATTATAAGTAACGTTATAACGCTCTATAAAATTTGCCGGATCAAAAAGTCAAAATGTTTTGACTTCAAAATTTGCCGGATCCTTTTTTAAGACGGATGGTATCGGAACGGACGCACTTTGATCATATATATTATAGTTTGTCTATTTTTTATATATAAAAATACTATTTTTTATAAATACTTATTTATTTTTATTATTTTAAAAAATTACTAACTTTTACTTATTTTCTATATATCTTTTCAGTATATTTTAATGTATTTACACTTTCTAATGCATTTTAATGATGACTCGTCAGTTTGGCTCTAGTTAGTTATAAGTATTTGGGTAAAATTATTTAAATATTTATAATTTTATTATTATATTAAATTTTATTAAATTTTTTTTTGTTAATTATAAGATGATGGACGAATAAATAAATAACAGCTTTTTTAAAAATTAGAAAAATGTATTAAAGCTTAAAGAACAATACTTTCCTTTTAATTTATTTAACCTTTTTCTGCTGAATTTTTTATTATTTTTTGGTTGGTCCTTTTAATCGGCTCTTTTTCGTTTTTGAATCGAAAATTTTCCTATTTTTGAATAGTAAATCCGATATATGATCTATAATTTTGATGTCTGCGTAGTAAGTAAATTTTTATATTTAAATAGTAGCCATTATATTATGAATGTACAGAAGATAAAATTAAATTTTGATAATTCAGATGATATTTTATATTTTTCTTCGAAAAGATTTTATAGTTTTTAAATAAATTAGAATTAAAATAAATTCAATCAATTGCTATTAATTCATGATATATTACATTAACTCCAAAAATTATTATCATTATGGAACCTAAATAAATTTAATATTTCGTAGAAATCAATAATTTCAACATAATTTTGTGTTTATCGTGGATTTATAAAATAAACATATGTTTTTTTTAAACAACCACACCTCCAATGTTTTGTTCGAATTTCTCTTTAGAAAACAAAAGTAATTCATAAATCATAATATTCAGAATTCTGGTTATATATATATAATATAATTAAGTTATATTCTCTTTCATTTTTTCATTGGTTCTGATTATGTATATTTAGAAAATAGAACTTCTATTTAATATAATATACTGTTATACATTTTATGTTTAATATATTTTTCCTCTATATTAATATTATTAAAATATTCACAATACCATAATACCTTTTAATAACAAATCTTAAAAATATCCAATTAATCCTATCAATCTATACATAATTATAATCAAAAGTTAGAATGATCTTCAAAAATATTATAATTAATCATATTATAAATTAAAATCACAATTGTTTTAGAATAGAACTTGTTTCAATATTTTTTTCTCATCTTTTTCAAATCCTAGTTTGGTAGATTAATATATATATTTTATGAAAAACATAAAAAAAATGCTATTAATATGAATAAGAGTTTTTAATTATTTTGCAAAAAATACTCCTATATCCTTTCCATTAAATATATGATCTAGTTAAATATTGGTATGATTTTATTTCCTTTACAAAGATTATTTTTGAAAACAGGATTTGTTAATATACTTAACATATCTAATTAAATTACTCTATTACAATTTTGAATAGTTAATCTAATTTATTCTTGATCATTCATGAGAAACTTTGTAGCACAACAGATTTTTATGCCCATTTTTGTTTTGTATAAACTGATATATTTATTATTATTCATTTATCTTTAAAACATGTAAACAAAATATAAGAATAAAAAATGAATATATATATTAAAAGTGAATGTATATTTTAAAAATATTGATGGCTCTAAAAAGAGCTTATAGTAAAAATGTTCCTAAAAAACAGGTATAATTATGTTTAAAAATTTCTAATTGGAGTTTTTGTTTAAGAAAAATTGACTCACGTTTTTCGTTTGTAATGTTAAAAATTTTACGTGCTAAAATTTAAAAAAAAAATAAGTTGTGAGAAATTGCCATTAGTTGAAATGATTATAGGTTGAAAAATAAAGTTATTTAGTATTGAGTATTTATTAATTTTTTTATTTTTCCCGCTAGTAAGAGGGTTTGAATTAATTGATGAGGGAAAGGAAGAGACGCAGGTTGCGTCCCATATTAGGGATTTCCCATTGGACCATGGGGTGCAGGTTAAACCGTCAGGTCTGAGACCATCTTGTAAAGAGAGGTTTGTTGGTTCTAGGATGTTAGGTATTTTAGCCTTATTAAGAGCGTTATGGATGATTTTATTTATAGCTTTATGTCGGAGGTGGCGACCTTGGCTGCGGGAGCAGTCTAGGCCATGTCTTGCGTTTGGTTGAAGGGTAGGTTGCAAAGGTGACAAGTGTGTGAATGTGTAAGCTAGCGTCTAAGTCTAAATCCTATGGTAACTCTCAGTTGGTCATTGGTTAAGAGATTACCAAGGGTTAGGCTTGGAAGTGCCTCGAGCCATTCATGCCCGCCGTATTTATCGTTTAGTTGAAGAAGTTGTATATCGCTGATATCGGAAGGGTTAAGACTATTTTGTTTCTTTATAAGGGGTTCCAAGATTGATTTATTAGAAATTTCGGTTGGGAATGTTTAACCCTGGGGTTAGTAGATTCCATCTTTCGATTTCTACTGTTAAGAAATCGTCATTGGGGGTTATGAACTAGGAGATCGCGGAATTGCGAAAGGCGATTAGAGATAAAAAGAGATAGGGAGAGTAATTCTAAGTGGATCAGGTCTATACCACCAAGTTTAGCGGGTAATTGAGCAAGGTGCCAGTTAAAGTCTGATAATGAAAGATTAAGGATCCTTTCCATAAAGGTCTTTAAGCGAATATTATGTTGGGTGAAAAATCCTAAGGAGGTGAATGAGGAGGATGAGTGGAAGAGGTGCGAGATTTTAGGTAAATATAGGCACTTTTTTAGTAGATAAAAAAGTTGGTGCGATGGGATATGATTGATGAACTTTTCCAAGTTTTGCATCTCGGAGAAGGTTTTATCTATAGTTTTTTCCGAAATTTTATTATTAAGTAGTGGAGAGCCAAAGGGTTGGATTTCTTCGATTTCGATAATATTTTAATCTTTAAATGAGTCTAGGGGAATCTTGGGGTTGAGTATGCAGATTTCTGTATATTGTAAATTTAATTGCATAATTAAATTTTGAATATTTATTCATTTGTATTTACAAGTATATACGTATATATATATATATATATATATATATCCTTTTCCGTATAACTATTAAATAATAACTGTTAAGGTTGCTTGTATTATTTAAACTATGTATATCAGCCATAACCTCATTTGTATAATATATTATTAAATTTATGAAAGACTATGTAATAAATATAATTACAAATATATTATTTAAATTATATATAATCATTATTAATATATTACAATAGTTAATGGTCTCAACCTTCTCAAAATGTTTTTTTAATCTTTAAAACTTTACAAGGTAAATTTTATGTTTTTTACCTATTTTTTTGCATTTTTTACTTAATCTTAAATGTTTAGTTTATAGATTTTTGATTTTTTTAATATTAAAAATCACAAATATTATGAAACTATTTATAAGTATATCAGAGACCTGCGTATTTTAATTTTTTAAAATATAATCGGGCCAGGCTTAAAATAATTTTTTTAATATATCCAAGCCTGGCCTTAAATTTTTTCTAAAAATGCCTGGGCCTGGCCTAAATTTTTTTTAAAATATTCCCAGGCCAGGTCTGACCGAGCTAAAAAATATTTTAGAACCAGAGCAAGGAAATTTAAGTCAATGCCTCTAGGCAAGGTTCGGTCAATTGACAGGTCAAATTTGGTCAAAGGGATATTTGACCTGGTCAAATACTCTAAAATGTTATTGGTAAATAAATATATTTATTTAATAAACTAATATATATTTAAAGCATGTTTATCACTTTTACAATATATTTAAAAATATATTATTCATCAAGGCATCGATTTAATTACAATTTCATATTAAAATTAAACTAATATAAATATATTTAAAGCATGTTTATCACTCTTTTACAATATATTTAAAAATATATTTGTCATCAAGGCATCGATTTAATTATAATTTCATATTAAAATATAAGATTTTCATTTTGAAATATAAAAATAAATAAATTTTTTTCATTATTAATTTGTTAGACCTCAATATATAAATAAATGTAATAATTTTGCTAAAGCATGGATTGAGAAGTTTACTAATTGCTAATTTTTATCACATTATGTACAATTATCCATACAAGATGGGCATAGTCAATAAAATGTTAGGAGCAAATATAAATCTGTAAGAAAGCTCTGAAAGCAGCTATTGAAGAAGTTGAATATTTGCTCGAAAGAAATTATCAAATATATTAAATGAAGAAATATTTTGGAAACCTTCAAATCAATGAAGGGAAAATGTAGTAATATAAGAATATATTGTAATATACTATTTATACACTATGAATTATTACATTCGTCAATTAGATATGGTTATAATGATTAATATAATATTGAGTGAAGGTTAACACCACCTAACACCCCTAGCATCGATTACATAATATAATTATGGTCAGTTTTATTTATTTATTTTATAAATACCATATAATATAATATATTCTCGTTTACACTAATTTTTTATGGTATCAATTTGTTTAGAATAAAAAAGTTAATGTATAATATTATGCTTATTAAATGATAATACTCGCTGAAAAAAAATACGATAAAATACCGAATTGGTGAATTTTTGTATGCACCAGGTCGAATATAATCTTAAAAAAATTCAAAGCCGGAACCTAAAATTTTTTTAAAAAATATCCGGGCTAGGCCTAAAATTATTAAACCCGGGCCGGGCCTTTTTTAAAAAAAAATTCGGATCGGGTAGAAACAATTTTTTTGGAAAAAAACTGGGCCGGCCGTGCAAATGATACCTCTGCAGGTCTCAGATGTGTATAATAAATATTTTCAAATAAAATCCTTAAATTGTGTTATAATTTGACTTTTTATATTATTATATAAAATTATATTGCTTACTCATTTATTCGCGATAGATATATTTATTTTTTAAAAATTATTTTGTTTAAATATTTATCGTATTTATAAATAGTCGCCTGATTTTATATCACCTGTAGATCTCGTGATTTCTCTTAAAAAGTATAAAAGGGACGGGATTTTATAATTGTAACAACTTTTGCTTTTTTTTGTAAGATTTTCCAAATGAAAATTTATTAATTTTAGTTTTAGAGTTGTGTTGGTAAATTTTGCCTTGACAAAAACTTAGGGGGAAAGTTGTTATAGTGTCACATTAATAAATGATATTTTAAGCGGTGAATGTGATCTAAACATATGGGGAAAATTATAGTGTGGTTAGTTGATATTTGTCGAAATGTTTGTTAAAAATGTGGTGCTAATTTTAAAAATAATTGTGAAATTTGGTTAAAAGAAAATTATTGTAAATTTTAGTAGTTATGCATAATTAATTATTGGAAATAAAGTGTACAAATAATGTATCGAAATAAATCGGTGTAAGCGAAATAAATTATATAGAGAGCGCACAATGCGATAATTGGGAGAAATTTATATTAATAAAGAAATATAGGTGAAAATATATAAGTGAAGAAATTTAGAGTAGTGCCGAAATTTAAGTGTTGGAAGGGGGGAAAGAGATGTAAATTTTTATGAATGTTGTTTGATTTCCGCAGAGAGGTACGCTTCTGTACGCGGCCAAATGCGTGAAGGAACTCTGATAATTTTTGCATTAAAGATATAACAACGACTAGTGATATAATGAGGGAGTTTATTAGTTTCAAGTTTAGAAAATGAGTGTTGTACCTTTTTTTTGTGTGGGGTGAATATAAAATAATGAAAATCATCTTGCCAATGAATAGCGCGGTGATGATTAAAGAGAACCCTATTTTAGTGCGGCTAAGATAAATTAATTTACATAGGAGCCAAAATTATAAATCAACGACATGCGAAAGCTAAATGTAGCGGCGAAAGTGTTGAATAAATATCTAGAAATAAAATGGCGGTGAATCTAAATAAAAAAAATAAAAAATGGTAAGTGCTAGAAAATATATTTTTGTATATGTAGCTGTGGTAAACTTTTTCAAAATAGCAAGGCGTTCGAGTTCACAAGGAGAGATGGCAATTTTTTTAAAAAAATAAATAAATGTTGAAAAATAAAGCCAAAGGCGGTGTGTCAATGGGTTCGAATGGGGTTGAAATGACAAATGGGAGGCGAAGGAGAAAATAATATAAACAAAATGAGTTTGGCTCCAAGAGAGAAAAATAAATCCACGAGGTTTGAAATTCGACGATTAATATTATTCTAGGGAAAATGTTTCTATATAAAAGGAGGGTGCCTTATTAGGGAGGAGATGCTAAAATATATTTAGGAGAAAAGATATTCAATGTTTTTTTTTCTTACCTTTAATTTTGGAATAAAAAACGCGGAAGGAATAAAAGAGAATTGAAATGGTCGATAAAAGAAAAAAATTTGGAACCGTATTTTTGGTTAATTGAGTAGAATATAACAGCGTATTGGGTAATTTTTTTATTAAGGAAATAAATAATTTAATGAATTCACAAGGTTAAATATTTTTCTTGGTTTAAAAAAAGGAGGGGGGGGGGAATAGAAAAGATGATGTTTTAATTTTATTATGTGAAGAAATGAGTTGACGAATTATCTAAAATATGTAGATTTTCGAAATGAAAGAAAAAATAAACTTATAAGTTGATTTATGAGACTAAATTATCTTAAGATTTTGGGCTATTAAAATAAGTATGACATATATTGACTATTATTGTGTAGAAATTTAAAATATAGGAAGTGGAATTATTATATTTTTTTTCGATTAAATGAGTTAACAAATGTGTAGAGGGTGGGGTTTAGGGAAAGGGGTATCATTGGGGAGTAATCGGGGGGGGGGGAGTAGGGAAAGAGTAGATGCAAATATGTATATGTGGGGTGAATCTATAAGGAGAGAGAGAAATTTTTGTAAAATTGTAATATATTGTGCTTTGGATAATTTCAATATATCAATGCGGTGAAGTAGAAAGGAAAGAGAATGAGTTGGCTGAACCATATATAGTCACGTGATGCAGATTGACGATCATTGGCTGAATAGTGTTTTTTTATATATAAAATAGCAAATCAAGAATTGATTGTGCTAATGGATATAGATAGGTGTACCGATATTTTTGGAGGCCAATCCGATCCGACATTCCCGATATTAAATTTTACCGATCCGATATCATTACCAATGGTTTTAATTTTTAATATATTTTTTATATAACATCTGTAATTTAACTCATTTAAATATATTATAATGATAGTTACAGTTTATATTCAATTCAATTGCAATTCTAAAATTATTTAAAACATTTTTATTGATAAATATCACTTATTTATATATGTAATAAGTAATAACATTAATCTATTTACATAATAAGTAATAAAAAAATATATTATTGAAATTTGAAATAAATTTAAAAATTAATATATCGAAGATTTCTTTTTAGAAATACCAAAATTTCCAATTTATCAGAGATCAGTCTGCGGCGATGGGGTTTCAATTTCACTAAACAGATTCTGAAGAGATTATCGCACACGTTTAAAAACAGAATGCGCAAAAAAATAACAATATGGCAGATGTTTATTAATTAATTATTATTATTAAAAATTAAACATAAAATGAATTTCGATTTTATGTATAAAAATAAATGGTTTATATTTTTTTTAAAATTTATAATATTTGCCGATAACCGATATTTTAAAATGTGTGAAATATTGGCCCGATCCTATCCGATAAAAAATATCGGTACATCCTTAGATATAGATTATTATCCCGCGGGAAAAGAAATTATGGGGAATATGTATACTCTATAAAGACTAGGAGACGAATAGTTAACGCTGGGTCTAGTATTCTTTGAAACTCGATGAAGATTACGGAGGCAAATCAATAACGTTGGAGTTAGGATAACTGATATTCGATCATAAACGATGCAGCCAATGCCTACTTAAGCGAAACTATTGGGATTTTGAAAAGGAACCCCACTATACGATTAAAGATATTGGAAGGAAGATAAATTCATATGTTGGTTCTAGTGAAATATTATGCAATTCTATTTATTCAAATAAGGAATCGAATGGGATTACGTTAAATAAAAATAATAATATAAATTCTCGACAGGGGGTAAACAAAATAAGATTTTATTTTAATTTAATACATATTGAAATTAAATGTGGACAAGCAATTAATTAAGAATCGTCATGAATAAAAAGAAATTATGTTTGTAAATATATAATTTGTGATGAAAAATGAAAAAATTTTTTGATCTTCTTTGAAAATGCTCAAATAAGATTTTTATTAAAAATAATCGGGTTCGGTCCGGGCCTAATATTTTTTAAAAAAATTCGGGTTGGGTCGGGTCGGGTCGGACTTTGAATTTTTTTTAAAATATATCTAAATTTATCAATTTTATATTGAATTTTTTATGTAAAATAAAAATATTTGATTTTATTTATTGAAACTTTTATTTTGGTAATTATAAAAATTAATTTCTATATTTAAATAAATTCGGGCCGGGCTGGCAAAACTTTTTTAAAAATATTTCGGGTTCAGGCAGGCACGGGCTTGAAAAATTAGGCCCGATGCAGATCACTAATTAATACTAACTAAATTGTTAAGGCTGATTATTATTGATATTGAGGGCAATCATTGTACACAAATTAATTAGAAACCCTTATTCCAAAATTTTTATATACATTTTTTTTTTAATTACCATTACCTTATATTTCTTATGAATGTTTAAATTTGTCAAAGTTATAGCATTTATTTATAAATATTCAATAAAAAGTGCAAAAAAAAGTGTTGTTTTGATTTGTATTTAAACTGCTAAATGCTAAAATGACTCAAATCACATTTTATAAAAATTCATTAAACATAATAATTTTTATTATAAAAATATACAAAATCATAAATATGAAGATAATATAAAAAATAATAAATATGAAAATAATATAGAAAATTATAAATATAAAGGGAAAATTTCATTTTAAATTCAAAAATTTATTTCTGATTGACTATATCATTTAACATATCTTGTGTGTTTGGCTCTAAATCCTAAGATATAGATTATTATATAATTCTAATTTAACGTTATAATACTTGTGATGATATCTGTACATTTAACATATCTTGGATGTTTGGCTCATAATCCTAAGATATAGATTATTATATAGTTCTAATTTAATGTTATATACTTGTGATGATATTTGTACATTTAACATATCTTGGATGTTTGGCTCTAAATCCTAAGATATGGATTATTATATAGTTCTAATTTAATGTTATATACTTGTGATGATATTTGTACATTTAACATATCTTGGATGTTTGGCTCATAATCCTAAAATATAGATTATTATATAGTTCTAATTTAATGTTATAATACATGTGGAGATATTTGTAATTAATAGCATCCTTAGATAGTTTTAAACTGAAACTCGCTTCAGTGTGCTTGCATATATCCTTCACATTTTCTTTTAGCCAGTAAAAATCTTCAACAAATTTAAGGTGCTTGCTGTTCATCATAGCAGCACCTGAACCTAAAATATAAAATAATATTTATATATCTCTTACCATTTGTTTTTACTTGCAGCTGTATCTCTCACAAATGTCTATAAAGTCTTATATTTTCCATTAATTGAAATTCGTTCGCCATTTTATTCCCTCAATTCGCAAAAGTTTAAGGAAAAAACGATTAAAGTTTTACGAATCGTGAAACTTTTAAGAATCATGTAATTTGCGCAAAATCGAAAAAATCATTTTGGCCAACATTTTAATTTCCCATTAAAAATGCCTTATATTATTTTTTTCGTTAAACTCGCGCAAATTGCGCGGTATAATTTTTATGCAATTTTTGATATTCAGGACACAGCCTAAATGTAAATCTATTTCGATAAAACTACGGTATTACTATAAGCTTTTATAATATCTTCGATAAAATAATTAATAGATAAAAATGTTTAAACCACGGGCCTGTACTCGGATTCGTGCTCAGAGCTGGTTTAATAAAAAATTTTTACCCAAACCCAGGGGGCTGAGTTTTACGCAACCAACTAATTAACAGCACTAGTTTGCAATTACATAAATATTTTAAAGGAAAATAATTATCCTTAATGATAAATGATAACTATAAATAAAACCCTTATAAATTTTGAAATATTGAAAAAAAATTAAAATTAATTTTGCATACATATAATTTATCTAAAATGATAAGCTACTAAAAGATTCAGTGAAAAATATCGAAAGAATTTAAAGTAATAACGTTTTTTAAAATGACTATTGTGTGCCGTTGGATTAATTGCGAAAAAATAATTAAATTAGAAATAAGTAGTATTTCCATGAAATTTATATTAAATTTATAAAGAAAGATTTTAAAATGTATTTATTATAATTTTAGAAATTTATGTATTTTATGATTATAAATATTACTATTATAATAGTGATAAATCCGGCGACGTTACGTGGCGGCGCAAAGGTCTATATTTTTTTAAAAAAAATCGAAATCTATTATCTATTTCAGTTATTATAATATCCTATGTATAATATCCTTTGATTCAATTTTTTTTTAAAATTCTTAAACTTTAAAATATAAAGTAAGAGTAAGTTATAGACGATAGCTGACCTTATTGTCTTTATTTGTTAATATAAATATAATAATCGAATCGAAATATAAACAATATTCTTATATTTTTAATAGAAAATTGCTTTGCAAAGAATGTAAAAAGGCTATCAATTCTGATGCATATATTTACAAGACCTGTGATACATGGGTTCAAAAGTGATGCCTCAATGCACCTGATGAATCTTATAGGATTTGGGCTCTATTAAAATCACCATACTTTGCAGGTATTGTTATAAAATAGAAGACTCATTAATGAGGTTAAATCTACCCGGATGTATCAACCTCTAACAATAAGTTAGCTTTAATTAACATGTACTACAAGCATCCTTCTCGTGAAAGAGATAGTAAACACGTAGGGAAAGTAGATAAAATTTCCAAAAAATTGCTTGAAAGTTTTCATCCCTTTAAAAGGTATTCACCTAGGTCCTGCATAGGAGATGAAAATTGCTGCTATAGAGCGCTTTATTGGCAATTTATGGTGATGAAATTTATCATTTATATATAAGATGCGTAATCGCTATCGAAATGATAATGTATAAGTGAACATACGATATAATTTCTGCCCTATATATATTAAGCAAAAAATACAATGGCTTAAATATTTGGGACACTATTTATGATTAATTATTAAAGGACCTTTTGGCACCGATTGAAAGGTGGGCCGAGATGGCTCATATATATGCTGCAAGTGTACAGATATGAATTGGGTCCTATTACCTAAATGAAATGATTGTTTCTCATGAAACCAAAGATAATAATTCATATAATCGTGAGGTTTATGGAAGATCAGTACCTATATCACAACCAGTGGGCATAAATATTTTATGAACAAAAACCTCAATAGGGATAATGCAATGTAATCATATAATATATCTGCAACCTGTGTGTAATACATATAAGGTAACGAATGATGATAAAATTTTGGATATCGAATGCGATAAATCTATACATGACTATATTTATTATGATTTTCAAATGTCTCCACCAACACTCTCTGATGATGGTTCATATATTTCAAGCGAAGAATTTGATTTCGTAAGTATATATCCTTTTAAAATCGATACCATATAACATTACCCATTATTTGAAATCATCACCAGCAAATGATAATAATGTAGAAATATTAAATTCCAAGATTAAAGATTACTCATTAAATCGGAATGGATATACGATGGGTATGATTATGTATTGTCGTCACTATATGTTTTACACACAGGTTGCAGATATATTATATGATTACATTGCAATATCCCTAATGAGGTTTTTGTCCATAAAATATTTATACCCACTGGTTGTCATATAGGTACAGATCTTCCATAAACCTCACGATTATATGGATTATTATCTTTGTTTTTAAACAATTATCATTTTAAAAGATGATAGGACCCAATTCATTTCTGTAAAGCTGGGCTTGCAGCATATATATGAGCCATCTCGGCCCACCCTTCAATCGACGTCAAAACTTCCTTTAATAATTGATCATATTTAGTGTCCCAAATATTTAAGCCATTGTATTTTTTGCTTAATATATATAGGACAGAATTTATATCGTATGTTGACTTATATTTTATCATTTCTATGGCAGTTACGCATCTTATATATAAATGATAAATTTCATCACCATAAATTGCCAATGAAAGAGCTCTATAGCAGCAGTTTCCATCTCTTATGCAAGACCTATGTAAATACCTTTTAATTAATTCTGGACGAAAACTTTCAAGCAATTTTTTGGAAATTTTATCTACTTTCCCTACATATTTACTATCTTTTTCACCAGAGGGATGCTTGTAGTAAATGTTAATTAAAGCTAACTCATTGTTAGCGGTTGATACATCCGGGGAGATTTTTAATCTCATTAATGAATCTTCTATTTCATAACAATACTTGCAAAAATATGGTGCTTGTAATAAAGTCCAAGTCTTATAAGATTAATCAGGTACATTGATGCAATATTTATGAACCCATGTATCACAGGTCTTGCAAATACATGCATCAGAATTGATAACTTTTTTACATTCTTTGCAGAGTAATTTTCTATTTAAAATAGAAAAATATTGTTTATATTTTGATAAAATTTCTAAAAGTGTGTATATTCTAAAGTCACAACTGGGCGAACAATATGGGTGTCGAATGAGCTCATTTATAGAGGGCATGTTATATTATTATTTAAAATAATATTACATACTTCATGTATTCGCGTAATATATATTTATTTTTAAAAATTATTTCATTTAATATATATAGCATTTATGTAGTCGCCTGATTTTATATATCGTGTGGATCTCGTGATTTCTTTGTCCCAAAAAAAGTATAAAAGGGACGAGATTTTATAATTCTAACAACTTTTTTAAAAATTTTTAAATTTTTTTCAGGGTTGTATTGGTAAATTGTGTGAATTATAAAATAGCGTTGTTACTAATAGAGTTTTATATTATATAATTTTCACACTACCAAATCAAGCATCACGATGTTAGGTTTTATTACAATTAAAAATATAAATTTGAAGTAATTAATATATAACATTCATTTCTTCATAAGTACCAAATGGCGATATTTAGCTCTGAACAATGACTTAAATAAATTTGATTCAACTATGTTACAAATGGTTTCTGTTTGATAACTTGATATCAATTATGAAAAAAAAAATATAATTAAAAATAGAAAAATTTAATGAAAATACCCCAAAGCATTTATACTTAAACGCCTCGATTTGAGCCAATTTTTAAACACGGCTAACTTAGTATAATACTTCGCAAGCTGGAAGATTTTGCTCATAGATGGCAAAAAGGTCTTGATATCTATTAGCGAGGTTTCGAGGCTTTGGCAATGTTTTTCTGGCTAAAATATTGAGTTAGCCGTTTTTAAAAGTCGTCTCAAAATCGAGCCGTTTAACAACACTAAGCTTACTATAAGAGCTATTCACAAGTTTTTTTTTCCTTACTTATTTTATTTTGTATATCTCTATGTCAATGAAATGTGAATTTTTTTGTAAAACGTTCAAATAAGGTTTCTCAAATTATTTCCAAGCAAAGCTTACCTATTTGTAACTTATTTTAATTTGCAGAATAAAATATTTAAAAATAATTAAATAATTGCAGTTAGTTCTAACTCACAAAAATAAAATAAGTGTAATTGGTAATTGAGTACTTTTTTTTTGAAAAAGTAATTAAAATTAGTAATTATGTCTAAACAATTATAAAAAAAACACGATTTAGCCAATTTAAAAAAAAATAACACCAAATCAAGAATTTAGCCAAACATAATATTATACAAGACTCGAGATTTTGCCAAAAGAACCAAACTTTGCTTAATTTTTTTGACGAAATTTTTAGGGGTTAAAGTAATATTTAAAATATAGGGCTATGCTGATCCTCGAGATTTTTACCCGACCCAATATTCGTATAAAACCGATCCGATATTTAGATATATTTTTTTATTTACCATCTATTCTTTTTGCTAAAAAAAGAAGTAACTATTAAACTATGATCAAGACAAGTAACGCCGCATTTATAGTGAGCCCGATCTACTCAAGCGATGCGGAATTAATCGCTGCGTAAATATAGGCGTATCCAGAATTTTTCATTTAGGGGGAGAGGGGGAAGCCTATTCGGCTGGGTTTTCCGGCATAAATTTTATTGGAGGGCTTTAGGCCCACTTATTGTAGGCATTTGGCTATATTATATTTTAAAAATTTTGAATCATGGTCGTTTATTTTAAAAAGTTATTAACTTTTAGACTCATTTTTCTTTTAAATTCCTCTTTATAATGATATTTTGTGTACATTTTTTAAGGTTTTTTTTTATTAGCTTAAAAGGATATTTACGAGAACAGGAAAATTTGCAAAATGGTTAAGAAAGTCATATTTATTTAGTGCATTATCACGAAATGATTAAATATATTGTGTTTTTTTTATGATCAATATTTATGGTTGAATGTGGTATGGTTAAATATTTTTAGATTTTTTTTTATCAAATGTAACAAAAGAAAGAAAGAAAAAAAGAGAAAACCTTTTTTTAGGCATTACAAAAAAAAATAAATATAGAATTATTCACATTCATTATTATGACAATCGCTCAACTCAAGGAATGGTCAGCTGAAGGAATTTTTTTAATTGGATGAAATGTATTTGTATCTGAGTGTAAGGAGTAGGATTAAAGGTTAGAGAGCTACGGGTTAAAGTTATTTAAAGATTTGAGAGATATTACATAAATTATTAAAAAACCTATCAAACCTAACAGATCATGTGATTATAAATAAACGAATAAGAATTTAAATAAATCGGCTGCTGTAAATTGCGATTTCCCTGAGTTGGGACCATAATCTATAATAACTAAAATCAATGATAATACGATCGGTTCTTTTTTTTTGAAAATATCTACCCAAGATGACTTCTTTTATATATCCCGATCTGATATTATCGGCACTGCCCTACTAAAATCCTGATTTCGCCATATAAAAGTTTTTTTTAACAGCTACTAGGAATATAGTAATCAATTCATTTTTAAGGTAAATTATGCCCAACACTCGATAACCCCTTCTCCACCTGCCATAAATTTTTTTTAAAAGAAATAAGTATTGCAAGCAAAATATGTAGAAAAAATATACAAGATAACAGCTATAAGATTTATTTTAAAATGTTTGTGCTTATATTTTATATATTTTTATAAATTATTTTATATCCCAAATCAAAGTTCAAATGTTAAATGTAAATATGTTAAAAAGAAAATTATATGTAATATAAATTTCTATCATTTGATTATATTATATTTTATTTTATTTTATACAATATTGTTTCTGGCAGATAAAAAAAATGGCGAATTCATATAAATAAATTATTTATTTTAAAATTTAATCAATTATCTATAAATGCCAATTGTTTAAAAATACCTTTTTTTTCTAAACGTTTTTATTATGGGGATAATTATAAAAGGAAAAGGAAAGAGAGATATACGTGATATATAGCGCATCGCCCTCTAACGTTGAATACACAACAGAGCTACGCTAGGTTTTCCTCATTTCCATCTAATTGGAACAATTTAATTTGGGTATAAAAGTAAAAATATGAGGAGCCCTCCACACGTTTGTGGGCAAGCCGCACGTACTTGTAGGCACAACATTTCGAAAAATGTTGCTTAAACCTCTATAGGCTTTAATTTAAAAGGAGTGGGACAAAGAAAAAGCCTATACCCGAGAACTACAGTATAACTTAATTACTTTAAAGGTGGGTGATGGCTGATTTTAAGCTTAATTTCTTTAGTGTAAATTATAATTGCTATCAATATTGAGATATAATGTACATAGAATCTGTAAATAAATATGATTAAAATAAAATAATATTTACCGTTCTATCACTTCAAATTTTCCACCGGAAGTCGATATAAAGTTTAAAGGATTTTGAAAATTTATATCCAAAGAGAGATATAGAAAGAAAGAAAGAAAGAAAAAAAAGAAAGAAAGAAAAAAAAAAAGAAAGAAAGAAAGAATATAAATTGCTTATTATCTTATAAAATTTAAAAGATTTATCATCTATATATCATTCGCATATTTTTTTTAAAGATAATAATTCATTCCACGAGAAAAAAAAACATCACTGAAATAACTATTCCCATAAATCAATAAAATAATTTTTAAAACTTTTATCGAAAAATATTTTTAAAAATCTATCAATCAAAAAAATCTTCGGCCGATAACTTTTATCAAAATATATTTTTAAAAATCCATCAATCAAAAAAGGATCTATATTAAAATTTGAGAAAATTTTACCATGGTTTGCAGTAAATTAGCGCGAACGACTTTATTACACAGACTCAAACCCGAGACACACGCCTATCATTTCTCGTCACTATTTGCCCGGGATTCTATTGCCAATGTCACTAGTGGTTTTTTTTCGCGCGCTTTCTTTCATTTTAATTGTTCTTCTATAAACCCCATTCAAAATACCGCTAAGAGAACCTCCAAAACAACCGGTTATTACTCCAAACTGCTCTCCCCGCGTAAACAATACTCGACCAACCTCAACTATCAGTCACGAAAAAACGTGTTTACTTTACCCAGACGCCAATATAATTATTCCCACCCAAAATCCATAAAATTTATACAGAATGTCGATAAAGTCGTCAAAAAGCCTCCCGATAAGAATATCGTGGCCATAAGACGAGAAACTCAAAGTCTGTGGGAGAGGCGGGCCCCCTTAGCACCTTTCCACGTCAAAAGAATATGCTCACAGGGAGTTAAAGTGTTACTTCAACCTTCCAACCGCCGGGCTTATCCAATGGACGTAATACAGGAAAAAATAATAATATAAATTTTACTATATTTTTAAAAGAAAAACCTTGCCTTTAAAAGTAAAATAATAGTAAAAAATAAAATTATTATTGGAGTTAATTTGCATTTATAAATATTGCAATATTAATAATTGTCACAGTTTAACGAATTAATTAATATAAAATAGTTCCTATTGGATTATAAACGACATTGATAAACGTAGAAAATAAGTTCTAAGTAAGTTAGGTTTTAAAAATATTTAAATCATGCCGTTAATTTGGTTAGAAATTGCACTAATCAGGGTTTACAAAAAATACGAAAATATACCTTAGAAATTTTGCTATTTTTATTTTAAAATATATGGTCTATGGTATTAATATCAATTTTAACCGTATCACGTCAATACCGCGAATGTATTATCGCGAATGCATTATCGCGAATGTCGATTACCGCGAAAAGATATTATAGCGAATGCATTACCGTGAATGCATTATAGCGAATGTATCATAGCGAATATATTAGCGCGAATGCATTACCGCGAAAATATTATAGCGAATGCATTACAGCGAATGTAATACCGCGAATGCATTATTGCGAATGCATCATAGCGAATGTATTATAGCAAATATATTAGCGCGAATGCATTATAGCGAATGCATTACCGCGAAAACATTATAGCGAATGCATTACAGCGAATGTAATACCGCGAATTATCGCGAATGCATCATGTATTATAGCGAATATATTAGCGCGAATGCATTACCGCGAAAATATTATAGCGAATGCATTACAGCGAATGTATTATCGCGAATGTATCATAGCGAATGTATTAGAGTGAATACATTACAGCGAATGCATTATCGCGAATGCATCATAGCGAATGCAATATCGCGAATGCATTACAACTAACATTATCACAATGCAATAGTGATTTATATTTGAAAAATTATATTTAACCCATTTATTAAGTTCCAAAAAACCAGAGAACCAGCTTAATTGTCTATATTTTTTTAAAGTAGCGTTTTAAAATTATTTACCTCTAAAACACGTCACTTGTTATTTATGAAATTCGTATTTTATTAAAAAATATGTGGAATTTGGTATACTCAATTTTTTTAACGATTAGATTAAGTCGTTTTTTACAAAAGACCCTATTAATAAATATTTTAATATTTTATATTTTAAGATTGATTCTAGTACAAAGCGAATTTTTGCCCCAACAAGCCCCATGAATTTTTAATTTTTTTTCTAATTCTTTTGATTATCAATTACCAGAAAAGGTGAAAGTTAAAGGGAAAAAAATAGAATTTAAAGCTATAATAGCCAATGAATACTTATTATATCATATTTTTAAGCATAATATAATTAATTCGACCTAATTCTACTAGCCCCTAGTTACTGATATGATTAACCCTTTCCAGCCCTAAAAAAATATGTTGATAATTTTTTAAATTTTTTAAATAAGATTAGATGAAGGGGAACATTGGATTGAGACCTCTATCTTATTAAATCTTTTGTAATCGTCAAAATTATTAATTTTATAGCTTTAAAACATAAAATCTTATCTTTTTTAAATTTAAACATTGTTAAATTTAAAAATAATAAATGCCAACTCCTGTTTCAAATATAAATCTTAAAATGATAAAAAATATATTTAATTATATATTTTGGTGGTATCAATAGATGATATGTGAATTTAGTTCATATTTAATATTTTGTAAGTTATTTTCAAATCATATTATTCTGCTTGAAAGGGAATGCCTACAATAAATATTTTTAAACATAATGATTATGAGACTTTCTGAAATAGGAAAAGAAGATTTTTTAATTTCATATTCTGTCTATTTAATTATTTCTAAATCTCACTGTGCAAATTGGTTTATTATTCATGATACGGTTTAAAACAATTTTAACTTTAAGAGAGACAGAAGGCCACAAATCCATATTTTTATGCCGTTTAATATTATAGTGAAAAACATATTAATTATGCTTTAATATTATTTACTTATCTTAAATTCCGTATAAAACAATTTATAAAATACAGAGAAATATTCAAAATAACGAAATTTGGAAATTTAGGGCAGGGCTTTAAATAATCAGAGCTAAAAAATGCAGACCGAAGTACACAGGTATATTAATTTACGACATTTATATTATTTATTTTATTACTAATTATGACATTGAAATATGTTAAATTCAATTTTGTCAGTAATGTAAAAAATAGCTATAAAAGTATAATTTTTTTGGCGTTGATAAAGGGGTAACTACCTGAATCACGGGGAAATTTTTGATCTTTTTTTTATTTATTTATTTTTTAAAATATTTTTTATGTGGTCACTTGAATATTTATTTTTTTTATATATTTTTATGTGGTCATTTGAATAATTATTATTTTAACTTATATATTTTTATGTGGTCATTTTAATAATTATTATATGGTCATTTTATTATTAAGAAAACCTCTCATTTGTATATATGTGAATATAGTTATTTTAGTAATTTGTTTTTCCTTAAAAATATATATATTTCTATATTATCATTAATCATAATTAAAATTAGACATAAATTTGATATAAAAAATAAATTTTTTATTTTTATAGGCAAAATATATTTAAAAATAATTTTAAAATGGCGTAAAATTATTTATGACCCAGACAAAATGTTTTTAAGATTATTTTATCCCTTTTTTTTATTCAAGGGTGTTCTGAGAATTTATATTACAGCAACTGGCATGTTTTTAAGGTGATACGTGATATTAAGCGCACTAGCCCTAAACGTCATACATATAGCAAAAGTTATATATACAACAGAGCAACGCTTGGTTCTCTTATGAAAAAACCCATCAAACTGGGATAAAAAATGGGAAAATAATTAAGAGGACCATCCACGATTTTTGGGCAGGCCGCAGTTACCTGTGCGCGTAAGTGGCAAAGCCACTCACTTAAACGCCCATGGGAAGTAAACAGATAAAAGCCCATGCCCGATTAAGTAAGTTATGATTATGGAGGGTCATATTGGCAATGTTACAATTTACAATTTAAGTCTTAGGAGTAACTGGGAAATAGAAATATGCATAGATTAAGTATTTGATATTATACAGTATCCTGAACTAAAATTAAACTGGAAAATAAAACTGAAAAAAGAAAAGAATAAAGCTATAAAATTACTTTTAAATTATTTGTAAAATACTTTTAATTAATAATACTTTACAAATATCTAGAAAATAAATTAGCAGTGCGTCACTATT
Source organism: Gordionus sp. m RMFG-2023 (assembly GCF_954871325.1). Taxonomy (NCBI): domain Eukaryota; kingdom Metazoa; phylum Nematomorpha; class Gordioida; order Chordodea; family Parachordodidae; genus Gordionus; species Gordionus sp. m RMFG-2023. The sequence continues at coordinate 7,439,840 of NC_088775.1, read as the reverse complement.
AAATTTACTACATTTTATCTTTAATTTAGTATTAAATTATATTGTATCTTGTATTAAAAATAAAATAGAACAAGACTAAAACCAAAAGTAAAATAGAAAATGTACACATTTAATACTTAACATATTTTAAATATTACCTTATACAGTATCCTGAACTAAAATTAAAAAAGAAAAAATAAAACTGAAAAGAAAATAGAACTGTAAAACTACTTTTAAATTATTTGTAAAAAATACTTTTAATTAATAATATTTTACAAGGATCTTGAAGATCAATTAGCAGTGTGTCACTATTTAAATTTACTACTTATCTTTAATTTTGTATTGAAAATTAAATTGTATCTTGTAATAAAAACAAAATAGGAAAAGGACTAAAACCAAAAAGTGATTAAAAATGTACATATTTATATTAGACATTAATAGAGAGGGAGTATGGACTAGCGATAGAGTAAAAAGGTTTGGTCAAAAAGAATAAAATAAATTATGTCAATTAACAAAAAGATAAAATTAAGACTTACATAAAAAGTATAGAATTAAAGCCATCTGAACGTAATGTAATAAATAAGCTAAGAATAGTAAAGATTCGAAAATTTTTGTCATTTTATTTTACATATTATTAAAATATTTTTATTTTTTATAGAAACAAATTACTCAATATATCATTTAAATAATTATGATTAAAAGTTATAAAGGTTTAGATCTAGAGATATATAATAACTTTGTTTACAGGCTTGATAAAAAGGTGCCTCCTACCTACTACTATAGGTGAGTAGGGAGAGATACTCACAAGTGTATGGCCAGGCTCACATGCCGAAATAATGAAAAAATTCCAAATAAATTCGAGCACAATCATATTCTGGATATTGCTCAAACTGAGTCACGAAAAATTGTTAACGAAATTAAGCATAAAGCGAAAACAACTATCGATACTCCCAGTATGATTATCTCGGAGATATCGTCAAATCTAGATGAATCCATCGCAATGAAGTTTCCTAACTCCAGCCTTATTAAAAGGATAATACACCGTACAAGAAGCTCTCACAATCATCCACCACCTTGCACAACTTCTTTGGCCGAATGAGCAATATCCGGAATATGATTGTGCTCGAATTTATTTGGAATTTTTTCATTTTTTCGGCATGTGAGCCTGGCCATACACTTGTGAGTATCTCTCTCTACGCACCTATAGTAGTAGGTAGGAGGCACCTTTTTATCAAGCCTGTAAACAAAGTTATTATATATCTCTAGATCTAAACCTTTATAACTTTTAATCATAATTATTTAAATGATATATTGAGTAATTTGTTTCTATAAAAAATAAAAATATTTTAATAATATGTAAAATAAAATGACAAAAATTTTCGAATCTTTACTATTCTTAAAAAACAAGCCAGTTGCTGTAATATAAATTCTCAGAACACCCTTGAATAAAAAAAAGGGATAAAATAATCTTAAAAACATTTTGTCTGGGTCATAAATAATTTTACGCCATTTTAAAATTATTTTTAAATATATTTTGCCTATAAAAATAAAAAATTTATTTTTTATATCAAATTTATGTCTAATTTTAATTATGATTAATGATAATATAGATATATATATATTTTTAAGGAAAAACAAATTACTAAAATAACTATATTCGCATATATACAAATGAGAGGTTTTCTTAATAATAAAATGACCATATAATAATTATTAAAATTACTATAAAATAACTTTCATGAAACTCTATTCGCGATATGATAATGCATTCGCTATAATGCATTCGCGATAATTCATTCGCTATAATGCATTCGCTATAATGGATTCGCGATAATTCATTCGCTATAATACATTCGCTATAATACATTAGCTATAATATTTTCGCTGTATTATATTCGCTATAATGCATTCGCGGTAATGCATTCGCTATATTATATTCGCGATAATGCATTCGCTATAATATCTTTTCGCGGTAATCGACATTCGCGATAATGCATTCGCGATAATACATTTCGCGCTAAAATTTTCGCGGTATTGACATGTAACCATTTTAACAGTGTAGTCATAGTCATCTCATATTAAACTAAATTCAGTTCGCATCAGGCTTTACCGTTGTATATGCGTAGTGTGTACCCTGTACTATATTTTATTATATATGTAGCTTTTATATACTCAGTGGCGCTTAGTGTTGTTGAACAAATTTGAACCGATTTTTATAAAACGGCTAACTCGAGAAAAAATATTGCCTAAGCCTCGAGATTTCGTTAATAGATGTCCTTACACCTTTATGCTATCTCTATGAGCAAAATCTTCGGTCTTGCATAATATTTTTCGGGATAAAATATTGAGTTCGCCGTTTTTTAAAAAATTGGCCCTTTTTAACTTATTTTTTTTTACCTCGTTATAAGAAGACAATCCAAACACCTCTAAGCCACTGAGGAAGAAAATCGTTCCTCGGTCATAAAAATAAATGGTATTTATAGGAAGGTTTGTAAAAATGACACGTAAGGGTAAACAAAAATACTGTCATATTATCGTGGCCGATATAGAATTTGAGTCCGCTTTTATATTTTCTCTATTATTTATAGTTAACTTAGTAAGCACGAGCGTGAGTCAATTAATTTTTGAAAATTTGGAATCAAATTTTTTTTGACGTTTTGGACAGTCTTATTCTGATGTTTTGGACAGTTTTAAATATAATTATACGAGAGGGTTTCATTGCACTTCAATCAGGATTATAAGAAAATAAAAATGTCTTTCAGGAAATAAATGACGCTTCAGAAGCGTTTACACTTTACATATGTATCTAAAAAAATATTGTTTTTGTTGAAGAAAGTAAGAAAGAATGAAAGAATGAAAAGATAAAAAGAGAAAGAAAAGAAAAGAAAAGAAAGAATTTTTAGCTCGAATACCAAAATGTTATGGTTATAAAAAATAATAATCAAAGCCAAAATAAATCGTTAAATAAAATGAAATTTTTCAATATTCTATATCGCAATTATATATTTTTTAATGTATTTTATCTAATTGATTGGTTTCTGTTAGTTTGGTTTTTTTACCGATAAAATTTGGCAAACATTTTTAAAAAAAAAAAAAATTGTTTTCTTATTGAAAAAAAAGAAAGGCATTTTTACAAGACTACAGCCAATATATATAGTTCATTATTTTATTCTTCAATTATTAGAATGCCACAGGAGAAAAAATCTCGAAGAAATGAAAGAAAGAAAGGAATAAAGAAAGAAAGAAGAGAAAGAAAGAAAGTTTTTATTAATATAATAAATTATCAAATATAGAATTCTAACTTTTCTGATTTCTTTAGCGATTAAAAAAAACATACCACCATATCTTTGTGTAAATTTAAGTTAAATATATAAAATTAAATTCGCCGCTTTAAGGAATACGCGAACGCCGGTGCCATAATCCAGGAGGATATAATGGATGCTTCGTTGATCATTGGCGTAAAGCGGCCGTCCAATATAGAGGAACTTATCCCCAATAAGACTTACCTCTTTTTCTCGCACACGCACAAAGCCCAAATCGATAATATGTCACTCCTCGACGCTATTGTTGAAAAGGTAAGCGTCCTTACATAATTTTCTACACAATTTATCCAAATCGGTAGAATGTAACCCCATTTGTATACATGTTTTTATTAACCTAAACCGCTTCGATTATTTCGGAACCCGAATCGAACTCTAAAAACTTTCAGACTCATAACCGGAGTGGAACCTCCAAATTAATGGATACGGGTTTAATCTCTTCAATGAAATGAAACACACCCATCGAGTAATAATATTTTTAAGTATATATTATTACCAAGAATATCAAATTGATCGATTACGAAAAAATGGTGGACACCAACGGTCAAAGGGTTATAGCGTTCGGCAAATATGCTGGTGTGGCGGGTATGATCAATATATTGCACGGTTTGGGACTGCGATTCTTAGCCCTGGGTCATCATACCCCTTTCATGGTATTAAATACTTAATATTAATACACATTATTTTCAAATATTTTTTCGTGGTATATAATTAAAAGTCATGTTATGTTGATATCTTTGGAGTGCCTTATTTATTTAATAATCATATTAAGGATAAATGGAGATGTAAATCATATTCCACTGAACCTTTGGAAGCACAATGCCTCATTTGCATCCATTTCTGCGGCTTCGAGTCTATATTTCTAAAAGAGATTTTTTTTGAAATCTTACTATAAAAAAGGAATAAAATAAAAAATAATACTGAATGCATTTAAAATCCTGGATCTTTGTCGCCCGCTATATTTTTCCTCGTACCTACTATACAAAGATATGTGTTTCTAAAACCTTTTAATTTCGATATAAATAGAACGTAGGCCTGGCTCACAATTATCGGAACAGCAACGTAGCTAGACAGGCCATAAGAGACGTCGGTTATCAAATAGCCCTGGGATTGATGCCCAAATCGGTGGGACCACTGACCTTCATATTCACGGGTACTGGGAACGTTTCACAGGTTCGCAGTTTTCAATACCATTATGATATGTAACACACAACCGATGGGCGTTATTTTTTTTTTAAATAAAGGTAACGCGTTACAAGCCCCAACATTTTTTACCCCGTAATGATAAATTTAGCAAACGAGGACACTCTTTAGCTTCGTTCAATAAGGAAAATTTATTTAAATGAGCTTGAGAATATTATCAAACTTTTTTTTTAAAAAAAATTTATAAATATTAAAGGGCGCAAGAGAGGTTTTTAATGAACTTCCGCACGAATACGTCGACGCCGCAACACTTCCTAAGATATCGAAATACGGAAGTTTAATGATTTAATTTTTCTTCATCTTTTTTTTTTTTGCGCGAATTGATTTTAAGAAATTTTCTTTATTTTTTTTTTATATCAGAAAATGTAAATACGATAGCTCTAAATAAAGTTAAAACGTCCGCTGGGACCAAATGGACGCGTCCCCTCCCCCTTAAAACAGTTTTGTCCCGTCTCGTTCTCGAGAGAAGAGACGTGGCTGACCTCTATAATAACTTTATCGTATATCGAGATACATTTGATAATACATCATAATATCATTTTATAATATTTCATAAATTTATTTTATTCAAAAAAAACGGGAAAATATGATAATATCTCGCCCTCATATTTTATTTATAAGGAAGATAAAAAATAACGTTATTCGCATAATAATTTTTACGATAATCAAATCATTAATTGGCAAAAAATTTAAAAAAAAATTAAATACCCAATTAAAACTGAACAATTATCGAAGAATCAACCCCCCCCCCCAATAAATCTTCCACTCTGCACCCATGATGTCAATCTCCAATCAGTTCGTTTTCAACTCTGGGAAGCTGGCGTTCCAACTACCCGCCGGTATTTGATATGGGTTCATTTGGTTGTACAGGTCTAACCGCGTTCTTTGGTCTTCTAGCGAGCCTCCTAGCTTTCCAATAATAACACATCCTCATGGACTGCATTCCTCGTCTTCCGGGGTTGAGCAGCTGTGCCCCGGGTAGGAGTAATTCGGAATGCTTGTCTTGATTCACCCGGCGGATTCGAATATATACTCATTCCTGATGTTCATCTTTTCAACGTATACGTTGTACCAACCCATAGCTACATAAATAATATCTTTTAATCGATTAAATTTTTCTCCATAAAAAAATTAAATGATGCAGAGTATTTGTAATGATTGCACTTATTCATCACTTTTTTCTCTACATTTTTTTACCCTAAAACATACAAATTTATTTGACAATTTAAGTTACTAATCAAAGTTTACTATTTTTACCAAATATGGCAATTAAAATTTATATATATATAAAATTAAGGACACCTGCCAAATTAGATTTTCTTCTTACTTTCGTAAAATTTGGGAGAATCCAAAAAAAGATTAAAAACCGCCAAATTTTATTTCTTGTCTCCCTTTAGAAACTTTTTAAGGAGCTCATTCGCTCAATTTTATTTCTTTTTTTCCCCATTTCATCACTTTATGGCTTTGCTCTAAATTATTTAATCTCAATTTCATTGTGATATTTATTACACAATCTCCTATTGTATTATTTAAATTTCATTTTCAAACTCTTTTCTTTCTTTTAACTTTTACCCACCACTACATCAGGAAATGTTCAAATACATCTCATATATTAATTGATATATCCCAATAGTAATACTCTTCCTATACCTTTAAACCTATATAAAGAATATTTTTTCCGTGTTAAATATTATATATTAAAAAGCAGTGTATTTCTCCTTCGGGAAATGCTTCCACCCCCACCCCCTTCCTTTATTTTAATAAATTTAAATTTACAGTACAAGCATATATATATTGTACACTTATTATTTTTTGATCACCTACATAAACTTGAATTCCTATCTTTTTTTTCTGTACGAGTTCTTTATTGTTCTTATGACACCTCACGGGATCTTAATCTGTCGGGTTCCACCCTTTTTTGTAACTGGGCACGATGCCCAACTCCCTTTCTCCCATCTGCAAACTTCACTCGACTTAACTTGGGCCCAACATTTCCCATTATCACTCCCAATTTCCAACTTTTTGATACTCCCAAATATCCTACCCCAAACTGTTTGTTCCGCTACACACTTCGATGTTTCATCATCCCCCACCTCTATCTCCATATTCGGCATATGTCTTAATGTATCTAACAAAATTTGAGTTCAATGCCAAAATAAATTTCTCCGCTGGGCTATCTTCTTGACCCTTCCTACTATTATTATATTAAACGAACATCGCCCAAGTTTCTCCTTCCTCATATTTTCAGTTTTGAAAATAATTTTTGACCAAAACCAGCATTATCTCCTCCTGTCCACTTGAATTGGGATGATACAGCGGCTCCATAATGTGTTTCGTATTACTATAATTATTAAGATAAATTATTTTTATGGTGAATAAATACTTTATATAACAAATTACACACTTTTTTTAAAAAATGCTGATGTTTCTTACTAAATTTTTTGAGTCCTTAGTTTTCTGGTCTTCGAACCCTGAATCCATACCTGGTTCAGGGTTTTTCCCCTGAACCCGAACTCTTCTTTTTTTAGAATGAGGGTTCAGAGCCCTGATAAATATACAACAACCTCCTTTAAAGATATAATAAAATTCTGTAATTAGCATTTTACATTTGATTGTTTGGTAAATTTAAGTTCTTCTTGGATTCAAAAAGTGTATATGGGAGAGGAGGGGGGTGATTAATATTAGAATTTTACGGTATCAAAAGACTTTCCAAAGTATGGAAGGGAGCTTGAGGCCCTCTTCGTCTTTTCTTAGCGAACGTTATTACTACTTGCTAGTACGAAAATTGTATCCGTTGAGCTCACGAACAAAAAAAATGAAATTATTGAATGAAGGAAAGTTCTGTTTAAAAATACTTTTAAATATTTCATTTTAAAGAGCTTAACAAAATTTACGCTTGCGTTATCAGCAGGGAACACCATTTACTCCACAAGGAAAAGGGAGTATTCGATGCTAACGATTACGATAATCATCCCGACAATTTCATATCCTCATTCAGTAAAACGGTTTGCAAAAAAAAATAAATAAGGATATTTAATGGGAGGAAATGAGTGAATGAAAAAAAAACAAAGAAAGAAATATAGAAAAAAACAAAAAGAATGAACATAGTTGTTTATACTTCCCCCCCCCCCTTCAAAAATTTCAGATTGCCCCGTACGCAACGGTGATAGTTAACGGTATTTACTGGGCTCCCAACTCCCCTAAGCTAATTACCATACCAGCCGCGAAATCGTTGTTGCAACCTTGCCCTAGCTCTTCTCCGTCTAAAGCCACTATGGGAGGCGGTTCGACGAAAAAAGATTCGGATTCCTGGGCTAAGTCTAGCCCCGATGTTGGGGATAACGCTTACTTTCAAGGCGGTTGCCCTCCTTTACCGCACAAATTGTTAGCCATATGCGATATCTCCGCCGACCCCGGTGGCTCGATAGAATTTATGAGCGAGTGCACTACTATAGATAAGCCTTTTTGTCTCTACGACGCCGACCAGAACAAGAATACCGAAAGGTTTTTTTAAATTTAATTTTTTTTAAAAAAAATATGTATTTGTCATTTCTTTATTTTTTTTTAATTTTCATTCCTCATTTCTTACATTTTTATTTTATTTATTCTTTCTATTTTTTACCTCTTCTTTTTTTCCCTTCATTTTCGATTACAAAACTGGCTAGATTAGCTTAAAATATAGAAAAAGAGAATTGTGATAAATACCTTATCCATAGAAGAAATAATCGTAAACAAATAAATTTCTTATGAATGAATGTCAATTTTCTTTGTTTGTTTTCGAATTACAAAAAAAAACCGTAACATACAAACAAATAAAAAAAGTTATACGGGAATAGGTATATTGGTGTGCTCGATAGACAATATGCCCACGCAGATTCCCATCGAAGCCACAGACTTTTTCGGTGAACTCTTATTGCCCTTCATTCCTGATATGGTTATTCAACATAATATTATCATATATTTTATTTGTATTATCGCGATATATAAACATTATTTCATGCTACTTTTTTTAAAATGCCTATAGAAGTTTAAGCAATATTTTTTTCGAACTGTTCGCGCGTACAATTACGTGCGGCTTGCCCGCAAACGTATAGAGGGCTCCTCATTTTTTTTTACCCGAATTTTAGTTCCAGTTAGATGGAACTGAGGAATACCTAGCGTAGCTCTGCTGAATCTTCAACGTCAGAGGGCAAAAGCGCTATAAATCATGTATCACGTCTCTATTTAATTATAGTTATGAAATCGATATAAGTATATAATGGCGTAATTTCTTAAGGCATTAAAAAAGAAGGAAGGAGTTTTTTTTCAAAAATCGAATAATTTTTTTTCTTTCTCCGATGATCGAAATTTTGAAGGAGAAAAAATTAGTTCTCGTTTATGCATAATAAACTTGTTCGTTTTTTAAAATTAGAATAGGCGCATATCTTTATCAGGGACCTCCCACCAGGGGCGAGGGAGAATTTCGCCATTAAAATCTCGGGGGGGGGGAGTATCTTCTTAATAAACATACATAATCACTTAATTGTATGTTTTCGTTATCGGGGAGTTTGTCTCATGGACATTTTTTTAGGGGTTAGGTCTAGAGGGTATCGAACCTTATTACTATAAATAATATTGTTTTCTTAAGAAGTCTTATACATTGAAAATTAGTCACGTGTCCTTTAATTTTTAGAATGTAACTAACGCGACGATTCTGTCCAACGTTCATGCTCCTTTTATATAAAAATCTCGAGACACAACACGGAAAACATTACGCGGAAATCACAAATTAATCATAGTTTAAAGGGCTTAACTTTATTAAAATTCGAGTGGTGAAAAGGGGAGGGGGGCAGGGTTATCATTTTTTTTAAAAATTCTTTAACAGAAAAATAAATCATTCTAAAACGTATAATGAGCACCATCATTTTGATATAATATTGGGAGAAAATTTCTTTTTATTTATTCATTCATTCAAGTCTATTTTCATTCATTCATTGCAAAACAGGATCAAGGCGGGTTAAACATTATTTATTTAAAAAATTTATCTTAGGCTAAGGTGTAGATTCATATTGAATATTTTTCATAACAATTAAAGTATTCGAAAAAGGGGGTATAGAGATTGGAGAAGGAAGAAAGAAAGAGAGAAAAGACAAGAAAAGAAAGAAAGGAAAAGAAAAAAGAGGAAATATAAAAATTTGAATATTATTTTATTTTCAAAATTTAAATATAAAAAATAGCTCAAGCTTTCGACTTCGAAGGTTCCACTCGAAAAGATAGAGATCAGCACTGTTATCAAAAACGTAAATTGATTTTTTTAAGCAGAACATTTCTTTCTTTATTTTTATATGATCACCTTTGCCGGGATGCAACACTGGTCTGGTCACTTTAGGTTAACTTCCTATATGACCCCACTAGGACATCGGTCGGACCATAAAAACAAATTTAAATATTTCCTTTTAAAATTCGAAGTAATCGCTTTTACCTCTTTAAAAACAAAATGGCCACCATCCTAACTCAACTTTTTAAAAAAAAAAAAATTTTTTTTAGGCCCGGCTTAAGTATATTTTAAAAATTAAAATACGGTTCAGCCCGTGTACCCGGGCTTGGTTTAGGGTCGGGCTTGCAGGTCTCTGTTATGTGTATATATATATATACTGGACCTTCTTTATCTTGACCAACTTATCATTGATCACTTTTAAAGTATGTTTCAGTATTATATACATATATAAATATAGTTTTTTTTAACGATTATTTATTCTAAAAGGCCATTATCGCTTCCGACAAGAAATTGACCCCAAACTTTGCTTACATACAAGAATTGAGGAACGTTCAAAAGTTTTATTCAAAATCAAATTTATTTTTGCAAAAAAAATAAAATGAAGGAGCATAACCAATAATTAGAATTGGTTCACTATAGTCCGGTCCCTTTGGCCCAGATTGGACCACGATCCTTAAACAATAGAGACGTTGATTAAAATATTTTGTCTTCTTATATTTCCAATTTATTATGCGTGACCGATATCGAAGTCTAATATAAAAAAATTTTAAAGGCTTTGTCCTAAACATCAAAAAATTAAATCACAAAGCTTTCGAAATAAATAAGCTATTTTAAAAAATAAAAAATAACTTCTTAAATTTTTTTTTATAAATTTCAAAAATTTGACATAACGATTTCTTTAAAATTTTCCAAAAAGAATATTGAACATAGTCTTTAATACATATTTAGTGACAATTATTAATTATAAGAAAAAGCATTATTTCGAAATCAGGGCAAAAATGCCCCATAAAACAATCATTGAACAACGACCAAATTTATTCAGATAATGTGTGTCCTAAATAGTTTTTAAAATTCGCAAAATGAAAAAACTTTCAAAAATTTTGAAATTTTCTAGAATCATTTTTTTAAGATATGTTTTTATTTTTATACTAAAAATAGCTTGTTTTTTTTCGGTGAAAGTCACGAAAGTTTCCGAATTATATTTTGGCCACAGCTTCTAAAGAAGAAATTAATTAATAAATACTTAGTTCTGTTCTTTTTTTTAAAAAAGAAAGAATTCATCGATTTAAAAAAAATTATGGTTAACAATTGTGACAGGTACAACAAATTAAACTTTCTTAATTTCTTTTATAGTTTCTTTCAAAATATATTGACATTTCATATTTATTCGATTACTTAATAAATTCATGGTCAAATTATGCAGGGTCTACTCTAGTTGCTCACACTATGAATAAACATTCATGTTGAATTTAAAAGATATTTCGAAAAATTTTATATTTAATTCCTACAAGAAAAATGACCATTCAAATTAGAGTTTGAAATGATCTTCAAAATTAAAAAATCTTCAAAGATTTTGATCTTTGAAGATTTTTTTGAGATTGTTCAAACAATTTGTTTTATCAAATTTTACCTAATCCAAATCTTTATTTGTAAATACTTTTATAAGTAAATCCTTTGTAAATTTTATGCATAGAAATTAGTGTTGTTAAATGGCTCGTTTTGAGCCGATTTTTAGAAACGGCTATCAATATTACATCCAGAAAAATATTACCCAACCCTGAAGATTTTGCTCATAGAAGGAACAAAGGTCTAGACATATTTTATCGAAATCTTGTAGCTTAGGCAATATTTTTTGGCTAAAATATTGAACTAATAAAAATCTTTCATGATAAATCTCAAATTTTTCTATAAAAAAATGATTATTATGATCTTCCTACAAATATCTTCATTTTTGTGATTCTTATTGATTATCTCAAAAGTCTAAAAAAATCACTGTGTGATATTTGTCAGAATCGATTCAATAGTCAATATGGTTAATTCTTCTTATTATTTAAAATAATAAATATCGCCCGCGTTCACGCCTTAGACAAACATTTAAAAGTAGCGGGAAAAAACCGAAAATTCTCATCCTAGGAGCTGGTTACGTGTGTGGGCCCGTAGTAGAATACTTGTCCAGAGAAAATTCATACGAAATTACCATAGGTATTGATTACTTTTCCTTTTTTTATTATTCAATAATAAATATTGTGATAAATGGATAAAATAAAGGATAGGTAAATTAGAGGTTTGGAATAGGTGGATTTCAGCCAAAAAGCTTGCCGACTTGTTGTTTTGAAATTTTTAACCCTCACACCAACTTATATTTCTTTATAAACCCCGCCCTCCAATTTATTTATAAATTATGATATTACGTGTTTAACACAATTTATCTCATTTTTTTTTCTTTAAGAATTATTTAAATTTTATAAATCAAAGTGAGTCCGTGGCAAAAAGAACTGCAAAGGGTAGTGGAAACTACGTGCGGTAAGGATAAAGTTAGGGCTTCTAACCTTAACCCAACCGTGCTGGATATCGATAAGCAAAAACATAAATTGGAGGACCTCATAAAGGAAAGTGACATAGTGGTCAGGTTTCTAATAATTATCATATATTTTAGACGTCTGAAAAGGGCCCGGTCCATTTCGGCCAAAGTTTTTGCACAAGTAACCCAACCCGGCTTTTAAAATTTTTTTGTTCAGTCCGTTAAAATTTTTTCTGCCCTGTTCGCGGGACTAGCGGCCGGGCTTTACAGATCTCTTGATACTCAGCATAAATTTTCGGACCTTGAAGTGATATACATCTTAATTTTAAAAACGCTAATTGTCAAGCACGTCTCTAGGATATGGCAGAAGTGTTCTTCGCCCCGCCTAAATTTTTTTTTAGTAAGCCTAAGACCTCGTTCATGTTAACCGCGTCGCTTACAAAATGCACGATATTATATTTACAACTACGCTATCGCTTAGCGATTAATTTACTCATCGCTTGACCATCATCGTGGTTTCTAAGAACGAGTCTAAATGATAAGAGTTAACGACGGCTATTTATTTAAAATGTCGATTATATATTTATACTTATAGAAAGAAGAATTTATTTGCTTTACATTTTTGAAAGTTTACTGCCGTTCACTTACCATCCATCCATAGCAAATCTTTGCATAAAACACAAACGAAATATGGTAACGACTAGCTACGTTAGCCCGGATATGAGACTCTTACAGGATAAGTAATATACAACTAAAAAATATATCTTTCTTCTTTTCTTTGCCCTCTTCCAAAGTTACTAACGCGTAAAGTTGGAGGCGGAAGAGGGGAAATTATGGCGGAAAGTTTATTGTCATAAAAGAATTTCCCCTGAATCTATTTCAGTTCAGTGGCACTGTTAGATGAATCTTCATATAGGTCTTACCCTTAAAATATTTTTCTCTAACAATTTATAAAAAAAAATTTTTTTATTACTAATAAAAGGATCAAAGAAGCCAATATTTGCATAGTGAATGAATGCGGCTTGGACCCCGGTATAGATCATATGTTGGCCATGGAGATTTTCGACGATATCAAGGAAAAAAGGAAACAAGTTAATATAACCTAGAAATATTCTTACTTTTCCATATTTTATAATTTCTATTGAAAAAAAAGAATATTTAACAAATTTTTCCTTAGGTAACGGTTAACTATCTAAATTTAAAAAATACTTCTGAGTGAAAAGGCGTTGAGGAATGATCGGCTTAAGCAGTGATGGCAGTGTTCGAAAATTCCCAGCACGTATGAGTGATGCGAAAGCTTTGAATTAAAGATGGGTCTTGCATCGAGGATGACATGAGTCCATTATTATTTATCATTGTAATGAAAGTGGTGACTAGAGAGGTACATAAAGGACTTTGGAACTTTTGTATACCGATAATTTTGCCAGGGGAACTTATGGTATGCTGATAATTTTGTACTGCCGGCAACACTTGAAACAGAGTTAAAAGGATCGGATAATATATGGAAGACGGTTATGGAAGCAAAGGGTTTAGAAGTGAACGAAGAAGGATTAAGAAATATGGAAGAAACAGGCACTTGGCCTTGAAGTCTAATGATACTAAGTGTTACCTTTATATATAGAACGTGCCTGAAAGAGGCTAGCAATAATGACATAAATTAGGGTGGTTTAGATATCGACAATGGAGCTATTTTGGAAAAAATGGGAAGGTGTTGTTATTTGGGTGGCATCCTGAATACAGTTCGAGGTGTTGATTCTGCTGTTGTTGCAAGAGTTGGATATGCATGAAAGAAGTTACTAGAGATGGCGTATATTTTTAACAAATTAAAACTTATTTCTGAAGTCGAAGGAAAAGTTTATGTAAGTTGTATAGGTTACGGTTGGTGAAACGTGGGCGATGAAGCGGCACGCGAAGGTAAATTGATGTGAATGTTTAGATGGATGTTTGGTATATCTTGAGAAAATGAAAAACAAGCAGTGAATGCGGAAAGGGATTTGAATAAAAACTATTGGCGGTCATGAGAAGAAATAGACTCAGATGGTTTAAACACGTTGAACGAAAAACGAAACATGATTAGGGTGAAAAAATGCACTTCGATGGAAGTAATGGGATCGAGGCCTCGAGAAAACCCAACGAAGGCTCAAAGGAAGGTGATATAGGAGATGACATGTGAATAATGGGTCTTGAAATAGAAAAGGTAGAGAAAATGGATTAGATAGGAAACTGATTTACCCGGAAACCGCCATTAACCGACGAAGTAGAAGAAGAAAATATCAAAAGATTTTTAGAGAAATATCCTCTTATTCCTTGAGAATTTAGTACTATCTTTAAAAAAAACAAGGTTATTTCCAATATTTTATTTTTGGGCCGTGTGTTTCTTAAAATCCTATTTTGGAATTTTATAATAAAATAAATAATCAGCTATATAATGATTCTTAATTTTAGAATCATTTATAATAGATATGCTTATTTCTTTTTGGAGAACACATAATATTTCCTATTTGGAAAACAAACTAATTTTATTAAATATTTTGATATTATAAAAACTAACCATCAAATGGTTTAAAATGGCATCAATATGATTTTTAAAAGTTAAACGTGTCAAAATCGTTTATAGGAATCGACGTTAATAATTTAGTCAAATTATAATAACAGACGATAAATAAGTCCTAAAAATAATGTTGTAAATGGCGGATATATATTTTTTTTTAAAAATAGCCCATCAAAAAAAAACTATCTGATTACCTCCTAAAATATAAATTAGCAAAATACTATTATTTAGATTTAGTAAAAATAAAATTATGATATTATATTCGATACATCAGTTATATATATATTTATACTAGTTGATAGAGTTCAGTTCCTTTTGTGGTGGAATCCCTGCCCCCGAATTCGCTAATAATCCTCTCAGATACAAATTCAGGTAAATTTTATAAGTTATATAATTTAATAATTGAACCGTTTAAAGGGGAAAAAAAAAGTTTTCAAATTTAGTATGACCCTTTTCAAAGTTTATTAGATATATGGAAGGATGTTGTACTAGTTTTAAAAAATTCAAAATGGCTCTGTCTAGATAGAATGTGAATTTTTGTTTTAGACTTATAAATGAGAAGGAAATACGTCGAGTGACACCCATCAATCACCTTACATGTCAAAATCTTATATAAAATAAATAAAATGTAAAGGGAAAAAAAGGGCGACCTATAGCAGCTTTTTTAAATAGAATGCTCTATTAATTAAGAACAAAATTTAATACGAGATAGAATGAAGCCTTAATTTTACGTGTGTTTCACAAGTTTTTTTTAGCACTGTGTTTATACCTAGACAAAATAAGTTATGTACATTTCATTTTAAGATGCCGGAATATGTTTCTTTTATCCCCCTAGACAAATCATTTAGTTTCGGAATTATTAAACAAGCTAAGTAAATATTTTATCTTTGAAGAGCTAGAACGCAGCCGTAATGAGCGGTTCCCGACCTATAAAAGGGAACGAATAACTTAATTATAAATTGTGGTACTAAATTCCGTGGTTCATCAACCCATTTTTCTAAACTAATTATAATATATATTTTTTCTTGAATATATATAAATACAAGTTGGTTTCCTAAAGGCGTTCTCCTCAATTCGCTTTCCGGTTGTAAATATCTCAAAGACCAAAAGGTAATTAAAAATTTCTGTGCTTTTTTTTGATTCAATCGAGAAATTCATAAGTTTATGGGGATATTTTTTGGATGAGGTGGATTTTTTTACAAGTAAAACCCAGCCTGGCCGGGATGTTTCGTTCGACCCGGCTAATTTCAATGACATATAATAATACCTAGACTGACAATGCATTCATTAAAAGTGTACGTCAATGAAAACAGTTTACCCATATCATTATTAAATATTTTAAACGAGCCACCAATTTATTCCTATGCTTGACGTAAACTTTATTAAAGAATTGCCTGATCATAGAGATAATAAGGAAGCAAGTTATCAATTTAATAGTAGTAACACGAGAATAATTACTATATGGGTTACCAAAATGCCGGGACCGACGCTTTCAAATACATTATAATGAATGCATCATCGGTTTAGGTATTATTATATGTCATGGCTAATTTGCAATACTAGTCGTATAGATACATTAGTTTCCCCATTTATCTTTCATTTCAACCAGAGACCTTGATGAGCTGAGGCCTGGGCCTAGCCTGATCAATAAAAATCCAAAAAGGACTCTGTTTCTACATATTTTCCATTATTTACAAAATATTTTTATATATATATATATATAATGATAATATCAAAATTATTATATTTTTTTAAAAAAATAAAAGGTCGTGGAGATTCCTCCGGATGGGTCTATAATAAATTCCCCTTGGGATTATACCGAATTGCCTGCTTATAATTTGGAAAGTTTTCCTAACAGAGATTCTACGGTTTATGTCAAAGAATATGACATACCCAGCGTGAGGACATTGATCCGCGGAACGCTCAGATACAAAGTGTTTAAAATATAAAGAATCAACTAAACAAATTTTTGAAATATTAGGCAGAAGGAAGGAAGGGGAGGGGGTAGGAGTGGAGGATTAGCAAAATTTTTATATAAATGGGCGGATGGGTTAAAATCGACGACCTTTAGCTAGATACCGTATACCATTCCCTATTAAGTTTGAGAGAATGACATAAAAAGGAGTATAATCAAATGGCCCTGTAAAGATTGGCCATAAAAGTAATATTCCTATTATTTTATGTACTAACCCTTATTTATTCACCAGGGATTTTGCAATGTTATCAAAGGTTTTCATCAGATGGGACTTTTCGATCAATTCACCCTTCCCATCCTTCATCCATCGGCTCCTAGTCTTACATGGGTATCACGTTTAAATTATTTAAAAAAAAATTTTTTTTAAATTAAATAATGATTTTCATTAAATCTTAGTAAAAGTAGGCTAAAATGATTTTAAACGGGGTTTTTAAAGGTCTTATAACCAATTTCCTTATTTCTAAATTCCATCTTTAAACATGCACCCCATTATCAATATTTTGTTTTTAACTAAATCCTTTTGAATCTATTAAATGAATATCTCTACAAAATTCAATTTAAATAGCTTTATTTATTTTTTTGTCTGAGGGATGGATGATAGGGCTCATATTTAATATAAATATTTTTTTAAAATTCTACAAAATTAAACTCATAAAAAAGTAATTTTGTTAAAAATGGCGCGAATTTAAGCACTCTATTAGTTTAAAATACGGTATAGTGAATTTATTTACCTTTTTTTAAAAAATTTTAAAAAGAAATCCCTCATGTGCAACATTTTAGGCAAACCCAGTGACATAATGGCAGATACTCTCGAAAACTTTGTTTACGAAAAAGTGGGAGATTCTAAAAGAGTTCAAGCGTTCGAAGAGTACACATTATTTTATCTTTTACTAACCCACGGAAGAAAGAAAGGAAAAGATTGAAAAAGATTATATTAAATTCCCCTTATTTGCTATAAAAAGTAATTCGAATGTGCAACAAAGTTTTAAGCATCGAAAATTTAAATTCTTCTTTAAAAATACATTTTTTTAAAATTTTTATTTATAATATTAAAGACTGGGCATGTTATCTGACCAAGTAAAGGTTGACAAAAAGGTAACTCTATTGGATACCGTATCTAACTATTTAGCCCAAACGCTGTCCTACGGTGAATATATATAATAAAAATCACATATTTGTGTATGAAATAAGACAGATATATTCCCTCTTAAGTTGAATAAAACTTTCTTTCTAAATTAATAAATAAATAAAAATTCAAAAAAAACGATTTAATTATTTTCCGGTTATAACCCTTCTCGAAGTTTTTAACCCCCCTCCATCCTACTGTTTTTTTACAGTTTAATCATTGGTCTCTAACCTTAATGACGAATAGAAGCACTATAATTATTAACTCCTATTTTTCTAAATTATAGCGGCCGTGGTTTAGAATAAATTATCTCCCTTTTTTCTTTCATATTTTCTCCTACTTACTATTTATATAGGAAAAAATGAAAAGGACATGATTATCTTGAGGCACAATTTCGTGATATACAAAGAACCAAATAACCCCCTCGAAAAAGTAAGGCTGCATTACATTTTTATAATTATTACATTGTTCTTTTAAAAAAAAAAATTCTATTTATTATCTTTTCTTTTCTAATTTGTATTTTGTTCTTTTTTCATTTTTTATTTCCCACATCTGTGTTTTTTATTATTATTTTATTTTATAAAAAAATTAAAAGGAATTGAAGACAGTGACGCTGATAGTTTACGGAGAACCTAACGGACATACGGCCATGGCTAAAACCGTGGGATTTCCTTGTGGAATAGCTGTTAAAATGATCTTGGAAGGTTTAAAAAAGAAATTATTCCCATATCAAAACCAATATAAATACTTTATAAAATTATATTCTAATTTTTTTTAATGATCTTATGCTTTCTCCCCCATAGGTGAAATACAGGGAAAGGGTCTTATCTTACCCTTAACTCGGGAGATTTACAAGCCCATATTGGACCGGCTAATGAAGGAGGGAATCGCCGCTAAAACCGAAACCAAGATGATCTCTACGTCTAGTCATACACAAAAACATATTGTTGGATAGAAAATTTTTTTTAAAAATAATAAATAGAATTTTAAAAGTCTAATAATTTGTTACTCATGTCACGAAAAATCAATTAGTATTATAATATAACTTAGCTATTTAGTTTAAAAAAAATATATATACATTAAATAAATTCATATTTTAATATATTCCGTTTTTTAAAAAAAACATTTATTTTATCTATCAAAATTTAGGTTATTTTAAATTAATCAAATTATTCATTGCAATATCTTATAAAAATATATTAAAGTCTAATTCGTATTTATTTATGATATATTTAAATTTATGATCTTACCTATATAATATTGCCATATATGCACCAATCTAAATATTGTATGATAATATTTCTTTTAATCCAACTACGATGTGATATAATGTAATTATTTTTAACATGCTTTATTTGATCCGAATAGGTTATATTTTAAACTCCTTTTTTTTTTTAGATTTATTTTTTTAATTATAATAATAATATTTGCAGTTTCACGCACTAATTTAATGTTATTCATGTTTAAAATTATCTTTAATTTTTTTTTGTTATATAAATAATCTTATAGCAGTATTGTTGTTAATTAAACTAATTTTAAGAAGAAAAAAAAAATAGTCCTACAAAAAAAAACATCATTATTATATCCCAATTTTTTTTTATATTTAAATTTTATTTTATTAAAATTTAAGCCAAAAAATATTGTCATATTTTCTTTAAAAATGATTGCCATAGAGCGTTTATCTTTTAAAGAGGAATAAAGAATATAACTGCGAGGTTTGTGGTGCTGATTAACCATTTGAATTGAGTAACATCTGTTCTTTCGAATTTAAGAATATATTCTTTAGGCAATTATAGAATGGGAACGGTTAGGTCAGCTTTTTCTTTTTGGGACGGATGCTACGCGAGGTCTGATGCATAATAGCGCAAAATTTAAGGCTTAGGCACGTCCTAAGGCAAATTTTAGGCACATCACGAAGGAGAGATCGTTTTGTAGGAGATCTGTAAGGAAGCAATGTGACCGACCAAACATATTTTTCCCATTCTCTATTGCTAATATTGAATTGTCTAAAAAGAATTTTTATTTGCCTATTATTTTTATTTATTTAATCATTTATAAACTGTATCTGAATCCATATTTTAGTAAGTATCAACAAAATACAATATTAATTTAAACGGGCAAAAATAAACATGTCCTTTTTTTATATCAAAAAACAATGTTAATTTTTATAAGAAATTTTGTTTAGAATCAATATATAACGGTTTGACTAAACTACAAATGCCAAGGTAAAAAATGCTTAGGTAAAAAAAATTTTTTATATTCTCTCTTAATTATAGGTAGGTTCATTTTCTTATTCTATAAATAACTTATAAAAAATTATATTCTTAGATATATTAAATAATAAATGAATAGACATTAATAGTTGTATTTCCTTTTATCTCATAATAACGATATAATAAATTAAAAATAATTATAATTACATTTTAAATGATAATACGCCAACTTGCGGATTTAATATTAACAAAATAAATAAATATTAAACTTACCTAAATCCAAAATATAAAAAAAAAGGAAAGAACTTATAGAAAATCAATAAATCACAAGAACCCGAAAATGAGGGAATTTACAAAAATCAAAGAGCTTACGAAAAATATCAGAACTTTTACAACCAAAGGCTTACACAGAATAATACTTCGATAACTCTTATAAACCAAACTTGATAAAAAAAAAACCTTAGAAAAATTAATTCTTCGTTTTTGAAAATTTTAGCACAAAAATATTAATTTAAAAAAAAAAATTTATAAATTTAAGCATAAAAAAAATAATAGTTTTGAAAATTTAAGCACAAAAATTAATAATTTTTAACAATTTTATGCATAAAAAAAAATTCATGATTTTATAAATTTATAATCATAAAAAAATAATAATAGTTTCGAAAATTTAAGCACAAAAATTAATAATGAAATAAAATCACTATTTTAAACATAAAATTCATAATGAATAATAAAAATATTTTTCCACAAAACGATAAAAAAATATGATTGATATAAAAAAAATCTAAGTTTTTTCATTAAAATGATTGACATTTTTACTAATTTTTTATAAACAATAGGAAAAACAGTGCGAACTACGACGAATATTAATGAAATTTAAAATGTAAATATAATTATTTTTAATTTATTTATTGTTGAATTTAGACAGACGGGTCACACCGTCAGGGATGGGAAGACACTGTCCGTGTTCGAGGTCCGGGATGGTCGATGATGGGATCCAAGGGGCCAGGTTTGGGTATCGATTTTGTCATGGGATCATGGGGACAACGTCGAGTAATTAAGGTAACCTAATTCATTTTATTTTATTGTAAAACATACGTCAAATTTTATTATATCATATAATCAGACAAAAAAAAATAAATCAAATATTAATGAATACAATTTATTTTTCCGAGGTCTTATATAGTCCCCATTTTTTTTAATTAAATAATAATAAACAAAAATTAATTTCCTTCCCATGTCCATCTCGAAAACTGGCTAGAACTAATGTTGTTAAACGGCTCATTTTGACCCGATTTTTAAAAAAGGCTAACTCAAAATTTTATTAGACATAATATTATGCAAGCCTTATGATTTTGCACATAGGTGGCACAAAGGGTTGAACATCTATTAACGAAATCTCGAGGCATAGATATTATTTTTCTGGCTAAAATATTGAGTTAGCCGTTTTTAAAAATCGGCTCAAAACGAGCTGTTTAACAACACTAAGAACCAGTTTTGAGGATGAAATCAAAACAGGGTGGTATAAGCGAACAAAAAAAAAGTGAATGGCAATATACGAGTATGGTATAAACAAAGAGAAAAATATAAATGATAAACAAGTTTTCGTTTGAAAACACAACACTCCTCCCCGCTTAACTTCTACTACCGCCGCACCTTTCGAATCAGGGCAGATGACAGGCCTAAATAAAAATTTATTTTACAACCCAAAAAATAAATAGAAAGGCATACGCCGTACCGCTGGATTAGAGAGGGGTTCAGTCCTAAGTTAATTACCTTAAGCACATAAAAACGTCTATCAAAATAAACGGCCTTGTCGCACCGCGGTGTCAGGGCGGATTTTAATCCTAAGTTAATTTAAATTAGGACATAATCAATAATCAAAAAAATAATAATAATAACGGCATTCGCCTTACCGCTGAATTAGAGCGGTGTTTATCCTAAGTTCATTTACTTAGACATATAAAAACATCTAACAAAAATAACGGCTTTGCCGCACCGCGGTGTCAGGGCGGATTTTAATCCTACTAAGTTAAAAAAAACTCTTGGGGTGGGGGAGAAGGTATATAAAAAACAAAGGGGGAAAAAAGGGTTATAATGCGATAAAAATGTTTGACTTCTATTCTCCCCGCTTAAATCCTACTATTCAGGGGAGGGGTTTCCGATGATCTTTAGTTCCCTCTCGTAGATCGTTGAGCCTGCTCGTTCGTAGTTGTTACGGTTTGCCCCTTGGGTCGGGGGAGTAGATTGGTAGGATGTTGCCGGGAAACTGTTGTATGTTTGTCTAAGGGCGAAGGCGATTTGGTAATGGGCACGGTTACCACACTTGTAACAAGTGGGATTATTATTACGTTGCATATTCTGGTGTAGTGGGTATTGCGTATTGTTATATCTTGTGGCTATATAATTAAGGCTATTATGGGTTTGGTTTCATGAATTGTTTTGGTTCAGAGATTCAGCTATCTCCCAAGTTTGGGCTATTTTTAGCTTTGCCTTAAACGTTAAATCATCCGAAGTAATTACTTGGCCTCGAATTCCAGATGATTGATTTCCGGCTCCGAATTGGGATGACAGGAATAGATCTCAGCTGGGGTCTAGGTTGCATTGCGTGGCTAACGTAATCAAAGCATGTGCATATTTGGTAATAATTTACCCATCCTGTTGTATACGATGGCGGAGTTTATTAATTGCTAGTCCTTGGTTACTATTATTGTTACCTAGAATAACCTTGATATCTTGCATTGATAGCTCTGCCATGGATTTTGGAGCATATGCCAATTTTATCTTTGTATACAACCAGTGACCACAGAAAGATAAGAATACTGCTAAAAGATTTTTATCCGTCTGGTTACGGTTGATGAGCATAAACCGTTCAAGCTATTGGTCGGTGGCCTCTTGATCGTAGGGTATCTAAAGCACGTTGGGAGCCAGTGTTGAATTTAGACAGACGGGTCCCACCGTCAGGGATGGGAAGACACTGTCCGTGTTCGGGGGTCCGGGATGGTGGGATCCAGGGGGCCGGGTTTGGGTATCGATTTTGTCATGGGATCACGGGGACAACATCGAGTAATTAAGGTAACATGAATTTATTTTATTGTAAAACATACAGTCAAATTTTATTATATCATATAATCGGACAAAAAAAATAAATCAAATATTTAATGAATACAATTTATTTTTCCGATGTCTTATATAGTCCCCATTTTTTTTAAATTAAATGATAATAAACAAAAATTAATTTCCATCCATGTCCATCTCGAAATCTGGCTAGAACCAGTTTCGAGAATGAAATCAAAACAGGGTGGTATAAGTGAACAAAAAAAAAGTGAATGGTAATATACGAGTATGATATAAACAAAGAGAAAAATATAAATGATAAACAAGTTATCGTTTGAAAACACAACATTTATATTAAAGGATTTAAACTATTTATTATGAGATAAAATACAATTAATAATATAATTTTTATAAGTTATACATATCATAAGAAAATGAATCTTACTCCAATTAAATCAAATAATTTTACCTAAACATTTGCAGTTTACCTTGGCATTTGCATAATAATGTATTGGAACCTTAAAAATAACAACACTAAGATTGCAATTATAACAATTGTGTTTATTTGATTTTTGGGGTATAATATTGTAGTAATGTAGAAATATATTATAAT
Source organism: Gordionus sp. m RMFG-2023 (assembly GCF_954871325.1). Classification (NCBI taxonomy): domain Eukaryota; kingdom Metazoa; phylum Nematomorpha; class Gordioida; order Chordodea; family Parachordodidae; genus Gordionus; species Gordionus sp. m RMFG-2023. The sequence continues at coordinate 7,416,025 of NC_088775.1, read as the reverse complement.
CTACTATTTATACATTATTAATTACTATATTCGTCAATTAGATATGATTATATATATTTATGATTTGATATAAAATTGGGTGAGCTACCTAACACCCATATCATCTATTATAGTGATATTCGGATCAATTACATTTTATATCTTGCCTTTATTTGTATGTGTTATATGGATGAATAAATATTGTACTTGCAATTATTCTATTTATTATAAAGGTTAAATTCCAATTAGATTTTAAAAAAATTAACTAGTTATTTTTTATGAAATATTGGAAAACACGAAAATTCGAGAGAAAAACTATTTGAAGAATAGTGTCGTTTATGCCCATATATATTTAAACTCTCGATATCAAGTTCCATTGGATATTGACCAAAAAGAGATTGCTAAAGATCATCTTAAAGAAATTTTGGCATAAGCAAAATTCCGTTCTTTACGATATATTGAAGGCTACACTTGATGTATTGATATTAATAACACCGTTGATCACTTTAAAAATTAGATAGGGAGAAGAAAAAATTAAATTATTATGAGATTAAAAGGTGAAACCACAAATTCCTATTATATATTCTTAAATGGAAAGATTCTCACAAATTAAGAGAATAAATAAGGATGCAAATAATTTGAAATTCGAAGAAAAGTTTTCAATATATATAGTCATGGGTGTACCAGCTACGCCTGTATAATAATTTATAATGTATTTACAAAGATAACCATTTATTTTAGGTCAGCGTTAGAAATGTGCATTTTCTGCTTTGATATACATATTTTGAAAATCTCAAATATGACATTTGATAAGATGTTTGTTAATGATTGTGAGATTAAATAGAACATTTAAAATTATAAATCAATTTTCACTTAAAAAAATTGTCTTATTTTTAAGTCAATAATTTCTTTATGTTCTCCTAACCTGGGCCCTCTTTTAAAATTTTATCCCTGAACCAGGAACCTTTGTTTTTGTAGAAGGGTTCACATCACTACTTATTATTCTTGTTTTATTTTGTTTTAATATGCTAGCGTCAATGTATTATTTATTTTTTTTGAAAATGTGATTTTTATGCGTCATTTAAAGAAACTGATTTTACTGGAAATGTATTTCATAATATTTGGAATTAGTGTTTAACGACTCGTTTTGAGCCGATTTTTAAAAACGGCTAACTTAATATTTTAGCCAAAAAAATATTACCTAAGCCTCGAGATTTCGATAATGATGTCCAAACCTTTGTTCCTTCTACAAACAAAATCTTCAGGCTTGAGTAATATTATTTTAAATGAAATATTGAGTTAGCCGTTTTTAATCTTTCTTTCTTTCTTTCGGCTCAAAACGAGCCGTTTAATAACACTAGTATGGATTACTATATAAATATCTGACAATTTTGTCACGAACTACTATAATTTATGAGTTTTTCCAGAGATTTTTTTCATATAAATTATAAATGATGCAAAGTAGTGCTGTTAAAAAACCCGATTTGGGTCGATTTTTAAAACAGCCCATTTAATTTTAGCCAAACTAATTGTGTAAGCCTCAAGATTTGGTAAATAGAAGCCCAACCCTTCCTGAAATCCATGAGCAAAATCATCAGGCTTACATTATATTATTTTGGGTTATAATCTTAATATGACCGTTTTTAAAAATCTCCCCGAATAGGACTTTTTAACTAATGCAAAGGATAACGGCAAAATTGCTTATACAATTCATAGGATAGGTATTTTAAACATGGTGGAACATATTTCCAAAAGAATCAGATTTTTATAAATTTAAAAAACGTGCTCAAAAAATGATTTAAAGTTGGAAAAAAAATGACACATTACCGCTAACATATATAATAATATATTAATATAACATTTTTGGAAATATGGTATGTTTATTAATATAAATACGAAAATGTTAGTAGCAAAAAGTTGCGTTAATAATCTTTCTTAGATAAGTAACGTAGCTACCTACTCCAATCAAAAAATGTAGCATGCTAAAAGTGTTCGTGAATCATAAAAAATATATATAAGCCTTATAATTTATGGGAGGGGGGAGGGTGGAATTCTTCCATTGTTTCCTTTTATAATCAAAGGTTTTAAAACTGTTTCTACAGTTGAAGGAATTAATCAATATCATCAATAATTTAATTCAATGCTTTTATAAGGAAATACTCATTGCTTAAAACTTAAATTATTCTTTTTTTTAAGATTGTGGAAAATTGGTGGAATCCAATAATGGAATCCAAGGAGTGTATCCAGAATCTAACTGATTCAATATTTATTATTATAAAGCATAAGGGCCAAGGAGATCATGATCTATTTTTTTATTAAATAGAATTTATTTTTAAAAAAATAGAATTTTTTTTTATTTATTTATTTTGAAAATATAAAATTATTATTAATTTTTTTTTAAATTATTACAATAATAAATAAAAAAATATATAATCATAATTAAAATTATGGAGGATTTTTCAAAACTTTATTATAAACATTTCGAATAATATAATTGGAAGATTTAAAATAAACATAATTATGTAATGATAATTATTATAATCTTTAAGAGGACCTTTCGAGGTTGGCTGTAAATTGCGGTAGAGATGGGGGGGGGGATTAGTTAAAAAAGAAAACTGGTGGGCTATAATGAACCAGTCTATAGTTTTATATATATATATATATATAACAAAAAAATAATATGTTACTATAGAAGTCGTTACTAAAATAGTATACGATTATAATGAGGCTAATGGGAGGTTTTTAAATAATGTTTTGCTTTTAAAAAAATTTTGCTAAATTAAAAAAAATATTCGAAATCCTATTAAATATAAGTAATAAAATTTTAGTATATTAAAATAAGAATAAATGCCACCTTACAAAATCTTATCTGGAAAGGAATGAGGACAGGGATTTATAGTGAAGCTAATGCTGAGGTACAAAATAATTAATATCAATTTGCTAATAATCAACTAACGGAAATGTTATGGCAACCTTTTTTTAAAAAAAAAGTCGTCTGCTTTGAAATAATTACAAAATAAATAAACAAAGTTCGAAATTTAAGCCTTTGTAAATTAAATTATAAGTAATTTGAAATTTAAAAAAAAGAAGTAGGAGAAAGTAGTAATTAAAATATAAATTAATATTTTTTATTTAAAAAAAACCATTATTTCATTTTTTTTATTATGAAGAAGGGGGGAGTTTAACGCATGCGCGAAATAATATTTTTAAAACGTGTTAGATTTGCTTGTGCCTTTTGATGAACAGCTGTTTGGAATAATTGGCGGAGAAAAGTCTTTTGCGAGAATCTAAGGACAGGTTCGGATTAGATGGAACCAGAAGGTCCGGAGCGAAGAAATGAGTGCGTGAATCGCTATTAGGGGATCCTATATTCATTTATTTATAATTTTTGAAAAGATTTTTTTAATATTATAATGCAAGTTATGTAGGCTTAGAATTGTAATGTTCTATCTGCATTTTTATAAAATAAAATATTATATTACCCACATTTCGATATATGCATTTTTAAAATTTAGATAAAATAAATTATACAAGATTTTAACTAAATAGTGATATTAAAATAATTTTATTAAATAAAAAATATCAAAATACAATTCAAAAATAAATTTATAAATTATATGGCCATTTAAATTTATCATTCATAAATTTCGTCCATTTGAATCTAATATTTGGTTACATCTCCATTCGCTTTATAACAGCGTTTATTCTATTAGGTATTGAATTTATAAAATCCCCATGATTCCCTAAATAAATCTTCCATAGTTTTCTTTAGATTCATCCTAGTAGTTGGGTAGTAGGAACGATTTTAAATGGCTTCTTAGTGATAGCATATAGCTTCAATTGGACTTATAACGATGCTGACCATCCAAAATATGGGTCCTTCTTTTAGATAACCATTTTTAAAACTATTTCGCACTATGACATGGTGCCCCATATTTTTAAAATACATGTGTGCCACCAGGAAATAAGGAATAGATGATTTGGGTAAAGTTGTTGATCTAATATCTATTAATACATTTTAAAGCGTTTATTATGCCGTTCACAATCAGCTTCGCCTTTAGAATAAAAAAATCCATGTCATTGTGCTCTCTGGAATGGATATTTGGCAGTTTATTTTTAAAGAATCAGTACGAAAGGCTTCATTCTTATTTCTTATTGCAGAATCCTTAACATTGTCGGATTTATATGAAAGGAGAACGTTCCTCCATTTTTCAGGATCCACTTAGCAAATCACCGTATTTAAGAGCCTATTTTTAATCTTTTCCTTTTTTTGAATCAACATTAATATTTCTTTTATAGTCTAAATTAAAGATTAGTATAGATAGACATTTTATAATAACGACTATCCCAACTTTATATAATCTTCCTTTGACATGTTTGTAGCAGAAATCAGTTTTCTAATTATAATAGACTTTCAAGTCATAAATCTAAATCCCGAGTGACTGCATGACGTTTTCCAAGTATAATTTTTTAAGACACAATCTTCTCTTGAATATGTCTCATAAGCCCTTCCTTTAAAATAGTTGTTTTTACAAGGATTGGGTTCTAAGATCCATCGATTAATTGCTGTAGTAAAATTTTCACTGGGAATTTAAGATACAAATCACATATCTTTTATAAATTCCTAAGCGTCATTTTAAAAAAAAAGTATTAGAAGCATAAAATAAATTTTAACATTTATTACTAGATAAAGTAGAGCCATGCCGCATGATCTATTGTATGAATAAAATCAAGTATTACATGAATTAATAGTTACTTCAATTTAAGGAGACTAAATAACCTAATGTTAATTTTTTTGGCTAACATACCTGGGATACTCCGTATCAAAATCCAACGCTTTGAGACTGCACTATCACGTGTTTAATTATTTTGTAAAAAATCTAGATTTTAATACAACTCAAGAGAATTGCGTTTCCTTTCAAAATTGACTATTTATATAGAATCGAATAATATCTTTATTTGTTCAAGATAAAGTAAATATCAATTAGTATAATAATTGATTTTAATTTGTACAAAGATCATGGATGCATGGCTCAGATAAGATCTTAATTATTAAATTCCAAACGGGCTTAAAAAATTTATCAATATTATAGCCATATTAATTTTGTGAAAATGAATATTATTATGGTTATTCCTGTTTAATGTGTTCTGTTTATTATTTTTTTAATTGAATTTTATTTATTTACTATATATATATATCAAAATTATAATTATTTAATTTTTCGTTATAATTGATATTGTAATTAACAAAATAAAATGTTTTATTTCTTAATTCACACAAATTCATTTTGGTTTTATCAAGATTGATAATAGAAATGCCATTCTGATATTAAATATTCGTATGATGGATAACCATTTTTAAAAAAAATTTAAATAAAGTAGCATGGCCAGTTGCTAATATTATATAATTTAGATATCTAATTTACTGTAATTTTTTAAAATACATGTATTGAAAATGTAAATGCTATATAAATCCATATTAAATATCATATAAAAAAAATATTAGATCAGGAATGAAAAATATAATGCTGGTATTGGTAATATAAAATAGGAGAATATTTTTTTTAACAATGAAAATTATATTTTGCAAAAAATTCATTTATATTTCAAGGTATTCCGAGCTAATTAAGTGTTGGATGGAAGAATTTATGTAATCTAAAATTATCTTCTTCAAGTATAACTTTTGAAATTCATATTAAAATTTGCTATTTTATTTAATTCCCTATTTTCTATAAAAATGGAACATTTATAAAGTTATAAAATGTGCATTTTCCATATTTTTAAGGGTAATGTATATCAGAGGTCTGCAAATGGAAAAATTCTAAGTTCCATCAATTTTTTTCCCAGCCCGACCTCATTTTAATTTTTCACTAAACTCCTTTCTATTGGATCCTCTATTTTTAAATTTATTTTTTGTTAGATATTAATAACCAATAAAGTGAGGGGATTATTTTTAGTTATGGGGGTAAAGCAAAAAATTTTAATTTATCACTGGGAGTTATTTGAGATCACAAGGAAAATTCTAACTATTCTAAAAAACTATCAGTTAAATTTCTTTTTTTAAAAAAAGGTGGTGAGAAGTTAAGTTTTTATGTATAAAATAATATTTTAAAAAATTTCAATCTTAGTAATGCCAATTAGAGGTGAGCGCGGGCCTAATTTTTTATTCACGGCAAGCCCACTCAAGATGGCAATAAAAAAAGTCACGCCTCCTCACGCTTACTGCTGAAAATTTTTTTACCCAACCCGCCTGCTCACGAAAGACAATATTATCATCACGCCCGTCACACCCGAAAATTCACGGTTGTTTTAAAATTTTTCCAGATTTTATTGCTATACTTAAGCTTTTTGTATTTTATTTCTCCAATTCCATATTAATAACACAAAATAATTATAATTAATAAATCAAAATTTTTATTTAGAAAAAGAGTAATGTTCGAGTTCTTTATTTCAATTGTGTTCGCCATTCTTCTAATAAGATTGGTTATAGAAAATTACCTTTCACTGGGAGCTTGTCGGGGCTGATAAAATTTTATTAGCTATTCTCAAAAAAGGAAATCAATTTTACTGCTTCCAAAACTTCAAAGAATATTGTCATTGTTATTTGTTTTATGAGCCATTAATCTTTTAAGTTCATGCTCACAACTTTCATCGATATCTTCACTATAAATATAATCATCTGGAAATTGACTTAATGATTCAATTAAGATATTAGGTTTTTTATGTGTGTAGGTTAAACTAAAAAAGTTATAAATGACAGTATACACATATCATCTAATTATTGTTTTATATTATATATCTTCCTTTTCTTCGTCTATTAAAAACTTGAAATTCGGATCTAGAATTAAGCCTAACTTATATACTGGCTGCATAATAAATCTTTCCATCAAAAGAATGTCCTGTTTTTTTATGGTTTTGATAATTATCGTATCACCTTCAGAAGGTTGACAAAATTTTACTAATTTTTTTTTTATAGATGAACTTCACATACTTTGGACGAGAATCCGAGCTCAGATTAACCGAGAATTCTTTGAATTAAATTTTAGTAAAGATAAATGAAAATAAAACATTTAAATTAAATTTATTTATTTCCCAAATTTTTGCTGAACGAGAGTTGGGAGATTTATTGTTTTTCATTCAATTGAAATTTTATAAAACGGGGGAAAAAAATGTTAAATGCGGAAGTATTTTTTTGTTTTCAAAAATTATTATTTTTTCAAACAGAACTAAATTAAATTATAAAAAATATATATATTGTATAATAATAAAATTGCAAATTTATATTCATAAAAAACAGTTTTAAAAATTATAATTTCCTTGATTAACGGGATATTTATATTCACACCCAATCACGCCCGGCAAATGGGAAGGCCCGTCACGCCTAATAATTTAAAATTTATTCACATTCATGCCGTGACCCATCGCGTACGCGTAATTTCACGGCCCGCGCCCACCTCTAATGCCACTCCCAATAATATATGACATGATGAATTTTCCCATAATAAAATAAATAAAGGTGTTATTAGATTACATTATTATACTAAATATAAGTAAATAACCATTCATGTTGAGAGCTTGAACAAAGTTATTAACGTCCAATTCCTCGTTTATCTGTTCCCTGCCTCGGCGGGAAGATTCGATCCTCTCTTCTGATTGGACCTGATTGATCATGTGGTTAGCGTGATCTACCCGGTGTCTTAGATTATTTGGTGAAGGTGAGGGCGATGATGAAAAGCCACGGTTTCTAAAAAAAATAGGAGTTGGAGTTTTTTAGGGGGAGGAGAAAACATAAATATTAAATCACGGAATAGAAATATGGCTATAAAAATTAATCAAAGATATTATCTTTTAAAATCATGGTGAATAAGTTAAAATATAATAAATTTAGATCTCCAATCATTAACGTTAATAATTTTCATTTTCAATCATTTGATCTTAGATAATAATAATATAAGGCAGTTATTTTATGAACCCAAATAATATAATTTTAAATTTTCTTTTATTCCTTGGAAAAGCACAGAAAATAGAAGTAAATCTAAAAACCAACATTTGCTGCATTACCATGAATTAATTAATATTAGGTGAACCTTTAAAACCAGATAATACTTGGTTAGGGTTTAACTCCTGCTATATTCAAAATGGCGATTTTTAACAAGAGAAGATTTTAAATCTGGTTCTAACCGCTTTAAAAACCTTAAGGTATCGATTATAATATTTTACAGATTAAGTATTTAGTTCCGGGAACAAAAATGGGCTAATATTTTATAGGAAGGAAGTGGAATGGGACAGGAAAATTAATTTTAAAAATTATTCAGAATTATCCAGATTTTACATTTATTTTTTAAAAAAATTACAAACATAATGCACTTTCTTATCCTATCATGTAATGTAAACAAGATGAACTAGGTGAAATGGCCTTTTTTAAATTATAAGAATCACTCCGGTGTAGGATTGTGAAAACCATCTATTGTAGTTTCAATACCGTATTGATTTTGAAGAGATGTTTTCATCGCTTCAAATATATTGTCGGCTTATAAAATTGTAAAATATTTTTTAATTATATATTTTTTCATCGTTTCAAATATATTGGCGGCCATTAAAAATGTAAAATATTTTTCACATCGCTTCAAAAATATTGGCGGCCATTTTCGATTTGTAAAATTTTTTATTTAAAATAGATTTAATTATTGTAGTTAAACGGCTCGTTTTGAGCCGATTTTTGAAAACGGCTAAATCAATATTTCATCCAGAGCCTGAAGATTTTATTTGTAGAAGGAACAAAGGTTTGGACATCTATTAGCGAAATCTCGAGGCTTAGGCAATATTTTCTGGATAAAATATTGAGTTAGCAATCTTTTTTAACAACACTAGATTTAATAGTTTTAAATATATTTAAATGATTTTCTTCTTTTATATAATTTTTTCGGGGAATTTACTTATTTTACAATTCTTGATATTACTCAATATTTGTAATAATTTTCTTCTTTTGGTTAAAATTATATTGTTTATTCAACTCCATCCTGCAGAAAATTTTAAAATAATATAATTGTCGATTCATCTATAAATGTCAATTCAAAGATTTTTATATTTTAGATTTTATTCGTAAAAGTTGAGGTTCCGTCATAAATTATCAATACCGTATATTGATTTTAGATGGTATTGATTTTACAATACTACACTGGCATGGTTTCCAGGTCAAAATATTCAAATCGCGGAAGAAATATTTCTCGCAAAGGTCCAGCTTTCGGACGGGTTATGAGATATGACTTATTGGATTCCATTTTTTGTTCTTTACAAAATCAAATTATTTTATTCCAATGAGAAAATGTCATGCGCATTTCGTATTATAGTTTAAAATATATTTATCATTATTTTTAAAAACTGAATTCCAATAAGAAAAATCTGAAATTTCTTTATTTGAGGATACATCCATTTCTTATATTTAACTAAAACAAACTAGACTAGATAATCTTTAATTTCTTTTTAAATTTAATTATAAAATAAAAAAATTAAGCAAATAATATTTCTGAATATTATTTATCATTCAATAGTATTAATTTTTTTTAATTTGGGGAGATAGTTAAAGTCAAAGGTCCAACCCTGAATTTATATTGAGCCAAATATAAAATACAGTAAATATCATATCGCATTCATAGTTACCGATCGCGCGACTTGAGTCATGAAACCAAAAGCCAATCGCAGCGATTTTTTTTAAAATACAAATCATTTTATGCAAGACTACTCCATAGACAGAAAAAAATTTAGAAAACAGGTATAATCTAATTATTTTGTCAGTCATGTTATATCTTAATGTAGCCAACTAATTTTAAAAATAATTGTCACCTACCCTCAGGGTTGGTAAGTATCGTGAATACTTGTATTTAAATACAAATTCAATATTAATTTTGTGATCCGAGTTATATTTGTATTTAGTATTTATTTGAATAATTTAGAGTAGAGTTGCACTAATTTAGAGAGTATTTTATATTTGTATTTAATATTAAAAAATATTTTGTAATATTAAATTATAAAATGTGAAATACAATTAGTGTTGTTAAACGGCTCGTTTTGTGCCGATTTTTAAAAACGGCTAACTCAATACATCATCCAGAAAAATATTACCCAAGCCTGAAGATTTTGATCATAGAAGGAACAAAGGTCCAGATATATATTGTCGAAATCTTGAGGCTTATGCCACATTTTTAGGGCTAAAATATTGAGTTAGCCGTTTTTAAAAATCGGCTTAAAACGAGCCGTTTAACAACACTTTCCACAATTTATTTATTTAAATATTAATTTTGCGATTCAAGTTTGGTGACAAAAAACAAGATCGTATCTATTTCACCCTATTTTATTAAAAAGATACCGAAAATGAGAGTGAAGAAATATATTTTTTTTCAAGATAATATAGGACTAAGTTACAAATTCCAGATCCATAATATTTATAATAGTTTATTAAATAGTTTTAGCTGGGTATCTGAGATATTTTCATATCATTTAACCATATTAGAGGAAAGTACTTCAAAATATCTTCCAGAAGAACCCATAAAATAAGAGGCGCAAAGAATTATTAGAATAGTTTTATGTTTATTATATATGCTCGATGTTATAACTCTTATATATTTGCAGGCCGTTACTACTGCTAGCGCCCGCGATATTTAGTGAAAAAACTAAATATCACAACCATGTTTATTAAATAACAAGACTGATATACCGCTATATTTTAAAAAAAAATTTATTTCTTTTTTAATAAATATAATTTTTCTTTACCTAAGAAAAACTATTAAGGTATATTTGGATTGGTATTATATTACTACCTTAAAAATGAAATATATTTTAAATAAAAATGTAATACTTTGTTACTTGACGACGACAAAATAGGGCCTCCCACAGCGTTTTTAGCAAGGGTATTATTTGGTTGTGACTTGAACCCCATTTTGATTGGTAATATATTTCTGCCTTCATTTATTAAATTATTTTATGTAAAATGTAATTTAGTTACTTAATGAAAATTTCCTCCCTTTCCTTGAAATACCTATCACCGAAAAGTCAGATTGGATTCCTGTGCCTGTGGATTTTTGGCAATAAGCTTCCTCATCGTCATATACTAGCACTTCATGCTATCTCAAAATTGGATATTTATCTTAGTCAACTTTGTGGTGAGAGATGTAGCAAAAAATATATGCAGAATACATTATAATTGGCACCTGAACACTCAGCGCAGTCATTCTTAAATATATCAAAAAACATCATACTTTTCCTTTAACAAATTTAACTATCGATGAAAAATTTAAAAAGGTGCAAAGAATATTGCTGCCCTTTTCAGGGTAAACGACCTTCTTCAAGAAATCTTTGATGTATTTATTGAAAAATTAAAAAAACATGAAGATATAGTCAAAGCTGGAAAATATTTTGATGTTATGGAACTGGATCTCAAATTATTTTTTCCAATACCATAGTTATGCCCAAATTAATAAACAGTCGACAAGGTATGCTTATTTTTTGTAAAATAATTTTCGAAACTCTCAAAAATATAAAATGTATCAAAAAAAATGCCTCTCAAGAGGTAGATTCAGACAATCTGATTTATCAGTGATAGGTCTTTCGAGGAAAGGGAGGAAATTTTCAGCAAGTAACAAAATTATATTTTATATAAAATAATATAATAAATTAAGACAGAAAAATATTACCAATCAAAATGGGGTTCAAGTCACAACCTAATAACACCCTTGCTAAAAGCTATGTCAGGCCCTATTTTGCCATTGTCAAGTAACAAAATAACATTTTTATATATAGTAAATTTTGTTTTTAAGGTAGTAATATAATACCAAACAAAATGGGGTTCAAGTCACAACAAAATAATACCCTTGCTAAAAAGCTATGTGTCAGGCCTTATTTTGCCCTAGTCAAGTAACAAAATTACATTTTTATATATAGTAAATTTTGAATTTAAGCTAGTAATATAAATGGGATTGGATATCACAATATACAAGCACTGAACTCCAAACTTGCTTTTGGTTAGTTGTAATTTATACACTAGTTGGTTAGTTGTAATATATACACAAGCTATTATATATTTTATTTATTAAAAAAGGTCCATATTCTTTTAGCAAGCAGCAGAGGGCAAAAACACATATTACATTTTCCATAGAAAATTACCTACCCAAGCCAAAAGTGTTATGTATGATATATTTTTAGTTAAAAATATAAATATTATTTTAGTGAATAAACTTGTTGATAATTATCAACCTCAAGATTTCATTTGTTTTCCAGCCAACAACATCAGAATGAAAAAAAATATCATTCTGATAAGTCAGGCATGACTTTGAGTGTGTGGCAAAATACTCAAAATTGGAATAGGGGGATCCTAATAAAGTTGATCCAATTATAAGTGATGGAAACTGTTTTTTCAGATATTTTATTAATAACAACTTATAGAATCTATTCTAAATATTATTTAAAATATTACCTTAATAGTTTTTCTTAGGGTAGATAGAAATTATATTTATTAAAAAATGCAAGAATTAAAAACATTTTTTAAATATAGCATTATATGAGTCTTGATATTTAATAAACGTGGGTGTGAATCATGGGCAGTAGCAGTCACGGTCTATAGTATATGCAATTGTGCAATAAATAATGTTTGAAATTTAATATTAATAATATGATATTTAGTGAAAAAACTAAATATCACAAAAAAATATATATATAATTGCATTAATTAAGTTTTTTTGTTATTATTATATTATTTTAATTAGTTAATTTTTATAAAATGGTTAATAAAAATATCATTTATAATGTTATTACTTTTTTAAAATTATATTATTTTATAGGCATTTAATATTTATATTTAAAATACATTTTCTTAAAATGTACTTGTATTTATATTCAAAATAATTATGTTTATTTTCAAAATCTCTGCCTTCATAAATTTTTTTTACTATGGGATATTTAAATTGTGGATTTATTGCAGAGGGGTGAGACCTGGCAACCATGTTGAGCTATGTGAAATTTAACTAAATCATATACCATTCAGATCAAAAATTTGAAATCATTTTTAGAAACACTATATAAATGAATGACAATGAGCAAAATCATATTATTATTTTTTTTTAAATTCATAAGGCGTGTAAAAAATTAATATTAAAAAAGCTTTTCCTTAAGGCATAAATAATTGGCCAGAAAATATAAAAATTAAATAAATGATTAATATTATATAATAAATATATTTCATCCAGAAGATATCAAAATTTATTAACTACCTGAAATATTTTATTGCTTTCAACCTGAATATAATTTAGGTTAAAAGCAAATAAGCTATATTATAAATTATAATTTAAATTAACTCCTGCCCTTTGAAGCCTATTTAATTGATTAGTAATTGGAATTTTTCCATTTATATTATCTTAGATGGCAATCAAAAATAAAAAGGGTTATAATAAAAAAAATATTATATTATAGCTAACATAAATGTATATATTATTTAACCTAGGAGAAGACAGGTAGTTCCGAGGTGATAATGATTTGCATTTATGGTAAAACCCTGATTTGGCATCTAAGTATTCTAAAAATGCTACCATCTCGTCCCTTTTAATTCGTTTATTATTGCCTGAGGTATAATTAAAATAATTATTATTGTTTCTTTTAATCTGTGATGACTTTGAGTGAACAGAAGATAACCAAGCTTTAATTTCTTTGGTTCTTTTTCTTTGGCCTAAATTGAAGGCAATTTCAAATCTTTTTTGCTGAGATTCAACAGCTTCTTTATATGTTTAAAAGATTAGATGTTAAGGGCAATTAAATGTAAAATTCACCTTTATACAATGAGGTGATAGCAAGAGATGCATTTTGAAATGGAATCCACAATTCTTCTTGTTCAACACTAGGGTTTATATTTTCACATGCTTTTAAATAATTGAAGTATAAAAATATCTAAGCCAAAAAATACATTTATAAAGTTGTGAAACTGCAATAGCAGCCATTTGAAAATGATTCCATAATCTTTGTAGGGAGTTTTCTTTATCACTAATATGGCTCTCTTCGCTGTCTGATGACACCTTTTCTCTTTCATTTTCCATGTCAGAAACAAAATTTAAAATATTTGTGTCTAATTCTGCACGATGATCATTCATATTTGAATGAAGTTGGCATAATTGTTCCTTTTTTCTTTTTTGACAATAAACCTAACCTAGAAAGGTATTGAAAAGAGTTCCATGAATCATTGGTAACTTATTGGTTGAATAAGGTTAACGGGTTTTCAATAAATTAGATTATCAATAAAATTAGAAGTTCTTTATGAATTTAGAGAGAAAATATGAGACTCAGCTAAATGATTTCAATGCTGAGAGACTCCGCATTAATGATATATTTACAGGAAAACCAATGCTTATTAAATCAAGATTATTTGATAATAAATTTAAAGTTTTTTAAATTTTTTATATCATTATATTAAATAAATATTTAGATTAATTCTCTAATATTTTATTCCCTCATTTATAATTATTATATAAAATGTTATACCAGACAAAAATAAATATTCTAAAATTTAATGAGTTAATTAATATTAGAATAACTTATGTATTAAATGTTTTTTTAGAATTATATATTAATAATTTTAGCTGGATAGATATTTTTAATATATATTTTTGATTTATTTTTATTTATATGTTTTTTATTTTCAAATAATCGCATGTTAGATTCATATCCCAGCATTTTAAATAACCAGCTATTAGATAAAGACGCTTTTCGTTATGCAATCAATTTACACCCATTATATTTGCATTAAATGCAATCAATCGGCAGACGCGTATGGGAGACACTCTCTCCACTCTAAATTTATATGAAAAATCAGCCGACATGATAAAATAAATGCAATAATAGCTTCTTTTTTAAATAAAGCCAATTTTCCCTTTATTTTAGACCTACATCCTTTTTAGATAAAAAAAAAACGCCCTGGTGGCAAAACCGTCGTATCTTTTTTCATGGGAAAGCTTTTAATGTGGGATTTTACCTGCATTGATCCCATGGCTACATCTAATAATTCCCATGATCCTCTTAACAGAGCCGAATCTCTAAAAAAATATAAAATACTCACACCTAATGTGTAATAACCACTTTGTTCCTATAGCAGCTACATCAACCTGCTCTTTTGGACAAGCGGCTTTAAATCTATTCAAAATAATATCCAAATCTATAAAAAAATCATACCTTTCTCCATTTTACAAACTCAAGCAGAAAATCGCAGTATCTATAATTAGATCTAATTATCAAATATTTAAAACATCATGGCCCGACCTCGCTATTTTTTTTAATATGTTTTTTTTCTTTTTATAAAAATATACATTTGTATCACTTTTTTTTAAGCCTAAACTGATATATGACATATTTTATTATATTCTCTATATTATAATGTTAATTTTTAAATAATAATATTTTATCATATTTGTACATGAATTTTAATAAAAAATTGAATTTTAATGTATTAAAATAAAACTTATATAATATAAGAAAATATTTTTTTAGTTCTTAGATTATAAAATAATATGAAAACTTTATCTATGGATGTAACAATGATATATATGATGTAAAAATATTAAACACAAAAATTTATTAATGAATAAATAATTTATGAAATAATGATATTGGAAATACCCAAAAGTGTTTCATTATTTATTTTCTATAGTATTTCATTTTTAATAGTTTGTAAGAAAAATCTTTAGTGTAGTGTATGATAAAATCAAAACACTTAACTTTTAAATATTCACATTGGAGCTGTCATTTGGGTGCTGTGTAATTTCGTGTCATTAATTGCGCGCAGAGATAATTTAGGGCAGCAACCATTTGGAGCAGCTGCAATTTGACACATTTTCAATTTTTCCTTTAACAATATTTATTAGTGTTTTAAAGTAAAGGAATCTACGCCGCAGAGTAATTCCGATTTTTATTATATATTAAAAAATTAAAGTTAGGCTAACAATTTTTATAAATTTCTTCAATAAACTACGTTATAAAACTTCCTATATGAAATTTAAGAAACCATATGATTTAAAGAAACGATATTATATTTTTCTTTAGTTCTTTCTTTCTTGCTTTCTTTCTTTCTTTCTTTCTTTCTTTCTTTCTTTCTTTCTTTCTTTCTTTCTTTCTTTCTTTCTTTCTTTCTTTCTTTCTTTCTTTCTTTCTTTCTTTCTTTCTTTCTTTCTTTCTTTCATACGAGTTTCACATGATAATAATTTTATTTATTGTAATTCAAAAAATTCATTTTATCGTAAAAAGTATAATATTATATTTTGATTCCAATCTATATTCAATGAATTTATTTTATTTAAGTATCAAGCTTAGTTCTCAACGTTGTAAATCGTGACGTTTCACATTTATATTGTAGTTGGAGTTATCCTGTGATAACTTGCTATTGTAGTATAGATAGCATTGAGTCTATTGTTATTATTATAATTTTGGTTGTTACGTATAATAGAATTATATCCTAGTAATTTCTTGGTTCCCAAAACCGTTTATGAGAATTATTTTTAAGGTGATTATTGTTACTACTAAATTTGTTTTAATTGTAGCTCTTTCTCGGTTAGAACCTTGGAAAACCAGGATATAATGTACTCTTGTCATAGCTATGTAGACCATCGCGCTCATAATATATAGGTCTGTGGTTGTCGTTTATTTCTTGAGATCTCGGCGAGTTGTAACATGGTGTGTGATTATAGTAGTAGCATCTTTGGCTGTCATTGTTTGGGCTGTGGCTTTGATGACTGCATCCATGGCAATCAAAATATGGACGAGGAATCCATTGATGACGAACGTCATCGAATAGAACTGTGTTTGTTTCGTATTAACATAATATTTTAATAGAAATCTATTGTATTCATTCATATCCTGTTTTAATTCTTCCTTCGACCTTATAGCTTCTCTTAACTTTACCATGTGTTTTATCTACCCTTCTGTTTGTGACGATTCACCTAAATGTATCGCATCGAACTTAGCCATAAGTTTGAGATCACTAACTACTATAATCTCTTCCTCTAGACCTAAGTTATAGATATCTTCTTTGGTAAAAGTATTTAAAACTTTTTTCCTCACCTCTTTAAAAATTGTAGTTACCCTGATCTTGCAATGATATGTTGAATTCCAATAAATTTGCAGTCTTGATTTAGTCTGGTTGTGACCAACTTAAACGGTAGCATAGAATTCGATGAGTTTGGCTTTCTCGTTGGAAATATGTCGTAATTTAAATTTACCTAGAAGAGCGATGGGGTCCATAAAGTGTGCTTCTGTGTAAACCGCTTAGTGTGATTGAATTAATTGTTAAGTGCAGAAAGCAACCTTTCCCCGCCAGAAATCTTGCTTGTATCTAAAAAGCTTTGTACTTTATCAATATACACGCTGTCGTTGCTGTTGTTTTGGGAAATTTGAAGATGGTATTGTCTTTTATGTCCATGTATTTTGAATTAGGATTTAGAATGTCAAGCAGTGCATGATTGGTGATAATAGTCTTATTTTTTTTGATGTTGGTTCTTTTTATGTTATCTTTAACTATTTTAATTTTGTTAAACTTTTTAATTTTATTTTTTATTTGTCACGAAATTCCCCTAATAATAAAAAACTAGAAGGAATGTATTGTAATTATTGCAGGAGCGCGATTTGAATTTATCCTAGCCACCATGATGGAAAGTTCGAGATTCGCATAATGATAATTTTATTTATTGTAATTTAAAAAATTTATAATTGTACATATCGTAAAAATAATAATGTTACATTTTAATTTCAACTGATCTTTTCAACTTTTTATAAAGTTTATTTATTGCATTTTTTTTAGATTTAATCTAAATATAAATTTAAAGTAGAATAAAGTAAAACATATAAGATTATATAACAAAAATTTAAAATATCAAATGATTTTTAAAAAAAATCGATGATACAACAAATTGATTAGCTCAATACTTTATTTCTTTTATTCTTTCATTTTTTCTTTTTCAAAATTTAAAAAGTGCGCGCTATTAATGATTTAAGTTAAAAATTTACCAGAAACCACGATTCGTTAAATCCCCATGTCACATAAATATTATTTTAATATAAAATAACTATTAAAAAATTTTATTATAAAGTTTTGACTGTCTATAGATTATAATTAAAAATTATAATAAAATTTAAATTTTTAATTAGATATTTATGAGAAAGTTTTTTTTCCCAAATATTTATTGTGTCTATATAATATTTAAATCATGATAAAGTTACGCTAGTGTTAATGGGGGTTTTAAACACAAATGTATCATTACCAAATAAATTTCTGAGTATATATTTTATCTTTAGTTATTTTATGGATTACTTATTTCTAGACCTCTGCGCCGAAAAAAATATTGTCTGAGACTGCGTTTAACTTTACTATCAGAGATAGGGGTCCCACAGAATTACTACGCTGCCGTTAATATAGGCAGTTGTAGGTACTCGATAGAAATCGGTGTCGCAAAATTGTAAAATAACTCTTATGACGGCGGCGGGGTTCGGTGCTGCTTAATATAACTTCTATTAAATTTCATTACATATATTTATGATAAAATACAAAGAACCATGTAATTTATATGTCCTAAATGCTTATACAGGTACCATTTTAATTTAGTTAGTCATTAAGATATTACTTTCTTTTTGAAAAATGCCACTATATGTTTGGCAATATGACAGTGGCGTAGTAAATTATAACGCTTGACTTCTCAAAATAAATTGACATCTTACAAAAAATTGTTAGAAATTTAGAGAATGGGCATTCTAGAAATGCTGGAATCCCAAAAATAAAATAAAAATTAGATTATTTAAATTTAAAAAAACGGGCTAAACAAATGATAAGTTTGTAAATAACGCAAAGCGTTTTTTTACACTAAAAATGTATCCAAGTAATAAATAAATTATCCTATTAAATTTCAGATATGATTATGAACTTCTGAATCATTTTAAATTTATCTATTGGCAATACACCAATTGACACTAAGATTTAAATCAATCAACATGGGAATACAAACACAATATTTTTCAAATGCTTAAATTCATATAGTTCTTACTTATGGAATATTCTTGCAATAGTTATCTTTGATTCTGCCGTATTGTATAAACTAAACACCAGTGATATACTATGAATTTTATAAGATTTTTCATCAGGGGTAAAATGAGGAACCGAATTATGACCAGAATTGGATCCATAAATAGTTTATATTTCATATTCCATACACTAAATATAACTATTTTTTTAATATTTAATCCACTACCGGCATGCTGTTAGCATAAGGATTTTTTGTTTTCAAACTGCATTATTGATAAACGGCTCTATTTGAGCCGATATTTAGATACGGCAAACTCAATATTTTAGACAGAAAAATTTTGCCTAAGCCTCGAGATTTCACAATAGATTTCCAAACCTTTGTGCCAGCTATCAGAAAAATCTTAAAGGGCTTGCATAATGTTTGCCCAGAATAAGTATTGAGTTAATTAAAAATCGGCTCAAATTGAGCCGTTTAAAAACACTAACTGATTGTCTAATATACTTATACTATTATTTTATTGTCATTTTATAACAAATGTCAATTATTAGAAAATTTTATTATCATTTATTAATTTATGTTATGAATAAAAAAAATTGTACTTATTTAGATAAATAACCATATAACTGAAAAATTTAAACGAATCCATTTTATTTTACTAGTGTTTATTTTATTATATTTAAAATAAAAGAAAAATTATTATGAGTAATAATGCTGGGTTTATAGCAGGATACGGGATACTATTTAACTGATTGATTTTTAAAACCAATTTATGAGATCAATTTTTATTAATATTAATTTTTAATATTATTTCTATTCATGTTAATAATCTAAAAATCATTGATTTTAATAAAGAAAAATTGATCTCATAAGGGGATTTTTGAAATCCACTCAGCTTTAAATCGTGTCGGATCGTTCCCACTATGAATCCACCGTAACCCTGCCTTCACAGTTAACCCGAATTCGGCGAAATACACAAAATACGCGAATTCTCGCTAGCTGTGAATTCAGGGTCAGAGACTCAATCGTATAAAGATAACCTTTTCAAGAAAATTACGCAAATAACTCAAAACTATATATTATAAAATAAACATTAAAAAAAATTGGTGTTCGTTGTTTGGTTACTGTCAAAAAATTTATTTAAATATTTTATATGCTTAGTATATTCTTTTAGATAGTAAGGATTATTTATAATTTTCTACTGATAAATGGTCGAAATAATAATTTTTTTTCAAGTCAAATATTTGCGCACCGCGTCATACATTGCGCGCTCAATTAATAACGGCAAATTTTCCACCTTTAATTTACGTGACCCCGATTTAACAGTTTAAATTTGTGGTGGCGTTTAAACGGTTTTATTTTATCAATTTTTGTTTTGCAGAATTATCGCTTTGCACATTTGTCACAGGTCGAAATAACCCAGATAGAATTAACAGGCTTTCATTTGACATATGTCCCGTTGAGAAATGTTCAATTGACATGTATTTTACTGACCGCATTAAATTGATATTCGAAATGACCGCAACAAATTGTCGCGCCATACCATTTTAATTTTGAGGCCATTTTTTAATTATTATTTTCAACTAGTAGATTATAACTATCGATCGAATAAAATGAGGTATATATTATAATATATATATAAGTTTATTTTTACAAAAATTAAAGATAAATCTAAGAAATTTGAATTGTAAAATAGAAAATCTTTAATTAAATTAGGATAGTTATGTTTTGATGTGTTAGACAGTAGAAAAAAAAATATTAATTTGGTCCAATATCATATAATACTTACCTGGAAGATTTATTCATTTTTAAAATGGATTTTGAAGAATCGTTGAATATAAGTCAGCTGGCGTATACGCCATTTTTTTCCCGTATAAAAGTTTTATGCATAAACAAAACTGAAATTTTTTTGTTTAAGTTTTCATAAAAATTTAATTTTTAAAATGGCGTCCCAAACCGATTTTCGATAATGGCGCAACTAAAGAATGTTGAATGAAAGAGATTTTTTTTTAAATTAGATGAAATGTATATAAAATTCAACAAGTAATCCATAGCTTAAAAAGATATGGGCTATTGTTAATAAGATATAATAAAATATGATGATTTTTATTAATAATCTGTTAAATCTGACAAGTCAGATAAATAGACGAATAGAAATATAAATAAATGACCTGCTCTAACGGCAATTTTAGTTGGACAACCCATAATGGCCTAATTGTAATGATACGCATTTATCAGTCTAGGTTAACCTGCATTCACAATTGCCGAAATTGCCTGGCGAATTATAAATAAATGTAAAATTATCATATTTTGTATACTACACAGCTAATTCGCAGATGTTTGCATATAGGATAGCACTAAAAACAATTTTTTTTATTAAAATTTAGTCAGTTTTAAAAAGGTCATTTTTGTCTCTTAACTTGATTGCTGATATCACTATGAGTGTATGACAAATTAATTATTGTCAAATACTTATGTATGTAATGGTTACGGGCGGCCATATCATCAATTTAAAGGATAGGTATTATAAATGCCGATATACATTTCCAACAAAATTAGATTTTATTTTTTCAAAATTTCCAAAAAAAAATAGTATAAATAAAATGATTTAAAAGTTTGAAAAATTGCAGAATAATTTTTTTTGAGCACATTTTTAAATATGGAGATATTGATTTTGCAGAATATGTTTTAGTATATGTTGTAAAATACAACCAACAATTTGTGACTAATCTATTTTTTAATTTATATACTAAATATAAATACATTAAATTTATATAGATTGATGAAATATTTATATTGCCGGTTTAACATGAATGAACACGCTCATTTTAGAATTTCCACAAATGCTATAGACCCGGCGCTCCTATGATCGTATATGGAATTGCCTGAAAATTAAATTAATCAATACATATTAATATTTTTCAAATTAAATATATATTTAATAAATTATTCATGTTTTATTAATATACAATATTTGTGTATTTGTTTAAAAAAATATATATATATTCGCAGACTTTATCACTTTGCGATATATTTTTGCTTTATTATTGTTAATGCAATAATTAGACTTCCATAAATCGATTTTGTTTTAAACTATAAATCATAGATAACTCGATTTCATGTATTTTGTTTTAAATGTCAAAATTTATCATAATTTTTTTTTACTTTAAAAAATGATAGGATAATGGAACCGATATTATACTTTATAAAATTGTTGGAAATTTAGAAAATTTATAAGGGTAAGGCATTTTTTACGATTTAGGTTCAGAGCTCAAGAAAATTGTCTATACAACAGTTGGTATATTTTCGTCCATTTATACTCACATGATCTGTATGTTAGATTTGACCGTTTATTAATAGAAAGTATTTTTATTTAAAACCAATCTAAACCCAAACTCGGGGCCATGCAGGCGGGTAGGGGGCGAGCGGGGCAACTGCCATCGCCGAAATTAGGCAATTTTAGGGGCCATCAAATTTTGTAATTTTACTGAATTATTTATAATCTCTTGAAAAATAAGAATTTTTGTAAAAAAAATCTATGTATAAATTTTGAAAAAAAAGTTTAGCATGTTAGCCTTATGTATTATAACGAAAAATTTGATTTATATTATAGTAAATAAAAACTTCATTATTTTTGAAATTTTATTTTTTATTGAAATTTTCACTTTTTTCTATTTATAAATAATCTTTTATTAACAATTTATTTAAATTTTTTCTAGCAGAGAAACAAGGTAATCGGTAAATAAAAATAAATAATAATTTTTTTTAAATGATTTCTATTAAATGACTATTTTGATTAATATTTTGTATATTTTCAAGTAAAGGTCCTGTTTTTGTGGTTGTAATAGTTATGAAGCATTCTTTGTGAATATTCTGATTAGTCTATTTTAAAATAATAAATTTTACACTAGTCTTCATTTGATTCATAGAACTTTCGAGTAGGTACAACTCTAATCTAGATTGAGTTATTATTTTAATTTAGAATCGTATTAAATGTATAATTAAATGGTAATTTCAGACCCTAAATATGACAAATCAGATTAATATATAAATAGTGCTTAAGGAGATTTACTAGGAGACGCCATACAATCTTTTATTTCATAACCAAAGAATGAGAGAAAAAAGCAAATTTGATCCAGGTGCTGAGAAACGAAAAAGAAAGAAACGTCTAGCTACATTTATTAATTCTCAAATGAGGACTATTTTAAAACGCCTTAAAAATGAAAATGTGACACCATACGCCACAAGTGAAGTGCCAGAAATCGATATCCATCTCGGAGCACATTAATATACTTATGGCCAATCATATGATCCCACAGATCGTTGGTTCTCATATTTTTTATCATCATGACGACCTCACAGAACACTGGTTCTCATATTTCTTTCACTCACTATGACGAGCTCCCAGAGGTTTGGTTCAAAAATTTTATCCTTCTCATGGTATAGAGGAATCCACAGCAGATTAGAACATAGTTAACAATAATCCCTCTTAAAAATTTAAACACAAACTGGGGCGATATAAGTAAATGGCTATTATGGATAACTGATAATCTGCGAATGTTTTTTCGTAGAAAAAGGTCCTCAACGAATAGAGTATTTTTATATTCCACTAAACAAAAATGGTAGACATTTTTATGATTCGTTCCATATGCAAAATTTTTCCAATAATCAATTAATCATCGGTTACTGTTCTCGATAGAGAAAGTTTAATATATTTTTTTTTTGTTTTAAACTTTTTTAAAATTTGACAAACAAATTTTCAAGCGAAAGCTATAATGACTGGAAATAATATTCATTGCAAAAAATTACCAAATAAGCTTAGGTAAATGGTGTTTTTTGGGCCCTCAAATTATTTATTTGCCCTGGGCCGTCAAAGCTTTCGGTATAGCTCTGCTAAACCTATTTCTCTCAGATCTTTAATTAATCCTAACAAATACCTCTCTTATCTTTAATCCTACTCCTTACTTCATGCTTAATTTAAAAATATATTTCATCCAATTAAAAAATCTCTAGTTGAACATTCCTTGAATTAAATTATTAGCGTATTTGGCATATGCTGGAATTTATTTCCGTTAAAGCTAGTTAGACTCATTTTAACAAATATTAAAGTTGGAAAAATATAATTATCAATATTTTTGAGCGCGTTTTTTTTAAATTTGAAGATCTTAATTTCGCCAGAAAATGTAATTTTAGTAAGTGTATTTACAACACCTATGACTTTTGAGTTATTATAATTTGTATACTAAGAATTATATGGGTTTGGTTAAAACATTAATCAGGCAATACAGGCATTGTCGATAATATATATATATATATATCCATTGGGGTCTGGCTAATATTTTACGGATATAGAGATCCCTAAAGTTATTGAGAAAAAGAAATTTTGTTTTTTTTTGCGCATGGAACTCACACCCTCAATTATTTTCCTATATTGCATAAGCGATTCCTAAATTTGTGTGACTACTAATATTTAAAAAAACAATTAATATCCTATTGTTAGTCACCTGATGTAGTAGTAAGTAGTATTTTTAAATTTGTGTACTAAATAGGATTTCGAATTATATAAAATTCCGGGGTTAACATCCAGATCTAAATATCAGTATTAAATTTCTTTTAACCCCACATGATAAATTTTTTTTGAATCGGGTGGGCAAATAATTTAAAGATGATCACGCGCGTTTTATAATTAAAGTTCATGTATAAAATAAATGCGAAATAAAATAATAAGGCCGTGTGGCTAAACGGACACCCATATTTTGGTTGGTTTTATAAGTGTGCTATACATTTAAATGAATATTATTTCTTATTTTTACTTCCCCCCCCCTCCCCAAAGACAACCTTTACTCTTTTTACGTGGATCTAAATAGCCTCTTTCTTTTTTAGGACTGTTTAGAGAAAGCTATATAGCTGGTTAAATAGACTACTGTTTAGAAATAAAATGAACCAGAATACGGTCTAATAATTTGGTTTTTTTTATGGATTATTACTCAAAATTTATATATCACTGTAATAAAAAAAAATTAATTCCATCATCAATCATTCTTTTGTAAAAACTATTTATTTCAAAATATTTTTTAACCACCAACTGAATATGATTTAATTTTTATCGTGGAGTCACGTGAGAAAAAGGAATATACTATAATATATTTTTTTTATTAAATTTGAGATGGAAAATATTTTATCAAATGTCTGCCAATCAAATTTGTATATCCGTAAATGTTAAGTGAAGGAGAAACATACGCGTTTATCAATTATACTTATCTATAAAAAAAATAATTTTTTTAAATGGCATGTGCTTCAGTTGGCTAAATATATACCATATGTAGTCACCAAATTTCCTCCGGATAAATGATTAACTCTATGATCCTAGGCTCTATCTTTCCAAAAAATAAAAAATTGCTGTGAGCTGACACGGATCAAATTATTAGAAGCTAACCTGCTATCAAATTTTTCTTTCATCACATAGTATAAAATTTTCAGGCAAACATTTCCAATCTTCCCATATAATATATTAGAGAGATTCCCACATTTGGATGACAGACTGTGGAGAATGTAAATGCCTAAAAGCATTTTTTAGTCAATAATTTGTTATGTCTTATCATATGCCAAAAAGAAGAATTGCCATTCGTTTATGCCTCAGATGCCATATATCATAACTTAATATCGGTTTTAAATTCAACTTAACACTAGATTCAACAGTATATAAAGTCAAGGTTATCAATAATATATATGCAATATCGCATAATAGTGCGCACAAATTGAACTTTTGCTTTTTGCCTTACTTTTTCTAATAAAAATTTATGCATCTCTTGTTTAAATTGAGGTTCCTTTTTAATTAATATCGTCAATTCAAAATTTTAACTAAGTTATAAAAAATAACTTTGTAAATTATATTATCGTCTATATTTCATTAATTAATAAATATTCCATTTTAAATAAGTTATAATTTTGCATTTTTTATAATATTAAATTTAATTTACGAAAGGATTTTTTAGTGCCACCCCCCCCCCCCTCTTCATTATTCTTATTGGGGTAAAAAGGTTTTGAAGGCTCTTTTGCAAAATAAAACCGAGCTTTTAAAGAACGGGTAATAGACCACATGTAAAATGAATGAATAAAAAGTATTGAAAAATGCAAACCAGTACATAGTTTTTAACGTCAAGCGATTGACTAATTTGTACGATAATTTGTCTTAGAAACGCTCAATTTGTGCACATTATAATCCACCAAAAAATCAATAATTTATGTTTAGACGCTGATCGCTGATAACTATTTAATGTGTCTTAAGAAAATCGCGAATGTGGGACTATAACATATGTGTCCTCTTTCGCTGCAAATATCGAATATTATCATTTTAAAAAATATGGAAATTTTTTCCAATCTATAGTTTCATGTTAATTTAAGAAAATTTTTTGATCATCATATTAATAAATTTTTAATCTATTAGTTTTTATTTATCAACTGATTCATATAAAAATTTGTAAATACAATTATGGTTCCTTTTAACACAATTAGCTACTACCATTTTAGTACCTTATTTTTAAAGTAGACATGTCAAAAGTCATAATTTATATTATATTAATTAGTCCAAATAGATTTTACATTCTTTGAAAAATAAATGATATCTTGATTAAAATTAATTTAGATTTTTAGTGTCGTTGAATGGCTCGATTTGGGCCGATTTTTAAAAAAGGATAACTATATTTTAGTCAGGAAAATATTGCCTAAACCTTGAGATTTTGCTAATAGTTGTTTATATTTGCGTTAATTTTTCTGGATAAAATATTGAGATAGCCGTTTTTAAAAATTGGCTTAAATTGATGAGTTCAATAACACTATCGATTTTACACTTAATAATATACTTCGAATCCTCTAACTAATTATATCTAACCAGAATAGAATGGAATAAATAGACCACAACTAAATTAGCTCTTATAATAATCATACAGTTTTCATATTTTTAATTAGCCATTTACCATTACCTAGTTGTTAGTTTTTACAACACTTAAATTTAATAGAATATAATTTTTTTTAAATATAATTAAGTTATAAATTTATTTGTAAAACTGTGTTGTCCAAAATAATAAAAAATAAATCAATAAGCTATTTAAATATAAAAACATGTCCAACATAATTTCTTAAAAAAATTTTAAATTTTGAGAATTTAACATATGATTTTATTAAAATTTTAAAATTTGAGAAAGTTTTGAAACTTTTCGAATTTTTTAAATGGTTTTTGGACACTAAAAAAAATAATTGTATTTTTTTTATTATGACAATATGAATGAATATCCAATACTATTCGAATTCATATCGACAGGCCTATCCAATTTTGGGGGTATTTGAGATGATACGTAAATTTTTTAGTCGTCAGCTGAGGCGATGAGGTTGAATAATAATTTGAAGGGTAAATGGTTATGTTAGCACCTCCCAAATAGGCTCCCCACCAGCCGAAGGTACCCTGTGTGAGAATCGAATGATTGCAAGATGCGAGTATGGCTAAATCTTCGATCGGAGATCTCCCCGGGCAAAAATATACATTGTTAATTTTTCCCAAATGTTCCCGGGACCATTCTAGGTCATCGCTACACGCTATGAATGCAAAATTTTGGTTTTTAGATTTGTTTTTTCTATGTTTCGAGAAATAATTAGAATTCGTAAAATAATCCTTAAACCAATTCATAGCTTTTCTGATGTAGGCTAATCCCGAAAATTTTCCTTTGT
The DNA here is from genome assembly GCF_954871325.1 of Gordionus sp. m RMFG-2023. Lineage (NCBI taxonomy): Eukaryota > Metazoa > Nematomorpha > Gordioida > Chordodea > Parachordodidae > Gordionus > Gordionus sp. m RMFG-2023. Next base: position 7,388,285 of record NC_088775.1, on the reverse strand, counting down.
TTATTTGGATCCATCGGATCATGTCCGTCCTTCGAATGTGAATGGCTACGAATGTCAAATATCGGTCTTTCGACTTTGGGCGATGGATAGGCGAAGCAAAAAAACTCGATTTTACTTTTCTCAAAAATTCTTCGGCCTTAGATTTGATTTTAGGTTTGAGAGTAAACTCTTTCATTATTTCCTTCTTATATTTCTCAAAGTATTTATATGAATTAGGAAACCCTTCGAATACATTGTACCCATCATTTTTTATTCTATCCTTGAGTAAGGTATCGTACGCTTGCATGACCTTATACACTTTAACTTTCCTCTCATCTGATCTGACAAAAGAGGCAGAGGCTGCTGTATAATCGCACGTTGTCGGTAATTCCGGCATTTCCCGATGAGTCACTTTAAAAAAATCGGACAATTTTTTACCTCTTAATTTCCCAGTCGCCACCAATAAAGTTGGAACTTTTCCAGTGTCCCTCGCCAAACTGTACAACGTGGCATATTGGAACATCAAATTGCCTAATCTTCCTCGTGCCTTCCATCCAATGTAATTGTTGTTTGGAGCGCAAGTAAATCCAGTTTCGTCGTCGTATATCATATTATTGTCGAAGACTAACTTAGAAGTTTTGTCTATATAATTATTATACGATTCTTTATTCGGGAATGTTCCCGAGTTAGGAACCCTCGGGGAACTTTTCGGTGCTAATTCGTTGGAATCCTTGTATTTGACAAATAATATATTCAGTTTTGTGGATATCCATGGGTGATTACTATAATTACTCAAAGAATAAAGGAATAAGAATAAGAATAGACAAATCGAGATTAATAACGACAAATTCTTCTTTTCGCGAAACATGTCGTAATTGTCTCCTAGTCAGGTGATCGCCTCTGATTCATGCGCTATTATAAAATCTCGTGGAAATTCTAGATAAGTGAGGGGCTATAAAATTCCTAGAACATAAAAACCAAAATTTATAAGTATATACTTCAAAAAAAAATTTACTATATAAAATCAAATCTATTTTTGTTGCCCAATTACCTAAGATTTTTTTTCAAAAACTATTATTATTTTTAAAACAATATTTTAAGATTTTATGTCTTAGGGGGGCCATAAATATATATTTTATTATAAAATAATTATACAAGTATACAACAAGTACATCTACGATATAAATAAGTATGGTAGAATATGAATATTAACCGTTAAGGTCATCATACCCTTTTTTCTGTGTTTATATAAAGGTTTTATATTTATATAACAATATATTAACGTATGCCTCAATTTATTTTTTATAGGGTTACCACTATCAAGAGAAATTATTTCTGGAAAAAGTTTTATATAATATTACCAAAAATAAATTCGGGAATGATTTTAAAAAATTTATTTGTGACTTACCTACCTTAATGCCATTTAGAAGAAGATAATTAGAATTTTGGAATGTTGCAACATCTCTAAATAATTACCCTACGAATTTCAGACAATTTCGCCATTAATTTTGAGGTATTTTATTTTATTTATGAAATATAGATATATATATTTTTTTTTAAGAGCTGTTCAAAGTTTCAGTAATTTTCTGATTACTCATAGAAAGTTTGTTTAAAAAAAACGCAGATTTTATGAACCTACTTTCGAACATGCGCGCGTCAAATTGATTATTTTGATTTATGGCTAAAAATTTCTACCATTATTTAAATGTTTCAAATAATGATAAAATTAAATGTTCAAAGATTGAATAATTCTTAGAATATTTTCGAAAAAAAAATGTTGTATTTTGTAACCTTATTTAATATGCAAAACTTTCACTTAAACAAAAATGGGTTCAACTATTTCAATGATCTGCCAATTCCTGAACAACACAGCGAATTTTTCATTAAAGCGGCTTCTCTTTTTTCTATATATGATCCAAATTGCCAACATAAAAAAAAATATCCTTCTATACCCAAGAATTAACAAGGGGAATGAAAGGAATCGATTATAAGAGGAGTCTATCAATGCAAATACTATCTTATCTCCACGATAGTATAATTTTAAATAATCTTTGTGCCAATATCAGAAAAGTAGCAGGAAGTGAAAAATTTGTAATGAATCTTAAGAATCAATTTAATATTATCATGCCCTAATAAAATACTTTAAAAAATGTTTTCTCAAGATCCGGTAACCCTAATACCATTGTCATTATTATAATTTTAGTTGTTATTATTTATGAAAAATGTTTGTTATAAATTACTTTTTAGATTCCAATCCACTGGGGCAAATAATCCATAAAATTTCCGTAAGATCCGCTCATCTCTGACGGGTAAAGCACTATGTGTGACTCTTGAAGATTTAAAAAATTTGCCCACCATCCATAGGTACCCTGGGTTATGATAGAATAATTAAAGTAGCTAAGCAAGGCCATATCTATTATATAGTGATTCTGGCGACATAGCACAACATGTCCTACATGGCGGTAAAAATAATTTCTAGTCCAATTTAAGTCATCACCGCATATCACGAACAATGGTTCTAGGCAAGGTATTTCATTCGATTTTTTGTTGAGCCCAGAAAAGTATGCGGTAAACCATTGAATAGCTCGATTTATATAGGGCTTCACATTAAACCTTACTTCGTATCGACCATTGATGCCTGCCATATCTCCGTTACGTATGTGCACCCCTACGAATTCGTATTTCTTTATTCTACCCTCCTGACAGGTGTTCGAGGAGACTATTAACTTTTTGCTATGGGATTTAGGGTACCCATTAATTATAATATCGAGTTCTTCTAAAGCCTTGGTCTTAATGTGACCCCGAAAACGAAATATATTTTTGATATAGGCTAGAGCAAGATCATCGATAAAGTATCTGTAGGAGTTAGGGTACCCAAAGAATATCCTAACATCTTGCTTCCTGATTCTTCTTTCTAGAGTTGGGTCGAAATGACCTTTTATTTGATAAGTAACGATACTCATTCGATTCTGATTATTTTCGTTACTCCTTCTCCAGAGAAGTTCCAAGGAATCGATTTGCTCTACTCTCATTTCGAAAAACTGAGATAGTTTGATCACTGCCCCCGTATTTCCTCTTTCTTGTAATAGGACAGGAGTTCTATTTGTTCTTAATGCCAGTACGGATACAACGGCCCATTGAAACATGACATTACCCAACCTACCACTGGCTTGCCAGGCTATAATGTCTCGTGGTGGCGGCTTATAAAAATATTCTCCGTAATATTCAGTGATCGAGACTGGGTATTTTAATTTATCCTCGTATAAAAATAGGGGTATAATAAATATAAAAATGCTAATCGTTATCAATACCAATACCCTTTTGCAGGGTTGTTTTTTGGGATTTAAAAAAGAAAAATTCCAACTCATCTTTCAAAAAAAAAACTTTTTATTTTTCACGTAAATATTTATTATAATTTTAAAATTATATTCAAAAAAATCATTATTACTTTAATTTTATTTTTTTACCATTTTTGTATTTGTTAATCAACTTTAGTTAATCACAATCTTTTGAATAGTTGCCGCGAATATTCTTCATGATAATCTGAAAATATTGCAAATAATTGACTATAATAAAATGTATAAATCTATAAAAAAAGTCATTTAAAATAATGAGAAAAATAACTACAAATAAAAAAAATCGTTATTTAATAATGCATTGCATTGTTGTGACTTTATCCAGCCATTCATTTTTATCACATAATGTGAACTTGACCCTTTTATTAAATATTATTTTATGGTTATTGTCACTATCAAGAATTGATAATTTTATTTATTTATTTATACTTATTTGTTATTTATTTTTTAATTTTTTTTTTATATAAAAAGAGGTTATTAAAAAGATACCTTCAAAGTTATAAACTAAAACAGAAATATTGTAATATCCTAAAAATCTTTTATATAAGATTTATAAAAAAAAAATTGGAATTTTAGAAAAAAAATTTAATCAAAAATTTTTGAGATTCTCAAAAACATCTTCATTTTAACAAATATTCGAAAATCAAAAATGTTTGAGATTTTTTATATTTTGAGGAAACATTTCAAACTCGATCATATCTCTCCTTAAAAACAAAATAATTACTATGGGGAAGGAGGGGGGGGGGCACTATTGGATTTTTCCCCCCATAAATTTGACTTTTAGGCCATTTGATTATATTAGATTTTTATAGAAATAATTTTGGGTTTTCGCTTTTTATGTTAAAAATGCATTTTTTTCTAAGAATTTTGAATTATAGCCGTTAATTTTAAAATTTATTATTTGCTAATTTTTCTTTCATTTTTTTATTAGCTTAAAATGATATTTACGAAAAGAAGGAAATTTACGATGGGGTTTAAACAACAAAAAACCCGCCCACTCATTGTTTTAAATTTATTTGACCTATCGACCGTTTTATTTAGTCGTAATTTTGATTAAAAGCATGCAATATTAATGAAACAAAAAAAAGTCTGTTCTGCTCATTTCGCCGGGGAAAATATTTGAAATTCACCCGCCCAATGTTTTAAAAATATTTTTTAACCCACCCGCCACCCGCCCAATTGTAAATATTTTAGAAAACCCGCTCACGCCGATTGATTGGGTGGGCTTAGGCTGGCGGACTAAAAACCCGCCCATTGCAGACCTCGGATTGTAAATAATAAATAAACCTAACTTAAATGAAATCGCCCAATATTTTATAAATAAACACTAAATATATAAAATTACTTGCAACTTTTGTTAGGATCGGTTTCAGAAAATTTTATAATTGGTTTCGCCGGTTCCGAAAACTCCAAGTTCTCTCCGCAAAAAAAAATTATTGGACCTAGAAATAATTATTTACATATTCGGGCTGGGCTTATTTACAAAATCAGGGTCGGTCTAATTTTATAAAATAAAATTTTAAAATTATATTAATTAATTAATCAGATGGTACAATATAATTACAAAATATACAATTTCAAAATTTTTCTTTTAAAAACTAATTATCAAGAAATAATGAAGTATTAACAGATCCAGACCAGGCTTAATAATATGTTAGAGTTAAAAACGACTGGCTTAAATATTTTATCCAGAAAAATATTACGCAAGCCTGAAGATTTTCTCTCATAGGTGACACAAAGGTTTTTGGACATCTATTATGGAAATCTCAAGGTTTAGGACAATATTTTACCGATTAAAATATGGAGTTAAACGTTTTTAAAAATTGGATCAAATCGAGCCGTTTGACATGAACACTTCCGCGGGTCTCTGCTATATTATATTTAAGGCAAAATTTAGTTATTGAGGAATAGGCTAGGATTAATATCTTAGGATTAGATTTTACAACAAAAAGATAAAAATTTAGTATCTGGTATAATTTTGGATTATATTAGATATTTAAATATTGTTCTTAAGTGATCGATAATAAATTGGCTATTTATTGCAGACCAGAGTTTGAAAATTCATAACAAAAAAAAATTGGAAAAAATCTTTTAAGGAGTAAAGATTTTTGATCAAATTTTATACCTAAAAATTCTCTTTTGTACATTTTATGCATAAAAAAATCTTTCAAGAATGAAATCCAGCCGCCTTTACATTAATTCCCAATTGTTTGTTGCTTAGATTGCATAACATTGTAAATTACTAATTTCGATAGTAGGCTACACTAGGTGGTGCCAGCGGCTTCTAACATAGTAGAGGTAAAGCGCAGGATCGCTAGTAATTGCTAAGAACTAGATCAAGAAGAATATCTGAAAGAGTCATTAAGGGGATATAATTTTTTCCCAATATGTATAATAAAGTAATTTTTCCTAGATATCTAATACACATCTAAATGAACTACAAATGATTATTTGCTATTTCCTTAGTCATGATGGCATTATTAAGTGTTATGGTTGAAGTTGATATTGAGCCGCATCCTGCAGAACCTGAGGAGGGAGAAGGAAGACATGGATTTGTTGATAGAAGTAGATTAAAAAAATATGACGGAGATAAATATGGACTTTTTAGATAGGTGGAATTTATTCCTCTGGTTCATTGAAATGGTAGAAGTCTTTCTGGATTTGTTGCAAAATGGGCAATTATGTCGGGTGTGCATGCGTCAGCTAATAATGATATTTAATTGTTTCATTTTTTGAATTTTTTTTCAACAGAATGGTCTCATTGAATAAAAAATATTAAATAAACATTTAGCAATTTAATTACATTTTAAATAGAACGTTAAATATTGTATTTTTAGGGATTTATCCTCCTGACAATCATATCACACACTCATTTTTTTAAAAATGATGAAAATTTGTTCAATAGAAGGTACCCAACAGATAGAGGCCTACCTTCTTATACCTATCCTCTATTGTGTAGGAATAAACAAAATGATCGACATCAATCGCAGTCTAGGCTCAACCCACAATCATGGTGTATAGATGATAGAATTAATGGCTCGCTAGACGTAGTCAGCAAGGAAATAATTTTAATAAGTAGGGCTATCACAGAAACATGTTTAAAATGATCACAGGTGCAATCGTCCTGAGTCTAAAATCATTTGAAATGACTGTTTAAGGTGACAGCACAAAATCTATAAGAGGGTTTATTTGTAGACTTTCAGGCCTATGTTAATAGGATATTATTAAGCATATTGTCTAATTGCCTTAATCGGACAAACCTTCTATTATTTCTTTATCGATAAAACATGTGTTGATCTCTTTATATCATTCTGCCCCCCCCCCCACCACCAAAAAAATATAATAAAATAAATTGAGATTTAAAATTTAACCGTTTTGATGTCATAATCTTGTTAAAATTTAAATTTTCATTATAACCAAGTTTACGGTTTATTAATTAGAAAGAGGATTTGTTAATTCACTATATTAAAAATAATTGAATCTTTTATATAAATATATATATATACATTTTTCTTTTAGAAAGAATTTATCATTAAGTTATTATAAATATAGCACAAATATATTACGATTCATTTATATTCGTTCGTTATTATATTTTATTTTTATAAATGAAAAACCTAGAAAAAAAATATATTATTTTTCAAAAAAAATATATTATTTTTCAAAAAAAATATATTATTTTTCTTCTTATAACCAAATAATTATGTACCCGCTCCTAATTAAAAAAGAGAAAAAAGGTAGCTAATTATTATACATACAAAATAAAAATAAGAAGGAAAGATTATCGAAAATTATAAAAGAAAAAGTAAGGACAAGAACATTTATATTATTATTGATTTTAAAAAATAAAATAAATAAAATATTTATAAATATATATATCTAAAAAAAAAAATATTAGGAAAAAGGATTGAAAAATAAAATGAAAAAACGAAAATATATTATAAATTATAATTTATTTAGTTTTTTTGATAATTATTATTTTAATTTTTTTTTTGAAGACAAATATATAAATTACTATTTAATTACATTATTAAAATAATATTTAAAAAAAAGGAATTTCTTCTTAGATTCTTTGTAATTTTTGAAATGATCTCCAAATTCGAAATAATTCTTCCATAATTTATAAGAGTGGAAAAGTAGAGAAGGGAAGGAATGGCAGAGCCAAAGCCAACTGCCCCAACGGTTTTGGAAAGTGGCATTGAATTATCATTTAACTCTTCCCATAAATTTGAATATATTCAGGTAAATTATAAATATATAAAAATTATGGAAATTTGTTTGTTTTTTAAAAAAAATATGTATATGTGTTTTTTAAAAAAAATATGTATATGTGTTTTTTAAAAAAAATATGTATATGTGTTTTTTCCGACAATGTGCTATTTTTTCAACTTAAAATCATTTTTTGAGCACGTTTTTTTCGAATTTAAAAAATTTCATTTTATCGGAAATGTACTCTACCATGTTTGTGGAATACCTACCCTATGAATTTCAGACAATTTTGCCATAAACTTTTGAACTTAATAAAATTTAAATTCGTCCATAGATTTTTTATATAAATTATAATTGAATCAAAGGTTAACGGCAAAATTACCTATAATTCATAAAGATAGGTATTGCAAACGTGATGGAATGTATTTCCGGTAAAATCCGATTCCTAAATTTCTTAAAAAAAGTGCCTTCATCCAAATAATTGAAAGTTGGAAAAATAACGCATTGCCGGAAAAACACATTGACGCTAACATATATATTTCTTTATTGGAGGTTTTGATCCAAGCTTTCCGATTTTGACTTGATGAATGTTACGACACAATTTTTTTCGCCCCGTAATTAATATTTTTTTAAACCACGTCAAGCTTGACTTAATTTTTTTTTATTGACCCTTCAAAATAACTGGCGATAAAAAATCGCTCGAAAGATTAGACGGGGTCATTTGGCCTCTATAGATACGCTATGGCGGGGTCATTTGGACTCTAATTTATATTACGCTATGGCGTAATCATTCTAATTTAGATATATGCTATATCTAAATTAGCTTAGATGTAAATTTAATATTTTTTGACAGATTATATTAAATTAACTTCTAATTTCCTGACATTACCTGTTATTTTTTTTCAAGAAAAATTTTGACAGCTTTTGCCAAGAGAGTCAAAAAATGTGAGAAATTATTTTAGTGTCAAAAATATTATATCAAAAAATATAAATAAAATTAATGTTGATGTAGATTTCATATATCGACATAATAAATTCTGATTTATAGCTTTGGGTGATTTTAAAGGGTCTTTTAAAAAAATGTTTAAAGCTGAACCCTTTCTTTAAAAAAATGACTTTACACACAAAAGTGGTTAAAGCAATTTTTTTTATCTTCCAATTTTTAATAGATATTATTATATGCTAACAAGAATAACTGGTCAAATTTCCGCTCGGAACAGAAGGGACGCTTGGAGGCACCCGTCTAAAATATAGCGCCCTTAGGAGGTGTTCCGTCCCAGGATAACATTTGTGGGGTGGGCCTCATCCTATTAAAAAAACGTCATGAGAACGGACGTTTGACAGTCTCTTTAATAACAAGTTCACTTCTAATGATCAATTTCACATAAAAAGTAATAAATTTAATTTAATCTAAAATCCGGCTATGAATGAATTATCAGCGATTCCTGCTTTATGTAAAACTTTTCTAGACTAGTGATAAACACTACGTATTGCCCATTAGTTATGTTTAGGATGCGACATCTAACTACCTTCAAAGTTCATTAACTGCTAGATACTTTTTACATCATAAAAAATTATACCACCTTTCCAATGCGAAGGCGTAAATGTCTTCTAGCCCTTTCATTTGCTTGGGATTACACATGTATAAATCATTTTCAGGATAATCCTGAGAATTGTTTGCCAAAGGGGGATATTACAAATCCGTGGATATTTTTGCGGTATTTTAGTCCGGGGTCCGTGACATTTTTACCCCATATGATTCATAATAATTTATTCAAGAATTAAGATCAATTTCAAAAAAATATAAATATATAAAATAAACAAGAGTAAATTTCTAAATTTTTCATGCATAATTAATTAGATTTTTTTTTAAAAAAAAAATTTAAAAAAATGATTTCAATTTTGTAAATTCGAAAAAAAAAACGGGCTTATTTTCTGATAACATATTCCAGCCATGTTTGCCAGATCTGAAATTATAAATTGGGGGAATAAATTTTGTCACATATATGCAAATACGGGCTGTATTCAGGCTAAAATAAAATTATAATTCAGTTCAAGGTTCATATAATATTATAATGGTGAAAAAAAAATAGGAATGGGCTATAAATAAGCAATGAAATAGGAAAATTTAAGCAATTCTTTTTAATATCATGACATGACTATAATAGGGAAGAAGGAAAATTAGTAAACATAATTTATTACTTACTTATGCTAATTAGTATATTCGTTATTAAATTTAATAACCACTTAGGTTAGAAAGACATTAATAAATGTTACAATTATTTATTTTTTTATATAAAACACTTATTTTATTATAATATAATTATGAAATTATGATTACAGTAGTTTCAAGGATAAAACTTTTCATTTAGTAATTTAAAATTTTAAATCTAAAAAATGATATATATATATATTATTACATATACATAAGCTATATTTTCTCAACATTTAGTCCAAATTCCATTAAATTAATTGGATTTTTATTTTTTAAAAAAACTCTAATTTAACTAATATTTGCCTTTTTTAAAAAAAAAATGTCATGCGAGAGGTAAGGGAATCGATGTCCCTAACCTCCACCATGTAGGGATTCGCTCACTAATTTATTGAATAAAATTAGAAAATAATAATAATTATATGAAAACGAAAAGTAATTTTTGTATATAGTAAAACTATGTATCGAAGTCAACAAAAAACAATTAAATATATAAATTTTTTATATATCTTTATTAAAATTCACAATATTTATATTGTTTTCAAATGCATAAATTAAGTAATATTTATTAAGTTCCCTTTTATAAATAATCACTTGTTTTATACCAACTTGGTTGGAAGCATTACAAAGTCGTAACCTACTAGGTAACCTCTTATCAGATAAACAATTAAGGGTTGTTATAGGCCATCGAATGGGGTGTAACATAGTTCAACCACATACATGCATCAAATGTAAAATATTAGTTAACTTTAAAGGGAGACATGGTCTGACATGCGGAAATTAATTCAGCTATTAGCCATTCTCTTACCAGGGCCTGAATCCCAAACATCCTGAAGCCTGCTAATTTATCATTAGATCAGGGCGTAAGACCAGATGGCTTACCTTCTGTGCCTTGGTTTTTAGGAAAATCCTTAATTTGGGACTTCACATGCCTATCTTCATTTCCAAAAAAATTTAAATTCTAACACTATTGATATAGCAGAGAAATAAAAACAATTAAATATTCCATATTAACAAATTATATTTTTTTTACCAATCGTTATGTCTTCCCTTGGACATATGTCAAGTGGAACTTTAAAAATTTTTAAAGATATAGGCGGCAAAATAAGAACCCTTATATCAGAACCTAAAGAATATTATTTTTTAAAACATAATATACAAATTACTATTTTAAAATACAATTATTCATGTTTTTTGGGAACTTGTAGTCTCACTTCACCTCCGTTTTTATAGAATGAGGTTATATTTTTGTTAAATATTTTATATAGTTTATGTTATTTTATAATATAAATAAAGATATATAAGTATTATAAAAAAAAACTTAATAATATTTTTTTTTGCTAAAAATAAATATAATCAATGATTTTCCAAATAAATTTTTTTTATAGATTAACAATATATTTAACATAAGTGGATCCATCCTTTAAAGTGTTTGAAGTCAAAAATTTTATTTTTAATAAATTTTATTATTAATTATTTAAACTTAAGTGTATAACCTATAAAATAACAGGCCTACGTTTTACTTAATTTAGGTCGGTTTTATATTACATCCATTTATTATAACAAATAAGGGTAGATGGGGATGCAACGGAGGAAGGGGGCCACAAAAATAATGGCAATAACTTTTTAACCTGAGCCATGTATTAAAGGGTATTGTATATTTTCTATTATATATGTATAATTTAAAAAGAACTGGGAAATATCCAATCGAGAAATACTTTTTAAAACCTTTTTTACATCGAAATTTTAGGTATTTCTTATAAATATTTTAATATTTCTATGTATTCTAGCATATTAAAAGTGTTTCGGGGTTTCGAGTTTACCTGAAGTGTTTTACCCCGGATATACTGTCCCCTTACCCCGGGTTTGGGGTGAATTGAAAAATTTGTCAATCTCTCACATATTTATGCTGCTAAGCTTCTTAAACTATTAGAGATAGAGGCCGTCGAATTTTTCCATTTTATAGGTTGTCGTAAAGTTCTAGAGTAAAATTTTTATCTCGACATGAAGAATGCTGAACCTTTTATTTGACATCCAGATGTTTTTTGAATCTATTATTTATCTAAAAATATCATCAAAAAAATCAAAACGAGAAGAAAAAAATTTAAAAGGACTTGACCTTCTTGTCTAGCCCTGTTTGGATTTCCCACGAAAATTGATTTTATGCTAAATTCATATTGATAAACAAATTAATCAACGCACTTTATCTTTTGACCTGCTCATTAGCGTCAATGAAACAATAAAAAAAACTAAGAAGTGAAAATGGGATAGGTTATAAATCGCTATAAATTGGGAATTTCGCTTATATAAAATTGGGAGCGATGATAATATTTCCTTCATTTTTAGTAATTTTTTAAAAAACTTAATTTAAATACAAATGTTTACTTCCCTAGCACCTATTAGTATTAATTTCAAATGTATTTTAAAAGTTTTCTAAGAGAAGCGAGATTTACAATTTTTAACGATTTTGGCTTTATAGCTATTTAGAACGGGAGCCGTGAAAATATGTTGTAAGAGAATAACGCATATTAAAATAGCAAATTGTTGTTATATATATATGGTCCATATCAATTCAACCAAGGTTTCAACCCGATCCCCTTCAATTTTTCTTAAATTTTTCCAAAACTGTTTATCCACTAAGATATGGCCGTTTAAAGCGTGGAAAAATAGTACATTTTTGACAAAATGCAACTCGTTTATTTTCAAATATCTCTGTAATAATTAAGTTAGAAAAATAATTTAAATTTTATTTTGTAGCTTAATAAAGGTTCTTTAAAATGATATAAAAATAAATATGATGGACATTTTATTAATATTGCAAACCGGATATGTAAAACCGGAAATGGCCATAGAAAAAAAAGGTATTTTTTTCAAAATTTTTTTTCTATAGATAGATATCACACTGCTTTATATTTATACAAAATCCTAGACTGGGATGAACATGGGTTTAGGAGTTATCATTCTTTATATTGCTAAAATTGAACAAATTTAACATTAATATCATCATATTATAATTTAATGAATAGTTATGAAATAATGTTAATTTAAAAATTATGTCTAAATGATAGGCCCTTACTTTTTATCTTAATAAAAAAAATTTGAGAGGTGGCTGGGATAATGAGCTGTGTAAAACTTTAGTTAAATATTATCTCGAAGTTAAATTTTATCTCGAAATTAAAATTACTTAAGAAAATAATTTTAATATTTTATTTAGCATAAAATAATCTACCAAAATTAAAATTCAACAATAAATTTTCCCCCATATATTCAAAATTAAAAGAAAGGCATTTGACGAGAATTCTATAGATTATAAAACATTCAAACAATGGATAGCAGTTGATCGAACTACCCTCGAAACACTGACAAAATCCGCTGACGAATTTGTAGATTATTTAATTGAATAATTAACAATTTGATTCCTCATTTGTTTGTAGCTTCACGATAATCATTAATTCGAAACTTTTTAAATTCAATTTAAATGTTGGCGAATTCTTAGTTATTGCAGACTTTTCAGAAAATTATGCATTTGTAGTGTAGAACCATGCACAAGGATTAAATTAGACCAATAATCAAACCACTATCAACCCTTATAATATATTATGTGAGAACAACATAAACATGTAAATTTAGTGGTTATATCAGATTGTTTAAAGCACAACGCATGTGCATTTTATTTATTTTAAAAATTGATCGTATTCATGAAGGAAGGATTTAATAGAGTGGCTAAAATTTATTATTTTTCTGATGGAATAGTAACCAATATAAAAATAAAAGATTTCATTAATCTCTACAATCATGAAAACGATTTTGGGATAAAGGCTGAGTGACATTTTTTAACACCGCATAAAGTAAAAACTATGCGACATTTTGGGGGCCATTACTAAACGGTTAGTAGCTCGAGCAAGCTTGCAACGTCCATATGAACATTATATATTGACAACAATAGATTTATTTAACTATGCAAGAAAAATAATATCAAAGGGGTAAATTATATATTCGTGAGCAATAATGAATATATGAACATAGAAAGTCATCTTGAAAGCAGATTTTTGAGAGCAATTTCTGGAATACAGTTCCAAGCTTTTATTCCCCTAGACGAAAACAAAAGTCATAATTTATTAATATTCGTTGGATGATTATAATATATGATATATTTTAATTATAAATTTTTGATTGTATTATATGTATTGCAATTTGAGGCAAATAAAGTTATAAATATGTTTAGAATTATTTTGCCAAGTAACTTCTAGACAAAATTTAACTAAAGTGTTAAATAGAGCTCATTATTCTAGCCACTTCTCAAAAATTTTGATAAAGAAAAAAAAAGTATGGGCCTATCATTTAAACATAATTTTTAAATTACATTATTTCATAATTATTCATTAAATTAAAATATGATGATATTAATGTTAAATTTGTTCAATTTTAGCCATAATAAGAAGGATAACTCCTAAACCCATGTCCATCCCAGTCTAGGATTTTTTACATATATAAAGTGTGATATCTATCTACAGAAAAAAAATTTTGAAAAAAAAAATACCTTTTTTTTTCTATGCCCATTTTTGGTTTTACACATCGGTTTTTCGATATTAATAAAATGTCCATCAAATTTTTTTTATGTCATTTTAAAGAACTTTTATTAAGCTACAAAATAAATTTAAATTATTTTTCTAACTTAATTATGACTCGAGATATTTGAAAATAAATGAGGTGCATTTTGTCAAAAATGTACCATTTTTCCGCGCTTTAAACAGCCATATCTTACCGGGTAAACAGTGTTGGAAGGTAAAATTTCATTTTTTTCTTAGTTATAGTATATACTACCAGCATACAAAATTTAAGAAAAATTAAAAGGGGTCGGGTTGAAAATTGACTTTTTTTTGTTGAATTGATATGGAATTCACCGTATATAATTTTAATAAATTTGTTGCGTATAAATTTAGAAAGTTGATTTATAAGAAATAAAAGATCCTGATATAAAATTATTAGTGCCATGCCATAAATATATTTAATTATTTCTAATATATCAAAGAATTTTAAAAAATATCATTTCATTTTATAAATAAATTGAATTATAATCGGCAATATGTGTTTTTTTTCCCCTGCAATGTGTTATTTTATTAAATTTAAAAATCGGATTTTGCGGGAAATGTATTACAGCATGTTTAGAATACCTATCTTATGAATTGTAAAAATTTTGCCTTTAACCTTTGAGTCATTTATAATTTATATAAAAAAAATCTATGGACGTAAATGTCGCAATTTCCAAGAGCAGGTATTCAAAAAATGTAATACATTTCCTGTAATCAGATTAATTGCAAAAATAATGCATTGCCGGAAAAAAACACAATGCCATTAATACATAAATAATATTATGCTAATTATTTATTCGGATTAATTGACAATCATCTTAAAATTAAATTTCAGGTCGAAATGATGAAACACCAGAAAAGGACAGATAAATACAACTTTAACACCACTTACAGTATAAATTCACATCGTTTCCGAGATATCATGCCGTATTTTAATCTCGATATGATTAGTCTGGAACTAAAGCATCTCTATATAAGCGAAGAGGATTTATCGGGCCTGTTAAAAAAATGCAAAAAACTCACCAAGCTATCATTAGATACATGTCCTTTGATTAGTCGAACCATCATAAAAAGCTTGGACCAATGCCACAAACTTAAACAATTTTATTTCAAGTTTCCCGATTATCGAGCCTATGGGATAACAAACAATATGGTAACCAGATTACGGTCGGGCAGTGACCCGGGGGGAGCGTCACCAAAAATATCTAAAGAACTAGGCCATGAAAACTTTAAAAATAATACTCTGAACCTTTTGCACAAAAGACTAAGCAAAGAAAAGATGGAGGATAGTGATAATATAGCTAATCTTATAGTCAAACATTGTAATTCGAATTTATATTCCTTGACTCTTAATATAGATGCTAATCAGAATAGATTTTCTCTCAAAGATCCAGAATTCTATGTAAATAATCAGCGTTTGCAATCGCTTACTAGCACTCGAGCTTCCATGTTTAGTGTGTGGCAAAATTTCTCATTAGTCAAAGAGGTCAAAAAATGGTGGTTAAATGACACTGGTGTGGCTTACGTGGCGGAATGTTTCCCATACCTCAAAAATCTTAATTTGAACGAGTGCCTATTGTTGACCGATGAAACGCTTTACGCCATATCCCATAATAACAAAGGACTTGTCAAATTGGTTCTCAATCATTCTCCGAACTTTACTATCGAAGGCTTTCAAAGATTGGCCCAAAATTGTACTTCTATCCGAGCCTTGGAGGTAGCTTGGTGTGCAAAGGTGGACGACAACTGTATAATACTCTTCGTTAAAAAGTTTCTCCGATTAAATAGCCTAGATGTATCCTATTGCAAACTTGTCACAGCTGACTCCTTAAGGTTCATTATCGTATACAGATACAATAATTTACAGTACTTAAACATGGAAAATACGGGTTTGATAAAAAAGTCTGCCTTGTGGAAAGAAAGCGATATCGAATCAATGAAAGATTTTGAAATAGTAATATGCCCTATTATAGCGGTTTGTTTTTTAAAATATCTTAAATTTTTTCGATGGTCAGATAAAGGCCTCGATTATACCTATTCATTTGAACCCGGAAAGGAACTGAATCAGAAGTCTCTCGGCTTAAATGACGATATATACGTCTTCCATTATTATGATGACTATTTTAGCACTTCAAATGATGATGTCGATTTTACCACTTATAGCACACGCATGTTCCATATGGGACAATCTTTGCGGGATACTCAAAAATATTTTAGACGAATGAATATCTTCAATAGGTAATTTCTCTTTTACACATATAATATTAATACTTCATTTTGATGGTTACATTTATTATAATTTGTATAAGGGCAATTATTTAACTCCTTTTTCTATTTATTTTTTTTTACAGAATCAAAATATTTATAATCGAGGACCCTCATTTCAAAACGAAATACAATTGCGATATTTTACGAATTTTGGAAACTTTGGGTCATTTAGAATCGTTAGCCACTCGTAAAGACTTGAAAATCGTTCTGTGGTGGCCAGACCTACTTCCTGGTCTTAATCTTTATTTTAAAATTTTAATTCTGTGTCAATTCATATTTTTCGGGAGGCAAAATGTACCTCTTTTTTTTATCTCACTATCTTAAAACTCTAATCCGACCCAATATATTCCATCGCATTAACTGATTACTGCATTGCAAGTAGTATTGTTACACGGCTAGATTTGAGCCGATTTATAAAAACGGCTAACTCAATATTTTAGCAAGAAAAATATTGCCTAAGCTCGAAATTTCGCTAATGGATGTTCAAACTCACCTATGAGTAAAATCTTTAGGGTTTTGCATAATATTTTTCTGAATAAAACGTTGAGTTAGCCATTTTAAAAATCGGCTCAAATCGAGCTGTTTAACAATACTAATTAAAAACAAATAAAAAATCCACACCCTGGCAATCGTATAAATCAAGTTTGATTTAAAAATATATATATATAACTCGAGGAAATAGAAATTTTATCAGCTTGAAATATTTTATCTGTACATAACTTGGGGGAGTCGAAAATTGGTCACACCACTTTTTTAAAATTAAATTTATTCTAAACAATTATTATATATTTATTGTGTACTAAGTGACTATACCTCGTACTATGGGAAAAATTTTTTTATTTAATTTATCCGAATCCTTAAATTGCAAGGGCAAATAATAAGTTAAATGGTCTAGTGCAAATTGACCAAATTACTGCTTGCTGGTTTGCACTTTCCAAGACTCTTTTATTCATTCGTTCATTTTGCACGTTGATTAGCAGCCATTTTCTTAAAGAACTAGCTTTTTTCCCGCAAGAAACAAGACAAAACCTTGTTACCCAGATAAGAATAATAAGAGAAGGGGTGAGGGGGGGGGGGGGTGCGCGAAGTTACTAAATCTCTTTATAGTTGTTTAATTACATGTAAATTTAATATTATATAAATGTAATAAAATAAAATAACTTATCTTTTAAAATTGAATATTAATGGAATAAATAGGCAGACGATTTTACATAAATTCTTTTTTATAACTTAGTTAAAATTTAATTTTGAATCGATGCTAAATATAATAGGCAACCTCAATTTAAACTTTCAATTTAAAAAGTGTGGCAAAACGTAGGCGCTCAATTTATGAGCACTATTAATTAACTATATAAATATGTGGTTATCACTAAAAAACAAAATACATTTTTATTTCTTCCATTTAATGTAGATGCTAATGCCAGCTGTAGTAAATGGCCTTTTATACCTTTTATTTCGAGCTGATTTATATCCTTTCTTTTGTTAAATATAAATCAACTTAAAAATCAGATGTAATACATCAGGAAAATAATACGGATATTTGGTTTTCTGAAAATCAAATCATCATCGAAATATGGCTCATTGATCTAAATCCGGTATAATATTTATAAATTATTTAAAAAAATATCCGCTAAGTTTAGCTAAATAAATTGCCTATTGATGTATAAATAGCAATAAGTTTTTTAGAAATATATTGTTGTTATACGGCTCGATTTTAACCAATTTTTAAAAGCGGTTTACTCAATATTTCATTCAGAAAAATATTACGGAAGTCTGAAGATTTTACTCATAGATTCGCACAAAGTTTTAGATATCTGTTAGAGAAATCTCAAGGCATAGGCAATATTTTTCTGGCTTATGTATCAAGTTAGCCCTTTTTTTTAAATCGGCTCAAATCGAGCCGTTTAATATCACTAGAAAAAAACTAATTGAAGTGGAAAATTGGAATTGGCATTTCTATACTGATTTTGCTCCTACTTTGACAAATCAACTTATTAATGTTTGGAAATTGTTTAAGATTTTCCCAAAGAATGTATTCATTTAACTTAAATAAATTATAATAAAATATAAAATGATTAAAATATATAATAATAAAATATAAAGTAAACGAGTAATGTAAAACGTACCGTATTACTTAACCTCCTACTTTTTAGAAAATACAATAGAAAAATCTGATTTTATAATGGAAGGTATTCCAGCATGTGTGTCTAGTAACTACCCTATAATATTCAGGCAATTTCGCTGAAGAACTCTAGTATATTTTATTTTAATGCACAAAAAAATATATATATTATAGTTCAAAAGTTCGTGAAAATTTTGCTTGAAATTCATATGGTTGCTGAAGTAAACTTTTCCAGTAATATCGGGTTTTTCCATCACCCTAGTTAAAATTTTAAAATTAGGATATTCCTAATCCTTACGTATTCCGAATTTATGATAGTGAATTATATTTTATATCAACTAAACAAAATTTCTGTTCCTTTTTTAGTCTGATATTTCGAATTCAAGGTTTAAATAGCTTTAAGGATCAATTTTTCCCTTTATTAAGATCCTTTAATTAGATAAATATTCATTATATATATATTTTTATAAGACTTATTTATCCTTGGATATTTTATGTATCTAGATAAACAGCTTACAACTTGAATATTTATCCTTCAATAATTCCATATACGTGATATTGAGTGAACCCGAAGAGCAGGATAACGCTTCAACCTCCTCGCTCCTATCTTTTATGCAATCGGTTCAAACCAGAGTAATCCACACCTTTAATAATGCATATATATATATTTATATCAGTGCTGAAAAGTAACAATACAACTTGATTAGTAACGGCACTTTGGTGGGGGGGGGGGGTTAAAAAATTAGTGATTGTTTAGAACGTGTGATTAAAATAATCGAATGTCCAATCTTGTTCTTTGTAGGTTACAAAATATATTTCAATCTTAAAAAATCTTTTTCTATGGACCATAGTAATTAGTACAGAAAGGGCAATTGTGGCTAATATCTAAAGTTTAAATTGCAAAAATTTTATTCCTTCTCAATATACAAGAAGGTGATTTTAATCCTTTCGATACCGTCAATAGAATTTATTATAGCAAAGTATATATTTTGATTATTTTTTTTTATCTTTTATGCAAAAGAATTCAAAGTCATCCTCAGAGTCGGGTTAATTATATTTGTCTTGAACTAGAAGGAAGTGAATTGCATATCATTATACATTTATCATCATTTTAATTACATGCCGAGTATGTCTAAGGAGTTTTCTAGCAATGTTATTTTCTTCATCTGATAATGATATTTATTAATATCAGGGTTCAAGATAAAACCATGTATAAAATGCGTTATTATTTTGGCTTTATTTCCCTTGATTTTTGTGTCAGAAATTTTCAAATATTTTATTGAGTTTCTATTTCATGAAAAATAAGGTTTTTTTTAAGTAAATTAAAAGTTTTTTTAAAATGGTTTTGAAAACTCGTTGAAAAATAGCATTTTTTGGACATATACATGCCAAAATGCCTAAATATTTTACTTATTAATTCTTTGAGTCTAATTTTAAGACCTTTTATATTTACACGTTTAAACAATCATTAGAATCCAGGCTCAACTTTCCTGATTCTTGATATACTACAAGATGAAGAAAATAAGCATAGATCGTCTGACATTCAAAGTCTGTATGAGAGAACGGAAAAGATGTTTACCAATTTGGAGATTTCCATCAATCAAGAAATAGACTTCCTAAGGTTTATTCTGGATTCATTTATTTTATTATATCTTTTTTTCATCTTAATTCCTCAGTTTCTTCCTTGGGGTAAAATAGAAGATCTTTAAGATATCTAAATAATTAGCCCCCATATAGTCACAGTTCTAGCAAGCTTTATACTAATCACAATCTCGAAGTTCGAACTTAGGGCTAAGGATTTTTTTTAAAGTAGATTCTGATTGTTTCTATTATAATATGCTTCGGATATTAAAACTAATTACACATCTTGCCTATGAGAGATCTGCTAAGCATCTGAGGGGAATATCGAATAAAATAAAATATATACACGAAAACATTATTTTGTATAATAATTAATAAGTTTATCAATGATTCTGTAAACATTAACGATTTTATGGAGGAGCGCTTCAAACCCTCCTAATGGAGCCATTCACCCCCCCCCCCCGAAAAATATATGTTTAAATATGAATTTCCTTTTTTTTGATAATTTCAAGTAAAATTGCCTTTTTAGTGATCATTAGATAAAATAACCTCTAATTTTTTTGGTAATTTTTGAAATATTTTATAAAAAATAAGCCCCTTTTTTAGATTGAAAAAGCTAGCGATTCTGCTGAATAAGATATATATATTATATATTAATACTATATATTTAAAAGAAAATTGACGAAGTCTTTAATGTGCCAAAATAGATATATGAAATTAGCGTATATGCTCACACGATTGCCTACCCTTATCAAACTAGAGATTGACCAAAAATATGAACCAGGGATATTGGTAAAAAAATAATTAGAATGTATAATACAGTAGTTAAACTTTACCACGTTTCCCCTAAAACTCATGAAATTAGCGTTGTTGGAAAACATCAATCAAGATTTTAACTTAAAAAATATATATATTGTTGAACCTCGAGATTTCACGTATAGATGACAAAAGGGTTTTTTTCACTCTTTTAACCAAATCTTGTAGCTTAAGAAATATTATTTTAGATAGATTCTTTATATATCCATTTTATAATAGGCTAAATCGATGTTTACAACAATATTATAACATAAAATCTATAAATTTATTATTTTTAAAAGAATGTTTTTAAAATATTTTCTCAATTCATAAATATCTCACTTTCATTGTCTTGAAAAAAAATAAATAAATGATTAAACTTAAACTATTATTAATTTTAAAATTAACAATAAAACCATTTTAATATATAAATTGGAAATGATTGTAAAAAATAAGGATAATTTGGAGAGATTATAAACGATATTACCAAAAATTTTTGGCACTATATTTTCTTTAAATAAAATAATCTTAATTTAAATATTAAGGTAAAAATTAATGTTTAAGCACGTTTATCAGCACCTTTGCCAAAATATCTCCTAAGGGTCTGGTATTTCTTTATTCTATAGACTCAGAAATCAAGCTCTTTTCAACCACCCTCCCCATCTCCGAGTTTTATCACTATTTTCCAATTATCAAGGGGAGTTTTAGTTGACGTGTTTACACTTTACCCCTTCCCCTACTCAACATATGCTATACAAGCGTTAAATTTTCCCTCTTTTTCAATAGTTTATATTAATTGCAAAATTAAGGACGAAGATATGTTAGGCAGAAAGCTATTAAACATAATCAAAAGCTTAAACTTCGTAATACAAGACCAATATGTAGACGATTATGTGCCCAATATAAGGCCCACCTTCTTAACAGACAAAGGGGACCAATATAATGACGGGATAAATGTGGTCAATGTTAACGATCTCTTACTTCTATGCCTAATTATGGAACTTAAAAAGCGTGACGTACCCTTGGCCAACTGGAAAGAATGCAGAAGCAAATGGAAGATACAATGCATGTATTCCAATGATCTTGACTTGGAAAAGGGCTTACACTCACTGATAAAAAAGGTTTTGTGCCACCTTCACCAAAGATTATTTTTAAATATATAATATTTCAAGTTATTATATATATATTTTTTTAATTCTTTTGTTAACGTTCTCTATTTCCGCAAATTGGATTCAATTTTTTTTGGAATTAGATATATAATATTAAGGTATGCTCTTCTAAACTTGAAAGTGTAAAATTTCAAATATGCGTAATAATTTTAAAAATAAAAATTTTTCTGTGCGCTTTAAACTTTAGCATGTTATTACAAGTTTGAAATGACAGTTAAAAATAAAATACCAAACTTTTCAATCTTTAAATATTTTACAAAAAATATTCACTATTATGGGCCACACTTAATTTCTTTTAAATATATTTCCATATATACATGGAATGATCGAAAGTGCTTATATTCTATTAAGCGATAAATTTAAAAGGTTTCCAAATCTTCGGTTGGCATAAACTCTACTTCTCCAAACCTACCAAAAACTATTTCTAAAAGAAATTCCTCCAAAAATTGCGCATAAAATTAATAATAATTGACAAAATCTTATTTTTCGGCAAAATATTTTATATTTAAAGATAAATAATTATTTTAAGGGCTTGATAGATTCCTTTAGATATTTCAAAGACTTTCCTCGACCATCCCAAATAGATACTGTGATATTGGACTCCCTCAAATTTCATGACTATGTGTCTGGACTTAATCATTGGGAGAATGTCCTATCGAAAACACTTAACAACCCAGATTCCATAGTACAATTGACTTCTCATGATATGGATGAAAACATGGGGTCTACTTATTCAGGACTATCAGGAATATCTAACAATGATAGTAACGCTCCCGTTTATGATGTATCGAACACGGAGAATGATACAAATATTATGAATGAAAAGGAGGTTTTAATTTTATTAATAATATTATTTCGGTAAACACATATTCATCCATTTTTAATATACACATATAATCATTTTAAATTTGGTTAAACACATATTATACGAAGATTGATAAAGATAAGAGGGCGAAGTTATACTTTTAAGTAACCTATTTAATTTACAATATTTAAATTTTATGTCTATTTTAATGTTTAAAGATAGCATCATGTAAAACTCTTGCCACACAATTAGGACTAATAACGATCGAACTCAGTTCGAAACAAGTTAATGCCACAAACGCGGAGTTATACAATGAGTACTTAAACATTAAACGCCAACTCGCTGAGGTTTTATCTCATATAGTAATATATTAGTCAAAATTGCACAATCATCCGTTCCCTCATTCCATTTGACTCAATGTATATATTCTCGAATTTACAACATAATAATCTGATCCTATCGTTACGTGTCTTTTTATTTTAGTGTGTGGTCCCATTTTTGAGGGAACCATCTTCAAGCTCCCTAATATCCTGGCATGTTTTTGCCACATATAACTGGAGGGCAGACTTAACTATTTCATCCAGTCCACATTCATGCTTATTTTAATTAATGTGGATTCCAAGTTTTTACAATCATCCATTGGTCTTAATTTTATTTTAAGTTTATCTCTGCGTTATCATCGTCTTTACTCTTTCATTTTCGGCCATTTTGTTTTTACTTACAATCAATGATGCATATTAACTCCAAGATTTTTTTGTAAGAACCTATTATAGTAATAATAAAGAAAGCAATCCTATGTTCTCGGAAATCTATATGCAAAACTTTAATTTTTTCGACTGGCAAGTATATGGATTTAGTTTGTTTCTCATACATAATATAAAGAATCAAAACTTTATTTTCCATGAATTCCACCGTATCATAGATAAAAGTAAGCACCATGCAATTCTTTAAGTTAGATGATTTACCAAGCATAAAAACAAAACAATTGTCGTCAATTTTAAATGCTCCACAAATATTTTTAAATGATTTTGTGTCATAAGCATCAGTTTCTTCTTTATATTTTTGTAAAAGCTTTTCTGCCGTTCGCTTAAATAATAACTTCCTGCCCCGATTTAAAAACACATATGGCAATGTCATCAAGACTCATAAATTATATTTTTAAGAGCATTCATTTCAGAATCTTCCAATGATAATGATTATTGTTTAAAATTTTAAGTTATCCTTTAGTTTCTATTGTTATTACTTATTATTCCTTTATTAAATTCATTATTATATATTTTCCATCTTTCCACTATTTTTAGGTTTTATTTATGAGTATATTCCTATATTCATCTTTTGTCCCATTTTTGTCGGTGTTATATTGTACACATTGTTGTTAGCCTCCTTATTCACCTATTTCTAATATTGATTTTTACGTAGTGCTGTAAACATTTTTAAAAAAATCGAACGCGTTCGCGTTCAACGTTCATTGACAAAAATCGAACACGTCCACGTTCAAATTCAAAAAAAGGAACGCGTTCAAGTTCATGAACGCGTTCATACGTTCAAAATTTTATGATAAATTTTTTTTAAAATTAAATTTAATATAAATAAATGCCTTATATTTTTTAACACAATATATTAGCCATGATAAAAAATAATAGTTTTATTTTGATAATATAATTATAAATACAATATAATATAATAGAGCGATAAAAAAATAAATTTATAAAAAAATTTTCTTATTAATTTTTAATAATAATTGCTTTTCAAAATTTTCATCTGATAGGCATGAACGCTTGTCAGTTAATACAGCGTTAGCTATACTAAAAACTCGCTCAACAAGGGCAGATGAAGGGATTGCGGTGTTATACTTGATAAACAATTCTTTTAAAAGGGGGAATTTATTAAAAACATTTAATGCTTTATCCATTGTTTCAAAAAATTGAGCTATGTTATCATCCTCCAATCTGCCCTCTTCTTCCTCGTCAAAAAAAAAGGATATCGCGGAATTGATTTTAAAACAGTGAAATATTTTTGATATTATTTGGGCCATGGTAATTCTAATTCATCTAATATTGAATTTTGATTTTCAGAATCTGATGATGAAATATTTATATCCATGCAAATGCTAATCTATTAAATTAAAATATAAAATATTCAAATTAATAAACTTTAATCTTATCTTCTCTAGCAGCAGCACTATGGTACGTTAATTGCAATATGAAAAAGGAAAAAGTAAAAACAGCTGATTAAAAAATATAAGACTTTTTTGTTAAAAAATTGGATTAAATATTAATTTTTCAAATAAATAAAAATATAAGACTTTTTTGTTAAAAAATGCGATATTAATTTTTCAAATAAATAAAAATAAAAAGTGTTTTTAAAATTGAACGAACGTAAAATTGAACGCGTTCATCAAAGAAAAGGAACGCGTTCACGCTCAAAGTTCGTCAAAAAAAAGGAACGCCGTTCATCACCTTTTTTCAAAAAAATGAACTTCGTTCACGAACGCGTTCATTTTGAACGCGTTCGTTTACAACACTATTTTTACGTCATATTTACCAGATTGTTTATAATGCTTACATATATTACTGCTTTTGCTTCTCCTCTTACACCTCTTATTATCTTCTTTTTTTTATCTTTAAAATGCGATATTTTTTCTTTGAAAGACTTCTACATTATTTTTTTACTATTTTCTAGATGTTCACCATTTTTTCTCTATATGCTATATTACCAGTTTTTTTTAAATTGCACGCCATCTGGATCTCATTGGCAACATTTTTTGCTGCAAATCTAAGTTTTACCCAGATATGACGTCATAATTTTGTTCACATTTCTAATTTCTTTCTTCAATATTAGATAGGGCTCTCTGGACACATATATTATAAGATTTCCCCAAGATTTCTTTGAAGTAATTGCTCTTTGTGTTGTTAAACGGCTCGATTTAGCGAGTTTTAAATCAAGATTTTAGTCAAAATAATGTTAGGCAAGCCTCGAGATTTTTCTAATAGATGCCAAACCTTTTTATTAATATATGATGAATAAAATCCCAGCCTTGCATATAAATTTTTTTGAATAGAATCATTGATTACCCACACTAATTGTGAATAATGACTAAATCACGACTCATCTTTGGTTCATACAACATTAGGCGTTTTTATTTTCTGCCATTATATCTTTATATCCGGATTTTTATACCCACGTGTCATATTCGCGATCTCATGTATACTCTATTGTTATTTTATTTTTATGGGAGACCGATGATATCATTAAATATATAAGTATATTTTAAATTTTGTTTAAAAGAACAAATAGTAAAACAGCGTTTGAACTAGGACACCCTATTTGGATTTTGTTTTAAATGTTTGTTGGAATTGTTTTCGTTTATTTGTTTTTTTTTCTCTTAACTTTTTAGGTGGTTTAGTCGAAGCTATCAACGGGCTGTTTGGGAAATAGGTTGAAAAAGGATATAATCTATTAACATAAAAATTTTTTATGAAATACATTATGTATTCCATTACATTTAAACATTTTTTATTTAAAAAACAAGGTTAATAGCATCGACAAAATGGCGGAATCAAATAGATTATCCCTTTCATGGGAATACCGATTTTGGATGCCAGAAAACCAATATTTACTTCTTTATATGAAGAATTACTTGATTATGAAATTCATGGAAAAATCCTTTACAAAATCAATCTTCGTTAACGGAAATACATTCGTGATTCAAAAGAATAAAGTAACTATTATTTTTTAGAAAAGTATATTATATATAGTATAGGTCTACCCCGATGTGTAATATGGGGCTGGTATGTACTAGTTTTTTTATGGGTTTCTTTATTACTATAATAACTTACAGACTTTTTTCAATGCCTGATATTAGTTTAAACAATATTTTCCATATAATCGTATTATATTGCTATTGATTTATATTGAGTAGCCAGGTAAAAAAATTTAAGTTATAATAAAAAGATTTTTTTTCTGAAAATTTTGAATTATAGTAATTATTTCAAAAAGTTATTAACTTTTACTAATATTTCTTTCAAATTCGGGAGAGGAGGGGGGGGGGTTTATGTAGAGGGGAAGTTTTTATTAGCTTAAAATGATATTTATGAGAATAAGAAAATTTAAAAATGAGGAATTTTCTCCTCCTCCCCCCATCTGATTACGCACCGGAATTCATTGTACTGACTAACAAGGATAAATAGCTATATATTATTATTAACACTTGCCAATTCAAATGGCAATTTCTACTTATTCAATTTGTTGATTAATATACCCTTTATTATACGACTCATACCAAATAGATGTAGTCTTATAAAATAATTAAATATCTAACTTTAGGAAATATTCCATTTCTAAACTTAGTTAACGGTTCAAAAATTATTTGAAGTAAATAATGAAAAAATATTTTTTTTATAATGTTAATATTTATAATCCTTTAAATATGATTTTATAAAGATCATGGAAATTATCAAATTAGAAGATAATGTAATATCCATAGATGTAATACATCCCAATATCAAGATATCAGATAACACCAGAAACTTGAGATTGGTAAAAGCCATGTGTCGGGAGATGGCTAAGTTGTTGACGTGGATAGAGAAATTTCTGCAACTTTACCCCGGATGCTTTTATCAAGTGATAAATAAATTCTTTGATAATAATTAATAACATAATAATCAAAAAAAAAAGTAAAATAAATGCCTAGAAGTCACGAAGAAAATAAATAAAAGGGAAAATTGTAAATATTGCAATCATGTCATAAATCCAGGAAAATATTATTTTTATGTATATAATGTTCATCATGTTAGAATGTATATCAGAGACTTGCAAAGATAAAATTTGCACGGCCCGGATGTGAGATGGTCAAGACGTAAAATTTTTACGGCCTTAGAGCATATCACTTACACTTTCAATTAGTATGGTCGATGGTAATTCCATTATTTCCTGTTCCTCTAATTTAATATAGTCTTTTAAATATGTATCAGTCATTTTGCTCTCTCTCCCTGGCAGAATAAGTAATTGCCCGAATTTGGGACAGATAAATAGTGCGATAAAATTATACTTATCTAAAAGAAATTTTTCCTGTTAGTATATTTTATTTTGAATATTGGGTGTATCTTTATTGTTTTTAATTTGATTGGATATTACCTAAAATAATGATTAGTTGAATAATTGATTTGAATACTATTTTACTATAAATATTTTCTTAGGATCGAAAAAATGGAAATAGGAAATATGATAAGTGAATGAACGTGATATATTTTTCTATGATACACAATTTTTAAATATATTTCATTTATTTAGAATTTTTATAGATAATAATGACAATTTAAAATTCAGTTCGGTATTTAAATTTAAAAAATTGGTCCCAGCCCGTGTTTCCGGACTGAGCCGAGCCTGCTTAGGGCCGAGCCTATAGGTATCTGATGTATATTATTATAAAATATATTTTTGGGTTGATAATCAATCTATTTGGATTTATTATTCATACTCATAAGTTCTTCTTTTAGTTTAAAGTTAGATCAATTTATGATAACTCAATCAAAAAAAAGTTAAAAATTAAGTATGCTAATATTTATTAAAGACTTATTTCAAATGTCATCCCAATCAACTGCAAAGCCAACTTATCTTAAGCAGCGATACCACCTCAGAATTAAACTCTCCGGAGGCTCAGGCAGATATTGATTCAACAATCAACTTAAATTCCAAAGATCCTTATGAGGAATCTACTTTTAAAAACTTTTTCCAAGTTTATTACGAAAATTCTGTCCAAAAGGAAGCATCTGCAACACTTAACGAAGAAGAGAACTCAAGCATCATCGATCAAATATCAAACATAACATATAGTTTAGTCTTTAATTAAATAAATTTATACCATAAACTGAAAAAAATTAAATCATTTAAATGCTTAAACTAAGCTAGCTTTGCTTGATTTATTTGCATTATACTTCTATTTGGTTAACTTTTGCAAAGATATAAACAACAAAGACTTTTCCACGTGGGTATTCCATCTGGCGCAAATGAGTGATCCTAGATCTTCCAACACTTACCAAATTGTGAGAGGTATATATATATATATTTATCATTTTGCGATTCAGTTTTTACCACTAATAAAATTTTATCGTTTTTATAAACGATATTTTAAATATTATAAAGAGGTAATGAAAATAGAAAAAGATGCTAAGGAAATCCCTGATTTAAGTGAAGCAAATCTCGATATAATGGCGGATGATAATAATCCAATCAACGATAACATAATTCTAAATGATAATCAAAATAATAAAGATTTTATTCATGCTAAGGAGGGTAAAACACTTGACAATACAGATAAAATTGACACCCAAAATAAACAAGAAGACGCAAATCATGAAGCCATACATAATTTTGGTTTTTTTTCCTATAGAAATTTTTGTAACATTTTTTGATACTCTTAAATCAGCGGAATATTAGATCGCATAGGGATTCGCAGTTTGGCAATTATAAATTATTTACTGAGGGCAATATTTAAATTTCAAAAATATGATTTGAACCGTAAATAAATTCCAGCATATATAGAGGAATAATTATTTTTGCAATGAACATTTGTGTTTTTTTTTAATATTTAGGAAAAATCTATATAATAATTTTAATTAATATACAACCCATCTCATTGATATTCAGCTACCTTTCATTTTTTAGCTTATATCAATTAATTTTCAAATTCAAAAATTTATTAATAACTTTAAATATAAATATATATGATATCAATATATGTAGAAATTTAATTTATAATTTCACTTTTTTTAAAAAATTATAGGAATAATATATGTGTTTTAAAAATCGCACCTTATGCATAAATATCCGCCCACTTACGCTATCGCCAAAATGTTTTCTCATTGTTAATTCATCTATTCAATTTTTTTAAATTAAATATCGTCCGTTTTATTATTTTTTAAAAAAATTATATTTAATTTAATCAATTTATAAACACTAGAAGCACCAAAACTTTGTCATATCTAAAACAGCAAAACCGTCAATTGTCGGTTGTCTATACTCATAAAATATCTGCAATTATTCTCACTTAATTTTATGATTTTTTTAAAAAATATTATATGAATTGCAATATAATTAGAAAATAAAAATTCTGTTAGATTTTGCATATATTTTGGACAATGTAATAAACTTATTTTCAAACACAGGTTTCCTATATTTGTAGTAGTGTTGTTAAACGGCTCATTTTACCCAATTTTAAATCAAGATTTTAGCCAAAATAATAGCACGCTAACCTCGTGAGATTTTCTTAATTGATATCAACCTTTCTGCCATCAGCAAAGTCTCCAGGCCTTCCATAATATTTTTTGGGCAAAAATATTGGGTCAGCCATTTTCTAAATTAGGCCGTTTAAAAACACAAGCACGTATTAATAGTTCGATTTTTGCTAAAAAGACCGTTACTACGTTGTTTTCTGATTTTATAACCTTTTATTTTATTATTAATATTCTTAGGTTAATATTTTTAATCAGCAATTGAGAAAATTTATTTTCTAGAGATATTTGTTTACATAATTAGTTAGTAGATAATCAAAGATCCTATAAAAACTATGATAAACCAACTCATACTTCTGGTTGAATATAATTTAGTCATCGCAATAATCTAAAATGCAGATATTGGTTCATTACTCTATACATTGAGTAAATTTCTGGCCCAGGAGTATGCCTTTAAATCGTCAAAGTGATCATAGGAAAAATCCATTAATCAAATTTTTAATATTATTCTGGGCGAACCGGAATTTTGTGAAAATCCAAATAGTTTGAAAATAAATGAAGGTCACGAAACTTGAGATATATTTTTGGAAAAATCGAAAGTTATTAACAGCAATAAAATGAAAAACCCCTTCAAATGACGGTTCAAGTGCTTCTAGTGCTCTTTATTTAATATTCTTATTTTAATAGGTAGAGTTAAGATCTCAAATATTCATACTCGGATAAATATAAAAATGGCGGGCTATTTTTGCCAGGGTATTTCGAGTATCTAAAGATATCTAATTCAAAAGAGAAGAAGATGAAAGGATTCTATAATAATTGTTCTTAAAAATCGGCATGTCGATACTTCAAAAATAATGATTAGATGAAAATTTTGCAATTGGGAGACGTTTCCATATCAACTTATCAACGAAAACTATATTTTTATATTTTTATTCCAGAAGAGAAAAAAAAATTATAATACCAATTAATATAACCTGAGAAGAAACTCATTTTAACAACATAAAACAAGAATAAAAGATTAAATTAGGGTTTTAAGTTAATTGAATAAAGATGCAATCACGAACTACAAATATTTGATTTGTAAGAAATATGGTTAAAAGACCCCAAAGCAAAAAGCTTCCTATATATTCATTAAGATTCGAAGTTTCCGTATAGTATAATGATATGAGGTTGCATAAATGCAAAAGACCTAGGATGTATTTGATTTATAACAAACTAAATATCAAGATACACTCAACGATACTGATTCTCAATTCGGCTAATGTGACATGAATGCAAATATTACAGCAAGAATATAGCGCCTATCGCCTACAATAACTTTTGCAAAGATCACAATATCCATCTGTTACCATTCTCAAAATTTCAATTAAATTAAAGCTTAAAAGACAGTATATAAAATAAAAGAGGATATATTGAAGAATAAATCAGAGTTTTGCAAATAAATATCCCACAATATGTGCCAAAATCTTATTTATTCAATTCCACAAAGAATCACTGCAATTATAAAGGCAAAGGTAGATATATATAATTTTATTAAAATAGGTCAATACTTTTGAAATAGAGTTTACACATTTCAAATCCTTATATATTTTTTGATATCTTCTTAAATATAATAATTTTTATATTAAATTTTTGTTCGTTTATATATTTGCTATTTTATAATAAAAACATTTTTCAAAATAATAATCTATAATGAGTGGTCCCATTTGTTAAAAAGCTCAATTTGGCCCGAAATGGCCTGGATAAGATTCTTCCCAAAATAATATTGTGCAAACCTCGAGATTTGTCAAATAGATGTCCAAACCTTTTTTTTACCATTTATGAGCAAAATTTCCAGGGCTCTATAGTGTTGTTAAACCACTCATTTTGAACCGATTTTTAAAGACGGCTAACTCAATATTTTAGCCAGAAAAATATTGCCTACGCCTCAAGATTTCGACAATATATGTCTAGACCTTTGTTCCTTCTATGAACAAAATCTTTAGGCTTGCGTAATATTTTTCTGTATAAAATATTGAGTTAGCCGTTTTTAAAAATCGGCTCAACACGAGCCGTTTAACAACACTAGCTTTACATAATATCATTTTGATTATAACCTTATAGGCCCGAATAGTGCTTTTTAACAACACTAGTCCGGGGAGGGGGGGGGGGAGTAAATGAATAGTATAATTCAAATCAATATTTGTTTTGTTTTTTCAAATTTAAAATTCGCCCATAGAAAATTATTTAAAATTTAGATTTTAAGAATCCCATAGATTTCCAGATCTCATGAAAATATTATAGATACCATTTTATTTTTTATATTAAAGGAAGGTGTATATATGCAGAACTGTCTTGGAATCGATTTAGATGATGTTAGAGACTTTTATAAAAAAAAAAAATTAATCTTTTATTTAGAGTTTTTCTATATCTTACAAATTGATCTGCTTATTTATTTATTTGTTACCAGCAAAAATTATGCAAGTGAAAATTTTACCGACCCCGATGATTATAGAAAGAAAAAATTCTTCGCAAATAAAAGATGGCCAGAACAATCTCAAAGAAGATGATATTCCTAGTAATCCCGATACAGATAACGAGAAGAAGGAGAAAGAGGAAGAGGAAGAGAAGGATCTCAAAGATAAGGATGACAAGCCCGATTACAATAACATAAATAACAAAGAAATTGTGGAGGAAAAGAATAAGAGAGAATTGAAAGTTTCTAGAAATAAGTCCTTGTTTGCTAAACACCATCAAACCGGAATAAGTTTTTTTTTCTCTTCTTTCTTTCTCTATAAATAATTTTTAAATTTCATATATAATACATAAGCATATAAAAGTTGTATATATATTACGAAATATAATAGATTATATAGCCTCTTTTTTTTACCCTATAAACTTTCATTTCAAATCTGTAAAGTATTATTTTATTAAACTCATTTTGCATATTAGAAATGATACACGAGTATACTTTTCAAATTTGAAATGATACATTTCATGTTGAGAACGATATTTTACAAGGTAAAATGCAATTAGAATAGGCTTATTTTTTCTTTCTTCCTTTACCTTTCCTTTTGTCATTAATGCTTGAGTGCTGTTAAACGTTACATTTTGAGGCGATTTTTACGGCTAACTCAATATTTTTTTAAGAAAAATATTATGCAAGCTTAAGATTTTGCTCGTAAGTGGCACTAAGGTTTGAAAACATCTATTAACGAAATCTCGAGGCTTAGACAATATTTTTCTGGCCAAAATATTGAGTTAGCCGTTTTTAAAAATCGGCTCAAATTGAGTCGTTTAGCAACACTAGTTATCACCATTGGCGTAGGCTCAAAAAATAAAGGGGGGAGTATGGTGGGGCAACCTAAAAATGATCTAATATAAATTTTAAACAGTTTGTCTGCCAAAAATATGTGAAACAATAAAATTTTAGGACGAATTAATCATGATCAACGCATAAAACAGACGGGATTAGGGTATGAAATATAATTTTATTTGGGAAAAATGTCACATAAAACGGTCTATTTTACAATAAATCAAACGCATTTAAAGTTAACGAATAATGCGACAAGGTCTAATATATATTTTACAACGAATATAATTAAAAATTAATTTATTTTATTTATTTTCTGAATTGTTTTTTTATTTTTTTTTGGTGATTCATTTTAAGATATTAAAATAGTAGGTTGATTTTAAACTCGGCCGATAAAATTATTTTTTGTTCTTAATATTTGAAATTTAACATCGTCTATAACAAAAATAATTTTAAATCATAAAAATAAGTATTCATATACGTATTTATACAAGAACAGAACAAATTTCAAAAAAATGTGCATTTATTTCATATGAGGGGTGGGGCAATGGAGGTGCAGATTCCGGTCTTGCCTACCTTCCCCTGAGGCCAAACACATCTATCCACCGTATTTGGTGAGTAAGTTTAATCAAAATCTTTCTCAAGTTACCCCCCCCCCCACAAACCTTTCTTTTTATCGATCTTACTATATCATAATCCTAAATTGTGTTGTTAAACGGCTCGTTTTGAGCTGATTTTTAAAAACGGCTAACTCAATATTTTCGCCAGAAAAATATTGCCCAAGCCTCAAGATTTCGCTAATAGATATCCAAACCTTTGTTCCCTCTACAAATAAAATCTTCAGGCTTGCGTAATATTATTTTGGATAAAATACTGAGTTAGCCGTTTTTAAAAATCGGCTCAAAAGGAGCCGTTTAACAACACCAAATCCTAAATATCTCTTTTTTATGACACTTTATAAGATTGAAATGATATTTTACCAGGTAAAATACTGTGGGTAATGATTTATATCTTTGAAAATTGACTTATTATCTATTTAATTACATATATATATATATATTAATAATAATAATGTCTAATGATTCATCTAAAAATTTAATTTATTCAGCCGGTTCACTAGACGCCTTGCCGTTGCCAACTAACAAAGAAGGTAGTATTACTCCTCTTAATGAACACAGACGCTTTTCCTTTGTCAAGATGATAACTGATCGCCGTAATCACTTGAGGAGTCAAATCCAATCCAGATTTTGCACGATTTTATGAAGCTAAATAACATAAAATTATGTGTTATTTAAGTTTATAAATTCTGGATTTTAACTTGTAATTTTTTGTAAAATACATAATTTATGGTCTCTAAGCTAAATAGATTCACTCTGCCCCTCTTCCACAAATATGGCCAAATAAATATGTTTTTATACATTAACCACAAACGTGCTTTAAATTATATACATTTATTTTGAACAATGATGTTACTCTTACCCCTACATTTATTGTTACAAAAAAAATATTTATTATATACTTATTTTTTTTTACAAAAAAATGCAAATTTATTATATATATTAGGGAACGAATGTTTTATGATTATGTTATTATAAATTATATTAATATATAAAAAATAAAATTAGTATTAAAATGAATACAGATAGGAATCTTCGTAAAAATCGAACTAAACATTTATGGTTATAACTTTAGTAAACAAAATTTTGAATTTGTTTTCCAGAATAATTATACATCCTTAATTTATATCAGATCTGTATGCCCGATAAGCTCGGTATTTTAATTTTTTAAATATAAGGGAAAAAAATTTTAAATACCCGGGCCCTATATTTCAAACCAAATATTTTAAATCGTCATTATTAGCTAAAAAAAAATTAATAATAAATGTAATATATTTGTAATAAACCTGGGCCGAGCCGTGCAAAGGTGTCTCTGCTGGTCTCAGATTTATAGAAAATATATAAATATAGTGAAAAATAATTTTATCTATTAGTTTTAATTCAATAATTCGCTAGGTAATTGAGCACAAAAAATATCATATTGTTTGCAATGATCACACTGATTTGCCGTCAATAGTCATTGTTCAGAAGGATACAATCTGAAAATCGTTCGATATGTACACTAGTGATCTGCATCGAGTCTAATTTTCAAGCCCGAATACTTTTATTTAACATTAAAAGTTCAACATTATATTTTAAAATATTTTTAAGGCCCAACCGACCCGGCCCGAATTTTCTTTAAAAATATTAGGCCCGGACCCAGCCCGAAGCCCGTTTGCCGGGCCGGGTACGAGTCGGGCCTACTTTTCCAGATTTCTAATGTACAATAATTTTTGGCTTTCATCCTTGCTATCAAAATTAAAAATTATTCGAATACTTTTATTTACAAAACCTTCTTAAAATTTATAACCACAATTCTTCCCGAATTTTATGACTATTTACCATAAAATGTGCCTAGAAATGGTTTTTTTAGTATATGATTATGATTATAAATTATTCAAGATTTAATAAAAATCATTTAAATATACAGGTAACATTATTTATTCCTAAAAATGAGAAAAGGCAAAATATATTAAACATTTTGATACCTTTTGACTTATCGCTAGTAAAATATTATCGAAAAATCGATTATCAAACTCGATTATTTTTTTAAAAATATATAGTTTTAATTAATAAATGATTATATATATAAAGGGGGCCATGATTTAAGTTAATTATATTCTTATTGCTAACTAAAGCTGAATTTAGAAAATAATAATACCCCCCCCCCCTCTGGGAAAAAAATATTCTATGGGTAGGCAATATGTTTTAGTTTGGGAGGAAAGGTTTGGAAGAGATCATAATAAAGAGAAAGTAAAATAGGGGATGAATTAATAAGACAAATAATATTTGATTTGATGACCTGGATTGCAAGTCTTTGAGGAAGGTAGGGACCTTCTTTCGGGTCGTCTGTTTAGACCGACATTCATCTACCCAGATTTTAAAGATTAAATCTTAGGCTTGAGAGTTAAAAGTTGCGAGTGTGTAGATGATGCACAGAACGAAGTGATAGTGATACGACATATATATTTGTCCCATTTCAAACTTTCTACGAATTAGATTTTTGTTTAAAGGTTTATAGAAGCCAGCGCCGTTGATGCAAGAATAATCTTACTCTAGGAACTTGCCATATTTTTTTTAAATTATTCATGTTAATATGTATCTAAAAGCTAAAATTCATGTTAAAAGAATGTCTCATTTCAGTAACTAGATTTATCGTCGAATTTACTAATTTTAAGTATTCCAGGATTAAATAATATAGGTATATTTTGAAAAAAATATATAAGCAAAGGCAATGTATATATTGAAGATTTTGCTCAGAGATGGCAGAAAGGTTTGGGCCTCTATTTGCCAAATCTCGAGGCTTATATGATACTATTCTGCCAAAAATTTTAATTCGGCGATTTTTAAAAATAGACCCATATCGGGCCTTTAACAACACTAATAAGAACCCAATCCACCCCTTATTCTACAATAAATTCTGATCTAAAAACCTTTTATATCTTTCCAAAATTTTTTTTTCTTCGCTTATTATAATAATTTTTTTTTTTTTACTATTGACTTTTTTTTTTATTGACCAAATCATTTTTTTTATTTTCAATTTCAAATATTGATTTCAAATGTCGAAAACATTTTTAAAAAATTAATATTTATTAAAAAAAATATGTAACTAAAAAAATTTAAAATTTAAAATTTGAAAAAATATAAAATATAAAATATAAAATATTTAAAAAGTGGAGGGGGGGGGAGGTGCGGGAGAGGGAAGTTAAAAGATATGTCAGGCATAGAGCCGAGGATGTCGATTTCGAGGGATAATTTTATTTTTAAAAAAATATAAGACATTGACAAATAAGAAGTAATTCTATTCCAGCTTCGTTCTATTCCATTATCTAGAAACTCTTTGCTATTTACTTTTAATATTTTTTTATTTTTTTAAGTTTGGGTTCGGGTTCGGGTTTTCCTCTACCTTAGATATTGAATATGGAATTATTGATTATCTTAAAAGTTGTATATATATAACTAGTTTTATTGATAAGTGATTGTATCTGTACTGGTGTTTTTAATTTTTCTTAATCATATGTTTATTTCTAGGTTCTCACAATGCTAAATTAAAATTAACATGCCAACAAAATCCTTCCATATTCAAATTGTTATTTGATCGGGCATGGCCGTTTACCTATCCTCTTATTTCCCATGGCCGTTTAAGTAAGTGGCTTTGCCTCTTGCGCGCTCAGGTAGCTGGGGTCTGCCAAAAAAATGTAGATGGTCCTCTTAATTCTTTCCATCTTTTATCCCAGTCTGATGGGCTTTCATGAGAGAACCAAGCTTGCTCTTGTTGTATATATATAACTGTTATATATATGGCGCTTATAGGCGATTAATACCTATTTTTTTTTACAGTTCATTAAAAGTTGTTTGAATGGAATAACAGGATTTTGTATTATTTTTTTTTGAATCAGAAATGGAATAACATGCAAAATTTATTTATATTTAGTATAATAACAGCTGTTTTTTTCTTCTTCTGAATCGCAAGTTATATAATCAGCACATTCTACTTGTCTATCATAATCACCTAGAAAAAAGAAAACTTTATTTTATAGTTTTTCAAGTTATTTTATCTATTAAAAAATATTAATTATCTATAATTTTTGGTATTTAATATTATTATTCATTTAATTTAAAAAATTTCAAATCAAATAATCTATTTCTTTTTATTTATTAATCCAACTTAAAATTTAAAATTTAATCGTTTCATTGAAGAAGGACATTCACATTTATAAAATAATATATAAACGTTTTATTTAAAAATGAAGTTTTTATGAGGATTAGTATTTAGCTAATAATAATATAAATTCTATAAAATATTATACAGTTAAATTAAAAATTTTTAAACAATTTATTGTTTATTTTTTAAAATATAGCCATAAGTTTGAAATTTATCAAAAAATAATAATAATTTGTAAAAGAGTATATATATTTTTTTTTCAGAAAACGTGATCCCCCCCCTAAGAAATTATTGGATTAAATTCATTTTAACATTTGAAGAAAAAAAGGGGAAATTCTATCCTAACTGTTATGACTTCCTTAGAAACTTTATTCCAAACTAAATTAGATTCCGAATTGGAATTGGACTCAAAAATTTTATTAAAGGACAATCCTGATCATAATTCCCTGTATGGTTCAGATGATAAAAGTTGTGAAATGGAAGTAAACTCGAATGATGAAAACATGAAAACATCTCTTTCCTCTCTTTCCTCTCTGGTAACAACCCCTACAACATCTGTTAAAAGCTTTAACCATTCTATAAATAGGAGAAGCAATACATTTATCAAAATGTCTAGCAACAGTCATAATAGTAATCGTGTTACGGGAGGTAAGCCAATTTCCATTAGCAGACCAATTAAAATGACCCCTAAAAGTCATCTTACAATGACCAAACCTCTATTGGATATGAGGGTTAAAGCTAACTCGTATGGTTATGGAAATTATACTAATGATTATTCGGGTTGGGGAATAAATTACATCAATTTTCCGTATCCACACAATAATAATCTTAATAAAGGTTTTTGTGTAAACAGTAAATACGCTAATAGTTACATTGGCACAAATAAATATCCTATTCTCGCCAATCTCGATCATGGTCAAAATTATTTTAATCATCAAAACCCACAAAATTTTCTTTTTTTGAATCCTTCTTTTAATGCAAAAATTAACTCCTCGGTTAAACCGGGTATATTAAGCGTCGATCAAAAATATATGTCGAGCGGAAATTATAACTACAATGCATACTGCCATTATCCAAAATTTGATAGTTTCGGTTACTATAACAATATTAATTACAATAATTATGGCCTAAGCCGTAATCACGTGGCTGTCAATAATCCCGTTTACAATAACAGAAACCTAAACAACATAAAAGGGATCTACTATATCAAAAATAACTATGGCGACATCAATACCCATATTGATCAACCCTACCCCTCAAAAAATGATAATTGTAATAAAAATGTCGTGACCACCACTTATTTAACATCATCTACAATAAATTATAACCCTTATAATATTCATTTTAATGCCCCTAAAAATGGGATATATACCTCTGCGAATTATGCATTAGACTCTGGATATAACAAAGTAAATTCTGCAACCTCTACTAGTAAAGATTTGCCCGGACTAACGGCTTATAAAGTTTTGAATGAGAAGGTTAAAGAGGCTAAAGTGTTTGTCAACGCTAAAGGAGAATACTTTAAGCTAAAAAACGTTAAAGGAACCAGTTATGTAGTACCTTTCAGTGCAAACAGTTATGAACAAGTGGCAGATTCTTATTGGGATAGAGATCGCTATTTTGACCAAAGTGTTAGTAATGATAATGGTAATAATATTTTTACTACATCTAATGATAATGGTTGGAACAGTTCAATGACTCAACAAAATTATAGTTCCTATGGCGGTCTTGCATCACCTTTAAATGTCAAGCTTAGTCAATATACCAACTCAGATGTAAAACGAGGTTTAATTTTAATCTAAAAAGTTTATTTAGAAGCTTAAGGAATAAATAACGAATTATAAACTATTCAAGATAGTACTATTTAGAATATCAGTATATTTACTGAAAATTAAATTTAGCTTGTTGTAGAATTTAGTACAACATACACTGACCCAAATTTCTGACATTTATTTGTTAATAGATGCTTATTTCATAGACGTAGTCAGGATTTTGCTAAGAAGGGGAAGGGGACCCCTATAAATTTCAGACAATTTTGCCACGAACTTTAGAACTTAATAAAATTTATATTAAATTTCCATAAAGTTTTATATAAATTATAAATGACTCTAAGGTTAACAACAAAATTGTTCTAAAATTCATAAGATAGGTGTATTCCAAACATGATGGAAATTTCCGATAAAATTATATTTTTTTATTTTTTAAAAAAACGCGCTTAAAAATGATTTAAAGTTGAAAAAATAAAACATTGCCGGAAAGAACACATTCATGCTAACATTATATATATATATATACTTTTTTTTCTAAATATTTTAAATTAAATAGTCATTATTTTTAAAAATTCATTAACTCAGTTATTATATTGTAGAGGTCTGCTAAATGGCAAATTTATCAGGTCAAACCCGGCCCATTGAGAATTTGGGTTTTGCCCGGACAGAATTTTAATTTTTCGCTAAGGTTGCCCGACCTAGTTTTTAAAATTTAATTACCAAGGTCCTAACCAAAATATATATTTTGAATACCAAAATAAAAAAAAATCATTTATAATCTTGGGGGAGTAGTTAAATTAAAAACACTCTATTAAATATAAATATATATATGTTAGCGTCTATGTGTTATATTTTACAACTTAAATCATTTTGTTGAGGGCGTTTTTAAAAATTTAAAAATCGGATTATACCTGAAATGTATTTTATCATTGGAATACCTATCTCATGAATTTTAGGCAATTTTGTTGTAAACCTTTGAGTTATTTATAATTTATATAAAAAAATATATGGATTTTAAAGTTCATGGAAAAAAATTGTCTGAAATTCGTAGGGTAGGTATTCAAAACATGATGGCATATATTTTCGGTAAAATTATATTTTTAAATTTTTAAAAACATGCTCAAAAAATGATTTGAAAGTTGAAAAAATAACACATTGCTAACATATATACAGAAAAAAAATCTAAATTTTGCTCAGTCCGGCCTATTAAAAAATTCTCAGACGTTGTCTAGCCCTGGCCCTTGTATACAATTTTGGGGGGGGGGGAAGGAGGGAGTAATGAGTGTATAGGGGGTAACTAAAAATGGTATTTCCGAAAACAGGTATATAAGAGAAGATTTCCTTTTACCACCTCCCTTCTCCCTTTTTATATATGTCTATGTTTTATTTAATCTGAATCTATTCATGATGATACACACAAAATAATTTTAAAACATTTTTTGGTAATTTGCTAGAAAGGTACAACTCTATTGACAAGAACGCCAATCATTTAGCAGTCAAACAACAACACCTAAATCACCAAATTCCTCAGGTCCATAAATGCGCAACTAATTTACCTATAAAGCAGAAGGTATAATGTTTTATCGTTTTGGCTTCTAAATTTACTAATAAAAAAATTTTTTTGAATTTATTACCTTAAAAAGGTGGATAATAAAAATGAAAATCACATTGTTGCTGATGATAAAGGCACCACAACTGCTGTTACGACAAGAACTTCCTTAGACCTAATAAATAATTTTTATGAGATATCTTTAAATTCAGAACCAGCTCCAGTTAAGGAAATTTTAGAAGAGTTAAATATATCTCTAATTTTAAACAATTATATGCTCTTTTTTTTTGCTTATACAAAGAATAAATAAGCTAGAAATTATGGAATTCAAACAAATCCCTAAACCAGCGTCAATCGATAACGAAGAAATCAAAGTATCATTGCTCAAAAAAGACATCATTTATAAAATACTATTATCATAACAGTTCTCTTAAAAATAGTATATATTAAAAAAAATTTAAAATAAGCATGATTTTTGAAATTTTAATTTTTATAAATTACAAACGTCTTTGGTAAAAAACATACATATATTTTTTAAACAAGTAAAAAATTAATTGATCAATATCTATTACATTGGATTTATTCTTTAAAATTTTGCAATTTTTTAAAGAAAACCAAATTAATTTAATTATTACGAGTCGAATCAAAATTTCAAAAACTATGAGAATATCACTTTAAAAGCCCATAAATAATTTCCAACAACGAAATATTTTAAATGTTAATTTTTTGTATTTTTTTTACAAAATAAAATTTGTAGCTCCAAAACTCTACCGAAAAGAATGAGATAAATTATCAGTCTGATTGTATTCTAACCCAGTATTTTGAGGATTCTGGGATTAATAAAGAAGGGGATTTAGTCCTTGATGCCTTTCCCATGCAGAAGAAACACGAAGCTGTGTGTTGTACTATCATGTGAAATTATTTTATAACATATTACCATAATAATAATAAATAAATAAAGTTATAATAAAAATATTTTATATTATTATATGCTAAATTTAATAAAGACACCGGTAATTAATGTTTGATGAATCACGTCCTACACTTGCGATTCGCAATAAAATGTCACTTAAAAATTGCCAAAATAAGGGAAATATATTATTTGTCGTTTAATTTTTTTATCCATTATTCCATAAAATTATTCGTATAATTTGAGTTGTTCTTTATAAAAAATTTATTTTTTTTTACTTTATTTTCTACATCTTATAAATAATCATATTTTAAATTTTAATGATCTAATTTTTCCGGAGTTTGAAATGATATCTTTTGAGCAAAAATCTTTGAAGATTTTTGATTTTTACTTAAAATTCCAAATATGTTTATAGTAAAAAAAAATCTTTTATTAGTACTTTTGTAGTTTTCATGCACAAGAAATCTTTCAAGATATCACATACCTTTTTTTTAAATTTTTAAGATTTTTTCATACTTCTGATTTTTTTTTCATTTTGAAAATATTTTTAAATGATTCAATTTTCAAATCTGAACATCGAATATTCGACGAATCAAATCGAATAATGTCTTTATTATTTTTACGAATACAAATAAGGAATTATTCGATTCCTACGAATACCAATGCAAATATTCGATTCGATTCATATTTTTGTAGGTATACTTATATATAATTCAACAATACCAAAATCCCAAAATTAAAAAAAGTTACGAGCCGACAAATTTTTAATTTCAAAACTTTCAATAATATAATATAATGAATGAATGTAGTTGGTGTAAATTCAAAATTATGTCTATCTAAAATATATTAAACGTTATCCACGTTTTTTCTTTTAAATGAAAGCATCTTTAAAAATTCCTTACCTTAATCGCAACGAAAGTACTATATCTTGGACAAGACGCCTTAAATATGCTACACTGGATGTGGTATGTCGTTCTATTCTCCTAATAATTTTATGGTTGAAAAATATAATCGTTATCCATTTCATTTATAAATAATTAATTATAAGTTATAACTAATTTTCCTGTAGGCAAAGTTTTTAATAGGTCTCTGTTCTTTGTATTGTGAGCCCCTTCATTTCTGAAGAAGTAGAACTTGGAAGGGTTAATAACATATTTTTTTCTATCCTTATAGGGTAAGGAGGACAAATTTCCTTCCATCAACTTGATGCCGATATATGATTATATATTGATTATACCATATTCCACATCAGAGATATCGTTTCTACATCAAAAATATATAATATCAGCTAAAATGGTTGATTACCTCATTATCTTGCGCCATAGTTCATTCACCATTATCACCCCAAGCTTCGCTAAATGAATTATTCACGTGATGTTGACTTTTATACTGGGGCTCTTATAGGTAGGCAACATTGTGAGCGTATAGTTCTTTTGAAAATTTCAAACACATTCATAATTTTTTTTAATTATTCCTTATGTGAGCCAAAATACATTTGTATGCTCTCAACAATGATACTAGCCTGAGCGATTTTTTTGATATGGTTTTTGGGCCTAGCCCGTAAATTGTTTTGCACTATTGTAAGATAATTTTAACAAGTTACTGATCATGTTATAATTTTTTATTAAGAAAGAGGGCACTTCTATATTTCCAAAAGCTTTATTTAAGAGAGGCATTTATTCTTTTAAAAAAACTCTTTCACATAGGAATTTTCACTGATGTGTACTGTTAATTGCTTAATACAGCTGATAAATTTTTCATTAGTACTATACTTTATCTCAT
The DNA here is from genome assembly GCF_954871325.1 of Gordionus sp. m RMFG-2023. Classification (NCBI taxonomy): domain Eukaryota; kingdom Metazoa; phylum Nematomorpha; class Gordioida; order Chordodea; family Parachordodidae; genus Gordionus; species Gordionus sp. m RMFG-2023. The sequence continues at coordinate 7,343,902 of NC_088775.1, read as the reverse complement.
CTAAAAAATCTATAATATTATATTGCTCCTTCTATGTTTTTGATTTCAGATCTGTCAGAATTTGTTAGGATGGAAATAAAATTAAATGTAATTGACAAATTATTGTCCTCCAAGTTAATATGAAGATTTGCAATTTTTTTTATTATTAATGCCAGACATCTAGTACACCTATTAAATCTTTTTTCTTTATATAAATGTGCTTAACAATAACTATTTTATAATTAACCACAAAAATATAAAATTTTCGAGGATTTTACTATATTTAGTTTGTTAAATATATTTCCCATGTCGTCATCTATTCCTTCTTCTAGTTCTATAAGATCGCTTAACGATATTTATTTTCAAAAGATGTGACAATTGAATTTTTTTTAAGGAAATTGCTTCTAAAAAAATTTGTTTTGAGATTATTTGAGAAACGTAAAGATTCCAATGGTGTTATATCTTAGAGGAAAGTATCCCAAATGCTCATACATCCTGTTCCGAATAGACATTTGATCCATACTAAAAGAAATTAAACAAATAAATCTAAATTACAAATAATTACAAAGATATAATATGCTTATAAATCAATTTTTATATTCAAAATATATCAAGCCGATGCGCTAAAAAACCCGTTTACTTTTATGGCCATCTTAATAACTATTATTAAATTTTTTTAAAAAAAGAAGTAAATGAGGTTATCTATCAGGTGTTTAACTAAAAAGATGGAAAGTAAGAACTTAAAGATAAATTAGAGCTATAATAGATTTAAAAGAGCATGATGGGTTTTAACTTCACAAACCAGAATTGATGGTCAAAAATTATACCCGGGGAAAACTTTCAACAGATTAAAATGCATTATGCTTTATCTCCTTCTTTTATTCAGAGTGATTCTTTTAATGAGAAATTATAGTGTAGGTAGCAGTCATAAATTATTACTAGCCTAAAAATATCTTTAATTCATACCCCCATAGGGATCTAGCATTTACTATTCTAAAAAATATAAAAAATCGGAATTAATAGCACCAATCACCAGCCTTTCTCGTCTTCTACTGCTTCTCCCTTCCCCCCCCCCCCTTTTCGTGCCCTCTTTCATCGCCTTCTTATCCTTTACTTTTCCCCCTTTTCCCCTCATCTTCCTTATCCATCTTTAATTTATATAGAGAGGGTTGGTTTAATAATGCTGGGATAGATATAATTAAGTACTTATCCATAGTTTACTTAGCCCTATATCTATAGATCAGGTTTGTTAATCGATCCTTTTAAAAGTATATTTAGCGTTATTAATCAAGGGATCCACATTAGCGCTTAATGGCAAATTATATATTTTATTTATTTATATCAATATTTAAAATAATAATTGAATCATCATTTGAATAAAAAAAAAATTTTAAGGGAAGGTGCATTTTGCGAAAATTTTTTTGTACAATTATTTGAATAAGCATCTGCATGTGGTTGATCCTGCAGGTTTTCCAAATTTTGTGGCAGATTGATATAAGGCCAATTAAGAATAAATTTTGGGTGAATTGTTGCTGCTAATATGCTATTGTCCTCAGACAATGAAGGAAATCTATATTTTAAGAAACGATAACTAACATTATTATACGGAGCTGAGGAAAAAGTAAAATGTTCTCATTTATAGCTGTCATTTCAATAACTATATGTGTATTTTTTTTTAGATCTATAATAGACAAAGTAAATACCTAAAATTATTTATTATATTTTTAATTCAACTAAAACTTGTAGGCTGTAGATCAAATTCGTAAATGTTGCTTGATAAAATTTATGAGAAAATTATAAAATATGGCGGAGAATGCTAAAATATGATGGAGATAGAATTTTTAAAAGAAGGATTTAATAAAATGATCTCGATCACGATCCTTAATTTAAGAGAAAATCATAAATCTGGGTAAATTGATAAAATTAGGAGAATCCAGGATCGTCGATTCTTTGATCTTTTTCCTTTGACAACTATGCCATGGATTTATAAATGGCCTAAATAATTTATATATACAAGCACATTCGCCATTTTGCACAACTATTATCCAACGAAATAATATTTTTCCTCCAACATTCGCTCTCCCATCCTCTCTCCCAAAAATATATAAAATAAATTTATAAGTATAAGGAAATTTATTAAAAAATAAGAACATATAATAAAAAATGTAAAAAGGATGATTATATACAAAAAAATATAAAATATGTAAAGAGGATTTCAAAAAATAGTTAGGTTAGCTCCTTAGGAAGGAGGCTTACAATGAAATTGATATTAATTCGATTTATGAATGGCAATGGAGTGTCTTTGCTTAAGCTAAAAACCTTCCCTGTGCATAAAAGATTTTACGAACAAGAAAACCAAGTTCCTTGAGGAAGGTTAAAGCAAGGCTACTAAATGTGGCTAATGTAGAGGAGATAATAGATATAAAAATGTGTTCATATATATTTCTGAATATTTATTAATTTTGGATCTGTTTGTGCAAAGATTTGTAAGAGCTAGGGGATCTATTCAGGGATAGTTTCAAATTAGAAATTCACTTCTCTTTTAAGGAATTTGGGTAATGCCATTTTGACGTTTTTCATCAGATCTAAAAAGCAACTAGCTTCTAGGATTGAAGAAATCTGCTCAAATTTAAGGGCACGTTGAAAACGGAATTGCAATGATTAGGCCTAGGAATACATACTTTGCATGAATGGCTGTGCAGGCTTTGTCGTCCCTTTGTGTCAACAGGGACATTACATCAAGAGCAAAGGTAATGCTATTGAGCAATTAAAACAGATTCCAATAGCATGAGTAAGTTCATTTTTATTGAGTTGCAATTGAGATTAACAGAAGGGATAGGAAACTCGTGCCCAGAGCCATTTAGCAGTGACAAAAAGAAAGGAAGATCTATGAGTTGCTTGTTTGATAGTAAAGTTACGACGCAGCAGGCAACCAGAATACCCATTCCTTTTGTTTGCAAGTAGTAAGAAAAGGGGTGTTAAGAAGATAGATCTAATGCCTAAGTGCACGACGAATCGTCCACAGGAGAGTGACCGGTAACAATAGGTTTTCTTAATAAGCAACTTAAGATAAAAGATGTTAAAGCTAAATCAGAAGGAAATCTGATGAAGAAGCCAAATTTTTTTGGGAAAAAAGCTTAAACCCAAGCTATTTTTTCGAACTTAAGATTTAGGATCTCTTCGGTAAGTTTCTTGATTCCCGCTTCATCAGGATATTTAAAAACAGAAGTAGTCCTTAGATCGTAGAATCAGGGTTTCAAACCGAACCGCCACCAGAATGAACCATTATGATTTTCTTAACCGTAACCTTAACCGAATAGTTATAAAGAAAATATAAAAAGAGCAAACCGAATCGTTATAAATATTTTTAACCGGTTTAAACCGGTTCAAAACGGTTTTAAAAATTTAAATTATTATCCTAAATTTGAAATTTTAATTTTCCTTGGTTGAATTTTTTAAATTGGTGATTTATTTTCAAATTAAATATTTTTATATTTAAACATTATATATCAATTAATATCAAGTTTATTGTTTTTTTCTTAAATACTTATTTTATTAGAGATTAGGCAATCTGTTAATTAGATAAGATATCTTGAAATCACACATAATTATTCTTGGCTAAATTAACAAGTTTATATATATAAGTTATTAATAAGCTTTTATAATAACACTTGCTAATAATTTAGGAAAAAATTAAATAAATCTACTATTCTAATAGAAATCAAGTACTTTTTACATTCATTTTTATATTATATGGTTTATTTTTTATCTCATTATAAAAACTTGGATCATAGAATTTAAATGACAATAAATAAAATGGTCAGCATATTTTATGATATGATAATTTTTTATTTATAATCATATTGTTTTTTTAAATTCAGAATTCTAATATTCATTTAAGTCATTATAATTATTTATTATTAAAATAATATTTTTAACATTTGAAGAAAGAGAGATCGCCAGAAAACATCTTTGTAAAACTTGGAACTTTATACAAAGTCTAAATAATCAGAATATTAAAATTCTAAATACTATGCCTACATGTTCGCATTCGAAAGATAATTAGATGATGATTTTGAAGATTTATTAAAGTCGCATGAAGTCTTAATAAGAATAATTCTCAGGGCATAGAAATTATAATAAATGTATAAAAATATATTAATTAATTCGGTCATTTGATAATATAGAGAGATTAGAAAAAGATACTAATCTTTTGAACTATTGGGAAAATGTAAAGAATAGTATGCTAGAACTTTATAAGTTAGCTATAACTGTGCTAGCAGTTCCAGTTATGCAGGTATCTATAGAAAGAGCCTTTTCTAGCCTTAAGATTATACTCTCTGCGCAGGGAACTAAATTAAATCCTGAAATATTATACAATATTTTAGTCATCCGTTCTAATTCTCTTTTTAAACATAAATAGTATACCTTTTATTATATTTATGTGTTATTTTATTCATCATTGTATTTACTCATGTTTGTTTATATCTTATTTATTTATGAAATAAAAAAATTAATTTGTCTAATTTATATTTACTAAGTTTAATAAAAATATCTATTAGATTATCATGGTTAAATTAAATAAGGAATTATAAATTGAAAAGATTTTTCTCTAAAATTAATATATACATGGTTAATGATTAATTTTTTTTAAAATCAAATTTACAAAAACCTGAACAAACCGAAATGAACCGTTATAAATTATAAACCGAACCGATATGAATTTTTTTTTAAAAAACCGAAATGGAACAAAACCTTTATAAAATTTTAAACTAAAAACCGGAACAAACCGAACCGTTATGCTTAACGGTTCGAAACCCTGCGTTAAATGCATGGTATATTGTCAGAAAAAATTCATTTTACCCTGCGTCCAAGGCAGTTTTAGATTACTTTCATTTTTCATTAATATAAACATCTATCTTTGTAACATTTTTAAGCAAAAAAATTTTAAGACTGTTTTTAAAAGTCAAATATAGCTAGTGAAATGTAAAAGGCTTTATAAATAGCGGATTAAGAAAATGTAAAATCACAATTTTTTAAATATAATTTGACTTAAATCTTTCAAAGATGATTAATCCAAAAAATGTTTAGAAAAAGACCCCCCTTTCATTCCTATGAGAACCCTAAATGAGCCTAAGTATTACTTTATATCATTTTTATGTAATATACAGAAATTTTAATGAAATTATTCAGTGATTATTTTAAATTATATCATTCAACATTTTTAATTTAAAACAATTGAAAACTAACATTGCCGAAACTGTGATAACTTTCCTAGCTCATTGGTCAATTTTTATTTATTAAGCGTAAGCCTAAGATTTGAATTTAATTAAAAATAGCCTAGGGCAGACTATTTTTATAACTAGGATATATAATTGTTTTTTTTATATTATATTTTCTTAAATAATCATATATCTTTAACTCGCCACAAATAAATTCTATCACACATATTATCATGCAATTAAAAATTTACCTATTTTTATATTATAAGTTAATTCATTTAAAATAAATAATTTTAAAAATTTTATACTATAAAAAAAATATAATTTTCCGAGTTAGTTCCTCAAACGCACCACATTAAAATATCTCTCACTAAATGGTAAAACTTTCCTTCTTCACAATTTGTTATTTTTTGAATTTTAGGGTAAAGTTAAAGTTAGAGATTTAAGAGGAAAGAAGAAGACTGAATTAACTAAGCTGATAGATGATCTTAAGCAAGAATTATCTGAATTATGCGTCGCTAAGGTCACTGGGGGAGCCCCATCCAAACTTTCAAAAATGTAAGTATACTATTAATTATTTTTTTATTGCATAATCTTTACCAAAATATAGCACAATTGCTATAGTTTTTTAAATTTATGCTATATAAATTGCAATCAAAACCATTGTCACTTTTTTGTAAAAATGATTCACTGATAGGTTTGCAATAATCAATTCAATTTATTTTTAGTCGAACCACCAGAAAATCCATAGCTCGAGTCTATACTATTATTAATCAAACTCAAAAAGAGAACTTAAGGAAGTTTTATCGCAAGAAAAAACGTTTACCTTTAGATCTAAGAAAAAAGAAAACAAGAGCTATCAGAAGACATATGACAAAGCATGAATTAAACCTCAAGACCAAAAAACAAATAAGACGAGAAAGAATTTATCCAATGAGAAAATTTGCAATAAAGGCTTAAATTATATAGATATATATTTTTTATAGAAATACACTAAAAAATAAATTGTCTTGTTGAATTAATTTTAGAAAAGCATAAATATGGAAAATATTTTAATAAAAGCTTAGAAAATGTTATTTATATTTTCCTAATTGTGTTGGTCTCAATTAATATATAAAGCTTATTGAATGTTTTATATTAGATATTAAATTAACAATTTTTTTAATGTATACAAGGACATTGTGTATAACAAATGCATAGCATTATACACTGATCTTATATTGTAATTTGATACTTTGAATAATATATAGAGCAAGTAAAATAGGGTGGATACTTAGTTCTTTAATCATATTAGATCCTTGTTCCCAGAGTGGCCATAATAGAATAAGGAGAATGAATTTAAATAGAAGTTATAAAGATCTGTTGAGCTGTAAAATTATTTTAAGTAAAGTGCAAAATTATGGACAAATAAATTATTTTTCGTTAATGCATGGTGTAAATATTTTTCATAAATTATTTGTACTAGAGAACTGCCAAACTTATGAGATGGGTAGCTCTTGAAAAATAATTCAGAATAAAAAATTTAGACTAGGTAACTTATTTAAATTTTGACTCACTATATTAAACTTGTAATAAATTAATTTTAAGAAATTATTAATTTACCCACTATATTTGTGATTCTTAAGAAATTATATTTTTTTAAATACTTTTAATTTACATAGATCAAATATTATCGAGCCTAAAAAATAACAATTATTTTTTCTAGAGATAATATCTTATTTTGCACTTAAATCACCAGATATCACAAATCTTATGGGCTTAATTTGGATTTTAAAGTTATATTTCTATTGATAAAAATTATCAGGAATAATATGTGGGTTGTGTTAATATTCACCCAAAAACAGATTTATAATTACCTTGGCAGTTTTGTTTAAAAAAAAGTAGTTATATGTAAAATACTATCCAACATTGTAAAAATCCATTTAGTATATTTAAATTAGGGATGTAAAAATACTATCCAACTTTAAAAAAAACTGATTTAATATATTTAAATTTTTATTAATCAATTGTGTTTAATATCTATATTTGTAATGGGATCATATAATAACTTCATTTTTTTGTGTATTTATTACATTATTTATAGATTTAGTATTTTAGTTAGCTCATACAAGGATATAAGCATTAGATCTGCAAACACTGGTTGTAACAGGTTTGTGCCAGGCTATTTAAAAAAATTTAGTTTGGTATGGTTAAGGCTTAATATTTTTTTAAAAAAATTTGGCCAGGATAAATTTAATTTTGTGAAATAAATGACATATCATCACCATCCAAGAATTAGGTTATTCCACCTTATCCACTTTTGGTCAAATATGACTTGTAAATTAATTTTTTATAATTATACTATATCAGCAACTATTGAAATAAAGAGAGAATTTACCCGTCAAAAATATTTAAAACAAAATCACCAATAAAGGTTAGGTTAACCATCCTATTAAAAACAAAAACAATATTTTTAAAATTTGCTACCCCATAAAATTACAAGGGGAGATGGAATAATTTAATCGCAGATGACAATTTTAAAAAAAATTATTTGACAATATATTTTTTATTTCAGAATATTATTTTTAAAATTAAAAAAATATTAAATTTGTCTATATAAATTAATTCGGGCAGGTTGGACAAATTATTTTGATTTACATTTCGGGTACAACTTTTCAGGCGAAATAAAAAATATTTGTTCAGGATAGGGTTGGGGCCGGACAAATTTTTTCCAAAAAAAAAATAACGGAATTGGTTTGCAAAATTAGGCTTGATGCAGATCAATAAAAGATACACTTTATTAAATGTTTGTGGGGATAGGGATATACATATATAATATTTTTCTGCCTAGTACCGAAATTCTATTCACGTCATGATATTTAACTTTTGCAACATGCAGTCTAATAATGGCTAATACCTTGTAATATGCAAATACTCTGTGATATTTTAGAGAAGATATTTCAAATCTATCATCCTAATTATTATGTATAAGAAGAGTCTTTATTAGTGGCGGTCAAATGGTTGGCTGCAAATTTATGTTACATTCTTTTCGAGTTGATAAAAAATTCATTATCATTAAATTTTCAAGAAATCTTACAAATCACATCTTAAATTATACAATTCAAAATTTTTGTTGTTCGTATTTCTCCATTCTATGATAGCAATTAAACTTTTAGTCGTCAGGTTTTAGCTTATGAAAATGTTATGCCAAGTGGAAACATTCGTTTTAAAGTATCGGCTTTTTTTTCACATTTATTAGCATCATTATGACATTGATAATAACGTTCTTCAATATAAATGTTTCACCAGATCTTATAGTGGATGATTCTGCGCATTTTCTATTTTCATATCCAATTACTCCTTTCTGAAGTTTTAAATCTTACCGCTACAATAATTTCTCAAATTTTTTAAACAATATTTTTCTATTCTACTGGCTTTCTTGATTCCAACCACTGGGGCAAAAATAAGCGGTGTTCATATTTATCTATCCGGACTCCCTGACATTCGATCTCCGATACAATTAATATTTTCTTAGATGTTAAAGTTTCTAAGGGAATTATAAAGAAATAATTATATAATTTAAACTTGTATTGTTAATACAAATTTCACGGAAATATTTAATATAAATTAGAAAAAAAATTATCGAATTCAAATATACTGGTTTTTCCATAAATTTAAACATTTATATTTATAAATTTCGATAAAATTAAAAATTATATCATTAAAACAATTAACAATCATATCATTAATATTAATGCATTAATTATAAATCTAATAGCAAAAAATATAATTTTCTTATGCTATGCCGTCAATTAGCGTTAATTTTTAAATTAGTATTAAAAACTAGCCAGATGGCGTTGTGGCACACAGGTCTGTGCATATATTCAAAAATTCCTTACAGAGGGCATGATAATTTATTTATTGAAATGAAGGTCATATGCGATGCTCATATTGTGTTCCGTGTAATGTTATGGAAAAAACTCCACCATTTCGATTCTGCATTTGTAAATAAAAAAAATTGGTTCTGGGTTTCTAAAGTTTTGATTAGTGAGTTTTGGTTCCGGTTCTTAAATTTGACGTCTTTCCGAAAGTTTTGGATACTGTCTCAAACTGTTAATCAAAAAGTCTCAGCAATATATAAACCCTCTAAAATGAAATCACAACACATTTTTAAACGATTTCATATAAATTATTTGCACTTTAGCTAGAAACGATTATTTGAAATTTTTAAATGTGTTAATTAGGTTCCTATAAACTTTAAAACAGAGTTCCATAAATCCATGTTCCGAGTGTTCTAGCTTAGATTCAATTTCCGATTCCAAACTTTTGTTTCGGATTTGATTTTCTAATATGTGATCTGATGTTCTTCTTGTCACCCGTTTTCTTACCTCTTTGTTGCTTTTATTGCAATAGCATGTCAAAGAAACTCTGATTCCATTGTATATTTAAAATTGGAAAATTTTCGTAAATATCATTCTTTGCTAATAAAAAAAATCACTCCCTGCTCTCCCCTACCTTCCGCTTTTGCCTGAACACCAACTCCCCTACAAATTTTAACAAAATTGCTCTAAACAGAGCGCAAAATTTTGAGATCGCCAAATAGAGCGCTGATTTTTCTAATTACATATTCGTACCGATCATTAGCTCCGTTTTAACAACCTATGGGGATTTGGCTAAGCAAAAATTTAATCGGCCCCCAAATCAGGAATAATTCTGGGGAGCCCCGTGTAGGCATTTACTTAAAGTAGAGGATCGATAGCCATTCTTAAGGCTAATTATGTTTATTTTAATTAATTCGATGACTCCTGATATTTAGGGTGTTTTTTTCTTTATCCTCCTAAAGACGAAGTCACACCTCTTTATAAAACTTAGTATGCTATCAATTTCTTAAATTAATGTATTTTATTACTTCTGTGTTATATGTTTATCAAAGTATTAATTTCCCATTGATTTTCATGTATTAATAATGTGAATATGATATTTGGTATCTTATGAAATATGTCATTATATTATATAATTTAAAAATACTAATTTTTTAAAATAATATCTTTTAAAAAAAGGTGTATCCAGATTTATTTTGAAAAAATGTAATCTAGCCATAGGTTTTTGGCAGATAAATGAGGGGTGGGCACTTAAAAGTTGTTTCCTTTTATGAATATCCTGAATACGTCTACGACTATTACTAATTTATTGACTTGAAATTTAAAAATAATATATTCTAATTCTATCATCTGTCTGTATCATATATTAGCCCAATTTAGCTTAATTTTAAGCAAAAATCAATCAATTTAATTCTCAAATTAGGTGAGGCAAGGTGTGTATGAAATAATTTTAAAATATGTTTTTAAAAAATACAGCTAGAAAACACATATTTATTTTTTGCAATCGGCAGTTTTCTTTTTATTGTACCATTAATATTTATAAATTTTTTCTATTTATGTTCCTATTTATATTTCTCCATAAATTATTAAAGATAATATATCTTAAATGGATGGCATATTATTTAATAATTATGGTAAAATTTAAAATATGATTTCGCGACTTAAAATAATGTGATATTTGGCAAATATATTGAGCCACGCCAACAAATATTGCAGATAGAAACCCTGAAATCCCTGTTTCCCAATTTCCTAGGATTTTCCATCCTAAGCTAGTCATTTTTTTTCAATGCGAGATCTATCTAATTTATTTGAAGAAATAAATATATAACAAACTATAATTAATTATTAAAATAATCATTATAAAATTATTTTTCGGAATGTTCCGACAGTTTTATTTTGACTTAATTCATTAACCATATTGATGACCCTTATCCATCTCAGTTCTTTCATTCGCAATAGCTAGGTCAGAAATATAACTGAATGAAACAGGTTTGTTAACTTTATCTGTCTAAACCTGGGAGAGAATTTGACTGCAAATCTTTTTCAAGATTTGGTAAATTCATAACAGTGAGCATTTTCCTCAAAATAATCTACTCCCGACCTAAACTTATTTAAGCCTATGAGCAAAGACCACGTCTTTGAGTTACCAATAAGTTCCTCGACCAGTACTCAAACATTCCGAATGGAACCTCGAGAATCTAACATCAATACAAAATATCACCTTCGTATCAGGTTTATTAATGATTAAAACCCTTATAAACATTCCCAAAATTCTTTACTGCCATGGGAGTATTCCTATTTTCAGATCCAAATTTACTAAAATAAAACAAAATCTATGTCGGAGGATTTAATCTAAAATTTAGTCAGAATACATATTACAAATTATCCTTCCCAAAAAATCTGAAGGACTTGGTCTGCGCTTTCCTTTAAGTAACCAAGAACTTATTTTTAATCTAATTAAACGAAGATTTGTTGCTTAATCTAGAGCTATCTAACTGGTTACCAAGTGTAACAGTGGTAACAAATTATCCTACAGTCAGCTCACCAAATCATTGGAATGTAGCTATCGTATCGCGCTCCGTTGACTATTTACTTTTGAGTAACGACGCACGGATTGCAAACCTCCGTTCATTGGTTATAGAAAAGATTGGTTACGAATGGCCCCTCTCCAAGCAAAACAATAAAATCGCTTCTACCACACACCAAATTTAGATATTCAGTGGCAATATTGCTAGGGACTTAAATATCTAACCATATAAATATTAAAGATGCGGCATAAGATGACCAAAAAAGACATCTTCTACATTTTCTTTTTTTAGTAGATATAAATATTATCCCAAGAAATAATATAATTTTTCAGAAAGCACTATATGAAGCTAATATTGCAAATCATCTCTAATTTCGTGATTTGCGATCATTCAAAACATTCGATGAGTACATATGTATTATTATCAGGGATCCAAACCGAAACGAATATCGGTTCGGTTCAGGTTCGGATAAAAATAACGGTTCAAGGTTCAGGTTCGGTTCGCAAAAAATAAAAATATGGGTTCGGTTCGAACCTCTAAACACCGGTTTGAACACTTTTGTATTCAAACCTACTTTAGGATTATGTATAAGGAAAATTTTTTTTTTATTTCATAATTAAAATAAAAACCTTCATTTTTATTAATTGCACATTATAAAATAATATTAAATTTATAAATATATCAATGAATAATTTTAATATGAACAATTACTTAAAAAATTTTATTAAGCCGCACAATTAATATATTTTCAAAATTAGTCTCACCCAAATTACATCTATAAGGAGATAATATAAATTAAATTGTTGAAAAACATCTTTCCACACTAAGTTGGGTAGTTGGCATATCACATTTGATGTGTCATTTATAATACTATATGTAAATAATTTATATATTAGATTTAATTTTTTTCTAGGCATTATAATTTATAAGCTTAAAATATTTAAAAAATGTTGTAAAATGGCAATATACTAAAGTTTATAAAAATTATGACTGAGGTTTATCAATCAAATGTGATTGATAATAATTTTTAAAACAATTTGAATATAATTAAAATTTTTGCAATATACTTCTAGTAATAACTTACACATTATTTTATAAGCATAAAATTATGAGACTCAAACTGGTTCAGAGGCATTTTAGCGGTTCGGTTCAGGTTCGACTAGAAATTTTTTAGAGATTTAGGTTCGGTTTAGGTTTGATAAAAAATACCGGTTTTTAGCGGTTTAACGGTTCGGTTTGGATCCCTGATTTATATCACGTTTTTTTTAAAAAAGGATGATACCATAATTTTATTTTACTAGTATCTCCTTCTTTATAGTTTGAGCAAAAAATTTACCTTTTTAAACGCCATGTTGCAAACACAAATAATGCATTTTAAATCGTATAGTGCAAATCGGCCAAATTACCGTTTGGCCTTAAAAACCATGACATCATTTTTTTTGTTCTATAACAAACACTAAAAATTCCGTCTCGATTTAAACAAGGGATTTTTTTTATTAAAAAAGTACGGCAAAACTTAAAAGCGTGGACACTAAAATATTGGCGAGCAAATATAAAATGGATGAAATTTTAAAAATTCGGTCGATATTTAGATAGAAACTGTGAATCGTCTTATGTGTATTAAATATAGAATTATATTTCAATTGTTTTAAAAAAAAGGAAAAAAATGGTTGATTTTACTTAGTCATGTGTTGGTTGTTTGAAAAAGAAAGAAAGAAAGAAAGAAAGAAAGAAAGAAAGAAAGAAAGAAAGAAAGAAAGAAAGAAAGAAAGAAAGAAAGAAAGAAAGAAAGAAAGAAAGAAAGAAAGAAAGAAAGAAAGAAAGAAAGAAAGAAAGAAAGAAAGAAAGAAAGAAAGAAAGAAAGAAAGACAGAAAGAAAGTAGTTCTTAATACAACAATTATGAAAGTAATTTTATAACATAAGATCATTAATTAAATAAACCTTATTTTTAGAAAAAAAATTTTTTAGATAAAAAGCTTAAAATATGATGAAAAATTAAATATTATATTAAAAAAATATTCTGCATATTATAAATCTGTTTGGAAATAAATTTTAAAAATTTTCGAAAACACACCTAAGAAACCGCTTTCCAAAAATTTTTTTAAAAAAATGTTAAGTTTCCGTTAGTTTCATATTCAAAAAAGTTACGAGAAGCCAACATGGTTTATGGGAAAACCTAAAAACTCTAGAACCTTCAAAAGGTATTCCGGACAATATTCCATTTTAAAGTTTTCTCGAAAATATGAAATTTTTGGTCCTGGAAGGGTCCTTGATATTAAGTCTTATTAATATTTCAAAACATAATATGTCTTCGGGATATGGAATCTATGGGATTCGGAATCGCTTTTAAATCATTTTCTCAGTGCCATTCACTATATTTTAATTTAAAAAATCTGTGACCGGAAATATATTCCAGAATCAGTATCCTTACACTGAATTTCAGCTGCATCTTTCTGTGAAATTTGTCCAAGGCAAAAATTTCTAAAAGTTCATCTTACGAACTAAATAAGAATCTTTTAAATTTGAAAAATCTAATTGTCTGGATCTGATAGAAAAATTATAAAAAAAACTGAATTAAGGTTTGTAAATAATAAAAATTTTAGCCATTTTCTTAAATTAAGTATATATAAAATTTTCTCAGATCAGAGCACATCATTTTGGAACTCAAATTAGGCAAATCACATAATGTAGATGGGAAGGAGGACAATGCATTTCTTATCTCACACTACAAAATGTAGTTAATATTTAATTCGTGGTCACCCTTCATTACCGAGGTAGAAAAAAAATTCTCAAATTTGCCAACATGAGGTTGATGAACCGTTGTCCCTATTAATATGTTAAAATAAAATTAATATTAATGTATTCATTTTTTATAATATTTATTATTAATGTTAATTAAGCCTTTTACATATCTTATACATGAATGCGCTAAAAATATTAAAAATTTGATCCAATAATAACAAAAAAAAATTAATTTTATTAAATCCTAATTATTTAAATGAACATAAGTTAATTTATTTTATTTTATTTCAATGCAATTATTTCTTTATTTGAATTCTACTAACTGATAAAATAATATATTGTTAAAATGTAATGAAGTATTATAATTAATTTTTTTTTCTAAGATAAAATTAATAACGGCGAAAAAATATTAAAAAAAAATAGAATTTAGGAAAAAGAATAAGGGATTTTAAAAGGAGGATTTCTAAAAAGGAAAAATAGTAAATAGAAACTAAGAAGGAAATAATGATTAATATACAAAAGGCTTTTATTATATAAAGGATGTAATAATAAGAGCCAAAAAAAACCTTAAATTTGTTATTATTTAGCAAAATTTTTTTAAAAAAAAATTAATTTAACAAAATATATAATGATCATAACCTACATGTATAATTAGTTAAAATATTTGTACGTATTGAAAGTTAACCATTATCATGGGTAAAAATTAATGAAACCTCTAGTGTTATTAAATGACTCGTTTTGGGGTGATTTTTAAAAATGGCTAACTCAATATTTTAGCCAAAAAAAAATTGCCTAAGTCTCAAGATTTCGTTATATGTCTAGACCTATGTTTTTTCTATGAGCAATCTTTAGGCTTGGGTAATATTTTTCTGGATAAAGTATTGAGTTAAGCCGTTTAACAACTAGATACCTTAAAACAAGAATAAGTCTAATTTTAAGGTAACTAAGAAAACTATCAAATTACGAATTTTTTTGTAATTTTAAATTCAGATATCTAGTAATTTTTTTAAAATATTTATGAAATAAATGTTTTCAATCACAAAGGAGACTTCATATATATATATTTGTAAATATATTGGTTGTTTTATATGCAATGTTTCAATCTATAAGATTTAAATTTTTTTCAAAATTTATACATAAATGTGCCATTTTTTTTATCTAATAAGTAATTCTTCTAAATTTATATACATTTTAAATGCTCAAAAAAATTCATTTTTGTACAAATTTGTTTTTGTGATTCATAATAGTAATAACTGCATTTTTAGCCGTTTCTTTTTAGCCTAAAAATATTCTTAGCTTACATTTAATCATTTAAAACAGCATTTTTTATGAATAAAATTATATATTGAATTAATATTTGGTAAATTTACAGATCAGTATCTGTCCAAATATTTAGTTACTAGAATAAATTTTTAGAAAATCTTAGATATTCAATAAAAACTTCAAAGATGATTTTTTTTAGGGATTATCCCTACATCCTCATCCCGAGCAAATTCCTGGCTCACTCACCCGATTTAAAATATCTAACATGTTTTATATAGATCAAAACTTAACCTCCAACTATGGTTGTTAAAGGCTCGATTTCGAAAACGGTCAGCCCAATATTTTATCCAAAAAAAAATTATGAAACTTGGAGATTTTTCTTGTAGATGTAGTGTCACGTGGCTAAAAAATCTCATGTACTACTAAAATTCGTCAAATACGCAACACTATGTAGATAGCAGAAAGGTTAGGACATCTATTTAAGTATTAAAGAATAAATGGAGATTTTTCACTACACTAAAATAATTGTTCTAGTCCAGTCTTTTATATCTATTTGGGGTGAAAAGGTTTGAATTTTTATATAATTCTATTAAAATTAAAATAGTAAAAAATTGTAATATATTATAACTTTATTGATGATATATCGTGTTCATTTTAAAAAAAATTTATGTTTATATTATATTCAACAAAATATTATTATATTGCAAAAAATAAAATTGTTGTTTTAATACTAAAAAAATATACAGATTACTTTTCACAGGTGCAGTATAGTGATATAAGAGTATGTGTTTTGAAAATTTGATTTTAAAAAAACATATAATTTAGGAATCTGGTTAAAATCAATAATGGCAGAAAAAATATTTCGCGATAAAATAATATGAGTTGGACTGAATATTGATTTAGTATTTATCATACATGACATAAAAATGGAATATTTAACTAGATACTGTGTGATCATATAAATTTCATATTATAAATCATTTAGTTCTTTTTATATTAGAGAATATAATATATTTTACTGTGATTTAAAAATTAGGCTAATTGATTTTTAAATCCATTTGGGTCTCTTTTAACTGTATATTTACTGTCATTTTTTATGTTTGTGTTATGATTGTTAGAGCAGCAATCCATAAAAAGTTTATTGTCATCATCTGTATCAAAATTATTTTTAAGTAGGATTTTATCATCTGGCTGAACAGTAGATACTGTCATAATATTGGTATTCTGTGCAACTTTATCTCGATACCGGTTTTTCAAATTATTTGA
This sequence comes from Gordionus sp. m RMFG-2023, assembly GCF_954871325.1. Taxonomy (NCBI): domain Eukaryota; kingdom Metazoa; phylum Nematomorpha; class Gordioida; order Chordodea; family Parachordodidae; genus Gordionus; species Gordionus sp. m RMFG-2023. The sequence goes on along the minus strand of NC_088775.1, from coordinate 7,327,041 downwards.
TTTGATCATATAATTAACTTGTTGATGTACATCTTCATAAACGTCTGATACATTTAACATCAACTTGACAGAATGCCAAACTGATCCAAAAAAGGACCTATTCATATTATTATTATCAGCAATCAAAATGCTATCTTGATCAATATTAGAATAATTGTTAGAACTTTGGATTTGGTTTACATTGTATTCATTAGTCCCAAGATTACAGGATTTAAATTTATTATTTATATTATCAGTATTATAATTGAGATTATCATTATTAGATAGCATGTTATCATTGCTTGAATACTCACTTATTGTTTGCAGAGCATAAGGTGAGGCAGAGAAGCAAAAATAATGAGCTATAGCTGCAAAGAGCATTTCAATGCAAATACAGAAGTCTTGTAGACTAGCTTGCAAAGTTTGAGAATCATATGTTTTCCAAGTATTGTTTTCAGTTAAAATTTTACTATGAACAAAAAAAGCTATCAGTACACTCTGCCAAAATGAGGCAAAAACAACTGCCTTAACACAGAAAAATTTTCCCAAGGGCTTCATAGGTTTAAGTTCTTGGTATGTGGCTTTGTAAAATAATATTAAGCAATACATAGCAAACAATTGAGAGATATTATTAATAATTACAGTATATATCCAAGTATAGCGAAATGAGAAAATACCATCTTGATACACACCAAACATTTCTGTGATCAATGCTATTATAGTCATAAGAGGCCTAATGACAGTATATTGTAATACTCCCCTTTTACAATTTTGAATAAATGGCCATCCTGGTTTCCATTTTGGCAATATAAGATTTGCAGGAAATATATGTGATACTGCCCTTTTTTCTTCAAGAGTTGCTATTAAATCCAAGCTACATTTAAGATAATTTAATAAGAATGATGTAAAATTATATATAACATAGGCTTCATAACATTCTCTAAGTGTATCAAGATATATTGCAGATTTAGGGAATCTCAAAGCAACCCATGCATTCATAGCATAAATTGGGACCATCCATAAAATTCGAATAATATAAAGTTGCAGATATGGTTTAGTATAATTAAGCAAATGTTGTAATATGCCAAGTAAAGAAATTGGAATGGCTAAAAGAATAAATATCGTTGACACCATCCATATTTTGATCAATTTTGAAAATTTCTGAGTCTTGATTTCTTTAGAAATCATGAAGGCTGCTCCTAAAAATATAGAGAGCCATATGGAAAATATTATAAATCGAATAAATATAATTTTCATTTTCATCATTAAAATATATTTAATTGTAACATTATTATTTAGAAATCAACAAATTTATCTCTTTACTTTAACATTATTATTTAGAGAAGAAAAATAAGATATTGGTTAAAAAAAATTTGATGAAAATATATTTGCGGTTGGAACATATGATAATAATCGGCATTATTTAGATGGCTTTCAAAAAACTATTTTAAATTAAAAGGAGCCATTTATTAATATAAATAGGAAAGAATCAAATAACATTACATTATAATATAAAAACTATAGAAATCTATATAGGACTGCTATAGTAAACTAACATAATAGCCGTTAGAGACTTTATTTTGTTACATTCATAGTTTTTTCAGATATAAATATTACATTGAAATATTCTATTTCTACATTTTAATAATAATAATAATAATAATCAATTTCTAGAATATTCATTTTTATCATAAATGCTCATTTATTACATTCCCTCTAAACATTTTTTAAGGGAAACCTCCTCAATAAACTTTTTTTGTTAATTTACGATTTCTTGTTGAACAACGTAATGTAGTATTCATACCTGCTTCATTTATTGGCACAAAACACTGTAACTTCTAATGAATTTTCATTCGGAATAATTTAATCTCTTAGCTGATCTCTATGTTTCCGCAAAGTTCTCTTGGAAGTTTTTACGATATATGAATATAATCCTGTCCTGTCCTCTCTTTTATCACTCCTCTTCCAGCGTATTCTCATAACAGATAGTAAAATCTTAAATTCCCTCCCTTTCGAATGTAAATCATGATCTTGACTTTCTTCTTCAATTTCATGTTCTACATTTGGTCCAAGTCTTGATAAAATTTTCTATATCTTTTAGCACTTGGGCCACCACAATTCTAAAAAATGCTTTAATTATATTTATATCAGGATGTTCTTTATGAATTATTTCTAGTGTATTCCTTAATTTATTGGATACACAAATCTCCCATTCCATTCTATGATATCACGATCGACAGATAACTCTTCCCGTTGATTATAATAACTAAATTTTTCTTCATCCTTATGACGATGAAACTTATTTTTGCTCAATATGACATGCTATATTTTTTAATGTTAAGTCCACTTCAAATCTTTTGGTAAACTATTTTCTGACTAATTCATATTTAAAATTACATTGAATTAATTTTAAACATTAGAAATTTTGGGTGAGGAATATAATTATTTTTAAAAGTTATCCACTAATTTTATCCTTCGAATCTTCCAAGGCTTCGTTCAATATCGGAAGTCTTGATAATGCATCTGCCAGGCTTTTACTTTCGGGCCTATATTCGATTGGAAATCATAAGAAGTTATCTTCCAGTTAGAAATTTAGAGACCGTTTCTCTCTAAATAATCGCCTTAATGGTTTGTTATCAGTTCCTATCATAATTAAATAAATAAAGTTCACTCCAAAATAAAGTGTATGAGGTTCTATATCTAGATCATAGTGTTTCCGATTCGAATAAAGTACGTGATGTGAACTCGATAAGTTTTGTCCTTCTATCTACTAATGATGTGACAACACTCTAATCCTGATTCATAATCATCACATTCAATAATTATCGGCAACTGCGGGTTGTAAGAAATTGACGTTTCCTCTATTGACAATAATATTTTAACTTTTTCAAAGGAATCTTGTTCTTTTTTCTTCCACCGCCAAGGTGCTTAACGCTATTAATCCATGTAATACCATATCTTTACTATCAAATAAAACATTCATATCTGCAGTTAAATTTGCTCGATTCTGTTGAATCTTCCATATTAGTATTGTTAAACGGCCCGATTTAGTCGATTTTAAAAAACGACTAGCTCAATATTATAGTCAGAAAATTATTGCCTAAACCTCAAGGTTTGGGTAATAGATGTCCAAACATTTGTACCACCCCAAAATCTTTAGGCTTGCGCTGCATAATATTTTTCTAGATAAAATATTGAGTTAGAAGTTTTTTAAAATCGGCTCGAGCCATTTAACAACAATATTCCATTTTATGAATGGAATCACTTTATGACATTCTAATATAATTTAAATTTTTTGATTTAAAACAAACTGTATAATGATCAATTTTTTACATTAGTTGCATGTCGCATTTGTGGCTGGGCATCTCTCTCCTCGGTTAAGACTAAACCTACACTTATAAAAATTTGCTTTATTATTAATGAAATAGCTTGTTGTAGATCGGTAGTAGTGCTTGATAATAAAAGAACTTGGATATCGGTAGTATTGATTGAAAATATATGTTTTATTATTAACTATTTATCAACACAGTATTTATAAATTAACAATAAGTAAATTCGAAAGTATAAAGATTTTCTGATAATCTTTTTCTAAAATAATATATATATATATATATATACGTATTTCATTTCCGATTAAAACAATTAACGTTTAAACTTATCCATTTAAAGTAAAGTCTTAAATCGTGATTTCTAAAATAAACATTATTATAAAATGAAATATATTGTTTATAATATAATAACAAGTCCAAATATAACATAATGCCTTAAACAGTAATCATTTAAGACATGTATAATAACGCTTAAGACAATAATAGATAAAAAACTTTAAATTGAAACGTTACATACATGTAACAATAATCAACTTTATCAAAAGTATTATTATATTTGGCTTTTGCATTTATAGTGGAGACGAATCAGATTTTTAAATCCATTTCGTCAAAAGCCAATTTCATTAAAAAGGATTAGGCACATGTTAAAGATAGGATTTAAAAATCTATGCAATATACTAAACTTATTTTAATACTTATTTGAAATTAAATACTCTGCTTAGAAATAGTAAAATGATTTTATTTTCAATCCAATATATAATATGGTAGAAGTATTAATATTTGTACATATGATATTAAAATTTTATTTATTAACCATATTTAATGAATCTCATAGCCAATGTAACAAAATATAAAGATTTAAAATTTAGGAGTAATAACTCCATTTTTTGTTTCTCAGAGAGTTTTAGACTTAAGATTATATTGTTAAAAGATAGTAAGCCAAAAATCGAGCATTGCAAAATATTATTTCCAAAAATTTTCTCTACCTATAATTGAAAACTATACATTATAACTTGAAAATATTTGCTGGTGTAACTCCTTGGCTGGCTCATGTATGCGAAATTATTGAATAAAAAAATAGTGCGCCGCCCAATAATATTAATACTAACCTTACTGAAGATTCTATTATTAAAAGTTCACATACATTACACGACATCAGCTGTAAATTTCACTGGCTCTATTAGATAACGATATTAACATTTAGGCTAAATGAATTTTAACAGCGGACTTTAATGTATGAATAAGTCATATTGAGATAAGGAATCCATGGGGATTCCAGATCTCTTAATTTTAAATCACTTTGAGAGCACCTGACAACCGGAAATTAGTTCAGCATGACATCAAATAACTTTGCTGTGAACTTTTTATCTGTTTAATTTATATCGATTTTTTATATGAATTTTTTATATTACTTAAAATATATCCAAAGATTTATTGTGAAAACTGTCTGAAATTCATATGGAAGGTAGGTATTCTAGACATGTTGCAATACACTTGTTAAATCGAGTTTTAATATTGATCGACAAATGATTAAACAAAAAATTATTTCGAACCCCAATGGATTCCATACAGTACAGATTAAATGCATTTCAGGTGCATAACCAAGGAAAGAGGAGAGTGATATATAATTGCCCCCCCCCCATACATCACAAATTTTCTCGTTTCCGTATATATCATTTTAAGCTAAGAAATATATGCTCCTTCACCTCCCTCTCCCCAAAAAATGTTTACAATATATTACTATAATAAAGAATTTGAAAGAAAAATTAGTAGAAGATAACTTTAAAAATTTACTACTATAATGCAAAGTTTTTAAAATTTTTATTTCTTTCTTTCAGTATTTTTTCAATTATTTTCATATAAATTTAATGTAATGTAGCCAAAGGTCTACATCCCATGGAATTCACGGGGAATGACCCCATCTAATATTGCTCCTCTCCCCTTTGACAAAATCCTGGCTACGTCTATGATGTATTAACAAATGTTTATAATACTATCTTAGGGAAGATACTGAACACTTAGGGTATCTTGGTTCGATTTATTATTACTAAACTATTTAACTTTGACTAAACAGCCTAAATAGCAAAAAAACGAAATAAACATTAAAAAAGCCTAAAAAACCAAATGAACCAAAAGAAAAATAACAATACAACCAAATAAAATACTTAAAATAGACCAAAAAAACCTACCAAAATAGTGTTTCCTAGTTCAAAAGCTTCTTGGCCTTGGCTAACAATATTAAGTATCAAAAACATGTAGAACCTGAACATACCCTTAGATATATTTAAAAATACTTTATTAGTTTATATCCCCAAGTAGGGTTGTTAAAAAGCCCAATTCGAGTAAATTTTTAAAAACGACTCCAGCTTGGAGATTTATATCATAGATGGCAGAAAAGTTTGAACCTCTATATGTCAAATCATTTTACTTAAAATATTTTAGGCTAAAATCTTAATCAGGTCATTTTTTTTAAAATTGACCCGAATCGGGCATTTTGCCAACCCATCTAGTAAAACGGCACAACACTGGGAGTAAAATAATTGTGATTTAAAAAAAAAAGTTTTATATTCACTTTTTGTTTTATCCACAGCATAGCAATAACTTATATATTTGCATTGCATTACCTTGAATTCATAGTGGCGCGATTGCGATTTAACAGCTGATCGATTTTTAAAATGTGTTTATGATATCAATTTTTATTTATTAATATTAATTTAAATCTTTAATTCAATTCATAATAGTAATCTAAATGATTTTAATAAAGAAAAATCGATCTCACAAACAGCTTCTAAAAATCGATCAGCTGTTAAATCGCGATCGCAATCGTGCCACTATGAATTCAAGGTTAAACAAAAATTGTGCACAATCAATTCCAAGCAAGGTTTCTAGATTTTTTTTTATCAAAACGTATACGTTTTACCCGCCTCCAAGTTCACTTAAATAACTCTAGAGCCATTCCCATATGAGGTAAAAACTTCGGGAACACCATTTATCTGATAGTCTAGCTAGATATCCCTCGAATCTAATATTAAATCAAGTTTGAAAACAATTAATGAAAAAAGATTTTTCAAACTAGGATGGCATTTTTATAGCATGAAAATATATATAACCTCAAAATGTGAACCTTTTTTTTTAACACGAGGAAAAGAAAAAAAAGAAGAGATATTACAAGCGATTAACATATGTACCCAATTTATCGTTTACTCCCAGACTATCCTACTAGAGACCTGCAGAGATAGCATTTGCATGGCCCGACCAGGATTTTTTTTCAAAAACTTTTTCGGCCCGGCACTGGTTTTCTATTTTCAGACTCGGCCAGGCCTGGCTTATTTTTCAGGTCCGGCCCAGATATTTTTATATTATATATTTATTTTTGATTTTTATGGCTAATAATGGCGATTTCAAATATTTCGTTTTAAAATATACGGCCCAGCCCGGGTATTTTTTTAAAAAAAATTTCAGGCCCGGATGGGTATTTAAAAAAAAAGAATTCTCAAGCCGGCCTGGATATTTAAAAAAAATTAAAATATAGCCTGGGCCGGATTAAGGGCCGGGCCTGAAGTAAGCTAAATATATAATTACTTGTAATCTATAACAATAACACAGAACATCAATATTATGAATTAATTTTATTATATCTCTCGAGTAATGTTAAAAAGCTCGATATGGGTCGATTTTTAAAAACTGCCCAATTGTAAATTTGGTAAATAGATGTCCAAACTTTTCTGCTATTTATGAGAAACAACTTCAGGCTTACATAATATTATTTTGGATCTAATCTAATTAGGGTCGTTTTTAAAAAATTGACCCTAATCGAACTTTTTAGCAACACTACTCTCAAGAGACTGACTAAAAAGACTCATTTTTAGGTTTTGAAGAGTACACTTACCATATTAATTTTTTAAACAATTTCGCCATATTTTTTTTTCTTAATTTTAAAAATATTTATATGATAAAAAAAATCGATTTACATAAGAAATTTAAATTGATTCAAAAATTCTCAGCAAAATATTTCTGGAATTCATTTCTGGTAAAATCAGATTTTATTAAAAAATTCCCTTTACAAATAATCCAAAATTGAGGGATTCTGAATCAGCACAGGAAGATTTCAAAAAAACTTTCTGGGCGAGAAAAATTGGCAGAAATTTTGACATGGATAAACAAAAAGTGGCGAAAACTTAGAAAATATTCTTCTTTTATTAAAATATTAAAATCAATAAATATTTGGTCATTTAAATTATTTAAATTTTTTTTTTCCTGAGGGGTTTGATAGACTGATATTTTATTTACATTTTTGTCATAATCTTGAAATATCAAACGGCTTATCTCTTGATTTTTAAAAAAAAACAACAAATTTACTTTAATTGATGTAATTCGATAAAACGAAAATTCTCCCTCGAGGAAAAATTGTAGCAGTATTTTTTTATTTTCCATTTAAGCCTTTTTTTGCGTTATATATAAATAAAAATGTTATACGAATTTTTCAGTTAAATTGAAATGACATTAATATTCAAATTTATCTAAAATTACGTTAATTTTTAAAATCGATAATTTAAAAAAAAATTCAATTTAGCCCTTGAGTGATGAATAATGAAAAATTTAATTTTTTCATATGAGATAGAAATTTCATTTAATAATTTGAATATTGAATTATATTATGGTTTAATATAGGCAAAATTCAAAAAAGAGTCACTGTAACATTTGTTTTATACGTAGCTAGGCGAGGGTTTACCAAAAACAATCCCAACCCCCCACCCCCCCCCCCCCTCTTCCAAAAATGTATACACTACTATATCAGTATTTGAAAGAAAAATTAAAGTTATTAACTTTTTTAAAATAAATACTATATAATTCAAAATTTTTATTTAAAAAAAAAGTAAAAACTTGACTAATTTTTATTTCAAAAAAAATCTAATTTAGCCAAAAGCCCTGCAATAAGTGGACCTAAAGGCCTCAAATAAAATTTATGTGGAGAGAAATAAACACCTAATCCTGCATTCAAGGGCGAATTCCCGGTTTATAAAAGAGAACTCATTCCAGTACAGCATAAACTGTTCCATCGAGAATGATACCCAAATTTTTTTAAAATTATATTTTGTTTATTGTGGATAAAAAGTAAGTAATAAAGCCAATGACGTTGTCAGGATTTGGGGGAGGGAGGGGTTCGCCTGCAAACCTACTTTCACCCTGTTTTAGGCCAGGTCCTATTTAATAAAAAAAAATATATCGTCCACGATAAAACAACTGGAAGCATTCCAAAATCTATGACAGTGCTTGTGCCTTATTAGTACATATGAGTTCTTTGAATCAATATAGTAGCCATTATAAAAGGATAGCAACAAATTTTGGCTCACCTTATGAGTCAAAAGTTACTGAATGTTTAGTACATAAATGTATATTAATTTTAATCCGTTGTGGTAGACAATATAAAGAGAGAAAAAATTATTAGCGAACTAAGAAAAAATTGTCAAAATTGGTATCATGCCAAAAAGCAAATATATAGAAGAACTAAATATATGGTTTGCGCTACTATTTAATCAGTTTTGCGGACCATGTAAAAAAAGTTACAAACAAAATGAAAACTGATGTCACGCTTTGAGTGAAGTGAGCCAAGATTTTGTAAATTTTAATACCAAATTATTAAGACGTAATAAATTTTATTGCTATCTGTTTAGCATATGGTTTAAAGGGAAAGAAAAAATTATTGGTAAAATAAGAAAAAAATTTGTTAAAATTGGCATCATATCTGAACAGAGAATATAGAAGTTCTAAATATATGGGTTGCATTAATATTTATTAATTATAGTTCTTCAGTCAATTTCGCCAATTACAGAAAAGTGACCGAATAAGCCAAAAAAATCTGGGATATCACGATAACCAATCTATAAGCATTAACTCCATATCAATATTTATGACGTAATCAGACACTTTTACCGCTTCAACCCATTTGGCAGACAGTTTAAAGGACGCTCAGAAAAAAATAATGAATTCTCAGAATTATTTCTTAATGTTGGGATAGCTTTAGGTATAAAACTGACATGCTCATATTAGAAGGAATCTCTTAGAAAAAATATTTGGAGGCGCTCAGAAAATCGGCCTAGATTTTAAGAAAAATATCTTACAGTAAAAATTGTGAGCTTTAAAGTATCTTTAAATTCTGAGAAATAAAAAAAAAATTTCAGACTTTCACTAATTATTCTGAGCGAAATAAAAATCTTAATGCTTTGATAAATAGCAGTATAAATAAAAATTAAGAAAAATTTCTAAAATTGATATCAGGATTCAATGGCAGAAAAAAAAAGTTTAGAATCAAACTAAAGCAAATATAACTAAAAAAATAAATTAAATAAACGAAATATAGCAAATATATATTACTAAAATTTAACTTTCTATCTTAAATAATATGAGACTCAAGTCTTTGATTATAGTATTTGATATGTTTATAATTTAGTAGCATTAGTAGGGTTGTTAAAAACCCAACTAGAAAGGACCCAATTAAGATTTTAGATAAAATAACATTATGGAAGGCCTGGAGATTTTGCTCATAGATAGGAGAAAGGTTTGGACCTCTATTTGCCTTATTTTGGCTAAGATTTTAATCAAGTGATTTTTAAAAATCGATAACAATCCAAGTGGTAGCATAAAAATGTGGTCAAATAGACTTTGTGGAATTTAGTTATGGTGAAATAAAAAACGAATAGAATATATAATTTTTCCCTCAAACATTTAGTTTAGCCATTGTTTAGTAAAGTAATTACTAAATAGTAAGTGTGCTTTAACACTTGGAAATAGAAAAGATAAAAAGAATCCCATAAAAATTTTATTTAACAAATTAAGTCCAAAATTTTATTTTTAAAATAGAAAACTTTATCTAATATTTTTTTTCTTTGGACTGTTAAAAAATTTTGGAATCAAAATTTGACAAATTAAAAGCACTTGGTGAGTTTGATCCAAAATATAATTTATCAATTCCAACAAGGTCAGATTACGATCAGCATGAGTTTGGTCAAATTGTGTAGGACTTTCATATTTATACAGTTTTTGGTCTGGTCCATGAAAATATTCTAGCACAGCCATAATGATTATTTAGAATTCCAAGTATTTGACTAAAAAATTGTTTTATTTATTTAAAATATCTTCAGATACATAATATATACCATATAAACAATTTGAATAAAAATAAATAATTTGGACATTAAAATGATTTCATGCTTTAAATAAATATTATCAAGAGATTTTAAAAACGATATTTATAATAATTTATTTGTTGGTAGGAATGGAGTTGTATTTAAAAATATTGTCTCAACATTTAGATTGGAGTTAAACTCTTTGTCAACATTATTAGAATTCCTATTAGATGTTATAACTCTCTTTGGTTTAGGTATCAATTTAACAGTTTCATTTTGGTTAAAAGTTATAGGAAAGGTTTTGCTATATTGATAAACTTGATATTTGTTTGTTGTATTTAATTTATTAGATAATAAATTTGAAAAATTTCCAGAACAGTTACTACATTGTATAGTAGATGGGCATGGAAGTACATAAATAAATGTGAATGATAAGATTATTGGAAGTGATAATGAAATAAAAAAGAATATACTCCTAATAGTAGACAATGGCCATTTAAATCCTTTGGTAGTTGATTTTAAATTTGAATATGATTCAGTTGTGGGTATACACTCAATATCAAGAGTACAATCATTTGTTTTAAAATCATTTTTTAAAGAATCCTCATTATCTAAGGTAGTAGGTATAAATTTTTCACCCATTTTGTTTTTCATGGAATTATTTCTTTGGTCCATTTTTAAAACTGTGGTGTCATTATTATTTAAATGTGATTCATTACTCTTATCTACGTTTGTTTGGCTAAGAGCAATGTTGCTATTATGAGATTCGGAATATAGGCTATCAATGTCAGGGGAACTTTTATCCATTATCTGAATAACAGGTTCAACTAAAATATCTCGTTTTTTCTTTAAAATACCATTTGATTTAAGTATAGAATCTTTCTCGGAAGAGATAATTCCATTAATATCGGAAGAAATAATTCCATTAATATCAAGTGTTTTTTCATGTGTACCTAATTTAATGTTGTCAAATAGTTTCTTTGTTTGAGATAAAGCTTTATCAAGATTATTGAAAGAATTTTCCTCAAGATTGAGAAGATGCTTAACATTTCCATTATTTTGAATCATATCGATAATTAAAATTTAAAGATAAAATTATTAAAATATTACAAAAGTAAAACTAGTTGCATCGGGTTTAAATAGCTTTTTATGATTGTTCATATGACTTTTATAATTGATCCCATAGGTTTACAAATATTATTGCATAATTTATAAATTTATTTAATATAGGATTCTTTATCTTATTTGCTTGATTATACCTACAATTTCTATATGAGTAAAGACTATATTATATTTTTTTTTAAATGGGCTAATATATATAGCTTAAAATATTTTTCCAATATGTAGTAATAACCCAAATCCGTTGCCTTTAGCACGAGTCAAGAAAGAACAGGTTGATGAGATCAATAATTTGCATTTTAATTCTTATTTATAAATTTATAAATTGTGCATTTCCAGAGAGGAGGGCGGAGGGAGCATTGGCCCCTGAGCGACGGAAGCAGAATATCCCATAAAAAATCCCCCCCCCCCCCTGAGAAAATGGTTACACATATTTTGACACTCAGAATTATTATTATAAGAAGAAGAAGTAGCTAAATAATGTATTAGTAAAAATATTTTAATTAAATAAATTTACAATTCTCAGAATCTGACAAATGTTTAGATTCTTTATGTGTAATAATTACAACCTCCGTTTTAGCCTTCTTGTAAATATTCCCAACATTTCTTCAAAAATTTGACTAACATTGACTAAAATTTATCAAAATTTAATAATAAGACATCTCACTTATTATTTAATTTAATATGTATTAACAGAATCACGAGGTCGAGTCCGATACCATAAAGCAGAAATCACTTCGTTAAGGATATAACAAAACAATAAAAGTATTACCACTTAAATTTTTAGACAGTTGTTTCGGACTCCTCTCGTTGTAGGGGTCACTGTGGGGGAGGTGCTTAAGGTTATTATTTTTTTGTAAAATTCCTTAGTGTAACAATTTTTCAACTCCCTGCCTGCCACAAAAGGTTTACATTATTTTCAATTGAAAGTACTTTAGTAGTTCTTCACTACCACTAAATGTTTACCTGATTTTTTCGACTGTAATAAGTAGAGTAGGTAAATACAGGCGCATAGCCAAGAATAAATTTTCTAAGGGGGGCGGGATAATTTATGATTGTTTTTGGAGTATTAAAAATTTATTAGATCAGCCATATTTAAAAATATGTTAATTTTTAAAACATATAATAAAATATTATCTGTTTAAAAAATATTATAGCTATATAAAACAGCGTGTAAATCACAATAAAATATAAAATTAAATATACATAATATAATAATTCTAATATGTTTGGAAAACTTTTAAAATATATTTTAAAGTATGCAATGCTTCCATTGTATTTCTTGGAGGATTATGCATATAAATAAATAAATTTATATCTATAAATACGTGTATAAAATTATCCCAAAAAATATTTTAAAAATATTGTTATATGACCGATAACCGACTCGTAACAGACCCGATGACTAAATTTTGCATTGACTGCGTTATTCATGGAAAACGTCATTTTTGTTTTATATGCGTATATTTACGTGTTAAGCATTATCTTTAAATAATTTTATTAAAATATTTTGATTTAACCGATTGCCTAACAAAACCAAACCACTTACTAAATATTTGATTGAACAAATTTGCTAATAATATCAATTGAAAATGTTCATTTTTGTTTTGTATCTCTATAATTACATGCAAAACATTATCCCATAAAATTTTAAAAATATAATGATAGGACCGATTGCCGAGCTCAAAACCGATTACTTACAAAGATTTTATTTTTTCGTTGTTATATCTCATCAAAAATAATAAAAAGTTAGTCTATTCAATCATTTTTAAGATGTCGTACTTATGATTATATATAATAAAGGAAAAATGAAATATTTAGTAAGTGGTGGGTTTTGAGCTTGGCACAAATAAAAATATTTTAAAAGATTTTTTAGGATTACACGCAAATATAAGCATTGGAAACAAAAATGAATAAATTTTGATCAATAACGTCAGCAATATGTGCTTTACAGTTTTCTATTATTTTTAGATTTTAAACTTACTCTTAAATTAAATGTCAAAGAAACCTATTATTTTTTTTAATTCTTAGGTTTTCCACATGTATAAATATAAAAAAAGCGCTAACCAATATTCATTGTTTTTTTCTAAAATGATATTTTCATATTTATGCATTTAACGCTCTCCTATCCTATGGATATATATTTGTTTAATTTTTAAATTGAAAAATAAAATTTGAGATGTAATAAGCTAGTAAATATATTTTTTTTTCCATTAATATTAAATAAAAATACAATTATATATAATCTTAGTTTTTATTTAATAAAAAATTTATTTAAGTGTATTTAGAAAAATTCTGAAAATTATTTTTATAAAATCATTTTATAATAAAATTTTGATTGATTATGATTAATTGGTTTTTAGCAATGCAATTTACCAAATCAAGTATATAGTCATACCAATCAACGCTAAGGAGGATTTCATAGCGTAGTCACTTCATTAGTCCAAAAATGTTTACGAAAATAAGATGTTCAATGATAACTCTAATATAAATGTTTAAGGTAATAATTTAAAGATTGTCTCTCCTCAAAGCTATTTCCGAGTATTAGCCTTATTGAGTTACATCACTACGTGACTTCTTATAAGGCATAACAAGAATTTACATAAGGCATTTCATTTCTATCTATCTCTATAAACCGATGGATGAAAAAATAAAAGCTGAAGAATTAAATAAAAAAAAACGATAGTTACTATATTGCATTTTGAAACATGCTTTACCAGGCTCAATGAATAAGAACAGCAAGAAACATGGTTTAATATAAGGCATTTCACATCATGATACAATTATTGCATGGACACATATGCCTTAGAATGTTTATAAGGAGGTATAATAATTCGTATATTCATTACTTACTATGCTTAGGTTTTTTTTCTCTCATAAGATCAATAATAAAAATACTGTATGTTCTTTTTTCCACAAATTTGTATATTTGTACCCAAATTTAGGCTAACTGTGAAAGGTGGTTAAAACAGTGCCCATAGGCGTAGCCATGATTTTCCTAAGGGGGATCCCATTTTGGGTGGGCCATCGGCCCGGTTATTTTGGTCTATATATAGCTTTAACATATTTTTACAAGATAGGAGGTTTATTTTAATAAAAAATATTAACCTGGAACAAATATGAAATATATTTTTATTAGTTTATACAATATATAATAAATTACTTGTATATACGTTAATATAAAAGCATGGTAATAATTTATTCCAAACAAGTATAAGAATTTATAAAAAGTAAGTAGAAATATACTTGATATTCCTATATTATATAGAATTAGTTACAAAATACTAGGTAAAATCCCACTTTTACAGGCATATTTGACAGTTAGACAATATATTACAGTTAATATTTTACAAATTTTACTAATCAAAGCGCTTGATAATAAATATAGCAACAATTTTATTCAATTATTTAACGCCATCTATTTATTTAAATAAAAAATGATATTAAAAATTAATCTTCATATTATTTATCCCACAATGTTTTTAAAAGATATTTTCTAATGTCCTTATCAATATTTTATAGTTTTCTGTAAAATATAAAATTTGCTATATTGGTATAAATTATTTGATTGTCTTACGATAATTGATAAAATTAAATATACTCTAAATCTACGACATATAATATTCCACTGTTTGTATTGTGTTTTAATTTTTTTATTTAATTTTTTATTTAATTTTATCAATAGTTTTATAATTATATTTTACTTTTATTAATATAAATAAATTAAAATTACTCACTGTCACTTTATAAAAAAATATATTTTATATAATAAGTAATTTTATGGATATATTATATTATAATACTCACTTTTGTCTTAAGACTTTTCATTGGCTTATATTCCATTTCTCATAAACATTTATAGTTCACTTTTTTATATATAAATGCTTTTTTCCAAAAATGTATAAATTATGTTGAATAGTTTTGTTTAAAAAAATATCAACTTTTACATTCTTTCTTTCAAATTATTGTTTGAGATATATGAATACATTTTGGGGGGTCAGGGAATGAAGGGAGGACTAAGGGGTGTATTTTTTATTAACTTAAAATGATATTCACAAAAAGTGATAAATTTCTGAAGGGGGGGATTTCCGCTTGTCCTTCCCCCTGGCTACGGCTATGACAGTGCCTAATTATAATAAGACAGAGGGACTGCCCTGTTTAGAAATAGATAAAATACTCATATTTCTATTAATCAGTCAGTTATTTTTTAAATTTTTTTTTTTGCATTAAATTTTCGGATAAAATCTTGTGATAAATAATTTAACCATCTACAATGAATTGTCTATAACTCTTTATGATAATAATATAATATTATCGATAAGGAAAAATTTTTTAATCTATAATTGCTGTTTATTCTTGTTATCGCTTTATTTATTTATATTTATTTTAAATAATTGATAAATGTTTTAAAGATTGATTTAAATTTATTAATTTAAATTTGGATAAGGTTTTAAATATTTAATAAAGTTTCAAAAATAAAATCAAGATATAAATTAATAAAGGTTTTTAAGTAATGGCGTAAATTGATTCTATCATAACATTTTACGTTTTGGCAATTAAAATCTATTATATCACAAAATTGTAAATACTTTATGATTTACTTGTTCAAAGTTTATATCAGAAACTAAGAAATCAAGCATAGCATGGTTGAATGTTTATCATATAATTAAATAATATAGAGATTAGTACCAGTTGCGAGATTAATATTAATACCATTAGAATAACCTTAATAATTGTATAGCTTCCTATTGAGATGCTCGATATTTTTCATGGTCTTAATACCAGCATCCTGCCTGAACCGCACCAAAAAATAAAGCGGGATAAAGGTCCATTTTTACTATCAGAGCCCTCTTAATTTTAATACGTTTAAATATGAAAGACTAAAGAATTGGGGCTATATCCATGCGTTCAGCGTCTACATGACAGGATTTTCACTGTATGCAAAGCGCCTTCAAAAACCTGTGCCTACCCCCCCCCCCCCCCATTATTATTTTCACCTTTTTAATTTTTTGATACACTTTTTAGAGAATTAATAAAGTATAACTTAAATTAATCTATCTCTACTACCAACTATCGATATTTTGTGAATATAAAGAATTTATTTTTTAGATAATAAATTCAATTAAAAGCTCCATTATTAACAATGAATTAATTATTATGGCATTATGAGTTTGCTAAAATATCTAAACCTTTTAAATTACATTACAAAGAATAGCAGAAAGTTTTATGTGGAAAACAATGTGTATGATTGTTTACAATATATAGATTTGGTCGATGAATTGTATTATAATAATTCTATAATAAAAGTATTAATTTTTACAGCAATAAATTTTGTCCTATTTGATCTCAAAATTTAATAGATAACCCCCCAAAAAATTTATCATACCCCCATTAAAGCAGCCTACCCCCTCAAAAAAATAGGATGCAAACTGTTCCTACCCCTCCCGCTCATGTAGACGCTGCATGCGTTTGTATAACACCAAAGTTGGGCGTTTATCATGTCAATGCTGAGGGAGTAACAGAATGGGATTAATACACTTCTTTTATACCAAATCAATTTCTGTCCACTTATCAATAGCATATTAAGGCACCGGGATCGTTTGTTGGTTAAGTTTGTTTCTTTTGATATAACTATTAAACGAGGTGATGCTAGAAGAAAAGGCGTTGCCCTTTTATCTTAAAGGAGTTGATGCCTTGGCAGGATCCGTTTTAACGTTACTAGTAGGTCATCAAGATCTTATTCGTTAGATCTGACTAATTCAACATATTAACATTATCGGATGATTCTACTTTGGATGGATCATGCCAAAAATTTTGATAGCAGTTATCGAATATGGATTCCTAGCTTTTGCAAGCTTTAAATGATTCCACACTCGAGCTAAATGTCACTTGCAGCTTTGAGGTAATCACCGAGATTGGGTTGAATATTGGCAAATTGGCCTAATCTTTGAAAATAACCCTTTAGTTGACTATTGCTATTCATCTTTATCTTATTATGATTTTTAAATGGCGGGGAATTGAATCTCGTGTTGATGATAACTTTGTTATAATTGTTTTTGATGAAATTTATCACCCTTTTAAGATTATTGTAATGATTGAAAAAGTCATTTCTTCTATATTCTATTTTATATATTTAGATAATTTTAATTTTGAAAATAAATTTGATTTACATAATACAAATACATTATTTATATTTTTAAAATATAACTGATGGGCAATAAATAAATTTATACCTGTCTATTCTCAGTTTGCCTGTCAACTCTCAGTTTAGTTACACCCGATAGAAGGCAGGTTTTACTCATCATTTTTAGGTGTCATTATTATATTCATATTCCGTAGGAACCATGGTAATCGTAATTTTATAAATAACTCTTTTTATTTTTCCGCTATTTAAATTTATGGTTTCATTTGTTCGCTTGCCATTTGGAAAATATTACTATAGATTAGTGATAGAATCTTTTTCATTTCAAAGAAAATTACAATGATTGCCGACATATTTAATTGAAATTAGGGCCAATAATTATGTTATCTGGCAGGTGTTTTGCTCTTTTACAATAAAATTTTTATTTAGAGGATGAAATAATTATATCATTGAATAGCCTCATTAGACCAAAATAAAATAAACCAAACATCCTAAGTATAGGTGCTATTAAGGTGTTATTAAAAGTTGTGGTTTTTACTATTTACTAATGACCCTTGATAAGATGGCAAGGCTTTTGTGGTAATATGGCAAAATAAATTTGACAACACAAAATTTTATTGCTATAATGATATGTTACCTGATTTTTTTGGAAGTATACCATTGATGCTTACTAAATGTATTCAAAATATTTAAACCTTAGATAGTACTTGATCCATTCAAATTCTTAAAATTGATTCAATATTTTGATTTTAATTTTACAATATCTTTGCAATTTTTAATTAGATATTTAAAACTTATAGACCTTTATTATAGAGATTCACAACAAATATGATTAAATCAAATAATAAATTCTAACTTATCCAAAGTTAATTTTTATAAATTCTATTTCCCATTAAATTTTTCAATCTATGACATTAAAATCAGGTCATTAAATACTATATAGACTGTTAATAAGCTGCTCATTGGTTAGCATAATGGCCCATAGACTTTTTGGGAGGGAAGGGGAAAGGGTAATGGGTCATGAATATTTTTTTGATAAGTTTATCAAAAAACTATTTAAAATAAAACTTATTGTGATGATTTTACCATATTAGCTAGATGAAGCTTATATAATTGTTAAGATGCATAGTGTTGTTAAATGGCTTGATTTGAGCTGATTTTTAAAAAATAGTTAATTCAGTATTTTATCCTAAAAATATTAGAAAATCTTAATATTTTGCTCATAGATGGCAAAAAGATTTGGACGCCTATTAGCAAAATCCCAAGGTTTAGGTAATATTTTTTTGGCGAAAATATTAAGTTAGACATTTCAAGAATCGGCACAAATTGAGTCATTTAACACTAACTGCATTGATACCATTATTAAAACAAAATTTCAGCTATGAAATTAAAAGAATCTTAAATGTATTCTTTTAAGGAGAAGGGGGGTATGCTTGTTTTTCCAGGCAATATAGGTACCTGTGATTTAGTTTTTTAAATATTTAATTGAAACTAAGGCACAGATTAGTTTTCATTATTATAATAAAATTGTTTTAAAATGAATAACTTTTTATATAATATATATTTAGCCACAAAACGAATATATAGAACGGTTTCGAAAAGAACATGGTCGTAGATTTGATTATGAAGAAAGAAAGAGGAAAAAAGAATCCAGAGAAGGTCACAAACGCTCATTAAAAGCTAAAAAATTAAAGGGTTTAAGAGCTAAATTTTACAACAAAAAACTTCACGCTGAAAAAATTGCCTTGCAAAAAACAATTAAATCACATCAATTGAAACAGACCAATAATAAATCCAAGAATGAACAAAAGACACCTAAAGGAGCTGTTCCACCATATCTTCTGGATAGAGAAGCTTTTAATCAAAACTCATCTAAAGTATTATCAAATATGATAAAACAAAAAAGGAAAGAAAAAGCGGTATGATTTTTTGAATATTTTTTTAAGAGATAAATTTATTAATTACTAAAATATGTAGGGTAAATGGGATGTGCATATACCCAAAGTCAAAGGAATTTCAGAAAAAGAAGTATTTAAAGTTATCCGAACTGGGAAATCAAAAAGTATTAGCCTGATATATTAGAAAAAAAATAAATCAAATATATAATTTATTATTATTATAATAATATTTTTTGTTTAATCTATTTATAAAGAGTTGATTTTTGATAAATTTTTTTTAAAATTTTTTTTAGAAAAAGCTTGGAAAAGAATGGTTACTAAAGTATGTTATGTTGGCGAAAATTTTACAAGAAAACCACCAAAGTTTGAACGCTTCATAAGGCCAATGGTAAATTATAACTGCAATGATAAAATATTTTAATATAAATTACTAATATACTGATTCCCTTTTCACTTTTCTTAATTAAATAAGTCTGCCAAATTCAGGTATCGTGCTCCCTAATCAATATAATTTAAAATATTCCAGGA
Organism: Gordionus sp. m RMFG-2023; assembly: GCF_954871325.1. Taxonomy (NCBI): domain Eukaryota; kingdom Metazoa; phylum Nematomorpha; class Gordioida; order Chordodea; family Parachordodidae; genus Gordionus; species Gordionus sp. m RMFG-2023. The sequence goes on along the minus strand of NC_088775.1, from coordinate 7,306,919 downwards.
TTAATATTTGATTATTAACTTAATGAATAGTTTGTTTTATCAAACTAATTTGAAATACATTTATATTTTTAAAATCTATCATTAATATAGGGTTTAAGATTTAACAAAGCTCATGTGACACATCCAGAGTTAAAAGCCACTTTTCAGCTACCCATCATCGGAGTTAAAAAGAACCCAAATTCCGCCCTTTATACATCACTTGGGGTCATCACAAAAGGTTTTTTTTACATAAATTTCTTGCTTAGAATTTAGACGTTGGATCTTTGTTTTTCCCACTCCAATGTTATTTGATAAAATTTGTATCTCGTCTCATTTTGTTTTGTAGCTAAGTTAAAAGTTACTTTTGAAAAGTAAATATTACATTACAAGTTACTTTTATAAATATTTTATATAACCCATCATTTTTAATATAAATGATCGGACAAAATATTTACATGTCTAATTATTTTAACAGCACACAAATTTCGATAAATATATTAATAAAAAAAAGTTAGTGTAAATATTTTTTTATTTGAATAAATGTATCTAATATGTTGCATACTATTCCTTCTATTATTTTTTTCTTCCAAAAATTATATTATAATATTTTGTTAAAGGAACTGTTATTGAGGTAAACGTGAGTGAACTAGGACTCGTTACACCTGGAGGAAAAATAGTCTGGGGTAATTTAATTTTTTAAATTTATTTTTTAGTCTCACTGCTTACTGCAAGGATATACCTTCTATCCCTCTAAAATATTCTTGCCCTCTAAGACAGATTGTTTCTATCTCCCATTATATTAGCCCTTACAAATTTAAGCCATTTTGTTTTGCTGTATTATTTTATATGAAATCGTCCATATTAGTATGTTTTATATTACTTTATTATTAAATGTATATCACACCAACAGTAACTAGGCGTTTTATTTAAAAAAAAACGTTAAAAGCTTTTACTGAATTTGTAAGCCATATTATTCACGTGATAATTACTCGATTCAAGAAATGTTCAACTGGAGATTTTTTAATTAGGTGGAATATATTTGAAATGAATTAACTTGAACTTAGGTGTGGGATAACAGGTTAGAGAGTTATGGGTTAGGAAATATCTAAAGGTTTGAGAGATGTAGGTTAGTATTTAGAATGAAATTTATTTTAATTTTTAATTAAAAGCCCTCCAAACCTAGCATTTGATTATAAAAAAAACGAATAGAAATTTAAACGAATCAGCTGTTGTAACGGCAAATTTCGTTGAGATTGATGTCGAGGGTGAGCACAGTATAATCCACTTGTAACATTTTTCAAGGGGTTAAAAACGTAAACCAAGAAGATAATAAACTTGAGAGACATTTTAAATTTTCTAGGAATCTAAAAATATTATATAAACGAGTTATACTATATTTTCTTTAATAAATTAGGAGATTCTTACCGATAATATGTTAGAAAGTATGTGAATTATAAATAATATTTTACATCATTTTTTTAAAAAATTAAAATATAGGAAAATATGCTCAAGTCACGAATGTTCCAGAAAATGATGGTTGTATAAATGCAGTTCTTCTCGTTTAAAATATTCGGATTATCAATCGCAAATACATTGAATTTTATCATACGAAATCTTTTTTTTTGTAAAAAATGAAATAGATGTAAATGTAAGCGTGTTTTATGTGAGTTCTATTTATTACAAACATAATAAAATTTAAACGTTCTAGTCTCATTTTATAATTAGAACTATTTACTCTCTGATTATTCATTATTTTTTTTTTAAAATTTTCTTTATCAAATTTTCGTATCAAAAATTTTCTAAATCATAATTGTTAGTTGATTTAAAAAAAAATAGTTTTATTCGTGTTATTTTTAGGATGACCTAACCTGGTCGTCTTCAGCTTTTCCAAAGTCTTAAACACATTTCTATTTCGGTATTTATACCTGTCAATCATGTTAATCTCACTTTCTATCACATATTCCCATTTTAATTCAAGCCTTCCTTTTTTAGACAATCCAAATCTATATTTGTCACATCCAATAACTATTTACACAATTCGCTCCACTTTCTGCGGTTGTGTTCAATTAGATCTCTCCAAAAAAAATTGTTTTGGGCATAAGCTTAAAAACAATGATTTCTTTGACTATAAAAATATGATATGCTTAGAATGATATTTACGAGAACAGGAAAATTAAATTTCTGAGTGGGGATTCCTCCCTCCCAGCTAAGCCTATGTTCTCATAAAATCGAATACTATTCCCATAATTCATTTGGCTCGCATGATAATACTATTCTTTATTTTAATGACAAATTGTTATTGTTTTTAGGAATCCCAGAAAAAAAAACCCAGGAAATTTTTTTTCGAATTTAGATCTAATAATAAAGGTATATTTTTATGGATTTATATAAGGTATAGACAAATTAGTATTTTAGAAAAAAATATTATAAAAATATAATTTAATAATAAATTTTATACATAATAATGATTTATCAATAAAATAAACAGATTATATTGCAAATATTGTCAAATTTAGTCTACTTAATATAGTAATTAAGGATGGATATTATATTTATTAAGCAAAAATTTTTACGAAAATAAGTAATACATGGGTTATTTTCCTGGGGTATTTTTTTCCCCAGTACCAATTTGAATATCAGCAGGCATTTTTTCTTGTTTAAGCACTGCGATTTTGTTTTCAGTGTCCAACTACCTACCACGCCATCGTTCAAGTTTGGTTTCACCGGCAGCCATCTCGCATTTCATTTTTTTTAATCAATACCCAGATTGATAAGTTTTTATTTTAAACCAGTTAGAAAAACGATGATTCGAACCTTCGCATTGATTATTTATGAGTTATTAGTAGGATATAGTCTGATTCAAGTTTCTGGAAGAAATCGAGGCCAAATTCGACCTGTCTGGGATTGAGAATTGCTTCTTGTGACCTCCCTTGATACTCCATTGATGTAATTTTTATCGAAATATTCAAGAATATCCTTACAATTGCTCGGAGTAACCGATCTAAGGAATACCATTGCATTGCCCATATCACATAAAGGAACAAATGCTAAGCTGTCCACCATTCCACAAAAGAAGCTTAGGGCTTCATCGATTCTGTATTGGCTTTCCAGAACTAGCTTTTAAATTTTTCTATGGGTAATTTGACACAAATGATAAAAGCATCATCTGATTATGATGTGATATCCTAATTGAAAAAATAAATATAAATAATATAACATATTAAATCATACCAATGACAGTTTTAACCGCGCTCATAGCAGACTTTTCGAAATTTATGTATATATATAATGGATCAGGAAATAAATCCCGTTCTTGACATTTAGACATTATTACTTCAAATATTTTTTCGTAAATTTTTGTGTTTTTTTTGAGTCTACTAGCTGTTAATGATTGTGGCATTCGCTTATAAAATTATTTATTAATATTAATTATTGCTAGGTTATAATAAAAAAAAATTAAGTGAAAATTGAGAATAAAAAAATTGAGAAAAGGTTAAAAATAAAGATTAACAATGACTTGAAGCAAAAATTGGAAGAAAATAATAAATTGAGAAAAAAATTTAAGAAAAATTGACAAGAAATTTTTTTTTAAAAATTACGATTTTCTTTTTTTTAAATTTTTTTCCACGGGGTTTTTTTCTGGGGGTTTTTTTCTTGGGGGTTTTTCTTCCAGGGTATTTTTTCCGGGGTTTTTTTCCGGGTTTTTTTTCCTATTACCCGTTTTTAGAAATCTTTATGTCTTCTCTTATTAAGTATTATTTATAGAATCAACCACAATCATAAATTACCAATGATTAGAAAATGTCGCCTTCGATTTGATACTCATATTCAATGAAATGAGTTTTTGTGTTTATTCTTAGGATAAATTTTATTTCTTGTAACTTGGTCCAATAGATTTTTTAGGTTTGGAAATTGTCATTGAAATTATTTTATGGATCCCAGTATAGAGGAATAGAGTTGGAAAAGAAAGAAGATTTGAAATTCTAAGGGGGGGGGGGTGGCTGTAGTTATAAAATAAGGGATTCTTAGGTTAAATGAATTTCTCGATTTAATAAAGAATTAGTTATGGATTATTCTTGGGATTGCGCAATGAATAGGAATAATTTAAATTTCTTACTAATAAATATTTTCATGAAAAATAATTTCAATTTTATCGTGTAAATAAAATTATTGACAAAATTTATGCTAATTTTAGTATCCATATTTTATTACAACTCATTTTTACAGATCATTTCAAGCAATCAATATTAATTCATATTTATTATAAGTAAAGAATATATATGAAATTTTATTGAAAAAATATTAGATATGAGAAACAGTTAAATGAACATAAAATTAACTAATCGATTATTGAATGGGATATGTGTTGAATATGTTGATCGATGTTATTTTATTATTTATTTTGGCAATTGATATATTTTTTTATATATCAATTTGTATTTAAATTTAATCGGTGAAATATTAACATTTTTTTATATACATTAATTTGGGGAATGACTAAAATACGCGTCCCCAAAAACTACGCGTCCCAACGCGTCCCTACGCGTCCCCGGTCAAAACGATTTATATTAATATTAATAGGAAATCTTATTAAGCTTTATAAGATGAGTTAGAAAATGTTTTTTTTAATTTAAAAAAAATACGGTAACTATATAAAATTTACAAAAATTTATTTTTTTAAAAAATAAACTACACGTCCCTACGCGTCCCCGGTCAAAATACAGTTTTTTTTAAAAAATCAAAACGGATTCATATTTAGCTTATTAAAAGAATACAGAATATGTAAATATTATATTTTAAACTATTTTATAACTTAGTGATTTTTTCAAAAAATACTTTTTTTTTCAAAAACACTACGCGTCCCCGGTCAAAAAACCGTTTTTTTTAAAAAATAAAAGCAGATTCATGTTTAGCTTTTTAAGGAGAATCAGAAAATGGTATTAATAAAAAAAAAATTTAAAAAGAAATTTTTTCCAAAAAAATTTTTTTTTGGCTAAACTACGCGTCCCTACGCGTCCCCGGTCAAAATACAGTTTTTTTAAAAAAATCAAAACGGATTCATATTTAGCTCATTAAAAGAATACAGAATATGTAAATATTATATATTAAACTATTTTATAACTTAGTGATTTTTTCAAAAAACACTTTTTTTTTCAAAAACACTACGCGTCCTCGGTCAAAAAACCGTTTTTTTTTAAAAATAAAAGCAGATTCATGTTTAGCTTTTTAAGGAGATTCAGAAAATGGTATTAATAAAAAAAAAATTTAAAAAGAAATTTTTCCCCAAAAAATTTTTTTTTGGCTAAACTACGCGTCCCTACGCGTCCCCGGTCAAAATACACTTTTTTTAAAAAAATCAAAACGGATTCATATTTAGCTCATTAAAAGAATACAGAATATGTAAATATTTTATTTTAAACTATTTTATAACTTAGTGATTTTTTCAAAAAACACTTTTTTTTTCAAAAACACTACGCGTCCCCGGTCAAAAAACCGTTTTTTTTAAAAAATAAAAGCAGATTCATGTTTAGTTTTTAAGGAGATTCAGAATTTTTTCCAAAAAAAATTTTTTTTTGGCTAAACTACGCGTCCCTACGCGTCCCCGGTCAAAATACAGTTTTTTTAAAAAATCAAAACGGATTCATATTTAGCTCATTAAAAGAATACAGAATATGTAAATATTATATATTAAACTATTTTATAACTTAGTGATTTTTTCAAAAAACACTTTTTTTTTCAAAAACACTACGCGTCCCCGGTCAAAAAACCGTTTTTTTTAAAAAATAAAAGCAGATTCATGTTTAGCTTTTTAAGGAGATTCAGAAAATGGTATTAATAAAAAAAAAATTTAAAAAGAAATTTTTTCCAAAAAATTTTTTTGGCTAAACTACGCATCCCTACGCGTCCCCGGTCAAAATACAGTTTTTTTAAAAAATTCAAAACGGATTCATATTTAGCTCATTAAAAGAATACAGAATATGTAAATATTTTATTTTAAACTATTTTATAACTTAGTGATTTTTTCAAAAAACACTTTTTTTTTCAAAAACACTACGCGTCCCCGGTCAAAAAACCGTTTTTTTTTAAAAATAAAAGCAGATTCATGTTTAGCTTTTTAAGGAGATTCAGAAAATGGTATTAATAAAAAAAAAATTTAAAATGAAATTTTTCCCAAAAAAATTTTTTTTTGGCTAAACTACGCGTCCCTACGCGTCCCCGGTCAAAATACACTTTTTTTAAAAAAATCAAAACGGATTCATATTTAGCTCATTAAAAGAATACAGAATATGTAAATATTTTATTTTAAACTATTTTATAACTTAGTGATTTTTTCAAAAAACACTTTTTTTTTCAAAAACACTACGCGTCCCCGGTCAAAAAACCGTTTTTTTTAAAAAATAAAAGCAGATTCATGTTTAGCTTTTTAAGGAGATTCAGAAAATGGTATTAATAAAAAAAAAATTTAAAAAGAAATTTTTTCGAAAAATTTTTTTTGGCTAAACTACGCATCCCTACGCGTCCCAGGTCAAAATACAGTTTTTTTAAAAAATTCAAAACGGATTCATATTTAGCTCATTAAAAGAATACAGAATATGTAAATATTATATATTAAACTATTTTATAACTTAGTGATTTTTTAAAAAAACACTTTTTTTTTCAAAAACACTTTTTTTTTTCAAAAACACTACGCGTCCCCGGTCAAAAAACCGTTTTTTTTAAAAAATAAAAGCAGATTCATGTTTAGCTTTTTAAGGAGATTCAGAAAATGGTATTAATAAAAAAAAATTTTAAAAAGAAATTTTTTCCAAAAAAATTTTTTTTTGGCTAAACTACGCGTCCACGGCCAAAATACAGTTTTTTTAAAAAAATCAAAACGGATTCATATTTAGCTCATTGAAAGAATACAGAATATGTAAATATTATATTTTAAACTATTTTATAACTTAGTGATTTTTTCAAAAAACACTTTTTTCGAAAACACTACGCGTCCCCGGTCAAAAAACCGTTTTTTTTAAAAAATAAAAGCAGATTCATGTTTAGCTTTTCAAGGAGATTCAGAATAATTTTGGTAGTTGAGAATTCAAATAAAATATTTAAAAAAGCCAATGTCTAGCCCATATTTAAAATTAAAAAATTTTCAAGGATATCTATTTTAAATTTTACCCAAGTTGATTTCTATCATAAATGTAAATTATGATATTTCTAATACCCTTACATTGCAACATTTTTACCTCTTTTTCTCCTAAATATTAATATTTTTATGAAATATATTAATAAAGCATATTTAGTATCGTATACACCTAACTAATTAGTAATTACCCATCAACCTCGTCATTCTGATTAAATTAAATTAATTTTATAAAAAAAAATTTTAATATATATATATACAAATATATCAAAATATAAAATTGACGGGGGGCTCAATGGTTAGAACGTATGCCTTCCGAACGATAAGTTGCGAGTTCGAATCCCGTGTTGCCATAAAAAATTTAAAAAAAAATTTTTAACATTAGCGTGATAATAATAGCTCTCGATTTATTTAACATTAAGATGATAGGAAAGTTGATAGAAAAAAAAAATTTTAACATTAGGAGATAGGAAAGTGAAATTAACGTTAAGAAAATATCAAAGTTGATAGAAAAAAAATACGAAAACGTTCATTTCTTGATTACATTTATAGATAGATAAATATATATCATATTAAATCAATGTGTTAAAAAGCTAAAAAATCAAACAAAGTTGAGGGTTCTAAATCTGATTGATGAATTAGAAAATATTATAATTATTAATTTATTTTTCATTTATGTTAGTAATAAGTTTTTTAAAATAACTTTCTAATCTTACATTAATAGTTAAAATTTATCATTTTATATGTTTTGTATATGGGAGACTGGGGTATAATCATTTATATCTAAATTAAATTTTATAGTTAATTTTAAACACTCTTCTATAATTTGGAAAAGTTCAATGTGTATTTATTATATCTAGATAATATTTCAATCATAATTTGTCAATAATAAAATACCATTTATATTACATATTATTATATACAATCGTAATAGGTAAAAAAATGTAAATATTCGTTTGTTGTAAAATAATGTGGGTGTTTCAATCACGGTAGTCTTTATAGAATGTTGTTTCCGACGTATCACGATTTAGTTTTCCAATTTCAATCATTGACCAAACTATAATATGATGTTGTTTTCATCTTCGATATCTATTTATAGTTTATATAATAATATAATATATTTATTTTTATATGCCTTTTTGCCTTCAATAATTATAGTCAAAAATTTCAAATTATAGGACTTTAAATAATTGGTAATATTTAAACTTAAAAATAACTATTTATATTGTTATTACAAAAAAATAATTGGATGCATTGTTCTAACTGTACAAACTTTCTCTAATATTAGCTAAACAATATTACATTATTTATACTATATTAATATATTTTATAGTTATAATATTATGGTTTTAGCCATAAAAATATGAAAATTATTAATTTTTTTTGACCGGGGACGCGTAGTGTTTTTGAAAAAAAAAGTGTTTTTTGAAAAAATCACTAAGTTATAAAATAGTTTAATATATAATATTTACATATTCTGTATTCTTTTAATGAGCTAAATATGAATCCGTTTTGATTTTTTTAAAAAAACTGTATTTTGACCGGGGACGCGTAGGGACGCGTAGTTTAGCCAAAAAAAATTTTTTGGAAAAAATTTCTTTTTAAATTTTTTTTTTATTAATACCATTTTCTGAATCTCCTTAAAAAGCTAAACATGAATCTGCTTTTATTTTTTTAAAAAAAACGGTTTTTTGACCGGGGACGCGTAGTGTTTTTGAAAAAAAAGTGTTTTTTGAAAAAATCACTAAGTTATAAAATAGTTTAATATATAATATTTACATATTCTGTATTCTTTTAATGAGCTAAATATGAATCCGTTTTGATTTTTTTAAAAAAACTGTATTTTGACCGGGGACGCGTAGGGACGCGTAGTTTAGCCAAAAAAAAATTTTTTTGGAAAATTTCTTTTTAAATTTTTTTTTTATTAATACCATTTTCTGAATCTCCTTAAAGCTAAACATGAATCTGCTTTTATTTTTTAAAAAAAACGGTTTTTTGACCGGGGACGCGTAGTGTTTTTGAAAAAAAAAGTGTTTTTTGAAAAAATCACTAAGTTATAAAATAGTTTAATATATAATATTTACATATTTACATATTCTGTATTCTTTTAATGAGCTAAATATGAATCCGTTTTGATTTTTTTAAAAAAACTGTATTTTGACCGGGGACGCGTAGGGACGCGTAGTTTAGCCAAAAAAATTTTTTTGGAAAAAATTTCTTTTTAAATTTTTTTTTTATTAATACCATTTTCTGAATCTCCTTAAAAAGCTAAACATGAATCTGCTTTTATTTTTTTAAAAAAACGGTTTTTTGACCGGGGACGCGTAGTGTTTTTGAAAAAAAAAGTGTTTTTTGAAAAAATCACTAAGTTATAAAATAGTTTAAAATAAAATATTTACATATTCTGTATTCTTTTAATGAGCTAAATATGAATCCGTTTTGATTTTTTTAAAAAAAGTGTATTTTGACCGGGGACGCGTAGAGACGCGTAGTTTAGCCAAAAAAAAATTTTTTTGGAAAAAATTTCTTTTTAAATTTTTTTTTTATTAATACCATTTTCTGAATCTCCTTAAAAAGCTAAACATGAATCTGCTTTTATTTTTTTAAAAAAACGGTTTTTTGACCGGGGACGCGTAGTGTTTTTGAAAAAAAAAGTGTTTTTTGAAAAAATCACTAAGTTATAAAATAGTTTAAAATATAATATTTACATATTCTGTATTCTTTTAATAAGCTAAATATGAATCCGTTTTGATTTTTTAAAAAAAACTGTATTTTGACCGGGGACGCGTAGGGACGCGTAAGGACGCGTAGGGACGCGTAAGGACGCGTAGTTTATTTTTTAAAAAAATAAATTTTTGTAAATTTTATATAGTTACCGTATTTTTTTTAAATTAAAAAAAACATTTTCTAACTCATCTTATAAAGCTTAATAAGATTTCCTATTAATATTAATAAAAATAAATCGTTTTGACCGGGGACGCGTAGGGACGCGTAGGGACGCGTAGGGACGCGTAGTTTTTGGGGACGCGTAGTTTTTGGGGACGCGTATTTTAGTCATTCCCTTAATTTGTATTAGTGATTTTTTTTATTATTGTTTAAAAAAAAAGGATATATAAAGAGAAATTGTTTTTGTTGTAAGAGGATAAAAAAATGTAATTTATATTTGAAAATAAAAATGTAATTTATCATATAATAAAATTTAAATTATGATTAAAAATAAAATGATAATCAATAAAAAATGTGAAATATTTATCATGTAATAAATGTGGATATTAATACAATTTCAACAATATGAGAATTCTGATCTTCTTGGCCATTGAATAAAAAATATAAAATTTGCCTTACCCTGTATTCACAGTTAGCACGAATTCACGGTGGGGTATATAATTATAGCGCACATTTTGTATGTCTCGAATTTGTGATAATTGTGAATGCAGGGTAACCTCTCATTAACAGCTAGCGCGAATTCAGAGAGGAAAATATAAAAAGTATTTTGTACAATTCATGCTAACTATGAATTACGGGTTAAGAATAGCTATATCCTTTGTTTCAAATAAAGTTTATGCGAAGTTTCCTCACTTTTATGATTACACGACCAACGGCTGTGAAAAATTCCTCGCCAACAATATGTTTTTAGGGTAAGCTGATTATTGGTATAAACATGTGACCTGACTAGTCCGCAGAATATTTGACGATTTTTAAATTCTGGTACCTGTTAATTGCATACTTTTTGGATAACAAGAAATCCCCTTATTAAAATTTTCCAAGTATCCATGTGGATTCGTGTAATTTCATCAGGGCATCGAATTTCAGGAAATATATTAGAAGAGACTACGGTAGTAGAAAAAGCCTGCTGACCTCAGCATACGAGCGATATTATTTGGTTAAATTTAACATGTTGGGTTGCCGTTCAGGATTACTGTTACAATGTAGAGAATGCTCTGCAAAACGGTCTTCGTTAGTTAAGAATTTGATGCTTCCATATGGTAGCTAAAAATGGTTATTAAAATTTGAGATTTTTAGACACTATGACCTCTGAGAATTCGTATCCTCTGTCCTTAATGAGTTCATGAATGTGTATCTAGTCAAAGGTGGAAAACTTTGAATAAAGTAATCAACGAAGTGTTTCACACGTAGTAATACCAATCTTTTTGTCTTGGAGAATTCGAAAATTCGACTTTATTTACAACTGATTTTGTCAGTTCCATCACTTAAAAAAAGGACCGAGAACTCATATATGTTGTTAATAGTGTCTGCACTTTGGCTTGCGATGAAGGCACAGATTGAGATAGATAATGGAGACCTGTAAACCTAGACCACCGTAATTAGAGGGGCAGAGTGGCTTGATGCCACACAATGCCTATGAACTGGATGTATAAGGATAGTTTTAATTCTAGTCTCAATTTTACTAGACGCGATTTCTCCAAAAAAATTAAATAAACTCCTCACCAATGGGAAAGCTCAAAATGAGAAATTTTTTTTTAGGGCAGTATGTTAACTTTTAATTAAATGTGCAGACCTATGACAAGCTTTGGCAGAGTATTTATTAGCATATTCTTAACAGCCATTTATTTTTAATTTTTTAAAAAAATTCCACCATATTTCTAGGAATACCGGAAACCACTAGTTAGTGCAACGATTTTGACGAACATGATTGACTTGTTTTTTTTTAAAAATAAATTATTTGACAGTTTTAGGGGACAAGGTCTACCAGGTGCTATATATAATATTTGCACAAAATTATCCTTTTTTTTCTAAAAAAGTATTTAAAAAGTAAAGAGACGTTATACCACTTACCGCGGAAGGCTAAAGGTTACCCCGGATGCTTTTTCTCAAATATTAATTTCTACCTTAGAATATGGAAAATTTACTTAGCTGCACATTTTTTAATCTCAAGTTTATAGCAACAAAGTTTTTTTTATTGAGATTTCTTTTTCCCGCACTTCTTTTCATCTCTAAGTTTCTTTTTCTACCTTACAGATAATAAATTAAACTAAATTATTTCTTAAACAATTTTAGAAAAACAAATATATATATCAAATTAGAATTCTATCATTATCTTTTTTTAGTAATTTATTATTATATCAACCATTTGGATTCTAATATTTCATATTTTTCTATATTCAGCATCGATTGTTTGCATCATCTTAACAGGCCTGGCATTATATTATAGATTTATAAGTAAAAAAAAATTAAAAATTTTTGATTTGATTTGATTTGATTCTTTCTTTGCTTTCGATTTGCTTTCTTTCTTTCTTTCTTTCTTTCTTTCTTTCTTTCTTTCTTTCTTTCTTTCTTTCTTTCTTTCTTTCTTTCTTTCTTTCTTTCTTTCTTTCTTTCTTTCTTTCTTTCTTTCTTTCTTTCTTTCTTTCTTTCTTTCTTTCTTTCTTTCTTTCTTTCTTTCTTTCTTTCTTTCTTTCTTTCTTTCTTTCTTTCTTTCTTTCTTTCTTTCTTTCTTTCTTTCTTTCTTTCTTTCTTTCTTTCTTTCTTATTAATTTTATTTTTTGCATAACGTAAGAAACATTTATAAGCCTTTTCAAAAAGCTAATATCGAAAATTGAGAAAAGGGATACAACAAGCGATGCCGGGAGTTCAATTTTTCTTAACGAAGAGTTCGAGCTATATAAAACCGCTACCGATTTTGTGAGTAAGTCCAAATACCGCAGTTATCCGGACATTTTTGAGATTAGTTATGCCGAAGACTCCAATATAAAAAACTTTAATAATTACGTTCCTTATCCGGTCAACATTCACGCCCTGGAAGAATCAAGGTATAATACTAGTTTCCGGTTTAACATTCCTTATGTTTTTTTTCACGCTTTTCATAGCGTCAAGATATCTGACTCCGCGATGAAGAATTTATGTGAAGAATAATTGTAAAGTCAACTAAAATAAAATATAAAATTACCAATCGCTTTGTTCTAATTCACGGAAGAATATTCCAATTATCATTTTAATGCCTTGAGCCACATGAGCTTCAACCACGGGGGTTGAAAGGGAGGTTTGACGCAAGATGGTTATTGAAATTGAAAGAGGGTGTATAAGGGCGTGGGTAGCTTTTTCTATTTTAGATTTCCCATTTAAGGGGTAGGAAGTATTTCTTTGGTTTAATGGGGTGTAGAAGCCTATACTAACCACGAACAATTATTTTTATTTAGCCGTGATCCCAAACCAAATTGTTTTTAAGCTCATACACCCGGCCTAGCCTGAACTATTTGGACCGATCTCGTAGTTGTAGGACTATATTTTATTATATTTTGATATTTAGTTTTCTACACATAGTGTCCTTATTCGGGTGAGACATTTTTAAAAATATGGTTCTATGTTGGCATTAAAAAAAAGGCATTAGGCTGTGTCCTAAATATCAAAAATTTGATTAGTTAACTTTCGAAACTTTAACGAAAAAAAAGGGAATAAGCTGTTTTTAATATTAAAATAAAGACGTGTCCTAAGTATAATTCCAGAAAATATTTAAAATTATTTTTGCGAATTTTTGAAACAGATTTAGGACATGGCCTTATGATGTCAATTTATTTATTTTCGATATTGCAAAGATATTCTCCATCGGATTTCAAATATTCTTACGCCCAAGAGCATTTCAAGAAAAAGGGAGATTATTATTTTGATTACGAGCGCGAATGTGACGAAGCCCTGCTTGCTACGGTTAAAAAGTATACTACCAAAAGTAAGTAACTTAATAAAATACTCCTTTTTTTTCCTAACACGTTTGATTCGTCTGTCTGAGTATTATAGTGTTCCATATCCACATTTTTATACAAAATGCGTTTTTCCTCTTTATTCTTTCCATATTCAATAACAAAAAATATTAAAATATAATTTTGAAAAAATACTTAATATTTGTATTATTTTATGATAGTTTGATCTCCTATTTAAAAAAATAAAAGGATATAGAACTTTATAATACTCAGCCGATGATATATTATTAATATATTATTTTATTTTTCTTAAAGGCTTGGCCCAATGAAGTTTTTTTGTTAAATTTAACTTTTCGTTGGCTCGAATTTTTTGATGAGCCCGTGACTGGAGATAGCACTGCATGACGGTATATAGCAATTTACTAAACAACGACCAAATATTAATGCCTAACTTACTATTTTTTCCCATAAGGCTAACGCGAACAAGAAGTTGGTTTTAAAGAAATTTTTTCCAACGAGAGCATCGAATTCTGGTCAAAATAGCTTGCCGCACCTCCTTAATTTAAGTCTATACACCTTCAGAGTTACAGATATCAATCAAAAAACAAAAAAAAAGATTTATAATGATAAATCATGAGAAATACGTAAAATAGAAGCCAACTTTAAGTATAGATTTTACTAAACATCGCATCACTTACTAAATATAGTAGCTGATATATCTTGCTGAGACCTATTTGAGACAACTGTCCCAAGTTGTTCATTGAACCGATGCATCTAACATAGGTTAGACTAAGAGCTAACGAAAAGTACAAGCTAAAAAAATAAATAGTTGTGTATACTTGAGGGTTTAAATATAAAAAATGATTTTTTTTTTCTCACTCACCAAAAAATAAATACCAAAAAAACATAAACATAGAAACGATGACGTTCTTACATCCGAATCCTTTAGTTAAATCCACCAGTGAGTCGTCTTTCCTAGTTAAGCTAGAAGATACGGGTTTAGCAGATAAATACCCGGCAACGACTTTCAATAAAACCGATTACCGCTATAAATCATTACCTCATAACTTTGACAAACTTATCAACCAGTACAACATTGGTTATCGCGCCAATATGGCCGAATCCATTCCTTTACAATCCAGAATGTTTCCTTGTATTTTCCCTACATTTTCGAGATACCGCAATCACTATCATTTATAAATTATATAAATATTTATAACACAATTTTGAAAGTTCATTAGAAGTTATAGTATTACTTTAAATACTTTGAGGGCATAAATGATATAAATATAAATAAATAAATTAGCAAATTTTTTTATTTTTATGAAATTCGGAGATATTCGATAGTATAATATATATTCGTAAAAATTATTAACATGTGTGTTGTAGTGTCGTTAAACGTCTCGATTTGAACGATTTTTAAGAAAACGGCTAACTCAACATTATAGCCAGGAAAATATTCCTTAAGCGTCGAGATTTTGCCAATAGATGTTCAATCCTATGTGCCATCTATGAGCAAAATCTCTAGGCTTGCATAATATTTTTCTGGATAAAATATTGAGTTAGCCGTTTTTAAAAAACGGCTCAAATTGAGCCGTTTAACAATACTGGATGTTGTGATATATCTAATATAATACGTATGTAAAAAAAGAATCAAGGAATCCAAAACCTGAACAGAACCGGAAATAAGAATAATGAAAACATACTATTCTTATTCGATTGGTGTATAGTAAATTATTCGATTCGTTCAGAAGAATCGAATACGAAAAGGTCTTTATTGGATATTTATGATTCGTAGTTATTTTCAGCTGTTTTTAAATTTTTTTTATTTATTCTTAGTCTCGAGTGCGATCCAACCCAAAATTTTTTTTTATTAACGTAAATTAGGAGGATTTTTATGAAATGTTAAATGAATTTAAAAATTACTAAATTGCTTTGTTCTTATCCCAGAGAAATTCTAATCGTAACATTTTTAAACCCACAAAACCCACCCAATATTTTTTAATATCTTTCATGTCGGCTGATGCCCGTCCTCTGGCCACTTTACGAGACCTTATCATGATTATACAAAAATAAGATGGAAACCGAAATTTCTAAGTAAAACTGTGCACCGCACCTAACCGATAAAAATTTTAAGAGCCTGAAATAATCGAACCTTCTATTATATAACGGTTCGGGTTGTTGATGTGAATGATAAAATATGAATGTTGCTAGCACATTTTTCTTTTTCACAAAAGAACATGAATTCCTAATTAAATCGTTTAAATATCATGAGATAAAAACACTATGTGATATTCGGCCTTTGGAAAAAATGCCAAAACAAATATATAAATATAAGAATCGCTAATTTACTATAAAAAAAAAGTGCATATAAGATTAGCCTTAAACTTTCAATACTCCGGTGAGGTCTATAGGACCTCCGGCAAGCAGAAAAACAACTAATGATAAGATCATTAATAAATTTAATAAAAATCCGACCTTGTAAGCCGTTACGGAGAAACAAACTTATTAGGCTATGCAACATGTAAATAGATATAAATTAAGATTGAACATCAAGATTTAAAATTGTATCCTTTTAATTGGTTGTGCCGATTATATTAATATTTAAAATAATTATTTTATGAATACTTTTCTTAATTCACTACTCTACACTGTTTTTTTTTGTTTATTTTCTAAGACGAAATTTTATTTTCTAGGACACAAATAATAATAATAATAATGATAATTTTGGGGGAAATTTTTACCTCTTTTTTATACGGTAAATGCAAATAAATAGTAACAATAATAATCAAGATAATGCTTCAAAATAATATAACAAGACTCACCATGAGCCTTACAATCAATATAAACAAATTCTCGCTCTATTGTCACGGCACAAAATTATTGCGCGTAAACAAAAATATAATAAAGATTTTTTTAAAAAAAGAACCCCACTCATGACATTCATCAAGACAAATATTCAATAAAGTAAAAGAAAATAATATATTAAATTATTTAATAAATCCATCCAAAATGTTTATGAGTCTTTGCCCCATGTAAATGCCTTTTTTCGCATGGATTCCTAATGCAATTAATCCATTTATTTAAATTGTCAATAAATTTCACTAATTTTTTTATAATTATTTTCCATTTATGCCTTATTTTTATCAATAAAGTAGTTGCTATAATATAAATTATTTATTATTTTTATAAATAAAAATAATTTATAATTATCAGCTCGAAAACGGCCTCATGGGAAAGCTCATCCTTACCCCGGGTGTAGCTCATTATTTCCCAAATATATTTTTTTCTCTTTTAAAAAGTTTAACTATTTAAAAATTAGATTGCAAATCTTATATTGCTGATAATATTCAGCAGATTAGAATAATCTTTAATCCCCTACCAAAAATTAAAAATACGTATTTTTAATTTTTGGTAGGGAATTATGCCAGGCCTTAAAGGAAAGGGGATGTCAGAAAAATAATTCATTAATATTGTTAAAAAAAGTACAATTTAAAAAAAAATTATCTTCTTTGTATACCATAAAAGTAAATAAGTGGAAAAAAATGAGATATTATTTATTCAATATAATCAAGTAGTTTACATTTGCCATTTAGGGCTAGCATGCTCCCCGGTCTTCCCCTAATTAATATCTAGAACTTTTTTCTTCTTTTAAATATAATTAAATATTTATAATTTATATATTGTTTCTATTCATTAACAGAAAAATAGGAAACTGATATAATTAAGATTGAGTTACGTTAATTGTTATTCTTTGTGTCTCAGATAAAAGCTTTTATTTGAACTTTCAGTCGATGTAATGCGATTCCATAGATCCTTGGAGAAAGTTAGGGCGTAAGTGCCAAAAGAAGTTAGCGGTGTAGCCTTTATAAACTCTTGTTATCTTATTATTTTGTTTCGATGTGTTAAAAACATTTTTTGAGTTCCCAGTCTTACATCTAGTGTTGTTAATTGGTTGATGTAAACCCAGACCCTGGGTTTGGGTCTAAAACTCGATTAAACCAGCTCTGAGCACTAACCCCAGAACATAGACCCTAAAAAAAAGAAAAGCCTATAAAATTATTTTAATCCCTTTTTTAGAAAAATTTTTGGCAAAAGTTATAACCTCAACATTTTTTTTATATTTAAGAATAGTAAATTAAATTAATAAATATTTATAACGTTTTAAAGGTTAGTTTTATCTTGTATTAACACCATTTTAAAATCATATTCCTCCTGCTACTTAGCGGGAGCTATCTCACCTGAAACCACTAAAAAGATTTTTATTCCAAAGGAAGTTAATCATATTATGACATTTATTATTTTTAAATTTTAACAAATAAGATTTTATATTTTTTTAGTTAAAAAAATTATTAATTTTGATGATTAAAACATATTTAATAAGATGGATATGCAATAATCAATGTAACCTTCTCCTCTATTTAAGCATTTTTTCATAAAAAAATAAATAATGCATATAAATAGAGATTTTGAAATTGGGGTCTATTAGACCCCACTTGAGCATTTACCTATTTTTTTCACCCAAGTAAATCAGTTTAGATTGAAAAGGGAACAGGTAAACGATCTAATCATGATCAAGTATCTTAGTATTATAGTATTTTGAATTTTCTTATTATAGAAACGGGGGCTCTCGAGTGCTAAAATTAGTTCAATATAGTAAGGCCAAGACTTTGGCAGGTTTAAAAACATGGTCTTTCTATATATACCTTAATACTAAGTGTCATATAGGTCCTAATTGCAAATCCATGTTGCCAATTAGGGGACTGTTCTCAGACAATTCTACGTCGCACTGAAATTGATAGGCATACAATCTAAAAAAAAAGTGACAGGCGATTACTAATATTTTAGGTTGAATTATATCTTAAATGGCGTGATTGTTAGGCCAACAAATTAATACAAATCTAGCTAAATTCAACTCTTATCATTTCTCCATTATATCTATCTTTTATTCCACCAGTCAAAACAATAAACAAGGTACTCATACCTTGGCGTAAAACAAGATCGGTCAGTCAGACGAATCCTATTTATTTTAAGACAAATTCTTCCTAATCAGCTTTACTATTCCTATTAATTTTGTTATATTTACTTTTTAAAAACTTCTCCTTTTCTCCCTTACATTTATAAATGCTTTGATAGAATCTTTTATCGATATTATAAAGAAATTTAAAAATAAAATTGATTTTGAAAAACCTATTCTTTTTTTCTCTTATTTTTTGAAAAAAATAAAATAAAATAACGCTATTCTAATCTTTAAACATATATTTTAAATTAAATATTTAAATTTCATTTCAATTAAAAAAACGCGATTAGTTGTTATTACCTTTATATATATATATCACAATATATATTGGAAGGAAAAATTCAATGCATTAACTTGTATATATATAAAATGCTTGATTCGTATTTGAAAGACTTGAATTTTCAATACAAAACAAAGCCCAAAAATGTTGTATCAAGAGATAACCAATCGGATAAATCGATTCGCACCGCGGGATCCTCTATCACTTTGTGCAGTAAATCCAGCAAAAGCAGCAGTAGCATGAGTGGCTACTATAATAACGATTACGATTCGGCGTATTCCCACGTTTCGTTTACCGATAATAAAATAACTCTGTACGACAAATCGAAACGTGATTTCGACTTAAAGTACGACCCCGATTCAGAGCCAAGGGGAAGCATCCTGAAAAATAAGGATTTCCCATATTCCCCGTTCAACACCGATAAATCCCGTTACATAATCGAAAAAAAAGGGAAGAATTACGTGATAAGCAGTAAAGTTGACAAATCGGGACAAATAATTTCCGAAAATGGAGATGAGTTTCAAAACATGTCAAGATTTAAACGATTTAAATTACGTCTCAAACGGATGTTTGGTTGCGTTTAAAACGTATCAATCTTTTATACTGGATACGATGGTTGAAAAATAAATTCTGAAAAGCACAGATGGATGATGGTAAATTAAATAAAAAAATTTTTTAAAAAAATATATATATACCAAAAAAATGGTTGAAGTTTATTGTCTTTTTGTGTGAAACGGATAGTGTTTCATTAAAATTTTTAATAGTCGCTCTCCTTAGGGAAGACATAAGATAAAAGTTACATTAGCACTATGGTAGGAGGATATATAACTTAGCCGTTCCTGCAATTATCATTATGAAAATGTAACGATGAGCTTTGTAACTGTTAAAATTTGTAACGTAACGTAACATATGTTTTTTGCAATCTTTTAAAGTTTACCCTTTTCGAAATCTTATTATTAAAAATTTATTATGTGTTAAAAAAAGAGATGTTTTGCATTTTATTAAAAAAAATATTTAATAGGCTGAAAGTTATTTAAAATAAAACATTTTGAAATATTGACAATGTTATATCACTGCCATCGCTATTTTTAATATAAACGCAGCCTAAAAAAAAAATTAATATTAGATCACTTAAAATTTTAAGAGTATGTCTCCCTAAAAAATATGGGGAAATGAGGCTTTGGTGAGTGTATTTTAATATCATTTACCCCCTACCCTTTATTCCCCAAAATATAACAAAAAGAATGTCCCAATTAAACATATATGAGAATTCAATATAAATTTTTGTCCCATATTGATATTATTGTAATTATTTCCTATTTTCATTTAGTATTTTATATAACAACCTTTAATCATTGTACATTTTTCTAAGTAGTAATGGTAACAGTCGTCTTTTTTCGTGAGATATCGATAATTAAACCTTTATATAATTTTGAGGTATTTGGCCGGTCAAATTCGATTCTGTCAAGTAACCGATATTTGATAGGTTGAGTAAGGCCAAATTATGACAGCTTTTACTTTATTGGGTATATGTTATAATAAATACCAAAAATTATATTCATAAATAAATACATATTATTAAATTTGTATAAATATTTTGATTCATTCTTGAAATATTGCTTCGTTTTCACTTTCTGTGGGAAGAGTCGTTTTCTGATTCAATTGTCATTTTATTTTATGTTT
The DNA here is from genome assembly GCF_954871325.1 of Gordionus sp. m RMFG-2023. Lineage (NCBI taxonomy): Eukaryota > Metazoa > Nematomorpha > Gordioida > Chordodea > Parachordodidae > Gordionus > Gordionus sp. m RMFG-2023. The sequence goes on along the minus strand of NC_088775.1, from coordinate 7,286,172 downwards.
TTAATTAATTGTAAATTATGACAAACGCGAATTTATTTTTCCTTTGACCATACCAACCCTATCATTATAGCCATATCAATATGACTTCATAACAGATCCGATACTTTACTTCTCATAGCATATGTACTATTTACCAATAAAATGATACATATTTATAAGTCACACTTTGATTATATACTTTTCAATAACAGAATACGAACAACATATTAATCTCGAATAATTCAATATAATTTCTAAAAACAATTATCATATTTTATATATGGGTTTCAAAGGGAGAATCGAAAATATAAGAAAAACAAAACTTAAAAATGGGAAAAATTTAACCGGACATTTGCTATGTTCCAACCCATTCCGAGCACGATTACAAAAAAATCATATCCTTTTCCAGCCGGACCGAGCTATGGCACAGATTTTTAGGTCTTAGTTAAATGTAAAGTAAAAATTATCATATCTACTTTTATATTTTATTATATATTTACTAATAAAACTTACTAGCTAGGGGAAAAATCAAATAAAAAATTTTAAATTTAAGAAAGAAAATGGAGGAAAAAAATTACATTACACATATAATATTTATAATTTTATGTAAAAATCAATTTAAAAGCGCTTATTTGTATTCTAAAATACTAAATATATTAAGAAATTTTTTTTAATAATATATTATATATATTTTTGGAATATATAATTTTATGATGTCATTATAAAATGCTCGAGTCTTATTTGGATCAATTGAAATATCAGTATAAAACAAGAGTCAAAGGTGGAATTACTTCAGAAAATTTAGCAGATAAAAAATCCAATGAAAGCTGGAGCACGATACGCTCAATCTCGTTAAATAAATCTAGCAGTAGCAGCACCAATAGCAATAAAGATAAAGATAAAGATGGAAGTTCCGGTTATTCTCGCATTTCTTTCAGTCAAGATCAAATAACGCTATACGATAAAAATGATTTTGATTTCAAATTAAATTATGATCCCCATTCTAAGCCTATTGGAGGTATTTTGAAGCATAGGTTAGATGTCGATAATACTCGGCAAATCGAAAAAAGTGGAAGAAGTACCGATAGCTCTGATCCCAGTTCAGATGAAGCGGTGGTAGCTGGATGCGAAAATCTTTCGAGATTTAAAAGATTTACATTTCGCGTAAGACGCATGTTTTTTTGCGGGGAAGATACTTTCGCCGCCCCTGAGTGGATGAGAACCATAAATATTCAGTGGCCAACATAAATAAAATCTACTCGGATGTTATATTCAAAGGATTTTTAAAGTAACATTTTCATTTAACAACTCTTGCCTAGTTCCATAGCCTTTATTTTAAACTACACTTTTATCCTCTTCATAGGCCCTGCTTATTAATAAATACACCCCGAGTTAAATCTGATTAAGATTAAAAACTTTGTAATTGGCCGAAGTTTATTTTGAAAATGTATATTTTTTTCAGCGCTGTAATTTATCTAATTTATCCTCTAGCTTCATTTCGTCCACTTACTTTAATGAGCCTCTGGGAGTTTACGTTGTTTTAGCCTTAACCCTATCATTGATACTATTTATTATATACTCATTTATGCCTTTTAAGTCTTGTCAGAGGTGTTCATTGTCTATATGCGGATTGATTACTATGCGCTAAATTAGTATTATTAAGTTATTAAACTCTAAATCTATTTTTGCTTTTTAATATTTCTCCAACTATAATCTTTTCTGTTAAGAATTTCAAGGCAACGGTTCTGCGATCTGAGTTTAATTCCACATAATGTTAGCTAAAATTTCTAACGGAATTGTCATTTAGTATTAATAAGATTGAATCTAGTTGTGCTACTAAATTGAATACTTCTTACAAATCAAATGATCAAATAGAAAAGTCTAAATCTGCTGGAAACATATCCCTGCAAAAAGACACATGCGCTCTACATTTTTTTTGATATTAGTGAAGTCTTCTTTAATAGCAATAAGAGGCGAATCAAAGTCATATACCCTTTTCATACATTAGGAATTAAATATCCAAAGTTATCCATTTTTCAAAGAAAGGATTTGGATTTTTTTAAATCCCCGGGAAGTATAGAGAGACATAATTTTTCTTAAAAGTGGACAGGAACTATTAGATTTATTTTTTCCCCATTAATTATCGGATGACTTTAACTCCACTATTCGCAGGCTTTTGAATGGGTTATATTTTGTTTAAAATCATTGTGGTTTAATTGGGTTTTTTTCCTAAAGGTTTTGAATTATAACTCCTTCCTCGTCTTTTCTTTGCCATATCTATGTTCTGAAGGAAGAAATTATATCTTATTAGGATAATTTGATTTTATCACCTAATTTTTTTGAAAAAATGGTTTGCTGTCACATATTTAGAATTAGTTAAAGTATACAGGTAGTAGCTGAATAGAAATCACAAATAAATATAGAAATATTTTAAAAATATATACATTTATATTAAATTTGGTTTAACGGGACGAGTGGGGGGTGATGTCGAAGGTTCCATTATGTCGGTATGCATTTTGCAATTTCTTTCTTCCTGTAGCACAAGAAGTCTCCGAATGAATTCTATTCATAAAATTCTGTCTATTAGGATATCTGAATATTTCATACACTATTGAAATCTGCCTAATCATAATTATTAGTAAAAGATAACTTAAATAGTATTTTTTTTGGGTTGATAAAATTTCCTTATATCCAACAAGTGTTTCATTGTTAAAAAATAAGAAAATAAACAGAAAATTTTTGGGATATTAAGTACTATTATATACAATGAATAATTATTTAAATAAATTTTAACTTTTTGCCAATTTAAATAGAATAAAACCTATTTGAAATAGAATACTTTGCAATTTACAATTCATGAAAACCTTAGATATTTTATCAAATATTTTTGCTACCCGCTGGATACGCATTTTCGATATATACATCATTAAAATGTTAATTGAATGGCAATTTCAAATATTTCTAATTTCTGATATAAAAAAAAGAATTCCAAATTAGTGCTCAAATAGCACAAGTTTTTTTTCACATATAATAAAAAATAAAGTTTTATACTGTATATTGTTTAAAATCCTAAACACATATAAAATACTTTGATCTTTATTTTTTTTATACGACCCAATTTAAAATCTTCAGCTAGTATAAGTAATTTTTTTTTATATGAGCTTGTTTAAAATTTTCTTTCGTTTGAATATAAATAATATGATTCATCTTTTTTATAAGAGCTTAGGTTGAACCAACCTTAACCTAAAAAATTAAAATAATGATTATATAATTTCTACTATGATGACTTGCCAAAAATAAAATAAATTTTGACAAATTTTAAATTAACATTATGCCAATTGTTCAAAGACAAATTTGGTATACAACACAAAATATATTTTGTATTTTATTTTCAGAAAAATCGAGTATCAATATAGATTTAATATAATTTATGCAAGTAGGAATATGGGTAATCCTTTTGTGAGCTCGGTTTTGGGGAGGGTTTTAAGTCTAAAAGGATAGAATGATGAGATCAATGATATATATACTACTAAATTGGCGATTCATTCATTAAATGCAATAAAAGTATCCATATTGTATAGCCATTTTGTGGTTTACACATCTAATTAATGACATAATGGGCATTCATATAATGGTAAATGAAAATTAGTAAAAATACATACCACAAAATGGCGCTATAGTTGATTCCTATGTATGGGCATTTTAAATTAATGAATCTCTAATTTAGTAGTATACATATATCATTGGATGAGATAATTTGTTCTTGGATACTAGGAGGTGATGTGACAAATTGGTTATTGAAATCTATCAATTAATAAATGTTATCCATCAAGGAAGAATACGAACTCGATAAAGTTACCTCAGATTACATATCAACACTCTGGACTCGTTAATGAGATGCTCTAGATTAATGAAGAAGGCTAGGGCGGAGGTGCCTAAGGTTATAGCTATGATTGATATTTTTTGTAGGGCAGCCTTTGCTATAGTTTATTACACCTTTTTGAAAATTTTGCCCAAGCCTGATTTTGAGGCATTTTAATATGTAGATTTTGTAATGAAATACATTTTTTAGTATATTATTCAATATTAATTTTCAAATTTAAAATTCATATTATAATAGCCAAATTAATTTAAATGGTTTTTCAACGGCTTACTTTATTTTATAAATTACAAAGGATATTAACAGCTTGTAACCTTGAAGAATTACATAAAAATGAAGATGGTGTTACATATGCAAATCAGAGATCGGCAAAGTCTAGCCTGACCCGTCCGAAATCCTTACCCTTGGTTTGTAAAATTTCAATGTTTAGATATATGACTAATCAGTTAATTACCAAAATAATTAAACTTAATATTTTTTTATAAAATAATTGTTTCATGCTATTTCTACTGCTCAAAAAATTAAACATTTGGAACTAAAAGACGATATTTTTTGGAAAATTATAAACTTATATTTATTAAAAAAATTTTAAACATGGGTTTTAAATAAGATTTAATTTTAAAATCTTTTTCCTAAGTAGAGTAAAAAGAAAAGTGGCACAATTCATTTCAAACTATTCTCAAAGGTTTTTGAAACTTATCTACTGCTTAAAACTTTTTATCCGGTCCAAAAAAACATTTTTCATAACTATATTTTTTCTTACAAATTAAAAAGTGTCAAAGATGAAAAAATTTCTAAACTAAATTTTGGTAGATTTTATATGGCGTATTGGCTTATGGAATCCATGGGAATTCCATTTATGATTTGAATGGAGTATTCCATTCCAATATGTATAGGGAAACTCAGGTTAGGATTTTTAGCCACCATGTCTTGAACTAATTGCATATTCAGATATGACAAACATAAAAATGATAGTAATAAATAAATAAATTTGCATTTGTAGAAAATACTTTCCAGATTGTATTAGAAACCAATTTTTCTTAAGCAACAATTTATATACATTTATCGATTACGAAATATAAGTCTTTTTGTGGGGGGGGGGGAGGTTGGGGGGGGGTGAAATCATGTTAGATAGGAATGTTGAATTTTTTTATATAACTACCCAAAGGTCGGATTTATTAACTTTAATCCTTATTTTTTCTCTATTAACTATTATTCTAAAATTAACTAGTTTTATATTGAAATCATTCAAAATCATATTTAGAAAATCGATATAATTAAAATACACACATTTTTATTTATAAACACAATAACTAATTAATTATAAAAATTTTTTATTTGGTCATTTAGAAATAGAAAGTCTTATTTTGTAATATGTCTATTTGAAAAAAATAAAATAAAGAGAAGATATTCAAATTAAATTATGAATGTTTTGCGTTCAAAAATAATTTCGTCAGAAAAAAAAATCAAAATGGTAATTTATAAAATATAGACTTTACTACTTTTTTTTATAGTATATAAATAATTTATTTTATACACGAAATACTTCTGAATGATTTGTTAGAAGGGAAAATGAGATACCATATGAAATTAGTGGCGAAGGTCAATTCGTAAAGAGCGAAAAGGTATATTCTCACTATTTTGGTGTTGGTGAGAATATAAGGGTGCGTTATCACGAATTGCTTTAAAAAGAGTGATTTACTCAACACCAACTCCAAAGTTTGCACAACACCTATTGGGGTTATAGATATCAAATGGACCGTCGAAACCAACAGCAATAATTTTGTCGCTCGAAATTCCTTGGCAGAAGAACTTGGTGTTATCTTTTTTACCATCATTTTTTTAATTAGAAATTTAACTCTAAAAAACAGTTTCATTAATGGTTTTAGAACAAGCGATATATTTCGAATCTCATTAGGGTTTTTTATCAATATTGTATTGCAATCGTAACCACTGCGATAATTATAACTTCTATTTGTCTTTATCCCAGATAATTTGATAAATGAATTTGCTTGAGAAATTTTTAAGGATAGTGATTGTAACTGATTAGGTGAAGATGATATGGCAATGGTATTCTTGTATTCATTGTTGTTTGCAACCCTGGACACAGAATTAATTCTTGTGGATGCACACGTGGTGGCATGAATTTTGCTATGAGTATTCCATATTTTCCTCACTATGAATATGTTGCACGTTAACACGCACATAACGGGTATCCAAGTATTGAGAGCTACTAAAATATATAAGATAACGTCTAGGTAAATATCTGTTGACACATAATAGAGTGTTAATACATACCTAGCGTATTGCTGGCTAGAATTATAGCCAGTAATATTGACAGATTTCATATTTCCGCCATCTATAAGACTGATTTTATTACAGGGTGCATACTTGAAAACGCTATTACCTTCGAAGCCACTTGCCAAAAGCTTTAAACTAGAAAAGAATAGGTTAGTGATGAAGAAATATGCCATGACTTTAAAAAATCGAGATTCTTGACTCTTAGGTGTAAAAGTGAAAGGTAAATACGTGGTGAGGAGTCGTGCAACCGAAAATGATACAATAGTCCAAGCTGATTGAAGATTAAAAAATTCCACTAAAATACCGTGACAGGAACACAGTATTTGCGAATGCAAAAAAAAAGCGTTGAAAGCGGGAAATAAAGCTCTGCCGACACCTACAGAAAAGTTGAAGATTAGCACGCATGTGTCCCAGACTGATAAGGCTCCTAAGTACAAATTGTAATTGGCACTATGAAATCTGAATCCCGTTCTGTTGCCACGTAAGATGAATACTACAAATGCCATACCGTTGAAAAGGCAACCTACAACTATTATGACTATGGTGTATGGAATAAGAAAATTAAGAGTCATTATTTTTATATAGAGCTTTAAATACTAATTTTCTATAGATTGAGGGTGAAAAAAAATATCTGCTTGGAAAATTAAAAATGATAAAAAATTTTGCCATATTAAAAATATACATCTTAAAGAATATTTTTCTCTAAATTTATTATATATAATTTAATTATCTAAGTATTTTACTCTTCCAAATGAATATGTTTTTTTATTATTTTATTACGTATATTTTTAAAACTCATTTATTTTTAAGGATATTTTGACAGATAATTTATTTTTTCACCTATAAATGTTCTACTTAATATCGATTATTTATTTTTAAATAAAAATGGGTTTAATGTCATCAAAATGATATAAAAAAAATTCAAACTAAAATATTATGTCATTTAGGTAATATTAACTCACCTTCAATAGATGTTTGGAATTATTTGATTAATAATATATGTTATCCTCAATGTGCATTAACGGGACAATGCAAAATATTTGAGCCAATCCTTGCAATTTTAGTTTAGTTTTAATATATAAATTTAAAATAACTCAAAGGTTCCAAATATTTTATAATTTAAACCAGAGTTGTTAAAAGAGTACTATTTACATGTATCTTGATAGATGGTCTAAAAATGTGTCGAAATACATATATAATTTATACAAGATACAATTATTTTTAAAAATTATAATCACGTCAAGTGTACAGAATGCCAAAAATGAAAATCTATTGTTGAATTATTAACATCTTTACCACCATTCCAGATCCCCACCTGGGATTGGCATTAGACCTATTGACGTCAAACACCCCAAATGCTCCCTTGCCTTTATCCTCCGGACAACAAGTTTGAGGCTTACCTTTAATCCAGCATTCCGTTGAATTTCTTTACTTGAACATAGCTTTGAAGGGCCTCTCGCTCTTTAACTCAGATATCTCCTTCCCAATAAATCAAAGTAGTGATTCTCCATCATCAATTAAACATTTCAACTGGGCCTATGAATGGCTTGAGACCATTCCTAGCTCCAACCTTGGTTTTCCTCTTTACAATTCGGATAGGAATAAGCCTTCGTTTAGGCTGTGGTATCATTATACTCTCATCTTGCAAATTATCTCTGAGCCCTGTCGTCAGTCTGAGCCATCACCCTCTCCCCTGCCGTATCTCAAAAGACTGCCACCTACACCATCTAGTAGTAAATTTGATCATTTATAGAACTCTTCGTTCACCAATATTCCATCAAATTTGGAACCAAAAGGACTTAATCTCGGGGCCTGACGGAATGGCACTTATTCCATGGAGCAAGGCAATCCAGCTAGTCTGGGATTATACATGTATTGATCGGTTTGCACCATTTATTTAGCTCCATTTCTTTAGTAAGAATGGAAATTAGAAAAATTAATTAATATATTATTAACATTCCTACACCACTCTAACCCCCATGTTTCTGACGCAATCGGTTATTTTGGACCCAAAGCCCTAAATTTCTTCAAAGTACTCGGCCAAAAAATGCGCTTAATTTCGAGTGATCCTCAGGAAGGTTTTTACTTGTGCCAACGAATTTTAATGAAAATATGTAGGTAGATTGTATATCAATCCACAGTGCCATAACCTAGAGGAATCTCCTCACGTTTTTTTAAAGACTATTTGTTTTTATTATAAAATTTTTATAATAAGAAATATTAAACAGATGTATAAATTTTATCTTTTGGAACCCATTTTTTAAAATAAAATATTAATCTAATTAAACCAATGAAAATATGTAGGTAGATTGTATACCAATCCACAGTGCCATAACCTAGAGGAATCTCCTCACGTTTTTTTAAAGACTATTTGTTTTTATTATAAAATTTTTATAATAAGAATTATTAAACAAATGTATAAATTTTATCTTTTGGAACCCATTTTTTTAAATAAAATATTAATCTAATTAAAGAATCCCTTTTTCTTTTGCAAACGATAATTATGTGATTTTTTTTTTAAAATAAGTAATTCACTTATTATAATTTTTGATTTCTTAAATTACATATATTTTCAATTATGATATTAATATATTTAGGTGAATTACTTACCGGAAATATATTTTTAATATTAATTTGATTAATATATATTTTAGCGTCAAGGTGTTTATCCCGTCAATGTATTATTTTTTTTTAACTTTAAACCAATTGTTGAGCGAGTTTTTTTAAATTTAAAAAATGTGCTTTTGGCGGGAATGTTCCATCAGATTTGGCATACGATATATATATAAATTATAAATGACTCAAAGTTTAACAGCAATATCTACAATTCATAAGATAAGTAATCTAAACAAGTTGGAATGCATTTCTGGTAATATCCACTTTTTAAATTTAACAAAACGCCTTCAAAGTTAAAAAAATACATTGACGATAACATATATAGTCAGTGACGTAGGCAGGGAAGGGGAGGATTCCATAACAACCGAATTTTTTTTAAAAATTTACATTGTTTAACTAATTAGATATTTATAAATTTAATAATATAGTTTGTATTTTTGAGTATCTATTAAATAAACTAGCAACATCTATAAAGATCATGGAATGATAATATTCAAAATGGAAAAACTTTAATGTATTTATACGTAATTGATTTTTAAATCGTAATTTAAAATTCGATAATTAGGATTCAGACTAAGACGTGCCCTAGTTTTTGTTTCGCTTAAAACTGGTTTTTATACTTATTAGAAAAACTAGTTGATGAATTAGTAATTACTAATCATGCCTTTCATATTGTTCATTGCTTATATAATTTTCCTTCTAACATGATTAAATTTTAGGAATTTATTTTTATTTTGCCAATAATATTTTTCTATTCTATAAACTATCTACCAAAAAGGCTGAGGCCCTTAAAAAGCATGATATGCGCATTAATTATTGAGTAACGGAGTTCTTTGAATAACTTTACTCTTAAGGCTTGATATCATAGTTTGTATTTGATTCGTAATTAGTTGCTTTTTTGTGGCTAGCGAAATTGGTTAAAGAATTAATAAGTAAAGATTTAATCATTAATGCAAACCAGATAGTTTAACTTCTATACCTCCCGTTCTGGCATGATGCTAATATTAACAATTTTTTATTTTTTTTTACTATTAATTCTCTTCCCCTTAACCATCTACCTAGTGGCGAGGTCCCTACTATAAAAATTCTTGTATAATATTGAATTTTCTGTCTTTATATAATCTCCGTTAAAGTTGGCTGAACCTTTAATTCTAAAATATGGCAATGTTTTGCGCTAGTGTCTGACTTTAATCAAGATAGTAGTATTCAGTAAATTTTATCAAATGTTTAGATCATAATTATATATTAATTTAATCCGTTTGGTAGATAGTATAAAGAAAAAGAAAATTGCCAAAATAGATAAAGTGCTAAAATGGGAAATATAATAAACTATATATTTGGCGTGCACAAATATTTAATGACTGACTATTACTTTCAATTTCTCACACAAATATAGAACCTGAAAACTAATGAGATCACGGTCTAAGGGGGAAATGAGTCACACTTTTGGAAACACTAATTCTGAAACTCATACTAAACCATAAAATAGGGCTTGATTTTATTGCTTTATTCTATTTGGTAGTTGGTTTAAGTAGTAAAATAATTATTAATAAAAGATAAAAATAGTCAAAAAGCATCATTTTATAATGGAGAATATAGAAGTTCTAACTATCTGGTTTGCGTTAATATTTAGTGCTATATTAATTCTTCAATTTATCAGCAATTAAAAAAAAGTAATCGAATTATGAAACTAACAAGCGTAAAGTTAGCCAAATTTGGAATTATCAATCAATTTGGATTGAATACATTAAAGTTTCTTTTTCTCCGTTACAAGATATTTTTGAATCTCATGATTCTATGATCTTCATAGATGTTATTTCTTCTTTTCAATTTGTTTAATAAATATACAAAATTTCATTAAACAAGATAGAACGAAGATTCTGAAGCACAAAAGCAATTTAAAAAAAATAAAAAAAAGCAAAATATTTAAAATAGGTTTTACTATTATTTTCATTATAAAAAATCCTAATATCTTTTAATATGGAGACTTGATGTGGTTGTAGCTTTGATACTCTTATATTTAATAACCCTAGGTAATCAAATAAACTTGTGGCATAACTGTGCTTAACATTTGTTGAAATAGAGTTAAATTATGATTATTTCTACTTAATGAAATTGACAAAGTATATTTTTTTAAAAATGAAAATGACATACTAGACAAGTTTTTTGCAAGATAATTTAAAATTTATTTAAAATATATAAAAATAATCAAATACTCTAGATCAAACTTATTATTAATAAATTGAAAATATAAAAATATTGTTTTTTAAATGTTAAGCAATTATATTCTCAATTTAGTAAAGTAATAATAAAAAAATATTTAGAAAAATTACATTTTTTTTCATGACCCCCCCCCCTTTATGCCTACGCCACTACATCTATCAAACAAAATAAAACAATATAATGCTTTAATTAAGCCCCTTCATGATTTAGTACAAATATTGTTCATTACTCAGTTTATTTTTGTTTTTATCATATTTGAGAGGAATCAAAACTACTAGTCAGGCACTAAATATTAGCTCACGATATTTATATACATATTTCCCATTCTAGAATAATGCCAATTTTTTTTTCTTTCTACTGTCTATCAAACAGATTCAGTTAATTTACAATTGAGAACTAAACATTGATGAAATTTTCAAAATAATCCATCACTTTTTAATTATAAGGTTGGCCAAGATTTTGTTACTAATAATTATTTCGTTTATGCAACCTACTATACTGGTTTAAGTCAGACACTAATAAAGCAGAAAATATTTTTATATTTTAAAATTAGTACTTCCAATTGTTCAGCTAATTTTAACAGAGATGATATAAAGAAAACCATGGAAAAATCAATAATTATTAATATTTTTAGTAGGAAGGCAGGCCACAGGGATAAATTTTGGTTATGACACTGTATATAGTGTATATGTATATATTGTATTCTATATTAAATCAGTCAAAAAAAAAACTAGATTCTCAACTGAATCCCTTTAATTTTTAAAAAATTTGTATCTTGGTATGGTAGCATACTAACCAATAAAGTTTAAAATGTTACTTTTCACGGCTTACATTTTGTTATATGTCCATCTTTAAAAACACGAAAATTTAAAAATACACCATTTACATTTAAGTATCTAAAAAAATAATTAAGCTAAAACCATAATTTAAATTTTATTATATAGCACTATAATAGACCTTTAATATGACATAAAATTTTTTATAGTGAAAATCAGCTTATTATCAGAAACCGAAAATAAAAACCAGAAATGGCTTTTCTTCCACTTTTATTTTACATTTAGACATTATACTCACTAATACTTGTAGAAAATCCTAGACTGGAAGGAGTATTGGGGGAAGAGTTATTACACTTTAAATATAAGTTGTATGGCTTAAATCCTATATATTAATTTAATTTTTAAAAATTGGTCAAAAAATAAAATTAAAACTAAAATTCTAAAACCTCGATTATTTTGAGCTTTAATAAATACTAAAAATGCAAAAATAACCCAAATTGTACTATATTATTATAAAAAAGCAAAAAGTTTTAAGGGATCACTATAAGGAATAAATAATAATGATTTTGTAAAGAGAAAATAACAAATATTGTAATAAAAAGTAAGTCAATGTCTAATAATCTCTTTACCGGATGAACCTTCGCCCCGCAAAAAAATTCTTCTTCAATTTGAAATTTTTAACCTGATAACTTAGTGAGTGAACTACAGGGGCGTCACTAGCCTTTACAATCTTAGGGGGCTAGGCTAAAAAAAATTTTATGGAGAGCTTCGCCCCCCATACCCCCCCAATTTGCGGGCCTTTGGCCAGCTTTTGCCCGGCCTTCGGCCGGGTTTTATATTAATATATTATCCATTTTTAAAATATGCTAACTCTAGACAATTATTCTGAATTTCATATTTTGCCATTTATAATATTTTGCATACAAAATAAACCATATAAATAATTAAAACAATACAAGACATTTCTAAAAATAATATTTTTTAATACAAAATCTATTTATTATAATATACAATATTTTCGATTGCTGATATAAAAAAAATTTGCGTCTAAAGAATTACAAGTGATTAAAAAGATTAATTAATTCATGCATATGCCTCAATTGATAATAGTTTTTAAAAACCACATAATGCAATAATATAATTCTTAGCAACTTACATTGACAAAAGTTTATCAAACTAATATAACTCTCTGTTATCATATTACACAATGTTTTATAGAATAGACTAATAAGGAAAAATTTATAGGCTTTACTAAGTCAACAGTTCTCGAAGAAGAAACGACCAATCCAAATCATAAAACTATATGGTGGCTAGAGCTTCCTCTTAGATAACATGATGGAAGCTAAATTAATAATCGAGAAAATTTTTGTGAGATATAAAATTTCTAAAAGATTATCTTCCATTTTTAATGTTATATAAACGACCACACAGTTGATCATTATTGCTTTTCTATATCTGCTCTCAGCACAGCAGCTATAGTAATAATCTTAAATTACATAGCTACACAAATAATAGATGCTGGTTAATTTAAAGACATATCAGAATTTATTATAGATGAAAACAAAAACAGTAAAAATCTTTAGAATAAATTATGCAAATATATTGAGGTCTTGAGTTATTTACACGGCAAGGAAGCATATTATAAATGAAACATTTTGTAACTATAAAATCCAAGGTGATATGATGAAAGTAATTAAGATTTTATATTATTTTTGCACGACCTCTAGTTGGTATATTATATCTTAAAATAATAGTAGATTGTAATAATATCAAAAATATATTCAGATTAAAAATTTAACTCAAACTGTTTTTCAAAGTAGAAAAAAATAGCTTTCCTAAAAACTAAAAAAAGAGAAGAAAAGATATCTAATTTATTACATCGATTGTGAGATGAATATTAAGAAGTTTTATTTTAACAATATATTTAATAAATAGATAACGTTATATAATTGAATGCAAATTGTTACTTATATTTATTATCAAAAGCATTTATTATTAAAATTTTAAAATTATCAACTGTAATATATTATATAACTGTCAAATACGTCTGTAAAAGTGGCATTTTACCTAATTTTTATATATAATATATTATAAAGGATTGTAAACTATATATCTACTTACGTTTATAAATAAATATCTTATACTCATTTGGATTTGGATCTTGAAAATAATTTTAGGAGACATGATAATTAAATTTAAAAATCAATAATGTAGTTGAATAGTGATTTTGAACTCGGCTAAATTTTCAATTAATAAATGATTATATTTATTTAATTAAGGTTATATAATTATTTAAATAATAAAAGTCAATTAAGCTTCAACTGTTAATGCTAAATTAATATTTATTGAGTGATATTGATATATTTTTAACACAGAATTTGATTGCAAGCTGACAGAGTGAACATATATGTATTAATCTAATCTAATAATTAATATAGTATTCAATAAAAATTTAGATAGTTTTATTAATTTTTAAATAATAAAATAATTTATTTTTAGTTCAATAAGGAGCAATTAAAATAAATTTTTTGATTCAGGGGCTATTCAAATTTTTCAGGGGGCTCGAGCCCCCCCCCTTCTAGCGACGTCCCTGTTGAACTATGTACTTTATTTTTTATTGCCAAATAATTGAATCTTTGTGATGATTAAAATGTATTTTATTTTTATTGTAAATATTATTATTTTTTTGATAAATTCAATTTCATTAAATTTAAAATATGATATATGAACTCAATAATTTATATTAAAAACAAATAAGCATATATTAAAAAAAAATAAAAAAAATATATGATATATAAAATCTATTAGAGAACTGAGAAAAAAAAGGGGCATATAACCCTAAAGAAGTTAATGCTTAAAAAATCGGATCGGCAGATTTCCAGGAAATCTGCTGACGTAGGTAATACTTCCTTGAGGTTCCCTGAAATCTGTCTTATTTTTTTCCTATGGTTTTAATGTTTTAAAAATTTTGGTTCGTCATAACAAATAAAATACAGATTGTTAAAATAAATCAAATTTAACCTTCTAATTTTTAAATATTTATATTTGACATAGAGTCATATAGGAAATTAATTTCCATAACAACAGTCGTCATTTTATTGATAAATTTTATATCACCATTTTCTACGAAATTTTATTTTCTCTTAACGGGCCTATGAGGGTCTGGCTGGGCCAGCGTCTACATGAGCGGGAGGGGTAGGAACAGTTTGCATCCTATTTTTATGGGGGTAAGCTGCTTTAATGGGGGGGATAAATTTTTTGGGGTTTATTAATTAAATTTTGAGATGAAATAGGACAAAATTTATTGCTGTAAATACTTTTATTATAGTATTATAATACAATTCATCGACCAAATCTATATATTGCAAACAATCATACACATTGTTTTCCAAATAAACTATCCTTTTAAATGTAATTTAAAAGTTTTAGATATTTGAGCAAGCTCATAATGCCATAATAATTAATTCATTGTAAATAATGGAGGTTTTAATTCAATTTATTATCTAAAAAATAAATCCTTTATATTAACAAAATATCGATAATTGGTAGTAGAGATAGATTAATTTAAGTTATCCTTTATAAATTAGAGGTGAAAATAATGATAAAAAGACACCGCCGCCGAAGGCGGTGAGAATTTTTTTTGGGGGTAGGCAAAGGTTTTTGAAGGGGGTTTGCATCCAGTGAAAATCCTGTCATGTAGACGCTAGGCTGGGCAAACCTTTACCATGAGGGTATCCAAAAATGATTTTTATGCTTCATAATAATAAGACTCATTCCACATACAATTCTAATAAGTTATTATGCTTCATAATAATAAGACTCAATCCACATACAATTCTAATAAATTATTGGATCTTACCCTATTATCTCCCCCATAACTATAGGGCACTAATATTTCCTTTAAAATATTTGCAATATTTCGTTTTTCGACAACTTTCGGCATTTTGCTTATGAAATTAATTTTTCGTAAGAACTAAAAATTTAAATTTTTTATGAATAACCTAAAAGTTTACAAAATATATTTCCCTAAATTCAATATAAAAAATTGTTCCTATATTTTATATGGTTATACAATTGACACTCCTAATTGTCCAACATATTTTATAGTATCTGCAGAAGTTGATATAAAAAATATTTCTCAAAACAATATTGATAACAAGTTAAAGCTAAAAATAATTGGATATTTAAATAAAGATTTTGATGAAAACTTAAATAAAAACTTAATACATCTATCATATATTGAAAATAAATTAGTTATAAATCAATTTTTTTTTCATAAAAATTGCCTTACATATATAATACTATATGAAAAATATAATTATTTAAAAATTACTAAATTTTTAAATATCAATACAGAATATATTAAAAATCCACATAATGAATATGACGTTAAATATATGAAATCAAATTCTTATATTAATAGGTCAATTAAAAATTCTCAACTTAAATCACACATAAAAATAAGCATATCTAGATACAAATCTATTAATCAATATACAGGAAATTATATTATCATGGACATACTAAATTTGATAGTTGGCATATTGATCCTTAACTATTTAATCAATAATTCTGAGTTTAAGGACACTATTATTTATCTTCAAAATATATTTGAGGTAGTAATATTTATAAAATCTTAGTATAATTAAAACTAATGAATTTTGTAAAAGAATGTAGCTTGTAAACTTCAACAAATTATTCAATGGTTAATGGGCATCCCATCTGGGCTCAAATTGGTTAAACCCTTAACATCCTCCTTAGGACATTTTTTTGTATTTCACATCAGATTATGGACAGGTAATGAAGTGTTAGTATTAATTTATCAGTATCAAAAAAATCATTTAAATAACCAACCTTATAATATACTTGTAACTATTATTAACTTAACAGATTATGTTAGATTGACTGGTCCCCTTTTATCTCAAATTCTTTTCTTAGCTAGATACATACCTTGCTTTGGCTTCACATATTTTATAGCATTTATGGCTGATGTTACAACTCTCATGGCATTACACATATTTTGCTTATATGTCTACGCATCAAAGTAATTTAAATATAATTCTTTTACATACAGATACAATACAGACCATTTGGGTGTCATTCCATATAAAATCACTCACAACTCATCCCTTTTGATTTTGATATTAATTTATAAGATCCTAGTTAAGCCAACAACAAAATTTTTAGGGCTGTGCTGATATTAAATATATGATCAGGATCAATATTTAGAATTTTTAAAAAATAAGACCAATATTTTTTAAAGAACTGATCTGATAAAATTCTCATTTGTTTGGGTTATTTTATGATATTTATAATTGTAGAACCTAAAAGAAGAACTAAAATTAAATTTAGATGTAATGTTTAAAAAAATAGGAATTAATGGAGCTAAATATTAAAATATGATGTTATATTATCAGCAATAAGTAGGGATGTACCAATATTTTTTATCGGATCGGGCCACTATTTCACCCATTTAAAAATATTGGTTATCGACCAATAATTCCGATCCTATAAAAAATGGCGTATTTAACCAATATAAAATTTTTTAAAAAAGTTATATCTAAAACATTTATTTTTATAAATAAAATCGAAATTCATTTTAGTTAAATTTTTTAAAATAATAATTAATAAACATTCTGTCATATTGTCATTTTTTTTAGCATCTGTTTATAAAAGTGTGCGATAATCTTTTCAGAATCTGTTTTTAGTGAAATTTACAGTCCCCATCGCTGCAGACTGACCTCTGATAAATTGGAAATTTTGGTATTTCTGTCATCGCTGTTTGATTTTTATCGATAAATATATATTTTTTATAGAATGTCAATCATTTTATGATAAAATATTTCTTGTTTTAAAAAAAATTATTCGATTTTTTAAGAATTATTATGATTTTTATTATTTTTTTTGAAAATATTTTTGATTGATATATGTTTCATCATTAAAAATAAAATATTTGAAACATAATCTTGATTTTGGTAATCTTCTTAATTTTTTGGTAATTTCTTCTTAATTTTGTCAAATCAAAACAAGCTTGGTATACGTGAACAGAGAAAAACACATCACTTCTAATTGAACATAAAAAAAGATATACATGATAATGAGAAAAACACATCACTTCTAATTGAACAAAGAAAACAAAAATATAAATGGTAATATAAAAACATATCATTTGAA
The DNA here is from genome assembly GCF_954871325.1 of Gordionus sp. m RMFG-2023. Classification (NCBI taxonomy): domain Eukaryota; kingdom Metazoa; phylum Nematomorpha; class Gordioida; order Chordodea; family Parachordodidae; genus Gordionus; species Gordionus sp. m RMFG-2023. The sequence goes on along the minus strand of NC_088775.1, from coordinate 7,268,223 downwards.
CTAAGACATAATAACTAAAACTAGTTAAAACACAACACTTAAGGGCGATTTTTGGATTTTAAAAATCTGTTTTTACAGGAATTGTATTCCAGCATATGTAGAGAGAGTATTTACCCTAGAAATTTCCGCCAATTATAGCAATAGACATTTTAGTATTTTTTAATTTATATGAAAAATCCATATAAAAATTAATATAAATTAGAAGTAGTTATAAAGTTCATGGCAAAATTGTTTGAAATTTACAGTTTGGGTACTCTACCCATGCTAGTACATTTCGGTTAAATCGAATTTTAAAATTTTTTAAATCACTCTCGGTAAAGGATTTAAAATCAAGAGATTCTGAATCCCCACGGATTTCGAATCCCAATACGACAGTTATATTAAATTTGAAACTTGGTATATTTATAAACTAAATTTATTATAATTAAGTAAATGATGACTAATAAAGGTGAGTGGAGGGGGAAAATTTTAATTTTTTTTTTAGTTGTTCATCTTGGTATCATGCCGCATGATATACTCTTTTTTTGTGTTTTGATTTTTTGTCGCGTGACCTTTTGCAAAATTTTGCTTAAGCTTAAAATTTGTCTGCTCAATTTTAGAATAAATATTGCAAAAAAAATTAACCTATATTTATATTATTAAATTAAGTTATGTAAAAAATGTTTTAATATTGTATAATATTTTAAAATATATATATAATATTGAATTATAAATAAATTATATTAATAGGTAAATAATATTATAAATATAATAAAATATTTAAAGTAATATTATAAATATAATAAAAATAAAGTTATACTATATGTAATTATAATATTAATTATTATATTATAATTAAATCATATTAAATATTACAATTATATATTACTAAAATTTATATTAATACAATTTATATATTTTTCTTTATATCAAATTAATTTAAATTAAATATATTAATTACTTTAAATATTATATTAAAATTATATTATGTTAAATATTACAATTATATATTTATTAAAATTTATATTAATACCATTTATATTAAATTTGATTTTAATTTTAATTATGTAATTATATTAAATATTTGATTAAGGTATTTACTAAAATTTATATTAATACAATTAATAAATTTTTCTTTATATGATATTAATTTAATATTATAAAATTTAATCTGTAAAAGTTAAATTTTTAATATTTTTTCAAATCTCTCACTTCAAACCTATATAAAAATTTTTTTTTGTAGGAGTTATTGTCCTTCAATATTTTTTCTCTCGCTAATGAAATAATATTATATGCATAATATTTTTTTTATTCTTTAAAAACATTTTATAGCCATATATGTATATATTACAATGGTTAAAATATAATTATTATAAGATGAAATTTCCGATTTCTTACTCTAAGTTTTCATATTGTTCTGGAAGTAGAACATAAAATAGATTTAAAATATTTTTTTAAAAAAAAATAATAAAAAAAATAATTTGTCTTAATAATTTAATGCCTGCAGTAAGGTTTTTGCTGATAAATTCTAAATGTTATCAAATATGAGAATGGGAAATTTAAAAAATGAATTATTTTACTTTTTGATAGTTTCATCCATATGAATAAGACATCTGCAAGGCGCTGAAATCCCTAAGGCGATGTCCTGGTTCGTCTTATTTCTAAACAGGTTAGGCATCTATAGCTTCTTGCAAACCGTTTAAAAAGAAAGAATTTAGATTTACTTGCGTAACTTATCTTTGTGACTCTTTCCAAATCAATATATTTATTCGTTGTAGAAACTTAAAATAAACCAAAAATAGTGTGTTCTAGTTCAAAAATGTTTAGCCTGGGCTGAGCAGAAATAAGTTTCAAAAATAAAATAAATGACGATACGGCCTAAGACATTTACTTTAAAATAGATCATATTCAATTAGATTATATTATTGCAACCAACAGATGGGCGTAATTTGGACCTCTATTGTTTAGAGGTTACATTTTAAGATAAAATATTGCATATTTCGATCATATTGATTAGCTCTATCCCTTTTACCTACTCTTATAATACTCGCCTCGAGATATGAATTAGGTTATATTCATGCTAATTATAGTAAATATTAAATAATTTTGTAATGAATGATTTGAAGGGAATATTAAAGCATGATTTAATATGATACTTTAAATTATAATTCACTTTTATAGGCATTAAAGGAGATAACGCATCACCTTTTGCAAAATTTTGTTTTCGAGGGCCGAAATTTTTTGGGTTATGAGTAAGGAGGGGCAGAGTTGGAACGGGTTCCCGTAGTTACGACCCTGTTAACAGAACAGATGGTTATACAAATTTTTTTTAAAATTATGTCAAAACTAAAAAATTAATATCTTTTTTAAAACAAAAAAAGGATATACAACACCCTTATTGTGGCCCTGATTTCCTTATTTAGACTGTTCAGAGGCAAAAAATGGAACTCTCTGCGTAAAAGGTTTTTTTTAAAAAAATAAAATATATTTTTTGTAATGAACCACTTTGGCCTTTTATAAAACTAAGTAATGATTTATATTAAGTGGACTAGTTATCGAGCCTTCATTATATATAAAAAAATTCTTCTTTATGATCCTGGAGGGAGACAGATATATTTCTGAATCTTTTCTCTTTGATATTAAATGCCCAATTCACTCTTTCTTCGGCTAGTCGCGGAGTTTTTTTTGCTACGACCACATTGATAAAATTTACCAAAAAAGTCTAACTATAAGAAAAAAACGGCTGTCATTCATGATCACCACCACCTTTTATCTCTATCCCTTTGAATCGAAGCAAGCTTTTATATTTTATAGTTCACAGATATGTGGCATACTTCGCGTTATCTTTTTTTAAACTAAATAATAATCTAATGATTTTAGAAGTGGGATCTTAGGTCGGTCCAATGACATATAATGATACCTAGACTGACGATGCATTCATAATAATGCATTTGAAAGCGTCGTTGAATGCAAATCAGCTGGACCCGCCATTTTGGTAATTCATATAGTAATTATTCTCTTGTTAACTACTATTAAATTAATAACTTCCTTCCTTATTATCTCGATGCTCAGGCAATTCTTTAATAAAGTTTGCGCCAGACATAGGAATAAATTGGCCTCTCGTTAAAATTTTTTAATAATAATATGGGTAATCAAAATGGCGGTCCCAGCTGTTTTCATTAATGTACACTTCTAATGAATGCATCGTCATCTATGTATTATTATACGTCATTGGGTCGGTCACCCTGATATACATCTTATATGATATATTAACACGCGAATGCCGAATAAAGACTCCTATGCATTGACTCGCGAGTTAATCTATTTTCGCTTTCTTCAAAGTTAAGCTTTATTTTCTAAAATTACTCAACTTTACGATTTATTTATTTTTGAGAGGGGGGGGGTGATTATTGCTGCTCTATTTTTTTTCATAAATAATTTAAAATGGATTTTTTTTTTAATTTATAAAGGGTCGATCACGCCTCGTACGAAATTGATCAGCTGTTCCTGGGGACTCTAATATTTACGATCTTGCTTTTCATTTTCCCATCTGTTTTCATATTTTACGCTGTTTTTGCCGGGGTTTATTTATATTATCTTATCCCGGAAATACAATCTACACCGATTGTTTTTTTTTAAAAAACTAATTAATTTTTTCATTTAAAAAAAAAATAAAATTAATTTAATAATTATTTTGAATTTTTTTAAAATGTTTTTGTAATAGAATTTTATTTACCTTTCTAAAGTATCATTTTAAACTTTAAAGTGCGTTATTATTTCAAACTTCTACAGTAACATTTTAAACTGGGAGTGTTTCATTTCAAAATTTGAAGAAGAAAAATAACACTACGCTTGTCACATGCTTTATGGCATTTGGGAATATAAAATGATATTTTTCAAGTTCGAAATGATGCAATGTAGAAGTTTTAAAATGATAACTTATAAATCTCATAAATATATTGAAATTAAGTCTTTTAAAAATACTTTGATTAGTATTCAAGAAAAAAATAATTACATATCATTTTCATGATAATCTAATGTAGACTAGGGGTATTTATTTATAATAATTAGTGGTCGCACAGTATAAAAGCATAAATCAGCAACTCAATTAGAACTAGATGCTTTTAACTTCCCAACCAAAATAAGGCAGTTGTTCATAATCATAAATAATTTAATTAAATACAAACAAGATTTTTTTTTTTATTATAGATATATTTTTAACGTATAATTATAAAAGCTTAGATTGGCCATGTTGTTGATATCATTTTTCGTGTCAATATTCATTTGCTCAGTCTTGAATTTCCCGATTTTAACCTTAGCTTCACGCCTCTTACACCGCTCTCTTACTCAGAATGGTAGCGGAATTTATTATTATCATTTCGCTCAAAGCTGGTTTACATTTAGCAATAAATAAGGTATTTAAAGATGCAACCATCCAAAGTTATCTCTTTTGTTTTGGAGAGTTTTATATCTTTAATATCTCAATATTGCTTAAGAATAGGCAAATCAGATTTGGAACATAGTCTTTATTAAAAATATCTTTGAATAAATTAATGAATATATTTATTATTTCATATATTAAATGAATAAGGGATCTCATGAAAAAGTCTTTAAAAAAATGGCATAACATTTTTAATATTTAATGAAAAAAAAATAAGAGATGCACTCGATCCACTAATCACGGTATCGGCCGATGCCATGTTAATATCGATTTCGGCAACTTTTGTATCGGTATCAGCTTAAAAGATGGTAATGGTGCATCTCTGTTAAAAAAACCAATTATTTTTGAATAATTACAACAAACGAGCAAGTCAAAACTGAAGGAAATGTTTATTTATATAATCTTTAAATACAAAAAATAATAAATCCTCTAGGGTCGATTTATTATGACATAGCTGATGTAACTTCTTCCCCCCATACCTTATATTTGGATATGAAGGTTTGGTTAATTTACACATTTGGTTAATTTACACATTTGGTTAATTTACACATTTGGTTAATTTACACATTTTTAATTATTAATTTTACAATAATTTTCTTTCATATTATTAAAATACTAATACTAAGTGTGATTTTAAAATTTGGAAGAAAAAAAATAATCTAGACTAGAAAATATATTCCAACCTGTATTATAGTGCTCTCACAAATGAAATTTTATTATTTTACCGCCTAACCTATATGAGATACTCCTACATTAATTATCTTAGGATATATTTTCGGTCAAATGTAATATTTTTTTTTCCAATACAGAGTTACTCACAGATGTAAATTTGATTTTACCTAGAATTTTTGAGAACTTACTCTTAATTTTACACAAGGTGACTCTACATTATGTTATGCTAAGAATGATTCCCCACTCTTGTATCAATTACAACATACATAATCTCTTAATATTTAGGTATCCCAGATAAGCTTTGTTAGCATAATGGCTCAATACATCCACTCCGTGCGTTATTATAATGCGCCATTCAATTTGGACTGGTACAACCTCCCGTTATCTCTTTCGGTCGGCCAATTGATTTGATTAACCAAAATACAATTTTCTTCTTCATATACGCTGTTGCAAATTTTCTATACCAAAAAAAAATATTTACGAGTGCTTGTTGTAAATTAGAATTGTTATATATTTTTTTTATTTGTAAATAATAATATTAAATAAATTAAAACTTACATAACTATTTTAGGTCCTTAAGAATATTTATGAGAAGCACATGAAAATGAATTAACTTCATTATCAGGATTCAGAGATGCTAAATAATAACTTTACGCTATAAATAGGAAGCAAGAAATTAACGAATCAAATTTCATCCTGATCCATGAATGCATAACATCCCTATTTCATTTTAAATCCCTTTTTTCATTTAAAAATAATTTATTAACATATTATTTAATATAGCCAATTTAGTTTTTCTTTTTGTTTACATAAGTGTATAATCTTTTTTTTTTGAAACCTTCAAAGTTGATTTTCTCTATTATTTTTTAAATCAATGAATTTACATGGTTGACTACCCCACCTACGTATAAATTAATAAAAAAAATTAATGATTTTGACAAGAACACTTATAAGAGAAATTATCATTTTGCCCAAAGAAAATCATTATATAGTTTTAATAAGTGTAAAAATCTACTTAAAAACGCAAATAAATCAAAATTTCTATAGAATTGATATTTAAATATTACTATTAAACTTCCTTTTTTAAAAAATATTATGAGTTGAAACATGCGTTTTTGCACCCCCAAAAGAAGGTTTATAGCTTAAAAATTGTCCAATTAAAAATCCATGAAACTTTGCAGAAATATACTTTCTTTAGAATAGAATTTAAAGCTATACTAAAAAAAAACAAGGTCAAATTATATAGACAAATTTTTTTTAAACTAATTTTCTTCCGGGGCGTAACTAGACTTTTCCATTTTACCAGGGCTCAGGGGTATGCAATTTTTTAATATTACAAACAATGTAAGAGTAATAAATTTTTTACTTAAATTCTTTTGCTTCTAATCTTATAAGAAATTATTTGTAAAAGCTGCATCTTATATTTGTACTTGTTATAACTTTAGGAAAACCTAATGTTAATGTTTTGAAACGTATTTCTTTTCCAAATAAAAGGGGGAGGGGGGTTGGGTTCAGTGTTTTTCGATGAAAAATTTTTGAACGCAACCTACCGTGCAAAAGTGACAAAATAAGCTATTATCATCTACCATTTATATGAGCATAGCATGTTCATCAATAATAAAGCCCATACAAATAATATTAAATTTAAAAAAATTAAAGTTCATGAGAAGTCTTGTTAAAAACCTTTAAAAAATCAAGATTTTAGAACTAAAACAATGTTGCCTCATTTTCAAGATTTCGTCAAGAGACAACATGGCCACCTTTTGCCGTAAATTTAAGTTATTCTTTGAGTAAAATCTTTATTTAGTCGTTATTTTTAAAAAAATCGGCTAAATCTTTTACAACACTCCTTAAGTGTTCTTGGGAAAATTTTTGAATGCACCTTATTTTAAACGTTTTATTGCAAAAAATGATATTTCTCATGCATAGGAATTATAGGGTATGTGTATGCTAATTGTATTTGTAAACAAATAAAAGTGCGATGATATGCGCATAATTAAAATTTATTAATGAAAATAAAGATTTTAATGTTTTTCACTAACATCATAAAATAATTTTCAATAAGTAGATACACTTTAATAGAGTTTATTTAAATTATAAGGTATAATAAAAGAAAGTTTATTTATAATAGAATCAAAAAAAACAATCTTATGAGTAAAAATGCCTAGACAACTTTTACCATATCATAATTTTTATTGCAATGAAACTGCTAAAACAAAAATCCATTTGTTTAGATGAAGATTTATTTGAGGAATTATTTATAAAATTATCATGAAATCAAATTGGATATTAAGAAAAATGCTAAAAGATGGGGGAAGGGGGGGGGGTGGCTTGCTTCTAAAAATCGCAAATTAATATTTGTATTAATTTGACACTCCAAAAGTTAGACGACCCAAATAGCATCATCTCTATATTGACTACTGATTAATTATTAAAAATAATCGCAATTCTCGTAAAGATGAAACAATTAGAAAAAACCTGCTTAAAAAATTGGCTTGGCATCTTTTAATTAAATTAATATGCATTTTAATTTCGTAATATGATAGAGATATTTTTTTTTTACAATTTTTCTCCGTTTGAAATTACAAAAGCAATAAAATTCTGATAATATTTATTTTTTTTTGAAACACGAATTATTTATCGAATACAAATAAAAATCGTGAATTGTTCTTTTAAACGAATCGAGTACGATTTATTACCATTCGATTCATGTTCATTTTTTGAATAGGCCAGCCAACTTCAGAAGTCTACGAACTATAAAAGCCTATAAATGTTTTAAGAAAAATTATTTTATATAACATTAATTTATTTAAATTTAGTAGATATATTTAAATTTTTTAATTATGGATAATAAAGGAATTAACCAAGAATTTTTAAAAAAAATTTCAAATATATTTTGAGCATAAATCTTTAAAAAATTTTATTTTCGAAGAAAAACATTTAAATATTCTAAATATTTTTTTTGGAAAAAAAATCAAATATTCCTTCATGAATGAAATGACTAATTATTTTAAATCCAAATGAAAAACTAAATAAATAATATATAAAATCTTTTAAATTATTTTTACTTAATTTAGTTTAAATATATAAATATATTCAATTAAAATAGATGGCGTTAATACTTTTATTATTTTATTATACCTGTTATAGATCAATAAGTATTTTATAGGCTAATTTTTAAAAAAAATATTTGTATAATAATTATCTAACGAGCTTCACTTAAGATTATAAAAAAATTATTACATTAAAATTTATACAAAAAATTTAAAATTATTATTTAAGCGACCTTATTCTATAAATAACTTTGTCGCTATATACATGTCGCAATTCGCTGTTATCGTCCTTCGAAATTCTTCGCGAACAAAATTGTTATTATCATAACGAATTTTTTCCTCTGTTTTATAAATGCCACTTTTCGCATTTATATTTTTATTTTATAAATAAAAGTTAATTTCATTACTATTTTTAATGATATATTTTATAAAGTCCCATATGTTTTGGAATGTTCCGAAACAGGGACCCGAACCGTTATTTATAACGATTCAGTTTGATTACGGTTCAGTTGTAAAAAATTATATATATTATTTGAACATATAAGTAATATATTTTCTAATATAAATGGATTCCTTTTTATTCGTTGTGACGATAACACAAATTTTAGCACCGAAAAAGTCCTTTCTAAAGAAACTTGTGTTGCGGGAACCGCCAGTACTATAAGAGCAAGTTTGTATAATTCTGGATATTCAAATTATTTCCATTTCAAAAATATAAAACTGAACCGGTTTAACCGTTTTTTATAAAGGTTCTTTTTACTCCTCCAAAAAATAATTATATCGGTTCGGTTATGGTGGTTCAGATATTTATAACGGTTTATAAGGGTTAGGCGGTTCGTTACGGTTCACTCCGGGTCCCTGTCCGAAAGGCGTTCCTAAAAAAAATCTAATTTTAATTCATTCACTCCACAATGCAAAAAGAAATCTCTTAAGATTTTCCAATTTTTATTCATTCACCGTTAAATTATAAATCAGTTATGATATCTTTAAATATTAAAAAATAAAACATTTCTATATCAATAATATTTTTAGCGATAATGACATAAATTTGTTTAACAAAATTATACTTTTTGAAATTTAAAACCTTTACTAGGAATACCGTCCAAATAGATGCATAATTTTCCCAGGATGTGACAGGAACGCTCCATCATAATGTTTGAAAGTATATTTGTATCTTTTTGGATATTTTTGAAAGCATGTTTGTATTTGTATCTTTTTTGGAAATTTTTGATCACATTTTGTGCTACACTTTTTTTTTGCAGTGTAGGGATATAGATAGAATCCTTAATCCTTACACTTTATGCCATATTTACAAAACGAAATTTAAATACTTTATTTACAACAATAAAGGCCTATTTAATAAAAATAAATTATAAGTTTATAAAATGGTTTATGTAAATAGAGAGCCAAAGAGAAGAGATATAAGGGCCTTTATTGACATTGGGAAATAATAAAAATGTGATGGCTACAAAATTCGTACACAAAGATTCGGGTGACGACTGACTTTTGGTTAATGATAGATACTGTCAAGTCAACGTATAGCAATTTTCTAAATAGCACCAATTTGCTAAATACCAACCAAAATTTATTAAAATATAATAAGAGCCTTATTATTTAACATATATTGTAACTGAATCACGTGGTTGAGTCCGGCCTCCTATATATTATCCAGGACGGAACCACCAAGTTAGATTAAAAAGAAAAACATGATCTTTGCTGGGATTCGAACCCAGAACGATGCTCTTGCCGACTAGGCCAAAGTCGCTTTCCAAAAATCACGATTTTTCATATATATATTAAATATAAATTTGGTAGTACCTATCCAAATAAATAATATTAATCCAGACTTTTAGCAACATTTAACGACCCAGGCCGAGCCTGAATTTTCGTAAATTTTTCTGTCGCGCTGTGTTAAACTTTAAAATCGGGCCGATGTAGTATTGTAAAATCGCTATTATCGAAAAACACCATGGTAATGATTCGAATCACTATCGTAGCGATAATTTATGACCGAACCTTAACTTTTACGAATAATCATTATTATTAATTTTAAAAGTCACAGATTTTATTCATAAATATATTATCAATTCCTCAATAAATTATTTATTTTATAAAGTTTGGACAAAAGATTTCTGGTGTTTTAAGATATCGGTAAATGTATAATATATATTTTTTTTATCATATAAAGTATTACTAGCCATAGATGATTCCATAATATAATGATTTAATTATGTATTAACCAAGAAATTTATTTTTTGTGGTCCCCTTTTAGGTAGTGGGCAACTAAGATAACCGTATGTACGGCACACTGCTAATAATATATTTAAAAATCAATTATTATATTTTACTTTTACGCCATCTAATGTGTATTAATTTATAAAATTTAAAATGATTATTACTACTTTTGAAAACATTATAAGAACTAATCATGCTTCATTTTCATAAAAAAATGATATTGCCAACTAGTTGTAGTAATTCAACACCAATTCATTTAGAAAAGTTGAATAGAAATATCAAATTCAAGTTTGCGACAGATAATATGCGTATGATAAGTCTGAAAATATATTTTTATATCAATTCTTACATTTTGTTCTGCATTTATTGGACTAGTTGGACGAAAATACGATCAAATTTCATAAGATGCAAAGTCTTTTTCCAATTTTTTTTAAAATATCAAATTATGAACAATTTTAAACCAGGCCCGTGGCCGGGAATTTTATACGAAAGGATGGGGGTAGGCGGGGATATTTTTTTCAAGGATTTAAAGGTTATTAGAACTAAGCATATTTGAAAATATGATGATTTCTAACACAAATAAATAAAATATTGGAAAAATACAAAAATATTAAGAGGTTAAAATATATTATAACTGTTGAAGCATGGCTTCATTTTAGTAAAATTATGTTTAGTTTTAACATAGCCAGCCAATCAACAAATATTAGCATTTTTAATTGGACATAATTTTTATTATTAGATATATATTATTGGAAAATGATTATTGTTTTCTTTTTCTTCTAAATTATGAAAAACCATATTTATTATTTTTATATGATTCTCAGGTCATTACGATTTTTTTCTGACATATAAATAAAATAATTAATAAATACCAAGACTAAGACTAAGAGGAGATAGGAAAGCTATATATACCGGTATGTAAATCACAATAAAATATAAAATTAAAAAAAATTTATAATGATTTAAAAAGTTGGTCAAAATATTGTATCCAATCTTCTTTGCGATTGCGCCAATTTTTTAATAATTTGTTTAATGATGGGGATTAGATCTCGATGAGTAAAGCTAACCTATTCAATCAATTTTAAGATGTCATACTTTTGATATAGGTTTTTAATTTATCTGTAATGAAGAAAAGGTCCTCTTATTTATGCTTGTTACTAATTGGTAATCATTGCCAAAATATACTAATTTAACATATTTGGATAACCTATAAATTATATTTTAAAGATTAATTGGCCTTAAGTACATTTATATCCTCTGAATTAAATCCAAAAATGAAATAAAAAAGTTTCTTTATAATGAATGATCCTCAAATTAGTCTATATTAATATTGGAACGATTTATTTGCCGGTAAACTCGTGATTTGTGAATCATAAAATTATATAATTTCGCTTTTACCTCAACAATCACATAATTTCAAAAAATGATTGGTATTATCTCTTGGTCTTCTAAGCTGTAATATAATAATATTCGCGATTCTCATAACTTCAGCCAAATCCTTTTTTTTGAAAAATTTTGCATAAAATTGTTGTGTAATAAATAATTTATTAATACATTCCAATGATTAAAATCAGCAGTCATACTAAAACTAATAAATGTATTAGCTTCAGATTAAATATGTGTTTCGGATGATTCTGATATTTCTCCAATGGCAATCAAAATAGGCTCTTCTAGATCCAAAAAATGCTCTAACACCTTGATGTCCATAATTTCATCTCATCGTAGGTTTTCCTGTAGCACAGAAAGTTTGAGAAATAATTATACTCAGCAAATTCTGTCTATTTATATATCAAAATACTTCATACATCCTTGAAATTTTCTAATCATAGGAATTAAAGATAACTTAAATAAAAAAATTTCGGTTGATAAAATTTTCTTATATCCATCAATGTTTAAGGTTTAAAAAATGAAGGAAAATTAATGTTAAATTTTTGCGATATAATACACATTAAATATATATTTAAAATTAATTTTTACTTTTTGCTTATATTTAGAATAGAATATAACCTATTTGAAATAGAATACTTTGAAATTCACAATTTATGAGGCCCTTATTTATTTTTTCTAAAATTCTTGCTATGTAACGGGGGATATCTTCCCTCCCCCCTCCAGCTGGCTATGTACGCGCCTGATTTTAATTATTACAAAATGGATGTTAAATAGAAATGAAAACTTAGTCCGATAAAACTATTTGCGACAGGGGAAGGTTTAAAAGTCTAAATAGGTGGTCGACAGTGCACCCTTTCTTAGCCTCCGTCACCAGGACTGAGCGTGATCCGCGCAGTAACAATTTTTTTTATATGATGTACATTAAAATATTACTTTTTATAATTACTAATTTATTTTTTCTCAGGTTAAAGCTATATCAGATATTTCTACCTAGTGATATTAAATAGTCGAGTTGATTTGAAGAATGAGTAATCGTTAGTCGATTTAGACGGACTTTTTATAAAATTTTATTCCAGATAAACATACAAACTATTTATTAATGTTCCTTTTCGCTCAAAAAATATCTTTTTCTACATGGTGTAGAACGCTATTTAAAAATTATTTTTTTTGCAGCTTTAATCGGATAGAAGATTTTAACTGTTTTACCCATAACTAATTAATATAAATAAAATCATTTTGATAAAAATTATTAACTCTTTTAAAAGCAGTGGAGTCAATGGGGGGGGTGGGGGCGCGCAGGGGCTCGAGCCCCTGAAAAGTTTGAATAGCCCCTTGAAGCAAAATTTTTTTTTTAATGGCTCCTTAATATCCCCTTGAACTAAAAATAAATTTTTTTGATTGCCCCCTGAATGATATTTTGTATAATTCCATTAAGTAATATATAGATTTAATTTTATTATTTAGAAATTAATAAGACTATTTAAATTTTATTAAATGAATACTATTTTAAATATTAGATTAGATTAATGCATATTAATTATATTTTCACTATGCCAGCTTGCAATCAAATTCTGTATTAAAAATATAATATCAATAACTCACTATATATTAATTTAGCTTTAACAGTTGAAGTTTAATTGACTTTTATTATTTAAATTATTATATAACCCTAATTAAATAAATATAATCATATATTATTTGAAAATTAACAAATTTAATATTGTAATTAGCCGAGTTCAAAATGAATAATCAACTGTGTATTTATTTTTGAATTTTATTATCATACCTATATCTAAAAATATTTTCAAGGTCCAAATAAGTATAAAAGATTTCTTTATAAAAAGCAAGTATACACATAGTTTATAATCCTCTAATATATACAGTTGTTTATAAAATATTAGATAAAATGCCATTGGAACTATTTAACAGTTATATAATATATTTCAGTTAATATTATATAAAATTTTACAAATAAATAGTTTTGATAATAAATATAGTAACAATTTGCATTCAATATTTAACACCATCTATTTAGTTATAAATAATTTTAAAAATTAAACATTTTTTTATTCATCCTGCAATAGATTTAATAAATTTGATATCTTTTATTCTCTTTTTTATTTTTAGGAAAGTTATTTTTTTCTTTTTCGAAATTTTGAGTGAAATTTTTAATACAAATATATTTTAGATATTATTACAAACTACTATTATTTTAAGATATAATATACCAAGGTGTTGCGACAATATATATTATGTTAATTGTTTCATCATATCATTCTGGTATATATTTTATAGTTAGAAAATTAATATGGCAATGCCGTGTAAATAACTCCAGGCTTCAATATATTTGCATAATTATTTCTTCCAAAGATTTTTAGTATTTTTATTATATATTTATCCAACATAATAAATTCTGATATTAGTTTACATAGTGAGTGTCATGGCTATTACTGCAAATTAACCAGCATCTATAATTTGTGTTGCTATGTAATTTAAGATTATTACTACAACGACTGAGAGCATATGATTGCATATTTTAGATAAACAATAATGGTCAACTATGTAGTCGTTTATATATCATTTAAAATGGAAGATAATCTTAGAAATTTAATATCTCAAATAATTTTCTCGATTACTTATCTAGCTTCCATCATGACATCTAATCACCATATAGCTTTATGATTTGGATTGGTCGTTTTTACTCTCTTCTTGTAAATTGTTGATTTAGTTTGGGCCTATAAAATTTTTCCTTATTAGTCCATTCTATAAAATATTGTTTAAAATGGTAACAGAGAGTTATATTAGTTTGATAACCTTTTGTCAATGTAAGTTGCTAAGAATTATATGCATTATGTGTTTTTAAAAACCATTATCAATTGAAGCATATGTATGAATTATCTTTTTTATCAGTTGTAATTCTTTAGACGCAAATTTTTTTTATATCAGCATCGAAAATATTTTATACTGTAATTCATAGATTTTGTATTAAAAAATATTATTTTTAGAAATGTCTTATATTGTTTTAATTATTTATATGCCAATTTATTTTGTATGCATAATATAATAAATGACTTGGGTGTATGGGGGGGGGCGAAGTCCCCCATTTTTAGTTGAGCCGCCTCCTGAGATTGCAAAGGCTAGCGACGCCCTGTTTAAAATGTAAGTAAATATTGCGGGATCATATGTAGCGCTACCAAATATCACGAAGGCCTCATGTTACGAAATAAAGTAAGGTAACTCAGCTCTAGAAAATAGGCTACCATTTTGTATTTTATTTAATGTTTATTTTTTGGTTATGAATGTTTTTTTATAAAAAAAAATTGCTATGAAATTCAAAATAAAAGATTTTTTAATTTTCCTCATTCTTACTAATGAAGTTTAACGAAATGCTTCGATCGGTCTTAAACCAAGATCGGACCGATAAACGGACCGGCTTTTTTCAGGATCGCAGTCCAGACCGGTTTTTAAATTATTTTTTAGTCCATACCAGTATCAGTATCGGTCTTTTATTAATATTTAAATTTGCATTACAATTCAGTTCATATGAGTTTTTATTGAATTTTTTTGTGTATTTTATTTTATATTACTATTTTTTCTAGAGGAGTTACTTTAGTTTTTGTTATTCTTTTTTTATTTTAAATATACTACAAAAACGAAAAGTCTTTCAAAAGTAATTTACCTTTAAATTAAATACAGTAAAACACGTCTAATTTGGGCACTTTTGGGACAAAGAATTTTGCTTAACCTAGACTATCGTTGAATTTATTGATACGTTTTCTAATACATAGTAGTTAATAGGAATTAGCTTGGAACTCAAAATTTTGATTTTTTTGGGACCCTCGTCGTACGAATTTTTTAATTGACAACTCGGCCCGGTCCATCATAGATCAAATTTTGACGTTCACTAATTATTACTCACTTCAACTCCTTATTCTCTACTCTCGATTGATATTCATCAGCTTATCAATATATAATTATATTGCGCCTCTCTTCCCCCAGCCCTCCCAATCCAAATTTACTTTACTTTTCAGATAATGATACTGTTGCGTTATATATACTTTTTGTTTTTGAACTTTTTGTAATCTAATTTTTATTATTTATTATAATCTAATTTTTATTATTTGTTATAATCTAATTTTATTTTATATACGGCGTAACCTTACTTTTTTATATTATTTTACTTTTTTGTATTCTAATTTGGACTTATAAAAAATGTATATAAACGAAGTGTGAAAGGAAAAAATTAGTTAATAAAATATATTTTTACTGACTCGCACCTCGCGCCATATCGTTAGAGCCTTTATTCTTTTCAGATACCCAGGCCCACACTTTGCTTTCACATTTTTCTATGCTAAAATATTTCGACCTTCCTTCACCTGAATTCTATTTAAACACCATAACTTTGTCAAAAAATATCATCATGTTACTTAAATGTGATTAATTTTTATCATAATAAGAGATTATTTAATCCATAATAAGTAGAACTTAAAATACTGGCAAAAAAGATATAAATATATTACTAAAAGAGTGTCTTTATAGATATAATATCAAATATATAAAGAGGGTTCTATATTTTGAGGTATAACAGTTAATAAAAGTTGTTACAACATCCTACAACCAATTACTTATTAAATTTCTAAATTTATATTTTGATGATTTTTTTCTGAAATTTGGTTTAATTACCAAAATGCTTTTATAAATTTAAATTCAAAAATATAGTTTAATAAAATAGATGCGCTATTTATTTTAATTTTTAGAATAAGGATACAAACCAATAAATCTATTACAAGTTATTTTTTATAAATATTCATAAGAAAATTTATTCTAAACACCTTTATTTGAAATCACAAAACAATTATGAGTTTAATGTTTTAAAAATATTTATTTTTATTTTAAAAACGACCCTATTCTATAACTAATTTATATATATATATAATAAATGTAATCACCTTTGCAAAAAAAATATTTTAAAATTATTAAAATTGCGCTTATCCTTTTAGAATATATGTTTCAATAAATTAGTGAATTTTTGAATCATTATATAAATCCATAATTGTAACAAATTTTTTATGGTAAATCTAGAAATAAAATTAATGAATGATTATAAAAAAATTTAGTTATTCTGTGAAAATTATTGATCATTAATAGTTTATCTTATTAAAAACACAATTAAGTGGCTTACACCACCCAAAAGGGGGCATATTCAGTGCAGGGAATTTGCATCCCCAGTTTGGCAGTAAAATTTACCCTAGTGTCAGGGCCCATTTAATTAAAGAATAATGATGATACCTGATCCATTAATTGACAGTGATTTACCCTACTGTCAAGGCCCGGCAGTAATTAAAATAGATTATTGGTACGAATAGAAGAATATATATAATTAATAAATAGTGTGCTTGTGCTTATCTTTTTAGTAAATTGAATCTTAAACTCCTAGAGTAGAGGCATTGGAAGATTTAATTTAATCTCAAACTTAATAATTTCTGCAGTATTCTTCAGCATTTAAAAAAAACCATTGATGGAATATCACGTTATATAAATCTCATTAATATTTCTTCAGGCAATTCACACCAAATGTTTAGCCATGCATTCACAGTAAGCGCGATTTCTAGCCTAACTAACCATATACGATATAAATATCATAATTTTACATTAATTTTTGTACACCCGAATTAGATGTAAATGCAAGGAAAGATATAAGAGAACACTCTATCTTAATGGTTAATTCACGGAAAAATTTGATGAATTAAATTATTCCATTTTATAGTTCATATTATGGCAATTTATTAATGAATATATTCATATATCTTTTTTAAATAATTCGCTAGCTAATAATTTTATTTTTTTTATCAAATTTAATTGCAAACTTTTTCCAAAAAATAAGATTCCAAAAAATATGAAAAATTTTAAAATTATCTGCATGATAAATAATAAGTATATATTAAAATAGACTTCTTCTGAACAATTCTTAATAAAGGATTGATTTTGACACCTCAAGTATACATCTTGTAATTTAAAATAAAATATCTTAATTTTTCTTTCTTTAAATTACTCCATATGAATGCAGTATAGCTGAGTTCGTTTATTTTTGAAAAAAACCTCTCTAAGGATTATATGTTTATTTTTTTTTATCGGAACATTTAATTTATTAATAAGGTAAAGATATCAAGGAACAATATAATTTTTTACATTTATATTTAAAAATAGGTATAGATATAAAATTATAACATAAAAATGGTATATAAAAATAGACAAGCATTCATTTTAAGTTTATCTAATGAGGAATGCTCATAGTTTTTTGATAGATATATTTTTTTAAATTTTGGTGTATATCATCAATCTATCGATGACCAATATTCTATAATTGGAATTGAATAAAAAGTTTAAATAAAAAGTACAACTAACGTATATATATTCTAACGCCACAAAAAATAAATAAATATATACTAGCGCTTTTATAGGATATATCGTGTTCAATATATCTATTATCATTTGAATCACTGATATTGGTAGCAAAAGAAATATAAATTGAAATGTTAAGATGGTTATAGTTTTTACGTGTTGCTTATTTTCGGATAACTTTTTTGAGTGCCATCTATTAGAGGAATTTGTGTTATAAGTGTTAACTATTTTATCAGTTAAGTTCAATCTATTCTCAATTAAATTATAATTTTGAGTAGGTTTGGGATTATTTTCAATTAAATCGATTAAATGAAAATTAGGTTTTTTAAAATTGTCAAGAATACTTTTATTAGCATCACAATCTTTTTTAGTTTCATTGTCAGATACGCTTATAACATGCTTACTATTGAATGATTTATAAATAATATCAGCAACTTTATTACCCCTTTTGATCAGTATAATTTTACATAAAATCATCAGAGAAAAAGGTATTAGCACAGTAAAAACTTCTCTGCAAATGTGGTAAGTAATCCAAAAATACCAAGAGCTTTTGTCCTGGGGATCAAATTTTCGGAGTCGAAAATAATAGGCATAATCCTCTGTGTATGATTTATTTTCCCCGCTTACTGGCGTTGTACATAATTTTGTCTTATGCATTGTAAGCCATTTGTAAGTAGGAAAATACCATATGATCGAGTATGTGAGACTCAATAGCATAGCAATTCTGACTTTTTTAATATCAACTAACAATTTGTACTTGAATGGGAATACAACTGCAATTAGTTGATTAGCAAAAAAGAGCAAATAAATGAAGAAACCAAAATGTATCAAAGATCTTGATATGGGATAATGATAATGTGCCAAATAGGATATCCAACCCTTTGACCTCCAAAATAAGTTTTCTTGATGTTCACGCCCGTATATTTTAAGCACGGGTGATATAATCAAACCTGAAACATTTATGAAATTTACTATGAAAAACCACTTTAACAAATATTGATTAACATTTGCCTTACGCTTTATTCTGTTGTAGGAGAACGAAATGTTATTTTCACACCTTGCATTTACTGACAGCTGCTTTTGAAACCATTTACCAGCTGATAGTTTTATTATTTTTATCAACAAACTCTTCACACATTTAATTAAAATCTTTAGATTAGCGTAGAAATTAATGATTGCGGGTGGGTCATATGTCAAAATTACCCCAAATAAATTTCCTATGAGACCCGAAATCAAAATAAATATACAAAAAATTTTGGCAAACCGGTTTATTTTGTAATTGTCAAGAATTATTAGCGAGGAATATTTAGAACATAGTTGCTGTTCATCCATAAATTGTGATCAAAATAGATTTGACGTATATTAAATTATTTACAATATGCTGTCACCATTAATTTCGAATTAAAGCAAAAAAATATAAAATAAAATATTTTTATTTATAAATAATTCGTTTACGTAGTTTCAATATATTTATCCGTTAATTTATTTTAAATTTTCAAGTTCTTAAAGAAATTTGTTATTATACCATCTATATATAAATGTTATAAAATGTTAATAATTGCAGAACCCCATGATATTTCAAAACAAACGAATTGAGCTTGTTTTTTATTTTAAAGTGCAGTTTTTTTTAAGTTATTTTTTTATACCTTTTAAATTATTTGCGCAGTTTGTAAGTAAATGCATTCTTATTTTATGATTTTATTTTTCTATTTAATAAATTTATATAATAACATTAATAGTCCCAAATACTTATTGTTATTCTTTACCAAATTCTCTTTTTTAATTTCATATTTTTAAAAGCCTTTTTTAATTTGTTAAAGTGATCCTCAGCATCCTTATCAATATTAATAAATCATCTAAATAATATATGACCCCATTTATGTCAGAAAATATATCACCCATAGTTTTTTGGAAATAAGCAGCTGTCAGCCCAAAATGTACCCTATTAAATTGAAACAGACCTTTGTTAGTAGACACCGTCATGAAGTTTCATTTCCAAATAAGCTGAAGAAAAATCTATTTTCTAAAATAACTTACCATTTTCAACCTTAGCAATAATGTCCTATCCATGGTAGAGGATGTTTAAAAATTTCTAATTGAGGATTTACTGCAACACTAAAATCAGCACAAACTAGCAAAGTATTGTCCTTTTTTTTAAACTAAAACTAACGGTGTAGCCGCTTCAAAAATCTGGCAGGAATTATAATACCCTGTAGCATATATAGAATTAATTATTAAAAAAATTTCAAGTTGGGCCGAGGTTTAGGAAATATGGATGATTACAATTGTAAAAATTCATAATAAAGATGAATGTTAAATCATTAAGCAATCCGAATATAAATTTGTAACCATTCTCGAAATGAAAAAAAATCAGTTATTGACGGTTTTACGAAAATATAATGCCAATTTGATTTTAAGACCATTTCCGGATTTGACATTTCAGATTTTAAAGTAATATTTATATCATTAGGCTATATAAGGAAATTTAAATGAAACTTCTAATTATATCCAAATATTTAAAATTTAATGGAGTGTATTTTTCCCATAATGCCTCATTTTGAAATAACCCAAAAAACGAATCCCTAGTAAAAATTGACTTCTCTAATGCCTACAACACTCTTTCGCGCAACACGTTCCTACATTCAACTTGCTTCCATTTCCCCGCTTACACTAAATTTCTTTTCTCTTGCTACCAATCACCAACAATCTTACAATTCAAAAAAGAAAAGATACTTTCTGTCGAGGGTATCCAACAGGGTGACCCTCTCGGATCCCTTCTCATTAGTCTTGGAATCAATGACATGATAAAATCAATAAACTCTTCATGTACTCTATCGCTCCACGCTTGGTATATTGATGATGGAATCTTGAGTGGTCCCAGTAGTGAAATAGCCAAAGCAGTCAAAATAATTAAAGAAATAAACACAGTCATTGGACTTTCGCTTAACCAGAGCAAATCTGAATTCTCACTTTTAAATTCTAATGCTCCCAACACTCACGATTTCAAATTCACATCAAGTGTTGAATTAACACATCTAGGATCGCCTGTTGGAGGACACGAGGCAATAAGCACCTGTCTTCATTCCACACTTGACATACTCCTTTAACTGGAGGACATCTTTACACTTCTTCCATCACACAAGTCCTTTTTTTTGCTAAAAAATTTCTTTTTTATACCAAGGATTCTTTACGCACTTCGGTCAACACCAATTTTTAAATATCCTATTCCTCTCCAAACTTACGAAAAAGGAATAAAGGACTTAACCGAAAAAATAGTAAATATCAGATTCAACGAAAACGCTTGGGCCCAAGTAACTCTTCCAACCAAATTTGGTGGTCTCGGCATCAGATCTCCACTTGACTTAGCAATAACTACTTTCATATCGAGTAGCCTCTTGACAAAGCCAATAACCACCGCCCATAATTCTAAAGAATACCTTTCCTTAATCGTGGCTATGGATATTTGGAAAACAAGGATCAATGCTGATTCTCATCCCCCCACAACCCATAGACAGAAAGACTGGGATGCACCAGTGGTTGCTCACTGCGTTGAACTCTCTTATCTAGCATGCAATCTACCGACCGCACCCTATTCTCTTCCTTGCTCAATGGTACGGGACATGAGTTTCTTGAGGCCATCCCATCTACCAATCTTCAGCTTCAACTATCCAACAATGAATTTACCCACGCCATCGGCATTCGTCTAAATTGTTCCATCACTCACCCTCACATCTGCTCAGGGTGCAACTCGCCAGTTGACTCGAAGGGTAGACATAGTTTACATTGTCGCTCCTGCAATGGACGATTCATCAGACACAAGCAATGTAATACAATCATCCAACATGCTCTGAAATCCGCCCAAATTCCTTCCACGCTAGAACCACAGGGTCTTTTTAGATCTGACGGTAAACGTCCTGATGGGATCTCTCAAATCCCATGGAGGAGAGGCCAACTTTTGGTATGGGACTATTCCTGCATTGACCCCTTGGCCCCATCCAACCACGCCATCAACATTCTTGACCAGAAGGAACAACTTAAAACTTCTAAATACACAGAAATAATGAACGATCATTGCTTCATCCCAATCATATCAACCACTCTTGGCACCTTCGGCAAACTCGCCTTAGCATTTTTCAAAAACTTAGGATCACAAATCAGCAAACTCTCAGAAGAACCTCGAGAGGGTTTTTTTCTTCGTCAACGATTATCCATAGCGATTCTCAAAGCTAATTATATCAGTTTCAATGGTAGTCTTCTAGCCAAAGAGCTATCCTAGACAACACTTACGTCCCTTTTTCATTTTTGTTTCCCTGCGTCACACCATCTCCGTTCTTTTTTTTAATAGTATTATTATATATTTTTCAAACATTTTTAAATATATTAAAACATAAAATATTATATTTTCGTTTTTTTAATACTTTATATTATTTATTATTTGAAAATTGAAAATAAAGGATTTTGAATTAATATCTAATTTCTAAAATAAATCTAAAAAAAATATTAAGTTGTTATATAAATTAAAATAACAATTAATCGTATATATTACAGTTTTCCCCACTACAAATTGTCGTCAAGGTAATGGGGGTTTCGAAACATTTTTAAGTCTCCCATCACTGTTATTTCCTTTGCTTGCATGTCAAATATCTTTCAGTTAGTTGGCATGCTTGTTTTTACTGTGTCATCCACATCATCCCTCTTTCGTATTCTATCCAAACCTTTTAATTCTTTTCAAATTCATGAGACTCAAGTTTCCTCTCTTTATAATATTTTTGTTTCTATAATACATTTTCAGTCCTCTCTTTTGTGGATAATTTTCACTAATGTCGTTTTAAGCGTATCAAACATCATTTCTAACATTCTGAACTAACTCCTTATAGGAATGCGTCTCTAAAATCAATCGTTAAAATTTTTATCATATGCGCTTTTAGTTAATGTCGATGAAAGTTGGTAGTAAATTGTTATATTTTGCGAAATATTTATTGATTGTTAAACGAAAATCTTCGCATATCGGCGGCCCGGATTTTTATAGGTTATTTATAGCTAATATCTCCCAAATGATTGGAGTTGTTGTGGCAATCACATTTTTGATGATCGCTTCGTCAAGAAGTCTGTTCAACTCATCTTCTACGGTTAAATGCAAAAGAATTGTAACTCTTCTTACTCGTGTAAAGCTATAGGTTTTACGTTCGGGTTTATGCGGGCAACTGCTTGTTTGATTTTTAACTTGAGGAAATATCGATATAATCGTATTAAATGTAGGAACAGTTTTAATATTTTATATATTTATCTACAATTTTTTTCGAAAGCTTTATATTAAATATTTTAAGGAAAGATATTTCAAAATTAAGGGAATTTTTTCCTTTAATTACCCAAAACTTCGATTTTAATATTGTCATACCCTGCAAGTTTATACTCAGAAGAAAATATTGGTTTTCTAGTACGAGTCTAGCCACCTTAGTCTATCATATTGCAAGCAGTGCCTGTGTCGAATTCCAACAGCAAACCGTTTGTCTTCATGTAAATGATAGTTTTGTTATGAAAAGAGGAGCGAGGTTTTTGGTTTTTAACAGAAATATTTTTTAAAAATTCAAAACAAAATATTTTCTTTTTTTCCAATCTTGATTATTCAGGCTGTTAAATCCTAGGCCATTATACTCATTGACCTTTCCCTACATGCCTACATTTTGCCATATGCTCCCAACTTTATCTATTCTATATCACTCTTTCTTCATCTAAGTGTCTATCTACTTCTCAGTCTAACTTTTGATCCTATTCAAATATTATAACTCTGAAAAATATATATCATATCACTTAGCTAGTTAATATGACTAATTTTTATTATAGTTACAAGGTTATTGATCCAGAATGAGTTGAATGAAAAATACTGGTAAAGAAAACATAAATTTTAAAAAAGGTATTTAAATATTAAATATATTAGGTGTGTACTAGATTTTATGGTCAAAGTAATAGTAAAGTTGTTTATTACAACATCAGTCTCAATAAATTAATAATTTTGTAAATTAGGTTATTTAAACCACAAATATTATTTTTGAATTTTATGTAAAAATATAAAATGTAATTATATTAAATAGATGGGTTAATACATTTAAATTTTGTAATACCAGTTGCGAACCAATAGATCTTTATCCGTTATTATTTTATAAATATCCCTAAGAAAATTAAATCTAATCACCTTTACTAGAAATTGCAAACATTTGAAATTGAAGTTTATATAAAACTTTAAAAATGATTATTTAGGCGACCTCGTTGTAAATCTATTTTTTTTAAAAATATATACCTAATAATCTTTAAAACATATATTTAAAAAATTAGTAAACACATAAAAATATGAATATATAATTTTACCACTAATTTTTTTAAAATTTAATTAATTTGTAATCAAAGAATTCGATTGATTTACAGCAGTTTATTTAAACAAATTCGGTTTACTATTCCCTCGAACAGATCTCAATAAATAGTAGGCCTGTTCAGAAAAAATTCGAATCGAATAATAAATTTGTTTTAACCGAATACGAATAATTATTTATTCGATTCCAATAAAACGAATCATTTGGAATATTTAATAAATTGCTTTTAATAAAGCTAACATTTGTCATTTTTATTTGATGACCTTCCAATATGACAGGTAATGTGTTTATAAAAAGTCTAGCTCAAATTTAAAAATCTCTGAAGTGAAAATTGATAAATATTAAAATTTATTTGCCGTATTTTTCGAATCTAACGAGAAATTAATTTTTTGAATATCATAAAATATTATGTTAAAAAATTACACAAACCAAAGGTATATAAAAATATTATACATCTCTACAATAAATTATTGTTAGTAGCCTAATTATGTTAGAGGAGAATGCTTCTGACGAAATAGTTATGCATGATGTTGAATTTGACAAAATTTCCTCACAAAAAGAGCGATTATATGGGATCAATATCAAATCAATAAAGAGGTGAAAAGGATGATTGCAATCATTTTAAGAGCATTATAAAATGTAAAGGCAAAACAAAATCCTCTCATATTAATCATTATAGTAGGTTTCATTCACGCCTAGGAATTACCTATCCATACAAGGTACATTAATTTCTTGTGAAAAACTTTTCTTAGTTGGAACTAATTCGTTGTCAAAAAATCGCATGTCATATAATGAAAAATATATAAGAAAAACCATCCACTCTTATTAATCATTATAAAAGGTTTCATTCACACCTAGAGATTACCTATCCATACAAGGAACATCAACTTCTTGTCAAAAACTTTTCTTAGTTGGAACTAATTTGTTGTAAGGAATAAAATATAAGAAAAACTTTTTGCCTTAAATATTTTAGAATTATGAATTAAATTATAATATGCATTTTAATTTTGTTTATAACTTGATTACATATTTTTTATCATCAGATTATTTATTACATATTTTTTATTTATTATAATAATTTTTTCTGTTTAAAATTAAATTTGCAATATATTTTATTATAATTTCAATTATTCGAGTAATTCGATTCGAATACAAATAATGGATTTTATTATTCGTATGAAGACGAATAGAAAAGAATCGAATATGAATAATGCACTATTCGATTCGAATTAGCTTTTGAATAGGCCTATTAAATAATGATTTAAAATATTTATTGAATTATATCATTCCTCTTGGTTCAGGACTTTTATTAAAGATAGGGTTTAACACTTACTTAAAATTCAAAGATCCTTGCCCTTTTTAAGATAAAAAACTGATAAGATTTTTTGAAAATCGTCTTTGATTTTCACTTTGATGTTTTTTAAAAGAATTTATAAAAATTTCCTTTATGCTATTTTATTTAAAAATAATGCTATTTTATTTAACAATTTGTTTTATTTAAAAATTATCCTATGCTAAAAAAATCTTTAGATTTTCCCTATGATATTTTTTAAAACATATGTTTTGTTTTAAAAACATATGTTTTTTAAAATAAAAAAACATTTTATATTTTATTCACAAATCTTTTTCTTCAATTTTTGTGATATTCAAAGATTTTTGCTCATGGGCGAAAAAATTTTCAAATGCTCATTTAAAGATTTTTTTTAAACCCTGATCTAATTTATAATCTTACGTATTGCTATGACTACACATATTTCTAACCACAAAATATCCTAACTTATACATA
Organism: Gordionus sp. m RMFG-2023; assembly: GCF_954871325.1. Classification (NCBI taxonomy): domain Eukaryota; kingdom Metazoa; phylum Nematomorpha; class Gordioida; order Chordodea; family Parachordodidae; genus Gordionus; species Gordionus sp. m RMFG-2023. Next base: position 7,241,898 of record NC_088775.1, on the reverse strand, counting down.
TTTCCTAAATTTCAAAAATATTCATGCTGATCATACTAAGCTTACCTTGCTAGGTTGAGAGTTAGATTTTTTTTTTATTTTTTTTATTCACATATCTTAACAATTAAATTGAAAGCTCAAAAAAAAATTTTTCTCTTAATTATTTATAAAAATATAAATTTATATATTTACCTGCCAATTTTCCACCTCCACCTTTTTTTACGATGTGTTCTTCCCTTCCTAAATAAGTACTTTACCTGTCCCAATTAAAAAAAGTGTTCAAATTTCGGGTTGCATACTCTAATCAACGAAAATGGGACCCTAACTGTTGCTGAACGGGCTCGTTTGTAACCGACTTTTAAAAACGGATGACTCATAGACCAGGGGCGTCATAAGCCTTTACAATCTCGAGGGGTTCAAAAAATTTTTTTAGCTTATTTTCAAAATTACTTTTTTTTAGTAAACATTATCTAAATCTATCTTCTTCTTTTTAGTTGTATAAAAAAAATATTTAATTTTGAAGGGCTCTTCAAATTTTTAGGGAAATCGAGCCCCTGCACCCCCTAGTGTCGCTAGGTCTACACCTTCGTATCATCTATGAGCAAGCTCTTCAGACTAGCGTAGTATTTTTCTTGATAAAATATTTAGTTACTCGTTTTTAAAAATAGGCGAAAATCGAGCCGTTTAACAACACTACTAAGGACATAAGGTAAAAGTGGTATTTAGTGCTATTTGTGACATCACCTTTCACAGGTCCTATCCCTCCTTCCCCGTTTTCTCTATTGCATTAAACCCAGACATCTCCTTTACATATATCAGCTCTTTCCACATAGAATAATTTACCTGTTAATCAGGCCTCGCCCATCATTTTCAATGAGTTATCATTATCCTCCTTCTCCGATGAATTTACCTTACCTTAACCACATATTATCTCAAACCTCCAGGGAGCCAGGCTTCTTGCGGCAAAATCGTACAGTGAACAATTAATAATCTTCTAACCAATTTTAAGTCACCACAGTACTGGAAAATTTCATTTTATTTAGCTTCCATGCCTTTCAAGTCCCAACCACACCTAAGTTATCAATAATTTCTTTTAAAATAAAGATAAATTTAGTGAGGTAAAAAAAATCGTTAATTTAGATTTAAGAGGCCTTCATCTGACCTCTACATCATATACGCTGGCCCCCATTTACTTTTAAACTTACATTCAATTAGCTATGAAACACCCTTCACATCGATCAACTGAATTACCTGGTGTACATCTTAACCAACAGAATTTACCATAGAGGAGGTGAGAAAATGGATTTTTACTTTTCAAAAAAACTCTACACATGGCTTTAAAGGCATGAGGCCAATATACCTCCAAGAAACTATCTCCCATTTAACCTCTCAAACTACGCTACTCAACAGCGCAACTATTAGTGTTGCTAAAAGCTCGTTGTGAGCCGATTTTTAAAAACAGCTAACTTATATTTTATCATGAAAAATATTATGCAAGCTTGAAGATTTTGTTCATAGAAGGAAAAAAGACCTATGCATATATTATCAAAATTTCAAGTCATGGGCAATATTTTTCTTGCTAAAATATTGAGTTAGCGGTTTTTAAACATCGGCTCAAAATGAGCCGTTTAACATTAATAACTATCCCTTGAAACAGGATCATACATGATGATATACCTATCTTTTTCCAACTAAATCTGCTTGGAGCAAAACGAATTGTCTTTACAAATCTCAACAAATACCTGTGATCAATTGCAATAGGCACCCTCTTCAGGAAATTACTATGAAAAACTAATCTTGGTTTGAATTTATGAGAAAGTCTTCACAATCCTCAGTGCAACTCAGCTAGGGGTTGAGGTGGCTGAGAGTCTGCTGCTCATATAACCCGCATATATCTTCAAAATAATCCACAAACGCGTAACTAATTTTATTTTACCAATGCCTCCAACACAATAAAACGGTTTGACTTCTTAAAATCCTTTATTATTAGCTTTCCATTTTACTCCAGCCAGATTGCTGCCTTTTATCTGCAAAATGGAGAAGATAGGCCTTGTTCAGAAGGAATCCAATATGGTAAGAAAATTAAAAGTAGCTGCGGGACTACAAGCGGTAATAAGTAGAGGTAGCCAAAGCCTTATAAATTTTACAAGCTGATGGACCATTGGGAATTCTCCTAAACGTTTGTAAAACAGAATTCTGCCAGCTTGCCAGCCAATCTCCCAACTGTTGCACCTTGAACAAGGTATAATGACCTAGGAACTTACATATCTTGGTAAATCAGTTGGAGATTGCTAAGAAATCGAAGCTTTTTTCCAGGCTACTTCTAATAATTCAACAATATTGAAAACCTACTCATACAGCTTCCCATATATAAATCATTCTTCTTAAATAAAAATTTCTTCACTATATCGAAGATCCTCTATGGTGGCTGCCAGTGGTTTTTAACAATCCGGCACCTTTAAATCCATATGAATCTAAATAAAATACAATATTGAAAAAATAACTAATCACAAGTTAAATTTCAATTCATGGCATCAAGCCACTCTCCCTCTTCGTCTACATGACAAATTTTCACTGGATGCAAACCCCCTTCAAAAAACCTATGCCGACCCCCCTAAAAATTTCCCGCCGTCTTCGGCGGAGATGTTTTTCCTATTTTTAATTTCACTTTTTTAATTATAATGATACTCTATCAGAAAATTTAAAAAGAATGACTTAAATACTCTTATCTCTACTACCAACTATCTTTGTGAATATAAAGGAGTTATTTTTTAGATAATAAATTCGATTAAAACCCCCATCATTTACAATGAATTCATTATTATAGCATTATTAGCTTGCTGAAAATGTCTAAACCTTTTAAATTACATTTGTAAGGATAGTAGAAAGTTTTATTTGGAAAATAATGTCTATGATTGTTTGTAATATATAGATTTGGTTGATGAATTGTATTATATAGGTCTAAAATAAAAGTATTAATCTTTACAACAATAAATTTTGTCCTATTTGATCTCAAAATTTAATAGATAACCCCCAAAAAATGTATCCTATCCCCTTTAAAGCCGCCTACCCCTACTCCCCTCAAAAAATAGGATGCAAACTGCTTCTACCCCCCCTCCCCGTTCATGTGGACGCTGCTCTCCCTTGCAATAAATGAAATATAGAATTACGATCACGCCTTATCTATCAGTGGTTTCATCTCGTCCAGATTGACAAGCTCCAAAATAATAACAGGTCACCTATCTGAGCCAGTGGGCTGCTTGACGAAGCCTATTTTTCTCCGATTTCCCCTTTCCGGTTTTTTTAGAGGATTTATTTGTTCTCTCTATATATATAGCAGTTATAAACCAGTTATTTAATATTTTTATAAATTTCACTATTATGAAATATTTTTTATAAATTTTAATTCCCAACTTTATTCCGATTTTTACCTGCCCCTTAATATGAAATAAATTATATTATAACAACATTACTAGCTGAATCCCATGTGTGGACAATTGTAATTAATGAATCGTCAATCTAGAAGTATATTTATAGATTATCGAGTGCATCTTGGTGGCAAAATTGATTAAACATTCAAAAATATTTTTTTAAAATTAAATAAAAAAATAATAAATAATAAAAGACCCCATCTAGTGGATATGATATTATTTTTCTAATTTTAGAAAATAAAAAAAATTTATGAGTAGATTTTATTTTATAAAGGTATTGAATCTAAAATATCTAATAAATAATTTTTTATACCTGTCCAAACATTTATTTTGATTATAAAATCTAATTTATCCTCCAATAATATTAAGAAAGTAAAAGTCCATTGATAATATGATTGGAAATATAATATAAAGATAGCGTCTACATGACAGGATTTTCATTGGATGCAAAACTCCCTTCAAAAACTTTTGCCTACCCTCCTAAAAAATCCCCGCTCCCTTCGGCGGCGGTGTCTTTTTTTTTTATTTTTATTTTTACCTTTATAATTATATTGATACTCCTTTTAGAGAATTTATAAAGATAACTTATTAATCTATCTCTACCAACTAATTTTGGGATTATAAAGAATTTATTTTTTAGATAATAAATTCAATCAAAACCTCCATTATTTACAATGAATAAATTATTATGGTATTATGAGCTTTCTGATATATCTAAACCTTTTAAATGTAATTTAAAAGGATAGCAGAAAGTTTTATTTGGAAAACAATGTGTATGATTGTTTGCAATATATAGATTTGATCGATGTATTATAATAATTCTATTAAAAGTATTAATTTTTACAACAATAAATTTTGTCCTATTTCATCTCAAAATTTAATAGATAACCCCCCAAAAAATTGATCCTAACCCCATTAAAGCAGCTTACCCCCTACCCCCTAAAAAAAATAGGATGCAAACTGTTCCTACCCCTCGTGCTCATGTAGACGCTGTATATAGATATCCGAGACTTAGGCAAACATAACAGCTAAATGTATAGCATAACAAACATTATTTAAATTAAAGTTTTCTTTTTGATTTAAAATTTTTAGGAATAATATATTTTTTAAGATATGATGATACACAAATAATTCTTAAAAATTTTTTTAAAAAAACTCATTCTATTAAAACAGAGGTGGGACTACAAGTTCCCAAAAAACATGAATAATTATATTTTAAAATTGTAATTTGTATATTTTTTTTAAAAAAATAAAATTCTTTGGGTTCTGATGTAAGGCTCTTATTTTACTGTCTATTTTTTTAAAATTTTAAAGTTCCGCATGACATATGGAAGAGTTAACGATTGGTAAAAAAAATGAAATTTGTTAATTTCGAATATTTAATTGTTTTTTTTCTTCTCGGCTATATCAACCGGGTCAGAATTTAAATTTTTAGAATGAAGGTCCCAAATTAAGGATTTATCTTAAGACCATGGCAGAGAAGTTTAGTCATCTGGTCTTAGGCCATCATATGATAAATTAGCAGACTTCAGGATGTTTGGTATTTGGGTCCTCGTAAGAGAACGGCTTATAACTGAATTAATTGCTGCATGTTTGGGATGTCTGCCTTGACTATATATACAATTAAAACCATGTCTCCCCTTGGAATTGACTAATATTTTACATTTTATACATGTAAGTGGTTGAACTATGCTAAATCCAATTCAATGACCTATGACAACTCTTATTTGTTAGGTTACCTAGGTTACGACTTGGTAATGCTTCTAGCCATTCATAATCACTACTACAGTCAGAATGTTGTAATAGTTGAATATATTCTAAAGGGGGGTTTGATGAGTGTATTTAAAAAAAATCTTTTACACTTCTAGAGAATTCATGAAAACGATTAATAATTTCATATTTAAAAAAAAACGAAGATCTAAAAATATGTAAAATCTTTAATATAAAAAAAAAAAATTTTAAAAGAAAAACTTGGTGTGAAGGTTTTTCATTTAAAATATTTGCAAGTCCTAATAAGCCTTTATAAAAAATTTCCATGAACACCTGACAGTTGAAAAAACTGCTTAGAGGTGAACCAAGATTACATTTTCTTTAATGATTTTGAACCCCTTGACTTTGAGGGTATTTGAATTTAAAAAGGATATTTGAGATTTTGCTTTATTTAGCGTAAAACCTATGTTTAGAGAATTCTGTTCTATATAATCTATTGTTGCTAAAATATTTTTAGAAGGTCCGCAGGTGATCATCCAGATACCATATGTTTATATCCAAGTTAAAAAGGTTTTTAAAGAATGAATTAGGTTATGTATGTATGTCTAAGCAATATGATAGGGTCCAAAGCGTCTCCTTGCTGTATACCCTCATCAGAAAGAATTGTATATTCCTCGAATTCGAGAGGGGTTCTACAGCCATATGACTGTTCAATAAATCTTGCATAAACTGGAAATTTTTCATAAAAAATGTTCAAAAATACTTTTCTGGATGAAGAATTTTTTAAAATCCAGCTTACAGACTACGGCATCTGGAGGAAGATCTTCGATATATATAAATGAATAGAGTGGGCGGTTATTTCGCATGCCCCTTTAGTATCAAAGCCTAGGTGATATATTTGGAACATTTTTGAAGCACCAGGTTTGAAGTGTTCAACGATCATCTTAGCTATTATTCTCCTAAAAAAAGACCCTATTGCAATCGGCCAAACTCCACCATCAGGTTTAAATGGTGCAATTAATCTTGCACCAAAAAGGATTTGGTGAACCTGACTAGATAAATCTTTGTTCATTATATTTTCGCTAAGTATTACCTATGAATTTACAAATGAATCCTGAATAAAAATTGGAAATAAGAAGGACGAAAAGAATTATTTTTAACTATTTAATAAAGATAATTAGTCAGAATAATATATTATTGCTAGCATTAATGTGATATAAAAGTTATAAAATTTTTCTTTTAATATTGATTTCAAAATGTTATAAATTTAATTAAATTATGTGCAGATTTAAAAGGGACAGAATTTAATAAGTGATTATTTAATTTAAGTTCATTCATTATTATTATAATAAATTTTCATGTTCATAAAGGGTATTTTATTTGAAGAGGACCATGTTAAGGAAAATTTTGAACAAATATTACAGAAAAATTTTTAATTATTTAATAGTTTGAAATTGTTTCATAATGAATAAACTTAATGAGGAATTAAAAAAATACAATTAAATTTTTAAAATATTCCTCTTCAATCATTGAAAAGGCTAAGTTATCTTTAATATGAATTCCCTAATTAAATTATATAATGTGGATAGATTGATTTAAAATGGATCCTTAAGTCTGATGCTCCAAAATTGGATAGAGATCATTTTTTCCTGCATTTATTACATGTGCCTTCTTCTTGTTATCAAAACTTATAAAATAATCCCAAATTTTTGCAATATTTCGTTTTTTATTAGAGGTAGATGCATGTTCATGTTCACTATTGATTTCTTCAGTAGAGCATTATCTATGTTGTCCATTATGTCTATAACAATATCCTAAATGAGTATATAAAGATTGTTATCATAAAAATTTTTTACATTATTCTATACTGAGATAAGAAATAACATAAAATTCATATATTAATCACAATTAATTGAACTAAAAAGAATTGTTTTTGTTGTAAACTTTATCCACGAAAAATCCAAACAAATTTATGATCAATTTTTAAAAATTAATATTGGTAGATAATTGTTATTAATAAAAGTTGCAAAATCAATACCAATATTTGATTTTATATTGGTATTGGTATTGTAAAACAATAAATTATTAGTATTGTTGCTAGCCTACTTACAGCCGAGCTATATTTAGTAATTTAATTCATTGTAATTAGCCTAGCGATATTTTGTATAATATTTAATTTTATCTTATTCCTCCTATGTTCTCATATCCTCCCAATCCCTTTTATACTTTACTTTATTTTTCAGACTAGCTATCCCAGTTTCCATTCCCATTACATAATCTAACCTTCCCATACTTCACTTTTACCTTTATCTATCCTAAACTATTACACCCTTCCTTCATCTGAAATCTCCTCAATCTAACATTTGATCCTTTTCAAACATCATTACCTTGTCAAAATATGTTACACCTCTTATATATGGAACCAATTTTTTATTTTAGTAGAATATCTTTTAATCCAGAATAGGTATAACATAAAATATTAGCAAAAAATATACAAATTTCTTGTTAGTCTTTATAGATCCAAAGCCAAATATATTAGGAAGGTGCTATATTTTGGGGTTTAGCACTTAATACATTGTTAAAACATCTACAATCAATAACTTATTAAATTTCAAAATCGATATTTTGTTGGATTTTATCTAAAATTTGGTTTAATTGCCTAAATCTCTTTTTTTAGAAATTAAATTTAAAAAACTATAACTGAATAGATTAGATGGCGTTAAATATTTTAATATTTAGAGAAATCAATAATTATTTTATTAAGTGAATTTATCTCTTACACATTCTCATTATAATTAATTCTAACCACTTTTAATTTTAATAAATATTACAAAATAATTATGTGATTAAAGTTTATTTAAAAACCTTATTATAATTTTTTAAACGACCCAATTCTTCAACGAATTTCTATATTATATAAGCGCACAAATATTATTTTTTCTATAACTATCATGTGATTTGTGGGAGGCACGCTTATTTTAATGTATATGTATTGTTTTTCTTTAAAAAAAAAATAAGCGAGTGAAACAGAAAATTTTTTAGACTCTGAACTCAAGTCGGAATCGCAAAACTCATTTCATATTGAGCGGCTCAATGAGCGGCATGAGTCGACTCGATGAGTCGGCTTCAGAGTCGGCTAGTGTTGTTAAATAGTCGTGTTTTTACGACTTTGAACTCAAGTTGGAAGTCGCAAAACTAATTTCAAATTGAGCGGCTCAACGAGCCGCATGAGTCGACTCGATGAGTCGGCTTCAGAGTCGGAAAAAATTTATTTTGAATCCGCCTGCTATTATTATTTACTCCACGATAAAATATTTAAAAAATTTAACCACACTGTTTCAAGAATTTAAATATTTTAAAATTCAAAATGACTTATGTATAGTGTTAATTTGTTTAGTCGTAAAATTTACAACCAAATTATGGGCTCAGAGCATTAAAATCTAACAATCATTTATCTTAATTATATATATTTGTATATAGATGCGATATCAGCTCAATAAATTTTTTAAGTCAGTTTCTGTATTGATATTCAATAGTTGATGTATCGGTATGTAGATACGTTTTTAAAGATGTATTTAGTAATTATAAATATGGTTAACTCAGTATTTTATCCATCAAAAATATTAAGCAAGCCTGAAGATTTTTAAGACCTATTAATTCTAAATGATAAAAAAATCTCCATTCTATCATGTATAAAAATATTGACAATATTTGTGGTAATTTAATATCTTCAAATTAAATTTTAATTAATTGTGAAGACATGGGGCAGGTTTTGGTTTTGGTGGGGTACCTATTAGCCATTTTTAAGCAGGGATTATCTTGAATAAAAAAAATTCGACCAAATTTATCAAAACATTAAAAGCCACTCAGTTTTTCTTGGGCCACGAATGACATTATGAAGATGATTGACTTATTTTTTGTAAATTATATGACAGTTTTAAGTGATAATAAGTTCTTCCGGCTAATATATATAATATAGATGAACCTAATAAATTTAACATATTTGACAATTTATTTCTATTTATTTAATTAGAATTAATATTTTTATATAAATTTTTTTATTTCTACCATACAGATATATGTAAAGAATAAAACTACGTTTAAACATTTTGGAAAAATTGCTTCGTCTATTTTTTATAGCACTTCAATTTTTTATGGACAATATAATCCCTGTCTCCCCTATAATATATTTTAAAAAAATCATACCCAGGTCTGAATATTTTTTTTAAAAAAATATCTTTTTATATATATATTCTAAATAATTGTATAGGTAGTCTTGTTAAACGGCTCGATTTGAGCCAATTTAAAAACGGCTATAACATTATATCCAGAAAGACTATTATGTAAGCTTTAAGATTGTGGTCATAGATGGCACAAAAGTTTAGACATCTAACAGCGAAATGTCGGGGTTTAGATAATATTAATAATAACATGGTCATATTCTTAAAATAATACATTTCCGAATTTAAAATATATTTAAATTTTCGAACCATAGGGCGTTAAATTTTTTTAATATATTTATCGTGGAGTAAATAATAATAGCAGGCCGATTCAAAACAAACACTTAGACGACTCTGAAGCCGACTCATGCGGCTCATTGAGCCGCTCAAATTGAAATGAGTTTTGCGACTCAAAACTTGACTAGATTTTAGGATAAGTAGACTCGACTTAGCCGTTTAACAACACTAGTTCCAATCATATAACATTATATCAACGAATCTATGATTAATTTGGATATACTAATTTCGAAATTTTTTAGAAAAAACGACATATATATATATTTTGCCGATTATTACAAATATATTTCCTTTCAATCCCATATAATTCTCATGGGATTTCCAACAACATAGACACATACATTTCCTTTTAATTTCATATAATATGCCATATAATATCATTTTGCTCCAAACACCTGATCGTAATTTTTTTTGCTTCAAACACCTGATCGTAATCTTCCTGGCTCCAGTCCCCTTTTTAGTTGGTCCCGATGCCTTATTCCTTCTCTTTCTTCAGAGAATTTTACTCGACTTAATTTATTTCCAATGTTTTCTACGATCACCACTGACTCCTACCTTCTTGTACCTCCATATATTCTTGCCCACACGGTTTGTCCCACCATAAATTCAGGTTTCTCCGTTATCTCTCTCTCCACCTCTTGATGTAGTTTTGGTTTTAATAAATCCAATAATATTCTGGTTCGCCGCCCTAAAAACTTCTCTGCTGGGGACTGTTCTTCTCTCTTTCGACTGTTGTTACAATAGGCTACGGCTATCCAAATTTCCCCACCTCCATACTTTGATTTTCTTAACCAGCTCTTAACAAGTGCTACCATTTTTTCTGCCTGGCCGTTCGAGCTTGGATGATATGGCGGCGTTAACACATGTTTCGCCCCTGTTTCCTCACAAAATAACTTGAATTGACCACTTACGAAGGCCGGACCCTCATCTGAAACTATTTTATTGGGTACTCCAAATCGGGCCCAAAGTTTTTTAACATTTTTATCACGACTTGAGTTGTCAATCCCCTCACTTCTTCTTACTCTATCCATTCGAAAAAAGCATCAACCACCAGGAGATATATCTTGATTTCAAAGTCGAGAAAATCTAAATGGATTCTCTCCCAAGGTCGTACCACTTTCGGCCATTTGTCTTTACGAGGCATACTGGCCCATGAATTACACATCAAACAACCTCGGCAAATATTTTAAATTTCCTTATTCATGCCAGGCCACCATACATACTCACGCCCCCATTGCTTCAGTCGCTCAATCCCTTGATGTCCAGCGTGTATCATAGATAACACTGCGCCTCTCAATTTCATTGGTACTACTCCTCGGTTTCCTCGGACCAGACATTCATCCACTATGGCCAGCTCTTATTCTATGCACTTAAAATGTTTATATCCCTCTCTCCACGGCCTCTTTCCCCCAACGCTCCTTTTAATTCTCATTAGTTCGCGATCTTTCACGGTGCTTCTTTTTAGTTCCTCCCAAGTCACGGGACCACCTCTAGCTATCTTCGCTATCGCTCGAATTAGTCCCTTTTCTTTCTTTTCTTCCACTTCTTCGGATCCTATTTCGCTTTCATCTTCTCCCGCCCCACATCGAGACAAAATATCAGGTAAATAGTTTTCCCTTCCCCGCCTATATTTCACCTGCACATCAAAACTGCCAACCAGTTATAATCATCTTTGTAAACGAGGAGACAACATCAGCTCTTTATTATCCTTTTTGAAATGATGGACTAGAGGTTTGTGATCTGTGTAGATTATAAATCTGCGTCCAATTAAGTATTCCCGGCACTTGGTCAATCCAAAAATAACCGTCAAGGCCTCCTGTTCGATTACTGAATACCTTGTCTCTGCTGCTTTAAAAATTCTCGAGAAAAACAAAATAGGACTCTCCAGTTCGTCTATGTAATGAAGCAAGGCTCCACCCACACCCTTATTTGAAGCATCCACGGACAATATGACTCCAAATCGTTATTAAAGCATACTAAGATAGGTTCTTTTCCGATTTTACTTTTCAACTCTTCAAAGGCCTCTTCCTGCTCATCTTGCCATATAAATTTTTCTCCCTTTTTCAATAATTATATAATGGTGCCGCTATCCGTGCAAAACCCTCCACAAAACGATGATAATAGTTTACCATTCCCAAGAAAGCCTGTACCTCCACTTTAAAATTAGGTCTCAGCATGCTAGTTATGCTCGCCATATTTTTGTCCAACAGCATAACCTCCTTTCCATTGATTTTATGACCCAAATATATAACCTCAGACACTCCTAATACACTTTTTTCTGCGCTTGCCCGCAACCCTTTATCCCTGATTCTTTTGAACACCTCCTCTAATCTTTGCTCATGCTGTTCAGGAGTTTCTCCCATTACTAATACATCATCCATGTAATAAAACACTCCTTCTAGACCTTGGAAAACAGCTGCCATTGTTCGTTGAAAAATCGGAGCCGACACGCTACGTCCAAATGGCAATCTACAGAACGCAAACAATCCTTTCGGCGTAGTAATGGCCAATAGATGCTGCACCTCTGGCTTCACCCGCAATTGTAGGTAGGCATTTGAAAAATCCACTTTTGAAAAATATATACTTCCTTTGAGACTGGCTAATATTTCCTCAATTCGCGGCAAGGTATATTTCACTTCCACCACCCACGGGTTTAACGTAACCCGAAAATTTGCGCATAAATGAAGCTTTCCATTGGCCTTTTTCACCAGTACCAATGGTGTCGCCCATTCGCTATATTCTACAGGACATGCTATGCCCTTTTGCACCCATTGATCTTCCTTGTTCACTTCATTTCGCCATTGAAACGGTATTCGCTGTAACGCACAAAATTTTGGAACATGTCCCTCCTTCAATTTGATATCTACCTCATAATCTCTTAGGCATCCCAAACTTTCTTCAAAGATTTCCTTATTAATATTCACTAATCTTCGCACTCCCTCTTGCACCTTTATTATCGCAAATTCCATTTCTTCATTTCGAAATTCCTCGTCTTTTTGTCGCCCTGTCTCTTTCTCCTTCATTATTATTTCTTGATTATATATTCTCTTGGTATTTCCTTGTTTCATACCATCATTTTCTGACCATTCTTTCTGCAACTTTGTTTCACCCTTTAGAATTTCATCTAGTTTTACTTCTAATTCTTCATTATCATTAATTTCCTCCTTCCTTTCAGCATCCTCTCTTCCCTCTTTTCTCCTATAGTCGCGAAAATCCCTAAAATTTCCCCCGATATCTCCCCTATAATTCCCCCCGATATCTCCCCTATAATTCCCCCCCCCCCCCCGATTTCTCCCCTATAATTCCCCCCGATATATCCCCTATAATTCCCCCCGATATCTCCCCTATAATTCCTCCCGATATCTCCCCTATAATTCCCCCCGATTTCTCCCCTATAATTCCCCCCGATATCTCCCCTATAATTCCTCCCGATATCTCCTCTTCCACCCCTTTCCCCCCCCCCCAAAAAGGTCTCAATTCCAGGTAATTTATCTCTATACCAATAATTCATATATTGATTTCCCTCATCCCTTTCAATAGGTACAAATATACCGCACCAAGCAAATACACTCCAAAAATTACAATCTGGACCTATTTGCGTGATCCTGTCCCATCCCAATACGGCCCTTCGATTAATTATCCATAAATCCAATATCTCCATTCTATTGTCCAACATGACTTTTAATTCTACTCTTCCCATTACGGCTACTTCTGATCCATCCAACTGCCGGATCTTGATGTCTTCGCTTTTAATCATTCCCTCCGACCAAATACTACGAAATTTCTCATATCCAATCATGGAGATAGCTGCCCCGGTGTCAAATAACATGCATACCATATTCCCATTCAAATTAATCCATACTCTAGGGCAAGGATCATGCACTATTTCCTCTTGGATCATATTTATACATTTCGACTTCTCCCTTTTATTTCAATAATTAAATTTTTCCATTTCTTTGACCCACCGCTTCTCGATCTCTGTGGTATATCCCTTGCTATCATATAGTCACAATACTGACATTCTCTCGCCACATGTCCTTCTTTGCGGCATCGAAAGCATATATTATTTAAACTTTTATTCTCCGTTAAATTGGATATTTCTATACCCTTATTTTTCCCGCTTTCAAAAATTCTTACATTTGGAGCAATTTGAGCCATATCTCTCTGTGGAAAACCGCCCCTTGTATTGAAATTGGCAACATTGCATTCATCCCTATTATGACCAAATCGTCCACAACCCGCACAACGTAATTTATCACGTTTTCCCGGGCAAAAAGGAGCTATATGTCCATATTTTCCACATTCGAAACATTTCGTTTCTTGGCAATCTCTTACCATATGACCCTGTTTTCCACAATTATAACAATTTAGATTTTCTCTTCCCCGTGGATTAAAACCTGGCCTTATTTCCATTCGCCTTCCCTGCGAATTTTCTCTTGACCATCTATATGGCCCCAATTGATTGTTATATCCCGACCCAATTTCTTATTTCTATATATTTCTTATTTTATATTTCGATTTCCTTATAATTTTATCTCAGATATTAATATATTAATGTATCAATTTCCTATTTCTATATAATTTACTTTTATTTCCAAATAATAAACAGAATAAAAAATAATGTTATAAATCTTCTTTTTCAGGGTTTTTATAGCCCACATAAATAATAATAAAAAAAAATATTGATAAAAAACAAATAATAATGATTAAAAGAAATAATATTGACAAAATTATAATATTGATAAAAAAAAACAAATAATATCGATATCGATTAAAAGAATATGAGTCATATACATTAAAATAAGCGTGCCTAGAGACTGTGAGGAAGAATATTCGTCAAATGAATAATCCATAAATAAATTATTTTAATTTATTTACTATTTTTTACATAAACTAAAATAGCATGGATTTTATTTTATAAGCATAATATTAAAATAATTATAAAAAATTTAATATTATTATATTATAATAAATAAAAAAATATAAAAAAATCTAACTTTGTAAAAAGTAAATTTCAAACAAATACAATTAATGATTTAAAATATCCGGATGCTGCCACTCTCGTCTCGGGTGTTATATTATTTTTTTATGTTATTTATTTTTTTTAAAATAAATATAACATTTTTTAAAATGAATACTTATGTATGATTAAACCTGGGAATGAGTTTTGTCTAAATAAACATTACAATATAGTTTAGTGATCTGCATCGGGCCTTATTTTTGAAACCCGGCCCGAAATTTCTCTAAAAAAGTTTCCCTGGTCAGGCCCAAACCCAAAATTTTTTTAATATTATTTTGCCGACCAGGCACGAACCTGAAATTATTTATGAAAAAATTTACCGGATTGGCCCGATTTATTATAAATATAGAAATTAGTTTTTATAAATAATTCTAAATAAACGATATATATGTTATATGGCGTCTAGTTTTTATAAATAAAATCAAATATTTTATTTTACACAAAAAATTCAACATAAAATAGATAAATTTAGATAAAAAAATTTATCAGGCCTGAGATCGACCCGGCCCGACCCGAATTTTTTTAAAAAATTTATCAGGCCTAAGTTTGACCCGGCCCGGCCCGAATTTTTAAAAAAAATATTAGGCCTGGCCCAGCCCGAACCTGATTTTTTTTAAAATTATAGGCCCGAAGCCCGTTCGGACCAGGTACTGGCCGGACCTACTCTTGCAGATCTTTATTATACTTCGTGCAATATCATATTGATACTTCGGTAGAAAAAAAACAAAAGTTTGCCATACCGATGAAATAAGTGTCGTAGACCTTTTTTAATTATTATGATCTTTATTTTGGCTCAAGCCGAAATTTATTTAAGATTAGTGTTGGTAAACGGCTGAAAACTCATTTAGTTTTTGAGTCTAAAATTGACTCAAGCTGGCTTTTTGAGTCAAATTTAGCTCGAGTGGGCTCATGACTTAGTTCAAGCCGACTATTGATTCAAAATTTATTTATTTGTTAGCGTTGTTAAACGGCTAGCCGGATTAGCCTTGAATCGACTTGAGCCATCGGCTTGAGTCATCGGCTTAAGCCATCGACTTGAGCCATCGGCTTGAGCCATCGGCCTGAGCCATCGACTTGAGCCATCGGCTTGAGCCTGAGCCGAATTTTTGGCTCAAAAACTGGCTGAGTTTTCGGCTAAGCCGGCTTGGCCCAGCCATTTAACAGCACTACTATCATCTGAAAAATTACATTCTAATTGGCAAATCTTTATTGTCTATTCTATAAGTTTTATAGAATTTTAGAATTTTACTATTGACAATTTTTTAGGATATAATATTTTAACATTTTTTATTAATGAATAAGAATTGAATTCAGTAAATTTTTAATCTAAGGATGAAAAATTTATAGACTGGGCCAGTCACTGAGCAACAAAAATTTGCCAATTAGAATGTAATTTTACAGATGATAGAGTTATAGAAAAAATTTAAATATGCATCCTATCTAAGCACATTAAGTTTAAAATAAAAGATTTAGATAAAATTGATGAGATTATAAAAACTGGATGTGAGGCAGAAGACATTGATACTAACATTACTTTTGTTAAAGTTATCACTTAACTAGATACTTTAGGTTTGGAGGATAAACTAAAAAATGAATTCGAGATAAAACTTATTTCAGACACAAAAAAAACATCAGACGATAATCAATTGATACCATATAATAACAGCATAGCTATGGAAATTTTAATAATAATAATAGACAAACAACTTATGATGATCGAAACAATTATAATAGCAAAGAGTTTTAATAGCAACAACAGACAAATTTACGACAACCAAAACAATCAACATAGATATGGTAATTTTAACAACAACAGACTACCATATGACAGTCGAAACAACTATCATATGCGAGGAAGGACATTGTTATTGTTGGATTCGTTAAAGGAAGAAGGAAAGGAAAAGGTTTAGGTGTAGTGAAATCTAGTAAATTTTTCCTGGGACAAGAAGTGTATATTTTAATGTTCAAAGGAAAATTCCGTGGATGATGGGCAAGGTGGAAGAAATAATTGGCAGTGTTAAATACAAGGTTAAAGATGACAATGGAATAGTATATTGTAGGCATCAAGATCAATTGAGGCCGAGTTGTAACTATGAGTATATGATAGAGATATGGTGATTGATGCTGGAGAGTGTTGTGTATTTTTTTTAAATAAATAATGTTGTTTTTTTATTATTATGTATAAAGGAAAAAGGAAAAAACAGTGATGATGATTTGAAAATTAAAAAGATTTGATTTTTGATTGTAAATTTAATAAAAGAATTATATTACGAAAGTTTTTGGATTTAATTGTAAATTAAATAAAAGAATTTTATTTTTATAAGAAAGTTTTGAATTTATTTTAAATTGAATAAAAAATTATTGTTTTTTTTGTACGAAGAATTATTCTATTGAAATTCCGCCCATGGAACCATAAATTCCACATTTCGGGCGGAATTCCAACAGAATATTTCTTCGTACAAAGAACAATAATTTTTTATTCAATTTAAAATAAATTCAAAACTTTCTTATAAAAATATAATTTTTTTATTTAATTTACAATCAAAAATCAAAAACTTTTTAATTTTCAAATCATCATCACTGTTTTTTCCTTTTTCCTTCATACATAACAATAAAAAAAAATATTCATTTAAAAAAAATACACAACACTCTCCAACATCAAACACCATATCTCTATCATATACTCATAATTACAACATCTCCCCTCCTTTATATTCCTCTCTCGGCCTCAATTGATCTTGATGCCTACAATATACTATTCCATTGTCATCTTTAACCTTGTATTTAACACTACCAATTATTTCTTCCACCTTGCCCATCGTCCATCGGAATTTTCCTTTGAAAATTAAAATATACACTTCTTGTCCCAGGCAAAATTTAATAGATTTCACTACACCTCTAACCTTTTCATTTCCTCCTTCCTTTAACGAATCCAACATTAACAATGTCCTTCCTCGCAAAAATTTTTCTGCCGGAGACCCATCTTGATTCCTGCTATTGTTGTAAAACAATTGCGACAACCATCTTTCACCATCACCATACCTCTCCTTTTTCAACCACGATTTCACCACTGCAACCATTCTCTCGACCTGTCCATTGGAACTGGGATGATTTGAAGCCGTTATAACATGCATCACACCGTGCCTCTCACAAAACGTCTTAAACGCTACACTTGTAAACGCCGTACCACCATGCGATATCATCTTTACCATTCCATATTTCCCAAAAAATTCCTTCAATCTTCGTATAACTATAACTGACGTTAGTCCCGACACCTTTGAGCAATCAATACATTTGGAAAAAGCATCCAATATAAGGAAATAATACTTTTTCTCCCATTCAAAAAAAATGTATTCTTACACATGCCTGTGTAGTTTCCTTCCAGCTATCACCCTACTTCCTCTGGGTAGATTTTACCAAACATTACAAGTTAAACATTCTCTGCAGATCTTTGTAATATCTATCTGCATTGACGGCCACCATACATATTCTCTAGCCCATTTTTCATTCTACTTACCCCTTGATGTCCCGCATGCAACATTCTGATTTATCTCTCAATCTTCGCGGTACCATAGTTCTATTACCTCTCACCAAACAGTCATCTATAATTGTTATTTATTGTTCCACCAATCTGTATGGATTATCTTTCCTTTCCCAATTTTTTTCGCCTATTAAACATTGCTTAATTTTTTTTAACTCCTCATCCTTTATCGTACTTTGTTTATTTTCTTGCCAAGTCACTGGACAATTCCTGAAAGATAACTTACTAATCGCTCCATTATCATAATTATCCTCATCGCTCACATTTCTTCCTCGATACATAATCTGGATAACACATCTGGCAAATGATTAATCCTTCCTGGTCTATAACGTACCTCCACATTGAAATTTCCAACTAACAACAACCACCTTTGCAGTCTAGGAGACAGCATCCATTCCTTATTATCTTTTTTAAATAGAAACGTTAACGGCTTGTGATCGGTATATAATGAATCGACGCCCTATCAGATACTCTCTGCATTTCATGAGCCCAAATATAACCGCCAATGAAAACCAAATAATGCTCCTCCGCCGGTCTGAACCTTCGTGAAAAATAGAAAACAGGCCTTTCTGAAAGGTGTATTATTTTTTAACAAGTCATATAATGGAACGGCGATCTCTGCAAAAGCTTCAATGAATCGATGATAAAAATTTATCATTCTCATAAACGATTGCAACTCCTTCTTGTCTTTTGGCGATCGAATATTTTTTTTACCCTCAATATTTTTACTTAATGGCGTGACTCCTCTGTCTTCTATTATATGTCCTAAATATATTAACCTAGTGACTCCAAATATACTCTTTTCTCTATTTGCACGTAATCCCCTCATCTTTATAAGTTGTAATACCTTCTCTAATTGTTTATTATGTTCTTCCATGGACCTCCCACTAATCAACAGGTCATCCATATAATAAAAAATTCCCTCCATTCCTTGAAAAATTGAATTCACTGCTCTTTGAAAAATTGGCGCCGATACACTTAACCCGAATGGTACTCGCGCAAAGTTGAACAATCCCTTTTGCGTCGTTATAGTCAACAGTTTACTGGTCTCTTCGCTAACTTTTAACTGTCAATATGCATTAGCAAAATCCACCTTTGGAAAATACCTGGCCCCTTTTAGACTAGCTAAAATTTCATCGATTCGCGGCAGCGGAAACTTGATTTCCTACGCCCATTGATTTATAGTGATCCAATAATTCAGCACATAAACGCAGTGTACCATTGGGTTTTCTAATCGGTACTAGCGGCGTCACCCAATTACTATTATCCACTGACTCTATAATTCCCTCCTGAACCCATCTGTTTAACTCTTTTTCTATATCATCTCGCCATTCAAAAGGAACTCGACGAATTTAACAATATTTAGGTATCGGTCGAACCTAAGATTCATTAATAGAGACAACTATGTAGATAACAACAGCTACAATACCCACAGAAACAAAACAACAAAAATCATACACTAGATGGCAGCAAGATAAACACTATTAACTTCGAAGAAATTGAAAAGGATAAAAATGACGATATAAATAAATATTATGATTTACTGAACAAAGAGAACAACGCATATGAGGTAACACTTAAACTTAATGACATAGCGACAATAATGCAAGTTGACGCAGGTACGAAATATACAATCATACCGCATTTTGTAGCTAAATATGGTTCAAAGTATATGGAAATGAAAACAAATGGGATAAAGGTTCTATCAAACGAAAGTATAAGTGACCTTTTATACGAAGTCGATACAAGTAACCGCATCATAAGACGTCATCTGGATCAAATAAAAAAAGATCACATGGCATGACCAACATTGATGATTATGATCAGGAGGACTCATCAGCTAAAATCTTCTTCAAGAAGGGAAATGATAATGTTAATATTCCAACACCGAGACAGATTAGAGCATTAAAAATAAAAACATCAATTTATAATAAAATATAACAATTTTCCTGCTTAATACTTAATAAACGTTAAAATAAACATAAACAGCTAATTTAAACCAATGACATAATATCTAGACTGACGATTCATTCATTAAAATGCATTTTTAAGCGTCGTTAAAAGCAAATCAACTGGACCCGCCATTTTGGTAACACATATAGTAATTATTCTCATGTTAAAACTACTATTAAATTGATAACTTGCTTCCTTATTATCTCGATGATCCGGTAATTCTTTAATAAAGTTTGCATTAGATATAGGAATAAATTAGGCTCTTGTTTAAAATTTTAATAATGATTAGTGTAGCGTCTCCAGCTGATTTGCATTGATATACACTTTTAATGAATGAATCGTCAGTCTAGGTATTATATAGTCATTGATTTAAACATAAAATTAAAACGCTATAAAAGACGCGAAATTAAAATAAATATAAAACGCGATAAATTAAAACGCGATAAATTAAAACGCAATAGGTTATAAAATAAAAAACCTTAAGAAGCAACATATAAAACTCAAAATTTATTCTATTCATATTCTTGATCAATTCAATATTCGATAAATTTATTCTATTTCAATTATTCTTATTCTATTCTTCAATTATTCTATTTCATTTAATATTCGTTACAATTTATTTCAATATTCAATAAATTATTCTGATTCTATTTGCTAAACAATTATACAAATGGTAGTTGTCCCTGTATCTTTCCAGTTATGAGTTACTATGGTTGGTTACCTTCTATCCGTTAAAGTTTTTCCCACTATTTTTATATATGACTTAAGGCACCACAGTGGTAAGATATAATTTTTGTTTTTTCAAATCCGTTATTGTCAGAGAAACTTGGCAAGGTATCTGATTTTGAGGAAACAAAACCCTTAATTATATTGAGAAATATGATGTCGATTTAATTTGGTAAATTCGTCACTATAAAACTTCTACTAATAATTACCAAGAATTTTGACATCCCCTTTATCCAAACTCATTAAATATTTTTTGAAGCTATAGAATCGTTTAAAATAAATAATATATAACTACATTTTAATCTTCTCACAATAATGAAATATGACCGACGATCGCGCAATTTGGTAAATCCGTTACTATAAATATCTACTAATAAATTACTTAGAATTTTGACATCTTCTATATCCAATCTCATAAAAAAAAATTTGGAGCTATAAATTTAAAATAAATAATATATAACTACATTTCAATCTTCTCACAATATAATATTATACAAATAAGTCATCACATAAAACTCTTGGTTTTTGTTTTAATATGTTTAATAGTAAAATTACTACCTTCCCTCTAAATTTTATTTTTTCTTAGATTTTTTATTGTATTTCACTAGAACAAATTCACAGGCAAGTTACAAATTACGTCCTTTAATAAAAATGGAATAAAAAACAAATTAGCGGTTAAGGATGTTAGAAACGGAGAAAGTAGACATTATAGGGATTCAGGAAACTCCCTGTTTAGGAAATAACACTACAAACTTCAATGATCAGGAAATTTTTTTGCTCGGGTACCACTTCCAACAGCTGGTCTTCCCTAATAAAAGGAATACAATATTTCTTCATCAAATTCGTACCCATCTCTGAAAGATGTGGACTTCTCTATTTAAATATAAAATTTAGGCCCACAATAATAGCAAATTTCTATGCCACATATAATAGAAATGAAAGATTAGACTTCATCAACATAATGATAAATATGATTCACTCCCTACCGTGTATATATAACATAATAATTTTAAGGGGTCTAAACAAGAAAATTGGTAAAGAAGCCGAATATGTTAGTAGTAATCTTACTGATAAATGGCGAGGACTTTAAGAAATTTCTTGATTTCTGTAGAAACAAGAACTTTAAAATTTAAAAAAATTGAGAAATACATATTCACCTTTGTGAGAGCTCGCCAAAAATCCCAAGGTTTGACGACGTTAAGGCATCAACTAATATAAATCTACTAGATCATACTACGCTTATAGCTAATATAACTGTAAGAAGGGGCTATTACAACAGATTTAGACAAAACTCAACTAAAACTATGACAAACCATTTATGAAAACTAATTTTACTCATAAACTCAGTAAATTGCAAACACCTGAAGATGTAAAACTTTTTAAACAGGCGTTAAACAGGAAAGAGCTAACTAAACATTACTATGCACGAAATATAGAAGAATCTGGAAAACATTTTAAAAGCGATCTTGCAGAATCATATGATGTTTTGCCAAATATAAGTTTTTTTTCTAGGAAAAAATGGATGTCTAGTGAGTTATTAAAAAAATAAATCAACTATGAGTGAATAATGTCTCAAATAGCGACCTATGGAAAAACATACAGATATTACTAAGGGGGAGGGGGGAGGTAGACGGATTTACATCGCAAAAAGAAGCTTTTGATATTGACAAAGACTTGAAAGAAAATATAATTTATGACGCCTAAAAAATTTAAATATTTCTGTAAGCCTTACAGTTTTAAAAGACTCCCCTCTATAATTATAGGAAACGGAAAAGTAATAATTGACCAGGACTAACAAATGGAATTATTGCTAAATTATTATATGATGGTCTTCGACTCACGAAAAGCAACTCTACCAACTAATATTGATACAAACCCATCCCTACCACCTCTAGTTCTATAAATGAAATAGCAAATGTAGTCAAAAAACTACGGAAAATAAAGCTCATGATCTAGATAATATCACAGCTTAATACCTAAAAATTACACCTATAACAATATCTTCCTTCCTACTAGCCCTCTTCATTAAAATATGGGAAAGCGGAAATAGTCCAGTAGAATGGAACAAATCCTTACTATGTAATTTCCCTAAAACAAAGACCCACAAAAAGTTACTGATTAACGAGCCGTAGACCTCGCTCTATGAGAAACGCTGTCAAAGTGTGGCATAGAACCAAACATTATTCACATTTTAAAAAATTATTATTCCAAACTGTTAGCATGCTTAAAATTGTTAATAAAATATCCTCTTCCTTCAGAATAAAATAAAGTGTAAAACAAGATTGTACTCTATGGCCTCATTTGTTTAATATCATAATAAATAAAATCATAAAAGAAGGATTGGGTGCGGCCGATCTAGTAGATATAGGGTCAAACGAGATGATTAGTTTAGAAAATAGAATAATGTTATATGCGGATGACATTGTTTTGATAACCACAAATATAGAAGAAACCAAAGACTCACTCTACCTATCAAAAACCTTAGTCATAAAGTGAATTAACAATACATTTCAACTATTCTCCCCTCCCCAAACGCGCCACCGCTCCAAAATTTTACGGTTGTAAAGTAGTAAAAATGTAGCAAGTAGTTTCAAAGAGGAAATAAATATTAGAATACAAAAAAATGAGAGATGCTTTCTACATGTATATGAAATTATAGAAAACAAAGAGATTTCGGTATTTACCAGAATACGTATCTTCAACTCGACATTTTTCAAAAACACCTTTTTAAAAATGAGGAGCGGGAGCTGGAGATAACTCCTTTTAGGGCTGGAGTGGAAGAGCGCCGCTCTACCGCTTCTTTAAATTTAAGGTATAAATTAAATTATTTTTTAAATATTAATAATATTTGTTGATTAAAATTCGATAAAAATGAAATTTTATTTAAATTTATCCATTATTAAATGTTGAGCCGAGTTTTATATCAGTTCTTCTAATCATTTTAAATATTGAACATCAAGTTTTTCATTTTTATATTGAAAATTTTTTGGAAAATCTTGTAAGTCATATTAATATTCATCTTATAAATATATAATAAAAAATTGTTTTCGATATTTTGGATTTAGAGATCATAGAAGAAGAAATTGAATTTTTATTTCCATCATGCAAAAAATATTTTAAACCTCTAAAAGATGTTGATCCAAATGATCAAACAAATTTAAGGGCAAAATGAAAATCTTTCTTTTAAATACGAAATGATAACTATATTTTTTTTTTATTTTGAAATAATATTTTTTTAAATGGTTATAATTATTTTAGGGCAATTCATTATAGTTGCGTGGGTTGTTAGATATTATGCTTTTTTAAATATATTTAAATATTTATTTTAATTTTCTCATTACTTGTTTCAACCTTCTTTTTTATACCTGAATTAAAAATATCTTTATAAAATACAATACCCCGCTTCCCTCTAGTGCTCCTGTCTAGCGCTTATTTAGTATTGCAAAACAGGTCTTAGGGGAGAAGTGTGGATGTTTGTTAGATTCTAATTTAGAAAATTTATTACTTTTAAAGGCTAATAAAAGATTATAAAAATTTTGATAGATTATTTAATATAAATAAATCTTTTTGAAAAATTTTTTTTTTTATTTCGTGTACCATCTAAAAAAATGAAAATCAAAGAAAAGGTTATGGAGTGGCACTCCATTACTTGGAGCGGAAGCTATCTCCTTTTAAAAATTTAGTAGCGGGAGCGGGAGCTAGCTACTTTTAAAAAGGAGCGTTAACAACTCTGAATCAAGAATCAAATACATTATCAAAATCCATTTGAAATCAATTAGAACTTCACAGTGAAATCTTAAACTTAAAATTATCCACACACCACCCTTAAAGTAATTAATGATATAGGCTTTTTTTGCCCCGCTATTTTTTTTATTAAGCCTAAAGACTTTTAAGCAACATTTTCAAAATGTCGCCATACAAGTACTTGCGGCTTGCTCATTAACGTGTAAAGGGCTCCTCATCTTTTCTTTTTTAACCCGAATTAATTTAGTTCCAATTAGATGGAAATGAGGAATACCTAACGTAATTCTATTGAACCTTCAACGTCAGAGCGCAAAAGTGCTAACGTATCACTTATATCGTAAAATTATCATATTGAATCCTAGAGTTAAGATATGTAGCACTTTTATTTCTACCATTAATGCTCTCCATTAATGCAAAATTCCTTATTGTTTTAAATTTTACAAGAACACGAAAATTATTTCATAATTACTATTATCAAATTCAAGTTTCCTTAATCCAATTTGCCACGTAATGGCTTGGTCCTGCAATCCACTCCAAACCAAGATCCTTTTACCCTGCTGCGTACGCGCCTGATAAAGTATATTATTGGATAAATTGACGTTTTTGAGGAGTATATATAGAATAGAGAATTTGTAATATCAAAATAAATAGTCCTGATCCTTATTTATTTATGTTGATTTATTTACTTTTGATGTTTAACGTCTGAGTAACCGTAAGTATCTGTGTGATATCACCGGGAAGGGACGGGGCAGGAGCGTGTAATACCATATTCGTTTTAGCATAAATATATAAAATAATCTGACTTATTAGGCTTGTTAACTTTTATTAATGGGTGTTTACTCATATCTTACTAAAAAAAGTTACTATACGTTGTTTCTGACAATAGATTATACCCAGCCCCATAACAACAAAGGAGTCGCGGAAAAAACAACCCTCTAAAAATTACCTTTTTGTCTCCCAAATTTGTTTCTTAAGGGCTTATAATAAACTCTCAAATTATTTGGCCCTTAAATAAATTCTAACCCCCCCCCCCCCAAATTCTTTAACTGAAGCTTCATGGCTAAGGGCCATATTATATTACTTCTATAATTCATTACGATATATGTAATATCATCATAGATTCTTTATGATTTTTTGTCAATGACCTATTTTGAATCTATCTTATAAATCTAAAAATTCATTTGCTCATGTGTTTATATTAATTGTTTTTTTTTCTTTTGCTATTTTATCAAACTATATAATATTCTAAAGAAGAGCTGCTATGAAAATTTACCTCCAAATTGTTGCAGAAATATATTCAGATAATAATATCTGAGAAAGAGGTGTGTTAATTATCAAGAATTTATCTTCACAATATATTATCTTTATTAGACAGTATTTTCTATAAGTATGATTGCTTAGACCATTTCTAGCATGAGAGAAACTCATTCAAAAATTTCTAATTATCCTGTCTTCTGAATTTTTTCGTAACAATGATATTACAAAACCATGATTTGTGGTTTTTTAGTACCTACCCCATTCATAGATGAATGTTTATTATAGTAAAAATGAGATATGATCGATTAATTTATAATATTTGTCTAAATATAATACTAGGAGATAGAAGTTTCTAGATTTCCAGGAAAAATCAATCATCAAATCTTAACTATGAAATTGATATAATATTTTTTGAAAATTCATATCAGTAATAATGATGGTTATGAGTATATAGCTCGTCAAGAATGATGGGTGAATAAGATTTTCCCTTTCTGATGATGGGTTGTATCATAAATTTTCTTCTCTTAGGAGGTGCAAGTCACAAATTTACCTTTATTCTGATGAGAAGTGAATTCAAAGCTTTTTCTATCTTATGAGGTGCGATTCGCAAATTTGTAATCCGAAAGTTTCCATTAAATTTATAAAATATGTTAAGGAAATATATATTTAGCAACTTCAATATAAACACAAATAATAAAACATATTTATAAATTACAATTTTTATTATATCGATTTCATAATATCTGAAAAAATTATCTTATATTAGTATATTCACAAATATGTTTTAATTATCTGTTCATATCGAAATTACTAAATATTTTTAATTCATCCATCATCAAATAAAGGAGAAATTTTGATTCACCTCAATTCTTGACGGGATACCTGCTCATCAATTTCATGAAATCTGAAAATAACTGTTCAATTTTTCCCATCGAATCTATGTGTCATGTATACTTAATGACCTATGAATATTTTAACAGTTTTACTCACATTTGTAGGCATATTAAAACCAGTCAATAAAATAAGAAATTTTATATAAGAAATAATATCTAAAAATGTTATCTGATATTTCTAAAACTGAGAAAGAAACAAGATTTTTAAGAATCAGTCTGATATATCACCGTTGACTGTTGAAAGAATAAAATTAAGAGAAACAAGCTTGAGATCTACTCGGTATTTGTCACTACTCACTCTCAGAGAAGCTAGCCCCCCCCCCAGATATAAGCGACAAATGGCTTCTACCTCTCCCACACCCGTTTATGAATACACTGATGAAGGGAAAAAATATTAACTCTTACTGTAGACAACAACCTTATTAACTTTCAGATAAGTTGACTCTATCATTTTTAAAAAACTGTGGCTAATCTACGAAATAATCGGTGTAAAGGCAGTCTATTACTTAAAACAACATTTAGTTATAGCTCACATAAATCAAATTAGAGATCATTGATAAACTTGTTTATATAATTATCAATTACTCATTAACATGGAATCATGCAAACATATATTTAATTTTCGTTTACATTTTTTGTTTATATAAGTTTAATAAGAGAATATTGAGTATTAACTTATATTTTGTAATCTCAATCAATTTACCCTATATACGTACAATTATAAATAATCCCATCTCCCTTCCCATTGTATAAATTGATCATATCCATTATAAGGAAATAACATGGATTACAAATACCATCTATTTCCTGTCCCAATATAATAAATTAATTGATTGTATTCCATTATTGGAAAACAAAATTATTATAATAATACATCCACTCCCTTCCCCAATACAATGTATTAAGTGATTGTATTCTAATATAAGGAAACAACATTATTACTATATCACCTTTCCCATAATGTTATAATTTATTTTAAGGAAACAATATTATTGCAATTATCACATCAATTTTCTAACCAATATAATGTAATAAATGATTACAATTATCTCACCCCACGTAATTAAATTTTATTGGATACTAGAGTTATATATTTTTTTTATTTAACTGATGCATGTTAATATAATATGTTTATTTAATATATAGAATGTTTATTTAATAAAATAAAAACAATAAAAGTTAATATACCAATTTAAAAGATGTATTAGCTTTTATGGTTATTTTTTTAGTTCATCTATATTTGAGTGATACATAATTTTTTTTTCTTGTTATATAAGAAAACGTAAAATTATATTAAAAACATATATATTGTTTTATTACTTAAATAAATATCTTTAATTCTTGTCTAACACAATTCTTAAAATCTTTACGTACATTCTTGTCTGAGCGTCTACAATAATTTTTTTTAAATTAGGTTATTAACACTATAGATTATTTTCAAATATGAATATAAAAACATAAAATATAATTTATTAAAATAGATGGCGATAATACATTTATATTTTGTAATGCCAGTTGCGATTCAATAAATCATTATACGCTAATATTTTATAAATATCCTCACGATAATTAAATCTAACCACCTTTATTAGAAATGGCAGACAAATTTTGAAATTGAAATTTATATAAAATTATAAAATTTTTATTTAAGAGACCTCATTGTTAATATATATTTTTGTTATATATGCCTTTTCCAAAATTGGAATGTAATAATTAATAAGTACGCTGCCACCATTTTAGTACAACGGAAGGCAATTAAAAAAATACAAAATATAAAATTAATTTTATTTTATTTTATTTTTATAACTTACTTCGAAAACTAAAATTTTACAAATTTTATAATTTACACCTTTTGCATAAATTTTAACAAATTCGTCCTTAAAAAGTAAAATAAAAATTAGGAAAATATAAAAGGTCATTAAATAAATTAAAAAGAAAGAAATATGGAAAATATAAAGTTTAAAGGTCATTAAATTACAAAATAAAAAATATATAAAGTTTATGCAAAATTTATATATTAACACCTTCTTTATCAAAAAACACCTTCTTCTTGTTATCAAAACTTGTAAAATATTCCCAAATTTTTGCAATATTTCGTCTTTTATTAGAGGTAAATGCAATTTCTTGTTCACTATTATCTTTTTCAGTATCAGTGTAAAAATAATGTACCTTAATGAAAAATAAAATAAATATACTATCACTTTATTACATAATTAATTATAAAAAATATAATAAAAGTAAAGTTAAAAATAAAAATTAAAAAAAAGATTAAAATTAAGAAAATTATATGCGAAAAATAAAAAGTGAGTAACTCCAATTGTTAAACCCTTAAAGTATGAAAAATCTACAATTATCATGCGTTTTCATCTCATTTGCATAGTCCAAGACTTAAATATAAAGTAATAATTTTAATAAACAATATTTTTGTTTGAATATTATCACAATTTGAATAATAGATTTCTTTGTAATTGAATATTACACAGTCAGCATTATCTATGCTATTCACTATGTCTTTAACAATATCCTGAGTATATAAAAATTATCATAAAAAAAATTACGTCCATTCCATACTGATTGATATCCATCACAATTAATTAAACTAAAATAAATTGTTTTTGTTGTATACGCTTTATTCAAGAAAACTCCAAATAATTTTATGATCTATTTTTGTTAAATTGATATTGGTATTGAACCAATATATTTATATAATTGTTATTAGTATTGGTTGTAAAAACCAACATTTGATTTTATATTGGTATTGTTACTAGCTTACTTACGGCCTAATAATATTTAGTAATAAAATTTATTATGCAATTAGTCGAGCGATATTGTTTATTATCAAGTTAGCCGAGCGATATTTCTCAGCCGAATGCTATTTAGTTTAATATATAATATTATCTTATTTCCCCTTTCCTTTTTATAAATAAATTTGTTCCCAGACCATGGAGGGTGCTATATTTTGGGGTTTAGCATTTAATAGATTGTTGCAACATCAATTCACAATCAATAAATTTAATAAATTTTGAAATTGATATTTTGTGAATTTTACCATAAATTTAGTTTAATTGCCCTAATCTTTTTTTTAGGAATTAAATAATATAGTCGAATAATTAGATGGCGCTAAATATTTTAATATTTATGATAAAGTTAGAAATCAATAAATTTTTACAAAGTTAATTTTTTTTATACATATTCACATGGTAATTAATTATAACCTCTCTTATTTATAATCACAAAATAATTATGAGATTGAAATTCATTTAAAAACTTTATTATTCGTTTTTAGATGACCCAATTCTACAACTAATTTTCATATTATATAAGCGTACAGCACAAAGCAAAATTTGGGTATTGAATTGAGTAGAATTTGAGGATGATACCACGGTGATCACACACCATGAAATTTTTTTTTAACCATAATTTAATGCAACATCATAATTAAAAGAGAAATTTTTATTTACCAAATGTTTATTTATATTCAAAGAAGATTATTTTTGGAATTTTATATTTTTGTGATTCGTATATTTTTTTTAAGAAAAATAATAATTATTAGAAAGAAAGATATTAAAATTAGAAATTAAGAATGAAAATTTTATTTTATGCCATAAAAATTGGAAAACATGGGACAGAAAATTTCATTAATCAATTTTTCTAAAATTATATTATTGGAAATATCAATTATTTCATTTTGAATCATAGGGCTTCTTATTGCTACCATTAATGCTCTATATTATTGCATCCCTTAATGTTTTAAATTTTACAAGACCAGGAAGATTATTTCATAATTACTATTATCAGATTCAAGTGTCCTGAATCCAACTGGTCACGTAATAGCTAGGTCCTGCAATCCATTCCAACTCAAAATCCTTTCAATCCACTGCTTACGCGCCTGTTAAAGAATATTATTAGATGAATATGATTGACTTTTTTTGAGGATTATATATAGGATAGAAAATTTGTAATATCAAAATAAATATTTCTGATCCTTATTTATTTACTTTTGATGATATTTAACGCCTGAGTAACCGTAAGTATTTGTGTGATTTCACGGGAGATTCGCCTTAGCATAAATATATAAAATGATTTGACTCATGGGGTTAGCCAGTGTTTACATAGCCGGGGGAGCGGGAAGTGGTTGAAGGAGATAAATGTTTCCAAAATATATTGAAATTTTGAGAGGTAAATATTGATTAGGCGAGGTAAATTTTGATTTTTGTGGGGTAGACATTAATTTTTTGGAGGGGGATCGTGATAGGTATTAACTTTGTTGGGGGGGGGGGTAGCTTTGACTTGAATTATATTTTTTTGATACGATTATGATGTTTATGGTTGATTTCATTCTGACAAATGTCAATTAAAGAAAAGGGTTCTGT
Organism: Gordionus sp. m RMFG-2023; assembly: GCF_954871325.1. Classification (NCBI taxonomy): domain Eukaryota; kingdom Metazoa; phylum Nematomorpha; class Gordioida; order Chordodea; family Parachordodidae; genus Gordionus; species Gordionus sp. m RMFG-2023. The sequence continues at coordinate 7,210,754 of NC_088775.1, read as the reverse complement.
CAAATTACTGCTTAAAAAACTATAAAAATTTTTTTTTAATTTTAACCTTTTATAAATTTTTTAACAATTAAATTAATATTTTACAATTTCACTCGTATAATATTAATATTGTTTTTATTTGATAATTTTTTAAAGGTAAAGGTAACATATATGATTAATAATAATTTTCAGTTACATCCTATATATCAGTTAAGAATATGATAAATCATTTAAAATTTTAGCAAAATACTTTAAATATTATTTAATTAAAAAAATGAAAAAAACAAGCATAAATTAATAATCTTTTAAAATAATTCACTGCCCGAAAGTCAAAAGTCTTAAAAAACTCCGCCTAAATTCCTCCAATAAAATCCGATAATACTGACTAAGGTAAGAGAAATTTTGTTATTAATCGTTTTCTTAGACTTAAATTAATATTATTAAAATACTTGAGATAATTTCAAACATCTATATTTTAAGAGGTTTACCTATTCCTCTACATAATAGGCTATAAATCGACAACGTTCAAGAATAAATACCTGGTCATATTGATATCATTCTTTTCCCACCCAACTGTTATAAAGGAGAGTTTTGTTGTTAATTTATCCAAAATAATCATGCCAAAACAATTTCAAGTCTTTTAGAAATCTTTATAAATTATCTAAAGCATTGACATATATACGATATTTTGATGTCTAAAATCAGATATTCTCATGATATCATTTATTTATATAAATTATGCCTGGTTATAGAAATATATCTCATTTCAAATAAACATAATAAACAAATCGAAATCACCTAGATTATTATCATTTTTCATAACCCATATTGATCGTCAGTAACAAAAATTTAAAATGAATACTACTCTATTTCATCCTATATAAAATCTTCTTTTTTTTTCTTTTCCCGTAAAAAGAAGTGCGCCTTACCTAAAAGAGATTAAAATCTCCAACACTCATAAGGTGATTACGCACTAAATAAAAATTTATGTGCGCATTTATACCCATTTTATGCAGGTTTTTTTTTATATCTTTAATAAATAATTTATAGAAAATATATTTGTTTGTAATATGAAAAAAAAGGATCATTTATATGATTTATTCTATTTCAATTAAGATAATGCAATTTTTTATAAATATATAAATTTAGTTTTTTTTCGTTTACTATTTTAGATTTCTTATCATAAATAAATAATAAAGAAGGTAAAATCCCTTTTTAGTATGGGAGGTACTCAAAAGCTCTTCTCCACGCAAAATACAGAGGATCCTTAGGAGATATATAAAATTCGCCTTAGCCGATATATATGATTTTTTTTTATAATTATAAAACAGGGAAGCAAATTATTTTATGTAATATAGGGGATATTTTAACTGAAATCAGATATTTAAGTTAATAATTTGGATGGGAGAAACAAAATAAAAGGTTAAATTCAAAACAAATTATAAGAATAACAATCAATATAATGGTATTATAAAATGGATAATTATATTGTGATATCAAGATATATGCAATTGTAAATGTTTTTAAATTTTACATTGTTTTGCAAAATAATTTAGATAGTCTAAATAAATTCACAATTTTATTAAATGAATTTATCAGTCTAGGCTAGTATTATATGTTATTGGTTCATGGTCGCAATCATATTCTTCTAATGTTGTTAAACGGCTCGTTTTGAGCCAATTTTTAAAAACGGCTAACTCAATATTTTCGCCAGAAAAATATTGACTATGCCTCGAAATTTCGATACTATATGTCTAGACCTTTACTCCTTCTATGAGCAAAAATTTCAGACTTGCATAATATTTTCTGAATAAAAAACTGAGTTAGTCGTTTTTAAAATCAGCTCAAAACGAGCCGTTTAATAACACTATATACGTCTCTACCTTTATGATTCAATAAAATCCATCTTAAGGAGAACACGTCAATTATTCGAGTCAAAATCTTATATTACTAAAATAAATTATAAAATAAATATCAAGTAAGAAAACTGTTAATAGAGGCAATAAAAGAAAAATCAGATATTTAGATCAGACATATTATAAGATCGTTTTTTAAAATTTTTTTTTTATTTAAGTGTTATTTTATATAAACATGAACTATATAAAAACTTTCTTTGTGCATTTCAAGGTAAACTTAGTATTTCTTATTAGCAGTAAAACAAAACTGCTTCTTTAGTTTTAAATCTCTCAGAATTATAATATATTATTTAAATTATATGAATCATTGTGATAAAATTATAGACACGACATTTATATATACCCCCCCCCCCCTCCTCCTCTTTAAGGTATAAGGAGGCTAATTGTTCATTCCTACATTATCCCCATTCATGAATACACTAATGGAAAGTAAAAATATATAATCTTACTATAGACATAGATATAGCAATACTGCGAATAATATCCGCCTTATTCGCTTTGACTAATTACCTAGTATTTTTAGATAACTATGGAGGCTAATCTATGAGAAAGCCGGTGAAAATGAGGCTTATTATTTAAGACAACGTTCATTTGTAGATATATCCAAGTTAATTGTTTGAACTTAACCGGGGGGAGGGGCGATGGATTTGCTTGTTCTCGTAAATATCACTTTAAGATATTAAATATTATCACCCTACTCACACCCCCCACCCCCACCCCTTTCTTGTCCAAAAATTGTTATAATATATAACAAAAAGGAAGAAAAATTAAACTATTTATTACAATTTTTATTAAGAAAGGTTTTATTACAAAAATAAGCGAAACCACAAAATTATTTTTATAAAAATATATTGAGAAAGGCCTACAATAAATGGGCCTAAGGACCTCCATCCTTCCCTTATATTAAAACCCTGGATATGCATATGTGATAACATATAAGTGTTAAATATATATTGTAATCAATTATTACTACACAATGGTCATGTATTAAATTGGTAACCAAACATATAACTAAACGATATGATAATAATTAATATATATAATTTGTTATATGGAGGATGGGCGTTCATATAATTCACATACACTCAGTTTGGTTAGGTCTATGACCAACGTGCAAAATAAGAATAAGAATAAGAATAAGAATATTTATAATTTATTGATATATAACTAATGTAATGTGAATGATTCATTACATTGTTTTTACTCAATTATTGTTATTTTAGTTTTATAATTTTTATAGAGCTGAAATGAAAAAATAAAATATTGAATGGTATATTTATGATTATACAATTATATTTAAATATAAATTGATATAATTGATTAAGACGATGGTTGATTACAATGATAGATTTAAAAAAAAATTATATTCAAAATCGATAAATAATTTTTCTTTATTCCTAAAACGGATCTTATCTTTATAAAGCTGTCTGATCCACATTCGGTCCTGTAGGTGAGATGGAATTTGTTAATTTCTTAAATTTCAGGAAGAGCATATTAAATTTATGTAAAAACCTATATCTTAAACGATAAGTGTAAATTGCGTAAATGTAAAAACTGGTAGAATAATAAAATGTTTCTGGTATATATATCCAATATGACAAATGGGGGATCCCGAAGAACCATTTGAGGTTTAAAAATTTTTCCAAATAAATGCAAAAAATGGGAATAAAACTAGCCAATTGAAAACTTAGTAAGCACACAAGCAACATTTGATTACGATTGCCCTCCTTGAGTAGACTGTTGCGACTGGGCAAAGAACGGTTCCTTTTGTATACGAACCTTCTTAATGCGACTCTATAGCTAATATTGACCAATACCTGTCGCATATAATTATATTATAAAAATTTAACCAATTTCCAATGAAAAGATAGATATCTTAATCTGGACTAAAATTAGCAAACGGCTGATAACACATTTATAAAAATAAGTAGTAATCAATGTAAGGCGATTTGCTTAAATATAAAATGTAGAAGACATATTTTAAATTAAAATAGTTACATATACTCTACTCATTCTTTTATCTACTTTGAAGGCAATTATAAATAATTTATAAATATTTGATATATAAAAACATAATAAAACCAAGAAACATACCATAATTACTAGGAAAATTGCTCTAAAAAGCACTTCCATATAAATATAAATTTTGTATTCTGTTCCAAATGGTAGGTTCGCGGGATGAGCCAGATTGATCATATTGGTTGACACATTATTAATATAATCATCATATTCGTGGATCTCAATGCGCAACTCGTTAGAGTGCTGTAATGAATAAATGTAATTTCGAACTTCATGGAAATATATATGATAAAAAGGAAATATTATGATAATGCTTATTGTTATTAGAATCGGTATAAGATATTTTATTTTTGCCACGGATAAATGTCTTCTATGCCTTTGGAAAAATCTTATCATCATATACCTCTCTAGACTCAGTATAATTATAAGTAAGATATGAAATACCTTCAAAGTTATGGATATAATATCCTTAGTTTGAATGACGAATGAGACGGAGATAAATAATTTTAAATCGGGAATTAAGTGCTTCATTTTAAAGAAAATCCAAAAGCAGAAATTAACAAAATTGACACAAAAATTGGTAATGTTGATCAATCGTACCAGAGTCAAAAATAATTGAGAATTCGTTCTTTTGACCCTTATCCAGAAAGCTAGGAATATAATATTGCCCACCATCCCGTGAATAGCGAAAATGAATATTGAGATTTCTGATTCAAAGTCATTTAAGGGCTTCAACCAATATTCTATTGATTCAGATCGATTATAGGTGCCTTCCATCGTCCAATTAAAACCGGTAAATTTTATGTTGATAAGATCCATTATTGAAGTTGTTCGAAAAGCGAATATTTGTAATTAAAAAAAAATATATTAAAAAGGGGAATTTTTTTTATTTACTATTACTATATTAAAATACACTCATGTTATTTTTTTAAAAAAAAAAAATTTTTAATAAAAATTCTTCTTAAAAAATTTATCAATTCTTATATTTTTATTGAAAAGTTAACAGATAAATCCGATTATTATTTTAAAATTGGCATACCAAGAGGAGATTCCCCCCCCCCCCCCTTGACAAATTTCCCTGTTCGTAAATATCATTTTCTAAAATTATTATCTTATACCCTTCCCCACCCCTTTAACGCCCGAAAAGCCTCGTCTAAAGTCATCCAATAAAATCAGTGAAGGAAAAGGTCACTCCAAAATCCCCCTAGAGATACATTCTGCGCCTAGATAATATATTAATTAAGAGATTAATAATTTTCTTAGTTCTATAGCAATAATATTAAATTTCATATGTCACAATGAGGCGATTTGTCATTGTGAATCAAAACCTAAATATAAAATAGAAAACAAATATATATATATAAAAAAGAAATTAATAATAATTAGGAATCACGAAATCAATTTAATGCTTTATTCAAAATTATAACATTATCAAATTAACAAATTATAAAGATAAAAATAAAAAAATAAAAATAAAAATTAAAATAAAAATAAAAATAAAATACAAAAAGTTAATAATTAAAAAAGATCTTTTGTATGGTAAAAATTGGCCTTTTTATACTCTTTTTCAATCTTCTTATAACTAATAATCATAACTATTCAAATATAATATTTTTATCACGCGTTATAACAATAAATCCACAAGAATTCTTTATGCAAATTAAATATAAAGTACAACAAAATCCAAAAGAATTCTTTATGCAAATTAAATCTAACATTTACAACACCTCCCTACTTAAATTAGACCCAACATTCTGCGAATGATCTATCTTCTTTCGATCTCGACTTATTCTTCTTAATCTTTGCTGTCTTCTAAGTTCTAACGAAGGCTGACTCTTGTCTAGTATTCTTAGTTTCGAACGACCGTTTGTATCCGATTGTCGCTTGAAATTTTTGGATTCTATCTTTTGTCGCTTGTCACCCTGGGAAATGATCAGCTTTTTATCTCTGTAGACCACTGACGAACTTGATACACGCCTGTTTTCCACGATCCACGCTTGATGAACGATTATCGATGACATCCAGTTTCATCGTAGCTTGTTTTCTATCATTCTCTGGTAATCCACGATTAGCTCTTTATCTCGATAAACAATTGATTGGTCTGCGATAAACTATGGTTTTCACGAATTCTTGTTCCTATGATTGTCGATTTCCGTATCTTAGACTCAAGTCTCGGTAATAATTGGCTATTATTGGTCCGCGATTAACGATTGCAGCATAACGTCTTGACCCTCTTTTTATCACTTCGCTTGTTTTCTACTTTCTCTGGTAATCGATTGATTGTTGCCTCTAATTCTTGTAATCGTATCTATCTTTTAGACTTCCGGGTCTTCTACAACAGTTTGCCCTTGCTGAGATATCGGGTAATCACCTCTAATCTACTTCTACCTAAAATAATCTATTTAAATAACTTCTGATATTTATTCTCAAATATAAACTACCTAATACAAATATACTAATAAAATATATAAATATACCAACTTCATCCTAATGTCTACATTTATCTCCTCTAATCTAATTCTGCCTTTAATAACTGGCGTAAATTATACTAAATCTTAAATTTATAAAACGTAGCAAAAATATCTATAATAAATTATATAAATATATCAAATTCTATCACCCCTCTCCCCTTAATGAAGCCTAGACCCATATTTTCATTGAAAAATTTACTTGTACTCATCCTTTAGCTATTGATCCTCATCTTTTTTTCAGCTATGTCTATACTAAATTTATATCTAAAAATCCTATTCTAAAATATATATCAAAATCTATCTTTTAAAAAAATTATTTCCTCATGTACTCTTTGACACTCAAGTCTTTAAAAAAAAACTGCTGAAATATATAAATCTCTTTTCATACATACATTGTCGAGAAATCAATGACATCTAATCATAAAAGTTTTCATACTAACGTTTATGAACAACCTATTAACTCTAATCACTATGGTTTTCACCCCACGTCTTTGAAGAACTTATGAACTCTTATCATTATAATTTTTCCCACAACCGTTGTTGAAAACTGATATGTATATTTCTAAAGCATGTTTTTCTTTCTGTTATTATTAGAATAATGTTGCATAATTAATCTCAAATCTTATTTATGATTCAAAAAAAATAAAAATCCGATCTCTAATTGAGCTCGATTGCGGCATAAATTTTCTAATGACGAAAGCCGTTTCTCTTTATGAAGATTTTTGGTTAATCTACAACCTAATATACTACATTCACATTAATCCTTGCGGCTGTTTTATCTCTCGCAGCCCTTAAAATAAAAGTTAAACGTAAATCTTCAATAAAAATTTAATTAACTATTTCCTAACAATAAAGTTATATTCTAATCTTATTCACCGAATTTTTTAATTATTATATCTCAGCAACCTATTAGTTAAATATTAACTTTCGCAATTTATGTTTCTATTTCATTGTCAAAGTTATTTCTAGTGATCAATTGATAATAATTCTAAAATCTAAAATATCATAGTCTCTATTAGTTTCAAAATTCAAATGGTTTTAGTTTACCAGTAACTTCTAAATATAAAATTCCTAATTATCACCTTTAAATAACTAAACACAAACTTCTTTATATCATATCTACTATGAATGTTACCTATATAATTCTTTGTTTTTAATTTTAGATTTTATATTCTACCTAAACATAATCTTAACAACATAATTTTTCACCTTTATTTACATATTTTTCTTACGTTCTTCTGGAATATTTTTTTTTGTATTAGAATACAGTTTGACACATCTCCTTGTTGTCCCACCGGTCACAATGCGTGATTTGCATTAGACTGTGTTACAAGTCCGAACTTAACTCAGGGTGTTAATGCAGTATTGGGAGAGCTAATTAAGAATCAAAGGTGTATTAAATCTATATAATTAAAATAAAAGATTAATTTTAATAATAACGATTGCTAACCACTTACTTTTAAGCACACCTAAAATATATAATGTAAACTCTTTTAAATAATTCTAATTTATTAAATTGTGGTCTTACTTTTTCTTTATTAAATTTTTTTTTTTTTTTTTTTAAATTTCACACTGACCACTTTATTGAAAATTGAATTATTTATATATACATAAGTATTTGCATATTAAATATAATAATTTTTCGAAGAATAAAAATATAAAATTAAAATATTACCATTTTAATATAAAAATGTAAAATCTAGTACAACTATTACTAATTTTCGAAGAATAAACATATAAAAATTAAACTATTATTATTCAAATATAAAAATGTTAAATTTCGTACAATATTAAATTTACATAATACCACATCTCCCTCCTTCAGTTCTCCCTTACCCCCATTGTGTCCGCCGCTTCTAACATGTTCCTGCTCGGTACACCTGAATTATTATTCGTTGTTAACTCCAAGCTGGGACAAAACCGTAATTTATGTTCTCCACCACAGGCCCAACAATCTAATCTCCTTCTTGCACCATATGGGGTTGTTCTTCGATTCCATCTTGTTCTAGTCGGAACTTCTGGTAACCACTCCCCGTATCTTTGTCTGGCTTCATTCCTTGCCGCGTCTACCCATCTGTTTGATTCTTCTGAACCGTCAACGTCTCTTATCTCGATCCTCATTATCTTGTTACCAACTCTGACATATGAGGCCATCTAAATAAAATACATTATACACATATATATATATTCTTCGAACTCTTATTTCTCTATACTAGGTTAAACTTTCTTCTCTAACTCTTTAAGTCTATCATCCCTTTTATTTCCTTCAATTATTATTCTCCTACTTTGTATATCATCAATTTATTCCTTTCTAAATTATGAATCTCTTAATTATGTCTCATCAGTAAATTTGATTCTCATAATTACGTCTTTCATCAATTTATTTCTTCTAATCCTTCGTATATTTCTTTTTTCTCTCTAAGGCCCTAAGCTTCTAAGCCTTACTTGCTTCAGGTGCCTTGTAAAAACTCCTTCTTGTCCTTCAATCTTTACTTCTACTTTTTTTTTCCTATATTTTTGCTTATTACACCCTTCCCCCATTTAATAGGCCCATCAAACAACAATACCCACACCAAACTTCCTACTGGAAATCTTTCAATCTCTACTTGTTCTCTCCTTATCACTTTTTCCTTTAAAAAATCTAATTCTGATCTCGTCTTTCTTCCTAAAAATATTTCAGCTGGTGACTTTCCTTTTGCTGTTTCCGTACTGTTGTATGCTAACAATGATAACCACCATTGACCTTCTCCATATTTTTCCCTTTTCAACCAACTCTTTACTAACGCTACCATTCGCTCAGCTTGTCCATTGCTTCTTGGGTAATAAGGTGGTGATAATAAATGTCTAATATTCCACCTATCACAAAATTTATCAAATGCTCTACCTTTAAAAGCTGGACCTCCATCTGATACTATCGTCTTCATTAATCCATATTTGCCTACAAAATCCTTTATCTTATCTAAAGCTACCCTTGTTGATAAACCTGAAACTTGCTGACAATCTATCCATTTTGAACCTGCATCTACCATGATAAAATATCTTTTCTTCTCATATTCTAAAAAATCTACATGTATTCTTTCGCATGGAATGTCTGTCTTTGGCCATTTATCTTCCTTATTCTTTGTTGGAACATTAGCCCACATGTTACAGGTTTCACAGCTCCTCGCTAACTCTTCTATTTCCTTATTCATTTTAGGCCACCACATATATTCTCTTGCTTTATTTTTCATTCTTTCTATGCCTTGATGACCTGAATGTATTACATTTAAGGTTTCCTTTCTTAATTTATTCGGTATCACTAATCTATATCCTCTCAATAAACAATTGTCTTCTATATTTAATTCACTCTTAACTTTTTTAAACGCTTTATCTGCATTTTTCCATTCTATATCTCCTTTTAAACAAGCTTTAATTCTTATTAATTCTTCATCTTGTTGGGATATCTTTTCTACTATTTCAAATGTTATAGGTTTTTCTCTTGTATCTATTCTCACAGCTCTTATAATATTACCATTTACATTTTCTTCTTCTTCTATATATTCTAAACTATTGATTACTGGCTCTTTGTCTTCAATTTTATTAAACAATCTTGATAAAATGTCCGGTAAGCAATTTTGTTTACCTTCTCTGAATTTTACATCAAAATCGAAATTACCAACTAAAATTAGCCATTTATGCAGCCTAGGTGAAATTATAAGTTCCTTATTTTCCTTCTTAAATAAATCTACCAACGGCTTATGGTCCGTATACAATAAAAACCTTTTTCCTATCAGATATTCCTTGCATTTCGTAAATCCAAATTTCACTGCTAAAGCCTCTCTTTCTATCGTGGAATAATTTTTCTCAGAGCTATTAAATCGTCTCGATAAAAACAAAATAGGTTTCTCAACATTATCGATCATCTGTAATAAAACTCCTCCTATACCTTCATTAGAGGCATCGACTGCTAAAATAATATTTAAATTCTCATTAAAACAACTTAAAATAGGCTTCTCTACCATCTTTATTTTCAAATTTTCGAAACTTTTCTCCTGTGCTTCTCCCCATTCAAACTTTTTATTTTTCTTTAATAAATCATACAACGGTGTAGCAATTTCTGCAAAATTTTGAACAAACCGATGATAATAATTTGTTGCTCCTAAAACCGCTTGTACCTCCGCTTTATTATTCGGGGCTCTCATATTCATGATCTTATCAATATTCTTTACAATTGGCGTAATCTCATTTCCCTTTATAACATGTCCTAAATACTTTATTTCTTTTACTCCAAAAACGCTCTTCTTCAAATTAGCTTTTAAACCATTTTCTAATATAATATCTAACACTTTAACTAATCTCGAATTGTGTTCTTCTTCTGTTCTACCAGATATCAAAACATCATCTAAATAATACATTATTCCTTTTATTCCTTGAAATAACGCCGTCATCGTTCTTTGAAATATTGGCGCTGATATTTTCAAACCAAAAGGTAGTCGGCAGAATGCAAACAAACCTCTATGAGTTGTAATCGTTAGTATCTTACTTGTCTTTTCACTCACCTTAATTTGCAAATAAGCATTCGAAAAATCAATCTTTGAAAACAGGGTGTCTCCTCTTAAATTCGCTAGCAGTTGTTCTATTCTAGGTAGTGGATACTTTTCATTTATTACGAACTTATTAACTGTTACTCTATAGTCTATACACAATCTTAAACTGTTATCTGGTTTTCTTATGGGCACTAAAGGTGTTGCCCATTCACTATGCACTATTGGTTTTATTATTCCGTCTTTTAACCATTTATCTAATTCTTTATCTATCTCTTCTATCCACGAAAACGGTAATCTTCTTATGCCGCAAAACTTAGGTTTATAATTTTCTTCTAATCGTATATCTACTTCAAAATTTTTCAGAGTACCTAATTCTTCTTTAAAGACTTCCTTATACCTATTCAAAATAATCTTTATTTCTTTTTCAAAAATATCCTCAACAACCTTCTGGTCTACCATATTATTAATTTCTTGTTTAATTTCGACTGAATCTACCTCTATTGACTTTATATCTCATATTTTCTTATTTTCTTCTAAATTGCTTCTATATTTAATCAAAAATTCTGGTGTTCGATTTTTAAGTTCATCGAGAACTATCTCATTTTTGACTCATAAACAAGGTAACTCAGTCTTCTCTTTATCCTCACTTCTTATTATCTCTTTAGTTGTTTTGTTGTTCTCTTGTATATTTTCAAATAAGGACCACCACTTATAATCAGGACCTATCTTCTTAATGTCATTCCAACCTAAAATTGGTTCCATATTTAGTGTCGTTATCCATAACTTTATTTCCTTCCTTATATCTATCAATTTTATTATATAAAAACCAAGAATTTTAATCATACTCCCATCTACCTGTCTCACTTTTATTTTCTTTGTGATGAATCTATCTTTTGAAAAATATTTATTAAATTCTTTTACACTCATTAAACTAATCTCGACTCCTGTATCTAATAAAAAGCTAATTTCCATTTCACCTATCTTTATTTTAATCCTAGGACATCTATTTTTCCTTATAATATTTTCCAAATCAATCTTGCATATGTTTTTTGTTTCAAAATTTTTTTTATCATTTATCTTATATTTATTAGAATATTCTAAATCATTTATATTATTATCATTTATTCCTAATTTACAATTAAAATTATAAAAATCAGATATATTATTACTATTATAATTTATATACTTATTCTCTCTTTTATATAGTCATCTGTTACATGTTTCCTGAACATGTCCTTTTAGTCCACATTTTAAACATATTAAACTATTATCTGCAAAACTTCTACAATTTGTTACTAAATGGCCTTTCCGTCCACATCTCGTGCAATTTAAATGTCCAGTTAAATCACATTGCCTCGACATGTGTCCGAACTTTCCACAACTGTAACATTTAATTGTCCCTACATTATTTATTTGACTTATCTTGCTTTCCTTTCTTATAGCGTTCTTTATTCTTTCTAAATCTTTATTTTCCAATCTTATTACCGAAGTATTTCTACCTATGATTAATCCTACCGAGAAACTTAAAATTAATAACAAAATTATAATTATACCTATATATTCAAAAACTAAACTTAATAAATTAATCTGTGTAATATACATTATAAAGTACTCAATAACCACTTAATTAATAAAATTTTAAATAATTTAAAAAAATTGCATAAATATAAAATTACTACTATAATAAATAAAAGTAATAATAATTTATATAACATAAAAATAAATTTGTTTTTACCTTTGAATTCCTAAGTGAATATCTAACAGGCCCTGATTTACTTCGGTCCAAATTGTTACAAGTCCGAACTTAACTCAGGGTGTTAATGCAGTATTGGGAGAGCTAATTAAGAATCAAAGGTGTATTAAATCTATATAATTAAAATAAAAGATTAATTTTAATAATAACGATTGCTAACCACTTACTTTTGAGCACACCTAAAATATATAATGTAAACTCTTTTAAATAATTCTAATTTATTAAATTGTGGTCTTACTTTTTCTTTATTAAATTTTTCACACTGACCACTTTATTGAAAATTGAATTATTTATATATACATAAGTATTTGCATATTAAATATAATAATTTTTCGAAGAATAAAAATATAAAATAAAAATATTACCATTTTAATATAAAAATGTAAAATCTAGTACAACTATTACTAATTTTCGAAGAATAAACATATAAAAATTAAACTATTATTATTCAAATATAAAAATGTTAAATTTCGTACAATATTAAATTTACATAATACCACAGACTGAAAGTTGTAAAGGGCCGGTCTCCTCCGCTCTCCAACACCATTGTCACAATGAGGCATTGACATTGGAGCTTAAGAACCTAAATATAAAAATAGAAAACAAATATATATATATAAAGGAAATTAATAATAATTAGGAATCACGAAATCATAAAATCCACTTTAATTCTTTATTCAAAATTATAACATTATCAAATTAACAAAATTATAATAGTAAAAATCATAAAAAAAGAAAATAAAATAAAATAAACATAAAATACAAAAAAGTTAATAATTAAAAAAAGATCCTTTGTATGGTAAAAATTGGCCTTTTTATACTCTTTTTCAATCTTCTTATAACTAATAATCATAACTATTCAAATATAATATTTTTATCACGCGTTATAACAATAAATCCACAAGAATTCTTTATGCAAATTAAATATAAAGTACAACAAAATCCAAAAGAATTCTTTATGCAAATTAAATCTAACATTTAAAACACATAACATAACTTAAGGGTAGTACAAGTCCTTGAAAATATATTTTAGATAGAGATATAAGATATTTTTTATGAAGAAGTCTATCTATTCCTTCTATGCAATGAATCGACAAAGCGGTCAAGGTAAATACGTGATTCACAAAATCTATAAAGGCATGGTGAATGACCCACAATCAAATATGATATTTTGACAATTATAATACTCGCAGAATATGTGATTATTGGTTACTAGTAATGTATCATCGACAAATATATATTTGATGATATTAGTTCATAAATTCTGAGAGGAGTTCGTTATGAATTCTATTGAGTCTAAGGGGGTGTTATTACAAAAAGATTTTTTAATATTAAACAAATATACAATCAACAAATTGAAATCACTAAAAGATTATTATTTCTATATCCAATATTGTTCAAAGGGAATTTTATTCAACCCGATAAAATAAGGTGATGAATATTAAAAATTTCAAAAAAAAAAAACAAAGTATATATTCACAAAATTTTTTTTTACCTTAGATACAAGTAATTCGTGATATCGTTCAACTCTTCTACCTAATAAGCGATCAACCGTGTTCTATCTATAGTTTTATCATATATTATATGAAAGACGAATGTCATAAAATTACCTCTCGATATATTACCAAATTGTATTTAAATTTTACCTTGATTATTCGTTGAAAAAAATTAAACACTAAATAATTTATTACTTAACAACATAATATTTCAATCCAGATTTGTGCTGATAAACCAAATAAAATTAACTACTTCTCACCTCACTTGATGTAATTATTGTCTTCTAAATAGGGGAGGGTGGGGCCACTCCCTTGAAAAATACTGCAGATAGAAACCCTGAGATCCCTTCCCAACCTCATATCCTATGCTTATCATTCTTTTCAAGCCCACGTTAAAATTTTGAACTGATATTTTGATTAGACGAATTCTTGACTGCTTGATAACAAATTTTTAACTTTATAAAGATGAATGTTATGTTTATATATAAACATAATCGTTTTGTTTGTGGTAACAAGAATTATGAGAATCTTGATTTTAAATGTTGATGATATATATGATTGAGTTGTTGTTAAATAACGGTTAAATTATGAGAATCATAACTGTAGAAATTTTAAAATTGTTGATAAACATAATCGATTCGTTTGTGGTAACAAGTGACAATTATGAGAATCTTGATTTTAAATGATGTTGAAGGACATTATGATAATCATATACAGTAACAAGCCAATAAAGTTGCAATTGAGAGAGATATCATGAGTTAGGATTATAATAATAGTGAGGGTGATATATATATTGCTATACATGTATAGTTAAATTCGTTTATAGATGGCGTCGTATTTTAGAATTGGGAATAAGATCATTAAAATAGAAATTAGAGGAATAGACGGGACGGTGGAATCCAGAAGATGGTTATACGCGGCTAGGAAGAAGTTCAGAATCGTTACGGTGAGATGTTGCAAGAACCAACAAGAGTAACAGAGAGACGATGGGTGCCCGAAGGTTCCAAGAAAAGGAAGATCGATTGTTGGTCATGCGGAGGCAATCACCTAATGCGAGTTTGCCCGTCACTATATGTAGCTAATGACAGTTCGGTAGTATCCCGGCCCATTCAAGAAGAGGTGATTAAAGGGAATTTAGCCGAAGAGTCAATAGAATAGGAACGACAAATTTAAGGAAGAAGGTGTCGTGATTATGTAGAGAGTTAGACAATATTATTTTATTTATGCAAATATTTCTTGTTATGAGTTCGTTTAATTATATTATAATACATATCGATATATTCAAATTTTTCTTATTATAAGTACGTTTAATTATATTATAATATTTGTCGATATATTCAAATTTTATTTTGTGTAATTTTCATGTTTAATGGTAGATTATATTAATGATAAACAGAAAAAAGCAAATTGAAAATAGATTTGAATATTTAGTTTTTTTTAGTTTATAAATTGTTTAAATATATTTTTGAATAGCGATAACCGTAAATAATTTAATTTATGAGTATAAAGACTCTAATTTTTTACCATTCGCGATCATTAAATTTTTTATTATAATTTTTTCTAAATTTTATATTTATTCATTATCGAAATAAAATCGTCAAGTTCATTAATTCGTTTTCTTTTTATATTATATATATATTTATCCTAATTTATTTAAATATATTTTATTCTTTCTTTTATTTAGATTCCATAAGAATTCTAACTTGCACTCACTTGCAACAAAAAATTATAGTTTTTATATTAAATTTTTTATTTGCAATTGGGCTTGGTTAGAGATGATTATATGCTGATTGTTGAATATAATCAAAAAAAAATTAATTTTAAAATATTTACAAAATTAAAACTTTGTTTTAATATTTTTCTTCTCTCTTGCTAAGTTTAAAAATCTTTTTTGAAAATTCGAATTAACTGTTCTGAGGCGATATTTTGTTATATATAAAAATCATACATTTTCCTTTTTTATTTGACTGTTATATTAACAAGAAAAAGAAAATTATTTTTTAAAAAGATTATTATCATTATTTATAAATTGGAATTCACTATAAAATAATAAAGCTACCATTTCTGCTAATCCCTACAATGCCTAGTTCTAATTTAGATTTCCAACAAAGAGCTTAGAATTGCTATTGGTTGATTAGGCTCGAATCCATTATTAACGAAGTGTGCATTATGTAAAATCATATAGGTAGTCTAGGTCACCATTCTCTATATTTTCACATTTAAAAAAGGGGCATAATATAAGCCCTATGCCATCAGTTGATCATCAATAATGTTGAGAGCTATAAATATTCCTTTCTTATAGGAGCCCTCAGGCTCCAACCCCGACAACTATCAAAAGGAGAGACTTTGCTTAAGGCCAATATTTTCATCAAAGTGAAACAATCGTATTTCTATACATATATCATTCAGTCATAATGTCTTACCAAAGATAGTTTTTTTTTAAAAAATTATATATATTTTTCAGAGTTGTTAAAAGATACTTTTTAAATGGATCTAGATACAGATACATAGTCTCAAAAGTTATCTAGATACAGATACAGATACAGCGTCTAAAAAGTTATCAAGATACAGATACAATTTTTAAATGTATCTGTATACAGATACATTTTTTATGCTCTTATAGGTTTGCATAAACCTAAATTAATATTATATTGTGAAAATTCATGAAATGAGCTAAAAATTTATTGACGCGATATAACATTTATCAGAATATAACCAAAATTATAATTTTAATATAATATATGAAAATATATGATTAAATAATTATTAGATTTCAGTAATAAAATATTTTCAAAATTTTGATCATTTAGGCATCCTCGTTTATCTGTGAAGACATTTTTAGCAACACTAAATAGTCTTTCCACAGGGGCGCTTGAAGGAATTGTAGTGTTATATTTAATAAATAACAATTTTATATCAGTTCTTTAAAAATGCTAAAATCTCTACATTTATTTTTGAAAAAGTTATTTAAAATTTGTTGATTATCAAAATTTAAATCATTATTAGAAATTATATCTGCTGTAGGGTACTGAAAAAAATCTGAAATTAAATTATTTGTTTTTTTTGGCAGGTTATTTGCTTGCAGTCAGTTGATGACTTTGATAATTCACCCCTTTTTTATTTTTGTTAACAAGGTTGGATATTTTCTCTTAAAATTTTAATTAGAATTTTAAATATATAATATCTATACCCTTATGTGCTTCACGATATTGCACGTTGAAGTCATACTGACGGATATTTTTGTATTTTTAGGTAGACACGGCAAACCTTTTACCATCAGAGAATTAATTGTTTTCTTTGTTTTGAGATATTATTTTAAAATATGCTCAATTTGGCCATGGTAAAGCAATAGAACTTGTTGCTTCCTCTTCTTCATCGATATAGATCTAAATAAATATATAAACTTAAAAATTTAGTTATAAAATAAAATTTACCATTTCCATATTGTAATATTAAAATTTGTATGGTTTATTGATAAACTCGGACATAATATTTAAATTAATGAATATTTATATATATTTTTTATATATAAGTTTTAATATTTTATGTATATATAATTCTTTATTATAGTATTAATAAATATTAATATATAATATATATATATTTATTTATTTCATAAGCTCATATGAAATAAAATAAATTTTACAGTCAAATATTTTTATTTACAATAAAAAAAGGGGTATATAAAATGTATCTTAAAAAGTATCTAAAAAGATACAGATACCTCTAAATAAATATCTAGATACAGATACCTTTCTAAAAAATCTATCTTGATACAGATACAGATACTACATTTTTATATCTAAATACAGTATCTAGATACTTGTATCTAGATACTTTAACAACTCTGATATTTTTTATAGATAGTATATAAATTTTTTGGATAGTATATATATATATATTCATTATAAATGTTATTATATAAATTTTTTAAATAGAAAAATAAAATCATAAAATTAATATTAAGAAAGCATTTTACTTACAAACTGTGCAAATAATTTAAAAGGTTTATAAAATAACTTAAAAAATGCAGTGGCCCCTACACTTACTGAGCGAACGAAGCAGAATACCCCCCTGAAAAGTACCCCCCCCTTCGAAAAAATGTTAATTATTTTATGACACCCATAAATTTCAAAAATAAATAACTATAGATATAATAATAATGATAATTACAAATATAATGAAAATAATTATAGATATTTTAGACATCAGAACGAATCGAGATACATGATACAATAATAATCAGAACAATAATCAGTCATACAACAACAATGATGATGACAAGGCAAATGATGATTACAAAATTACGATATACCTTAATGATTTACCAATTGTCATGCAGATCAACACCGGGTCACGATTTTCCAAATTGCCGATTAATATTACTAGAAAGATAGGAATTAAAGTCTTAAATAAATCGGATACGAAACTGACTGGCTATGATGGGAGAAGAATAGAGGTGCTAGGAATCGTTAAAATAAAAGTGAGATATGGACAAAACTCAAAACTTAAATGCGTATGTAGTCCAAAATGACAAGATTACAATTAAGGGAAGGACGTGGATAAAAGTTTTTGGAAACATACTTAATAAAATTGTAAATATAATTGAGGAAAATAAAGTAGATAGTAAAAATTATGAAAGTATACATATTACAATAAAAAGCATGAAAATTATAATTATAAATATCATAATAATAAAAACTTGAATAAAATTTAATTATGTAAATTAATACCAAATGTTAAAAAAGAAATAAATCATATGATAATAATTGATGAAATAATAGTGATTAAAAACAATAATGAAATAAAAATTAAAGAAATTAATTAAATTAATAAAATAAAAAAATTTATAATTAATAAAAATTTTATAAAGAAAATTAAAACAAATATTAAGGTGAAATATCGTGATGTTGAAAGAGAGATTAAGAGTACGATATGGAGATCGTATGTTGAAAATGGAAGGAGAAAGAGAAATTTTGTTATAAAGAACAAGTTGAAGAGTAATTATGATATAAAAAAGTGTTTAAATTGAAAAATAAAGGAGTAAAATTTAAAAATAAAAATAATTAAATAATATATAAAAAATTATAATATAAAATGAAACAATTCCAAATATTCTATTATTCTATATTCCAAATTATGATTCTTATTCTTATAAATGATTCTGATAAATTATTTATTCCATTATCTTTCAATTATTCCAAAATTATTTTATTTGAGATATATTGATCATAATATATATTTACAAACATTGATAAATAAATAAAAATGATAATAAATAACGAGATGAACAAGCTAATGTGAGGATGATATTCAAGCAATGATTAGACGATAAAGATAACAAGATGCGAACAAACCAATGAAAAAGATATGACTCAGGCTAAACAACGAACAAAATATCAAATGCAAATTCTACTACAAAAAATGAAGATATTTTTAGAGGAAGAAGTCAACAAGTTCAAGTTCAACAAAATTCGAAAATTCAAAGTCAAGTTCAAAATTCTAAAATTCAAAGTCAAGTTCAAAAGCGAGAATATGACCTACGACATAGAAAATGATTGTTATAAATAAATAAAAATGAGAAATGGGATGATCAATACAAACAGCAAATCAACAAGCAATGTTCAACCAACGACGTGCAACCAACGATGTTTCATGATGTTCGATAATCGATTCAACAAACGATAATCAGATGGTCAAACAAACAATCTAAAGATATACGAACAAATGACTAATGGTGCAATTGAGAAACAAATGACTGGAAATGAAGATAAGAAACTGAGGAAAGAAGACATTAAAAGAAAAAGGGGGAAATGTTAATATATAAATTTTGCATATTTTTTAATTTGTAATTAATGACCTTTTCGTAAAAATTCTTTCTTTTAAATTTATTTAATGACCTTTTATTTAAAGATGAATTAAATAAAAGATTTCAAATATATTTTTTGGTTTTCCTTTACCTTGCGTTCCCTGAAAATATTAGGTATATATTTTAAAAAAATTAGATTTACAACGTGGTCGCCTAAATAATAATTTTTAAAGTTTTATATAAACTGCAATTTCAAAATTTGTTTGCAATTTCTAGTAAAGGTGATTAGATATAATTCTCGTAGGGATATTTATAAAATAATAATGGATAAAGATCTATTGGTTAGCAACTGGTATTACAAAATTTAAATGTATTAACGCCATCTATTTAATACAATTAAATTTTATATTTTTACATTAAAATTCAAAAATAATATTTGGTTTAAACAACCTAATTTACAAAATTATTAATTTATTGAAACTGATGTTGTAACAAGCAACTTTACTATGTATTTGACCAAAAATGTAGCAAAGACACACCTAATATATTTACTATTAAAATACCTTTTTTAAAATTTATGTTTTCATTACCAGTATTTTTCATTCGACTCATTCTGGATCAATAACCTTGTAACTATAATAAAAATTATTCATATTAACTAGGTAAGAGATACGATATATATTTTTCAGAGTTATAATGTTTGAATAGGATCAAAAGTTATTGAAAAGGAGATAGACACTTAGATGAAGAAAAAGTGAAATATAGAATAGATAAAGGTGGTAGCAAAGTATGGGAAGATGTTGGCATGTAGGAAAAGGTCATGGGGTATAATGGCCTAGTATATAATAGCCTGAATAATCAAGTAAAATATAATTGGGATGGGGGGGGGGGGCTTGTTAGAAATTAAATAAAATTTATATTGATCTAGGAGAAAATGGGTAGTTGGAATGTAAGAATTGGAAAAAAAGAAAATTATTTGTTTTGAATTTTTAAAAAATATTTCTGTTTAAAAACCAAAAACCTCGCTAAACTACCGTTTACATGAAGACAAATGGTTTGCTGTTGGAATTCGACACAGGCACTGCTTGCAATATGATAGACTAAGCTGTCTGGACTCATACTAGAAAACCAATACTTCCTGAGTTTAAACTTGCAGGGTATGACAATATTAAAATCGAAGTTTTGGGTAATTAAAGGAAAAAATTCCCTTAATTTTGAAATACTAGAAAATTTAACATAAAGCTTTCGGAAAAAAGTGCGGATAAATAATATAAAATATTAAAACTGTTCCTAGATTTAATACGATTATATCAATATTTCCTCAGGTTAAAACTCAAACAAGCAGTTGTCCGCGTAAACCCGAACGCAAAACCTATTGCTTTACAAGCAAGAAGAGTTACAATTCTTCTGCGTTTATGAATAGAAGATGAGTTGGACAGATTCCTAGATGAAGGCATCATCAAAAATGTGAATGCCACCACAACAATTCCAATTATTTGGGTGATACTAGCGATAATTAACTTAAAGAAATACGGGCCGTGCCGATATGCGAAGATTTTCGTTTAACAATCAATAAATATTCCGCAAAAGATAACAATTTACTATCAACTTTAGTAGATATTAACTAATAGGATAAGGTGGTAAAAAAATTTTGACGATAGATTTAGAGACACATTCCTATCGGAGTTAGTCCGGAATGTATGGATCTTTTAGTAATTTTGATTCATGTAAGTTATTATCGATACCTAAGAATTCCCTATGGGTTGACTAGCTCACCGAATATATTTCAATGCTTTATGCTAAATGTGTTAAAAGGATTTCCTATGGGCAGTGTTTTTTAGACGATGTAATCACTTCTAGGGAATAATTTTGATCACCTAAATAATTTAGAAGTTATAACAAGAAAATTTGACTGGGCCGACGACTATAGATAAAATAAAATTGGGGAAAGGTGGTCAGATATTTCGATCTTGTAATTAATGTTCGGAATACCCCTGACAGAAGATAAGATAGTAGCCATAAAAAAGTCTATAACACCTTCAATGTGAATGAAATACGTTCCTGTTTCTTGGTATGATAAAATACCATGAGTAGTATTTACAAAATTTAAATTCTATTTATGAGCATTTATACCCAATAACGAGTTAAAATGTTAGTTGATCTTGGTCCACTCAAAAAAATAAAATAATTAATTGAGTTTAGAACACATTATCAAAAGAGGTTGCAGTGATTTTTCGCTCAGCCGATATTCTTGTCGTGATTTTGTGTGACGCTTCCGCTCTAGAAGCAGTGTTTGCACATTGATTTCTTACTGTCCAGAATTGTATACCTTAGAAATGATGTTGATAGGACGCTTAAAACGACATTAGTGAAAATTATCTACAAAAGAGAGGACTGAAAACGTATTTTAGGAAAAAAAATATTATAAAGCGAGGAAACTCCGAGCCCCGTTAATTTCAAAAATAATTAAAAGTTTGGATATAATACGAAAGAACTACGGGATAATGATGTGGATAGCATAGTAAAAACAGACCAACTGAAAGTTGTCTGACATGTAAGCAAAGGAAATAACAGTGATGGGAGACTTAAAAGTGTTTCGAAACCCCATTACCTTGACGACAATTAGTAATGGGAAAAACTGTATTGTATAATCGATTAACTGTTATTTTAGATTATATAACAACTTAATCTATTAATGTAATCGATCATTTGCTATTTTCTTTAAAATTTATTTTAGAAATTAGCTATTAATTAAAATGTTGCTGTTATTTTAATATATATAATGTGATTTGATTTGATTAATAAATACATCAATGTAAGAACATGTATTATGAATTCTATGACAAATCAACAAAAAAACACGATTTTCAACCAGTTCCTTCCTTATTCTTCCCCGATTTTTGCCTGCTCCTTTATAATGTGAAATAAATTATATTATAACAAAATCACTATATCTATATGGCAAAAATGATTATGATTTATAATTATGCATCAATGAAACTATTAACACGTTAATAATTTAATCTGATTAATAAAAATTGCAAAAATTTAAAAAACACTATACAAATTTTTTTTTACCAAAATAAGAAACTCTTAAATATTTTAGTACATCCAATTATGTATATACCGCTAAATTAGCCATTCATTCATAACATGCATTTACAAATGTTTATACTTAGAAATCAGCTCTAAAGATATTTTGTGGGGTGCATGTTGATTAAATGACATTAATAAGCATTCATGTAATGATTAATAAAGACAATTAATTTCGAAATGCAGACCGCAAAATTGCGCTATAGCTGAATCCCGTGTGTGGACAATTTTAAAATGAATGGAAATCTAGTAGTATATATATAGATTATTGAGTACATCTTGGTTGAATAAGGCAAAATTGATTAAACATTCAAAAATATTATTAAAATTTGAATGATAAAAATATAAATAATAATAGACACCATCTAATGGATAAAATTTTTTGTTTTTTACTTTTAGTGAAAAATAAATTTATGAGTAGATTTTAATTTATAAACAGATTTTAGGGGATGGATCAGCATTATCTATGTTGTCTACTATGTCGATAACAATATTCTAAATGAGTTACATAAAAATTCCTATCATAAAAATTTTTTATGTCCATTCCATACTGAGATAAGAAATATCATAATATCAATCACAATTAATTGAACTAAAATAAATTTTATTTGTTGTATTCGCTTTATCCGCGAAACCCCCAAATAAATTTATGATCTATTTTTGTTAAACTAATATTGGTATTGGACCAATATATTTGTATAATTGGTATTAGTATTGGTTGTAAAATCAATATCAATATTTGATTTTATAGTATTGGTATTTTAAAACAAGAAAATATTCGTATTTTGTCAGCTTACTTACAGTTGAGCAATATTTAGCAATATAATTGATTATGTAATTAGCCGAGCTATATTTAGTAATAAATGGTTATATTAGAGCTATATTTCTCATCCGAGCTGTATTTAGTTAAATATATAACTTTATCTTATTCCCCCTAATATATAATTTTATCTTATTCCCCTATCTTGCTATTAGAGATCTGCAAAAGTAGGCCCGGTCTGAACTTCGGGATAGACCTAATTTTTTTAAAAAATCGGGTTCGGACTGGGTCGGGACTAATAAATTTAAAAAAAAATTGCCGGGACGGGTCGGGCCTTGGAAATATTTTTATATTTCTATTTTAAATAAATTCAGGCCGGGCCGCTAAATTTTTTTAAAAATAATTCGGGTTCGGGCCGGGCGGGCAAAACTTTTTAAAAAATGTCGGGCCCGGACATGAAAAATTAGGCTCGATGCAGATCACTATTATAGCCCCTCCCAATCCCTTTTAAACTTTACTTTATTTCCCAGACCATTGCTACTCAAGTGCCCATTCCTTATACTATCACCTTCCCATTACTTTTATCTTTATCTATTCCAAACTATTACACCCTTCCTTCATATAAAGTCTCCTAAATCTAACATTTGATCTTTTTCAACCACCATAACCTTGTCAACAATATGTCACATATTTTTTATTTTAGTATCAATTTATTAATCCAGAATAAGTAGAACATAAAATATTGACTTGTTTAAAGATCTTATTTACAGATCTAATACCAAATATATTAGGAAATGCTATATTTTGTAGTTTAGCACTTAATACATTGTTATAACATCAATCTACAATCAGCAACTTAATAAATTTAAAATTGATATTTTGATAGATTTTATGTAAAATTTGGTTTAATTGGCTAAAAATTTTTTTAGGAATTAAATTTAAAGATTTAGTTGATAAGGTTAGAGGGCGTTAAATATCTTAATTTTATGATAAAATTACATGTCAATAAATGTTTTATAATTAATTTTTTTATAAATATTCTCGTGATAATTAATTCTAACCACTTACAATAAAAAATCAAAAAAAATTATAATATTAAAGTTCATTTATAAACTTTATTATTCATTTTTAAACGACTAAATTTTACAAATAATTTTCATATTACATAAGCGCACAATGACGTTTGTCTAATATTGCATTACATCAACTTCTAAATAATTTAGAAATTTTTTGGTAATAGCATCATCCCATGTTCTAAAATATAATTATTTGAATTTATTTTTAAAATTATATAATATTTCAAAAGATTTCTAACATTTTTTTATTGTCAAAATATCTATTATTATATAAAAAAGTTTTAAAAAAGCAAACCAAGTTGTGTTTATTTAAATTGGCGCAATTGTAAAACCTAAATGTGCGCAATTTAAACAAATGCATTAGTTGCGTTTGCAACGCAACATTTGAAACGCTCAATTTGTGCGTTCTATAATGCATATCAAAATTTGAGAACAATGGGTCCAAAAATTATATCAATCAATTTTTCTCAACTCATCGTTCTGGAGCATACCTTGGCCTTTTTTAAAGAGATTTGTAAACCAGATCTCTACTGGACCGATGTTTTTTTAAATTGGCGCAATTGGAAAACGTAAATGTGCTCAATTTAAACAAATGCATTAGTTGCGTTTGCAAAGCAAAGTTTGAAACGCTAATACATATCAAAATTTGAAAACAATGGGGCCAAAAATTTTATCAATCAATATTTCTCAACTCATCGTTCTGGAGTATTGGCCTTTTTTAAAGAGATTGGGTATCAGATCTCTGCTGGACCGAAGATCCCAACGAGGGGCACTACCTACATCAGTGGTTTCCCCTAAACATAACAAAGTGCAATAATCTCAGCTTTATAATTTTAATGACCGAAACTCCTTGCTTGAACATCCCGTGCATAGTTTAGGGTTAGTTATTTTGCTCTAAATTATAACGATGGTGATAAAAAGAAATTTGGATTACAGCTAAAATTAATGACAAAAATGCAAATAAAGATGTTCAGAATTCAAGAATGGCTACCAAAGCTAAGCCAATGCTACTTTTGAGATGAAGATTTCTCAAATATTTACTTACTTAAATAATAATTAAATTAACTTAAATTATTAACTTTATATTTTAACAAATTGTTTCATAAATAATATATTTATATATGTATATAAGAATAAATTATTATATTATTTAAAATATCGATTATTTCATTTTTAATCCTCGGAATGCTCTCCATAATAAATGAATAATCCTTTAATGTTTTAAATTTTACAAGACCACGAAAATTATTTCATAATTATTATTATCAATTTCAGGCTTCCTAAATCCAAGTGGCCACGTAAAGGTCATGCAATCCGCTCCAAAACAAAATCCTCTTACCCCACTGCTTACTTACCTGATAAAAAAATATTATTTGGATAAATTTGATTGACGTTTTTTGAGGATTATATATAGAATAAAGAATATGTAATATCATAATAAATAGTCCTGAATCTTGATCCTTGTTTATTTATGTTGATTTATTTACTTTTGATGACATTTAAGATCAGTGTGACCGTAAGTATCGGTGTGATTTCACGGTGGAGGGGGCAGGAGCGTGTAATATCAAATTCGCTTTAGCAGAAATATATAAAATGATCTGTCTTGTTAGGGTTTGCCAGTATTTACATGGTAGGAGGGGGAGGGGTAGGAGACAAATGCCTCCTAAATAGTCCCATCTTATATATCTGCTAAGAATATAATCAATTATTTAAAATATTAGAAAAATACTTTAAATTATTTCCAAAAAAAGAATTGAAATGAAAAAAATAAGCATAAATTCTTTTAAAATAAATAACTGCCCGAGCAAAGTCAAAAGTCTTAAAAAAACTCCGCCTAAAGTCCTGCAATAAAATCCGTTAGAGACCTAAAGCTCCCTCAATAAAAATACTGGCCATGGTAAGAGAAATTCTGATATTAATCGTTTTCTTAGACTTAAACCTATATTATTTAAATACATAAGAAATTTCAAACATCCACCTATTTATGAAGAGGTTTACCTATTCCTTCTACTTAATAGGCTATGAATCGACAAGGCGATCAAGAATAAATACGTGGTTCTTAAAATGATTGATATCATCGCTTTCCCACCCAACTGCTATAAAGGAGAGTTTTGTTGTTTATTTACCCAGAATAATCATGCCAAAACAATTTCAAATTTTTTAGAAATCTATATCTAAATGGCAGATATATGAAATTTTGATGTCTATAATCAGATATTCTCACGATATCATTTATTTATATAAATTATGCCTGGTTATAGAAATATATCTTATTTCAGATAAACATAATCAACAAATAGAATATTAAATAAAAGTTTTGTGATGTGTGTGCCCGCATTTATATCCATTTTATGAAAGTGAAATTTTTTTTTATATCTTTAATAAATAATTTATAGAAAATATATTTGTTTGTAATATGAAAAAAAAGGCTTGAAATTGATAGAGATGATTTATTCTATTTCAATTAAGATAATGCAATTTTTTACCCAAATATATAAATTTAGTTTTTTTCGTTTACTATTTTAGATTTCTTATCATAAATAAATAATAAAGAAGGTAAAATCCCTTTTTAGTATGGGAGGTACTCTCAAGCTCTTCTCCACGCAAAATACAGAGGATCCTTAGGAGATATATAAAATTCGCCTTAGCCGATATATATGATTTTTTTTTATAATTATAAAACAGGGAAGCAAATTATTTTATGTAATATAGGGGATATTTTAACTGAAATCAGATATTTAAGTTAATAATTTGGATGGGAGAAACAAAATAAAAGGTTAAATTCATAAACAAATTATAAGAATAACAATCAATATAATGGTATTATAAAATGGATAATTATATTGTTGTGATATCAAGATATATGCAAATGTAAATGTTTTTAAATTTTACATTGTTTTGCAAAATAATTTAGATAGTCTAAATAAATTCACAATTTAATTAATGAATTTATCAGTCTAGGCTAGTATTATATGTTATTGGTTCATGGTCGCAATCATATTCTTACGTCTAATGTTGTTAAACGGCTATTTTTCTGGATAAAAAACTGAGTTCCGTTTTAAAAATCGGCTCAAAACGAGCCGTTTAACAACACTACTTACGTCTCTTCCTTTATGATTAAATAAGATCCATCTTAAGGAGAACACATCAATTATTCGAATCAAAATCTTATATTACTACAATAAATTATAAAATAAATATCAAGTAAGAAAACTGATAATAGTGACAATAGAAGAAAAATTAGATATTTAGATCAGACATATTATAAGATCTTTTTTAAAAAATTTTTTTTATTTAAGTGTTATTTTATATAAACATGAACAATATAGAAACTTTCGTTGTGCATTTCAAGGTAAACTTAGTATTTCTTATTAGCAGTAAAACAAAACTGCTTCTTTAATTTTAAATCTCTCAGAATTATAATACATTATTTTAATTATATGAATCATTGTGATACGCCCCCCCCCTCCTCTTTAAGGTATAAAGAGGCGAATTGTTCATTCCTACATTATCCCCATTTATGAATACACTTATGGAAAGTAAAAATATATAATCTTGCTATAGATAGATATAGCATTACTGCGAATAATATCCACCTTATTGGCTTTGACTAATTACCTAGTATTTTTAGATAACTATGGAGGCTAATCTATGAGAAAGCCGGTGAAAATGAGGCTTAGTATTTTTAGATAACTATGGAGGCTAATCTATGAGAAAGCCGGTGAAAATGAGGCTTATTATTTAAGACAACGTTCAATTGTAGATATATCCAAGTTAATTGTTTGAACTTAACCGGGGGGAGGGGCGATGGATTTGCTTGTTCTCGTAAATATCACTTTAAGATATTAAATATTATCACCCTACTCACACCCCCACCCCCACCCCCTTTTATCCAAAATTGTTATAATATATAACAAAAAGGAAGAAAAATTAAACTATTTATTACAATTTTTATTAAGAAAGGTTTTATTACAAAAATAAGCGTAACCCCAAAATTATTTTTATAAAAATATATTGAGAAAGGCCTACAATAAATGGGCTTAAGGACCTCCACCCTCCCCTTATAGGAAAACCCTGGATATGCATATGTGATAACATATAAGTGTTAAATATATATTGTAATCAATTATTACTACACAATGGTCATGTATTAAATTGGTAATCAAACATATAACTAAACGATATGATAATAATTAATATATATAATTTGTTATATGGAGGATGGGCGTTCATATAATTCACATACACTCAGTTTGGTTAGGTCTATGACTGACGTGCAAAATAAGAATAAGAATATTTGTAATTTATTGATATATAACTAATGTAATGTGAATGATTCATTACATTGTTTTTACTCATTATTGTTATTTTAGTTTTATAATTTTTATAGAGCTGAAATGAAAAAAATAAAATATTGAATGATATATTTATGATTATGCAATTATATTTAAATATAAATTGATATAATTGATTAAGACGATGGTTGATTACATTGATAGATTTTAAAAAAAATTATATTCAAAATCGATAAATAATTTTTCTTTATTCCTAAAACGGATCTTATCTCTATAAAGCTGTCTGATCCACATTCGGTCCTGTAGGTGAGATGGAATTTGTTAATTTCTTAAATTTCAGGAAGAGCATATTAAATTTATGTAAAAACCTATATCTTAAACGATAAGTGTAAATTGCGTAAATGTAAAAACTGGTAGAATAATAAAATGTTTCTGGTACAGATATCCAATATGACAAATAGGGGATCCCGAAGAACCTTTTGAGATTTAAAAATTTTACCAAATGAATGCAAAAAATGGGAATAAAACTAGCCAATTGAAAACTTAGTAGGCACACAAGCAACATTTGATTGCGATTGCCTTCCTTGAGTAGACTGATGCGACTGGGCAAAGAACGGTTCCTTTTGTATACGAACCTTCTTAATGCGACCCTATAGCTAATATTGACGAAAACCTGTCCATATAATTATATTATAAAAATTTAATTAATAAAAGATAGATATCTTAATCTGGACTAAAATTAGCAAATAGCTGATAACACATTTATAAAAATAAGTAGTAATCATTGTAAGGCGATTTGTTTAAATATAAAATGTAGAAGACATATTTTAAATTAAAATAGTTACATAAACTCTACTCATTCTTTTATCTATTTTGAAGGCAATTGTAAATAATTTATAAATATTTTATATGTAAAAATATAATAACACCAAGAAACATACCATAATGACTAGCAAAACTGCTCTAAAGAGCACTTCCATATAAATATAAATTTTGTATTCTGTTCCAAATGGTATTTTCACGGGATGAGCCAGTTTGATTATTTCGGTTGACACATTATTAATATAATCCTCATATTGGTGGATCTCAATGCTCAACTCGTTAGTGTGCTGTAATGAATAAAGGTATTTTTGAACTTCATGGAAATATATATGATAAAAAGGAAATATTATGATAATGCTTATTGTTATTAGAATCGGTATAAGATATTTTATTTTTGCCACTTGGAAATGTCGTCTATGCCTTTGGAAAAATCCTATCATCATATACCTCTCTAGACTCAGTATTACTATTAGTAAGATATGAAATACCTTCAAAGTTTTGGATATAATATCACTAGTTTGAATGACGAATGAGATGGAGATCAAAATTTTTAAAGTATCGGTAATTAAGTACTTCATTTTCAAGAAAATCCAAAAGCAGAAATTAACAAAATTGACACAAAAATTGGTAATGTTAATCAATCGTATTAGAGTCAAAAATAATTGAGAATTCGTTCTTTTGACCCTTATCCAGAAAGCTAGGAATATAATATTGCCTAACATCCCGTGAAGAGCGAAAATGAATATTGAGATTTCTGATTCATAGTCAGTAAAGGGCGTCAGCCAATATTCTATTGATTCAGATCGATTATAGGTGACTTCCATCGTCCAATTAAACCCTGTAAATTTTATGTTGATAAGATCCATTATTGAAGTTGTTCAAAAGCGAATATTTGTAATAACAAAAAAATATATATTAAAAAGGGGAATTTTTTTATTTAATATTACAAATATTAAAACACTGATGTTTTTTTTACAAATAATTTACAAATAAAAATTCTTCTTAAAATATTTATTAATTCTTATATTTTTAACTGAAAAGTTAACAGATAAATCCGATTATTTATTTTGAAAATGGCATTGCCAAAAGGAGATTTTTTCCCTTGATAAATTCTAATATTTTTCATAAATATCATTTTCTAATAAAAAAAATCAGCGAAGGAAAAGGCACTCCTAAAGCCCCCTAGAGGAACATTCTGGCTACGCCTAGATAACATATTAATTAAGAGACTAATAATTTTCTTAGGCTTATAAAGCAATATTATTAAATAACATAACATAACTTAAGGGTTGTACAGGAACTTGAAAAGATTCTTTATAATAAAAATATCTGTTAGAGATACAAGATTTATGAAGAAGTCTATTCGTTCTGTGCAACAAATAGACAAAGCGGTCAAGATAAATACGCGATTCACAAATCTATAAAGGAATTGTGTATTTTGACAATTATAATACTCGCAGAATATGTGATTATTAGTTACTAGTAATGTATCATCGACAAATATATATTTGATGATATTAATTCATAAATTCTGAGAGGAGAAATTCGTTATGAATTCTATTGAGTCTAGAGTGTGTGGGGGGGGGGTGTTATTATAAAAAGATTTTTTTATTATTAAACAAATATACAATCAACAAATTGAAATAACTAAAAGATTATTATTTATCATCCAAGGGTCATTTTATTTCCCGCGAATAACTAAGATGATGAATATATTAAAAATTTCAAAAAAAAACAACGTATACATTCACAAAAAGGATCTTGTATCTTAAATACAAATAATTATCGGTATTCTTCGACTCTTCTACCTAATAAGCGATAAACCGCGATCTATCTATAGTTTTATCTTATACTAGATAAGAGACGAATATCATAAGATTATTCATTATTAAACCTCTCTGTATATTTCCAGATTGTATTTAAATTTTAAGCAAATTATCTTCTCAGCTCCTTAATTATTCGAATAATTTATTACTTAACATAATATTTAAAATTCCCTAATCCAGATTTGCCCTGATAAACCAAAGAAAATTAAGTACTTCTCACCTCATATCTCTCCGCTTGATGCAATTATTTTCTTCTAAATGGGGGAGAGGGGAGCCACTCCCTTGACAAATACTAGAAACCCTGAGATTCCTATCCCAACCTCATAAAATTTTCCATCCTATGCTTATCATTCTTTTCATGCCCACGTTAAAATTTTGAACTGGGGATATTTTGATTAGACGAATTCTTGACTGCTTGATAATAGTAAATTTTTAACTATAAAGATGAATGTTTAGTTTATTTTAATTTTTCAAATTTTTTTTAATTCCAACATTTTTTACTATAAAATTTGGGTGTAGGTTGAAATGAAATGACAATATTGAAGCAGAGAAGATACTCGAAGCGCACCAAGCCCTTGAAAACAAAGGAAAAAGTCAGATTACTCTTTCCAGAATACATTTTTTTTAATCTTAGAATTGCTTTTTTTTAAAAAGATTAAAATGTCCATTCATATGTGCCACCTTCATGTTTTTAGAGAGATAAGGTGCTATTTCCATAAGCGTTTTTTTTCAAAGAGTATCTAATAAACTTTTATTCAAACGGGATTTTTTTTGTGTAATCTTAATTTTCTTCCTTCTTATCAATTTATAACAATTCAATAAAATAGAAAATGATCACTAAAATGATTTCTAATAAATTACTACATATAACATACCTAAAACGAATCATTCGTTATTCGATTTTATATAATTTGTATTTAACGAATACGTATAACCAAATTATCCGATTCGAAAATTATAATCGAATGCGAATAAGGAAAATATATTATCCGTCGAATAATTTTTTATCCATAATTTGATCGAATTATTCGTATTTCGTATGAAATTTTTCGAATTATTCAAAATTTATCGTAAATATCTTACATTATTCCTAAATATTAAAATTAATTTATTCATAAATATTTAAAATTATTTGTAAGTATTTTAACATGATCCTTACGGAATATTTTAATATTTTATTTTTTTTAAACTTTATTTCTACATTTATAAATCACCCTTTTAAATTTATATATCACATATTCAATTTTATTATTCTAATTTTTCTCAAGTTAAAAAATATTTTGAGCAAAAAATTTTTGAAGATTTATAAAGATACAGATTTTTGATTTACCTAAAATTCAAAATATGTTTAGTAAAAAGAAAAAAAATCTTTTACATGTAAATCTTTTATAATTTTCTAAGAAATCTTTCCGAATGAAATCACAATTTTTTTTTTGCAAAAAAATATTCAATTTATAATTTAAGGAATCAGTGGAATAAATAAACCCAAAAATTCTTTGGGGGCAGGGGAGGGTGTGTGGGGGACACCTTTTTAAATAGTTATAAATAATATTTTTAAAAAAACGAGTGTTTACTAAACAAATGCGTCAGAATAAAATTTTTATAAAAGGATTTCTTATATAAAATAAATTATGTAATAATATAATTGAAAAATCAGTTAAAAAATTGATCCAAAATCTGTACCAATTTATGCTTTATAAGCGACTACGAGGGCTAACCAGTATAGTATCCAGAAAGGATAAAAATTTTAAGTAAAAACATTTAGACAATTTTTAATATTAAAATGCTAATGAAAGCAGGGATGTGAACCCGGATCCGCCGGACCCTGAACCCTCCTGAACCCTCATATTTTGGCTGAACCCGAACCCGGACTCTTTTAAAAAGTGGAGGGTTCAAGGGTTCAGGGTATTATAAAAAAATTTCTAACATAAAAATTTTTTTTTTAAAAAAATAATAATAATTTTATTAACTTTTTACGTGGAATCATTTATTATATATTACGTTTTTCTTCCTGGACTTCATTTCATTTTATTTAGAGATATACCATAAATTATTTTATAGTGTAAATAATAATATTTCAATTGTGATAATTTATTTGCTCTTATTAGGAATACTTTGAGTATTTTGATTTGAAATTGAAATATT
Organism: Gordionus sp. m RMFG-2023; assembly: GCF_954871325.1. Taxonomy (NCBI): domain Eukaryota; kingdom Metazoa; phylum Nematomorpha; class Gordioida; order Chordodea; family Parachordodidae; genus Gordionus; species Gordionus sp. m RMFG-2023. Next base: position 7,176,768 of record NC_088775.1, on the reverse strand, counting down.
TGGAATTTTTTTTACTGCAAGTAATAATATTTTATAATTAATATATAATAACTTTGTTTACTTGTTTTATAAAATTTTATTAAGTGATTATTATGCTATTAAGATTATGATTTTTTGAGAATTAAATTTAAATTAATCAAAATTGTAAATATATCATATTATTTTATTTATGCTGCATCCAAAATGTTTTGAAAAAATCTTAAAATTTTCACAAATTAATAACAAAGCACTTTGGACACCTTTAAGCTTTAAAAAAATTAAAATATTCAAAATGCTTGATATGATTATAAATATTTAATTGTATTTATTATTTTATATTACCTTTCAGTTATTAAGAACCTATTATTTGATAATAGTTATATTTAGATTTTTTATATACTTAATTAATATATACTATGTTGTAAATAATTATATCAATATTTTATAAACAGTTGTCAAAACCAATAATCCTATTTTGAAAGATAATCTTTCCATAAAATATATATATAAAAATGACTCTATTTTAGGTAAGCGTAGAACGAGGATTTTCTTCGTTAAAATATATATTGCCCAATTTAAGAGGTAATCTGAAGGAAGATATTTTAGAAGATATCATGATTGTTCGATTGTATAAAATATTTAAAATATAAATTATTTCATTTTGAATTATGAATGTGTATATATTGAAGTATAATAAAAATAAAAAAATGAATGAAAAAAAAGTCTTATTTTGAGTCATTATTTTTATGTTCCCTGAACCCGGACCCGAACCCTGGACCCGGGTCCTTTTTAAATTTATTACAGGACCCGAACCCAGACCCGGACCCTTTTTTTTTGTCGAAGGGTTCACATCCCTGAATGAAAGCATTTATTTTTGAAAATTTTATCACAGGTTATCGTTTGTATAACATTTTAATCCGAATGGGAAACAGTAAAAAGAAAGAAAATATTTTAGTAAATAAGAAAAGTTTAGTGCCTAATTATTAATTCTCATTCAATTTCGTCAGCCACTTAGCAGAATTACGAGACAAATATCTGTGAATTTTGCCCTAAGCATGAAATCAGCCAAAAGCATTAAGTCCGTAACTTATATTAATAAATTAGTATGTATATTTACAATTAAAAACAGAAAAGGTCAAACGCCAAACCCTTACGAATCATAGCCTCTATGGTAAGCGTTCTATTTTTGAATTTTTTTGAAATATTTTAATTTATAACAAATGTGTTTAAAATGTTGTTTATTTTAGATTTTTATCAGGCACTCTATTAAATAGAAAAGGAAATATTTTGAGATTATTTTATAGAATTAGGAAATTAAGAAGGGGAGTAGGTTTAATCAATTTTAAAAAAATGAAAGCAAATTCCAATCTAGACATCAAAAATTTTACCTAATTACATTTTCTTCGGGGAATTATTTACACCACTGTTTACGAAATAAAATAATAAATATCAACATATTTTGACATTTTTTTTTTACTTGCACTATTTAAAATTTTCTGGTGCTCTTGAGGAAACTATCCTATCCAGCTAAAAATTTAGATATTTCCCTTTTTCAAAAGTAGATCAAATATAAATTTAACCTTCCCCTTCTTTACAAAAAAAAAATTATTTAAAACATTTTTTTTTGAAGAATTATATGCCCATTTATTACATGAAAATTTGATCTTTAAAAAATAATTTATATAAATTATTTTAATTTTTTAAAAAAGGCTTGAAACTGGTAACCCTCAAATCTATTTACTTGTTTTTAACAAATCTCAAGTAAGGTAATTTTTTCCGAATTTATCAATTAGTAGATTGATTTTTACAAAAATAATGTGTTTTCGTTTATTAACCATCTTAGATTTTTCTATCATATATGAAATAATAAATAGAGATGGTCAAATCAGATTTTCAAGAGATTTCTATGTAAAGTCAAAACTATAGAGCCACCTATCTTTGTTTTTTTAAAAAGATATCAAATTATATTTTTTTTGGATATTCTGAATTAGCTAAAAAAATACTATTTATACCTGGAGATTTTGTTATTTTAAGGAAACCTGATGATAACGTTTTGAATGTTTTGGCCAAACATTTTTGATATTTATTAACGTAGCCTAAAAGGTTGTCGAAATGGTAGAATTATGTCTACAAGAACATATGAGCATTTAATAAATATAATTTTTTTAAATCATTATAAGTAGTTGAGTAAATTTTTCGATTTAAAAAAAAAAACTGTTAAGATCAAGAGTTTTGCAAAAATATATTAACTATGCTTCATGATTTCGCCAAGAGTTAGTTTAACCATCTTCTGGAGACATCTCGAGACTTGGATAATTTTTATGTAAAATTTCGATTTGTTTAAATTGACTAAATCGAGACTTTATTAACACCAAATTTCTTAGAAATTTTGAATTATAGTCGTTATTTTAAAAAATTATTAACTTAAATTTTACTTATTTTTCTATAAAATTATTTCTTATAATATATTATGTTTGATAATTACTAGGAGAGGCAAATTTTCAAATGAGAAGGAAATTTTCCACTTAGGTTCCCCTGCGAATTCAACAATAAATAATTTTTAGTTTTACAATAAATAGTAATTGATATTATAATAAATATAAAAAGATTCTATTATTTATCAATTGAGAAATTAGTTTTTATATTAGATTTTTTATTTGCAATAGGGCGTGGTTAGAGATTTATATGATTATATGCTGATTGTTGAATATAATCTAAAAAAAATTAATATTCATTTAAAATATTTATACAAAATTAAAATGAAACTTTGTTTTTTGGAGGAAAAGGGAATAGGTAATAATGGCAGGGCTATTCAAAATTTAGAAGCATGACGTCATTGATTTGCTAACAAGGAATCGTATTATTCATTTAAAAAAAAACAATGAAAAAAAAGCCTTAGGCTGCATTCAAAGTGGAGACTTATCCGTTTTTACATCCATTCCGTCAAAAATCAATCTCATTAAAAATTATATATATATTGATTTACATTTTTAAAAATTAAAAGTAACGTTATAACGCTCTATAAAATTTGCCAGATCAAAAAGTCAAAATGTTTTGACTTCAAAATTTGCTGGATCCGTTTTTAAGACGGAAGGTAACGGAACGGACGCACTTTGAACATATATATATCATTTTTAATGAGATTGACTTTTGACGGAACGGATGTAAAAAATGGATCCGTCTCCACTTTGAATGCAGCCTTAAAAAAATTATATGTTGAAATAGGAATAGTAAATTATTTGTATATAAACGCATATAAGTTTCAAAAAAATTTTATAGAATATTAATTATTTAAATTTGTAGATCGATTAAAATTGTTAAATTAATATATATTATTATAGATAGTAAATAAATTAACAATATTATTATATATTTTGATAATTGATTCGTATAAAATATTTATTAATCCCCCCTATTTTCGCATAGAATAGCTATAATAGGTAAAAAAATAATAATAGATATTTATTTAGCTACTTTTAAAAAGATTGTGATTAAATATTTAAGAATGATGAATATTATAAACTATTCTATATTTAAATTAAATATTTATTTCTTTCATTTATTTTAAATTTTAAAAAATAACATCTCATTAGTTGATCATAAATTTATAGATTTATAAGATATTTTATTCAGGAAAAATAAAGAGGGGATCTTAATAATAGATATTGTAGAATGGGCTCTGGAAATAAATTTGATATAAAATTATTCAGGAGTATTTACGTTTATTTTTAAAGAAAATGAAATTAGTATTAAGATGTTAGAATTTTCCAACCGACAAATAGTTATATTTCTAAAACTAGAGATGAAGAAAATAATTAAAGATAAGCTGATTTTTAGATTAGGAACTACATATTTCATTTTCTTTATACTCGGCATTTAAAAAAAATCGCCTAATAAAACGAGAATATCTCGTGTTCTCGAATTTTTTAATTATATTTTCGATGAGAATGATAAAAATTACTGATTATATAACAAATTTTTTGAGAACATTTATTTCAGATCTCACATAAGACCGTTCCTTATAAAATATAATACCCCCATCTCATTCATTTCTCCTGTAGATTGATTATTTAGTCTAGCAAAAGTTTTTCTTTGTTAAAAGGGAACTTTTCTAGATGGAAACTTTGAGAGATATCTTCCCTTAAAATAAAATACAAAATAATAACTAAAATTATATATATAACTAATATTTTATTATGTGATATTATTATTATATTTCAAATTTAAATAAAAGTTTTATTTAGGATTGTAAAAAATATATATAATTGGGGTACAATATATTATTTATTCGGTCCTTACTTATGAGATAAAATTTTTGAAAGCAGTCTAAGAGTCCCTCTGGAAAATTTAATTATAAAACAAATACATCTTAATATTTTAGCCGGCATCTTAATTTTTCGTCCTTGGGTAGGGGGGGGGGGTATGAGTAGCCTAGCCTGACTTATACTGTATTTAGATTATGAAGATTTTTTATATATTATGATTATAATACACAATAATCTTTTTTTAAATTATAATACTTAAAACTCTATAACGTTGAACATTAAAACACTCTGAAAATAAAACATAAAAATAAAATATAAATATAATTTCATCATTTTTGTCCAATGATATAGTTATATATATCATTGTTTTCGTCAAATTTTTATGCCAGGATTTTTATTTATAGGTTGATGGTAAAAATACCCTTTGTATTTATTGAAATTTAGATTTTAAGTTTTTCTCTGTGTGGCACTATAAAATATGAAGTTTAGTCAATTTTACTTAAATTAAACGCTTATTTTAGTTTATGACTAACATTATAAATTTGATATATTACAGTTATCCATTTTCTAATGTTAGATTTTGAAATTATACCAGAGTTTGCATTGGGAAATGCTGATTGTAAATTTCTACTCGGTAATATTTATTTATAGTTTATGATTAATCAAATTTTCTCCTAGGCATGTTATTTAATCAGGCTGTCTATTTTATACAAGATAATTGTTTGAATATCAAAGCGGTTCAAATATTATACAGTGATTTAGTATGATTATTTTAATTTTTATTATTAAAGTTAACTTAAGGCACCATTATCTATGGATTTAGTTGTAAATATGTCTGAAGATGGAGTTAGATTAATATTTGATTCATACACACAGAGGCTTAAGCTAATTGAGATTTACAATTTGCAAAAAATTAAATTAAAATACAGGTATCATTAATGTGATATATATTTTTTTAATATTATTTTTAGTGGAAAATATTTTTGCACAACTGAAATAAAACCTACTCTTGAAAAGATTGATAATGTATTTGGCCCAACATTACCCGGGAGTATATTAAAAACATCCTATAATCATATTCTTATTCTATATTAGTTTATGATCCAAATCAACAATTGTTTGTTTTGAATTTCAGAGGTCTTTCATTTTCCTTCCCAATTGAATCTCATTTTCAAGTATTTTTTATTTTTTTAAAAATATCTTAATAATTTATTTAGCCAAATTATTCAAATGGTATGGGCTCCTTACAATTTTTAGAGGGACAGACACCTATTGTATCTAAAATTTGCATTTATTCAGGAGATGACTTTGATAATATGAAGTAACTTGAGTATATATTTAAAACTTAATATAAAATTTAAAAAATATATAATGGTTTATCTATATTAGTTTATTTAAAAATATATTTTATACAATGTAGTACTAGATTAAATGTAAATTAATATTTAGTCTATGATTTTATAATTAGTCTTTTTTAAACATATGGTATCAATTTTCTCTTAGACAAGAGGAGGATGTTATGTTTTTGAGAAAAAGTTATAAATAAAATACCCTTTAAATTAGCCTATCAAATGTTTCAATATAATTATTTTCTTACAAAACTCATATCAATGAGGTGCCCTCCAATTTCACCTATATCTTTTGAAGGCGGTTCATATTTAGAGAAAATAGATGTCTTAATCAAACAAGATAATAACACTGCCTATGGTCTCAAAATTGTGTATTCTACTGAAGGTATAAATTGTATTTATGAATATATGATTTTATAATAAGATTGACATATAATTTGTTTACATAATAAAAATGAAAACATTAATTGATATTATTTCAATCAATAATAAATATCGATTAAATTCTATATCATCTAAAGATATATCTTGACCCCTAATCACTATAGAATATTTTTAAAAATTTTGTATGATGATATATTATATTATATTTTATGATTTGGTAAATATGTGTGTATCTCTTTCTTTTGAAAGAAAGATAGGCAGTAATATTTTTAGTGTATAACCACTTTGGAATATTAACAAAACTTTAAAATGAATTTTCAAATGAATGAAATCAGCTTATGTTTAGGATTGGCACAATTTCTTCCTACATTTTTAATTGGCTGATTCCAAAATCTCCTTAGAAATACTTTTGTTTTATTATAGCTACCAATATGGTGCCAATTCTGAGATATGCATATTTATAACTATCCTGGTCACGGCACCACTAAAAAAAAATGAAATAACCAAAACCAAAAAGAAACCAAACAAACTATACGAAATTACAAAACAATCAGAAACCGGGAAATAAATATAATTGGCAAATTAGAGATCAACTTAATCAATGCTCTAATATATAATTAATTACACACACTAAAATTACACGAATGATTTTCTTTATTAATACTTTCCACACAAAATAAAATCTTCAAAATATCATATCTATAAAATTAATTCAAACTACGTTTTCGTAATTTTCATATTCAAAAATTAATTAATGAATAATATAAAAAAATATATATCCTTTTCCTATGTTATATAACTAAATATAAAAAAACATCACGTGATTATAATTAACGTGTTATAATATAAGATATATATTTATAAACTATGATTATATCTAATTATCCTGAAGATAGGACATGCCTACCCTTTATGGGCCCGGCACACCTATATATATATCAACAAAACAAAAATGTATTCAAAATATATTTCTTTAAAAAAAAATTTAATACATATTACATAAACAAAAAAAAATACGAGGGAAAGTTCATTGACTTACTTCAGTCTTCCCGAATATATCCCTATGCTGACATGACACTTCCCCAAAAATCATCTGTGCCAGATCTGGGCTCTCCAAATGCTGACTCCACTGACGGTTGTACCTGCGTGGCCAACGCAGCCACTGCTCGATGCAATATATCGTCCCCAACTGAATTGCCAGATCCCCTTGAGAAAGGTATCGACACGTTACCGTCTTGATCATTCTGCGGAAGTCTACTCGTGCTGGCTATGAGTCCGTGAGGAACCGAAGTCGCCACGGGTCCTAACTCGCGATACGCTCGTCTTTTCCCGTCGTTTGGTCCCCGCCATGTATTGTCGGAAACGGTCTCCAAAGGTACCCGGGTTCCCCTTAGGGGTCTGGAACATTGGTGACGTAGATGCCCCTAGCCCTGACAATTGTAACATCTTTTTCGGCGAACTCCTGGGTCAGGGAGTTGGTTTTCATCAGTGGATCTTGAGCCTAAGATCATGCCATTGTTCTTTTTGATTAACGTGACCTGGAGATAAAAGTCCCCAAGGTCGACTAACCTAGAGGTAGTCTCCATTACGCCGATTTGTGAAAATATTTATGGATATACCGTTATATAATGCTCCAATGCTATACGCTGAAACTATGAGGAGATTCTTGTTCAGGGATATATAAAAGAAAAGAGATTGGTATTGTGGTAGTGTGTAAAAAGGAAAAGAGATAGAAAAGTTGTAATTAAAGAGATAGAAAAGTTGTAATTCATTTCGTGATTATAGTGTAATTATTGTTAAAGGGAAAAGAGATCGAAAAGTTGTAATTCGTTTAGTGAATACATTTTTGTTCATAGCCTTATAGGATAAATCACGGCTGTTGAACATTAGTATTTACAGGGAAGATATTTGTAAAAAAAGAGAAATTATGCGGCGTGTTTGAGTTATTTGGTAATGGGAAGATATTTGTAAAAAAAAAGTAATTAATTAAAAGGTTTTTTTTGTTTGAGTTATTTTTTTTCTTCCCCCCTTTTTCTCTTGTTTATAATGTAATGGCCCGTGTATGTTTGGAATACCGTAAAAGGGAATATGAAAAGTTTGAAAATGTGTTTATGTTTCGTAACGCAATCATTGATTGTTGTTTTATTGGTAAATTAGTCTGTGTTGTAAAAGTTGTAAATACTTAATCGGTAATTTTTTTTTTGCATTAATTAATTTATTTGTTTGTAAATTCATTTTTTTTTAAAAGAAAAACATTACCATTATTCATTTAATTTTTGTGTGAAAGTTTTGTTTTAAAAAAAAACATTAGCATTCATTTAATTTTTTTTTGTGTGAAAGTTTTGTTTTAAAAAAATTATTACCAACATTTTTTCCAAAACCTAGAATAAAAAGGGCAATATATATCCCTGAACAAGAATCTCCTCATAGTTTCAGCGTATAGCATTGGAGCATTATATAACGGTATATCCATAAATATTTTCACAAATCGGCGTAATGGAGACTACCTCTAGGTTAGTCGACCTTGGGGACTTTTATCTCCAGGTCACGTTAATCAAAAAGAACAATGGCATGATCTTGGGCTCAAGATCCACTGATGAAAACCAACCCCCTGACCCAGGAGTTCGCCGAAAAAGATGTTACAATTGTCAGACGTCACCAATGTTCCAGACCCCTAAGGGGAACCCGGGTACCTTTGGAGACCGTTTCCGACAATGCATGGCGGGGACCAAACGACGGGAAATAGACGAGCGTATCGCGAGTTAGGACCCGTGGCGACTTCGGTTCCTCCATGATTCATAGCCAGCACTAGTAGACTTCCGCAGAATGATCAAGACGGTAACGTGTCGATACCTTCCTCAAGGGGATCTGGCAATTCAGTTGTGGACGATATATTGCATCGAGCGGTGGCTGCGTTGGCCACGCAGGGTCAGTGGAGTCAGCATTTGGAGAGCCCAGATCTGGCGCAGATGATTTTTGGGGAAGTTCCATGTCAGCATAGGGATTCGGGAAGACTGAAGTAAGTCAATGAACTTTCCCTCGTATTTTTTTTTGTTTATGTAATATGTATTAGATTTTTTTTTAAAAAAATATATTTTGAATACATTTTCGTTTTGTTGATATATATATAGGTGTGCCGGGCCCATAAAGGGTAGGCATGTCCTATCTTCAGGATAATTAGATATAATCATAGTTTATAAATATATATCTTATATTATAACACGTTAATTATAATCACGTGATGTTTTTTTATATTTAGTTATATAACATAGGAAAAGGATATATATTTTTTTATATTATTCATTAATTAATTTTTGAATATGAAAATTACGAAAACGTAGTTTGAATTAATTTTATAGATATGATATTTTGAAGATTTTATTTTGTGTGGAAAGTATTAATAAAGAAAATCATTCGTGTAATTTTAGTGTGTGTAATTAATTATATATTAGAGCATTGATTAAGTTGATCTCTAATTTGCCAATTATATTTATTTCCCGGTTTCTGATTATTTTGTAATTTCGTATAGTTTGTTTGGTTTCTTTTTGGTTTTGGTTATTTCATTTTTTTTTTAATAACCAGGTCATTTTAATATTGGTATCAAATATAATTTATACATTTACTAAAAATTCAAGATTAATTTATTGGGCAACATTTGGCAAAATATTTTTTGCAAGCCAACCCAAAATTTTTCCCCTATTTATTTGGAATTGAACAAATTTATATCTTTTTTCCTTCAAAAAAAATTATCATCTTTTTAAAAAATTATCATCTTTTTAAAAAATTCTTATTGGGCTGTGCAGTTTTCTACTTATGCTTATGATGAGGGTCCCTTCAAAAAAAGGTAAAAATCCTTAAGGCTATGTTTTAATCCGGTTTATTTTTCATACTTATTTCTGTTTAGCTTAGTTTAAACAACTTTTGAACTAGGATATTTATATCCATAATATTATGTTTTATGTACTTGGTTTACTATATTGTAGTGTATAGTAATTATTTAGATAATTGGATGAATGGAATACTTATAAACTAAATTGTCTCTTACTTTTTCCGTTATTTGGTCGGAGCTATATAGCCCGCTTATTTTGAAACGAATTGAACCAGAACATGGCCTTAAAAGTTGTTAAAATCTATATATATATCTTAATCTCAACTATTTTGTTATACGTTTTTTTTATAATATTCGTCTATCCAGGTCATAATTTATTTTTTCGAAAAACAAACCTAGACCATGCTTGAAATAAAACCTAGGATGGGCCCTTTAAAAATAAATTATTATCCATTAATCAAGTCGTTAAATGTTGGGAAATCATCATAATAATGGACCATTTAATATTCATTTTACTTGCTCATATTTTTCTTCATTTTTTTATATACCGATACAAATAATTTTGAAAAACACAGAGACAGCCAAAAAATTATTCAAAATAAACTAAAATTTCTAAAAGAATTTCGGCCCGATTTTAGTTAAATATCTGTTTATTTCTTTCGGTATAATTACTAGTGATGCAAAATCGCTCCAGTTGAGACCATTAATATTTTATCCTAACAAAAATCATACGCAAGCCCGAAAATTTTTACCGTATATGGTACAAAGGTTTGGTCATCTATTAACGAAATGTCGAGGTATAAGCAATTCGGTTCAAATGGAGCCGTTTAACGGAATAATTACCATCATTATTTCAAAAAGAAAATTGTGAAGTGATTATGTTGAAAATCGGACTATTTGGCCGGATTAAAAATGGGATATATGTCACAAATATTAAGAATTTTTTTTTAAATATCCAATTAAGCCTTTGATCCCATTTCTACAACAAGTCATAGTAACGAAAAAATAACATTTGAGAGGCACATATATTTGGATGATCCATCTCAGGTATATTAATTTTAATATCATGCATTTTTTCTAATGTTCTAACGATGAACGACTTTTTTTTTTGTCGGACTTTGAACGTGAACGCGTTTCGTATTTTTGACGAACGCGTTCGTTTTTTACGTTCGTTCAATTTTTAGAAAATTTTCTTATTTTTATTCATTTGAAAGATAAAAAAAAAATTAATATAATATTAATCCAATTTTTTTAAGAAAAAAGTGTTATTTTAATCAGCTGTTTCCATTATCACATTAATTTTTTTTAACCAGCCACTATTTCTGTCCTACAGTATACTTGAACATTATTATTTATAGATTAGCGTAAGCATGGATGTAGTTATTTCATCATCATTATCTTATTTTGAATTAACATTACCATGGTCAAAATCTAATAAATAACAGTAAAATCATGTATTTAATAAACTAAATTCTATCCTTACCAAATGTAAAATAGGTCCCAAAAGTATAATATCAGTTTCAAAAATCTTCAACTTCTAATTTAAAGAGGCACTTGTTTGTAATATTTATTTTGTATAATATAACTGTTAGTGGTCTGTTAAAAAATTTATATTAAATTGTTGTATATAGGCTTATTATATTAGATATATTTGGTAAAAATCATTAAATAATATATATTATATACATAGATATAAAATAGTTAATATCTTTTAGAAATTATTTATTCTATAAATATTTGAAATTTGTATTTATCACGGTTTTTATATGCATTTGGACAAAAGCTCGTCATGTTGAGAAATATTGAACACTTTTTTTCGTTAGGTTATTTTCATATGATTTTTTAAACAAAATAAATTTATTTGTTATAGAAAAAATATATATAATATAATTAATTTGTGATAAATGCAGCAATATTATTTTTAATAAATTTATTATACTATATAAAATATAAAAGAAAATATAATATAATATATATTGAAATGAAGAGATAAAAAGAGTTGCCAAAAATATTATAAAACAAATAGTTATGTAAATTATATAGAAGATTAGCTTATATCATATTTGTGTCTTATTTTATTCTTTCTCTTCTAGCCAAAGCTGTAGGTTGGACATAGATCTTAGATCCCTTTCGGTAATAAGTTTTTTTTATTTAAAAAATTGTAATGAAATTGAGTAGGGGTTTTTAAATTTTTTAATTTATGTAAAATGATTTTGTTGATTTTAATAAAATAGCATTAATGTATATATCCTTGGATAAATCTTTGACATCCTCGTCTGATGTCATTAATTCTACTTCAGTAATTATATTATTATCATAATTTTTGGAAAATGTTTCAATTTCATGGAAGCTATTCGAATTTTCATTGTTATGATTGTTTTTAATTAAATCAGGAAGTTTAAAATCATTTTCAATATTTTTCAAGGGCAGATAAAATGAAGGACTTGGGTAACATTCGTCTAAAGCTAAAAGGGAAGGCTATAACTTCAATGATTAGGATAAATTCTGATACTTTAAAAATAGAAGTGAAAATCCATAAAATATAGTGTTGTATAATCACTCCCCAATATTATAGTTTTTTTTATGTGTTCAAACTACAAATATTTAAGATTAGGACTTAATTTTGAAACTTGGCTAAGCGAATACTAAATTACTACTTTGCTGGGCCAGAAAATTCTGTCATTTCTAAACCACTATTGCATATATGTATGGGCGTAGCCAGCGGGGATACGAATTTTCTGTTTTATTACCATTTCGGCCTGGAGTCTAATCCTAGAAAACTTTTGACACATTGACTAAATTATGAATCATAATGAATATATACTTTTTTTAAAAACATTTTAAATTAAAAGTAAATAACACTGTTTCGTAATCTTATTTTCATTCATTCATAGAATATCCATTCTTCTTTGGGTCAAGCCGACAAGATATTTTACAAAGGGGAAGACAAAATGGAAATTCACAAGCAAACAACTTCCAACTTGCAAGCGCATTGTTATAACCCATATTCCGCCTCCGTTTACACGGATTATTTCTACAATTATTTCGACTTGGGATTGGTTCGTAAACCTCGTCATTTTTATTAATTCCCCCCCCCCCCTCTAACCTACAATTTAAATATATCGGAATGTTCGATACCCTCACATCTAGAACAAAGAGAAATTCCACCTATCCAATTTTAAGATTATTATGTTCACCTTAATAATATAGAAAGAATTAAAGAAACAATGAAAGAAAGGTAGGAAGGAAAAGTATAAACAAAGGATGGATTTTTTATAATCCTATTATTGGCTTTGTGCTAAGGGACTGAAAATCCAGGATCCTAAATCAGGTCTTCTAAGTCTTATCGATTATCAGCTTAAATCTTCTTTACTTATATCTGCCATTTAATATTTATTTTTTGAAAATAAAAAAAAAATTCAAGGATATTTTATTTGACGGTGAACACAATAGGGTCAAAAAATTTATACTTCACACCAATTATCCCGGTCATTACGATTTCAATATGTAAATAATTTTATTTATTTCCATAATTAGAAAGAAAGAAGGAAGGAAGGAAAGAAAAAAACAAACTTAGCATAATATTTATTTATAAAATTATTAATTGCCATTTTTTAATGAATATTGTTATGATAATTTTGAGAAGTAATAGAATTTGAGAATCAGTCTTCTCTTCTCTATCACCTTATTTTAAATGCTGGTTCGTTTGTAACCAAAATTTAATATGTTAATTTCTTATACAAAGTGATTAAAAAAAAGGTATATATATTAAAATTATAAAATAAAAACATAAACAATGTTAAGATAATATTTAAGAAATATGATTTTAAAAAAAAAACTATTCAAATTATAAGGCGTGTGTGCCATAATAAAACTTAGAACGTAAATATTATATAATAAATATAGGATTCTAATTCTATATTTTTTGGACAAAATTAAGTTGGTCAAACAAAGGAAGGGGCCTTCCTACACCCCCCCCCCCTACAATTGTTTATTTTAATACACCAAAATATAGAATCCTTAGATAGAGTTAACCAGATGGAATAATATAATTTTTTTTAATCGTCCTTCTTATTGACATGGAGTTAGAACTGAGGACGTATCAGCATATCCGGCAGAAATGCTTATCCCAAATTTTTTTCAGATTTAAAGGTTTCAAATTATGTGTAAAGCCTCCATTTCTGTGGGGGAGGGATCTAATTTTTGCACCTAATCAGGACACTGTTGAGTAATACGAATCACAACAAAGTATTCTTCTTCTCCGTTTTATGGCGATTTCCAGGTTTACCTAGGTAGGCCAGTTTTCCCTCTGATTTTTCTTTTCCATTTTTGACGGTCCTGAGCATCAATACTTGTAAGATTCATGCATCTCATATTCGCCGCTATCACATTTGTCCACGTCATCTTGGGTCATCCTCTAGGTCTTGATCCTCCTACTTCCATTATTGTGCATCTCTTTACCCAGTCATCTTTTGTCATACGTTCCACATGCCCAAACCATCTTAGTCTATTTCGTCGCATTACCATACCAATCATTTCTATACCCAATCTTGCTCCCAATTCCTTTGCTAGTTTTTCTCTCTCTCGGAGATACCCCACACCCATCTAACCATCCTCATCTCCGTTCTTTCTAATTTGGCTTCGTGAGTCGCTTTCATTGCCCATGTTTCACCGCCATAAACTAAACAACTCCTCACACAGCATACGTAAACTTTCCCCTTTAACTTCAGAGAAACTTTTTTATTTGTAAGAATAGACGACATCTCTCTGAACTTCTTCCAAGCTTGTCTGATCCTTGCAACAACGGCAGAATCTACACCACCATCTGCATTTAGCATATCACCTAAATAATTAAACTTATCCACTTTTTCTAGGGTTAACCCATTGCCAATATCCAGACCACCATTTTTTAGGTTATCATTATTATGTATCCCTTTCATGCATGTTCTACAAATAAAGGTCATTCTTTCTAACATGAAACTGCCTTTTTTCCCTCTTACATCTTTTATGTACCCATTTCTGGCATCTGGTGCATTGGATAGAATTTCTAGCAACTCATTTCCCACACCACAAGGCCACTTACCGGATTCCTCCATCTTTAGATTTTCCCCACCAATCATCACCTTTGTTTTTGAATTCATTTTCAGGCCCTTTGCTTCCATAGTCATCTTCCATTTGCTAACTTTATCCCTCAATTCTCCCTCACTGTTTGCCATTAATACAAGGTCATCTGCATATAATAGCTCCCAGGGAAGTCCTTCACGCATTTCTCTAGCCACCACATCCATTATTAAGGTAAATAATAATGGACTCAGCACGGATCCTTGATGAAGTCCTACCTCACCTCAAAGCTGTCACTATCACCAATCCGTCCATACTGCTGTTTGTGCTCCAACATACATTGCCATCACTGCGGTAGCCAACCATTCCTTACCTGATTTTCTCAAGGCCCATCTAGTAATCTCACGCGGCACCCTACCAAATGCTTTCTCCAAATCAACAAACGCATAATAGAGTTTCTTTTCCTTTGCAAGATACTTCTCCTGAATTTGTCTCACCACAAAAATTGCATCTGTCGTGCCTTTTCCCGATGTAAAACCAAATTGCATTTCATCAATTTTAATTTGTTCCCTTAACCGCTTCTCTAACATTCTCTCAAATACTTTCATTGCATGTTCCAAGAGTTTAATAGCTCTGTAAAACCCGCAATCTAAAGGATCACCTTTCCCCTTGTATACTGGGATAATTATACTTCTTTGCCAGTCCTCGGGAATAGTACCTTCTGTGACAATTTGATTGGCTAAATTCATTAACCAT
This sequence comes from Gordionus sp. m RMFG-2023, assembly GCF_954871325.1. NCBI lineage: Eukaryota > Metazoa > Nematomorpha > Gordioida > Chordodea > Parachordodidae > Gordionus > Gordionus sp. m RMFG-2023. The sequence continues at coordinate 7,161,145 of NC_088775.1, read as the reverse complement.
TCAATCCCTAAATCATCAGAACCTTTAAACATCTCTGATACCACCATCGTTAAACCCGATGCCTTCCCTTTCTTCATCTTTTTCACTGCTCTCTTTATCTCGTCCTTGCCAAATTTACACCCTGGACCTTCTACCTTTGCACAACTAATATTATTATTCCATTCATTTTCTTCATTCAAAAGTCCTTTCATGTAAATCTTCTAGGTGTTCTTAATACCACTACTATCAATCGTCATTTTTCCTTCCATATTTTTCAAACACTTTACACCTATCACATCCTGCCTCTTTTTTGACATCTGTTTTGCCATTCGAACCATTTCCAATTCCATCAGCGCATTCCATTTCTTTAACAAACTCGTGTCTATTTTCTTCTTGAGCCTTCGCTATTAATTTCTTAGCATTTCTTTTAGCCATCTTGTAAATATCATTATCACTATTTTCTTTGCTATTATACCATACTTTAAAACACCTACGTTTCTTATCCACGGCTTTCGCTACCTCCGGGTTTTACCACCAAGTCTCCTTATGTCTAGGCGGCCCTTTTGTCCATCCACATACCTCCTCAGTTGTCATTACCCAGGCTTTATTCATGGCTTCCCACTTGTCATTCATCCCAGATGCTTGTGCCACCTCCGCCTCCCTAATCGCCAATGCCATATTGAATTGACGTCTAGCACTCTCCTTCAATTTCCAAACTTTCAGCCTTGGGACAAACTTTCTTTTAGTGACCCTGGCACCTTTAAGAGTGAGATCTCCTACAACTAGTCGATGCTGATTTATACATTCCTCTTTCGGTATCACTTTCACATTTTTTACTATACCTCGATCACATCTCCTTAATAACAAGTAATCCACTGCACTTTTGGTACTACCCGACCTATAAGTCACCAGCTTCTCTGATTCTTTCTTAAACATTGTATTACAGACAATCATATCCATAGCATCACTAAATTCTAAAATCCTCTCTCCTTCCAAATTTCTCTTGCCTTAACTGAACCCTCCATGTACTCCTTCATAACCCTCACTACTCGCTCCCACATGTCCATTCAGATCACCAGCCAGGATAATCCCCTCTTCATTTGCCAGTCTCGCGATGTCACCCCCAATAGACTGTCCCAAAATATATCTTTCTCCTCTTCACTTTTTCCAACCTGAGGAACATATGCCGAGATCATATTATATAGCTTTCTACCAAAAATCATCTTGATTACCATTATCTGGTTGTCTAGCCTTCTCACTTCGACTACTTTGTCTACCAATTTCTCAGCAACCAATACCCCAACTCCAGCCTTACCATCATTACTTCCTTGCCTAAAGAATTTATACTTTTCGCTAGTCTTGCCAATCATTCTGGTCTCATTTCCTTTCCAACTAGTCTCCTGTATGCAGAACACTTCTATATGCCTTCTGTGCAATACATCGACGACTTCTCCCGCTCTTCCCGTCATACTCCTAACATTCCATGTCGCGACCCTAACCCGATCACCCGTAAACTGGTTTCTCCACTTTTTATCAGGTCGTTTATGGCCGTCATAAGTTTCATTTTCATGAATAGTGGTTTCACCAGGTTTCCCACCCTTCTTTTTGTCGTAGGCGGATGAGGAGGCCCACGGGGTACTTTGGGCTGTACCCCGCCCATGCTTTGTTGTAACCATAGGGAAATTTTGTAGCAAGGTTTTTACAATCGGATGCCCTTCCTGACATCAACCTCTTTAAGTGGTTTTTACACCTTGTCGAGGAGACGGTGATCCTATTCTAGACCCAGATCACAGGGAACCTTTTAGACCTCCATTAGCCACCAAAAGACGTTGCCACTCCCGCCACGATGAGGCTGAAGGTAGGATTTTGAGAGAGAATCACGACAAAGTATAATTACTAGTAATCGATTCTTTTAGTTATAAAGAATTTAGATATATTTATCTTGGCTGGAAAAGTGATAAGTTTTTCTTATTTTTTCGTAGAATTAAAATATTATTTCTTAGCATTAAAAATTCTTTATTATTATCAACTTTCCAAGAAATATTAAAATACTTTATATATGAATAATTCTGAATATGATTTTTTTTTCCTCCGAAGACTATATTGCTTTTTGTTTTCTACGAAATATTGCCTTATTTTTTTTAAAAATATATAATTTTAAAATATAAAATTAAATTAGCGATATAAAACAGTAACCCATAAGAGTGAAATCTTGATGCCAATCAGTGACACAGTCACATTCTAAAAAAAGAACCATGGGAATTCGTAAAAGATATTCTAAAGTGCAACGTGAAATAATCGATAAATGCCAACGTCAATTCTTATAAAGGGCAATTACGATTCGTTTACGACATTCCCAATTAAACTTGATGCCTACTTCACTTTAAATGATATATCGGACAAAAAACGAGCAGCTCTTATATCGGCGCCAAAATGTGATTTAAATAAAATTATTCAGTTTGTTGCGATAATTTTTGTCACCCCTGCTCTTGAAAGGATATCGATTCTTATACGAATAATACTTGTCATTTTTATACTTATAGTAAGGATTAAAGTTGTCCTTGCTCTTATCAAAGCCAAATAATCTTGATGCCGGCTAAAATATTTTTTTTAAAATATTACCATTTTTATGATTATTAATTTATATATTTTTTTAATAATCAATCTTACATTTTATCGCAAATATATTCCAATTAACATTTATTACTTTCAAAGCAGGAAATTTTTTACTAATTTATTCTATGAATTAATATCGATTTCGATAGGTTTTAAATTTGTCTCATTTTAAAATTTCCCGCTTAATAATTTAAAACTTTTTCACTGCAAAACTAAAGGCGAAATATTTCTAGAAAAATTATATTGATTTGATTGAGATCGGAACTTACGGAAATTAGTGGAGAGGGTTTGACACCAAGCTCTTCATTGAAAAATTAGGTTAATCTCAAAGAAGATTAAATTTCACATTTTAAATTTATAATGTGCTTCTTGATCATATTTCCCCCATTTTTTAATACTTTGTGAGTTTGTATACATGCTTTATTCTTTATTTCTAATATTTATTTTAATTTATATCAGAGACCTGTAGGCCAGGTCCGGGTACATGGGCCGGGCCTTATTAATTTTTATAACAATGCCAGGCTAGGCCTAAAAAAATTTTTTTTAAATTACCCGGGCCGTATATTTTAAATCGCTATTATTATCTATAAAAATAAATATAATATATTTTAAAAAAATCCGTGGTGGGCCTAAAAATATAAAGCTCGGGTCTGGCTAAAAAAAATTAAAAATTCCGGGCCGGGCTGTGCCATGCAAATGTCATCTTTGCAGGTCTATGATTTATACACCAAATTTTAAATGCTTTAATAATTGTAAATTTTTTTTAAGTTATTTTTCGAGATTATTTTTATAATAATTTATAAATTTAATATTATATCATCGGGTTATATTTGAATTTGTTTAAGATTTTATTATAAACATTTATAATTATTATTTTATATTTTGTATATGTATATACGATAGATACAATCGGGCCCATTTCGACATACCCCTCAACTTAACTGCCGATCAAAATATTTCTCAACCCTTGATCACGACATCTGACGACAAATCATTTTCAAACGATCGCGATAAATCTGTCACCGATGGCATATTTCATATCGATCCATTTTCTAAAGTAAACATATCTAAATTATTTTTTAACAAAATAACTATAAAGTGAGATGACGTGTTATAATCGGAGTTTGGAATCTGAAACGAAAAATGGTTCTGCCTTCAATGTAACATTAATTTATAAATAAACGATTCCCCACTTCTTCCTTATAATTAATAGCTACCGATCCCATTTCCCCTTTTTGTTAAATTTAATATTCTGCCATCTTTGTTCTCTCCAAGTATCCCTCCATTTCCTGAACCATGTCGTCCCTTATCATAAAACTAATGCACTGTTTTCGCAAGAGATCATAATTGTCAAAAAATTTCGGCATCACTTCCGTGCGACAGGGCTTACTGTAAAAGGTCACAGTGCAAAGGTCGCTTACAAATATTCAGCCGCCAAGAGGACCTTAGTAATTCCTTTAACCCTTCGCACTTACGATAACACACAATTTAAAGTCTCAGATAATTTGTTTATTTACACTATTTTCTCTTATAGATGTATTTCCAAAAAAGAACAAGTTTATATGCTTATGACAGAATTATTTCTAATAATTTTAAACAAGATTTTTCCCTTTTTCATTATATTTTTTAAAAATAAAAATAAGAATGGATTAATTAAAATGCGAATATTATTTATTTTTATTAATCAACTAAAACTAATAATATCATTTGCATCATGATCAGTTACAATCCAAAAACATAATTAAAATCCTTTAACAACTTCATCAATTTTAAATCACACTTACGACAATAATGACAATGGCAATCACATATTTCATTGTTTATAAATCTATATTAATAACAAATAAATTAATTTATTGTAAATATTATAAACCTGAATAGGCAATTTCTATCACCAACAATCTGTTCGGTGAAAAAATTCTCTCCCATCACACCATTATTTTATTTTGGATATCTTTTCTTGATCACAATATGAAAGCATTCAGAAAGAAAAATTTTCCAATTTATTTGGTGGAAAGAAAAAGATCTGTATCATCTTTCTTGGAAATTACAGTTTTTACTATACATTCTTCATCAAAAAATATGCGTAATTAAATGATAATACAAATTTATATTTCTCTAAACAAAATTGTCAATTACAACGGATACATTTGGATTAGGAGGCATAACAACTATTAATCTAAAAAAACAAATTAATATCAATTTATAAAAATATATTCGTTTCCATTGACACCTTAACCCTCTTTAAAAACTGCATCATCTAAAAAATATTTGGAAAATTTATCATTTTGAATTTTATGATCAAGATAAGATATCCAAGATATAATAATGGTGTGATGGGAGATAATTTTTCCATCGAACGTATTATTGGTGATGGAAATTGCCTCTTCAGTGTATATATATATTTACAATAAATAAATTTGTTTATTATTAATATAGATCTATAAGCAAAGATATATGTGATGATTAATATCATTATGATCTTCTGTGAAAACATAATATTCTTTTTATGATGAGGGACATGGTACAGGAAATAGAGGGATATCTTGGTGAACCCGTTAGATTGCAGATAATGCAACTTATAGCACCGATTTGGAGATCGGTGCTATCGGAACATGTTGCAAACAAATATAATGATGTTTATAAATGAGCATATTATATACCTATAAAAAAAATTAGAACACATTAAAAAATTTGATGTCGATATATATTTAATAAATCACGGGAATCACTTTGATTGCATAATAAATTTTACTTAATCTTATTTTTATTAATAGTTAATATATAGTATATCGATTTAATTTATACATTTTTTTTAATCATATGGGTATAAATTTGTATTATTTTTAATTATCATATTTATAATTTTTTTTAACTAAAAAATAATAAAATTTTAACTCTTATAATGATTACGATAATTATTTTTGGTAAGTTATATTTTTATTGTGTTTTTTTTAGGATTTTAAAAATCAGGTTAAAATTACGGTTAATAAATTTATAAGGATTATTATAATATAAAGAAAATATGACCTCATTTAGTGTTGTAAACGGGCTGATTAAGATTATAACCAAAATAACATTATGTAAGACTAAAGATTTTGCTTATAGCTGGCAGAAATTGGACATTTATTTGCCAAATCTAGATGCTTACATAATATTATTTTAACTAAAATCTTAATTGGGCCATTTTAAAAAAAATCGGGCTTTTTAACAACACTACCTTTCAATACTCTAAATATGCTATAATTATAATTTTGTGTAGTTTAAATTTAGCAGGGTGATACCATAATGGAGAGAGAAAGATTTTACCGCATTAGTTTGACACTATTGTGTATTATATATAAAAATACCTATCAGCCAATTTGCTATGAGTCTTGACTTGATGATACCAAAATGAACAGCAAGAGATATTTTACTGCCACATTAGTATCACATCCACTGTGAACTATTTTAAGAAGTTCATTTCTTCCGTCGCAATATAAAATTATTTGTCCATTATGATGAGAATAGTGAAACAATTTATTCTCTCAAATTATGTATTTGGAGGCATGTACACGCAGATTGCGTCTTGAGCCAATATTGATAGGCATAGATGACGGATATCTCCGATAAAGTATATAATCCTCTATCTCATCGAATTCTATAGAAAAATATATTACATAAATTTTATAATTGATTTATCGTCTTTCGTTATTTAATTGAAAAGAATGATAATTTTTGTATCAAAATCAACTATTGAAATGAATAAAAAAAATGTATATATAATAAATTTCATTAACAAGATACATATATAAATTCATTGTAAAAATTATTCAAAGCACACTATACATGTTAGTAAGAATGTAAGTGAATTAATCATTATAAAAATCTTAATTATATATTAAATATAGTTGAGCATTGGCTGAAAAATGTTCGGCTCAATCTGTAGGGACTAAGAAAATCCACTAAGCATTAAGTCGAGAGTTAATTTATTTCTGCTTATCAAAGGTGGATTATATTTCCAAAAAAAAACTCGAGGCTGAAGTGATTTCTTTTAAAAACGTTAAAAATAACGCAATCCACCAACAATGAGTCATGGAGAAGTTAAAATGGGGCTTGGGGAATCGAAGCATCATAAATTATCACTAAATTGTGAGATCTGCCAACTCTCTGTTTATATATATATATATTAAAAATTATTTACCATAATTTTAATTTTATTGAAACAAAGTGGGACGAAATCAAGGAATTTTTCTCTCGAAAATCTTCTAATGACCCTTCTCGTCGAACAGATGAAATACCCGATAAGCCTGTCGTTTTAAATAGGACGTCTTCCGTGAATAGTGTCAACCCTTTCGGTTCCACGTATTGTTACGCTTTCAAGAATATAATATTCGAAGTAACATACCATATTATATGTACTGTATTAAACAATAGTCCTCGAGGTATGGGTCGAACTGGAATTCACCCCTCCACATCTTAATATAAGCAGAGATCCAAATCGAAACCAATATCGGTTCGGTTCGAACCTTTAAAACCCGGGCCCCCCGTTGGTATTGTTATTATCGTAATTGCATGCACATTATAAAAACAATTATCTAATTTATAAACAATAACAAATAAATATGAATTAACTTCAATATTGAACATTAATTACTTTAAAAAAATAGTTTAAGCAATACTATTAAAATATTTTCTACCTTAGTTAAATTACAAATTTCTATCCCTAACTTGAAAACCGACACTGCCAATATTACTGCCACTATGGTTACATTTAAAAAAGTTGAAAATTTTCATTTTATAAAGAACTCAATTTATTTATTTTAAAAAAAAAATTTTTTATTTATGTAAATAAATTTTTGATAATATTTTTTTCCATAAATTATTAATTTTTATAACAATGATGGAAATTAATCAGTAAATATATATATTTTTTAAGCTAAATATTTTTTATTGTATTAGACCCTGCTGTAATTGAATTAATCCCTACTATAAATAATTATGAAATAGATACTACTCTTGCAGGTGAAAATTAATATATATTATTTATTACACACCTTTTGCAGTAAAGTTAGATATTCATGATTCATCATTTTAAAAGAATGGCTACATAAATACGAATTTAGTACTACAAATTATGCAATACCGTTTCAACAAATCTAAGGATCTAATCTTTAAGTCTACAATAATATATGAACGAGTTTATTCCCAATGTTATGAGGGGAAAGTCAGACCCTCCAAATCAAAAGATTTTAATTTTATAAGTATTTTTTATAGGAAAAAGACAAAGATTGTCAATTAAAAAAAATTGTTTGTCTAGAATCTCTTTTACCCAAGATGGATCATACCTAAAATGTATTCATATATATGATATACATAATCATGATAGAGGTTTTATTATTTTTAAATGTAGATAACCTCATTTTTATAGATCTATCTTTGTTCATGTCATCTTCCCGGCAAAGACAATTGGATGGTGATCAAAAAACGATAATTCACCAAGCTCTCAAATATGACGAAAATCTTACTTTGATTCATCAAGAGATGAAAAAAAATAATTAATATAACTAAAAGTGATTTATATAATCTGAAACATAAATATATGAAAAAACAAAGTAGCATGAATGATCTGGAAGATCTCATCATAACGATAAAATTAGACGTCACTAATATTGTCGAATTATTTGAAGAAAATGGCATCTTTAAAGCATTATATTATCAAACTAATAAAATGCAAAGTCATTATTCTAGATATCCTAAGGTTATTATAATCGATGCTACCTATAATTTAAATTCTTACCACTCGCCGGTCTTTACTTTGGGTATAATAGATGGTGAGATTTGTCCCTCCAAAATTCTAGCCTCTCTACGCCAAGCTGAATTCCTCACGAATTTCATGCCGATTTTTTATCGTAGTGTAAAAATACCTTTTGATATTTAGAATTTTTTTTAAAAAATGGTAATATTTCCAATATATGCCAGGGCTTTTTGCATAGACCTATCTTTTAAATTGGAGAAGAATTTTTTTTAACTTTTATTAAAAGTTAAATTACATTTAATTGTTATCTGTCTTTTAAATATTTGTAGAACGTGAAAAATACAAATTTCCAATTTTGCATTGGGACTTGATAAATTGATCTTTCTGTAAATTTTTTATCAGATATAATTATTAGAGTTTTTAGGAAAATTATTATTGTATATTTTAAAAATTTGGCACATTTTTAAAACAGTCATGGAACTTTTTAATAAAATTAACTAGATGGAAACTATTCTGGTATTTTCTTCAACATCTATTATGCCCAAAGTAAAGACTGGTAAGTGGTAGGAGTTTAGATTATAGGTAGCATCAATTAGGACAACCTCAGGATATCTAGAATAATGACTTTGCATTTTATTAATTTGATAATATAATGCTTTAAAGATGCCATTTTCTTCAAATATTTCGACAATATTAGTGACGTCTAATTTTATTGTTTTGATGAGGTCTTCCAGATCATTGATGCTACATGGATTTTTCATATATTTATGTTTGAAATTATATAAATCCCTTTTAGTTATATTTAAAAAAAAAATTTTCATCTCTTGATGGATCAAGGTAAGATTTCCAGCATATTTAAGAGCTTGGTGAATTATCGTATTTTGATCACCATCCAATTGTCTATGTCGGGAAGATGCCATGAACAAAGATAGATCTATAAATAAATTATGTTATTTACATTTAAAAAATAATAAGACCTCAATCATGATTATGTATATCATATATACAGATACACTTTCGGTATGATCCATCTTGGGTAAAAGAGATTCTAGACAAACAATTTTTCTTAACTTACAATCTTTGTCTTTTTCCTTTTAAAAATACTTATAAAATTGGAACCATCAGATTTGGAGGGTCTGACTTAGCCCTCATAGCATTGGTAATAAACTCGTTCATATATTATTGTAGACTTAAATATTAGATCCTTAGATTTTTTGGAACGGCATATTGAATAATTTGTAGTATTACTAATTTCGTATTTATGTAACCATTCTTTTAAAATGATGAATGATGAATATCTAACAGTTACTACATAAGGTATGTAATAAATATATATATATTAATTTTTAATTGCAAGAGTAGTATCTATTTCATAATTATTTCCAGTAGGGCATAATTCAATTCCAGCTGGGTTTAATTCGATTATAGCAGGGTCTAATATCATAAAAAATATATATTTATTAAAAAATATTGTTAATAGTGAAAAAAAAACAATTTTACTTTTTTTAAATGAAAACATTGGCAAGTAACAATAGCCCCAATATAACATCAAACAATTTATATAATTCGAGATATCAATATGACTGATTTTACTGATAGTCTAAGATATTCATTTCTTTATAAGCAAGGTTCTTTAGTAAAATTAACTAAAATATTTATTATATTCTATGATCTTTCTAATGGATTTTTTTTTGTTTATGATCATGTTTGTTTTAAATGTTTCTTCAAGACTGTTTGCTTGACATCTTAATTTTTTAATATTTCTTTTGGATTTTGTTAATTTTAGCGAGTTTTTAAGTTAATTTCTTATGGCCCCTGTAAATTTACATTTGGATATATCATTTATAAACTATACGTAAATAATTTATTTATTAGATTTAATTTATCTAGGCATTAATCATTGGTTTATATTTATTGGATTTAATTTATCTAGGCATTAATCATTGATTTATATATATATATACTACTTGATTAGGGATTCGTTATTAAAAGTGTACAGCGCCATTATGGTTTACACATAATTGTCTGATCGGTGATTATATCAATGCGCATTAATGTCATTTAATAAACTTGCAAACTATAAAATGACGCTACAGTGCAAACCATAAAATGACGCTACAGCTGACTCCTATGTATGATATTTTTCTATATCACACATCCGATCCAAATATATGATTTATTTTTCTTTAATTTAATCTTCAATGTATATTCTTTTCACGTAGAATATATTAAAATTTTATGATAATCCTCCTTGATAAAAAGAATTCAAAAGAGTCATGTGATAATAAAATATAGTCAAGTACATTCGATGCACTAATCGTCAATCTTGTAGTTTATACTAGTGATCTGCATCGGGCCTAATTTTCCAAGCCCGTCCCGACCCGAAATTTTTTTTATAAAGTTTTGCCCGGCCTGGCCCGAATTTATTTAAATATAGAAATTAATTCTTATAATTACTCTAGATAAACGATATATGTTATATGGCGTCTACTTTCTATAAATAAAATCACATATTTTTATTTTACATAAAAAATTCAACATAAAATTGATAAATTTAGATATATTTTAAAAAATTTGTTAGGCCCGACCCGGCCCGGCCCGAATTTTCTTAAAAAATATTAGGCCCGCCGGGTACGGGCCGGTCCTACTTTTGCAGATCTCTAGTTTATACACATTATTGGCTTTAATAAGGTTTTTAAAAATTTAAATATATCCAAAAAGAAAATTATTTTTTAAAAAAATGTTGTAAAATAGCAATATACGAACATTTATAAAAAAAATTGTGACTGATACTTATCAATTAAAATTGAATGATGATAATTTTTAAAAAATTATTTGGACATAAATTAGAAAAATTCGCATTTTACTAAGAATAAATTTCTCATTATATTATAAGCATAACCATGTTCATGAGATTCAAATCGATTTATAATCATTTTTAGAGGTTCGGGTCAGGTTTGATAAAAATAACGGTTAACCCTTTCAGGCAGGATAATATGTAATAAGAATGATAAAATTAAATATATTTTTAATCATTCCAATTTACTACATAAGTTATAGTGATTTGAAACTGGAGTTAATCAAATATGACATTTTATTATTTTTAAATTAACCGATCTTAATTTTACTATAAAATTATCAATTTTGATGATGAAAACATATTTAATCATGGAAGTACAATTAATGCAATGCCCTCCTTTCATCCTTTTCTCTAATCTTATTTAAAAATTTTCATGGCTCCTGATATGGCTGGAGGAAGTGGAATCCATATGATATGATTTTTGAAAATTTAAAATATATTTTAAAATAAAACTTTTTACTAATAACAAAAAGGAAAAAAATTTATCAACCTCGTTTTGGGTTAAAACCGGTTTAAAGGTTCGGGTTTGATTTGGATCCCTGATTATAGCATTATATATTTTTTTTAATTAATTAGTGTATATGACGATTATATTTTATTATACTGATATATACTTATTTCAAAATAAAATTAAGAGGAAAAGATATGATACAATTATGATAATTAAGGTTTTGACTGTTCAATGATTATTTATAAAAATTTCGGTTTCACCCATCATACTCAACACTTGACCGAAAGGACCGTACTCTTGTAGTTGTAACTTCTTTTTTTTCACTTATGATGAAATTTTTTTTAAATAGTATTAAAGAAGTGGTGAAGTTATAATAAAGATAGTTATCATGGAAAGAAGTTCAGTTGACTGGAGAGTCCATTTTGGATGATAGGAAATAAAAGAATGTTTGATTCTTTAATAAAAAAAAATTAATTGATGACATGCTAATTTATTTATTTTTCAACCTATAAATGTAAAAAGATTATGCCAAATAATCACATATCAACAGTCACGATATTCTGCCCAACGACAACTTGATAGAAAAAAAAACAATCTAGAAATCCATAACAAACACGATAATAATGTGTTTTTTACGATTATTAATAAAATTTTAATTTTATAAATTAAAAGTACCGAAAAATTTAATATAATTTTTAGTCGTCTGTCCGGTAGATGTTATAAATAGGATATAATATATATTTTGTAGATAATAATTATTATAATATTTTAAATTTATTTATACAGATTATAAATAATATATTATAAAATGTAAATTATACGAAAAATAAAAATAATAATTTGAAGTCATTATAATTAATGAAGTTTGATACTAAATATTAATATTTCATGTGTATGTGTTGGGCGCTTTTATCCAGTAAAAGGTGGTATGGTGCAAGAACGGTATTCGTAGGTGGGGTGGGGGATAGATTGCTAATTTTGATGCATGGAAGGATAGAGTAAAATAGAATTAAAGTTGGGGAGAGGATATGGGATATATCGCTAATTTCTTTTTATTTTTAGAAACCTTTTTAAATTTTGAGGAGGGGCTGACTCCCCCCCCCCCCTTTCCCCATCTACCAAAAATTTTAAATATCTTTTCAAAAGTGTTAAATTTGTATCCTCTTTTTCTTTATTATTGTAATAAAAAATTTTTAATTTTATAAAGTCAAAATTGAAATTTTTTTCATTTTTTTTTCTAGCTAGATCACACCTTTATAGCATAGAAGATAGAGAAGCAAAAGTTTTATTTTCCGATATTTTATTCATTAAGTTTATTATTAAAAAACGGATTATAAAAAACAATTAACGATAAAATTATAGTGCATATATATATAAATTTTTATAAAAAACAATTAAGAGATCGGATTACTTGCGTTGCTTTATGGAACCATGAATACAATGCAATTTTTTGATATAGCCATCATAATGGCTTGTTTAAAATAGAAGGCTTCATTGCGATTGCCACTTATTTGTCTTAATTTTCTCTCTAATATGATAGTTTAAGGAATTCCTCATCAAAAACACCAGAATATTTGGTGACAAGTAGGATAAAAATTACGTTAATGAGGTTTGAATATTTGTTTATTTTTAAGATTTCTGCCTAATTAATGTTGAGGTATTTCGGTTGGTTTTAACAATTTGTATGGATGGTTGGAAACAGTGTTGGGCAGTAATGTGAATACTTGCATTTAATACTAAATTCGAATACTTTTTTGTAAATTAATTTATTTGAATACCTTGAATTTTATATTTATTACTATATTCAATCTGCAAAAAAAATTTCGTCTGTGATACGTTACCAGTTTGTGGAATTTTTATCTGTTATGAATGCATTTTTTAATTTATTAACATCCTTTTTGGTATGTTGGCTGAAATAAATCGGACTCCATTTTATTTAAGAAAGATGAGCCTTAGTTAGTATCAAGATTTAATGGTAAATCCTAGGTCTTGTGCTATGATTTTTATGGAATTACTATATGCAATTTCTCATGTTTTGTCATAATATTCTTAGACTTTTCCCGTATACTCCTTGTGCCATCGAGAACTCTAAATATTTTTATAATTTCCCTCTCATTATTCACAATCTCTGAGCTTTCCCATAAAAAGGATATCCTTGAGGGACCTCCATATATTACTGTCTCCCTTTTTATTTTTCCTTGAGCTGATTTCATTATTAATTCGACTAACCTTACATTTATGATTATCTGCTAATACCACAAGAGGATAAGAATATTCTATATAAAATCGTTAATATGAATTCCCATAATTTGATTAAACAACTAACTATCATTACAGTAACACATTATCGGAGATTCACATGATAGATTTGAGTATTCATATTTTGAAAATTAAAAAATATGGATTATATATGATTTATGAATGATTGACCACGTGATTAAAAAACGTTCTCATTTTAATAAAATATAAAAGAATATACTCATTTATATTATTAAAACCTAACTCTTATCTGTCTAACCTTATGCACGTTCGTCTCTCACGTCTCACATATTCCAGTTTTGGTAAAATTATGCAAAATAACTATGATTATTTTCCCAAATGAAATGTCTTTATTACTTGAAATTAAAGACCTGCAAAGCCAGGCCTATTAGGATCTTTCGCACGAGTTGCCAGCCGTTATTTGTCAGACCGGATAAAAATTTTTGACAATTTCCAGGCCCGGCTCATTAAAATTCTTATGAAACAGATGGCCCTCTAAATTTTTTTGTACGAATTTTCCTGCCAGCTTATTTTTAATGCATAATTATATCTGAATCAATTTTTCCCCAATGTCAATTAAGGTCCTTTTATCTCTACTCTACCAACTGTGTTTTGATACGCATATTGTGTGTAATTGGGATCGTATCTTAAATAACTAGTTTAATTTTTTTCTTTCTGAATTTATTATTTACGTTAGACAGCTCTTACAATACAAAAGGAACAAGCATATTTGTAATCTAAATAGTATTAATCAAAATATTAGCTTGGAATCCACAAAAAAATATAACAATTTAAATGCCCAGACTGGCCCATTACGTTAGAACATATTCGAACCGCCCTATTCTACAAATAGGAAACAAATTTTTTATATTTTATGCACGCATTTAATTTAGTTAAACCGTTTTTAAAATGAAAATAAATAGACTGTTATTCTAAAGAATATTTTAATCAAAATCATAGGATTTGCGAAGCTCGGCTCAGTTTTTTATATATTAATTATCCGGCCGGGCCTAGGCTTTCAATTTTACATACGAATTTCTCGGTCCGTTATAAATTTTTTCTAAAATTTTCCCATGTACTCGGGCAGGTTTTAGATGGGTCAGGTTTGCTCTGCCTGAGATATTTAGATAACTGTTAGTTATACCGTTATCAATCGATCTGCTTATTACGAATTTTTTTAAGAAAAAAATAATCTTAGAAAGTGTATATACGGCAAAATAATTTTTAATAACTGTAATTAATATTGTTTTAAATTTTGTCTCTAGCTTAAATCAAGCCTTAGTTTGGATCAAGAATCAGCAAAACAAAAAAAAATCAAATAGATCCTTATAGCCGCCAAAGCCCCAATTTATTGGTTCGCTTTAACTGGCGAGCTGGCCATAAGTATCTGATCGTTTATACCGAGACTGACGGGCTACATCAGTTTTTTAGTCGATATCTAGTTTCCTCGGAAAATTGAGTGATACCCCTATTTATATTATTATAAATTAAGCTTTAGTTTAATCCTCTAGGTCTTATTCCGGTTTTGGCGAAATAAAGCAAAACTATTACAATTTATATCGTTTCAACTCTAACCTAAATGGGGCTCTAGCTTAGATGGAGAATCAGCAAAATCAAATAGATTCCTATGGCCGCTGCAGATCTAAGACATCTGTTTAATTTTACTGACTGTGGGCTTGTTACTACAATCTTCTGTAGAAGGGCTTTATTATTTTTCCCCGGGATTTTTAACTCATTATAAAGTATTCCAAATTAAATTACTGGTTTTTTCTTGATTACCCCTATATTGCATAAGCATAAAAAGACATTGTAAATGATGTGGAAGCAAATGATTTTAATTATTTCTTTTAAACATACTATTTAAAAAATAATAATTGTATACGATCTATAAAAACTAAAAAATTAATATTATTGTATGTTGTAACGAATCAAATACTAAAAAGAATATTGTGAATATACTATTGTATAAAAAAAAAATTAAGTAGACGACAAAAATTATAGGGTCTTTTATAATATAAATAATAAAACACGATTACTATTATTTTTCTCTTTGAAAATAAAAAATTTTAAACGTTTTTAAAAAAAATAAATTTATATTTGTTTTTTTTTAAAAAAAAAGAATTATTATTTGATTTAGAGATTTATTTATTTAGTTTGGAAATTTATTAAAATTTTTAATAAACCAATCATTATTTATTGGTCGGGACCAAATTAGTCTCCGGATCAAAATTATCGTTGGCAAAATTTGATTGAGGATCGATAGATATCGCGAAAGCGTCCTTTGCCCCATCTTCAAAATGATTAGTAATAAAGGCGTTGTCATCACTTGCGTTACGAAAAGGCTTGCTTTTATCAAGAATAGAAACTTTACCGTTAGTAAAACCGTTTATATTGGTCGAGGAATCTTTAAGCTCGGCGGCTTCATTCGGTTGGGGCATATTGCTGGAATCGTTAGTATTTGTTTGAACCGAATCGGAGGTTGGTTGCGACGGGGCAAGGTTGTAAATAACAACCCCGTTTATTATTAAGAGAAAGGCGAGAAGGAATAGTGCATTGAACTGTTAGTATAAAATATTGAATATGTTGTAGATTTTTAACTTAATCTTAATGATGAGCAACGAGATTTAACAAAAATAATGAATAAAAGATACTTTCTTATTGTTTATTTAAGATAGGAGATTTTTTGGTATCATAAATAGAATATACATCTTTGTTAGACTCATTTATGCCAAAACAAAAATAGAAAAAATGATGACAAAGTAAATATTTAAAATATGACAGCTTATCTAACTGTTGGCGTATGGTATCATTTATCTTAGAGATCTGCAAAGTTAGTCCCGGCCCGTACCCGACCCAAATCCGGCCCGGCCCGGGGCCTAATTATATTTAAAATAATCGGGTGGGCCGGGCCTTTTTTAAAAATCGAGCCGGGTCGGGTCGGACCTTGGAAATTTTTTTAATATATCTAAATTTATCAATTTTATATTGAATTATTTATGTAAAATAAAAAAATTTCATTATATTTATTGAAACTAAACGCCATATAACATATGTCTTTTATTTTGAGTAATTATAAAAATTAATTTCTATATTTAAATAAATTCGGTCGGGGCCTTAATTTTTTTTAAAAAAATTGGGGCTCGGGCCGGGCCGGCAAAACCATTTTAAAAAAATTTCGGGCCGGGCCGGGCTAAAATTAGGCCCGATGCAGATCACTAATTTATCTCCCTGTAACCAATTTTGCCTATCACAAATCATTATTAAAATAATGATGGACTATTTCATTCGAAAACTGGGGGCTGAGTGTGCATTGGTAACTTTTGTAACTTATTTTCGGGTGCAAAATGATTTACTAAAATAATTAATCAAGAAAATTTTGTTAGATTGAGTTGATTTTACCTAACATATGATTCTTTTATAAGCGTAGCCAGAATTTCCCTAATAGGTGGGGAAAACTCTTTTTTTAGTGCTTCCCCCCAATTAAATTTTAATAGATATGTTAAGGCCGATCTTTCTGCAAGTCTTTTTTTTTATCGGGTTACATTATTTTTAAATGCTCTTTTCTTAGAAAAATCTCAATTACTTTATTTTTTCAAAATTTACTGTTTATATTGACATATTATTTTTTCTTTATTAGCCTGAGACTTTCTAATCTTCCGCCTCAGCTACGCCATGAATTCTCTAATAGTCTTTGAATATTACATTAAAAAGTGAGATTATTCAGGGTAATGTATCGCGTGACTATAATTTTATTATTTTTAAACCGATATATCGTCGGCTAATAATTATAATGTTTTATATCCGCTTTTTTTTGCAAAATACATTTTTTGTACTGTATTCTTTCATATCACACCATAAAATCTAATTTAGAAATAATCCTTTATTTCCATTATTGTGTTGAATGCAATATATTTTAGCTCTACTGAAGAATTAATTTTAAAAAACGGATATAATATAGAACATTATAATACACAACCGACGATACGTATAATAAAACCTAGTTCTCATCTTTATTTAACTACTTTCACTGAGAGAAGGAATGGACTTTTGACTAGTAACTCTCTAATGAAGATTTATTACTTTATAAATAGTTGTTCTTTTTTTGAACTTTTTTTAGACAAATCAATTTCTCAATACTATGATAAATGGTTGGTGGCAAAACCTTTTATCGGGGAGAAGTGTGTGGGGGGGGGGGGAGTCTAAATGAAATAAAAAGGTAAATTTTACCACCCGAGTATAATTTAAAAAAATAACTCGAATATTAGGAAATTTCTTTAATTTTATGCAGCCACATGGAGTTAAAATAAATAAATATGTATTACCTTAAAATGGAACAAAAACACTCCCAAAAACAGGGTATAGAAATCGGCCGACAGTATAGAAAGGTTAACGGCCAGAGCTGAGGTTCTATTGAGGGCCGTAGCCATGCAGAAGTAAAGTCCGAACATGGCGAGAGAAAATAGGAATACAAGTAATATAGGGTAAGAAGTTTTCAGGTTTGAATTAATGAAGTGAGAAATTTTGATTTCGGAACGTTCTAAAATTAGGCTAAATTTTTTTTTGTAGGGAGGGCGAAGGTGGGTGGGGGTAAGGGAGATAATAGATATAAATTAACGCCTATAACAATTTATTCGTTTTCAGAATCATAATTTAACGAATAAAAATAATTCTGCTTAGAAAATATTCAATTCAAATAAATGAAGAAAATTATTCGCTTACTTTAAATCAAACTTTTATTATACATTTTTTCTGTATTCATTTTAAAATACGTTTTATTCTAAAGGCTGAGACCATAACAGAGCGTTCTAGCATTTAAAAAACTGTGTTGTTTAGCGGCTCGATTTTTTAGAAAGGGCAAACCCAGTATATTAGCCAAAAAAAGGATTTCGCAAGTCTGGGAAATTTACGCATAGATGGCAGAAAGGTTTGGAGATTTATTAACGAAATCTCGAGGCTTTCGTTAATATTATTTTGGCTAAAAAATTAATTTTAAAATCGGCGAAATCGAACCGTTTAACAAAAAAAAATTGAAAAATAAATTCTGTTTTTTTTTTGGATATATATATATCAGAGACCTACAGGGGTACCATTTGCAAGGCTTGACCCGGATTTTTTTTAAAAAAAAAAATTTCGGCCCGGCCCGGGTTTTATATTTTCAGCCCCAGCCCGGATTTTTTTAAAATATATTATATTTATTTTTAATTTTCTAATAATGGCGATTTCAAATATTTGGTTTCAAAATATATGGCCCGACCCGGATATTTTTTAAATAAAATTTTCAGGTACGGCTCGGGTATGTTTAAAAAAATTAAAATACGGTCCGGCCCGTGTATCCGGGCTTAGGGCCTGCAAGTCTCTGATATCTATCTTCCTTTATGTTTAATTTCTCAAACACTAGAACACTTTACCCTAAACTTAGTTTTGCTTAAATGTACTTATAAATAATTATGAAACAAATTAAAAGGTTCATTTTTTTAAAAAAAAATGCTTATTTTTTTGCTTTTACAATTGTACTCCATTTATAAGGGTAGCGAAGGTTCCCAGCAAGGCCAAAAATTCGTATTTATCGAATCTTTTCACAAAAAATTCCTGCCCAACATTGGAGAGACCGTAGAGGATAGCTGCTACCAGGCAAAGCATATCACCCAAAAATTTGTTATTACCGAAGGTATCTTTGTTAAAAAAAGAGAAAAAATATTATAATATAAATATTAATTTTTAAAAAGCTAATTTATAAGAATAATTCTTTGGGATACACTATGAATACGAGTGTAAGAAACCCTGTTGGATATTCAATGCTTGAGCCGTGGTGGTAGTGATCCTTTGTTGACGATCAGAATAAATCAGGAATCCCACCCCCAACACACATATGAATACGCCAAGAAAATGGGATACTCTGTATCTGGCCTTGAGAAACAGCACGGACAGTAGCATTACCACGGGTATGATTAAGCAATCCAACAACTATAATTTATTTTTGAGATTATTAATTTGTTAAATATATATATATATATATACCTATATTACACTTTAATATTTGATAGCTTAATTTTAAGAGATCAAATTCAAAAGTAGTTAGAATTGACCGATATAATAAGATCCGTTACCAATATCGAATTGTAATTAATCGATAATTGATAGTGAAGGTCAAAGGGCCGGTTTTAATGAAATCCTTATAATATATGGATAAAGTTTTAATCGAGTTAAACTAACGGGATAAAGATAATAGAGGGAGGAAAGGTTTGGTTAATGTTAAATCTGACCGTTTGAGCTTATTTGTTTGGATCAAAATTACCACGCATGATTATAATATAATTCAAACAAAATCACTGTTTTAGAGTACCGTCTATGACCACAGACAATGATTGAGAATATCACTTATTTTCTGATCTAACCTTAGGAAGATTTGACCGGGGTATGATATGTAGCAGATCGAATGCAACGGCACGATTCCGTTAACATATATTAATTAAAATGAGGCTTATTTTGGATCTTAATACAATTTTGGTCGTTGTTTAGCAAATTGCTCTTGTTTCGGATAGATGGGTCCATGTAAATTTTTCGGTTAATATTAAAACTCATCGTTTTGGAACTGAAAGAGGCAGGAACAGAATAAATATTTTGGATATATCGCAAACATTAATAAAACACTTTTGAAATAGAGGTGGGGAGAGGGGGGGATCTAGGCCAGTTCCTATTATTATGAAGCGGATATTCAGATAAAAGAGAACGAAAAATCCATAACTTTTGCTAAACCAGTGAGAGTTCCAATAACCCGAATGGGTGAAATGTAAAAATTGGAATGATAATGGAGATATCGAATCATTAGATTTTTCATAAATAATGAATATACCAAAAATTTAAAAATAAAATATTAGCAATAATTACCATAATAAAAAATCATTTAATAATTATATCCTCATATATCTTCATTTTTCGGAGTAGACTGGTTTCAAGACCCTAGCACCAGCAATAAAATGTCGGCTCAGTCAGAAATAATATAATGATTAATAATTTCCTGCATTAAAATGGTACTATAAATACAAGACTGGTTAAGGGCAGGCTGGAAACAAAAAAAACGATTTTGCAGGACTCCGAATCTTACTAAACTAACGCTAAACCTGGATACTGGTGAGAGTGGTGTACTGGTAAGCCTTAACTATCAGGTAATTAGCTTCGACATCAATGAGGGCTAAAACGAAGTATTTGATACCACGGTTTTTCAATATCTCGAAATAATAGTATTTGGTGTAGGAGGAATAGCGGGATGATATCACGTTCCGCCTTTTAAAATAGAGACACGCGTTGAACACCAGCGCCAGCACCAGGTAATTGAAAAAATTTTGAGCTTTTATTTTTTTTTTAAGGAATGTGGCAAAAAAAATGTCAGCATAATACTTCAAATTTATATAATGACAAGATTCAAATCGACAAGAAAATTTGAAAATAAATTTTCTTAAGGAAAAAAAATTTCAACGTTCCCAAGAGGATATTAATTATCCCTTTCCGGTGTAAAAAACCCTGTTGATAATTTTTTTTTCCTTTTTGTGTAAAAGTTTTATTTTCATCGAAGATCTGCAGGCCCGGCCCTAAGCCCGGCTCGGGGATACGGGCCGGGCCGTATATTTAGAAACCAAAAATTTTAAATCGTCATTGTTTATAAAAAGAAATTAAGAATAAATATAATTATATTTTAAAAAACCCGGGCCAGAACCGAGAATTTAAAAAAAAATAATAATAATCTGGACCGGGCATGAAAATATGAAAGCTGGGCCGGGCCGAAAAATTTTTTTAATAAAAAATCCGGGAAATGTATTTCTGTAGGTCTCCAATCTTTATCAATATAAAATATCAAAAAAATAATTTAAAAAAATAAGTGGTATCCAACTACCCTTAGCCCATAATCAGGAGTCTTATAAAATTTTAAATAAGATTAGATGGAGGGGAACATTTGCACCTAAATTTTATTAAATTTGTTTTAATCATATAAAATTAATAACTTTATAGCCCTATATAAAGGTAAAATCTTATCTTTTAATATTTTAATAACATTGGTTAAATTTAAAAATAATAAATTGCATATTTGATTAACTACTGTTTCGGATATTATTATATGCCGAACTTGTGTAGCAAATTGGAATGATTAAAAATGTATTTTATATTTTGGGTGGTTTCAATAAAGATGAAATTTAATATAGTGGTTTAAGAATACAAATTTTAACACCCATGAAACTTTAAATAATGATTATTATTTTAAAAATTTGTGTCGAGATTTTACCATATTTTAAAGATTAATTATTATAATATAAAGGTGTTATTAATAAAGTGTAGTACTTAGCAATATACTAACTTCCAGCTTACCAGCTGAAAGACATTTTTGTGTGCTTAAGAGTGTGCTTAAACGGGGAATGCCTCATATGAATAAAACTATGAGACCGTTTTATTGAATACTAGAACCTCCTGGTCTTTTTCAAATCTGGCAAATGCCCAGATACCAAAAGACCAAATAAAAATCAATAAATATTCATAAATTTTCGTTTATCATATTTTCATACCAATCATATCTACCACAATTACCTTTTGATATACTCGTCCTATCCTATCATTCGTCAAATATCTAAGCTCCCAAATATGTAAACTCAACGGAGAGCCCAGAGAAAATTTCCCCCACCCTCCATCCAAAGGTCCACCAGACCAACTGTAAAAGCAAATTACATTAGCTAATTTCACTTTTAATTTTTCTTTTACCCCTCCCTAATCGCAATCGCCCAACTTTTAGTGTATGCCCTCTGAAACGATATGCCAACGAGTCGGGCTCTCTGTTAAACAGTGAAGGGAACGAACGCAGTGAAGAGATCGGTGGGTTTATATTATAAATTTTTTTTATTATTTTAAAATCATATTTTATCGAAAAATATAAAATATTTAATTTACTCAATATATATATAACATTAAATGCATATTTTACGTAAATTATAATTTTAAAAAATGTATCTTAATTATTTCTTGAAAAATTAGTATCTAAATAAATGTATTTAGATATATTTAGCCCATGTATCTGTATGATACATTGGAATTTTTTTTCTCTAATTTTAACGAAATAATAAAAACAAAAATAAAACTTAACTTTAATTTAAATAAATCGGTAGAGAACTAGAATTAAAAAGGCTTCGGGAGATAAAATCTCATTTTTTTGAATAATGAATTAATTAGTAGGATTGTTTATCAAAATAATTTCAAACGAAAATATAAAAATCGACAATTTTATAATTTCCCGAAATTAAATCCTCGTTCCTTAAATATAATAAAGGAATACCAACTTTAGCACCTGCCAAACTGTCTTTTAACGTATTTACCGTTTTAAACACGAAACCTTTTCATATGAAAATGTGTTGAAAAACACATTAATAAAGATTGAAAAAAAAAAAAAATTTTTTTTAAATTTTATCTTTACTATATAAGAGTAGAGATTATACTCTATTATATTATATATAAAAATAAAAATATTGATACCAAACGGCTAACTAACACGATACTATTTTGATTTGGCATTTATATTAAATATTATAAATTCATTTTTTTTTCAAAAATAAAATATTTAAATCGTTTACGAATTTGAACGCGTTTAATTATTTTTTTTTGTAAATGAACATTGAACGTCAACACGAAAAGCCGGAAGGAATTATTTGTTCTTTTTTTCAAAAATATTTACACAGTACCACAATAATATTTTAAGCTAATTATTCGCTCCCAAATTAAAAGTGAGGAAGTTCCTTAGTTTATGATTTTTTGATTTTCTGAATTTTCGCCTCTAGATCGCCAAGAGTCTTCGCACATCCCTAAAAGGGGTGTTTAAGATTACGAATAGCGTAAAAGTGTAAATTAAATGAATGTGAATGGGGAAAACAAATATAGATTATATAAGATGGATGCTTGTTATAAAAGTGCTCCAATTTTTACGAATCGAATATCTCTCCACTCCTTTATTCAAATTTTCAATTCTTTCATCGAATAATAATGGGAAATAGAATTATTAAAATGAATTATTAAAATATTTCTACTTCCGGTTGGGTTTTTAAAATTGGTCTTCATCTAACCGAGATGTTCTGGTTCACTGTATAGATTATTCAGACTATTTCACCCGAACATTTACCACCAGATTTCGATGATGAGAAGAAAGCAGATGCCCTTAATTTTTTTTGAATATCGCACGAATTTTATAAGATCAAAACTATTAATTTTTTAAATTTGTAATTTGGCATTGTAACGACTGGCTAAAATGACGAGAGGTTAAAAAAGAATAATGAATCGATATCAATGATCAGCCAATGGGAGTCTTATGTGTGTTAGATTAGTATGACGGATTAAAGATTTTTTTTTGCAAAATAATCACAAAAGACTTATAATAAACTTTGTTACAAAAAGCATATTTTTGAATTTTTAGGCAAAATTAGCTCGAAAAAAAAAACTTGTTTGACCGCATTCTCAAAAATAATAATCTTTTTTAAAAAGATCTCTAAATATTTTTTTTTATTTTGAAGAGAATTCAAAACTCTGGAATAAAGGCTTTAAACATATAGTAAAAAAAAAAATAACCTCCCAAAGATGAACTCTCTATCCAAAGTAATATTGTTTAAACGGTTCCATTAGAGCCGTTTTTTTAAAAACAGTTAGCTAAATATTTTTTTCAATATTTTAGTCAGGAGAATATTGAATAATCTTTAGATTTGGTTAGATAGATGTTCAGATCTTTGTATCATCTATGAGAAAAATCTTCAGGTTTGCATATAATGTTTATCCTGAAAAATATTGACCAAGCATCGATATTTGGCTAAATATACGCCCAAACCCTTGTGCCTCTGTATGAGCAAAATCTTCAGGCTTAAACTAATGTTTATCCTGAAATATATTGAGTTAGCCGTTTTTCCAAATCGAGCCGTTTAACAACACTAATCCATAGTGTATTCTCTTAGTGCAAGTTTTAACATATACATATTTTTTTTTATAAAAATTTTATCTTAAATATGAAAATCGTGTGTCATATTAAACAAATATACCATATTTTAAAAAAAAAATTTTTTAAGTTAATAACTTCTATTTTTTTCGTTTACTTTTTCTATCTTTT
Source organism: Gordionus sp. m RMFG-2023 (assembly GCF_954871325.1). NCBI lineage: Eukaryota > Metazoa > Nematomorpha > Gordioida > Chordodea > Parachordodidae > Gordionus > Gordionus sp. m RMFG-2023. The sequence goes on along the minus strand of NC_088775.1, from coordinate 7,136,118 downwards.
GAAGATTATGTTTATGGCTATCACAAAACCAATGTGTATATAACACAAAATAATCGATAAATAAGATTATGAAATCGAAGCCTGGTCCTGGACGTTGATAATTTTAATAATTCTCTTATTTTTGAAAAAAAGAAAAAATTGGTCATAATATTTTGTAGATTGGCTGGCCCGTATATTTGTATTTTTAAGGCAAAATAGTATTATTTTTAAAGGCAAAATAGATGTTTTATTTTAAATGAAAATCGCTTTATTTTAAAGGAAAATATACATATTTTAAGAGAAAATATAATTATTTTAAGGGAAGATATACAGATATACATGAATTACTTATAGTAAATAAAAAAACTCTTTTATTTATTTTACCCGTGGGTATATGAACGTGATAAACGGAAGCTAATACTTCACTCGTCACTCCGGTCGTGCAAATCAGTATTGAGATTAATTGGCCCAATAAAACGCTTTCCCACAAACTTCTAAAAAAATTTATAGTTTTTAAAAGATAAAATTTAAAAAAAATATATATATCAATGTCGACAAAGTTATCGAAAAATTTAATATATAAACGCTACGTGTTACATTTTCCGCATGTCGTATACCATAAATTTTTTTTTTATTAACACTTAATACAAAATAAATTGAACAAAAAAAACCGACGTGCGATATCTGATAAGATTTGTTTATAAAAGAAACCGGAAAACATCTGTGATATAAATTGTTTTTCTTTTAAACGGATCAAAAAAGAAGGAAGAGTAGGAAGGAAATCGTAGACCGAGTATTATAATGTTCTATGTATACTTTCATTTTGCGAAAGGCATTTTTCGATAAATCAATTCACCTGCCTTTTCCATATTAACAATAAAAATGTTAAAATACAATTTAGTATAATCCTTAATCCGCATTATTATCCCTGAAATATTTATTTTAAAATGTATATAAAACACTCTAATCCTCAACCGAAGAAATGTAACATTTTTTTTATTGGTGAAGCTAAGGTCTCACTCTAAGGAGATCCTACTTGCGTTACCCTTACCAAAATACTATATGGCGTATGTTTAATGGCATTAAATACTAACCTACATATAGACGATTAAAAGTACACAGATACATTGAAGTGAGCTGTAATTAAACAAAACCCATTTTAAAATTTTTGGGGAACAGGTTCTAACCAAAAAGTGCAAGAAATTAAATATTTTACTTTTTTTAAAAAAATATTTGAAATAAACGATTTCGATAGAATGTTAAAAGGGGTCAAGATTGGTCATCCATCTTATTATTTATTTATTTTTTACACCGGATTAAATTGTTTCAATTCAACATTAAATTCCATTTTTGTATTATATCGGTATTTATATTTTTAAAGTAAAAATAACAATTTGGTCGTATAGCCTTTTAAATCTAATGCAAAATTTTTTTAAAAATATTTGTCTTAATAATTTTATAATCTTAATAAATGTTTTAAAAAAAACCACGCGAATATATATTAAATATAGCAAAATAAAGAGTAGGTCATAAATTATGGATGAATTTAATATGATTTTATTATTATAATAATATATGACATAAAAGATTGTATACTTCGAATGACAAATGGCGTATAAATTATTTTCTTAGAAGATTTATGAATAAGCTAAAAGATCAATTCAAAGTTCGCAAATTAATGGGAATTTATGGCAAAAAAAATATATCAATTAAGCTATGACATAATGTATATTTGTACTTTGACTGAATATACATCCAATTAAATGCGTTTTAGGGTGGCATTGAATGCAAATCAGATGGTGAGATGCCATTTTGGTTATCCAAAAATAAGAATTTTTCAATGATATATATGTATATAACACAAGATTGGCGATGCGTGCATCAAATGCATTTAAAGGTTTTCATACATAACAGTCAGCTGGTGCCATTTTATGGTTTGCATGTTAACCGCATTCATATAATGATGAATAAGACACTTAGTGGTGTGCAAAACACAAATATAGCTGACTCATATGTACACTTTTAGTCATCGACAATCTAGTAGTATATATATATATATATATGTATATAAATTCACTGGAAAAATAAATGAGAATCATTGAATGTTTTTTGGGGAATTCATTTAAAATTTTAATATAAATCATTTTCAAAGTTGTTAAAAGATACTTTTAAAATGGATCTAAATACCGATACAGATGTATCCTCTAAAAACTTATCTAAATACAGATACAATTTTTATTATACTTATAAACATTGTTCGCCGTTGTTCTCAAACAGTAACTCCTCTTATGAGATCAACAACATTTTTATATTTTATTCTCATTCAATTCGAACCCCACATAAAAAAATTGTCAATACTCCTATTTTTAGCGTTCTTTCGAGCAAATTCTCATATAAACAGTGCATACCTTTTTTTTTAAATTTACATCAATCTTATAATTTATTCATCAAATATTAGCGGAATAAAAAATTCTAAACAAATTTATTTGCTTAAAATAATTTAGTGCATCAATGGCATTGTTTTTAATAATTAATGGGCGTCATGGCTTAGCAAGGATTTATATATTCCTTTACATGATAAAAATATCCTTCATCTTGAACTGATATCTATAGATTTAAATAGGGGGAAAAAATAATATTTAATGAATATTTATATATAAGTTTTAATATTTTATATAAATATATTTTTTTTATTATATTAGTCTAAATATTTTTTTAATATATATTAATTTAAATTATATGCTCATATGAGATAAGATGTATTTTGCATTTGAATATTTTAATTTTTTAGTAAAATAAATATACCAAAATGTATCTGAAAAAGTATCTTAGATACCTCGACATATCTAGATACAGATGTCTTTTATAAAGGTATATCTAGATACATATACGATATACTGATTATTTTACATTAAGGGAAATCAAACCAGCTGATTTACATTGATATTGATCATATACATTTAAATAAATGAATGAATGTCAGTCAGTCTAGGCAAGGATTTAAGCTGAAGGTAATTCCAAAAATTTTGTACTACGTTTCACCCGGACTCGCTTTCGCTCTACGAATTTAACTTTCAAAATTTTGTTTTGAATAGTATTTTTAAATTTAAAAAAAACTTCAAATTTTTTTAAACTGAAATATTTGTTTATTTTTTTTTTCTGAGAATGCTCAAAATTTTATCTTAAAATTGCGAATTTCGTTTTTTTTTTGATAAATAAATCCTTCCTGAATTTTTATTTAAATTATATTTATGATTGTTTAAAAAAATTTTGACCAAAATTTGGGCAAAATTTTATATCTAAAAGAATGCCAACATCTATTTTTTCAAAAATCATTTAATTAAGCTTTTGTAATTTTGACGTAAAAAAATCTTTCAAGATGAAATTTGTTTCAAAATTTTTTTAAAGATATCTTTTTTTTTCTATCAAACTCTAAATTTGTATAGTCAACTGTTACAAGTTATAACGAATAACAACAACAACAAATTAAATTCTACATAAATTAATCAATTTAATGCAACTAACGGTCGCGATAAATATGACATCACATTTATTTCTCATAAAACGTGAAACTTATTTATTTAAATAATATTTTTAAAAATTTTTTTTTATATATTATAACCGGTCCACTTTTCCTGAACCATATTGCCCCGATAATAAGGAAAAGTTTTTAATTTTAAAATTTTATGAATTTAATTAATTTATTTTCTTTAAAAAAATGTAAAGAGAGAGAGAGAAAAAAAATTAGATTATCATAATTTTTGTTTATATTTTTTTTTAGGAATTTCGGGCCCTGGAGGTTTATTCATTTATTATATTTTATTTAAATACGCAAAATCAACTAAGTTCGATTTATAATATCATATAAAATTTTTGCGAAAATGGCGAAAAAAAATTTACGAATTTCTATTTAGGGCAAATGATGTGTGTTTACTAATACTTGTAATGTGGCGATTCTTTGTACATGTAAAAGTGTGGATACATAGGAAGTCAGCTATAAATCTAGTGATCGATAAGGCAATTAGTCGATGTGCAAACCATAAGGTGCTACAGCTGACTTCTATGTGTGTGAACTTTTAATTAATGAATTGCTAATACATCATTGATTTAGGGTAAACATTTTATATATACCATTTTACAATAACTTAAATCAAATTATACTTATTATTTTAATGTTCAAAAATAGATTTCTAACGTTTAAAGAGAGAGAGAAAATTAAATTTTGTAAGAGTTTATAAATTTTGAAAGATAAAAATATATTTTTTTTTAAAAAAATCGATATTCTAGTAAACTTTTTATAAATACAGATACAGATAATTATTTGAATGGGGAGGGTCTAATTACTTGTACATATCTTTCAGGAGGTAAGGGTAAGCTCATAGAGGACAGAAGGATATGGGATAGGAGTAAACCTAGATATTATTCTTCTCATGAATATTCTGCAGCACTAGTTGTGTTTGTGTAAAATGTGACATAATTAGCTTATCATGTGATGTCCAATTCACCCAATCTTTATTGGTTACATTTTTATAATTTTACAAGAACACACAAGCTAAAATAATTTTAAATTCATATTTAATAATTTATTTATTATTTTAATCATTTATTTTATTATTTTCATATAAATTCTTTTCCAAGTGATAGCAAATTTGACATAAAAGATCTTAAAAATTGCAAATAAAAAAAAAACTAATGCAATCATGGGTTGATTTATAATATAAAATATTTTTTTCAATAATAGGTGGCCCTCAGACTATGGTATGATAAAAAGCATAGAATAATTGATTTATGCTTTTTAGCCATTTTAACCAATTTTAACCTAGCTAAAAACTTAGTTATTAGTTAAAATGCTTAAAAAATATAAATCAACTATAAAAAAGCATAAATAAATTAAATCACATCTCAATCATCCCTACCAAATTATTTAGGCATATGCCTGAAGATTAGGATGAATTGATTTTTATAGCCATTACTTAACTAATGTATAAACTTAGAAGTTGCTATTGAGCTAAAGAACCAAAGCAAATTGTAAATTTAATTCCACTCTAACTTTATTTAGATGAGTTATGGAATTGGGTTGCACTTAAAATTAAAAAAATTTGTATGTAATATGTTTAAGTTATTAATCAAGTCATTTATTATAGTGAGAATATAATTTCAATATTGAATATATTTTTAATCTTAATTTTATATATTTTTTTTAAATGAATAAAAAAATATAGATTTCTCATTTTTATAGTTTGATATTTCAAAAGGTAAACATTTTTTTAAGAATAGTTATGATTACAATGAGTATTTAATTTAATATTATATAATTATACAAGAAAATAATTATAAATCAGAAAATAAATGTTCTATATATAGATAGTAAATTTATAATACATTATTTGTTTTTTTTATCTTAATACAAATAGTTTTAATTATTATTTATTCAAATATTATTAATCATCATAAAATTGCAATTTAAAATATGTTTGCGATAATTGAATAAAAAAATAGTTTTAAATTTTTTTTTAACAATTATTAAGTATTACCTTGATTTTATGGTATCAACAATTTTGTCATAATCTATAAAAAAAAATTTCTTCTTAGTTTTTGACGTTAAATATTCTCGGCTGGTAGATAATAGGGACATTTCTTATCAAAATTATAATAAGGGAAAAATATAATTTTTTATTTCATGCTTGTTTAATTCGTTTCAAATTTTCGCGAAAAAAAAAGTGACATCTGACATGCCTTTTAAACGTATATAACCTCGAGGTAATTTAGTATAATAATAAATAAAACATATTTGTTATATTAATCTATTGTACAATTCCATATCATAAAATATCTGCCTATTGTGGTCTAAGATCATCAACAAACTGTAAATTTGTATAATAATATTGAATGTAATAATATTTTTTTAAGACAAATAATTTTAAAGGTTCAGGGAAGATTGTAACATAATATACTTCTTGTAAAGACTAAAACTTATACAAAAGTGTCATTATCAAGTGTATCATATAACACTGGTCTTAATATGGCGAAAACTACTAAAGTGTAAAAATAAGTAAGGGATATAGTTTCTTTTTGGTGCTTTTTTAAAAAATCTTTGTGGTTGTAATTTTCTTAATTTAGTTTGCTTCTCAATGCTACAAAACAAATTAGACTTTTTTATTGTTTAAAGTTTATGAGTATTTTTCTTTTGATGTAGTACTTAAAGTTAGCCGGATTAATAAAAAATCATGATTAACTTCAGGCAATACTCGCCACTCAGCATTGATAGTCAATTCGATTCAGTTTATATAAATTTAACGATAACGCCAAAAAATTTAACACCATCTATATTCATTTTAAAAATATAAATAATTTTATATAAATCAATGAGAAAAAAATAAGAGAAATAAATTCGAAATATTCACCATTTAACTTAAAATTAGTGCTGGTATTAATTTTTACTAACAATTATTTTTCAAAATTTCATCTGATAGACAGGAACACTTGACAGTTAATACGGCATGAGCTATACTAAAAACGCGATCTACGGGGGGCAGATGAGGGGATTGGCCAAATGGTTAGATGTATGCATGGAAACAGAAGAACGAAGAAGGACTCGGGTTCAATCCTGGTAAGGAGCATAAAAACTTTTAAGTTTTTCTTCGATGACTTATGTGTAAAGGATGAATTTCGGAGCTTAGAGATGACACCCCGGTCATCGACAGGCTGGACAGCCGGGTGATAAGGATACCTGTCCAATAAACAAAATGAAGGAAACAAATGGAAATATGAATATGAAAGCTAGGGCGTTCCCTCCAAGCGACGCGCAGGGTTTAGACCTCCATCCTATGAAAAGTAAAGTAAAGGTCAATGCAAAGAAGACAAGATTAGCAAGTTTGAATATTGGGACGCTTAAAGGTAAGACGAGAGAATTGGCATCAATGTTGAATAAGAGAAAAGTTGATATAACGTGCATACAAGAGACGAAATGGAAAGGTCAGAAAACTTTAATGATTGGAGATGGGTATAAATTGTACTATAATAGAATTGTTAGCAATAGGAACGGTGTCGGCATCATCCTCGGTCCGGTCAAGATCTAACCTCCTCGGTAATAGAAGTCAACAGGATCTCTGATATACTAATGAAGATAAAACTCTGCATTGGTGAATTAATACTACACAGTCTATTCAGTATATGCTCCTCAAACGGGTTGCAAGGAAGAAGTGAAAGATGACTAGAGCTATCCTTGATGAAGCTGTAATGGAAATCCCTAAGGATGACCTAGTCATAATTGGTGGTGACTTAAATGCGCATGTGGGGAAAGCAAGAGATAGCTACAAAAGGCATCATGAAGGTTTTGGATATGAAGAAAGAAATGATGAAGAAGAGCACGTACTAATATTTGTGCAAGCCTTCGACCTTGCCTTAACCAACACCTACTATAGGAAAAAAGACAGTCATTTAATAACATACGAAAGTGGTACAAGGAAAGCACAGATTGATTACATGCTAATCTCTCGCAGAAGATTAAAAGATGTAATAGACTGCAAAATCATTTAAGGATAATATATCGCCGCACAACACAAGCTACTAGTCATGGATTTAGACATCTCAAATAAATCCACTCAAAACAAGATAAAACTGGAACCATGCATCAAATGGGGCAAATTAAAAACAATGAAAGATGCCATTGCAATCAATGCAAACATTGAAACAATAGATTCCTTACAAGTTGGCGAAAAAATGAGGACAGACCTTTCATCCAGATTAATAGACACTGCACTAGGCTTGACAAGGGGAGGCAACAAATCATACAAAGAACTATGGTGGTGGAATGAAGAGGTACAAACCATTATAAAGGAGAAAAAAGCCTTATATAAAATATGGTTCAAATCCAAAAACTCAGATGACAAGACAAATTACAAAAAATCCAAGAGAATAGCTACAAAGGCGGTGGCTAGGGCCAAAGCTATGGCATACGATGACATGTATAAAGAACTACATACCAAAGAAGGGCAAAATAAAATATACAGATTAATCAAAAATAAAGATGGGAAATTGATAATAAAGGAAAAAGAAATAATGAATATATGGAAAGAATATTTTCAGGAGCTTCTCAACTTTAATCCCCACATACTACATCTGGATGAACACTCCCCATGTCAAAATCACATGCCTCAAGCATATGAAAAACAACAAAGCTAGGGGTCCAGACGATATTCCAATAGAAAGCCTTAAAGTACTAGGAGATGATAGAATACATCTCCTCACAAATCTGTACAAAATACTTGGAAATGAAGAGGTTCCCCAAAAATGGAGGCAGGGCTATCTAGTTCCTATCTTTAAAAATAAAGGGGATCCACACAATTGTCAAAATTACAGGGGCATAAAACTAATGTCACACTGTCTAAAACTATACGAGAAAATAATAGAAAAAAGATTAAGAGACATAATCGAAATAGGAGAAACTCATTTTGGCTTTATGCCTGGAAGATCAACAACTGATGCTATCCACGCAATTAGGCAAAAAAATTCAGGGAAAAGAACAAAAAGCTATACATGGACTTTCTCGATCTAGAAAAGGCCTTCGATAGAATCCCAAGAAAACATATCTGGTGGGCGCTACGCCATAAAAAGATTCCCGAAAAATATATAAGAATAATACAGGATATGTATATGTGCCATACAACTATGGTCCGTAGCACATCAGGTACTTCAGCAGGCTTCACAATAGCGGAAGGAGTTCATTAAGGGTCGGCTCTCAGTCCACTTCTCTTCATTACAGTAATAGATGTATTAGCTCAGTCTATACCTAGACGGAATATATGGTGATATGAGGAGATGAAACAGAGAGTATTGATATAAATGAATGGCAGATATCGGCAATTGAAAGCTGCAAATATTTGGGCACCACTATACAAACAAACGGCACAATAAAAAAAGAGATAAAGACTAAAATTATCAAGGGTGGTTAAAGTGGAGATCTTTATCTGGAGTGCTATTTGACAAAAGAATCCCACACAAATTAAAGGTAAAAATTTACAGTTCCATAGTACAACTAACTGTTCTTTATAGTTCGGAAACTTGGCCAACCAAAGAATCAGATGAGAGAGTCTACAAACTATGGAGATGAGAATGATGTGGATGATTGCTGGGGTAACAAGAAAGAATAAAGTGCACAGTACAAGAATACTAAGTAGTTTAAAGGTAGTGCCCATTAAGACTAAGTTAATGGTAAACAGACTTGGTATGGGCACACAATGAGAAGGCCTATGAACTACATAGGAAATAAGGTTGAGAGTTTGGAATTGGGCAAATGTAAAAGAGGAAGGCCAAAACTTCAATGGGGCCATAAAGTTAGAGCCAATATAAAGAAGTATAAATTAGATAAAAGAGATTGTATGAATAACATAAAGTGGAGATAAATGTTGAAGGAGCTTACCTCCAGAAAAGGTGAAAGCTAAAGAGAGAAAAAAACAACTCTTTTAACGTGGGAAATTTTAAAAACATTTATTGTTTTGTCCTTTGCTCCAAAAAATTGAGATAATTATCCTCCTCCAATATCCTCTACTTCCTCGTCAAAAAAAAGGATATCTATAAATTAACAGTTCTTGCATTATCATTTCTAGGGTTTTCGATGCATTTTTTTTAAATAATGTAAGTTTATTTTTTATAGGTTTGTTCTGTGGAAGTTTGATCCATGGCTATTGAAACTTGAATATTGGATATATATAATTGAAGAACGTTCAAATCTTTAAAAAAATAAAACATATGTAATTAATTTGATAGTAATAAATTTAGTACTTTTTTATTAATCCCATTTAATAATTTGTTTATCAATAGTTGACCATAATGGATACTAATTCTTTTTTAATTTTAAATAACTAGTGTTATTGTTAGGATCAAATAACCAAAATGTATTTTTTCAAATTGAATGTTTTCCTACCTCAATGGAGCCTTCTGGCTTATTTTCCGATAGTAGGCATACTGATGGGGTCACACGTATCCCATGGTCTCAGGAAAAATTTTTAATATGGGATTTCTCTTGTCTGGACACTAACTCCCCTTCTAAATATAACAAGGATGCTCTGAACAGAGCTCAAAATTTTAAGATCAGCAAATACAGCTATGATTTCTCAAATTACATATTCATTATCATACCCATCATTTGCTTCACCTTAACTACATATGGTGATTTGGCTAAAAACTTATTTAAAGACGTTGGCCGCCTAATCAGAAAATCTGGGGAGTCTCGCGAAGGTTTTTACTTAAGGCAGAGGATCGCAATGGCCATTCCTAAGGCTAATTATGTTTGTTTTATTAATTCGATTTCTCCTGATGATTAGATGAAGGAAGTTTTGAATAATTTTTGCTGCTTTCGCTTTTTTTTGTATATTACATTATTTTATGATCTATGCCTCAATATTGTCCTTTTGTTATTATGATTTTTTTTTCGTAATCCTTTAATAATTATATATTTTTTTGAATATTTATTATTTATATTGGAATATGAAATTTATATATTAAAAAAAAAAATTATATTATATAAAATAATTAATATTACAATCAAATGTCGTTTTAAATTGGAACTTGAAGATTTTGAAACTGATATACTTTTTGAGCACATTTTACATTTGATAAGTATTGAATTAGTTCCTTCAATATAGAATGTTGCTGTAAAATATTTCATATTTGGGACATGGTAAAGATTCATCTGATTTTGAATTTTCAGATTCAGATAATGAAATAATAATATACATGCTTATGCTAATCTATTAAATTAAAATATAAACAATAATATTCAAATTAATAAAACGCGTTCCAAGTTCGTCAAAAACAAAAGGAACGCCATTCACCATTTTTTTTAAACAAACAAACTTCGTTCACGAACGCGTTCATTTACAACTACTTAAAATTAATTTATTCCTAATATAAAAAATTATATCAATTATCCACAACAAACCATTTGTCAAATCCTTTATATTGTTATATTGTGAATCCCTGCTGTCTAAAATTATATGTTAACCTGGTGAGAAAAGTTCAGCATTATTTTCTATAAAATAAATACATTTGATGGAACAAATAAATAAATAAGGAGTTTAAAGTCATAAGCTAACAAAATATTGTAGGGATGTTTATATAAGTAATTATGGAAAAGGCTAAAATTTAGATGAATATTATAGGGTGCGTGCTATAGATGTTAGAGTGGATGCGCTAATTCACGGTGGCAATAAAAAAAATTCACCCCCTTTCAGGCTTACTACTAAAAAAAATTAAACCAGACCCGCCCGATCATGAAGGACAATATTTCGTTCACGCCCGTCACGCTAAGAAAGTCACGATGCTTTTAAATTTTTCAAAACTTTATTTATATACTTTTACGCTTTATTCTATCATATTTTTTAATTCCATATTAACAACACAAAATAATTAATTTATAAATTAAGAGTTTTATTTAGAAAAAGAAGAATGCCCATGTTCTTTTATTTCATCTGTGTTCGCCTTTCCTCTTATAAGCGATAGAAAATAACTTTCCGGGTCTAAATTTTTTTTACTAAAGGAAATGAATTTTCCTACTTCTAAAATTCAAAATATTGTCATTGTTATTTGTTCTGTAAGTGATGAATCTCTAATTTCATCCTCACAAATTTTCCTGGGTAGATATTGAAGCTTCATTAGTATGGTCTGGAAATTCTCTAAATGTTTCTTAGAGTATACGGTTATTTACATGTAGGATGAATTAGAAAATTTATAAATGGTAGCTGGTATTGACTTATGCATATCGTTTAATCTTCTATCATTTCGCATTTTTAAGGTTGTATCGGAGACCTGCAGAAGTACCATTTGTACGGCCCGGTCCAGATTAAAAAATTTTCGGCCCGGCCTGGCCCGGGTTTAAAAATTTAAGGCCCGGCCATATTTAAAAAAAAATTTTTTTAGGCCCGTCTCGGAATTTTTAAAAATTATATTTGACCTGGTATATTCAAAAAATTCATTATTTCGTGTTTTATCATAATTTTCGGTGAGTATTATCATTTAATAAGCATGTATATTAGCTAACTTGAAATTTCGATACTATATGTCTAGACCTTTGCTCCTTCTATGAGCAAAATTTTCAGGCTTGTATAATATTTTTCTGAATAAAAAAACTTAGCCGTTTTAAAAAACGGCTCAAAACGAGCCGTTTAACAACACCAAATATTTTATTTTATTTTATTCTAAACAGACATTTAGTATATTACAAATGCTATGTATTTATAAAAAAAATAAAAATGATATTTTTAATAAAAATGATATTTTTAATAAAAAATATAACAATATATCATATAATAATGTATTTAATCCTTTGCATATTTATTCCATGGCAGGAAAACTATAATTTTATTATGTAATAGATACTATGAGTGTTAGCTAGTTAACTTTCACCAAAAATTATATTAATTATAACTATATATAATCATTATAACCATATCTAATTGACGAATATAATAATTCATGTTGTATAAATTTTTTAAAAAATACGGCCCGGCCCGGTCCGGGTATTTTAAAAAAAAATTTCAGGCCTGGCCCGGGTATATTTTAAAAATTTCAGGCCGGGCCTGCAGGTCTCTGATATATATCTTCCTTTCCTTCATTGTAATAAATTAACTTTAAATAAATTGGATTTTGTTGTTTGTTTAAGAATACAATTTATGTTAATTGATTGATTATCGTTAATGTACTTTCGATGAATATATAAACATATTTAAAGATTCCGATTTTATTTTATTAAGATTAGAAAATTTATATTATAATTTTAAAATTGCATATTCATAAAAAAAAAAATTTAAAAGATTAAATTTTCTGTGATTCACGGGTAATTTATGTTCAGGTCCAATCTTGCCCTACAAAATATTTGGGAAGACCCGTCACGCAGACTCACGCTGTGACCCACTGTGATTTATCGTGTCACATAGAAGTACACATAGAAGTAGTGTTGTTAAAAAGCTCTTATTTTTATAGATTTTTAAAACGGCCAGATTAAGAATTTAGCCAAAATATAATTACGTAAGCCTCTAAATTTTGCTCATAGATGACAGGAGGGTTTTATAGACCTCTATTTTCCTAATCTGGTTTATATAATATTATTTGGGCAAAAATTTTAATCGGGGAGTTTTTAAAAATAGACCCAAATCGGGCTTTTTAACATCACTATATAAGAAGAATAAAAAAAATAGAAAAGCATTGAGACAGGAGTTAATTTTTTTTCACGCCTTCTACAAAGTATCTTTCTTAGATAGTTTTCGGCTAAAAAGGAAGTTATTAACTAAAATTATAAACTCATGGATAAAAAAATATAATACTAGAAACTAGATAAAAAAAATAAATTCTTCGAGTAAACCCGACCGGTACCTGATTCGACCGAAATTAAAATTAATTAAAATAATCCGAACCAACCAACAGTTGTGTGTGTTCTTAGATTAGGTAGGGTTTTGCAGACCTCTACTAAAAACCTTATTATAATGCTTTTTATAATAATATAAATAAATTTTTATTCATTTTTTTCAAAAAAATAATTTTTATCAATAAATAAATAGTATATTTTACAGTTAAATGAAAAAAAAAACAATGCTACAAACCCAAATTTGATACAATATTGTATTGTTTTTTTTAAAAAAAATGAACTAAAGTGGTTAAAACGTTTAAAACATTCACACATAATTTTGTGTAAATTCATCTCATCCTTTATCGAAAAATTTAAACGGGTTGTTGAATATATTGCTTGTAAGCGTTGAGTTTTGAAGCTATCGACATGTCAACATATTTATCTCCTATTTTGACGATCATGCCACCTATTAAGCTTGGATCAACCTTAAAGATAAAAAAAATAAATAATGATATTATTATATATTAACAATAATCAATTTCGTATTTTATGGTGTCAATAAATATATAAATATTAGGATGCGAATAAGGAATGTATTCCTTTAATGAGCGATGAATCCCTTCTACATGATTATTCATCCTCAGGCTCCTAATATCAAATGTATTCCACATTTGATATTTAAATTTTGCATTTTAATTCATACGAGTATTTTTAAAGTAGCTTAAAAAATCATGATGTGAATTTATACTAAAAACTTCAGCAAGATCGTTAATTATATATGGCACATCCCTTTCTAACAAGAAAGAAATGGCCATTATAATTCGAAAAAATTTCTTTATATATTTTGGCTGAATAGTCGGTTAAGTTGACTTTCTTGAATGGCTCTTAACAATTTTATAGTGCGAAAAACCGCTTTAAGGGCTAAATATACGCCAATTTCAAAATCAATAGTGGCAAATCGAGGGGAAAAATAACCATAATGATAAACAATAACTTTTTAATAATGAAAACATATTTAAATAAGTATTCTTATATTTATCGGACAATAAAATGTATGCACAAATAATTAGAGTATAATTAACTAAAATAGAAATAGTATAAAAAATATTTTAGGCGAGGTATTAAAAGTACCCTTTAAAAAAAAAATTTTCAGTCAAGCAAAGGCCTGATAAATATGAGTTGTAAAAAATATATAATTTGTTATCGTCTCTGTTAAAAAATAAAAAATTTCTCCTATCAATTGTAAATTTGTGTTCTTCACGTAAAATTATGCTGTAATTATTAAGAGGAAATTGAGGTCTAGTTGACTGAACCACATGCCCCATTATTGATTTCACCGCCAAAAATCTTGGCGAAGTTATTGAATGATATAAACAGAACATATCCCATTTCCGAATGCGCATTACCTTTTGGTAAATTTTTGGTAAACTAAAATGAATGTCTATTTTTATCTCATCTTTGAGTTTATTAATGGTGACGAGAAGATGATAGTGTTCTCGTCACGGTGATCATGTGTTCGGGTCATAGTAAATGGTGCCCCTAATTTACCTCTCCCCTTACATATATTTAAGCGATATTTGTAATACAAGTCTTCATAATCAAGAACGCATAAATATCGGTTAGAATAGATAATATTCTTTTTGTATTTTGATTTAATTCTTCCCTCTAATTCGTATTTCTTTTTATGAAATAATTTGGGGCACATTTTACTACGACCCAAACACATAATCATGGTGATGATGAAGATTACTATCATCTTCTAGTCACAATTAATAAACTCAAGGATCAAATTAAAATAGATACTCATTTGAGTATAAACAAAATTTACCAGAAAGTAAGGAGAATTCGTAAATTGGATGTATTTTGTTTAAATCACCCAACGACTTTGCCAACATTTTTGGCAGTAAAATCAATAATGGGGCGTGTGGTTCAATCAACTAGACCTCCATTTCTTCTTGATAATTGAACATAAATTTACAATAGATAGGAGAAAATTTTTATTTTTTAACAGTGACGATAACAAATTATATATTTTTTACAACATTAAAGCGGTCTTTCGCACTATAATTGTTAAGGGCTGTTATTTCCACTTCTGTCAGTGCGTTCACATTCAAGAAAGTCAACTTACCCGACAATTCAGACAAAATAATGATATAAAGAAATTTTTTCGAATTAGAATGGTCATTCCTTTTTTGTTAGAAAGGGATGCGCCATATATAATTTACGATCTGAGGCAACAAGCTGAAGTTTTTAGGATAAATTAAATTAGTAATTTTTTGAACTATTTCGAAAAAAATACTTGGATAAATCATAATGCAAAGTGTTTCATCACTCATTAAAGGAATACATTCCTTATTCGTATCCTACTATTTATCTCTTTGTTTACACCATAAAAACTATAGAAAAGGATATAGACTTGAAATTAATCCAATTTGATGATGCCAGAAAGGTTACCGAAAGAAGAAAAAAAATATTGCATAATAGATGAAAAAATAAATGAAAATATAATACTTTACTGTGAAGGTTATTTTACCCCTATAGATTATTTGGATAAAATATCCAAATTTTTATATTCAAAAAAATCAAATCACAATTTTTCCATTGTATAACAAAATTGTTTTATAATGTTAATAAAGGATAACATTACTATTGATCCAAGTATCTATAGTCGGTTAAGCCAGAAGTGATATACGTCAATTTCAAAATTTATAGTTATTAAATTTTTGTTACATATACTATATCATATTGTTTCGTCACTGTTATTTTATTTATATAATAAACATGCACTAAACCTCTCATTTTTAATAGTTTTCCACACAATGGTATATGATCATATTTATATATCGCAATACAAATGTGTAATCATATTATATTCGCAATCCAACTATTATTTACAAATCTAGTGATAAAATACATATATTATTTTTATGTCATAATACATTATTATTTTTAATATTGTTTACAAAAGCTATAATAAATATTTAAAATTTTATATAGGATATATGATAAATGAATATTTTGGGATAAAAATTAAAGAATTTTAATATATAAAAGGTGCAATTATATTATCATTGAACCCTCATTAAGATATAGATATTCCTAAAATTATTAATCCTATTATATGTTCATTCTCGAATAAGTTGAATTTTAAATATGACCAGGTAAACGCGAGCCGAGCCACACAAATGATATAAACAGTTTTAAAAGTCATACTTTTAAATAGTTAGGAAAGACAACTATTATATGCATAGTTAAAAAATATAATATCAAATATATCCGCCTTGAAAAAAACAAGATTGTTTTTTCCATGAAACTAGCCGCTAAGCAAAAGGTATTAGTTCTCTAAACTATTCCTACAAAAAAAGTGGGATGTTCTGGTTAGAGTGTCTGATTGTTCTGGATATAATCACATAATATTTTATAGACAAAATGGCCAGTTTGGGCATTTTTTTTAAATTAAAAATTAATTCTTTATTCAATCAAAATATTAAAGGTCTAAAATGAAATAAAAGTTAAGTATAAAAACCAAGCGATCATTTTTAAATATAAGGTGGAAAAGTGAATGCGCTTTTTTAAAAACCATTGAGGGCAATGATGCATTATGATTTTTTAAAATTTATTATAAGTAATAATATAGGTTAAAATTTAGTAATAATTAAAATAAATAGATATACCTTAGTAGTTATCTTCAATAACTGTCCCTTTTTGATAAATCCATGCAAGGCTAATTCCACTTCTCTCATCATATCTTTATCTAATCCCTATCATAAATTATTAAAATTGGAATCAACAAAATGTTTGAAAAAGATTATAATTACCAATTTTATATTTTTAAATAATTCCAAACTTTAATTATATGGGTAGCTTTAGGTTGGAAAATGAATATCAAATTTATATTGTCTTGTACAATTTAAAAAAGATTGATAATTAAAACCCTTAACAAGAAGTACTATCCTCTATAATTTGTAATTGTGGTAATATTCAAATCTACTTTGAAACGAAATCAAGAAAAACGTAAGATATGCAAATTACTTTTAAACAAAATCAAGAAAGACGAAAGATATTCAAATCTACTTTTAAACAAAATCAAGAAAAAAGAAAGAAATCTCTATGCAAATTGAGACTATGTAAATATAGATTAAAGAAAAAGGATATGTAATGGAAACAAATATTATGCGAAAAGGTCTTCTTTTTTTTCTCTTGAATTTAGAATTTTATTTTTTTATCAGATAATTTTTAGTATTTTATACTTTTACTTTTTCTTTTTTGGTTATGTTTTCCCTTATATTAATTTATAATAAATTTTTAGTATTAGTATTTAATAAAGGATTCAAAACTATAATTTTAGTATCTAATTTTATTTCTATTTTATATTTAGGTTCCTAATCTCCCAATCCAAATTCTCCCAACTACAACAATAATAAAATAGGTAGACATCATGTATAGGATGGGATCTACAGTAAAAAATATATTATGTCCACTTTAATTCTTGGAAGGGGTGTGGGGGTAATAAAATCCATTTCATGAATTTTCTTGCATGTTAATGAATTAAAATTTAAAACCTCCATTATTTTTTACAAAATTCTAAATATTTTTGATCAATATATTTATACAATTTTACTAACGTAAAATAGATTATTAATGAGTAGTAATATGAGAAATACAAAAAATGGTCAGTTTTTTTGGATCAGTAAATTATAACTAATTAATGAAATTGAGTATAAATTATTAAGTGTCCTAAGAACTTTTCAAATTAATCATGCCGATTAATTTCATCAGATAATTAGATTTTTGATTCCATTATAGAATAAAAAATTCTGAGCAATTTCTTGGACAAGGTTAGACCAGTAATTTACTGTTTGATCAAAATCTTTAGAAAATCGCAAATTTAAAGGTAATAAAATTTATATACTTTAATAATTAAGCATTAACTTATACTATAAAAGATTCTTAAAAATTAAATTACTGGATATATTTAATAATCAAAATTAGGTAATATAAATTAATAATTATTATAAAAAATTTAGGATAAAAAAAAATATTGTTATAATATTTAAAATAGGAGATGGTCATTGTCATTTGTATGTAATGTAATATAAAATATTATCACAAACTAATAAATTTCTGATCAATTTTAGAAAATTAGACATTTAATAGCAATTATTAAATTTAAATATTAAATCTTAAAATTAGATATAATAAATAATACCAAATTAATTTTACTGGCAAATTAACTATAAATATTGCACATAATTAAAATGATGGAGAAAAATTGATTATTGAAAACCATTTAAAATTCTAGAAAATCTATTTACTAGTAATTCTATTACTAAAATTTTTTTATTTAACCCTAATATACTATCATATTGTTTATTAGAGGTTGGCAGAGCTTGTACCAAAGCTGAATGGCAGACAAGGTTGGGTTGGAATAAAATATTTCCAAACTGAGCCATGTAAATTGTGTAGAATATTTATATAGGCCAGGAGTAAAAAATGTTTTAAAGATTAAGTAAAAAAAAATAATCATGGGCCAAGCCAAACTCTTCTAAAAATGTGCCAACTTCTAATTAATATCAGTAAAATTAATATTGTCATTTATACTGAAAAAATATCTATAAAAGTACTGGTAATTTTAAATAAATAAATAACAGATCTAAAAATATATTAATTTTACATGTGCAGTAATAACTTCAGCTTTAATTTCCCCTCTATGAGATGACATTAAGGTGTCAAATGCCTTTATTATGCTGTATAATTTGTTGTACCTTCCATTTTCAATTACAACACCTAAATATAATTAAATAGTATTTTAACAAAATAATATATGGAAAAAGAATGAATATCCCTTAAATAAACACAAATTTATTGATCAATTTAAATAAAAAATTTAAGCTAGATAAAATTTGAAAATTTTTCTACTTAAAAAATTAGTCGTCATATTTGAAAAGCCCAATTTTTTCAAAAGTAGCACAATAAACTCTTTTTTAGGTTTGCGTGAGATTAAAGGGTTAAATACAATTGAAGATATTTTATTATCGGTATGGAGAGTATCACCAAATTTTTTCAATTCTTTTTCTACATTGTCTAACTTATTATCTTTATGTGCTGCAGAATATAAGGCATGGGCATATCGCCCTTCTAGCCCATAAAGTTGAAGAGAGGGCTAAATAAAGTGTTATATTTAATTTGTAATAAAAATATAAATACTTTGATAATATTTAGTTTTGCTAATGATGTTGAAAATGAACGCTATAGTAAATATTTAAATTTTGTAAAAATAGTGAATTTACCGCAAATATAAACATTGACATGTTGTTAAATGGTTAAATGTTTATAAAAGAGCGGCTGACATATAGCTAAGTAAAAAATTAAATATATAGTGATTTTAAAAAATTTAAAATATTGTGGAAATCAATTTTTTACAAATAGTCAATAGAACAATAAATATATATCCAGCCGAATAGTGTTGTTAAAAAGCGTGATTTAAGTCGATTAAATAAAACGGCCTGATTAAAATTATAACCCAAATAACATTATGTAAACCTAAAGATTTTGCTAAGAGCCTACAGAAATGCATCTATTTGTCAAATCTTGCTACAAAATATTTTTAGCTAAAATCTGAAGCTGTTTTCAAAAAAGTGACCCAGATCGAACTTTTAACAACTGCAGCCGATCCCTCTATTTATATGTTTGCGAGAAATTCCTTTTTAAATATTTTTCTGGATGAATTTAATACTAGACACATATTCATTTTACAAATAAGCTGAGAACTTTGCCGACTAATATAAATTTTATGTTACAATTAGAGATCCTAAAAACCCATTCGATCTGAAAGCCCGCCTCGTTAGACCGCAGTTTTTTTTAAAGATAATTGACTTGACCTGGTTAATCGTTCGTCTATAATTAGGAAGTAGGGCCAAACAATTTATACATTAAAAAAATATCTCTGATCTTTAGTAAAATTTTTATAGACCAGCCAGCCCTGACATTTTTATTTTAATATATTTTTTTGACTTTCAAGCTAATATTTTAGTTTTGATTAATAAATAGGTCGTAAAAAATTAATATTTTGAGAGATGCCTAATTAAAATAGAAAATAAATAAATAATTTAGTAAATCCACAAAAATCATACATGTTATTTATTTATATGATACAAATACAAATACATAATATAAATATCAGGGACAATTGATTCACAAAACAGTTGTTGAAGAAAGAAAATGATAGTCATTGAAGATCGAATAAAAACTTGAATTGATATTTGGGAAAAAATAAATATATATATATTAAAAAATAGGGTAGGTAAAATCAACAGAAAAATTAACAGCATATCTTAATTTTAATTGATCTAGCCATGTAAATTTAAAATAATTAAGAGCCAGTGGCGTCGCTAGGGGGTAGCGAAGGGGCTCGAGCCCCCTGAAAAATTTGAATAGCCGCCTGAAGCAAAAAATTTTTTTTAATGGCTCCTTAATATCCCCTTGAACTAAAAATAAATTTTACTGATTGCCCACTGAATGATTTCTTTTATAATTCCATTAAATAATATATAGATATAATTTTATTATTTATAAATAAAAGACTATTTAAATTTTTATTAAGTGAATATTATTTTAATTATTAGATTAGATTAATACATATGAATTATATTTTCAATAGGTCAGCTTGCAATCAAATTCTGTATTAAAAATATAATATCAAACTCACTAGATATTAATTTAGCTTTAACAGTTGTAGTTTAATTGACTTTTGTTATTTAAATTATTATTTAACCCTAATTAAATAAATATAATCATATATTATTTAAAAATTAACAAATTTAATATTGTAATTAGCCGAGTTCAAAATGACTAATCAACTGTATATTTATTTTAAAATTTTATTATCATACCTTAAAAATATTTTCAAGGTCCAAATAAGTATAAAAGATTTCTTTATTAAAAAGTAGGTAGACATATAATTTATAATCCTCTACTATATAGAGTTGTTTATAAAATATTAGATATAATGTCACTTTAATAGACGTATTTGACAGTTATATAATATATTATAGTTAATATTATAATAAACTTTACTAATAAATGGTTTTGATAATAAATATAATAACAAATTGCAATCAAGTATTTAATGCCATCTATTTAGTTATAAATAAATTTTAAAATTATACATTTTATTATTCATCCTGCAATAGATGTAATAAATTTGATATCTTTTTTTCTCCTTTTTTACGTGTTTTTAGGAAAACTATTTTTTTCTTTTTCGAAAAACAGTCTTGAGTTAAATTTTTAATACAAGTATATTTTTGATATTATTACAAACTTCTATTATTTTAAGATATAATATACCAAGGTGGTGTGACAATATATAAAATCTTAATTGTTTCATCATATCATTCATGTCCTTATTTTATAGTTAGAAAATGTTTCATTTCTAAAGCATTGTTGTGTAAATAACTCCAGGCTTCAATATATTTGTATAATTAATTCTTCCAAAGATTTTTAGTATTTTTTTTTATTAATTTATCCAACATAATAAATTCTGATATTAGTTTACATCGTGAGTGCCATGGCTATTACGCAAATTAACCAGCATCTATTATTTATGTTGCTATGTAATTTAAGATTATTACTATAACGGCTGAGAGCATATAATTGCATATTTTAGATAAACAATAATGGTCAACCAACTGTGTAGTCGTTTATACATTTATAATGAAAGATAATCTTTTAGAAATTTAATATCTCACAATAATTTTCTCGATTACTTATCTAGATTCCATAATGTCATCTAAGAGAAAGCTCTAACCACCATATAGTTTTATGGATTGGCCTTTTATACTCTCTCCTACAAAAATTGTTGATTTGGTTTAATCCTATAAATTTTTCCTTTAATCCATTCTCATTGTCTAAAATGGTTACAGAGAATTATACTAGTTTGATAACCTTTTGTCAATGTAAGTTGCTAAGAATTATATTATTGCATTATGTGATTTTTTATATGCCAGTTAATTTGTATGTCTAATAAATGACAAAATATGAAAATTAGAATAATTGTTCAGAGTTAACAAATTTTAAAAAAGTATAATATATTACGAAGGCCTGCAAATTAAAGGGTATGGGGGCAAAGCCCCCCATAAAATTTTTTTTAGTTGAGCCCCTTGAGATTGTGAAGGCTAGCGACGCCCCTGTTAAGAGCTGGTTAGAAATTTAATGAGCTGTGCCAGGCAACTTCTCCAAAAGTTCTTAAAGGTTTCAGACTGACAAAACTGGGCTTTGCAGATCAATATAATGAATGTGAACCTGAATGGTAGTGCTATAATAATAATTGCTTTATCTGTATTGATCTGTTCTACTCAGAGTTGTACAAAAGATCTTCTTTGAAGATTTTTGAGCGAGATCTCGCTCAAAAATTTGAGCAAGATCTTTGAAGATCGTAAAATTTGAAGATCTTTTACTTTTAAAAAATTTTGAGCAACGATCTTCAAAGATCGAGATCTTTTGAAGATCTTTTATTTTAAAAAATTTTTGAGCAGCGATCTTCAAAGATCTAGATCTTTGAAGATCTTTTATTTAAAAATATTTTAGATGAAACGATCTTCAAAGATCTTCATATTTTATAATGTTTTATTTTTTTGATATTATTTTTTGAACTGCATGTTAAATTAAAATAAAAATTTAATAAAGATGTACCGACAATTTTCATAATCGTTATTTTTTAACTTTTTTCGACATATATGGGTAAAAAAAAATTTATATAAAAAAAAATTTATATTATAATTTCAATGAAGATGTAATGTATTAAAAAGTGGAAATTGTAATAATCGTTATTTTTAACTTATTTGATTTATTATATCCTAAATTAAATAGGTTATAATTATTAATATTAAGATGTAAAAATAAAATTTCAATGAAGATGTACCATAGAAAAGTGACAATTGTTATAATCGTTATTTTTGAAAATTTTTTTATAGCATAGATATTGTTAACATGTTAAATTAAAATTTCAGTGAAGATGAACCACAGGAAAGTGACAATTATCATAATCGTTATTATTGAACTTTTTTAAATTTTTTTAAAGCAAATGGGTAAAAATAGATATTGTTAATATGTTTTAAATTAAAATTTCTGTGAAGATGTACTACAGGAAAGTGACAATTGTCATAATCGTTATTTTTGAACTTTTTTGAAATTTTTTAAAGCAAGGTAAAAATAGATATTGTTAACATGTTAAATTAAAATTTCAGTGAAGATGTACTACAGGAAAGTGACAATTGTCATAATCGTTATTTTTGAACTTTTTTGAATTTTTTTTAAGCATTTGGATAAAAATAGATATTGTTAACATGTTAAATTAAAATTTCAGTGAAGATATACTACAGGGAAGTGACAATTGTCATAATCGTTATTTTTGAACTTTTTTGAATTTTTTTAAAGCAAATGGATAAAAGAAGATATTGTTAACATGTTAAATTAAAATTTCAGTGAAGATGTACTACAGGAAAGTGACAATTGTCATAATCCTTATTTTTGAACTTTTTTAATTTTTTTTAAAGCAAATGGGTAAAATAGATATTGTTAACATGTTAAATTAAAATTTCAGTGAAGATGTACTACAGGAAAGTGACAATTGTCATAATCGTTATTTTTGAACCTTTTTAAATTTTTTAAAGCAAATGGGTAAATGAAGATATTGTTAACAATATAAATTAAAATTTCAGTGAAGATGTACTACAGGAAAGTGACAATTATCATAATCGTTATTATTGAAATTTTTTTAAAGCAAATGAGTAAAAATAGATATTATTAATATGTTAAATTAAAATTTCAGTGAAGATGTACTACAGGAAAGTGACAATTATCATAATCGTTATTATTGAAATTTTTTTAAAGCAAATGAGTAAAAATAGATATTATTAATATGTTAAATTAAAATTTCAGTGAAGATGAACCACAGGAAAGTGACAATTATCATAATCGTTATTATTGAACTTTTTTAAATTTTTTTAAAGCAAATGGGTAAAAATAGATATTGTTAATATGTTTTAAATTAAAATTTCAGTGAAGATGTACTACAGGAAAGTGACAATTGTCATAATCGTTATTTTTGAACTTTTTTGAAATTTTTTAAAGCAAATAGGTAAAAATAGATATTGTTAACATGTTAAATTAAAATTTCAGTGAAGATGTACTACAGGAAAGTGACAATTGTCATAATCGTTATTTTTGAACTTTTTTGAATTTTTTTAAAGCATTTGGATAAAAATAGATATTGTTAACATGTTAAATTAAAATTTCAGTGAAGATATACTACAGGGAAGTGACAATTGTCATAATCGTTATTTTTGAACTTTTTTGAATTTTTTTAAAGCAAATGGATAAAAGAAGATATTGTTAACATGTTAAATTAAAATTTCAGTGAAGATGTACTACAGGAAAGTGACAATTGTCATAATCCTTATTTTTGAACTTTTTTAATTTTTTTTAAAGCAAATGGGTAAAATAGATATTGTTAACATGTTAAATTAAAATTTCAGTGAAGATGTACTACAGGAAAGTGACAATTGTCATAATCGTTATTTTTCACCCTTTTTAAATTTTTTAAAGCAAATGGGTAAATGAAGATTTTGTTAACAATATAAATTAAAATTTCAGTGAAGATGTACTACAGGAAAGTGACAATTATCAAAATCGTTATTATTGAAATTTTTTAAAGCAAATGAGTAAAAATAGATATTATTAATATGTTAAATTAAAATTTCAGTGAAGATATACCATAAATAATCTTTATTTTTGATTTTTTTATATATAAAATTGAAAACTGATAATTGTCATATGTAATATTTTTAAACTCTTTTTATTAAACAAGGTTAGAATAAAGATATTTTGAAAATTATTTATTATTTCAAAATTATTAAAAAAATATATTGTTAACCAGGTTTGTTGTTAATAAGGTCCTATCCCATTTAATTTAAAAAAATAACCGATCTAATTTTTTTTAATAAAAAATATTGGCTCATTATGTTTCTTAAATTTTTGATGGCTTTTAGATTGTAAAATATTAAAAAGTGGTGCCTTCTAACTTCTATAATTTGAGCGTTATTTAAGTAAAGTCGTGCTTTTACAATGTACAACGACATTAAACAGCAAGAACTCAAATTTATATTACGAGCCAAATATATTTATGGATTGTCAAATTCTTGGTTTTTTAGTTTTGACAAAATAATAAACCTGACCTAACTTATTCAATTGGATAGATTTAGTTTTTTTTATACTGAAAATATTTTATATTTTTTTTATTTTAGTCTATCAATTCGAGTCGCGAAAGGCAGTTTTAAATATGAATATTTATTGTAAACCTAGCATATAAATATTTCTCCTTTTAAAATTCAACCCATACTTTTTGATCCTTCACTACAAAGGTGGAAAAAAATCCCTTAACTACAAAGGTGGGGTCTATTTTATCCCAAATTTTGATTAATATCTCAGAACATATTAAAACTTGAGATCTACAAATACAATTTTGAATATATATTTAAATATTATTGGAAATAATAAATACAAAATCTTAGATTAATAGTTACTTCTAAAAACAGTTATGCAAATTTTACTAAAGTTACTAAAATAAAAATTTTTTTCTGAGACCTTTCTTTAATTATATTTTGATCACCATAAAGTATTTAAAAAAATGCAAATTTTATTATATATTTTATTAGATGAATTGATATAATAATTTTATAAAAAGATATCAAATATTAAATAAAATACTAATCATCAAATATCATGTAAATTTTTGTACTAACATTCACGACAAAATGTATGCATATGATCTAATGAATTTTTAACAATTTAAACAAATAAATGTTGTTTTTACCTCCTTCACTCTTGGACAATCTTTACATACTCCCTTTTTATTAGTTGGAATATGTTTTTCATCAGTTATATTGAGAATATCCCCAATGTTGTTACGTATTAATCTACATATACTACTCTCTAATTGTCCCATACATAATATTTCTCTATAAAATCAAGATCTACAAAATAATTCTCTACAAAATAATTCTCTACATTCATTTTAAAATCATTCTCTATAAACGACATTCTCTATAAAACCATTTGTTATAAATGCATTCTCTATAATTGTTTTCTTCTCTATAAATGTTTCTCTATAAAATACATTCTCTATAATGGTTTCTCTATAAAGACGTAAAACCACATTATTATTATTAAAAAAAATTTTATATATAATTCTTTTTATAATAAAAATAAAAACTTCACCCTTCGCCTTCTATTTTATTTGAAAAAAAATTAGTTTTAAAATTTTGGGTTATATTGATGGGGGATTTCTTAACATGTGATGTGTTAGTGAAATGGGGGATTTATTAAAAAAAATTTTAAGATTATATAAAAATCTCTCTAAAATTCTTTCTTTTTTATTAGTTATTCAGAGTCAGATAAAATATAACATTATATATTTTTTTTTAAATATATAATTCTTTATATTAATAAAAAGAAAAACTTCTAACGTTTCCTCGCCTTCTATTTTTTTTCCTTAAAAAAATTTTAAATACCCCTTTCCTTTTATTATAAATCATACATATACATAATCATAATTTTCTTTTTCGTTTTATTTTTTCTTTCAGATTAAGATATATGAAATTTTTTCTTTATTAAATAAAAAATTTTTAATTAATATTATGAAAAAAAATTCTCTTATATCTAACTTCTTTTTATTTGACCAAGACAATATTTTTGCAACATGCAGCTCATGCCATAAAAAGCTCAAATCAATTCCATGTAAGATATTTTAAATATATTTTATTTTTGTTATTGGTTTTTTTACAACATCTTTAAATTTTGGTGATCTAAATTTTGCTTCACAATTAGGTATATTATCTAAATTTTTTAAGCTAATTCTTTTTAAGATACTTTGGCCTTTTTAAAAATTGAATTAAAGGATAATTAAGAAGAATATTATAATTTTTTTTCTAATTTTAAAGTCATTCAACATACTACAAAACCTATATGTAACAAATGATTTATTACGGAATTAAAATAAGTTCGATACCAATTATATATACCCCACCAATTGTTTTCTTTTTATATTAGGCCTACCTAGTTTAAAAATGACTTAATAACCTACTAATTATATGCATTTTAAAGCGAATCTTAAAAGACATATTTTCAGTCAACATCCTAATATTGCAGCTAATTTAAATTCAAATGAAGTTAACAATTTAGATATATCAACATCAAGTTCGCAGTCAAACGAGAAGACATCTCAAACAATTAAAATTGTCATGAGCAAATCGAAAGTATTTTTTATTACATACATTATTAAACAATAAAACACTACAATTATGATTATTGTTGGTAAATCGCAGAGTTGTTAAAATATACTTTTTAAATGGATCTAGGTAGAGAAATAAATATTAGTCTAAAAAGTTATAGATACAAATACAATTTTAAAAATGTATCTTGTACAGATACAATTTAAACAATTATCAAGATTGTTGTATCGATTATGTTTTTAAAAAAATTATATATGCTTTTTATATAATTATCTAATTTAACTATTACAATTATCCAATTCAATTGATCTTAATAATTAGAGACCTGCAAAAGTTTACCGGCCTCGCACAAGCAGTATTCGGGCCGTGTACGGGAATATTTTTAAAAAAAATGGGAATCAAGCCAGACTAGGACCTAATTTTTTTTAAACTGGGTGGGATCGGACCATGTAATTTTTTTAAATACACCTAAATTTATCAATTTTATAATGAATTTTTTATGTAATATTAAATTATTTGATTTTTATGTAAAATTTAATTATTTGAATTTTATTTATAGAAACTAGACGCCATATAACATATGTCTTATATTTTGAGTAATTATAAAAATTAATTTCAATATTTAAATAAATTTATACCGGGCCGGTCCTGCAAAATATTTCGGGCCGAGATTGAGATACTATACATTATGCAGATCACTATTAATGATATACTGAAATTTTCAAAGGATTTTAGCATGACAGAATATTAATTTTTATTGTTCTTCATGGCAATTTGCAGGTTTATCCTGGTAAGCCAGCTTTTTTCCCTCTGATTTTATATTAAATTAAGATTTATAGCAAATTTTAAACACTCTTCTATAATTTGGGAAAGTTATGAGTATTTATTATATCTACATATTATTTCGATCATGATTTCTTAATTTATATGGGGCTTGATAAACCATAAACATCAATTATGGCACTTAATAAGTTTTAATATTTTATATATATTTTTTTTATTAAAGTAGTTTTAATTTTTTTTAATATATATCAGACACCTGCAGAAATACCATTTGCACGGCCCCGTCAGGATTTTTTTTAAAAAAAATTTTAAGATCCGGCCCGGCCGGTTTTTTTTTAAAAAAATTTTTGGGCCCTGTTCGGAATTTTTTAAAATCATATTCGACCTGACATATACAAAAATTTACCTATTCGGTATTTTATCATATTTTTCGGCGAGTATTATCATTTAATATGCATATTAGCTAATGTTGTTAAACGGCTCGTTTTGTGCCATTTTTAAAAACGGCTAACTCAATATTTTTGCCAGAAATATATTAACTATGCCTCGAAATTTTGAAACTATATGTCCAGACCTCTGCTCCTTCTTTGAGCAAAATTTTCAGGTTTGCATAATATTTTTCTGAATAAAAAACTAATTAGCCGTTTTTAAAATCGGCTCAAAACGAGCCATTTAATGAAATAAAATAAATTTTGCATTAAATTATTTTTTATTTATTATTAAAAAGTGTATCAAAATGTATCTTAGAATGAATTTCAAATCAGATACAGTTACTTCTTAAATAATATATAAATACAGATATCTCATTTTTATATCTAGATATTTTAACAACTCTGGTATCGTATATTTTAATTTTTTAAATGCTATTTGACTCAGATTTACGTTCAGATAAAAAATTATCTGATTGATAACAAAATAAAATTAAAAGGTATTTTTTAATCTGATTTGATATGAAAGTTGAATTTTGCAGGACTTTAATTATTAATCTTATCTTAAATCTAAATAATTTTTAAAAAAAATTTAGGTTTACGAATCGGTTGTGGGATTAATTGCTATTAACAACTTGCCAATCAATTTAGTTACATATGAATCATTCAAGCTATTATTAGATCCAATAGTCCAATCATTGAATATGACTTTAAACAAACACATCGTAAATGATAAAATAAAATATGCGGCATCAGAAATAAGATGCCTAATAATGCAACAAGTAAAAAATAAGCTCATTTCTTTGAAGATAGATACAGCCACCAGATTTCAAAAATCAGTGTTGGGGGTTAATGCCCAATTTATTATAGATGATAAGATTGAAATACGAACTTTAGGCATGTTAGAAATTGTAAAGGCGCACACGGCGTCTAATTTAAAGGAAGAAATAGAAAATTTATTAAAAAAGTATAATATATGTTTGAGCCAAATATACAGTATCACTGTTGACAATGGTGCCAATATGATAAAAACCGTGGAAATGATAGCTGAAGAACAGCTAATTACTCATATCGATCTTTCTGAAGATGCATTCTCAGAATATTTGTTACAAAATAGCGATAATGAGTCCTCGCAGGAATATAACGACTCTTCTCAACCAAATAACGATTATAATAATATAGAGATCACCCAGGAAAATAACAGTGGTATTTCAAATATACATGATAATGATTCCTCTGGGGAGTATATAATAAATAATCTAAATCAAGATGATAACATACATTTTCAACATGATAATCAAGAACAAATAAATGATGATATGGAAAATTTATTAAATGATCTAAGAAAATCATTTGGGCTGATTTGTGTGCGATGTTGTGCCCATACTATTCAATTAGGAGTTAATGATTATATAAAAAAATTTCTAAAGGAGGATTTAGAAGATATAAGATCTATTCTAAAAATATGCAAATCACAAAAATATAAAAGTTTATATTCATTAGAAAAAATTAACAAACCAGTGCTGGACACTGTTACTAGGTGGAATAGCACCTATAGAATGCTAAAAAACCTAAAGGATAATAAAATATTTTACTTAAAAATGGGCCATATATATTTAGAAACTTTTATAAATTCAAGACTCTGGGATAGAATTGACGCATATCTCACCGTCTTATCTCCTGTTAATTTATGTACCATTAAACTGCAAGAAAAATCTTGTACAATCGGAGATTTTTTTAAATTATGGCTTGA
Source organism: Gordionus sp. m RMFG-2023 (assembly GCF_954871325.1). NCBI lineage: Eukaryota > Metazoa > Nematomorpha > Gordioida > Chordodea > Parachordodidae > Gordionus > Gordionus sp. m RMFG-2023. The sequence goes on along the minus strand of NC_088775.1, from coordinate 7,105,542 downwards.
ATGCAAATTAGATTTAGAGGAAATAAATAATGAATCCTCGAATAATTTGATTAATTGTCTGGATTATCGTCAAAAATATCTTTTTGATAATAATGTTTTTAGAAGTGGGATCTACATGGATCCCAGATTTAATTATCAGAATGAAATCTATCCATCCGAAAGTGATAAATTGCTGGCCAGGGTAAATTTATAATATATAACTTTAAATTAAATAAATTTATTTTATTTTAGGAACATCTGATGTCTACGTGGAGACAAATACAAATTTTTAATAATCCAAAAGATAATCCAGCTCTGAGTGGCTCTCCTTTTATCCCTGTAAGTTGTAAAAAACCAGATTAGATGTATATTTGGAGCGAGAAAGCGCTAATGCTCCAATATACCAAAATATTGAAATCCTTGATATGAAGACCAAAATTAATGCTTTAATATATGGTCAAAAATTGCCATATGATCAAAATATTTTGCAATATTGGCAATCCAAAAAATTTCAGGATCCGGAATTATATGCCCTATCGCGAGTAGTTCTAGCCGCTCCTTGCTCTCAAGTATCTGTTGAGAGATCATTCAGTGCTCTGGGATTGGTCCTTACACCGCTACGAACAAGATTAGAGAAATCTATATTAAATGATATTTTATTAATTAAACTTAATAAAAGTGTATTAAATAACGTTATATTTTGATTTTTTATATAAAATTTTTATTTGTATATATTATATCATGTATTATTTAATTATATATAATCATTTTACTAATTAAAATACGAATAATTGAAATAAAAATAAAATTGTTACCCAAACTCTTGAAGTACTGAAAAAAATCTAAATTCACAAATACTTGTTTTAAGTGCTGAAATTTTTAAAATTGAGGTCTTTATAGTCCCACCTTTCTTTTGATGAAAGATAAATTTGTTTTATTAAATCATGTTTTTGGGAATTTTATATAAATATAAGTGCTAAACTGCTAGATTTTCAAAAAGGGCTAAATTTAATAAAGAAAAATACTAAATATATTTGAGGGGAATTAAATATTTTTAACTTACCTAAACCTTGACATTTCGCTGATAAATGTCCAAACTTTTGTGCCATCTATGACCACAATCTTAAGGCTTACATGATCAGGGTTGCCATGTCTCCCCCCATCAGTGGGAGTCTCCCACAATTTTTTAGTTTACCCACATACATCTCACTCCCACAAAACTCCCACAATTAGAAATCTCCCACAAAAAGCTCCCACAATTTTTTAATTTCTCCCACAATTTTTTTTTTTAGCATTTTAATGTTTTTAATATATAAATAATAATTATGAGAGACACTATTTGATTATTTTTATATTTTTAAAATAAATTTTAAATATTTATTCGAAAAATATGTCTAGTTCTTTTATTTTATTTTTCCGCTCTAAAATATATTTTTTATAAAATTCTCCAATTCTCCACTCGACATTTTCAAAATTTTTGTGTTAGAAAGAATAGAAGTTAGAACAGTATGTATAATTATTATAAATATATTTTAAATTACTTAATATATTTTATATCGTTACCTAGAATTGCAGTGCTCCACTCGACATTTTCAAAATTTTTGTGTTAGAAGAATATAACTTTTAGATGTGGATATTATTCTAATCAAATCAAAGTGTATTTACCGAATTGAGGCAGCACAATAATCAATTAATACCAATTGGCTGTATATACCATATACTGCATAATTCTTGCAAGAAGGCAATGAATGTACTATCTGTAGATGTCGAAGTAATTGTGATGAAATGTTTTAACGAATTTGTTCAACTAAAAGAGTCACTGAATTAAAAGAATTGGTGGAGTGGTCTGATTTGGAATGGTGTGAGTTGTTGCGATATGTACCTATCAGGTGGTTATCATTAATACCTGCCATCGAGAGAATTTTAAAATTTTACGAACCCTTAAAGAAATACTTCTTAAATAAAGATTTTAAAAGCTGTCCTAAAATTTTGAAAAATTTTTTCGAGGTTGAAATGTCAGAAGCATATTTGGGATTAGTTTCGCATGTAGGAAATCTACTTCATGTAGTTAATATTCAGTTGCAATCAGAAGATACTTTATTGATAAAGATTCACAAAATCATGCTACAGCTCTGTTCATCTCTACAGTTAAAAATAGATAATAAATTTTATGGCGCTATTGCTAAAAATATCATATTAAAATGTTCAAATATTACTATAATTAACGTATTTTTAAATGAAGCAAATATTTTTATTAAGACAATTTTGGAATATTTACAATCCAGATTTGATTTTAATAACTCTATTTACAAGTGTATAAATATTATGACCTTGGAACAGAAACCATCATTTGATGGTTTTTGTAATTTAATAAATATATTTAAATTACCGATAGACATTGAAGCCTTGTTTGAAGAGATTGTAATTTTTTCCATTTTTTATGATTCGCCAGAATACTTAAAGTTAGATGGTCTAAAAGCAGAGGAGAAATGGGTACAATTTTTTCGTAATAACGATAAATCCCCATGCTTGGAAAAAATTTGCGAGTATGTTTTCTCCTTACCTCATTCTAATGCCTCATCGGAGTGCATTTTTAGCCTGATGAGGACTGCCTGGAGAAAGGAAAGAAATCGAATTGCTTTAACAACATTAGAGGCTGAGTTAATGGTTAAACAAAATTATAAAATGTCATGCCAGGAATTTTATAAATATCTTAATAACGACGGTAAAATTTAGTTCCATTATTTAAATCTCAAATAAAATATAATTAACTATAACTATTTGACTTTCTATATTTTATAAAATCTTATTTACACATTTGCATAAAATCTAATAAATTTATTTTTTACATTGTAAAATTAATATTTTGAATATTTTGGCAAATCATAAAAATAAAGAAGCATTACAATCTCCTTAAACATGACATCATATTAAATCTTATTAATAATTATCCGATAATAGTAATAATATTCTTACTTTGGTATTTCTGCAGCATAATTTAGTGAACCTTTATTAAATTATATTATTCTGATTGCAACTGCATATTAACAGCATATAGTAGATTTCCTATATGTAAAATTCCTAAATATACTTCTGCCATTTATTTTTGAAAATTTTTTTCAAAATATTAGGACAGCTTTTATAATCTATTTATTTTTTAAAGGTTTGTAAAATTTTAAAATTCTACGATGGCGCGTATTAGGAGGAACCTGTCAACCAACATTATGCTGACTCAATTCTGTAAATACACTCTGGTTTTTGCCAAATTCACTGAGGAATTATCAGATCAGAAAGCTGTCATGCAATTCATTGGTAATGCCAAATCTGCCATATTTACCATTATATATGGTTAGCTATGTCTTTGGATATTTCATATCTGGAGGAAAATTTTATAGTTTTATTGAAATGACATTAATTTTGTTGAAATAGGGGAGGATCAAGGGAAATGTTTTGATATCTCCTTATTAGATGCATCTGTTAGAATTGCATATGTTTGCACATCTTTCAAATCGTCAAGAATTGACCTTCTGGATTTATATCCTAAAACATTGATGATAGCTTTGCTCATTTGTGTTCTACAAAGTATACTTTTCATTTATATTAGTCGTTAAATATTATGGGGAAAGATTCTACCAACATTGTGATGTTAAGTAGCTCTCTGAATGTTGTACTGCAAGATAGGTATTTACCCTTTCCGCAACTGTAGTTGCATCTGTATTATTTCTTATTTTTGAAGAATATTTTTGTTTTGCAATAGATGTTGATAGACTGCCCTGTACTGATTTATGCTTTGAAGATTTTTGATGCCTCAAAATATCATATTCCCTTCCCCCTTTGTATTAACTAAATACTGTAGAACAACTTCCCCGCACTGATTATAATTATTTTTTACATTGTAAATTTAAAATTGTTTGTTTTTTTATAAAATCTTATTTATACATTAGCATAAAATATATTTTTTTTACATTGTAAAATTACAATTTTTTTATAAAATTTTATCTTGTTTACATTCTTTTGTATTTAAAAAAGATCGTTGGTTATTATTTTTAAACAAAATTAATATATTATAATAAATCAATATGTTATTTTAATAATAAAGATATATTTAAGAAATTTTGTGTCGTACTATAATTACCTATTTTGAAAAATAGTTGCGTATTTTATTTTGGAAAATAGTTACCTATTTTATTTTGAAAATTAGTTGGTGGCTATTTTATTTTGAAAAATAGTTGGCTATTTTATTTTGAAAAATAGTTGGCTATTTTATTTTGAAAAATAGTTGGCTATTTTATTTTGAAAAATAGTTGGCTATTTTATTTTGAAAAATAATTACCTATTTTATTTTGGAAAATAGATTCGATTTTATATTTATAAAAAATAATAAGCGGATAACTAAGTCAATGGCCCGCAAAATTTTTTTTTTAGCAATTTTCATATTTCTCCCACAATTTTTATATTACTCCCACAAAATACCGAATTTCTCCCACAATTTGAAAATTTTGACCTGGCAACCCTGCTTACATGACGAGGTAACGTTTGAAGTTTTTATTAATAAAAAAAATATTTAAAAAAAAAATATATTTTAATGTTATATTTTATCTGACTCTGAATAACGAATAAAAAAGAAAGATTTTTAGAGAGATTTTTATATAATCTTAAATTTTTTTTTTAATAAATCCCCCATTTCACTAACACATGTTAAGAAATCCCCCATCAATATAACCCAAAATTTTAAAACTAATTTTTTTTCAAATATATCTGAATCTGAAAGAAAAAATAAAATGAAAAAGAAAATTATGATTTATAATAAAGGGGTATTTAAAATTTTTTTAAGGAAAAAAAATAGAAGGCGAGGAAACGTTAGAAGTTTTTCTTTTTATTAATATAAAGAATTATATATTTAAAAAAAAATATATAATGTTATATTTTATCTGACTCTGAATAACTAATAAAAAAGAAAGAATTTTAGAGAGATTTTTATATAATCTTAAAATTTTTTTTAATAAATCCCCCATTTCACTAACACATCACATGTTAAGAAATCCCCCATCAATATAACCCAAAATTTTAAAACTAATTTTTTTTCAAATAAAATAGAAGGCGAAGGGTGAAGTTTTTATTTTTATTATAAAAAGAATTATATATAAAATTTTTTTTAATAATAATAATGTGGTTTTACGTCTTTATAGAGAAACCATTATAGAGAATGTATTTTATAGAGAAACATTTATAGAGAAGAAAACAATTATAGAGAATGCATTTATAACAAATGGTTTTATAGAGAATGTCGTTTATAGAGAATGATTTTAAAATGAATGTAGAGAATTATTTTGTAGAGAATTATTTTGTAGATCTTGATTTTATAGAGAAATATTATGTATGGGACAATTAGAGAGTAGTATATGTAGATTAATACGTAACAACATTGGGGATATTCTCAATATAACTGATGAAAAACATATTCCAACTAATAAAAAGGGAGTATGTAAAGATTGTCCAAGAGTGAAGGAGGTAAAAACAACATTTATTTGTTTAAATTGTTAAAAATTCATTAGATCATATGCATACATTTTGTCGTGAATGTTAGTACAAAAATTTACATGATATTTGATGATTAGTATTTTATTTAATATTTGATATCTTTTTATAAAATTTATATAATTATCTAATATATAATAAAATTTGCATTTTTTTAAATACTTTATGGTGATCAAAATATAATTAAAGAAAGGTCTCAGAAAAAATTTTTTATTTTAGTAACTTTAGTAAAATTTGCATAACTGTTTTTAGAAGTAACTATTAATCTAAGATTTTGTATTTATTATTTCCAATAATATTTAAATATATATTCAAAATTGTATTTGTAGATCTCAAGTTTTAATATGTTCTGAGATATTAATCAAAATTTGGGATAAAATAGACCCCACCTTTGTAGTTAAGGGATTTTTTTCCACCTTTGTAGTGAAGGATCAAAAAGTATGGGTTGAATTTTAAAAGGAGAAATATTTATATGCTAGGTTTACAATAAATATTCATATTTAAAACTGCCTTTCGCGACTCGAATTGATAGACTAAAATAAAAAAAATATAAAATATTTTCAGTATAAAAAAAACTAAATCTATCCAATTGAATAAGTTAGGTCAGGTTTATTATTTTGTCAAAACTAAAAAACCAAGAATTTGACAATCCATAAATATATTTGGCTCGTAATATAAATTTGAGTTCTTGCTGTTTAATGTCGTTGTACATTGTAAAAGCACGACTTTACTTAAATAACGCTCAAATTATAGAAGTTAGAAGGCACCACTTTTTAATATTTTACAATCTAAAAGCCATCAAAAATTTAAGAAACATAATGAGCCAATATTTTTTATTAAAAAAAATTAGATCGGTTATTTTTTTAAATTAAATGGGATAGGACCTTATTAACAACAAACCTGGTTAACAATATATTTTTTTAATAATTTTGAAATAATAAATAATTTTCAAAATATCTTTATTCTAACCTTGTTTAATAAAAAGAGTTTAAAAATATTACATATGACAATTATCAGTTTTCAATTTTATATATAAAAAAATCAAAAATAAAGATTATTTATGGTATATCTTCACTGAAATTTTAATTTAACATATTAATAATATCTATTTTTACTCATTTGCTTTAAAAAAATTTAAAAAATTTCAATAATAACGATTATGATAATTGTCACTTTCCTGTAGTACATCTTCACTGAAATTTTAATTTAACATGTTAACAATATCTATTTTTACCCATTTGCTTTAAAAAAAATCAAAAAAGTTCAAAAATAACGATTATGACAATTGTCACTTTCCTGTAGTACATCTTCACTTTTAATTTAACATGTTAACAATATCTTCATTTACCCATTTGCTTTAAAAAAATTTAAAAAGGTTCAAAAATAACGATTATGACAATTGTCACTTTCCTGTAGTACATCTTCACTGAAATTTTAATTTAACATGTTAACAATATCTATTTTTACCTATTTGCTTTAAAAAAATTTAAAAAAGTTCAATAATAACGATTATGACAATTGTCACTTTCCTGTAGTACATCTTCACTGAAATTTTAATTTAACATGTTAACAATATCTATTTATACATTTGCTTTAAAAAATTTTAAAAAGGTTCAAAAATAACGATTATGACAATTGTCATTTTCCTGTGGTACATCTTCACTGAAATTTTAATTTAAAACATATTAACAATATCTATTTTTACCCATTTGCTTTAAAAAAATTTAAAAAAGTTCAATAATAACGATTATGATAATTGTCACTTTCCTGTGGTTCATCTTCACTGAAATTTTAATTTAACATGTTAACAATATAATATCTATGCTATGCTTTAAAAAAATTTTCAAAAATAACGATTATAACAATTGTCACTTTTCTATGGTACATCTTCATTGAAATTTTATTTTTACATCTTAATATTAAAAATTATAACCTATTTAATTTAGGATATAATAAATCAAATAAGTTAAAAATAACGATTATTACAATTTCCACTTTTTAATACATTACATCTTCATTGAAATTATAATATAAATTTTTTTTTATATAAATTTTTTTTTACCCATATATGTCGAAAAAAGTTTAAAATAACGATTATGAAAATTGTCGGTACATCTTTATTAAATTTTTATTTTAATTTAACATGCTTATGCTTACTAATCCATTTACTTCAAAAAATAATATCAAAAAAATAAAACATTATAAAATATGAAGATCTTTGAAGATCGTTGATCAAAAATATTTTTAAATAAAAGATCTTCAAAGATCTAGATCTTTGAAGATCGCTGTTAAAAAATTTTTAAAAATAAAAGATCTTCAAAAGATCTCGATCTTTGAAGATCGTTGCTCAAAATTTTTTAAAAGTAAAAGATCTTCAAATTTTACGATCTTCAAAGATCTAGATCTTTGAAGATCTTTTTATTTTGAGCAAATGTACAACTCTGGTTCTACTAGTAAAAACAATGATGAAAACATATACATATAAAAATGAACAGTAATCGAGCCATAAAATTTTTTTTAGTTGAGCCCCTTGAGATTGTGAAGGCTAGCGACGCCCCTGTTAAGAGCTGGTTAGAAATTTAATGAGCTGTGCCAGGCAACTTCTCCAAAAGTTCTTAAAGGTTTCAGACTGACAAAACTGGGCTTTGCAGATCAATATAATGAATGTGAACCTGAATGGTAGTGCTATAATAATAATTGCCTTATCTGTATTGATCTGTTCTACTAGTAAAAACAATGATGAAAACATATACATATAAAAATGAACAGTAATCGAGCCATAAAATTGTTTTTAGTTGAGCCCCTTGAGATTGTGAAGGCTAGCGACGCCCCTGTTAAGAGCTGGTTAGAAATTTAATGAGCTGTGCCAGGCAACTTCTCCAAAAGTTCTTAAAGGTTTCAGACTGACAAAACTGGGCTTTGCAGATCAATATAATGAATGTGAACCTGAATGGTAGTGCTATAATAATAATTGCCTTATCTGTATTGATCTGTTCTACTAGTAAAAACAATGATGAAAACATATACATATAAAAATGAACAGTAATCGAGCCATAGAAATTTTAACTCTTGAACAATTTTAAAGAAAATAGTATATAATAGGCTTGGAGGAGCAAGGAATAGCTAGGTTAATGATGCTTGGTACCTTAAGGTACCATCAATCAAATTTAGAATTTTGTTCATTTTTCATTTGGATAGGCACTACCAAATATATTTATAATATATATTTGAAAAATCGAGATTTTTGGAAAGCCTCTATGGCCTAGTAGGCAAGGCTTGGTTTGCTTATCCCATGGTTCCGGGTTTGAATCCCGGGAATGATCATGTTTTTTTTCTTATTCTAACTTGGTGGTTCCATCCTTGGGGGGATAATATATAGGAGGCCGGACTCGACCACGTGATTCCGTATTAATATATTAAATAATAAGGATCTTATTACATTTTAATAAATTTTGGTCGGTATTTAGCAAATTAGGTTGGTATTTAGAATATTTCCATACATTCACTTGGTAGTAAGCATCATTAACCGAATAGCTACCGCAAAGGATGCGTGCAACCTTCCCGCCTTTTTTATTGTCAAATTAAACTTCAGGTTTATTATATATAAATTTTAATTATAATATTTAAATTTTAGCTGTCCATATCTATTTTGATCTCCTTATTTAACTTATTTAGAAGATTACAAATTAAACTTCAGGTTTATTATATATAAATTTTAATTATAATATTTAAATTTTAGTGTCCATAACTATTTTGATCTCCTTATTTAACTTATTTACAAGATTACAAATTAAACTTCAGGTTTATTATATATAAATTTTAATTATAATATTTTTATATAAATTTTGAACAAATAAATGGGGTTTTCTTGTCCCTAACTCTAAGCAAAAGGAGCACCTTCCTTTTTGTTTGGTTGATATAGGTTTTAATATGGAGTTATTAGCTCCATTGTTAATAATTTTATAAACTTTGATCTATTAATCTCCTTTAAATTATTAGAATTTATGCAAGATATAGTCAACAAATTATAAAAAATTGATTAATCTTTCAATCACATCAAAAGGCTTATTGCTCAAATTATATGGTCCTTCAGGCTGATTGCCAGCATATAATTCCATTTTCAAAGTATAACATGTTCTTGAATCCATGAGAGCATAAATTTTTAAGCCATATTTGGATGGCTTATTTGGCATGTATTGCTTGAAGGGACATTTCCCTCTAAAAGCAGAAAGCATTTTATCAATTGTAATGTATTGTTTCACACTATGGCATTTATTACAGTTTTCATTAAAATTATTAAAGATATCTGATATGTGTAGCTTTATCTTGTGCTTCCCTTATCTCCCTTGTATACAGTAGAGACCTTATTGGGCCTAAATTTTAGAACCAAGCCCGGCCCAGGCCCATTGTAAAAAAAAATTTTAAACCTAGGCCCAGCCCGACCCACTTTTAATATTTAAAAAATTTCCCAAGCCTGGCCCAAGCCCATAATATAAAATTTAAATTTCTATATTTTAAACGTTAGTTGTATTTTTTATATTTGTCCTATTAAATATCCTTAAAATAAGTTAAATTTGAATTTAAAAAGTCTAGTATACATATCATCAAATCTTAGCATTTTCAATAAGAATTGGAATAGGTTAATATTCATAGTATACCTGAATACATTCACTCCAAATCCATCATTACTCCATAGATCTCTTAAATTCTGATGATTGGATTTATGTATACCTGCAATCAATAATAAACCTATCAAAGTATTTAATTGAGTTGCATCAATTTTGACTTTGGAAGATGAGGGAATTTTTGAATTATAATTTTTTGATTTGTGTATTTTATTATTAGATTTGTAATATTTGGAGTAATAAAAAATTTATAGCATTCTAATGGTCAAGTTGCATGTTGTACATTAGATTTTACACCTGGCAAGCTAGAATTACCTAAATTTATAATATAAATTATATAATACTAGAATATTAAACTATAAAAATAATTATTATTTTCTTTTCCCTCTTTATCAGTCTGTATCATCTTATCTAAGAAATAATCATCATCTCACCTAAACACAAATTTTAGCAGTCCTTATATCAGAGGGGTCAGGCCGTATTTTAATTTTTTTAAATATACCCGGGCCGGGCTGTGGTGCCTATGCAGGTCTCTGCCTTATATACTATTTGTGTGTCCTTATTGAGCTTTATATAAAAGGTTTGAAAATAAATTTTAATTATAATATTTTTAAAAAACACAAATTTTAGCTGTCCATATATACTATTTGGGTCTCCTTATTAAGCTTTATATACAAGGTTGCAAATAAATTCAACAGAAATCAGGTAAATTAAATTTAAATTATAATATTTATAAAATTTTTAGTTGTTATAAAGATAAATGGCATTACAGTCAAAACCGTTTAATTGCGAAAGCTTGGGACCAAAATATTTAAAAATTTCGCAATTATCCGATTTTTCGCAATTATACGATTAAAATTCAACAATTTATTTATTAAAAATCAGTTTGTGTTTTTTATAAAGATATTTATCATCTATATATATTTTAATCATATAAGCCATCAAACTTTGCAATAAATACAATTTTTAATTAATGTAACCAACTATATATTTTAATTTGAATAAGTTATGTAACGAATAAAAAAACTAAATTTTAAAAATTTATCTTATTTGTTGAAACATATGATCATAGCTTTTTTTTCTTCCCACTAATAATACTATATTTTTATCGTCAATTCATCAAGTTATTATTTTATAAAAAGTATTCAATTAATTTAAATCAATCAAATAATATTAAAATATCTGAAGCACTTGAAAGTAATGTGATATATTTTGATACATATATTTATATTTTCTTTAGATCTAGACATGATTATAGACAGAAAGGAACAAAGAAAACAAGACTTTTAATTATAAAATGATTGTAATTATTTATGTATTAGCATTATAGTTGTTAATAAATTATTTTTTATTGAATAAAATTATTTAATTAAATTTGTTTACTTGATTTTATCATCTTATTTTTTATTTAAGATATGTAAGAATTAAAGCAAAAAAAGCTTTTGTGGAAAATAATAACATTTTTTCCTTTACAATACCCTAATATTTATTTTAACTACTTTTGTCATTTTACCTTCATTAAATTTACTGAAATATAATTTTACACAAATATATTATCACTTTTTAAATTCTAATTTATTATTAAAGCCAAATTTTAAAATATTTTGCCTAAAAAACTGGAAACAATAAGATTAATATAAAAGAATTTAAGTTTATTAAGTGTTTTGTTTTCATTCACATGATATTTGATTTAAAATCCTGTGCCTATTCAAATCTTATGAATTCTAATATTATAAATGTAAATGTATTAACAGACCATGCTGGAATGAAAGTTTATTAATGCTTTGTTAACATAAGATTTTATTTGAACTAATTTTATTATACATGCATCACAATTATTATAAAGTAATGTAAGATTTAATAAAAATATTTTATGATAAGAGTTTGGCTAGACTCTGGAGTAAATAATTCTTTTTCCACTATATTCTCTAGCTTTCTTAGTGAATCTTGATCGCTTAGATGTTCATGAGCATATTCAAGAAAAGTATAATAACCATTAAGAGCCTGAGTTTTGTAATTAAATGATACTCTTTTAGTTGTAGGAGGTTTATTCCTTAGAAATTGTGAGCATATATTTTCTTTATTCGCTATTAAACGGTAGATTGTCGAGACGTGGCAATTGTAATTTAATGCTAATTGTGTTTTTGATGTAGTGTTTAATTTATCAATTATTTCTTTTTTATGCTTCAGGGTTAGTGTTTGGAATAATTTTTTTACCATAATTTCTGCCGTGGTAATGAATGAATGGAAAAAGGTTAAATAAAAAAAATGATGAATAATTTTTTTCGATAAATTTTTCTTATTATTCACTTATCCGATTAAATTAACGTTATTGTCATAAAATGGGACCTGAAAAATTTTGCAATTATCCGATATTTCGCAATTAACCGATTCGCAATTATAAATGTAATTTAACATTATACCATAGTAATTATTATCAAAATCGCGGGGTTTTTTCGCATTTAAAAGTTTTTGCACTTAAGCGATATGCAATTAAACGGTTTTGACTCTATATCTAAATGCAACATTTAATTCTATTGACACTTTAAAAAAGTCAATAGATATATATGAAAAGGAAAATCTAATAAATATATCCATATATAAATCAGAACTGTTGAAGTATCCATGTAGCATAGAGTTAATTAAACAATTTAAATATCAAAGAATATTTTATGTCTGTAAATATTCTTTGAAAAAGAGGTCTCGTTCAACGGGATTAAGGAAGACATCTAGCTTCCGTAAAGAGTGTACATTCAACTTTACGGTTATATACAAGTTAGATCCTATCGTTGGGCCTCATTTAGTCATCGTGAAATTTATGGAAGAACATAAAAATCATGATCTAAGTAGGAAAAATATTATATTTTAATATTAATATTTTATATTATCTAGATAAAAACATATATATGCTCCTACCTTAACAAAGAAAGTTGTCTCCAATCAAAAAACAGATTGTCGAGCAAGCTCTAACCTTCAAGGCAAACAAAGTTAAAATTCAGGATTATATTCTGAAGACAGGACAAATGGTGATGCTGAGAGACATTCACAATCTTTCAGCAAACCTAAACAAACCATCTACCAACATGTTGATCGATGTGGTCAATCAATTAAGAGAGGACAAAGATGCCATTGTAGAAATTCACGAAGAAAACAATGAGCTGATGGGCATCTTTTATCAGGACATAGCTATGCGACATTTTGTAAAATGCTATCCCGAGGTCCTGTTTATAGATGCAACCTATAAACTGAATAATCTTGGCATGCCTTTATTTATCTTAATGGTAATTGATGGAGATGGTCAATCACAAATAGCAGCTTTGTGGTTAGTTAAAGGAGAAACATACAAATGTGTAAAAACAATGTGTGATATTTTTGGGAGATATAATATCAAAGATAATATTCAAGTGATAATAGGAGACAAAGATTTTGCAGACAGGCAGGCGTTGTATGAAAGTTTTCCAAAGGCAGAAATACACATTTGTATTTTCCATGTTATGCGAAGTTTTAAACGAGAGATCAGTACTGGTAAGCGTGATATAGCAGAGCAAGATGTAAAGCTGGTTCTTGATATTCTACAGAGTTTAGTATATGCTCAATCACAGGAGCATTATGATTTACTTTATTTAAAACTTGTGAATTTAAATCTTCCAAAAGTTATGGCATATTATAATAATAATTGGCATAATATAAAAAACGAGTGGGTTATTGGGCTAAGATCATGTGTTCCACATTTTTTTAACTCTACAAATAACCGAGTTGAGTCAATGAATCAAAAGTTCAAAGCGGTAATAACAAAATTTTCAACCCTCAAAGGGCTATTTAAGGATGTAATTTCTATAGTTAACTCAATGGCATTTGAAAAAGATTATAGAAGCATTATGAGCAATGAAAAAAGCTCATTATTTCCTTATAGTCTTTTATCAGCTGAGAGCAAATATAGAAATTTGCTGACCTATGCCTTTAAAAATATACTCAATGAAATAAATCTTAGTAATTCAATCAGCATACCGGTATTAGCCAATGACATGTTCACAGCCATAAAAATCAATGATTTAGGTAATATAAGTGCTCTTGTGGTTATCTTACCACAATGCTTTTACCATGCCGCCATCTAATGGCATTTAATTTTTCAATTTTGTAAAATCAGCCATTGTTAAAATGTCAATATATTAAATTTACTTTATGGGGCAAGGGAATATTATTTAAAAAAAAAATAATATAAATTAAGTTTACTATTAATCAGAGAATGAATATCTATGCTTTCATCTGATGGTATGAGGAAGAATAATTTTCCATCACTAAAACAATCATCCATTTTTTCAACTTGGTCAAATACAAAGTCAAAATTGTCTTGGGGTAGATTAGATATATAAGCAGCTTTTGGTACAAATGATTTTAAGATCTTGTTATATTTTTGCTGCTGTGATAATTTTTTTTTGTATTCATACATACTAACGATGTAATTGATATGTCTGTAGTATACGTTTGAGGTTGTTCAAGACTGCATTTCTTTGAATAATTCCTAGTCCATCTCACATTACAAAGTTCAGGATAGTATTTATCCATATTATATGCAGCCCTTAATGCCATTAGATGGCGGCATGGTAAAAGCATTGTGGTAAGATAACCACAAGAGCACTTATCCATAGATACATTGTAAATATTACCTAAATCATTGATTTTTATGGCTGTGAACATGTCATTGGCTAATACCGGTATGCTGATTGAATTACTAAGATTTATTTCATTGAGTATATTTTTAAAGGCATAGGTCAGCAAATTTCTATATTTGCTCTCAGCTGATAAAAGACTATAAGGAAATAATGAGCTTTTTTCATTGTTCATAATGCTTCTATAATCTTTTTCAAATGCCATTGAGTTAACTATAGAAATTACATCCTTAAATAGCCCTTTGAGGGTTGAAAATTTTGTTATTACCGCTTTGAACTTTTGATTCATTGACTCAACTCGGTTATTTGTCGAGTTAAAAAAATGTGGAACACATGATCTTAGCCCAATAACCCACTCGTTTTTTATATTATGCCAATTATTATTATAATATGCCATAACTTTTGGAAGATTTAAATTCACAAGTTTTAAATAAAGTAAATCATAATGCTCCTGTGATTGAGCATATACTAAACTCTGTAGAATATCAAGAACCAGCTTTACATCTTGCTCTGCTATATCACGCTTACCAGTACTGATCTCTCGTTTAAAACTTCGCATAACATGGAAAATACAAATGTGTATTTCTGCCTTTGGAAAACTTTCATACAACGCCTGCCTGTCTGCAAAATCTTTGTCTCCTATTATCACTTGAATAGTATCTTTGATATTATATCTCCCAAAAATATCACACATTGTTTTTACACATTTGTATGTTTCTCCTTTAACTAACCACAAAGCTGCTATTTGTGATTGACCATCTCCATCAATTACCATTAAGATAAATAAAGGCATGCCAAGATTATTCAGTTTATAGGTTGCATCTATAAACAGGACCTCGGGATAGCATTTTACAAAATGTCGCATAGCTATGTCCTGATAAAAGATGCCCATCAGCTCATTGTTTTCTTCGTGAATTTCTACAATGGCATCTTTGTCCTCTCTTAATTGATTGACCACATCGATCAACATGTTGGTAGATGGTTTGTTTAGGTTTGCTGAAAGATTGTGAATGTCTCTCAGCATCACCATTTGTCCTGTCTTCAGAATATAATCCTGAATTTTAACTTTGTTTGCCTTGAAGGTTAGAGCTTGCTCGACAATCTGTTTTTTGATTGGAGACAACTTTCTTTGTTAAGGTAGGAGCATATATATGTTTTTATCTAGATAATATAAAATATTAATATTAAAATATAATATTTTTCCTACTTAGATCATGATTTTTATGTTCTTCCATAAATTTCACGATGACTAAATGAGGCCCAACGATAGGATCTAACTTGTATATAACCGTAAAGTTGAATGTACACTCTTTACGGAAGCTAGATGTCTTCCTTAATCCCGTTGAACGAGACCTCTTTTTCAAAGAATATTTACAGACATAAAATATTCTTTGATATTTAAATTGTTTAATTAACTCTATGCTACATGGATACTTCAACAGTTCTGATTTATATATGGATATATTTATTAGATTTTCCTTTTCATATATATCTATTGACTTTTTTAAAGTGTCAATAGAATTAAATGTTGCATTTAGATATAATGCCATTTATCTTTATAACAACTAAAAATTTTATAAATATTATAATTTAAATTTAATTTACCTGATTTCTGTTGAATTTATTTGCAACCTTGTATATAAAGCTTAATAAGGAGACCCAAATAGTATATATGGACACAGGGTTTTACAAAAATCTTCAAATAAAAATTTGAAGATTTTTTTCGCCCAAAATTTTGAGGAAAAAATCTTTGAAGATCAATTTTTGCGAAGATCTTTTCGCTAAAAAAAATTTTGAATAAAAAATATTTTTTGTAAAAATCTTCTATAATTTTGAGAAAATATTTTGAGAATTTTATAATAAAATAAAATCTTTTGTAAGGAAATCTTTATTAAAATATTTTTGAAATTTTGATCTTAAAATTTTTTGGTAAATTCTTTAAAAATAAAATTTTTGAACTCAATTAAATATTTTGATAGGTTTATTATTGATTGCAGGTATACATAAATCCAATCATCAGAATTTAAGAGATCTATGGAGTAATGATGGATTTGGAGTGAATGTATTCAGGTATACTATGAATATTAACCTATTCCAATTCTTATTGAAAATGCTAAGATTTGATGATATGTATACTAGACTTTTTAAATTCAAATTTAACTTATTTTAAGGATATTTAATAGGACAAATATAAAAAATACAACTAACGTTTAAAATATAGAAATTTAAATTTTATATTATGGGCTTGGGCCAGGCTTGGGAAATTTTTTAAATATTAAAAGTGGGTCAAGCTGGGCCTAGGTTTAAAATTTTTTTTTACAATGGGCCTGGGCCGGGCTTGGTTCTAAAATTTAGGCCCAATAAGGTCTCTACTGTATACAAGGGAGATAAGGGAAGCACAAGATAAAGCTACACATATCAGATATCTTTAATAATTTTAATGAAAACTGTAATAAATGCCATAGTGTGAAACAATACATTACAATTGATAAAATGCTTTCATGCTTTTAGAGGGAAATGTCCCTTCAAGCAATACATGCCAAATAAGCCATCCAAATATGGCTTAAAAATTTATGCTCTCATGGATTCAAGATACATGTTATACTTTGAAAATGGAATTATATGCTATGCAATCAGCCTGAAGGACCATATAATTTGAGCAATAAGTTTATTTTGAGGTGATTGAATAGGTGAGATCAATTTTTTATAATTTGTTGAGCTATGTCTTGCGATAGGTTTTAATGATTGTAAAGAGATTGATCACAATCGTTAGTTTATAAACTTATTTAAAGCAATGGAGCTAATAACTCCATATTAAAACCTATATCAACCAAATAAAATGTGAAGGTGCTACTTTTGCATAGAGTCAGGGACAATTGTCATAATCCCATTTATTTGTTCAAAATTTATATGAAGCAACAGAGTAAAATTATAAATTGTAAACATGTTAAACTTGAAATTTAAATGTGGATGTAACCATTGTAAATAAGTGACAATAAGGAGAT
Source organism: Gordionus sp. m RMFG-2023 (assembly GCF_954871325.1). Lineage (NCBI taxonomy): Eukaryota > Metazoa > Nematomorpha > Gordioida > Chordodea > Parachordodidae > Gordionus > Gordionus sp. m RMFG-2023. The sequence goes on along the minus strand of NC_088775.1, from coordinate 7,087,725 downwards.
CAAAATCGTTATGGACACTAAAATTTAAATCTTATAATTAAAATTTATATATAATAAACCTAAAGGGTAAAATTATAATCTTGTAAACATGTTAAATAAAGATTTCAGTGATAGAAATGTGACAATTAAATCATAATTGTTATCTTTGAACTTTATATATAAGCAAACCTGAGGTTAAAAATATAATCTTGTAAACCTGTTAAATTAAGGAGTTCAATGAATATGTACTATAGACACGTGACAATTGTCACAATCATTATTTTTAATCTTTATATATAATTTTATTTGAAGATATTATATATTGTAAACTTGTTAAATTAAAGTTACACTGAGGAGATCTACCATAGATATGGACAGCTGAAAATTGTCATAATCATCATTATTAATCCCATTTAAATATTTTTGAACTTGACAGGGTAAAATAATAAACTTGTAAACTATGTTAAATTTAAGATGATCAGAATAGTACTATAGACAAGCTGACAATTGTCATAATGGCCATATTTAAAATTTATATATAATAAACCTAAAGTATAATTGGACAATAAAAAAGGCGGGAAGGTTGCACGAAATACTAATTTCTATTAAGACAACGAAAATATAGATTTTGAAAAAATTTGTAGTCTGAAATTACCAGCTCAGATGAAAAGACAAGGCAAGCCGAGGAAGTCTGATTTATCTGTAATAGGATTATCTAAAAAAGGGAATAAAAGCAAAAGGAAACATTTTGATATTTAGAGTATACCTAAATTTGCTGAGGACATAGGAAAAGGTATATATCATAATATAATTTATATTATTATTTTAACTAGGAACACCAATTATAACCAATTCTCAAATGGAGTTTATAAATTTCATAATCAATGAGAAAATAAATGCAGGTTATTATTAATATTTAAAAATATAAATATTTTAATATTTAAAATTAGGTGATACAAAACCCAAAAATTTGGGCAATCGTCAGATAACTTATAGTAATTTTAAAAAAATAATATTAATATATTTATTTTTATCAGAAAAGTTATCTAACCTTATACAACTTTGTCTGAAGAAAACAAGGCAAGATGGATTATAGATAAAATTTATAAAGGGTCTGCAAAGAATAAAATTTATAATAATGAAATGGTTGATTTTGATGACATTCTTACCATAAAAAATAGTATGCAATGTTTAAAAAATGATGAAGTCGATTTTCAAATGATAAAATCATATTTGACCAATCAAGCTTGGATACAGGTTCAAGATTTACAAGTCAAGATTATAGCGGAGTCCTGGATTTGTCATGATATTTGTTTGTGCTGGTTCCACTTTAAATGTCAAAAAATTAAGAAAAAACCTTATAAAATTCATTGGTTTTGTAATAATTGTTGTTAAATATATTTACTAGTTTTGTTATAATTGTTTTAAATGTATTTATATTTGTCTTTTATATTATAAAATGATTGTAAATATTTATGTATTAAAATTATAGTTGTTAATAATTTGTTTTTATTGAATAAAATTATTTTAATTAAATATGTTTACTTGATTCTATCTTATTTTTTATTTAAGTTATGTTAGAATTAAAACAAAAAATAGCTTTTTTTGGAGGTTAATAACATTTTTTCCTATACAATCCCCTAATTATTATTTCCAGTATTTTTAACTTCTTTTATCATTTTATCCATTTAATTTACTGAAATATAATTTTTTAAATTCTAATTTATTTATTATTAAAGTCAAATTTTAAAATATTTTACCTAAAAAAATGGAAACAATTAGATTAATATAAAAGTAGGAAAAATTTTAAATTATAGGTGAAGGATCACATATTTTTATTAGAATAATATCAGCTGTCTATTTTAAAACATGACACAATTTTAGATATTAATTTAACAGGATAAGGAATTCATTTGAGTATATTTCTTCTCAATTTCAGTTAGATCCAAATACACACATACTCATTTTAAAAGTAGGTATATGCTTAACATTTTTTAAATTTACCAACATTGGAAGTTGTCATTTTTTAACATTTTTACACTTTAAAAGTTGCTATATATCAGTTTTTATATAATATTGTCAATATCATTATTTATATTTGCAACTAGGTTGCACCTATCTGCGATTATATTGGCCATCAAAAAGATTGTCAATATCATCAATTATATTTGCAACTAGGTTACCAATATCATCAATTATATTTGCAACTAGGTTGCCAATATCTTATTTGCAACTAGGTTACACCTATCCTCGGCCAATAGCTACCCTACCATTGAGCATTATCAATTTAGTAACAGATGTTTTTCTTATAATTATTCATCTATCAAAGATGCAAAATTTTGCTAATATTTTAAGAAATACCCAACCTTTTTATATACATAATTTAAAAAATAAGCCTACCTTCATTTTCAATTTAATCAATATTAAACTATATTCAATATCTGTTAACGAGATGGAGTAATTTTACTATTAATATTTATAATGTCACCAATTTTAAAGATCTATAACTCGATTTCATATTGAAGATGGTAAATTTCGAGGATGTGAAGATGTTTATAAAAGATTTAAAAGGTTAGATTGGGGTATTTGGATAAGAACAAAATCGGGTCATGCAAAAAGAAGATGGAAAATGTCTCAAAGACAAAAAACTAGATCCCTGGCTCATGTATTTTGCAGAGGTTTCTAAATCAAATTAAGATATATTTCATTATTATAGGTACCCAGTCAAAAAAACTTGATTTATTGGCTGGAAAAGATTTTATTAGAGAAAAGTATTATGTGGATGATCCATATGAACGATTTCATAAAAGATATTTCAATGGACCTCTTCCAAGAGCAGTTTCATCATATTACAAACATATCTTAAATAATCACTATCAAACTGATATATATTAGATATTTAAAAATTATATACATACCTTGGATAATTAGTATTGTTTGATAAAGGATGTTTTTTTAATTATACTATGACTAGTGATTTTTATTTAATTTACTTTTTACTTCTATTCACTATACTTATCATTTTAAAACATGACAAAATTACTTATTTTAGGGATTACCATCATATCTACTGAAATGCTTAACAAGCTCCAGTCATTTCATATTATATATATATGCTAAAACAGGTCTCAAATAGATTTGCTCTAAATTGTATTTTAATATAAGAAAAATATAAATAGGGAAAAATTTTTGAGGAAATCATGTTTCGATATATTTGAATATGTAGTGGCAACAATTTTTTATACAAAAGATAATATTTATAATTAACCATTTTAATTTGATGTACAAAACTATGAATAATAAATTAGTAAATTTATTATCTATTTACAGAATTCATGAAAATATTAGCTTAAATTTTTTAATATAAATATTTATTTTCAAACAATAATATTATACTAAGAGCAAATCCTAAACTTTAAGATTATATTATAATTATTTTATTGGATTTATTGTATATATTAAAGGTGAGCAAAACCCAAAGCCTGCCAATGTTTCTAAAGCTGATAATTAAACACATTTATTTCAATTTTCCTTCATAAAGGTTATTGCACGCTATCAAATTTTATGGGTCTTGTAAAAATATTTACAAGCTTGACTCAGAAATGCATTAAAAAGTTATAAAGGTGATTTTTAATTATATATCAGAGACCTGCAGGCCTGTCTTTATGCCCGGGTACACTGCTGGGCTGCACATATTTTTTAAAATATACCATTGCTGGGCTATATATTTTAAAACCAAATCTTTTAAATTATCATTAATAGCTATAAAAATTAAAAAATGATATATAAAAATTCTGGGCCAGGCCTGAAAATATACAATCCCTGCTGAACCCAAAGAATTTATAAATCTGGGCTGGGCTAAGCAAATAGTATATCTGCATGTCTCTGCTATATATATATGTTCTTTGTCATTTATAGGCCCTTTTCCAGGTTTACCTTGGTAGGTCATTTAACCTTCTAATTGCTTTTCTCCATTTTATAGATTAGATATATATATACAAAATATATATTTCAAATGTACATCACAAATCACTGGTTAATAATAATATAAACATAATCTATAATTAACTCTTTCTTCACATACAGATTTAATAAAGGCCAAAATATTCTCAGCCAAACATCGTAATTTTTTTTTTTTAAAAAAACATTTATAATCAAAGCTGTAATCCAATACTAAATTATTAATTAATTTTCTATATTTCATTACCACTGTCATGAAATCAGTTCATAACATAGAGATGCATTCTAAGAATCTTTCAAATTCAAATTTTTTTGGCAGGCTAGCGCTGTCCAATTTTCAATTTGGTTCTTTGATTATACTGAAAGATTTTGGTATTTTATAGAAGTGATAATTCATTAATGTTTTTAACTTAACTACTCTCCAATATTATAAAAATGTTTACTTTGGTGTTCAGCAACATATATTTTGGTATAAGCTTTGATTTACAAAAAAATAAAAATTTATGTTAAAATAATGTATAAAAATTACCTTTTTATTATGTTCAGAAATTTAAAGAGTAAATCACATAATTTTTATTAATCTATTGTTGAAAAAAGAATATTTTACCTGCATTAGCAAATTTGATATGGCATATTGTGTTGAGTATATTCGCCATATCTGTAAATCACATGAGAATTACTATTGGCTTAATATTGCTAAGATGATTATCATTGGACGAATATTTTTTAAAAAAAACACAATTGGTTAAATTTAATTGACACTTTTTGAGGATTATTATAATAGATTAATTATTACATAATTTGAAATTTTTATATTTTTTTCAATATATTTTTTTATAGAAAATTATTTAAATTTATGATATTACCTTACCCACTTTAACACAATTTTTATAAGCCTGACTGGGATTAAAATATTTATGAGGTAGTAGAGTCCTAATAAAATTCGAAAAAGTTATAGAAAATAATATATTCTTTTTCTAAATAAAATGAACATTAGAAATTTGTCCCTGAAAAAGAGAGCAATTAGTGATTTACAATGTCGAAATACGATGATTTTATTTGGAAAAAATATTTATGTAAATAAGAACAAATGTCAAAGTAATCCTATATTTTAAATATATTTTTGAAAGTAACTCATAAAATCCAGTTAACAAACATTTTCATTTCATTGATTCTCAATTATGTATCTAACCACTATTGATGAATGAATGTGTTATGACTCTTGTTATCAATTTCACATAAATTGAACTACTTTATTGATAATCCTATTTGTCACCTCCTGATTTACCTAATAGACATGGTATTGAGTGTATCATTTTAACAATTGGAAGCAGCTATATAGGTCGTATTTCGGAATATGTTTAATTGTTTCTACAAAATGAGAGTCTTTGTAAAAAAATAAAATAATATTCATTGACAAATGACCCGCCAGATGACATTTTTAATTTAAATAATTGTCATGTATCTCATCCAATAAAAAAATCAGTCAATTTAAAAGGCAACCCTATAAAAGAAGACTTTGTAAAATTTTAAATAGAAGCTATTATGATGAATGTTGTTGCTGAATTTTTTAAAAAGATGTGTTACTAAAATTATTTAATTTCCATTAATTCATAGAATCTATCTTCAATTATCTTGTTTTTCAAGACCCCCCTCCCTTTTTTAAAAAGAGATTTCTTCCAGATTTTTTAAGTTATTACCATTTTGTGAGTTATAGATTCTATAAAAAATTGCATCCGTTTCAATTGAATATTCAAACTATTTTTATATATAAATCTATGGATAATAATTTCACGTTATTAATATCGGTATTTTTGAGCATTATTGGCATATTTAATATTAATTATTTAAATCAGTTAGTACCAAAAATAGTTGAAATTAACTTTAAAAAAAATAAAACCTTTATTATTTTATTTTTGACAGGCTCATTTTCCATCCTGAATCTTCTACGTTCACTAAATTAACTATATTTCTCCTTTTCTTCATTACAACTTGGGGCGGGGTTGGCACTATTAGGTATTTTAGCAGAGAAATGAACGAGTCGTTTTTTTATTAATTTTGTAAATAAATGAGTTCAAATTGAACGCGTTCATGAAGTAAGTCCATTTTTTTGAGAAAAAATGATGAACCACGTTCCTTTTATTTTTGAAGAACTTTGAAGGTGAACGCGCGTTAGTTTTTTTTACTTTAGTTCAATTTTATCTTATTTTTAATCATTTGAAAATAAAAAAATTACTAAGAAATTATTTTTAATAATAAAAATATTAGTTTATTGACTTAAAAACTTTTAATTTTAAACATGGTTAATATATTTTGTTAAAAATATATATGGTATTTATTTAGATTAAATTAAATATTAGATGAAATATTTTTTTAATAAAATTATTTGTAAAATTTTGAACGAACGTGGAACGTGAACGCGTTCCTTTCTTTGAAGGTAAACGTTGAAAATGTAAGTGTTCGATTTTTGCCAATGAACGTTGAAAGCGTTTTATTTTTGGAAATGTTTACAGACTAGTTTTTATTAAACCAGTAGGTGTCTCTTCAATTATATTCCCATTTTAAAAAAAATTTATCCAAAAAATCAAAAATATTTCCCAGAAACTCAAAAGATTTTTTTCTTAAATAGGGAGGGGCCAGCGGAATATTTTTCTAAGGGATGAAAATCCATCCTTTCCCATTAAAAAAATAGCCCTATAATTAGGTCTGCTCTAGATATATTTGAGACCTGCAGAGGTACCATTTGCTCGATTCCCCGCCCTGGGTTTAATATTTTCAGTCCCGGTCTGGCTCGTATTTTTTTTTTAAATATATTACATTCATTTTTAATTTTTATAGGTAATAATGGTGATTTAAAATTTGGCGGGTGTTCTAGTTTTTAAAAAATTATTTAGGCTGACCGGGGTATTTAAAAAAAAGAAATATTAGGTCTCTAAGATAAACAAAATATCGAAAATTGTCGATCAATTTATTATATATTCTGTTATAATTGGGGTTGTTTTTCTTTACTTTGCTGCATATGTTATTTTAATCTTTATTATAGTTTTATTTTACTTGTAATAATTTGGGTCGTGTAACACATTTGACTTTGAATTGTATCCTATATTATTTTATTTTAGAGAATTACTTATTATTTTTTTATTGTAGAATATATACGGCCGATTCTGAGGCGAATTTACTATGTCTGACGCTAATTTTATTTTGGAATTGCCTGATCATCGTGATTATAAAGAAGCAAGTTATCAACTTAATAGTGCGCACAAATTGAGCGTTTAAAACGCTGCGTTGCAAACGCAACATTTTAAATAAGTTCTTAAAATAAAGGATTTGTCTTTTGAAAATTATATTATCGTCTGCGTTCTTATTTCTTTAATTTCTAAATATTCCTTTTTAGGATATAAGTAAGATATTTATATTACATTTTATATAATATTACACAGCGAATAATAATAAAAAGTAATGAAAAAGCAAACCTATTTGCGTTTTTTAAAATGGTTGCTAACGCCAAACTGTAATTTTACCCATTTGCACGAGGTCATTTGAAATGCATTATTTGTGCTTAAAACGCAGCGTTTGAAACGCTCAATTTGTGCGCACTACATGAGAATAATTACTAAATTGGTTAACAAAATGGCGAGTCCAGCTGATTTGCATTCAACGACGCTTTCAAATGCATTCAGTCTGGGTATTATTAAATGTCATTAACTTAAACACAGTTTATCTTCTTCGGTTTATATGAGAAATTAAATCCAATTTAAATGGCATTAAATGATATATTTTTATTAAAGGTTTAGATCCTATTTTTATTTTATTTTTGCGTTAAAAATTGTATTTCTAATTGAGAATCATAATAAAAAAATTAATCTTTTATTTTAACAATATCTTTATATATATTTTGACATGGTGTGCCTAATTAGACCCAAAAAAAATATCAGAGAAACAGTGTGCGGGCAAACATTAATTGCTCCAAAATGAATAACCTAAATTTTTTTTACCAATACCAGCATAAATATATCTAAAATCAACGCATATATGAAATATAATTTTATTTAATTAAACAAATTCATATATTTTCCCAAAAACTCAACTTTTAACCTTTAACCCCACCAATAAAAAAATTCCACATTTTTTAAACAAATTGGTTTTTATGTAAATTTATTTCTTTTTTTTGGTGGATTAAAGAATTAAAATAACATTTTATATGAAAATACCCCCAAAGTCGCTTTTTAAACTCAAAAAATGTTTATAATAGTGGTCTACTGCTAATAACCTTTTATCAGGTCAGGCACAAATATTATAGAAAATATTTATATTTTTAAAACACTAAGCGCCCACTAGCGTTAAATATTTTGCGGAAATATAAAATATAAAAACCCTTTATCATATATAATTTTTTCTTTATTTTTTTTCCCATTTTCTTGCCATTATAACAACACGTAGTATTAATAATTATTTTTTTCCCTTTATTTATCTCCATTTTCATGCTATTATAACGACACGCGTGATTAATAAGAAGCTCACGATCTTTTAAAGGCATGGTTCTTGTCAATGACATTATATCATTGGTTCTTGTTTATGAAATTATGATCATGGTAAAATTTATGTAATCCATAAAAACTAAAAAGGGGTTAAAAATATTTGTTTAATTTTATAAAAAAAATATTATACCTTAAATTAATATTTATTAATTAAAAAAAAGTCCTCAACTAATGGCCACAAACATTTTTAAATATCGAAAATTAAGCAAACTCAACCAAAAAATATGTATTTCTTAAAATTTTTGATTTTAATTATTCCATCAATATCCATACGGTCGCATATTATATTTATTATCTTTAAAATAATATTAAAAATTTCCCCTTAGTTTCAGTGACTTACATAAAAATAGAATTAGGGATTGATAAAATATAAAATGTATACCAAAAAAATTTAAAAAAATGTCTAAACCTATTTGAAAATGAATACTTTTGCAATTCATAATTTATGAAGCTTTTTCAAAATTTCTTACTTCAGGGGGTGGGTGGGGAATTTCTCCTCTCCTACCTCCCAGAAGCTACGCGACTGAGCCCTTTTATATACTGATATCAAAAGAATTTCTCACCCGCTACGCGCCTATATTATTTTGGGGCCAATAACCTTTTATCGGGTCAGGCACAAATATTTTAGAAATGTTTATATTTTAAAAGTACCATAGCGCCCACTGTTAAATATTTAACTGAAATATAAAATATACGTCATACGTCATAATTAGCGCAATCGCCCTTTATCGCTATATGAAACAGCAGAGCTACGCTTGGACTATATAGTCCCATCTAATTGGGTTAAGAAATTTGTGGGTAGCCTATGAGATGAGCCCATCCACAATTTTTGGGCAGGCTGCAGTCGTTTATCATATATGTTTTTTTCTTTATTTTTTTTTCCATTTTCATGCTATTACACGTGGCATACTATTAATATATATTTTTATTTGATAAGTTGTTTTAATATTTTAGTGTTTTATCATTTTTTAAAATTATACCAATATCACTATTATCAAAATAAAATTTTATATTAAATGGAGAATATTCTTTGATCGTAATAATAACTTTCGTTTATGGAAAAAAATAGGAGAGTTACTAATTTACAACATTTGGTAAAAGAAAATTTTTTTATTTTTATTAGTACTGAAGGGACATTATTATGTTGTTCGATACAGGCACTAGCATTTCGATAATGTCTAGGGAAAATTATTATAAGTATTGGCATAAGGGTACACTCAAAAAGGAGTCCATGTGTTTCAGACAATTCGATGGGTCTAAAATTGTGGTTTTGGGGAAAACCAAATTGGAAGTGATTCTCAATGATACCACATTTTTTCTTGATTTATGGTTGGTAAAAAAATTGTTGAAACTATTATGGGATGGTATTGGATTACAATGCTCGGCCCCCCCCCCCCCCAATAAGGATTGGAATATTTTTGCAGTAAGTAATGATTTGGCAATAAATAAGGCTAGCCGAAAAATTTTGAATGTTCGAAGTAAAATTTGTGAAATAGAAAGGACAGATTTAACCAGAAAGAAAGGAAACTCCCCCCATTAAGTCTAATACGTGTGAAATTTGGATTAATGGTTGACAATAATCTGTAATTACCTTTGTTTTAAAAGAGAAGGATTTTGCCCCCCCCCCCTTCTTTTCCTTGATACATTGATAGTTCAGTATATACAAGTTCATTGATTATAAATGACCAGTTTGTAATACGGATGTAATTACATTTGCTTTAAAAGGAAAGGGATTTGTTTATTTCCCTTTTTCTTGGTTCAGTATATACAAGTTAATTGATTTATAAATGACCTTTTTGTATTACGGCTCTAATTATATTTGTTTTAAAAGGAGAAGGAGTTGTTTTTTCTTCCCTTTTTCTTGATACATTGATTAGTTCATTATGTAAATGATCTTATTGTATTATGGTCATACATAATATATATTGGAAAGAAAGTACATTATTAATACAGAGTTCATTGATTTGTGAATGACCTTTTGTATTATGGTCCTACATAACATGTATTAAAAAGAGAATATTCTTTGATCGGGGTAATAACATTAGTTATGGAAAAAAAGAAGGGAATTACTAGTTAAACCATTGGTGAAAAAGGAATTGTATTGAGTGGTAATGTCGGTCATTGATCGGTAAAGATTATATTTCGATAATAATTTTTTTTTCTCTTTCCCTCTGTTGTGTTATTTCCCCCCCCCCCTACTTTATGTATTCTTTTATGATGATAGTGATTTGTGCCGCAAATAAAAAAGTAAAAAACTGAAGTTGCCTTTAATTAAGTAGTTAATTTTAGGGAAGAATAATAATTGAACCAACATGATCGGGTTATTTTTTTTTGTGTATAAAATTTTTTTTCCTTTTTCTTTGCATAAGTTATGCTTATTTTTTTTTCCTCCAACAGCAAAATTATGTTGATATAATTTTCTGTTATAATCAAATAAAAGCCAATTTAAATATCTCTTGCTGAAAGTATTCACACTTGATCTTAATGTGTAAGCACTTCTTGATGTTGTTAGTTATTATAGAGATAGTCGTATCAGGAACTGGTAAATTATTAAATTTTCTTGATTTGTCAACATTAATTTTTAGGAATGGGGTAATAATCCCAAATTAGTTCCAACCCATGAGTTTATCGCCCTTTAACCCATTCTTTTTATATATTAATGCACCCTATTTTTAGTAAAATTATATTATTTATAATTCAATGAATCCCGCTTCGCAGAATACCGTCAATTTATGAAAGAAGAATTTTATTGGAATCCTCTGCCTCAGCATATTGGAAAAATAATCCTCCATTAAATACTACATTACCTATTAACTTTAATAAATGTATGGGCTGGAAAAGTAGTAGATGCTGAAACTCTATAAGAAATAATTCAATTTATTTTTTATCTGATTTTCTTCCAAATTTTTGGCATTTCAAACTCATTTATATATTGCTCAATGTAATAACAAGAGTTGGCATAAGCTAGACAAAAAAAAATCAGAGTAAAGGGGGGGGGGGTAAATCAATTAAAATTTTAATTAACAAAATGAAATATTATTTTATTTAAGTAAATCAGACAAAGTAGCCTATTTTATAACAAGTGAACCTTATTGTAACCCCCAAGATAAAAAAAAATACTAATCGTTAAGCAAATTAGTTATTATCTAATTATTTCTCCCTTTATTTTTACGAGGAGAAAGGAAAATTGTAACATTCATTTCTAACTACTTTCAAATTTTTTTTTAAAACTCTTTACGCATCCGGTTCATACCCGAGGTACATAAGATAAACATAATTTTCCCTCTGGGTAAAATAAATATCTCTAATAAGTTTTAACTGTTCCCAAAAAATTTGTAATACAGTACTAATGCCCAAAACTTTTTATCTTAAAACTACTTTTTACCCTGGTGGAGTAAAGAAAATTGCTCTATCGGTTTTAAATTATCAAAAAAGGTTTACAATACTGGTTTTTACTACCCATTTTTATCCAGTCTAAAACTAGTATTATTAGCGCCAGCTTGCTGTAAAATTTTTAGTGTAAATTAAAATCATTTATATTATTTATTTTTTTATTTAAGGCTGCGTCCAAAATATTTTGAAAATATCCTTAAAATTTTAAAATTTTCACAAATTAATAACAAAACACTTTTAACATATTTAAGTTTATATAAAATTAAAATATTCCTGATATGATTCAATTATTTATTTATTAAAAGATATGTAAATATTTAATTGCATTTATTATTTTATATTACGGAGAAATTTGGATAGCTGTAGCATATTATAAATTAGCAACTATCAAGTATCAACCTATTATTTAATAATGGTGATATTTAAATTTTTTTATATACTTAATAGAGATCTGCAAAGTTAGGCCCGGCCCGTACTCGGACTGAATCCGGCCCTGCCAATTCTATTATAAATAATCGGGTTCGGGCCAGGCCTAATATTTTTAAAAAAAATCGAGCCGGGTCGGGTCGGACCTTGGAAATATTTTTAAATATATCTAAATTTATCAATTTTATATTGAATTTTTTATTTAAAAATAAAAATATTTGATTTTATTTATTGAAACTAAACGACCATATATCTTTTATTTTGAGTAATTATAAAAATTAATATCTATATTTAAATAAATTCGGGCCAGGCCGGGTCGGTAAATTTTTTTAAAAAATTTCGGGTTCGGGCCGGGCCGGCAAAACTTTTTTAAAATGGGCCGGGCCGGGCTTGAAAAATTAGGCCCGATGCAGATCACTAATACTTAATAAATATATATATGTTATAAATAATTGTATCAATATTAATAAACAGTTGGCATTTGGCAAATCAATAATACCTTTTATTTTGAAATATAATTTTTCCATAAAATATATATAAATTATTATATTTGAGTTATATAATAAAATTGTAATAAAAGGAATAATATAATATCTTTTAAAAGTAAGTATGGGAATATTTTTATTAATAACTATATGGTTTTCATTTTCTTTGTTGGCATTATCTTGATCTAGCTATCATTCAATAATAAATATCAAATAATAGTAATATAATGTACAGAAATTATAATATCATCAAAAAAATCAATAGACATATTTTGTCCAATATTTATATCATTCATTAGCAATTTCATTAAGGTATGAGGAAGCCTATTAAAATATATTAATTTTATATACAAATATAAAATTATACTGTTGCCGGATGTCAATTTTCAGATTCCAAAAATAAAAAACTATTTTAAATTTTTGTCTTTTAATATTTATTTCAATTAAAAACTTGACTCAGAATATTTTCTTTGAACCATATATATTGTTAAACATATAGTAGATCCTTATTTTCCAGCACTTTTTAATTTTATTTTTACCAGATTTTGTTGGGTGAAAAAATATAATTTATTAAATTTAGCCTTTACAGCTAAAAATTTCTTTCACTTGTTCATAATTCAAGTTATCTTTTTCCTATTTCCTCAAATTTTCCTATTTTCCACAGAATATCTAATTTTTAAGTCATTTTTGCACCAGAGATTCCTGAGCACTCTTATGCTTTCCATAAAATCATACTTTTGAACACTAAAAAATATATTAATATAAAAGGTAATGTTGTTAAACGGCTCATTTTGAGCCTATTTTATAAAACGGCTAACTCAATATTTTAGCCAGAACTAAGTCTAGAGATTTCGATAATATAATGTCTAGACCTTAGTTCTTCCTATGAACAAAATCCTCAGGTTTGTGTAATATTTTTCTGGATGAAATATTGAGTTAGCCGTTTTTAAAAATCGGCTTAAAACGAGCCATTTAACAACTCTAATAAAAGGTTATAATCGTTTAGGTTAGTAAATTTATAAAAATTAACAGCTTTAAAAATTGTATTTACTAATTTTTATAAAAATTTCAAAAATAAATAAATTTTGAAATAATTTCTATACGAATTTATTTTTTTTTAAAAAAATAAATTTTTATAAATACCGAAAAATGAAATTGAACGCTAATTTATCTTTACATTAAAAATATCTTATGTTATTTATTTTTTTCTTCAAAATTTATTTATTTTATATTTTTAAGATTTTGGACGCAGCCTAAACTAAAAGATATTAATCTCATTTATACAAATGAATTTTAGATAAAGATACTATAAATTATAAATTATTGCTAAAATTTATATAAGTCCTTTTAAATTTGCCTTTTAAAACATAATAATTTCAGGAGAATTTTTTTTGATTTTGTAATTTTTCCTATAAATTGTCCCAAGTTATTATTGGCAAGGGCACGCCTTGAGCCACATCATGGCGCAACCTTTGGCTATCTATATTTATAGATAAAAAAATGGTTACATCACATAAATGAATGCATCTTATTAGGAAAAGTACAAAATATTTTTTCAAAACAAAACTTTTCCAAATTAGCCATTAAATTCTAAATATTTCATATAGAATAATTAATAATCCTTTATTTGATATGGCTAAACTTGGAAAGAGAGGCTTATATTTTTGGGATGCCAGGTATGATAATTAGATGCATATGGTGAATCCCATGGCAAAATCAACAACAACAATAAACACAATTTTCAACCCGACTCCTTTAGATTTTTTTAAAAATATTTTTTATAAGGGCTTTGTTTTTATTATAACTAAAAAAATAAATTTTCACCCATAACCTCAAATAACGGCTGAAATATGTTTTCTAAATGTCGAAAAATGGGGTATTTTGGCAAAATGCACTCCATTTCATTTTAAATATATTTGAATATAATTGAGCTAGAATCATCATTTAAAATTCTTTATATAATCTAATATTAGGCCTTTAAAGTTAAATCATGTTAAATAAGTTAAAATGATAACCGGAAATAGAAGGAAATGGTCATAAAATTAAATCTACATTTTTCTCTCTCAAATTTTATATATAAATTATAAGATTAAAGAATAAATTATTAAATTTCAAAGTTTGACCGAGCTCAAGTTTAGGAGATATGGCATCTTAATCATTAGTCCATTGCATTGCAACTATTCTTAATAAATATTTGATATTAATCAATAATTCTAATGTAAAAGCTATTAAATATTTTATGTTTGATATTTAAAAGAATAGTGATTTATGATCTCATAATGTATTTCTTTTTCTTTTGGAATGGGGTGAGTAACTTTGGTTAATTTATATTATAAATTGAATTCTCATAAAGATAACTAAAAAATACATATTAATTTTTTATTATAATTTGTTGAATACAAAATTAAATTTTTATATATTGTAAATTCAATTTTTCCCTTGGGGGGTGAAGTAAATATCACTATTATCTTTTAACTACTCACAAATTTATAATATAGTTCCACCCAAAACATTTTATCTGAACTAAAATTAAATTGTTTATATAAATGTACTTTTTGCCCTCGTGGAGCAAAGAAAATTGCACTATCTGTTTTAAACTATTCAGAAAACATTTATATGACTGGTCTAATACCCATTAATTTTATCCGGTAAAAACCTAATTTATCAAAATGTTTAAGTTTTAAAAGTACAACTAGCGCCAACTTGCGTTAAAGATTTTATTGCAAAATAAAATATTAAAATCATTTCTAATATTTATTTTTTTTACAAACATAAGATATAAATGTAATTTATTCAAATGATTTTTAGATAAAGATATAATAAATTAATACAAATGTTAATAGTGTTGTTTATTCAAATTTGTAAAATAATTAATTGAGTATTAATTTAAATGTTTTGTTACATATTGTGTTGTTTATTCAAATTTGTAAAATAATTTATTGAGTATTAATTTAAATGTTTTGTTACATATACCAGTATATATTCCAGTCGATGATATACATATTATAATTATTTTATTTTTTAAAAGTAGAAATAAAATTTTTATTTAAAATAAATATAACTTGTTTCTTTTCTGGCGCCCCGTTTTTTGTTAAAAAAAAAAGAAGAAAATATATAAAATTTGCCTAAAATTAAAATAAAAAAGTAAAAATTAAATTAAATTCGAAATTGTGATGACTACCTATTGTGACGATTGCTTAATCCATTGAGATGACTCTATTTATATGACTACCTATTGTGGTGACTACCTATTGTGACGATTGCTTATTCCATTGAGATGACGCTATTCTATATGACTACCTATTGTGTTGACTACCTATTGTGTTGATTGCTTAATCTATGGAGATGACTAGAATCAAACCTTAACACTTTCATGCAAAAAGCTTCTTTCTTCATGGTGTCCTGGCTCTGGATGTTGGAATGGAATATGATAATCAGCACCTAACCTAATGTGACAACCTAGAAAGAACCAATATGGAAGTTGGACGTTAGGTTATGAATTCTATATCGTGAGACCAATGATGATCACTTATTATTCTAATCCACGTAAGAAGAAAAGTTATTTGAAATTAAAATTTTATGCCGAGATAAAGGCATGTTGTAAATTTACTTATTAAAATAACTTAAATGTAAATCAATAATGGACATATTTGAACACATAAAAGCCTTAAAAAATTATTTACTTAATTTCTTAGTGAAATATTGATATTTTTTTTTGGATTTCTTGTATGATGACCAATTTTTGTAAATTAACTAAACCTAAAGATGAATTTTTAGATATAATTAAAAATAAACCATTAAAAATCCTAAACAAGAAGATAAAACTTTAATTTTAAATATTAAAATGTAATTAAAACATGAATTAAAAGGTTTAAATCACATGATAGATTTACATAACCCTTATAAGTAATACTTAATATGATAAAAATGTTTTTGAAATAAAGCTTTTGAAGACAAAAGGTTATGTAAAAATTAAACATCATTATTTTAGAAAAATATTGTGTGAAATTTTAATTTTTTTTAAGAGAGGGAAATGTGCATAATATTGGCATATTTTAACCTCGGAGATTGAAAATAAATAAAAATAATTAAATATTAAAACGCTACTAATTAAATATTAAAACTCTACTAATAAAATATCGCAAAATTTAAAAAAAAAAAGCGAAATTTTATATAATTTTTTTGATTTATCATTCTTATGTTATTCTACATTCCAAAAATTTTATTCCAAATTCTTTTATTCCAAAATTTTATTCCATATATTCAAACTTGATCCTTATAATAATGATAACGTACAGCAACTATTCTAACCTACAAAAACGTATGGACTCATGCCATCAGACAGACTTATGCGCCCTCTGAGCAGCAACTTGATGCTTTGTCGAGGAGGGGAATGTTAATAGTGTTGTTTATTCAAATTTGTAAAATAATTAATTGAGTATTAATTTAAATGTTTTGTTACATATTGTGTTGTTTATTCAAATTTGTAAAATAATTTATTGAGTATTAATTTAAATGTTTTGTTACATATACCAGTATATATACCAGTCGATGATATACATATTATAATTATTTTATTTTTCAAAAGTAGAAATAAAATTTATTTAAAACAAAATACAACTTAAATATTACATGTTTCTTTTAACAAAAATATTATTAATCCATTTAAAATTGTTTTTAAAATAATAATTTAAGAATAAAATTATTTTAATATTATTACTTTAAATTTAAACAAGATTAAATAACTACAAATTAAATAGATGTAATTGAACTTTATTTTTAAGAAAAAGCATAATAATAATTTTGATATATAAAAATTTATAATCTTTTTATCAATATTTGTATATTCATCCAAATTATTCTAATACAACTTAATAATATTCCAAATTATGAATAAAACAAAAATAAGATTAATCAACATATCATTAAACTCAACTTAAGTACAACATAAAATTAACATAATAAAAATCATAGTTAAGCATAACCAGTGACGAAGCGTCAAGTCTACTAGAGAAGTAATCAAAAAATTTGATTAATTTTTATTTATTAGTCAAACCATAAAAAATTAAATATATAAATAAGTAGAATTCGTCTTTTATAAAAGTTATTGCTAGATTTTAAATTTTTTAATAAGTTTTTTTCAACCGAAGTCAAAAATTGAATTAAAATTTTAAAAAATAATTTCTACATTAAACTTATAATTTATTCAGCGGAATATCTATAAAATTATTTTACAAAATTCTAAATAAATTTAAATGAACTGATATCTATATCTATATAGATATAAATGGAAAAAAAATTAATATTTATATCTTTTTTATATATAAGTTTTAATATTATATATATTATATTAGTCTTATTATTTTTATAATATATATTTATTTAAATTATATGCTCTATGAGATAAAATTAGTACTTAAATATTATTATTTTTTAGATAAAAAAGCGTTAAATTAAGGTATATCAAAATATATCTTTAAAAATATCTATAGACAGATACAGATACCTCTGAAGGTATATAGATATAGATAAAGATACTTTTTATACAACTCTGATAATCCTAATAAATTTAATAATATAATTACAATTATTAAACATTAATTGTTGCTGTTAAAAAAGAAAAAAATTTTTATTTCAAAAAAGTAAGGAAAAAAATATAATATAAAAAATTTTTTTTCTAAAAAATAAGTATTTTTTTGCTTCAGTGCTTATTTTTTAAATGCATAATTACACAATACATTGGCATGCAAAAAGATACTTGTATTTTTTGCTAAATGAGAGTATCTTAAAATGCAAGATACTTTTTATAGCATTATTCTTGCCAATTAAATTAGAATAATCAATTATAAAATACATTTTTATTACGGAGAACATTAAAATACGCATATAATAAGATCGGATATTTACAATAATTAATAAAATATTTAAAGACGGTTAATTATAATAATCAGGCATTTTAATCAGAGTTGTTAACGAAAAACAAAGAAATAAAAGATTATATGTAGAATTTTAACACAGAAATTGCGCTTTATTATTTTTTTATTTTTCACATTCATAATTATATATATTAATAATCTCTTAACAAAAACTCCAACTCATTTCATAAAAAATTACACACTGAATAAAATATTACTTTTACAATAAAAACATATTATTAAACGAATAATATCTTTAATTCAACATTTGCAACATTATGAAAGTAAATTATTAAAAAATTGCTAAATTTCATTATAAAGATTGTATTTTTAATTTTTATATGAGCAAGTAATGCTTAATAATTTATTTAAATTATGAGCAAGTTAATTATTAAAAAATTGTTAAATTTCCTTATAATTTAATTTTCAATTTTTATATGAACAAGTTAATTTATAAAATTGTTAAATTTCATAATTGTATATAATAAAAAATTTACTTAGACATTTAATTTGGAATAAAGGTATGGAATAAAAATATTTTACGATTCAATATAGAAAAAAAAATTAAAATAAAAGGGAAAACAACACGTGATTAAATTACATAATAGGATAGGCCATGCATATGAAACAAAAAATTAGTGCTGTGAAGTAACGCCAAAAAAGTAACGCCATTCGTTACCTTCATCTAAAAGTAACGAGTAACGGTAACGCGTTTCTTTTTTTGAGTAACGGTAACGCAAAACGTTACTTTACTCGTTATTTTATATTTTTTCTTAAAAAATATCAATAAAAAAATCATATTTTATTGTTTTATAAAATTACTTTTATTTATTTTTTAATTCTTAATATTAATAATTTAAGCCGAGTTTTAATTCATATCAACCACTTCCAACATTTTTTTTTAAATTCTCATTGTTAAATTATCAGTCGAAATTAATATTCAATCAAAATTTTAAGTAAATATAATGATATTATTAAT
Source organism: Gordionus sp. m RMFG-2023 (assembly GCF_954871325.1). Taxonomy (NCBI): domain Eukaryota; kingdom Metazoa; phylum Nematomorpha; class Gordioida; order Chordodea; family Parachordodidae; genus Gordionus; species Gordionus sp. m RMFG-2023. The sequence continues at coordinate 7,068,050 of NC_088775.1, read as the reverse complement.
TAATTTATAATTTATTTTAAAAGAATATTATGTCCATAGTACTTCTTCAGATGAAGAAGATTTAACCCTTCCCTGGCCCCAATATTTTAAACCAATTAAGAAAATTAATGGTACCAAGTCTACACTTTGTAAATGTAAATTATGCCCCATCGCAAATATTTCAATGTCAATGTCAAGTAGCTCAAAATTAAAAAAACATTTGAAGGTAAAGAATGAATTAATATATAATTATTTTAAACTTATAAAAACTTAATCATGAAATGATTTTAAAAAAATTTATTTAAATTTCATTATAGATTTTATTATTAAAATACTATATATATATAGCATCTTATTATTTAACCATGTATTTATTTTAATGATAGTACACAATAAAATAAATTTGAAATGTATAAATTTTATACAGATTATTATATTAAAAATTTATTATACATAAATATTTTTAAAAAAATAAGATTACAATAAAATTTAAGTATTCTTGTTACTCTTAATGGTAGTTAAAAAAAAATATATAATTTAACAATTATATTTATAACTAATACAAATGAGTATATTATCAAAATATAAATGCAACTACCTTTATAAAGCAAACCATATAAATATTATGACTAAGAATTTATTAGAATTAGTTTTGCATATCAAAATTTTAATACTATAAGAACATATTATAATCATATTGTAATTTTATTATAATGCTAGAAATTATTTAAAAGCCCTCAAGTAAAAAAAGTTATATAATATATTTATTAAAAATTTATTAGAGTATATGAACAAGGAGAGGAATCGGATGATGAAATAGTTCTACTGCCATTATTTGATCTATTTGAAAATCAAAATATTAATGATAGTATTGTATACTTACCTAAGCATCATTCCTGTTCAGTACACACTTTAAATCTTATGTATTGACACTGAAAAGGCACTCAAAATTCCTAGCTACGCCACTGAGTACATCACTGAATATAATATAGCATGTATTATAAAACTAAGAAATAAATAAGTTAAGATTAAATATTTCCGATTAAATCATACACCAACATACATGCGATATATTTTTAAATCTTGAATTGTAATATTGGGATCTGGGAAATCCTAAATGATTTTATTACTGTATAATATATATATATATATCTCATCCTTTTCAACTAAAAATCATCAGATTCTTTTTATAAAACATGAATTCACTTAAATTATAATGTATATTTTATTTTAATCTGACCGAAATTTTTAATTTAATATAAAAGATAGGAAATAAGGCGTTAAAAGAATACATTATTTTAATTATTATTATAGAATTTGAATTGAGATACCCATTTGTATGACTTGTCTAACATTTTAGTTTTATTTATAATATCTATCCAATTATAAACATTCTGCTAAAAATCGATTTATAATTAACATGGTAATTAAAGTTTATGTTTCTGGATCATCTGGAAATAAAGCAGTAACTAATATAATTTCAATACTTTAAATAATATTATTAAATAAGATATATATAGTCTTTTTCTTTAACTTTATTTAGGTTAAAGCTAATCAAAGAAAAGCAATTGATTTTTTAACAGCATTGGGTGTTAAATTAGATATAGTGGATATAAGTCAACCAGAATTAACAGAAGAACGAGATACAATGCTGGCTTCATGTAAATCTGGAACAAATGATAATGGAAAGTTACCATTGTGCCCTCAATTTTTTAACAGTGATTTATATTGTGGAGTATATATATAAAATTTTTATATCATAGTTTATATTTTTTATTAAGGAATATTCTGATTTTGATGTAGCATTAGAAAATGACACTATTACTGAGTTTTTAAAATTAAAAGAATCTGATATGGTTGAAGGAAAGCCATTACCTCCACATGTAAATATTTTTTAGATATAAATTTTGCATGCTAAAAAAATGTGTTTTATTTTCTTTTTAGAAAGTGCATCGCTACTTCTCTATTAATAATAACTATGACATTTCTTCCCAAACTGCCATTGAATTAAAGCAACAATAACTGCATTTCATATTTGCCAACCACTTGCTTATTGTATTTAACAGAATGTTTTATCTATTAAATATTTGATTATTAATATCTAAGCACCACAGGTATTCTTATCATACATTTTTTAGGGAAATATTTTTTTAATAAATGATTATTTATATAAACATGACATAATTTGGTTTGATATGTTTTAATTATTATTATTTTTTTTATAGAAAATTATATTTAAAAAAAAATATTTATTAAATTTTATATAAAAATTATAATTTAATCTTTATAAAAATAATCAAAAATATACCACTAAATAATGAGAAAAGAAAAGCCCCATATTAATTTTTCTAAAAAAAAATAAATAGTTGATGACATTCCCAACAAACCTCTTAATGTATTCATTCACTTATCATTGCCTTTTGTATAATTATTTATTGATATGTAATACTAATTATTTAATTTAAAAAAAAATTGTTTCATATCCACATCTTCAATTAAATATTTTTATACATTAATACAATATCTTATCTTGAGATTTTAAACAAATTATCTTTTTATTACATTTTTATATTGCAATTACTGTGATGAGTAATTAAAATAACATAATTCTTTTTTTTATATAATTTTTTTTTGCCTTGTGGGTGTTTTTTTTAAAAAAAATAATTTGTATTTTCCATTTTTTTTTTATTTACCTTGAAAATATTCATATTAAATATTAATGAATTTTTATTATTACTAAATAAATAAATAAAAAATAATAAACTAAACTTTAACAAACTCAGATTTTGGGGGAATTTTCTTTTTCCTATCAAAAATTAAATCAGATAGTGGGCATGTCAACTTAATTTTTATAAATATATTTCTTTACTTGTATACTAATTAGATATTATAATAAATAAAATATTAACTATATAACCGGGGGGGGGGGATTAAGCTGCTAATTTCGCTTAATCTAAAAGTGTGTATTGAATAAAATTTGTTAAGTAAAGTGTGAGGCTATTTATTCTTTCTTCACACTTGGGCTTTATTTTCAACAATAAAAATTGAAATTTAAGGATTCATTTTCGGCCAAAAAAATAGGTTTTAGCCGTTTTGAGCAATTAACTAAAATTTTTAATCATAATTATTATATTTTAAAAATATTAAGTTAATTTAATTATTTTTTAAAAAAAAAATGAAACAATAATCCGATTGGTCTATTTTTTAAAAAAATATCTAAAATCACCGATTCCTATTCGATACTAATTTTTTTTTTTTAAAAAAAAAGCTGTAAATAATCGCGATAAAGAAGAGATTAATTTTAGTATGGAAGTGAAAAATTTCATTGAAATGTTACGATGTTTTATTTATTAAATTTTTAACAAGAAATCAATAAAAAAAATTTAAAAATATGATGAATAATTTTGTATAATAGTTTAAGTTTGTAAGAATCGTGACATTAATAAATATGAAATATTGTATAGAGGATATTTTAACTTTTTTATAAAATATTAAAGTGTTATAATGAAAACATTACTACTTTACTTAATATGAAAAATTCAATTTATAAAAATGAACAAATAAATGTGATACTGATAACTTTCCATTCATTCTTATTTAAAAAAAAAAATATATATCTACAAAATTCTTATATATTTTAAAAAAAATTTAATTGATTAAAATAGTATGGAAATTAATTTAAATGAATCGAAACAAATATAATTAATTAATATTTATTGTTTAAAAAATAGTAGTAGTAGAGTAAGTTATTTTATAAGATCAAGAGCGAATTATCAGTTAACTGTTGTCGGATTGGCTAATAACCGTCGGTATCAACTTGTTGATAATTTCCGGTCAACTTCTATAAAAAACTGTTCGATTTGAGCCGATTTTTAAAATCAGGTGATTCAATATTTTAACCAGGAAAATATTGGCTAATAAACCTCGAGATCAAGAGATGTCCAAACCTTTGTGCCATCTATGAGCAAAATTCTTCAGGGCTCGGGTAATATTTTTCTGGACAAAAGTCGACCCTTAAACAACAAGCCAGTCGCGCTATATTGCGAATCATATGCTTTTAGCTATAAATATAAATAGTAAAATGAAAATATATGTTAAAAAATGATCATTTTAAAATTAAAACTGGAAAAGGTTTTTTCATTGTCGGTATAATATAGTTGACTTAAAGCGTTATAGTCAAATCCTCGTTATCTTGATGCATTTTTTGATTGAATTTTTTTAAAATGTCTTTAATCGAATCTTGAGCCTAATGGCATAGGCTTTGCAGTCATATAATATGCATTAGGAAAGTCGCCATTTACCTTAATTTTCAAAGTGGTCAACATATTTGCATGATAACTAGACCCTTATCAGCCGAAACAATTTTTTAATAGCAACCATTTTGGAAATGTTTGTAAAGGAATCGGAATAAACTTAAACATATATTAAACCTATAAAGTGAAATGAGTCATTCACATTTTTTTTAATGATTCAAATATTAATATTATATGGTAAACAATTTTTTATCCACCATTTTTAGATAATATCGAATCGGCCAATTTTACCATATCCGGAATAACCGACATTTTTAAAAAGATATATAAAATCGGCGCATGCGCCAACCCTAGCGATAGAATTTGATAAGCGAGATTATCTATAACACTAATATACTAAGTAATCTTTATTTTTTGAATCTTACATAACAAATTGAATTTTCTTTTGTCAATTTGTTATTTTTCTTAATAACCAAGTTTATTATTTAATTCATATTTTCGTTGACCTTTTTTAAACAAATAGGAAATTATTATTTTTTATGTTTATTTTTTATATTTAAATATATTGTGTAATATTTGTTATCTTTCCTCTTTTCTATTTTTAAAACGGATTTTTTTTTGTCAAGCATTATCATGTCTATTTGTGTGCTTTATTTTATTGTGTATGCTTTAATTTTTTTTTTTTCATGGACTAAAATGGTCTTATTAGTTATCTAGTTTTCATGAGATAAATAGCTTTTAAAATAAAATAAAATTTTTTTTATATGAGTTATTAAATAGTCCTATAAATAAAGGCGTTTATCGGAGCGAACTGCTCGCGTTTTTTTGGTGGATGGGCAATAATCAAAAAGCGCTTTACACATTTGTCACAAACTTTTTCATCGCTATTGATAAGTAGCTTCTTTTTCCCAAATGGGAACGTTATTATAAGCAGGTTTGCTATATTGTACTAACGGGATAGTATGTTTTTTTTTAAATGTGAATATTTTCTTTTTCAATCTTATTGCCTTGTAATTTTGCTTTTCGTGTGTTTTCTTTAAAAAAAATAATTAAATCTTTTTTTACGAATATTAATTATTATTTTTTTGCTTATTTTATAACCTTATTTTAAAATATAAATGAAAGAGAATAAAATTCAACAGACGTTCACAATATTTAACTCCTTTAAAAAAATATTTGTTATGTTTTAAAAAGATGCCTGAGTAACTTTTCAGTTTTACTGTAATACTTTTTAAAAATTTGAATAATGTTTTAACGAGGTATTTTTTTATTTTATTTATTATTTCGGTTCGGAAAATTATGTTTTTAAAAAATAATGTTAGGATTGGCCGGATATTGAGAACCAGGAGAAAGATGAGGCTGCTGTTATGACAGAAATAAAGGTCAGCGAGCAGAACGGCGAAACTAAGACGGAGGAAGTTCGAGAAATTGGTAAAGAAATTTCCGAAGAGAAAAAATATGTCATAGAAACGCGGGAACAGAACAAAACGTCTGAAGTAATTAATGGAGAAGAAAATAATAAAACAAACCTCGGAGAATTGATCGATTCCAAATTTAACGGTAACACGTTGGAAGCAGATAGAAATTTCAAGAAAAATGAGATAAAGATCGGTACTGACTCAAATAAAGATTCGAGTTCATCTTCCGATTCGAGTAGCAGTTCTTCCCCCAGTTCATCGTCTAGTGAATCTAGTTCTTCTTCCTCGAAACCCTCTTCAACTAGCCGTGCTAATGCTGACGATGTAAAGAAAAAAATAGTTATCCCTGCCGATAAAAATGTTGGGTCTAAAGTATCTGCGTCGGCTTCTTCGAAAATTGGTGACAGTATTAACTCGAGCAAAAAGGAAGTCAATGCGCCTGATATTAAAGCTCTTCCGCTTGGCCCGCTCAGCAAAAAGGAAGGCGATGATGATGTAAAGAAAAAAATGGTCGCCCCTGCCGATAAAAAGACTAGAATTCCTGAGTCATCTTCTAAATTAAATTCTTCGACTCCCAAGGATGCGTCAAAAATATCGGCGTCAACGACTCTAAAAACTGGTGGTGACAGTCGTAACGCGATCAAAAACATAACCAATACGCCTATTAAAACTGTTACCCCTAGTCAGCTCATCAAAAAGGGGGGTGATGATAATCTAAAGAAAAAAATTGACATCCCCGTCGATAAAAAGTCTAAGATTCAGGAGTCATCGTTTAAATTCAATTCTCCGACTCCCAAAGATGCATCGAAAACATTGGCGCCAACGACATCAAAAATTGGTGGTAATTGTGGTATTGCGATCAAGAACAAAATCGATACGCCTAAAAGTAAAACTGCTCCTCTTAGTCAGCTCAGCAAAAAGGTTAAACCTAACGACGGTAAAAGTGCCGAAACGTTGAAAGATAAGCCTCCTTCGTCTAGTTCATCCAGTACTTCTAGCGACAGTTCCAGTACTTCCAGCTCCTCGACTTCATCCGATTCCAATTAATACAAACATTTTATAAATAAAATTTGAATGCATAAACAATCATACCAAATACCAACCAAAGATCTTGCCTTTATTATATTTATATTATTTTTTAATTTAAACTCATTTAACGAAATAAATAAAATATAATTAATAAAAAAATATATATTTAAAAATACGAAACATTATTTTTAAATATATATTTAAAAAAAAAAATTATACATAATATTTATATATTTTATATAATAATATTTAAAAAAATATGAGTTCAATAAAATTTTGTTATAATTAAATATAACCAGAAAAAAATATATGATTAATTTTATTTTTAAATGACCTTTTATTTTATTTTATTATATAATATTGATTTTTTGGTGACGGATTTTGGTAGATATAATCAGTGGGCTATAAATTAAATATAAAGGTTTGGTTTTAAGAAAAGATTTCTAGAAGAAGTATAGTGTCAGTTTTCAAAAAAAAAGTAGCTTAACCCTGTATTAACAGTTAGCGCTAAATTCGAATTCGCGGCAAGATATACAAAAATACGGCATATTTTTTATTACCTCGCCGCCAATTCGCGCTAGTTAATGCAGTGTAAGTTACGATAATTAAAGTATTTCGCCCAAAATGAGCAATAATCTTTGAAGATCAACAAAATGAGAGATTTAAAAAAGAGGAATAATCGTTCATTTATAAAAAAAAATTTTATTTCAATCAAGGGAGATTTTTTTATATATAAATGACAAAAGATTTAATTCTGGGCAAAATTTTAATATTTTGAGCAGTTTATTTAAAAAAAACAGTATTACTTTCTGATACTTGGAAAGCTATTTTAAGATTTTTATCTTCTCCACAGATTGGCTAAATCTTGGCTGATTAAGTATAAAAAAAATTATTAAGATGTTTGCAGACTATCCTTCAATTCCTTTCGTGTCATTTACCGTTTATTCATATCTTTTGATTATCATTAAAGAAAGATAGTAATTTACTAAACAGCGGATAAATTTTATTAAACAATATTTATATATTATATAAGCCTTACCCCACATCTGGTGACCCTGTTAAGTTTTAACCATACCATAACCTCGTCTAAGAGGTTGGTGTAGTACCTTTCGGGATCGAACTATGAACTTGCTGATATCAACCTTCTAACTATACACCTAAAACGATTTACTCGATATTCGATTCATTTTACGAATAACAATTATTCGATAATAGAATAATAAATAAAAATATATTATTACATCGAACTATCGTAAATATTTCGCTTATTATTTTTTAAACTTCATTTCTACATCTAAAAATCGATATTTAAAAGGACCTAATTGAATCGAATGTTCTTACTTGTACGAATAAGGAATTATTGGATTCGTTTTTTATAGGTATATTTCTAAGTACAATTGTTGATTTTTTTGTATTACTTTACTTCGTTCTATTACCACTAAATTAATATACAAATTTCGTATTGATGTTATTAAGCGTAAATGTCCAAGTTGCATAAAAATTTGGTAACTAAATTTTAAAATCATGTTTTTCGTATATTTTAAATGAACCCATGCGTTATGCGAATTTCGTTTTAAATGCTTGAACATATGATTACTAATTGTTGGAGTATGACCAAAATCAAATTCTAACGCTAAATTTAATATTAAAAAAAGGAAGTTGGTAACACTAAATCTTAAAATTACAATTAATTTTTGACATTATACATGGATGTAACATCAACACGTGAATAAATTTAAATTATGACTTCATATAAAATATTGCCAAAATTTCAAAAAAATATCTTTTTTTTAAAAAAAAGATAATTTAAAATAATGGCGAAAATTTATTTTTTATTGAAATAAAATACAAAACAATTTGAATCACGTGGTTCTTCTCTTTCTTTATAATATTGAATGCATTTGCATTACAAACTATACATGGAATTTAAATTTATAATATCGAATACGACAATCGAAAATTACAAGAATTATAACATTCTTCTTTTTTTAAAAAAAAAAAATTATTTAAAATGAGTATTCCTTTTTTTTTCTTCTCTCTTGTGCGTTGTTTAGCACTACTGCATACTATGGCGAAATATGTGACATCATAGAATTAAATTAGTCGATGGTATATTTAAGTTACGTTTTGACGTTGAATTGTGAGTCTATACCTTTACCAAGCTTTCTAAGGCTATAAAGTAGGGAATTGATGATACCTTTATAAATTATAATATAGAAAATGTATAACAAACATACATTATGAAGATCATTCTGAAGGAACACTAGACTGTTATAATTAAATATAAACTGTGGATCCTCATTCTATGTAAAAAAAATATATATATGAAAATGCAAGAGCTTAAAATTGCCAGGGCTGTAAAATAATGTAAGGCCTCTATAGCATATAAATTAGCCTAATTCTAAACTTTTTTTAAAAAAAATTGATACATAATGGCCTGACCCGTAAAAATATGCGCGAGTTGTCCAGCGCCACCTGAAAATATACTTACTTTTGGACTTCGGTCCACTCCGACCGTTACATCAAATACTCTCCTTTTCCTACCTTATTTCCGTTAATATGATGATAAAAATTGTTAAAAAAATAAATTTCACTACCTGTTGTGAATAGACCCTTTAAACTTTGCTTAGCGCTTGATATTAACACTATGCGTCTTAAACCTAATTTATTTTTTTTAAAAAATAGAAGACACTTGATTAGTATTTTTCAAATAAAAGTTTATTTCGCGGTATAATACGCTCCGCTTATAATGTTCATCAAGTTGAAATAGTTGAAAACCGATATACATTATTTCTTTAGTATATTCTTTATTTCTACTTTAGGCTCCCTTGTTTTTAGGAACCAATAAAAAGAGGGGAACGTTATTATCGGATTCTATAAAAACTATTTAATTGTTAAAATAATTACATTTATTTATGTATACTGGTAATTAGGGCCATTTTACCATCAGTGAAAAACTCTCTTCCAATGAAAAGAGGGGAACGTTATTAAACGAATTTTATAGAAACTATTTATTTGTTAAAATAATTACATTTATTTATGTAAACGGGTAATTCGGGCCATTTCGCCATCAGTGAAAAACTCTCTTCTTGATCATACATTTTACGAAATTTTCGGATAAATTCTCTTTATATTTATTTATAAAAAAAAATGAAAATTTTTAAATTAAGAAATAGAACATTATATTATTTGGATTTAACTTTGATTTTTTACTTGTGTAGCAAATAGGCTAAATGGGATGGTAACTGATTCAAGTGCGCAAATATGACGTCATCCCTGGTATCTTGCTAATAATAAATGTATAGAATATAATAGGGTGTATAACTGTTAGAGCACTATATGAAGCTTGTTAGAACAGGTCCAGTCCCCAGATGTCGGTCGGAATTTTAACAAAATTGTTAAAGCGAATTTTAGTATGTCCGATATAAAATTAGAGCCCTCCAGTGAACCAGTTCGCCGGATAGACATTCTTTTTGGACTCAGCATAGACATATATATTTTTTATTCGGACACAAAATATTAAAATTTCGTTTTACCCACTTTTATAATTATTTTTTTTTCATACTTTCCTTGAGCGCTAAAATCAATTTTTTACGAAATTTTCATAACTTATAATTGTTTCGGCTAGGATCTATTTCTACAGATCGGGGCTGGAACGAACTCAGATCTTCAATAACAAAAAAAAAGTCAGGCAAGGTTAGTCAGATAAAAAAAATTGAAGGTTAATTAATGATTTCGGATTACTTCGAAATGTGTCAAATCATTATTGGCGTGTAGATAGGGCTTGAATTGATTCGTTATAAGATCCTTATAAAGAATTTTGAATTCCGATTTCTGTTTGCCAACTATGTTGTTAATTTTGTTGACGTCCTCCGCAAAATACATCCTAAAATCTCCTAATTATTTTTTTTTTAAAAAAAAGATGTCAAAAAAAAATCAGGGATCCCAACCGTAACATAGGTTCGAGTACAGATAAAAAAATTGTCCAATTTGACATCATTTTTATGGGCAATTGTTCTATTTATGCATTTATTTAGCATATCAGATCATTACAAGTAATATTTTAAAAATATTTAATACGTATATTAAATTGACCAATCAGAAAAGTGGACGAATTTACGCTCAAGTGACTTTACGATCATTAGACAGACAAAATTAAGATTTTTCGAATTCAGATTTCTCTTCGTAAAAAGAAAAAATGAATAAATAATAATATAACTATGAATGCAGGATTAGAAATCAGCATCCCAGCTCATGGGCCGGGCTGGGTAACGTCTGTAAATTATTCTAAAGACATAATTTTATTAAACTATATTTTTTTCTATTTTACTTTATAATTTTGAATGATTAGATGCTGCTATGACTGATCATTCATTTCATAAATTCCATTATTTTTATGATAAAATTGCTTCAATAAAAAAAATCATTAAACCTTGAATTCTCAACATTGGTTATGTATTCCGGTGGGTATAATTTTTGGAATTTATAAAAATGAGTATAAAAAAATTGGAACTGAACCGGGTACAAATTTTGACGGGTCAGGCAAAAAACTAAATCCAGACTGGGCCTGAAATTTTGCTATTTGCAGACCTTTTACTTATATACGCTAACTTGGGTAGCTGCTGGCATTGTCAAATATCTAAAATGGTGATCAATACACTGATCGATAAAAATTGATGGGCAATAATCTTTAAAACAGTTTTTTTTTTAAATCAAAGCCATCAAAGGGCTGGGAGAAAAACAAAATAAAATAGAATTTCAATTCGTTGATTTTTTTTTATTTCAAAAATAAAATCTATTTATTTAATTAAATCGAGATTATTTTTTTTTAAAAAAATTAAATCAAATTTTATAATACGAATTATTTCAAAAAGGATCTGGAGAAAAATAAATCTTGATACAAAGTTATTAACGGAATATTTCCTGGTTAATATATTAATAACACATCGTTAAATTAAGGTTGAATCGATTTAAAAGTATTTTTAATCATAATATTATCTATAATATTTAATATTTTTTTCCCATTTATATGGTTTATAATTAAAATGTTAAAGTTTAAGAATGTTATATGCGTATTCAATAAAATTAATTATTTTTTTTTAAACGTAAATTATTTATTGCGCCTGAATTAATCTTAATGTTAATATCAACAAAAATAATATTTTTATTTTTTTTTGTCGAACGATTTAACGATGTTCTAACAACAACAACAACAAAAAGTGTATACTTCTCCTCGAATTTGCGCTAAATGTGAATGCAGGGTTTGGTCTTATTTTTGCAAAATACGGCGATGTCGCCCGAGCGATGAATTTACAAAAATCCATGCTATCGTTTAGCAAGAAAAATAAAGCATCGTTTTTGAACTAAAAAATCTATATTTGTGCGATTATTGATAAACGAGGCCCTCACACACTTTTTCTAGAATTCGTTGCGCGCTGCGCGTAATTTGAGTAAAAGATTCGTTTTTAGTTTATTAAACATTTATTAATTTTAAAAAAAAATTGAAATAATAATTTTTTTTTAAAAAATTACTTCGAAGTTGAAACAAGATTGGAAAATTATTATTAAGCATCGGTGGAATTATAAATAAATTTATGTTTTAAAAAAATAATAATTATAATAGACTTTCCAAAGTCAAGCATCGAAATGCTCTTCAAAATAAAGATAAAAAATCTTCGCCCATTTTTGATATATTTGAGAAAAGTCTCAAATAAAATTTTTAATTTTACACTTTATAATCCTAAAATTTTGTGATTATTAAAAAGATTTTCGGCATAAAAATAAAGAAACCTTGGAAGATTATTTTTGTTTTGAACTCTGAATGAGAGGTCTTTAATTCAAAAAACCCATGGTCTTCTCTCCTAATAAAATGGCACGATTCAATCTTTATTTAGCATATATAGCCTAAACTCTAGTGTTGTTTAAAAAAAAGGGCCAGATTTGTGTCGATTTTTGAAAACAGCCCGATTAAGATTTTAACCAAAATAATATTCTGTTAAAACCTGGAAATTTTGCTCATAAATGGGAGACAACGTGATATTATTTTGGCTAAAATTTTAATCGTTCGGGCTTTTTTTATACAACACTTACTAAACTCGAAAATAAAGTAAAATGGCACCCATGTCATGATACTTCGCGAAGTTTTAAAACCTTAGACTTGAACGAGTTTTAAGACCTTTTCCAATAAGAAATGAATGAATATTATTGTAACCCAAATTATTTTTTACGGTGCCACAAACATCCACCCTAAACCCTTTATAAGAAATATAATAGTAGATAGCTATATATGTTCACCTTTGTATGATAAGCTTGTTATCGTTTGAAATAACATCTGATCCGTAAATTTTTCGGGCAATAATAGAAGAGAACATCTCAAAGCGCTGCTCAAATTTTTTTCGTAAGCGTTTTTGAGCCTTATATCGGTGTCTGGAGGGTCTACATTCACTATCTAATTTATATTTAAAAAAATATTTATACCAAATATCTTATTGGGTAGCACCTCTTTTAGCAGGGTACGCAGGCGCACTTAGAAATTTAAGTCAAAAATTTATTTTATAAATGAAATTAGACGAAGGCCACATTTATCATTAAGTTAATACCGATCTTTCTTTTTAATTTTTACAAAAGAAAATTCAATTCAGGACTTTATACTACATTGGTATGGCCCAAAATAACGCTTTTTATCCAACCTTTTTTCGCCGATAGCGAAAGATTATTTTGCTAAACAAACATAGTAGCATTCTAAGAGAAAGAGATCTTACAACAAGGTCGTTGATATTTTTGACGAATAAGTCAAATTGGTTGATATCGACAACATTTAAAACATTTAGGAGTGTTGTTACCCGTTACTGATTAACGGTGCATATATGCACCACCTCCTATATACCTTATTTTAACATAGTAGTTTTTATTTTAAAAAATAATAAAAAGATTTTTATATAGTTCAGACATTGTACTTCAAAACTGGAAAAGAAAAATATGAAAAAAATATTTTTTTATGTCCCTAAGAAACCCTCAAACTTTGCGAATTTATGAGGTCTAAAATGCAAAATTTTCTAAGTGATCTCACAAGCATATTATAAAATTATTTCGATGAAAACTAGTGTGTATATATTCTTTATAGATATATCAATATTTATCAATCATTTTTGAATTTTTAAATAATTAAAATTTTAATAGATAACCACATAAAGTTGACTGGTGCATATATGCACTGTTAACCATCTAGCAGTATAAATTATTTAAAAAAATTCAAACAAATGAAATTTAACATAATGAATTATAATTTTTTATATTATACTTAAAACCACTACCGTCACTAAGAGTGGGAGGAGGAGGGGTGGGTGACTCGAGCCCCCTAAGAATTTATTTTTAAAAATTTTATACCCAAAAAAAGACCTTTTGAAAATAATTTAAAAATTTTTTTTAGCCTCCTGAGATTAAATCGAATAATATATTGCTCCTATTATAATTTTTTTATCCCGATCAAATTATATGAAATTATTAGGTTCATAAATATTCAAAAGTTTAAAATTATTTTTAGCCTCTTCCTTTCTGAAGATTTTATTTTATTTATATAAAATATTATGCACCTGTTTTGTCAATTCAATCAAAATTATCAAAATAATAGATGACTAATAAAAAAATCAAGATTCTACGAAAATAATTTGTCTAGATATTTAATTTTTAATAAATTTTTTTAATGAAACGTTTTCTAACAATTGAACAAGCGCTTGCTCAACTTTTTGAAGAGGAACCAATTGAAGAAAGAGATATGGTTATAATTCCGCCAAACCCCTCTGCAGTTAGTGATGAAGAAGATTTCGATGAAAATGACTTAACAAATGTCGGAGTTTTGCCTTCAGATACAGCTGGAGAATTGGAGATTCATAATTCAGTTGATGACGACCTTCCAGAACCATATTCTATCAAGAAGCTATTCTCGAATTTCTCACAATTTAAAATGGAGAAAAACGGATGCAATATATTCTTCAAGCCATTTCAATGGAGAAAAGGAAGATGTAATAAAACTTGAAAATGATTTACATGGTAAAAGTCCATCAGATATATTTTCTTTAATTTTCGACGAAGACTTATATTCGCTAATTGTAGAACAAAGTAATATTTATACTAAACAAATGAATAGACCTAACATATGCATAACCATCCAAGATATTCAGAGTTTTATTGGAATTCTATTATTTACTGGATATCATTCTCTCCCACAAGAAAGAATGTACTGGTCTAATGATAGCGATATTTCTATTCCAATAATCCGGGATACAATGACCCAATTACAATTTCGAAATTTGAAATATAATATCCATTTGGCAGACAATACTAAAATAGATATACATGATAGATTTTATAAAGTTAGGCCTTATATTAATATATTGAATAATAAATTTCAGCAATTTGGAATTTTCAAACATCATTTATCAATAGATGAACAGATGATACCATATCGAGGAAGACATTCTTGCAAAATGTTCATAAAAGGAAAACCAATTAGATTCGGATACAAGTCTTGGATATTGGCTTCTTCCGACGGTTACGTATTCTCATTTGATATATGAAAAAGCGAAAATAAATATGAATATGGATTAGGTGGAAATGTAATCATAAAATTATTAAAGGCATTGCAAAAACCAAATTATCATAAAATATATTTTGATAATTACTTTACATCATTTAAACTCTTGTCATACTTAAAACAAATGGGATATTTTGCAACTGGAACTGTGAGGGACAATAGAATAGAGCATTGCCCAGTTGAATCTATAAAGGTTGTAGCAAAAAAAGAAAGAGGATATTATGATTATAGGTTTGAAAAATTAAACGAAATATTTGTAGTTCGTTAGAATGATAATTGATAATTCGGTGGTGACCGTTGCATCGACATGCCACACTCTCTTTGCTTTCTAATGTTTCAAGGTATTCTAAGAAAATATCTTCTAAAATAAAAATTCCTCAGCCAAATATGGTAACTGCTTATAACAAACACATGGGTGGAGTTGATCTATGTGATAATCTAATATCTACATATAGAATAAAAATAAGAGGAAAAAAATGGTGGTGGCCAATATTCACCAATTTTATTGATGTAGCTTTGGTAAATTCATGGAAAATCTGGAAATTCGTGAATCGAGATGACAAGAAGAGTTTGCTTGCATTTAGACGAGAAGTTACTAACTACCTCCTTCGAACGCCAGTAAAAATTGAAAAAAATTCAAGTACAGGTCACGCCAGCCAGTTTGCATTACAGTGTGAAAACCCTATTGATTCATCTTGACATTATTTATCTAAAATTATAGATGGAAAAAGACGAAGATGCAGATATTGCCATACGCACTCAAGATATATGTGCCAAACATGTCAAATCGCACTCCATATTAAATGTTACAAGGATTTTCATAATATATAAACATTTTCTCGTTTTTATTATAAATTACAAAAAAAGAATAAAGATATTTGTTGTTTTTTGATCTTATAGTATTTTATATAATTTTTATCTTTTTTAACCTCTTAATGGTTAACGGTGCATATATGCACCAGGCTAGATTTTCTATTTAGGATTATTTTTTTTGGCTGATTTTTTTAGAATATCATATTTGAGCATTAATCAATATAATTTGAAAAAATTGAGCATTTTTATCCACTAGAAAAATCTTGACCATTAATGAGTTAAAGTGGTCGGTTTTATAAGACCTTTACCCCGTTTTCATTTTTTAATTATTCAAGAACACTTATTTTATAACAATAAAATAATACTAATATAAAACTTGCCAAATTCCTAAAAAAACGTATAAAATGAAAGATTAAAGTTTGTTCAAAATTTGTGCTCCCGGGTTCGAAATCGGGATTCAAAGTTTAAAAAATACGATTGATTTCTTGTTTTTGGGTGAAACATAAACTATAATTTAAATACCTCTATACAATTAATTATTCAAATTACAATGAGTATTAAGTAAGCCTGGAAATTTTTTTGACCTCTATTTGCCAAATCTCGAGGTATACCATGATATTATTTGGGCTAAAATTTTAATCGGGCCGTTTTTAAAAAATAGACCCAAATCGGGCTTTTTTTAGCAACACTAGTTAGCCATTTTTTAAAATTCGGCTCAAATCGATAGTATTGAAAAGGATGAGATATATATGCCGTTTTGGGATATGATGAAACTCACGGTAACTCGGAATTTCTCGATTTTATATTATTTATATTGATGGAGATTCTTAAATTTGAAAAAAAATTTCTGATTTACCCTGTGCAGCATGCGTAAAATACCTATCCTATAAAATTTCAGACAGTTTTCGGGCATAAACTATTGCCATTTTTTTTTATATAATGAAAAAATTTATATAAACTAAGCAAAATTGTTTGAAATTCAAAAGTGGGAATGCTTTAAATATGTTGGTGGTATACATTTACATAAGTGATTTTTAAATTTAAATAGATGGATCATAGAGGTATATATTTTCAAATCGTTTTTCTTTTAATATTTTAGATTTTCATACAATAGATACATATTTACTTATAAAATATTTTTTACAAAAATGATTTCGATTTAAAGGTAAAATTTGATCATTCTCAACTATACCATTTTTCAGACTTCAAAAATACTATCTATATATATAATCACCGTAATCAAGAAATGAAAGATTTAGTATATCCATAATATTAATTTTTATTTTTCTCATCAACTTTCCTATCTTCTTAATGTTAATTTTTAAATTATTTTTATAATTTTACTTGATAAAGTAAGAAATAATTTATAATTTTAAATTTAATAATATTCATTCTTATCATATTATTAGATTTTGAATTTGTTCAAATTCTTTATTACCAAGTGAAATCCAACTACCTTTTATATTAAAACGTCGTCAACTTCCTAATTCAGTGTCAACCCTTCGATCATGTAGGTTTATATTACGTGTTTTCTAATTCAGTGTCCTTCGATCATGTAGGTTTATATTACCTGTTTTATACCATGGAAAACTTAATGTCGGTTTAAGCAAATGTACCTCTCAAAAAATACTAAAGTTATGATTGTACCTACAAAATATGCTTAAATAATTAACGTAAGTAATTATTAAAATATCAATTCAAAAAATAAAAATATGTTTTATTTAGCCAATTAAAAATTAATAATTTGACTAACTACTTTATTATTAACACTCACAAATCATAATTAGTTTAGTTTAACTTATAAACATTAATTGATTTTAAATTTAATACAATAATATGGAGGCAAATTTCATAAAATAAATTTAAGTTACTACTTTCTTATTAACACTCACAAATCATAACTAATTTAATTTAACTTATAAACATTAATTGATTTTAAATTTAATAATATTCATTCTTACCATATTATTAGATTTTTAATATCTTCAAATTCAAATATTTCATTCTAATGTTTTCTCATAAAATATGGAGGAAAATTTTATTAAATAAATTTAACCTACTACTTTATTATTAACACTCACAAATCATAATTAGTTTAATTTAACTTATAAACATTAATTGATTTTAAATTTAATAATTCAAAATATGGAGATAAATTCCATTAAATAAATTTGACTCACTACTTTATTATTAACACTCGCAAATCATAATTAGTTTAATTTAATTTATAAACATTAATTGATTATAAATTTAATAATATTCATTCTCACCATATTATTAGATTTTTAATTTTTAAAAATTCAAATATTTCATCATACTGTTTTCTCCTAAAATATGGAGGAAAATTCTATTAAATAAATTATACATTAATTGATTTTAAATTTGATAATTCAAATTATGGAGGCAAATTTCATAAAATAAATTTGACTTACTACTTTCTTATTAACACTCACAAATCATAATTAATTTAATTTAACTTATAAACATTAATTGATTTTAAATTTAATAATAGTTAATAATATGGTAGTAAGTTAAATTTATTTAATAAAATTTCCCTCCATATTTCAGGAAAAAATAGTAGGATGAATTAAATATTTGAATTTGAACAATTTAAAAATCTAATAATATGGTAAGAATGAATATTATTAAATTTAAAATCAATTAATGTTTATAAGTTAAATTAAACTAATTATGATTTGTGAGTGTTAATAAAAAAGTAGTAATAAAATTATTTTATTTTTTTTAATATCTATTAATTATCATTTTAAAATGTGGTCTATAAAATAATCGTCAGGGAAAAAAAAAATTATCAAATTTTTAAAAATGACAAATTCGGTTTTAAAAAAAGGTTAATATTTACCCCGTTCATATAAAAATATGGACATGAGATTTTTTAAGAAGATCACAACCATTTTTAAATTTTTATGAAGATAAAATTATTTCTTACCCTGTGTCAAGTACAATTATTTTATTTTTTTAATATCTATTAATTCTCATTTTAAAATGTGATTTATAAAATAATCGTCAGGGGAAAAAAAAATTATCAAATTTTTAAAAATGATATATTAGTTTTTAGAAAAAGGTTAATATTTACCCCGTTCATATAAAAATATGGACATGAGATATTGTGAGAAGAACATAAATAAATATAAATTATGTTTTAAGTTAAAGAAATAACCTTTTTAAAATTTTTAAGAAGATAAAATTATTTCTTACCCTGTCAAGTATAATTATTTTATTAATAAAATTTAACTTTATTTAGCAATTATCATGGAAACTATGGAAAATCATTTTTAATTAAATTTTTAGAAAGATCACAACTTTTTTTAATTTTTTAAGAATATAAAATTATTTCTTACCCTGTGTCAGGTACAATTATTTTATTTTTTTAATATCTATTAATTCTCATTTTAAAATGTGATCTATAAAATAATCGTCAGGGAAAAAAAAATAAATTATCAAATTTTTAAAAATGACAAATTAGTTTTTAAAAAAAGGTTAATATTTACCTCGTTCATATAAAAATATGGACATGAGATATTGTGAGAAGAACATAAATAAATATAAATTATGTTTTAAGTTAAAGAAATAACCTTTTTTAAATTTTTAAGAAGATAAAATTATTTCTTACTCTGTCAAGTATAATTATTTTATTAATAAAATTTAACTTTATTTAGCAATTATCATGGAAACTATGGAAAATCATTTTTAATTAAATTTGTAGGAAGATCACAACCTTTTTTTAATTTTTTTAGAAGATAAAATTATTTCTTACCCTGTCAAGTACAATAATTTTGATTTTTTTAGTATCTATTAATTCAATAATCGTCAAGGAAAAAAAAATTATCAAATTTTTAAAAATGACAAATTAGTTTTTAAAAAAAGGTTAATATTTAGAATGAATCATTACAAATAATAAGGTGATTATTAACGATTTAGAAGAATGGAAACTAGAAATTCTTCCAAATCAAAAAAAGTTTATTTATTAATTATTTTTTATAAAAACTTTTATTGTTTAAGGAAGGTGATCGTAAATTGCGTAATATTCATAAATTACGTCATAAAAAAAATCTAAAAATAACAAACCTCATTTAGTTTCACTACCTACACCTCAAAATGCAAATATAAATCAATCTTTTCCCACTTATTCATCAAATAAAACTGCTTTGATTAGTACAAACGTTACCAATAGGCAAAAGTCGAAAAAAAATTCTAAATTCCTTTAACAACGACGCATAATAATATAATTAATTCCAGCCAAACAAAAGTTTACCTATTTATTAAATTGTATAAAATAATAAAATTATTTTAAGGAACTTATTCATGAAATGCGTAATCAGATAAAATCCAAATATATCAAAACTAGATTAGTTTCATTACCTACCACTCAAACTACTTATTTATATTTGCTCACTGATTTATCAAATAAAGATGCTATGATGTGTGCATGCGCTGCCCGTTTTAGGCAAAAGTATAAAACAATCTTCCCCAACACTTTTATTTCTAAAATTCCTTTAACAACGACGCATATAGATATATACAATTCCAGCCAAACAAAAATTTACCAATTTATTAAATTGTATACATGAAATGCGTAATCAGATAAAATCCAAATATATCAAACCTCAATTAAGTTCTTTAACTCAACCTCAAAATACTAAAGTAAATCAATCTTTTCCCATTGACTTATCCAATAAAACTGTTATGATTCGTGCATGCGCTGCCCGTTTTATACAAAAGTATAAAACAATATTCCCTTACACTTTTATTTCTAAAATTCCTTTAACAACGACGCCTAAAAAGATAAATAATTCTAGCCAAACATAAGTTTATTTATTATTTAAGATTTATAAAATAATTAACTTATTTTAAGGAACAAATCCATGAAATATGTAATCAAATAAAATCTAAATATATCAAACCTCAATTAGATTCTTTACCTCAACCTCAAAATGCTAAATTAAATCAATCTTTTCCCATTGACATATCGAATAAAACTGCTATGATTCGCGCATGCGCTACACATTTTCGTTAAAAATTTAAACAAATGTTCCCTATAATTAATAATGATGACAATAATTTAATAATTGAGCATACTTGCGGTCCTATGAATACAATATGCCAATTTTGTTTTTCTTTGAATTTTATAGATGAAAAACCTTCAGATTCAAAATTCAATCATTGTTGTCATAAAGGGAAAGTAAAACTTACACAAATACCTTACCCACCTTATTTAAAAATTCTTTTATCAAACCCCCAGGATTCCTTACACAAAGATTTTATGAAAAATATCCGTTCTTACAATTCATCTATAGCATTTGCTTCTATGGGTGCTCAAATATCGGAGTTTTCAGGTAGTGGCCCTTATTGCTTCAAAGTTCATGGGCAAATATATCACCGTACTTCTCACTTATATCTACCCTCTAATACTCATCCTACCTATGCCCAATTATATGTATTAGATACGACTCAGGCTATAGCTGAGCGGTTAAACATCCAGCTGATACTAAATGTAACATAGACATAATGAAACATTTAGATCATTTAATACGTCAAATTAACCCCTACGCTATTAGTTTTAAGACGTTAGGTGAGGTTCAACAATCTGCAGTAGAATTTTAAACAAATTCCAATACAGAAATACCTGCCACAAAACCTTCAGCTATCATATTAGGGCACCAGCCAGGTTCACCATGGGGGAAGAGTATAGGATATACCATGGGATCTAAATTTGGACTTGATATGTTAAGAATAATAAGATCATTCTCTTTAGAAATAGGATAGACCTTAATATCTCTTTTAAAGGGAGGTTCCGCTATCTTCATTGTTAAAAATCATAGCTACGTCATCCATCGATGGTAAATTATAAAGGCGCCGATCGCTAGATCTATCTCCCTTAAAGATCATATTTATGGCAGGTATTTTTGTATTGGAATTTGTTGAAAATTCTACTGCAGATTGTTGAACCTCACCTAACGTCTTAAAACTAATAGCGTAGGGGTTAATTTGACGTATTAAATGATCTAAATGTTTCATTATGTCTATGTTACATTTAGTATTAGCTGGATGTTTAACCCGCTCAGCTATAGCCTGAGTCGTATCTAATACATTTAATTGGGCATAGGTAGGATGAGTATTAGAGGGTAGATATAAGTGAGAAGTACGGTGATATATTTGCCCATGAACTTTGAAGCAATAAGGGCCACTACCTGAAAACTCCGATATTTGAGCACCCATTGAAGCAAATGCTATAGATGAATTGTAAGAACGGATATTTTTCATAAAATCTTTGTGTAAGGAATCCTGGGGGTTTGATAAAAGATTTTTTAAATAAGGTGGGTAAGGTATTTGTGTAAGTTTTACTTTCCCTTTATGACAACAATGATTGAATTTTGAAAATGAAGGTTTTTCATCTATAATTGGCATATTGTATTCATAGGACCGCAAGTATGCTCAATTATTAAATTATTGTCATCATTATTAATTATAGGGAACATTTGTTAATCATAGCAGTTTTATTTGATAAGTCAATGGGAAAAGATTGATTTAATTTAGCATTTTGAGGTTGAGATAAAGAACCTAATTGAGGATTGATATATTTAGATTTTATTTGATTACGCATTCCAAGAATTAGTTCCTTAAAATAATTTAATTATTTTATAAATCTTTAATAAATAAACTTTTATTTGATTTAATTTAGCATTTTGAGGTTGAAGAAAAGAACCTAATTGAGGTTTGATATATTTAGATTTTATTTGATTACGTATTTCATGAACAAGTTCCTTAAAATAATTTTAATTATTTTATACAATTTAATAAATAGGTAAACTTTTGTTTGGCTGGAATTGTATATAACTATATGAGTCGTTGTTAAAGGAATTTTAGAAATAAAAGTGTTGAGGAAGATTGTTTTATACTTTTGCCTAAAACGGGCAGCGCATGCACGCATCATAGCATCTTTATTTGATAAATCAGTGAGCAAATATAAATTAGTAGTTTGAGTGATAGGTAATGAAACTAAAGAGTGTATTTCAGATTCGCGAACAACACACAAAATCCCTTAAAATCGTTTTGGGCTCCGCCCAGGGTAACTACCCATATGATAGAATCAACTATAACCGATAAGTAGAGCAGGACTGGCAAGGTTCTCCAAAATTCGCTCAATTTCTTAGCTTTAACATTGTAATCCGCGAATTTCGAACTCCTATCATAAGAATTTTCATGGATCCAATCTCGTTTGTTATTGTGAGGGTAGTTGGACTCCATAAGGAATGAATCTTTGATTTCTTTTATTTATTTATCTAAATCTATATGCTTCTTTTTAAAAAAAATTAAAGTTTAAGGGTGGCGGGAAACCTTAAAAATTATAAACTGAAAATGTTATTAACAGAGAAAATGGGTTATACTGTAAAATTTTCAAATTTTTTCTTTCGAGTAAACTAAACCTCTAAGAATTTCCGAAAATATCGGATCAGCCGATACATGTATAACCGATCCGATCTTTTTGGTTTTCTTTTCTTTTTTTGTTATTTTATTTTATTTTATGTTATGTATATTTATTTTACATTTTTATAATATTTTTTAAATAATTTTTAAAATTTTACTTTTTTTAAAATAGATTTATAGTATTTTAAATGTTTTTTTTTATAAAAATAGAAAGTAACACCCAAAGTTTTATTCATTTTAAATCTTTCAATTTAAATATGGTATCTGAATTATGGAAATATTTTACAAAAGACAAAGATAATTTTGCAAAATGCGTTGTCTGCGGAATAATCTGAGTCTGCCTTCAGTACGGCAGGAGATATAGATAGTCCATATCGTAGAAGCTTATTCCCAGAAAATCTGGAGCCTCTCATATTTATTAAAAAAATCTAATATATTATAATTTTAT
The DNA here is from genome assembly GCF_954871325.1 of Gordionus sp. m RMFG-2023. NCBI lineage: Eukaryota > Metazoa > Nematomorpha > Gordioida > Chordodea > Parachordodidae > Gordionus > Gordionus sp. m RMFG-2023. The sequence goes on along the minus strand of NC_088775.1, from coordinate 7,044,071 downwards.
ATATTAAATATTACAATTTTATAATTCATATTAACATAAAATGGATATATTATTAAATATATATTTTTTTATTATAGTCATTGTAGAAATAAAAAAATTAAATTCATAATTCGATTGAATATTGATTTCTTAATTACATTTGTTCAAACGGGGGTGATTAAAAATCAGTATAAAGGATTGGTATCGGATCGGTTTTGAAGCAGTATCGGAAAATAACGGATCGGTAAAAAATATGTGGATTGGCACAGCCCTATAAAATAGGTAAAATTTGACCATAAATCTTAGATCTAAAATGATGATATTTAAATAATTAATATTTTATTCGAAAAGAAATCTAGGAATCACGTGTTCTTTTGTTTTTGTAATAATTTACTATTCTTGCGGATTAGTAAGATATTATGTTCTCAATAAAGAAATCAAAGTAGAGAATATTAGTGTGGGTAAGCGGGAAATAATTCACCGGAAAAAAAAATACCCGATAATAATTCTTAGAAAATAATTCTCCGGGATTGATTTTCTCGAAGTTTTTAAATATAATTATTTGAGGATTTTTGTTCCATGGATATATTTATAGGGAATTTTTTCTCCTATTTTATTAATTTTATAATTTTTAATATCTTAAAGTATATTTCCTAGATTCGTTTTATATGCAAGTTAGCGCTTAACAGTGTGTTTTAAAAATAAAAACATTTCTAAAAAAAATTGGCATCTGACCTTACGAAAAGTTATGGCGCTAAGTAATATAAAACGTGTTTAGATAGTTAAAAACCTTAAGTACCAACTTTATTCAATCCACGAGGGTAAAAGGTTATTATTTTTTTAGGGGGGGGGGGTTTGGTGCAAATAAAAAGTTTGGGTTAAAAGAGCACTTGCTACAAATCTTAGCCTAATCAACGCTCATAATATTCAGTCTGTATTCTCAATTCAAATCATTTTTTTTGTATACAATTCAAACAGATTAATTTTCAATCTTAAATTTTCAAGGAAAAAAAAATAATTTAACAACACTACTTCTAGGGTCATAATTTTATTATTTGTTAAAGAATAAAATGTTCCTTCATTGGTAGAAGTATCGTAATGGGTAGGAGTTGCTAAAATATGTAATAATTTTTATATAATTCAAAGATGTTAGATGGAACCGATAAGAATACTCCGGTGGGGTATCTGTCGATTGAATACTCCAGTGGGATATCTGTCGATTGAATACTCCAGTGGGATATCTGTCGATATCAATACTTCGGTGAGAGATCAAGATACAAAGATACAATGATGGCGATACTCCGGTGGAAGGAATATAGATAAGGAACTCCGGTGGGGGATATCAGAGATAAAAAGAGATAGATAGTATGAATATTAAAGTGGAGAGAGTATTGAGCTTACCACCAGAAAAAGGTGAAAGCTTAAGAGAAAAAAAAAGTAAAAAAAATAGTCTTAAAATGTGTTTGAAATTTACGTGAAGTATCTAATTGTTTATCATATTTATACCAGTTTGCATTCGGCTAGTAATGTATCATGGGATACTTAAACATCCACGCAATAAAAAAAAATCCGCCAAATATTTAATTTTTTTTCTCTATAAATTGAAATAGATTCGGAAGGATTTATCGATAATTATATTTAGAGATTTGTAGCTGCCTGATGAATCAAGAACCTCTCATCCATTTAAGTGTTATAAAAGTATCCAGGATATAAGGAGATTTATTTTTTTCTACTGACCCTATAAAAATATTAAAACGATGGGCTTTGCCTGTAAGTCGAGATGAGATAAATGTTAAATTCGTTTAATATTTTTGAAAAGATTATTAAATAATAGATATTTCAAAATTTGTTGAATATATAATGCGCGAAAAATATAATTTTTTTTTTATATTTCTTCCTTGAAAAATTAAACATAATTAGAAATTGAAAAAAAAAGTTGCAAATAAATTTATCAGTTTAAATTGTATTAAGAAAATAAATTTTTTTTAAAAAAGTGAGATTTGAATTGAGAATGCATACCGAATGTAAAAAGTGCTGATTTGTTAAAAAGACCGATTTGGGTCTATTTTTAAAAATGGCCAGATTAAGATTTTAGCCAAAATAATATTATGTAAGCCTCAAGATTTTGCGAAATATATGTCCTCCAGCTGTGAACAAAATCTCCAGGTTAACATAATATTTTTTTGGTCATAACCTTAATCGGGCCGTTTTTAAAAATCTAACAGAACCGGGCTTTTTAACAATTCAAGTTGATTAAGATTCCTAAAAAGTATTTGGAGAAATAATATAAAAAGTGCCGATTAAGCTCGAAAGATGTGGTTCGACTTATTACTAAACAGCCGGCTGGACTAAAACATCCTAAAAAAGCAAAATAAAATTTTTTTTTTAAATAAAACAAGCAAAATCAAAAAAAAAGAGAAAATAAATACGAATAATAACAATGCCACTAGATACAACCCAAAATAGGGTGTCTTGTCTTAGTTAAAAAATTGTTTAGTCTAGGTTAAAAAGGAAGTAAGCATCTAAATGCTTAAGTCAAACCAGGACCCGAAGAGCTATACCGTTCAATATAAAAAGCTGTGATTAGGCTCGAAATATACCGGCTAATTAAGCCCGACGAGTTATACAATTAAATATATAAAGCGTTGATTAGACCCGAAAAGCTATACCGTTAAATATAAAAAAGTGTTAATTTAAGGCTATAAAAAATGTGTTGGAAAAGTATAAAAAGTGTTAAGCTCGAAGCGAAGTGGTTGGTGTAATATACAAAGTGCTGATTATACTCGAAAAGCTATACCACTAAATATAAAAAGTGTTGGATTGAGGTAAAATAAAGCGTTTAATATAAAAGTGCCGGTTTAATTTTTTCTTTTGTAAAAAGAAAAATCGGTAAATCTTTCTTTGTTTTTTTCTCTAACAGTGAGCATTTTAGCGTTTGCGAAAAAATAATTTTATGGGACCGGGTTTGAAATATCTATATCAAGAATTTCACGATTCGCGATATACTATAAAAATATATTTATTTTTCTTTTTTTAATATATTTAAATAATACTGGCTTGTGCAATCTTCCCGCCAAATATAGGTAATCCCATTTGTAGAGATCGGCGACTAACCTGCTCTCTTCCACGACACCGTATTTTACAATCTATATCGATTATAATAAATAATATATTTAAAACGATAGCAATCCATCAGTGGTATTTTTTAGAAGTAGGTTTGGAGCTATAAAAAAAAACACCATGAATGGGTGAATCGATGGGATCTTTATTCAAGATCTTTTGATATAAACAACACCAGAATTCATAAAGTTATAAACACAAGTCTTAAATCGTATTCACTCAGGTAGGTAGCTCATAATAACAATTATAATCCGGGAACTTATCCATTCTTTCGAAGCAATCATTGCGAAGGCCTTCTTTGATTGGCTATTATTACCTTATTTTATCTATCCTCATGGTGTGCATATAAATTTCTAAACCTTTATTTTATAAATTTTTAATTATAGTTTCATATTTAGATCCCAGAACCCCATTTCCATAATTTTCCTCAAAGTTTTGTTCGGGCCCTTGCCCTTCTACATGTTTTTTTGTAATATTCCTAGCTGCTGAAGGGGCAAAATCAATTAGAAATTTTCGATTTAGGCGAAACGAAAATATAAATTCAGTCTTACAATAATTAACAAAATTAGAATATTATGAATAAACTGAACAGGGGGTGAGAATTTTTTTTTCCTTTCTTATTCTTACCTCCCTATTCATCCTCTTAGTTGTTGTTTTAATTTATTCTTATAATTTTTTTTATAATTTATAGAGTAGTTAATTTACTATAATTAATAAAGTAGTAGAAGATCAATCGATCTGATATTTTGTAATCCAAATAAAAATTATTTAGAAAAATCCAATTGCCAAATTTAGAAACTTGCCTGAAAGTATTATCAATTCTCAATGCAAATTATAAGAATTAAAACAAATACCTTTTTCTATACTTATTATTTTTAAATTATGTGCTACAAATTGTAGGAGTTTTCGCACACATGAGAAGACAGCACTTGGCAACTCTGTTAAACCATTACCAATGTAAGCGAAGCAAGCTTATCCTTTTAATGAAATCTGGTTGACATATAACCAATATTAACTTTTCTCAAAAAAATGTTCTATAAAGTAGGGCTGCGCCAATTTTACCGATATTAAAATAACAGTTAAAAATGTGTTGGCACCAGATTGACAGATATTTTTAAATAAACCTAAAACCATCTTAGAATGCCAATAACACTTAAAAATATTCTATCAATCAAAAATATTTTAAGGAGGGGTTGGTGCAAAATAAAATCAGCCATGTTTAAGATTGGCAAACCCTATCAATGTTGAACAAATTTTAAATCATCCGATTATAAACGTTTTCTTAGAATAATTTTGTTTTATAACAAGTTGTGATGTTATATATATATTTCAAGAAGTTTGTGCAAAAAAAAAAATTAGCTGCCAATCACGTGCCATTTCTGAGATATATACATATATAATCAGGTCATTTCAATATCGGTACATCCCAAGTACCCCCTTCCTGAAAAGCGCTAAAAATATGTTTCATTGATTGGTCTCCTTTTTAGTTAGTATTAAATACAAAGTTTGGAACTTACAAAAAATGGTTAGATTCCAAATATTTTTTTAAGTGGTTTCGATTACTAAAACTTTAAAAAGTGGATGTTGTCTTCTAAATTTGATGTGGTTACTTTGTTAAGCTGTGACCTAAATATTTAAAATATAATCAATAAACTTTCGTAACTTTAACGAAAAAAAAGGAGAAATATGCTATTTTAATGCAAAAAAAATAGAGGCCTAAATCATATATGCAAATTCACGAAAGTTTTTTAATTTTTTAAAGTTAGAGAAATCAATTATATTTAATAAATTTTAGCTGAAAGTTTATAAAGTTGTGAAATTTTTATGCAAAAAGATTTTAAGCAATATTTCATTTATATTTTTCAAATTAATATTCAAAATGGGCATTTATATTAATCCAAATGGGAAGTATGAAGATAATTTGTAAGGAATTTCAAAACTTTTAAAAAAAATTTAATGGAAGATTTTGGGTATGTTTTATAATTTAAAAAGTTATAAAAATTTTGAAGTTATTTTAAAATATCTAAAAGTAAAAAAAATAATAAATTTTCAAAAACCATTACACAACATCATATATAATTGGCTTCTGGAAGTTTAAAAATGGGTTTTGGTTCTTATAAATTTTAAAAAAAGATTCAGTTCTGCTTTCTAAAGCCCCCCCCCATTCTGAGGGTTGCAGGTTCAGATTCTGGTTAATTATGATTTTAAAAAAATATAAAGGTATATAAAATCAATTATTTTTAAAAAATAACTTTATCTTCAATTGGTATATGTGTCTTGAAAAAAACTCCAGCAGCAGAATTTTGAAGGTAGGTTAAAAATTTTGACCCAAACATAGAATTTGTTATAGAATAATGACTTTTATTTAGAAGAATGTTTTGCTGGTGCCATTTCATAGCATTTTTGACCACAAATATCAAATCAATCATTTTCTAAGTTTATATAAATATTTTTTTTAAATAACAATAAAAGAATATTCACATTATGTTACAAAACAAATAAATGATCTTATTAAAAACAGTTGAAATATTTTTATTATATGAAATCATTAAATTGTTTAATAATAACAGTGCTATATATAATCAGTACATAGGTTGGCAAGGGGGCATTTCCTTCCGCTTAAAAAATTTGCCATTTTAGTAAATATGATATAAAATTAATTAAAATTTTTCTCTACACCCCCACTTGTTAGAAACTCCAATTTGGGTTGCTTATTTACAAAAATACCTCTAGTAAAATTTATGGAAATGCAATCAACCTAATGACCCCTACCCCTTAGAAATATACTGACTAAGCCTATGAGTCATTATATATTTGAATTTTAAAGTTTTAATAAAATATTTAAAAAAATTTTAAATATTCTCAAAAATTAAAATAATACTACATAAAACTTTATTAATAAAATTGTAAATAAAATAAATCGATGGTTAATATAATATTAATTAGCAACTATATAATTATGATTTAAAGCTCTTTTTTTAAATAATAATAAAAGTTTACTTAATTTTAATTATAAAATACAAATTTTAGCTTAAAAGGTATTAATTAATAGAGCTTTATGAATAATTAATCATATTAAATGCGTATTTATAGTTTTAAATAATGGTATATAAACTTTTTGTTTCTGATTTCTAATCGCCGATCCATAACTAAATACCCAAACTGTTTCTTTTGGAAAACGATTGATAATTCGTGAGAGAATTTCAAGCATATGTTTTTATTGAATGAATGTGATCTAAATTCCTAATAAAAAGTGCGAAATCCTCACCCAACATTAAATATATTTATTTAAAGTTATAACTTGAAGAAGATGTATTAGGAGATTGGATACGAGGAATTATGGCTCTTGTCCATTTTATTTTACTATTAGCCCTTGACATATTAGTAAGGTTTTGTTATGGGCTCAACACCCACGCCAAATTAAAAATAAATAAAATTGTTTTTGAAGATTTAAATATTAAGCATCGAATAATATTTTATATAAATATTATTTTTTCTTTTTACATAAATTGAAATATAAACCCAACAGAATTCATAAGACATTTGATTCTAATAATCTTCCAATACTATTCTTAATGTCTTTCTGAATGTATTTAATAAATTCTTATTAATAATAAAAAATCACACCATTTTTCTAGTGCAAAAATTTGCTAAATACAATTTCATTTGTGCAATGTCAAATCATAATAAATATTTGGTAATCAGCCATCTTTCTTATTTGCAATGTTTATATTCTATTGCTTGAATAAAATACATTAATGTTAGTACAACTACTTCTAACAATTAGACATTTGATTTAAATAATCTTCTAACATTATTCTTGCATTTAAAATTTTACCTTTCTAATTGTTTTCCTGGTTATATAATTAATCATATTTATAATTAAAATGTAAATTCTGGTGTCTCCCAATAGTTATGCCAAACATTTTTGCTTGCATTACAATTGAATTACTAATAGATATGAGATTTTAGAATTTTTATATCTTTATAAATAATACCCATTTTTATTTTACCATTTACTAATATTATATAAAACTTTTTAAAATAGAAAAGATTAAATTCGAAAACTTTTAATTAAATTACCTTAAAATGTTATTGACAAAATATTGAAAATATCTTAATTTTTAACTACCAACATAACACATATAATGGATGCGAATAATTAAAAGGAAAAATAATATTATCTAAAAGTATATATGATACAATTAATTTGATTGAAAATCTTTATCTATCGCTGATATATTTAAACATTTTCCTAGTTTACTAATATTTCATATCGTAAATAAATGTAAAATAGTTGGTATTAAGTTTTGAAAGGGTTATATTAGGATCAATGACATATATATTACCTAAACTGACGATGCATTTATTAAAAGTGTACATCAATGAAAACAGCTCGGGACGCCATCTTGGTTACACTAATCATTATTAAAATTTTAAACGCGAGCCTAATTTATTCCTATATCAGATGCAAACTTTATTAAAGAATTACCGGATCATCGAGAGGAAGCAAGTTATCAATTTAATAGTAGTTTTTAACATGAGAATAATTATTATATGTGTTACCAAAAATGCGGGTCCAACTGATTTGCTTTTAACGACGTTTAAAAATGCATTTTAATGAATCAATCGTCTGTCTAGGTATTATATATGTCATTGATTAGCAGAGTTGTACGAAAGATCTTCTTTGAAGATTTTTGAGCGAGATCTAGCTCAAAAATTTGAGCAAGATCTTTGAAGATCGTAAAATTTGAAGATCTTTTATTTTTTTAAAATTTTGTGTAACGATCTTCAAAGATCTTCATGATATTTATTTTTTTACCCCTTTATTAAAAGCCCAGATGTTTTTCAATTTTCATAAAGGCAGGAGGAGAGGTATAAAACATAAAAGAAATATTATATTAATAAAATTGAAAAACATCTGGGCTTTTAATAAAGGGGTAAAAAAATAAATATCATGAAGATCTTTGAAGATCGTTACACAAAATTTTTAAAAAATAAAAGATCTTCAAATTTTACGATCTTCAAAGATCTCGATCTTTTAAGATCGTTGCTCAAATTTTTTTATAAATAAAAGATCTTCAAATTTTACGATCTTCAAAGATCTAAGATCTTTTTATTTTGAGCAAATGTACAACTCTGTTGATTAGGATATAAAAAAAATAATTGTCAGCAGAGTTGCTGCTAGATATTTTGAATTATCTTTAATTATAAGATAAAAATAAATCACAAGTTGAAATATCCATTATAAGGTTCCTTCCCTCATAATTTCTTCAATGCAACTAGATTCAAGGTAGAAATAAAAGTGGATATATTTGAGATGTATTTCTAAACCAAAGGATATTGAGTATAAAATTTCTCGTTCAACCGATTTTCTATAATTTTTACATTATTTTTTAAGTAAATTTGTTACAACCCTATATAATTCATCAAAATATTTTATATAGAATTTTATTTCTTTACAAATTTAGGATCAATATATTTCCAAAATTACTCAATCTTCTGGGAACATTTTTACTCTAGAATTTTATAATATATATTTCCAAAATTTCTCAAGCTTCTGGGAATATATTTAATCTAGAATTTCATAATCTGGCAACTATATACAAGATTTTTTTCATAGGATTTTATATTTCTTTACAAATATAGGCTCAATATATTCATATTTAGGTAAAAAAAAAGATGACGAAAAAGAAAACCTCTCCAATAATATAGAAATATAAATAAAATAGGACATTTTTCACTTACTCCCAACTATATATTTCGCTTATTTTGGTTTTCTTTATTACTTTAAACGACTTTGTAATAATAAAGAAATGTGGCTTTTTGTCAATAGAAGGACACCGTTGAAATCATCTCTGCTAGCTTTCCATAAGAAATGCAGCTTTGTTGTACATAGGAACGTTTGATTTAACTCACGGATAAGAATAAGAGTATTATCAAATTTACTCCGGCTATTACATTTTCCTGTAATACCGTAAATCTACTTCCCCAATTAGAGAGTAGAGTATATTATTTTATATTTTATTATAATTTCCATTGGCTATTGCATTTTCATAATATATCGAATTTATATTTCTCCAATTAGAATAAAGATAAAATAAAAATAATTTATACAAGAATTCTCAACCTCTCCCCCATTATTATCGATAAATCATCATTATGATTTCAAAATTTCAAATATGATTTCCTAAAAATGACTTGAATATCCTTGATAATTTCCTCTAAAAATAAAATCTCCTCCAAAGAATATCAATGATAAAATAGTAAGTACTAAGGTATCTTTGAATAATTTTACATAAGGACTTTCCGGAGAATACAAGTGAAGCATAGCATAGACAATATCTTATTACGGAAAAATGATTTTGATAGAAGTTTAATTTCTTCCCAAGCCTCTTCTCAGCCATTTTGATCGTAAAGAAAAATTAAATTCTTCCGAATAATATCTCTGCCAAACATAGCTGCTTCTTCTCCACCATTTTGATCGTAAAGAACTGTATACTGCATCTTTAACAGTAATAATTTAGTGGGGATAACATTGCGACATTTTCATATTACCTCAAAAAGGGTTAAAGATTGAATAGGGAAAATATTAAATTTCGGAGTAGCAAATAGAAAGTTTTAAGGAGGCATTTGCCCCATTTTTTTAGTGGGTTTAAATTTTTTTAGAATATGATCAAATAATGAAAAGCTAATATGCCACAATTGCCCGTAGTCGACGGCATCTTCATAAGAAACAATAATTTAGAGGAAACACGTCCTTATTTAACCACCCCTTCTCCTCTCTTATTTAATATCTAAGACTAGTTCCCTGAACATGGAAGATATAAAAAGTTTCTTTCTTAATGCCACCCCCGTTATTAAAACACCTGGTCATTGTTTATCAAGTTGTATTTATCATTATGCTTATTTTCAGATATGTTGTAGAACTCAATAAATCTACGTCTGAATAAAATATATCTTTTTTTGTATTTCCAATACATATTTTTTTAAAAAAATATATTATGTGATCCAGAATCATTGGATAAATTTTTTTTTACAAAGCCATTAATTTTAATATGCTTGGTTATTTTTATGATTAAAACAAACTTCTAAAACATAACTTCATAAAATTTGACTGGTCTTCTACTCCTAAATACATTTTTGATGTTTTGTTTTCATCAATTAATTAAGAGAATAAATTATTAATGCCGATATTTATTTATTAGTAAGAAATATATAAATGTGTGAATAATATGAAAATCGAAGATCTAACATAATATAAGAGTTAAACAGTTTCAAGAGTGAGGCAGTCACCATAGTTGACTCCCAGATAATGTAGTGATATCATTTAAATTGTTATGTTCAATATTATAAAGATTAAAAGTATCATTTTCAGAAGAACAAACAATACTATTGAGGCCTGAACCAGTACCAGATAAAATATTTATATCATTATTGGGAGATGAATTAATTCCTTTTTGATTATTACTAGGTACCGAATTAGAAAATGATTGCGTTTTTGCTATAGCATTCACCATATCAATACGAGGGTAAGGAAACTCACTACACGTGTTGAGTGGTAGATGTGTAGGGGATATTATAATTTTTGAAGATTCCAATGAAGTAGGAGAATCGTAACTGTCAAGTACATACTTACTTTCTAAAGCATTCATAGTCAAAAATATTTGATCATTTATATCATTATGTGCTAGCAACGCTGTAACATTTTTATGAGATTCAACTTGTTCATTCACAATCATCGTAGGACTATATGAATTAGATGGGCCATATAATTCATTTGATTGAGGCATCTGACGTGCGGTGTATTGTTGAATACAATTTTTGACGTTATTCAAATCCCATTTATCTGCTGAATTTAGAAGCATCATTGATGTAGGATCAAATCTATTAGAAAAATCCAAAGAAGATGTGACAGAACATATTGAAGGCGAGCCCAAGGTATGCGAAATATTGGATTCCATTGTGGCATCATAATTAACTAGACCGGAACTATGTTCATCGTTTGTCATTAAAGATTTAAGCCAAGATTCTGGATTAATCTGTCCTACGTCGTTATTAGGTTCTGTGATTATTTTGACGTCAGACCGAAAAGGCGGCATACGCAAAATATTTGCATCAATATCTTTAATATGAGCATGCTTATCGACATTCATCGACAAAGTACTCTCTGAAGAGAGAACCAAAGGGTTCGTAGGGAATATTGATCCATCTATTCCAATAGTAAAATATAAATGGGGATAAAAACTCATGCTATTAGATAAAGATGGCAAATGGTAACTGTTATTGCCGTTACCAAGAACTAACGTTGCAATATCTAAAGGATTAAAAACACTGATTTTTTTTTGGTGGTCCATATCGTTTCCGGATTTCTTGTCGGTGTCAATCAATGCGCTCATTTTGGATTGCAGCAAAAAAGATTGTAAATTGATATTCGCAGATGCCGATAACATCAGCGAACCAGATGATGGTATAATTAATTCAAGATTATTACGATGTTCAAACAAGAGTTTACCTGTATCTCTGAGGTGATTCTCGTTATTATAGGTGGAAGAGGATGAACAGGTCAAGATTCTTTCGGCAAGGACCCCCGAAGAGGTTGTATTCATTATAGCGTGAGAACCAATTCCTATGGGAAAAGAGAGACGTGGCATATCAGCGTTAGATGTGTCAAGAACAATATTCGAAGAAACACCGTATCCCAGGTTATCGACGTACCCGGGACGATCCCAAACGTTGCTCATATTTGGGTGTTTCCGTTTGAAATGCCTCTTAAGACTATGCCTCATTTTAATTCGGGCTTCGCAAAAAGGGCAAACAAAGGAGGCCGGAGTGTGAGCACGGGCAAAGTGGTCCAGCATACGATGGCGTAACAAGTAACGTTTTCCGCAGGTAACGCAGGCAAATCGTTTTTCTTCCGTGTGTTCCCTAATGTGGTGGGCGCAATATTCCTTAGAGGAAAACACCTGATTATTTAAGAAAAAAAATTTTTTAATGGGATGTGATATATTAATTTAATTAAAGTTACCTCACCTAATCCATTTTAATTTTGTGTAAGGTTGAACAAAATAAACACTCGTGGCTTATAAATAATTAATTAATATTCATTCAAAATTAACATTTTTTTTAATTAAAAAATAGGCAATTCATTTTACAATCTATTCTATTCTCTACTACTAGGGCTCATGATAAAAATAGGAATGATACATAACACGATTTTTTGTCTGCATTTAAAGTGAGAGTGTGCAACATTTTTCTGCATAAAACCTTAGAATATTTGTTTATGGAGTTAGAACTTTGAACTCTCATACATCTCCCATTCATTATAAAACATTTCATTCTTATGAGAATTATATATTTTAATTATATGTATTAAGGCTTATTCCTAAATTTAACGCTGTGTTATCTTATATATTTTTTTCAATTGGAAATCAATGAATTCGATAATTGGTTTTTTCTTTATCTTGTTAAAAAAATATAAAGAAATGAATGAAATAATAAAGGCGGTGTCCAAGATCTTTTTTAAAAAAATTTGAAAAGTATGAAAACTTTCAGAAGTTTAAAATTTTTTATGTAATCCCATGTTATTTAAATATTAAAGTTAATTTCTTCTCTTTTTCGATAAAATTATAAAACTTGGAAAAATTATATATAAGGGTATGTCCAAAATATCAAAAAATATGTTAATTTTTTACAAGGTTATTATAATTTTGTCATGGCTAATATACGGGAAAAAATTATATCACATCAATATGATCTTAATTGTCATAAATTTTCAATACCTTAATAAACAAATACGAAGATAGTTAAACGGAATAAAGAAACCTTCCGACAAATTGGGCATGAGTAACGTTGGCGAGCATGAGTGTTGAGATGTTTACGCAAGTTTCCCTTCTGGAGGAACGTCCTGGCGCATATTCCGCACTCGTGAAGCCGTTCTTCTGAAGCCATATGAAGCTTGGAGTGCATATCCAGTGCGTTTTTGCTTTTCACTACTTTGCCGCATACCGGGCAGGCGTAACCCTTCTTAATGGCTCCCACTAATTACACGATAATTATCGTTAAATAAAAAAAATAGCATTAACTCAGTTTATTCTTTAAAAAGGGATATGAATAACTGTTATTTTAATAGTTTTTACTTTAATTGCATAAAAAAAAAATTGTAGCAGGATGGACAATTTATATATAAAAATAACAAGCAGGGCCTCAAAAATCGGTGATTTTTCGTAAAATTTTAATAGGCCAGCCCGGGCATTAAAATTTTAATAAATTTTGATTAATACTATTTGAAATACAATACGCTTATTTCTTTGTAATTTATGCTTCTAACGAGAAAAAAAATATATAAATAATATAGTAAATTTACAACAAAAAATACAAGTTATTTTATAATATAATTTCAATTGCTAATACAGATGTCAAGCACAATTGATTTATAAAAACGGTGGTTGTAGAAATAGATAGCAATAAAGGAGAGAGTACCTAAAACGAATTATTCGTTATTGAATTCGATTCACAATTACAAGTAGGAATAACAAAATTACTCGATTCGAAATATATTATTCGTCAAATAATTTTTTCCCCATTATTCGTTCGAATTATTAGTATAATTTGTTTTTTTTCATATTATTCAAAATTTATCGTATATATTCGAAAATATTAAAACTTATTCATAAATATTTAAAATTTATTGTAAGTGTTTAACATGTTCCTCGAGGAACATTTTATTTTTTTAAACTATATTCCTTACATCTATAAATCACTTTTAAAATTTAATAATCTAGCGACGAATTATACAAGACATACTGTATTTTTGTATAATTTGCCGTGATATTCGCGCTAACCAAGAATTCAAGGGTTATACTGAAATATTTTGTGAGTTTCTACCTAAAAATATATTTACTACACAATTGACAACCGCAAGTTTATATCATCCTAATTACAAAGACGTTATTTATTTAATTTTTTGCATTAATTTGTACCGTGCACCTAGCCGAGTCCATTGCCCGTCAGAAATAAGATTGCATAGCTAGATCAATACCTAATTTTAAGTTTTAATTTTCGATCTAGCCAGGGTAGACTTGCTTTTTTTGTGGGGAACGGACGTAATTTAATTTTTATAATGCCCAGATAAAATAATGGAAGGCTATGATTGATACGGAAATTAGACCTAATGGAAGACATAGTGAATTAGAAAAGAATTGAAAACTAGAACTAAGAGGATCTTATAAATCTAACCATTACATATGATTCATATTAAAATAGGATTTTAAAAATTTTTTGTAAAAATACTCTTCTACTGGAAAAATATGTTAAACATAATCTCTTTTAAAATGATATATAAACAGTTTTAAAAGGGTTCAATAGTGTTTACATCCCCGTGGAACATATTTTAGATACGAAAAGTTGAAAAAAAAATTATTTGATTTTAACGTAGGGGCATATATAACTAAAAGTGAACCAAAACTTTACTAGTGTTAATTCTAATCAGGATTTTTTTTAAAATTGATAGTTGGCACAAGTGAGAACGAACACTAATAAGGTTTAAAAAAATCAACTTGTAAATATATTTATGTTAAATCCCTTAATAATAATAATATGAACCATTAGTTTGAGAAAGATCGTAAGCGGTTTCTTCATGAACTCTCCCATGCACCTTGAGGGTGTCGCGGCGATGAAAGCTTTTTCCACACACGCCGCATTTGAAGTTGCGTTCGCCGTGAATAGCCATGTGGCTTTTTAGGGTGTTAGAAGAAGCAAACTTACGCCCGCAGGATTCGCAAATAAAGGGATCCAAGTTGGTGATACGGCAACGAGACGCGTTCGTCTTTGTATTCAAGAAATCGGCATGAGAATCCAAGGATTGGGGAACCTTTTTGAGCACGAGCGAGAAGTGTTGATGGCATACGTGTTCCTCGAGGGATGCTTCTAGCCTGAACTTCCGTCCGCAATCGGAGCATTGATGAGAAGGTGGTAGGGCATGGAAAAAAGGGTCGGCCAAATGTTCTTCCAGTTGGGGTAGCGTGGGAAACATAGATTTTTTCGATTGATTGAAACCGTCTACGCTGGAACATAAGGAGCATTCAAATAGCACTGGGTCACATGAGTGTTCTGCCAATGTGGAACGACGAGCAAAACGAGACCCGCAAATTTTGCACTCATGCGGATGAGTATGAGTTCTGAGGTGACGTCTGTAGGTCGGAACATCGTGAAATATAGTATCGCACTCAGCACATTTGGCACCAGAGTTGGTTAGCTCATCCGAAAGAGAAAGATCTTTCGTGTTGTTGGAGGTATAGATATTCGGTTGGTTATTCGTGTTGTTGGAAGTGGGGATATTCGGCTGGTTATTCGAGTTGTGGAACTCGTTTGGGTGATCACTTCCCTCCTGAACGAGCGTCGTTAGATTGGGGATAAAGGCGCATAGCCTGAGATGATTCACTAAGCTATCTTTCCTCGCGAAGCGTTTGAGACAAATCTCACAAACGAAGGGTCTCGTATGTTTGGCTAGGTGCTTCATCAAACGCTTTTCGGACCCGAACACGAGTTTGTTATCGGTAGGACATTTCGGGCATGAGTAACAAGGTTGATCGCTTAACAAAAAAGAATCAAAATCTGGTGTCGTACTACTTGAAGGCGCAGAAACGGCTAAGCGGGTTGCAAGGCGATCATTATTGTGGTACTTAGTGGCGGGCTTGTATAGGTGTATATTTTCGTCGAGAACGTGCTTACCAACTTCTGCTTTGTAAATCTCGCATAATTCCGAAATGGAATTCTGTGTGGACACATTCAATTCCGTTATCCATTTTGAAGGCATACCACTCGAGGCTATATTATTAGAAATATTAGCGCCACATGCCTTTTGTTTTTCTTCAAGATCTTGGGAAATTAATCGAAAATCTTGAAGATGCACGAAATTTGCTGGAGGAGACATTTGTGGTGAAGGTTTATCATTTTGATCTTCGTAAAACAGTGGTGTAGGAGAAGAATTTTCGCCATCTTGACTATCGTAGGCGGTATGCGACAAAAAATGTTGTAAGAATTTCTTCTTATTTTTGTAGATTGCCGGGCATAGCGAACATTCGAAACGAGGTCTTTTAAGGTTAATCATACTCAGATTTCCCGAATGCTGTCTTGTGTCGTCACGCGAAGAGAGCGCACTTTTAGCAATGAGTTTGTACGTATTATTAACTATGGATGTCCTGCCATTATCTTGCGTCAATATATATTTCTGAGAGACCTGAGGAAACGTGCCCACAATGTCGGTCCCTTTACCCGACATTGAATCAAGATAGTTGACATCTTTGTCACCTATATTTTCGTCGGGAAGATAATCTCGTTCATCGTGGGTATCATGATTAGTTAATGAGTTTAACAAATCAAATACTCTCGAACCATCATCTTTAGAATCGCCTTTAACGACGTTAAGCGCAAGATCCTTTTTGCCATTTATTAACTCGAGGTCTAAGGGGTGAAGCAAAACAAAGCATTCACGGAATTCGCTAGCGGTTTTTGTTTTTATGATCTCGTTTCTCTTTATTCCATAAGATGTGTTATCACAGTTTTTGATGTCGATGGTATTATTAGAGTTCCTGATTCTCTTCCTCATTCTTTCTAAAAGAGCTAAGGCCTAAAAATTTAAAAAAATAATAATTGTTAATGTGTCTATATATTACCTTAAGTCTAAAACTGCTATTTTATATTTTTATTTTATAATTTTTATAATTTCATCTTCTAGGTATTGCGTGTGATTTGGCAGCAGTCTCATTAGTTACTTCTATTATATCCAAAATTTATCATGTTTTTTTTCTTCTAATAAAGTCTTGGCTGCTTATTGGTCTGGTGTAAGTGAAGGATTTCCAATGTGCGACTCTTTATCTTGAGTATTAACCACTTTTTTTTATACTTTACATTTTTTTATTTTCAATGACATACATTTTGAGAATATTCTATTATTCCAATTTTTTTTACTGTAGAAAAAAGTCTTTGAGTTGACTTGTCTCTATTTGACAATTAAGAAATAAAATTTATTGTAATAATCCTATTAAAAGAATAACAATGAAAGTAATGATAGCTGTTGGTTTCTAAAAAAAATATAGTAAATACTCATGAACGATTCTCGCCGCTTACTACAAACGATACACTGCCATTCACAGTTAGCGCGAATTCGCGGCGAAGTATACAAAATACGATATAAATAATATAATTTTGCATTCATTTTTGTATACATCACAGCGAATTCGCTTTAAATGTGAATGCAGGGTTATGTATATAAATTCCATTATTTTTACATGTACATAATATAATGACAAAAAAAAATAATACAAATTCAATATATATTCTCACTTGTTTAACTTAGATTAATAACTTTCCCATTCATAATGAGAATATACACAAATAATCTGGAATTTGATATAATTGAATTTGCTTTACATTCACATTCAATTGCCATCATTAAAAATGCTTTTACCTATATTATTCTGATCACTTCAACTATTTTTGGTTTACCGAAAGTTCGTTCACAATAAAGGTCTGTATTGGGCCGGTTTTTAAACCATAAGCCCGCCCACCCAATGTTTAAAAAAAAATTTAACCCGCCCGCAATAGTTTTCAAAAAAATATACCCGCCCACCCATTAGTCTAAAATTTTTTACCCGCCCACCCATTATTTATAAAAAAAATTTAACCCAAGCCTGCTATTATAAAATTTAATTATGGCCATTCTTAATTTTTTAAGTATCTAATAAAACAAAATTTCAGGATTACACCTCTACAAAAAGTTTTTAGGAAATTACTATGTTAAGCATAAAAAAATATTCAAATTTAAATTATGGATAATTTATTTGATTAAATAAAATATTTATGAAAATAATTTAAATATATATTTGATATTTTATGTAATTAATAATGCAAAAATAATAATGAATCGGCATTTTCTGGATTCAAACACGTTCTTCAAAACCTTCCAACAATGCTAAAACTTCGTTCAGAAGAAGCACTAGTGGAATTGCCAATATTTTTCTTACTTGATAGCTTTGGCAAATCTCTTTCTTGTCGTTTCAACCAATAGTTTTAAATATATAAAAAAGTTTATTTATTTTAAGAAAAAAGTTTTTATGATACCAAAAATGGACATTTTCAATTTATAATATCCAAACAGTTCATAGGAACAATTTTTTTATTAATATTTACTTAGATGATTTAAATTTTTTAATCCGCCTGCCCTTTGTTTAAATTAATTAATCCGCCCACCCACCCGCCTATAGTTTAAATTTTTTAACCCGCCCACCAGCCTGTTTTTGTCGCCCACCCGTCCAATACACGGCTTTAATTCATAACTCATTTATGTGTAAAAAAAAGAAAATATTTATATATACAATATATAGGTTGTTTTGGGCAGATGTTAAGATTCCCTGCATTTGGTCAGAGAATCTCCCCTAAAACTTTATATAACCTTGAATTTCTTTTATCTTCATTCTTTGTTTTTTGACATGTTATAATTACTAGAAATAATCAAGCCAACTGCTATAATTTCGCGAAAATGAAATTGATTCTTTTCATAGTTTCTCGTCATCTACTTTCACTAACAAAGCAAGGTCTTTTCATTTTCAGTTATACCTTCTATGCTAATTTCAACAAGCCATCTATGATAAAAATATTGGGCATCCATTTTAAGATGTCTATTTTTTAGTAATCCATCGGTAAAAAGTGTTGTTAAACGGCTCATTTTGAGCCGATTTTTTAAAAAGGCTAACTCAATATTTTATTAGGAAAATTATTATGCAAGCCTTATGATTTTGCTCACAGGTGGCACAAAGGTTTGAACATCTATTAACAAATCTCGAGGCTTAGACAATATTTTACTATCTAAAATATTGAGTTAGCCGTTTTTTTAAATCGACTCAAATCGAGCCGTTTAACACTAGGTAAAAATATTACTAAATAGATTTAAAGTGCATCATGGCACACATCCGGAAATTCCTCAAGGCTTCTTTATAGCTAACTCTAATAAATGGTTTTTTTGCATAAAAATATTTTAGGATATCATCAAGTTCAAGTTTTTATTGCTAATAATTGTCCTATTTATAGCTTTTATTTATATTAAAAGGAAATCTATAAAACTCCTAGATTTTTATCATTAACCATTATCCAAGCCTTTCTTGTTTGTAAGTATCTTAAAAGTGATCAATTATTTCAAAAAGATTACAGCCATTAACAATATTTCAAATTGGCATATTTTAGTTAATAAAATTCAGATTCTTAAGTTGTTTTTAATTTAAGAGAATTGTTGATATATATGTAAAGTAGGTAATCATTAGTATTATCAAATCCTTGTCAATTAAACCCATAAAAATGCCTTCTCATGTGACCACCTATTTGTTTTCCCAATTTTTTGAAGCCTTTTTAATTGTTTGAACCTATTAATTAATATTCATACTTTTTGCCCATATCATCATCCTTTTATATAATTCTTTTTTTTCAAAAAAAACTCTATAATGTAGCCCAGAAAAAGATTCTTGTCCTCAAGATAATTATATTTATCACAAACACATAAATTGAGAATACGGCTAAACACCAGATATAAATCCTCTCTGATAACACTTGCTTAATTAAGCTTGCAAACCAAAAATAAACTTCACATATCGCTCCTTCAAACAAAATAATTGTCCAATTATATTTTTATTTGCACTCATTTTTAAAAAAAATGATTAAAAATCTCTAAAGGCCCCACTTTTTATATAATCTCGAGGCCATGTTCGGTTTCCCTTTGGGCATTGGTATCCATGGCCAAAATCCTATGAGATTATTGTAAGATCAGGCCTTATATCATCTGGAGAAAGATAAGAAGGCACTAATTGGTGCAGCATGTCACAGATAAGGTTGGCTGAGAGGACCATTGCAGTATAGTTATGGTATATTCCTTGGTTGAATATTTTAGAATCATATTTTTAGCTATTAGAATGCATGTAAAGTTGAACAATGCCACATTCAAGGTATTGACTTCACTCTCAGTTCATCTGATAAGGGCATGTTGTCTGATAAACTGGAAGTGTAGTTTTCATTATAAATTGTTTTAAATAAGGTATTTATTTGAAAAATCCAAATGTATATGTATCAACCTGTAGGCATAGGTAAATAATTCTGCCAATTCAGAAAATAAAAATAAATAGATTGGATACCTACCAAATTTTATCAGCAAATTCAGACTAAATAATACAAAGAACTGCAAAATTTAAAAGAAAAGGCCTTGACATAATTCATGAGTTGCTAATAGATTAAGTACTGGACTAACATGCAAAGGTGTATTCTTATTTGAACAAGCTAAAACAAATATCATTTTTTTTAAATAAATTAAATAATATTGTTTATAAAATTTGTGATTATTTTAAGTCATCACAATTTAGTTGTATTAGAAATATAATATGGCTAATTTAAATATTATTATCCAAGCCAACATTTTTGAGTTGCAAATCTGTTGACTATATCAACCAATTATCCAAATAATAAACAATCTTGAGAAATGTATCTCAGCTAAAAAAAATAATGAAATAATGTGAAATGATCAACAAGTCATTAATACAATAGCAAAAAAATAATTATTTCTCAATAAAAATAACGATATCTTTGATAATATCAAGAGTTGTAGGATTTTTTATACAATAATTGAACATATAAGATAAGAAATGAATTTTTTTAAACTAACATATGATAAAAGTATGGATTTATATATAATATGAATGAACATTTACTTAGATTGATAAAAGGCGAACGTTACTTTAGAACCATTTCAAAAAATTAATAAATCACGTGATAATATTAATATTGCAAATGAAGCACAAATATTTTAATTCGAATCTAAAATTAAGATTAATATATATATATTTTCCAAAAAGTGCTAAACTCGTTATTTGATTTTATATGAATAGGTTATATTACATAAATAAATCTGAATGATGCAAAATTATAAAAGATTAAAAAATCTTTTATAAATAAATATTTTTAATAAATTTTTTAAAACCCTTCTGCTACTAAAATAAAAAAATCTGAACTTGCTTTCTTATCTTATAAGGATCATAATTAGTAAATCGCAAAAACCAAAATTAATAGAGAGTATTTAAATCTATAAGATTAAACATCCTAGAATAGACCGAGAATGGTGAAAAAGACTGAAAAGATTATTTTTTAACAATTATAATTTAATCATCTTTTGAAAAATAAATATGTATTTCATAAATCTTTTCACACATTTTAAATAGAAGATAAAAGTGTTTTTAAAACCCCCTATTTATGACGATTTTAAAATGGTCCGATTAAGATTTTAGCCAACATAATATTATTTAAGCCTGCAAATTGCTCATATAGGAGGATGGCTTAAACCTTTGTTTGCTAAATCTCGAAAAATAAAGTTTATACAGGCCCAATTTTAAAACATTGTCAATTAAATTAAATTGTTCAGTGCATTTTCAATTTTTTTTTAAATTACGTCTAATCTCTCATGGCCTTGGATTAATGGAATAAAAATACTCTAAATTCGATTATTAAATTAACAATAATATTTCGTTATTAATACAGTTAAAACTGCATAATTACCTATCATCTAGGTGTAGGCACTTTTCAATGAGAAATAAAAAGGCCATTTTGTTCAAAAATAATTAGTTGAGTGAACCGAAAGAAGATTTACGCCTTTAAAATTCTAACTAATAATAAATAAATCCTATTTAAGGTTAAGTATGGCACAAGAAATGTGAAATTAATTGTTTCAACAAGAATGATATCATAAACCATTTGAACTAAATATTAATAAATTTGGTAAATAAAAGGCCAGAAAAAAATCTTGAAAAATTATATTTAATAAATATGATGAAATTTTATATATTTATTGTTGGTTCTTATATAGAACCATCTAAATATTTAACTTTACTATTAAATAATATTATCCATTGAAGGGTCCAAGTCCAAGATTATTTTTTTTTAAATATGAAGGAAAATAATAAAAATTAACTTTACAAATACTTTTAAAATCTATTTTTGGAACTTCAAAAATTTATAAAATTAATCTTGTAAAATTTCAAAAAAAGTTTTATTAGAGATATTTGCTGAAAATGATAAATCTTATGATAAAAAGGATCTTTATCATAAATTATTTAAAAAAATTGAATTTATTCGATGAAAAAAATATTCAGTTGTTACTTATTTCGGGGGGCATATATATATTTTTTATATTTCTTTTTTAATATTAATATAGATTGGTTCTTTTTATAATTGGTTAATTTATTCTTATAAAAATAATATTTATTAGAAAATTTTAAAAGTTATTTTTTGAAACATTTATAAGTTTTTTTAAATTATTTAGAAATTTTTTAATATTTTTTCCTAAATTATGTGAATAATTATCGAGTTCTTAGCTACACATACAACGTCTACGTAAAGGATGTGGGGATATGGCAAGTACATTTTGCCCCAAATTTTTTGAAGGGAAGAGCTATCTGGGGGGGGTAGGATAAAATGGTAAATTTTTGGGTGATATTAATTGGGCAAAATATAATCCTGTAAAATTATATATAAGTTAAAAAGAAAAAGAAAATTGACCGTTTTATTCATTAAATCAAAATATATTATATCATAAATAAATTAATAAAACGATATAATAATCAATATTTTTTAAAATATATATTCATTAATATTATTCCTATCCCCATATTTTTTATTTAGCCTTAGTGGACATAATTTGTCCGTTCCAGTCTATTAAAGATATGTTAATATATATAAAATAAATCTTAAACTCACAGGTCACGATATTTTTATTTAATAAAACCGGGTCAATCCAAAATTATCTTTTATAAATTTTTTTTAAAATGAATACTTCATTAATAACTTTCACAAATTTCTAAAAAAATATTTAAATTCCCTTATTAAGATAAAACATAAAAATAACATAAAAAATAAAATAAAAAAAAATAATGTTCCCCCCGAAGTTTTTAGCATCGTTGTGTTATTGGTTTTTCATATTAGGAATACAAAATATTTAGATTTGAAATACGAATCGAATATATCATTGTTCGTGTGAATTTTTTTGAGGCCTAAATTTGAAGTAACCATCGGTGCAAGCTGATCATACATATTTTTTCTAAACCAATCTAACTATGAAAAAAGGAATTAATTGATTGTGTTCTTATATGAATGGAGAGGGAGGAGGGTAGGAACCATATGCCTTCATATATCTTTCAGGAATGGGACGTAACAAATATTCTTGAAAGAGAAGGTTAATCTAGGCCTCTTGTTCCAAATTGTGATTTTCAATTAAGATGCTGAGAAACCTAAAGAGACTCTATTCAATTTGCAAATTAAAAGGGAAACCACATAGGTTTAATCGCACCTACAATAGAATGGGGTAGAGAGATGGTAAGAGAAAAGGCTGTTTTGAAGCAACTTTATCATATTATATTAAAGTATCACCCCCCCCCCCCCTCATCCCATAATGGGTCTTTATAATAATATTAATTAAGATTTTAGGTAACAGTTCAAATAAAAATATATTTTAGTATTTCAAATTTACAAGCAACTTTTATACTAATTCATTCATTATTTACAGAGTTGTTAAGGAAAGGAGCTAGAGGAGCGGCGCTCCTGAAGCGCTGCTGAAATTTTTCAAAAACATATGGAGCGCCCTTCCTTTTTAAAATTAAGGAGAGGGCTAACTCCTTTTAGGGCTGCCGCTCCTTTAAATTTAAGGTATAAATTAAATTATTTTTTAAATATTAATAATGTTTGTAAATTAAAATTCAATAAAAATAGTTTTCGATATTATGGATTTAGAGATCATAGAAGAAGAAATCGAATTTCAATTTCCATCATACAAAAAGTATTTTAAACTTCTAAAAGATGTTGATCCAAATGATCAAACAAATTTAAGAGCAAAATGCCTTTTGTGTTTAAGTAAAAGTATTTCATTTTCAAAAGTGAGCAGCTTCAATCCTAAAAATTATTTAAAAATAAAAAACCTTTCTTTTAAATAAAAAACGATAACTACGTTTTTTTTTAATTTGGAATAATTTTTTTTAAATGGTTATAATTATTTTTGGGCAATTCATTATAGTTGAGCCTGGGTTGTTACATATGATGCTTTTTTAAATATATTTTAATATTTATTTTAAATTTCTTATTATTTGTTCAACCTTCCTTTTTATACCTGAATTAAAAAATATCTTTATAAAATACAATACCCCGCTTCCCTCTAATGCTCCTACGGAGCGCTTATTTAGTATTGCAAAACAGGTCATAGGGGAGAAGCATGGATGTTTTTTAGATTCTAATTTAGAAAATTTGTTACTTTTTTTGATAAAAAATATGATTTTGTTTCGCATACCTTCTAAAAAAAATGAAAATCAAAAAAGTGGTTATGGAGTGGCGCTCGATTACTTGGAGCGAGAGCTAGCTACTTTTAAAAAGAAGCGCTAACAACTCTGATTATTTAAAAAGAAAAAAAGTTCCTTTTTGCCTTTCGTCTCGTAATTGGGTTTCATCAAAATTAAAATAATGCGTAAAAACATCAAGAAAAAAAATAAGTGTTTAATAAACCATTATTTCTCGGAAAGTAGGAAAAGATGATATAAATGGATTTATCATGTTAGAGAAAGAAGATTCATTTATTAACTTTGAAGTGGTTAGGAAAAAATATGAAGTTCTAACTAATATTCAAATATATTTTACAAATTTAGTATAAAATAAAATGACAAGATTAAATGCAGCATGACATTGATTTTTACTATTAGTCTTATCCTAAAGGGGTATAACTCTCAATTTAAAAGTTAAAACAATTTTTGTCATCCCTTCCCCACCCCCACTCCCCCCCATTCCCCCGCTTTGGGATTTCAGGAAAATGTTAAATTATTATATTGTTATTTAGTTACATTTATTTTATATTGATTTTCAAAATATACTAAACATGTGCATATTAATATATCTTCTGGTGGCCATGCCATTTATATTAATACAGGAGGATAATCAACAAGATAAGGCGAATTAAATTAAAATATTTTATCTAGTTGAAAACCTTATTTACATAATTTAAGGGTAATGTTATATAAACCTTTTAACTTTCATTTTTCCATTAATTGATTGAAATGATTAATTTAGTTATTTAAAGAAAACCAGAATTGTTAACATATATCTAGATCTAATACAGTTGCGCAGTCTAAGTCCAAAAAATTACAAATGTATCTAGCTATTGGTAAGATTTTCTCAAGATTTATTTTTATAAAATTACAAGTATGCTGTGCTGTGCATAATGCATAAATATATGTTTATATTATTAAAATTAAATTTTGAAGTGAGCTAAAATTTTAAGCAAATATATAACTTAACGATAAATTATAGTTATTAGATTTTAGTAATAGAAGATTCTCATTCTTAGCCACACTAAACTCTTTCTACCGAGGCACCTGAGAGCGAAGTTATATTATATTATATAAATAACAACTATTTGGGATAATCTTTTTTAATGGTTCATCAACTAATCTCTACATTAATTCTCTTTATTCTTTAACTATTCTGTAATTTGAAGCCAAATTTAATCAAGTTTGAAATAAGGATTAAGCATCGTTGCAATGATATTTTTATTTTTATATATTGTCCCCATATTGATTATTTCAATGAAGAAGGGATAATCAATAAATGAATATGGCTCAATGCCATAGACAAAATTAGTTATTATATCGTTTAAATGAAATGTATATAATAATAGCTTCAATCACTTACTAATACTATACAAGTGTAATCAATTGTTTACTTATAATAGAGATAAAATATATAAACTTAATTGATTGCTTGTTATTTTTAATATATATTGAATGAATATTATATTATTCAGTTTAAATACCAAATGATTTATTAAATAAAATTCGCTATCTAAAAAATCTTTTACCATCTTTATTTACTAGAAAATCTCATAGAGTTTGGGTTATGTTTCGAAGTCTTTTTACATAAATAACAATAAGTTTTTTGATAATAAATAGATCGCTGATCCCCTCTGCATTTTTATATTTATTAAAAGAATTATTCTATTATCTATTATAAGAATATAAATAATACAATCGTAAATATTTATTTAGTATTTACCCTAAGTTTTGCATGTTGATTGAAGTAATGCAGAATGAAATTAAGGGTATTTTTTTGTGTCACATTTATCTTCAGATAATTCGTTGGCTTTATATGGATTATTTTTAAATTGGCTTATAAATTGAAAGAAATAATTAATTGAAGTGGCCGATATGGGTTGTTTATTTCTTCTGTTGCCTCACAATCACGACACTTGTAATATTGATCATCTAAAAAATTATAATATTTAAAAAAAAATTTAAATTGACGTAAATATTAAATATAATTTATAATTTATCATGTTTTTGTGATCCATTGCGTAAAATAATTTGTCGAGTTTGTTTTTATAATGAAATAAACTCAGACACATAAATTACTTTTTATGAAGGTTTATATAGATACAGATATAAAGTTTTTGTACCTAGATACTTAAACACAGCGTCTACATGACAGGATTTTTACTGGAGGCAAACCTCCTTCAATAACCTTTGCATACCTCCCTAAAAAATCCCCGGCGCCTTCGGCGGCGATGTCTCTTCATCATTATTTTCACCTATTTATTTATTGATACTCTTTTCAAATAATTTATAAAGGATAACTTAAATTAATCAATCTCTACTACCAACTATCGATATTTTGTTAATATAAAGAATTTATTTTTTAGATAATAAATTTAATTAAAACCGCCATTATTTACAATGAATTAATTATTATGGCATTATGAGCTTGCTGAAATATCTAAACCTTTTAAATTATATTTAAAAGGATAGTTTATTTGGAAAACAATGTGTATGATTGTTTGCAATATATAGATTTGGTCGATGAATTGTATTATAATAATACTATAATAAAAGTAATAAATTTTACAGCAATAAACTTTGTCTTATTTCATCTCAAAATTTAATAGATAACCCCCAAAAAAAGGTTATCCTACCCCCATTAAAGCAGCTTGCCCCCTACCCCTTCAAAAAAATAGGATGCAAACTGTTTCTACCCCTCCCGCTCATGTAGATGCTGCTTAAACAACTCCTCTGAAAATAACTATTCAATTTGCTTTTTACTAACATTTTAATTTTACTTAACCCATTTATTCGATTTTTTGGAGGGAAATTAAAATTTAATGCATCATCAATTTGCAAAGTTGGGACAGATACAGATTCTTTGCTAAAAATGAATCTTAGATACAGATACTAATAAAAGATACTTGTATCTTTTGCCTAATTAGAGTATCTTAAATGCAAGATGCTTTTAAATTATCATTATCAATTAAATTAGAATAGTTTGTAAAAAAAGTTTTTATTGTTTATTTGTGAAGACTCATAAAATAATAATGAATATTTACAATAATACAATAAATAAAATGTTTAATGATGAGTTATTTATAATAATCATACTAATATAATAGACCATTACGGAAGGGAGACTAGTATTTTTAAGGGGAGTAGAAATATTTATTTGCAAAAGAGTATTTAAAATAGATTCATTATTTATAAAATAATCAAATTTTTCAAATAATTTATCATTAGTCCTTTGTCCTTTTGGCGTACTTAATAATGTGCCAAAACTAAATAACCTTTCAATTGAGCTGATATAGGTATTGCAGTATTATATTTATAAAAAATTTCCTTAATGGAAGGATAATAATTAAGCATTTATAATGCATTTCGACTTCCTTTAATATAATTTAAACTTCCAGTTCAATGTTATTTGTATTATCTCAGCAACATTTGTTTCACCAAAAGAAAAATAATCAACATATTCTTTATTAGATGTTAAATCTATTGGTTGCTACTATATTTATGGCTTCTTTTATTATTATATTTTGAAAATATTTTTTTTTATTATCTGACTCAATCCATAAGTTCTTAAAATATGGATGTGATAGTGATGTCAAAAAAGTCTCATTATATTTAAATCATAGGAAAATATTTTCTAAAATTTTTTGCCCATACCATTTTGGGCAACTTTTAATAAAGGTAGAAATATTGTAAACTTAAATTTTTAAGATGCCCCTTTTAACTATACATAGATAATTGTTTAAACCTTTATTATTTTTTGTATATAAAGGTTTTACATCTAGCCTGTTCATTGTCTTCTTTAACTTTTATTTTTAAAAAAATTTCCATATAAAATTTTAAGATTGGAATTTGATTAACGGGAACTTATTTCCATTTAAATATCACTATCTTATTCTTCACTACCATGAGTGTTAATCATTTTACATATTATTTTATATTAAATAAAATTGGTAATGATATTCTATCGAGGAACATTTATATATAAAATATAATCTTAACTTATTTAGTTTTGGTAATGTTATTTTTTATCCACCTTGCAAATTTTCCAGCTAATTTTGATTGTAATCATATTTAAAATATGGCGAAAAAAAATAAGGAATAATACAAGATTCTCTAAGAAAATAAAATATAAACTGTGATATGTAAAATTTTAAACATTAATATTTAAAAAAAATCTGTATTTGTATCTTTTAACAAGAAAATGATACAAGATTCATTTCAGATTAAAGGATCTTAGATACAGATGCTAGAATCTTATTAAAAAAAGATAAAAAGGATTTTGTATCTTAGATACAAGTATTCGCGGTACTGCCCAAATCTGTCAATTTGTTTATAATGTAGTAGATAAACCTTTTACTATTATAAAATATTAAATAGAAATTTTTTTTTATCTAGTCATAATTTATTTATTTATATTTTATTTTAAATTGTGGAATAAAGATAATTATTTATATTAATTTTGAGTTATTGAATTAAATGGATGAGGAGGAGGAGGGAGCATGGTGTTAATGTCAATTCTTAATTTATTCTACAAATATAGGTTTTAATTATATTACCGCTTTTCTTCTAAATTTAATACTTTTATTTATCGCAAATATGAAACAAGACTTTAGGTGGGTGCAAAATCAAATTTTTATTTTATTAAAGAAAAAATTAATTTATGATTGAAATTAATGAAATCGAGTTAGAACGCATAATATATAAATGCAAGGATCATTTTCTTAATTTTGGAAATTTTTTTTCAACTACCATACAACTGTCGTTTCTATTATTTTTAATTTATTATCTCTAACTAACAATTTCTTTTCGTTTTTTCTTTGTATAACTATAAATGGCTCACAACCTCAAGTTTGTATAAATTGATAAATTAAACCAAGATTTTGGTAAATGACTCCAAATTGTGCTTTATATTTCACGGGTACATTCACTAAACTATTGAATAATTTCATACTCTTTATTTTAACAGAAATATTAGTAACTCACTTTATATAATCGGAATTGACATTCCTGTTTTTTTAAAACAAATAATTAATTTATATAGCTTTCAGACCTCTTTCCTCGATATATACATTTTTATAAATGACATAATAATATTTTATAAACCTTAGCAAATCGCTGTTTTTTTTCTCTTTTTTCCAATTTATTTCATAAATCTTAGCAAAATTGGCAATTTTTTTAAAATTTATTTAGTAAACCTTATAAACCCTCAACACAAAATCTTGGCAAAATTTTACCTTTATTTTAAAAATATTCACAAATCTATTTATATTCTTCACTAATAGCCATGATACAAATTGTCTAATAATTTTTTTTAAATTTAAACACAACACGCTGACTTGATTATCCATGATCCAAATAATAAGATGAAATCATCTTTCATACTCTGCAATATACTGCAGGATAGTTTCCACAGAGTTAAGGAATTTTTTAAATTTGTCATTAGAATGCTTTCATCTATATATTGTCGAAGTGTTAAAGTTATCTATTAAACGGGAGTGGGTGTATTTTTTTAGAAAATTATAAATTGATCTATTTTTTTTTATCTTACAAGTTTGGATTTTTGAATAGTATAGAAGATATTAATAATGGTTCATTATAAGATTTAAAATTTGTATCAGGGGGTTGTTATAGCATAATGGGCGGGTAAATATAGCGGTTGTAGGTCGCGATTGGAGTAGTGTTTGATTTTGGAAAGGGTTTACTTCCACGAATTTTCTGCCATATGACACAATATATATAATATTTATTATTGGTATAGGTTCCAAGGATTTATTATTTTTTAAATATTAGTCGATCTAAAATATTTCATTGGCAAAATGACACCCTAAATACCCAATTTATTATACTTTCAAAGTAAATTTAAAATTAAAATTCCTATTTATTTAAAAGATTTTGATAAATCATGTTCATTTCTTGCCATTTTTATTAAATCGGCTCATTCCTAAGTCTAACTGTCAAAAAAATATGCTAAGCCTTGAGGCAAAAGCATATTTTTATCAAAATTGAGCTATACTTTAAGTTTATTAATCGGACGAGGCTAAGATAATAGTTTTTGCTTTATAATTGCGGTCAGCCTTCTTAGAGTTCACTCAAAACCTGCTAAAATGCAATTATTTATCACCAATGCTTGATAGTGAACCTTCTGTACTTTTAACAAAGCAGAAGAGGCGAGGCTATAAAATTTATATAAAAATAAAAATATTGAAAAATAAAATTTTCTACTCTATTTTCTGACTATAAAAAAAATGTGAAAAAAATTTTGACTATTAATTTTTATAATAATAATAAAGAAAATAGGAAATAAAAATTTAACACTTTAAAAATAAATCAAATCTTTTTGGTAGGGACAGAAGGCTCCGATCCTCCTCAAAATTTGGAAAGGATATTAAAATCAATATAAATTAATGGAAGGGACTTAGCCCTCCTTAGCACCCCCCGCCATATACCCCTGTTAATATGGATTTTATTAGTTTTTTGAAATATTAGACTTATATAAATATAACAAAATAAATTTAACATACCTTAACTGAAAAATCACTAGTAACTTTAGTGTTCGATCTAAATCAGTGTTGTCGAGGAGTCCCTAAAAACCTTGGAGAGTTCATTAAAAATATTATATTTATTTATATTTATATATGGTTCTCTTTTTTCCAAATTTTAGGTTGAAATTATTGTTTTTTCATCAATATAAATTGAAACCTTTTTAAGGAAAGATGAAAGAAATCTTAATATATATAAAAATGGGTCTCTTATTAAATTTTTATATGTTGACCGACGATAAATAGGTATACTTTAAAACAAATATAAAAAAATCATATGTTTTAAAATACAAATTTTATATATATCATGCATTGCGCGTAAACACAAAAATGTGTTTAAAATTACCTCAATATTTTTATACAATGTGATTATAGATTTTAATCGATCCTAAATTAGATCAACATTATTTATTATTTACAAATAAAATTGAATAATATGTAGAATTATTTGTTTCAGTCCTATCGCATGGAATTTATTTGAACCAAAAACAAAATATATCGTCCAGTTAATGTTTAGCATGAACTTTTTAAAGAGAATCATTTAAAAACTTATTCTATAATATGAATTCATTCATTTAATTCCAGTGCAATTTTGGGTAATCTTTTGTTCATGAAATAAGTTAATTTATTCATATATTCTATTTTTAATATATCATAATATTTGCTATATTGTAACATTATATATTCTAGCCAGTGCCCAATAATTTTTACCTGAAGGGTGGGGCACTGGTGTGCACATTTTTTCAAATATCGTAATTTCTGATAAATTTATTTACACACATATTAATTGGCCTTCATACAATTATAATGCACTTATAAATAATTAAGTTAAACTTAATTTATATTTATTCATTTATCTGTTTCGAAATGTAAAATATACAAGAAAGTTCTATTCTAACTAAAATCTAAACTTTATTATTTATTTTTTTTAAAAAAGATTTATTATTTCTGTTAGACTGATTAGGTTGGGCAGGGCTGGGCTTAAAATTAAATAAATTTGGGCTGAGCTCAAAGCCTAAAATTTTAAAATTCAGGCTGGGCTTAAAGTTGTAAATTTTTAAACAATAAATTGAAATTTTTTTTAAAATCTTTTATTAAAATAATAAAAATATAAATTAGAACAAATCTGTAAGTTTTTATTTTGTTAAAATTTTAAAATTTTTTGACTAGGCCTAGTCAAAATATTTCAGCTAGGTTTGACTTAAATATTTAAAATGAGCCAATAGGGCTTGTATATAAATTTAATTAAGCCAGAATAGGGTAAAAAATATGAATCAGCAGGACTTTAACATTTATTTTCAATAATAATGCCCTAATATATGATTTTTTTCAAAGATTAATTTGAAAAATAAGGCCTATTTTTTCTAAAAAAATTGGATTAACCCTGGTTGGGCTTAAAATTTTAAATAATGGATATATTTTAAAAATTTTCAAAAATAAACAAGGTGTTAAGATTTTTTTATTTGTTTGTGGAATGATCAAAAATTTGGGCATGACTGAAATATGTGCCCCCAAAAACTATGCGCTCCTATGCACACCCTATCAAAGAAACTTTATTTAAATTATATTATTACAGAATCGTATTTAGCTTCATAAGATGAGTACAAAAATGTTTTTTTTATTTAAAAAAAAATGGCAACATAGTAAAATTTTTAAAAAAATATTTTTTTACATGATTAAACATGTGCCCCCTATCAAATAAGATATATAAAAAATGAATGCAGAATCATATATAACTTATTAAAAGAAACCAAAAAATGATAATACTAAGTTTATAAATTATTTATAACTTATTGAGATTTTGAAAAAACACTTTATATTTTGGGCATGACTAAAATATATGCCCCCAAAAACTACGCGCCCCCTATGAAAGAAGCTTAATTAAATTATATTAATATAGAATCGTATTTAGCTTGATAAGATAAGTCAGAAAATGTTTTTTTTTTATTTGAAAAAGAATGTTAACATAGTAAAATTTAAAAAAATTAATTTTTTTACATCATTAAAATACGCGCCCCCTATTAAAGAAGCCTAATTTATAAAAATGAACGTAGAATCATATAGAGCTTATTAAAAGTTGTAAAAAAATGTTAATATCATATTTTAAAACTTTTTATAACCTAGTGAGCTTTTGAAAAAACAAATTTTTTTTTGACTAAACTTCGCGCCCCCTATCAAAGAAGCTTATTTCATAAAAAATTATAGCATAATCCTATTAAGCTCATTAAGAGGAATCAAAAAATGTTAATATTCAGTTTTTAAATAATTTATAACTTATTAAGATTTGGAAAAAACACTTAATTTCTTCTTTTTTTGACTAAACTACGCGCCCCCGTTAAATATACATTATTTTTAAAAAATGAATACAGAATCATGTATAACTTTTCAAGGTGATTCAGAAAATGGTATTATTTATTTTTTTTAAAAATATTTTTATTATTAAAAAAAATTTTTTGGACTAAACTAAGCGCCCCTACGCTCCCCCTATCAAAGAAGTTTATTTCATAAAAAATTAAAGCATAATCCTATTAAGCTCATTATCAAAAAATGTTAATATTAAGTTTATAAATAATTTATAACTTATTGAGATTTGGAATAAAATATTTAATTTCTTCTTTTTTTGACTAAACTACGAGCCCCCGTTAAATATACATTATTTTATTTTTAAAAAATGAATACAGAATCATAAAATGGTATTATTTATATATTTAACGGGGGCGCGTAGTTTAATCAAAAAAAGAAGAAATTAAGTGTTTTTTCCAAATCTCAATAAGTTATAAATTATTTATAAATTTAATATTAACATTTTTTTATTCCTCTTAATGAGCTTAATAGGATCATGCTTTAATTTTTTTGAAATAAGCTTCTTAGGGCGCGTAAGGGCTCGTAGTTTAGTCAAAAAAAAATTTTTTTGATAATAAAAATATTTTTTTAAAAAAAATAAATAATACCATTTTCTGAATCTCCTGAAAAAGTTATACATGATTCTGTTTTCATTTTTTTAAAATAATTTATATTTAACGTGGGTGCGTAGTTTAGTCAAAAAAAGAAGAAGAAAGTATTTTTTCCAAATCTCAATAAGTTATATTATTTATAAATTGAATATTAACATTTTTTGATTCCTCTTAATGAGCTTAATAGGATTATGCTTTAATTTTTTTGAAATAAACTTCTTAGGGCGCGTAAGGGCTCGTAGTTTAGTCAAAAAAAAATTTTTTTGATAATAAAAATATTTTTAAAAAAAAATAAATAATACCATTTTCTGAATCTCCTGAAAAAGTTATACATGATTCTGTATTCATTTTTTAAAAATAATTTATATTTAACGTGGGCGCGTAGTTTAGTCAAAAAAAGAAGAAATTAAGTATTTTTCCCAAATCTCAATAAGTTATAAATTATTTATAAATTGAATATTAACATTTTTTGATTC
Source organism: Gordionus sp. m RMFG-2023 (assembly GCF_954871325.1). Lineage (NCBI taxonomy): Eukaryota > Metazoa > Nematomorpha > Gordioida > Chordodea > Parachordodidae > Gordionus > Gordionus sp. m RMFG-2023. Next base: position 7,009,608 of record NC_088775.1, on the reverse strand, counting down.
CTCTTAATGAGCTTAATAGGATTATGTTTATAATTTTTTTATGAAATAAGCTTCTTTGATAGGGGGCGCGTAGTTTAGTCAAAAAAAAATTTGTTTTTTCAAAAGCCCACTAGGTTATAAAAAGTTTTAAAATATGATATTAACATTTTTTTACACCTTTTAATAAGCTCTATATGATTCTACGTTCATTTTTTATAAATTAAGCTTCTTTAATAGGGGGCGCGTATTTTAATGATGTAAAAAATTAATTTTTTTAAATTTTACTATGGTACAATTTTTTTTTTAAATCAAAAAAAAACATTTTCTGACTTATCTTATCAAGCTAAATACGATTTTATATTAATATAATTTAATTTAAGCTTCTTGATAGGGGGCACGTAGTTTTCGGGGGCGCGTATTTTAGTCATGCCCAAAAATTCTATTATTTTCATTTTAAAAATATAGAAATATGATTAATTTTTATATCAGATACATTCACGGGCCATTTATTTAAAATCATTATTAGCTATGTAAATTAAAAATATCCTGGCCAGACCATATAAATGGTGCCTCTGCAGGTCTCTGATTTAAATAATTTTGAGTTGGGATGGATGAACAAATATTTTATTTTGGGCCAGGCTTTTCAGGGCAAATTAAAAAAAAATTTGTTCAATATCAGACTGAGTCAGGCCCAATGATAAAAATTTAGGTCAAACTGCTTAAAGCAGATCAATAACTTATATTGCAGTATTTTAATGCAAGATTGTCATTGAAATTGGAGGGGGTGTGTATGAAGAGGCTATCTCAGATAAAATTTGTAAGGGTTAGGGTGTGGCTTTGATTTGGGTTTCCTTTTTTTGCTAAGGGGGTAAAATTTAAAGGGGTAACCCCTTTAAAAGGCATAAAATTGTCAGTGATTGGGTAGGGGGTGGTAAAGTCACTGCTCAAGGGAATTTATAATGCTTTGGAAAACATTAAGACTAGGAATATGTTAAATTTCTAGAAAAACTGGAAATATTTTAATTGAAAAATTATATACATTTATAGGGCCAGAAATTTTTAGTAGTTAAAACTGATAAACATTAAATCATGATGATTAGGTTATCCCCATTTGCTGGAGACTATTTTTTTTCTTTAAATTCCCAGTTTTACCTAAATTTTAAAATTCCCAAAATCCTCAATTTTAAAAAATTAAAAATTGATATCTGTGCCGATTCATAAATTCACCGATCCAATCCGATATTTCTAAATCCCGATCTGATATTGATTCGATATTTGTATCGATTTTTATTTACCATCTATCTTTGAATCAATATCATAAAAATATCAATATTTTCTATTTTTAAAAAAAATCAACTAACTTTCACGAATGATTAAAAGTAGGGATGTACCGATATTTTATATCGGATCGGATCGGGCCGATATTTCGCTCATTTTAAAATATCGGTTATCGGCAAATATTATAAAATTTTCCGATCCGATATAAAATGGCGCTTTTAACAAAATTTAAAAAAAGTTATATCTAAAAAACCATTTATTTTTATAAATAAAATCGAAATACATTTTTATGTTTAATTTTTTTAATAGAAATAATTAGTTAATAAACATTCTGCAATATAGTTATTTTTTTCGCATTCTGTTTAAAAAAGTGTTCATTAATCTCTTCAGTATCTGTTTTTAGTGATGCTAGTGATATTAACAGTCCCCATCACCGCCGACATATCTCTGATATAAAAAGAAATCTTCGATATATTAATTTTAAATATTAATTTCAAATTTCATAATATATTTTTTTATTACTAATTATGTAAATAGATTAATGTTATTACTTATTATATAAATAATAGCAATTGAATTGAATATAAACTATAACTGACCATTATAATATATTTAAATGACATATGTTATGGTATAGTAAAATTATAGATGTTGTACTAATAAAAAGTATATTAAAAATTAAAACCGGTATCTTTGCAGAATACAAAATTAGATATGATATCGGATCGGTTATCGGCCGATATCAATTTAATATCTGAAATATCGGATCGGATCGGCCTCCAAAAAGTGGTATCGGTACACCCCTAATTAAAAGTCTATTTTGTTTTTTATGTTTATGGGTGAATGTAGTGTTGTTAAACAGCGGCCGATTTTTAAAATGGGCTAAATCAAGATTTTAGCCAAAATATTATTACCTAAGCCTCGAAATTTTGCCAACAGAAGCTCAAACCTTTCTCCCATATGTGGGCAAAAGAAATAAGCTTGATTAATCTACTTTTTGGCCAAAATCTTGAGCTAAAATGTTTTTAAAAATTGGTTAAATCGAGCGTTCAACAACACTAGCTTAATGTGACTCGTTAAACATTACAACAAATAAGTTGTAATTTCCTTTCGTTATTATGAAATTATTTATAAAATAAAAAAAAATGATATAATTATATATACAATCATAAAAAGATACAAAATAATAGAAAATAGCGGATCGGGTTTTTAAAAAATATCGGCCCGATCACATATTTTTTTGAAAACGCTAAATATAGGTTCAGCTTTAAATATAATATCTATAATTAAATATTGATTAAATTAGATCTGCGCTTTGAACCGTTTTAATTAAAATTACAGAATATCCAAAATATATTTATATAATATGATATTATTTTTTAATTTTATTTTTAAAATATATTTGGAAATTTATCAAATTTGGAAGGAAAAAAGGAAACAGAAAAATTTATCGCCAAAAACTGCAGCTTTTTATTACCTCACCAAATTTTTTTTTTAAATTAAAAAAAATTTATATTTACTATTTTATAATACTTTTACAATGCCAAAAAAAATTGACATATTTTTTTTTTGTAAAAATAAATGGGCGTAAGGTTACGTTTTCGCAGGCAATTAAAAATAAATGCGCGAATTGTAAAAACAATGTTATTTTTTATAAATGCGCGTAAAAAAATGCGCTAAGTCTTGTTTGCATTGTTTACAGTTGCGAAAATTAAATGCTCGAAATAGTGTATTGCTAACGAAGACATAGCTAGGAAATTACCATCTATTAGAAACTATATATTTTTCCCTTGAAATATTATACTGGAGTTTATTTATTTCTACCAGTGGCGTTTCTAGCTCGTAGACATTAAATAAGTTCTGTTCAAACTAAGCGAATTGACAGTCATTTTGCAAAATATTATTTCGCAATCGCCGTGAATTTAAACATATTTTTAGGGGCATGGCCAGTGGCGCCACTAGCCTTTAAAATCTCAGGGGGATACCTGTTTTTTTTAGCCAACTATACCATTTTTAAGCTAAAATTTTCAAAATTTTTGTACTCCGAAATTAACATGATTTTTGCCTGATCAATGTTATATATGAACTGACGATTCATTTATTAAAAGTGTAAGTATATTGAATTCAGCTTTAATCAATATTATTGTCTATGGCAGAACGCTCGACTAACTACCTTTTAATGTAAATGCCATTCAAATAATTTCGCTTAGTGTAAGTAAGGCCATAGCCATTTTAGAAAAAATGTTAATTAGAATTGCTCAAAATAATTCATAATAATCGGAAATGTCTGGCATAAGTTTTTTTGTCGAATTTTTCTTAATGATAAGATTTTTTTTCTTTTAAAAAAATAAAGAATATTTTTATAAATAGTAAGATAAGGTTAAATAATATTTTTTTTTATCAACCTCGGAAATGTCCGATTTAATTTGATTGATGTATAATGTTGCGAGCTAATTAAGCGTTTGGTTCTTAATACGCTAATAATGTGCATTCCAAAATTTAATAAAAAATATTTTTTTTCGAAAACGCTTAATTAGATCTCACTATAATGGTGCGCACACAAATTGAGCGTTTACGTTTTGCCATAAATTTAATTTAAAAAAACGTAACGCGTTAAATTGTGGTTGTCTTTTTTTTTATTAATATCCGTCGATTCAAAATTTTAAACAAGTTCTAAAAATAAGGATTTATTTTTGAAAATTATATTATCATTTGCGTTCTTATTTCTTTAATTTATAAATATTCCTTTTTAGGATATAAGTAAGCTATTTTCATTAAATTTTGTATATAATATTACTTGTCGAAGGATAAAAAAAAAGTATTGAAAAAGCAAACTTGTTTGCGTTTTTTCTAAATGGCTTAACGCCAAAGTAATTTTACCAATTTGCACGAGGCCATATGAAAGGCATTATTGGCGCTTGCAACGCATCGTTTGAAACGCTCAATTTGTTCTCACTATTAATTTAAAATAATAAACGGAAATTTTGATTTTCATATATATTTTGTTTAAAAAAAAATTTCCATGACGTTAAGGAAGCTTCTTTTTTTTAAAGAATGTTTGACCTCTAATTAATTAAATATAGATTAACTTTATATATTATAAAATTATTATTTTTTTAAAAACTATTAATATAAAGAGGGATACATTAAAATCATTAAAAAAAAGTATTTTATATGAATTAATCTTTAAAGCACGGGGGGGGGGGATTACGATAAAATTTTATGTGGTACCGACTTATATATGTGATATATTTTTTCGTATTAAAATGGAAGGCCGTGTCCTAGTTCGTCTTATTTCTAAACAGTGTAGTCTGTTTAGCCGTCTATATACCTTTATCCAGAAGTTTAGGCTATTTAGATTTGCATAAGTTTGAGTATCTTTGTGACGCTTTTCCAAAATCAAGATATTGATTTATTACACTCATTTTGTAAGTGATAAATTTTGATAATTAATTATATTTACTTAATATAAATCGATTAAAATCAAATTGGTTATTATTTTCACACGCTGACTAAAAAGTTTTATACATATTTAAAAATGGTGAAATTTAGTATTGCTATTATCCTTTTCGGCAAAATCCTAGCCAAGGATGTGTATAGCATTTATGTGTTTTTTTAATAAAATATTAGATAACGTCTTAAATTTTTTTTAATATCCAAAAGAAAATTAGATTTTGAATATATTTTGATTGAAGCGTCAATTATTACAAAACAGTTGGTTACACATCCGTTTTGGTTTCCCATATAACAATTTCTGTAAATAAATAAGACTGATTTTTTTGAAAAGTTTTGAAACTAAAATGGCATGTTAGCATCTGACTTTAATTTAAATGAACAAATCTTTAGTGTTGGTAAGGTCGTGTTATATGTCACTGGACGCTGCACGACTCTGGCGCGTTTTGAATGTAAAATTAGGGCAAGTTTGGAGGTTAAAGAAATATTGGGTAGGGTTAATATATGTTTAAATTTGTCATTATTTACCGATGCATATATATCGTTACTTCTATAAGCCTTACGAGTAGTGAATGAATGTTAAATAAATTTATTAAATGCCATTTATGTACATACCATGACGCTACAAATTCCTATCTCTATACATTTTTTAATGTATTTTGAATGTACTAATCTGGTGGTATATTATATATCATTGGTTGTAGTTGCAACATGTAACGTTATTCGTAATGTTATTATAGTTTAAAGAATATAATTAAAGTGCATAATTATTATAGTGATCATGACAGCTCATTGATCATGGTTTAAATATATATATATATATATATATATATATTTATATGGATAATTTATTGAAGAAACGTCATTTAAAATTGATTATGACTTGTAAGCTCCTACAGTACAAGTAACCATGTGTGCAGACCGATTTAGATTCTTATCTTTCAATTACATAGCATATCAATATATGGTTATAGTATAATATTTGAATTTATTGTCTAGAGGATTTATATACAAAATAAAATGTTCGCGGGATTTCTCCTTTTGATATTTTAAAAATGTTTTCTTATTTTTATTTGAAAATTTTTCGTTGTTTATCAAAAATTTGATCGCTGTTTAGCAAGTCTTATTACAACATAGACGAAATCGGTTAATCCGAGTAAGCCATTCTTTATCTTTAACCACCTTTATTGTTCTTATATTATATTAAATGATGTATCAGCCAATCTGATGCTTTGAAATGAGATAATTAAGTAGAGGGAAAAAATAATATTGGCATATTTTTTTTCTAGGCATGGACAATCATCGTTTTTAACGAAAAAAAGTGTACCTATTTTTGAACAACTTTGAGTTCTTTATATTTTTTTAAAATATTTCTAAATAAATTAAGCCAAATATTCAAAGTAATCTTTTATCCGAATTTTTCAAAAAAAGAAAATAAATTAGTAAACACAACTATATTTAGATATGAAGCTTTTTGCATTTAAATAATTCAAATTTCTATTTTTTTAAAAAATTCATGTTTATCGAAATAATTAAACCTTTAATATTTATCATATATTTAAAAAAAAATTTGAACTCTATAGCGCCATCTTGCGGATTTATATTTAGAGATTAATGTAAAAATAAATTATTTAAATAATTTTTTTTAAAATTCAAATTATTTTTATATATTAACTAATTTATCATATTTATTTAATACGTATATAAAAATTAATAAATACCTAAATATTTTCTTCCATTTCATAATAAATTAATAATTCGATAAAGAAAGTTTAATTTATTTTGAAATCACAAGTTATAAATATGAAACAATTTTATTCACCCATCATTCGATTTTTGGATAGGGCTGCATTAAGGGTACACTAACCCCGCAGCCCATCATAATTTATAAATTAATTAAGAACTCCAAATTTATTTGATAAATCATGAGCCACGCGATTCGATCTTAAAAAAATTGACGATTACGGTTAATTATGTTGGCTTACCAAAATTGTTTGGATTTATTAATAATAATAAAAATTTCAAAATTATATGAAAAAAAAAATTCTCTGGTCGCTTGCAAAACATAAAAAATGTTTTATGTTTATTTGGATACGAAAATTTCCTTTCGGCTGAGAATTATTGGCTCAATTAATATAAAAGGACAATTTTTCTTCCAATTTAAATTTCCCAGTTATCCAAGCGAATATCCCACTTCAAAATATTTTGCGCGTTAAAATATCAATGTTTTGATTCAGACGTGATGTAGCCATTTTTATCGGGCTTACAATTTTTTCACCGATACTTGCTATGCTTTAAAAAACTTCCTGAAAAAATTATTTTATTAGATTCATCTTGACGAAAAAAAAATCCTCGGAATAATAAATTTGAGGGAAAATCGCCAAAATTATTATTTTATAAATTAAAAGAACGCCCTCTCTCTCCCCAGTAGAAAATTTCTGGTTACTATTTGAAAAAAGTTATTAACATTTGGGATAAATATCCCTTGGGCAGATCGCGCTAAGAATCTGATACCTGAAAAATGTTTAATTTCTTGAACGTTTTTTTTTGTAAAAAATATTTTATATGGAAGAAATGACAATTTTTTTCTGATTTCATTTTTACTTATACTAATGATGTTGGAAGTCAATGATTTGTTTTAAACCCTTAAAAATTGCATTTGATTTGATGAGTGAATCGTTAATGTCAACATGTAATATAAAAAATATACAATAGGGTTCAGCCAAAAATTTAGTTTGATAAAAAGTTTTTAACGATTCCAGTGTCTGTAAATAAATCCATCTATTGGAATTAAGCTGAGAAATCTTTTCGTTTATATATAATATTATTTTCGTATTTTAGGCACACTGAAAGAATTGAAGAGATTCAACAACTCATATTTTTTTTACAAAATAATATAATTATTTGTTAATTAAACTCATTTTAACTGTAATACATATTTTATTTATGTTAATGTTGTTAAACGGCTCAATATAAGCCTATTTTTTAAAATGGTTAACTCAATATTTTAGCCAGATTATGAGAAAATCTTAAGGCTTGCATATTATTTTTCCTAATAAAATATCGAGTTAGCCGTTTTTAAAAATCGGCTCAAAACGAGCCGTTTAACAACACTAATTTATATACGTATCGCCAATTCTGAGCCCGGCCTACGGCTTAAGAAATAAAATTATATCGTTAAAGTTCGATATTCTCTATTCATCTTACTACAAATTTTTTAAAAACGATTAAAAAATTTTCCAATTCTTTTATTTAAAAAAAAATTAAAATTTATTACTTAGAAAAACAATTGATAATAAAAATGATTTTCAATTTCAATCGTTTATAATAATTAGAAAAATAAAATGTAATTTGTCTACTCTAAAAAAATAAGATTGTTTTGCTTCTTGCTAAGACCGGCTGTTCAGAGTGGAAATTAATTCGGCAGCTTTCAAAAAACTCCAGGAACTTCATTTAAATAAGGTTCGTTCGTGTGAATAAACAGTTTGATGAATATGAATTCTATAATATTTATGCAAATATATATATATATTAGATGCCTAAAATATAAAAATAACATTATATACAATCAACAAGATTTGTCTGCTTAGTTCCAAATCCAATAATTCGATCGAATTATTTACAGACATTGGGATAGTTGAAACTTTCTGTCAAACTTTATATTTTTGGTTAAATTTCATTGTATACTTTTATATTACATGTTGTCAGTCACTAACGATTCACTCATCAAATTTAAAATGCAATTTTTAAGGGACTTTTAAAACTATTGACTTCCAATATTAAATAAAGTATGCAAAAATGAAACCAGAAAAAATTTGTCATTCATAAATTTTTTACAAAAAAAACATTCAGGAATTTAAGCATTTTTCAAAGATCAAAATCTTTGAATTTTTTTTTTTATAAAATTGTTTGAAAGTAACTTTTAGATCTTAATTAACTTAACATTATAATGGGTTGCGGGATGACCCTTATTTTTCAACCCTTATTTTTTTCAACCCTATTGATAAATCAAATATATAATAAATAGTATGAGAAAATACGCTTCATATTTATAACCTATGATTTCAAAATAAATTAAGCTCTCTTTATCGGATTATTAATTTTAAAAAAATGGAAGAAAATATTTTTAGGTATTTATTAATTATTATATTCGTTTTAAATAAATATTATAAATTAATTAATATATAAAAATAATTTGAATTTAAAAAAAATTATTACTCCTCTCTCTTTTGACATTAATCTATAAATATATATCCGCAAGATGGCGCTAAAAACTTATAAACGTATTTTAGATATAAGAAAAATATTAAAATTATTTCGCTAAACATCAATAAATTATATTTCATTATTATTAAAATCGAAATTTGAATTATTTAAAGGCAAAAACTTCATTTAATATTATCTATAAAGTTATAATGATTTTTTATTTTTGAAAAATTCGGCCACCTCCTTAACAGTGCGCGCAAACTGAAAATTTGCATGCCGTACTTTCTTAGTTTAAAAATAAGTGTTTAAATCTAGGAACGCCTTAGAGTATCGTCAATTCGAAATGGTTTTTGTAAATTATATTAACGTCTCCCTTCTCATTAATTCCTAAATATTCCATTTTAAAAGATAAATTACTTTATTACATTTTATATGATTAAATTTATATGTATAAACAATAGGAGATCCCCCCCCCCACCCCTTTATTATTGTTTTGTAGGCTTTCTCGCGAAATGTGGTAGACCTATCTATATGCAAGGATGAATGAATATAAAATATTATAAAAGGCAAATCCGTTTGCGTTTTTTAGCCCTCTCCATTGGGAAAAGATAATTTTTTCAATCAAAAATGGAAATTTTTAAAAAAGTGGTATCATATTGACACTCTCCTCCCCCAGCCATATCAGGAGAATATAACTTGTGTAGTAAATTGGAATGATTAAAAATATATTTAATTTTAATATTTTGGTGGTTTCATACAATAAAGAAGATAAGTTTAAATTTATTATTTTTCAAGTGGTTTACAAAGAGTTAAAATGGCTTCTAACGCCAAATGGCTTAACTAATTTGCACGATACCATTTGAAATGCATTATTTGCGTTTGCAACGCAGCATTTGAAACACTCAATTTGTGTGTGCTATTATTATAAAAAAGTTGGTCCTCTAGAGTTGCTAAATGAATTTTTTATTATAATAAATTGGCAGCTTGTATTTGTTAAAACTTATTCTAAATGTACTACCTATTTTATTTATATACTCCCAATTCTGCCGGGCCTACGGGTCTCTGCTATATAAAGAAATAAAATTGTATCTTTAAAGTTCGATGTTCTCTATTCATCTTAGTACACATTTTTTAGAGCGATTAAAAAAAATTTTAATTCATTTTTGTAAAAAAATTAAAATTTATTGCTTTAAAAAAAAACAATTGATAATATAAATGATTTATTTTCAATTTTATCATTTATAATAAGAAAAATAAAACGCAATTTGTCTAATTTTAAAAAAAAATGATGATTATTTTGCTAGGCTAGTGAACAAACTGGTTGTTGGCGCGAAAATTAATTCAGCAACTCTTAAAAACCCCCAAATTTTGCCTAAAAGATCATAAAATAACGAATTAGGTATTATTGGGGTGTATGAATTTCGATTCTATAATATTTATGCAATTATATTTATTAGTAATATACAAATAATTTATAATAAAATGACTGAGTTTCATATTTAGCGCGCACATGGCGGCATCGTTTGCACGTACTTGCCCATCCACGCACATTATCCGAATCTGTTAAGAATGCATTCGGAGTCGGTTGGGCGGACTGGGACCTCCATTTTAAAATTTTGATCCAGCACGATTTGGACTCGGCAAAATTTTTGAATATTTTGTTTTCATCATTCTTTTTCACGAATTAACGCCATACTCTTCAAACAGTCCAATAAATTTATCTCGAATCGGATTGGATTCGTATCCTCAATTTTTTTTACATCTTGGATCTGGAAAAATAAGCCAGATGTAAGGGTTTTATAAAGAATTAGATATGCCTAATTTGTTTGCCAGATTATATTATCTGTTTCTGTGTTTTTATATCGATAAATATACACGTCTGTTCATCAATTGAATATAAGCAGCTGTCTAGACGAATTAAGCTTGTTGCCGTTTTGTGATGTGTAAATTTTATTGTAGCCTACCCGAAACTTGTCTAACCTGAAAACGTTACGTATTTAGAGCAGGCAATAATGATATAAATAAAATTGATTAAAATTGAATATCATATTCATAGTTAAAAATTGTCAATAATCAATGGACGAACTCACTTGCCATTGTTAAAAAATTTTTATGGCAGTATTTTTATTTTCGATGAATTGGCTTGATCTGTTACCGCCGCAGCAGGGTTTAATTAAAATATTTTAGACATTAAATAATAGTGATCAAAAAAAAACTAGGAGTTTGAGTCTGTACTTTTATCGAGAAAATTTATGGATCGTTGCAATGGCGTAAAGCCACGCGAATTCAATAATAGCTCTTAATTTTTTTTAGCATATTCTTTCTAAAAATCATTCGGAACTTCCACATTAAATTTAATTAATTGAATGCTTTTTTAGATGGTGAAGGTCTGAGGGAATATATAGCTATTGAGGAACAAGGTCTGGCTAAGTTATGAAAAAATATTATAAATGACCTTTGCATTACATTATATAAGGATTTTAATTCCTCTCAGCTAAGCCAACGGTTAGAACCACTTCACAATCATTAAACACTTCTTGTCCACGCACAATGATGTATTTTAATTTTATTAGTATTTCACATTTTATTTTTTTTGAAATACAATTAAAAATAAATACCTTTTCCGTTGTCACTTCAAATTTAATTAAAAATAATTTTTTTATACAATGATCGTCATTTACATTAATAATTTTTTTTAAAAAAAATCTTCGTCTGCTTTTTAAATTATATATTTGAAATGATGTTTGTTATTGTTGGTTGGTTTACATATCATACGATTTCTTGGAATAATTTTTAATTTTAATTTACACATAAAATGAGTGCCATTATACAATAAAAGGGGGTAAACAAAGTAAGATTTTATTTTAATTTAATACAATATTGAAATTAAATATGGAAAGCAATTAATTAAGATTAAACGAATTATAAAAAGAAAATATTAAATGTATAATTTAATTTATGATGAAAGATGAAAAAATTTTTTTGATCTTCTTTGAGAATAATGCTAGTAAGATGTTCATCTTAAAATTCTAAATTTTTTTTGTAAAAAGTCATTTATTTGAAAAATTTTTAGAATTTTTTAAACGAATTTATTTTGATAAAAATTTAATAATACTATATAAACTTTTATAATAATTTCGATAAGAGATATACATAAAAAATGTAATTAATCATTCCATTTGTTACTCAAACTCGATTATGGTACCTTTTTAGAACATAAAAGAGTTAACATTAAAATTTTTAATACAAATCAATTATGAGGATTACTTAATTAATCAATTGTCCGCCATAACCCAACTCCAAATGCATGTGTTTGTAAAAGTTAGTAAAATCATAAAGAATAAATCCATGTGAGAGCTGAATAATATTTCCAGCAGTTTCATCTCTTAAATTAGGGCGGGGATTGATTGCTCGATATTTATTTTTCAAGACTCAAAAAAATTTTTGATAAGATTTAGCTGAGGTGAATATGGTGGTAGGTATTCAATTATACCTTTGTAAGCATCGATTATAATGTTAACGACCCCTTGATTCCAATTGTTTTATAGTATGCTTACATTTTTACCCTTGGAAGATGGAATTTTTATTATTGGACGGACATTGTATGGTGCCCCAGGCGACAACGTGCAAGTTTATTCCAGTTTCATCTAAGAAATATAATTTTTCTCTTGGGGTATTTAAGATCTTTACACAATAGATTTGACTAATATTGATTACCCCAGGAGTATTTCTTCTATCAGGCTCCTTGCCTCTTTTTTTCGACCAACCTATATTTTTTATATATTTGCTAATTGTTGTTTTCGTTTTTGGACTACCAGGAGGTAAATTTTCTATTATCTCCTGGATTGTAAGAGTATTATTATCCATCAATAAATTTATGATGCGTCTTTCAATTATGGAAGTATCTTTTTTTACCCCCTTTTTTGAATACTATATTCTTTTAAAGGATCTCCATTTATATCTGGGAATGTGTCACATCTAAATTTATGGACCGATGTTGTAGACATTTCATAGTATTTTGCGATGTCTTTGATTTTCGTTTGTTGTTTTTGAGGCATTGATAACATTTTACAGTGAGGCTAGTTACATTATTAAATATATAATACAAGTGGGTAAACAAAGTAAGATTTTATTTCAATTTAATACATATTGAAATCATCGAGAATTCAAATACCAAAAAGAATACACAAATATTGGAACAAAGAAAAAATGGTTATAGTTAATAAAATGTTATCAGTGTCTGAAAAACAACAAATGAAAATTAAAGACATCGCAAAATACGATTGAAATATCTACGACATCGGTTCATAAATTTAAACGCAACACATTCCCAAATATAAATGGAGATCCTCTAAAAGAATATAATATTCAAAAAAGAGGGAGTTGGAAAAAAGATTCTTCCATAATTGAAAGATATATTATTAGCTTATTAATGGAAAATAACACTCTTTACTATCCAAGAGATAATAAAATTTGCCCCCTGGTAATCCAAAAAGAAAACAAACATTAATGAATATATGAAAAATATGTGTTGGTCTAAAAAAAGAGCTGGAAAACCTGATAGAAGGGATACTTCCGGGGCTATTAATATTCAATAAAAATCCCATCCTCCAAGGAGCATATTTTGTACTTTTGAATTGATCGTAATCCATTATAAAATAATCGAAGGAACTTATAATGGGGTATTATTCCGTGATTCTATGATAGAGCTTATTAGTACTTTACCACCGGCTTCAATTATTATAATGAATAATGCATCTATCCATCATCTTATCGATGCACAAAGGTATGATTGAATCCCTACCACCATATCTCAGATAAATATCCCAGCGAAAATTATTTTGAAGTCTTGAAAAATAAATATCGAGCAATCAATCCCCTCCCTAATTCATAAGATGAAATTGTTGGGAATATTATTCAGCTCTTACATGGATTTATTCCTTATGATTACTAACTTTTACAATCACATTCAAAACTATTGGGAGTTGGGTTAACGCGGACAACTGATTAATTAAGTAATCCTCATAATTGATTTGTATTAATAATATTAATGTTAACTCTTCGAGTTCGAGGAACAAATAGAATGATTTGATAAATTTTAATTATATTTTTTATGTATAATATTTTATCATATATTTAGCTAAATAAATGGATACAAAATAGATGAAATTTAATCATAAATCTTACTTGAGCATTCTCAAAGAAGATCAAAAATAATTTCCATTTTTCATCATAAATTAAATTATATATTTACAACATAATTTCTTTTTATTATAACATAACGTTTAATCTTAATTGATTGCTTTATTTAATTTCAATATTGTATTAAATTAAAATAAAATCTTACTTCGTTTAACCACCATTTATTCTATATTTAATAATGACACTTTTATTGATATGGACTTTTTATAAATATCACAATTTCTTCAGCACTAAACATAAAAAAAGGTTAAATGTGTCATTAAGATAAGGATCATTGTGCATGATTTATGGCAGGATTTGTTAATATTCCTATTTTTTTCCAAATGACTAAGCCACAAATTAATTATTATGCTTTGTGGTTCTTTAAACACAATATGGTAGATTTTGCACAAATTTTTTGAGATACATAATTTTTGGAAATTTGGGGCATTTCAATGTATTTAAATTCATCGCGCATGATATAAATAAAAAACCCAAATTTGCATTTAAAAAAATGAATTTCGAATATGTATAAAATACTGAGCTTCTAGATTTCGCTAGTAGATGTCCAAACCTTTGTGCCATTCATGAGCAAACTCTCCAGGCGTGCGTAATATTTTTCTAGATAAAATATTGAGTTAGCCGTGTTTAAAAACCTGTTCTAATCGAGCCTTTTAATGACACTACTATTAAGATATTATTCCATATTTTCATTATAATCAGGGGGTCTATAACTACTTTACATTCCCTTGATTAAGCCACTGATGATATTTCCCTAAACCCCACTCCCCTCCCCTATCCACCAAGGAAAAAGGAAAATCAAAATTAGCATATCCTGCTCCATTTATTTACCATCATAAAAACTTAGTAGAATTATAGGCCTCCTTTATTGTATGCGCCAAAAACCTCAATGTCGCTTAAACGATGTGTAAATTACGATATACCTAATATTAAATTATAGAGCTACGCTATCGTTTAGCCATTAATTACCCATATGAGTGATAACACTTTTGGGTGACTTTTAAGGGTTCTGTCTGGGTTCCATAAAATAATGGTTAATATATGCTTACTCTGGAGGGTCAGTTTAGCTCCCTGATTTTCAATCAACAAAGATAAAAAATTTTGTGTAATGTTACTATTAAAAATGTATTATTAATAATTTTATAAAAAAAATGGCGATATTTGATAATCGGTGGGCTATAGAATATTATTTGATATTTAAAAAAACTGGAATGACATTGAATTTCTATATCATTCATTCTACAATTTTTTTTAAAATATAAATTGCTTTCTTCAATATTTGGTCGTTTTCTTTGATACAATGAATTTAAAATGACATTTAAACTAATGTTACTTTTTGTCAAATTTCGTCCAAAAATAATAAATCGCTTTTTTTGTGTTCAAAAATGACAGTTTTTTCTAAAAATAATAATATTTATATATATAATATGCAAATTTTAAAACAGAGAAAAGCAACAATTACCTCGTTATTTATGAAAATCATAATTGATCCCCACGCATCCCCGGGTACGAATTATTTAATTTAATAGACCTATTCAAAAACGAACACGAATGATAAATGATTCTTTTGAACGAATCGAATAATTTACTATTCGTAATTATTCCTATTCGATTCGTAAAATCACGAACATTAAATTATTCAATTCGTTCATAAGAATATTCATATTCCTTTTTTTGAAAAAATAGGCCAATCATATCATATTAAACCTTTTGCAAAGATCATACTGGCAAAAAAAAATCATCTTCACTTGAATTTCACAATTTAGTTTACTTATTTAAAAAGTTATTGTGATTAAAAATATATGTATTAAAATACTTTTACGAATACTGTCGAACATAATAGTTATCTTCACCTGATTCACAGTTTATTTCACTTAATTTAAAATTAGGTGTACAAAAAATATAAGGATATAAAAATACTCTATAAAATTGGTAAAAAGAAATAAATTTTACATCGTTTGGTTTGATTAAAATTACTCCACCAGACAAAATAAAAATTTCAATTTTGAGTCATATATCAAAAATTACTTTTTAAGTAATAAAAAAAAATTGCGCGACTACAAAAGTTACACAAGCTCAACAAATTGTAAATGTCTCGAAGACTATTAAATCAATATTAATGAAATTTGGTAGATATAATATAAGTATATTTACATAATAATAAACGACTTTTAAACCCCGATCAAAACATCGTCTCGTTTTATTTGTATTTACCAAGATTATGAAATTTGCGGGGTCGTATATATATCATTTTTGCTCTGAAGGGTTAAATGCCGGACCTGTAGAGCTCTGAAATTATTTGAACTTATAGATTTTTAAAAAGTTTTTTCTTCTGATTTTTTTTAGAAAAATTTTTGTTTATTTTCATTAAATCCTTATAAATTACATTGAATATGGAAAACTTAGTATGGGTTTTAAGGCTGGCTTAGGAATTTTTTTAAAAAAAATATTAATATAGTCTGGACCTATAAATTTTTTTTTACTGCGGTCCTGGGCATGGTCTGATTAAAAAATCTAGGCACATGAAGGTACACATGTATAGAATAACAGGCGATATATTTTAGATCTACAAAGTCCGGTTTGCTAAGAAATTTAGCACGAGTAGCCCGGCCAGGCCCTTTATAAATTTTTTTGAAAAAAAATTGCGGGTCTCTATTTCTGCTTTATATATATATACATAAATAAATAAAAGAGTGGGAGACGGGGTGATCCAAGATAGGAATTTAAAAAAAATGTATAAAAATTGGCCCTTCCCGAATTTTCTGGATTTTAAATCTTTATTATTTTTTTAGGATTTTTAATCTTTATTTTTAAAAGTATCCTCTTATTTTTCGAGCAGGTTATTTTTTATCATTTTAAATAATAAACTATTAAACTAGAGTCATCTGATTAATTATTTTCTATATTTACTAAATTTATATTTTTACTCGGGGCATTTGTTATCTCTTTATCGGGAGAAGAGGAGGAATGGCAGGTTCTTTATCAATCATTATCATAACGATTAAAGATGAGAAGTCAATTTTTTAAAATTATTTTATTTTAATTTTATATGTGATTATTTATTTTATTTTATAGATATTTCTTCTTTTTTATAAGCTTTTTATAATTTGGTTATTAAAAAAAATATTATCTTATTATGACACCAATAGAGTGTATCGCAATATAATGTTATATTATTACTTTTGCCTTAATTAAATTATAGTAGTGACATTTATGAGTATAGTAGTAAATAATCAATATTTCATCCTGTCGGCCTCGATTGTATTGTAATTTGCTCATAAATGCTGCATTCGCGGTGATATCTTAAAAAAATGGAACTACTCCTTCCTCTTAAATCCTATTTCCGGTCTATTAAATTTAAGAGGTTTTTTTAAATGTTTACTAAAATTTGAGACTGCTTGCTTCCTAAGTTTGTCTTTTTCTTTAAAAAAATATTTTAAATCAGCTGACTGAATATACAATGTCAATATTTATGCTTACTTTCGTCTTAATTAAATTATATAACATTTATGAATGTAGTAGTAAATAATAAATATTATTGTCATTCTGTCAGCCACGATTTTTTTTGTAAAATTTATCTTAATATATATATTTTTTTAAATAAGAAAATATTCTCATATTATCTTGAAATCTCGAAAAAATGAAATCTTACAACCGCCAGGTCGATTTTTTTAAAAAAACTTTCTAAATAATCTACTAAAATAGCCTCTATTTATTTCTTCTTATTTAAAATTATTTTTTTAAAATCAGCTGGCTGAATAGAATTATTTATATGATGAAATTAAGAACCCCTAAGCTAACATCCCTCCTCCTCCACACTGTTCATCTTATCGAGGCTTTCATTAAATATTCAAGATACCATTTTTTTTCTGTTTTATTTTCATTTTTTCCAATTTACCAATTCATTCATCATTTTTTTTTGGCATTCATATTTGAAACATGTTAATTTTTTTAAAATCATTTTATTTTTGTCAAATTAATCGTGTTACCGAGAATTTATAGAACTAGTGAAAACTAAATATTTATATTTACTTTGAAAAAAAATATTTAAAAATTTGCTCGATAATGATGTTTTTTTTGGCTTGTTTGCATCTGACATTTCTTAATGCTAACAAATTCTAGATTGAAAGGGAAAAAAAACTCTTATTTTTAAACATTGTTTTTGAAACAAAAAAAGACGCAACATTTCTGTTCATTTATTAAAATTGATACTTAGATTAATTATAAATAGAAAATTAAAATATTATTTTCTTTCGATTACAAATTTGACCAATATTTTTTTTGAAAGTTTTATTGATTGTCTTTTCAAATCAATAATATTTATGTATAACTTTTTTTTTGACTCGACTCGAATTTGTTTTTATCCGACATTTATTGTTCTACCAATTTTTATTAATAGGGTATATTATAGCTTTCTCTTTGCCCCGACTCTTATCTCTGCCTATAAACCTTTAAACAATAATTTTTCGGACTGTTTGTACGTGCAATTATGTGCTGCTTGCCCACAAATAAGGGACTCCTCACTTTTAATTTTTCGTTCCATTTAGTTGGAAATGAGGAAAACCTAGCGTAGCTCTGTAGAATTTTCAACGTTCGAAGGCGATGCGCTAAACCACGTGATACAAAAAATGTTTATTTTTAGAGTAAGTAAGAGATACTTAAAAAATAGAAGTAAAATCTTATATTTTTTTTTGACAATCATATTTGACAAATATCTTATTTTGAAAGTTTGATTGATTGCCTCTCCCAGTATTTCCTTCGTTTTCGAATCATTGATTTATAAATCAATAATTTTAAAAAAGTAAATAATAAATTACTTATCCTTATATTGGTTTGATAAATAACAAAATAATCTTTTATAACTAAAAGCTCACGTATAAATATTAATAATTTATTTTATTTTATATTTATTTTTTTGGAAAAAGATAATTTATATATTAATATTTTATTATAATTTTTTTTTTTAAATAGGTAAAAAATATATTGAGCTATCTTAAAATCAAAAATTAAATATTTTTCCTTTTTAAAGGCTAAGTCCAAAATATCAAAAATAATATGATTTGCTAAAAACTTTTGAAACTTTATAGAAAAAAAAATATTAGATAATTTCAAAAATTTAGCATACGATTTTTATTAAAATTTTTAAACTTCTGGAAGTTTTCTAAGCAGCTCTAATTTTTAAAAAGAATTTGGACTTGACCTTAATTAAATTTTTCTATTAAATATTATAGATCTAAAAGAAATTCAATTATCAGCATTTTTAAATTTTAATTATTATTTTTCTTTTAAAAAAAAATATTATATAGAAACTCCTATAAATATAAAAAAAATCTCAATGCTAATTGTATCTGAAGCTATCAACTCAAATTAGATTGACAAAAAAAAATTTCCCATATTTTTTGGAATTCAAACATCAATAAATATAATCATAATTGGCCAAGAATAAATGCCGATTGACATATCGCCGCCATCAGAGAATTTTTTGGCTAGCGCTACCACCGAGCAAGCCGTTAGACATTTAGCCTGGAAAAATAAAAATCTATCCCCATTATCCGTAGACTTTGACTCCACCTTCAATAATAATAAAACGATTCATAACCTTTACAACGGTCGGAAAGCTTTGTTGTATCCTTCCCACACCGCGAGCAGGCATCACATCATCCTATCCTCATCGTACTCGCCCAACGGCAGCAAAAAATATCACCACTCCGCTACGCACTTGCCGTCCAAAAACCACCCACAACTAAAATCTCATAACAATGGGCGCGATGAAGTCAGGCTACCTAGCTATTTGTTGGAAAGGAATCACCAATACACGGATCATTACGCCGATAAGAGGGGCACAAAGTGCTTGACGTCCATCTTGTCTCACCAAAAAGGAGGTTCCTATACCCCGGCTCCTGGCATAGAATCGTTTTATTTCTCATTACCACTCGAATGTTGTCCGGCTAAGAAGCGACATTTTGAAATCACGAAAGTATCCGGCGAGGAACCGGCTTTCTCCGAATTCCATGTCGGAAAGTAAATCTATATTTGAAAAATTTATTCTTAATTACACATTTTACTTGGCCTGGTGCGAATTCGTTTAAAATAAAATTAAAATAATAATGTTATTGTTTATTTTGATAAAATTAAAACACTGCCATGCCGCGTAATCTTTTACGCTTCTTCTATAGTAAGAGCGATTTGCTCAAACGTTACGAAATTAATCGCTGCGTATTACGAAAGAAAGCCAATAATAGTATAATTTATAAATGCAGAGCGAAATGATGAAATCGCGACTACTGTTTACGCGTATTTCAAAAAGTATTATAGCTATGAGGAATCCTGTGATTTCGAATTTCGTAACCCTTGAGCAGTGCTGCGTCATTTTTCCTCTAGGATTTTTTTACAATCCTTTATTTTTCGTTTTAAGAGAAGTAGATAATAAAATTTTAATATCCAAACACAGTGACACAAAATCACTGCTTTTTGGTTATCAAAATTTAGTGGGGGGGGGGGGGGTAGTGTAACTACTTGTTAACAGGCGTAGTCATCATGTTATAAATAGATCATATATTTAGGCCACCAGGAAGTGGGCATGGTCATTGGCGGGAGGGGGCGATTTAGATGGACTCTCCTAAAATATTATAAACTTCAAAACAATCAAGACAAAGGAGAGAGATAAAGGGGGGGGGGGGCTGATTAAGCTTGAGACAGTGAAGTATTTTGATCCAGGGCCCGTTTAAGATTTTTGTAAAAAAACATTCGGGTTGGGTTGATCTGATTTTTTTTGAACATTTGATCATTTGACGCCTAGCCCGGATTTAAAAAACATTTTTCTTATTTTTGAATAATTTTGAACTGGTATATTTTGGTAAATTGCTTTCTAAAGTAAAATGTGCAATTTTGATATAACGCTCTTACCCCTTCATTCATAGTAGTTAGATGTAATTCGCGGCGAATTATATGCCGCATTTTGTGTATTTTTATTATATACTTAGCCGCAGATTCGCTTTAATTAAGAATGCGGGGGTTGAACTTGATAGAAATCTCTTACATAGAAAAAAACTCACAAATATTCCATGTCAAATCAATGTTAATTTCAAAAGTTAATTTTTGATATTTTTTCATTATTAAAGTAAAAATAAATTTTGTTACAAAGGATCTCGATAGAAGGAAGCGTTAAATGAATAAGGCCTCGTATATAATAAATGCGATATTAGCGCGACAGCCGTTCGCGATGACTTAAGTTACAAATAAATACAGCTATGCTATCATTTAGAAATGATCATCACTATATTATTATATTAATGAATGACATGGGGGAGTGGGAAATCCGGGCAATTATTTTTTTTTTTAAAAAAATGAAAGTTTATTTGAACAAAAAAAGAAGTTTTATTTTCTAAAAATAGACAAGCATAAATAAAATAGAAAAATAATTATTTACATAAAGGATTTTAAAAAAATGAACGACTATTAATAAATTAGAATCTCTTTAAAAGTGTTAACAAAACTTTCGGGCCAAATTTTGTGTCTTAGCTTTCGAATTTAATATAACAATAATGATTATTACAACTTAACAATTTTCTAGAATTATGTTTTAAGTCTGAGACAGGCCAGGTTTGATTGGTCTAAAAATTGAACTAAGCGATGGTGGTGAGCAGAGTTTTAAAATAAAAAATTCTAAGATGTTTTTAAGATTTTTTATTATATTTTGAGAAGAGCATTACAAACTCGAGTAGTGAGTGTTAAATAAAATATTGTTATCTTACACTAGGATATTGTGTTCTGGAATTACTAGCGGCGGAAGAAAAAAAAACCTAGTGGATGCCGATGACATTGATTTTTGAACTAAAATAAAACCTTGCCCCTCGCCGTCCATAATTTAAAAAAGAATGAGAAGCGAAGGATTATTAAAAATGAGTTCTCATTTGGTTTAAAAAAAATTCGTACCGGTCCGCAGGCGCGTACGCATTTAAGGGTGACATGAAAGCTAACCCCCCCCCCCCCTTCCCAATCAAAAAATTAATATGCCTGCTAAAATATATTTTAAAAATATTACTGATTCATACCTCTTATCGCATACGTGTATTTTAATTTACATTTATTTATCACATTCACAGCAGAAATAAATACTATAAATTAATATCGATTACAAATTTTCCTTGGCGTTATATTTATCCACCTTATAAAATTTTCCCATTAAATTATTTGATACCTTTTTAACTGAAATGAAAAACTAAAAGTAACATATTTCAAGAAAAGACATTTATTTTATTGATTGAGACTGTGAGAATAAATAGCTCAAGAGTATTATTGAAACTTAAGTTGGGCTGTGCCGATATTAAAACGATATGGTAATAAATGCGCATATCTCGGCATTAGCATAAGATAAGCAGTAAATTTTTAATGCATAACATCTTGGAAGGTTATTAAAACAATTCAGCATCTCCAAATGAAATTGAGCCTATGTCTTGATCAGTTTTTAACATTTTCCCCATTCAGAACAAATTCTTGGGCCAATTTTGACGTCTCCTTATTTATAATGAGGATGTTTAAGTATGCAAACTACGATATAAAAATGTTAAAAATATGGTTGATAATGTTTTAAAGAGGCTTCACATAAATAAAAATACATTCGAAGTACTACCTTGAAAATAGAATGGATTAGATGGGCGGTAGCACTTCTTAATATACATAGGGAGTTGATATTAAGCACAACTGTATAGTCTACTAGGTTCTAATAAATTCATCCCCCAATTGGTCTCTAATTATATAAAAATTTATTCTTATTAATTTATTATAAATTATTTTTTAATACCTGTTGCGAAGGTGTATGGGTGTGATAATGGATTTCAAATTAAAATAATACAATAATCGTATTTTGCCGTAAAATATAATTATATAATCTTTCTATTATATTACATAAAAAAAGAAGAAATTATCATAAATTATTGCTAGAACTGGTTTGGGTTAATAATTATGATGGAGATAAGATAAACTATTTTCATAATCTTAAATATTTTTTGAACGATAATAGATTGTTCTTACTTCTTAATATATTTCTTGCCCTTTTGCTATAAAAACAAATAAAATAAATATTTATTTATCAACTATTTTTAATTTATTCTCAAAAAAATATATATTTATTATTTCTTCTTTAAAAATTAATAAAGTTTATTACCTTTCTTTCTTGCCTTTTTTTGCTTAGATAAAAAAAAAATATATATTTGTGAAAATAATTGGATATAAAATAATAATTTTGTTTACAAATATTCTTGCTATTACATAGAAGAATAAAATTCAAAGGAAAATAATTGGTAAATGTGTTTTTTTTTAAACTGTTTTTTAAATTTTTTGGGAAAAAATTTATCAATTTTTAGAGACCTGCAAAGATTCTATTTGCACGGCCCGGCCCGGGTTTTATATTTTCAGACTGGCTACCTAAAATATTTGGTTTTAAAGTCGGGCCGGGCCGGTTTCTTATATTATATAAAAAAAATAGCATAAACGTCTTTTTAAGCAATTGTTTGCGCAAATTCGCAAAATCTTTATTCGAGTTAAAAGATAGCGCATTTTGCGAGAGCGCCATTTTTTTTGTAACATTTTTGCGCCGAATTTCTCAATTTTAAATTTTATATAAAAAACAATTATAAAGGGTAGAGGTTACAACTAAAAGGCTAAGAGAGATAATATGGATAACATTTAAAAGATTATGAGTAATGATAACTAAATTCATGTTAGCATTAAAAGATTGAGGCATGGAATTAGGATTTAAATTTATAAGGTTTAGGAAGATATGGGATAATTTTTGTAATATAAAATTTTTTGATAAGGATTTTAACATTTTTTTCTTTCAATATCATTATTTTTTGATAGATAATTGAATATTATCCAACATAAAAGGGGTGTGGTGGGATGAACTCGAAATTATAATTACAGTACTCGTATTTCTGTTTGTTTACTTAAATTATGCAAAAAAAAATAACAGAGTTTGAGAAAAAAAACTTGAAAAAATTTTTTATAAAATTTTACCGAAATTTTTTTTTTATTTTGTAAAAAATGATATATTTTATGGAGGACATTTTATTTTGGTTTTGTTATTATATAATGCATTTAAAAACTTTCAAGATGATAACGGCTCTTGAGCCAACCAGAAAATTATTGCCTAAGCCTCGACTTTGTGCCATCTACGAGAAAAATCTTCAGGTTTGCCTAATATTTTGCTGGATAAAGTATTGAGTTAGCCGTTTTTAAAATCAGCTTAAAACTAGCCGTTTAACTTACAAATTCTTTTTTTTTCAAATAGAACTGCTTAAAAGAGGATTATTTTTAATTAAGCAATTATCATCTCGACTTAATAAATACTATTCATATTTGGAAAGCCGGTCAGTTGGGTATTCGATTCTGAATTTGCAAAACCTCCGAAAAAGGAATCGGTATATTCGGTTCGAATTATTATTATTTCTTATTCATAAATATAGATTTTCCAATTGAGTGTGAAGTGAAGAAGCAATAGGACAGAGATTTATGTACTTAAACTTTGAAGAAAATTGAAAATTATAAGCCTTAAAAGTGCGGGGTTTTGCTGTTATAGTGGCATGGTATCTAATAAATGAAACTTAGTGTTAAAGACCATCTCAAGCAAGTTTTTTGAATATATTTTACTCACAAAATCACAATTTTATTTGTTGAAAATCTTTTATTAAAATATTTAAAATGATGCGAAATTATTTACTAATTTTTATATTTTTCTCGCAAAAATTTGACAAATTAACAAAATTTTAAGATATAAAATGATTAAATTTTCACAATTCTAATAACTTCTAAGAATCACAAAATTTTCGCGAATTAGGAAAAAAATCTTTAGGCCAACATTTTAGCTTATATTTTTTTATTCGTTGAATGACCTATAGCCTAAAGTAATTGTGATTTTTACGCTGAAAAAAATGATGATATCACAAATCTTCTATTTTGTGATCTACAAAGATTTTTTTTTCTTCTCCAAATTTGATTTGCCGGAGAATACAGTTTATGTACTTTTTTTAAGCCTTAGTTAGCAGGAAGGGGAAAAATAATCGATATTATAAAGAGCGAAGAAGAAAAAAAATACAAAACAAGGAAATTCCTTTTTCCTTTGCAAGCTTTTTCTTTTTATTGAAAATTTAATATAAAAAATATACTTTGTTTGTTTTATAATAACGTATATTGTATTATATATTTTTTCTTTTTCCATAATAAAATTACTTAATTAAGGAAAGATAAAAAAAATAAAATTGAGAATAAATACATTCGGAAGTTCTTTCGTTTGCTATGGAAGAAGATATTATTTTAATTTAATTTTTAAGTAAGGAAATAGAAGAATGATTAAAATTTGATATTTTTAAAAAATAATTAAAATATTTACATAAACGCACCTTTTATATAGTTTAAAAATAATAAAATATAAATTTGTATTAAAATTCTCATTTGGTTAATTTATCAGAAAAATAATAAATGTTTTAAGTTTCATTTTTTTTAAACGATACAAATATAATAAAATATTGAATTTTATTAAAGTTTATATATTTAATTAAGTCAACACAAAACGAAAAAATAAATCAATTTTAAATTAAATAATATAAAGGTGAAATATAATGTAAAATGATAAAAATAAGGAAGAAAAAGTGAATCTAGCCAAGGTCTATGGAGAGAAGACTGCCATTGAAACTTTGATCACTTAAGGATAGCTATAGCTAGTCTCCTCTGTCTGAAAAGGAATCTCCAGTGTCCTTGCGAATGCGAGATCCTGAATCTTTGATGAAGGATAATGCAAGCTTAGCAAAGGAGGTTAGGGTAGTGGTTACTATTGGGATTTCAAATAGTTCTTTTTGCTCAAGTAAATTAGTTTGGAGTTGAATTGGATAATGCGAATGCATCTATACAAAAGTCTCAAACTATTGGTCCAATTTCCATGGGATCAGGGTTATTCCGTCAGGACGCTTTCCATCGGATCTAAAAGGTCCTGGTGATTCAAGTATAGTGGGTATTTGGGCGGATTTCAATGCTCGCTGTATCAAGGAATTGCTTTGGGCGTGCCTGAGGATTCGTCCTTTCCACGATCTGCAATGTAAGCTAATACGCGCATCATTTCTATAGGGTTCGTTTATTATTATTATTATATAAGAAACAGAACAGGTTATACCAACAAAATAATGATTTATATTTTAAACTTTTATTAAGAATTGTAAATGAACCGAACTTTGCGTTATTAACCTCCGGCTATGATTGGATTATGAAATAAAAAGTGAAAATAATTCGCTATTAACTTACCCATTTTAAAATGTCGATTAGGAACCATCAGCAGATATCATGCCTTCAAAAGTGGTTTGTGTTGTTAAGCGCTTTTATTTGAGGCTATTTTTAAAAACGGCACTACCTTCTGTGAAATTCAAATTTGAAAATTCGCGCTAAAAAAAATATTTGTCATATAATGAATGGTTAATCTTATTGATATTATTATGAACGTTTTAATGAAGAAATCCATTTTTTATGAATATTTCTTATAACATACCCTATTTAGATTATTTTTCCGTTATATATAATTAATATAATGAAATTTATATGGGGCAAGATATTATTTTTTTTCACGATAATGAAATTGAACGTTATTTATTAAATTTTAGATATCAAAAATTGTTTGTAATAGATTCGACCCGAAATTTATGGATAGTGACGAATAATATAAACTCGAGGAAATTAATGTATTTTTTTCAGATTGCATTAGTGAATAATGGTTGTTTTAGTTGACTCCAATTTGTCAAATCGATTTTCTTCGCTGAATTTTTCCGATTTACATTGTATATTCTTGCCAAATATTTGTTAGAACTCTTTTATTCATTAGCAATCCTCCCCTAGTGGGGTTAAATAAAAAAAAATTGGCGTTATGTGTTGTTTGCTTAGCTGGAAATGATTGTCATTTTTTAAACAAGATTATTTAATCTGTTCAATGAAATGGCATAAATAATTATTATATTTATATAAGTTCAAAAGCAATAATTTTTCATAAACAAGATAACGATCATCTCATCATAAATTTGATTCGATTCTATTAACCTCTCTATATATCTATTACAATACAATTAATAAATAATAACTTTTACGTGAAATTTGCTTATTAACGATTATATTATAATCATGTAATATTTGCTCTTCTATCATTAAAAATTTATTATCAGAGACCTGCAGAGATGCCATTTGCAAGTCCCGGCCCGGGGTTTTTTTTTAAAAAAAATAAATAACTTTTCAAGCTCGGTCTGGATTAGAAAATTTTTTTAATTTTTTTTATGACGATTTAAAATATACGGCTTAGTCCTGATATATTTTTTTAAAAAAAATTAAAATAGGCCGGGCCGGCCTACAGACATGATATTTGTTACAGTGTTGTGCAGATTTAATTTAAAACAATATATATTTTTGAATTCTTTTGTAAATAAAATTATTTAACTTGTGAAAAATTGATAAGATTATATAATAAATATGTTATTTTAACAAATTTTTTTGCAAGTCAAATAATCTTATTTTCAAATAAATTAAAAAATATGGAAAATGTTTCAAGTTTTCAATTATTATTTTTACAAATTAGATTATTTTTACTCTTTCTCCATTTTTTTTTTGGATGTTGGGAAAACTTATAAAGAGATTTTTTTGAAAAAAAAAACTTGATTTATTTATGTATATATATTATTATCGAGACCAAACTTTTAACGTCGTTCTCCTAATCTTTTTATTCACCTGAAAAATTGTCGCATTAAAATATACATCTCTTTTCTAAACCACGTGTTTATAACAAAGGGACGATCCCGAGCCTTTATACGAAACCGACGGCAACATACTGATAATGAACGACTCGCTGAGACACCTAGGCGACGCCGCCGATACCTCGTTTCCCAGCAATCCGCCTTTGGACTCCGACGTAGTCGTCATCGCGGAATCCGTCGCGACGAATAACGACAACCCGACTAGTGCTGGCATTGATCGCAGCAAGGCGAAGCGCGGACCTCCCGATGGGGCGAAGAAAGAGGAAGAGAAAGAAACTACATTGGAAAAAGTGACTTATCTGCTCTCACTTCACCCCAAATACTTTCAAACCTTTTATAAGGCTCATACCTTTATGCTCAAAGGCAACGGTCCGCTCAAATACACGGATCGGAATTATATCGCTTTAATAGTAAAAACTATTTTTAACCTTAGCTATGTTTAAACTTTGCTGTAAACAATAATGTATTTTTTGATACAAATATAACTTAGTACATATGAAAACTTTTTGAGTTATTCCTATAAATTGGTTTTTGAAAACCTTTATTGTCTATGAGTTTCGGTCGAACCAAATACCGGATTCTTACTGTCACATTTGAGATAAATTAGTTTTTTTTTCTTCTGTTTTTATTCATTTAATAATTTTAAAAAAATATATATTCAGGGATTGAATAGTTATAATTAACTTTAACTTTAAATTTTTAATTACAATTTTAAGAAAGAAAAATACATTTATATAATTATTAGATAAGTTCATTCTTTTAATGTTATTTGATATTATTTAATTTTTTTTTTAACTTTAGAATATGTATATAAGATATAATATATTATACTAGTTTATTCATTTGTCACCAATATTTACCGAGAAAAAAAATAGGTTATCTTTTCCTATTTTGAAAAAAAATTAAATAATATTATGTTATTACACTTTTGCGTGTGTTTGGATAGTTGCTAATGTATAGATTTTATTTACTCTTGATAGGGTAGGAGATTCGATTCGAATAGGGACAATATTTATAAATGTTTAAAGAAAAATATGACTTAATAGGTTGTATTAT
The DNA here is from genome assembly GCF_954871325.1 of Gordionus sp. m RMFG-2023. Taxonomy (NCBI): domain Eukaryota; kingdom Metazoa; phylum Nematomorpha; class Gordioida; order Chordodea; family Parachordodidae; genus Gordionus; species Gordionus sp. m RMFG-2023. Next base: position 6,980,653 of record NC_088775.1, on the reverse strand, counting down.
CCTCTTGTTAAGGGTTGCCTGAATTGGGATGTTCCATAGACTGAAAAGTGGTTTCGATTTAATCAAGATTACTAATATTTAATGCAACAGTTATCCAGGTCCTATGGCAGCAACACTTGGGAAATAAATAAATCTCATAATAAGAGGATATAGTTGTTTGTTAACCGCTCTCTGCGCCAACTCAGCGGTATCCTCTATCCCAGATTAATTTCACATACCTATAATGGAATCAAATTATAGGAGATAAACCGTATTGGCTGTACGAAACTATAAAAGATAGGCTTAAATCTGACCATCAATTTATACGTTTAAACAATGATAAAATCTCAATTAAAAAAAATTACTAAATATTAAATCTAATTATATTAACCCACCAAACCCCTCTATTCCCCGCTAACATCACTTTTACCTTCACAATAGTAAAATACCTGAATACTTAATACTGTCATATAAGCTTTCATTAATTATTAAACATCATACTTAAAGAAAATAAGCCAGTTTTCTTTTAGGGATTTAAGATAACTCACTTAATCAACTTATTTCATACAGAATTTAAAAACTTAATATCAGCGGATACCCTGCCATAATTAATTTTCTCACTTTCCGTAGTAAACCTGCCCAACAATTGTGGAAACGAATGAAGGTTATCCCCAATTAATAGTTAGGGCGAATTTGCACTAATTATATGTGTATGAGTTCTGAATTAAGTTATACCTAATACTTTTTCCCCATTTTGATTGACGGGTATGCCACAGCTTGGATTCCCCCCCCCTTTTTTTAATTATCTATTAATTTGTACCGCATAAATTTGCAGAGAATTTTGTAGGATTTTATAGAAAAAAAAATTATTAAAACGAAATTGTATTTTTATTTTAACCATAAGCTCGTAAAATGTATTTTTTTTTAGACTACATTTAAAATTTTACATAAATTATACCTCGTATATGTTTTTATCGTTTTTTAAAAAAAAAATACTATACATTAATCATGTGGAGCAATAAAAACATCCCTAAATTACTCTGGGCTCTCTATTTAAAAAATAATAATTTTACCATTTTTATGTTTATTTTTGCAAAAACCCATAAATCATTGATTTTATTGGTTTTTAAAAAAAATATATATAATCAAATTAGAGATTATTTTAGTATATATATATTTTTTTTAAAAAAATTGAAGCACAGATGCTTTCATCATTCTGTGAAATTATGGTTAATTTTTGTAAATATCCACAGGGAATGTTAGGGGGGGGGGGGTTATTATCGTGATTTACAATTTTTCCGCCCCAATAATCTTTGGCCGGAACGCGGACTTTAAATCGGGCGGTACGGACCTCTAATATGGATTGTAGCTTATAACGATTTTTAATTAAAAATATCGGTAAGATCCGATGTGATTATTCGAATCGGCCTTTATAAAGGTTTTGCCGCCCGATCCATAAATAAGTTTCCTGCGAGTTGGTATATATGTTATTATTTTTCTGCCAATTTTTGAAATTTAGCAAGCAAAGTTTGAAATATTTTGATTGTTCTGTTCTAGCTTTAAGCGCGAGTGGAAAAGAGTTATTGAAAGATACTTTCCAACTATATATTAGACAGATATATGGCCTAAAAGTATATAGGATACAAATACATAGTTTAAAAATATCTAGATAAGATTCAGGCCATGTATCTAGATACAGAGTACCTTTATCAATTCTGATCGCTACGCCTATATATCAGGGATAATGAAAAAAATTTAGGCTGGAACAACTCGTATAAAATATTTATTTATTTTTACAGACCGTGACAAATTTTTAACATCTTTAAAAAAAAAATTGTTTTTTTTATAAAATTATTTAATTTTTTTTTTCAAGTGAAGTAGAGTATACAATAAAGTTTACTTTCAAACCTACTCTCCTGTGTCCTCCATGTTTTATTTAAAAAAAATAATAAAATGAATAATTTGAGAACTATTAAAAAATAGAAAAAAATAGACATGTATTTGTCCCCACAGGATGACAGAGGGTCAGTTACAAGGATGTCAATCAATTTTAGCTATGGGGGGAGGATTTCAATATATCATAGGGGCTTTTTATATATCTTTGAAATTATCGGTTATCTGCCCATATTATTAAACTTTCCGATACGATCGATAAAAGGATTCTTAGTTTGATTTTTTTTTAAAAAAGATTTATTAATATTTTAAGAAAATATATTTATGTATATGTTTTAAAAATTCTAGTGTTGTAAACGAACGCGTTCATGAACGAAGTTAGTTTTTTTGAAAAAAATATTTTTATTTATTTGAAAAATTTAATATTTCCGAATTTTTTAATCGGCAATTTAACACATAGTTTATTAATTTGAATATTATTGTTTATATTTTAATTTAATAGGTTAGCATAAGCATGGATGTTATTTTTTAATCCTCATCATCTGATTCTGATAATCCAAAATCAGATAAATCATCATTACTATGGCCAAATATGATAAATGTTTTACATTAAAATCCTATATTAAAGGAACCAATCCAATGTTTACCAAGTGTAAAATGTGGCCAAAAAGTATTATATTGTCAAAATCTTCAGGTTCCAATTTAAAACGACATTTGATTTTAATATTAATTATTTGATTTTATATGATATATCTAAGATAAATCATTAAATTTGAAGAAATAATGCATTTGGGATATTTGACCCCAACAATAGCGATAGTTAATTTAAAATTATAAAAAATTAGTGGCCCCAAATATGATCAACCATTGATAGACGCCGTATTAAATGGGATTAATGAAAGGTATTAAACCTATCACTCTCAATTAATTACATATTATTTTTTTAAAGATTTGAACATTTATATAAGGATTAATATGTTCTTTCTGCAATTATACATCCAGCATTCAAACCTCAATGGCCATGGATAAAACTTCCACAGAACGAACATATTAAAAATAAACTTTTAGCGTTATTGGAAAAAATGCTTTGAAAACCCTAGAGAACTGTTAATTTCGAGATATCCTTTTTTTTATCGAGAGTAGAGAATGGATTGGAGGAAGATAACTTATCTCAATTTTTTGCAAATAACAAAACAATATGTTTTTAATTAGTTCTCCACGTTAAAAGAGCTGTTTATTAAGTATAACACCGCAATCCCCTCATCTGCCCCTGCGCGTTTTTAGACTAATGCTGTATTAATCGCCAAGTGTTCCTGTCTATCAGATAAATATTTTGAAATCAATTGTTATTAAATTTAACAAGAAAAATTTTTATAAATAAAAATATCTTTTTGTTCGCTATATTATATTATATTTTATTTATAATTATATTATCAAAATAAAACTATATTATTTTTTAACATGGCTAAAATATATTGTATTAAAAAATATAAGTTTATTTATATTAAATTAAATTTAAAAAAAATTTATCATAAAATTTTGAACGGTTTTATGAACGTGAACGCGTTCGATTTTTGTCAATGAACGTTGAACGCGAACGCGTTTGAATTTTTTAGAAATGTTTACAGCTCTAGAAAATTCTTATCTAATTGGAGTGATATTTTAATATTATAACCAGGGACCCATAATGCCATTTTTGCTTCCGGTTCTGTTATTTTAATTAATATTTATTTAATCACCTAAATGAATCCATTATTACATCAAATCAATCATTTATAAAAGATTTTCATATATATATTTGTTCTTTCTGATGTTAGTATAAATTTGAGTGTACATGGAGTTGCTAATACGATTTGGGCCAATTCATATGAAAATTATTTTGCCAAATAATTTCAAGAGAAAATTTAACCAAAGTGTTAAATAAACCACATTGCCCCCCCCCCCATCTCTCAAATAATTTTTTTAAATAATAAACTAAGGGCCCATTATTAAATATGATGAAATTTATATTTAGCCATATAAAAGGTCATAACTCCTAAATTCACGTTCAGTCCAAGTCTGGTATACATCTACAGAAATTTATTTTCGAAAATACTTTTTTTCTAGGGCCATTTCTGGTTTTGCACTTTCAGTTTTTGGTATTCATCGGGTTTCTATCACATTTATTTTATGTCATATTAAAGATGATTAAGCTATATAATAAAATTTAAACCATTGCCCTACCTTAATCTATCCTTGAGATATGAAAATTAATGAACTGCATTATGTCAAAAATGTACCATTTTCCCGCTCTTTAAACGCCCATATATCTGAGCCAGTAAGTGGTGTAAAAAATTAAAATTTCATTTTTTTTTCTTAGTTATAGTATATACTACTAATATACAAAATTTTAAAAAAATTCTGAGGGGGGTCGGGTTGAAACCTTGGTTGATCTGATATGGAATTCACCATAAACATCTATTATTTTAAAATATTAAAATTATTTGGAATACAACTGAAAACTTTATTTTTCTACACGCGTTTTTTTGATTGCTGAAAACGCTTTTTATCTATATGATAGGTTTTATTTGGAATTAGAGATATATTTCTAAGAGGAACGTATGCCGTTCGTTGCCCTGATGAGATGACGCCAATGGTTCTCTCTCCATTTTTTTAATCGACACCGTGATGAAGGTTTCCTTCACAATTAACCTATATCATTCTCTAATTATAAATATAATTGTTACAACATCGGAACCTTCTATATGAGAACTGAATAATAAATTATTATTATACTCGGTGAAGATAAGAATTAAGAGATTTAACTGGTTATTAATGGATATTTTTTTTAAAGGCAGCTTCCCGTTTCAAATGTTTCCAGCTGATAGACAACCAAGCCCGGGAATTTATAGAGGGCGGAGGGGACCCATCTTGGTTGCGGAACCTTAACAACGTGCCACTCAAGTTAAGGGCCTTACAATCACTCAACAAACTCCTAGCTCATCAACCATGGCTCATCGATAAAACCCACATTCAAGTATTTCATTATTTATATAATTATTCTGAATTTCGGAACAAAAAAATTTTTCCTAGTGGTAATATTTGAAAATTTTCTTTTATTTTTTATTAAAATCCTGATTTTTTTGTTAGTAATGAACATAGCCTTATATTAAAATAATTTAAAGGTATATAAGGAAGATCAAAATATAAAATATTCACTTAAAATATAATTTAATTATAACTTTACACCAATTTAACAGATCCACAGTAATTTGGGTTTATTGAAAGTATGTTTTGGTTCTTTAAAGTGATATGATAATGAAATTACCATTCGATCACCCATTTATCCTTATAAAAACACTTTTAATTTAGAAATTGACCAAGGGAGGATCCGAAGGTAACTGGTCACTTTCGGAGCTCATTTTCGCCATCGCAATTATGACTCATTTTCACTCTCTGTGCAGTTTGATCCACGGCTGCGCCTGGCTTTACAATCTCGATAGCTATAACAAAGTTTCTTCCAATGATCTCGACTCGGAACCACGTGATCTGGGTTCAAACCCTAATGGCCACCAGTGCAGTAACGGCGAAAATGGGACCGATATCGATATCGATGAAAATATTATTGGGCGAGTTGATGATGGTAGCGACTTGAATGGCAAAATTTTGTTAGCGGAAGAATGTAAAGATATCAGCGAAAATGATTGGAAAGCACGTGATCAAGTCAAGAATATAATTGAAAGAAGGGCTTCTGGAAATCGTATTGATGTAATGTTTCCTATATTTCCTACCTTTACTTGATCTTCTTTAACACTAACCTTAACCTTAGTGAAGGTCACGGTCCGGTCTTTGGTCCGGACTGGACCGATACCCTCGGACCGGACCGGACCACAGTTCTTATAAAAAGATCGATCCAGACCGTGGTCCTAAATAAAAAGACCGGTCTTTTTATTTGTTTAAAAACATATTTTTTTAACCTAATTTGATTTGTTTTATCATTTAAGAGTATTATATAAACAATAAAATTTATCCAATGGTATTGAAAAAAATGATTTTGCGCTTGTAGAGGGCATATTAAAATTAAGAGTAGATTGTGTTTTTTGAGATATTTTCATTTTCATCATTAGAAGTATATATTTTATGTTTTATCAGATGTCTGCTTAAGGTACCTAATTATTTTATTAAGAATAAGGTTAAGTAATTTTTACAATAAATTATACAGACAGTTTTTTTTAAAAAAATAGAACTATATAATAACTAAAATATTTTAATAATATTATTGCTTATTTTGATTAATTTATTACTTAAAAAATTATAAAGTAAAGCAAACTTAAACAATAATAAAAGACCGGTCCGGACCGCGGTCTGGACCGTTAAAAATAAAAAGACCGGTCCGGACCACGGTCCTCAAGAAAAGATCGGTCCGACAATCGGTCCGGTCCGATCCCGGTCTAAGACCGATAGGACTGGACCGTTGACCTTCACTACTTAACCTTCACATGCATTTTTATTTGATTTACAGGTTGAGACAGAGACGAATGACGGGACGGTCGACGCTCTGATAGTTAAGATGAAGAAGTTACACCAAAGCTTTAATAGGGCGTCTCAAGAGGAAATGGTTAAAAGATACGAGAAAGTTGTTGAATGTAAAAAAAAATAATAACACACATGCCATAAACAATTCAAAATAAATTTAATATTTATTAGGAGCTATGTTTCATGTTATTTTTTTATCTGGTTTGGTTTTATAATTTTTGCCTGAAGAAGAATGGGAAAATTATAAATTGTAGAGGAAAATGTTTTTTGGATAGGCATATCCTGCAGGGCTCTTAATTGTATATTATTCTTGATCGTATGATGGCCAGATTTACCCAAGTAAACCAGTATCCCCTATGATTTCTCTTTTACACTTTTTATATCGGTATCACCATTTGTGAGACCCATTATTCTCGCATTCGTTAACATTTTCATGCATGTCATTCATCTTTGGTCTTTAAATCTACTACTTCTGCTGGTGTGCATCTCTTCGTCCCATTTATGTATACCCTGTCAATTACATTACCTATTCCATTGATAGGTTGTGTTTAAATTATAATTAAAAAAAACATTACCTATTCCATTGATAGGTTGTGTTTAAATTATAATTTAAAAAAAAACATTTTATTAATTTCTCTGATAAATTTTCGATCATATTATTAGTCGAATAATTGGATTATTTTAGTAATTCATCGAATATTTGAATTATACGATTTGATTCGTTTTTGAATAGGCATAATGACGGGTTAGATATTTGCGGTAATGTTTACTTAAGAGAATAGTTTTAATCCCAGTTGCTATATTTAAGGCTGAAATTTAGAATATTTGGGTAAAGCGCTCATAACTTTTGAATAGAAATTAGTTGTATTAAATATCACTTTTATGGGATGAGATGTAAATCTTTTAATTATAATTTAATTTTTGAAGTGTCTTCGCTCGAGAACGATTATGCGCGTCATTCTCCCAACCATCCCACCTCAACCAAAGTACCTGGTCACAAATCATCAAATCTCAAGCACGCTAATGTGAATACCGCTGTAAAACCGACTAAAAAGTATTGCGCTACTGATAAATTTAACCCCGATGCCATTAGAAATTTTGGTTATCTTCTGGGCGAAGAAATTATAGGAGAGGACAACAGTAATTATTGCGAACGTTTTGTCGAAGATCCTCATTTTGGTTATCAAGATTTCGCCAAACGAGGGGATTACCCGACTAGAACTCCCACTTTCAGAATTCAAGTTATTTTTTTTTGGATAATTTATCTATACTTTATATATATTTATATAATTATTTGACCTGATCCATAAATGAATTAAAAAGTGTTATTTTGGGTTTGTTCTTAGATTTGACGCCATTCTGGTTGCGATGCCTAGATTTCTCCCGCATTCGGAAAATATTGTTAAACGGCTCGTTTTCAGCTGATTTTTAAAAACGGGTAACTCATTATTTCACCTAGAAAAATATTAGCAAGCCTGAAGATTTTGCTCTTAGAAGGAACAAGGTCTAGAGATATATTATGGAAATCTCGAGGCTTAGGCAATATTTTTCTGACTAAAATATTGAGTTATTCCGTTTTAAAAAATTGGCTCTATTTTGTTATTATTATACGCGATATCGAACGAATCGTTTGTAATCCAAATGACATTTAAAACTTTTAAAATGATGGTAAAATGACAAAAAAATTTCAAATTCCTCAATATGATAGTTCGAATTATTGCTAATTTTTTAAAATTGGGAATATTTTGGCTCAGTGTCCTTTTTCAAACACGAATAAAGGGCAATATGTTGACATAAATATATATTATATGTCGACAGAAAAAAAATTATATAATAAATATGGATACTATCTCATGTCCGTCAGAATAAAAGTATATAATTGATTTATAATTAGGACACCAACTTTATTCATTCATAATATCCATTTATCACAACAATATATTATTATTTTAAAAATAAATTAAATGTATACGAAATATTCATAAAAGGATTACACATGGGAACATCACGGGTTTTCCTTGGTCAGTCGACTATGTTCCGATTTGGGCCCTTTGTTGGACGATAAATTCAAAACTGCCTATCATCTTACTTATTCGACGTAATGAGGGCTCTAATATAATATATTTTATAAAACTTATTTGCAATCACTTCAATATTATACGACCATTTAAGGCTGATTTTAAAAAAATATTACCACTTTATATAATTTTCAATTAAAAGTTAAGAAAGGAAGGAAGAAAAAAAAACATAATTAATTCATACACTAATTTTTTTTTAAAAAAAAAGAATGGGCAAGGTTCATAACGTCGACACCTCGATGTTCCGACGCGCAATATGGAATTATATCCACTGTATGTACGGTATCCGTCACGACGATTACGATTATGGTTTGGTGAATCAATTGCTGGCACGAAATCTTAAAAGATTCGTCAAAACGCTGGCTTGCTTCCCCGAACGTCTATTCGATGTAGGCGATTCCATTACCCAAAACGGTGAACAATTTTTGACCGATAACAAAAATACCAAAAATGGTAGAAACTTAGGGAACGATGTTCAAAAAAATGGCACTAAATGTGATAATAATGATATTAGTCGTGCTCGTGATAAGGATCACGAACGTTGTGATAATAAAACAAAAAGATCTTTAGGTGCCGGTAAAAATAATTCTAAAAGTAATGATACTAGTGGCAATAATGCCTTTAGTGACGTCACCGGTAGCAAAGACGAATTCATGAAGGATTTTCAGGAATCTGAAAAAGTTCATTCATTTTTAAAATATATATTATATATATAATATTGATAGAATATTCAAATTCAAACCTTGTTTTTTGGAAATTGATAAATATCTTGTTTCTCATAAGATTAAGTTATTATGAACATAGTGGCTCGACCTTTAGCTTTCTTTCACAAATGCGGTTGAATCTTGAATTTTCATTATTCAAATTATTTTTACTCCTTTCTATGAATGATTTGGTCTGAAAACAGTCATTTATATAAATAGATTCAAGCCATTATTTGGTATAATGTTTAAAACCTACTAGCCTTAGCCATTTCCGGTGCTATAAAGTTATATTTTTATCTTAAAAATTAGAAAGTACCACCACCTTTCAGATTTTCTTTTATTTATTTTGATTGTTAATTTCTACCAATAGGTCCCTAGGGCCCCCTAAGCTATCTTTCTAAGATGTTAGGTAACAAAATTAGTTAATGGTAACCATGGATCCTCTCTTAAAATGTTACAATCAACTCAAATCGCCATGTTCTGAGGCAACTAACTATCTTATTTTTCCCAGATCTCAATGAGAGCCTATTTTTGCTTCCCTCCCCTCTTATATGTGATCTTTTAAAAAAATATTTGTCTTGTTTTAAATTAAATTTGTTTACATATTATTTTAAATATTTGAACCTTCCCCAGCCATATCTAAATTTTTATATGAAGAGGAACATTGCATTGATTGCACGCACCTCCCACTTATTAATAATCTGTATTATAAAAATTAAAAATTTTAATTTGCTTTTAAAAAAATCTAAAAATCTTTATTTTTTTAAATTTAACATTTTTTTTAATGTGTAGACGGATTTTCTGATATTTATTAAAATATATATTGAATTTTGTTGTCAAAATATTTCAGGTCTAAGCCCGGGTAAAAAAAAATTTTTTTAATTGATTTGCTGGGTTCGACTTATAATCTTATCCATATATATTAATTTAGGTTCACGTGAATTTGATGATAGTCGAAGCTAAAATTCAAGCTCAAATGTTATATGCACTCAGGGCTATTATGCAATATATGACATGAAATCATTTATCTTTTTTTCTTTGTTTTGCTGTTGCAGTTACTAATTACTTATTACTATTTTTTTGTCCCCTCACATTTATATTTATGGAAAATCATTTAAAATTTATTATATAGTATAAAAATACAAAATATATGCGTATTTAAATATTAGATTAGATTACCCCATAAAAATTTTTAATCTGAATATATTCTAATGTTGTAAAAAAAAATTTTTTATAAAGTTTATAATGTGAAATTTTTATTAGTTATTATATAAATACATTATATTTAAGAGAAATAATCCTTATCCCCTGACAGGAAATCGCTTTTAGATATTTAATTTAAATAAACGCGTGAATTTTTAGTATTATAATTAAATAAATTTTATTATTCAATAATATAAATCAAATATTTTACTCTAATAATTTATAAACCAATACCATTAGCATAGATATAAGTGGATGCAAGATATTTAGTCGAAATACACTCCTTCCTATCTTCATCTGAAAAAAAAATAAAGTTTTTTTTATTTGTTCTTTTATAATGTGTAAATATACTCTCCATATGATATTATTGCACAAACATATTTCTCTTTAATTATATTTACCACTAAAAGATTTTAATGTCATTAAAAATGCTTAATTTTGTACCCGTAGGGTGGTCTTATTTTGCGTTTATTCACAATTCTCACTTTCCCTTTTTTTTAAACAAAATGTTTACCATTATTTTTGATCATCTTTTAATCTTTGCGATAATTTAAGAAATTTTTTTTATATAAAGAATAATTTAACTTAAAACATACATAATAATATATATATGTAGTTATTACTATAAAGTAAATACATATTTTTTAAACAAAAGTATATTTGTAAATTAAAATTCTGTTGAAAACTCACATAATAATTATTTTTATAGTGAAAAAATATTATATTAATAAAATTATATCAAAAATTTTTTTCTAATTGAAAGGCATTTCCTTTCTAATATGTTGACAGTATTAAAATATTTTTATTTAATGTGATAGGATATTTCATATTAAGTCAGACAAGCAGCTTAGATACCTTTATGAGGTTTTATTTTAAATATAAATAGTATTGTTAAACAGCTTGATTTCAGCCGATTTTTAAAAAAGCTCATTAGAAAATTGTCTAAACTTCGAGATTTCGTTAATAGATATACCTTTGTGCCATCTATAACCCAAATTCTAAAGCATGCGTAATATTTTTCTGGTTAAAATATTAACTTATACACTTTTAATCGAGCCATTTAACAACACTAAATATAGATTTTGGTATAAGATGATGGATATCCTTAAATTACTCTTAAAATTTACATGTTCCTTTATTTTCAAGATTTCATACGGATATTCAAACTTTTAAAAAGAAATTGTATTAATATAATGTAACAGCTGTATTAACTTCGAAAAAGCTATTTATTATTATTATTACATTGAAAAAGATTGTAAAAAGATTTATTCGTAAATTTGTGTTTAATTTATGGATCGACAAATTACGATTGTTATATTGTCGTAGGTAGAAGCCTTCTTTTGGATCACCTGTGATTAAACGTAACCTTTGCCCTATTGTTTTAAATATTTTTATTGCTTGGGGTCCAAACGATCTACAGGTGTCTGAGACTACTGAAACAAACAAAAGATTATTAAGGTGGCTATATTTATTTGTTTTTGTATTTTCAGCTTTCATGATGGGTTGACATTGGCAAAAAGATATACATTTATAATACTAAGCGAGGGATAAACCTTGTTTCCAGGGAATTAGCGACATTCCATCTGGTCTGATTTGATTATCAGGGCTGAGACAGAGGGTTATAGCGTAGGAATATTTGTGGATTTCAAGATTCTATTTATGATCGTAATGATGGCATTGTGCTTGGATAATATGCCTATTGAAAAATGACAGTGTATGGGGGTGGTGTTTAAGGTTATCGAAGTTTCGCATTGGACACATGATGGTGGCATTCGATTTCACAGCGCAAACAAGACCTATAGCTATTCTAAGTTATTCGTTAGTTACAAGTTTAAATTAGAACTAGGTATAGTGTCTAACCATTCAGAACCAAGATGGCATATGGCTGGAATTATTTGATCCGGCAAAAGAGTCTTATTGTTGTCATTCTGTATACTCAGGGTTCGGTTTAAGTAGAGAAAGAGAGATGAAGATTTTCTTCGAACAGCTTTGAAGTGTAAGTATTCGATGCAATGCTGTATCAATGGTACTGATCTTTTTGTCTTATAGAATTTGGATATGGGCGGCTTGGAGCATTTTTGCTCCAGATGTTTAATGCTGCCCTATGATGTGAATCGATAGCATCCATGTTTTAAAGTGTGTATCGAAATTTAGCAACTGAGGATAAGGCTGAAATGCTTAAGGATATGGGAAATGAATACCTATACCACTTATCTTTGGTGGAAGGGCAGCTTACATCCAAGAGAGTGATGGATATTTAAAATGGACGAGTATTTTAATGAACGTCAAGGTATATTTCAGGAGCATGAAAATTGTTGATGAACGAAAGACATGTAAAATTTTAGGAATGAATAAAAAAATTTAAATAAATAAAAAGCCTGATGAGCAGGTAAATGTTTTAAAATATTTTTCATTCTTTTGAATTTGTCAAGAAATTCATCTCTGAAATGAAATATAGCACTTTTACCTCCAATGGGTGAATCTAGGTGGGACTAGTTTTGTCACTACGATAAAATTTTCAGGTGGGTAAACCGATCAAAGGGCAATAATATTCACATTTATTAGGATTTATTCTTTTTCAATGGGTATTAATAAATCTCGCCACTACATAAAACAGTCTTCTCTCGCGGTTTTTTTGGACAATCGATTTATTTAGATTAATAATCAAGCATTGACAAATTAAAAATATTTATCTAGATACAGATAAATATAAGTATTTAAGGGTAAGGGACAAGATGTTTTGGATATTGTTTTTTAAAAAAATTGCTAAATATACATTTCGTTTAATATGTTTTCATATAGGGCTTATAATGTTAATGTAGTATTACAACGATAATTATATATAAAAAAATTTTGTTTTAAAATTTTATTAAAGTAATTTATTAGGACAATGTGATAATTCGTATATAAAAAAAAATACCTAAACTACATTAAAAATTTTATAAATAACTTCTTAATATTATTAATTTCTCAAAAAATTTATCTGACAATCTATGCCTATTATAGTCCATTGACAAGGTTTGTTAGCTAATAGCCATTCAGCTAGGGCTGAAGAGGGCAAAATAGTGCTATACTTGACAAAAATTTCTTTAATGTATTTATATTAATATAAGATGCTGAAGCATCTTTAGTATACTATCCCCAATTCAATTTCATTAACCTCATTATTTTTAAAAGATATATAATTAAAATAAAAATAATCATCTTCTTCATTAATTTATAGGCTAGTCAAATGCTTTAACCTTGTCCTTGATAATAGCATGTACTTCATCAAAAAACAGATGCAAATATTATTTTTATCATCATTATAACCCATCTGATTCTAAAATAAAGATTTAGAATGGTGGCTGAAAAGGCCATTTTTTATTTATAATTAAAATTAGTGAGTTTGACGTAAATCTATACTTCTTTTAATAAATAAAATTGGGACAAAATTCCCTTAATAACAATTATTTTGGCTTTGCAGCTTATCAATAGTTATTCTTAAGGGATATGCTTTAGCATATTCCTCAGAATTATATTTTATATTATTGGTTTTGCGTTGAAGCAGAAGAAAACTATAAATATTTTTATTGTATATTTATTAAATATTATTCTTAATATTTATTATATATTACCTTAAAAAAATATAAACATATCTAACTGAGGAAGAAATCATTAAGATGTTAATAATTATTGGTGCGAAATTTTAAAAAAATGTTTAATAGTTTGATTCGGATTTAAATTAAATATTTAACTTTTAAAATTAAATAAACGTTTAAATTTATATTAAAAAAATAATGAAAGATTAAGTTAAATAATCAAGAATTTTCTAATATTTTCAAGGCATATTTTTTTAAATTTATTATAAAAAAAATATTTCAAATCACGATTTTTATCAATTTGGTTTACTCTATAAATAGTTGAAATTTTTTTGTTATCCGTCAAGGTAAGAAGCAATTTAAAATGTCAAGATTATTTTTTTTTAAAGTAATATGTCAAGTGTGTAGCTATCACTAATTTACATAAGCCTGATGCGGCCAGGGGCTAGTTAGTCTCCATGAGATGACGAGGGTATAGGTCAATAGATGATTTCATAATTTAAAATGATGCTAATTTACTAACCTGCCCCTTAATTTTAACATACCTAAAAAAAAATAATCCACTTAACAAGACACCAATATATTTATTATAGTTGTTATCGTATAAAAAGTTTTAATAAATTTAAAATATATTATGTAAGTATTTTTTGTTTTAAAATCAAAAATTTGCGAGTAAATCTGCCAAATGTTTAATCCTGTCATCTATTTGATGAGATTTTAACGTGACATGGAATTCTCGAGAAAATGCTTGAGCTAAAGTCTGGTAAAAATTCGTATGGGACGTATGATTTTGCACACTTTTCCCGACAATTTCGCTAGCTCGAAAGTGTTTGTATTGCAACAATAGAAATTTATCCATCTCTTTCGTCCATACCAATGATAGGTCCGCAGCGCTTTCCTTCTTTCCGTGAATTTGATGAGATCTATATTATATAAACTACATGGTTACATTTTTTTTATTGTTAGCGAGAGATAAAATAAATAGGTGATTGGCATTTTTTTTATGTTAACTAAAAAAAATATCAATATCTTAAATCACTTTCTTCTTCTAAATTTCAATCATGATGATTTTAAGGAATTATTTATTATTAAATAGAGAAGAAAAATTGAAACTCACATTAAAAGATTTTATAAAATTGATCAGCTTTTGCATACAAAAATAGTAACGAGTTACTTTTACCGTTACTTCGTGAATGGAAAACATGGTATACTAATAATGATATTTCCATATACGTTATTTTTTGTCAAATGGCGGAGCTTTGACCAAATCTAAAACAGCACAGCCAGGTTATCATATTAGTCATATAAATCTTTAAGTTGAGACTAACTTAGAGGACTCAAGTCAATTTATTTGGGCCAAAATTTCAAACTTATAGGTTTAAGGTGTTTAATTGTTTTTTTGGATATTACAATATTCATACTCAATTTTAAAAATTTAATCGGGTTCGGGTTGGTTTAAAAAAATTCGAATTCAGGGTTCGGGTCGGGCTCGGGCCGCTAAAAAATCACCTTGCAAACCTCTAACCACACCCATTCATAACCAAAAGAATATGCCAACAAATATTAACCAAAAAAAATACAAATGCTTAATTAATAATTGCACACGGCTAAGAGATGATAAATGGACAGACCATAAAAAAAAGATATGGTTGATTATTCGGAGACTTACGATTCAAACTCGAAAAATTATTCGCTTATTTTACCTTTACTTTAAAAATATTCTACTTTACCTAATTTATCAATTTTATATAAATATTATTAGCCATTCCTACTGCCTCACATACTGCCAAAAAATTAACTGTTCTTTCGGGGAGGGGGAGGGGGGTATTTTGCTTCCATCACTCAGAAAGTGTAGGGGCCAATGTTTCAAGAATACTACCATACTATATAAATTAAAATTAAAAGTTTTTATTGGAAATAAATGAATATTGTTGCAAAAAAAAACTGTGAACTAGCCAAGTGCATATAGGTTGCTATAAAACAATTATTTAATAAATAAACATTACCATCAAAATGTAAAAGATTTTCGCTTTAAAAAATAGGCTTAAATGGCGATGTCGTGTGCCATATGTCTTAAGAAGATGACATTAACAATAACAAAGTTAAATTGGCATAAAACCCAAAAATATTTAGTTATATTTTTTTACATTTACCGGATTTTTAAATAAAATTTACCCGATGTGGTGATGGTCAGGTTTAGTTTGATTAAAATTTTGTGTAATACCCAATTTTTCGTAATCACAATAAGGAGCGGCAAATTTGAATTTTAAAATGGACTTTTGGTTTGAACAAAATGGATCGTAGCTATCTTCGAGATCCATCGTATTCTCCTTGAATTTTGAATTTGTTTTAGTTACGATATATCTTGTAGGCCAAAAATATGATTGTTTACTTAATTATTTTTTTTGATAAAATGGGATAGGCTAATTTTAAAAATAAATAATAATTCAGAAATAACTTTAAATTTTGAATATTCCATCTGAAAGTTGGAAGCAATCGGATTGATCCCAGGGTTGGGAGGAAGATTTGATAGATCGCGGGTTTTGTTAGTATTCTCCAAGTTCAAAAACTGGTGGTTTACTGTTTTTTGATCGTTGAGTACTCGAGGCGAGTAAATATTTATTTTGACGCCAGCGTCCTCTTTCGGAGTTCGCTTCACGCTAGGCTTCAGGCCACTTAAATCAACTTTAATAACTTTGGGCAAAGACGAGTCGGGAGATTTTGCGAGAGAGGAAGAATCCTGGGTGTAAGGACGGCTGACACCACCTTGAAGAGGATAGATTCTAATCTTACGGTCGTCGTCGCCGCCAATTTTTTCAGTGCCGAAAGATGATTTAAGAGAGGAAAGTTTTAGGATCTTTGCCTGTTTTTTTTTCCAGCAATTCGAATAAGTAAAAACCATTTTAGGTCAAACTCAATTAAATGTTTTTATGAAGTTTGGGTGGGTACATGTAATAACAAATATACAAAATACATTCATAAATAAATGCATAGTTAAATTTAGTAATATTATGATTTGTTCTCGAAATGATGTTTCGTTTTCACTTTCTCTGGCAGAGTCGTTTTCTGGTTCAATTAATCATTTTCTTTTTTTTGTCAGATGGACCAATTTATATCCAAAGAATAAGTTGACCTTGAAAAGGTTAATAAGACATTTGTCACTTCACTTAAAAGACAAGGTGGACAAAATATTTTGGTTTATTTCAATTATTTGATGACATTGCTATTTTTCGTTTTTCCATTCTTTTTTCTTTCTTTTTTAAAATTTTTTCCTTTGTTATTTTTAGCTATTTAGCCGATACTTAAAAGACGGCAAAATAGTCGGCTATGACAAAGCCTTAAAGCTCTTTTGCAAATTTATGTTTATTGCATATATTTTATTATTAACAAAACCTCGTTAAACTAATTGTAATTTAAAGTAGATGATATGGCATGATGGTGCACTTAGTATATATTTAACATTTATTTAATAATGGATACGTGAAACAAATAACTACTCGCTCAAGATATAATATTTAGGAGTATTTGACTAGTCAAATACACTTTCGGTCAATTGAGCAGCTTACCAACCCTGGTATAAACTAATAACTGGTATTAGAAAAAAATAGTATTAGGCAAAATCTTTGTGAGAAACGTCAACGTGATTGTTAATGGAGATGGATGATATGATCAATCATTTCAAAACGAAAATAGTAATCAACCTGAATGATTATTTCATTTTATTGTTGGTAATGAATATTTTAAAAATGCTCATTTGGATTGACTATTTATTCGCGAGAATAAAATGATCGTTTGTTATTATTTATCTTCGATGTACAATCGGTTTATGTCATATTTTTTTTAATCGAACGTTTGTCATAATTTTTGAGAGGAGTGAGGGAAAATATTCGTTACTTATGAGAATGCACTGCTTTAAGAAGTAACGCAGTTTTTTTTTCTATTAAATTACTCTATTCATAGCACTAAAATATTGAAAAAAAATCTTCTTTACATTTAAATTATTAATTTATTATATATATATATGCAAGGTGTGCATACTTTGGATGCCATTTTATTGTCCGCTGGATTGGTTTTTCCGCTCCCAACTTCTTTTCGATTATTGTCGCAATCAATGTCAGCGTTCCTTTTAGCGATACTCACGCCCGTATTAAATTTATAAGGAAGGTTACTGGAGCGATTGGAAGGTCTTTTCGATTGGGGGATACGTCGCTTGGTGCCAGTTTTAGCGGGGAGTCTCACAATGGATATAGTTTCAAAATCGGGGTCCGAATCGTAGCATTGTGGATTTGTATCGCAATCCCGATCATCCATGTTTTCGGGGTTAAACGCTACGAGAATTTGGTCATTTTTAAGGGGAAGACTAGGTTTCTTAAGAGAGGTCAAATCGATTTCTTCGAAATCTTCGAGATTAAAACTTTTCACGATATTTTTTTATCATTTAAATATTTAAAATGTTGATAAATGAGGTGGTTAAATTTTTTATTATAATATAATCTCAATCAGAGATGCGCTACTGGTATTAACCAATCCAATACTTTTTTATCAGCTGACACCAAATTATTAGACCTTACTAAAGGTTAGCTGAATAACTTTTCGATACAATTTCACACGTAATATAAATTACTTTTTTAGAAAATTCTTATAAGGTTGCCCCTCTCGCATTTCTTTTCGCTGTTTTTTTTAAAAAAAACTGGTTTTATTACTTTTCATTCTTTTTTTCTAAGAAATAAAATTTTTTATATGTCCTTTATCTGGCAAGCCACAGGGATATAAAGTTTGGTAATTCTAGTAATGGGAAACAAGAAAAATAAATTTCCACAATATATATTTTCTTTTGATAACACAATCATGATTTTGAGCACTTTAAAAAAATTCTTTTATTTAACTCCAAAATTGATTGCCTAAAGTTCATGTATAAAATGTCAGATTTAATTTGAAAAGAAAAAATGTTTATTTGTAAAGATCTTTGATAATCAAAAGTTATTGGCCTCAGCCCGCTGGTGTACTGGTGACAAACAAAAAATTTCAGACTTCAAGCCCCCCCCCCTCAAAGAAAATATATCGAATTCAAAAGTCTATATGTATTAATTTTTTCGATAATTCAAAGACGTTTAGGAAAGAGGAAATATAATATGAAGAGAGATTTGGGGTAGGAGCCTTTAGCGATAATCTTGTCCCGCTCATATCATTTCATAAATCCTATCTCCAAGAAACAAAGGTCGTGAACCCAAATTTGGGTTCGGAAATTATAAAAATCTATTTTAGCGGATATTTTGAAAAGAGGAACTCAATCGAAACAATTTTCTGAGGGTCCATATTACATCGGGTTCGATGGGTTGCCCATAAATTGGTCTCTGTATGGTCTGTGGTCTCAAAATGCCCAAACAAAAAAAAAATTTTATTCGAGTTAACACAGCTTTGAACATAAGGTTAATAAAAACGTAAATTGTCGCGTTTTTTAAATATTTTTTTTACTGTGATAATGGAAGCGGAAAATCGTAGAATATCTTATTAAAGCTCTGACTGAGGAAATTGTTGGATTTACAACTCGCGGATAAAATACTGTGAAGCTCTTTTAGGGTACCGGAAGATAGTCTCCACAAGTTTAATCTCCGGATGATTTTTCTGTAATAATTAGGAGTTTTGATTAGGTATACCTAATTTTTTTTAAAAATAAATAGGAAAAATCATTTGTGGAGACGTAAAAAGTGAGAATAAATTTCGCGAGAAACTAAAAAAATATCCGATGGAATATAAAATAAAATGAATACTTATTCTAGCCCTATCAATTAGTGATATAGACTAGTGATCTGCATCGCAGCCCGAAATTTTTTTTAAAAAGGTTTTGCCGGCCCGGTCAGAACCCGAGATTTTTTTAAAAAAAGTTTTGCCGGCTAGGTCTGAACACGAATTTTTTTTTAAAAAAATTTACCGACCCGACCCGGCCCAAATTAATTTAAATATAGAAATTAATTTTTATAATTACTCAAAATAAAAGGCATCTGTTATATGTCGTTTAGTTCCAATAAATAAAATCAAATATTTTTATTTTACATAAAAAATTCAATATAAAATTGATAAATTTAGATATATATAAAAATATTTCAAAATCCAACCCAACCAGGCCCGGCCCGAACCTGATTATTTTAAATAGAATTAGGTTTGCAGATATCTAATATACACTCCCTCTGCGCAAGTCTCCAATGACATACAAAATATATTATAAACCTATATCTTCATCATGGACCTTTTAAACTTTCCGGGACTTTCAAAAATGTCCAATTGTTTTTTTTAAAAGATTCTGGTATAAGATAATCAACTAATGACCCAACCCATAAATTTTGACTAATGTAATATTATAAAAGTCAGGTGGTATAATATTAAGTTACCTCCAATCTCCTTAAGAATGTTCGAATTTTATCAAAGGTCAAATTATGATACATTGCGTCACACTCGTTTGTATTTTTGGGAAGGCAGTTTTGATCTTCCCTGAAAAAGGTCTCAAGAGGAATAAAAATGGCGAATATAGAAAGCAGGTCTGGTTTATCTTTCAGGATGGTAGACATTTTGTTGTAAAGCTTTGTATAAAAAAAAGGTGAATAGTATTAGTTTCCAGAGGCAATGAACCTTAGAGAAAAAAAAATCTATCATGAAGAGCCCTGCAAAAACAAGAACAGGTCCAAAATATGGCGGGGAAATTTTTGGTCCAAAATCTTATGGAATAAATATTTTGTAAAATTATTTAGTTCGGGTAGTGTCAGGGTTTCAGATATGCTTATAAAGCTCTTGTAAGTATATATCATCATGCTTTTTATTTACTATTATTATCATGCTAATGTATCTATTTTAAAAAAAACCCCTAGAAGGAGTAAAATTTGGACCATGAGCTCGTAAGATTTATTGATCCAACTCATTCCCCTCATTCATAATTAGCGCGATTTCGCGGCGAAATACACAAAATATGGTGCATTTTTGAATTCTTCACCGCTAATTCACGCTGACTGCAAATGAGGGGTTATATAACTACTAGGGTACAAAGGACCCAATAAGGTTTTTAAAATCGTTACTTTTTTCTCAAAAAAAAATAAAACTAAATTTTAAAGGGGAGGGGGGAAAGGAGAATTACCTCCAAATAGCTAGGTAGATCGTTTACATTCGGGTTGGATATTATAGCGTCGAGGAAGACTTTATATACCTCTGGACTCAAATTTTTTTTGGCTTGACTCAGGAAACATCTGGCTATCGCCATTTCATTGTCTCTTTTCTAAAATCAAATATATATTTTTTATTTTAAAAAAAATGGAAATTAAATTAGTCATTATCCGTTTTAAACTTGAGAAGGTTAAATCGGACAGATCGGATTTTAAAAAAAGCCAAATCCACGAAAATTTTTTGGTCAGAATTCGAGTCCAAAAACCAGGTTCAAAATTGACCGTTGTTTTTTTTTAAATCTGTACTCATTTATAAGATAAACCAGCGTTTCCGATTCAAGAAAAATGGCTTTTGGACCCGATTCATGGTTCCGAGTTCGAAGCCCTGCTCTAAAACTTTATAAAATTATAAAAAAAATATGAACGGTCCGGAACGTTTCAATTTTATAAACCATTTTTAAGTCCGGCCCGTTCCCCTATTTGGAATTAGTTCGCTATTTCTTTTTAATCCTTTTCCCTCGTCTTTCATTAAAATTACATTGATGGTATCTTGATGAGTCATGTTCTCCTGGCTTAGCAATGATAATGTTTGTTCCAGTTCTTTCCTCGTTCTGTTGAGTCTCCTGAATTTGACGCCGCTCAAACCTTTGGGCAAAAATCCGACCGTGCTGGAGGCCTTGAAAAGCTGGTCCAAATCGGAAGTGGGGCCCTTTTTACAACTGACGAAATCGAGATTGCGTTTGGTGGTCCTGGTAGAATCTTTGGCCATGCTTTGACGCGAATTTTCATTAAATCTCCGGCGAATATTAGAGGAAAGGATCTTGGTCGAGGGTATATTTGAAGCTAAAATTGATATGTTGGAATAAATAATATTCAAATGTAGAAAATAAGATTTAGGTTTTATTTAAAAAGAGACGAAAATATTACAAATCGATTTTAATAAAGGAATAAAATAATAACAAAAAAAAACAATTAAAAAAATATAATATATGGTTCAAAAATTTTACATTTGATGGAATCCGTTATTAGGTGTTCGATTTTACGACTCCGCAATTGTCTGGGTAACTCATTATTGGCCAATCGGTGGCCCTCAACCTCCGCTATCACACACGATTCTTCAATACCAATCTCATTTTTGTCCCGAGTCATGGCGGTATTGGTTTTCTCGCTCAAGTTATCCGACGTTATTTGATCAGGATGATCCGTATTATCGTCACTTTCGATGAAATCGGGTCTATTAAGGAAGCGAGACGATCTAAATCGCTTGTACTTGAGTCGTATAGACCTGCACAATCCGAGTTGACGCTTGTTAAGGCCGCCGGGTATTATCGCTGACGATGGCTCATTTTCCTGGTCACGAGGGTCAACATAATTTACATTATTTCGGCCCGTTTTTTCGAAACTCGCGTTTTTGCTATGTTCGCTCATATGACTATCGTCACCCAAAATGGTACCATAACCGAAATTCGTGATTGGACCATTTTTCTCAGTGGTTCGATCGAATTCTTCCGTTTCTGGTTTATTACTCTTAACATCGAGAGTTAAGAGTTTATCCCCTTCCTTCATGGTGAAAGAGAATTGCAAATCTTCGTAATTCCTGACGGATGTTAAAGCAATCTCGCTTTTAACACTATCATCAAGTAGCGTATTTACCTTTTGGAAATCGCCATAATATTTGATCAACCATTTAGGTAAATATGGTTTACAAAGGCATCTGATGTCCTCCCGTTCCAACATGCCCCACGGATTAGAGAGTAAAGATGGATCGATGTTATACACATACCGAGTTATGTTAGGAATCCTACCAGTAAGCAAATAAATTCTTATAGGACCCCCGGCTCTCATAAATTCGTTATCGAGTACGACTTTCCCATTTTTCTGAATATTCCTAAATTTTTCCAATAAAGTCTTGGCCTCTCTCTCAACTCTGCCCAATATGCTTCGGCAAGATTTGCATGGCATCACCAAATCGTGAATTGCCTGGTAATATCGGTTCCAGTGACATTTGCCGGAATTTCCTTCGTTATTTGAGTACACATAAAATAATATAATAAAAACAATGATACTAATATAATTTCGATTTCCATAATTTTGCATTCATTTCGCCATTTTATTTTAAGTCCCGAAAATTCGAATTTACCATAGGCATCGTCATTGGAGTTGGATATGGTGGAGCTTGGGGAATCGGTATTTTTATTACGATGAGTGATCGGCACTATGCTTTCGATAAACTGCATACGTTCGACTGTAATTTCATTTCCCGTGATGGCTATAACGTCATCTTTCGAAATTTTCGAGTCACCTATGGAATCATCGGGGCAAGTGATGGGCTTGACCCAATAACTTAAGGCCAGGGTCAAGAGAGTTTCCTCGCAACCTAAAAACTTGGTTCTAGATGGGGCTATAACCGCGCGCATATCGTGCTGAGAACTATATGATACTTCGGAATCTTTGAACCTCTTCAGCTTATCTGGTCAGTAATATAGAATATAATATGAGAATAATTTAATCACCTTCTTAAGAAATAATTTTTTTTATATACAATTTTTATCCGAGATGTAAATATATATATATTATAAACATTTTTGAATTGCTATCGTTTGAATAATTTTTAGAAACATGATTATTTTTAATAATATTTTTTAAAAAAATAAAATTTACTATTAAATAAAAGGTATCTAACATATATAGTATAAGCATAGGAGGATTAAAACGTTTATAATGGATTTAGCAATTACAAAGTTTTGTAACGGAATACGAGATATCACAAAAATGCTTTATTTCACATAAACATTTAGCACCCTTTAATATAAAAAAAAATTAATACTGATAACAAAAAGAAATAATGTTATTAGATTATCAATGAAGGAAATAATATTATTTTGGCTAAAATCGGTAAAATCTACTTAATGCCATATCCATGCAAATTTTAGGCTGAACTAATAGATATTAACTGAATAAATGTATTGTATAATTAAATAATACGAATCCCAAGCACAATATATGCAGGGTTGGCAAGTCGGTCAATTGACAGAAGGAGTATTTGACCTGGTCAAATATTCTAAAATGTTATTGGTGAATAACTATATTTATTTAATGAACTAATATGTATTTAAAGCATATTTATCAATCTAATTTGTTTACAAATTATTTAAAAATATATTTATATCTTCAAGGCGTCGATTTAATTATAATTTTATATAAAAATATAAAATTTTCTTATTAAAATATTAGAATTTCAATTTGAAATATATATAAAAAAAAAATTTCTTATTATTAATTTGATTGGATCTAAATATATAAAAATATATAAATTTTACTTAAGAATGGTTTGAGACAATTACTAATTGCCAATTTATATTACATTATGATTATGTACAATTATCCTAACAAGATGGGTATCCTAAATAAAGTGTAATGAACAAATATAAATATGCAAGAAAGCACTGAAAGCAGCTATTGAAGAAGTTGGATATTTGTCCGTGAGAAATTATCAATAATATATTAAATGATATTTTGGATAGAAAATTTAAAATTTTAAACTATTCATAAACATTTAGATATCTAATTGACCTTGGCTTACGTAAAAAACGAGATGCTTAATTTAGAAAACACATAATACAATCATGTCCATGATTTTGTAATTTACCAACCTAAAGAAAAATATTAAAGATAAGTTTAAAAAAGAAAACAATCCAAATACATGTGCCCTCACTGCACTGCTGATTATTTATTGGATTCCCAATATAAGGGGAGTATCTTACTTTAGTTTGATGAAGCATATGACATAATACAAAAATTAGTAGTTTCATAAAGAGATGATCATAAAAATATTTTAATTGAAATCATAAATTTCAGAAATAAAAGCGGAGTATTTAGTAGCCAAATTATGTGGAAACCAGTAAACTACATAAAAAACAATCAGATTTCGGGCTTAAGTTGTTGGAATGGACTTTGTTCACATTGAATTTAAAAGAAGTGTTTAAGAAATTCGATTGAAGATCTCGATAACCAGAAAATTGGTAGGAGTATATCATAACATAAGATTGATTAAAAAATGTTAAAGAAAATGATGAATATAAATTAGAACAAGGCTCTACCATAAAAAGCGAAACATTCATTATAGAATTTAGAAAATAATTAAATATACATACATTTTTTACTATTATATATAAAACAGAATTAATATTGTCTTAAAAAACATTTATTTGAATTTGACCATATTTGACTGGTCAACCCTGATATATAGTTGTGACTACACAAATAAAATCAAATTTGAAAAATCATGATATTAGTGATGATTCATAAAGTATAGTTATTTTTTTTTAAATTTAACGACTCCCCCAAGTTTATAAATAGTTATTCATTTTGGTGTTTCAACAACATATATTTTGGTTCAGGATCACGTTTTTTTAAAGAAAAAAAATAGGCATTATTTAAATTTACTTGTCTTCATCTTGAAAACGTCGAAATACTTGTGATCCACTTTGCTTAAAAAGCAAAAATAACTTTTAGAAAGATCCAATGTCTGTTTTTTGAAGGCAATGGTAGGCAATAGTTCAGGATATATAAGAGCTTGGCAATGGGCCATTTCCTGCATCGTTTCCAGACTGATCGGTTTCTTCCTTCTGTTTGAATCACCTAATTTTTTTTTTTAAATATTGTGTTGAAGAAAATTTTTTTAAAGGGAAGCAGAAGAGAGAATATAAAATGGCAGCCAAATGTTAGCGGAAAATTATTTCTTCAGCTGATTAGAAATTTTTTTATACCTGCCGAAATGAAATAAAGATTTTTTTTTAAAAAATACAATTTTAGACCTGTCAAATTTTTGGACTGGCTCAATGGTATATAATATTACCTATACTTGACGATTCATATAAATGTGTTCCATAAGAATCAGCTGAAAACAATCCATTTTAGTTTTTTTTTAAAAGATTGCATTGTGGTTGGAAACTCTTTAATTTTTTTATCCCCTTTTTATTATTCAATGAAAGTTCGATACTCTATAATAATATCTTGGTTTATAAAATTAACATAAAATGAACGAAGAATATAAAATTCAAAGCACCAATAGTCACATTATTCATGAATGCATCCATCAGGTTTATCATATAAATGATTTATATTATATAAACTTTTTTATATGGGAAAACTAAAGACACCAGCTGATATCTATTCAAGGACACCTAAAATAAATGGAATTTATATATGTCGTTTGGGCCATACATAATTTATAACTCTTCCCAAAATAATATAAACATATATACTCTTAGCAGAAACCAGCCGACCAACCCGAAACCCGAACTTAGAACGGACAGAAAAATTATATGATTTTAAAAAATCAGGACCGGGCTTTTAATAAGTTAATATACGGTTCATATTTTTTTAAATTTCTCTTCGAAAACGATTAGCAAAATAATTCCCAATATATAAAATTTCAAAAATTTTAGACATTGGACTGGGGCAGAAAATTAGTCAAAAAAACCGGACCATGCCAAAATATTTCGAGCCAGGCTTAAAATATTCTTTCACAAGTCTAGGCCAAGCCTGAAATTTTTCCACCTATGCAAGTCCCTGGAATACATTATATAAAGGAATAGAAAACATCAAGCAATCTAACTGTTTATTGCCCTCTCCATTATTATCTTTTGCAAAAGGTGCATATGGGTGGACGGGTAAAAAAAATTTTAAGGGTCAAAATGTATACCTCCACTTTTAAAGATACTGCTATTGTACAGCCTCTTTTAAAAAAATATCACTTCATTAGAATAGATAACTAAGGTTAGAAATATATGTGGTAAGGTTAATATATATAAGTGCTTTGTTCTAATCTTTATTAAATAGAAAGGGGGGGGGGGGAGTAAAGAAAGAAATGAAAAAGAGAGAAGAAAGATTGAATGGAAGAAATAAATATTTTTAAAAAAAGAAATGATTATGTTTAAATAATGGCTTAATAAATTGCTAATTTTCCTACAAAAATGGTGGCATAGCCCGTTTTTTTAAAAAAAATACTTTGGTCCTTGGGCTGGTGATATTTAATCGCAACTCTATCAGAATCTGTCTTGATAATTTCCATGGCATGATGCAGATTAATCGGGTTAAACAAAGAATTCGACTCGGTGACCAATGAAGCCTTGGAAAATTTATCCAATTCTTTCTAAAAAAAATTTAAATTTATTTAATAAATTTTAAAAAAAAATTGAACTGTGTTTAGATTAAGCTAAATTTGAACAAATTCCCAATCAAAGATCGCGATTAACAATTAATTAATATATATTATTAATAAAAGACCTATCAGAGACCTTCGGAGGTACCATTTACACAGCCCGGCCCAGATTTTTTTAAAAAAAATTGTATTTATTCTTAATTTTTATAGCTAACCGGCGACTTTAAAATATAAGCCCGGTCTGGGTATTTTTTTGAATAAATTCTTTCAGAACCGGCCCGAGTAGTCTCTGAGACCTATACTAAGAAACTTAAATTAATAATTGATTACAATTATTCGGAAACGGATATTTTTTTAATAAAAAATGATTGCATTGCTAAATAACTTCCTCGAGAAAATGTATTGACATAGAGGACATATATCATTATATCTAAATTCCAAAAATAAACATCTGAACCAAGGGAATTCCTATTCCTCAGACAGAATATACGAATCAATATTTTCAAATTTAACCATTGTTTCTTTTTAGGAACTCAAATATGTTTTTTCTTAGGACTAAATGTTTATTTTTTTTAAGAATATATATTATTATTTTTTAAACACTCTTATAGATATTATATATAATAGTCTTAAATAAATGATTCAATGATAAAAAAATGGAAATATAATAATTTCCTAATATATAAATATGAATGAGAAAATGAAAATAATTTGTTTTATTTTCTAAAGTGGGGTGTATAATCTTTTAATTTTTAATAAACTACCTATGATAATTCTTAAATATCAACTATATGATAAGAAATCCAAATTTATTTTTCTTCTTCTGGCAGCCTTAATTATCGATATTTTCTCATGTGACATGGGTAAAATGTCCATTTGAATTTATAGCCAGTCCGCCAATGCTGATATATTCAATCAAAATCATTTATTAATAATCTTTAGAAAAGTCAGGATATCAAGAGTTTCAACCAGGTTTACAGACCTTTTTAAAGGTTCGGTTAATAGGAGGAATGTAAAAAAACTTAAAAAAAACTGTTTGTTTTTTTTATTCAAAAACGAGGATTTAAAAAAAATGGCAAATTTCAATTTTTTTTATTTAAACTCAACAACAAAATAAGCGAAAAATATGATTGCTATAATTAAAAATTTCCAGCAAAATAATTGGTAGATAGAAAATTTGCAATAAAATTTTGGTTGATTGGATTATATTTTCCATAAGGTTATAGTATCCATCCCTGTAAACCTTTAACGTGTTTCAGTTCTATGATTAATAAAATAAGCGGTGGAGTGCCAACGTCTTTTGGCTGCTAATGGAAGTTTAAAAGGTTCCCTGGGGTCTAGAATAGGATAACCGTCTCCTCGACAGAGTGTAAAACCCATTTAAAGGGGTTGATGTCAAAAAGGGCTCCGATAAAAACCTTGCTACAAAATTTCCTAATGATTAAATCAGAAGGAAAGCCAACCTGGGTAAACCTGGAAATCGCCATTAAACGGAGAAGAAAAAGAATATCGTCTTAACAATTTGGTACAGGTTTGCGTAAGCATTTTACATATTGTCGAAAAAAAAACATATTGAAGGCAATATATTATCATTAAATATATACTCTTTACCTTTATAAATCATAAAAAATAAATCGCTTAACTACGAATATTTGAATAATAATGATTTAAATAGAATGCATGTATAATACAATATTATACTATGAATGTTCTCGCCACTTCCTTGATCGGGTAAATACATTGACTTTCACAGCTCAGTAGGTAAGTTTGAGTCAGCAATTGAACGTGCTTCAGCATTGAATAATAAAATAACAAAACATTGCAATTAAATCTGAAAAAAATACGCTTGCGAGAAATTATTTGACTTTCGATATCATCCATTGGCTAGAAAAACATTAGCCTTAAATGCCTATGCCACTTTTTTTTAAAAAAAAATTCTTTATATATCAAAGATGTGTAGGTCCTGATGATCCAAATATAAAATGTTTTAAAATTTTCATCAAGTTAAAAAAAATCCCGAGTAGGGCCTAAAAAGCCTGCCTGAGTAGGGGCTTAAACATTTTTTTTCTTGCAAAACCCATGCTAGACCGCTTTTTTTAATAAAAAAATTAATTTAAATTATATCAAATAATTAGTTGGAAAAATTTATATAATGGAGGGTTTTATTAATATATACTCTATCGGCTCCTATTTTCAATTTCTATTAAAAATAAATAAATTATGAATCTATAAACCAAGGCCAAAATCACTTCAAAATAAACAAAATTTTAAAAAATTTGGAGTCTGGACAGTAATCCACAAAAATTCAGGCTGGGCTTAATACTAAAAACATATGACATGCAAACGGATTTTATTTTCTCTCTAAAATCTTGGCAGGATTGGGTCAGTGGTGTACGTATATATATATACTAATAGATTCACGATTCATTAATTAAAATGTCCATACATGGGAATCAACTGTAGCGCTATTTTGTGGTCAGCATGCCGATTAATTGTTTTTAATGATTATACGAATGCACATTAATGTTATTTTGATCGACGTGCAAATTACGAAATGGCACTACAGCTGACTCCTATATATGGACGATTTTTAATGATTTTAAATAAATGAATCGCCAATCTAGTAGTATATATACATCAATGGGTTGGGTCTACTCAATATTAAGTCTGCAGTTAGGATTTTGTATTTTCGATCATTTGAAAGTCCAGCATTTAATTTTTTTTTTCAAAATGAGAAATATCAGCAGTATATGAAACGGAAAACGCTTCTATGATCTTTCAACTGAACCAATTTAATATACAGTGAAACTTGTCAAATTTGGGCACCATTATGAATCAAAATTTTTGCCCAACTTAAATATCTGGAAAAATTATGAAGACCTTTTAATTAATAAGAATTTGATTCAGACTCAAAATTTTGTTCAAATTAAAGTTGTCCGAATTATAAAGAGCCCAAATTAGACAAGTATTACTGTAAATTTATTTTTTATTAAAAAAAATTGCCAGTCACAGGGTTTGAGTTCGACCAGGTGTTACAAAATATTTCCTATATAAGTGAATATAAAAGGCCACCATTTTATAGTTTTTCCATATTTTACGATTGATTAATTGAAATTATATTAATTCATTTATTTAGCACGTTGGTCTACAATCCGTCCTAAAAAGAACATAAATGACATAATCGCGCAGGTTTTTTTTCACAAAAAGCTGACCAAAATCTTGTTACCCAGATAAGGATAATAAAGGGAAAGGCACTAAAAATCCCTTAGTTGTTTATATATATTAAATTTTAATATATTATATAAAATCTAACAAAAATAAATTAGAACATTTAGAACCAAATTAATTATGCAAACAGTTATATAAACATTTTTCCTGAAAGCAGATGATATTCTCTGATAATAAATGTAAAATATTTATTTGTAAAAAAAAATATGCTTGACTCAAGTGTTTTAAAAAAAATTACTTTAAAGCCAGTTTTTAGCCAGGCACTCAGAGACCTGCAGAAGTACCATTTGCATGGCCTGACCTAGATTTTTTTAAAAAAAACTAAAATACGGTCCAGCCTGT
Source organism: Gordionus sp. m RMFG-2023 (assembly GCF_954871325.1). NCBI lineage: Eukaryota > Metazoa > Nematomorpha > Gordioida > Chordodea > Parachordodidae > Gordionus > Gordionus sp. m RMFG-2023. Next base: position 6,949,813 of record NC_088775.1, on the reverse strand, counting down.
GGGGCTGGGCCTACTGGACTCTGATATATTTAAGTCAAAATTGCTTAATAAATTTTATAATCAAATTTATTGAACTTTTCTCATCTGATCTTTCAATTGACTGATTTCAATCTCGTTCAATGTATACACTGGTTTTTCGGCCTTACTATTTTCGACAGATAGATCTGTTGTTAATTGATTATTCACTTCCGCCAACGATGATTGAACGGCTCCATCTTTTTTTGTAAGGACGGCGTCGACATCTTGGAATAACTCGTTCCAGAGCCTGTTGAGCTCTTTCCCTGTATAATATACGTTTTTTATTATAGGAATGAAAATGATAAATATTAACTAAACCATTTGAAAGGAAGGACAAAAAGCTAAATTAATAAATAATTTTATTTTTAGTGTTTAAAAAAAGTTACTATTTAAACACCCCCCGTCCCATCTTTTTCAAGTTGGTAAAGTAGATGGGATTGGGAGATACTAATTAAATGGCTTGCCGGATAGCTACAGAGGTTCTCCGTGATATGGAGTTGGTTTATATATAAGGTATGAGCAAGGTCATGATTTGGGCCAGGGTGGAACCTGCAATTTTAAATAAATGGGCAATGCTCGGTTTTCAAAAATCTGGTGGGGGGGGGGAGGGATTTATTTAATGTATAGAGGTAATTCCAAAAGAATATGTTTTATTAAAGAAAAAAATGTCTCAACTGATGTTTAAGAAATTAAAGAGCCAATTTGCCAAAAATTCCTAAGAAAGGTAGGATACTAACTTGAAACTACCGTAGTTCTATCGTTCCTCGTTTCTTCCGGATCCTCCATGTAATCTTCCAGTTCTGCAATAAGATCGTAATCTTCATCTGCCCTTTCCTCGTTTCTATCACTACTTTCGCAGGACAACTCATGACCAAAGTTACTGAAGAACTTGCTAACTTCGCTGTTCTCTAACAATGTGGTGTCCGCCGATTTGTTGATACTATTTCCTTCAAGACCAATCAATTCGGTTATTGAATTGCTTGTTTTTGAGACCATGGTTTGGTCAAGCGACATGCCGACTACAGTTTCCGTCGATGTATTAATGGCATCAATTTGAGAGGTGCGATATTTGTTGGAAGCTATTATTTATTTTTTGATAAAGGATGAATAGAATAGTGTTAAATATCGTTTGTGTTGTATGATAATGTAAGTATTTTGAATAATAATATAGGAAAATTTTAAAAATAAATACTCGATTTTGAATCAATATTTTAAACCCACTTGATGGCACAATTAGTAAATTAATGCATTTGAACTATCCTTTTATGCAGTTTGATTTTTGTAAGACCCATTTTGGGGATCTTTCTGAAGCTAATCAACACAAAAAGTTAGTATATATTGGAAAGATAGTAGAAAAGTTAGAAAAACATGGGTGTAGGGTTAATATATATATTAAAAGAGGTTCAATAAAATTTGTCAGAACAGTCATAAGAGATGTTTATCATCACTCTGAATAATACGGATATTAATCATATATTTTTTTTAAACCTGAATGGGTGAAAAATAAATTGTACATGTTATTACCAAAAATAATTAATAAGCTATTGTATTTAAATTAAGGATTAGAGCATAATTTATTAAATGCTATTTTTAGATCATTTTTTTCATGGTAATCAATTCAAAATAATTCATTATAAGTATAATTGGGTAATTATTATATTTTTAGCTATATAAGCTAATTTTTAGCCGGCTAAAAAATAGGAAAGCAAGTTAGTTGCCAAAAACTATCACTTTAGTTTCGGGGCTTTTCTTACAAAAATAGTAGTTCAAATTTGGAAGGAATTAATATAAATTAAAACGTTTTAATGCTAACGGATTTTCCCCGGCAAGCGCCTGAAGATTGTGCTGGCCGGCCAACATTTCACTACCCAACTATAATTATAAGAGATTGTTTAATAGAGTTTACTTCTTCTCTTAGGTGGTAGATTTTGATCAACTTTAACATCCTGGATAAACAATTCTTCAATCATATTATCATAATCATCTGTTATGGCTTCATGCGATTGATCAGAGTATTCAGACCAATCAGAATCAGCAAATCCTTTGGCTGTTACGATAGAATCTGGCCCAATATTTTTTTTTTAAAAACTTTTATAAAAATACTGACCAGGAATACAATTAGCATTATTAAAGAAATTAGTTGTAACCTCAGTCCAAAGTTTGGGTCAATTCTTTTGATTAGTCAAAATTTAGGACAATTTTTCTACTTTAACATAAAATATATATTTGACCTATTCTCACAAATTCATGGTTAATTTTTATGACACAATTCCAAAATTTACCCAGGCCTTATCATGATAATGGTAGGTTATAAATAAATAATAATGAAATGAATAAACATAATTGAATAAAATAATGCACTGTTTGACTTGATTCCATTTTAAATAGGCCTATGTCTAAGTTTAAAAAAATCTAAATTTCGTTTTCGGTTGTAGTAAAAAAAAGGACCAAAATTTTAGTTGGGGTCATTTTTGTCAATCAAAGTTAAATATAGGCAGTAGTAGCATTTTTTTTAGGTTCCCCCAAAAATTGGGGGTATATCAAATTTTCTAGGCGTCCCCAAAAATTGGGGATATATAGAATATTTTCTAGGTGCCCCTAAATAGATGCTTTTAAGCTTATTAGATACATATATTTAAATTATGGGGGCAATAAGAAAAATAGATACTTTTAGGCTTATTAGATGCATATATTTAAATTATGAGGGCAATAAGAAAAATAGATACTTTTAAGCTTATTAGATACATATATTTAAATTATGGGGGCAATAAGAAAAATAGTTCAACATTTAACGACATGTTGTACAAAAATAATAATTTTTCCGTGGTTTTTTTATAACACTTAAAAAAATGATACCAATTAAGACATATATCACACATGACTGAAAGATCATCATTTAACAATATATGACACTAATGACATAGCCATACTTCTGCTAGTATATTTTTATATAAAATATAAAGTAATTCCCATGCTTCCTTCGTAAAATGTTTTTCAAGAATAGTAACATATACATCATCTTTGCAAATTAATATTGTTTACAAATTTTTCTATAGCCTTCAATGTACATAATTTTTTTATAACCCACAAAATTTTTTCGATTTCTGATAGTAAGACATAAGCCTTAGGTTTAATTTCTGAAAAAAATATATTAATATTTTATAGTGCTGTAAACATTTTTAAAAAAATCGAACGCGTTCGCGTTCAACGTTCATTGACAAAAATCGAACGCGTTCACGTTCAAATTCAAAAAAAGAAACGCGTTCAAGTTCATGAACGCGTTCATGCGTTCAAAATTTTATGATAAATTTTTTTTAAAATTTAATTTAATATAAATAAATGCCTTATATTTTTCAACCCAATATATTAGCCATGATAAAAAATAATAGTTTTATTTTGATAATATAATTATAAATACAATATTATAGAGCGATAAAAAAATAAATTTATAAAAAAATTTTCTTATTAATTTTTAATAATAATTGCTTTTCAAAATTTTAATCTGATAGGCATGAACGCTTGGCAGTTAATACAGCGTTAGCTATACTAAAAACTATTGAATTACCTTTTGATTTTAAAACAGTGAAATATTTATGATATTTGGGCCATGGTAATTCTAATTCATCTAATATTGAATTTTGATTTTCAGAATCGATGATGAAATATTTATATCCATGCAATTAATAAACTTTAATCTTATCTTCTCTAGCAGTAGCACGTTATGGTACGTTAATTGCAATATGAAAGAGGAAAAAGTAAAAACAGCTGATTAAAAAATATAAGACTTTTTTGTTAAAAAATTGGATTAAATATTAATTTTTCAAATAAATAAAAATATAAGACTTTTTTGTTAAAAAATGCGGATTAATATTAATTTTTCAAATAAATAAAAATAAAAAGTGTTTTTAAAATTGAACGAACGTAAAATTGAATGCGTTCATCAAAGAAAAGGAATGCGTTCACGTTCAAAGTTCGTCAAAAAAAAGGAACGCCGTTCATCACCTTTTTTCAAAAAAACGAACTTCGTTCACGAACGCGTTCATTTTGAACGCGTTCGTTTACAACACTAATATTTTATAAAAATAAATTACTGATAAGCTTATTAGATGTATCTTGTATATTTTCCGAGGACTCCTGTAAAATGCGGTTATCTATATAAAATATAGCCAATAAAAAATAAATATAAATACTTGAATTTATTTTATCTTTTAAAAAGAAATCAATGAATTCTTTCTGCGAATTTGGTGGGTATGCTATCAAATAAAATAATGTAAATAATTTTATATAAAATAAAATACCGATTTCTATATCGGTACTTTCTATATTTTTAAGAATTTTCATCAGATATTTCAATCAACAGTCATACTACAAAATATAATCCCAAAAATAAATTATCACAACGTGACAAATATAATAAAATTTATCAAAAGCTAGTATCACAAGCTCAATACATATCACATCTACCGCAAGATAAATTTGATTTCTTTGATAAACAATTTGACATTATCAAAGAATATATTCAAGATGATCGTTTATTCTTTGTGATACAATCATTGACCTCCTCTCCAAATATTATAGGTATTTTGAAATATATATAATATAATATATTTTTTCATTTTACTTTAATTATTTCAGACCTCGCTCATATCCCAACTAAATTTTCCTCAGATATGACTGCCTCTCCAAATGAGAGAGGTTTTTTTATATATATTAATATATTATAATTTTAATTTTAATTAGACTTCGCTGATGTCCCATCGAATTTTCCATATGGCTTCCTCTCCAAATAATATAGGTATTTTGAAATATATATATTATTTTATAATAATCTTTATTAAGATCCTCAAATTAATGAACTTGATATAGAAGTATTTACAATTATCTTAAGTATTTTTTTCATTTATATTTATAAATCTCTATAGATCTTAGATATGATTACTGATAGAAGCAAACAACAAAAAGAGGAAGAATGTATATATTATTTGCAATTTGCACTATTATATTTATAATATTTTCTTTTACTAATTTAGATAAAGAAAATATGGAGATTAAATTAAAGAATATCAAATTGCCAGCTAGGATGAAAAGACAGGGAAGACATAAAAATTCTGATCTTACAGTAATAGGCTTATCAAGAAAATTTCACAAAAATAAAATTGTTAAAAATATAGAAAGTACCGATATAGAAATCGTTATTTTATTTTATATAAAATTATTTACATTATTTTATTTGATAGCATACCCACCAAATTCGCAGAAAGAATTCATTGATTTCTTATTAAAAGATAAAATAAATTCAAGTATTTATATTTATTTTTTATTGGCTATATTTTTATACAGATAACCGTTACAGGAGTCCTCAGAAAATATACAAGATACATCTAATAAGCTTATCAGTAATTTATTTTTATAAAATATTAATATATTTTTTTCAGAAATTAAACCTAAGGCTTATGTCTTACTATCAGAAATCGAAAAATTTTGTGGGTTATAAAAAAGTTATGTACATTAAAGACAATAGAAAAATTTGTAAACAATGTATTAATTTGCAAGGATGATATCTTAGTTCAAACATCATTTGATATATGATGCATAGAAAATAATGATGTAGATATTACTATTCTTGAAAAACATTTTATGGAGGAAGTCTGGGAATTACTTTATATTTTATATATAAATATACTAGCAGAAGTATGGCTATGTCATGAGTGTCATATATTGTTAAATGATGATCTTTCAGTCATGTGTGATATATGTCTTAATTGATATCATTTTAGGTGTCAAAATATTTTAAAAAAACCACGGAAAAAATATTATTTTTTTACAACATGTCGTTAAATGTTTATAAGATTAATTTTATGATTTTAAATAAAAATTTTATGAATAATTTTTTTATTGCCCCCATAATTTCAATATATGTATCTAATAAGCTTAAAAGTATCTATTTGGGGGCACCTAGAAAATATTCTATATACCCCTAATTTTTGGAGGCGCCTAGAAAAAATTTGATATACCCCCAATTTTTGGGGGAACCTAGAAAAAATGCTAGAATTTTTGGGGGCACCTAGCCACTGCCTACCTGAACTTTGGGTCAATCACTAAGTCATTTGAAAAAACTAATCATATATTCAATTCACAATATAATATCTTTCATAAAAAATAAGATTTTAGAATATTTTCAAGCCTCTATATTTATTATTTTAATTAATATAATATTATATTAATAAAATATGAATCTTTAATGTTTACTATTCATAATAATATTCTCATCATTAGTCTCTATTTTCTCAGTCTCCACTATAGCATGCTTTAAAGGAATATTTCATCAAAATGTACACATAATCTTTATTACTTTAGTAATTTTGTCAATATTCAATATATCATCAAACATAGTTTTTTCACAGTGGAAATCTATATCACTTTCATCTTCAGATGGATAGTCAACATCCCCAAATTTAATGACATCAACATTATCTTTATTTTCATTTAGAGTGTTATGATTATTAATTTCATTTTGATAATGTGGTATAACAACAGGTTTATGTAAATTTGGTGGTGAAATGGGCCACATAGAAGAGCAGAGTGCCTTAAATATGGATAAATTATATTAAATATAATTTTTGAAACTTAATATAATAAAATAGTATAGAATAGATAAGTTTTTCTACATGTAAAATAATATGCTTTATTTACTCCTTTATTTTTTAATTCCCTCATTTTTAATCTTGTTATTCTGGGCTGAAAATCACTATCACAAATATGCTTGACAATATTTAAAATTTTATTTTTATATTCAGATTTTTCAATGTGAATTGTTAAATTTGAGAAATAATTATCAGAGGTACATTCTTCATCTTCATTAATATATTTTTTTAAAAACTTTTTCACTTTATCATCAGTTATAAGACACTATAATATAATATATAATGCACATTATTATTTATATATAATATTGTACTTTTAGAATGTGTTTAACATTCAAAACACTCAAATTATTTTTACTGGCAACATCTTCAAGTAAATTTTCTAACTTTTCAAATTCATCTTCGTTTAATTCAGATCTAATATCATTTATTTCTTCTGTCATTGTCAGATCAATTTCGAAACCCTATAATTATGATAAAGGGATTTTATTACAAATAACAAATTCAAAATCTAATGTAGGGTTTTGCATACATGATAGTAAAATCATTTGATCGTAAAGTTCGCCCACATTTTTGATTGGTCTATTTAATCTTTTTTAAATTTTATTTAGCGGTAAATTAAAATGATTTAAAAACATTATAACACTTAAATATTCTTTATTCATAATTGAAATTGAAATTATAGCTTGTAAATTTAAATTATTGTTTAAAATTAAAAGTAATTTAATACAAATCTCGATCTAGAAAAGGATAGAACCCTAAGAAAACTTATCTGATGGTCGTTACGCCAGAAAAAGGTTCCCGAAAAATTTATAAGAAAAATAGAGGATATGTGTATGGGCCATATAACAATTGTCCGTAGCACAACAGGAACTTCAGCAGGCTTCACAATAGCCGAGGGAGTTCATCGAGGGTCGGCTCTCAGCCCACTTCTCTTCATTTAATAGATGTATTATCACATTCTATACCTCAAAAAGTCCCGTGGAATATGATATTTGCAGATGATATTGTGATACTTGCCGATTCCAAGGATGAAATGAAAGAAAGATTTGGATAAATCTCCTAGAAAAGCACGGACTAAAAGTAAATAGAGAAAAAACTGAGTATATGGTGATAGGAGGAGATGAAACAGAGAGCATTGATATAAATGAATGACAGATATCGGCTTGAAGCTGCAAATATTTGGGCTCCACTATACAAACAAACGGCACAGTAGAGAAAGAGATAAAGAGTAAAATTAATCAAAGGTGGTTAAAGTAGAGATCTTTATCTGGAGTGCTCTTTGATAAAAAAAATCCTACACAAATTGAAGGGAAAAATTTATAGTTCCATAGTACAACCAACTATTCTATATAGTTCAGAAACATGGCCAACCAAAGAATTAGACGAGAGAAGTCTAGAAACTATGGAGATGAAAATGCTGAGGATGATTGCTTGGGTAACAAGAAAGAATAAAGTGCGCAGTACAAGAATACTAGGAAGTTTAAAGGTAGTGCTCATTAAGACGAAGATAATGGTAAACAGACTTAGTCTGGGCACACAATAAGAAGGCCTATGAACTACTTAGGAAATTAGGTTGATCGTTTGGAAATGATGGTCAAACGTAAAAGAGGAAGACCAAAACTTCAATGGGGCTATAAAGTTAGAGCCAATATGAAGAAGTATAAATTAGATAAATGAGATAGTATGAATAACATTAAGTGTAGAATGATATTGAAGGAGCTTACCACCAGAAAAGGTGAAATCTAAATAGGAAAAAAAATATATCTATGTTATTTATAGGTTGGTTAAAATTAAATCACCCCTACTATATTTAAAACGATGTACATCTAAAAATGGCTAACAATTTTTTTGAAGCAAACCACTTGGCATAATTTTTAATCAAACATAGAATTGAATTTATAGGCCCTTTTTGAATATATATTAAGCATATTGGACATCTGTATTTCCCCCATAACTCTTAACTATAGCCATTGTAATATTATTCACTTTTTTATATAATAAATGCTCATTTGTATTTTTTCCTTAACCTTTACCATAACCGAAAAGGTATTGTATAATAAAAGTTTTAAAAAATATATAAAATAGATAGTTGCCATGTGTATAATTAAAATCCCATGTTATGTAACTCACCAAAAAATACCACAAATTGTTATAGATGTTTAAAAAGATTTAATTTTAATATTAATTAAATTATAATATTATAAAAATATACTATAAAATTAATCTAAATAAATTATAAAAATATAATATAAAATTATTTAAAAATCATAATATTATTTAAAATAATTTATAATAATTATAACAATTATAATAATCGTATGACCTTTTATAAAATATATCGCCATTTTTACTAACTTATTTCATTTTATTTTATATTCTAATTTATATTAAATAAAATTATATAAAGTGGAAATTTTGTAAATATAGTATCACAATGTAATTCTTTATTTTAATTTAATAAGATAGTTTTCTTAATCATACTTGCTAGTGTTTGCAATGGTCCGGTCCAAGGCGTTCTCATCAGACTCTTGTGTCCCACGGGACGGTCCGGTCCGATAAGACGGTTCGATAGTTCAGTCCGGTCCGACCGAAGACCGATTAAAGAAGATAAAAATTTACTATACTACGTTTTTAATGTGCATGTACATGAACACATAAAACAAGATTATTTAATTAACACTTTATGATATCTCATTCTCTTACTGTTTATATTCTTCCGTTTCATTCAATTCATTCGTCGTCAAGTAATTTAATTTAGTAGGGTAGGTGGTATTATATTTTTATTTTTAGAAATGGATATTTAAATCATAGAAGTTGATAATATTATCACCACACTCTACAGGGGGTGAAAAATGACTATTGATGTAAATGAAAAAAATCCATCAAATTCTTTACATAATGTTAAAGAATTATATATTTTAAAAAGAATAATGCTGGGAAAACATGTAAAATATTTCTACAAATCAAATATTTTCCAATTCTTCAAGCACAAGTAAATTAATCATATAAATGGAGCTCAATAAATATCTATATTATAATTTTCCGATGTCCTCACTACGTCATCGGGACGTCATGTCATCGCTACGTCATGTCATTGCTAAGTCATGTCATCGCTGCGTCATGTCATCGTTACGTCATGTCATCGGTACGTATTTATTTTTTATTTGTTTAATTAATTTATTTATTTTATACAAACAGATGATCCTATAACTTAAATTTTCTATGCAACTGTAGGAGCCCATATTAAAACCAAAAAGTAATACATTATTTACTATTGTTGATTTTATTTATTTATTTTATACAAACAGATGATCCTATAACTTAAATTTTCTATTCAACTATGGGCGGCCATATTAAAACCAAAAAGTAATACATTATTTACTAATTACAAATTATTAATATTTTATATCTCTAGGCTTGGGAATTTTTTTTCAAAATTAATGCAAATGTAGGAGGCACAATATTACGAAGCATATAATTAAGGAAGCATATAATTATAAAAAAAGTTTATCAAGCCCAGCTACCCTTAATAATTTGTAAAAGATATTCCCATGTCCATTGATCAAGTCTTGAGTTTATACCAATGTTTATACATAGGAAAGTAATACATTATTTATTAAATATCACAAATTATTAAGAAAGCCCAATGATGGGGAATGAGATTTTTATTCATTTTTACGATAGTGTCATGCCAGGTCCAAGCTCACAATATTAGGAAGCATACAATTATAAAAAAGTTTATCAAGCCCAGCTCAACCCTTAATAATTTGTAAAAGATATTCCCATGTCAGGTGCAAGTTAATATTAATTTTGAGGTTCCAAGCCCAGTCGTATCCAATATAATTTTGAAAATTTTTTCCCACCTCGGAGATATTTAAATTTTTAATTGATTTATCATCACATGAAGGGTAAATATTTGATTTACCAATTAGTTTAAAATGTAAAAAAAACATAATTAATATTAGGTCAGACCTTATTTTGTCATAATTCTCTTTTATACCAATGTTTATACATAGGAAAGTAATACATTATTTATTAAATATCACAAATTATTAAGAAAGCCCAATGATGGGGAATGAGATTTTTATTCACTTTTTACGATAGTGTCATGCCAGGTCCAAGCTCACAATATTAGGAAGCATACAATTATAAAAAAGTTTATCAAGCCCAGCTCAACCCTTAATAATTTGTAAAAGATATTCCCATGTCAGGTGCAAGCTAATATAAATTTTGAGGTTCCATGCCCAGTCGTATTCAATATAATTTTGAAAATTTTTTCCCACCTAGGAGATAGTTAAATTTTTAAGATTTATCATCACATGAAGTGTAAATATCTGATTTACCCATTAGTTTAAAATGTAAAAAAAACATAATTAATATTAGGGCAGACCTTATTTTGTCATTATTCTCTTTTATAATGTTTATACATAGGAAAGTAATGCATTATTTACTAAATATTACAAATTATTAAGAAACGGGGAATGAAATTTTTATTCATTTTTTACGATAGTGTCATGCCAGGTCCAAGCTCACAATATTAGGAAGCATAAAAAGTTTATCCAGCCCAGCTCAACCCTTAATAATTTGTAAAAGATATTCCCATGTCAGGTGCAAGCTAATATAAATTTTGAGGTTCCAAGCCCAGTCGTATCCAAAATTTTGAAAATTTTTTCCCACCTCGAAGATAGTTATATTTTTAATTGATTTATCATCACATGAAGGGTAAATATCTAATTTACCATTTAGTTTAAAATGTTATCAACAAAAAAAGGAAGCTTGAACTTATTTCCTGTTTGAGATAAGATTTTGACAAAGAAAAGATAGATTCGATTCCTTCCAAAAACAACACATTACAGATTATTTTATAATAAAGATAAAAAAATAATAATTGGATGAAAATATGAATGAAGAATCTTTTGATTATGAACTTAGCTTTTTACAAATTAAAGATTACTCTTAAATTTAATTTTTATTTATCGAATATAATATAACCCTCCCATTCTCTGTACCATTTGAACGGCACTTTTGTTTATCTGATCAAAATTTTAAAAATCAATTGTAAAAAAAATAAAAAATTATTACACAAATATCTTATCTTATAATATATTTTTTTTGTATTATTTTATTTATAAATTATATAATTTATTATAAAAAGATATCTTATTATATATTATTTTTTGCATAATTTTATTTATATAAAATCTAGGAGGAAAATTTTTTTTTTGTATATTTTTTTAAGAAAAGAGTAACCCTGTTTTTTTTAATAGCCAGTAATGTGCGTTCCTTTTTTCATAAGGTAGCGAGTAATGGTAACGCGTTCTATTTTACAGAAGTAAAGAGTAACGCGTTTCTTTTTTGAAGTAACGTTTACACCACTATTTTTTAGTGATTATTGGATATACATTTTTTTGAATTCTTGAATGTTTTTCACATTGAATTGCTGGATATTAAATTTTGTATCGTATTTTAAATTGCATTTCAACTATCTTTATCTTCTCTAATCCACAAATAGTCTAGGTATTTAGGTATATAACATGTAATTTATATATAATTTAAATTATAGGAATAAAAATAGAAATGAAAAGAAATTATAAACTAAGGGAAAATTTTATTTAATAAATCTAAAATCATTGATTACATAGGCGTGTCTCCAGGATTTTCCTATTGAAGAGGGGGGGGGCACTAATAATTGGGGGTTTATGCCATACATTTTATCGTAGTGGGACTTTGAATATATTGTATATATAAAAATTATTTTGGATTTTTACTTTTTTTTATAAAAATGCTTATTTTTTAAAAAAAATACAAATTATAGTCATTATTTTAAAGTAACTAAATTTTACTAATTCTTAAAAATTTATTTTTTAATAGTGACACATTGTATACATTTATGGGGGAGAAAGGTGTGGTGGGGGTTGAGATTGTATAGGGGGAATTTGCATAAAATGATATACGAGAACAGACATATTTGTGATCGATAATCGTGAGAAAGCGTAATTTAATGAATGGCGTATAAAAATCGGGACATCTGACAACCGGATTTTGCCCATGTACCCCCTCATGGTTTAAAAAAGAAAATTGAACCACTTGCTCATCATTAATCTATAAATCTTGTTTAGCCCGCCAACCTAATTTTTTAAGATTATTTTATTTTTCTTGCTTGTTGCACACCTCTTGTGTATATTTTTATTAATATTTAAATTATTTGTCGTCCTTAAACCATTTATATCGCTCTTCCATTTAATTTTGGACCGATTTCGCCAAAATTGTATTACGAGATGTATTTTTACCTTGTCAATTTTGAAAATTTTATTGCCCTTGAACTACCTTCAATTATTACTTATTTGTTTACCTATGTTTTCCATATAAATTAAAAAATATATATATTCATCTTAAAATTACGGGGTAGGTGTACTTTACACATATTGGCATAGATGTAGCTTTAACCGAGCTCCCTAGACTCAATATTTGCACTACCAACTGATTAGAACTTGAAGATATAAATTTCCTATTCCACTTAATCAGCTTACCTTAAAAAAAATAATAACTGGTCATAACACTTTTAGATGATCAATCTTAACAGAATATCTTTAAATCAATGAATTTTTACTTCATATAACAAAAGAGGCGAAAGTCAGCCATAGGAATCTATTTCAAGTAAATCAGCATTAAAGAAGATAAGAAAAATAAATGAATTCTTATGGTGTAAAATGATTATCATAATTTATCTAATCAGTTTTCTTTTAATTAAAGTTTTAAATGTAATTCCATCAAAAATAAAAAAACTGTAACCAGATTCACTTTTGAAATATTCTAACAAAATACAATTTATTTTATACATAGTAAATTATTATATGATGCCTGTTGGTCTGAAGTCAATTCCGGGGACGCTGCCCGGAACATGAAAATAAATGTAAATTGCCGGAAAAAATAATTTCTCAAATTTGTACAATATGGCTAAGATTATTTAAAATTTCTTATAGAAATATTCCGACCTGAATGTTGAAGAATGTTTTGTTGGGAGTGTACTGATAGCCCATCTAGCATGGACCTTTTTTTTCCTGTGGGATTTAGACTTATTTTCTATTTGAGTGTTCGAATTGCAGTGAAAGATGCTAAATAATTGAACGACGTAACATTTGAAATGCACCCATGAGATTTAGACTTGGGGGTTTAGATTCTAAAGACATGCGGGGAAAAGTCTAGTTTAAAATAGAATATTAGACGTCGGTCTTGGAGGAATTGCTTTGTAGTTTGGGTATTAGTAATAGGGATTTAGCTCAATTTAAATATAAGGAAGATTTCTTTATTTTATCAATTAAGTATAAAAATTGTTACTATTAAACAATAATTTTCTCATGAGCTTTATATATCATTAAAAATATATCTTTTTTTATAAAATTTAAATCAATTACTTTTATTAAACATAACTGCAAATTCATATTAACAATTTTAAAAGTAATATAAATTGAGTAATAATAAAAATAAAAGTTAATATAGTACATATTATGTAACAGATTCAGAATAAGACATTATTAAAAACGTAATTGGTCCATAAAATGTATCATAAACATAACCGGGGGAGGGGGGGGGAATAATAACTTTACAAATTTTTTAGTTTTCACAAATTTCATTTTAATATTTAAAAAATCAAATTTGTCCTATAAATGTATATTTAAATATGGCCATCCCAACTATAAATTTTTTTTTTTAGAATTTTAATTTTATTTATCTAATTTATCTTTAAAACAAGTAAACAAAATATAAAAATAAAAAATGAATATATATATATATTAAAAGTGAATGTATATTTTAAAAATATCGATGGCTCTAAAAAGAGCTTATAGTAAAAATGTTCCTGAAAAACAGGTATAATTATGTTTAAAAATTTCTAATTGGAGTTTTTGTTTAAGAAAAATTGATTCGCATTTTTTGTTTGTAATGTTAAAAATTTTACGTGCTAAAATTAAAAAAAAATAATATGTTGATTGTGAGAAATTGCCATTAGTTGCAATGACTATGGGTTGAAAAATAAAGTTATTTAGTATTGAGTATTTATTAATTTTTTTATTTTCCCCGCTAGTAAGAGGGTTGAATTAATTGATGAGGGAAAGGAAGAGACGCAGGTTGCGTCCCAAATTAGGGATTTCTCATTGGACCATGGGGTTCAGGTTAAACCGTCAGGTCTGAGACCATCTTGTAAAGAGAGGTTTGTTGGTTCTAAGATGTTAGGTATTTTAGCCTTAATAAGAGCGTTATGGATGATAATATTTATAGCTTTATGCCGGAGGTGGCGACCTTGTCAACTCCATTTTTATTTTGGAGTAATACTGTTAACTCGTATAATTTAAATAAATAGGTTTAAATATATTTAATATGACAATAATAATTACATATTTTTTATAAACAATTTTCATGCATACCTAAATTACTAAATATATAATGCCATCTTGAGAAAAAAATAAAATATTTTTTTAATAATATTTTATTTAAATTTATTTATCTAAGATTCATATTTTTTAAAATAAATAAGTATTAACAATATTTTATAAATATATTAAATTATTTTATATCTTTTAATTTATAACTTGTCAAAATTAAATTCACCAGGGGTTTAATGAAACATATATTATATATATTTCTTTTTAAATGACTAATATTTAAAATATAGATTACATGTAAATACAATTTCATTAAATATACATAATCAAAGTGATTTATCCTTTCAAAGAAAAATTTAATTTTCTAAAATCTTTAAGATAATCCTTGAAACAATGCAAAGCAAACCCATCAAATAAGAAGACTTCTTTAAATTCACATATTTTACACCTTATTAACGCAAGTTATGATGATATGAATTTAAAAATTTTATATCACATCATTACAACAAGTCATGATAATATTTTTTCCAATTTTCATGTCACATTTTATAATTAAAAACCAATCATATTGATAAAAAAAATTTAATTTAACTGTTTTGCACCTTATCATTACACAAATCATAATGATAAAATTTCTTTAAATTTAAATGTTTTACAATTTTTCATTTAAAATGAATCCGATTGATAAAATTTCTAAATTTAAATTCATCACCTCTATCATTTAACAATAAATAATCATATCATATGTTTCATTTTTTGTAAATTACCCAATTATACAAATTTATATCCTTGCCATAATTATAATCACTAATTTTACATTTCTATAAAATCATATATATATATATATAAACACATAAAAATTTTCTACCACAAAAATTTTATTTTATATATATTTTTATAAGAAATTTCCCATTTTCACCACATTAAATACTCCGTATAAATTCTCTACTTCTGTATTCTGATAATTCCTATAAATACCCCTTTCTGAATTTTATATCTCATTTAATAAATATAAAAATTTAATATACCTTTAAAATAACTCTCTATATACATGTGAAATCCTGTCATAAATTTTAACAAATTTTATTTTATTAAATTAAAAATATCCAGCCCTGTAACTCTTTTTATTCGAGTTAAAATTCTGTTTACAAAGATCAGACATATATGACTCTTGTTTCTTTTATAACAAATTTTAATTGTGACAATATTTAATGCTCTCTCCATATTTTGTCTAAATATATATTTTATCCCTTCCCTACTTGATAATAACTAATTTTACTTAACATAAATATTCCATTTAAAATAAAAAATATTCAAGTATTCATGACCAAAAATTCTTTAATTCAAAGGTTAGGTATACTCTACACATGCTGGCATAGGCGTAGTTAGAGTGGTAAATAGGACATTAGCTCACTATTTGTAAACTCTTCAAAATCACTACAGGCGCGTAACAAATGGGTGGGGGGGGGGGGGGATGGGGATTTTACCCCCCATCGCAAATTTGAGTGTTTTCCTAAATATCATTTTAAGCTAATAAAATATAATTATTATTGATTTATGAATAATTTAAAAGAATAGCTCAAAAATATGACCCGGCAGAAGGTGGGGGAAAAGCTGGCCGAAGGTCAGTCAAGGGTGGTTTGGGGGCTTTCTCCCCTTCCTATAGGAAAATCCTGGATACGCTACTGAATATCTATAAAGATGTGTGACCTTTGAATGAAGAAAAATATTCAAAATTTGCTATTTTTATATAAAAAAAATTTTCTTACATTGCCTTTAAAAGAAATGGTTTAATGATGTATGGAGGTGTTATTTATCTTTTTATGTGTTTGTATGTTAAATACTAGATAACGTCGCAAATTATTCTTATCCCTTTTTACAAATAAAAATCGCAGTTGTGACGTGTTATTATGTTGAGACGCTAGAGGCATTGATTGAGGGGCATTATAAACTTAGATCTGGATTAGATCCAATGCGGGACAGCTTTTTCTGAAGCGAATCCAAGTTATTTATAAAAATGGCATTTTTATCGCGCGATTACATTTTACCTTTTATGCGTTTATAATACATTAGTACATAAAAAATCAATGAATAAAAAGTTAATAAATTTTTTTTTGTGTTTAAATTCCTTCCTGCAAATAAAAATAGGGTTGCGAAATTTACTATTTAGGACTGGATATTATCACCTCATTTAGATTCTAGACCTTATAGAATATAATTAATAATCCAGTATTTTTTTTTTCTAGTACAAAAGTGATAAATTAAAAATTACTTTATTAAATGTTTCTATATCTGTATTTTTTATTACTCTCTCTGATTTGCGTTCCTTCGTTTTTTTTGGTTACGAGAATATTAATTTTATTCGATATTTAATTAAAAAATGATAAAGGAGGGTGGGCATTTATATTATCATATATAGCGAATTTGTTATTATAAAAATTAAATATTTATTTTATATATTTTTTGAAATATGGTTTTTTTTTAAAAAAAATATGTAATATTTGTAAGTATTAAAGTCCCAATTCAAAGTTACAAAGAAGTTTCATTTTCCGCTAGGACTGACATTCTCTTGCCAACTTGTACATACTTCAATCCATTATAGTTTCGAATATTTGCCGATTTATTTTCATTTTCAAAATATCTGTAAATTTTAATTATGCCCAAAACAAATAATTTTATCATAAAATGTTAATCGTTTAGAAAATATTTTAAAACATGTGGTGTTCCTTTAATTTATAACCAATGATATCTTAGACTGAGGATTTGTCCTTTAAAATGCATAAATAAGTGTGCATACATTGAAATCCGCAAGTGAAAAGATTTTAGTATTTCTTTCTTTCTTTCTTTCTTTCTTTCTTTCTTTCTTTCTTTCTTTCTTTCTTTCTTTCTTTCTTTATTTTCTTTTCTTTCTTTTCTTTCTTTCGACGAACGTATACAATAAATGAATTCGCAAGTTTAGCATTACATTGGGTCCAACAAGATTAATAAATGTGTATAAAACGCTTAATATTACCCTTTCGATATTTCCGTCATATTTTCCAATTGCTTAACTTTAACACCGGAAAATATCAATTCTTGTTTTAGCTTCCATATTTGTGTCTTGCAGGCCATATTATTGCATTTTTGTCCCACAAATTTATTTCGAATTTCGATGACCGTCTTTTCGAAGCTTAAGGTTCGGCCCATATTCTACCAATAACAAAAAAAATTTTGGACATAAATAGATCTGTTTAGTATAATGATATAAAATAAATAATGATCCTATTAGGATATATTTCTTTTTTTGAAAATATAGCTCAACTTTAAAAAAATTGGAAATAAATTATCTCGCATCGCAATGCCTGGCGGATCTTATTTTAAATTGATACGCGCCTCTAGATTCCGAATTCCCTATTATCCAACGTCCATTATTCTTAAAAGATGCAATTCCGAGTAATATATCACTTCTATAATTCCGCTTTTCTATGAACCCCTTTAAATAGTTCCCTCAGGGAAAGATGAAATATTTTGAAAAGTTCTTAATTACTAACCAGGGATATAAGGCTGCAAATTCCGTGTTTGTCAATTTTCTTTAAGTGCTTTCTCAGGAATTTAAAATAAATGTGCTCGAATCCCAAGAAAATGAGACTCAAGAATAGACCAGCCCCGAGCAACGTAAAGGCCGATATGAAATTCCGCAGTCCCAACGGGTGACTGGAGTCGTTTTGATTCTTTTTCAATTTACAATCTCCCGACAACCAAAAATGTTGCAATCTACCCATGTCCCCTTAAAAGTGATGTGCGTATACGTATATAATAGTGAAAGCATATTAAATATAATATGCGTTCTTAAAAAAAAATTAACCTATTTTACTCGTGGGTTGTTTATTTAATTTTTTTAGAAAATTAGATAAGAAGAAAAAACTTATGAAAACCAAACTAAGAGCACATACATTACATTACATTATATTATTTCACCGGTTTTGAGAAGTTTATTCCCCAGATGATTAAAGTTAAATATAATAGAAGTGATTAGGATAGGATGAGATGGGATAGGGTAAAATGGGAGAGGGATATTAGAAAATAAATAGTCTCTTGGTTATAAAAGGTTGCAGAGTTCCACATCAAATTAAATAGCACCAAAATAAGAAATTATAATTAAAAGCACCCCCCCCCCCGTATCTTAGTACATTAACCTTTAACTTGCTTACGAAAATTAAAGAAGGGCAAACAAAAGGCGTCATGATTTGGATTGTTCGAAAAATTATAAGACCGGATATTAGAATCCATTTTCTTTTTGACAAGGAAACTATATCGTTCACGTGATATTCGACTTCCGATCAATTTTACACATGAAAGTATCATAATATTTTTTTTTTTAAAAATAGACCCCTTTTCAAAATTAATTATCAATTTTAAATCTTAACCATTTTCTTGGTATTTCATGAGCATAGAATCAACAGCTGTTTTTAATTCCGAACTTTTGGGAAAAGCTATTGAATATCCGGTCATTGCGAACCATGACCCAACCGTTAGTATTTTGCACTCGTCATCTCGACCCACCAAATATTCCAATACCCTTCCATCGTAAATAAAAGCGTCTAGTGATCTTATCACAAATTTATTTTTTTTAAAATTTAGATTCTTTTAAAATTAACTAACGTTTATGTATTGTATAGTATATAATTTTAGTATCTTAGCTTCTTTTATTTACTTAAACCGGGTCCTGATTCGTCTTATTTCTAAACAGACATCTGTTTAGTCGTCTATATATAACTTATTCTAAACAGAATAAAAAGTAAAGAAGCTAAAGTAGATTTAGTATAAACTTGCAACTTAGTTGTTTCGACGGCTCGTTTTGAGCTGATTTTTAAAAACTGCTAACTCAATATTTTATCCAGAAAAAAATATTATAGAAGTCCCGAAGATTTTGCTCATAGATGGCACAAACAGTGAAATTCTCGAAGCTCAGGCAATATTTTTTTCTGGCTAAAATAATTGAGTTAGCCCTTTTTAAAATGGTGCTCAAATCGAGCTGTTTTAACAACGCTACCTTACAACAAAATAGAATAGGGTGTCCTAGTTCAGACTCTGAATAGACTGTCCTACGCAGAAACATGTTTAGGAGAAGGACTTGAAATTTTTTCTTAAATCTAGATAAAATTTTAAAGTATTTAGTTTTAAGCAGGGTTTTAGCTTCATGGGATCATTTTGAATATTTTTTTTTGCACAATATTTTAGCATGAAGATCAAAAATATATAGATATGAATACAATAATCTATGAAATATTTGTAGAGATTTTTCAAAAAAAGAAATTACTTAAAAATAAATATTTTAAGGAGTTTGTTAAATTCATCTTTTTTAAAATTTTATAATAATTTTATTTTTAAAACGTAATTAATTCCCCTCCAAAACTTTATTTTTTTATAAAAAAAATTTAACGGCCTGGTCGGGGAACTTGTGTGTTTAATGACCAAAGCTTCTCGGGTTTTATAGATCTCGAATATATATATATATATACCCATTTTTAACAGCGCTAATACCATTCTTAACGTGGGTGCGATTGTGTGTCTTCATATATGAATACATATCGGGGTAATTATTTCTAATATTCAGAGCCGATGAGCTAAACGATACTGTTCCATACTTAAATGGCGGTTCTTTGGAATAAGGATTTCTAAGCTTTATATTAAAACATATGTTTTTAGATTCGTAATTTTAAACAAAAATATTAACGATAAGTCTGCATTCATAGTGGCATCCGATCCGGATTTAACACCTGATCGATTTTTGAAATTTGTTTATGGGACCATTTTACTTATTAAAATAATTATATTTTAGATTTCTATCATGAATTGAATTGAAGATAAAATCTATATTAATAAAGAAAAATTTATCTGATAAACAAATTTTAAAAATCTATCAGCTGTTAAATTATGTAGAATAAGATCCCACTATGAATGAGGCCTAATTTAGGTTTAAGATTTACAATTAGTTCTAACATCATCCTCTCAACACGCATATTATATAATATACATTTGTACAAAATAACCGAAATTTAATTAGTACGATTAACTTAATTAATAAGATATCTCAGTATACAATGAGCCCATGTATCTGTTGAATTGTATATCTATCCACCGGGGAAACAAAATTTGAATTTTAAAAACGCTAACAATATTAGTTTTTGTTTTTATATCTTCAAATTTGTAAACCCCCCCCCCAACCATCTTGTATCTTATTATTTTTTAGCGGTTTTATTTTTTATTTTTACCCTGGTATCGTGAATGCCCACGAAATCGTAATGATCTTCTTTTGATATCATGAAGGCTGCTAAGTTAGCCGTGTAACTAGCTATAAACACCATGGCTACCATTGACCATATGGTAATTAAGTAGCGGCTCGTGTGACTTTTAGGTATGTCGACTTGAACCGATGCACCGAATAAAATCGCCCATGCTAACCAAATGGCTCTGAATACCGAAAAATTTGCTTCTCCTATGTTCATTATATAAAATATTAAAATAGATATATCGTCGGCTGAGTATTGTAATGTTCTATCTACATTTTTCAAAAAATATTTCAGGGAGAGCATTTTTTTAAGAAATAAAATATTTTTTGGGTGCCCTAGCTCAAAAGATCTCTAGCCTATACTAAAAAACAATTAAGTATCCAAGTTAGGTCGAACTAGGACACAGAATGAAGGATCGATTTATCGAAGAAAAAGAAGCATTTTGTAATTAAAAAAAAAGAAGCGAACATGGAACACTATAATACTCATATGGTTTAATAATTGTATTAGGTAAACCGAGTTAAAAAAAAATATATGAGGTGGAATTTGTCCATAAATCTTACATTTTTAAATTTAACTTGCGAAAACTTATATTTTGTCAGGAGGTATACAGACATCTTAATAATGGGGGTGGCCCCCAATGTCCTCCATGAAATTATGGTTCTAAGTTAGCAAATGCTACATTTTAAAAGTAACGACGACTAGTTTCGCGTTTGACATCATTGTTTATTAGACCTACAAAGGTGTGAATCGAATAATAGGCTTCATAAATTGAGCATTTACGTTTTGCCGTAATTTTTTAATAAAAAAAACGTAACGCATCCCTCGTGTTTAAATTAGGTTGCCTCTTTTTATTAATATCGTTGATTCAAAATTTTGACTAAAAAAAGGGATTTGTCTTTGAAAATTATATTATCGTCTGCCTTCTTAATTATTTAATTTCTAAATATTCCATTTTAAGATATGAGTTAATTTATTTATATAATAGTATTGAAAAAGCAAACCAGCTTGCAATTTTTTTTAAAAAAATGGCTGCTAATGTCATGGGGTAATTTTACCTATTTGCGCGAGGCCATTTGAATTTGCATTATTTACGCTTACATCGCATGCGCACTAAAATGCTATTACTATTATTCTACTTATTCTGATGCATACGAATAATAACAAATATTATTCGATTCTTAATTGAAAATTAAAATTTAATTTCTCAAAATATTTATTAAAAGTGAAAAAAAAAAATAATGAAGGAATTACTAAATTTGTGGAAATAAAAAAGATTAAAAAATTCCACAAGAAACACAATGAACACTTACCAATAAATATATTTATACCAATAATTTCAAATATTTACGCGAATAATTCAGAAAAAAATCACATCGAATCTAATGAAAATCCTATTACTCACAGCGTATAATTTTGTTTTTAAGAGTCCTGTACATAAGTACTAATTGCATTGCCCTGCCCAAATATTCGAGTATTTTTTTAAAAAATAATTTTTAGACTCTGCCCATGTGCCCGGGCCGGATATTGGTCCAAGTCTGGAGGTCACTGATTTTTTAAATTAATCATATACGATTCAAAATTTGAATCGAATACCGGATAATTGACTAAGGCCTTAACATTATGTTATATCATTGTTTTTTCGAATAGTAAATCATTTCCTTAAACTGTTTTTTTTCTACAGATATAATAAATCATAAATTAACTAAAAAATATATATTTTAAAATATATAAAAAGGATCGATGATCAAGTCATAAATTTTGTGTTAAATAATTTTAACTTATCTCTTTGTTTTGTTTGCAGAATCCCTACAAATTTTAATTTATGATGCCAGAATTATAAAAATCAAAGAAAAAAGAAAAGAGGAAGAAGTTAAAATCCAGTTAAGTCAGAAAGTTTTATAACCTTCTATTAATATATTTATTATCTCCAGGAGGAAAGAAAAATAAAATAATATTTATATGTTTTTGTTCAACGTACTGTTTTAAGATATTTTATTCTATTTTGTTTATGTACTAAATAAAACCAAGTGATAAGATGGTTCCGGAATTTAAAAACGCTTGGGTTTGAACATTTTGAAGTCGCTAATCAAACAGATACCGATTTATAAATAACCCCTCGAACCTGGGGTAATATGGACCAGGAGCGGGTTAAGGCCCCTTTAAAGAAAATGGTTTTAATTTAGTTCCTGTCATAAACAGAGTTTACAAATTCCTTAAATCTATTTGGGGTTCATATAATCTTTTTTAAAGAATAAAAGAAGTTTATTATGTTTTCTTTAAACTTGTAGGGTTGCGTTTCTTCATGTCGAATCCCATAGGACTAATATATTCGTACAGAAAAATGGAAAAGGCTGCCGCGTGTATACATATCAACAATATCATGATCCAGGTCACATAATCGAAAGGTTCTGAAAAATTAGGAAATAGCGCATGAAATACTGGTGCGTTTTGTATCCCTTTCGGGAAAAAGTAGAGAAGAAAAAAAAAATTAATCAAAATGGCTTTCAAAAATAAGAAAAATATATAGAGCCAACTAAAATCTATTTTTTCAAAGAATTAAACTTAAATTTAGGTGATTGATACCGCTACCGAAATTTGATATTAGCCCTAAAGATGTTTTTAAGATATAATATTTTTTCAAATTTTGTTTTTTGATAAAAATTAAACTTATCATGGTATCATTCTAAACTCGAATTGTAGCATTTGAATCACTTGTGCAAAATAAAATATCAATATATAATATATTACTTATTTTGCATATAAATTTGAAATTATAAGGGTTTTAGTATAAGTTTTGAAAAGCATATTTTACAGATTTGAAACGTTAATATTAAATTTTAAAGTTTAGAATGATATACTTTACACGTTTGAAATAAGCTTTATATCAGAGACGTGCAGAAGTACCATTTGCATCGCCCGGCCAGTATTTTTTAAAAATATATTATATTTAAATTTTATAGCTAATAATGACGATTTAAAATATACGACCCGTCCTGGGTATTTGAAAAAATTTCGGGCCCGGCCCGGTATATTTAAAAAAAATTAAAATACAGTCCTGCCCGTGTAACCGGGCCGGGTTTTGGGTCGGACAAGCTGTAAAGTTCGCATAGGTTAAATATTAATTATTTATTACCTAAAAATGCGATGGGAGAAATAGACCCAGTTCTTAAAGACACCACAATAGCAATACCGGTCTCTAAAAAGGGTATCGAGAAGTCTATGATCTCCGAATTTTGCGATGTTATAGTTAATCCTATCGCCATTTCCGTTTTTTCTTCTAGCAAGCTATCGACTAATATATTCGATTTACCCTTATCAAAATAAAGAATAATAATCAATACACCAGAAGATTCTAGAAGGTCCAACTTCTGCCTTCTCAATATATAATCAATATAATTACTTTTTCCGAAACAATGGAATGTTCTTCTGTGGTGTATGTCAAATCATAGGTGAAACCCAGATCTTGGCTTAATTTTTCGAGAATGTCTATAAAATAACCTGAACAACAAGTCCAAACATTGGAATAGGTACGATTATTAATTCTAAAAGTAAATGATTGGCATTAAGGATTTTAAAAAACATATAAAACATTTATTTTTTTTTAAACTGTTTTTTAAATCTAAAAAAAACAAGGAAAAAAAACTTGCCCAATATTTTAACAAAATTTTTAAAACACTAAAAATTAATGTCAATTTTTTTTAAATACTCAATTTTAACAAAATGAGCAATACGCATCGATATTTTATACATACAACAAAGTAAACATTACTTTTCAATTGTCAAGGTGGTTTCATCCATGATAGGCTTGCACAATATCCCGCCATTGCAATAATTATTTAACTGAACGCCTTTCGTTTTATTCTCGTTTTGCGTTTCAGCATCATCGTTATCTTTAGCCTGGCTCTTCTTATCATCATTTCTTTCACGATTTTCGTTTCGATTCGCTATCTCCATTATAATAACGAATGGGGGTTCCTCCAATGTGGTGACCTTTAAATGAAATTGTTCTGGAATACCCTTCGGTGGGAGATGCTCGTTACCTGGCCAAACTATGTCCTTTATCTTCAGACCTTCATCCAAATTCCATTTCCCTATCTAGTAGACACAAAAATATAAACTCCATTATATGGTATATATCTAATTTTCAAACCCTATTAATATAGAGAACTTAGCTCCCAAAAGATAAGGAGAGGATTTGTATGTGTTATTACTCAAAAATTCGTTATTTTTAAAAAAGATTTTTTGAATAACTTTCATCCATTGCCGCTCTGTGTTGAGATTTATGATATCTAATTGAATATTTTTGGATGTACCATCCTCGCCGAACGAGACATTCTTCTTGGAGGAGGACCCGAAGTTGAAATTAGCATTTAGGAAATAACTAAAATTAAATTTACGAATTTTAATTAATCCTACTTCAAAATAGAAATATTTTTATTTTATATTTAGCTGTAAATAAACCTATAACAACCTACATCAACAAGAAGAGAAAGTTTTTGAATTAAGGATCTGTTAAATAGGTTTTAGTTGTAAAGAATATGCCCACTAACAGCATAAACAAAAAAAAGAGAGAAGTTTCTGAATTATTTTTACTATTTCTAGTTTTCTAAATAAATAAACATTAGAGGTCCGCAAAACCCCAACTCCACCCCCAGAAAACCGCAACCTACCGATCAGGAGGAGAACCATGTTTTTTAGTTGTATATTATTTTGCAATTTCTTTTATTTTTTGTTTGTCGGAAGTTATAATTTAGTTTTTTTTAAATGCTATATCATTTCTGTTCGGGACCAATGACATATAATAATACCTAAACTGACGATGCATTCATAATAATGCATTTGAGATCGTCGTTGAATGCAAATCAGCTGGACCCGCCATTTTGGTAACCCATATAGTAATTATTTTCATGTTATATTAAATTGATAATTTGCTTCCTTATTATCTCGATGATCAGGCAATTCTTTAATAAAGTTTGCTTCAGACATAGGAATTGGCCTCTCGTTTAAAATTTTTAATAATGATATTGGTAATCAAAATGACGTCCACAGCTGTTTTCATTGGGGCATAGTTTTAATGAATGTATCGTCAGTCTAGGTATTATTATATATCATTGGTTTGGACTCGGGAAATTGGATCGAAAATTTTGATTTTTTTGTAGGTATCTGAATATAAATTTTATTGCTACTGACTAGAAACTATTATTTAAAGACCGAGAATAGTTTTAAAAAAAATATATACGAAGAAACGTCGTAAAATAAATTGAGTGACATTTATGGGGGGGGGGGGGGAGGGGTGGTTATTATAATATTCAAACTCAAATTGTGAAATTTTATTCGAGCTCGGGTCGGGCTGGGCTGCGGAAAAATTACTTCGCAGACCTCTAGGTATATGCCCTAAAAATTAAAATCCTTCATAGTAAAAAAAATCACGGTTATTGGTGTTAATATGATATGGTATGCCATTATTTATTTTACTCGTAAAGTAACGAGCCTTCTTGGTGAGCTATCAAATCGCTGGAATAAGGATTATGGCAGGATAAATTTGATTTGGTTAGTAAGAAGTTGTCGATTTTAGCCAAGTTTTCCTTTATAACGAAATCGTGAACTCCGTTAGCGAACACCGCAGTACCTATCTCTATTTGTTCGACCAGCGATTCGGGAGTATTATCGAAGTATACGCCGAATATCCCTACAGGGTAGATCTTATTTTTAACAACAACAAAAAAAAATATTTTGGAGAAAGACATTTATGAATTGTGCTGGGGATCAAAATGATGTCTATTTTAAAACTTGTTGTTTATCAAAATCCATAAATTCCTGAGTATTTCCGACCACGGATTGAGTAACTATCCACATATAATCTTTACCGGTTAGCTTCAAATCATTCGCAACTTAATATATATATAAGAATTTTTTAAGATAAATTATTTCATACTTATAATTATTAAGGTCTTCTTGCCCTGTTTCGTCTTATTATTTTTTTTGAAACTTACGAGCTAAACAGATTCTGAACTAAAACACTCTATATTAGCTCCGTGAAGTTGGCCAAACATTTGGAAGCACTAACGATGAATCATATGTCATTTTTTAGTGCTTCGTTAGTGCTTATTAGTGCTCCAATCACTTTTGTAGCCGAATTTAAGAATAAAAAAATTTTGGCGAAAAAAACAAAAATAAACAAATATTGGCGACGTTCCAAAACAAAAACTTGAGTAGTATTAACATCCGGTTTTCGCCATTATTTAGTGCTTAATTAATGTATATAAATTCCGTTATTAATTTAGTTAACCGCCATATGGAAAAATAGTTATTAGCTAAATAAAAATTATTACTATATTGATTCATTTCAAAGTTTATACTAAAAATTATTTATTATATTTCTTCTTTTTTTCAGATAGAGATAAATGATATTTTAGGTAAAATCTAAATAGCTTCTTTCTTTTCAGGCTGTTTAAAGGACGCGATGTGGATGGTTAAACAGATGACTGTTAGAAATAAGACGCACAAGGACACGGCCTAACCCTTTAATATCAAGCCTTTTTTTGATAAATTTCCTATAGTAAAAAAAATACCATTTTTTTAGGCGTGATTATTAGATAAATAGCTTAATCGGAACACAGAATATCAGTTCTTTCATGTTTCAAAAATATCATAGATTAGATTATTAATATTAATTGTAAAGATATCAGTTTGAAATAATTTCTTTATTAATATAATTTATTATCTGAAAACGAGGTTATATTTTATCTGATATTGGAAGAGAAAATTGATTTAATTTTTTTTTTTTTAAATTTAAAGAATTTGGATTGGTTTAATATAAATTAGCTAATAAAATGAAATGAAGTAATTCATAAAACCTTTCGAATTTCGAGGGGGGGGGGGGGGGTGATAAATAGTTACGTTTGGCAGTTCAATTCTACTGGTTTAGGAGTTAACACCTATTTTAATTGTTTATCATTAATTACGATGTGATCGATTTCGAATAGGATTGTGATCAGATCAAAGTAATCTGATTTGCATATTTACCTTGTAGATCAACTTTGCTAAAAACGCCATTGAATTGACAGAGTTATTATTGACACTGGTTGGCATTTATATCTCTCCCATTATTAATCTTCTAAATCTAGTAAAAATTTATTTGTTTATGATGGTTTTAGTTTTGTAAAAAAATTTTTAAGAATTCCTTTTCTTTGAATCACATATTTAGGAAATCTTATTTAAATTACTTTTTTTTATCACTGGGTGAATATGAACAATCCCACACTACGTACCTTATTTACTTTGGGATTTGTATACTGGCACCTTAATTTTCATTGGTCATCGTATAAAGAAATAAAACTATGCTAAAGTGCTCTCTTGCATGCATCCCCTAGATCGATATTGTTTTTTAGATGTATTCTGGAGTTTAAGAAAAACTATTTCGCGAATATTTTAGTTTTTTTTGAACATCTAAATGAAAGAATGATTCTTTTTAGGGAAAGTATTATGTTGTAGGTAAAATACAACAAATTCCCTCAGGCACTTTAACATGAGAGTGGGGGGGGGTCAATATTTTCATTGAAATTGAAGGGATTGTGAGTAAGGAGTTGTGAAGATGCTATCGTCATTAGAATAAGAAAAGAATGCGAGGGGTTGGGAAATCCTCCTTTTTTACAAATTTGGATTTGGATTTCCCAATTTTGTGCTAATTTTGATTTGAAATTTTTTATCGTTCTTAAATTTCCTTAAAAATATACTCTAATTAATTCTTCCTAGTTGCC
This sequence comes from Gordionus sp. m RMFG-2023, assembly GCF_954871325.1. Taxonomy (NCBI): domain Eukaryota; kingdom Metazoa; phylum Nematomorpha; class Gordioida; order Chordodea; family Parachordodidae; genus Gordionus; species Gordionus sp. m RMFG-2023. The sequence goes on along the minus strand of NC_088775.1, from coordinate 6,920,732 downwards.
TGGCCTGCGACTACAAAACTAATGTATCTTTTTTTTTAGCGTGGATGGTTTTTTAAATGACTTGGGCGCATCTGCAAAACCTTATTATATATAAAATTGTTATGAGACATTTCTAAATTGGTTTTAAGTATGCGCCCAATACAAATTTTGAAAGAATAAGCTGGTTATAACCATTTTCCATGTTATAATTAGGAAGACCGAATTTTTAAATCCCCTTATCTGGTTGGTCTTCGGAGACCAGAACTTTTTTGGAGTGGAGAGTGTGAAGAACATTAAACAAAATTACCATAATACAATGTAATTATTATCTAAATTCCAAAATTAAAAATGTCGCCATATCCAAATAATAGCATGTAATAAGTAGGGTTTGGGGTTTGCCCTGTTTATTAATTGACCTTTCAAATGGTTTAAATTTGAAAATTATTAAACTTTTTTTAATATAATTAATAAGTTAAAATATCAAACTTAATTAATATAATTATGTTTATTACTTTTAAAGATTTTCGAGGCCTCATCCCTACTAGAGTGCAATACAAAAATTCGCGCGGTAGTTAGCGTCAGTGGGTATAGACTCGTCACTAAATCATTCTGAGTGAACGATTCCAATTTGACTATCTTCAAGATTTTAAATCTTGTTATATAAAATTCAATTATATTATTATTTTGACAGGTTCATTTCAAAATAAGAAAAGTACATTTTTGCAATAGTTTGCTTAATTCAAGGGGTGGGGTTGGGAATTTTAAATCGACGGTATTATATCTACCCATGTCAACATGAAGGGTAGGAGAAGGAGAATTACCTCCGTGTATCTTTCACGGAGGTAGGGGATGTTTTAAGGAGTGAAATATTGATGTTTTTGCCTTCAAATTAATATCTCTGGAGACCTATGGGGTCCCTTGAATAAAAAATTGGTCAACGAAACTAGAGGAATAGAATTTTAAAATAAAATTCGTATTATTTTTATTTTTAGGAATTTAAAAACTTAAACAAAAAAAACTCATTTTAATTTTTACAGACCAAAATACCCGGTTTAATTACCCATCATATAAAATATTACTTCCGATTTTGAAAATAAAATTTTTGAATATTAATTATGGTAAATAGTCATTTTTTCAGTAGTGTAGTTAAACTGATCGATTTCGTCAAATTTTAGTTTATCCAAAATAATATTATGCAAGCCTGAAAGAAAGAAAGAAAGAAAGAAAGAAAGAAAGAAAGAAAGAAAGAAAGAAAGAAAGAAAGAAAGAAAGAAAGAAAGAAAGAAAGAAAGAAAGAAAGAAAGAAAGAAAGAAAGAAAGAAAGAAAGAAAGAAAGAAAGAAAGAAAGAAAGAAAGAAAGAAAGAAAGAAAGAAAGAAAGAAAGAAAGAAAGAAAGAAAGAAAGAAAGAAAGAAAGAAAGAAAAAAGAAAGAAAGAATCTTTTTTAAAATAAATTCAAATATCAAAAGTTCGCAAATGATAAAATGAACTAGTATTGTTCGTTTTGGCATTATATAAATTAAATTTTGCATTTTAAATTTCATTTTTAAAGAATCGCTTGCAAATAGTATATTTCTTGGTAACGAATCGAATAAATTACCAACGATTTGTATTCATTTTATGAATAGGCCACCTCCTACTGATTGAAATTTTTCGAAAAGAAAAAAAAAATCCTATAATATTGATTAGCGGTTTAATTAAGTACAATATGCGGGTCTCCTTTTTTATAGATATAATATTTCGACTTGGAAGAGCCCTATATAATAAATTTATATGTTTTTAAACAAAAAAAAATACATAATAATAAATTAAAGTGTTGATAAAAGGCTCGATTTAAGCCGATATAGCCAGAACGAGATTTCGCTAATAGATGTCCAATCCAAACCTTTGTGCCATCTATGAGCAAAATCTTAAGGGTTGCATAATATTTTTCCTAACAAAATGTTGAGAGCCGTTTAACAACACTAGTAAAATTAGATATATTTTATTTTTAATAATAATCAAATTAATCGACCATTTTACACATAAAAAATTGTTTTTATTTTGGATCATTTAAAAAAAAATAATTTAGTTATATTATTTTTATAAAATAAAATAAATTTGTTTTGACTGTGGTCATTTAAATAGATAAATTTTTTAAACGAAAAAATGGGAAGATATTATATTTCAATTATGTTACAACTACAATACTATAAATTATTTTATTAGATTAATAAAATACAGTTAAAATAGTTTTAACCTTGAAAGAGGATAATTGTCAAGATGAAATAAAAAATTATTGTTTTTTATATAGAAAAAAAAACATTTTGTAAATAAATTTTCGGTTTTTTTTACATTTAAAAAAAAACGGAATTATTTTTAATTTTCAAATTTTATTTTGAAAATTTATTTTTATTTTTTATCGTTATAAATTGAGATGTATAAAAGTTCATGCATAAAATGCAAAATATTAGTAGATTCCAAAGGGAGACATGGTCTTAATTATATATATAGTCACAAGATACGCAGCAATTAATACAGTTATTAGCCGTTCTCTAAGACCTGAATACCTAACATCTTGGAGCCTGTTAACTTGTCATTAGATGATGGTGTAATACCAGATGGCGTAACTTCTGTGCCTTGGTATTTAGGTAAATCCTTTTGGGACTTCACATGTGTCTTTTCATTTCCATAATAAATTAAATTCTGACCCGGATGATATAACCTAGAAAAAAAAACAATTAAATATTCGAAATTAACAAATTTTATTATTTTTTACCAATCGTTCTCTCCCTTTTGACCTAAGTCATGCGGAACTTTAAAATTTTTACAAAAATATAGGTGGCAAAATTTATACAATTATTATTTTAAAAAAAATAATAAATAAATAGAAACTATATTAAAATATAGAATACAACATGAAAATTGAATAAAAATTTTAAAAAAATTAAAATTACAAATGTATGTGTAGATAGCAAAATGGAGGCGCCCAAAAAAATAAATGAAACTAGGAAAGGAAGATGACATTTACTAATTTTGATGGCTAATTTTTGCCGTTGATTAAACATCTTTCTTGGAGTCATTGATTGCTCAGTTGCGCTTTTCATGCTCTTTCAAACTTAAGAATTACAAAGTTTAATGGTCGAAAAAAATGAACTAAATAAATAAATTTGAAATAAGAGAGAGTGGGAACACTCCATTTCTTTTCTTCCGGTTTGATTATCTTTGGAGTTACGTTCCATCCTTCAGTCTTATAAACTAAATACCCTCACCTCACAGCCAAACATAAATAAGTTATTTTCGCTTTTATAAAACCTTTGCTCTTTACACCAAATTGATTGCTCTCTCCAAAAAAACATTTGGCTAATTGTAATTGGCACGTTTTTCTTAGGATATACAGTCAACCTAACTGATTCTTGCTTTATCGAGTATTCTTCTTCTTTACTCTACCCCTTTTTTCAAATCGCTTAGAATTTTATTGATATTCAAAGTGATACTATATCAAATATACTCCCTGTTCAATTTTTAATTCAAAAAAGAATTAATCATTTATAAGATATCGAACGATTCTCTTGGGTTACCCAAAGGAATATTTAAGATATTTCCCCCATACTTCATTTTTAGCGATTTAATTTTTAAAAAAAATTTCAATTTAATTACAAGTGTTTACACACGAAACGTCAAATCAATATCATTTTTATTTTCAATATTGCTTTAAAATTTTGTTAGGTAGGATATAAGCCAGATTACCACGTTATTCTCAATTCTTAGTGATTTCCATTTTAGCACCCATCCGTTCTTATCGAAGATAAATTGTAATTATTATTCAATCTTGATAAAACAAGAGGAAACATCCTTATCTTTGTCATTTTTGTTTCGAATTTCTTTATATTTTTCAAGCTCGAGCACCCCCTCCCTTGTAATGATTCACCAAATACATACAAAATTTTTAAGAATGACGGAATTTTTAAAATTCTAGACAGGGTCGAAAAATGATCAAAAATAGAAACCAGGCCTTATTGAAAAATAGCCAGGCTTGAAAATGAAATATTAAAAATTTAGGGCCAGACCAGTTCTTGGAACTTTTTTTAAAATTTAAGTCAAGCCTAAAATTTTGTTCTTTCTTTCTCCCAATCTCTGATTTAGATAATAAAAGTCATTTTTATATTTGTCTCATTTTTTGATAGCTTTATTTTATATTTGGATAACGGCCATTTTAAAATAAATGACTAGGGAAATCTGCGATAAAATATCTCATATTAATTGTAAATTGATTTATAATATATATCCTTTTGCACTTCTAAATTATTTTTAAAAAAATGTAAGAATAATTTGTATTCTTGTGCCGTCGGATTAAATGCTCGATGTTCCTATAAGGGAACAGCAATTACCATAATTTATCAAAATTATCCCCAAAAAAAGATTCAAATTTTATTAAAATTAAAATTGTATGCAGGCAAAAGCGTAAAATATAAATTCTAGTCTTCTGAATATAAGATAAGATTGAAATAATAATTTGCATAATCCCCCTTAATGAGACTTAACTTATATACATGTTAACGTCAATGTATTTTTTCCTGCAATGTGTTACTTTTTTCAACTTAATATCGTTTTTTGAGCTCGTTTTTTTTAAATTTTGATTATATCGGAAATGTATTCCAGCACTAGAATGCCTATCTTATGAATTGTAGATAATTTTAGGGGTAACTTTGTAGTCATTTATATAAAAAAAGATATGGAAATATTCAATATAAATTACATTAAGTAAATGTTCTTGGAAAAATTGTCTGAAATTTATTGGGGTAGGTAATATTCCAAACCTGAAAACATACATTTCGGGTAGAATCAGATTTTTAAACTTTAAAAAAGGCGCTCACAAAAAATGATTTGAAGTTGAAAAAATAACACATTGCCGGAAAAATTACATTGACGCCTAACATATACAAATTTTTTTTTAAAAAAAAATAGGATGATTCCAAAAAGAAAAGAATCTATTTTTTAAAAAACTTTCTGAAGACTGATTTAGGATCCAAAACGTAATATCGCATGCCAGATATTATATCTTGTTTTCCCACGATATTTTTGCTACTTATCACAACAAAACGCTCCCAGGAATATCTGTCTAATACGCTAAGGATAGCTAAAGTTTGATGTTTTATGGTCGGGGCTAGTTGGATCATATTAGTTTGGGACGTTTCCTGATATAAAAGAAAACGTATACGAATATTGTGTTTACATAATTATAGTCGAAACTCAAGAAAATTTGTCGTTGGCACAGCTGATTTATTTAAATTTCTATTCGTCCGTTTATAATCAGATTTGCCAGATTTAACAGGTTGTTAATAATAGGAAAACGATTAAAACTTTGAACGTCATTTTTTTAAATACATTTTACTCAATCCTAATCCATATCTCTCTAACCTTTAATTCCTACTCCTCACTTCGGATATTTGTTTAATTTCAAATATATTTCATCTAATTATAAAAAATTCCCTTCAGCTGAACATAACTAGAGTTCAGCTATTATCGTTCTACACATGATATTTTTTTCTATTTATTTAAAATTAAAAATATAGGAAAAACAAATAAAACAAGATTAAAAACATAAAATTTCTGTAAATGATAACTAATCTAAAAGAAGTTCTAAGATAGGGCTAAAAAAACGATTAGTTGAAGAATATTCAGTTTTATGATAAATGATAGTCGTATAACTATTGTTTATTAAACGGCTCGATTTTTAAAAATGGCTAATCCAATAGCCATAATATGTTCTGCAAACCTTGAGATTTCGTTAATAAATGTCCGAGCAAAATCCCCAGGTCTGCTTAATATTTTTTGACTAAAATATTGGGTCGGCTGTTCAAAAATCGAACCGTTTAATAACACTAGTCGTAACCAAAGGGAAAATATGAATATTTCCATCCCCATCGGAAATTTGCATGTTCTCGCGAATAACATTTTTGGCTAATAAAATAAAATAAAAATTGTAAACAATTCTATAAACATTAATTTGAAAAAAAAAAATAAGTAAAAAGTTAAATAATTTTTTTTTAATTTTATATTTAGCAAAAGTATTTTTATTTAAAAAAAAAGGTATTGAAATAAATTTCTAACTGAGTATACAGAAAAGCATCGGCTTAGATCTTATTGGCGATCTTTTGTTTTACCCCCACCGAGGTAGAAGAGGACTCGCTGCCCTTACCTAGCTACGGTAAAATTAAGAAAACAAATATTTATTTTATTCATATTAGGCCTCAACGCTTAAACTTCATTCGCATCATTCGTAATAATGATTTCTCGGAAAATTTTTCAGGCAAATCTATTCTCGTTAAATTGGTAAAAAAATCTTTCACTGTGATCGACACTCATTGCAATTCATTCGCAATAATAACTATTAAAAGATTTCTAATACTATTCTACTATACCTATAAATTTTTATCCTAAGCGCTATTAGTGTCAACTTGTGTCAAAAATTTTATTAAAAATTATTTGTCATATTTATTTATTTTTTTAAAAAACTAAAAGATGTTTAATATAATTTTATTCAAATGATTGTTATATAAAGATGCTAAAAAATTATTACAAAATTGTAAATTTCTAAAATAATATTAATAACTCACAACACATTTAAATTTTTAAATAATTTTTAGCTTACAAAGGGAATCAAAATTCCATTCTTATTCCCTAGAATAAAAATTTTTTTGACATTCTTTTGATATTCGACATGCATGAAAATTATCAAATTGTCATATGATATTGTATAAAATTAAATATAAAATCTACGAATCTACATTTAATAAACATTATTTGATTGACATTGGATAATATGTAAAGTTAGCTTAAATGTGTTTTTCCCGGCAATGAGTTATTTTTACAAAATTAAATCATTTTTTAAGCGCGTTTTTTTAAATTTAAAAATCTCATAATTTTGCTGTTAATGAGTCATTTATAATTTATATTAAATATGTATAGAAAAATTTAATATAAATTATATTAAGTTTAAAAGTTCATGGAAAAATTGTCTGAAATTCATAGGATATGTATTCCAAACATGACATCATACATTTTCGGTAAACTCAGATTTTTAAATTTAAAAAAACGCGCCCAAAAAATGCTTTAAAATAAAAAATATAACATATTGCAGGAAAAATTCACACGTTAATTTTAACATATATAATAATACACTGGAAATTTTTTTTAAAAAAAAATCCGGGCCGGGCCATATATTTTCAAACCAAATATTTTAAATCGCCATTATTAGCTATAAAAATCAAAAATAAATATAATATATTTTGAAAAAATCCGGGCCGGGCCGGGCCTTAAATTGTACCTTTGCAGGTCTCTGAAAAATATTAATAATCTTTCTATAATTTATATTTTTAAATTATATTTTTAAGAAATAATATTTATACTCGATAAAATATTTTTTTTATAATATATTCTTTTAGCGTAGTAGTAATTATGTATTTCTTTATTGGAAAGGAATATGAAATAATTTTTCCCATTAATCTTTTTATTATTTAATCCAAAATGTGTTTATCAACCTCTCGGAACATAGGGATTTTTGCATTCCTTTTCCGCTTGAATCCCGGCCAAAAAAAAATCTGAATTGACCAATGTATTTCAACATGTATAGAGCATTCACGCTGTAAATTTCAAACAATTTTGCGCAAAGACTATGGAAGTATTTTTAAATTTATATCAATTTTTAAATTGTTTTATTTTTTTTTCATATGAATTTTAAAGGAATATACAAAAGTTTGTGGCGAACATTGTCTGAAAATTTACATGGTACTACACAAGCTGGAATACATTTCCGGTAAAATCATATTTTTGATAGTTAGAAATCTATAAAATTTAGAAATTACGAATCCCAATAGATTTCTAAATATGCTAACTAGATTAGCCATTCATTAAATAAAAGTGTCCATACATGGAGGTCAGCTGTAGCGCCATTTTGTTGTTTGCACTTAATTGTCCTTTATTTATCATTATATAAATTTTTTGTATGAATTGTGCGACGCGGATTAAAAACTATTTACATGTCACCTGGCTCGATATAATTTTTTCTAATTTCCGGCCCGACCAGCCTCTTTTTATTTATTTTTATAAATTTTTCAGGCCTGCGGGATAGGCTTTTTGCCAGGCCGGACTTTGCAAATCCTACTCACTATGACCAGACGGGACAGGACCGACTTCCAGATAAAATAACAATAAATGCCACCTTGCGGATTAAATGTTATAAAATTATATATTTGTATTATAATTATTTTTAATATAATTGCATTTAAAAGATTTAAAACATCGATTATTAAATGAAATATCAAATATATCGTAATTTAATTTTTAATGACTTGCTTAGAAATTTAAATTTAATTTATAAAATAATATAAATAATTTTTGCCTGGAGAAGAGTTTACCTATTAGTTTAATCAAACCCAAATGACCTGTAAATACTTCTCTTGGCAACGATTCATTTCCAAAATATTTAAATTCTGACCCGGTTGATATAGCCGAGATTAACAAATTATATTTTTTTTAACAATCATTATCTCTTCCCTTGGACATACGTCAAGCGGAACTTCAAAATTATTAAAAAATATAAGCAGCAAAATAAGAGCCCTTACATCAGAACCTAAAGAAACTGAGATGCTCCTCTGATCGCCCGTTCCGTTGAATACCTTATATCGAACAGGCCATTTGAGGACAATCCCAATAATTTAGTATTATATGCAAGCTCAGGTTACGAATGGCTCGATAGCCATCCCCAGTTCTCCAACCTAGGCCTCTTATTGTCTGGAGAACAGCTACGCATTTCCATAGCCCCCCCCCCGCCTTAGCTGTAATGCCGTGGTTCCCCCATTTGCATCGATTGTGGCCATCCCATCGAATCGAAAGCTTACCATCCTTCACTGCAAGTTCTCCCATGGACGACAATCGCGTCATAAATCTATTAACAACATCCTCCTAGCTGCTCTTAAAAAAGTTAATATTCCACCCACCCTCGAACCAGTGGGCCTCTCAAACGAAAACGTCACACGCCCCGATGGCATATCTCTCATTCCCTGGACTAATGGTCTTCCCCTAGCTTGGGAATATACCTGTGTGGATTTTGCCGCCAAGTCCAACTACTCATTTTCTGCCATCGAAAAGGCCGAAATCCTAAAAAAACAAATATGCTTGCCTCACCAATACCGTGTTTATCCCAATCGTTACCAATACCTTAGGCATGTTCGGAAATGATTCTCTCAATTTCATCAAAACTATAGGAAAAAAATGAGGCAGATCTCAGGGGACCCCAATGAAGGATTTTACCTTCGTCAGCAGATCTCCCTGGAAATCTGCAGGTTCAATTTTTTAAGCATCCACTCTTCTTTAGGGTGATTTTTACCCTTTTTTTTAAATTTTATTTTATTATTTTTTTATCCCATTTCACTTTTATACATACTTATTTTTTAATTCCTTTTTTATATATTATTAGTTTTTTTATATATATATTTTTAATTATAATTCGTAAATGAAAAATTTGTGAAAATTTGTTACTTAAATAAAACTATATGATACAATTACAACTTTTAACATGTTTTTGGGGAACTTGTAGTCCCACCTCCGTTTTTATAGAATGTGGTTTTTTTTTCTTCATATTTTTATTTGTTTTAAAGAATTCTTTGTGTATAATTTTAAATATTTTATATAAAATGCCATGATAATTTTAAAAGTCGTTGAATAGTAAATCAGCTGGTAATTCACCATTTTGATTTTCCCATATAAGAATTTTTTATAAAATTGGAAATGAAAATTTAAGTTTTCATATAAGATTCTAAATGTTATTTATTTATATGGGATACCAAAATGATGTCACACCAGCCTATTTAGATATGCATTTAAATGAATGAATCGTCAGTGTAGGTTAAAAAAACGTTATACCATGTCTCTAGTGTTGCAAAGTAACGTGTATGAAGTAAAGTCGTTACTAACAGCGTTACCTTTTTTGAGGATCTATTCATTACTTGTTTCAAGGGGTAACGCGTTTCTTTTGAAGTAACGAGTAACGCGTTTCTTTTGAAGTAACGAGTAACGCGTTTCTTTTGAAGTGACGTTTACAGCACTACATATCTTTCCTAGTGCTGTTGAATGGCTCGATTTTTAAATACAGCCAACCCAAAGAATGTTACGCAAATCTGAATTAGCTAAAATCCTAATATAAAATCTATTAATTCGAGCCATTTAACAACTCTACTTGCGTGCAATAATGGCTTATTTTGGTAATAGGATTACTTTTTTTAGAATAGGAAAGTTATACAAATAATCTTATTAAAAGAAAATTTATTAGGTTATGCCCTTGTTCGACTCAATTTTGATGATACTTAATTGCTTTTTAGCCAAGACTAAACTGCTTTGTAACTAGGATACCCTTATTTGCTTTTTAGGATGTTTAGTAGATACTAAATATCCGGATAAACCGCGGTTGTTTAGTAATAAGTTGACTTAGGACATTGCCTCAATTCTTTAAGAAAAGATATACTTTCATATTTTTCTTTAGTTAGAAGAGATTCTTACCTAAGGCAAAGATTATCCATGCTAATTCAAAACTTTCCTACTTTGACTCCTTGTGCTAATCCTTTTACTAGCCCTCTTTACTCACCCCATGTCCTATGTTATATTCTATTTTTTTTTATCATCACATAACAACAATGTTAAATATAACTTTTACCGAGAATAAAGAAATATTTATTTTTTTAGAAAATATACCGTTTATATTTGTATAGTTTATAACCCTCAGTAAGGGGCCGTCCTATATATATTTTTTAAACAACTCTAACTCCTTTGATTATAAATGGAGTCGAAAAATTTTGATTTGGTCGCATTTCCCTTCTTTTTTGAATCAGCTGATATTAAAAAATATAGCTCTTTCCTCAGCGTTAAAACAACCGCAATTCATAATACAATACTATTTTGGAAAAGGTTGGGAGTGAGTTAGGCTAGCCTCCAACTCTTCTCTTCCTGTATATGATAAATGATATTTCATTCATCCATTTAAATATATAGGAAACCTGAAAAATGGATGCTGAATTATCGGCGTTCCAGATTAAAGATGGAATTCCTAAAAGGTCTAAAGATTTGAACAAATAACCAACGGTCGATGCCACGGAGGTTGAGTAAGCCGAATCGTAATTCACGAATAAGATAGCGCTTAGTTGAGTCGGCAATAATTTGTCGCAACACAAGTCAATTATATCATCGAGCTCCCAGCTGGTCACGTAAAATTCTTTGGCCATCAACTTGTAACTCAAGTATTTGGTCAGCGATTTTTCTGGCCGATACAAAGAAGATGGAAACGATTCATTTTTGTGAGATGACGCGGAACCGCTGTCATCGTTTTTTTGATTGTCCCTCTTATTGTCATAATAACGTTTCACGTATCTCCCATAATTTTTCCACGGATAACTACCCACATCCTTCCTACTAATAGAGGATACGTTATAAAATTCGGGACCCCTTAAGTCGCGGGTTCTTACGTGACTCTTGGTTGCGATAATATATCTACCTACTTGATCAATATCCCCCCGAATAGAATGCCCGGTGTCAATGGCATTGTTGAAGTTATCAAAATTATCAGCGTCGCGGAAAGGATCATTGTGGTCACTCCTAACATAGCCTCTTGAAGAGTCTCTTACAGTTTTAAAATTCGATTTGCCCTCCTGAGACAATGATACCACCACTTTAGCATCGTTATTTTGGAGTGCTACAACTTTTGCTATGCTCTTAGTAGATGCCTGTTGATTATGTTCTTTCAAAATACTTGTCAGGGCACGTCTATAGTCTCTCTTGAAGAACTCGTTGTTGGGTAAAATGGCCGCTAGAGTAAAAACTTTGTTGTCATTAACGTCGTAATATGTATCCTCGACATTTTTTGTTACTCTGACGTCACTATCGACTGCATCTAATCTGGCAGCTTTGACGTCATCGGGTAAGATTAGGAGCGCTAAAGTAAAAGGGATATACCTAAAATAACTACTAAACATTATTAGAGTTATATTTTATTATAATATAAAAAAACTTATCAGCTTTAAATTTTTTTCTTTTTAGAGAAGATAAGATAAAATAAAGGTTTAATCTAAATTCAAAAATTTGAATTTTCACAAAAGGGAAATAGGGAAATAAATTTCATGATAAAAATAATTTATAAAAAAAAATAACCATTTACCATTCTATTTATAAATCCTAATTATTATGAATTTATTTTTTATCAATTTTTTATTTTTAAAACTAATAATTTGTAATATAAAATAATATAAATTGCTCCGAATGTGATTATCACCAAAAATGAAAAATTACCGAATAATAGAATCCTTTTTACTAAAATAATAATAAAAATCCTGATTCTTATTTAATAAATTTTAAATTAAAATTCAATTTTAAAAATAATTTAAAAAAAGGAGTTAGAAATTGTTAATAAAAAAACAAACCATTTTGCATTAACAGATGGATGGATGATTAATTTTGGTGTAGGATCCCGTTGAGCACTTAGGCCCAATCTATGTGTGGTAATTGTGGTAGGGCCACATGTGTAGGGGGGTGGGAATTCAAGGGAAAATCCCCATCGGAAATTTAATAGTTCTAAATATTATCTTAAACTAATTTTTAAAAATCCATCTAACCCCCCCCCCTACTCCACCATCCACTACCCTATCCCCCAAAATTGTATACAATATAGTAAAGAAGTCTACAAAAGATAGATGAGTAAAAGTTAATGAATTTTTTTTAGATAACGGTTATAATTCAAAATATAAAAAAAAAACATTTTTATGATATTTAAAAAAAATGAAACGCCAAAATTATTTTTTAGAAAAATTCTAATAAAATTTTTGGTGAAAAACACCTATTAATAGTGCTCTCCTCTACCTTAGCAAAATCTGGAGTAGGAAATATTGCCTAAGTATTCGGGATCTTGCTAATATAAGGCCCGAACATTTATGTCATCTACCTAAATCTTAAGCCTCGGGTGATATTTTTTTGGATAAAATATTGAGTCAGCCGTTTTTAAAAAATCATCTTGCACTATCATAGAGCTCAAAGTAATGGGAGGAAAAAGCATTCTATCTCTGTTCTCCCAATTGTATAGCCTTTACAGGACTACTCTTTTGGTTAAATATTTCATCTAGGGTTATAATTGGATAGAAAATTGTGACAGAAATTTTTTTTTTTTGCAAAAAACAGCATCGGAAGAATCATATATTGATAAATTCCTCTTTTTTTTTACATAAAAAAGGGATTCCTTTCCGGAAAAATAACTAATTTTTTTTTCTTAGCAGGTGTACTGATTCAAATAAATCCTTAGGAATAATTAAATCCTTGACTGCCCAATTATTTAATGAAAAATTGTTTATATTTAGGCTTTATGTACAGATTTCCCCCCCCCATCTTTGTTCTTGATATATGGTTTATAGATATAGTGATTATATCCGGCCTGTGGAAAAACATTTTTAATCGAACTTTCCGACCCGATCATCTGGCTCTCTTCCCCAAGGAGAGTAGAGTTTGGCTGAACCGGCTTTGCCGACTATCTATATTGATCATGTCATGTCAAGCTTAGGAAAATCGGGGCCTGATACCCTGATCAAAGTTTGTAGCAAACAATTAATTTTATCAAAACGAAGGGATTAGAATATAATTATTTCTCGGGGATTCTTAAAGAGTTAGTAGGTAAGTGGGTAGTTATTGAATCAACTTCCCTTTACTTGATAACAGGTGGGGCCAATATTTTTCTAAAAAACAAGCCTTACGTCGATTAAGGTTAAAAATATAGATCTTGATTATGATTAATATATTCACTTACCCAAATAATAAAAAAAATTTTAATCTTTAAAAAAAAAACAAAAAATAAATTTAATTTCCTATTAGATATACTAATTGGGAAAACTTTTGTAATACTATATAACGGAACCGCGCTTAAATCTGAAAAAAAAAATATAGCAAAATCGTCTTATTCGATGGGAACGTGTGTTGAATAATTAAATAAAATAAAATTGCACATAAGAAGCTTCGATTTTGGTTTGAAAAATAATATATTTATATATATAAATAATTGAAAATTTTTATTTTAATCTGTTTTTTGGGGGGAGATATATATAATTTGTTCCTTTGACGAATCGTCAACTCGTTAACTCGTTCATTATAGACGTGCTCAAATCTTCTTCTTTTGCTCTTATTATTTTAGGTGTGTCTCAAATTAAAGTTGTAAGAGTAGTGTGCTCCCAACATTATTGAAGTTCCCTCGCTGAGTCCTCGTTATAATATTAGCATTGGGCAATAGCAAAAAAATATGCTAAATAATAATAATGACAGTTATGGACAAGTAATAAGACAGTTATTAGCAAGTTCATTTATCTGACGTTACTCAGACATAATTAATTTTAATGGTTAATCAAATATAGGTTTTGATTATTGAGAGATGATCTCTTCTCCATACAATTCCTTAAAATTTTTGGGAGGAATTGTGATCCTCACTAATGGGTGGTGGGGGAGTATAGCCGAGGTTTTCAAACTTCTTAAAAACTTTTGAGGCTAAATTTTTTTAAAAATATTAATTTCTTTCAAATTTTATGCTAATTTTGAAAAAGCCATCAAATTAGAAATCTAGTGACTGACCCCACTAAAAGAGAGGAGAGAAATTAACGATGAATAAGCTGGCAAACATAAATTTATTAATGCGTCCTAATTTTATGCTTTATAATTGAAGTGTGAATGATAAACTTTTTTATTCATAAAAAAACTTCACACGTGATTTTCTATTATATCTAAGCATATAAAAAAAATTTAATTTAATTATCATCGCAAAAATTTGCAGAATTTAATTCTTCTTCTTCACAATAGAAATGAATAAATATTGATAACACTGATATTTGATTCTTAGCATCTTCTAAGGGGGTCTAATATTCATATTCTAAGAATAATTAAATTGGGAGACATTGTTCATCAAAAGTTACTTATAATATTAGTGACTCTTGTGTAATTGCTGTTGAAGTTTTTCCCAGTAATCATAAAAACACAACTAGTTCAACAACCATACCCAATAAAGAGCTTAATCACCCGAGCTATCTTATTTTAATGCTCGTGATCATAAATAAGATTACTACTTACTTTTCTACGAATATGAATAATGGATTCAGTTTTTTTAAAAGATTTGCTAAATGAAAATGACAATAATAAAATTGAAATTATAAATTATAAATATAAAAGATTCTTTTAAATCTTTTTATGTTATAATTAGATTTTCATTTTTTTTATTTTATTATATTGTATAATATTTTTATTTATCAAATAATATAAGTCAATACAAATTTTATATACGAAATTATAAATAAATTCCAAATTAAATAATAATGTTAAGAATAAGAATAAGAATAAGAATAAGAATAAGAATAAGAATAAGAATAAGAATAAGAATAAGAATAAGAATAAGAATAAGAATAAGAATAAGAATAAGAATAAGAATAAGAATAAGAATAAGAATAAGAATAAGAATAAGAATAAGAATAAGAATAAGAATAAGAATAAGAATAAGAATAAGAATAAGAATAAGAATAAGAATAAGAATAAGAATAAGAATAAGAATAAGAATAAGAATAAGAATAAGAATAAGAATAAGAATAAGAATAAGAATAAGAATAAGAATAAGAATAAGAATAAGAATAAGAATAAGAATAAGAATAAGAATAAGAATAAGGAAGAAAAAGTGAGTCTAACTAAAGTCTGTGGGGAGAAGACTGCCATTGAAACTTTGATAATACGCTTTAAGGATAGTAATAGCCAGTATCTGCCTGAGGAAGGATCCTTCTCGCGGATCTCAAGTATGTTTGATGTGAGATTCTAAATCCATGAAGAAAGATAATGCGATCTTGATATTTCCGAATATTTGGAAATTTTTGTTTTGAAGGGAGTTTTATGTATGTCTCTTCTGAGTGGTCAGCTAGTGAATCATAAGAAGAAGCCAATTTGAGAGCACCTTTAATATTTAAACAGACGATTTTCTTTAAAATAAGTTTAGTTTTAAGCTCAATAGGAGAAGCTTTTTTGTTATAAAAAATTGTGGGACTCTTAAACTCTTGGAGATGGGGAGATACGTTATAGGACTAGAGGATTCATCAGGTAGCCTAAAGGTATTATAACCAATTTAAGGCATTCCGTCTCACTGTTGAAGTTTTGCAATAGATAGGAGATGCAATCAGAGAGAGACTTAGCAACTTGTAACCTAGCACCTTTGGGAATTCTTGATATTATGTTAGGTTTTCTAGTAATGAGGAGTAGAGTAGGAGATTATATTGTTTCATAATACCTTTTTCCATAAAATTAATTGTTTCATTTGCAGTGACCTTTATTAGATGCTGTCATCCTACATTCATCATGAAATGATGGTTGGAATTTTTATATATTTATAAAAATATCTACTTTTTCATATTCAATAAGTGTTATTAGGTTATCGCAGTATAGCCGTCCAAATAATGAGTCCAAAAAAATATTATTAATAATATAATAACATAATTTATACGCAAAAAATAATATTGACATATTACATATACATAAATATATATTATAACTTAATATATTAAGGCATTACCATAAAAATACGGTTATACATAAATTATTCATATTAGTATATTTAGGTGTAATATAATATTTTAATTTTATAAAAAAATGTCAGAGACCTTCAAAATAAAAATATTTTAAGTCCGGGTCTACCAGCTCGGTGGCAAATTTTTTGAGATCTAGATCTCAGTCTGTGATCAGTTATGGCTCACGACCCGATTTTTTTAAAAAAAAAAATTTATAAAGGAAAGAAATCTCAACCTCAAAAAAAAATTTATATTTACATCTTCTATTTTAATGTTATGTATTAAATTTAAATATTCAACTATCACTTTAATAATTTAATTATAGGGAAAGGGAGGAGGAGACCTAATGTTGCTTGTCTTAATGATACTTTTGAGAGGGTATAAAATGCTATAATTTTATTAACTTTAATATTCGCTATAGTTTTCAATTTGATTTTTTTTATACATAAATTATTCGATAGTAAATTAAATCCGGAACAAACCGAACTAAGAAAGAGTCGCTATAATTAGTAGCCAGTTTAGCAAATAGGTCCCAAGGATTCGAATCTCTAAAAATTGTCGGTTTTTTATTTTGAAATTTTAATAAGCTATCCCCCCCCCCCCTATTTATTTCTATCCTTATTCTTAGAAATTTTAGAGTATGGGACTAGAGAGATCCGAAAAATAAAAACAGCAAAGTCAAAAAAAAAGAGCGATAATGGGAGCTTAGGAAACCCATTTAATTCAAATCAAGACCTGAAGAGGTACCATTTGCACGACCCGGATTTTTTAAAAAAAGTGCCGAACTTCTGTTAGGGCCAGGCATGCAGGTCTCTGATTCAAAATAATTCTAACCTTTATTTGTAGAGTGGGAAATCACGAAAAAATTTTATATTTATCGATAAATTAAATAATGTTTACATTATGTTATGTCATAACCTGATTTTTTTTTTCTGTAATACAGTAACTTTATTTATTTAGTAATATTTTATATTTATATGTTTTAAATTATTTACACTTCGGTCTTTGTCAATTATCATTATATTTTGACCTTGAAATTAATATATATATATTTTTTTTTGGTTTAAAAAGATGCTGAAATAATCTAAAATTTTATTGTTTTTATTTAAATATTTAATTTTGTCATGAAAATTCATTATTTTATTCATATTTTGTAATTAAATTTTATATCTTTTTTAAAAAAAAATACAAATTACAATGTAGTTTTACTTTTAATAATTTGTTTCATCCATATTTATTTTTTCAATATCCTTTTTTATGTATATGTTGTGTTGTGAAAAGAAAAGAAAAGAAAAGAAAAGAAAAGAAAAGAAAAGAAAAGAAAAGAAAAGAAAAGAAAAGAAAAGAAGAAAAGAAAAGAAAAGAAAAGAAAAGAAAAGAAAAGAAAAGAAAAGAAAAGAAAAGAAAAGAAAAGAAAAGAAAAGAAAAGAAAAGAAAAGAAAAGAAAAGAAAAGAAAAGAAAAGAAAAGAAAAGAAAAGAAAAGAAAAGAAAAGAAAAGAAAAGAAAAGAAAAGAAAAGAAAAGAAAAGAAAAGAAAAGAAAAGAAAAGAAAAGAAAAGAAAAGAAAAGAAAAGAAAAGAAAAGAAAAGAAAAGAAAAGAAAAGAAAAGAAAAGAAAAGAAAAGAAAAGAAAAGAAAAGAAAAGAAAAGAAAAGAAAAGAAAAGAAAAGAAAAGAAAAGAAAAGAAAAGAAAAGAAAAGAAAAGAAAAGAAAAGAAAAGAAAAGAAAAGAAAAGAAAAGAAAAGAAAAGAAAAGAAAAGAAAAGAAAAGAAAAGAAAAGAAAAGAAAAGAAAAGAAAAGAAAAGAAAAGAAAAGAAAAGAAAAGAAAAGAAAAGAAAAGAAAAGAAAAGAAAAGAAAAGAAAAGAAAAGAAAAGAAAAGAAAAGAAAAGAAAAGAAAAGAAAAGAAAAGAAAAGAAAAGAAAAGAAAAGAAAAGAAAAGAAAAGAAAAGAAAAGAAAAGAAAAGAAAAGAAAAGAAAAGAAAAGAAAAGAAAAGAAAAGAAAAGAAAAGAAAAGAAAAGAAAAGAAAAGAAAAGAAAAGAAAAGAAAAGAAAAGAAAAGAAAAGAAAAGAAAAGAAAAGAAAAGAAAAGAAAAGAAAAGAAAAGAAAAGAAAAGAAAAGAAAAGAAAAGAAAAGAAAAAAAAAGAAGAAAAAAAAAAGAAAAGGTTGAATAAATGAACAATGAAATGTTTGACAAACTTTTTAAAAGTCTCGATACAAAAAGAATAGAATAGATACAGAATAAAAAGAAAGAAAGAGAAAAAAAAAGAGAATACAGATAAATCAAAAGGAAGGTTCTAGATAAAGGAGATGATTTATCTATTTAATGAGGAATTTATTATAATTGATTTCAGAATCATATTCTAGTATTTATTTATTTTATATTTTTTTTCATTTCATAAAATTAAAGGAAGATTTATTGGGATATTTTTCTTTTTATTTTTTAGGGTGGGGGGGGGGGGATACATGACACCTTTTTTTAAAAAAAAATGTAAAATTAAGAGGTCAATGAATTTTTAATTAATATCTCATCTATTTTTAAACGTTATAAATATTAATGATGAAGTGATTAGATAGTTTTAAATTCAACTTGCGAAAAAAAAGGGAAAAATTTTAAATTATATCTATATTTTGACATAAAATTTATACATAATTATTTTATTAATCCTTAACATGGACATTTTACGAGGTATATTTGCCTTGGTTAATGCGTGTGTACTGTTCGATCTGATTACGGGGATGATGATAATTTTAAAAGTCTAACCAAGGCATTAACAGTTTTTTAAAAATATTATAAATCCGGGCTGAGCTAGCGTTGTTAAACGGCTCAAATTTTATTTAAATAAATACCAAATATTTTGGCTTTAGCCAAAAATTTTTACGCGACCCTAAAAGATTTTGCTTGTAGATGGCAAATAAATTTTAATACAATATCTCGAGACTTGAGTAATATTGTTTTGACTATAATTTTAATTTTAAAATTATCTAAATCGAGTCGTTTAAGAACTTCTAGGCTGAAGCAGGCCAACTTTTTAAGAAAAAAAATTGAAATTATATCGATTAATCAGTTGAAAAATCATACGTTTAATTATTCATTTAATGTTCGTATTTTTAATTTTCCCTTTTGAAATGAAACAATTAGCAAAATACTAGCCAAAAATAAAGGATATTTTAAAAAAATTCAAATCCGAACCAGGCGTAAAAATTTGACTAATATCTGATTTTACATCGGATTGTATTGGTATTATACCAAGGAAGTATTGGTATTATTGTCAGTCTTAGTAACGACGTTATTGTATAGCACTAGTTAAGCTGCGTTTGTAGTAAGCACGATTTACTCAACCACGTGAAATTAATCGCTAGCAAGATTACAGGTGATTTCGTAATAAAATTTTTGAATAATATATACGTAAACAGCTGTCGACAACATCACTTTGCTCCGTATTTATCAATTATAACAATTATGGATTTGCTTTCGTAAATTACGAATATACCTAAAACGAATTATCCGATATTCGATTCGTATTTTACGAATACGAATAACAAAATTATTCGATTCGAAAATTCAAATCGATTACGAATAAGGTATATGTATTAATCGTCGAATAATTTTTTTCCTATTATTCGAAGGAATTATTTGTATAATATGATTTTTTTCATATTATTCCAAGTTTATCGTATATCTTCGACATTATTCGTGAATATTCGAAACTATTCGTAAATCTTAAAACTTTCATAAATATTTAAAATAATTTGTAAGTATTTCATATGTTCCTTAAGGAATATTTTAACTTTCCAACTTTATTTTTACATTTTATAAATCATTTTTAAAATTTTAACAATCAGATTTTTCCCAGAGTTTGAAAAAAAAAATCCTCCTAGCCAGAATCTTTGAAGATTTTTTTTTAAAAAGAGAGATTTTTGATCAAATTTTCCCTAAAATTCCAAATATGTTTAGTAAAAAAAAAGAAAAGAGTTTAATAAGTAAACCTTCATAATTTTCATGAACAAGAAATCTATTCATGATGAAATCACAAGTTTTATTTTTAAAAAAAAATTATTCAAGGATTTATTCAAAAAAATTTTTTATAAGGGACTTTTCATACCCTGATTTTTTCCATTTTTGAAAATATTTTAAGGAATTTAATTTTTAAATCGAGTCGAAATATTCGACATATCAAATCGAATAGCGTTTTTATTCGAATAATACAAGTATTCGATTCGAAAATACGAATCGAAAACGAATAATGCAAATATTCGATTTGATTCGTATTTTTGAAGGTATGATTACGAAGCGAACACTTTTTTCATCGCTTGAAAAAGTCTAATATGAGGCGTTATTCATCAGAAAAGAATTCTAGATATTGGATAGATGATTTTTATTAAACAATCGCTTAGGCGCATCCATTAGATTTTTTTGTCAATTACCGATTTATAATAACGCAACGGCTTGAATATAGCCATTATTTTTTTTTCCAAGAAAAATGTGAATTAAAAATTGTAAATTATATTGTATGTCAGGTTTATGAACAATGAAAAAAAATCTCGATAGCTTGTAAGATAAAATTTGGCAATATTATCAAATAAAGGCACTTAATTATTTATGTGAAAGCTCTAATTGAGTCTCCAAGTCTTACAACGACCTGTCAGTGTCAGCTTGGCCGGCTGTAACATCATCATTAATAAAATAAAATAGAGATTGGCTCGTGATCCGAAAAATGTTGATGTTTATATTTCCTTCCTATGTTGGAAAAAAACAATAGAATAAAATAAATATTTTGAATTGATTTCTTCCCTATGCCCGTGTCGTGGATCGACTTATTTTTTGATACTTATAAGAGCTTTTGAATTAGGACACAGTAATTTTTTTTTTTTAATATATGATGACATTGTTATTTTTCGTATTTTTTTTCTCGTTTTTATTTCTCGTACTTATTAATATGCCGTTTAGTCGAAGATATATAGACGGCTAAATAACCGGCTGATCGGTATTAAGTCGATCCAAGACGCACCCTATAGATGTTTTTATTATCTGGTCACGGGCCACGCGCTAGACCAAGATCTAAAATAATTGCCAACGGAGCGGCGGGCGGGTTTGCGAAAAATTTGATTTTGCACGTCTCTAATGAAGTCCTCTTTTCGTGATCCTATTTTATATTATATTTGGGCATCATTTGAGTCTAACTCTGCTGAGAAGAACATTGCGCACTGCTCGGTTCTCTAATCTATGAGTTTAAACTGATTTTTTCTTGCAAAACGATAGGATTTCTATAGTTACCGGTAGATCTCACAAAAATAAAAATCGGTTTCAATTTTGATCAACCAATATTCTATCATTTGTTTTCGTTGAAACCCCATCCCCCAATTAAAAAGGGTTAGGCGTCTTTCTGGCACCATCTAAAACACCACCTAAGTGTTATCTCGTCTATATTTTTCTTCCAAAATATAATTGAACAATAATACTTGTTCTTATCACACAAAAGTTCTAATTATCATTTTGATATTAAAAAATATAAAAACATCATTTTCCATATTAGTTTTATAGAATTGGTTTAGATTCAAGCCTCAATCAAAATCCAATATGAATATAACAGACCGAGGCAATTAAAAAAAATTAATAAACCTGGACCAATTTAAATTGTACCGATAACTCTGCTGGAAAATCCTATAATGAATCGTTTAATATATATGTACTACTTCCCCCCCCCCTCAATTCTCCTTTGAAACAATTTTTTCTAAAAAAAATAGTCAAAATTATTCATAACACCGAATTCAAAGTAGCGCGAATAAGCAGCGAAGTATATAAAATTCGCGGGGAAGAATAGAAAAATACAGCATATTTTGTATAATTCACTGCGAATTGCGCTAACTGTGAATTCAGGGAAATGGCAGTAAAAAGATCAAAAATAAACGCAGCCGAATTTTGATGCCAACTTTGTTGAACCTAGCCAATAACCTTTATAGTTTAAGAGCTTATGATGGTATCACATTTCATTTTTAAATATTCACATAGTAACCTTAGATTAGATGTCAATGGAGCCCCAGCCCATGGGTCACCCCTCATTTAGTTAGCGCGAATTCGCAACGAAGTATACAAAAATACGATAAAAATTAATAATTTTACATTCATTTTTATTAACTTTGATAGGAATTATCGCTAACAGTGAAGGCAGGGTCAGACAACTTGTGCAAAGGAATTTCGAATTTTTTTTTAGCTTAGAACCTATTCAAAAATTTTTACCAGGCTTGGTCAACTTCTACCTTGGAGTTGTATATCAAACCAAACATGTTCAGGTCTCGTATCCAGCCAGTGGAGGGGACAAATATTATTTTGGGTAAGACTTTTCGGGATAAATAAAAAAATTCTTTAGGAATGGTGCCAGAACAAATTTTTTCTTGAAAAATTAGGTCCAATACAGATAACAAGTTGACATTGACACTATAAATTCGCAAAATGTATTTTAGAGCTTAAAGATTTTTGACAAATGTCGATGAGAAACTTCATAAATTAAGCATTAAAAGGGTTGGCTTTTCTAAATATACATATGGATTTGACACCAAATACCGACAAAATCATGGAAAAATTAAATCAATCACAAAAGCATTCACATATATAATTTTCCTTTACCTTGCCAGTTTTAAATTTTTAAGAATATTTTAGTGTTAAATTTTTCAAGTATAATTCATTATTAAAAAATCGGGCTAACTTTTCTAATCAATAATTCTTAATAAATTTGTAAATTTTAAATGAAAAAAAAATTTATATTCAATTTTTTTGGAGGTATTTTTTTTAGTAATTATCGCTTCACCCGATCCCAAAGTTGATAAACCCAAGTTTTTCAGCCGAAAACCTCTCAGTATAAAGGTTACATGCCAATTATATATATTCAATAATATTTTAAAACAGAATTTTGGCGCATAAATTTATATTTGAGATAATTTTACAAATAATTTAGATATTAAGTAATCGTCATCCATTTTTAACCATTTATCCTGAGAAGTAAATTTACGAAATTTTAGATGTTCAAAAATAACTTCAGGATGGATTTTATATTAAAATCACCACCATCTCTCCATAAATACAGCAAATTCCTGGTACATGTCTTATTTTCATTTCTGCAAAAAAAAGTAAGTATGTTTATCTTATATTTTCCAAGGCCCCCATATATTTACTAATCCTTAATTAACAATTTTATTTGCAGACCAAAATCTATATCAAAAATTTCTAGTTTATTTATTTTACTAAAATAAAGGTAATTGGTAAAATGTAACTAGTACTAGATATTTACTTAATACAAATATAGCCTTCATTTTTATAAAATCATTTTATTTTTTAGGAAATTGTTAGAATTCAAGGCCAGCCCACAACACTATAAGTCATTATTAACGAATATTTTAATTTATTGCAGTATTTTTCTAAAAAAACTAGAAAATAAAATATATAATATGAGATATCTAATTCTATTTATAAAAAGTTGGAACAGACCTAGAATAACAATTAAATATTTCAAAACTTATAAAAACATAATATTTAAAATCTTTTATAATCAAATTCTTTTTTTTTATAAATTATGCTTACAAAAAGTGGTTAAAATAAATGGAGGTAATAAAGTATTTACTAATTTCTTAAAAATTTCTTCTTTATACATTTATTTTTTTAAGTTAAAAATTCAATTTATTTTTTTTATTTGGTTTTAACAGTTTGATTAATTGAGGAATGATTAGCATATTTTCTCACATTTACAAAACACCTAGAGGAGATAAGTTAAATTTTTCAATTATTCATTCAACGATAAATCATTGTGTAGATGTATTATATTACCACATTTAAAAAATATTACAATTTTATACACATATAAACTATTTATAATATATTTGCTAAATTCTTTATTTTCTTCCCTTATTAACTAAATTTCCTTTATTTAACAAAATAATTTTAGCAAAATATTTTTTTTGCATTATCATTATAAATAAATCTTAAAAAAAAGAGGGTGTGTGCTGTGCATATTTATTTAGGTTAGTTTTAAATTAGATCAAATTATTATTTGATATAAAATTGTTTTATTGATTGATGTCTTAAATCAAGTCTCTTAAATGATGGGAAAATAAGTATAAACTTATTATAAATAAAAAGCCATTTATAAATGTTTTTTTAAAAAAAATTGCTTTATATAAAAAATAAAATAATATATGGGGGGGGGGGGATATCAAATAAAATTTTATATTTATAAATATATATTTTTTTAGAAAAATAATCAATAAATTTCGTAAATTGAATATGTGCTCAAAATTTGAGGAATTTTACCAACCCGAAAAAACAAATATAAATATGGGGATGGTGTATTATTATTATTATTGGATTTAGAAGTTGGATGGATGATCATATTGGTGGAGGATTTTTCATTAGTCGAATAATTCGAGGTTTGATGAGCTAAATTGAAATTGGGGTAATAAACAGCCTTCAGTGGTTTGATCAGACTAAGGGGATTCCCAAAATTATTCTCTGCTTTGTTAGTAGGTGTAAAGGTATCGATTTGTCTTGAAAGGAAGTTGGCTGTTTCTAATGGTGGCAATGCTATATCATTGTTGATTCTTTCATTTTCTTCATAATATGGATTGTAGTCAATTCTACCAGATGTTTTATGTGTTATATCATTATTTGTTGAATCTTCCGAACCTTGCCAAGAAGAGTTGTCTATAATACTAATATTCTGTTCAAGGTCACTGGAATATAAATTGAAGTTGTCTGATGTCAATAGTATGTTATTGTTGTAATGCTTTTGGACAGCATCATGTTGAGTTGAGCATTTTTGATTAAATAAGGAACATAAATCTCTCTCATCCTTCTGACTAAATAATTTGGGGTCATATAGGCTAATGTGGTTGTTGACTAATAATAATTCTAGAATAAATAGATATCAGATAATTAAACCTTTATCATTAATTCAATATATAAAAGATATAACCAAACTTCTTAAATAATTTTATCAAAAACATAAAAAATATAATACTTACCATTAGAATTTAGTTGAGAAATTTCCATAGAGCTCATTTTCGAATTTGAATAAAATTTTAATTATAGTTGACAATCTAATACCTAAAATTAAAACTAATAAATTATCTAAATTAGGATATTAAGGCGTTATTTATAAATCAATTTAAATTAACGGATGAGGTCATTAATTTTTTTATTTCGAATTAAAATTAACATTTAAATCATTATTTTGTTTTTAAAAAAAAAAATTTAATAATAATTTAAAGAATTTAAAATATTTAAGCGTAAATTACTATAACACGTGTACAAATAATATTTAGAAATAGTAAAAAAATAAAGTATGCCGCCTTAATAGACATTAATGAAACTTTCACTATCAGTGGCTTTTTATGATTGGTTGAATAAAACGACTATAATTCATAAAAATAATACTACTACTCATCGGAATGTTTACGTTTATTTAAAAAAATTAAATAAAAATATTCATTTGATAAATTCGATATAATTTATTCTTTTATAATTTATAATAACATTAATTATTTTATTTGTTGATTATAATAGTAAAATTATTTTAATATTTGTTTCATGAAATAAAAACAAGAATATATAAGCTAGGATTGCAAAATAAAAAAATATCCAAGCATGATGATTTAATTTTTACTCATAATTCATGAATTTCATTAATTAATAAAATAAATAAGACATTTTGAGTACCAGGCATGACCATCTTAAATTAATGGGCATAATGTAAATATCAGCTATGTAACATGAGATGAGGGAGAGGGGGTAATAGAAGGTTGCTATTTATTTAATGGGTAGGGTAGGTTAAATTTATTGAAGGGGGGGAGGAGGATCTAAAATAAATTTAAAGATAAAATGTGGTAAATTATATTGTAAAATTTATTTAATACTTTTATTATAAACCTAAGAAATATACATGATTCCAAATCTATATATTGCTTATATTATAGTCAGCGTCTACATGACAGGATTTTCACTGGATGCAAACCCCCTTCAAAAACTTTTGCCTACCCCCCTTAAAAAATCGCCGCAAGTTTTTTTAACATTATTTCCACCTATTTATTATTGATACTCTTTTCAAAGAATTTATAAAGGACAACTTAAATTAATTTATCTCTACTACCAACTATCGATATTTTGTGAATATATAGAATTTATTTTTTAGATAATAAATTCAATTAAAACCTCCATTATTTACAATGAATTAAATATTATGGCATTATGAGCTTGCTAAAATATCTAAACCTTTTAAATTACATTTAAAAGGATAGTTTATTTGGAAAACAATGTGCATGATTGTTTGCAATATATAGATTTTGTCGATGAATTTTATTATAATAATACTATGATTATTAATTTTTACAGAAATAAATTTTGTCCTATTTCATCTCAAAATTTAATAGATAACCCTCCAAAAAAATTATTCTACCCCCATTAGAGCAGCTTATCCCTTACCCCCTCAAAAAATAGGATGCAAACTGTTCCTACCCCTCCCGCTCATGTAGACGCTGATTATAGTTAATAGGTAATTTTACAAAAAAAACTTAGTTCTAAAAAATTTTCCTACTATATTAAAGATAATTTAAAAGGAAAAAGACGCGATTCTATCAAACTTAAATTCATACCAAACAATATACTATAATTATACACTCATCATAAATAATTGCAAGGTTTTTAATTTAATATATATCCTAAGAAATAATTCATTCAAATCACAATAGGTTACAAAAGAATATTCAATGAATAATAAAGATTATTTGTAAAATATCTGAAATGAATAAATAAAAATTAAAAACTCATGATTAATTGGGAGTAGGTCTAGATTTTAGAGATTGGTTTGCCTCTAATAAATTTTCTGCCATGAAGTTACGGCTAATGAGATAAAGTATATGTGGGTAAACAGGCAGAACAGTGGTAATATAAATAAAAAACAGCATTAAAAATTACCTAACAATATCATGCGTTACAGAATATACATAGATACCAAATCATAATATAAATTTTGACAATTCAAGATTACTATTCCAAAATCAATTATTTCCCTTGATTAATAAGAGAATTTAACAAATTATGAAGGACAAATAGTTATATTAAAGAAGATAATCATCTTTACCAGATACAGAGAGCGTTCTAATTAATTTTTTATTATATTTAATAAATTAACTGAAGATGGTTACACTTACAATACAATTTAATATACCCAAAATATGATATTTCATTAATTTACCTGATAAATTAATTTTATTTACAATGAAATTCATGAATTAAATAATAATTTAATTATATATATTGGGATAAACATTTCGCATTAAAAACTTAAACCCAGCAGTTTTATTTATTAACTAGTTCAATTTTATACCAAATGTTAAATTATATAAAAATTTTAAATTATACTAAATCATTAATATTCACTCATATTTTCAATCACAATTTTAATCTCCATTATCTTCTTTGCATCCAGCAAAATGTCATGGAAAATAATTTACAAAAAAAAAATCTTAGCAAGCGGTTTCTAATGCATTGCGATACTTCCCTCCTATAACGCATTCTATATTGGGTCCGAAATTTAAAGAAGAACTCATTTCGTACGGTCATATATACATGTATCGATTTAGGCCAATGAAGTTAATAAATTTCTTGTTATATATAAATTTAACATTTATATATATGACAAATCCATTATGTTCTTGTTTACATAATTGCACTTCCGATATTTTAAGTCAAAATATATCTGTATCAATTGAATTACTATAATAAACCCATTTTAATTGTTACTACTACTATATTGTTTATATTTACAGATACATTACATGTATACTTCAATCCAAATTTAACTATTTAGTGGCATGCGAAGCAATATTTTTAAGTAGGGTTTCTAACCCTGATTAATGGTTATAAGAAAAAACATTTAAAACCCATATTTTGTTTATTTTAAATATAAATTTATAAATCTTGTAATACACCAGAAGATTTTTAAAAAAATATATGATTGTAAATGCGTTTATAATATGAATCACACGATTTAATATATTACAATGTAAATAATTTCAGTTCAAAATTTAAAAAAAAAATTTATAATATACAAAGATGGGGGATCATTATTTGTTAGCTTTGTTTTCTTTCTATAATATAAAAAAAATGATTTTTACAGAATGTCAATACAATACCGGTAATTTACAATTCGACTAGAATATTCGAAATAATTCTTTTAAATAAGGCATGGATTTTTTTTAAAAAAAAATTATATCCAAGTCACTAAAAATAATAAATAATTAAAATTTAAGCAATATTAAAATATTGAAATGTGATCTTTTAACATTCGCAGAATCAGAAAGGATGTATTATAGTGATTCTTATAGCGAAATAATATGTTTCAAGAGTGGTTATATTAAGAAATATGGCCCAATAGGAATTTAGATAAAATCAACTAATCGTAACGCATTATTTTTTTCACTGCGAATTTAAATCTTGTAAATAAGTCATTATAATTTTTGGTCCAATAAAAATAAAATAAAGGCTTTAATGTGCCCAATTAACATCACTCTTGGGGTCGTAAGAAAAAGAACTCCAAGGGAATACTGGTTGCACTCCGCCCTTAACGTATAAATCGTCGCAATAATACAATTTTTGGTCAAAATTTTGGCTATAATTCGCGTTGAGTAAACAGTTTAATAAATTTTTATCATTTATGGGTGTCGCGAAGTCGGATATTTCTGGAAATCGATTTAAAATTCGTTGGCTACTACCAGGTGAATCGACTATTCTTCGGTTTGAAACTAAACAAAATTGGTCTTTAGAATAAGAAGCCTTTAAGGTGCCAAGTGATTCTAGTCTCCAAACGGCGGACACCGTCAAATCGATCCAATACTTTAGGTCCCGCCAGTTATTTACATGTTCATATCTGGATAACGCGTTTTCATATGAGTATTTGGCATTTTTATCGGGTTTCGTAGTACTACTTTTCCCGCGATTTTTATCTAGGGACAATTTTTCAATAAACACGTTATCCCTCGTAAATTGATCGGGCAAGAATAAAATTCGCGAAAGCTCTTTTAAATTTGATTGGCTTAATTTTTCGATACTCTTGTGTTGATGCATTTTGGATAGGGGGTCTAAAAAATGGGAGTTAAAATAATGATAAAATTCTGGGTCGCCAACATCATTTTTTTGACTTTCTTTCGTAGAGAAATAGGGAGGTAGTAGGACAAAATTTTTTTCGTGTAGTAAGGTTAGGTTGTGGCTCAATATGGCGGCCAAGGTCCAAACACCTATAAATAAATAATCAATTAAATACATTATTTATTATATTTTTAATTTTTATTTTTAAAAAACGAAAAGAAGAAAAGAAGAAAAGTGTCTAATTAGTAAATAAACTATAAAAAAATAACGGGTTAGAAAATTACTCGATAATCATCAATTATTTAAATTACGTCATAACTTTATCCAATTTTTAAGGCAAAAAGTTTTTCTTATTGTTACTTCTTTATATAAGACACGAGATTTAAGATGGCAAACTAGTTCCAAGTAAGAAAAACCTTTCAAACGAAGTTTACGTATACTTTATTAATCATGTGACGCATTAGATTGATAGGTTATATTTATCATTCCGAATAATTCAAATATTCTATCAATTATTCGAATAATTCGATTCGAATACAATTAAATATTCGAATAAAAAAATTATTTCAAATAATTCGTAGAATATTCGAATTATTTGTTTTATTCGAATCGAATAACTATTTTTTCGTATTCAAAAAAAACGAATAATTTACTATTCGTATTCATTTCCCATTCGTTTTTGAATAGACCTAATCCGTGGTGCAGACAAGGAGACGATGGGCCAATAAAAAATCAGAAAATATTAGGACTAAAAGAGATTCGATGAAATTGTTTAAATTTATATTCATAAGGAATTTAAAAGTTAAATCATATTGGAAGGCTAGGAAAGATTTAAAGATTTCTCAAGAATTAGATAAAGAGGAAGATTGTTCAGGGAATTAACAAGGGCTTGATTTAAGTTTTCAAAAAATTGAAAAATCGATAGGAAAACCTAACTAGATCCAATTTTTTAAAAAAAAATTTTTGAAAAGCAAGTTTAATCTACGATGAAAAAAAATAATAAATTTAAATTGTAAATTTCACTCTAATTCCCACTGGTCTGTAAATAATTAAGAAAATTTTCTATTTTAATATTTTTGAGCTTAAAATACTATATCTTATTGACCAAAATAAAATTTACCTGGCAAGAGAGCCTCTTTATGGCTCAACAATTTTTCTGGTCTCATAAAATCAACCCTGTCGTTTAGTTTTTCGCTTTGTCCAGCGTCTGGAGAGGTGGAATAAGTCCTATTTTCCGAGTGCTGAATTATGCCCAATGGGTTTATCCATAGATAAAGTATGCTAATAGACGAGTCTTTTTTAAATAAAAAAAAATGATTAAGAGATGATACATTAGGAATTCTTTATTAGTTTGGAAGAAAATAATTTTAAATTCCAATTTATATTAGTGTATATATATATATACAATTTTTTTTTAAAGAACAATCTGCCTAGCTTTGTTCAACGGCTCTATTTGAGCTGATTTAAAACGACTAACTCAATATTTTATCCAGGAAAAATATTATGTACCTTAAGATTTTGCTCATAGATGCCACAAAGGTTCTGACATCTATTAGTGAAATCTCGAGGCTTAAAAAAATATTACAGCCGTTTTTAAAATAGGCTCAAATCGAGCCGTTTAACAAGACTAAATCTGCTTATTGTTTTAAATATTAGATCCAACCATATTTATCTTCAATGGGTCAACCCATTAGATATCAGCCAGTATTCCGGATGACCATCTCAAAAACAAATGAAACTCGGCATATTAGTTATTTATGCTGCGAATTTTAATAAAATAGAAATTTTTAGAGCGCTAGCTCAACCAGATCCAAAGATATACGTCGTCAAAGTCGAAAATCAAAGCAATGAGTGATTTCACTAAATATTATTTTTTTTTACAAAATACTAAAGATAGAGTTATAATTTATATATCATTTGATGGCCCGTATAATAGAGAATATGCAAATTCCGGGGCGAACCCATTTTTTACGGGCCGGGTCGGGCTTTGAAAATTTATGAATATATATTTTTTTAAATATCTCATTTAGGGAGATAAATAAAAACCTTCTGAATTCTTATTGTTGTAGAATAGTTTTGAAGCGTTTCCGGTGAATTCGACGATAAGTCGGAAATCGGATTGGGTAGATAACATAAAACCGTAATTCCTGAAAAAGTTTTCCTTAAAATCGCATTTCTCGCCAACCTAAAAAATAAAATAATTCGGATAAAAATTTTTTTAAATTTGGTTTAAGGGCAGAAATAAATTTTAAAAAAAAAATAGTCATGCAATAATTGAAACTCCCTGCCTTCATGGTTAGCGCGAAATTCGCGCTAAATGTGAATGCGGGGTTACCCAGCCCATTGATAGCTATGCTATCGTGTGGCCATGAATTACGTGTATCGCATAATCTTTATCGCGGTTAGTATAACAAGAGGTCTTAAGTATATTTGAAATAAGTAATTATGGCTTAATTTGGGATGGATACTTAATTGCTTTTTACATTGTTTTTTTTTCTTCTTTCTCTTTTATAAAGGAAAAATTTTTTATTTTGCTTTTTAGCTATATAGCATTTAGCCGACCTAGAACTAGTGTTGTTAAACGGCTCATTTTGAGCCGATTTTTAAAAACGGCTAACTCAATATTTTATTAGGAAAATTATTATGCAAACCATAAGATTTTGCTCATAGGTGGCCCAAAGGTTTGAACATCTATTAACAAAATCGCGTGTGGCTTAAACAATATTTTTGTGGCTTAAATATTGAGTTAGCCATTTTTAAAAATAGGCTTAAATCGAGCCTTTTAACAACAGTACCTAGAACACGGCCTAGAAGATTTTTTTTTACTAGTCTTAATTTCAAAATAAAAAAAATTCCCAAACTTAAGCCATAAAAAAATGTTATTCAATATTAATGTTTTTTGTGCATTAATAAAACACATACGTATATAATAATAGGGATGGAGGCGATATAAGCCATTATACAAATGATCCTATGAGAGAGATTAAACTGACTCTTTCAAAATAAAAGACCTGATTTTATGATCAAAGCCAATTTTAATATCTGGGGGGGGGGGGTCATAATTTTCTTTTATAACCTGGCGAACCGGTATCCGGCCGGTTTTAAAATTTGGTTTCTTTAAGTCACGACCAGATTGTCAAAAAAAATGATTTTAGCTCAAACCTGTCAGCCTGATAATTCTCTCATATATTAAACACTATAATACCGTTTTACGATAAAAGGTATAACTAACCTCGAACCTGGAGAAGAGGTCCCAACGAGATGCGTATCTTTCGACAATCTCCTTTGGCTCGAAACGCGCCAAAATTTCGAAGGTAAAAGATTGGGGTAGGGTTGTTGGCGGTAAAAACTTTTTGGAGCGTTTTAAGAGTTTGGCGTCGGGGTTCTGACGGGACAACGTTTTATAAGTCAATAAGATTCCGGTGAATTTGTCTTGATAACTTTAGTTTTTAACAATAGGTTGAATTTACATTTGCGATAGTATTATTATTATTTTATATGTCATCGATATGCCTGGTTAATATATTGTTGCATTCCTGCATTACCCAGTGGGAAGGAGAATCGAGTCGGAATTTTTTTTAAAAAAAAAACGGTTCCAGAAAATTAATTTCTATCCCATTTATGTATAGTTATAGTGGATACTAAAAACTACAAACTTCTAAACCAATAGGAAATAGGTTCTTATTCATTTGTTTTTTACTTTTATAAATTATACCATGAATTCTAAAGATTTTGAATTTTCATTATTGTTTTTGATAAATCTAATTTATTTTAACAAAACAATTTTATCCATCAATTTTTAACCTGATAATAGAGAAAGAATAAATAAAGAGTCGTTAATTTTTGTTTTTAAAATTTTATTTGAATAAAAATGCAAAAAAATTTTAATTCTTATCACGTTCCACATATTTTAATCGTCAAGTATACCGTGTTTACTTCGAAAATTTATTATATCAGCTAAAATGACTTGTCTATCTTTTGTGACTTATCGAGTAATCGGATTAAAAATTATATTATATTTATAAACCAATCACCACAATTATAACTATTCCCTTATTATCCTTCCTTCTTTTCTTTCTTTCGAGAAATTTAATAATGGGTAATTAATAATAAAAAATAATAATTTACTTATACAAATCCACCTTTAATAACTGGGTTTTATTGACCATAATGTGGTAATATCTATCGAGAAGAGTATCATCGTCATCCAAACCGAAACACAGAGAGTTGGAGCAAAATGTCTCCCGAAAGAACGAATCGAAAAACAAACGTTTAACAGAGTTGACCGAACCTCGAAAAAACTCGTTATCTGGGTCATCGTAAGCCAGCGAGTACAGGTTAAACCAATAGGAATCGTAGTTTGGGTGGTCTTTTATTTTTTTTATTTTTTTAAATTAAAATAAACAGATTTTTATAAGTGGATATAAAATAAGGGAACCCCCTGACTAAACCCGATAGTCACGTGTTTTTCATTTTATCGAATCAGAAGGCATGTTTTTTTTTAAACAATTTAATATGTTTTGGGAGAATAGTCATAAAATTTTTTAATAAAATAAAATTACAAAAAGAGCATAATTCAAAATAGCGCTTAGGATTTTAATTTTTTTTAAAATATATCCGGGCTGGGCAAGTCCATATATTATCACCAAATATTTTAAAACGCCATCATTCTCTATAAAAATTAAAAATAAGTACATTTTTAAAAAATCCGGACCGGGTCTGAAAATACAAAACCCGAACCGGGCCATGCAAATAGTACCCCTGCAGGTGGCATAATAATTACTCTTCAATCAGAACGATATCCAATTTGCGACAGTAAATTCACTTTTTTTTTAAAAAAAAATTTTTTTTACCTATAAATTCGTTTCCGTGCAAATGCCTTTCGACCTCTTTCACGATATTTTGATCTATGAGCGCTTCGAATTTTCTGGCCATAAATTCGTCGGAACTTTTTTTCTAATATTTCGGTTTGTTTAGGGGAACGAAAATAAAGTTTTAAAAAATAAAAATAAAACCCCTTTTATTAGGTAATACTTTATAAATTAACTTTAAAAAAAATTATCTTCGTTAAAGGTCTGCAATGCCTGGCCAACAGGATAACTTCCGAAAAAAAAATTTTTTAGGACGGATCGGGCAAAAAAAATTGGAAATAAGGATGACAATACAATATAACATTATTAGGCCTTTTTTTTGCTCATATTTTTTGATCATAATCTTGAATTTTTAATGTAATCTCGCATGATCAAATCATCATTGATAGAAATAGGGCATATTATATATTGTATTTGGTTTTATTGATGAATTCCGATATTTGATAGAAGTAATAATCCATAAGGTATAGAGTTTTCGATTCAACCCACTCTCCAATATTATAAATAATTGTTTATAATTGGTGATCAACTACATATATTTCGAGTTAGGCCTTGTATTTAAAAAATCGGGCCGAGTAATCTTTAATGAAACCAGGCTGGGCCTGGTGCTAATTTGGCCGGACCGGGCAAAAACTAAATCCCAACCGGGCCGGGCTTAAAAATTCTGCCATTTGTAGACCTCTAATATCCATACACTCTTCACTCTTATTCCATCTCACCAAAAAATAAATGACATTCATAAACAATAAAAAAAATTTAGAAACAAAGAAATCAAAGTTAATAATTTTTAATTAAAATAACTATTAAAAAATTTTAAAGTAAAAAAAATAATGAAAAAAACTCCAAATTTTTTTTAAAAAATATAACCCATCATAAGGCCTGATATAAATAGACCTATCACTCCAATACAATTTATGAGAGGGGAAAGAAAGCCATTCAAAAGTTCCGTCCCTACCCCCCTATTTAGGAAAATTTTGGCTAAGACCACTTCCAAACACAACGTTTTTTTAATGCATATGATTTTGCGTTATTTTTAATATCAAAACTAGTTTGATATTTTTTTAACGATTAAATGGCGTCTTATACGATTGAAGTGAACAAGCTCCTTTCTAAATATTATATTATGCAATAATTTTGAACCAGGTGAAACAAACTTACTCAAATAAAGTATTCGATGAATTATTTAATGAATTGTGGATTTTATATGGTAAAAGAGTTATCTTGTTGAGTAACACCTTTTTATCTATAATTTTTAATCAAAGGATTTTTTTAAAAACTAATTAAGCATATTGATATAAATATATTAATTTACATTTCTGTTATTAAATTAAAACAAGGTATTCAATGAATTTAAGGAAATTATGATAATGGAATTATTAGATAACTATCCATGATCATTATATTATAAAAATAAATTTAAGCAGATCAGATATTACATTTATCCCAGAATGTCTTAGAACAATTATAAACCTTAGCTAATGTGACAGATATATTGTTACTGAAATATTTTTTACAATTTGCTTATATTTTTATAGAAATTTTTATATAATTTAAATATATTTATTAAAATATTATAAACAATTACATATTTCGAAATAAAAAACTTTGAATTATTCATTACACAGTTATGTGGATACCATTTAATATAATTTTAATTCTTTATAAGTTATAGCAGCAAGAATAGATTTCTATCTTTATCCCTTACTTTTCTTAAATGCATCTCTTAATTCATTATTGAAAACATGTATTATATATTTAAGATATATTGCCTAGATTTTTTTTATGTCATTACAGTTAATAATGTAAATTTTATAATAAAAATGAATAATATTTTAATAATCCTCTAAGTATTCAGTTTGCTTATTCAGCTTGTATAGGCTATTTGAAAATTATTCTGTAGCTTATATGCATTTCATATTTTATTTAATAAGTTAATATTATCTTTGAAGTAACATTGGTCCTCCCATTCCTGGGGATATATAGTACATTTTGCACAAATTATTTATTAAAATATTTTGTAATGTAAAAAAAATTAGCTATAATATAAATCGTTGGGTGTTTGGAAGTAAAAAATATTGCGAAAAAAGTGCCTATGAAAATGTTTTGAAAAAAAAAACGTTGTTTCGAAGTTATCTAAGCCTATGAAACTACTGTTGTGATAGAATATTTATTTTTTTTTAAAAAAAAAAATCATCGTGGGAAATGGGGGTGTTGTGTTAAAAGGCTCGATTGGGCCAGGGTTCTAAAAACGACTACCTCAATATTTCTCCAGAAAATTACCAGCAATCCTGAAGATTTTATAGATGGAACAAATGTCACTGCAGAAAATTTCGAGGCTCAGGCAATATTTTTCTGGCTAAAATATTAGTTGACCGCTTTTAAAATTCGGCTCATATCGAGCCGTTTAACAATACTAGTTGGGTTATAATTGGCGTAACATAATTTTTGAATTATTAATGATACTTAATCGAATGTATTTCTTTTTACTATGTAAATTTTATTTGTTCAAATTAATATTTATCATCTTAAAATTAAATTGATCATAATTAATTTTAATTTGAAAATATTAAACACCTATAAAACGTATTAAATTTATAAAAAGATCCCCACTACAATCTGTATAGTGGGCACTATGGTGATCTAAACTTGTAAAAAAAAACAAATTAAAAACTTTTAAAGATAGAAAAAAAATTGTTTCGGGTAGGGCAAAATGAGCGAAAAAAACTGATCCGATGCGTGACACGGTGCTAATATATAATATAATGGAATCACTTTGATCAATCTCTCCAAATCCGATGTCCTAAAATTATGAGGAGAGCAACCACACCAATCCACGAATTTCTTGTACTCGCAAGTGCAGCCAGATGGCCTTCGCCATTTAATGTGGTGTAGATTGTTGGTGATGAAGCGGTCACAAAATCTTGAGTTCAACAGTAATGTTTGAAAGAAAGACTAGTTTTTGTTTTTTTTTTAAATGTAAAATTATATATTTTTAGGAGAAAAAAATTTGCTACAAAAAAAACATAACATACAAAGATTTAATATATCTGACATCGGATCGGAGAGGATTTTAGTTTGTTGAGGTTCAGTCAGCTGGTCATATGACAAACCGGGTTTGAGAAATTTGGTATATTTTATTTAAAATCGCACGGCGGTTTAGATAATATGATATAGAGTAGTCGTTTTATAACATAATTTGCTGACATAATTTTTTTTCGTATCTCATGTTCGGCTACCAGGATAACAAATTTTTATTTGACAGGGTAGAATAGTATATTTGTAATAAAACATTAACAAAAAAATGATGGGTGTTTATATTTTTTGCACATTACTTGCAAAATAAATTACGATCATATTTTTTTTACGCGTAATAATATGGACGTGTAACATGGCGCATGTATTTGAGTTTGGATTATATTATTTGTAAGACTCAGGTTGAGTCCTGTTTTATGTTAATTTTGAAGAATTATTTATAGGGTATAAAAGGGCAAATTTGTGCCAAAATAAATTATTACTACTACTTCATTTTTCCCCCATTTTATTTTAAAATATAATAATTAAACATTTTGCGATTTTTGGGTTTTCAAATAATTAGCTTTGACAAACTATTCTATCGGAAATAACCAATGGAACAAAAACTTCATAAGTTAAAAATTTACATCAAATGTATACAATTTTAGTTTTTACATCTGTTTTGTTATATTATATAGCAAGCGTCATTTATTTTATAAGTAATGTGCAAAAATATAAAAACACATTGTTATATTTTTTTAAATGTTTTATTACAAAATATACTATTTTACAGCAAAAATTTGATGCGCTTTTCGTTTAAATGAATATAAATGGGGAGGTGGAAGTTTGGGGGAAAATAATTAATAAAAAAATGTTACTTCTCCAGGCAAAAGGGCCTGAAAGAAGAAGGACTTGAGTGCCGTCAAAACGTTCATGTCCTCTTCACTAAATTCTCTCTTAGCGAGCCTACCCGCATCGTAGAAATCTTTGTTGACCAAATCCTTCATTTCCTTTAAATCGTAAGCCTCCCGATCACCGAATATGTCGTTGTAATAATCGATATCACTGGTTATCGATTGATTATCGGCTATTAGGTATCGGCCAAAACTGCGAGCCAATATTAGCCAATCGCTGGCACCATCGTAGGCCACGCCTCGTATCAAGTCACGTTTCCCGAGTCGCCAGAGGTGGTTTTCGCATTCGTGGAACAGGTGTTCAATACCTTGTTTTTGGATAAATCTGTCGAAAATATTTTTTTATCATTATAATTAATCTTTTCAGTGTCAAACCAACTCCAAACATTGTATTTCAGGCCTTACCCCCACCCCCATAAAAAATTTTTTTAAATATGTTAAGAGTCGCCATAATACTAAAATTTAAATCATTTCCTAAAAGTAAAATTTACCGAGTCCAAAAAATTGTATAAATAAATCTACATATTCATATTTGAAGACCGATTTGATAATCCCTTCCTCTTCCTTCCATCTTAGGTATATTTATTTAAAAAATTAGCAATCCGTATGACCAAAGCCCTGGTAACAATTTTTATTTTTAACTCTCACACAGCTATAAGCTGGTTTGGTAAAATAATTGTAATATGAAGTTTCCGAATGAATGAGGCTAAGATACACTTTACAAATCTTAAGGGTAGTTTGTGCAATGCTGGATCTAGAGTGGTCATGTGAACATTATGAGCCAATTATCTTTTAGGAATTCGTTGTAATATTTATTAATAGAAATGTTGTTTTTTTTAAATGGCGAATTTTTTTTCTTAAATTGTGATGAATGAATGAATGAATGAATGATCTTTTATTTTTTTATTCTTTTTAAAATGTAAATAATAGATGTAAAAAAATAATAGAATAAAACCTGGTAGAACTTGAACCTTGATGAGCTTTTACGAAATTTGTTCCGTTATTATACGTCAAAAAATTAACGAGTTCGTCGAGCGGCCTAAAATTACAGGATAATTTAAATATTTTTCCAAATTTCTATTGGTGATGGGTGGCCTTATAAAAGGGTGTTCTCAACACTGGCAACAAATTTGGATCTTTTTATCCATCAAACTTTATCACTTTGATATAATGTCTTTCTTTCTAAAAAAACTCCATTTTTTTTTAAATATTTCATGGTGCCTACAAATTTGAGTCAGTTTGAAGATCCGAGCTATCATTTCTTCTTCATTAAAAACGATTATGTAAAAAATATTAAATCACCTGATGATGAAATCGGATTCGCTAAAGTTGATGTAGTAGTCCCAATTCCAGTTCCGGGCAAGGTAGGAGTCCTTAAGCAAGAGTTCGAGGCAGTAAAGCAAAACTTGGAGCAGAGATGTGCCACCCCATATTGGGGTGAACCTCTTCGCCGTAAGCCTAATGTTAGCAGGCATGGGGTGAGAGGAATTGGGTCCGGTGAATGCACCAAGCAAACGGTTGTACAGATATTTTCGTCTCTATAGCATTTTTGATTTAAAAAAGACAAATCTTATACGTAGAAGTAGCAGTCATAGATAGAAGTGAGGTATACATATCCATTAACTCCATTTACATTTACTTATAGCTATTTTATACCTATTTTTAGTCGGCTAAAAAAATGGCTGAACTTCTAGCCGAAATTTATCACCTCAAACCCCTTAAAAAAATATAGCATAACTTTTAAAAAAAGCAAAAAATAAATTAACATGTCTCAAGGCTTAGCGGATTTTCTTTGGGAAGCGCCTGTTGAATAAACCGAATTATACATTTACCCAACTTCAAATTATGAATTGTAATATAATTGTTATTACTCCCCCCCCCCCCTCCTTCCCATTCAAATAAAAAAATATTCACATTTCATGGAGGATTAAAAATATTTACTTACAGCATCGACGTGTATCAAATAATAATGGTCAGGAGTGTAAAGAGTTCTTAGTAGCCTAAGAACTTGTCTGTCTGCCCTTCCGTTGATAACAAACACGAACACAATTTTTACCCTGGGTTTAAGGTTTTTGTAGTCGTAAGGCTTGGAAGCTTCTTTGAGACTGCGAGATATGGATTGTATATTTAAGGCATTTTTGTCTTTATAATAAAAATATATTTAAATTGCCACAATAAAAATATATAAAATAATTTGAAATCAAATTAAAATTACTCAAGAATTTCGATATATTTAAATTAATATAATGTAAGAGTATGCTTAAAGAATTAGAAAATTTTAAATTTCATTCATTTCCTGTTTAGATGGAATATCGTACAAAGAACGCTGTCTGGGATAGACGCGTCAAAAAAGCATTTACTCTAAAATAATTTATAAAAAGATGATAAAATACAATATGACAAATCCCTTAGTAGTGCGCTCTTGGTTAGTCCGCATACATAAAATATAAAAGACCGATATCGGACCAGTAGTTGCTGGTTCGGTCTTTTTAGGGTCCCGGTTAAATCCGGTTGTACTTCGGTAACTATGAAGCATACCTAAAAATCCGGTTTTAATAGTGATAGCCGAGCCGGCCGATCCACAAGCTTGACTAGAGTCGCCCGCGCATTTATTGATTTCGCAATCCAGGGATTCATCCTTCGAGACCGAGATCGTAGAAGCGTTTTGGGAGATGGGGAGAGACGTGGGAGGCACGTAAGGGCCGAACGAGTTATAGCTAAACCCGCAATGGCATATGTAACCATTCATGAGATGAGCGTAAGTGTATTCTTTGCGAGGAAAGAAAGAGTATAAAAATTTTGGTTTAGTTATATATAGGGTAGGGTACTTTTTATGAGGGGTGATTAGATATTTATATAAACTACAATAAAAACCATACGGCTCATGTAATTTAAACATGATTGGCAGTTAAGTAATGAATAGGAGAAATAGCGTGAGCATTTTCAGGAAATCAAATATTATTTCTAATCTCGCAAGTTTGCCACGATAGCATTATTTGATTTTATCGGCATAATTGTTTTTTAAAAAAACACAGATGGTCAAGGTGACAACACAACACCTTAAAATAAACGTAGCCAATAAAAAAAATTTCCTAAGCTAATCCCGACTTTTAGTAACGTCAATCATTTGTTAGCTTAAACCGGAAACCGGATCACACCAGGACAAAAAAAACCAACCATTTTACATATTCTAATCCCAGTCGGTAAAAAAAATGAAAATCGGACCAAGTCGTAAAAAATTATCAAAAAAAAAGATTTAACAAATTTTACCAACTATGATCCGGATCGGATAATCGATCTCTTATATTTTTATATATCCGTGCCGGTTAGTGTTGTTCAACGGCTCGATTTGAGCCGATATTTTAAAAAGGGCTAACTCGATATTTTAGCCCACAAAAAAATATCGCCAGAGCCTCGAGATTTCATTTAAATAAATTATTCAAACCTTGATTCTCTGCGAGAAAAATTTTCAGGCTGGTGCATAATATTGAGTTAGCCGCTTTTTAAGCATCGATTCAAACCGTGAACCATTTAACAACACTTGTGCCAAGTCCCGTAAATGTGAAACATCTTACAGGTCACTAAAAAAAATCTTACGTTTTTTGTAAATTTATTTTATGGAATTGAATAACATTTCCACAATAATTCTTCTTATTACGAGTAATTGTTCTATTTAAGTAAAACCATTTTAATAAAAAAATTAACAAAGGATTGATGAATTATAATTTTAAAATTCAAATCAAAATTTGGACTAGTTTTTCTTTTAGTTTTTAAATTAACAATTAAATAAAAAATACCTCAAAGAATTTTCTAGAAACAATCAAAAAAATAATTATGTATGATAAACCTGAAAATAGATTATCTTCTAAAGTAATCTTCATAATTTTTTTTAAAGAGGTGGGGGGGGGGGGGGGGGGATTGACGTGCCGGTGTTGTTAAACGGCTCGCTATTTAAAAAATGGCTAACTCAATATTTTAGCCCCATAGGCGTTACGCACGCATGGAGATTTTGCTCATAGGTGGACAGAAAGGTTTAGACATTTTTTAACGAAATTTCGAGACAGGCGTAACATTATTTTGGCCAAAATCTTAACTTAAAAATCGGTCACATCGAGCCGTTTAACAACTTAGTCGTCACTTAAGGGTTTATGGTCACTTTAAGTAGCGTGTCTAGAATTTGGAACAGTAAAAAAAACTGAAACTTCCATTTTTTTTAAATTTATAGGAACCGGAACCCATTTTAAAAAAATTTTGGGAACCGGTTCAGAAACCAGTCTTAACAAAATTCTAAATTAATATATATTACATAATAATTTAAAAATTTTGTGATTCATTTTTAGACCCATTTTTCAAAATTTTAAGGTACCGGAAGTACCTTTTTTTAAAAAAATTTAAATTCAGTTTAAGAAACAAAAATGGCGCAAAATGTTTAAAAAAAATAATAATTATCCATTAAGCTCAAATTAGTGTTTGTTAAACAAGGGCCCGATTAAGATTTTAGTCAAAAATAATATTACGTAAGCCTAGCGAATTCGCATTCGAGGTCTATATACATAATGCAATGACGTATAATAATACCTAGACTGACTATGAATTCATTAAAAGCGTATATCAATGAAAACAGCTGGAGACGCCATTTTGGTTACCCCATATCATTATTAAAAATTTAAAACGAGAGGCCAATTTATTACTATACCTGACGCAAACTTTATTAAAATCCATTTAATAGTAGTTTTTATCATGAGAATAATTACTATATGGGTTACCGAAATGGCGGGTCCAGCTGATTTGCATTCAATGACGCTTTGCATTATGAATGCATCGTCAGTCTAGGTATTATAATATGTTATTGCTATGCATTATGTTTATTTTAGGTAAAATCTTAAATCCGGCCCTTTTAAAAAATCGCCCCAAATAGAGTCGTTTAACGCGATAAACACAAAATAATTTGTATCTAAAAAAATCCCCGCGATTAGCTTTTGCGACTCAAGTCGCGCGATCGGTAACTATAAATGCGATATGATGCTTAACTGTATTTTGTATTTATCGCGGCTAAATCGCTATCGCAATCGCGCCACTATGAATTCGAGGTAACAATACTAGCTAAAATTGTACAGGGTGTTTCGAATTACCCAAAGCGCTAAAGCAAGTTTTTACTGTATTAATAACTTGGTTGCTTCTATTTTAAGAAGCGATCATTTCATTTACTCGAATGACATTGATTCGGATTTTCCGAATCAATATATAAATACGTATTCTAATATTATATTTGACATTTATATTCATGCGAATATTTTTATAAAAAATTTCTTACATTTGAATATATTTTAAAATCTAAAAAATTTACTAGATTATTCGTTAGGAGTATAGTTGGGTACGGTTAAATGTCGGCTCAATTTTCAGAAGCCTTGCCGGAGAAAATCATTTAAAATTTAGGCGTTCTAATAAATTCAAGCTGCTATCTTTTTTAAGAAAAACCCAATCAAAGTGTGATAATTTTCGACCAAAAATTTGGTTTAGCCAGCTAAAAATTAAACGGCTAAAAAAAATATAGTAATAATCCAACTATAGTTTGGAGTATATTATTTCAATAAATTCTATTTACTACCTGGGGTGATTTGGTATTTACTTACCAAAAA
Organism: Gordionus sp. m RMFG-2023; assembly: GCF_954871325.1. NCBI lineage: Eukaryota > Metazoa > Nematomorpha > Gordioida > Chordodea > Parachordodidae > Gordionus > Gordionus sp. m RMFG-2023. The sequence continues at coordinate 6,876,590 of NC_088775.1, read as the reverse complement.
TAGTAAAAAATAATTAATTTTTTATAAAAAAAATGCACATCATACAAAAACAAATAATTTTAATATTTTTTTTTCACTTTTTTCCATTTCGCGGTTCAAATTTAAAATTATATAACAATTTTTATTTCATTAAATATTTGCGGGGAAAAAAATCCATACTTCTTTTCGTTATGAATATTTCCGCCTGTCAGATTCTTCCCAATCCAATCCGAATCGGACTGAGATGAGATCGTATAGGTGTAAGATCCTTGAGAAAAATATATAATCAACGGATTGGATTGGTCGCTGAAATTTTTTGCTGAATCAGGTCCATATACTTAATTACTAGGGGTGAACCCAAATAGGGTTCATGAATTTAAAATTGCTTGGATGGACATTTTGAGACCACCGTCCAAACAGAGATCGATTTACGAAGAATCCCTCATAAAAATATTCAGAATTGGAACATTTTTGAATCTCCAGGTGATTCCAAACTCTATAAAATATTTAAGAAAACAGATAGTATTAGAACAAAAAGCAGAGAACCACCATGGGCCTGATCTGGATAGAGCCATCCTAACCTTATGCTATGCCACTTTATTTGTCATATTCTAAAGATATTTAGGAGAGACTGACCTGGTCTGCCCTTGAAGACTGGTCTGTGGATTGGGCAAAAATATTTTAAGAAACTTGTATAAAAAAAACCTTTCCAGGGTGGATCAAATTTTAATCATATTTTTTCATTCATAAAAATTTTTTAAGGGTCAGAAAAATCTTTGTCGGCAAGTTTGGATCACTATCACTCTTAAGGTAATATGTTACTTCAATTTACTACAATATCATTCAATATTCAGTTATAATAATATGATTATGCTAATTATTAATAATTTTAATTTAGTATTTTTATATTTTGTATTGCTTTCTAAAATATTTTTATAAGTTTCAATATCAGTATAAATAATAAATTATTAATAAAATAGATGTAAAAATTGGTCAGAATTTTTTTTTAATTGTTCAAAATTTATAATTTGTCCAATAAATAATAAATTTACCAAGTAAAAAAATAATTTATCTGTAAAAAAAATACATTTACCACACAAGCTTGGCTTTTTTAAGCAAGTCAAGGAAGATAGGACAGGGTTAAGGATATAGATGGTAGAGAGTAAAAACTAATATTAACCAATGAGGAGTCAATATCCAATATATCACCCCCCCCCCTTCTATACATATGGTAAGGGCTTTTTAAGATAGTAGGTAATAAGTAGTTATTGTTATAATGCTATACTTTTTTTATAGTAGGCATAACAATATTGCTTATAATTAATATTAAACAGATTACAAGCATTTAAAAACTAAATAATTTATTAATATATATATTTATATATAAAGAAAAATATAAATAATAGATTTAAATTATAACATACGTCTATTAAAACAATGGCTAACACATTTTTCATGAGAATTTACTACAAAATTGACACTTTCATCTCTTATATCTGGACTATTTGGAGGTTCTATAAAACAACCCAATACTTTTGGTTTAGCTAAAAAAAAAAAATTCTAATATATTCTATATCAATATTAATGTATTAAAAATTACAACTCATTGTTATTATCATATAAATTTAGAAATTTGGCTATAAATATATATTACTCAATAATAATGGACATGTTGGTTTTATTGAAGAAGGGTAAAATGACTTATATTTACAGGCAACATTTATTAATGCTTGTTTGCATTGTGTAGTTTTAGCTCTTTTTAAAGCATCTTTAGTTTCTTCTGAAATATTATTGCATATATATATTAATTCTTTGTTGTATATTCTCTTGGTATAAATATCTTCAGGTTTGTTTGAATTTATAGGCAGATTCAGGGTTGTCTAAACTACAGTTTATAAAACAGTATATCACAAAATCTTACCTGAGTATCAATATCATTGTTCTGAATATGTTTGATATTAATAATTTTAAATGCTAGGAATATTTGTATTGTCAGTATCACTAAGATAATATATATAAACTTTTTTTTGTTTAAAAAATATCTTATGTTAAAGACATTTCGCATTTTATAAATATAAGATTTAAATATTTATATGCGTAGAAAAAGTAAATATGATGGGTTATCATATTTGTTTTAAAAATATTTTGCTTAATCGCCAATATTTACGATTTTGCAAAAAAACATGTTTATTTAACTTTTTAAAAACAGAAAAAAAGACAGAACATACTAAGTGAGCCTTAAAATAAAAGAGAATACACCTGTCAGATTTGACATATATTAATGACATGAAAAGTAATTAAAATAGGTGGTATTATCAGAAGTTTTGGTTAGGAGCATGTACTTATGTATAAAATAGGCTGTTTTGTAATATATTAAAATAAGAATCAAATGCGATAAAATTGAAGTTAGCAGTGGTCATCTTTAATATGGAAGATTTTAATTAGGTAAATACATATTTTTTTTTGGTTCTAACTCATAATATTGGATCAAATTATTTATACAGAAAGTGAGAATTTTTTCAGACTTCATTTATATAACTATATAATTGTTTTATCTTTATAATATATTAATTAAAATTACCTATTTTAAATTTTATTTTTTATTCTCAAAAAATAGGCAATTTAATAAAATAGTCTTGTTAATCAAATTATATTTTTACTTATATTGTATATTTTCTTCTTTTATTTACATTATGTACCATCAGAGAATAAAAGAAGCAATAATAATGGATTAATTTTCCTCATTAGAATGACATCTATATTTAATAATAATGGCAAACATAAATAAAAAAACCTTTTTTTATTTTTATTATAAATTTGATTATGAAATATATCAAATTTATTTTTTCAATATAAATTTGTGACCCGATTTAGCGAAAAAATAATATCTATTTTAATCTATTTTTATTATTATAATGAGTATTACCGGAAACGGACATGAAAACAAGTTTTTTACTATGAGGAATATATTGCAATTTATCAGGGATCCAAACCGAACTTGAATAGAATTGCTAAAAATGCTTGTGAACCATTAAGAACCTCCTGATTTTATATTTAAAAAATAAAATGAAATTTATTACTATCCTGTTGCTAAAATTCTAATTTATATCCGAATTATTATAAAGATTGTTATCAATCAATTTTGATCGATTAGTTTCAAATACTATTTTTATGAATTTTTTATTGCTATTTCACAAAATTTTTTATAGTTATTATTTTTTAAGAACCGACCCTTAACCGTTATTTTTAACCCAGTCTTAACCAAACTTATATTCTTTTTTAGGATCTCTGGTTTCTATCTTAAGTTATTACTGTTATAAGCTATGTTTGCAGAGATTTGTGACTATGTCAACTTCGAATTGTTATTTGACAATTTTGGATGAAAGTTTTTTCAAAAATATTAATATTATCAATAATAAATATTATAGTGCGCTAAATGCAAATTCAACTCAACTAAAAACTCAATACCAAAATTGTAAAGAGAGCGATTTCATCCCCACCCTCCAACAATTTATTATATGCTCCGATGATGTTAATTATATTTGCAATTATTATATAATTTATGTGGTATGCAACATCTGCAAAAATAAATAGAAAATGGTTTATAATTAAAATATTATTTGACAGGACATGTGCTAAAAAATTGACTTGCAAAAAGTATTCGTCAAAGAATTTATTTGTGCAAAATGTTTTCGTCAAAATATTTGTTGTTAAATACTTTGAAATTTAATTGTTATATTTTAAATACATATTTTTTAAGTAATTATATTCAAATACATTTTTTTGCATAACCATGACTATTTACAGTTACAGGATTAGAGCTGGTAGGCAAATGAAGGTTGGTAGGGCTAGCGTTACTCATGTATATTTTGAATAATTTAAAATGTGTTAATTTTAACACCTTTTTTTATTATTTAAAATTTGATAAATTTAAAAAAGTATATATGAGTGATTTTTTTAATTTTTTTTATACAGGGGACTTTCTAAAGGTTGCAGGATACGTAAGAAGATATTTTAATAATTTAAAGACACTAAAAACTGGAATTTATATTAAGGATACCCAAATTAAGGGTTGTTCTACCCCCCCCCCCCCCAGGCAATTAAAATTTAAGTTGAATTAGAGATGAGATATCTAATTGCCACTTAGGTAAACAGTTTAGGTTACACCACCTTTCTACTCAAAAGAAATTAGGGGTGAAATACCCAATAATATTTGAATGTTGAAATTAAAATTACTATAAGACTATTGACCATAATAATTGTATTAAAATAGAAATAGAAATAGAAATATTAGTTTAAATACTTTACTTTAAAGTTATTCACTGGTTTATTATTGTTATATTACGACTTTAACTTAATTTAATTTGAATTGAAATACTGTAATTTTTAAATCCTTTTATATCTATAAAATTTATCCAACAAAAAAAATGATAAACAATTTATTCAAATAGTAATGCATATTTATAAATTTAAATATAATAAAACTTAAATACGTTAAGATAATATTTTAAATAGCACGAATATACTTTATTCAAATACTAAAAACAGTTTAATTGCAAAAGCTTGAGACCAAAATATTTAGAAATTATTAGATTTTTTGAAATTGTACTATAAAAATCAATAATTTATTTATTAAAAATCAATTTGTGTTTTTTATAAAATTATTTATCATCTATATATATTTCAAGCGCATAACCATCAAACTTAGTAATAAATACAATTTTTAATTAATGTAACAACTATATACTTAAATTTGAATAAGTTTCAAAACTAAGAAAAAAACATAAATTTTAAAAATTAGCCTAGTATGTTTAACATTTGAAATTAATTTTTCTCACGTAAATATCAAGAATTTTAAAATAGTTGGATTATTCGATATTCAAATGATATTTTTATGATTACCATATTTCGATAAATTATTTTATACATTTAAGCAAACTTTATACATATAAATCCGTATAAATCCAACTTTATAATTGTATAATTTCTACAATATTTGATTCGAAATTATTTTACTGTATACATAATATGATTATAAAATACAGATATTTTTTTGCTACCTAAATTTTTTTTTTGTTATATAAGTTATCAAAACTCGGTGGTTAATTATTTTTATTGTATTCTTTAGCTTTCATAATGAACCATGTTCCCTTGGATAATCTAGTGTATATTCAAAAAAAATATATCCATAAATAGCTTGATTTTTAAGATTAAATTATCAAATATCTAGATTCCCTTTACCATTTTAGAGATTTTATTATCTTCTACAAAAAAATAAATTAATCTTTTTAAAATAATTTAACTTATAAATTCTAATATTATAAATTAAATTGTATTATTAGGCCACGCCTGAATGAAAGTCTATTAATGGTTTGTGTTTTCATAATACATTATTATATATACATCATAATTATTATAAAATAATGTGAGATTTAATAAAAATATTGTGATAAGAGTTTGGCTAGACTCTGGAGTAAATAATTCTCTTTGTACTATATTCTCTGTAATTCTTAGTGAATCTTGGTTCCTTCTATGATCATGAACATATTCAAGAAATGTATAGTAACCAAAAAATCAGATATCTCTAGATTCCCTTCTTCATTCTCAGATCTTCCAATTCTAAAATCTTGTATGAATACAAATTTCCTGATCATCCAATATGCCATGACAACTAGCATTATCATTGTGTAACGCATATTCTACAAATATGTAATAAAATTTATGTTATTCGTTGTCAGTTAGTGTCATATAATCCCCCGATTCCCATTCAAATGCATAGACTTATCAGATAAACTAGTCTCAATAAAGCATTTTATGATTGTGGTACTTGTCACCTTACCCCATGCAAATTTTATTAGATTGGGTATTATAAAGTGTAAACCTTTTATAAAAAGAGGTGGTGACATTCCATCAATATTAGCATCTTTCTCATGATACCTTTTCTATAATGGCATTTGAAGGAACTAATTACACCCATGTCCAACTCCAAAATTTGAATAAAGATGTGGTATTTGCTGGTAGAAAAATTAATTTCATATTATAAATGTTAATACAATAAAATTTTAATAATTAATGAGGAATCCCATTCTCTTAGGATATCTTTAAAAGTTGAAGATATCATCCAACTGCATTTATTAGATTTGTATTCAACTGTTATTTTTTAAATTTTAAACACCTAGGGTTTTTAAATTTTCCTGCAATATATAATTATCAGATTCATCCCCATTTATGATAAATAGAAGTGAGACCTTTTCTGTCTTGTTTGAAGCCCAGTGGTTGAGTTCCACTAAATTCCACTATGCCCTTTAGTAATGCTCGATAGTATAGCCCTGTCTCATTATAATTAAAAATATTACTCCTTTGATAATTTTTAATCAGAGTTGGGAGTGTATTTTGTTCCATTTATTTGCATTAATAATATCTACACTTCAGTTATCACTGCAAATATTGTGAAAATAATTTATATTTTGTCTCCTAAATCTAGTAGAAATGTCTGTAATTTATAATTATGCATATTATAAAAACTTAAATCCACCTTCGTTGAATGAATGTTTGGTAAAAAAAACATAGCTTTTTCTAATATCACTGACACATAAAACAAAATTTACTTCACATTTGGGTTAAACCAATAAGCTGATTCTTCCTTTGGTAACAACTCATTCTAACTCTTTTAGTTGTAGGGAGTTTATCCAGAAATTGTGAGCCTATACTTGCTTTAAGCTTCCAATCTATAAATTGAGGAAACATTACATTTATAACTTAACTCTAATTGTGTTTAAGAAGTAGTGCTTAGATATTCAATGATTTTGCTTCATGGTTAATGTTTGAAATAATGTCTTATTCCAAAAATAATTTTAGCATGATTGTAATATACAATAAAATTATAATTTCTGTATTAAAAAAAGTTTAAAGTTGCCGCTCGTAAAAAAAATCATTGAATAATTTTTTTCGATAATTTTTTATTTTTTAATTGATCCGATTAAATTAAAGTTAATGTCATACAAATGTGGCTTTAAAATTTTGTAATTATCTGATATCTTGCAATTAACGGATTCGCATTCATTAATTTAATTTATCAATTTTTATCAAATTCATGAGATTTTTTAATACTTTATTTACAATTAACAATCTCTAATCTGTTATAAGTTATTTGAATATAGAAAATAACAAGTCAACAATAAAGCCTTTATTTATATTAATTTTTGAATTAAGCAGTCTCAAATTCTAATATATAAATATAAACCCATTTCGAATTAATGAAAACTATTAAATAATATGTATTACCTGGAGAAATTTATTTTAAATAAGAGAAGAGAACACGTTATTTTATTGATTTTTTTTATTTATAGAAGAATAATTATTAGTTTAAACTCAGCATTCAAAAAGACGAAGACAAGCCTATAGTTTTCTTGAAAATTTTTTAAGCATCAAAGCTTCGGGTCAACAAGATATATTTACCAAGTTGCTTTAATCTATTTTACCAATGACTATACAGCCAAAAATAATGAACGATTTACTACAAAAAACAATTTTGAGTTAAAATATTAAAATGAAATATGGGTAAAAAAAATGAAGCACTCATTATTCGATATTCTTGAACATGTAAAATAATTTAAGCATCTTTGATAATATTTATTATATATATTAGCAAAATGGTTAATAGTAGAAATATATATTAGTTATATTATTATTTTAAAAAATTATCCTGGATACGTTTTGTACTTCCAAAACCTATTCCGCAATTTGCCGGGTTCTCATGATCGAAACGTTTTGTATATTAAAAAATGAACTCTCGACTGGATGAATGCCAATAGGCAGAAAAAATATTTTGTGTTAAAATTTTTAAACCAAGCAGAATGACCGTTATCTGAATCCACGTTGAAAGATTTAATTTATCATTTCTATTGATTAGGATCACAAATTAAATTCATACGTACATTATGTGCAAAAATTATTTTGAATCGTGAACAATTCATTTGAATAATATAACTTATAAAAAATATTAAATTTATCATTTAGTAAAGCCAAAAATCAACTTTACCAAAAAGTGCAATAAATTCACCATCTCAATGAGTGTTTGTTTTATGCAAATTCTATTTTCATAGTGCATTTTAGTCAATAATGTGTATATAATAAATTGGCGATTCATGCTTACACACAAAGGAGTCAGTTGCAATACGGTAGGTACGTTCCAGCTTAAAAAATTATAATATATTTATATAGAAATTTTCTAAACGGTATTTTCTAAAAAAATTAAAAATTTTAGGGCATTTTTTCATGGGTTTTAAGTCCCCCCCCCCCTTTTCATGCAAATAATTATACCGAGCAATTTTATGGTTTGCAAAGCGATCTATTGAGATTATTATGCATTAATAGAATTATCAATAAGATTATTCGTGCAAACTACAAAATGACGCTATAGAAAACTCCAGTTGATTTCAATATATTATTTACTCTAATTTAATTTCAATACATATGGTATGAATTGGACTCAAATACAAAGAATTAGCAGAAGCACGTTCAAATCTGCTTTTTTAAGAAATTATTTTGTTAGCTCCAATTAACTTTTATACATTGTCCAAACATGATTGTTATGTAGTTGAAATAAGGATATAAAGTTAATAAAAAGTAAGAGTTAAAAAAAATAGTTTTGCAATTAGTCTAAAATAGTTTTGCAATTAGTCTAAAATATATTTGGAAGAAGGAGGTCTGTTTCCTTAAAATTATGTTTTCACTTAAAAAACGTTGGAAAACGAAAAGATATTTAGAATATGATCATTAACCCTCTTTACTGAATAATTAAGGCTATTTTTTTTTATAAATTTCATTCATAAAATCGTGTGCATTTGTTAAATAAACTGACATTCCAAAATTTTTTGGCGATGAACATATGTTGAGATTTATGAATAAATATTGCGTATTGTTATTTTAATAAACTGTTATAGTGATTCTTTCATTTATCAATAACCCCCACCCCCCACCTTCTCCCTAGGAAAAAAACCAAAAATATGTTAAATTATACGTTAAAAAGGTTCAAAAATTATTTTATAATCATAACAAATAGTACTTTTAATAGAAATTTAGTTATATATGTTTTTGAACACTGAAATTATCTCTTTAGAAGAATATTTATACCAATTATTTAATATGGAGATATTTTTTAAAAAAGTCTTTGATAATAATCTTCTAAATTATACTTAGATACTATTGATATCTGCTATAAAATATATTTGTTTCTTATCAGAGATATGGTTATTAAATATTAAGATAAAATAAAATAAAATAACACATAAGCGACAAGCTGAAAAATTCCTAGTTAAGCCACAGATCTCCAAATATTCCTAGCTTAAAGTGACTAAGCGTAATGTTTACTACTAGAGAGACAGTTAATTTTTTTTGTTTCAATATCATATCCGAAAATCAAAAAGATATGTGGAATAAAATATTATATAAAATTTGATTATTTTCTAAGAAATAGGATGACTATGTTTACTTGGTGAAATAATAATAACATCTCCTTTGTATATTTTACAAAACAATTTAGGTACATGAAAATAACAATATTTAAATTTTACAAAAGTCAACCATCTCAACAAATTACCCATGTTTGAATTGAGCTTGAAAATTACTAATTGTTTAATATATCTGATGATAAACGGTTGTATATTTAGTTTGTTAGAAATAAAAAATTATTTATATTGCTATAAGCCTGAAGATTACTAATTGTTTCTAATATCTGATGATAACGATTGTATAGTTAGTTTGTTAGAAATAAAAAATTATTTATATTGCATTAAGCCTGAAGATTACTAATTGTTTAATATATCTGACGATAACTTATATATTTAGTTTGTTAGAAATAAAAAAATTATTTATATTGCTGTAATTAAGCCTGAAGATTACTAATTGTTTTTAATATATCGTATGATAATTATTTATATGATAAAAATATACTTAATTATTACCAGTAATTTATTTTCTTTCTTCAAAAATATTAATATGGTGAGATGTTATTATCCAAATATCTGTTTTTTTTAATATCTGTAAAATTCTATCGATTTGTTATGGTTAAAATATTATGCTTTAATAATACCTTTTGATTTTGCTGACCAAACGATACATTGAATTCCATCTGATAAAAAAAAATCTAGTCTTGTATTGTAGATATAAAAAAATTATTACATTATCATTGATAAACTTTAGTTAAGTATTTTGACCAATAACGCATTCATTATTATTTCTACTCAACCTTATAAGGTTTAATCTCAGCTTTAAAAAATTGTTGCCTTTGGTTCAAAATTTTATTCATATACTTTTTGCCTGTCAAATTTGGTACTTAAAATGGTTTTGGGAAATAAATTTTTTTCAAAAAGGTCAATTCCCACAACACAACGCATAAACTCTTTCGATTGATATCCCGTCTTTAATCTCCGTCCCGCAACTCAACCCAACGCTCGATCGATCCATTTAAGTAATAATATTTTTCGATCTTATCAATTCATAACAGTATTGATTTTGATGTGTAGCATACTTTTAAACAATTAATTAACTATTTTTATATTTATTTTAATAAGAATAATAATAGAAACCCCATTAGAGTCATCATTTTAATAAACTGTTATAAGTAACTCTATAGTTTTATCAATAGTATATAAATGTAATCCGGAAAGATTACATACCCGATATTAAATAATGAATAAATATATATAAATAAACTAATCCGCTTATACTAAACAATACGTGTACAGGTTTATTCAATATTTGATATATACATTTACAAGGCTTGTTAATTATATGAATCGATTGCGGGAATTATAAATATAATTGATGCAATGCGTGTAAGGTATTTAACTCACACAATATTTTATTAATCATAAATATATATAATATTATAACCATATTTAATTGACAAATATAATAATTAATTTATAGTGGATAGATAGTATATTGCAAAATATTCCTACATTACTGCAATAATCATTATAAAACATTCCTTACTAACGAGTATACTAATTTATAATATAAATAATATTTTATATTATATTCATATATATATTTTCATTGATTTTGTTATATCAATATTACATATATATGATCATCATGCAATTATAAATGTAATTTTCAATATTATTCTAAATATAGAGGTAATCAGCTGGATAGGATCTAACATGATAAATAACATATGATTTTATGAATGTGTCCCATCTCGAAAAGGTATATTTTTTTTAAAAATTAAATATTATATTAATAATGTAGGCTTATATAGAAGAAAGAAAAAGTGATGAGTTTATTAGAAAAATCGATATTGAAAATGCTATATCATGCTTGAAAAAATCGAAAGGTATTACGTATTTATACAGTTTACAGTCAATATCCCCCCCCCCAGTCCCACCCCAATTTTTATTTTTTAACATATAAAATTTCATATGACATGTCAAACTCTTTTAAGACCACCTTATCTGCCAAAAATTGGCTTAACCTACCCCTCTTCATAATTATATGAATTAAAAATAATAAATTGTTATGCTTTAAATAGTTCATAGTAATGTCCAATTAGGGATTCAAGTTTGAGTTTATAATAGAATATGACTGACTTATGTTGATAAATATTAAATAAATAATACTAAATATTTTGATTTAGAAGAACTAAATTTAGCTATACAAGATGATGCTAATGAGAGTATTAAGACATTTATAAATTTGAAAATAGAAAATATTACTAAAAGGATTAAAATATATGTTGTATATTTAAAAAACATAAATTTTAAAAGAATGCAATATCAAAAAAATATTAAAATCAAAGGTAATGATATGTTTTGCATATTATATTGTTGAAATATATTTCTTAGATGATAAAGATCTATCAATTGATGAACTGCAATTTAAAGTGAATAAAATTGCAAATAACAATGATATTGCACTGGCTAAACTTTTTAATCTTTTAAAAGACAATAAAATTGAAAATAATAAATCTTTGTTATTTAATCAAAACCCTGCAATGTATGATATCATATAACTAATTTTTAATATAATATTCTATGTTATACTATTGAAATCTTTTTGAATTAATGTACAATGCTTCTCTAATTATTCTTAATCAATTTTAATTTTATCCGTTGAGATTAACACTAACTTTCTTACATTATTTTAATTTTTTTTTAAAACTAATTATATTTTAATAAAATAAATGAACTAAAATTTCAGATTATCCTTTCTTGTTTGCAATAATATATTTGTCTCTATTAAAAATGGTTAATTTTTTTTTATCACATTCATCTACCCAAAAATAAATTGACCTCGAATAGTCAAGATATAGAGGTTTTCTTGTCAAATATATACCTAATAATTTTATTTTATTTACCAATATTTCACAGAGAAATAAAAGATTCAATTTATACCAACATTACAAACGATAGAATCTTTAATTCTGCTTCTAGCCTAAACCCAAATTCTGAACTACCCAACCCAGTCTTGGATTTGGTCGATGAGTTGAGTCAACAAAATCAGGAATTAAAGGGTTGTGTGTTTCTTTTGTTAAAAGACTTGGAGTCAACTAAAGACGAGAACGCGTTACTCAAGGAAAAATTAAGCAAATTACTACATAACAATCACAATTTCAAGCGTGAGACTATTGGAGGATTTGTTTACCCCAAAGAAATAGATAACTATTCCGGCATGCTCAACCAACACGGAATCGGCAAAACATTTGGAATAAAGATGGACGCTAATTTTAAAGAAGATTCATTAAATGCGAACCATATTTTGTCAAATATCGGAGAAAATAAAGAAGATAAATTATCGAATCTCGACAACGAAATTACGACAAATGCTAGCCACCAAAAAAATTTCCCCGAGGAAATTGATGAAAATGAGCATGACAATTTTTTTTATTCCTCATCTCCTATCATATTAGCTCCCCTGGAAATGCCTAAGTTCGATCTAAGATTTGACCAATCATGAATTATTTGAGACAATAATATTATATAATAAAATACAAATTTACTATCATTGTAATATATTACTTTTTAAATAAACCAAAATAAAAATATTTTTATTATTAAGATTGTAAATTGATTCGCAATAGACGTTGTAAATATGGTAATATAGTAGCTATACAGAATTTTTGTTACTTTATTCATTTTTTTAAAAAAAATATAGTGAATTTTGGGTGTACACTCCAATTACGCTGGACATTTTTTCCCTCTTATAAATTTTTAAAACTACTAAGAAATAAAATTATAGTGTCTTCACCCTTCGTATAATGATATATTTTTAATAAAAGGCTGATTGAAAAGATTTTTTCAAAAGAACCATTAGAATTTCTCTTTCCCCAATAAAATAACGTAGATATAAACTTTTAAATACCATTATGACCTTCTTAGGAAACCAGGTTAAAATTTTTTTTATTTGTTTATGTATGTGTTAATGTGTTAGCGTCAATGTGTTTTTTTCCGGCAATGTGTTATTTTTTCAACTATAAATAATTTTTTGAGTGCGTTTTTTTTTTAAAATGTAAAAATCTGATTTACCGGAAATGTATTTCATCATGTTTGGAATACCTACTCTATAAATTTCAGACAATTTTGCCATGAACTTTAGAACTTAACAAAATTTATATTAAATTTTCCATAAATTTTTTTATAAGTTATAAATGACTCTAGGTATTCCAAACATGATGGAATGCATTTCCGGTAAAATCAGATTTTTAAATTTAAAAAAAACGCGCTCAAAATATAAGTTGAAAAAAATGATACATTGCCTGAAAAAACACATTGACGCTAACATATGCAGTGGTGTTGTTAAATTACCTAACTTTAGTTAACTATAAAACAGCCTAGCAATGTATATATCCAAATATATTCGAATCAATTTTCAAGTTGAGACACAACTTAGAGGCTTAATTAATTTTTTTAGGCTAAAGGCTTGACTAAGCCACAATAGAGACGGTCAAAGTTAGGTAATTTGTACTTTGACCTTCTATTTATTTTTATTTGATCTATTCAAAAATTATTGTTTTTGTTTTTATCTAATAATTTTCTTTTTGGATAAGAAATAAAATGTATAATGGGAATAATAATAAATATTATTTAATAAACACTAAATTCGGCATAATAGGAACATTAAGATGGTGGTGTAGATTCTGCCGTTGTTGCAAGGGTCAGACAAGCTTGGAAGAAGTTCAGAGAAATGTCCTTTATTCTTACAAATAAAAAAGTCTCTCTAGAGAAAAGTTTACGTAAGCTGTGTGAGAGTTGTTTAGTTTATGACGGCGAAACATGGGCAATGATAGCGACTCATGAACCCAAATTATATAGAACAGAGATGAGGATGATTAGATGGATGTGTGGGGTATCTCTGAGAGAGAGAAAAACTAGCAAAGAATTGCGAGCAAGATTGGGTATAGAAATGATTGGAGTGGTAATGCGACGAAATAGACTAAGTTGGTTTGGGCATGTATATGACAAAAGGTGACTGGGTAAAGAGATGCACCTTGATGGAAGTAGGAGGATCAAGACCTAGAGAAAGGCCCAAGGTGACATGGACAAATGTGATAGTGACGGATATGAGAAGCATGAATCTTACAAATATTGATGCTCAGGACCGTCAAAAAGGGGAATAAAATTCACAAGGAAACCTGGCCTACCCGGGTAAACCTGGAAATCGCCATAAGAAGAAGCAAAAGTTCCATAATTTTTATTTGTTTTTGAAATTCTATTTTTTTGTCTGTTTTCCAGGCCTAGAATTTGGTAAATGAACGTAATATAAAATATTTATTATGGCCAGACAAGAAATAAGATAGAAATCATTTAAAATTATATACTAGAAAAGTATTTGCTTATTTAAATAAATATTATTTAAAATTTTTTGCAAGAAACAAGAGGGCAGTATTTTTATTTATTTGTGGAATTATCAAAAATTCGATAATGTTCGGTGTAAAAATGTAAAACTCTATTGAAAAAAGATATTAATGTCTATATTTAAAGAATTTGGAACGGGCCGAGCGGACAATTTTTATTTTGTGTTGGACTTTTAGGGGCAAATTATAAAAATGTTTTGGGATAGGTTAGGGCCATATATATATTTTTTTTAAAAATTCCTGGATCTGAAAAATTAAGCCCGATGCAGATCACTTGCTATTAATAGTATAAAAATAGTATTAAATAATATTTATGATTATTATATTACAATACATTTTATTTTCAAATATTTCTTAACTTTAATTTTGACCCGATAAACAGATAGCACTTAACTTAGCGCTCTGCAACAAAGATAGAAGTCAATGTTTATGTCAGATGAGTGGATATATTATTTTATTAAAGACCAAACCTACCATATTCTATAAAATCTAACAAAAACTAAAAAATAATTTTATTTGAAACTGTGAAAACATAAATTAAAATTGAGACTAATTATTTAAAACTGTATATTTCGATTATCTACAGTCCAATTAAATGATATATCCTTTATTTTCTAGTGAAAAGAGATGTTATTATAAATCATTAAAGCAGAGGTTGGAATCTAGATTAAATAGGAATTCGGCTCTTGTTAAAAATAATTTTTAAACGGCTCTTGTTCCGGTTTAAAATTTTTAAAGTGGTTTCGGTTATTAAATTTAGCAATCTGGTTTCAAACCCAAAAATTAAAGTTACTTAAGGGCCTTTATATTTTGGCTGCATTAAGGTTGTGGGGGACTATAGGAAATATTGATTCAAATCATTATACATAGTTACGGGTATAAGAGTAATGCTCCATAGGTGTAGCCAGGGATGCGAACCCAGAAAAATTTTTGGCCAGGTTCGGTTTAAGGTTAAAAAATATAAGTGGGTTCGGTTCAGGGAAATATTTATGAAACCGGGTTTGATTCTGGGTTCAGCTTGGGTTTAAGAATTTTTGAATTGATAAAAAATATTCTATATTTAAATCATAATTAAAAAAACTAGACATAGATTTGGTATAAGTCATGTATCAATTTTAAAATTTTTATTTAGATGTATTTCTTTAAATTAACAATATCCAATATAATAATTTTTACTTTGACTTGTTCACTTTCATTTTCCTCTAATTTATAGTCTTTGATAATAAGTTAAAAATTAAAACTAAATGAATTTAATTCTTTAAAATATATTAGCATTCCAATAGGAATCTTCGGGAATAAATTTAAAAAAATTTAAAAATGGCGTAAATTAATTAAGTTGTTTAAAATTTATAAGCACTTCACTTATTTGGAAATTTGAAAATCTTATAAAATCTTAATTAAATTATTAATATTTGTATTTACAATTATACAAATATCTTATATGATTTTAACAATCTGAACAATTTTTTCTAAAAATTTTGAATAATAGCCGCTATTTGAAAAAATTAATTACTTTTACGAATTTTTCTTTCAAATTCTTGTTTATAGTTATATATTATATATGTATTTGGGGAAGAAATGGGTGGGAGGAGGAAGCTTAGGAGGAAATTTTAATTAGCTTATATGAAAACAAGCAAATTTATGAAGGGGGTATCTCACCTTGTCCACCCCGGCTACGCCTATGATTAGTCTTTTTATAGAGTTTTTTCATAAATGTTTAAAAAAATAAATATAAAATATTAAACCTTGTGTTATGAAAAATGAATAGTATATCCTCAAGCAATTAATTTTTATATATAAATTTAATTAGAAAAAAAAATATATAAATTAATTTAATTTTTCGTTTTGACTAAAATGGACATCATATACTATGTATTTGTTAATTTAACCTTATGCAATCTATTAATATATTCTTGTGTTGACCCTAATTCGATTTCTAAAAGTAATAATCTATTCATATAAAATAACATTAACTCTAGTAAATTATGCATATTTTAATTCTTCAACGTTGAAATAATGTTTTTAATATAGACGAGTGTCAAAGGGAGCATAAATTTAAATAAGCAGGTTATATTATAGTATGTGATAATGCATTTTCAAATACGATTTCTCTAAAAGTGTAAATATTCCACTGCTATTATAACGGCTTTTCAGAACGTTTAAAACTAGTCTAGAACAGAACGCCTTTAAAAAATTAAAATAATTTGATTGAACAAAATATAATATTCCTTGTGCCAGTCTTATCAGAGACAAGCTCTTTAAAATGTTTTAAAAAAAGAAATAAAACAGGCAGTTCTTTAATTATAGCGGAAGCTCCTATAATCAGAATGCTTTATTTTGAAGTTGTCCTATTGTTAAAACTATTTTTAAAAGGAGAGCGCTATCGCTACCGCCATTTTACAAGAAAGTCCGCTAGCGTTTGGAAAAAAGTAGCGCGCTATCGTTACCGCTAACTTTTCAAAAATGTAGTATCGTTACCTCTAGCGTTTTTAAAAAAGTAGTGCATCAATACCGTTAGCGTTTTTTTAAAAAGTAGCGTACTATCACTATCGCGACCGCTAGCTTTTTTAAAAAAAGTATTTAAAAATTTTTTTTACTTTTTACAAATAAAAAATATGACTAAAATTTCAAATATATATATTTTTTTACTAAATCCCAATAATAATAACATTTCCATATTATTATCTCCAAGTCTAGAGCGAAGATCAGAAAGTAAGCTATTACTAAATAATCGTTCATTAGAACCCAATGCAGTATTAAATCTAATACACATATTTTTTATATAAGAAAAATCAAAAATATTTTTAGATTTAAAAAATCCGTTTAAAGGATTTGTAATAATATTATTATTTATTTTAAAAAAATCAATCATCCATAGTAGTTGGCGTTTTTGATCTGGATAGGGTCAGTCTAAATTATAATAGTAATAGTTATAATAAAAATTATGTAGGGGATAAGTGGGTGGCCATGTTTGCTTATCTATTGAACCAATTTCTCTCGGAATTGGTTAAAATGTGAAAGAATTGAAATAAGTATTTTTTAGCAGGCTTTGATAAAATTTATAGAATTAATAACCTAGATAATAATTTACAAAATATTATCAATAAATAGATGAGTCTGATGATAAAATGAATGTTAATTATTTATTGTAATTTTTAATTTACATAATTTTTGAATAATATCTTATGGCCAGTTGAAACATGCCTTGTTTGGACTGGGACAAAAAATCAATTTTCATATATTCATCTAGCTCAAAAACTATTGTAAATATAGCCATGATTCAAAATATATTTTAAAGATTAAGAATTGGACTACACATTAATAATAAATTTGTTGAAGTTTTGTTTGATGATAAAACCTTCCGGCGCATCTTACCATGATATTTATACCGTGTTAATTTTTTATATCAAGATTAAAATATTTTGCGAATTCAGTAAAAGGAATTCGATATTATCATCCAGGGAAATTACTTTGTCAATATGTTCTAGACCAATATTTTCTGCAATACCCGACAATTTAAATTATTTTGAAAATTTATAATGCAGATTTTAAAATATAAATTTCAATATTAAATATAGAAATAATATAAATATATCTTAACAACTTTTATGTGTATTTATTATATAATTTCTAAATTAGTAGCGAGCTACCGCTATTGCTATTTTTTTTTTAAAGTAGCGAGTTACTTTAACAACAATGTTATCTACCCTATATTATAAATATATGCCAATCAAACTAGTTTTTGAAATGAGACATTTTATGCAGTATAATTAATGATACTTAAAATATTTTTTCTTTAATTCATCTTTATTAGTGAAGGTCAAAGGTTCAATTCTATCCACCTTAGATCGGACTGGACTGATTTTTTCTTGAAGACCATCCGGATCGGTCTTTTATTAATATTTAAATTCGCCCTATTATTCAATTAATCTTATTTTTTTTACCTAATTTTTTTTGTATTTTATTTCATGTTATTTTTCTAGAGTAGTTATTTTAGTTTTATGAATTTTTAGTTTCATTTTTATTTTGCAATATGAAAACCATAAGTTTTTTAAAGAAGAATTTTAATGAGTCCCAATAAACAAGAAATAAATTAGGTAAAAAGAAAAATATTTTTAAATACCAAAAAAAATAGAAATTTCGATCCAAGACCGGTTTTTTTTATTTAGGACCACGATCTGGATCGATCTTTCTAAAAGACCATGGTTCGGTCTGGGTGAAAGATCGGTCCGTGACCTTCACTAATAATTATACCATATATAGCTCTTTTAATCACGTAATATCTTTTTTCAAACAGACAGTGTCCTCTTTTAATGCCAATTAAAAGATAGGAGGACCTTATCTTTAAAAAAAAACACCTTGTCTTTGAAAAAGGACTTACTATATATTTACCCATTTTTCTCCCATAAGTAGAACTGAAATTATCAATATTTCTTAATTTATACTTATAATTTTATTGAAAAATCCAAAATATTATTTTAAAAAAATATCGCCAGCTGAATATTATGGTGTTCCGTATCCACTCTTTTACAAAATACATTCTTCGATAAATCAATCCTTCTGTACTGTATTCTTCCATACACCAATAAAAATGCTAAAATATAATTTCGAATAATCCATTATTGACATTATTAAGGTGTGATCTTAATTAGTTATATAGCGATCAACTCTAAAAGGGAAACCCCAGTATTATACCTCATCTGGCATTAAAGATTATTAATCAATGTTTTAAATAATTGGTTGATATTGTAAAAAAAATATATTAATTTCCTAGGCGCGATTTGTAATTTAATTGATATTTTTCTAAAAGAAATTTCCTAATAAAATATTGGATTTTTAAATTGATAGACCAGTAACTTTCATACTTACTATATAATCATAAATGTTGTGCAGTCTCATGGAATCAAGGGGAAAAGATATATCGCGTAAAATATCCATCGTAGCTATGGGGAAAAAAAATTAAGTAAATAATATAAAGTGCAATCAGAATTCAAATGATTATATTATTTAAACAAAACTAAGGTTTAGCCTTCCTACCACTCCCCCCCCCCATAGCCTTCGGATATTTTTTTTATTCCTTACCCTTATCGTAGCTTTTCCCCTACCCCCATCAAAGATATATAGATTAAATAAAATAATTTAAAAAGGAATACAAGTAGATTGTGGATTGAAATACATGACGGGACTATTCAAAAAAAGGATGCCTACTGAACGTTATAGAATTGTAGGAGGGGAAGAAAGTGTCCCTAATGCTTGGCCTTGGCAAATTGATATAAGGATTCGAAACAACAGGCATATTTGCGGAGGTTCTCTCATAACTGACTCTCATGTAATTACATCAGCCCATTGCATTATTCCGTAAAAACGCATTTTTATATTATTTCTTTTTAACGTGTCATATTTTTTCATCAAAATTTGTAATGGCCCTTATTTTTTAAAAAATGTCGAATTTTTAGTAATTAAGCACTTTTTAGTAAGGGTAGAGAAGGATGATTAGTTAAATTTTAAGTAATCTATATATCTATACATGTTGATTTTCATTAAAAACTATGTTACATCCCTAAGGGACAAAATTTATACAAATATTTTTTTTAAAAATAATTATTTTATTCATCGATACTTTCGTTGGTTCAAAAAAACGATTAAATTTACATTTAGATCCATCACTAGTCACTTTAAAAATTTTTTTACTGTTATTTTTATGAAATAGAGATCAGGGCACGTCAGGACATTTTATTTTTTTTATGAAATGTGAAAGTTTTAAGAGTGAAATTCAATTACAATATAGATGATTACTAAATGAATATGGGGAAAAGATTATATCTCTGTATAATAATCATTTGATACTATAACGTAAGTTTTACCTTATATTTGGATAAAAAAATTAGTATATTTCCGTTTTGATTTTTCAAGAAAAATTCGAACATAATTTTTACAAATGAAGAATTGACCCTCCCCTATCATATTTTTATTTATCATATATTTTTATTTATCATAATTGGGCATATTAGTATTCAATTTTATTAATATGAGTAAGAGTATATTAAAACAGTGCATATTGTATGTCATCCATCGATATTTTCCCGATATCTATTTTTTGCAATATTATGTTCAAATACTCACATGGTGTGTGATATTGTATTAGAAAAAAAGATTGAATCTCACGGAAATTTTGTGTTTTTTATCATTATTTTTTAAATGAAACACGTGATTTTTATTTATTACTTTTATTATTAAAAAAATTTGTGGTTTCGAATAAAAAAAATATGGAAACCTGCGCGATACAAATTTTTAACCCAAACTGATTACATATGATCGGTCTGACCTTATATAAACGTTGAAATAGAGTTTCGGGTTATAACCAGCTCTTGCATAAATTTCCCTTATGATTGTACTATTATATAATTATAAAATATTATATCCAAGGGGTCAAAGATACCGTCTACACGCTGGAGTTCATAATAGATCGATTCTTGGTGAGTATGAACAAATTCGAAACATATCAAATGTAATTATTCACCCTAACTTTGATGAAGGTTGATTATATGTTTTATTAGACTCCTAAAATAGTTTATTTCTAACTGGAAATAATATCAGAGAAAGCAAATTCATAGGTTGGCTAAAATTATATAAATTATAGCATTTAGCATATCAACCAGACATATGTGGATAACAAAAAAAAATGTAAATTAAAAATATTAGTCATTTAAGGTAGATAGTAAATTAATTATTCATAGCAATATTTAAAATTATCCTACAATAAATTTTATATATAATAAAATTGGCAAACCAAGTGAATTTATAATTTTGTTGGAACTGGTTAAAAATAATTTTTATTTTCTAATATATCCGTAAAACCGATAAAAACAGGTGTGCGCCAATAGGAAACCATGTAATTTTTTAACAAGGATTTATAAGAAATAGTAAACTTTTAAAAATGACTAATATTACATATATTGCATACACTCCTTTAATAAAATCATAGGCAATATTCATTATATGTTAATCTCTCATACGTAGCTTATATTTTTGTATATATTATTAGAATTGCAATTCGATTCTGATATTGCCATCTTAAAAACTAAGGAACCCTTCTTGTTGAATCAGTATGTCAATTTGGTCTGTTTACCTTTACTACCGCGATCAACGGTTTTATGGAATAATGATAGCAAAGAATGTTTCGTCACTGGTTGGGGAGAAACTCTAGGTAATGAATGACAATTATTATTAAAAATTATTCGATTCAAAATATGATTAAAAAAATTACAAATTGAATAAAATCTTTTATTCGACTAACTATTGATAATAACATCATAAATAAAATACTAAATTATTCAATTCACATAAACAGCAATTGTTTCAGATATATACTATCAATTTCTGATCCTGTTCAATTAATAGCTAAATAAATAAACATTTTTCTAGGAACTGGGAATGATATAGTACTAAATCAAGTTAGAGTGCCCATTTTAAAAACGGATATTTGTAATTCTTCGGATTATCTGTCGGGATTAATCACAACAAACATGATTTGTGCAGGGTACGATGAAGGAACAAAGGACGCATGCGGAGTAATTATAGTACCGCTTAGTCATACAATTAAGAAACCTTAGAAGGAATTATATAAATATAATAAATTTTAAAATAAATTACATTTTAAAACTTTAACCTTCAAAAATATAAAATAAATGTAAGAAATTTTCATATAATTTTATATGTTATTAAAACTCTTCATATCTCTACCTACATTGTCAAATAAAATAAATTATATTTTTACAGGGCGATAGTGGTAGTCCTTTAGTATGTTCCTTTGACAAAAAAAAATGGTTTTTAGAAGGAATTGTTAGTTGGGGAATCAGTTGTGCTCTGCCAAAAAGACCCGGAGTATATACGAAGGTTGAGAATTTTGTGTCATTTATTACAAGAAATATTATTTGATAAGAAAATTAAATAATCATATTATTATATCGCTATTTTGTAATTTACACTATTTTTTATTTATCGAAAATATAAAATTTATTGACAATGATATCAATCATGTTATATAATTTTTCATTTATAATTTTCTGCGAAAAATGTTTATATATAATGCGTATAGAATATTTCGATTAGATTGTAAAAAAATTTATCACATAAGAAGTATCAACTATTTAATTGTAATTATTTTTATTTACAAACTCATTTTACGTGATTTAAAAAAAAATTAAATCCTTTATATTTTTCGCTCTTTATTATTATTTATATATATATATATATATAAAAAATACAATATACATTCAATGTCATTGCTATTAATCCATGTTTTAAAAATCTTCATTTTATTTTCATTTAAACAATGAGGCATACAAATCTGTGCTATATTTTTACTTTTAAAGAAAAAACTATGAAATAAATTACTGAATATTATCATCAAGATTGATATCTTCTTGAGGACACATATAATTAATTAGTTTGGGTATAGGATCGTATATGTAATAAACAAAAAAATTACAAATATAAAATAATAATTCATATCCTTTTTTAAGATTAAAAGAACGTGTATAACAAACATCATTAGAGAAGGTCATGGTTCGGCAGCTGGACGCCATTTTAATTCTCTATGTAAACAATTTACATTAAAATTTTATCAAAACTTTAAAAAAGAAATCAGTTTCATTTATTTATAGAATTTGTTATAAGGGAAACAAAAGTGTTGTGTAACCAGCTGATTTGTATTCCGTCGCTTCAAAATAATTATTAATGAATGAATCTTCAATCTAGATAACAATTATAAATATTGATTCGTTCTAAGGGGATCGAATTTATAACAATAACAATGGTTAACGGTAGATAGAACCACTCTTGAAACAGCTTTTATCATAGGGCTATATCATGGGATCAGCGGGGCTCTCGCACTTATCACATTTATTTAGGTGCTCAGTCTTCATGGGGAAAAGAATGATTTATTATATTTCTAAAAACCGAAACAATGTGAGAGAAATGCATTATATCCTATAATTACTTTAAAAATATATAATGCATAAATAAAATTTGTATAAAATAAATCACTAGAGACCAGGGTTGCAAGATCAAAAATATTAAATTGCGTGAGAAATTGGTATTATACGGGAGAAATATAAAAATAGCGGTAGAAATATAAAAATTGTTAAAAAAAAATTTTGCGGGAATTTTAAATTGATTTAATTATCCGCCTATTATTTTTTATTTAGTTTATATAAATACAAAGTCGGTAACTATTTTTCAAAATAAAATAACATCTTGATTTATAATATATTAATTTATAAAAAAAAACCAATGATCCTTTTAAATATAAAAGAATGTAAACAAGATAAAATTTTATAAAAAAAACGATTTTAATTTTACAATTAAAAATAAAAACGACCACAATTGGAAATCTACCGTGTGTGTATATAACATTATAGGGATAGGCGCTTAATTATCATGTATCACTTTAAATACATAATAAGGTACTCTAAAAATAATAAATAATGCAGATGAAACTACAGTTGCGGCAATTGTAATCACTTATCTTGTATTACAACATTCACAGAGATACTTATCATCACAATATTGGTAGAATCTTTTTCCCATAATATTTAACGACTCTATAAATGAAAACTATATTTGTAGAAAAAATGAGCAAGGCTATCATTAATGTTTTAGGACCTAAATCCAGGAGGTCAATTCTTGACGATTTGAAAAATGGGCATACATATGCAATTCTAACATATGATCTAATAAGGGAAATAGAAATATTAATATTAAAATATTTCCCTTGATCCTCTGCTATTTCATCAAAATTAAGGTCGTTTCAATAAAACTATTAAATTTTTTCCCCTCAAATAGTGAAAAATCCAAAGACATAGCTAACCATATAAATATATCAGATTCGAGATTAACAATAAATTGCATGTCAGCTTTCTGATCTGATAATGTCTCAGTGAATCTGGTAAAAACAGAGTGTATTTAATTAGTTTAATAAAATAAAAATATAATAAATTACTTGTTTTGTATATACCTTAATATAAAAGCATGGTAATAATTTATTCCAAACAATTATAAGAAATTTATTTATAAAAAGTAAGTAGACATATAGTTGATTTTAATCTATTATATAGAATTAGTTATAAAATACTAGGTAAAATTCCACTTTTACAGACATATTTGACAGTTAGAGAATATATTACAGTTAATAATTTAACAAATTTTACTAATCAATGCTCTTGATATTAAATATAGCAACAATTTGCATTCAATTATTTAACGTAATCTATTTATTTTAAGTAAAAATGATATTTAAATTTAATCTTCATATTATTCATCCCACAATGTCTTTAAAAGATATTTTCTGATGTCCTTATCAATATTTTATATTTTCTGTAAAATATATAATTTGCTATATTGGTAAAAATTACTTGATTGTCATTTGATAATTAGATATACTGTAAATATACGACATATAATATTCCACTGTTTGTATTGTGCTTTTATATTTTTTTAATTTATGATTTAATTTTATCAATAGTTTTATAATTATATTTTACTTTTATTAAGATTAATAAATTAAAATTACTCACTTTAACAAATTATATTTGATATATTATATTATTTAGTAATTTTATGGATCTATTATTAATAATTGTAATACATTTCACTTCTGTCTTAAGACTTATCTTTGGCTTATATTCCATTTATTAAAAAACATTTTTGGTTCATTTTATATATTTATAAATTTATTTTCCCAAAAATCTATAAATTATGATGAATAGTTTTATAAAAAAATATCAACTTTTACATTCTTTCTTTTAAATTATTATTTAAGATATATGCATACATATTTGAGGGTCAGGGAGTGGGGGGAAGACTAAGGGGGATATTTTTTATTAGCTAAAAATGATATTTACAAAAAGTGATAAATTTCTGAAGGGGGAAGGGGAAAATTTCCTCTTACCCCCCCCCCCCCTTGTCTACTCTTATGATGCTGTTAATGTGTAGTTGCAATCAGAAGAATCTTAGCAAAGATTCACAAAATTATGCTGCAGATGTGTTCATCTTTACAGTTAAAAATTGACAATAAATTTTATGGCGCCATATCTAAAACTTATTTATATTTTATTTGAGATTTAATTAATCGAACTAAATGTTTACTGTCGTTATTGAGATATTTAAAATTCCTGGCTTGACATATTATATATTTGTTTAATCATTAGCTCGGCCTCTAATGTTGTTAAAACAATCCGATTTCTCTCCTTTTTCTATGCAATCCTCATCAAGCTAAAAATGCGCTCGGATGAGGCATTAGAATGAGGTAAGGAGAAGACATACTCGCATATTTTCCCAAGCATGGGGATTTATCGTTATTACGAAAAATTCTACCCATTTCTCCTCTGCTTTTAGACCATCTATTAAGTATTTTGGTGAATCATGAAAAATAGATAGAATTACAATTTCCTCAAACAAGAAATCAATGTCTTTCGGTATTTTTAATAATAATTATAAAAACCATCAATTGATTGTTTCTGTTCCAAGATCATAATATTTCTACATTTGTAAATAGAGTTATTAAAATCAAATTTTTATGTAAATATTCTAAAATTGCCATAATAAAAATATCTGCTTCATTTAAAAATGTATTAATTAGAATATTATTTGAACATTTTAATATAATATTTTAGCAATAGCGCCATAAAATTTATTATCAATTTTTGCTGTAGAGATGAACAGAGCTGTAGCATGATTTTGTGAATCTTTTTTATAAAGAATATTCTGATTGTAACTGAATATTAACTGCATGAATAGGTTTCCTACATGTGAAACGAATCCCAAATATGCTTCTGCCATTTCATACTCGAAAAAATTTTTCAATTAGGACAGCTTTTAAAATCTTTATTTAAGAAAAGTATTTTTTTAAGGGTTTGTTTAATTTTAAAATTCTATCAATGGCAGGTATTAATGACAATCACCTGATAGGTATATATCGCAACAACTCATACCATTCCAAGTCACCACTTCACCAACTCTTTTAATTCATTAACTCTTTTAGTTGATGACTAAATTCGTTAAAATATTTTATCACAATTATTTCGACATCTACAGATAGTACATTTATTGTCTTCTTGCAAGAATTATGTAGTATATGGCATATACAGCCAATTGGTATTAATTCATTATTGTGTTGCCTCAATTCGGTAACTTTTGTTTTTGTCAAAATTTACAGGGGCATTATCGGCGCAGAAAGCTGACATGCAAATTTGATAAACCTGAAATAGCTATATTTACCATTATGTGGCTAGCTACATCGTTGGATTTTTCACTATCCGAGGAAAATTTTTTAACAGTTTTATGGAAATATGCTTATTCTTGTTGAAATATCGAAGGATCAAGGGAAATGTTTTTATATTTCCCATATTAGATGCATCTGTTAGAATTGAATATGGATGCCCATCTTTCAAATCGTCTAAAATTGACCTCTAAAATCCAGGTACTAAAACACTTGTGATATTGCTCATTTTGTTCCACCACAAGTAAGGTTTGCACTTATAATGGAGTCGTTAAATATCATGAGAAAAAGATTCGACTCACATTGTGATGATTAGCTCTGTGAATGTTAAACTACATGATAGATGTATACGATTTACGCAAATGTAGTTACATCTGTATTATTTATTATTTAGAATATTTTTGTATTGCAATCGATGTTGATATACCACCCCCCCCCTCTCCTCCCTGTACTGACTTATATGAATGAAATGATGTTGATTTATTATTGGATAAAAATAAAACAGGATAGAAAGAAATTTACAAACTAGACATGATTTTCGAATAAATATTTAAAATTATTTAAAAAATATAAAAATCATCAATTAATGTCTCTCAATATTATTATTATATATTAAATATCAGAGTTGTTAAACGCTATTTTTAAAAGTAGCGCGCCATCGCTATTGCTATTTGTTAAAAAAAGTAGCGCGCTACCGCTTTCACTATTTGTAAAAAAGTAGCGCGCTATCGCTTTCGCTATTTGTCAAAAAAAGTAGCGCGCTATTAGCTACTTTTCAAAAGTAGCTTTAGCTAATTTTAAGCTACTTTATATAAAAAAAAATTAAGAAACAAATGAAACAAATTTTTTTTATTTTTTTTTTTTGCTTATAATGTAAATGTATAATAAATAATATATAAAAATCAACATTTATAAATATAAAAATATAGTTAGTTTAGATTATAAAAAAATAAGCAATATAAATAAATATTTATTTAAATTTATTGCATTTTAATAATAATATCATTTCTGTTGCATGTGCGCTATTGTATATTTAAATACTTAAATAATTTATATTTAAAGTTAAGTGAAATTTATTTGTATATCTCAAGGCAATTAAATATATATATATTAATTTATATTTTCATTTAAAAAACCACTTGTTTTTTCTTTTTTAATATATAAAAATATATTGTAAATTACCATAATAATAATCGTTCCAATTTTAATCTTCAAAATTTCATATTGTGAATTCCTCCGTAACTTATTCAATACAATCACACATTTTATTCTATTCTTATATTATTCATTAATTTTAATATTATCATCATCAAGTCTAGAGCGACGATCAGAAAGTATAAGCTTTGATTTACTAAATAATCTCTCGACACTAGCACTTGAGGGCAAGGGGGTATTTAATTCTATATGTAAATTATTAATATATGAAAAATTATCAAAAATATTCATTTCAATATTTTTTGATTGGAAAAAAAGATCAATTGGATTTTCTATTAAATCATCTTTAATTTCAAAAAAATTATTTGAAGATGTCTTCGTGGTAGATACTCGGCAATCTATGTTTGTTGGAGTAAGATTATTCAGCTTCGCCATTAGCCTATCGTGTTGATGTTTGGCATCATCGGAATTTATATATGGCCAGTTTGGTTTAAACTTTGGATGAACCATTGTTGCTAAGACATTGTCATCATTGTATAAGTTTGGGAATCTAAAAGTTAAAAAAATAGAGTATTTTAAATATATCTTAATCATATAATTTTATAAATTTTTTAGCTTTAAACATTAAGTTAGAATAAATCTTCAGTCAAAATCAAAACATTATAAATTTTATTTACCTTCTCTCAATGCCTTTTAACAGAGAGTCTACTAGGGGCTGACATAAGATTAGATTATTCAATCTCTTTAATTTGGTATTTAGGATACTTAAAGTGGGAACATAATACCCCATCTCCATATTATCCTCTTCCAAAATTTCAAGGGAAACAGCAACATATTGCATAACCTAAAAAATAAAAATGATATGGAAATGAATCATTATTAATTAGAATTACTTCTGTACACTCTTTTATAAAAGTATGCTCTTCATCGTTAATTTATTCAATTTCAACAAGATCACAGAGATAAATAATCTCTAATCTTCTTTCCTCCAGAAAAAAAGCGAAGTTTTATTGCTTGGTATACAGAATTCCATCTTGTACGATATGGGGTTAATAAATACCTCCCTAATTTTTTTTAAACATGTCAGAACTTTTAGGAGATTTGTTCTGCTTATTCCATAAAGTTTGACATTTATAAAATGTCGATCTTGACACCCTTTTAAAATCTTCATCATTTAAAGCTCCTTCAGCATCTACTGTTGCTATCAAGTTTAAATTATGACAGGAGCATCTCTGATGGCTGGGTAACATTGTGGAGTTATTTGAAGATCCTATAGAATATTGATTAGATTAACATGTATTATAAAATAATTTAAATCTTCTTCTAAGATCTCATTAATATCATTGGCATCAACACCTATTTCCTCCTCTTCCAATGTTGACTATCATTCTGTATCTCATCTTCAGCATTATCCTTACCAAATATTCTATATTCATATTAAATAGGACAGATTAAATTATTCATCCAATTTTAATAGAAATGTCTAGTAATATTTATCAAAAATGGAGTGATAAAATCATTTCTTAGTATTCTAAATTTTGAACCTCAGGAATTATAATGTAACTAAGTAAAAATATTTTATCAAATGAATACATTGAATGAATTCCATGTACTGTATATAAATTGATGGCAATTAATCAATAAGAAATAAATATAGTAAAAATCTAATCATCCATGAATTTAATAACCATATCTTATTAAATGTTAGATTAGCTCAATGACACTGTACAATAAAAATTAATGAAATAATCCACCTCTGTTTTATATTTTATTAGTTAATTTCACTAATTTTATATAAATTATGATAATCATAATATTACTAAAATATGTATGTATTTAGTTAATAAAAATTCTATAAATAATGTGAAATATTAAAATACTAAATATTTTATAGATCAAATAATAACCATTCCATTTTGATTAATTTACTGCCCAAAAAATCATAACTTAAAATAAATATTATAAATAAATTTGTGATATAACCTAAATGCCTTCAGATAGGTAGACCCATTATCAGTAACCATCTTGCAAACTTTACTATGAATCCTAAAAGACTTGTGGATGTCAATAATTTTATTTGCAAGTATGTCATATGTCTGGCATCCTATAATCCTTTTAAGGGCTAAGGCTATAGATCTTCTTTTTAAAGTCCTTGGGTCTAACCAATGGCCTGTGATTCCCAAATAAGGTCTAAAAATATTTAATCAAATCAATTTATAAATATAAATAAGTTTTTACCTTCTGTTATGTGTCCAACTATCTGCCGCGGTACATACATAAGATATATCTGATAACTCTACTATTAGAGCATCTTTCATCACTTTGAAGTTGTCGGCTATTTTATTCATAAGTGTCTGGCGACATAAAACTATTGTGCCAGGGGATAAAGTTTTAATCATCATAGTAAATGATGGATTATCAA
This sequence comes from Gordionus sp. m RMFG-2023, assembly GCF_954871325.1. Classification (NCBI taxonomy): domain Eukaryota; kingdom Metazoa; phylum Nematomorpha; class Gordioida; order Chordodea; family Parachordodidae; genus Gordionus; species Gordionus sp. m RMFG-2023. Next base: position 6,845,897 of record NC_088775.1, on the reverse strand, counting down.
CCAAAACAATTACTTTATCAGCCAATTTTTGTGAAATATTGGCATGTTTATTATCAGTTAATTTGGTTTGGATAGTATTTGTCTTTTTGAATGAAGATTCTCCTATACCAAAATTTTTTATATGTTTCTCTATTTCCTTATAGCAATTGGCGTGAAGAGTCTAATAAAATAAATAATATTATAATGTAAAAATAACAATTTATCTTTAGGTGTTTCTTCAGGTTATAGCTACTCGATTAATTTGATGATATATGTTTTTTACATTTTAAGTACAGGAATTTGAATCCAAATTTTGTTTTAATATTTATTTTAAAAAATTTTTTCAAATCTAGGGAATGGGAAATCGTTATTAAAGCTATTAAGTACATTTTCTTCCATTGAATCTTCCATGTCTGAATCACTTTCAAGGATTTGGATATCCATGGGCGATGCCATTTTAGATTATTAACACGGATTGTAAATAAAAATTAAAAATATATTTAAATTTCAAAATTAAATAATAAATTATAAAAATTATAATTAATTATGATATTATATTTAAATTTTCATGTTTATACTTACATTCATTATATTTTTTTAAAAAAGTAGCGCGCTAAAAAATTAAATAATTAAAAAAAGGTAGCGGCTATTAGCTATAGCTACCAAAAAAGATAGCGCGCTACTTTAACAACTCTGTTAAATATGTTAAAATACTAAAAAAAAATTGCGGGAGAAATTAAAAAATTGCGGTAGATTTTTGCGGGAGATTTCCAATTGCGGTAGTTTTGCTGGAGAAAGATGTCTGCGTGTAAACTAAAAAATTGCCGGAGTCTCCCGCTCTAGAGACCTCAAAGAAAATTTATACGCTAGACTAATAAATATCTCTCGAGATATGCAGATCCAACTTTATTTTCATCCTTGGATAGATGGAAAAAATTTATTTTCAACCCCCCTTCCCCCTATCCTGCTTACCATTTCAAAAAAGTGTCATTCATATTTACCTTTTCATATTAAAGTTCTTCTTCAGAACTGACATATCTTTTAAATAATTTTTATACTGGTATAGTAAACAATAATTTATTATGAAATAAATACTCTAATGATTGACACTTATTTTAAAATAAATTAGCACCTTCCTTCCTTTGTAAAGAGCTATCGACGCCTCTCCACATTAGTACAGATAACATTTTAATACAGAAATAATTGTATACACTCATTCTAATTTTTTATAATAAAATATTAATACCAACTAGTTTATTATCACCTTCAAATTCTTATTTATTATTCATAGCTGAGTTCAATTAGAATTTTGTTGGTAGGTTATAAATGGTGGCGGCTCACTATAAGATTTTTTAAATTTAATATCATGAGTGTTTTATAGAATAATAGATGAGCGTTATGGGGATGCCTTCTATCATGTAGATGGTGGGTGCAAAATTTGGAGCCCTACAATTTTAAATATTTGATAGTCAAAGACGGCTCTCATGGATCCCTGCTGGTCTTCCCCTATTTTCTTGTCGTTGTTTCATGATCTCCTCTGGTAAAAGCTTTTTTATATTTTTGGCTATTACAACATTATAGGACTAAGCACTTTTTACGTATCAGATGATCCAAAATTAAAATTAAGGTCTAAGCCAGTCTAAGCATAAGTAAACTCATCCGCCATATTTAGCCATTTTGTACACTTGATTTTTAAAATTATTAAAAATAAAAATTACCTGTGATTCTAAAAATGATAAAATATTGATGAAATATTTAAATTATTACTTTGTAATATATATTATTATAGCTATCTACTATACCATCGAAGAAGAGCTTCCCCGTTGCCAGAAGGTATAATTTAAAAAAGTTAATATTATGTATCTTAAAAAAATATAGGAAGATTTTCATTATGAGTTTACAGAATGTGATAAACATGGAGGCAGATGGAGAGTCTCAGTACCGGACCTAAATAAATGCATTGGCGGTGAACCCATGCCACCTCAGAGAGGGAAGGATTGCAGTAAATTTTTTTTTTGCTTATTATTAAGATGCATTAAAGTGATAATTTTTAAGTAGTTAAAACTAATTAAAACACTTCAAAATATTTAATAATGATTCTCTATATATTATCTATAATATTTTATATTGACTTGTTTGATATAAATTCTGTTCACACTTATATACAATTTAAATATTTTTCATTAAAGAATTAAAAAATCTAGGAAATTAATTCCAATTGTAATAGATTCTTGAAGAAAGAATTATTCATTATCTTTCAATTTTATTTATTAATATATTAAATTCTCTAGAATTGTATATTTTTACTTTTTATTAAACGTAAGAATATTAAAATTAGTATGTGTGATAATGACCATTATAATTTTAATCCTTACTTCCATAAAAATAGTAACATCTTAACCTCAACAATCAATTGCAGTTAAATTTGACCCATTAACAGTCCTCCATGTTTATCTGTTATTTACCATGCCCTCTGTTAAGTCAACAATTATATTATCTTTGGCAAAGGCTATGTACCCCTATTTAGGGGTAAATAGCATATTATATTTTAGGCCATTTGCTCCTGTTTGGGAGTAAATAGAAAATTATAGCCTACATGCCCCTGTTTGTAAAAACTATCCTTATTTTTAACAGTCAAACCTTGTTTTTTTAAAAACTATCTTTTTTTGTAAATTCTAATATTGTTTTTTAAAACTAACTTTGTTTTTTTGTAATATACACTTGTTTTTTATGCATTGTTTTATTTAAAAAAAATAAAATTATTTTTAGAAACAAATATCATTATCTTTTAATGTTCAGAATATATTACAAATAACATTATTTGATATTTGAATTTCTATAATAAAACTATTTTTTAAATCTAAATAAGGGCTAATGCAAAAATAGTTATTTAATTAAATTTTTCACTCCCACCCATTTTATTGCTGGCTTAAATCAAATTTTATAATTATAATCAATTGTGACAAATATGAATAAGCTTTATTAATATATATTTTATAAATTTAATCAAAATAAATTTATATAATCATTACAATAAAAGACAATTTATACAAAACCATAAATTTTTTCGTAGTTTTTTTATAATATTTTGGCAATGGAAATGGTACCAATTTAAGCATATATAGCACTTTATAGACAAATCATTTTTCAAAATTATGTCACATTTTTGGCAAAGCCATGGTTCCGCTAAAATATGATTCTCTAAATCATTTAGTTTTATCCATGCTTTCATTGTAACATATGATACAATGAGACCTATATGGACATCATCATTTTTAAGACATCGCATGTCCCTTGAAATAGTTGTAAAGATATCATCATTGACAATTATAAGCTGTTTTTCTATTTTAACCTTAGCATTAATTTTTGATAATCTTACTAAAATCCAAACTGCCTTTTCTATATTTGAATTGAGTAGGCCATTTTATATTCTGGTAAAAAAATATACAAAGTGTTTTAAAAAAATTCATACTTGCTATATCTGGATTCTTGCAAGATTCCATTTGAAGGTAAATAAAAAAAATATAAATACTTGAATTTATAGTGTTGTTAAACTACCTTATTTTGGTCAACTATATATAAAACAGCATAGCCATGTTTTTATCCAAACATATTCGAATCAATCTTCAAGTTGAGACTCAACTTAGAGGCTTAATTCATTTTTTAGGCTGAAAGCTTGACTAAGCCACAACAGAGATGGTCAAAGTTAGGTAATTTAACAACACTATGAATTTATATTGCTAATTATGAAATCAATAAATTCTGCATGAGAATAAGGTTGTTTTAATATTAAATAACAATGTTATAAAAATTATATATGACTTGGGGGTAAATAGGAAATTATATTTTAGGCTACTTGCCCCCATTTGGGGGTAAATAAAAAAAATTATAGGCAAGGTGCCCCCAAATGGGGGTAAATAAAAAATTTTAGGCTGCTGCCCTCAAATGGGGGTAAATAAGTAAATTTTTTTATGTAGATTCAAACATAACCCTGTTTTTTGTAATCAAGCCTTTATCTGTATATTCAAACATTGTTTTTTAAAACTAATTTTGTTTTTTTAATAAAATCTACCGGTTTATGTAATCAAACCTAATATATTGTGACAAACATGAAATAGCTTTATTAATCTATATATTTTATAAATATAAGCAAAATAAATAATATAATCATTACATTAACGACAATTTATACATAACCATATATGTTTTTGTGGTTTTTTTAAAAAATATTTTGGCAAAGAAGATGGTACCAATTTAAGCATATATCGCACATTATAGATAAATCATTTTTCAAAATTATATCACATTTTTGACAAAGCCATGGTTCCTCTAAAATAAGATTGTGTAAAACATTAAGTTTTATCAAAGCTTCCTTTGTAACATATGAAACAACGATACTAATATCGACATCATCATTTTTAAGACATCACATATCTCTCGACATAGTTGGATAGATATCATCTTTGATAATTAGTTGACAGCTTTTTCTATATTTGAAAGATGGGAGTAGGCCATTTTATTTTCTGGGATTAAAAAAAGTATACAAAGTATCTCTAGATTCCAACAAATTTTTATTTGCAAAATTATAATAAAGTTAATTTAAAAAAATATATATAAATACCTGAATTTATATTGCTAGTTATTATGAAAATTAATAACTTATACCTGAGAATTAGGTTGTTCTATTAAATATTAAGTTATAAATAAATTTACATGAAAGATAGAACTGTCTCCTATTTTGCTATTTTCAACAGATATTAGATTATTTATCTTACTCTTTTTTCTTCTTTCCGCCTGCCATGTCCTTTCATTCTGGCAGATAATATTAAATTAGCTATTTTGCTTTCCAAATTCTTTTTATCTAAAATAGTTAAAACAAAATTTTTTGACCGTGTTTAAAAATGCAAACTAATAATTTAAATTTATTTAAAAATGAAACTACAAATAATTTGATACTTTCATCATGTTTACGTTGTTTGTCTCTTTCCAAATATATTTTTTTAATTTAAATCAAGATATAATATTACTTTGGATAATTGCAGATACTTTCTCCTGTAAGGCTGGGGTATCATGAGGGTATTGTTAAGAGGCTGTGGCAGAATCTGTAGATTTAAAAATATTTATAATTTTGTAATAAATAAATTACCCCAATTTGATGGGATTACATAAAACAATTTATCGCCCTGATTACATTTCTCCATGATATCAAAGTTCTTTGTCAATAAAATCAAATTTATCCTGCGATAGATGTGAGATAAATTCTGTTTGGGATGTTTATTTCTTTATCATTTTATTATATTTTTCTCTTTGCGATAATTTTTTTTGTAAGATTAATAATCCCCACCAACTTCATCAAAAAAATGGTGGAAGGAGGAAATCCCGACACAGAAAATAATAAAAATATTAGTAGACTAACCCCTATTACGCATAAATTCAATGGCACTTGAAAAAAATTGACGAAAGATTATGGGAAATATAAACGACTTTTTTTCCAGAATTCAAGTATAGAGAATTGTTAACAGCTTATGCTTAAAAATTTTTTTTTTATGAAATAGCTGAAAGTTGCTCAGTAAAAACAGCTGTTGGTATTAATATATTCACATCTGTCGATTTACTGGATATGGGGTATAAGATTAATGTATCATTTGAACAATGTTCCTATGGGTATCTTACCACAATGCTCCTGCCTTTTAGGCATATTAAGGCTTTAAGAGCTACACTGCAGTAAAAAAATGGACAAAAGCCTATTCCTTATATTGCAATCCTAACACACACCAAGTGGGCTACCCAAATATTACCATAAATCAAACACCTATTTGCATTACAAAAAAAATCGCAAAAAGAAAAATATAATAAAATGATAAGAAAAATTAACACCCCAAGCAAAATTTTCTCACATCTATCGCAGGATAAATTTGAATTTATTGACAAAGAACTTTGATATCATGGAGAAATGTAATCAGCGTGATAAATTGTTTGATGTAATCCCATCAAATTATGGTAATTTATTTATTATAAAATTATAAATATTCTTAAATCTATAGATTCTTTGGAAATCAAAATAGCTAATTTAATATTACATGCTAGAATGCATGGCAGGCGGAAAGAATCCGATTTAACTGTAATAGGATTGTCCAGAAAAAAGAGGAAGAAAAATAATCAAATATCTGTAGAAAATATCGAAAGAGGAAACAGTACTATCTTTCATATAAATTTTTTTATAACATTTGATATTTAATATTAGAACAACCTTATTCTTAGGAATTCTGGACTTCTGCCATTATTATATATGAAGCTCCATATATTTTCAGCAATTAAATATTTGCCTATCCCTTCCTTCCTTCCTTCCTTCCTTCCTTCCTTCCTTCCTTCCTTCCTTCCTTCCTTCCTTCCTTCCTTCCTTCCTTCCTTCCTTCCCTTCCTTGGCATTAAATAAGTGGACCATGCGTTCTAGGCTTCCAAAAAAAAACACTTAGCGTGACGCTTTTTAAATTTTTTTTTATCAAATTAGTAACTAAACCTGATTGAATTGATAAACAGGATAAACATACCTTGTATAATTATTATTAGATACGCTTTGTTTAATTATATTAAATATTTTTTTTTCTTTCTCCTCTTCTTATTACGAGTATTAGATTACAATTATCGTACATTTATTTTATTTATTATCGATTTCATCAAATTTGTTTTATTTTTTTTATTATTGTCAAAAAAAAATGTGATATCCTTCTTTACTATAACGTTAATTATATTAATAAAATTAGAAATTCTTTATGCGAATAAAATTAGACGCTAAATAATGAAATGACGATTTTATTAATTATTTAAAATTAAGTAATAATATCTTAATTTTTTATTACGGATTTGTTCCTCACTCACAACCTCTCCCTCCACATTAGCTAGAAAAGAAAAATGAAAAATAATATTATTTAAAAAATAATCGAAAATTAAATATAGGATTTTTGTGGCCCCGACAAAAATTTTATTTCCGAATTCGGCCATGAGTTATTCTAGTTATATTTACCCAAATTATCGATCGAATTAGAATGATTGATTTTTTTAATTACGTCATTAAAATTTTGCTAATTAAAAAGAAAATATTGTTAATCGAAAAACGTCAATCGACGCATCCCTTGAATGCGATAAGTAGTCTTAAACCCTAGGGTTCGACGCGGATTCGGGGTTTATAAACTTTTGAGAAACGGTGTGGGTGGGTGGTCATATTTTGAAACATGTTTTGTTTTTATGAACATTTTTTTTAGCCCCCGTTTAACGGTTGAATTCAATTTTTTAAAAATTTCTTTCTATCTTCTTAATAATAACGTCAGATTCGAGCCTCTTTTTAAAAAATGACTGATGTTTTAGCCAGAAAAAATATTGATTAACACATCAAGATTTCGCTAATAGAATGTTCAAATCATTGTGCTGAGCAAAATCTTTACATTATATTCAGTAATAAAAAATATCAATTATATATTATAAATAATAATTAATAAATATATCTTATTATTTCCAATCAAATCAATAATTTTTAATAAATTTGCATGCGAAAAATATACCTATTTTCAAAACCTGTGACATACACACCCTTTTATGGGCCAAGAGTATGCGCAGTAGACTTTAATTATTATAATTTTTATAAAAAATTAAGTTGCCAAAAAATATAACTAAATAAAATACATAACATATATTACATAATACTAAACTAAATATAATTTCACGAATTGATGCTGATACATATTATAAACAAAAATCATACCATATTATCTACCAACTATTGTAATAGCAGCGTTTCGTATTTCCCACACCACATGTCTGTAGTTATCATATGACCATTCACTTCTTTTCCATCTTTATCCATTATCAATTGCTTCAAGTTATCCATTTTCTTTAGTGCCTGCTTGGTTATGGACGGTTTCTATACATGATCTTAGGATTCCAGGGAAACTTTCTATTGGCTAAATTGCTTCTACCTGGGAGGTTCGGATCATTATTAGTCGGGATTATACATCTAAGTACAAATGCTGTTGGTCGTAGTCTATTCTTCATTTTTCGGGGTTGATTATCGCACTGTCCAATGAGATGATTATTTGCTTGACATTTAAAACAGCGTCTTTTTTTAAAAAAAAGAATGATAGCTCATATATTATTAAACGGTAATTCAGCAAATATCAATCCAACGGTGATTCACAGAGACCGTCAATCACCAGGCAGGCAATAGAAGAAAGGGTTAATTTGGAACAATTGACGGCTACTAATGATAATGGTCCCATGGTTGCAACTTTCTAGATGTTGTTGGGAGACCTCCTATTACAATAGTTTGTAGAAAATATTGTATATATCATGTTTATAATTTATAGTTACCACAATTTTTGCAAAAATCATAAGTATAACGTATACGTTATTATATATGTGTTTACATCAATTTTTATAAAACGATATCAGGTGTAGTCGACTGCATGTCCTTATCCCATAAAGGGTGGGTATGTCACCGAATATTGAAAATACTTATATATTTTTCGACTTATATTTAGTCAAATATTATTTATTTTTTTAAATTTAGTCATATTTTTTAAATATAATTCATAATTTATTTTATTTCTCAATTTACTCCAAAATGTTTTATTAGTCAATTATTATCTTATTCCAGCCTTCAACTTATTTTCAGAATACATCATATCAAGCCTATGTAATTTGCAAATCAAAAATGGCTTCTCTTTTTGTGTTTCAAAATCCGTGAAAAAAATTAATGAATAAAAACATGATCAGTCTACGTTTTTGTATCTCGTAAAAATGAATGATTGACATATAATTATCAATTATATAATATTAAATAATTATCAATTATATCTTAAATATATCATCGATTAATTATGTTATAATTTTATAATAATATAATGGATTTTTTTTTGTCGAGCGCATAAAATATTTTTTCGCAACTTCTCAATTATGAAATTCGCCCATTTTGAATAGAAACAACCTATCACATTTTTAATTCTTTTATTTATTATTTTATTCCTGGTATTTTTTAAAAATTTATATTCATAAACTATATTGGGGTTTTTTTCGGAAAGAACCGGATAAGGGCAAACGGTTTTCCCCTGGCACGGAATTTTACGTATATCGACTTTCCCGCCAAATTTAACATATTCTAGCTCTTACCCAAGCGAAAATTTAAGGGGGAAAAAAATTATTCGGATTTGCAGAAATTCCAGTTTACTCCATTTTGGAATATCTACTTTAACGTACTTTTTGCAACGATGCTATTTCTATTGTAGGTCTGCAAATGCTATAATTCTTAGGCCCGACCCGGCAGGAAAATGGGCTCTGTCCAACCCAGCCCGGTTCCATTGATTTTTTTTTACATACAAGGCTTAAACCAAAATATGTATTGTTTGAACAGCAAAAATAAACAACGAAAAACGCTATACTTTATGGATTATAACTTCCACGAAATATCAGAACTCATTAAATATATTTATACAACAAAATAAATTTGCCCGACTCGGTCCGGAAATTTTTTTGTACCGTCCGGTTTATTAAAATTTTTCGGGCGGGTATTGCAAATCTTAAATTTGTATACTCAAAACTATAGGAAGTGAAATGCACTGATACAAGGGCAATCCAAATGAATAGTTTTTTTTTACGTCAGGCAAGATAATATCCACAATAGTCAGCTGTTATGAATCACGTCAGCAAAAAACAAAACTTAAAATAAAACATTTTAAAAGGCAAAATATGAGTAAAATTAACAGTAATGAAGTGGTGTATGATAAATTAAATCACCTCTGAGAATTTTCAGTTTGTATTCGTTTTGTTTAAGGGATTTCTTTAGAAAGAGCTAACATTTATTTTTATAAACGGTGGTTTTTTCCAATATTTTTCGATATTTAATAATCTCATTAATTATTAATCCAACAAACGCTTTACCTGGTCTTGTTCTTGTACTTTTATAAAAATAATTATATAAAACCAAAATATCAATTTAAGATGTACAAAATAATAAATTTGGATATTTAAAAGGTTTTCCCCTTTTTATTCGAATAATTTTTGTTTTGGGGGTTTACCGATTTTTTATTGGTTCCAGACCGAAATACTCGACTCGGTCCGGTATTGAATTTTATGAGTACAATTTTTTTGATACCGGTGGGATCAGCTGATACCTTAGAGCCTTAGAGTAACGGTTGAGATTGTATCTGCCATAAAAGTGGCTTAGACGCAGCCTTTTGGCTCCATCACGAAGCTAATTAATAGCGCGAAATATGATCAAAACAATTTTTATATAAAATAAATTTATTAATAAATTTTTTTTAAAAAAAAAAGTGTTTTCCTGTTCGCCCGGTTACTTTCTCGATATTCAAGGAGATCAAGAGTGCCACCCGTGCCTCTCCGGCACTTACTCGTTGGGCGGTGGTTTGAGGTTCGAAGAGTGGAATTCCTTGCCTCCCGGATTTAAATCTCTCAGCGAGGGAGTCGAGGACAGGGACCTTGGCGATAAGGATGCCTCCGATTTCCTTAAATACAATTGCTCCAAGTTTAAATCTCCATTTAAACATTAGTACATTGACTATTTTTTTAGATTAGGTTGGCTCACAAATAAGCCAGGGTTCTAACAAGTTCATATATGGGGGTGGGGAAGGACATATTTGGCGAAAGAATTTATGATTTTTTGATAGTTATATGTTCTAACTCCACTTTTGGCGGTAAATTAAGTTATGATCGATATTTTATCGTCAGGGGTTCCCTCCCTATTTTTACGTTACTCCCTTTTCCCCTATTAAATATTATATATATTTTTTAAACGAGATAATAATATATAATATAGTCAGTTGAACTTGCCTAATTTGGGCTATTGATAATTCGGGTGACTCCATATTTTGACCAAAATTTTTGAGTCCCAATCAAATTCTTTTGGGCAGCTGTCTAGTCTAAGTTGGGCAAAATCATGGTCTCGACGAAGCCCAAATTAGCCATGTTTTATTTTATTGTTATCATGATATCCAACGAAATATAGAACGGAGTTCTTCACTATACTTTAAATAAAAAAATTTTTAAAAATATGCCCTAAGTGTGAGCTCAGGTTAATAGTTTTCCTTTTCCCATGAAATATAGTATAGCATTATATTGATTTTTATCGCAATTTTGATCGATTCTTAATAGGAAAATCACGTTTTTTTTTAAAAAAAAATTGCTACCCATATCATTAACGTTGCGATATCGTTAGCTCCTCTTGATTATTTAGGCGTGCTGGACATTAGTACAAACTTAGTCTTACAATTCATTCAAAATGCAATAAAAAGTGTACATTGAAGTCCACCATTGAAAGACATATAAAACTACAAGTGAATGATATTGACTACAACTGGCTTCAATATATGTATAATCTTAATAAATAAATCGGCAGTCTAGATTGGTATTAATGTCATCGAATTTTCAAGGAACATATGGTCCACTATTTTAATTTCGTACCCGATTTACAGAACAGTTTCTGGTCTTGATTTAGGCTTCATTCCGGTCTGCCTTGATTCTCTACTACTACCGTCTAAAAATGTTACGCTCAAATCAGATTTAGCCTTTGTAGGAGCACGCTTTATCCCTAACCAATTTCCTAAGCGATGCCCTAAAATAAACTAATATTTTATTATCACTTAAAAAAACATTACTTAAAATCGATTTTTTTTGGCGGAGAAAATAAAAAGTTAATTGGACGAAGGGAAATTCATTTAAAATTCGATCAAAAGTAGCATCAATAAAAAGTTGAGTGGACGAAGGGAAATCCATTTCGATAAAATTTCGATCAAAAGTAACACCAGGACCCTGTAATTTACAAGCCATTGATGATAGGTGTGAATTTCTTGGGAAATTTTTTTTTTTTGGCTGTTTTCAATTCAAGTGGTATCTGATCTTATGATAGGTTGTTAATATTTTATCAAAACTACAGAATAATGTTGATATCTTAGTTTTTTTATTATACATTAAATTTTTCAATTATTACATTTATATTAAGATCACTGTGGAGAGCCTCGGGCGAATTTTTAGCGTCTTATCCCAACCTTTGCGTCGCTTCCTTGTATTACACGGTCAAATTAGTCAAGCCCGGAAAACTGAAGTTCGTGTACCGTTATTCCAACATTGACACCTTTTTCAATTATATGGTTAGTTTTTATAGATTTTTTCTTGAAGTCACATTAGTATCCTTTTTAGAACATGATGACCTTTATGTTAGAGGCCCGGCCCGGCCCAAACGGTCTTCGGGCCGGGCTCGGGCCTAATTCTATTTAAAATAATCGGGTTCGGGCCGGGCAGGGTCTAATATTTTTAAAAAAATTTCGGGCCGTGTCGGACCTTGGGAATTTTATTAAATACATCTAAATTTATCAATTTTATATTGAATTATGTAAAATAAAAAATTTTAATTTAATTTTTTGAAACTAAACTCTATATAACATATGTCTTTTATTTAAGTAATTATAAAAATTAATTTCTATATTTAAATAAATTCGGGCCTGGCGTGGCTGGTAAATTAATTTAAAATAAATTTAGGGTTCGGGCCGGCCAGCAAAACTTTTTAAAAAAATTTCGGGCCGGGCCGGGTTTGAAAAATTAAGCCGGATGCAGATCACTACTTTATGTGCCTAAAAACGGCTATGTCACGTAGTCTTTTAATATTGTACTTTGCGATATCATTATATATCTTAGATTTTTTTTCTAATCACCACACTAGTACACTAATAAGGATCTTTTGCAAAGTTATAGTAAATCTTCTTAATCGCCATTAAAGGAGAAAAAGAAGATTATAATATAAAATAATTATATTACTCTAACTTTGCGAAATACACTAATAAGGTCTCTAAGAAAAATATAACACCTTTTTTTAGTAAAATAATGCCCTCTTTTTTTTCAAAAACACAGTTTCCTATACGGATCAAAAAGAAGGAGCGATATATTAAATATTATGGACAAATATTTTTTTTTAGTCTTATTAAATCAAATATTACCTTTTATTTTAAAGGTTTTGAACGAGCAATGTCAAAATTTAAAAGATACCAAAGTTAGATGGCCAGAACTGACGGAGGAAAATGATTGGAAATTGGAAGAAGTAATATAAGTTAGACATACTTCCAAATATGTTTCATCTTAAAAAACAGTCCGATTCATAAAAAGGAATACAAAGTGGCTAATAAAGTTATTAGTATTCGATCAAAAAATTTACTAATACTTATTTGATTGGTATAATTACGAATAGTAAATTAGATTATTTGATTTATACAATTCCTATTCTATTTTGAAATAGACCTATTTTTTTTTAAATAAAAAATGTTTTCTGATTTAATATTTTAGCGCTTTATAAACACTTCTTTAAAAAAAAGTAACGCGTTACTTCGTTACTTCTATCCTCAGGATGGATCTTTTGTTTATCGATATGATACTGAATTCCAAATACATTTAGCGGATTTGTGGAGATATTATTTTTTCATTGCAATTTCATAATTTTATATATTAATCGGAAATGAGAAGATAAAGATTCTTAAATATTATGTTCTTTTATATGCTGCTCTTTTTCCTGACTGGTGGTAGTGATATCTGGTCATTGGGCGTCTCTTAAAAGTTTGTTTCTATTTTAAACTGGGATAGCGGAGTATTGGACAAGCTTAAAAACTATTTTTGTTACCAAAAATAAAACATCTGTACAATCTTTCAAAATAATAGGTATTATGACTCCAAGTAGATTGGGAGTTGTGATATATTGATGAATTTATTACCACCGACTAATTCGAGTAATGAAATCGTTTAAAGTGGGGATAACATGGTTATCTTTAAAGGATTACAGGTTTATCAAAATTGCAACACTTTTTGATGATTTGCCACCATATTTTTTGTACACAATATTTAGGTTCTGCCTGTGATTGGCTCAATATGTTTCAATTTTATGTAGGCCTATGAGAGTGCTGATGACTAACATATGTTTATGACATGAATGATGATATCATTACCCCATGTTAAGACAAAAACGGACTTATAAAAACGCTCTAATAGACAGATATTGTAAGTGACCAGTTTAAAGGTGAACGCTTCGAAAATAAAGTTTCTGTAATGCAATAACGTATTTTGGATTTCGGATATATAAACAAGGTATCCACCCTGTCAAAGATAAAAATCTAAGCAATTCGTAAGATGTATCTTCCAATAGTTAAATACCAGTACCATGAGTGAGGGGTTAATTATAAATTTATAGTTGAAGCCTTTTTCAGCAATGAAGATTATCTTTGATTTGAAGTTGAAAAATTACACAATGCGAGAAAGGATCTTTGGAACTAATAAGCGTAACCATGAGTCTGTCGATTAGGCTTTAGTCTTTATTTTGAGGAAGTGACTCTTTAAATTACTCGTCGTTATTTCGCATGGTGAATGTATTACCGTTTATCATTACTTTACATATATATATATATAACGCATTACCTCTTACTTTGCAGAATACAAATGACGTCACTTTACAGCAATGCGTTATATAATTTATAATATGCGTATTTTTTTAAAAATAACTCATTCAGTAAGATTATTGTATTTATAACTAAGAATCGAATGATATTTTTTATTTGTACTAGATCGACTTGAAATCCGGTCAAAATATTATAATTTGGAGGAGCGCGGGAGTGATAGAAAGTCCAAGCTTAACAATGGCCATTCTTATTCAAAAGATTCAAATCGAAGGTTTGTTTTTTTTTGCCCCTGATATTTAATACTCTAGAGTATAGTTGAGTAATGGCTAAATGTCGGGTAATTTTGGCTCAATCTACAAACGCTTGCTGGAGAAAACCCTTTAGCATTAAGGCGTTTTAAAATTTATATTCGTTTCTTTCAAATTTGAGCTACTACTCTGAGGCCAAATAGTTTTCGGCTAAAAACTGGGGGTAAAATTTGGCTAAAATATAGTAATTACTCTATATTCTAGAGGGCCTTTATTATTTTTTTGAGCTTGAGAATTATATAAAGTAAAAAATTTTTTATTGATTTTTGTTCTCTCAATTATACACTTACCATATAATTTTGTTTTTGTACATTCTCGTAAACATTCTTTAAATTGGACTAAGATTATTTTAGGTTAAAAGCTGAACCCTAAAATGTTTAATTTTTTTGGAATACTCCTAACGATTAATTTTATTAAAAAAAACATGTTTCATAGGTGTAGCCTACGCTTCTCAGTGCGATAAATGCCCGGCGGGAACTTCTAGCCCGAACGGATCTACCGAGTGTCCATCTTGTTCGGAAAATTACTATACTCCACTACCCGGGTCACCATCCTGCCTTGCCTGTCCGTCTCATAAATATTCTCGTAAATACCCAAATCATAATGTCGTTATAAAATGAACTAAGTTTACGTTTCTTTTTTTCCCCCAATAAAATAAACTCCATTTGATTTGTCGGACTCGAGAAAATTAATTAAAAGGAAAATCTTCTAAACCGCAAAATATGTCAGCCTGTTTTCTATTATTTTTGTTGGAATAAATCATACATGTTAAGGAATATGTTGCCCAAAGTTTATTTTTTTCTAGTGTTCTTAAGTTTTTTGGACACTTATTTCTTAAAACATTGTTGTTCACCAAAAGTTTAAACCAGCTGTAGACGTAGCCTAAAAAAAAATTAAATATATATATTTTTTATATCAAACACCAAATTTAGCCAAAAGCTCCTCCCAATGCTTTGAAAGGGAGCCGTGCAGGGTCGCCGATTATATCGAAACGTATTCGGAATGCGACACCAAGACTAAAAAGGTTTGGTTCAATTTTTGTAAAATAAATAAATTAACATATCCCCGAGGAAAAAAGAAAGAAGAAAAATATTACAGATTTTAAAGAAAAAGTAACGAAAGATAAATCAATTCGTGATCCATAAATCCTCTCGAAAAGGGAATTATAACAAACCCAACGCACATTCTTAATTTAATTAATGTAACTTACTATCATACTAGAGGAAACTGATATACTCATGGATATCCCCTAAAATTTGCTCGGACACGCTAAAAGGTTCTATCAGGCTACCTTCCTCCAAGAATCAATATGTAGATTGTCAACCCTGCAATGCCGGTATGTATTATAACAGCACCTCTATTCACGATCTTAAACGCGCAGATACGAACACATCTATAAGCCTGAGCCTTGAAGATAACATTGAAATGGAAGGAGTTGGGATGTGCCATTTTAGTCCCGCTGGGACATACACTGACGGTCTTAATTTTACCACCGGTAAGTCTTTCTTTAGTGATGTTTAAAATTTTATTTACAAACAGGAAAATGGAGAGGAGTTGGCTTTAAGTGTCACATTTAAATTATCTAAGAAGTGAGTTGGGACACAATTTTACAAAGTGTAGACTTTGTACCCTTAATTTTCTGGTGTCAAAAATGTTTCATATTGTGGCCAGGGCAGAATAAATCATCTTTAGCTGAAAAAATATATTATTGACATAATATTCTTTATAAAATAAATTATAATATTAGAGAATGAGAATATAAATTAATAATCTTGATTTTATTCAATGTTAATTTGATTATCTTGACTGAAAATTTAACAACCAAATAAAAATGAAAGGATTTGGTGGTTGATTTGACTTAAAAACTCGGCTTAAATTATTTATAAAATTTCAAAATAAATAAAGATATTTTTATAATATAATAAAATAAAATAAGTTTTTTCGATGTTTTTTTAAGAAAACGTTACCTCTAGAAGTAGGTAACGAATGGCGTTCCTTTTCGTCAAAAATGTAACGGCATTAGTAACGACTTTACTTTGTTGACGTTACTTTGCAGCACTAATTATATCCCATTTTTTTGCAACCATTTTATGACAATGGTGCACAATTTGGTTTTATTATTTTCACGAATAATCTATTTTTTATGAAAATTAAATTTATGCCTTAAAAAACACTCATTAATTTAATCAATCTTATTACCTTCCTAGTACTGGTCGAAAGTTATTTCCTAATAATTTAATTTTCTATATTACGCTTAATCTTTGGTTTTTTATGAGGAATTGATGGCAGGGAAGAATCAATATTCCATTGATAAGATAGATTAGCAGACTAATGATGAATTTCATACCTTCGGAACCTTTTGTAAGATATTTTTTCACAGGGAACTGATGTTTACTGGGTGGCTAGATAAACTAGCAAATCATGTTAGATATGAAAAATAGAGATCTACAAATCACGGCCAGAGCCCGGTCCGGTTCGAGCGGTTTCGGGCCGGGCTGCGTCTAAAATAATTTTGGTTCGGGCTGGGCCGGGTCGGGCCTAAATTTTTAAATATATCATTACATGATTTTAGGAAGACAGACCGTTTTAATGTGTTGTATGCATTGTTAAAGTCAATTTTAATTAGGTGTTTATTTAGAGGATTATTTTGAAGATAGATGCGGGTTATATGAGCGGCAGACTCACAGCCGCCTTTGACACCAACCCCTAGTTGAGTTGAAGTGAGAATTGTGGAGACTTTCTCATTGATTCGAGCCGAAATTAACTTTGATACTAATCTCCTAAAGAGGGTGCCTATGGCAATTGGGCGTAAGAGCGATTGAAGGCATGAGACCGATATATCTTCAAGACCTAACAATCCCTCTTCTAAATTCTCAAACCTACTTAACAGTATAACTCTCCTTTGTAACAGGATCTTACATGGTGACGTTCCTACCTTCGCCCAGCCAATTTTTGGAGCAAAACTAATCTCTCTTACAAAACCCAACAAAGACCTACGCCCAATTGCCATAGGCACCCTCTTTAGGAGATTAGTATCAAAATTAATTTCGGCTCGAATCAATGAGAAAGTCTCCACAATTCTCACTTCAACTCAACTAGGGGTTGGTGTCAAAGGCGGCTGTGAGTCTGCCGCTCATATAACCCACATCTATCTTCAAAATAATCCTCTAAATAAACACCTATTAAAAATTGTTAACAATGCATACAACACAATAAAACGGTCTGTCTTTCTAGAATCCTTCATCAATAGCTTCCCATGCTACTCCAACTACATTTTAAGCTGCTATGCGATTCCCTCCATCTTACAATATGGTGAATATAGGCATTCTTCTTCAGAAGGAATTTAACAGGGTGATCCCCTAGAGTCGATGTTATTCTGTCTAGGAATAGACAATCTAGTTAAAAAAATTAAAAGCAGCTGCCTGTTAGATTTTCATATCTGGTACATAGATGACGGGATTATAAGCGGAAGCCCAGAAGAGATAGACAAAACCCTAGAAATTTTGCAAAAGGATATGCCAGACATAGGCCTCCTCTTAAACGTCAACAAAACAGAATATGTCAGCTCGCTACGCCTTTAATGAGGTTATGGCCGAAGAACTAACACATCTTGGCTCACCATTTGGAGGTTACTTAGCAGTTGAAGCCTTTTTTCAGGCTACTACGAATAATTTAAACAATACGGAGGAACTACTTATGCAACTTCCCACACATAAATCTTTCTTCTTAATTAAAAATTTCTTCAATATACCAAAGATCCTATATGCCCACAGTCAACTGCTGTTTTTAAACATCCTAAACCCTTAAGAGCATATGAATCCATAATTAAAAACATCATGGAAAAAATAACTAACCTCAAATTTAACTGCAATTCGTGGCATCATGCCACTCTCCCCTGCAATAAAGGAGGCTTAGGGTTACGATCACCCATAGCCCTATCAATTAGTGGTTTCATCTCGTC
Source organism: Gordionus sp. m RMFG-2023 (assembly GCF_954871325.1). NCBI lineage: Eukaryota > Metazoa > Nematomorpha > Gordioida > Chordodea > Parachordodidae > Gordionus > Gordionus sp. m RMFG-2023. The sequence continues at coordinate 6,827,208 of NC_088775.1, read as the reverse complement.
CAGATTGGCAAGCTCCAAAATAATAACTGATCACCTGTCCTTGCCAGATGCACCTGACGAAGCCAATGTCATATGGAAAGCCTCAATCGGAGATGAATGTCAACCAACAGCCTCCCATAAACAAAAGGATTAGGATAATCCGATGGCAAGGTACGTTGATTACCTCTTTTCGACCCTGCAATCTTGAAGATCATGCCCTATTAGCTTCCCTCAACCAAGGTTCAGGACATGAATACTTGGATGCCATTTCCTCTAAAAATCTCGAACTTTCAAATCAAGAATTCAGTTTTGCTGTAGCCATTCGCTTAAATATAGCAGCCTCAGTTTCATATAAGTGCGCCAAGTGCAAAAAGCCAGTAAGTTAAACTGGTCGTCATTGCCTCCAATGCATCTTTAGCAATGGACGCTCAATCCAGCATAACAGAACAGATACAATGCTCTCATAAAACGAGCTTTACAGTCCGCAGGCTTTCCTTCTACTTTAGAACCTCCAGGTCTCTTTACGGATGGGACGACCCGATGAAATTACACAAATTCCTTGGGAGAATGGCCTATTTCTAGCTTGGGACTTCTCCTGCGTTGACTCCCTCTCATCCTCTAACATCAATAAGGACATTTTAAAATATACCGAAGATTTTAAAACAAATAAATATGTGGATATTCCAGATGAGTATAAATTCGTACCAGTTGTCACGACAACCTTATCAGGCTCTTAGCCTAATTAAAAAGATTGGCGGAGCCTTAAGAACTAAATCAGGAAACCCAAAAGAAGGCGTCTACTTACGTCAACGCCTAGTCAGATTATAAAATCTAATTTCACACGGTTCATTCCCCGAGGAGCCCGATTAATATATATTTTCTTCATCTTCCCTAAATTATTTAACCCCCCCCCCCCCCCTCCCATCCCTTCTTCCTCGATAATCATTTGCAATTTCCATTATATCTATTATTATACTTTGTATTATGAAGTCTTTGTTTGTTAAATTTCTTGAATTTTCTAAAATTATGTTTTGGATATGATTTTATTTTTATATCAACATAGCACATAGGTAATTATATAATTTATTTCTCTTTTTAGAATTAATATGTTTTTTTTTAAAAAAATTTCTATATTTTTTTAAAATCAATAAATACAAACAATTTATAAAGTATTTTTAGGGAATATATAAAATATTACATATAATCATAAAAATTGTCATATAGTTTGTTTATGATATAAAAATTATGTCAAATAAATTGATATATTTGAAAATTCTTGCAAGAAACAAGGCTCTCATATTTTTTATTTGTACAATATTTTTTTTACGATCAAAAAATATACTGAATTTTTCTTTATTTAAATAAATTCGGACCTGGCCGGGTTAGCAAATAATTTATATTTCGGGTCGGGCTTTTCGGGAAAAATAAAAAAAATTTTGTTCGAATCCGGGCTGGGCATGACAACTTTTTTAAAAATCTAGGCTGGGCTTGAAAAATTAGGTCCAATGCAGATCACTAATGGGAACCCTATTATTATGTATGGCATCATTATATAAAATTTGAAAAACCCTTTTAGACCAACACGTTAAATCTCTATTTTGGAAATGGAAGGTTCAGAATTGGTTTGTATAATTCAAGTTGCTCATCGATGACCACGAATGACTGCCATCAATTTCTCAAAAAACAAATATTTAGTATACTACCCTTTGACCCAGAACTAGGAAAAAGGGGATATATTGATCAATTAGAAATAATTAGCACATTATTAAAATTTGTTTATATATTCATTTTTTTTTTGTGTAAAACACTGCAAGTTGGTTAAAAAATATAATCAAAGATATCTTATAGATGATAATGATCTATATAACAAGAAACTTAAGGAGTCTAAGGGAAAAAAAATTGGTAAAGGAGGTAGGGGGTGAAGGGCTAGAAATATCTTACATAATAAATTTAATCTTGTCAATCATTTTAAAATAAAAATTTCCAAAGGTTCGGGCCGAATATCAGTTCTTCGGACCGGATTTTTCCACTTCACTGAAACTACAACAAATAGCAAAAAATTTTAAGTTTTGAAAAATATATTCAAGAATAAATCTGCAATTATTTTTTTCTCTTCCATATTATTCACATGATAAGAATATCAAAAATGTCCTGCTGGAACCATTCCTAGGTACGGTTTTTACTACGACAAATGGTTTACTATGCCCCCTTACTTAAACGCTTTTTGCTATACGCTCACAGGTATTTTATTTTATTATATATATATATATATATAAAGTCGTAATTTAATATTCGCCCCCTCTGAGGGATTATATCGCGAAGGACGGACTAGGAAACGGGTCAAAGCTAAGAACCATGTCGAAATGCCCAGCTAACCCTAACGAAAGTGGTAGCTTTTGTTAGATGGCTCGATTTCGCCCAAGTTTAAGTTAAAATTTTATCCAAAATAATATTATCCAAGCCTCGAGATTTCGTTAATAGATGCCTAAACCTTTCCGCCATCTACTAGCAAAGTTTTCGGGCTTGCATAATATTTTTTTGGCTAAAATATTGGGTAAGCCGTTTATCAACTTTAGGAAAGTACCACTATTTTTTTTTAAACCTTGATATTATTTCAAAATGCTGTTATTGTGATTCATTTAGGAGGAATTGATTTAGCGGTTTAATTTTTTCTTCTTATTTATCACTTATTAACGGGGTTTGGATAAGATCAACCAGGAAGGAAAGAAAGAAAGAAACCATCTCATTTTATAAAAGTCCAAATTCAAAATTCTGCAAATTAAATTATCATGATAAGAACAAAAAAAAGGTAAAAATTAGAATATTATATAATATGTTATTAATGGAGGCTTTTTTCGAAATCAATATATATGCCATTCCTTTACCGATGGCGGAATATTTAAATATGATTAATATGTGTTAGCTGCGACGTGTATTTTCCGGCAATGTGTTATTTTTTTCAACTTTAAATCATTTTTTGAACACGTTTTTTTTTTAAATTTAAGAATCGGATTTTACCAGGAATGTATTCCAACATATGTGAGAACCTACTTCTACATGTTTGAGTACCTACTTCTACATGTTTGAGTACCTACTTCTACATGTTTGAGTACCTACTTCTACATGTATGGGTACCTACTTCTACATGTTTGGGTACCTACTTCTACATGTTTGGGTACCTACTTCTACATGTTTGAGTACCTACTTCTACATGTTTGAGTACCTACTTCTACATGTTTGAGTACCTACTTCTACATGTTTGGGTACCTACTTCTACATGTTTGGGTACCTACTTCTACATGTTTGGGTACCTACTTCTACATGTTTGGGTACCTACTTCTACATGTTTGGGTACCTACTTCTACATGTTTGGGTACCTACTTCTACATGTTTGGGTACTTACTTCTACATGTTTGGGTACCTACTTCTACATGTTTGAGTACCTACTTCTACATGTTTGGGTACCTACTTCTACATGTTTGAGTACCTACTTCTACATGTTTGGGTACCTACTTCTACATGTTTGAGTACCTACTTCTACATGTTTGAGTACCTACTTCTACATGTTTGAGTATCTACTTCTACATGTTTGAGTACCTACTTCTATGAATCCTACAGTTTTTTCACCAACTTTTGAACTTAATATAATTTATATTGGTTTTTCCATAGATTTTTTTTTTACACAAATTATGAATGACTCGAAGGTTAACGGCAAAATTGTCTACAATTCATGAGATAGGTATTCTAAACATGCTGGAATACATTTCAGGTAAAATCAGATTTTTAAATTTAAGCGCTCAAAAAATGACTCAATTGAAAAAAATAACACATCAACGCTAACATATTCCGTATGAATACGGTCCAGAGTTGAAAAATCCTATAAATAAAATTTGAGTCGCGCCAAAACATAATTAAAATACGATCAATATAGTAACACTCATTTTATAAAAGGGAAATGTTCGAGTGAAGAAGGATGGAGGGTTGGAGGGCCAGCAGGATATATTGGCACCTACACAAAATCGCATCCTATCCCTGGCAAGGAGTTTCCGGAAAAAGAAACGACCCAGAGCTACAAATCGGCTTACTTCAAATACTACATGTTATCGGTCGATGCGGCCGTTAAACCAATGCTCCCTTATGGTAGCGTGACCTTTGAATTCGCTATCAGCGCGACGGATGGCGACCAGCGTATTGCTGAGGGCTGCGTGTTATATTTCGTCAAGGTTAATATATATATATTGGTTTTTTAAAAGGTTTGTCTAAAGTCTACCGCCTACCACTGGAAAATAATTTATCGTTTTCTCCGGAGCGTCGAACCTATAGGTTCAATTTCATTCCGGGTTATAGTTGATAACTTTAAAATGGTTTAGTTCCAAATCCAGTTTAAACCAATTTATATCGGTTCATTCCTGTTTCTAAATCCAAATTGATTCGCTCCGGTTTTTATTGAATTTTTTTTTAGAATTAATCATCGTATATATTATTTTCGTTTAACACCTTATAATAATCTTAATAATAGTAATCAATATTAAAAATAAACAACCAAAATCAATAATTGTTGAATTTGAAATTACTTTACGCGCAAGAAATAACAAATCGACTAACGTAACACAAATAACGTATAAATTTCTACCGAATCATTTTAAAATAAATAAGGAATCCATTCATTCCATGTCTAAATCCATCACAATTCTCTTGACTCCTTGAAATTTGGGTGAAATTTTGTACATGTTAGCTGCAATGTGTAGCGCGTTTTTTTTAAAAATTTTAAAAATCTGATTTTAATCAGGTGTATCTTTTATTTTTGGTATAATAATTTTTAAAAAAAATTTAAATTATATTTTTACAAAAAAGTAACTTCTATATTTAAATAAATTCTGGCCAGCAAAACTTTTAAAAATAAATTTCGGGCCGGGCCGGGCTTGAATAATTAGGCCCGATGCAGATCACTAATTAGAATCATCGTTATTTGTAATTCTATATAACTGGGTGATAATCGATGAGCGTAATAATAGGCCATTTCGCATACTTACATCCTTGATATCTAAAAAATAATATTAGAGCAGGGATGCTACAATGTGTACAATGCTTTAGTTACGTGTATCTTAGTTTGTATTTATAAAAGTTTACCAAAATCCCGAGGGCTCCCTCGAAAACCATGTTTTTAATTCGATTTTATATGGAATCCAATAAATATAATTTTGAAAACCGCTATAAAAGGAGTTACACCGGGGCGAAAGTATTTATAACGTTTCACGTTTCTCCTTGCCAAATTTTTTCATAACGGTTATGGCTTAGTTACGGTTCGGAAAACTATAACGTTTTTTTTGTTTGTTTTGCCGTTCGGTTTGGCACAACTGATCAATTTTAATCCGTAGTTGTCATTAGATTCCTGGTAGGAGTGTTTGGAAATAATATAAATTGCTTGGCAAAGACAAAACAAAAAATAATTATATACTTGTATAAAGCAGCACAGTGTCGTCTATCTTCTCTAAACAAATAATGATAGGACTCCCCTATGGAGTAACATATATATCTACCCTCCCCCCTTTCCACCATTCGTCTAGCCCTCAATTGAACCTCCATTTTAATATGTAATAGGGTCACTCTTACTGAACCAAACTAATATGATGAAGTATTGCATTATATAAATCGATCATTATTAATTAATATTGAAAAATTTACCAGACAACTCCCAACAAATTGGCTCAAATTATCAGGAAATGGACGCGGGCCCAATTTTTATCTGAACTCAGTCGTCAGAATACTCATAGATCATCTCACGTGACTGTTAAGCGTAAACCTCGCTTCTACTCTAAAAATTCGCAAAATAGACTCACCTTCGCTTACAAGGTCAAGAGTTCTGCTAACTTTCAGTCATCCATGTTCCCTTCTTTCAGGTGGATTCTGCAAAAACCTTTCGGAGTTTCTATACACCCAAAGAACGCTTCAGGAGAAGGCAGTGAGCTAGAGGGCGATTATTGTAGGTAATGAATGGTTAATTATGTTTGATTTGTTTATAATAGACTTTCTTTATTAGAAACTTTTACTAATAGTTTGGGTCAGTAAAATTTCAATCCTTTTTTAAAAATATTATTTTGTTGGGCTTAAAAATTTGTCTTTAATTAAACTTCAAGAATCATTTGTTAATTTTTTTTTTATCATACTTGGGAGATACCCATTTTCAGGGCTGAAAAATAAATTCTTTTTCTGACCCTGGTTTAATATCGTGGCCAGGTATCCAAAAAATAATTTTAATTGGGCCAGTCTAGCACAACTCCTATTGGTTATTAAAATTTTATAAATAAAAATATGTTTAGTGCCTATATATACACTATAAACATGACGAACGTGGCCTTGGTATATTCAACATCGAAAGAAATTATAAAAGGGGGAGCTGACTCATGTGTCCCTTGTATAACATCTTCGAATCCCGAAAACGAGTAAATTTCTAAAATAAACATAAAATAAAAATAGGAAGATTTAAAAAAAAAAAAAATAATCCCTTTTTTTTGCGCCCCTCTAGGGATATAGACCCCAACTTATGCCTACCCTGTCCCCCGGGACACTTTTATTCCCTCTCTCCCAAACCAAAACCGCCTGTACTTGAGCTGATAAGTAGTCCTATTCTCAATGCGTCCTCTCTCGCCTCCGCGAATAATTCCTCTATAAAGGTTAATGAACACAACGAAACCGGCGATAACGGTAAGAAGATGCATTGCGAACCTTGCCCGGAGGGGACGGTAATAGATTTAGATCATTATTACGGCTCGAATAATAATCCGGGAATGTTGACCGTAGCTGCTTGCAAGTCTTGCGGGGTCGGAACTAAGCCTTCGAAGAATAACGGGTTGCTCCCTAAATGCGTCAGCGATTGCAAATTGCAAGAAAAAGTGGGAAACGGAAATGAAACGGATAGATACGATTTTAGGGCACTTTCCGGGTAAACAAATTTTTAAAAAAAAATTATTTTAAAACATCATTACTTTCTCGTTTTATTTTCTATTCAGTTTTATTAAATTTCGGTAGTTACTATTAACAATAAAATCGATCCTAAAAACAGTCGTGATTCTCAATCTCCATTTTTTTTTTAAAAAAACCCTATTATTCAGATTTTAAATTATTCCCCTAGAAAACATAAACTATTACATATATTATCTTAAAATTTCTCCATTTTAAAAATATGAAATATATTTCCAATTATGGATATAATATTTAATAATGTTATATATAAGGTTGAAATTGGTCGACTCCGAGCCCCTGTTCACATCGGGTGGTACTAAATACCATTACTCCTTCAGCTTCGAACTTTGCCATGATAGCGAATCGATAGACCCTTTATTACCTATCGTTTGTAGCGACGATGAAGATAACGAAGAAGGTAGTGGCACTAATGTCAACGGGAATGACCCTCTTGGTGATCATAGCCAGGGAGACGTGAAAAACGGATATTTTAAGGTTTTTTAACATTTATAAAATTTCCCTAAAGCAAATCCTTTACCTCTAATTATTATTATTTTTTAACCCAGAATTCGCCTTCGGTGTGCCGTTCCATCGTTGTTCCTTACAATTCTTTCGAAATAATTACTGGCAAAAGTCATTTAATTCCTTCGTTGAATGATACTCACAAACATAGTTTTAAAAAAAACATATTTTATTTTACTGCCCAAATAACCATGCACATGGTAAATACTTGCCAGAATGATTTTGCTATCCTAGTAGAAGCAAAGCCAGTAAATTAAAAGCCAGCATATGCCGCATAAAAATTTTCTTTTATCCAGTTCGTAAAATAATTTTATACAAATTGTTCTAGCCTCACCCATAATTTTTTTTTTACCCTTACGATGGAAAAAGTCATAAATTTTGTCTAATTGTTAAGCCTTAAAAAAATTGAGAACAAGCCTATTTGATAAAAATATTTTTGCATAATCTGTCCAGCCTCACCCATATTCTGCCTCTAGCCATAAAACCAATTCCTAAGTACGATACTCTTATCACTTTTACTTTTTTTTCCTGGTGGAATATAATAATTTATGTTGTTAAAGGTAATAACAAAAGAGTTTTATCCGTTAGCCTAGGCGATAAATTGCTAGCAGTGGGAACGGCCAAAGTACCCCTTATCGCTCGAGCTTTGAATGAGGAATTTAAATTTAAGGAGAACAAAACGTCGTTTGCCGGAAAAGATGGTTTCTCTAAACAACTCAGTGCTCAACCTGGTAAATGGCTTTATATATTTATTTTGTTCCTCCCAAATTTTAACGAATTATAACCTCATTCTTTCATTGAATTTAGACAACGTCCATTTCCTATACCGTTCCAACACGCCTACCTTAGCTTGCCCTAATGGCCGATCTACTCTTATAACCCTAATATGCGACATATCCGCCCTTTCCATAACCGCGGAAAAACTGACGCGTCAACGGAAAATCGATTTGAATCCCTTTTTCAACCTCGAGGAGGATAATATATCGCCTACCGAACATATTTACCTGCCCGATGAATGCAAATTAGGTTTCAATAAAAACAATAAATTAATATAAAATGTGGCTTAAAAAATATTATATTTCTCACCGTGTCCTACTTAACGCTATTTAAAAAAAAAATTTATTAATAAAGGAACATGTGATGGTTGCCATTTTAGGATAATGCTTAAAAGTATGCACGCGTGCCCTATATGTTCCGAAAAGGATTTCAGGATCGTGAAGGGCGAATGTTCTAATGGCAAACAAGTTATTTACCGTTATCCCGGAAGGTTTATTATAATTTAAATTTAAAAAAAAATATATTTATTAAAATTAATGAATGCAAATAAATCGGATAGCAGATATTTAAAAAAGGAGTCATTTTAAATTATATGCGTTATACTTATTATAAAATATCAATAATGATAGTAAGATGTGGTGTTGTTACTAGGCCTCGTTTTGAGCCGATTTTTAAAAACGGCTAACTCAATACTTCATCCAGTAAAAATATTCCCCAAGCCTGAACATTTTGCCTCATAGAAGGAACAAAGGTCTAGACATACATTATAGAAATCTTGAGGCTTGCCGTTTTTAAAAATCGCCTCAAAACGAGCCGTTTAAAAACAATAGTTAAATGCTACAGTCCATTTATTACCACCATGATATATATAAGTTATGGAAAACCATTAGGTGTTGTTAAACAACTGGATTTGAGCCGATTTTTTAAAAACGGCTAACTCGATATTTTAACCAGAAAAATATTGACTAAGACACGAGATTTCGTTAACATTAATAATGGTGGGATATTATAATTTTACAATTTTTCTATTCAGTTTTCATCTCATCCTTTCTTAGTCATTTCGCCCAATCTGCTTGTCATAACCTCTTTTCCGAACCAGTTTTATCTCTTCTCAAGTCCCACGTCTACATGAGCGGGGAGTGGTACAGTTTGTTTCCAATTTTTTAAGGGGGGGGGGTTAGCTAAATGTAGTATTAATTTATGGGAGGGGGAGGGAGGTTATCTAATAAATTTTTTAGATAAGATAGGACAAAAACATATTGCTGTAAAAAAAATTATTTTATACTTTTATTATTTTGCTAAACATCGACCAAATTTATATATTGCATACAATCGCAGTCATTATTTTTCAATAAAACTTATCTGGATAATTTTCTGCTATCTTTTTTAAGTGTGATTTAAAAGGGTTAAACATTCTATCAGCGAATTTATATTCGTGACAATATATTATAATAAAGCATTGCATTCATTGTAAATGAGGGTTTTTTTAAATTATTCATGTTCTAAATAATAACTCTTTTACATTGGCAATAGAGTATTGAGAATAAAATATATGAAGGGGACAACATTATAATTAAAAACGTGTAATTTATAATTTGGAAATATCGGCCGCCGAAGGTGGTAAATTTTTATAAAGGGGGTTGGTACAGGTTTTTCTGCTCAACTTTAATGGCCACGGCTCCGGATTAATTTAGTTTTACTATCTTTTTTTTTTCGCTTGTCGAAAATTTCGATTCACGCGCACTCAAAAAAATGGTAAAATATGTCATCCATCGGTGACCCCTTTACGATTAAATTCAAATATATTACAACAAAATAATTAAAACGACACATCATCGAATTATATATTATTTTATTATTTTTTTAAATAGATATTGTAGAACGATTGACGATAATTCCTTCTCTTCCGCCCTGGTTCAATCTTGCTCATCGTTGAATTACAAAGTTTATAATTATTTTTATTCTAAAGTTTCTAATTTGAGCGACCCCCTTCCCTCTTCCTCTAGAACTCAAATAGGGGTGTATTTAGGGAGCTATTACCAAAATTAGATAACATTTCTCCTTATGGATAAAGGAATTAGTTGATTTGGTAATAATTTTTGTAGTATAGAGGAGTATCTACTTAAAGTGTCAAATTAGGTTTATCAATGATTTAATAGGGATTTGGCTGTAATCTTTAGCCTTTTAAAATGATCAATTGTTTTATCAACACATAAGTAAATATGTTGGCATGTAAAGGACCATTTTTAACATGATTTTACTACACATAATTATGTTCAAAGATACGTTTAATAGTATTGACTTCAATGAGTGCCGGTGTGGTCCTGCTTTCGGTATTGTTATTCTTATGGAAGAAGAACCAAAAGTAATGACTAGTTCGTTTCAATATAATATTCTAATGTATAGTATATAAATTTATTTTATTATAGCTTAATTAAGTTTGTATCTTATAAAAATTAATTTCTTATTTATAATTGTAGAGATGAGAAAAATAAATATTCTTGTACTCTGAAGAAATGCTGAATGCATTTAAGAGCGATACTATTTTAATTATACCCTACAATGATATTGTAATTACTAAAGACACCAACATACTTTTAAAAGGTAAATAACATTGAAATTTTATTGCCTAGGCTCGAATACAAGTACACGGCCCTGGTACAAGAGACCACCAACATTAGGACACCTCGTGACGGAAAATTTTCCCTACCTGCCGTGGATTCTTGCGCACTATCGGAGGGAGATACCGACGAACAAAATAGCGGACCCGCGAAAGATACACTGTGGCGACGATTCGTTCAGCGTTTTACCGAAAGAAGTGGTGGCTCCTTTAAAAATGTCGAATTCGTTGGTGATGAGGATGGGATTTCTCTCTTAGACAATAATGATAATGGCGGTGGAGATATACCAACTAGTAGGGATGTCAGGAGAATGTCCAATAACAATATTCGCGGGAAGGTTTTTTTGTAATTTTGATTGTTACATAGTAGGAAAAATACTCGGTAAAAATTGTAACTCGAGCTTGAACACTAGAAATTATCAATTCATAGAACTTCAGTTACAATTTTATTTAACTGTGGATTTTTTTTGACTAAAATAATTATTAAAACTATAAAATTAGCGCACCATTTTTAGCGAATTTTTTAACCACACTAGGAAAATATATATTGCAATTTATCCTATTTATTTAATTTTTCATTCAAAAAAATGTAAATATTTGGCTCGGATTTGATTAGACCCGTCAACGGGGCAAAATTTAAGATGACCTCGTTTGATAAATGAGTTAGCATTCAGAAATTGTAATAAATTTTTTAAAAATATTTTTAAAAGTCCTTTAACAGCAATTCCACCTTCGAAAACATCACCCTGGAAGCCAGAGTATCTGGCAAGGACCACGAAGACAGTTTCGTACAGTTTTCCACGCCCAACCTGTCCATGTCCAACTCGACCCTCAACTCTACTCGAACCACGCAAAACAACAAAAATAATGATTCGTATCTCGCGGGCACGGGAGAAGGCTACGAGGAAGAACGGACAAGTTTAATTAACGCCTAAGATAAATTATTTCCTCCCATAATGTATTGTTTTTTTTTCGCCTTCAAAAAGTGCAATCAATGCTTAAATATATTTATCTCTTCTCCCTCCCATTAACTCTGTAACGGCTAGTTTTATTATAACATTTTCACAACCAACTTATAAAATTCCACGAATTATAGTGTGCGTTTATTTATATTGGATTTATTATATTTCATATTAATTTAAGCTCAAATGAAAGTGTTCTTACTCAAGATACTCCTTTAAACCAAATAAATCTCATAAAATATTCCTATTTTTTTTAATTAAAAAAAATCATTCCATTTTTAGCTATTATCCAATCCATATTTTTTTAAAAAAAATTTTTTCCAAATTATAATTTAAATGTGCAATATATATTTAACATACCTAATGTGTCAAAATAATATTCCCCTACTTAAGTCCAAAAATTTTGCCCGATATTAAGAATATTTTATATCTTTAAAAAAAAATTCCCAGTATTTTTAAGAAGCAATCATCAAAAATAAATACCTTATATAATCACAACAAAACGTGCAATGATAATTTTATTTATTATATTAGTTATTTTTTCTTTTTGAAAAATATTCTAAGTCAAAAGTCAAAAATAATAAAAAACAATTTTTGTTTTGTTTTATACAATAATAATTCTATTTTTAAAAAGAGTTTATTTTATATTACTTAAAAAGAAATGAATGATTTTCTAACTTTATATTAAATTATAAATGTTTATTATTTATATTTTTTATTTCAAAAAGAAATATATGATATTTTTGCACAAATTATATAATTCAAATATCACCCTTGTCAAACAAAATTAATTGTCGACTTAATTTTTAATTTTCGAAATCGTATATTTGTCAAATAATGTTTTTAAATTTTTTAAAATTTATCTTGCATACCAATCATAAACGCGAGTAAGGCTAATGAAAAATATTTAAAAAAAATTTTATTACATTATGTTACATTTTTTAATTTATTTTATAAATCGTCATCGTCGTGAGGATTGGAAAATAAAGTCGTATATTATCGCAGTTAGTGTGATATTTCTTTATGCCGCGTCTTATATCAATAATAAGAATGAATGTCATCAAATGTATCTGTCCAATATATATTTTACTAAAATTAGTAATCAATCTACTTAAAATAACATTAATTCACAAATTTGGGAGGAAATTCAGAATAACTAATTTCGTGAGATAGGATGGGGTGCTATTTAGGGTATTTCAAATTTTTGGCATCTTTAAGGGGAGGCGTTCCCTATAATTTTTTTTTATAATTTTTAACACGTCTTAGGTCAGTGCAGTGAACTCTAATACTTCATAGACTGACCATTCATTTAGTTAAATGTATATCAGTACAAATAAGATAGTGATCCAATTTAGTTTCTCACTTTATAAAAAAGATTATTATACTTGAAATCAAAATGGCGTGTCACCAGCTGATTTGTAATCAACGACGCTTCAAAATGCATCTTGACATGAATGCCATTGCTAGCAGTACAGTAGAAATCGTGGACAAAATTTAAAATATATCATCGAATATCACAATCATTTGTTTTTGGAACTGATTATGTCTATGGTGATCTTATGATTATTAAATTAGGATAAATGATCAACACAAGTTGATAAAATGTGACATAACCAAGGTGGAAGGAGGGGGTGGGGTTAATATTTCACAATTAGCAAATTTACCAGTCGTCGTAAAGATTACTAGCTAATAAAAAAAATTTGCCCTACACTCCCTACAAAAATTAGTATACAAGTCATTAGAAATAATATTTTGATGACTAGACTAGTTAAATTTTTTGACCCCCACACCTGTAGGAAAAACCTGGATACGATAATGATAAATCACGGATTAAATGGTTCGTATTAAATCTGCTATTATATTCTAAAACCTTTTTCTGCTTCAGAATTACTAATATAATTTATCTTAGCCATCTTTTTTTTCGTTTTGATTTCAGGAAGTTGATAGTTTAAGGATTCGATATTATTGTCTAAGTCGCTATAATCTTTTTTTTTGAGAGAACAAATATGTTCGCATTTATCGGTTATTAATAAATAAAAAATCAAATGCTTTCGCGTTCAAAATTCATTTACAGATGAACGCCTCCAAATTCGTAAACGTATTCATTCAGATCTATAAATATTTTATTTTTTAAATGCATTTAATATAAATAAGTGCCAAATAAAACAGTAATATAATATATATACAAAAAATTTTTGAATATTTATAATTCTTATCTCAAAAAATTTAATAAGGAATTGACAATTTTTTAAAGACAGAAAATTTTTTTTTTACAAGTGGCTGGCTCTAAGTGCTGTTCACAACAATTACGTTTGGAGCTGACAAATATTAGATCCAAAAACGGTTTTCACTCATTCTAAAATTTTTAACGAAAATTCCTTCTAAGTTAAATAAATTTGAATTATGAAATAAGAACGATATTGAATACTTTAGATACGAATTATTAATTTTTTTAAAATCTTACTAGCCATTCGTACTGTTGGTTAACATAAAACTAGTATGCATCTTATTAAATATTCACATTTAATAAATACCAGAGCCCCCTTAGTCGGCCATGCTGTTCACTCCCCATCGTGTGAAGGTGGGAGATGATTTTAGGGGAGCGTAGAATGAATAAAAGAAGGATGAAATAGAGGAGAGAAAGAAAGATATGAAAGAATTCTAAAAAAATATAGATAAAAGTAAAATTTTAATTGAGTAAAAATTTGGCTTTAAAGTAGAAATCATTCTCATAAATGGTTTTAATTTTATCAAATTTAATAATAACTTGGCTTTAACTTAAAGGTTAAGGTGAATCAAATAAAGAAATAAAAAAGTGCATCAAATCTCTAAGGATTAAAGTTTAAAATTTTAAATTCTAGAACCTATTCTTCAATTACTGAACAGTTTAAAGCAAATAACACAAGGATACGACACATATTGTTAAACACGAAAGTCAGGCAGTATTATATGTAATGGAGTAAATTTTAACAAAGTAACAAAATAATAAATAACTCAAAAAATAAACCAACGATGACACAACTCGAAACTTAGCTTAGGTAACTTAGCGTTCAATGCTACACAACATAGAGCAGCAATTTTTATTTTTAGCAAATTAACAAAATGCTAAGCAACTCAAAACACTAACTCATGTAAAAGCTAAAGCAATTCAAAGCTAACTATACATAGTTAAAACTTAATGTTAAGCATAACAAATATAAGAGCTATAACAAACTAAGCCTCACAAATCCAACAACTCAAAACTTAACCGCCTAAAAAAAAGAGTTCTGTTACAAGTAACTCAGTACTTATAGGAGCCAAGTTATGAATAAACAGGTGTACGCGCAACTAAGAGGAGGTTTATCAACTCAAATGCCAAAATAAAAATCCATGAATGAGCAGCGAAAAGCTAAATAATTTAAAACCAACTAAACACCAAGCAGCTAAAATTCCTTAAAGTATAGCAAAATAACAAAGAAGGTAAGACACAACTGCAATATGAAATTTAAAAGTATATTTGGCTAAGCAACTTAAGAAATAAACCCATGACAACACAACTCGAAATACCCTAACAAAAAAACTCAAAAATCAAAGCTAAAGAACATAGTATAACAAAATAAATTCTTTGAAAATAGTCAAAATTCTAAGCAAATCAAAATATTACCCCATATCAAAGCTACATGAAACTTAGCTTCCCACATAGCAACCTAGAGCTTAACAACTCAAAGCAAAGAATTTTCCTATAGGCAACTCAGAGCTAATTACCAAAACCCAAATAGACATAAACAAGTAACCAAAATCATGTAGTTCGAAGTTAATCAACTCAAATACCATAACCTACTATTTAATGACTGAGGAGCTAAATGAGAAACTTAAAGCTAATTACACAGAGCCAAGCAAGCCATTAAATGCCTAGAAGTATTGCAAAATAACAAAGCACAAGTAACATACAAATGCGAATATCAAATCTTGAAACATGTTTAGCTAAGCAACAAATATTAAGTGCAAATTAGCAAAGTATTAAACAATTTAAATATAAAACTATAAGATAGAAAGATTAATGTTAAACAAATCACACAGATCAGGCAACGTAAAACAATGTATCCGAGAAAAAAACTAGAAAATTGTTCTAATCTTAGTTTCACAAGGTTAGGCACCACAAACCTTAATTCAAAGTCAAGGGCTTCCATATACGCAACTCTAAACAGAATACCGGAGACTGATATGAACTGACCCGTTATGAGGATCCATGTTTAAGCATCAAAAATGTCAAAACCTTACCTCATTACCCTGCAGCTAAAGGACCAGCAACTCAACTCAAATCAAAGAAACATACCGTCTATTCTTGAAGCTTAGCTAGCCAGGGGCTTTCCAATATGCTACTTAAAGCCATGTATCATAGCCTTACATGAATAGATAAATAATGCAAAGTTGTGAGAATCGAAGTTAAGCAACTCAAATGTCTTAACTTTCCACCTCATTTCTCTGCAGCTACAATCTATGAGGCTAATAACTCCAGCCGAGACAGCATACTGTTAACCCCGCCAAAGATTAACCACCCAAATTCAAGACCTGACAATACGCTACTCAAAGCCATGTACCACAGCCTGACATTAATAGAGAAGTAACTCAAAGTGGTGAAGATGAAGTCAAGCAACTCAAATGCCTAAATTTTCCACCACATTTCTCTGCAGCTACAAGCTAAGAAACTAATAACTCCAGCTGAGACAGCATACTGTTGACCCTGTCAAAACTTAACCTCGACAAAGCTTAACTATTCAAACCCAAAGGCCTTACAATACGCTACTTAAAGGCATGTATCATACTGACATGAATAGACAAGTAATCTAAAGTCGTGAGAATCGAAATTATCAATAAAATTTCCAAATTCTACCTCATTTCTCAACAGCTAACATAAGAGTCTATTAACTCTAGTCGAGACATATACTGTTAAACTACTCATGTCTGAGGAGTATTGAAACATTAAAAATTCATAAGTAGCAAAATTCTAACTAACCCTTAATAAACCTGTGACATAACTTTTTAAAACTTAGCCTCAGAAAGCTAGGCAATTCAAAGCTTAACCACTCAAAGTCAATTGTTCTACTATAGGCAAATCATACCCAAGTACCATAGCTAGGATAGGAATAAAAAATCCAAAGTTGTGAGAATTTAAGTTTATAATTTCAAATGGCAAAATATGCCATCTCATTAATGTGTAAATTTAGAAAATCAAAGCTAATAACTAAGAGCCTCGTAGCATACCGTTAAACAACTTAAACAACATTAACAAAAATTCTTCGAAAAGTAAGAAACTGCTTAAGACCTAAAATCTTAATCCACATTAAATATTGGAAACTTAGCTATAAAATCTAAGCAATCTCACAAATGTTATCTTAGTTTTTTGAAAGCCAAATTAATAATCAAAGGTAACTAAGCAATTATATTTTAAAAATAACTAGGATAAAAAAGTTTACTTTCCATCTCCTGAATCATACAATATTCATTTCTACAACAATTATCTCATTCTTAAATATTTTTACTTAATTTATTTTTATCGCAAACACATATAGCTATAATAAAATAAATTGTATATATTTATAAAATATACTAACTGCTTACAGTTTCCGAACTAGCCTATTATTTTCCTCGGATGCGTTCTACTTGAATGATATTTTCTTCGTCTATTAATTGCAAAATTTATCATGAGATAAAATGAATTTATTTATTTTTCACCATTTTCAATCTAAGATTGCTAATTGTTTTTTATACCTCTAAAAAATATTGAATTACAGTTAAAAGTGGTACCTATTTGATCTAATATATAAAAAAAAAATTAATCTAAAAAATTATATGGTAAAATGATTGTCAAGATACTAAATATCAGAGATAATGATTGTTGTCGTTTTGCAGTTTTAACAATCAGAAAATTATAAAAATCACAGATTTATGCTATCGCATATTTATTAATAATAAAAATTTCCCCTAGCTTCAGTGAGTTACCCATTTTAATTTCTAGTCAATTAAAAAATTACATCAAAAAAGGAAATGTATTTCGCCAAAAATGAACATAAATATATCCCTTTTTTTTATATTTCGTAATGAAAAATAATCTTCATTTTTGAATAAAGAAGGAAGCTAAGTTTAAAAGGTTATTTAAATATTAAAATGATTTCATATTAGCCGAAAAAAGGGCCTATAAAGTGCAGAGGCTTTCGATTTTAACAAATTGAAAGCTTAATTTTGTAATTAAAAAAATATCTAAAAATTATCGACCTACTTGTTCTCTCCCATCGTATTATAAACAAACTGACATTTTTTTCCCTATACAAATTTTTATTCTCTAAAATCAAAAATATTTTACTAATGAACAGATTATTTTCTGACAAAAAAAATGCAAATTGATTTGTTCATATAATTGGTTCCTTTTATGGAACCTAACTAAAAAATAGTTACGTTAATAAGATTTTTATATGTTTAATTTTTATAAAGTAGATATACTTTTTTATATATCAATAGTAATAATATTTATTATTACTATTTACATCCGGTGCAAAAATTTTTGGAAGAAAGTGATAGTACTGTATTTGTATTTGTACTGGTGCTATTTTATTTAATCATGTTTATTTCTAGGTTTGCTCACATTCTAATTAATGGTAAAATTAATATAGCCAATATATCCCTCCCATAATCAAATTTTTTATTTAATCGGGCTTGGGCTTTTTACCTCTCTTTTTATTTTCCCATGGGCGTTTAAGTAAGGGGCTTTGCCTCTTGCGCGCATAGGTAACTGCGGCCTGCCCCAAAAACGTGGATGGTCCTCTTATTTATTTAATTATTTCCCATTCTTTTATCCCAGTTAGATGGGCTCTTATGAGAGAACCAAGCGTTGCTCTATATATATATCTTTGATATATATATGACATTTTAGGGTTAGTGCGCTTAATATCACGTATCACGTAATTTTGTCAAGAAAAAATAAATAAGATTAACTAAATTACAAAGAAAATAAAATTATGGAATTAGAATCAAATCTAAGAAAGAAAGAAAGAAAGAAAATAGAACGATTTTGTTTACTGCCAAGTCAAACAACAAAGTCGGATGATTAAATCTCTTTATTTAATAAAAATATAATTACCTTATAAATAAAATGGCTTCTTTTTTCTTTGGCAATGGTTTGGTAGAGGTCACATGGCAACTGATATTTTCGGAGCGTAAACATATTCTTAACAGTCGACCATTTTTACAAGCGATAGAATTTGATTTTACGGGTTTAAAAACTAATTTTTTCCTTATTTAAGAATAATCAATATCCTTAAAAAATTCCAATAAAATAAATTCGTCATCTCAAATTTTCCAACCTTTTTTTTAAAATATTTTTGTAAAATATAGTAAATGTTTGATATTCAGTCAATTTCGACATTCTAGGAAGCGTTTTTTCGGCAGTGATTTTTTCAACTTTGAGCGCGTTTTTTTTAAATTTAAAAATCTATCGCTCAAAAAATGATTTAATGTTGAAAAAATAATAGATTGTAGGAAAAAACATATTTCCGCTAACATAAGCATTTCTAACGAGAAAAAAAGGATGAATCATTGAATAAATATTATGATAAGAAATTTAATTTTAAAGTGCGTATTATTCTTGGAAAAAAAAATACTTCTTTAAAAGTTTACTATTGCACCCGCCAAGTAAATATTCCTATGTGAGATTTTAAAAAGAATTATTTATTAATTATCTTTCTACAAATTTTTTTTTTATTTATCATTTTACTTCAAAGGTCAAAAAAAAATGGATTTCACTTATTATATTCTAACTTGTTTTATGGCTATATTATTAATTCCCATGTTAAAAGGTATAAAAAAAATTTTAATCTCTAATTAACATGTTTATTCTCAACAGAAATTTTAAATTGGAAAGAGGTTAAATACGGGAACTATAAATCAGGGGTTTTTACAATAAATTTAATCCAGTGGGGGTTAAAAGAAAGGAGAATTTTAAAAGGTGTGCTTACTTAAATATTTAATCTGGTGGAAGGAAAATAATTTTTATAAAAGGGTTGTCAAAAAAAAAAATTCTAAAGATTTTAAGATTTATTTTAAAAGAAAATGTTAAATTTTTAACTTCGTTTCAGGGTTCCTGAGCCGTTATAACGGTTAGTATTCAGATTCTTAATAGATGGGTTTGTTCCGGTTTAGAAATCCACAACGGTTTCAGCCTTTCGTTTAGGTTTTTATAAGTTTTGGAATAGATCAAAATAATCATAATATATATTTTTTCGGTCCATAATAATCTAACGAAAAATATTTTAAATAGAAAAATCTAAAACAAATTTTTCTTTCTTTTATTATAAAACATGAATAAGAAATAAATAATTTAAACAATATGGAGGAACTACTTATGCAACTTCCCACACATAAATCTTTCTTCTTAATTAAAAATTTCTTCAATATACCAAAGATCCTATATGCTCTCGGTCAACTGCTGTTTTTAAAATCCTAAACCCTTAAGAGCATATGAATCCATAATTAAAAACATCATGGAAAAAATAACTAACCTAAAATTTAACTGCAATTCGTGGCATCATGCCACTCTCCCCTGCAATAAAGGAGGCTTGGGGTTACGATCACCCATAGCCTTATCAATTAGTGGTTTCATCTCGTCCAGATTGACAAGCTTCAAAATAATAACTGATCACCTGTCCTTGCCAGATGCACTGCTTGACGAAGCCAATGTCATATGGAAAGCCTCAATCGGAGATGAATATCAACCACCAGCCTCCCATAAACAAAAGAATTGGGATAATCTGATGATTGCAAGGTCCGTTGATTACCTCTTTTCGACCCTGCAATCTGAAGATCATGCCCTATTAGCTTCCCTCAACCAAGGTTTAGGACATGAATACTTGGATGCCATTCCCTCTAAAAATCTCGAACTTTCAAATCAAGAATTCTGTTTTGCTGTAGCCATTAGCTTAAATGTAACAGCTTTAGTTTCATATAAGTGTGCCAAGTGCAAAAAGCCAGTAGGTCAAACTGGTCGTCATTGCCTCCAATGCATCTTTAGCAGTGGACGCTCAATCCGGCATAACATATGCAATGCCCTGAGCTTTACAGTCCGCAGGCTTTCCTACCACTTTAGAACCCCCAGGTCTCTTTAGGGATGGGAGACAACCCGGTGGAATTACACAAATTCCTTGGGAGAATTGCCGATTTTAGCGTGGAATTTCTCTTGCATTGACCCCCTCTCACCCTCCAAAATCAATAAGGACATTTTAAAATACACCGAAGATTTAAAACAAATAAATTTGTGGATATTCAAGATGAGTATAAATTTTGGAAGTCAGGCTCTTAGCCTAATTAAAAAGATTAGCGGAGCCTTAAGAACTAAATCAGGAGACCCAAAAGAAGGCGTCTACTTACGTCAACGCCTAGTCAGATTATAAAATCTAATTTCACATGCTTCATTATTCCCCGAGGAGCCCGATTAATCTAGATTTTCTTCTTCTTCCCTAAATTATTTAAAATCCCCCCCCCCCCCCTATTCCTCATATAATCATTTGCATTAATTATATTTCCATTATATCTATTATTATACTTTGTATTATGAAGTCGTTGTTTGTTAAATTTCTTGAATTTTCTAGAATATGTTTTGGACATGATTTTATTTTAAAAAAAAATCTAAATGATTTTTCACTTAACAACTAATTTAAATTATTTTTTAAAAATATATTATCAATGATTTCCTTTTTTATTTAAATAACACACTTGAGTAGAGGATATACTTCAAACGGATATCCTACTTTGATGGGAACGACAAGAAAAAGATTTTTCAAAGCTATAAAGATTAGCTAGAAAAAATATTGGCAATCCCAGCAACCAGTGCTTCTTCTGAACGAGGAATTAGTATTTGTTGGGAGATTTTTAGTATCAATAAATACTAATTTTAATTTATTAAATATTTTATTAGATTATATAAATTCTATATCCGTAATTTAAATTGAATATTGCTCAATATAGCAATTTCCTAAATTATAAAACTTTTTTGTAAGGATGTATCGCTGAAATTAAATCATTTTTTATTAGATGCTTAAAAAATTGTGAAAGAATGAGCTTATTTAAATTTTATGGCGGCGTGGGTTAAAACTTTTTTTTATAAATAATGGGCGGGTTGAGAGGGTCGGGTTAAATTTTTTAAGAATATTGAACGAGCAGGCTTGTGGGAGAAAAACCGGCCCATTGCAGACGTCTAGGGTTAGTTATAAAAAATTATTCATAAAGTAACTTGCCAAATAATCTAACTTGTATGTAACTAGTTTTACCCATCTATGGACATAACCAGTAAATGTAACTCTTTACTTTTTAAAAGTAACGATTAATAATACTAGAATATAGGTCTTTACTTATTTTTGGTTTTAACCTTGACTAATTCAAATAAATTGTATTCCTATTTATAACCAAATATTTACTAACTTTCCTTAAATTATTTTAAACTTTATATAAAAATGGCTAAAACGAAGTATCTGATCTTGATTCAAAAAAAGGCTTAACGATTTTTATATATTTCTATCTTCTTTAAAAGTTTACTTTGGCATTCGCTAAGTAAATATTTCTATGATTATTTTGATAAAAATTATTTATTATTTACCGTTCTTATCAGAGATTGGATATAATATTTAAAAAAAGTCAAAAATTAAAATATAAGTTTAAAATTAAAAAATAAAAAGATTATTAATTATTATCATATTACATCTAATAATTTCATCCCAAAAATTCTGCCAGAAAAAAAGATGAATTTCACTTATTATATTCTAACTTGTTTTATGGGTATATTTTTAATTCCCATGTTAAAAGGTAAAAATTTTTTAAATCTCTAATTAACATGTCTATTCTTTAACAGAAGAAAGACGTTAAATACGGGAACTTTAAATCAGATGTTTACAATAAATTTAGTCCATTGGGGAGTTAAAAAAAGAGAATTTTAGGAGGTGTGTTTAATTAAATATTTAATCTGTGGAGAAAAAAAAAATAGATTATTAAAAAAAAATTTGTTTTTGACTCGTGGAAGGAAAATAATTTTTTTTTATAAAAAGGTTGTCAAAATTCTATAGATTATAAAAAATTTTTTTAAAAGAAAATATTAAATTTATAACTTAGTTTCAGGGTTTCCCGAGTCGTTATAACGGTTAGTTTGATTCAGGTTCTTAATAGATCGATTTGTTCAGGTTTAGAAACCCTAAACGGTCTACGCATTTTGCTCCGTTTTTTATAAGTTTTGGAATATATTAAAATAATCATAATGTATATTTTTTTTAATCGGCCTATAATAATCTATTGAAAATTATTTTAAATTAAAAAACGGTATCACGTCAATTCGGTTAAGCGTCAACTCAGCGCGGCGGCTAATCGGCGCAGCGTCAATTCGCTCAATTCGGAACGTATCTAATACAGTTTCAATTTCATTAGTAAAAAAAACAAAGGGATCATTAAATAGAAGTCATGTTGAGGGTTGGATATCAAAAAAAAATTCAAATATATTTTTTAGAAGTTAGGAATTAACAAAAGGGAAGTCTCATGCTCAGTGGTTAAACTTTTCAATCATATCCAGCGATTGTATTAATTTAGAAAATAATTATTGACTAAAAAAAATAGATTTTCCTTTTAAGACTGACTCATTTGATAGATTTATTAAGAATCCTTAAAATTATTCTATTAATCATAAAAAATAAATATCATTTTTAAATCAGGGTTTCGAAGCGAATAGTAACGATTCATTGAACCGTAACCGTAATCGAACTTTTATTAAAAAATATATAAAGAGCGAACCGAACTGTTACAAATATTCTTGAACCAATTTAAACCGGTTGACAACGGTTTTCTAAAATAATTAATTTAAAATTAAATTTTAATTTTCCTTGGGGGGCAATTTATATTCGTGATTTATTATCAAATTAAAATTATTTATACTGAACTATTATCTTCATCTCACAATAAATACCAAGTTTATTGTATTTAATTTATATATACTCAATTTAATAGAGATTAAGCAAATTATAAGTTAATTAGATAAGAAATAATCTACATGGTTAAATTAAATAAGGAATTATAAAAATATCTATCAAAAATATTTTTTTCTCTAAGAGTATAATATATACAAGGTTTATGATTAATTTTTTTTTTAAAAAAATCAGATTTATAAAAAGTGGACGAACCAAAAAGAACTGTCTTAAATTCTATACCGATCCGAACCTAAATAATATTTTTCAAACCTAAATGGAACAAAATCTCTTAAAAAATTTTAAACAATACTTTTAACGGTTCCAAACTCTAGTTTAAATAATTTGATTTTTTTTTATAGATCAACATATCTTATAACAAGGCTAATTGGTCCACCAAAGAAATCGGTTTAAAGATTGGTTTGCTAATTTTTTTTTAAATAATATTAAATATTTTCTTGATATTACACATTTAGTGAATAAAATTGAGATTTTTTTTTAAAAAAAATATATGTAGAAATAATTAATAGGTATGGTATACAACATTCAAAATGACTTCTATTTAATCATCCTTTTGTTTTACACTAATAAATTTATAATAAACTTCAACTGTATTAGATACGCGCCGAAATGACGTGGATCTTAGAAAAACCTAACAAATTTTTCTCTATTTTATTATAAAACATGAATAAGAAATAAAAAAAATTCGTACAATCATATTGCATACGATTTATTTTAAAATGCGTGTTTCAAATCGGCCCTAAACCGCGTAATATGGTTAGACCAGTGCAAACTAATTTTAACGGGTATATCCGCTACTTTGGTTTAAGCTAAATTAAATTTTGTTCTAAACAACCAAACCGTACTTAACAGAGCTAAACTAAATCGTTCTTGAGTCCTGTCTAACCAACCAGTTAAAGATTTAAAATAATCTATAAGGATTCGGTTTTCTGTTTTTGTTATTTTATGAAATTATAACGATCTAGTCCATATGCTTTTTCGCGATACTGTTTGACACACGAATTAGGTATTGGTTTTAAGACGAAAGACAATTGATATTTATGGATAAAAATAACGCGTAACCGCTGGTCGAATTGGCGAAAAGTTTTAGAAATTTGATCAGCTGTTAAATTGTGATCGCATCGCGTACAAATTCAATCCAACGATATTACTGTTTAAAAGGTTGCAAGATATTAAAACTGAACGCCATATAAAAAACATTAATAACTATTACATTTTGAAGGATGTACAAATTGATTTTTTATTTTATATAAAAGGAATTGTAATACCAGGTATGCCATTTTATCTCCTATTTTATTAACTTATGATTTTTTTTATATCAACATACTAATGCTTTGATTGCTAAGATTGGTTTTACATCTACAAATAATATATTTTGTAACGAAAAACTTGGAAGAAAAGGATCGTTTTTAAAAAAAAAACTGAAACCACAATGAAACTTCATTCAAAACTTCTTCAAAGTTTTTGAGTAATTCCCGAGAATAACTTTCCAGACAACCCCCTTCCTCCCTCAAAACTAACATCATACCTTAAATTATATACCTAGGGCAGGCAATTAGGGCTCAAATACTTTAAAATTAATATTGTTTATTGTGCAATATTTAGCATTCTATTCAGAAAAGCCGACCGGCAACCTTTAATAAAAAATTTAATGCATTTTGACATAAGATCGTTTTATTGTTTTTAAGTTTAATTATCATCATATTCTATCTAGGATTGTTTAAAAAAATGAATTATGACGTAGTTTAAAAGTTTACACCAAATGATATATTTTTCCATGGTTTTCTTTCTCTTTTTCCTGATGATGACTAGTCGATTATTTATATTTTAAAATGATTTTTTTAGACCAGGAGAGTCCCAACTATTATGATTATTTAGGTAATTATTAGTAGTAATAATTCTATTTCATATTTGTTATATTTATTTATATGACATAGCTTTCAAAAATGGGTGGGGGGCAGTGGGATTAGCCCAAAATATTAGTACCCAAGCTAGAAATTTCACCACGGCCTTGAGTTTATTTAAATTTTATTTTGGGCGACGCGGGTTCGAACTTTTTATAAATAATATGCGGATGGGTAAAAACTTATAGACTAAGGGGTGGGTGGGTAAAGATTTATAGACTAAAGGGTCGACGGGTAAGAATGTTGGGCGGACGGGCTTGTGGGCTAAAACTCACCAGCTGCGGACCGGACCTCTAGGATGGGTTATAAAAATTATTTACAAAGTGACTTGCAAAATAATCTAACTTGTAGCTAACCAGTTTCACCTTTTTTAAAGACATAACCAGTAAATATAACAATTTACTTTTCAAAAGTAACGAGTAACCATACTAGAGTATAAAGTTTAATAATTATTTTTGTTTCTATAACATTAACTTAAAATGGCTTTTCCCTATTTATAAACAAATGTTTACTAAACTTTTCTTGGCCCCTCAAATTACTAATATAAAAATGGCTACAACGAATAATCTGATTTTTATTTTTTAAAAAAAGGGTAACAATTTTTATTATATAATATAATAATATATTTTTACTTTCTTTAATTGGCAACCACTAAGTAAATATGACTAATTTAAAAAGAATTATTTATTATTTACCTATCTACAAAATTTTTTTATTTTTTATTTATAAGAGTTTGTATATAATATTTTAAATAAACGAAAATTCAATCATTTATATTTAAAAATTAATTTTAAAAAAAATATTAAAATATAAAAGATTATTATATTATATCTAAATAATTTCATTTCAAAAAATTCGGTCAAAAAAAATGAATTTCGCTTATTATATTCTAACTTGTATTATGGCTCTATTATTAATTCCCATGTTAAAAGGTAAAAACAAATTTTTTAATCTCTAATTAACATGTCTTATTCTCAACAGAAATTTTAAACTGGAAAGACTCTAAATACGGGAACCATAAATCAGGGGTTTTACATTAAATTTAATCCAATGGGGGGTTAAAGAAAAGAGAATTTTAGGAGGTGTGTGCTTAATTAAATATTTAATCTGGAGGGGAAGGGGGAATAGATCATATAAAATAATTTTTTTTTTTGATTCGTAAAAGGAAAATTGTTATACGTTATAACTGTAAGTTTGATTCAGGTTCTTAATAGGTCGGTTTGATCCGGTTTAGAAACCCACAATGGTTTAACCTTTCATGGTTTTTATAAGTTTTGGAATATATTAAAATAAATCAGAATATGCATTTTTTTTAATCGGCTCATAATAATCTATTGAAAAATATTTTAAATAAAAAAAAGAAAGTCAATTTTTTCTTTATTTCAATTATAAAACATAAATAAGAAATAAAAAAACATAAAATAATAATCATATAAAAATTTGTATACGATTTATTTTTAAATGAGGGTTTCAAATCTGCCTTAAACCACGTAATATGGTTATACCAGTGCAAACTAATTTAAAGGGGTTTATCCGCTACTCTGGGTTAAGCTAAATTAAATTTTGTTGGACCACCAACCGTAATAAACGGAGTTAAACCAGATCGCGATCGAGTCCTAGCATTCTTCTATAAGGATTAGGCTTTCTGCTTTTGTTATTTTATGAATAACGTTATAGTCCATATGCTTTTCGCGATTGACGCACTAATTAGATATAAGTTTTAGGGTGAAAGACAATTTTGATATTTATAGATAAAAATGACTCATAACCGCTGGTCGATTTCTGCGAAAAATTTTAGAAATTTGATCAGCTGTTAAATTGTGATCGCATCGCGTTCACCTTAAATCCTCCAACGATGCCATTGTTTAAAAAGGTTGGGAGATATTAAAACTGAACATCATATAAAAAAAACATTAATAACTAATACATCTCGAAGGATGAACAAATTGATTTTTTAAAATATTTTATATAAAAGGAATGACAGTACCAGGTATGCCATTTTATCTCCTATCTTATTAACTTAATGATTTTTTTTTATATCTACATGCTAATGTTTTTAATTTGAGATTATTATGTTAAGATTGGTTTATCTTTAAATAATATACTATATAACTGTAAACCTGGTAGGAAAGGATCGTTTTCAAAAAAAAATGGAAACCACAATGAAACATCAATCAAAACTTCTTCAAAATTTTTGAGTAATTTCGTAAAAAACCTTCCAGAACCACCCCATTCCCTTTCCCCAACACTAACATCATGCCTTAAATTATATAACTAGTTTTGAGATCAGGCAGCATATACTTTAAAACTAATATTATTTATTGTTAAAATTATGGATAATTATCTGCTCTTAATGTATGATCTTAAAGATGAATTTAACATTCTATTTAGAAAATTAATGTATTTTACATAAGATCGTTTTATTGTTTTTAAGTTTAATTAACAAATCATATCTAAGACAGCGATTTAGAATTGTTTAAAAACAAGAATTATGATATAGCTTGAAAGTTTACTCCAAATGATGTTTTTGATAGGGCCTTTTTCCCGATGATTTCCCTGATTTATAATCAATTTTTTATTAATATAATTTGAAATTTAACCATTTATGGATGGTAATCATTTTATATTTTAAAAATTATTTTTTTAGACGAGGGGAGTCCCATCTTATCGGAAAATTTAGGTAATTATTAGTAGTAAATTCTACTTCAAATTTGTTATTTAATTTATATTACATAGCTTTCAAGAATAGGTGGGGGGAGGAGGGTGGGATTAAGCCTGAAGATTTTAGCCAAAAATATTAGTATCAAAGCTAGAAATTTCACGATAGGATAATTATTTTTAGTAGAACTGTAAGAAAAGTTATAACAATGTTATATTCTGATTATAGTTGCATTATTCATGTAGTATTATCTATATATGCAGTTTTTTTAAAATCTCTTTTTAGAATTTGGCGAAAGTAAATTTTCCTATATTTATATATTAACCCTACGCTAAATTATTATTTTATATTAAACGTTAAATAATAAGGGTATAGAACAATTTATATTATTACTATCATCTTGGAATGGATGGAGCGACTATTGGTAAAACGATTAAAGTGTTTGGTTTGAAACTTGCAAAATAAAATGAATTTTGAAATATTAACGTCTAGTCTATACTCCAAAAAAAAATTTTTTGAGCAAGAAAAAACATTAATAAATAGTTTATTAAATGGAACAAAAGTATTAAAACACTAGTTTGAATAGTTGGTATGATATAGATCGCCCAAATTTATAATTCTCATTATAAGACTCATTCACCGATTCGAGACCATTTATATCATTTTAAATCATGTGAACACAGTGAGGTAGCAAGGATTTATCTATAAGTAGAAAGGGGAGGGGGGGGGGATTATTTACCGGCCTTTAGCCTGGTCCCTATTATAAAGAATATGATTTTTCGGATATGAAATACTAATTCTAAAATATGCCAATATTGTGTGACTTGTTAGTATCTGGCTTTACCAGAATAGTAGCCAGCATAAATGAAAAAATTGTTAGTAATAAAATTTTGGCCAATCTTAGGATTAAAAATCGACTTGATTAATGTTTAGTGCTTGTATATTAATTTAATCCGTTTGGTAAAAATAAATCTTGTTCTTTTATAATTCCTAATCGAATATAGAACCCCAAAAGGAAACTGAGTTATAAAAAGAAAACACGACCTTACACTTTAAGCGAGAAGTTAGCCAAGTTTAAAAATGAAGTTTATACCAAATCATTAAGTAGGGCTTTATTAGAACATTATGTTGTTTTATTCTGTTTTGTAGATTGGTTAAAAGGGGAAAGAATTATTGGTAAAAAAAAATAAATCATTATCAAAATTAGCATCATACTAGAACGGAGTATATAGAAGTTATAACTTTTTGCATTGTTATTTAGTGCCTTACTTATTAATTCTTTAATCAATTTTGAAAGCCACAAAAATAGTAATTGAATTACTTAACCCCAGATATGGAAGCATTATCTCTGATATTTATGCCAATAATTATTGCGAATTTATTTCATTACTTTTTACTGCTTCAGCACATTATTTGAAATAGTTTAAAGAAAAACATTATTGGTAAAATAATAAAAAATTGCCAAGAGTGAATGTTAGAAAGGAAATTATAGAAGCAATGAAAAAGGCATGATAAGTACCTACTAATTTATCATTAAGTTTTTTCTAATCAATAAATAAAAACCAGTTATAAGCGAAATAAAAACTACGGCATGCCTTAAACTGTGTCCTAAATATCGAAATTTTAAATTACGATTCAAGAATCAATCATGTCTAAATGCATTGAAGTTCTTCTCTGATTCAAATTTTTTTTTGAATCTTATGATTTTTATATATGTTTCCAGTTTATTTAATATATAAAAAAATTGTTTTTTTAGGGGATTACGGGGCCCCATACTTATTCTCTACGTCACCATCTGAACCCTTTTATAAGCTGGGACGTCCATAAGGTTCAAAAACGATTTTAAGCAATATTATAGTTCTTTATTTTTATTATTAACATATTCTCTATAGGCAAGGAGAATGAAAACGACGATCGTTCTTTCGAAGAGGTAGGATAATTTAATTATTATTGGTTCGATACTTTCTTGCAAAATTTTTATAAATTTATACTATATATGTATAAAAATATAAATATAGGAACAAGAAAACTTGAATTATGGTGATGATGAGTTCAGTTGAGAGGAAAACGACGAATTTTAGGATTGGACAGATGTTATCATACAAAATTTTATTTTAAACGCCATTTTATAGAAAAATAGATTTTTTTTTAAAAAGACACTATTATTTGTGTATTTATATAATATATATATTCGGTGCTGTACTTAGTATACCTAGCCCTATAATGTTTTATTACATATTCAGTACTGTATTTATAAAATGGTGATATTTCTTTACTCTATATAATGTTTAGCAAAATATTAAATTACTATCTAGATAAATGAATAAATAAAGGGAAAAATATATATATATAAAAAAAATTAAAAATATTTATTTGGACGAAACAACACATATCTAGGCAGTGTCGAAAAAAAAATTTTAAATTGTTTTATAATGAGAGGTTATGAAAAAAATATTAAGACAGATAGTAGTAAATTGGCGGATAAGAGATGAAATGTGCTAACCAATCGCTTTAGAAGTTGACTTTTTGGTCAAGGAAAAAGTAGTTATGATGGGAGTGTGTGTGAGGGAAGGGGTTATACAACACTCTCGTTGAAGATAGCAGCTATAAATTAATTTAGATGGTCAAAATTTAAAAGTTTTTTCTATGAATTTGCTAGTTTTGAAAGATATATTTTCTCAATCATAAGAACATACCCTTGAATTCGATGAATGAGGATTATTTCAAATTTAATTTGTAGTGTATATATTAGCTGTAATAATATGCGTTTGATTGCATTGTGTTATAATATCTTTTGACAGAAATTGGCATTTGCGATGATACAACACTGGGGACAGGGGGATTAGTAATTGCTAATATTTATACTAACTTAGAAATCAGAGATCTAAGCTCGGATGGACCGGGTAAATTTTATAAAAATTATAACGGGCCGGGCAATTTGCACATAAAAAAAATTCCGGACCAGGTAAGACAATTTATACATAAAATAACATTCAGACCTTGCAAATCTGTTTTAAAATGGACCTGTGCTTGCGTCGCAAAACTTTTTTAGCATTTCATGGTACCTCCAATTTTGGCGGTGGCGTGACGCTTATTTATAAATGTCTTAGAAAACACAAATCTTGTATAAAAATATTCATAATAAATTAAAACAAATACTAGTATCAATATCATTTATATTTCTTACAATAATATGACCTATTAGGACAGCAAGCATAAATTGAAACTTACGTTATAGAACGCAGAGCAAGAATTACATAATTTACAATACTTGTTAGGAAAATAAGTTCTCAGCTATTATCACCCTGAGTGAACCTATTTTCTCTGTTACTGGTTCGATACCGAAATCAACAAAGATCTTCATTATCTCCAGAAAACTTGGAGAAAATTATATTTTTACAATGATACTTACAATGATATATCTTCTGCTGGTAATAATTTATAAATTCAATTTGTATATTTATTATTATATTTGAGTAAATGCATTTATGAATCCATTATTTTATTCCCTTTTTATAAATAATGTCAAATTTTTCAATCATGTTGATAAATAAGGCTTAAGTTGAGATGATTCAATTCTTTATCGTTTGTTAAAAGATATTTTAAACATTTATAAATTTTTATGTAAATTTATATTCATATTAAGTTTGGTTAAATTTTGATTTTTTGTGCTTAATTTTGTTGGCAATAATATACAAAATAATTTACACTATTTATCAAGCATGTTGTTTTGTTGGCACGTCGATGTCGGTCTAAAAACGGACACGCGTCGCCGCCGTCGAATAATCTATCGGCGCACAGGTCTGTTTTTGCGTGCTGCCTTAAGCCAATATGTAATTATAAAATTGTCTATAATTTTTAGGTTAGGTATTCTACACATGCTAAAACGCATTTCAGTTAAAAAAAACAAATTACTAAAACAAAATTTCTTTTTTAAAAACGTGCTATAATAAAAGATTTAAAGTTGGTAAATAGCACAATCGTTTGTTTGAGGACTTTCGGTAATACTATACTATAAAAATTCAGACCATTTATTGATAAACTTTTCATTCATTATCAATTTACAAATTAGAAAATTAACTCAGATGTTGATGAATCGGAAGAAATATTTTTGAAAAGATTGTATTAATTTATTTTAAAATTATGATTCATATATTAAGGACATATAACAATGCATTATTTACAAATGCAGTTTAGAATAGATAAATATTATTTAAGTTTCTAACAATTTTTTAAATAAGTAGACTTAGGGGTCAAATAAAAACTTATATATATATATATAAAAATGTGCCAGGCATTTAGTTCACGTTATTTATTATTTTTTCTGCCAATGTTTTAAGGATATTTAACTTTTAAAATAAATTTTTTACATAAACAGAGGCTGCAGTTGGCTGGCTGAATAGCAGTGAGGCCCAGACCGGTTAGAAAATTTTTAACAATGGGCTTATAAAGGACGGACGGGCTTGAAATATTATACGAATGAAATAGCGAGGAACGGCTTATTTCTATTTAAAAATAAGTTGTTTACTTCAAAATGATGCTAATTTAAGTATCAACCATGTATTGTAATAAAATAACCAGATATAAAATAAAGAACAAATTAACCAACCAATCAAATGATCTCTTTAAAAAAATCATGCGGGTGGGTCAAAACGACGTTTCTAATTCGTATCAAAGAAATTACCCTGATTGGTAAATATTTTAAAAAAAAATTAAAATGCGCCAAAGATTAATATGAGCTAATATTTAAATTATAAGGATTCGTTTATTTTTTTTTTTTAAAAAATAAATATTTTCAAATTATGCTAAATGAAATAATTTTTTTTTAAAGAACTAGTTTTGCCTGTAAACATTTATAAAGGATCGATTATCTTCTTTGTAAGATTTTTTTGTTACTTTATGGTTCGTAAAACTATAGCGGCTTTGAGATACTTTTTGCACCTTGGGGATTAAAGTATTGAAATGGATTTTATTTTTTCTTTTTATAGTGCACCCTCTTAAAAATTATTTCCTCTCACATGGGGCAAAAAAACCATTTCTGGACCCAACCCTATAGTATAAAATTGATTCCATATTCACAATTTGAGTTGTTAGCGATTTATACAAAATACGCTATGTTTTTATATTAAACTTCATCGAATTCGAATTAACTCAATGAGGGGTGTTACGTGTTACCCTGAATTTACAGTTAGTACGACATCGTGATGAAGTATACAAATTCGCGCTAACTGATAGATTTGGATCTTACAATCAACTCAAAAGGTGAACCGCTAACATCAAATCGTTTTAAAAGACATTTCGACAAATTTTTTATTTTAATCATCTACGATATAAAATTATCAATAATACATATAAAATTTATAAAAAATATAATTTCGATAGTGTAATGACAAAAGATTCAACTAACACTACGCTATAAATAAGCTTATGCATAATAATAGCTGCACAATTTATGGAATAATTGTTAACTTGATAATTTAATTTAAATGCTTGTATCCAGGTTTTCTCGAAATCATTTCTCTTGCTTTTTACAACAATCACCTAAAAAAATAAAATAATTTTGAAGTCACATGCTTAAAGAAAGAACGAATGAACATGGATTTTCAACACCTTCAAATTCTTTATATTTATTTAATTTATTATTTCTTTAGAATAATTATAAGTAAATTTCATCTATTTTATAGCCCTAAAGTAATGATTAATATTTTCAATAAGGCCTCAAAATTAATGGTCCGCATATCACAATCTAATGATCTCATACATATTTTAGAATTGGCCCTTGAAAAGAATTCAATAGAAAAAAAATAAATAATGTATAATCATTTTTCGATGGATTGGTATCTCGTGGAAATGAGAAGTAAAATATGTGTGATAGATATTTAATTTTACAATTCTTATAAAATTAAATCTCAAACATAATTATGAGAGGATAATGTAATGATTGAATGCTTTTTTTTTATCGCCATTATTTTATTGAAATATCTTTATGAATTCAAAGGTTTTAGAAAATCTTTCTCTTTAAAAAAAAGTCAAATCCGGAATCGAACCCGTTTGAATCAGGTCCGTAAAATATTTTTAATGAAAAATCATAAATTTCATTTTCTGGGCCAGCACGAATTTCCCCAACCGGCCCAATTTTTTTTATAATCTATTCAATCAGTATCTTACATCCTGGACATTTCACGCATTCTTTACCAGGCGTGCATCCTTTTTCATCGCGGCATTTCTTACAACACTATAATTTAAATGAAAAAAATTTTTAAAAAAAATATAATGCGATGAAAAAGAGCAGTGTAAAAAGTAAGTATCATAAAAATCGCGGCCTTAATTATCTTAGAACTTCAGATAAAGATTTTAATATCTCAAATGATATTATTTTTCGAAATTTAATATATTTAAAAGAAGATATTATTAAAAAGGTGCATTACATTGCAACATCCCTTGTCGCAACAGTGGCATTTTCCATCACAACCTGTATTATTTGATAAAGAAAGGGATAAAATGGATCAATGCATAATGACAAAAAAAAATTTACATTTTTGGCCCTTTTCTCCTTTTGTGTCATTTTTGCCGCACTGTAAAATAAAAGAAATATTTTTAAAATGGATATTTAACAATAAAATTATATAAAATTTATATTTATAAAAAAGAAAGAAGTGCAACAACTTGCATACTACCCTCCGAGCTTCAATGAAGCAGAACTTCATCTGGAGGTTACTCAAGCTGAGTCTCAATGAAGCAGAAAATTACACCCTCAAAATATAAATTAGATAGGATAATCATAATCGTTAAATTTTCATAATAATATTTTCAAAATACAGCACAGTTGATTGTATTAAAAATATAATAGCTTTAAAAAAAGTAATTTTCAAATGTAAAATATTATTATATTCCATTAAAAAAAATATAAAAGAAAGAAAGGAATTTATGTATGATTTCAAATAATTTATGTTTAAGTTTATTGAAAACAATTTTCAAATAATAAAAAAAATGAGAGAATGACTAAGAACAAATGCTATACTCTCGGGACCAATTATTAGAGAACTTTGGATTAGTGTTGTTAAACGGTTCAATTTTTAAGAATGGATAACAAAATATTTAAGCCAAAAAATATTACCACACCTGGAGATTTGGCTCATTAGATGGCAGAAAGGTTTGAACATCTATTAACTTGAGGCTTGCATAATATTATTTTAGCTATTGTTATTATTTGAAATTCGCTAAATTGAACCGTTTATAACAACACTAATTTAGATATTAACCAATTATTCACCATATGGTTGGGAAACACCACAATATGTTGAGTAATATATCTATGTTAAAGGAATTAATATTAAAATATGGATCCCTACAATTAAGTCTCTTAAGACAGGTATATTAGTATTTTACCAATAAAAAAAAGTTAGGAATATAACAATTTTTAGTGGGAGGGCTTGCTTCTAACCGATTTTCGTTCATGTAAACGTGGATGATGAATAAATCAATTCATTCTTTTTTGACGGCGAAAAGGATAAATTTCTATTTAATAACTTCAATATTTATGCTTGATTACCTATGTTTATTTAATACCTTTGCTCAATTTATCAAATCTTATATTTGGATATGCATTATGTAACCACGAATGTGGCAGGCCTATTTATTTTACTTAGCATTGCTTAAAATAACACAAAGGAATATAAAATATAAATGGAATAATTGCATTTGATACATTTAACTCTGATATACCCTATTTCCATATCGAGCTTATTACCATACCAGGACTGTATATGCCCCTTAAATTTAAATTGTTTTTTATATAATTGGATTTTAGCATATTCTTAATATTTTTTTATCATGAAATAAACATTGTAAAATATTTTATAAATCAAATGATAGTGTATTTTACGCTTTTAATTCAAAAACACTTTCCTATTTTAATGGTTTCCTATAAAAAGAATATCCAACTATCATACCCTGGAATTGTTTACGATTAGAATTACCAGCGTCTGATGCAATAAAAAGTGACACAGATATTAATAACTGTAAAACCTTTATAGGCACAAGTCTAACAAAAATCAAAAGGTGTTGGTTCAAATAGCGTATGAATTATTCTATTCCTGAATATTGGAAGTGTACTTGATGATCTAGACTTTATAGTGTTAAAGCAATTTGGAATTATTATGGAGCCGTGTATACACATTTCAAAAATTTAGCAAATTCTAGAAAGAGCCCAAAATTTGATGGGTTGTCTACCCGATTAGAAAGTGGTAAATTCTTATCAGATCTTACTTTTATGTATGATATTCCATTTGAATGATCAAATCTGTCTTTAAGGCTTCAGTTAATAAAAATTAGTTTACCTAAAGCTGACAAATCAATAAAGAGAACGATTCATGTTCTAAAATCGTAGGATATGCCTTGTATGTTCCAAATTGAAAAAGGCTCGAAAAACTAGGGAAATAAATACATTTGAATTAATTGAAGGAAAACAGAAAGCACTATGGTATCAACGAAAATCAATCAAATGCAAAATTGATCAATTGGGGGGGGGGGCAAATATAATAGTTTTTATATAAATATATTTCAATTTTTATATATCTTACTAAATAAGCTATTATATACACTCGAAATTTTTTAGCAAAACAGTATTATGAAAACCTCGAGATTTAGCCGCTAGAGATACATACCTTTCTGCCATTTATGAAAATCTCCAGGCTTGCATGGTCGATTATATCGTACTTTTTAACGACCATAGCTATAATGTACTTTATATATGCTCCGATATAAACTATTTAAAACAACAAAAAATTGTGCCTCAAATTCTTGGAAAAAACAAAAATTCGCCTCTATTTTTTTTAATTGCCCACTGACTTTTTTTTTAGAGTAATAGCGTGTCCCTAAGACTAAAATTACTTGCATCATACAATACATGTTTATCAAGATTTAGTACTCTATCAGTGACTCTACACTTACCCATCGTAATTTCAGGAAAAACTTTTAAATTAAGACTCAAACTTTCTAAAAAAAAATGTGTTTTTATAATATAATCAAGACATTGTTTTGGATAAAATCAAAAATAGAAAAAGGTAAAAAGAAGAGGTCAAATCCTAGGTATTTAATTATTATTTATGCTATCAAATAAACAGAATGCCTCCCCATTTAATTTAAATAAATATTAACCTTTGAAAATTTTGTGAAATGTTTTAACTTAAATAAAAAATTCTAAATGTAGAAATTAAAGAAAAAAAATGGTTTTCTAATTCTGATCTTGAAAGAAATTATAATTTCTTGTAATTATATGAACTATAAATATCGAACTTTGCAACAGTCCTTAGAGCATTCGCATTTTGTGCATTGGCAATTCGCATTTCCACAGAGGAAACGTCTCTGTTCTCCAGTGTCCTGACCAGCCTCTTGTTCACTCATTGTTATAGTAAGTATATGCTGCTACAAAAAATATATTAAATAAGATAATATAAAGGGAACGTGACTATATTACTATTTAGTCAAGTTTTTAGGGTATTATATTTATAATGATTTAATTTTCCAATTTTGATCAAATTGACCCTTTTATGCTTATTATATTTATTATTACTCGCACACAGTATTGATTTATAAAGCTTAGCATTGGCCGACCTTTTTGTGCCAATTAGAAAGCACAGTCGTGACCAGATGCCACAGCATATTTAGTTTTATGCTAGAAAGCAATCTCGAAACAAAAAAAAATATAGATTAAAAAATTTGATACAAAATCAATATTCCTTTTAAAATGTTATAATTGTTTTCTTACATAGTTCCGTTCTTAGAATTTACAGGAATTAAGAGAATAAAAATTTAATTTTAAATGGCGCAACAATTTTGAAAAAAATGTAGGTAAATAAAACTAGTTTATTATTGTCTATTTTATTTATTTACTTTTATATATATAATTATTTATTGATTTATTATATAATTACCTGTGATAATTTAGTTATATACTAATGTTTTTTTTTGGTTTTCTTTCATCAAAATACACTTTTATTATAGCATGGCATAATATATATTTTTTTTAAATTAAAGTTCAATACGTTTATTCTATAAAAATGAGTGTAGAGGATTATAACAAGTAGCGTTGTAAATTTTAACAATATTGTTGAATAAAATTTTAATTAGATTTAGAGCCACTTTTACCCTAAGTTTAGTATTGTTCATGAATTGCTGGTCAAAAAAGTTTACCATTCCCAAATACCAAATAGGTCGATCTGGTCGAACCAAATTTTAATATAATATTTATTGATTTTGTATTCTTTTGCGCGTTCATATTTTAAGTGGAAAAAATAATAAATAGTATAAATATAAAAATTGAATTCTCGGGATTTTTGGTATAGCTCCCTGCAGACCGGGTAAACTGGGTTCAGGGTACATTTAAAAATATTTCGTAACTGGTTTGACTCGGCCTAAAAAAAATATTTTAAAAATCGGGTCGGGCAGATAAATTTATATTTGGGAAATTTTTCCTAGTGAATTTTACTATTGTAAATAGGACTAGGCAAATAGATAATATTTTGGGGGTAAGCTATGATTAAAAGTAATAAAATATTTATAAGGATATAAATCGGGACCCTGAACCCTGCATAACCCTTGTATTTTGGCTGTACCAGGCCCCTTTTTAAAAGTGGAAGGTCAAAGGGTTCTAGATGTTATTAAAAAAAATTTTTAAAAAACGATTTATTTTATTTTATTAACTTTTCTTCGTGGAATTAATTTTTTATCTTCGCGTTTTTCTTTTAATTTTCTTACTGGGCTTCCATTTTATTTAGAGATTGGTATCACAAATTATTTTTTTGTGTAGGAAAACTATCATCGATAAAGCAAGGGATTTTGCAAAATATTTAAGACTCTCACAATTGCAAGAATATTAAAATCAATGAAAAGGTCAATGGCAATATCAACACTTTGGTTCTCAATTTTAAATTCTAGAACGATTATTAAGTTTGAAAGATTTGTGTACTGATTTTATTAAATGTAAAGTCGTTTTTCGGAAGATGATTGGTGCCAGATAGGACCTTAATAGTGTATTAGTTCCTTTAAAAATAATAAAATTAAGATTAAAATCAGAACAATTATGTTTATCTGATTTTTTTATGGCATATGGATAAGATACCGATTAGATTTAGAAAGATTTACTAGTCCTTTTTCATATGAAATATTAGAAAACATGAAAATTCGAAGCAATAATATTTGTAAACGTATATGCTTCTATATATTTAGACCATAGATATCAAGTTTTATTGAGTATTGAGTATTGAGCAAAAACAGATTGCTAAAGACCATCTTAAGGATTTATAACTCCATTATTATTGACGGCTACGACAATACCTATTGATTGTAGTGATAATAATGATAATGATAGTAATATTGATGATCTTGAAATTTTACTTTTAGATAGAGAAAAAAAAATCAAATTATCATAAAATAGAAATGAGGATCCAAAAATGTCCATTACATCTTAAATAGAAAAGTTCTCAGAAGTTAAAAGAATAAATAAGGATACAAATATTTTGAAATTCTGGGAAGAAAATTCTTCAATCCATAATTAAATATCTTGTCTAAAATCGTCATAGCTGTACCGGTGACACAAAAGATAACTATATATTTTAGGTCAGTGTAGAAAGTGGATTTTCATCTTTGAAATATATATTATCTAATTCACGTGACGAGGATGATATTTTAGAAGATATTATGATTATGCGATTGAATAAAACGTTTAAAATACAAATTATTTTATTTTTAAAATTTTTATTTGTAAATTATGTTTATGTATAAAAATTCTTATTTTGAGTCATTTTTTTTATTACCTGAACCCGGAACCTGGACCCGAACCCTTTTTAATTTTACTTCTGTCCCGGACACTTTTTTTTGTTGAAGGGTTCACATCCCTGTTTAAAACAAGCTATCGTCAGATATGTTCTTTACCAGTAATGGCCACGTACTACTGTGATTCGGGGGATTTTCATAATTTCACTTTCATGACCTCCTTCTTCACTCCATGTGAGTAATATTCTTCAAATTAAAAAGTATTACATTAAATTGATATTGATATTCTATCGAGTTACATTTACATATAAAATATATTCTTTACTTATTTTGTTGGTGTTGTTATCTTTATCCACCTATCTTAGGGTGAGGAGTTGTAAATTTTCCAGCTAATTTTTCATTTAAGAAAATTAATACATGATTCCACAAAGAAGATTAGGTTATATTCTTTTGTAAATTTTTTAAACATGAATTTTAAAAAGTGGCTATATTTTCAGGAAAATGAAAATACAAGATTTCTTAGTTATAGATATTAGTAATTTGTTGAAAATATCAAAAAGATTGAGTCCAAGATTTTAGATAAAGCATTCGCGGTACTCCCCAACTCTGCTATCTGACAAGCCATTAGATTTTTTAACCTCCAGGTTCTATGTAATAATTAAACCCCCCCCCCCCCCCCCACTTACTTTTTATCTAATCCATATTTCAAAACTTAGACATTTCTTCAAAAACTTGACTAAAATTTAATGATATATCCTCGATATAATCTTTAACAAATGTCTTTTTCGCCATTCCCTTAAAAAGATCGCCTTATCATTAAATCAAGTGCAGCATAAAACACAGTTACATATATTTATAAAGAATATAAGTAAGAATAATTGTAAATAGTTACTTTTTTATAAATATAACTTAAAGTAGTTACTTTTCAAAATTTTTAACAACATCAGAAATTATACACAAAATAAATTTTATAATTATAAAAATAAATCATAAAATAATCAAAAAACAATGATAGTATATTGGCTCGATTGTAAATATCTATAGAAATCTGATAATCGTACATAAAGTTAATCGAAATATCAATGACAGAACACCCTATTATCATCTTCACCTACATGACCATCGTTAGATTTCAACGCCTTCTCACCTGACTATAGCAATTCTTGAATTATTTAATTATTGTTCAATTATGACGATCCACAATAAAACTAAGAATTTTTTTTAGGGATCTTACACTAGTTTCATTTAAATTTTAATGGTGCTAAAAGATATGCAGTGCTCAAAGTCAGATTGTTGCACCTGACAAAATCGCGACAATTTTTATGGCATCAAGAATGCCCCTAGGTAATAATATTTTTATTTTTTTAGATTTAAAATTTTATTTTATACAGCTAATGTAAAAAAAAATTTAGCTTTGCCAGATTTAAAGAATTCTGAAGATCCTGCTATTTCTAACATGTTTAGTGCTATAGTTTTTAAAATTGAAAATTATTTTTTATCACTTTATGGATAATATATTGTTGATATCAAGCTTCTCTTGTACAAAATTGCAAACGATATCGAAGGATATAAGGTTTGCACTAAAGAAGATTGCTTGATTAATTTGTAAAGTATATCCTAAATTACTATCGCGTATCATTTTTTGAAAATATTATTAGATATTTACACTCTATTTTTGAATGTTTTTCCAAAGGCACAAGATTTTTAAAAGGGGAGAAATCTAATTTTTGATTATGAAAGTTCTAGACTTAGAACATTACTATCCAAAAATGGAAAGAAAAGATATAAGTTATACAATATAATACC
Organism: Gordionus sp. m RMFG-2023; assembly: GCF_954871325.1. Classification (NCBI taxonomy): domain Eukaryota; kingdom Metazoa; phylum Nematomorpha; class Gordioida; order Chordodea; family Parachordodidae; genus Gordionus; species Gordionus sp. m RMFG-2023. Next base: position 6,785,248 of record NC_088775.1, on the reverse strand, counting down.
TACTTTTGCTTAAAAGTTTGGATTTAATTAATTTTTATCTTTGTTAATGACATACTATTGGATTATAAAAGGCTCATATTTAATCGCTCAGAATTAAAAGTGAAATTCTAGGAATGAAACCTTTAAAAACACTCAGAAAAAAATAAATAATCAATGCTTAAATAAAAAAAACTGCATAAGACTGAAACGCTTAGGTTGAAAAAATAAAATCGATCGGGAAAAATATATGAAGCGCCCTAAAACGTCTTAGATTTTAAGAAAAATATCAGCGAAATTCGGTGAAAATTCTGAACTTTACGGCCTCGTCAACTTTCAAATTATTTCTAGACAGCCATTTGTTAAACGCCTATATAGCTTCCTCTAAACACCTTAAAAAAGAAGTGATTTAGATTTATAGAACCCGAATAGATTTTTTGTTTAATTTGTACCCTAAAAAAAAATACCTATATAACAATTAATAATTATTTAATGTTCATAAAAAACCAGAAATGGGGTGTAGCTCTTAAGGCTGAATAACCTTGGATACGCCGAAATAGGTTTCAAAAATAATCCGCGCTGGACACGTTCTAAGTATTAATTTTAGGACTATTTCAACTTATTTAAAATTAAAAAAGTTATAGCAATTTTTCTTTCTTTCTTTTTCAAATTTTTCTAAAGTTTATAATGCGTGTTATCTTTTCAATTAAAATTCTTTTCACTTTACCAATTTCAAGCATAATTTTTTTTAAGATTCATATCTCAAAGGAGTGTCAATTATCTTGTGAATTTGCTTCGGAAATTTAATCTTTTGTACTGTCCTATATATAATTCAATTTGGTGTCCTAAGAAGAAAAAAAAAGTTTATCATAGTCTAGTTATAGCATTTGTAATATTTTTAGCATTTTCTTTTTTAAATCTGAGCATTATTCTGTTATACTTTGACAATACAAGATTGAATACAATATTTATTCTAGCTATTTTAGTTTTAATCTGAGCATTAAGAAATGTATTCATAGCATTCAGTATTTTTTTTGCTCTCAAATTTTTAAGAATATTTTATTCTTAGCATTCAATTTTTTTGTAAAAACATATTTATTTTTTTTATCAATTTTAAACATGTTGCTTACATTTCTTTATCAGTTTTATTTTAACATAAATCAATTTGATCTGTTTAGATATTTAAGAAAAAGGTTTAAAAAAATGAACAATAAAAATACTATTAATAAAATATGGCTAATAGGCTATATGGAGCCGTGAATTGATAAAAAGGTTTGAACGGCAAATTTCTAAGCTAATGTTCTGGCAAATATAATATACTTTAGGATCGTCCGTGGATGAGTAATTTTCATTCCTAACTTCTTTAGAGAGGAAAATGCCTTGCCGAAGTTCTTGGAAATTGGTATGATTATATAAGGAATGAAATTAAATATTATTCAGCTTATTTTCTTATATTTTATACCGTCACTTAAAAGTGAGTTTAATATTTAAATTAAAAGTTAACATACATTTCAACTGAAATTGTTTATGCCAGGATAAATCCATCTGGCGCAAATAAAATAATTTTTAAAAATGGAATAAGTGGGCATTAAATTGGAAAATTTGTTTAATATGAAATTTATTATTACTATTTTTTTTTATCTAAAATACAAATTAATTTGAGTTTCTAGGTAATATTATGTCATTGGGTAGGGGTTATTTTCTAGCTTTAAACCTGCCCCGACTAAATCAAATTTGCTAAACAATTTAAACAACACTAGTTTTTATGGCTAAGAATTAAAAGTTGGAAAACTTTCGGAAAGAAAAAAATTAATTTTAGTTAATTAGTGTTTTATTATTATATAAAAATATAAATATAGTTCGAACATGAACAAAACTTGAATTATGGTGATGATGCAGTTAAAAGAAAAACGACGAATTTTAATATTAGACAGCATTTTATCGAAAAATAGATTTTTTTAAGACACTATTATTTGCAAACAAAATGATATTCAAATTATATATTATCATTGTATATTTATATAATATATGTTCAGTGCTGTACTTAGTATACCTTGCCCTATAATATTTTATTATATGATATATATTCAGTACTGTATTTATAAAATGGTGTAGCTATAATAATGTTTAGCAAAATATTAAATTACCATCTTAATAAATGAATAAATAAAGAGAGACAAAATATATTTTAAAAAAATTATAAATATTTATTTGGACGAAACAACACAAGGCAGTGTCCAAAAAAAAATTCTAAAATTGTTTGGGAGGTTATGAAAGACGGATAGTAAATGGGCAGATAAGAGAATAAAATGTGAAGATACCAATCAATCGCGTTTAAGGTGACTTTTTAGTCAAGGGAAAAGTAGTTATGATGGGAGTGTGTGGGGGAGGGGGTTACACAACATTCTCGAGAATAAGATAGTAGCTATAATTTAATTTGGTTGGTAAAAATTTAAAAGGTTTTTCGATGGATTTGCGAGTTTTGAAGGCTATATTAATTCACAACCATATTAATATACACTTGAATTCGATGAATGAGGATTATCTCAAATATTCAAATTTAATTTGTAGTGAATATATTAGCTGTAATAATATGCGTTTGATTGCATTGTGGTAATATCTTTTGGCAGAAATTGACATTTGCGATGATATAACATTGGGGCAGAGGGGGGGGGGGGGTTAAACTTAAAAATCAGAATTAAGTTCGGATGGTCCGCGTAAATTTTATAAAAATTATAACGGGCCGGGAAATTTACACATAAAAAAATTTCTGACCAGGTCAGGCAATTTATATATAAAATATTAGGCAAGACCTTGCAAATCTGTTTTAAAATTTAGGCCAGTCCTGGCATTAGAATTTTGATATATTTATTTGAATGCTAATATTTTGTTTACTATTTGAAAATAAATTACAATTGCTTATTTATTTGCATCTTAAGGTCTCTAAAATAAATAATATAGTAAATTCAAACAAAAAACGTATTTATGATGTGATCCAATTACAAATAGAAATTATTTAATCAAACAATTGGTTAATAAAACTTTGTTGTAGAAATAGATAGCCATAGAAAATAGGTAAAGGGCCTTAATTAACAAGGGAATGGGGGGGGGGGATGGGAGATAAATAAAGATATCAAAAATGCGATAGCCGAAAAATTCGTACAAAATAACTTTACAGATCAGGCCTTACCTTCCGTAAACCTTTAACAAGTTGTTCTGGGTAAAAAAATCCCCGTGCTGAGCCACGGGTGCAAAATTTTTATAAGCCGAAACGGGTCAGTTATGCAAACCTCTACTAGGGATAAAGAGTAATTGTCCTTCAAATCCTTATATTTGATTTAAGTTCTTATTAAGAGATAACTATATTGGTATATTAACAAAATTTAATCTAAAATGGTTAAATAATATTATTTATATAATTGGACCTGTGCATCGCGATACAAAACCTTTCTAGCAATTCTCTCAGCTATTAGCACCTTGAATGAACCTATTTTTTCTGTTGCTGGTTTGATATTGATATCAATAATGATCTTCATTATCTCTAGATAACTTGGATAAAATTAGATCTATACATGATAACTACAATGATATAGCTGCTGATATAATTTTATAAATTCAATTTTGTATATTTAAACTTATATTTGAGTAAATGCATTTATGAATCCATTATAATATTCCTTTTTTATAAATAATATGCAATTTTTCAATCATGTTGTCAAGCAAGGCTTAATTTGATGATTCATTTCTTTATCTTTTGTTAAGATATTATATAAACATATATAAATTTTTATGTAAATTTATTCATATTTTGTTTGGTGTGTAATAAAGATGTATATACATTTTGTATGCTTAATTTGTTGGCAATAATATACAAACAAATTTACAGTTTATTATGTATGTTTGTATGCTGACATAACGATGCCGGTCTAAAGCCAAATAATCTATTGGCGGAGAGGTTCATTGTTAGTAATGTCTTAAGTCAATAATTTATAAAATTGTCTGAAATTTTTAGGGTAGGTATTCTTCACATGCTGGAACGCATTTCCGCGCTATAATAAAAGATTTGTAGGTATAGCACAATCGGTTGTTCGAGGACTTCCGGTAACGTAGTTAAAATTTCTAACATTTTTTTTTAATAGGTAGGCTTAGGGATCAAATAAAAACTTTAAAAAATGTGATAGATATTTATATCACGTTATTTATTTTTTCCGCCATTGTTTTAGGATATTTAACTTTTAGAATAAATTTTATACATAACAGGAGGCTGCAATGGACTGGTTGTTGGGCAGCGAGGCCCAAACCGGGTTTGAAAAATTTAAACAATGAGATTATATTTTTATTATTATAAAAAGAAAATGGCGAGGACAGGCTTATTTTTATTTAAAAATTGGTTGTGTATCAACGTTAATTTTTAAGTTAATAAAATAACCAGATATAAAATAAAGAACCAAACTAACCAACCAATCAAATCTCTTTAAAAAATTATGCTGGTGGGTCAAAACTACGTTTCTAATTTGTACCAAAGAGATTACTCTGATTGGAAAATATTAAAAAAAAAAATTAAAATGTGCCAAAGATTAATGTGAGATAATATTTAAATTCGTTATGTAATGTGTAAAAAGGAGCACGGGGTATGAAGACCAAAAGTTAAAACCCGAACTTCAATCCATTCCCTACCCAGTTTCATACTTAAAAATTGGTTTTAAAAAATAACCCTTCCCATTCTCTAATTCAATGCTATACCTACAAAAATACGAATCAGATAATTTTCAAATATGAATCTATCATTTTCGGCAAAGTCCATTACAGATATTATATTTATATATTGATGGTGTAGGACTCATCAGAAGTAAATGGTGATTTTACGGAAAAAAGGGAATTATATTTTGTATTTTCTACGTGCATATATAATTGTTTTTTTTTAGGTTTATGTACTCGAAAATAGGTTCCCGTTTCTAAATCGCTAGAACAAAATGAAAATTGGGAATCTAGTGTCTTCTAGAAAATTTTTAAAATAAATTTAAAATGAATATTAATAGATGCTAGGGAAGTAAATTATTGTATTTAAATTGAGTTTTTTTTTAAAAAAATAACTAAAAATGAGGAAAATATCATCAATATTCTCAAATTTCCAATTCTGGGAGCATCTCCATTTTTATCGATTTTTCTAAAAACTCAATTTAAATACAAGTGTTGACTTCCTAGCATCTTTTGTATTATTTACTCAAATTTTTAGCGATTCCAAACTTATCCCCTAAAATGTCACTATTTTGGTTATATCAATAAAAATATTTTTGGAAAATATACACTTTTTAACTATGCAAATTAAATGGTGAATAAAAACGACACTTTTTATATTTTAAAATTAAATTTAAAAAAAATGCAGGGAAGTAAATCCATAGAAAATATCAGTTGCAAAAATAAATAATATCAGTTCAGTAAAGAAAAAATTCTATTTAAATTGATTTTAAAATAATCTTCTGTCAAATAAAGTCTATTAAAAGGAAAGAATAAATTTTATAGTTGAATATACTTTATTATGCTAAATTACTTAAATAACAGAGCATATCTTATCAAATTAGTGTTTTAATAGATTCATTACAAACCTTTTTAAGAGTTTGGTTCAGGAATTTTTTTAAATTTTTAATGAAAGTTCTGTTTGGGAAATAATAATTATCATTCAATAGTTCATCAGATTCTGGAAAAGTAATAATTACATATTTGTAAAATTATTTCTTCACATATAACAGTTAGTTTTTTAATCATCTTATACAATATTAAAACAAATATTCCACTATTATGTAATACATTATACAAATATAAAATTTGAAATGATCTTAATAAAATGTTAGGATTAAAAATTAGTATTCAGGTGTTTTAACTTTTCGTATGATTTTTTCACCAGTCCTTTTATCTTTAGGAACAAAAGGCATTTTGCCTCTCAGTATTCTTAAGCGAGCATATTCTTCTCGAAAATCTAAATGTTCATCTCTGTAAAAGAAAAAGGTAATGTAAAGTGGATTCTATTTGATCACATCTCATATAAATTTTTTAAAAAAATTTAAATGGCTTAGACACAAAAAATGTTACCATTGTAGAAATCAAATTAAAGTTATTTTTAAACTATACAGTTAGGTAGCATAGCTTTAATACTTAGGACAATATAGAGCCTTACAAATCACTTTTAGCCTGGTCTGTAATTAATTTTTATTTTTAGGGCCCCTATATAATCTTATCTCTTTATTAAATAAAGTTATCATAAAAATCAGAGATACAGATAATATTTTTGGTTAATTTTTGAACAAATTTTTTCTAAAAAAATCTTATATAATATTTTAACCTATAAAGCCCATGATCTCTTAATATTCCCATTAATTTTGTTATTTCTGATAATCTTGGATACCATTTAACGTAATGTGGATTTTTATATAAAGGAATATATGAATGCCTTTCCACAACTCGCATACTTGTTTTCTCAGTAGGGCTTACAACCTCATTGAATATCTGACGGCTTAATTGCTCCATTTTTTTAGCATAATCAGACATTCCATCATAAGAAACTTTTTCCAAATAATTGAATCTTTTAGGAAAATGTGCTTTAGTCTAATATATAAAATAAAATATATAAACTTAAGAATAAGCTTACAAAATTCCGAATTAAAATTAAATTCATTAAAAAATGAATGCGAGATTTTATTTTTACAACATATGAGATAGTTCTAAAAATTGGTAATATGCTGGTGAGTGGTGACAATTATCAAATAAAATTTAACAGCTGTCATCGACATATCTTTCATTTCTTTGAGAATATAACACAATTCCAATAATTTTGAAAGATACGAAAGTTTATCATGGTTAAGGGACAAGCTTACCGGACTAAAGGGAACATCAAAGTTACTAATAATATTCTATTTATATGTTTTAATCATTGTTTCTATAGCCTTCGAGTAGCCAACGAGCTGCTCAAATATTATCATCTGATCCAACCTTACTTAAAAGTGGATTTATAGGTTTTAATACCCAATCTTCAGTCCCAACGCCAGAATCTAATGTACAAGACGCTCCTTTAATAATCGGCCAATATGATAATCCTATTTTTGATTTAGCTCTAAAAAAATTAATTAAAAAAGATTTAACTACAAAAATTAAAGTATGATATCAATTTAAATTTTAATAAATATTTTCACATGTAGGCACTCCAAGATATTACAGTCATATGCGAAAATGCAAATATAAATGACATAAGATATATTCTTTCAGGGTGGATAAAGTTATATGAATCTCTTACTTTTGTAATATTTTATTGTTTATTTTATATATATTTATTCATTTTTAGAATAATAATTACACTGTAAGAGAACTCTCTATTAAAATATCTAAATGTTTCTGCCAGATAATAAAATCACAAAATATAACTATTGATAATAACATATCAATTTTCTTATCTAATTTGTATATATCATCATTTTGTAATTTTAAACATTGTGATAACTTTTCATTGATGTACGATGGTATTGATAACTCAAATAATATACTTATAAAAATCCAAGATTTTTTGGTCCTAATTATTATCAAAAATCTAAAGAGTGCTAAGAAAAAAAGGTAAGAATATTTTATTTAAAATTAAAACATTTATACAAAAGGGAAAATTTTGATGAAAATATGTTTTTGACTGTAAATCTGTTGTCAATTCATGATTTATTATCAAGATTCAATTATGAAAACCATGAACTGTTGTTAAAACCTGAAAATCTCAATGTAATCTTTAAAGTTTTAATGGAAGAGGATTTATTTAAAGAAACTTCCAATGAAGTAATACTTTATTTTTATAAAGAATAAATTAGCTTAATAGAGAAGTTATATATTTATCAGTGACCTATAGATTTCAACTTTATCTGGATTGGATTTATTTTTAAATTACCCTTATTTTATATTTTTGGGCTTGGCCTGCACCTTTAAAATTTAAACATTTTTGGTCCCGATCTTTTTTAAAATTTGGTCATTTTCTATTATTTACCAGCATTTTGTTAAAATATTCAGAAAAGAATTGAATAAATGAGCAAATGATTGTTTATAATCATCAGTCATGATTTTTATCATTTGGTTAATGTAAATAATTTGATTTTTTTTAAAAAATAAACCTGATTTAGATTGTAAAATATTTTTGGCTCATTTTATGTTTTAATATTTATTATTGGTCCTTGCTGGTTTTTAAAATTAATGACTATTTTAGGCCCTAACTGCAGGTCTCTGATAAGTAAGTATCCTTATAACAAATTTCATATATACCACTTTAAAATATATAAAAAAGGGAATTATTAGGGCATATTTTTCTATCATGAATGTTTATGTTGGTCATACCCAGAAGATCAGGAATAAGGATCATAAAGATGAAAAACTTGCAGTGCTTTTACATGAATGGGAGAAGTTTATTTGTAATAAAACTTTTGAGATTTTGAAAGATAACAACAAATACCCTCAGTTTTACTATCTCCACATATTGGATTTACTCATAAATATTCTGAAAAATTTTCAAGTATGCATTTGTAGAAAATATAACATATTGAATTATTTTTAAAAAACTACTAAACAATATTTTAAAATTAAATTTCAAACAATTGAATTTATATTATACTATGAAAAATTAAATATTGTTTTGTATTTTACTCTTGCAAAAATTATCTCAAGCTTTATCAAGAGTTTTTAGATATGGAAACTATACTGATCCCTGCAATATTAAACCTTGTTGGACCAGAACATCCAATTAACCCAAATTTAAAATCTCACCCAAGTACAGAGAGTGCAGATCATCTAACTCAGCAACTAAACCACGATCTTAGCAATATCAATTTTATAGACCACAAGGGTAAAACTAGGAACACCGATTTTTACAAAACCCTTAGTCCATCTTTGCCAATATTATTAAAACTCATTACCAGTATAATTTCAGAGGAATCGAATCATATTCGATACGATGTGGAAAGCTTTGTGCAAAATTTTTTTGAGCGTTTTAACAATGGAAGGTAATACAGAAATACACTAGCACACTATTAGTGTTATCATAAAATCTAAAATTTCTCCGATATTATTTTTTTTTAAAAAACGGCTAAATAAACAATTTTAGCCTCAAAAAATTTATTTAACTCTTGAGGTTTGGTCAAATTTTTCTGCCATCTATTTGCCAAATTTCGATGCTTTTGTATGATTTTTTTATGGCTAAAATCTTATTTCCACTCTTTTTCTTTAAAAAAAATAATCGGCGAAATCTCGATTTCGACAATACTATACAATACACCATTATTGATATAATATAAATATAACTATATCCCTAAATTCACCCTATTTTGCCTGTTAGCATTTAGCCCATTCTTTTTTTCTTTTTTTAAAAAAAATTGTATAAACATATTTTACTTTTTGCAAATATATATTTTTTTAAAAGAATATTATGATAATTTTTTTTTCACTCACACAAAAAAAAATTGATTAAATTTTGAAATATATTTTCTATTGGATTTAGAATAAAACTTAAACATTTACATTTGTAAAATGGTAATGGAAGGATTCATGCAAGTTTGCCGTTAGCTTTCAGCTAAATTAACACTGCTTCTCATCATACACATTGTATGGACTGAAATCTTTCGTTGCCTTTTTACTAAAGAGATTTGCCGTCATATATTTGTAAATATATATATACACCTCAGAATCTATTTCTCATAAGCAAGAAGACGGCAAAGGTGAGTATAATTTACCCAGCTGTTTTATATTTAAAGATTTTGAATGAGTTTTTTGTCGTGTCATGTGAAAAGCCCCAAACATAAATTATTACTAAAATGATAACTATTAATATCTCCTCATCGATTTATTAATGGGGTTAGTATTTTTTTATAACATTGCTTTACAGATGGGAAACCTAGAATTATCGCACCAAATTTATCGATTTGGTCTATCTAAAAAGAAAACAAACATTAAAGATTTAAGAAATATGTATAAAAACCTTTTAAAAAATAGATTATAAGCTAAAATAACTAGTATTTGGATTATATGATTTTCTATTTTATCCTGTAACATGACGAATTGCCTATGTTCTTATCATCAAAAAGAAATAATAAAATCGACCTTCGGATCTATTGTATTTCATTTGTTTAAAACGAGCATAGCTAATATTGCCGAAATTGCTTAGATTGGGTGATGTCGCATTGGAGTCTTGATTTTTTTAAAAAAATCAATGATTTAAATCAAAACAGTGAAAGATAAGGACTTAGATAAGCAAATTAAATAATCAGATTGCACTATTAATCACTTGTTAGACAGAAAATTTTATTTTTCTATTTTCAAATTTTGACATAGTAGAAAAATAGCTGCTGATCTAAATCGCAATAGCGAAAAATTATTTAATATTCTAAATGTAAAACGAAACTAACATCAAAAATTTATTTTTATTTCTTTAAAATAAAACAAATAATTAATTAGTTTGTTAAATTAAGAAATAACATATATTAAAAATCACAAGTAATATTTATATCCTCAACATTGGTATTGGAATATAATTGTATAATTAGAAATTTATATCTAATGAACTTAAAAATAGATTACCTTATACTTAATTTTTTTTATACTATAATACAAAATTTGGTTTCAAGATTTTCAAAAATAATAGTAATAGGAACCGAAAAATAAATAAATTTATGAATGAAAAATATGCCCTCAAGTTTCTTAAATTGGGCTAGTTTCTAACCAGTTGAGTTTGAAAAAATTAAATTTCACTTAAATCAGAAAATTTTACAATAAAGTTATTTTAGCCAACAATATTAGCCGATCTTCTTTCGACACCGATATTGATAGTTAAATTTTTTTTTAAATAACTATTATCATATTTGAAAAGGTATCAAATAATAATCATTTATTTTTCAACAATTCCTGACTTGTTCCCTTAAGCATTAGTCCTTTATTTGCAAGATAATATTTAACTGCAATTTAAAAAAACAAGATTTTAGAATCTTAGACCATAATTCTCTCATTAAAATTTGAATTATTTTTATTTGGTTTAAATCGCGATTTACATTAAAAAATCACGATTTTTGCCAACCCTATGCCGCATCCGGGACAACTGAAATTTGTCAAAGACTTCCCATCTTTTGACCTAATAGAAACTTCCAAAACACGGTTCTCTATATCCTATTATACGTCACTAAACAGATTTAGTTTGGTAATCTCTATGCTTAATGAATTTTTATTTGAACAGTACAACTGGTAGATTTATTGAGGTGAGACACTTGAAGCTTAGGGGCTATGTTGATCTTATCTTCTATAGTTTTTTTTATTGGTTTTATGCGCGTTAGTTCCCTATGGTTAAGTAATACCAAATGATAGTTTTTCATTAAATCATGTGATGCATAATACTCAAAAAAATTTTTGCCTGGGCCTAAAATAATTTTATACGAGTTGTTTGGTTCGTATAGAAAGTTATAAATTTACGTAATTCTCTACTTTAAAACAAAATTTAAAGACTAAATCGTCTGTTCCGGGTCGAAAATTCTTTTTGTACGCATACTCCAGATTTTTTAAATTTTGAAATGAAAATATATTTTTCGTATAAACAAAATTTGTAATAATATATTTTAAATAAATTTGACACGTGCATTGTCCTTGTCCAATCAGAGTCATTGGTTTACAAACCCCACAAATTTGTTTCTTTTATCCAATTTCTAAATTCATGGTGCATCATTTGAGCGCTATCAATAAATTAGGTTCGAAAACTTCTATATGAATATTTTCAGAAAACGAAAAAAAAGGCACAAGGTGAATGCAAAGGAGAAAAGATCATTCAGCACGTTGGTCTACGTTTCGTCCTGATAAGAAAGCACGCTTTTTTTGTTGGCAAGGAAGTCTACAAAAATTAGCGATCTCCATTCTCCACTCAATTTCTACAAGTACATGCTGAAGAAAATCTTTTAGTCATTGAGATGCGAGCTAATTTATCTTCCTTTTGAGGGCTACTTTGTATTTTTGAAACCACGACTTTAAAATCATATTCCTGTTACTAGCGCGAGTTACACCTGAAACCGCTAAAATGTTAAAATTAAAGATAATTTTAATAATTCCAATTTACTACATATTACATAATATTTATACTTGAAACAAGAGTCAATCATCTTATGACATTTATTTTTTAATTTTCCAATGTTAAAATTTAAAAAATTACTACGCCTTCTGATATGGCTTGGGGAGGTGGTGTCCTAAGTGATAGCTCTCTGCTAAAAACTAGGTTTTGAAAATAGGGCAAACTACCTAATTATACTTTTAAGGAACGGAATGAATCCAAGATTGTACGTCTCCTCTATTAATATTTTATATTTTCAATCAAACTCGATGTTATTATTTATTGTGCCTGTTCCATTCAATACCAATCTATGAATGCCACTCATTCAGTTCACCCACAAGTTGATATTCAGAATGTTGTCATCGGGCATGGCATTCCAAATACGGTTTCAAAATTGAAATTATTTGTGAATATGAATAAACATCTGCTCTGGCTAATCTCAAGACGTTTTTCCCTAATTTTCCGTTCACAACATTTTACGAAAATTATTTTCATTTGGAATACCATTTTCAAGTAAACAGAAAGTACATTATATAGTTTGAAAACTTTGATCAACGATTGACAGTTGCGATAAACAATAATTCCTTCGCTCAGAAATTAGCTAATTTTTAGTTATTCCTGAATATATCCTCGAAGAAAAATATGGGAGAATTGTCTTGTGTTCATGACTCTTCTTTCGCAGGTCAAATTTTTTCTTGATTGATCGGATCATCATAATTTGTGTGATAAAATTCAATCTTTTGCATCAACCGCGTAACAATTAAATTTTCTATTTTGCGAGATTAATACCTTCAGAATTTACTTTTTGTTCTTGATCTCCTCGTTTTGTATCGATACCTAATGGAGCATGCGTGGAAAACGAATAAAATCATCTTTTGGCGGTATTTCGAATTATTGCTTAAATTATAAATTCCCTTTCTAATTTTACGTAACGACATTTAAAAAAAATTTTTTTTTGAAATATCATGTAAACAAAAATATTTTCTATTTTATTTCCCAAATTTTGAATTTGTACTTTATTTTCTTTTAAAAATATTTAAATTTGAAAAAATAAAAAATAATAATAACAAAAAATGGAGAACAATAGAAAAATATACATAATTTTTAAACGGTTTAGCAGTTTAAAATATATTTTGGAATTAATTTTCGAAAATAAGAAAGTTCATTTTTAAAACAAAAATTTGACCATTGATTTTTGGATATAACAATATTATTTAATAGGAATTGCAAATCAGCTGATTGTGAAGCCATATTTTTTATCTCTTTCTTTATTTGATTCTTGAGAAGTCAAATACCTGAAATGATTACTCGACAATTTACGAAAGACCACTATTAAAGTGTGATAACAGTGTTTTTAAAGTTATTCCTTAAATGTCCATGACGGTATTAAATGGAATGAAAATTAAGCCAGGTCATTTTATGATTACTGGTTATGGCCTCCGTTTACTAAATTTAAAAAATATATATACATTTTTCTTGTTAAAACCCCAACTTGTATTTTGCTTTGTTAAAGATAATGATATTTTTTTTTAAAATCTTACCACTCAACATTTTAAACTATATTGCTTGCACTTTTGACAAAACCGGTTTCCGGAGATTTTAAAACCGGGTACCGGTTCCTGTAAATTTTTAAAGGGGAGCTTCTAATTCCGATTTTAAATTTGTCTCGGATCTCAGTGTTCCGGATTTAAACACTAATAAAAAAAGTTTGTTTAAATATAAGTCATTAATTTAATATCACTCACGTTTTAAGTATTTAACCCTTCAATACTCCGATGAAAATAAATGAAATACATGCTCTAGTGGGGTCTAATAGATATTAATTTCAATTAAATATATCTCCATTTATATTCATTATTTTGTTTTTATATTTTGATATAAGATAGAACTAACCTTAAAGCCTTATAAAATATATGCATTTGTTATAATTTACTATGCTTAGATCGAAAAAATGTTGAGTATAATTATAACTTGTACCAAAATTTTCTAAAAAATTTAACTGAATATTAAGTATAAAAAAAAATTATTGAATATTAAAACCAAAACATTTCATAAAATTATTATTTATTCAGCTGAATAAAATGGAAAGTTTTTTAAAAAAAAATTTCCTATCTTCTTAACTAAGGTCTAAAAGACTAACGATTTTATTCTAGTGAGGTTTCACAGACTCCATCAGTCGCGAAATGCTTATATCTTAAAAATTTCTCAACCAAAATAAATGAAATTTAAAATATATATTCCAAGATGTATTTAATGAAGCTACTGAAGATCCCAGATCATAATAATTAACAGTTAGCATGCCTAGGGGTCCTAGAATATTGAAGGGTTAAGAATAGAATTTTTTAATTTATAATCAATTTATTTTTAAATATACTATTTTACAAATAATTATTGATAAAAGTTTGAAAGATTCGACTCTTTCGAATTCCAGGATTAGGAATTCCCAAAAGACATCTACCATATACGATTGCTATTTCGAATGCATATCCTACGTTCTCTCTACTTTTAAAAATGATGATTGGCTCAATATATTTCTCGATGATTGGGTAATATAAATTTTTTTATTAAATCTATTGCAATTTTATGGTTTATAACTTCAATTTTCATAAACATAGGTCTATAAGTTCTGTCGACATCAAATATCAACCCTTTGTAACGTGCACGGCATTATTCCCGCGCCCAACCCGCCTTTCATGCATAGCTTTGGTAAATTTTTGCGCGAGTGCGTCCAAAATGAAATCGTGAATTCGTGTATAGCCACAAAATGCTTCGAAATTATAACGAACGAATTATTGGCTCCCATTGTCTGCAGTGGTGGCGTCGATAAATCACCTCGAGAAACGAAGGAATTACGTTTCCGTTCTCATAGTACTAATGATCTTATTAAAAATATGAATTTCATGCACGTAAAGCCATTCCTCTCATCTATTGGTGTCTTAACCTTATTGGACAACTTAAAAAATAAGGGATCTGCTAAAGTATTTTACGAAAATTTGGCCTTATTGTTACACAAATTCATAAGTAGTTTGTTCAGGGATTGTGGCATCATCAATCCTCTACCGATTTCAAAAGATAATAACCACGAATATTATTCTGCCTTATTACAAACTTTGAGTTATACTTGCCAATTAAATTATTGTCTCAAATATCAACACAACCTCGATCCATCATTAACCCCATTATTTCTGGAGAATCTTCAAATTTTATACGAGGTCGATGGGGCTTTTAACCAAAATTTAGCGGGAGAAGACTACGAGAGGATATTTACGCGATTGCATAACGTTTACCAAAATTCTGACAGATTCTCCCTCCTGTCAATCACGCACATGTCCAGAATCTTGGCGACTACTTTTTTTCACGTGAATGACATGGATCAGATAAAATTATTCGAAAATATCTTCAGTTTAGTACGTGAAACATGTATTTTTTTTTAAAAGTTTATTTTTATAAATAATTATTTTAATATTGGTTTTAAAGTGTTGACGGAAACTCGATTTTTACGCTTTCTATAAAATAACGAAAAGATTTTAACCAAAAAAAAAATAAACGCTTCGAGATTTCACATATACAATGGTAGAAAGTTTTGATCTTATGTTAACCACACCTTTTTTTTATCAAAAAGGCGCATAAATAAGATTTTTGATAGACACTACATTGTATATGTTAGTTTTAAAACACATACAAGTCAAGACAGCAACCTCTGGCCCTATTCAATGGACTCTAAAGAATTTAGTTAATTATGAAAAATAGTTTCCTGGAGACATTGAATCTCAAATTTTAGGAGCTAAGATTTTTCTCAAAATGATTCGATGCCCATTTGAAGAAGAAAGGATTAGAATTAAAATGATTATTTCTGTAAAATGCATTTTATTTATTTTTAATTTTATTTATTTGTAAAATTAAACAACAATTTTATGCAGGACAAATCTCTTTTCACGGGTGTGGTGGACCGGGTCGCGACATCTGCAACCATCTACGCGTCTGATAAAGAATCAACTAAATCTTTTGACGCGGACAAGTGCCTCATTTTGCTCGATACTCATAAACTAGCTTTCCTATTAAACATTTCCAAATCAGTATTTAACGTGTTAGATTCAATCTCAATCGATCACGGCAGTGATTTTTTTGATAGCGACTTTCAGATTGAATACCGAACTATCGAAGGTTGCTTAGACAATCTTTGCCAATTTTTTAAAGTAGCTCACCAAGGAAAAGGTGACGATGCATCGGCGCGTTTCTGGGAAACACTCGCGAATACACTGCTAAGCTATCTTGCCAGGATTTCCATAAGCCTTTTGCTAGACGATGGTGATGAAATCTTTAGAAAACGTACTCGTCTCTCACATATTGTAAACGGCCTTAATTGGGTCAGGACCACGATAAGTCGCGCAGAACCGAACATTGCGCCAAATATCGATCCGCATTTCTGTTCCGTTTATTCGGCTCTTTTATTCTTAGATTTGAATGGGTCAGTTGTGGCTAAATTCTTTAATGCTTCCTTAGATGTGAACGAAACGACAATCAATACCAATTTCGATACGGAATCATACCTGAATGATGTAGCTGAATTTTGGGGTCGTTACATGCAAAAATACTTGAACAAAAATGCACGAAATAGTGAAAAGTTGAAGGAAATAGGAAATATGACGAGTCAAAAAGTATTTGAGTCCGATGAAGAAAACTGTCCTTTCCAGTAAAAATAAAATTAAAGTTTATAATTTGAAAAGAAAGAAACTGAAGTATAGAGAAAGGATGAAATTAATTATTTCTTAGAGCAAGCGACATTTATATATAATTACTGTTTATTTCTGTTATAATTTGACAGCAAGATATTGCTCATCAAACTAATGGAAAAGATGTTCGCCCTTACCAAATCAATGGATGACAGCGAAATTGGGTTCGATTTAGTTTTGTCATTTTTACCCAAAGATCCTTCCGCCATCAAGAATTATTTTGATCGAAGCTTATCCCAGAATTCTCAAGTTCCCTTTTTTTTCTCAATCAATAATTAGAGATCTAGTCCCACTTTTTAAATGTGGTTTTATTATGACCTAACCTGGGTTTTAATTTATTAAAACTGGAACCTTTATGTTTTTATTAAAATCAGAAATCGACGCGAGAGGGAATCAGCTCTAATAAGTTTTGCCAATTTGATATATTTTTATTTGTATAATGGATTTAGTGGAACCTTTTGAACCTTCTCTCCAACGATTTCACTCCAAGAGACAACGATTCGGGCAGGGATCGCACTAATTACCCGTTGAGCGATATTTATTTCCCGTCTAACGAAAACGCTTTCTTCCCTTCTATCCGTTACTCGATCGGGCCTTTTCAGGTTGGTTTTTATATTATAAAATTCTTGGAACACCTGGAAGAGAGAAAAAACAAAATTCGCTCTCAAAATCCGCTAGACACTTCTAACATCATTGTAAATTATATCAACCCACCCCAGTCAGCTGATTACGATACCAAAGAAATATCTAACAAAATTTCGCGTTTATTAAATTGGCTCCACCTCTGTTCGCGGAGTTTCAACCTTAAGACCAATGAATGTAGTGCTACTATCTTGAATACATTTCTCCGCCAATGTGTATTTCAATACCAAGTTGGACAAAGCTTGATCGAAATTGGCGATTGGGCTCTTAAATTTACTAACAACTTTTCTTACTTATATCCTTTTGGCAAGGAGGTGGAAAAGAAAATATTTTTAGCACTGAATCCCTTACCCCTCATGCCCAACCCCAAAGCGGAAGAGTTGATCAATAGTGTAACGCCCTACGACGATTTGGAGGAAAAGCGTCGCAACGAACTTAACCGCTACTTTTTCGACAAGCTGGAAAAATTGGAAAACCTTTACGACTCGCTAACGGCGATGACAGAAACGGACTCTTTAATCGTTGAGAATCAATTCATACCACAAATGGGCATGGTTTTCGAAGACGTTTCTCAAACATTTAGGAATGAATTCGATGGATCCACTATTGGCGCTCTATTCCACCCGGTTAATAGTTTACTTGAGTACGCTTCTAGTTGGTTTTCCAACAAATTTTTTCTAGATCTCGTGACTGTTAAAGAGCTCGCGGCAAGCTTAAAACAACCGTTGAATTCATTTAGTCAACAATTGGAACACAATCTCAAATTTTCGACCGATTTTTTCGGCATGCTTACAACTTTTATAGAGCACATATCGGGGTACCATTATCATCAAGAACACACGAATTCCAACAAGAACGGGAGAGACGGAAATGATGCCGGGTTCGAAGATCCGATCACGTTTTTGACTAGGAAAAATACCGATTTCTTGCTTTGTCTCGTTGTGTCCTATACACCGGTAAAAAAAATCTAATGAAATTTAAAACGCGAAATGCACAAAAAAGCAAAAAACTGAGAATATTTTATAAATCCTCTAAAATGTTGAAATTAAAATTCTGAGTTTGAAACTGGAACCTGGACTGGAACCTCATAACTGTTGTTTGTTTTTATATGTATACGTTTATTAAATCATTCTCGATAATACAATAATAACTCAGCTCAAGTAATATTTAGGAAATGTTTTGATTTGCAGTCGGCTGAAACTATCAGCAATGTAAGATTTGCAATCTAATTTTTTGGATGGTTTATAATTTTTAGAAAGTTTAAAACATGTACTTACTTATGGATTAGGATTAAAGGTTGGGGAGATATGGGATAGATTTACTAAGTTAAAAATTTCGAAGAATAAAAATATAGTAACTAAAGATTAGATCAAAATGAAAATTAGACCCTCATTAGTGATGGTGACACATATAAAATTAGAATGCAACGTTTCATAGTTTAATCTATTTTTTTTGTTTGCAACTGTTGTTGCATCGGTTGAGTATTATAGTGTTCTATATCTACTTTTATTTCAAATTGCATATTTTTTTCCTATAGATGAGTTCTTCCAATAAAAATGTTAAAATATAAATTTATAATAATTCTTTTATTTGCATTGTTACAATTTATTTAAAAACAATATATTTTTCTTAAATGTTCTCCTAATATTTTTTTTTAAAAATTGATATGGAACCTTATATTACTCAACCGCCGGTTTGTTAGAAAGTGAACGAAAAGTAAAAAAAAATTATAAAAAAACACGGTTTTGGATTTAGAGTATTAAACATTTACCTCCATTTAGGAAATTTTTTGCCTAGCTGGACACCATATTGTATCAAATATGGCATGATCATGTGACTAAGCGATACGATCTATTTTTTTATTCCATTAAATTACTTTTCGATTTAAACGTAAATATAAATACGAATAAATTATCCTTCCAATTATTCAATGATATAAATATATTCTAGATTGAAATATATTTAAGCGTGTGCATACATAGGATAGGGCTAGTGTTGTTAAACGGCTAACTCAATATTTTAGCCAGAAAAATATTGCCTAAGTCTAGAGATTTCAATAATATATGCCTAGACCTTTGTTCATTCTATGAGCAAAATCTTGAGGCTTGCGTAATATTTTTCTGGACGAAATATTAAGTTAGCCGTTTTTAAAAATAGGCTCAAAACGAGCCATTTAACAACACTAGATAGGGCCATTTTATTGTCTGCACCTTATCTAAATGGCATTTTCCTTTCCCTTAAATAACTGTATTCCTTTTACTTAGAATTAAAATCTTTTTAAAAAAAACTATATTGTATATATTAAACGATAAATTTCCATTTAGTCTACTCGCATACCACGAAGCGGCGTCTACAGCTGATTACCTATATGTACACACTTTTAAGGGATCAATAGTAGACGATTAAATGCACTAATACCGCATTTACCCGATACTGATAAGTTTTAAATAAGATATTATCCAAAAAAATGAAAACTTGATAAAAAAAATATTTTTCCCATTCTGCATTTCCTCAATTTAAAAAAAAAAAATTATATTCAAATTAAAGGATGTTATAGACATCCTCGACACGCTTTACGCTGAAAAGGTATCCGATTACAAAATCGATCACGGGAACTCGTCGAGGATAAATGTGAAATTGTTCATCCTGAAATTCTTAAACTTTTCCCAATCTCTGACTTCGTTGGTATTAAATTCCTCCGACAAATGCCAAGAAACGCGCAAGGAATTTTTGGAGTTTTTTGCTTCGCCCATCTATATACCCATCTATCAATTCTTTATGCGAAATAAGCCTGGTCATTCTTGCCCCGTTATAACTCTTCAACAAAGTTATTCTTTAGCCTAAAATTTATAAGCATGGCTTCTAATAATTTTTTTTAATATAGCACAAATCCTAATTTTAATTTTAAATAATACAGCCTCCTCCTATTTGGACGCCCTGGTTTTGGCCTCCCTCTGCAAATCAGTCTATTACGCTTCGCGGATGCAGGATTTGCTATTGACCTGCGAGAAAGCGTTGGACGAAATTCCTAACAATGACTCAGCAGGGGAAAATAGCGATGAAGCGCTCGAGCATTTAACCCATGATAAATTGATTTTGCGATTGATAACGCGATTTATGGACTTTTTGTGCAATTCTCGGGATATAAGCTTGCAAACATTATCGTTTTTATTGGTTTGCGGGTAAAAAAAAATTTTTTTTTAAAATTTGGATAGGCGAGTAATGAAAAGAAATCATAAATATGTAAGGAAGTACTGGAAGCATTACGGGTAGAAATATAGAACAAGTTAAATATAAAGTGGGTTTTAATAGAGATCTGCAAAGTTAGGGCCGGCCCGTACCCGCCCCAAGTCCGGCCTGAACGGGCTTCGGGTCAGGCTCAAGCCTAATTCTATTTAAAATAATTGGGTTCGGGCCGGGCCTAATATTTCTAAAAAAATTTAGGGCCGGGTCGGGTCGGACCTTGGAAATTTTATTAAATATATCTATAAATTTATCAATTTTATTATTAATTTTTTATGTGAAATAAAAATTTTTGATTTAATTTATTGAAACTAAACGCTATATAACATATGTCTTTTATTTTAAGTAATTATAAAAATTAATTTCTATGTTTAAATAAATTCGGGCCTGGCCGGGCCGTAAATTTTTTTAAAATAAATTTCGAATTCGGGCCGGGCCGGCAAAACTTTTTAAAAAATTTCGGGTTCGGGCTTGAAAAATTAGGCCCGATGCAGATCACTAATATATATATTGGGGAGGGGGCTGGCATCACGATTCAAATTCTAATTCATATTATATACTATTTTAGAACCTTGAAAAATTATAAAGAATGGAGAAACGTTACTATCTTCGAAACCGATACGGAAAAGATTCTTGAACCAGAAGGTTTTTAAAAAAATACAAATATTATGGAAAGAAAGAAATTTTTTTAAGTCTAAAATCTATTAATTAATGTTTTTATTTTGAAGGTGATGAAGATATGGTATATCCAAAAATAATTAACCTCGTCTTAAACAGATGTCTAGGGTTGTTGAGCAAAAAAACGAATGCCGACATGTTAGCAGAACCGAAAAGTAATACCATAATTAATAGAATTTAACTATAATTTCAAGATCTTGATCTCAATTATTATATGGTTCTACTTCTAAGTGAACTTTAAGTTGGAATTTGAGTTGAGATCTCTTAAAACTGTTAAAGTCAAGGAAATAATAATATTATTCTATTCTAATTCTTACTTATCGAAATCACTCATTTTTAGTTTTACTTTCATCGGCACTAAAGATTTTTTTAATATTTTTTTTACTTCCGAAAAACAACGTTCTATGATTTATTTATCATGAAATGACCCTAATCTTATCTTTTAAAAGCCTGAATTTGACAAATATGATTCTTTAAGATATTAATCTTCTTTTGCGGATACACATGTTTTTTAAAAATGTATCTATCTATTTTTTCATATTATCAGAGACCTGCTGGCCTGGCTATAAGCCCGGCTGTCGTATTTTAATTTTTTAAAATATACTTGTGGTCGGGCTTGAAATTTTTTTTTTACAAATAACCGGCCCGGTTATTCTATATATTTTAAAACTAAATATTTTAAATCATCATTATTAGCTACCATAATTAACAATAAATCAAATATCTTTTTAAAAAATCCGAGCCCGGAAATTTTTGAAAAACCGGGACAGGCCCGCGAAAATGGTTCATCTGCAGATCTCTGCGTATTATGTTAACCACATGGTACGATATTTTTCAAATTCCCTATAAAATTAATCCAAATAAAAATTATTAATATGACGACGATCTGTTTATAGTTTAATTACAATCTGAGCAACTTGCGCAATTTAATCGAACTTGGTTGGATTTTCGGAAAAGATGGCGCTGTGTTTTTCCTTTTATATTTATTTCAAATTTTATTATAATCAACGAGCTATAAATTGCCTCTTTTTTTACCTTTGCTAGACGAATACACTAAAAACTCACTGGTCTTAGGCTTGAATTACTCCGTTATACTAACTTTCCTGTGCCTCAGGACGTGTTCCGACCAATCCCTGAAGTTGAAAGCCATACAGACCAACGTAAACGACATAATGTCTTATTCCCAAAGCGAAAATGACAAGCTCGAGATTATGGATGAAGTCCATAACATGTTCGCGAAAGAGCGCACCGATTGTACGCTCGTGGACCTTTGCTTGGACAAATGCTTTGACGATATCTTGACTTGGTCCAACCAACTCTACGATGAGAACAACAAAATCTTACCCAGATATTGCGAGGACAAACATGTACTCCATACCTGGTGGCTCAAAGTTGGATTACCGTTCCAAGAATCTTTCGATGAGAATGTAGGCGAAAGAAATAAAGTCGTAATGGATTCCTATTTCGATTTATTTGTCATGGCCGCTATGGGAAAAATATTGATACCTCGACAAGGTTATTTTTTTATATATATAAAACCAATAAAATGACGAATTCTTAGATTTAATTTATAAATGTCATGTCATAATCTAGCGTTTTTTTAAATTAACGTCTACCGTTACTTGTTTCGATACATTTTACAGCAAAACTAAGCTTCAGTACTTTAATTGTTGCTATTATTTAAATTGTATTAACAGTAAAATAATTACAATATATGAATTAATATCCTAATATAGGAAGGTGGCCAGATTTTACAAATATTTTAAGAATATGACCACTACATAAAGGTGGGCATCCTGGTTTATGTTACATATGAATATTTATTTTTGTAAGATATATTTTAAAAGGTCACGTTATATATTTTAAAAGGACGTTATTTGTATATTATATTATAACTTTCCGACATGTAATATTATATTATCGAGGTTAATCAAATTGCATATTATTAGAAATTAAATTGGATTATTATATAAATGTATATATACAAAAGAATTAGAAATAAAATTCATTATCGTTTTTTAAACTTTAATCGATTTAATAGTTTATTCCGATTATTTCAAATTTATATTGGTTCGTTTTGGTTTTTATAAGTTTTTTATTTTTTAAAATAATCATCGTATTATATTATTTTGATAATAATACCTAATAATCTAATAAAAATATTTTAAAAAATATCAAATAAAATTAAA
This sequence comes from Gordionus sp. m RMFG-2023, assembly GCF_954871325.1. Classification (NCBI taxonomy): domain Eukaryota; kingdom Metazoa; phylum Nematomorpha; class Gordioida; order Chordodea; family Parachordodidae; genus Gordionus; species Gordionus sp. m RMFG-2023. The sequence goes on along the minus strand of NC_088775.1, from coordinate 6,761,687 downwards.
GAACATAAGCTGAATTACTTTATTTGAATTGAAAACATTCATTAGCTATCAAATTAAGGTAACATCATAAATTGGTAATTATTTTTTTTAAAAAATATTTAAAATTATGCCAATCATTTAAAATAAATAAATATGATTTCAAATACAGTTATGAACTGGGTTGAACATGTTAGAAAGTATTTATAATAACGATTCGCTCTTCGGTTCGACACCCTGATGACCTTCATAAAGAAGCAAAGAGGCGATTACTTTTAGTAGGCTCATTTGGTATAATAATTGATAAAATTATTGTTACTAGACGTTTTAATTATTCGCCAAATTTAAAAAAAAAATAGATTTCAAAGCTCAACCGACGCTTCCCCCTTCGAGTTTCGAAATAACTAACATGAATCCTTCCACTTTTACTCGCGAATGCCTTTGTTTGCACCAAGTGTTCTTAGCCTTGAACGAAATCCCGACCAGACTCAGGCAAGTCTGGTCGATTTCGCCAGATAGTAGTGGTGGTAAAAAATCTAACAGGAGCAAGGCTAACATAGCGAGAGTCAACAAGTTGCTATTCGTTCATTTCGAATTGGCGAAGCATTTGATGGATCGTGAATTCGACCGAATAGCTATCTATTTCCCTCAACAAGATGGCGCCACTGCCAAAGATAATTCGGTGGCTAAGGTCAATAAAGCAAGCTCAAAATCTGATAAACCGAATAAGGTCATTAAAAATCCATTCGCCGAAGATCAGAACCGATTTTACGTTAAAGTATAATATTTTTTTATTTTAGATGACATTTTGATGAAGGATTTATGCATCAATCTCTTCCTAATTTATTATTGGAACATAATGCAGCTTTTTTTATCTAAGATCTTTATGAAGTGAGACCCTCATTATTTAACGGTCATTTTGCTCTGAAATATTTTACAACTGTTTTTTAGCACCCCATAGCTGAAATAGCTGCGTAAACAAATAATCGATATTTTTTACCTTACTCCCAAAACGCGTTATTTTAAATTCCTGAGATTAAAACATAAACTCCATTACGGAGCCTCGTGAGTTTTGGGACTTCTCCTATTATGAACCTACAAACCAAAACGATTTATTTATGGTAGACTGGTAACTTTATTTTTGAAACCAGTTTAAGCTACAGTCAATCCTGTTCTAATTAGACTATAATCCAAAAAAAAATGGATGCTATTTATTACAGGTCAAGAGCAAAGTTCGTGAAATATCTGCTACATACGAAGCTGACGATTTTTCGATAGAAATAGACATCAAATTGCCGCTAGAGTACCCGCTGACCCCGTGTCAAATAACTTGCGACAAAAAATCCGGAATTAATCAGACTCAATGGAGAACCTGGCTCTTACAATTAAACGCGCTCATAATATATAGAGTATGATGACTTTGCGTTGTCTTAGAAAGGCCTAGGCCGCATTCATAATGGCATCCGATCCCACACGATTTAACAGCAATCTGTTTAAGAGATCAATTCTTCTTTTAAGATATTTTTTAGAATTACTATCACGAATAGAAAAAAGTTATTATTACTATTAATAATAGAAAAAATTGTCTCATAAACAGATTTTAAAAATCGATCAGCTGTTAAATCGGATCCTACTATGAATGCTCTAGGCACAGGCGATAGAATATACAATGGGAGGGGGGGGGGGTTAAATAATTGTCAAAGCTATCTTTAAAACAACCCTGATATGTTTTTATAAACTATTTTATCTTACAAGCTAATAAGTTCGCTGACTTTGAGGTAAATTTTAAATTTTTTATTGACATTGTTATATTTTAGGATGGTTCCATTTTGGATGGTTTAAAATTATGGAAGCGAAATGTTGATAGATACGTGAAAGGAGCTGCGTCATGTATGATATGCTTTTCTATGATAGACCCAAAGGATTATTCCCTCGGCAAAAACACATGCCCTCAATGCAAGAATAAATATCATTCTACTTGTTTGGTAAGGATTAAAAAAAAATATGTTAAGGCCGAACCCTGGTCCGTCTTATTTTTAAACCTATTTCTGTTTAACCTGGGTTAAACAGATTGATCTTGAACTAGGACACTTCATTTAGGTCTGTTTTTTTTGTTTGTACAATTAATATTTATATTGTTTTTTTTTTCGGTACAAATAAAACAGATCATTTAACCATTTTAATATAATTGGCCTTTCTTTTTAGGATGGTTAGAGGAAGCTTTATTTCTCATTTACAGTTATCGCTAATTCGCGGCCAAGAATACAAAAATAGAGTATGTTTTATTTATTTCCCCGCAAATTCGCGCTAACTGTTGAACGAGACGTTAGAAGGCTAAATAGACGATTTTTTTAGAAATATATATTTTTTCCATATCAAACTTTTGCAATTTAGAAATAAATAATTTTTATGCCAAAACTTCTAAGAATATCCATTTTATATCTGAAAATTAGGATTTATCACACTATTATTTTCTCGAGAATAGTCTTTGATCAAATTTTAACTAAAATTTTGAATCTTTTATAAGTTTAAATAAATCTTTAAAAATTGTTTTTCGAACTCTGGTTATTGTCATTATAAGTGAGGAAAATTATTGAATATAAAAATATATTTATCGATCTTTTAGATGTACAAATGTAAAAATTTCCAACTCAGTGAGATTTTATTTAATTTCTTATTTTTTTCTTAGATTTTCTTTATACCATATTCATTATAATTATTATTATTTTAAAAGTACAAATGGTTTAAGACAAGTCATAACACAACATGCCCATTATGCAGACACCGGTTTTAAAGCCATTGTCATAAATTTTACAATATTTATTTTATATTATATTTATTTACTAAATAAAAAATCCTGACAATATTATATAATGAATTAATTTATAATTATTTTAAAATTTATTATAAATATTATTTTCCTTTTGTTTGGTTAATATTTTATATGAACTGCTAATGTTACTCATTATATCTATTTTTATAAATAAAAGAATATCTGACTAGTATATTTAATAATCTCTAAATTTTTTTTCTTCAACTTCATCCTTCCCTAAATCGTTTTACAAAACATATGATTGAACAATATATATCAATTTGCTAAAAAAATCTAATTTTTTATATTAATTAATATTTTTATATACAAATCCTACATTTTTAAAAAAAAACAATAATAATACACTTCGATGGCTAGTGATAATACACGTCAAACCATTTGCTAAACAATTACCAGATTTTGTAAAAATATGTCACTTTTTTAAAAAAAAATATATATTAACTGAATCACGGGGTTGAATCCGATCTACTCTGTGTCATCTATCCTAATGAAACCGCCAAGTTGGCTTAGAAGAAAAAATGACCCTTGTTGGATTCGAACCCAAGTCTACCGGATTCGTTATTAACGCACTCGCCGACTAGGCCACAGACGACATGCGAAAACATCCATTTTTTCATATATTATAATAAATAAATGATGTGTTTAAATAATTTATGAAAAAATTATTTTAAAAACAGTGCCTCCTTGGCCTGTATTTTTAGTCGCTTTAGATGAGGTTGATTCCATTTTAAAAAAAAGGCTACGAACCGGGAATCCATCACATGTTTTTTTTAAACAAATCAATGTAAAATCAAGGTATAAATGAGAAACAATAAAGAATGATAAATACCGCATCTTATCACATTATTTCTAAACGATAATTAAAGCTTAGAATAGATTAAGCTCCTGAGACGTAAGGTTAATTGGTATTTTATTATCTCAATTGTTTAGGAGCTTTAAAAGGCTCTTAAGTCAGAAAAGTTATAACCGGGAAATATTTCTGGGAACGACTCCAAATTTAAAATGCTAAAAAAATTTTATAAGTTAAAGATCTGTTGCTTGCTTACCCAAAATACTTTTTATTAGAATTTATGTCACTCCATAATAAATTTCTATGGTTAACATTACTGTTTCTTTTTCCTATTTGTTAAATTTAAAAAATTGTAAATATTTTTTCGTATGAATTATTTTTTTATAATATTTTTTTTTAAAATAAAAAAACGAATCATTTTAATAATTCTAACTCGAATGCAAAAAATACATTTTTTTAAAAATTTTTCATACGAATGTGGAATTATTCTAGAATAACCCTGCATTCACAGTTAGCGCGAATTCTTGGTGAAGTATATAAAAATTAATGTACAGGAATTTAATATAGCAGAAAATGAGAAGCCGCCCTTATTTTAGTAAGATTATTTAATATAAGGGGTGCCAGCATCCAACCTCTCAGTTTAAGGGATCTGTTAATTTACTTTTTAAGATTTTTTATTACTATGGTTCGTAAAACTATAACGGCTTCGAAATACTTTTTCCACCCGGAGTATTAAACTATAAGGATAGGTTTTACTGTTTTTTTTATAGCACATCCTTAAAATTTACCCCTCCATGGGGCAAAAAAATCCTTCCTCGACCCAACCCTTATAGGGTTGGGTTTATATTTCCAATCGGACTCGTTAGGGTTAATTTAACAAAAGACGCTATACTTTTATATTCAACTCAGCGAATTAGCGCAAACTGAATGTGGCGTTACCCTGAATTCATGGTTACCACGATATCGAGATGAAGTATACAAATTTGCGCTAACTGTGATGCAGTTTATCATATTGAACCTAAGGTGTATTCTTTATTGACAAAAAAAGGTGAACCGCTAACATCAAATCTTTTAAAAAGACATTTCGACAAATTTTTTATCATAATAATTTACGATATAAAATTATCAATAATACATATAAATTTATAATATAATTTCGATAGTGTAATGACAAAGTTCAACTAACGATACGCTATAAATAAAGCTTATGTGTGATAAAACTGCACAATTTGTGGATTAATAGTTAACTTAATAATTTAATTTAAGGTTTGTGTCCAGGTTTTCATGAAACATTTCTTTTGCATTTTACAACTACAATCACCTAAAAAATAAATAAACGACGAATATTTATATATTATTTTGAAATCACGTGCTTCAAGAAAGAGCGAATGAACATCGCTTTTCAACCCCTTTCAAATTCTTTATATTTACTTATTTAATTGCCATTTAAAAAAAAAATTAAAGTAAATTTCATCTATTTTATAGCCCTAAAGTAATGATCAATATTTAAATAAGGCCGCAAAGTTTATGGTCATTATATCACAATCTTATAATTTGTCATGAATATTTTACAAAGAATGCCCTTGAGATGAATTCTATAGAAAATCAATAAATAATGTTATCATTTTTTGATGGATTCATATCGCTTGGAATGAAGTAAATATGTGTGATAGAAAATTTAATTTATATTATATGTCATAAAATAAATTTCAAACATAATCATGAGAGATAATGTATGGTTGGATCGTTTTTTTTGTTAGTGCTATTATTTTATTGAAATATCTTTATGAACATCAAAGTTTTATAAAATCTTTCTCTTTAAATAAAAGAAGTAATATACATAAAGATCAGAGCGACTTATAAGCCAAGCCCGGTTTATTTAAAAAAAATTAATTAGGAGTCGGAACCCGTTTGAACCCTGTCCGTTAAATATTTTTGCATGCCCAGTTTTAATATATTTTTTATGAAATGAAAAATCATAAATTTTCCTTTTTAAAGATTTATTTTTTTAAAAAACAGAAATATTTTTTCCAAATTACCAGCCCAAATTTTGCATATCTCTAATATATATTCTATTCAATCAGTATCTTACATCCTGGACCTTTCAAACATTCTTTGCCAGGCGTGCAACCTTTTTCAGCGCAGCATTTTTTACAGCACTATAATTTAAAAAAATATGAAATAAATATGCTATGAAAATGAACAGAGTAAAAGTAAGTATCATAAAAATGGTGGCCTTAATCATCTTAGAACTTAGATAAAGATTTTAAAATCACAAAATTAGACCATTTTTTTAAAAAAAATATGTATTTTCGAATTTAAGATATTTAAAAGAAGATATTATTAAAAAAGATTACGTTACAACATCCCTTGTCGCAACAGTGGCAACTTTCATTACAACCTGTATTATTGAAAATATGTAAGAAATTGATAAAATGGATCAATACATAATAAAAAAAATTTACATTTTTGGCCCTTTTCTCCTTTTGTGTCACTTTTGCCGCACTGTAAAAAAAATAAATATTTTTAAAATAGATATATTTTGGAAGCTTGATTTACAATGGGTGTTTTAGTCTTCCTAGTGTTAAAGCAATCTGGAATAACTATGGGGCCCTGTATTACCAAAAATGTAGCAAATTCTAGCAACAGAGAAAAATTTGACGGGTTGTCTACCAGATTAGAAAGTGGTGAATTCTTATCAGATCTTGCCTTGATATGTGATATTCCATTTAAATAATCAAATCTGTCTTTAAGGCTTCAGATAAGAAAATCAGTTTACCTAAAGCCGAAAAATTAATAAAACAAACGATTCATGTTCTAAACTCGTCTGAGGATATACCTGGTAAGTTCTGATATCTAAAAATAAGGCTTAAGAAACTAAGGAAATAAATACACACATGGATTAGTAATATTAAAGGAAAACAGAAGGCACACTGGTAACGAAAATCAATTATATACAAAATAGGTTATTGGGGAGGGGGGCTGATTCCGATAATTCTACTAATTAAAAATACTGTATTAAATGATAGTTTTATCGTTTTAGTTATCTTATCTGATATAGAATATTTAAAAAAAAGATAACTGGCCAGTAGCGCCTCACATTTTTGGGAAAGAGGAAACTAATGACTTTGTCCCTATTGAAGTTCGATGTTGATCTCGTAAATGTGATGGGGGAATATAATCATGATTATAATCCTATATTTGAAAGAGTTTGTGAGCGCGGTATTTACCTTAAGAATGTCTTATGACAGATTTGCAGGCAAATCTTATTTAAAAAATATTTTCATTCGCCTCTTATAAGTCAGTGTAATTATTCTCTATATATTAAAATAGTGGCTGACAAGTCACAGGTCAACGATAAACGATCAAGGAAACTTGTGATAATATTATTAAATATATCGAAAAAGATTCACTATGGCGAATATAATAGTTTTTTTCACCTTTTTTTTAAATATATTTATTCCGATTTATACATTATTATATTAGAATAATATGATTATTTTTAATAATTACGAAAAGTATTCTAAAAAATTATGCCATCATTGCGATATATTTCAATTTTTGTATATCTCACCTAATAGCTATTATTATATAACAGATATAATTACTTCTTTCTTTCTTTCTTTCTTTCTTTCTTTCTTTCTTTCTTTCTTTCTTTCTTTCTTTCTTCCTCTCCTTCTTTCTTTCTTTCTTTCTTTCTTCTCTTCTCTCTTCTTCTCCTTCTCTCTTTCTTTCTTTCTTTCTTTCTTTCTATCTCGAAAGATTTTAGCAAAATAATATCGAGTAAGCCTCTAGATTTGGCAAATAGAGGTCCAAATCTTCCTGCCATCTATGAGCAAAATCTTCAGATATTATTTTGACCAGGGCTTTTTAACAACCCTAGATATAATATGCTTAGATATAAACTATTTAAAAAATTTCAACAAAAAATTGTGCTTCAAATTCTTGGGAGAACAAAAATTCTCCTACCCTCTTCCTTGTTTTTTTTAAGAGTAATAGCATGCCCTCATCACAAATTTACTGCGACATACAAAAATATGTTTAGCAGGATTTAATACTCTCAGTGACGCTATCCCATCCTTACCCATTTTATTTTCAGGAAAAATTTTTAAATTAATGCTTAAACTTTATAAAAGAAATATGATTTTATAATAAAATTAAGATGGATAAAATCTAAGATAGAAAAGGTAAAACGAAGAAGTCAAGTCCTAGAGGTATTTTATATTATTTATTATGCTCTCAAATAGTACATAATATAATAAACAGAATGCCTCCCTGTTTAATTTAAATAATTATTATCTTTTGAAAATTTTGTGAAATGTTTTAACTTAAAAAAAGTTGCTAATGTATATGTAGAAATTAAAGGAAAAAAAATGTTTTTCTAATTATGATCTTAAAAGATCAGTCTTCTGAGTATACTTATAATGTGTCGTTATTCTATGAACTAAAAATATCGAACTTTGCAGCATTCCTTAGAGCATTCGCATTTTATGCATTGGCAATTCGTATTTCCGCAGAGGGGAATTTTTCCTTCAGAAGTTTGACTGACCCCTTGTTGAGATTGCATTGTTGGAGCTAAAATTGATATTTTATTTTAATTACACTAAGTATACGAGGTAATGAATATTAAATAAGAGATAATAAAGGGGATATATCTGGTAAAGTGACTATATTATCATTTTGTTAAGTCTTAGGGTATTATATTTATTTTCAAAAAATAGCAAATAATTTTCCAATTTTGACCAAATTGATCCTTTTTTGCTTATTTATTGATTTAAAATGCTTATTTTTTATTACTTGCACAGGGTATTGATTGATTTTTAAAGCTTAGCAGTGGCAGACCAAAGCACCCGGTAACATTAGTTATGCTATGCTCGAAAGCATTTTCGGGGCAAAAAAAAATATACTGCCATTTTTAGAAGTTACCATTTAGATTAAAAAAAATTGTTTTAAAATCAATATTCTTATTTAATGTTTATAATTGTTTTCTTACATAGTTTCGTTCGTTGAATATACAGGAATAAGAGAATAAAAATTTAATTTTTAAATGGCGTTAAAAAAAAGTTAGTAGTTATGTGGGTAAATAATACTAGTTTATTATTGTCTATTTTATTTATTTTCTCATAATATATATATATATAATTATTTATTGATTTATTTTTTATAATTACATATGAATATGATAATTTAGTTACTTATATTTTTTGTATTTTTTTTTCATCAAAATAACACTTTTATTATAGTATGACATAATATATATTTTTAAAAAAAAATTCAACACGTTTATTCTATAAAAATGGATGTAGTTTTATAACAGGCAGTTTTAATTTTCAAAGATATTTCTGAATAAAATTTAAATCAGATTTAGAGACAGTTTTATACTAAGTTTAGTGTTGTTAAATGGTGGGGGTTTATATACGACATCGACCGTGTATTGTGGTCGAAAAGGTTTACCACACTCAATTACCAAATAGGTCGATCTGGTCGAACCAAATTTTAATATAATATTTATTGATTTTTTGTTGTATTCTTTTGCTTGTTCATATTTTTTAGTAGAAAAATAATATATAAAAATTGAATTCTCAGGATTTTTGGTATGGCCCCTGGAGACTGGCTAAATTGAGCTCAGGTTCATTTAAAAATATTTCGGATCTGGTTTGGCTTAATGCCTAAAAAAAATTTTAAATCGGGCCTGGCGGATAAATTTATAATTCAAAATTTTTCGTGAATTTTACTTCATTTTATCATCCTGTAAAAATGCGGGTATTTATATTTTTTTTGTAAAATTTATAATAAAAATTCGGGCTAAGTAAATAGAGAATATTATTGGAGGAAGGCCTTGATTAAAAATAATAACTTATTTACAATACGCTATCGTTAGATATGTACCTTACCAAGCTATGGCTAAGTACTGCGGAATTTTGGTACCCCCCCCCCCCCTCCCACATTTATGTATATTGTTCTATAAGCTTCGGTCAAATATAAAGTTTACGAACTCGCATATTTCAAAAATAATTTTGATTTGCATCAATCTTTAATATATATTATAAATGAAAATGTAAAAAATATATACTTTATAAATATATTTTTTAGCTTCAAATAACTCTGTAATTTTATCAAATGAATATGTTTCAGACATTCTTCTACATGCCAAGGCTTTGCCTTTTAAAATTTCTCGGTAATCTTCAAATATAAAAATTTTTTAAATAAGGTATTACCCAGTAAGCTGTTATTCCCATAAAACTAAGGGCTTTTGTAGACTACAAATATGCTATGGTGCAGATATATGATTGAGCCTTTATAATACTTTTAAAATAGCTGTTTGATAAAAAATTTCCTCTATTCTTTTTTGCAAACACCTCCCTGAGAAAGTTAAAAATGATCCAACATTACTAAGAGTCTAAATTATCATATGAAAGTTTATATTTGTCTATAAATTATATAACTTTTTATCATTGTAATAAATTCAGGCTGTCTTGCCACAAAAGGTGTAAACCTTGACAATAAATGCACATATCAACTAATCAATTCTTTTTTGTGTAATTATTGGTTTTATTTTATTAACGACATCAAATGAAGCAGATACACTGGTTTGTATCATTTTTTTTTATAGTAGAGTTTGTTGGTTTTAATTTATATTAATTATCCTAAAATGCATCTCTAGTTTTTTTTTTTAAATATATAATTATATTATAACATAAAATTTTCCTATAGATAATATTTAATCTAACAAAATATTTATAAGAGTTTGTTTAACCTTTTATCATTTTTTTTTGTATAAGTGTGACATTCAGCCTGTATACATTGTCTTTTTTGACATGGATTATTTATAAAAATGTTACATCTTTAATTTTAAGATTGGGATATGATTCAGGGTAATTTATTTTCATAATTTCACTTTCGCCTTCTTTACTGCCATGATTGTTAATAATCCTACAAATTAAAAAGTAGATTACATTAAATTGGTAATAATATTCTATCGAGTTACATTATATATAAAATATATTATTTATTCATTTCATTTCATTGGTATTGTTATTTTATTTATTTATCTTTATGTGAATTGTAAATTTTCCAGCTGATTTTGGTTGTCAATATATTTAAAATATGGCGGAAAAAACTAGAAATTAATACATGATTCCACGAAGAAAATAAGGTTATATTCTGTTGTAAATTTTTAAACATGAATATTAAAAAGTAACTGTATCTTTTGTCAAGAAAATGAAAATGATTCGTTTCAGAATAAAGTTCTTAGATAAAGATGCTAGTATCTTGTTAGTCAAAAAATATTGAGTACAAGATAAATAAGAATTTTGTATCTAAGATAAAGTTTTCCCTGTACTGCTCAACTCTGTTATTTGACAAACCTTTATATTCTCAGGTTATGTGTATTAATTACATCTCCCATTTTTAGCCATCATATCAATAATTTAGACATTTCTTCAAAAACTTGACTAAAATTTAATGATATATCCTTGATACAAATGTCTTTTCCGCCATTCCCTTAAAAAATGCATTATTAATCAAGTGCAGCCTAAATTACACTTGTTTTGAAGCTAAAAATAAAATAGATTTAATAATAATAGTGTATATAAATATACCTTTCCTTTTTGGATAGCAATGTTTGAAGTCTAGAACTTTCAAAATCAAAAGGTAGATTTCTTCATAAAATCTTGAAATTCTCAAATTAATCAGGCAATCTTTTGTCAATGAATTGCTTTATTGCAAACCATATATCCTTCGATATCGATGGCAATTTTGTACGAGCCAAGCTTGATATCAACAATATGTTATCCAAAACACAGTGATAAAAAAATATCTTAGATTAAAAACTTTATCACTAGCCATTGCAGAAATAGCAGGATATTCAGAATCCTTTTAATTGAGCAAAGCTGCCCTCAAGCTTCATGAAGTAAAAGTTCTTTTACATTAGCCATAAAAGCCAGCATCATGCATAAAATAAACTTTTAAATCTAAACAAATAAATATAATACTACCGAGTGGCATACTTGATTCGTAAAAATTATTGCGTATTTATCAACAAGAACATACTTTGAGCACTGCATATCTTCTAGCGTCATTAAATATACATGAATCTCGTCTAAGATTCCTATAAAATTTCTTATAGAATAATAATTAAATAATTCAAGATTTGCTATTGTCAGGCGAGAAGGCTATAGACAAAAAATCTAACTTGATCATGCAAGTGAAAATGGTGATAGGATGCTCTGTATTTGATATTACGATTCGTGAAATTTATGAGCGATTATCAGATATCGATATTTTCAACAAAAAAAAAATCCAGCTAATACTATCATTGTTTTTTGTTTATTTTATGATTTATTTTTTATAATTATATTATTTATTTTATGTATAATTTGTTGTTAAAAGTTAATTTTGAGAAGTAACTACTCTAAGTTACATTTATAAAAAAGTAACTATTTATAATTATGCTTACTTTTATTCTTTATTAATGATTTATGTACCTCAATCACCTTTAATATTCAAAATAATTTTTTTAATCAACGGAATTTTTAAATTAAAATATCTTTAAATAAAAAATATAATTGCAATTGCAACTGAAAAAATATACTATAAAATAATATTCATTTATCTCGAAAAAATATATAAATTATACAATATAATATTTACTTTTCCTAAAAGCTTGAACTTAATTAATTTTTAGCTTACTTATTAACGACATACTATTTATTTATAAAAGGTTTCATATTTCGTAAAGAATTAAAACTAAAATTCTAGGAAAAAAATCTTTAAAACACCCAGAAAAAAATACTCAAATGCTCAAATAAAAAAACTGCATAAAACTTAAAACGCTTAGATTGAAAAATAAATCGCTCAGAAAAATATGACACGCTCTAAAACGTCTTAGATTTTAAGAAAAAAAGTCAGCGAAATTCAGTAAAAATTCTAAACTTTACGGCACCTGCCAAAGCTCAATATTTCTAGATAGCCGTCAGTTTAGTTGCCTATTTAGGGTCCTCTAAACAGCCTAAAAAAGAGGTGATTTAGATTGATGTAACCCGAATAGGTCCTGTTTTATTTATATCCTAAAAAAATATATAAATAAAAAATAATAATTATTTAATATATAAAAAACTTCAAAAATACCAGAATAGGGTGTCTTTGCTCTAAAGAAGTAAATTTCAAAAATAATCCGCGTTGAAGACGCCTTAGGTATTTTTTTTTGAATTTTATTTTAATTTATGATCATATTAATATTAAAAAAAGTTATGGCAATTTTTCTTTCTTCCTTTTTTAAAATTTTTCTATAGTTTTTATAATTCGTGTTATTTTTATGTTTATAATAAAAAGTCTAATATTTGATTCTTTTCACTTTACCAATTTCAAATTATGAAACAGCAAAAATCTAAAATTCATTATAATAGTAATCTAGCTTAATTTTTTTTAAAGTTGCATTTCTTAAAGGATGGAGGGTAAGCGGGTCAACCAAATATTTTAGCCAAAAATATTATGCAGGCCTGGAGATTTTGCTCATAGATGGCAGAAGATTTGGACATCTATTAACGAGATCTAGAGGCTTGCATAACATTTTTTGGCTAAAATATTGGGTTAGCCGTTTTTAAAAATCGAGCCGTTTAACAACACTAATAAGGGGGGGGGGGTGTTGCCAGTTATCTCGTGTATTTGTCTTGGAATTTAATTTCATTTTTAAAATATAATTAAATTTCCAAAGATCTGCAAACGCGACTCGGACCCTGTTCCGAATCGTTGTTAAATTTTCTAAATTTCTAAGAGGCTAAAAAAATAATATAGCTCAGGCCAGGGAGCTTTAAATAGGTTTAATTTTTATTTTTTTTTTACAAAATATCGGCTATGATTTAAAAAAAAATTTTTTTATATTAGATAATGGTTTTTGTCTTTAAAATGAACAGATTAACAAGTCATAGCGTTTTTCAAGTCTAAAAATTAACAAATGGGTGGAAATTATTTTGTCTATCAGGACTGGTTAGAGGTACAAATTTCGACCTAACTAAGTATGTGATATTTATATTATATGAAATATCGTTATATCTTGAAAATAAAATTATAATATAATTAACATTAACCGCTTAATATTGCATCCATTCTTATTTTTTATAATATATATAGTATATGCATACCCGATTGGACGATGATACCCAGACGCAAATTGCTATAATTATTAATTCATATAGTTGGGTCATATTCTTTTTGAGTAGGAAACCATCTTTAATTATTTTTAAATATTTTTTAAAAGAATTATTGTTAAGTGTTTTCCATTTAATACATACGATATGTAAAATAACAAACTTCAAAGTTAAAAAAAAATAAATGACTTAATTTGCAAATTTTATGAAAAAAATATAAAAGGCTAATGATAAATCACGTTGTTTGCACAACAAACAGAAATACAAAACTAAGAACCCTTTAAATCTTACATGTCTGAGAGATTGGTTTCCACAGAAAAAAGCTGATCCCGAAAGGGATCAATAACTGATTAAATTAATTCGTAGACATGTTTTTTTAAAATATATATTAAAATCCTTAAAAAAAGGTGTTATTTATTAGTTTTCAGAATTTCAAAAATATATAATTGTAGAGTTATTTTATACAAAACGCTTAAATTTAAAAAAAAATTATCACATAAAATAAAAAATAAAAAATATATAATATTTAATTTTTAACCATACAATATGATACATGTGTATTATAAACCTAGGTTTCAGAGATGAGTTTTCACACAATGAGGGATGAAAACTTAACTAAACTATTTGACAGGTAACATATAAAATATTATTTAGAAATAAATAATCTCCATGGTGATTTAAAAAATATATGTTTAAAAAACTGCAAATTTCAAATTAAAAAAAATAAAATAAAATTAACCATACTATAAAAACCATATTTATAAAACTACGCGTACCGATTTTATAACTGTGCAAATTATGAATACCCTAAAAATCCACATCTAACAAGATTTGGAATTAGTTCAAATAAAAGACACGTCTTTATTCCTTTGTTGTTTCTGAATCACATATTAGATTCTTGAGCCAAATATGCCCAATCGGCATTGATAGAAATAGGAGTAAATAATTTGGCAGAAAATATTTCATCGAGAATGAAGATGTTTAAGAAATATTTGTTAAAAGCAACATAGATAGAAAATTAAATTGTACATTGTTGTTAGAAAGAGAAAACATTGATCACCAAACACAAGTAATAATATTATATATAAATATATGAGAGTAAAGGTGGGCGCAGGCAAATTACGAGTGACCCAGCGTGTCATTGTAGGTCACGGCATGAGTGTGAATAAATTTTAAATTCCAAGGCGTGATTGGGCGTGATTGGGCGTGACGGGCCTTTCCAAAATTTTTCCCTGGCGTGATCGGGGGTGAACATAAATTTCCCGTGAATCACGGAAATTTTAATTTTTATAATTGTTTTTTTATGAATATAAATTTGCAATTTTATAATTATATTATATATTTTCTTATTTAATTTAGTTCTTTTTTTAAAAAAAAATTATTTGTGAAAACTAAAAAACTTCCGCATTTTATAAACAACATCCGGTAACATTTCGTTAGTTCTATTTTCTTTTTATGTTTAGGTGTTATTTATCCGAGACTTTATGCTAAATTTTGCGTAAATTTTTTACAGAAAAGCCAGTTATATTTAATTTTAAAGATCTTCAATCTTTAAATGCATCAGAAAAGGATTATACAAGCTAGGTCAAAAGATAAATGTTGGTGTTACTATTAGGCCTACAAAAAAACGAATCGAATCGAATAATTGCGCTATTCGTATTCGCACGAATAATAATATCATTATTCGTTTTGATTCGTCGAATATTCGATTCGATTCGAAAATTTTTCTAAAGCTTATAAAATATTTTGCAAAAAAAATTTTACAGATGTTTAAAGATGACACTTTTAAGGATTCTCTAAACTAATTGTCATTACAATATAAAAATTTATAGAAAATAAACGAAATAAAACCCAATGATTTCATATAACGTTAACCAAACAAATTGACCAAAATATCCGATTTTTAGAATTAGAATTGCTTATAAAAAAATATTTAAACTATTTCTTCAATCTAATATGCAAATTTTATTAAAATTTTCTAAAAATGTACAATAATCTCATTTTATAAAAATAGAAAATAATACACAAAAAAATAAAATTATAGTAAATCCGAATTTGATAATATCCAATTTTTTAAGCATAAAGTCTTTCTAATAGTTTCCTCCTTCAAAGACATTCTATTTTTCATTTTCATATTTGTTCCTATTGAGAACAACCGCTCACATGAAGCCGAAGATCCCTGAATTGACAATATATCAGTTGCCATTATCGACAACACAGGAAAACGATCCCCATGCAATCTCCACCATTCTAAGGGACTCTTATTTGGACTGATTCTTATATCGTTAAGATATGTCTCCACTTCACATACTGATGCGATGTTATTTTGTTTAAAAATTCTATCCATGTTCGACTGTACTATTGGGTTAACTGATGTTGATTTGATATTATATTTTATTTTGTAATTATTATATACATCTTTAAATTTTTCTAATAGATTTATCGTGTCTATGTTATATGTAGTTGGTAGTTCTCAAAAAATTCCATTTTTAGTCTAGGATCCAGTATTGTTGATATTATAGTGTGAATATTTGTTAAGTTATAATAAGTTTCTATTTTCTCAATCGCACTGATAGAGTTTATAAAATCGAGATTTATTTTACTTGCAATAAAATATTTGCGAATAATTACGAATATTTATATATAAATAATTTCGAATAATACGAATAATTTTCCTCATTATTCATATTCGATTCGAAATTTCGAATCGAATAATTGTGTTATTCGTATTCGTAAAATACGAATCGAATATCAAATAACAAATAATTCGTTTTAGGCCTAGTTACTATGGATAACAAAATATAAAAGCTGTGAACCGGAAAACTCTCATGAATACTATAAGTCCAAAAATATACAATGAAATAAAATTTAAGATTAAAAGCATGATCAATAATAATTACTTGTCCATAATCACTGATATTTGGACGGATGACTATAAAAATATAAGTTTTTTAACCATTACAATTTTAAATTAAAAACATTTGTCTTAGCAAGGATGGATGAAAAAAAACGTCAATATTAAAAGTGTAGTCAATTCAATTTTAGGAGAATATACAGAAGTAGAAAATTACCTAAATAAATGTATAGTTGTGAGTGATAACGGAGTAAATCTTATAAGTGCATTCAAAGATGACGAAACGCTAGCATGTATATGCCATATACTAAATAATATTATGCATTATATTTGACAATTGTTTAACTGAAATACTTAAATATAAATGGTGTAAAAAAAATAGTACAATATTTCAACAATCTAAAGATAATAGCAAATTAAGCCACACCCTTAAACAAGATGTAATAACGAGAATAACAAGATGAGTTCTGTATATATCATGATATAGTTTCTTATATTCTGAAATACAGGTGTACTTGTTTAGAAAGCAAGAATTAAAAAGATTAGCCACAATTAATATCAGCATCATACGATAGTTAGATAAATTTTTATCAATATTTTAAGAATGCTCAGATAATCTGAGAGCAGATTCTCCTCCCACAATAAATGAAGTTTGTCTATGGAAACAAAAATTAGTAAAATTTTGTTAACCTTCTGAACGTGATACAATAATAATCAAAACCTTAAAATACAGAACAAGATTTCTTTTAAAAGATTATTATGCAGCCACTACATAAGGTAGGCTTAATTCTAGATCCAAATTTCAAAAGGCTTAAGTTTTTTATAAAAGAAGAAAAGGATAATATATATAAAACAATCTTAAAAATGTTAAATGATATAAAATTAGATGATATGCATAAGTCGATGCCAACTATCATTTATAACTTTCCTAACTTATCCTAAACTCATGAAAAACCTTATATTCTAAAGGGTCAATACCAACTATCATTTATAACTTTCAATTCATCCTACAATCATAAAAGACCGTATATTCTAAATAAAAAATTTAGAGAATTTCTAGATGATTCTGATGAAGCATCTATATCACCGATGAAAGCTGTGAGGATGAACTTAAAAGATTCATATAAGATAAATAACAAGACAATATTTTGAAGTTTTGTAAGCAGGAATATTCATTTCCTTTTTTGAGAAAATTATCGAATAAAATTTTGTCAGCTGCAAGTTCGGCTTCTAGTGAAAGGTTATTTTCTGTAGCCAATCTCTTATTAGAGGAAAGACGCACACAATTGAAATAAAAAAAGATGGGCATTCTTCTTTTTCTTAATACATGCGATTTATAGATTGTATTTATTTTTTGTCATTAATATGAATTAAGAAATTAGAGAAATAAATAGAATGAATTCAAAAAATTGTAAAATTATAGCAATAGTTTTGAAAAATTTAAAAACACCGTGAATTTTCGGGCGTGAATCAAAATATTGCTTTTCGTGAGCGGGCGGGTCGGGTCAAATTTTTTAGTGGTAAGCGTGAATGGGCGTGAATTTTTTATTGCCACCGTGAGCGGGCGGTGAATAAAAAATTAGGCCCGCGCCCACCTCTATATGAGAGGTTACCCTTTTCCAAGAATCTTCTTTCTGTTCCAAGGTAAATTTTATTTTAGACTAATAATTTTTAAATTTAAGAAACAATTAATAAAACATCAAAGAGGTTTAATGCTTACCTATTTATTTCCCACCTCCCCATCAAATAATTGTACCTTCGTACCTTAGATTAACCTCTACGAAAATTCGATTTTAATATTTTATTATTAGCTTGAAAATCGAGAGTTTCTAAGAATCTTTTTTGCTTTTATCTTTTATCTTTTAATTTTAACATTTTTTTTTATTTAACCATGTTTACATTTTTCTTATTTTTTTTTTTTTAAAAAATAATCCTTTTAAGAGGTTTTTAGCGAGAATTTATTTTTTATATTTTATCTGGCCATGCCTAAATAACTCTTTCCATATCGATCGTGTAATTATACAAAAATAGTCAAATGGAAATCATTTTTATGAAATGAATATCCTCACTGAGATGAATACTGGAAAATTAATACGATGCGCTGATATACTATTAAAATTATAGTATAATAATTAAACATGAAATTAATATTTCTATTAGGTTTCTTTCTTTTTTACATTGGTAATCACGATAATTTATTAAGAGTTGACAGGGGTTCATGATCTACCATTTTACAAGCCTATTTACAAGCCCAACTTCTGAAATAATTATTTAATTTACATAAATTAACTCGTTTAAGATTATAACCTAAATAACGTTATGTAAGCCGAAGATTTTGCATATATAGCAGAAATGCATGGACATCTATTCGCCACTGGATGCTTACATAATATTATTTTGGCTAAAAATCTTAATCGGGCTGTTTTAAAAAATCGATCCTAATCTTAAGGTCCACTTATCGATGGCCAAAATATTTAAACTATATTAGATTTTTATGAAAATAATATTTACGAATGTATTTTTTTTTTCAAAATATTTTGAATTATAGTCACTATTTAAAATAGTTATTAAATTTTGCTAAGACTCAAAAAGGTGTCAGTCAATCAAAATAGGAAAAGGTCCGAGAAAATTTTCATTCAAAAATAGAAAATCGTATTATTTAAAATATTTTTAAAAAATAATTTTAATTTTTCTTGTTGTCATTTTTATTAGACAGAAATGTATATATATATTCATTTTCTTTCATTTTAGCTATTTTAAAATTTCCGTCTTATTTAATTTCTAATTTTTTTGCGATCTCTTCAAGTCGGTTTTAATCTCTATTTTTCCAATCTTTTCTCAATTTTTTTGCTTCTTATTTCATGATCTTTATCTTTTTTTTTCATCCTCTCTTTAATCCTTTCGAATAACATTTTTAAGGAAAAGATGATACAAATTTATACAACTCAATATGTATCCTCCCGTTCTTCTCAATACTTTCAACGATTGAATATAAACATTAGAATCTATCAAAACCTGACCTCTCTTTTTTTAAAATGAAAGCCGAATTACATGATTTTATATAATTTATCATCCCATCATGCTAATTCCAGGATTCATCTGCGTGGGGGTATTCATTTCATGAAAATAATTTTTATTTAAGTATTTTTTGTAGAATTACATGATCAATATAGAAAGAGTTATTTAGCCATGGTCATAAAAATAAAAAATAAAAATTCTACAACCAGTAATTATCTCACCAAAAATTTAAAAAGCAAAACCTTTAAAAAGGTTATTTTTTAAAAAATAAATAAGAAAAAAAATGTAAGCATGTTTATAAAAAAATTGTTAAAATATAAAAGCAAAAAGATCCGGTAGAAACTATCTATATCGAACCAAGAGAATTCCTTTTTATTCGACAAAAAATTCAAATAGAAATTTTTAGACACAATTATTGTTCCTTTTTGGGGACTCAATTATAGAATTTTATTTTTAATTATATAATTATAATTTATAAATTATAATATTTTTAATTAGGTGTTATGTGAAATAAATAAATATAATAATAAAAAATAAAAAAAAAAAATAGAAAAAAAAAGAAGTTAATTGAATTTTCGGAAAGGTTAATCTAAGGTACAAAGGTAAAATTGTTTGAGGGGAGATAAGAAATAAATAGCTAAGCATTAAAACCAATTTATGTTTTACATTTCATAAAACAAAATTTACATTATATTTAAAAAAATTTTAATCTAATAAAATTTAACTTGGGAACAGAAAGAAGAGAAAAAGGTAACCTCTTATATATGTATATAATATATTACTTGTGTTTGGGGCAAATGTTTTCTCTTTCTACAACATTGTGCAATTTAATTTCCTTTAAATTATTTCTAAAATTTTTGCGTGGAAGAGAATAATAACAGCTACCCAACACTTTTGGCATGCATTTAAAACTTTATTCCTATTATTAATGAAATAAATAAAGATGTAATTTTCTTTTAGCTACAAATGTTTCGAAATAATTTTAGTCATGCAATCTCTCAAAAAAAAAATAAAATAAAGAAGAGATGCTAAATGATTTAGTTATGTTTATTTTTAACAAATATTTCTTAAACATCTTCATTCTCGATGAAATTATTTTCTGTCAAATTATTTTCTCTTATTTCTATCATCGCCGATTGTGCATGGCTCGATAATCTAATATGCGATTCAGAAGCAACAAATTAATCAAATAATTGATTTCCGTGCGGTCTGCGACAGTGTCTAGAAATCAAGGTGTTTCTTTTATTTGGACTAATTACGATTCTCGTTAGACGCGGATTTTTAGGGCATTCATAATGTGCACAGTTCTAAAATCGGTACGCGTAGTTTATAAATTAATTTTTGCTGTGTTTTTTTTTAATCAAAACATAGCAGTTTTGTTTGATTTCATATATGGTGTTTCATTAAAAAGAGTATGGTTAATTTTTTTTGGATTTTAAAATAATATTTTTAATTCACCCTAGAAATAACTGAAATTGTTTATTTTTAAATAATATTTTATACATTGTTACTTGTCCAATAGTTTAGCAAGTTTTCAACCCTCATTGTATGATAACTAATCTCTGAAATCTAGGTTCATACGCAGGTACCTTCTTAGAATATCGTATGGTTAAAGATTAAACTATATAGGTTAAGATTAATGTAAAAATGGGAGCTAAATATACTTTTTTATTTGATAGGATAATTTTATTTAAAAAAAAACAAAATAAATCTGCAGAAAAATTTAAAATCTAGACGTTTTTGATAAAATATAGTTCAATTATATATTTTTGAAACTCTGCTAATTGTAACTTTTAAATAACATCTTTTTTATAAATTTAATATATAAAAAGGGGAACGAATCTATGAATTAATTGTATACAAAAAAATAATCAATTTTTGTAATTACTATTGATCCCCTTTGGGATCAGATCTTCGAATACCAACCTCTTAGAGATGATGAGATTAAGATTAAAAGGGTTCTTGTTTTTTATATATCTGTTTGTTCTGAAAACAACGTGAATTCATTAGCCATTTGTTTTTTTGGTAAAATTAGCGAATTAAAATTGTCATTAACTTATAAAACTTTGAAGTTTGTTATTTTACAGATCGTGTATGTAATAAATGAAAAACACTTAATAATATTCTTTCAGAAAATATTTGAAAATAATTAAAGATTTGTTTCCGATTCATGAAGAATATGACACAACTATATGGATTAATAATTATAGCAATTTGCGTCTGGAGTTCTATAATCGTCCAATCAGGTGCATATATATATATTATAAAATAAAATATAATATAATAATAAGATTTGAAAAAATGGATATTTGGTGATTAATGTTATTTATATTACAATTTTTTTTAAAATGATATTACAATATTTCATATAATGTAAACATCAGAGACTTGGGAAAGGGTCACACTTATTTTTTTTTTAATTTTCAGACTGAAACGTTAAAATTTTTTTAAAATTCTGTTTTAAAGCAATTACTTTGTCTAATAATAAAATGATTTCAATCGTTCTAGCCTGTATTTTGTAAAAAAAAAAATTAGGTCCGGTCCAGGCCTGAGTTATTTTTTTAGCCTTTCCCGAATTTAAAAAAAAATCTAAATACGATCGGAGCAGGGCGGGGCCCCTATTGAAGATTTTTGGAAAAATATTAATTCTTAAAAAATGGAATCAAATTATATAGAAAAGTTATTTCAAAATATCGACTTTAAAATAGAGATTTGAGGAGTTAAATCTTATCACGTGGATCCATCTAATAAATAGAATAAATAAATTATTAAACAATTACTACACGAGTTGATATTTTCATTTTTTAGATATTGTTTATAATTTACCCATATTCAAAATCAACTTTTTTTAGGACTACAAAATCAATTTGGGTATTTAAAAAACAAAGTAAGGGAGACCGTGGCTGTATAGAAGGTGGAGTTAAAAGGCAAACAGCTATAACTTCTTTATCCTTATGTCATATATTATTTATTGGTAAAAAGGTGTATTTCTATACAAATCGACTATATATTCATATTCAAAAGATGTTGATCAAAATCAATTTATTAGTACACTTTTCTTTACCAACTTTTTTATTTGCTATTTTTTGCTTTAAGGCAAAAGTATTCTATTAAATTTTATGAAATTTGTAAGTAATGGTGACCATTGCTATGATGCCAAATAAACGTGGTTCGGAGTTTTAAGCCTATCTAGAGCTCCTGCATGGGTTAAAATTTAAAATGGTCAATTTATGGAACAAATTTTCTGGAAAGGCTAAAACACATCAAAATATTTTAAGTTGTGTTTCCACCTAAAGAATCTACCCACTAAACAAATATTTTTACCGATTATATTTGTAATGATCATGCTAGAGATTAAAACTATATTGTATGACGTTTTTCCAATTACCCCTAACGCCGATGTAAATCTCGTGGCAGCTGAAGAGTCTATAGTCAATTTAGACTCACAAACCATGATAGTAAACACATTCTGGGGGGAGGGGAAGATCTTTAAACATAATAAGAGAGAATAGGAGGATTTGGATTACTTTTGACGATTTTGATCTGAAAATATTTAGAGGGTGATTAGAAAAAATTTTATGAAGGAGAAAGGTAGAATTTTTACTGTTTTTAATATTATCACTTAGTAAAAAAAAAATATATAAAGATTTGATACAGTGCACTCATCGTCCTTGCATATTTTATTTTTGCCAGAAATTCTTTATCTTGGGGGTTTCTTTATTGCGATGACTCATTTTTAAACAATAAAAAATAAAAAACTTTGTGATTTAAAGAAACACTACTTTTATTAACCAATAAAAATGAAATTTTGTCGCAAAAGAGCATAATACCTGCCATATAACAACAGGTCTCCGTTAATTTTAAATAACAATAAATGCGATGTAATGTTACCTTCCCTTTGGATTTATTATTTTTTTTTAAATTACCCCTCTTAAGATCGATCAGTTTGGCTAAATATGGAAGAATAGTAGGTTATAAGGTGGGTACTGATGAAGGAATAGGAAAGGATTACTAACAATGTTGATATATCATTAGCCCCTTTAATAATAATTTTTTTTTGAAATATTGTACTTTTTCAGTAATTTGAGTAAAAAAAATATCTTCATAATTTGCGCGAATAAATTCTATACTAATTAATATATAATATAAATGTTTTAGTATAATTTATAATTATTATTTATAAACAATAATCCAGAGAAAAAAACCGTTTATAAAAGTTATTCCCATTTTTTATATTTATTATAATATAATGAAAGAGACGAAGGAAGGAAAGAAGGAAGGAAGGAAGGAAGGAAGGAAGGAAGGAAGGAAGGAAGGAAGGAAGGAAGGAAGGAAGGAAGGAAGGAAGGAAGGAAGGAAGGAAGGAAGGAAATATAATACATGAAGATGTACATAAATAATATCCTTTAATATTTTTTTTTATATTCAATAGAAATTATTATATCGAATTAGATATCGAATGTCTCCAAGAACCCCTCATTTATACCATCCTAAAAAATGATAGCATTGATTATAATAATGCATCGATAGAAAAACAAATGGGGTTAATATGGATTGATTTAAAAGAAATTAAGAATAAACAAATCAAATTAGTGAAGAGGAAACGCAAAATCGGAATTAAAATAGTCCATTGTAATATTGATAATGGGGGATTGTATAGAATCGTAATTGGCGACCAAGTGATTTGTCAAATTCAAATAACTTTACCGTTTTCGATAAGTTACAAATTTAATCTACAATTTTGAATTATTTTATCAGATATTATTATTATGTATAGAATTGTTTTAAGTGGCCCCTACAACTGGAGGGGACCGAAGCAACTGCTTCTAAAAATTTGAGTTTTATATAGTTTTATTATACCCATCCATAACTAGGTGATTTCTGGTTTGCTATGTCCGACTACCTCGTGATTCTGTTAATACATATTAAATTAAATAATAAGGGAGGGGAGGAGGTCTTATTATAACATTTTAATAATCAAATTCAATTGGGCAAAAGTTTGCCTGATTAATTTGAAAAGTAAAATTTAAATTATTGTTCTTTTATTATTTTTTAATCCCAATATATAATAACACTTAATTTTATGATGTTTTTTCAAAGGCACAAGATTTTATGAAGGAGAGAAATCTACCATTTGATTTTGAAAGTTCTAGACTTCAAACATTACATTCCAAAAAGAAGCGTGCTTTCATCAGTTTAATGAAAGATTTAATGATGAATTCTTTGAATCAAACTTCATTTTTTACACCAAAGAATGTGGCGGAAAAGTCAATTGTTAAAGATGATAGAGCGAATTTTACCATTTAAATTCAAGTCCAATTTTTGAAGAAATGTTTGAAGTTTCGAAAAATTTATAAGATGGGTAAAACGGGGGTGTAATTATTACACGTGACCTAGAGGTTGAGGAATCTAAAGATTTATCAGATTCTGAGAATTGTAAATTTATTTAATTAAAATATTTATTATACACTAATACATTATTTAGCTTATTCTTCTTATGATTATGATAATTCTGAGACTTATGATTCAGACTGGAAAAACTATTCGTTTATTTTACTTTATCGTCTACTTTTAAATATTTCTACTATCCCTAATTTAACAATTTTATTATTTATTTACCATTCCTACCACCTTATGTACTGCCCTAAAGTGTCTTGAGTAAAATTAAATTAATTAAAACAAGACTTCGTCATACCATTAAAGAACCATTTCTTAATAATTTAACCATTTTATCAATGGGAAAAAATTTATTTAAACAATTAAATATTGATAAAATTGTAAATTCTTTCGCTTTCTCTTCCCCTAATTTGTCTAAATTATTCATTTAAAAATAATAATTTAAAAATATATATTTAATTTTACATTTTATTTATATTATATATTAAAGATTGATTCAATAAAAATTATTTTTAAAATTTATGGGTTTCATAAAATAATTAACCATCATTTCGAGGGGGTGGGGGGGGGTGTACTTTTCAGGGCGATATTCTGCTTCCATTGCTCAGAAAGTATAGGAGCCATTGATTGTTTTAAAATCTGAACTTTTTTTCCCCTCATCAATGTAAATAAACCATAAGAAGAATAATACAACCCTCCAATTTTCCAATTTATATATAACTTTTATTTTTTTAAAAAAAACGAAGACACGATTGTTGAATTAACAGAAGGCAAAAGAGGTATTATAGAGATCAAATTTCCAGCACAATTTAAAGACCGCGTGATAACTTTTAAAAATTATATAGGTAATTTTTCGTCCAATATTTCCTATTCTGGGGATGCTATATTAACATTTGACGTGGTTAAAATGAATATGAAAGGGAAGCACCAAATCGGCGTTGGCCATGGATGGAAAAATCTTACCATTTTTGTGAAAAGTAAAAAAAATAATTATATATTTATATAAATTGGTGATCTGCATCGGGCCTAATATTTCAAGCCCGGCCCGGCCCGAATTTTTTTTAAAAAGTTTTGCCCGGCCTGGCCCGAACCCGAAATTTTTTTTGAAAAAATTTACCGAACCGGCCCGAATTTATTAAAATATAGAAATTACTCAAAATAAACGATATATGTTACATGTCGTCTCCTATAAATAAAATCAAATATTTTTTATTTTACATAAAAAATTCAACATAAAATTGATAAATTTGGATATATTTAAAAATACGGGCCAGGCCTACTTTTTGTAGATCTCTAATATAAATATCTTAACAGTTTGTATGTGTATAATCGGCATGGGTATTTATAATTAATCATCCTCGAAGTAACCTTTGTATTGGTTCAAAGTTCTGAATTTATTTATTTTTTTCGCACCCATTGAGTTATTATATTATTACCATTATAATGCGTTGTTGACCCAAGATTTTGGCCCAAAAATATTGGCCAAGCCTGAAGATTTGACTCATAGATGACAGAAAGGTCTGGGCAACTATTAACGAAAATTTTTTGACTAAAATGTTGGGTTAGCCGTTTTTAAAAATTGAGTCTTTTAACAACGCTAATTTAAAGGCATGATATAATTAACTCGTTGTTTTATGTTAAATATCTGAAAATGTAATAATAGTTTTAAAAAAATTAATTATATAAGCTTTGTAATACAATAATCTTCAATTTATCCACTGTCGAAACCGGGTGGGGAAGGGAATTTCACCCCATAACA
Source organism: Gordionus sp. m RMFG-2023 (assembly GCF_954871325.1). Taxonomy (NCBI): domain Eukaryota; kingdom Metazoa; phylum Nematomorpha; class Gordioida; order Chordodea; family Parachordodidae; genus Gordionus; species Gordionus sp. m RMFG-2023. Next base: position 6,734,912 of record NC_088775.1, on the reverse strand, counting down.
AATTCGCCAGTTTTCTTAATTATTATTTTATGAAAATAAATATATTTCTGCCAATATTTTTCCCTCCCGCCTCCATATCCCCAAAAATATAATTTTTTTTAAAAAATCTAACGCGTTCGCCTTCAACGTTCATTGATAAAAATCTAACGCGTTCGCCTTCAACGTTCATTGATAAAAATAGAACGCGTTCACGTTCGTTCAAAATTTAATTTTTTAAAAATCTAACGCGTTCGCCTTCAACGTTCATTGATAAAAATCTAACGCGTTCGCCTTCAACGTTCATTGATAAAAATAGAACGCGTTCACGTTCGTTCAAAATTTAATGATATATTTAAAAAAAAATTTAACTTAATATAAATAAATGTCATACATTTTTTAACACAATATATTAGCCATGTTAAAAAATAATATAGTTTTATTTTGATAATATAATTATAAATACAATATATTATAGCGAATAATATTTCTTATTAATTTCTAATAACAATTGTTTCAAAATTTTCATCTGATATACAGGAACGCTAGCTATACTAAAAACGCCCTCTACAGGTGTAGATGAGGGGCTTGCGGTATTATACTTAATAAACAACTCTTTTAACGCGGGGAATTTATTAAAAAAACATTTATTGTTTTGTCCTTTGATTCAAAAAATTGAGATAAGTTATCCTCCTCCAATCCATCTCGATTTCCTTGTCAAATAAAGGGATATTGCTTTATAATTTCTAACGTTTTCAATGTATTTTTTCAATAACATATAAGTTTGTTTTTAATGGGTTCGCTCTGTGGAAGTTTTATTCATGGCCATTGAAGCTTGAATACTGGATGTATAATTGCAAAGAGAACATATTGATCTTCATATATAGGTTCAAATCTTTAAAAAAATAATATACATGTAATTAATTTGATAGTGATAGTTTTAATACCTTTTATTCATCCCATTTAATACTAAGTCTATCAAAGGTTGATAAATAGCCCAAATGCATTTTTTCTTCAAATATAATGATTTTACTTAGTTATATTATATTATATAAAAAATTATTTATATTACAATCAAATGTCGTTTTAAATTGGAACTTGAAGATTTTGAAACTGATATAATACTTTTTGAGCCTTCAATATAGAATGATACTATAAAATATTTGGGCCATGGATTAATTCATCTGGTTTTGAATTTTCAGAATCTGAATGATGATGAAAATATAATGTCCATGCTTATGATAATCCATTAAATTAAAATATAAACAATAATATTCAAATTAATAAACTATAATAATGGCGTGTTAAAAAAAAATTGAGATGTGAAAAAGGAAAAACCAGCTGATTATAAAATATAAGACTTCGCAAAAGCTAATTCCGGCTTACTTATTAAATTTTTCAAATAAATAACAATAAAAAGTGTTTTTAAAATTGAACGGACGTTAAACTATGAACGCGTTCACATTCAAAGTTCGTCAAAAATAAAAGGAACGTCTTTCATCTTTTTTTTTAAAAAAAGAACTTTGTAAAATAATAATAAAATGTAAGTTAAAATATTTTTAAAATAATACAATGAAAAATCAAATTTATAATTTGGCCATAGTATATTTTTAAAGAAGTTACCTAAAAATATTCAATAAAATTTGTGGTGAGAAAATTCCCTCAAAAATTAAACTCCCCCTTTCCCTTCTTTATAAAAAACCTGGATACGTTCAGTGATGTTTAAAAACCCTTTTATATAGATAGCTAAATATTTTTTGCTAAGACCATATCTATATAAATTAACAAAAGAAATTGTTACATTAAAAAAAAACAAGCAGATAGCATCATTTAACTTTATATTTTGATCAAATTAATATGGCAAAATATAAATTTATGGTTGTAATATTTATAATTTACAATTAAATTATTATAACAGGAGAATTATCGATGTATTGTCATGATAACACTCTAAAAAATTGTAACATGTTAGTGAATACGGGATTTTTCAAAAATGCTAACAATCTGAGGATAGAAGAATCTGATGAGGCGAAAGAGGTAAATTGGATATATGCAAAGAACGCCACAACCGTTCATGTTTCAGTTCAAAAACGATATCGTTCCCCTAAAGGCATAAGCCTTGAGATCAATAATGAATATTCAAAAATTCATATTCGATTAGTTCCATTGGGTAAAATTTATTTTTCTATTTCTTTTCTACATTTTCCTTTTATCATATTTTACAAAATCAATAGATGCACCTATACAGCTCCACAGATTGGCAGATACTCGAAAATAATAATTATTTATAAATATATAAATATGGCTCCTATTTCACCACTCAAAATTAAAACTCGTAAAATTCTCATGCTCAAAGAAGCGATCTGAGTAACATAATTGCTAAGAAATATTATTTCTTTACAACCATTGATTTTAAGACATTTGTATTCAAAAAAAATATTAGCCTTTCCTGTTCCCATTATTAATTTATTTTTACTAGTTAAAAGCAGGGTTGCCAGCCCGCCCCATCAGGGGGACTCCCGCAATTTTTTAGTTTACACGGAGACTTCTATCTCCATCACGCGAAACTCCTATTTCCTTAAATCAATATCGACGAGACAATGAACTGTTAGATCTTATACAAAAGACTTTTCTGGAGTCTTATCATTCGTGCCATCTTTATTCAAGATAAACAACCGAAAATTGCATGCAAACACTCTTACCGAATCTTACCCTATTATTAAATGTAATCCTCATTGGGCCTCTTCCAGCACCCATCATTCCTATTAGGTGCTCGGCCAATAACTTCATAAAAAAAAGGACGGAGGAGTCCGTCCAATCATAGTAGAGTCTTTCTTCCGAAAAGCTATTTCAAAAATAATCCTTTCTTCACGTATCAGGGAGTCTCTTTCCTCATTCCTGTCGACACTCCAATTAGGTTGTGGCGTTCCTGGAGGCTTAGAAATATGCATTTATCTCGCTAGTATGACTATTAAATAGCATTCCCGATGACAGTTTTAAAACTTGATTTCAATAATGCGTTTTATATTCATTTGTGAATACACATCATACATTTATCACAACTTTTAAAATAGAATAATAACATAATCAAATCTCATGAGAAAATTTAAAAGGTTCCCCCCTGAGCCCTGCCCTCCTTTACATTAGTATCAGCAAAATAATTCAGGAAATTAAATCTATTTTTAATCTCACCTTAAATTCCTGGTATCGCGATGATGACATTGTTGCTGCCAACCTTTCCACAACCCTGTCTATCCCACCCATAATCGTGGAACTCTCACATATTACATGTCATTTACTCAATCTTAAGAGTGAAATATATTTCCAAAATCTTACCATGTCATCAACAGGGATGAGATGACACACCTCGGATCACCCATAAGAGGGAAAAAATATCAAAATTTTAAATAAAAACCCCTCAGGAATTTGTCTAAATTAGCATATTATTTAATTTACCTTCCTGCACATCAATCATTTTTTATAATTAAAAACTATTTTAATATTTCCTAAATCCTCTACGCACTTAGCAATGTTCTACAAATGCAGCGATTTTCTAATTTCTCATGAAATCCAAATCAAGGGTCTCCCCGAGAATATATTGAACATAAAATTTTTGTACTCATCCTGGCTTAAGGCCACACCCCCAAGCGAGTCAGGTGACATCAGTATCCGATCTCCACTTCAACATTCTCTTTCAGCCTTTATCTCATCTAGTCTAGCCACTCAAGATATCACAATAACGTATCAACGTCTAAAGATCCTTACCTATCTCAGACCCTTACCTTTTGGGACAGCAACAGTGCCCACCTCTTGCCTTCCAGACTTCAGAGACCGGGATTTTACGTTCCGTGATTACCCCATTTTGAACAGGCCCTTAGAGAAACCCCCAATAACATAATATTAAAATGCAAACTCCAGAGAATAAATTTAAAATAATACAAGCAAAAAAGCATAATATTTAAATTTTAAATTAATTAATGCTTTTAAATCTTTTCCACGTTATGAATATATATCCCTGAGGCTATGTTAAAAATTTGTAAAAATGTCATAATTATTGATAGATGAACTACTTGGTGATATTCATAATGACAAAAAAGTTCCTAGAGAAGAGGGACGATTTGGGAACAAAATAAATAAGGATTACAATTTGGAACTCGATTTGCACAGGTAAATCGCCGATATAGACATTTAAAATAGTTATAAATAAATGTATATTGGATATGAGAAATATTTCGATCAATTGAAAATAGAAACAACTCATCTTTTTCTTCCAAAATACTGTATTTAAATACAATATTTTTAAAAAAACGCTTAAATAAATTAATAACAGTCAGGGGATGCATAGTTTCAAAAAATATAGGTTGAAGTGGAGAGAACAATTACTGTTTACTATGCTGAAAAATATTTTCGTGGTCAAAAATAGTATCTAGAATAGGTGCATTTGATATTTATTTTTTAAGTTTATATCTCAATTTGTTTTAATATCTGTCAATTTTAACTCGGAAATCACAACGATGAATTTAAGTATCGACTAAAGAAATGGTGTCGTTGCATCTCCGCATGATATGGCCACTTTTGGTTATAACTATTATTTTAAAGAAAATAATTTATATCGAATGCTTTTTATCCACAAATATTTTATCCATACCCTAAATTTCAAAAAAAAAAATTCGAAATAAGAACTGAAAGTAGACGATTTGGGTGAAATAGTAAACATATCGACTTTAGTTGCTAACAACCGAGAAGAATATCCAGTGTGGATTTACGAAAAAGATGGAATTAAAAAAGAAATGAATGGCTATTGGTTAGGAAATTTGGCAATGCTAGATGTACAAATCTTGGATGAAACCGTAGGCATATACTCGCTGAAAGATAAGCAACCGGATGATAAATCATTTCAAGTGGCAAAATGTTTAAAAATATTATAAAATTATTTAATACTTTTTCTTCTTCTTATCATAATGTAAAGATCGTGTATAGCAGTAGAACCTCTTAAAACCTATTCTAGATATTATCCTTTTTTTATAAAAAAAATATGTCTAATTGGATATATTAAGGCTAAGATTTTTTATAGGCTGAAAATTAGGTAATATAATTTCTTACTGGCAATAAAATACTGAGTAAAAAATTAAATTTAAAAAATTTTCCAAAATAGTTAAGAAAATTGTTAAAATGAAATGTCAAAAATTTAATTAAAAGCTACCAGAAAAATTGAATAAAAACATTTTTTAAATAATTTCAAGATTTTTCATATTTTCTAAAATATTTCATAAATATATTTTAAGATCTTTGAATGTTTATATAAGGTAAATATTTAATACTTTCAAAATTTATATTAATCTTCGGTAAAATTTGATCAATAATATTATTTGCAAAAATATATTCTATCAAAAAAATATCAAAAGTCTTTTAAGATTATTTTTAAAGAACATTTTAAACTCTGGTAGAAAGCGTAAAAATTTTTTGCCTTTGATTCTTTATTTGTTACGATAAAGTTAAATATTATTTTGTTACAAATTTTATAGTCGAAAGATTTGAAAGGCAAATAAAATATTGCCAGTCTCTCTTTTTATTTGGCCCACAGTATCCGATTATTTAGCAACTAATAGCTTTCACCCACTACTCCATGTGAAATCCCCAGATACTGATGCCAAACTAATAAATCTCACAATCAATCGTAATGTTTTTAATTTCAGCATAGAAAAATGCGTTCCTACTGGAATATATAGAGTACTGATCGACGAGGTTCATGTAGCAGAAATCAGCTTAGAAGTAAAGGGTTAGTTAAATATATATTGATATCTTCTATTTTTTTTCTTGGTTAGTTTAGAATAACTAGAATTGGATATTGTATTCATTAAAACATTGCATATCCCTTTCCGGATCTGGGTCGAGAATTGAACGAGAACCTGTTTTTTTTCGACATTACTTTCCCATAGGAATTGATATTTGGAAACGTGGCGAACTTATTTCAATGTCTGACCAAACCATTTCTCTTAAAATGACGCATGCGCAAAACATATTTAACAAAAATATATGAAAATCGTGATTTTTTTCTCCTCTTTTATAAAAATAAAAAAGATAATTAGAACTTTTATTAAGTCAAAGTAATCGGAGATTTATTTATTTTTTCACATTATAAAAATGCAATTAACTTATATTTTGAAAAATGCCGGGGCCAGAATCGGAAAAAAAAAATTATATTAAAATTTTGTCACAGCTGAAAAATGAAAAATATTTAAATTTTCGAAGCTTTATCTGTTCTTAGTCGGTATACTTATAAAAGATATTTTTGAAAAATAATTAAGTATTTATTAATAAACATATAAAATTTACATAATTATTTAGGCGAAATTGTGAATATAGAAGCCCATGATAACAGTGAACAAGATGTCGAGCTCAATATAGGCAAATTTAATATCACTTCCTCAGATATAGTTAAAGTTTTCTATTTGAAAGATTATTCGCAGAAAAATTTGATAGAAGCGAAATCCTTTATAAATGGCAACAAATTGACAATAACTCTTAGAAATTTATGGAAACGACCCGGGGTTTATGAAGTATATATTCCAAGAATAGAATTTCTAGTCAGAATAAATGCGAAAGCTAAAAGTAAATAAAAACAATACATCACGAAGCATTTTATTGCAAATGTTTTCATTTTCATTTGAAAATTTTTATAGTATTTAAAATAATTTTTAACCAGGCCTAAAATGAATACCAACTTTTCTACGCATAACAGAATTTGAGAGAGAGCGTAAAGGAAGGGTAGTTTAAAAAAAATATATTTTATTACTACATTTTTTTTATGAAAAATATTTTTCTTTCAATTTTTAAGCTAATTAGTCATTAACACGTCTAGGACGCGTGCGCTAAAATGTGCAAAAAGATTGATTTAAAATTTTATATTTTAAGTAAATTATTTAATAATTTTAAAATTTAAATGCTTTCATACAAATAAAAATTTGCTAATTTATAATGTTTTTCTCAATTATTTATTGGTTAATTTTCCTTTTTGTCTAAATTTTTTTTAATGGATGTAGAAGAGGAGAGTATTATTGATTATAAAAATATTTTATCTAAAAAAAAGACAAATCATAAGATATGCCAAAATTGAGGCTTTAATTTTTCAAAAAACATCCTTATCTGGTGAATATCAAATATATTTTAAAAATATGTTTTTATCTAGAAAACATACACAAAGAAATCACTGTCCTATTAATTTAAGGGTTAAAATTCATGTTATTTCTCTGATAATTTTTAAAAATAAATAGAATTGGAGTTTTCTTTATTTTTAATAATTTTTCTCGTTCCTGTCATCTGTTTAAATTATATTTATGCTCCCTTATGAAACAATAATTTTTATAAAAAATCTATGGAAATATAATATAATTATATTTGGTTCAAAAGTTCGTGGCAAAATTGTCTGAAAATATAGGATATTAACTATTCCAAATATGATTTCCCGTAAAATCAGATTTTTAAATTTAATAAAAGCGCTCAAAAATGATTTAAGTTAAACAAATAACACTATGCCGGAAAAAACACATTGATGCTAAATATATTATAACTTTATATAATATCCAATGTCAATCAAATAATGTTTAATTAAATGTAGATTCGTAGATTTTATATTTAATTTTATAAAATATCATATGACAATCTTTAAGTTATGCATGTGGAATATCAAAAGAATGTCAAAAATTTTTTATTCTAGGGAATAAGAATTGTTGAATATGTTGATCGATGTTATTTTATTATTTATTTTGACAATTGATTTACTTTATTATATATCGTGATACGTGATATATAGCGCATTCGCCCTCTAACGTTGAATATACAACAGAGCAACGCTAGGTTTTCCTTTCCATCTAATTGGAATTTATTAATTTAAGGGGGAAAAAAAAATATGAGGAGCCCTCCACACGTTTGTGGGCAAGCCGCACTTACTTGTACGCACAACATTTCTGAGAAATGTTATTAAAACGTCTATAGGCTTAGAGGAAAAGAGCGAGACCAAAAAATAGCCTACACCCAAGAACTGCTTTTAAAATTAATTACTTTAAAGGTGGGAGGTGGATAATTTAACTTAAAAAGCTTTACTGTAAGTTTATTTATTTTAGAGGTAAAAAAGAAAAATACTTTCGAGAGGAATAAATCCACAAGAGAAATCGAGGAAGAAAAGTAAGAAAAAGGTATGTGAACTAGAGATCCCTAGGAACAATTTTCATCTGAAATATCTATCTTTGATGCGAAAGAGTTTTCTGATAGACCTTTTGCAATTATTAAGCTTTAAATTTTTATTTAAATTTAATCGGTGAAAATTTTATATTAACATTTTTTTATACATCAATTTGTAGTTATTGTTTTTATTATTGTTTTAAAAAAAAGATTTATAAAGAGAAAATGTTTTTGTTGAAAAGGGATAAAAAAAAATGTAATTTATCTTTGAAAATAAAAATAAAAATTTTTTTTTTTTTAATAATAATTTTCTATCATATTTATTTTTATTTAAATTTAAGAATTATTATTTTAATTTTACTTTTCTTATACTGAAATATTTTTCCATTTAACTTTAATTTATTTACTTCAATGTTGAGATTCCATTTAACCTTATTTTTTCTTTACAACATATTGCTGAAACTCATACTTTTAACTCGATGGTGAATCTCATTGTACCCAGTTGATATATTTAAGTTGAACCATGCATAAACTAAATGGAAAATTACTTATCTCTTCTTTGAATATAAATGGTCTACGTGATAAACTTGATATTTTACTAAAAATGATGACAGATGAGAAAATTGATATAATTGCATTACAGGAAACCCATAGTCAGGGAAACACCTATGCCACGTTTAACCATTTCATATTGTAAGGTTCAGGCACTACTCTTAACAGCTGGTCTGGTGTTGGCTTCCTGATAAACAAAAAAATATATAATTATATTGTTAAATTTGTACCTATCTCGGAAAGATGTGGGCTTTTATACGTTAATTTCAGACCAACTATCCTGGTGAATATATATGCACCTCTGAACAGAAGAGATAGATTACATTTTCTTGATGACCTAGAAAATATTATCAATACCTTACCCAAAAGATACAACATTATTTTGATGGGTGATCTAAACACTAGAATTGGTTTGGAGGAAAGCTATATAAGAAGGGGGATCATCGGTAATGCATCTATTGTTCAGCCAAATTGCGAGGATAGCAGGAAAATACTGGATCTATGTAGTAGTAAAAACCTTACAATTAAAAATACCTTTTTCTCTCATAGGGAGGCGGGTACCTTTACCTTTAAAAGAGGGGGTTACAGATCACAAATTGACTTTTTCATATCGAATGTTCATTGGTGGTTTAAGGACGTAGCCATGAGGAGTATTAACATATCAGACCATAGAATGATCAAGGCCAAGATATGGATTAGGAACCTATGGAGAGTCTCAGCAGGACCCAGTTACACCCCACACCAACCAACAAACGGTCTTAGAAGACAAAGTATTAGGAACCTCCAAATGCCCGAAATTAGAGATCTTTTTGACCAGAAACTTCGAGAAAAGGTAACTAGGTTTGTAAATATATCCCAATTTAATACTTTGGAGGAATGCTAGATGCTGTTTAAAGGTGACATTCATGAAGCAAGCGAAGTCTTAGTAACTAACAATTCCTTGGCAAGGAATGAATGGATATCCACAAATACCCTACAAAAAATTGAGGAGCTTCGCTCTAGTAACTGCTTTGATAGAGAACTTTGGGGAGAACAACTTAAAGCTTCACTAGACACCATACCACGATTTTTGCTCATTATCTTCAACAAAATATGGTCTTCGGGGATGACTCCTAAAGATTGGAATCTCTCCACTCTTTGCAACTTCCCCAAGATCTCAAACCCTACAAATTTTCGTGGCTACAGGGCTATTGCACTTACATCGACGGCGTCCAAGATTTTTATGGTCCTACTTAAGACCCGTATTCTACAATCATCGCAAAACCTCTTTGCTAAATATATTTGTGCGTATCGTCCTGGTAAAAATATTATGGAGCCTTTTCTTACCCTCAAAATCATAATTCAAAAATGCGATAGATATAAACTATCATTCTTTTTCACCTTTATCGATTTTAAACGTGCCTTCGACAATGTCAATCATAATGTTCTTTGGCGAATCTTATCAGAAGTTGGAGTGGACGGAAACATAATTAGGATTCTGAGGAACCATTACAATAATCTGCAAACCACATGTAGACTTAATAATATAACCTCCCCACCGTTTAAAATAAAGAAAGGAGTTAAACAGGGCTGTGTTCTCTCTCCTATCCTGTTTAAGTGAAGTATCTAGGAATCACTCTAGATAATAGAGGAGGATGTAAAGATGAACTAAAGTTGAGAATACAAAAGGCCAGAACAACCTTTTATAAATACTTTAAACTATGGAAGACCAGAGAAATATCTGTCAATACTAGACTTAGGATAAATTCTATAGTAATACAATTTTGCTCTATGGTTGCGAGACATGGGAGATCACTAAAGCCGACAATAGGAGATGCCAAACATTTATTAACAAATGTTTAAGGATCATAAATGGGGTTTTTTACCCAAGATTAATTTCCAATGAAAACTTATGGAAAAAATCTAAACATACTCCCATTCACACTCTACTAAAGAAAAAACGCATCCAATTTCTGGCTCATATACTAAGACATCCAAATTCCAACCTGGCCCACGACGCCCTCACATGGCTTTTCACCTGCAAAAGGAAATCATATAGCAAATACAAGACACTCTGGTTTCATCGAGTTCTAAAAGACGTAGCAGACCTGAACCTAAATTGGAAACAATTTACCAAATTAAATAAAAATAAAAAATCCATAAATAAACTCCATAGGATTAAGTCCAATTATCTGAAATAATATCCCCTCCTTTACAATTACTCTCTCCCCTCTTCAAAAACCCAGATACCCGCAACATGAGCACAGGTTTCACTTCTTATTTACTCATTATATTTTGTACATAAACCTCTTAAATGCTAATTTTATCTAGAAAGCCTCCTCATGTCCCTTTTACTCTAATTTCTATAGGGCTGTAGGTTTGGGTGTGGGCTGTTTACATTGGTCCTCCCTTTTCAGATTAGCCCACAGACGTTTAAACAATAGTCCTTGGACTATTGTGCGTATAAGTACGTACGGCTTGCCCACAAACGTGTAAAGGGCTTCTCATCTTTTTCCCAAATTTTATTTAATCCAATTAGATGGAAATGAGAAATACCTAGCGTAGCTCTGTTGTACCTACAACGTTTAGAGGGCGTATGCGCTTTATGACGTATGACGTAAAATGTAATATATCATATAATAAAATTTAAATTATGATTAAAAATAAAATGATAATCAATGAAAAATGTGAATTAATTATCTATGATAAAACGTGGATCTGGAATTTTGAATTCACTTTGTGTAAGCTAAAAATAAGGTGATGGGTTAAAATTCTATATTTAATAATTTAAATGTGTTGTGAGTTATTAATATTATTTTAATTATGTAATTATTAGGATAATTACAATTTTGTAATAATTTTTTTATCTTTATATAACAATCATTTGATAAAAAAATTTATATTAAATATCTTTTAGTTTAAAAAAAAAATATGACAACTAATTGTTCAAACTTTATTTTGCAATAAAATTTTCAACTCAAGTTGGCGCTAATAGCACTTTAAAAATATAAAACTTATTTTTAAAAAATCGGTTCTTGGTCGAATTAAATTTAAATGTTGGAACGTTTTTATATTTATAATTCAACATATTTATAGAATTTTGAAGTTGTTGAAAACACTCATTTTTTGGATTATGATTTAATGATAAATCGTTAAATTCTTCATTATTTATTGATTGTCAAGATTAATTTTAATGGCATTTAAATAATATTAAATTATTTTCCATCAATGCAATCACTAAAATACGCGCTAGAATGCGTTAAATCGGCGTTAAAGCATCTGGTTTAAAATTTCAGTAAGGATAATGTCAGATTCACCAAAATCTTACTATCTATTTTCCAGGATACGTCTTAATTAAAAGATCAGACCATGACGGTTCTCAGCATTTACTAATCACAATTATCTTAAATAAATATTTATCATTAAACAAACATATTTATTTCGCTCATTTTTGGCAATTCGTGTTTATTATTTAAAAAAAACTCCATTATCTAAAAAAGAATATCAATATATATAATTTTTGAGTATAAGCGTGTAAAGATGATATATGCAACTCCTCATATAACATTTTGCTAAATAACGAATAAATTTTATTTAAATATAATAAGGAAAGCTCATCTTTATTTTAAGTGTCCTTTTTTAAACCAATAATGACCTTTTTAGAGATTACTTTTTTATATTAGTTGGATCAGGATAGTATATATGTGATTAAGTTATATATTAAAAGAATTATAGCTTTTGATTTGTTTATATAACATCCCTTAGAAATATCGTTTGAATACTTGAGAAAGTTTTTTATCACTTGAGTTAACCTTAGAAAATCTAAATCTTTCTAAGTTATAAAATGATTCCTCAATAAAAAAGTTTATAGTGACAAAAATTAGATTTTCAATTAAAATTTATATTTTTATTTATTACTTTGCTCTATTTACATGAAAAATATTGAATATAATAATTTTTTATTGATTTAAAATGAGATGGGAAAATTTGAATTGATATCCAAATTAAATGTACTTTTATTTGAATTTAGGGATTTATCATCTACATGACCAAGAAATCTTGGATATTTATATAGAAACGGCATTCAGTGGTAAAGACTGGTAAAGACAATGAGAATGTTAAAGTGAGCCCATCTTTATTCAATATGAGTGTTAAGGTGTTCCCACATATATTCGAAATTAATACAACTTGGATAACATTAGGAATCACTTTTACCCCTGAAATGAAGGGACCATACAAAATATCATATGGAAATTGTAGACATAACATTATTCTATTCCACTACATAGGTATAATATATTTAAAATTGCCTTTTGTTTCGTTTCTTTTCATTTCTATGCTTTTCTTCCATTCAGTTACTTTTTTTCCTAAAGTTATTTTTTTTTTAAATCTGTTTTTCGCATTCACCCATCTCTCTCAACAAAATTAGGCTCTCGAGGTAAATCTTAAGGATTATTGGATGTATTCAGAAAATAAAATAGCGCTAATTTTGAAATCTAATTTTTCATTTTCTGCATTAGAAACCATTAATTTCCATCTCGTATACAGTTTTATCAAAATAAAAGCCATTTACTTTACCAAATAATCGACCCATTAAATTATTTTTAAAAAATATATATAATAAAGGAACAAAGAAATTGAATATAGAAGATGGCAATAAATACAATGAAACCTTTATTTTTGAAAATGGAAAGGAAATAGAAGTTTCTGGAACAGCGACTTTTGAAGAGGATGGAGTTAAACATATCGGCTATAATTATGAAATGCAATATTTAGTACTAAATGTTCAGAGTAAGATTTTTATTACAAAAAAAAATAGATTGCATTGAATTTTTAAACAATATCACCCTTATCAATTTAAATTCAACAAATATTTAGAAAGGATATGTAGTGTTAGCACTTTAACATAAAATTATATTATAACAAATTTAATCATATATATATGTCGTATTGGGATATAAATTTATTAAGACTAATCTCAAAATTTTAAATCATTTACTGAAGAACGATTTTTAAATCTAGAAAATTTAATTTTAACGGAAATGTATTTCCAACATGTATATAGTATATTCACATTTGTAAAAACAGACAATTTTGTCGAGATATGTTGAAATTTATATTTTATACTAATTCCTCATATAAATTAAAAATCGTACTTGCCGAAATTGTCTGAAATTTAAAGGGTAGGTATTCCATTCATGCTGAAATACATTTCCGGTTAAATCAGTTTTTAAAAATATAAATTGGACCTCAGCAAACTTCTCAAATTTAAGATATTCTATATCCCAAAGTTTATTTAATTTATCTTTTATCCACTATACTTTGTCTACCTAGACAAATACAGATAGAAATCCTGAAATATCTATTTCCCAACTTCATAGGATTTTCTATCCTATGCTTATCATTCTTTTCCATCCCGACAATTTGTCCTAAACGTTTAAATTATAATTTTCTACAATTACAATTAAAAAATAAAATTAAAATTACAATTTTAAAAATATGATAAAATTTTAAAATTTCCAGAATAATGGCACAGTTTAGTTAAACAAAGTTAGAATAGAATAATGATCATTTAATTGAAAGAAGAATTTTCAATAAATAATAATATATTATTTAGTTAAGCTTAGACCTGTTAGCTAGGATGGTACCGACTATTTTTACTATTTCACGCTGCAGCCAATTATGTACGGTGGCTCAGCCAATATTTTAAATCGGCATTGGAGTTTATTTATAAATATTTTTAAATATAACGCAAAAATTCGAATAAAAATATTTACAATAAAAAAATACCTATACTATTTCAATATTATTTATTCCCAGGTATTTATTTCAATCATTTATCTTTTTTTATAAATTGATATTGGTAAGCCTTCTCTATCCTCGATTTAAAGGATTTAAAATAATATTTAAATAATTGGAGAAAGAAAAATTGGTCAAAGCAATGTTTGTTAGAACAAATGCAAAATGTTCAATATCAACAAATTAACAATGTTACTGAATTGGATAATAGTGAGAAACATTAAAATTTGACTAAAATCTTTCCTAATTCAATAAGATTATTCATAAAAAACCAGTGCAAGAATTTTATTATCTTTTATGACCGCAAGTCCAAGTTGAAACTGACATGCTGATATATTAAAAAGACAAAGGGCTTGAATTAACCAATTTAGTTATAAATTCATTTCTATTGTAAAAAAATAATAATATAATGTTATATGATTATTCCCCTAAATTAAAAACAACTGCGAACTTGATCTCCATATATGATTGAGGACTAAATTATAAGTGAATCACCAGTAGAGATCGATAAGAAGCGATGCATTGTTATATGAGATGAAGATGTGTCTATTGGTCTAAGTTTGAACAATATTAAAACTGAATCTTTCCCCTATCAATTGGATTTTGTAAATCATTATAATTTTTAAAAAGATATCAGATAAAATCTCCTATCGATAGAGTGAGAGCGATCCAACGCTTATTTAAGGAAATATTATCTAGCCTCAACTTTAAGGATCTAATATATTCTTACTCATTAGGCGTATATCTTAATAAAATAACATTTTTAACATTCCTTAAATTCTTTAAGCTTTAAGATACATTACTATTTTAAATTTATCGGAGAACTCAAAATTTACAAGTTAAAAATAAAAGAAATAATGGAATAATTGCCAATCTTCGTCTTAACGGTCTCTTGTAGCTTGTGGCTTTAGTCTACATAACCCACTTCCAGGGGAGGAATCAAAATTATAATGTATTATCGATTTGAGAATTTATCATATCTAGGCTAGCGAGTACAGCTATTCTTATCGCTCATTCTTTTTGCAACAGATTTGATTTACTAGCTGAGGAGACTTTCTCTTTATTGCTCAACATATATATATACCTTACACTCCTCTTCCCAATTCAACTTAGCAGAGAGAGTGGGATGCTCTCATGATTGCAGGTACCGTTAATTAACTTTACACTAAGTTATCTGTCGACCATTCCTAATTTGAATCTATCTTATTTAGGAATTACATTATATTTCAATTTTATATTATTTGATTATATTGTATCAAAAATTTTATAAATTTTTAATTTATTTTAAAATTATTAGTTTTCAGTTTAAATTAATATAATTCAAAAATTTTATAAGGTCAATACTAAAATGATATTTTTTTCTTTGTACAAGAAGAAAACGAACTTTTAAATTAAGACAATTAGAATATTATTAAATTTAATATATATATAAACACTATTATTTAATCCCTATAATCAATAAATGAGTAAATATATTTATTGGATAGATATTTCCCTTTTTGAAGCGTTAAAAAATGCTAAGTATATAAAAAATTTAACATATGGCGCCGTCGTATTTATATAACATACTTATTCTGATGGGATGGGTATATTAAAAGATATATTACAAAGCAAATTTCAAGGTCAAGACGAATTTAATTTATCACAGGCTTAGTCAATCTCATACCGGATTAAGTGGACTTTTTAATAAAGTGATTTATATATGCTTATATCGCAATTTTTAAATGAATACTAAATAGGATTATATATGGAAGTTTATATTTATAAATTAGGAACTTTGGATAGATATTACGATCGCAACATAAAGAATCCAAAGATTTTTCTAATAAAATCAAATGGGGTTAATGCTAGTAATTCGCAGATAATTGTAAGCGACGAAAATAGGAATGAGCATGATTTCAGTATGGTAAACGAAGATGGATATTTATTTTTTAAAATTAAGCCGATGATTAGAAAAAATATATCCATCGAAATAAGATTCATTTATCATCACAAGATCTTGATACATCAACTGGCTCCTGTAGGTAAGTTAAAATTAAAATAATTAACTTTTTTTTAAAAATCTAATTTGTGAAATAATCTACAATGAATAAACAGGATGCATGTCATTTAATTGTGTTATATTTATTTTTAGAGATTGTTATTCTAGAGAATAAACAGGATTCAGCACTTTTCGTAGAAGGTAGATACAAGAGCTCAGATTATGAGTGGGTCACCCCAACTAATAAATCCAAGCAGACTGGAGAGAATCCAACAAATCGTATTATTATCAGGGCAAATGACGGATTTGATGGTTATATAGTTGTTAAACTAAACGGTGATGTAATCAAGGTCTGGTTCGTAATTTCTTTGGGTAAAAATTATTTTTTTATCATGCCAGTTTATTATTTATTTTAGATTCTAACGAATTATTTTTGGGATTATAACTTTTATTTAATCTTAAAAATAGTTTCTTTGGTGCACTCACATCCTTAAATAGTTTTTAAAAATATCATTTGTATCAAATAACCTATTATTCAGTTAATTCCCTTTAATTTTTTAGCAATAAAAGGTTTTTTTTTAATAATTTCTTATTTTTTTTATTTTAAGTTATTTTTAGTGTCATTTAGAATGAATTGCATAGCCAAACCAGTAGTCAGGTGAATAGGCCGATATGAGGCAAAATGGGCGGGAATTAATTTTAAGATTTAAACAGCTTATCCGCGCATTTATTTATCTGGTTAATAAATCTTATATTTATCTTAATTTTTCATTAATTTTATCATTGCGAATTTTATTGTTAAGATTGATTTCCTCTTCTTATGTATTCATTGTTTAAAATTTATTTCATTCTTTTTCAAATAGATGATATTTTTAAAACTATTCATCCCTACAAAGAATCTTCTTTATCAAAGATTTGATTTGTTAAAGCATTTATATATCTGCCGGATTAAACATGCATTTAAACAATATAACTGGTGCTCTTCCTTCTATTAAAAACATGTTCCCTAAGAGTATTTTTTACGGTGCCCATAATTTTTTTTTTATCAGGATGCATATATGTTTAGATTTTTGTTATTATTGGAAAACACTTAGAGTGCTGTGATAACAGTATCATAATAATTTTAAATGCTCAGATGCAAGCCTTGGTTAATATATATTTTGTGAAAAATAGATCCAGGTATCTGCTTATTCTTGAAAAATTAATTGATTAATTTGTTTCTTGATTACGGTTGAAAATATATCTTTTTATGTGTTTCCTATCTTATTTCAGAATAGTAATTGAAATATAATTTAAACTACGACTTGAAAAATCATATTTTATGTTTTTTTTCTTTTAGAAGGAAACATGATTCCCATTTGACACGCCCTATATGCAACAAATAATCGTTAGTCCCGTGCATATAAATACCTATGCATATATCAAAAATAGTTTTAAAGTGGCATTTTAGCTAACTCCTCTATTTCATATGATAAAAAATTAAAAACCTGAAATCTACAATCATTTTAATATTTACTAAATATTGTATATAAAATATCTATAGAAGTTTGCCGCTATTTTTTTTATTGTAAAAAAACATTTAAATTTTCCTAACTTTAGCAATTAAATTGCTAAATGATAGTATAGTTGTATAATTTAACATTATATATTTGTAATCAAGGGCGATGCTGTGCTATTTTAGTGGCTATTATAAGCGAAGCCTTAGATTACTAAAATTATAAAAGTAAACTTAAAAATAATTTATAAACTGTAAATAGTAAAGCATTAATTTTATATTTTATATAAGTGACGGAAGATATAACATTGGACATGGTAACCAAGACGGCAATAATACCAAATGCTAATAGATTCCTAAGAGAAGACCAGTGTTATATTGAATCGTTGGGTTTTAAATTGGGGAATATTGGGATAAAAGCTAAAGATGGATACAACTGTGACACTAAAAATATAGAATTAAAATTAGAAATGTTTAATTTTGATTTGTATAACAAATCTCATTTGTTTCCGTTCTATGTTGAAAATCACCATGTAGTGAACATTCGCTTTATTTGAATACATCAAGCATGACTTTATTATATTATGTCATATCATTTCCAAATAAATTAAAATTTTAGGGATTATAAATTAAAATGATAATATTTCTGGGTATTGATCACATAAAATATTAATTAATAAAAATAAAAAATATTTCAAATTTTATATTCGAATCATTCATATAAAATGTTTAATAGATCAATTGGAAAAGAAAAAATTTTTTAAAATAATTTTTAGATATTTTTAAAAAGTTTTTTAAAATATTACTCATAGATAAGCAAATACGCTTTACATTTTTTTTTGATAGATTGCTAGACTATAATTATTTCAAAACAGTTAATTGTTACAGATGATCAGGAAGTTAAATAATCAAAAGACTTATAATAGTTTGATAATTTATTAATTTATTTTATAAAGATATTTATATTAATACATTATTTACCTTCTTCTGATGATGATAATTATAAGATTTGTTATAATTTCAAACTGGAAAAACTATCATTTTATATTACCTAATGGTCAATTCTCAAATTTAATTGTTTTCCCTAATTTATCCATTTTAGTTAAATATTTAATAACTATTCTTAAACCTCATGCACTGCCAGAAAATGTCATGAGCAAAATAAAACTAATTAAAACAAGACTTCGGAGTATACTATGAAAGATCCATTTATTTAACCCTTTTATCAATTGAACAAAATTTATTTAGAAAAATTAAATATTAACAAAAATTATAGTTTTTTTATAGCTATATCTTCCCCTAATATGCCTAAATTGTTAATTTAAAAAATATTCTAAATTTCTTTGTTTCGAATTTTAAATAAAAAGTTTATAATATTTGTTTTACACTTATTGATTGATGCAATATGAATTATTTTAGATATTATTTTTAAAATATATAATTGAAGGTAGGAATCAAAATAAATTTAACTGTATCTTTTGGATGGGGGTATTCTGCTTTCTAGGCTCAGGAACAAGGTTGTCAGGTTTAAGTTTATAAACTGTGAAAAAAATTTAATCAAAATTTTATTTTTGAGGAAGAAATTTAAAAATTGCGAGAAAATATTTTTGCAAGCCGAAAATGCCATTTTGGCTAGCATTCGCATTGCAGATATGTAGGTGACTAATAGATGGTTGTAATATATTTAGTAGGTAGGGTAATTGGGGAAAATAACGCCGGAAAAAAACACCAAAAAAAATTCTTATAACTAACTTTTAAGGTAAACTAATTACTTTGAAATATTATTACAACTAGTTATCTCTAAAAATATGTAACTAATAACTTTAACTAGATGGTCGGAAAAATATAAAAAATAAATTCTACAACCAGTATTCATCTCGCCGAACAACTTAAAACCAAAACCTATAAAAGGGTTATTTTTTAAAAAGTAGACATGTTTAATAAAAATTAAGCAAAAATATACAGTAGAAACTCTCGATATTCAAGCTAATAATAAAATATTTAGAATTTTATTTTCGTAAACGTTATTCTAAGGTACGACGATAAAAATTATTTGAGGGGATGTAAGAAATAAATAGGTAAGTATTGAACCAATTTTGTTTTAAATTTCATAACAAAACTTTTAAATTTTATTTAAAAAAATTTTTTTTTTATTTGTTTCTTAAATTTAAACATTATTAATCTAAAAAAATTTAACTTGGAAGAGAAAGAAGAGTCTTTGAAAAAGGTAACCTCTTATATATATATAATATATTGAACGTGTTTTGGGGTCAATATTTTCTCCTTCTACTACAATGTACAATTTAATTTCCTTTAAATTATTTTTAAAATTAATAAGATTCGGTGGCGTATTTTCAGCATGGGAGTGAATACTAATCGCTACTCGACACTATTATCATGCATTTAAATCTTTATTCCTATTATCAATGAATAAAGATGTAATTTTCCTTTAGCTAGAACTGTTTTGAAATAATTAGAGTCTAGCAATCTCTCAAAAATAAATCTAAAGCAGATTTGTTTATCTATGAGTAATATTTTAAAAATATCTAATAAGATTCTATTTAATTGCTCAGAATTCAAATTAAAATTTTAATGCTGAAATAAAAAACTGAATAAAACTGAAATGCTTAGATCAAAAAATAAATTAAACGTCTTAGGTTTTAGGAAAAATATCTGGGAATTCTGAATTTTACAGCATCTCTCAACGTTCAAATTATTTCAAGACAGCCATTTCAACTATTAATAAGTGATTTAGATTTATAGAACAAATGATAATTTATTAATGTACAAAAATCTTTAAAAAAAAACTAGAATAGGGTATCATAATTTTAAAGGTTGAATAACCTAGGCTAAGCCTAAATAAATTTCAAAAATAATCAGCGATGGATACGTCCTAAGTATTATTTTTAAGTCTATTATTTTTTATGAGCACATTAAAATAAAAAAAGTTGTAGCAATTTTTCTAACTCATTTAAATTTTTCTAAAGTTTATAATGCGTGTTATCTTTTCAATTAAGATTCTTTTCACTTTACAAATTTCAAATTATGAAACGACAAAAATCTAAAATTCATTATAATAGTAACCTAGGTTTAACATATTTTTAAGGAGGGTGGTGGTGTCAATTATCTTGTTCGGAATAATCTTTTGTTCTGTCTTATCAATAATTCAATTTGTTGTCCTAGAAAAAAAAAGTTTATCTAAGTTTAATATAGCATTTGTAATATTTTTAACATTTTCCTTTTTAAATCTTAGCATTGTTCTGTTATACTTTGGCAAGATTGAATACAATATTTATTCTATTTCAATTTTTATCCATTATGAAATATATTCTTAGCATTGAGTATTTTTTCTGCTCTCAAATTTTTAAGAATATTTTAATCCTATCATTTAAATTTTTTTGTAAATATATTTTTTTAAAATAATTTTTACATGTTGCTCACATTATTTTTAATAATTATTCAGTTTTACAATTTATTTTGTGTTTATTACAATGTATATGCATTAGATATATGTTTAAAAAAAAGTAAATATAAAAGACTAAAAAAAATGACAAATAAAAATACTATTATAAACAATGGCTAAGGCTACATGGAGTTGGGAATTGATAAAAAAATTTGAACGACAAATTTCTAATTTAATGTTCTGGCGAATATAGAAATCTACTTTAGGATCATCCCTGGGATGGGTAATTTATCTCCTTCAGGGAGGTAAATGTCTCTCCAAAGTCTCCAAACGTTGATATGATATAGGGAAAGAATTTAATATTATTCAACTTTCTTTTATTTTATATCACCACCGAAAGTGAGTTCGTTTATAAAACAAGAAAAACAAAAAATTCGACATAAAATCAGATTAAGAAGCATATTTTCTGTTATCGCCAAAACTAGCCCAGATTAAATTGTTAATTTCGATAAATAGCCCAAATTTATAAATGTTAAAATTAATTAAGTAGAGATATAAAATTATTAAAAAAACTATATAAATTTTATTTTTAAAAAAAGCTTATTTTATGGATGCTTGATCTTAGGTTAAGAGGCGTTAAAAAAAATATAATTTTGATATGAAAGATGAATATATAATTTGGATAATTTTTTATTTATACAAAACAATATTTCATGTAATCAAATCCCCCGATATGTTATAATTTTAATTTAAAAAACATGTTTGCAAATAATACAATCAAGTAATTCTTGGTTTATTAAGGAGTCACTAATATTCAATTAAGGCGAATGTTGGCTACATGGTGATTTTCAACATAGAGCGGATGCAAATAAGATTTGTTATACAAATCAGAATCCTCAATATTTTCCACTTCGAATTCTAGAATTTCAGTATCACAGTTGTAATTGGCTTTTATCCTAATATTCCTCAATATAATTCCTAACGGCTGAAAACACTGGTCTTGTCTTAGGAATCTATTAGCATTTGATATCGTTGCCGTCTTGGTTATCATGTTCACCGTCACACTTTCCGTTCCTTATATAAAATATAAAATTAATCCTTTATTATTTATAGTTTACAACGTTAAAAAAAATTGTGATAAGGGAGCATATTATCTTATTCTTAAAATCTAAGGCATCGCTTATAATAACCACACGAAAATAGTCAGCATCGCTCTGGATTACAAATATATAATGTTATATATATATCTATGCCTTAGTTTAGCAATGAAGTACACATCACTTGACTATTATCATGGCTAATATAAGCAAGATGTAAGGCTTGCCTCAAATTAAGCAAAAATCAATAAAATTTTATAAAAATACATAACCGAAAAATTCAAAAATTATTAAGCAAGTATTGTTTGCATATATAGTTAAATATGATTATATTGCTTATTTAATTGCCAAAGTTAGCGAAATTTATATATATTTTTTTTACATTGATAAAAAACTTCCTTAGATATTTTATATTCAACATTTAGTAAATATAAAAATGATTTTAGATTTCGAGCTTATAATCTTTTATCATATGAAATAGAGGAGTTAGCTATCGTAACTATTTTTTATGATTTATTTTTTAATTATTTTTATAGTTGCGATAAGTATGAATGCCGTTTAATATAAGAACGTTATTTGTTAACTCGATCTTTTAGAAGCGAATTCGCGTGCATCCTTTTAAATTATACCTTAAATATTTTTTAAATTATTTAAATTATATAATTATGAATACTCAAAGTTAATTTTTTAAGGTTTATGCGGAGTTTGATTATAAAGAAGTGTTTAAAAAATGGCCTTATTTTGAGTTAAAACGTGATGTTTTTGATACTTTAAAACTAGAATTGTTATTTTAAGGAAACATATTTTCTTTAAAACTTATCTTGGATATATGCATAGGTATGATATGCGCCGTTAGACTATTGATTATGTTAGATATATGGATCCCTCATATTCGTTTTTGTTAGATCAATTTATTTATCAATATGGTGAAACTTATTAGATATTATTTGTTAAATTTTGAAATTTAAATAAAAATAAAATTTATATATAAGACATTATAATTATTGTCCAACTTCTATTTATAGTTTAAATATTTTGATATTGACGTAACCACATATTTAAATTTCGCTAGTTTAATATATTGAAATTATATAGAAAAAAATAAAGAAATATATATTACAAATATTATTAGAAAACTATTTATCAACAAATTTTTATGGAGGGCCTCGATAGTAAGATTTGAATTGTATTTTTTGTACATTTTTCAGTCAAATTAGGTGGCATAATTATTAATACAGGTAATAATTCTATTTCTGCATTAATTTAATATATCAGATAATTCCAAGTAATAATTTAACAATATTTAAGATATAAGTTTACAGCTAATAGACCAATCAAAAAAATGCAAATTTACAATCAAATAACTTTATAATAATAGTTAGGCAAATCTGATACTATCACATCACAGAACTCTGAATGTCTTTCCAATAATAACAAAAAAACATATATGATTCGATCTTGGTAAAACAATTGGGCACCCTGTATAATAATCTTAACATTGAACCATATTTTTAACAGGAGGAGTCCCAATAATATCCTTGAATGCCTGTTCAATTCGGTAGAGGCTAATTGATATAATCTTTCAAATAAATTGAGTCTTAAATGAAGAAATATCAAAATAATACTTTTTATAGATAAATAAATGGAAAGAGGTTCTAATTTAAACATGATTTTAAGAAAAAATGAAATAAATTCTATTCTAAACAATGAATACATAATCAGAGACTCAGTTTTAACATTAAAATTAGTAACGATAAAATTTATGAAAGTTTAAGATCAATATAAGATTTATCATCAGATTTATTGCTGAAAAATGTGTCTGTTATATATGTGCGGATAATTTTAAAGGCTGTTTAAGTCCTAAAATAAATTGCCGCCCTTATGCTTCATATCAGCCTATTCATTTGACAACTTGTTTGGTTGTGCAGTTTATTTTAAATGATGAAACTAAAAATGATTTAAAATTAAAAATAATAAACGTCAAAAGTTAAGGAATAACCCTATAATATATTCCTGAATAAAAATAAAGCCACTATTGCTAAGAAATTATTTGTTTATAGGGAAGTAATAACTGAATAAGTTTTTTTAATATGAAATATATATTTAAAAAAACTATATTGAAGGATGTTAAGTCAACAGGGATATTATTTTAAGTCATTTCAAGATTAAATAATAGTTATAATTTCAAACTATTCGTTACAATCAAAAAAAAAAATTAAATTTTACCCAAAGAAATTACGAACCAGGCCTTGATAAACTTATCCTCTTGTTTGACAACTATATAACCATCAAATCCATTATTTGCACTGATAAAAATATAATTCATAGGATTCTCTATACTATGGTTGGATTTGTTATTAGGTAGGATCCATTCATATCCTGAGCTATTATTTTGACCTTCTATAAAAAGTGCTGAAACCTGATTGTTCGTTAGAATAACCATTTCTAAAAATCATATGCTTTTATTAGTTTTGTTATTATATCATTCTTCGTCAATATTAATCTATTAATCCAGTGCTTACTTAAGTTGGAGTAGAAGGGGGAGGGGCGTTTTATTTGTACATATTAAAAAAGAAAGGGTAAGAATTTAAAGTAATTGTGGATAGGGGAAAGCGGGATGCGCTTCTCGACTGGTTGTCTCAAAATTATTTATTTTTAATGTAGACGCTGATAAAATATCTCGAAATAATTATTTTTAAAAATTGCGAAAAATTTAATGACATGCCTTATGTTTATTCATTGTAGATTATTTTACAAATGCGATAAAAAATAATTAATTATTTTAATTTTAACTTACCTACAGGATCCAGATGAACAATCAAGATCTTACCACCATGATTAAATCTAATTTCGACGGATATATTTTTTCTAATCATCGGCCTAATTTCTAAAAATAGATGTCCATCTATATCAGAGATACTGATATCATGCTCATCGATATTTTCGTTACTTACCTGTGCTGTATGTAACTCATTAGATTTTATTAGAAAAATATTTGGAGTCTTTATATTGGGATCGTAATATCTATGCAAGGATCCTAATTTATAAACATAAAAGGCTATATAAAATTCTATTTAGTATTCAATTAAAAATTTCGATATAAACGTAGATAAATCAATTTATTAAAAGGCCCGCTTTAAATTCGCCTTGGATCATAATGGTCTGGATATTTGTTGAAATTAGCTTTGTAATTTATCATTTAATATTTTAATATACTCATCCCCACCATATTAAAATAGTTTATAAATATTTCCATCAGAATAAATATGTATTCCCTATATAGATATGACGACGTTATATGTTAAATTTTATATAAACTAAAAAAAAATCATTTTAGTATTGACTTTATAAAATTTTTGAATTATATTAACTGACAACTAATTATTTTTAAATTATACAAAATTTTATAAAATTTTTGATACAATATAAACAAATTAAATTGATATATAATGTAATTTCAAAATAAAAGATGTGCAAATAAGGAATGGTCGACAGAAGTTAGTGTAAAGATACAACGGTACCTACAATCATTAGCGCATCCACTCTTTCTGCTTGATTAAAGTGGGAATAGGAGTATCAGGTATATTTATAATCGATAATGCATTGCGAATTTTTCCTCCATTGGAAGGTTATGTGGTCTAAAGCCACAAGTGACCGTTAAAACTAAGATTGGCAATTTTCTTTTATTTCTAGCTTGTAAGTTTTTAGTTCTCCGACAAATTTAAAATAGTAGTATATTTTAATGCTTTCAGAATTTTAGGAATGAATGTTTTTTGGGAATGTTTAAAATGTTTTTATCAGAAAATACTCTTTGTGAGAAGGAAGAGAATATAATAGATCCCCAAAGTACTTGAAACTGGATAATGTTTTATTAAATAGGCGTTGAATCGCTCGCGCGATTATGTAATTCGAATATTTTGGAAACTTCTTGATCAACTCGGTGAGGATATGTTTCTTGGAGAGTATTGTTAGGATTGCACTGATTATGATTAGATGTGCATTTGAGGGACTATTTGGAGATATATTCTGTAGCCATTTTTAAAATCAAAACTTAGCTGCATGGATGCAAGAAGAATAGAAGCAACACGAGCATGTCAAGACAAGATAATATTGGCGATGAGTCTGCAAAACCGTTTCTATGGAATTGGTCTTAGTTTAAATAAGGGCAATTTTATTATCCCTAAATAAAATCGGGTGAATAAATGGTGGACTATCACGAGATACAATTTTGTTGCACAATAAAGTGAGGGAAACATATTTGATTGGTCATTAATATATGGATCAATTAATTCTTGCAAAAATATGCATGATATACCTTCAAAACCATGGGCAGCATATGTTTGAAATGAAAGGATTGTCTTTCTGAGCTCTTCCTGACAAAACTCATTAGGAAACATGTTACGATTATAATATAATTCAAAGGTAATTGTGGAGCTATCATGTTTTTTTTCAGGAGACTTTGATATAAGACCTAGTCAAATGAAGAAACATCTGAGGTTGAAGCAGTTAAACGAAGTATCTTTTTAATATTAATTATAAATTTCATACAAATCAATTTTTTTATTTAATATTGATAGGATTTAAAGTTTTCAATGTCTTAGCTAGGGATGTTGATTCATACCATGCAAATTAATAATCGAGTCTTTTACTCATCGTTTAAAAGGTTTGATACTTAGATCAGGAGTTTAAAAGCCCAATGATTGAAAAATTTTTTAATAGGTAATTAATACATTTCGGATAGGTTTTAATGCTTGCATTGCCCCTTTTAAATAATGATGTCTGTTTTTTGCAGAAATTTTGTGCAAGGGTGACTTTTTCTAAGTAGTACTGTTGTGAGGAGCGATGGAGATTTTTTATTATTATCATTAGGAGAATTTCAATTTTGTGAGAGAGTAATGGCTGATCGATATATCTTAACAAGATTTTATATATATCTGATATACATACATATACAATTGCCTATATATGCATATAACATATAATTATTCCATAGCAGATACATACATTATTTTTTAATATAAATTACTTACCGTATGAGTTAATTCCCTACAACTCTTGTATACTAAATAATCCATCTTATACCCGTTATACTATTAAATATTAATTATCAATAAAATATTACTTATATTATATTTCGATTAAATAAACTATAGGAAATCTTTAACTAACCTTAAAATAAATTTTTTAAGTACATCTTTTTGTTTTATTAACTTTAAATTAATTTAAGTTCAATTTATTATTCATTCATTTTCTTATAATTTATATTATTACTAATTTGAATTTGAATATTCTAATTTTCTTTTTTAATTTATTTTGTATAAAAGTTATATATAGCATCTATATCATATTGGGATATGGAATATATCAATTTTAAAATTTAAAATTTTTTACTGAGGTTCAATTTTTATTTTTAAAATCTGATTTGTCCGGAAATGTATTTTAGCATGTATTGAATAGCTGCCCTTTAAATTTCAGTCTATTTCCGCCATATATTTTTATGCAATTTTTAATTTATATGAAGAATTTATATAAGATTAGAGGATGTAAATTAAAATTATTTCAACAGATCTCGGCAAAATTGTCTGAAATTTGGACAGTGTGAATATACTCTATACATGTTAGAAATACATTTCTATTAAAATTAGATTTTCCAGATTTAAAAATCGTTCTCAGTAAATGATTTAAAATTTTGATAATTCAAGTCAGAATGTATTTAAATTCCAATACGAAATATATATGATAAAATTTGTTATAATATAATTTTATGTAATTTATTAAAATACTTATATATACAAGTGGGCATCCAATAAAGTACACCTGTATAAAACTAAGTATCCTTAATATTTGTTGAATTTAAATTGATTATGGTAATATAGTTTAAAAGTTATATTCTATCTAAAACAATCTATTTTTTTGTATTAAATATCTTACTCCGAACATGAAGCTCTAGATATTGCATTTCATAATTATAGTCGACATGTTTAACTTCATCCTGGTCTTCGAAAGACGCTGTTCCACTAACTTCTATTTCCTTTCCATTTTCAAAAATAAAGGTTTCATTGTATTTATTGCCATCATCTACATTCAATTTCTTTGTTCCTTTATTATATACATATAAATAATTTTGTGGGTCAAATATCTGGTAAAGTAAATGGATTTCATTTTGAAATCCGTATGGGATGGGAATTAATTGTTTACTAATGCAGAAAATGAATGATTAGATATTTTGAATTTTAGCACTATTATATTTTTTTAAATTTATCAAATATTCCTCTAGATTTACCCCTAAAGTCTAAATGGGAAAACAGATTTTAAAAAATATCTCTTTAAGAAGAAAAGTAAATGGATGGAAGAAAAGCACATAATAGAAGAGAAACGAAATGAAACGAAAGGCGAATTTAAATATATTTTACCTATGTGGTGGAATAGACTAATGTTATATCTACAATTTCCATATGAAATTAGGTATGTTCCCTTCATTTCAGGGGTAAAAGTGATTTTAAATATTATCCAAGTTGAAAATTTTTCGTTTTTGAAAATATGTGGAACCACTTTAACAATCATATTGAATAAAGGTTTTGGGCTCACTTTAACATTCTTATTGTCTTTTTCATTGAATGTCGTTTCTATATAAAAATCAATGGTTTCTTGGTCTTGTAGATGATAAATCCCTAAATTTAAATAAAATTATATATAAATTGGAGATGAATTCAATTCTTCCCATTTCGCTTTAAAACAATAAGAAATTATTATAATTAATATTTTTCGTGTTAGTATAGCAAAGTTTTACATAATTTAGGAATAACTTGAAATAATATATCATAACTGGAATCATTTTATAACTTCGAAGGATTTTGATTTTCTAAGGTTAACTCAAATGATGAGTTGGTATGATATATAGCAAATCAGAAGTGGCTTAAAGGTTCTTTTAATATATATCTTTTCAAATCATGTAATGTTTTTTATTAATCACATATGTTGTATCCTGATCCAAATATTAAAAATTAATCGCAAAAAGGTCATTATTGTTTTGAAAAAGACCTTTGTTAAAATAAAGATGGGTCTTCCTTAAGAATTTATAGAACTTCTCATTAAATCATAATCCAAAATAAATTAAATTCGAACGGATTCGTTTTATCTAAAGGAGTTCTCTGTCCTGTACCAGGATGAGATTTTACGGCGGTTTAATATCTTTGTCATAATAGAAAACTTTTTCATACCAGAGGTTAAATATTTTAACATTAAAATTATAAATTTAATATTTGCATAAACTGACATACTTAATTTAAACACCCATATCATATAAAGTTCTTTTTTTGCTTCTAAAATATGTATCTAATAATTATAGTGATCTAACACGCTTGCTACTTTGTCTAAAGGATGCTGTTTACTTTTTCAATTATAACGAAAGATTAGGTGATATCATCTGCTGATAATTAGTATTCCAATGGAATGCCAATCCAATAGTGATTGAAATATCAGCATGCAGAGCTCTATATCCTATTTGTAATGTTTTCAGGATCATTCGTAACCCTGCATTCACATTTAGCGCGAATTCACGCCGAAGTATACAAAAATTTTAAATTATTATATTTATATCATATTTTGTACACCACGCCTCTAATTCACGTTAACAATAAATGCAGGGTAAGCAAATGTTTTTATTCAACTCATAAAAAATTGACTTAACTTTTAAATAGTGGCTCTTATCTGTTTGATATTAAAGTCACACTAACATATTTAATAAATAGATAAGATAAAAATAATTTTGGAGACCTATTCTAACCATTTTTATGCCGCTTTCATAAAAATTCTGAAATAACTAAATAAAAATTATTCTTACAATTACTACCTAGTCAACTTTAACTGAAACAACTGAAAATGCTTGTGGACATCATATATAAATGATTACGATAGAAAAAGGCTATAGTACAAAAAATATCTTATAATTGAATTTGCTTTTTTTAAAAATATTTTATCTGTCTTTTCATGTTCTTTTTTTTTAAAAATATTTTATCTGTCTTTTCATGTTCTTACTCATTTTCTAATTCCTCAATATCAATAATACTCTTCTATGAATAACTGATGAGAAAAAGCCTAATTTGCTTAAAATATAAAATTTCAATCTTTCTTCAATTTTCAGCCTTAGGACGCATGCGCGCCCTAGAGATGCATCATAAAAGATGGACAGTTTTAGGACCAATTTTAAAGGACATATTCCACGATATGATATTGATATCATTCAGTCACGTGATAATAATAAATCTGCATTAAAATTAAAGAATATATTTTTCATAAAAATTGCAAATATATAGTAAGAAGTTCGTTTTTTTGAAAATAATGATGAACGACGTTCCTTTTATTTTTGACGAACTTTGAACGTGAACGCGTTCCTTTTTTATGACGAACGCGTTCGAATTTAACGTTCGTTCAATTTTAAAAATATTTTTATTATATTTATTTGAAAAATTTAATATTTCCGAATTTTTTAAAAAAAATGTATTATTTATATTTTTTAATCATCTGTGTATTTCCTTTACGCATTTCAATTTTTTTAACACATAGTTTATTAATTTATATATTATTGTTTATATTTTAATTTAATAGATTAGCATAAGCATGGATATTATTATTTAATCCTCATCATCTGATTCTGAAAATCCAAAATCAGATGAATAATCATTATGGCCAAATATTTAAATGTTTTACATTAACATCCTATATTGAAGG
This sequence comes from Gordionus sp. m RMFG-2023, assembly GCF_954871325.1. NCBI lineage: Eukaryota > Metazoa > Nematomorpha > Gordioida > Chordodea > Parachordodidae > Gordionus > Gordionus sp. m RMFG-2023. The sequence goes on along the minus strand of NC_088775.1, from coordinate 6,703,719 downwards.
AACTTATCCAATGCTTACCAAGTGTAAAATGTGGCCAAATAGTATTATATTGTCAAAATCTTCAGGTTCCAATTTAAAACGACTTTTGATTTTAATATTAATCATTTGATTTTATATGATATAACTAAGTTAAATCATTAAATTTGAAGATATAATGCATTTGGGATATTTGACCCCTAGTTATTTTAAAATTAAAAAAATTAATGGCCTCAAATATGGTCAACCATTGATAGACGCCGTATTAAATGGGATTAATATAAGGTATTAAACCTATCACTCTCAATTTTGCATATATTTTATTTATTTAAAGATTTGAACATATATATAAGGATCAATATGTTCTTTCTGCAATTATACATCCAGCATTCAAAGTTCAATGGCCATAGATAAAACTTCCACAGAACGAACCTATTAAAAATAAACTTATAGCGTTATTGATAAAAATGCTTTGAAAACCCTAGAGATCTATAAATTTCGAGATATCCTATTTTTTTATCGAGAGTAGAGAATGGATTGGAGGAGGATAACTTATCTCAATTTTTTGCAAATAACCAAACAATATGTTTTAATTAATTCTCCACGTTAAAAGAGCTGTTTATTAAGTATAATATAGCAATCCCCTCATCTGCCCCTGTAGAGCTCGTTTTTAGGCTAATGCTGTATTAACTACCAAGTGTTCCTGTCTATCAGATAAATATTTTGAAAACAATTGTTATTAAATTTAATAAGAAAAATTTTTTATAAATAAAAATATCTTTTTATTAGCTATATTATATTATATTATCAAAATAAAACTATATTATTTTTTAACATGGCTAAAATATATTGTATTATAAAATATAAATTTATTTATATTAAATTAAATTTTAAAAAAATTAATCATAAAATTTTGAACGGTTTTATGAACGTGAACGCGTTCCTTTTTTTAAAACATGAACTTGAACGTGAACGCGTTCGATAAACTAAACCCTTTAGTTTAACTAGCATCCTCCTTCAAACTCTCTTTAACAGATATTCCAAGTCCAACTAGTTGGCAACGCATTTTAGTTTGACCGAAATAAATTTTACCAAAGATCATTGTTAATGCAAAAACGTGTTTAAACAAATCTGAAGTGAGCGAAGAGAAGTCTATGCGTTTTTAATTTAAATTATCTAATTTTCTAATAGGTTTTTTTAAACATTATTTTTCATTTTATTGGCAATTAATTATAATATCTTTATTAGAAAAAAATTTATTAGAATAATCCGATTATGACTAAGAGATTTTATTGTATAAATTATGGATTAGGAATAAGAGGGGTGATGTAATATACACTTCAAATTATTACAGCGAAGAGTGATACACTCCCATAAGTTATATTCCTATATCATTTTGATGCACCTAATAATATTATATTTTAAAAGTAATAAAAATATTATTATTCTATTCGATTGGTTAAATCGTTTTTAAATGTGCCAGATTTAAAGTTTAAAATTATTTTAAATGCTATAAAAATTTTCAAATGAAAAAGAAAACATTTGCAATAATAACATGCTAAAAGCATTTTGTCGCAGAACCTTAGTAATCAAAATGATAGAAAATTGGCATACATATATATATATATTTTTACTTATGGCTTTCGCATTTATTCGGAATATCAATCCTATTCTTGGAATATATACATTGTAAATCCCGGGGTGATTCCATAAATTTCCAAGAGTTACTGTCAATCTGTTGCCATTTATAACGTATTTCGATAGGATAAACCATTTGAGCGAATAATCTTTAACATAGAAAACTTTAACTTCATCTGAGGAAGTGATATTATATTTGCTTATATCAAGCTCGGCATCATGTCCACTGTTATCAATGGCCTCAATATCTACAATTTCACCTAAATAATTTTGTAAATGTTATGTTTAATATTTGATTATTTTTCAAAAATATCTTTTGTAGATATGGCGACTAAGAACATTAGATAAAGTTATGAAAATTTAAATGTTTTTTTTATTTTTAGCAGTTACAAAATTTTAATTTTAATTTTTGGTCCAAGTCCGATCCGGTTCAAATTTTTTGCATGCATTTTTATGATGTGGAAAAAAAAAATCCCCGATTTCTTTGTGACCTAATCCAATAAAAATTGTAATTATCTTTTATATTTTGGTAAAATATATCTTGCGCATGCGCTATTTTAAGAAAAATGATTTGGTAAAACATGGAAATAAGCTCGTCACGTTTCCAAATATCAATTCCTATGGGAAATTAATGTCGAAAAAAACAGGTTCTCGTTCAATTCCCGGCCCAGATCCGGAAAGGGATATGCAATGTTTTAATGAATATCGTATTATGTTCTAGTTATCCTAAACTAACCAAGAAAAAAACGGGAGACAATAAGTATATATTTAACTAACCCTTTACATCTAAGCTGATTTCTGCCACAAGAACTTCATCGATCAGTACTCTATATATTCCAGTAGGAACGCATTTTTCTATGCTGAAATTAAAAACATTACCATTGATTGTGAGGTTTATTAGTTTGGCATCAGAATCAGGGGATTTTACTTGGAGTAGCGGGTCATAGCTATTAGGTGCCAAATAATCGGATACTGCCGGCCAAATAAAAACGAGTGGGTCACAATACTTTATTTCCTTTTTGAATCGTCCGACTATAAAATATGCAACAAAATAATTTTTAACTTTATCATACCAAATAATCACAAGCAAAATAATTTATACATTTTCCGCCTTATCAAATGTTCTTCAAATTAAAAATTTTTTAAAGACTTTTAATATTATCTTAAGAAAATATTTTTGAGAATGATGTTATTGATCAAATTTTGCCAGAAATTTTGTATATTTTTTTTAAAAAAAAATCTTTTGTGATCTTTAAATATATTTTATAATTTCCAAAAAGATTTTTTACTCAAATCTTTCGCAAAAAATAAATAAATATATATGCCGTTTTATTGCGATTTGGACTGACTTCTGAATAAAATAAGTGTTTTACATTATGTTTATTATCATTATCTAACAAGGCTTAATATTAAATTTTTAAAGTATAAATATATCTCGTAAACATTCAATAAGATCTTAAAATATTATGTGTGTACTTTATTAAATATTATTAAAAAAAAATATGAAAATTCGAGTTTAAAATGAAAATTAATAGTCATAAGATTATTTATTAAATTTATGGCATTTTTTTTAAAATAATTTTCTTGACTGATAAGGAAAAGTTTTTCTATTTTAGTATTTTATTGCCTGAGAAAAAAAATACTACCTAATTTTATTACAACCTATAAAAATAATTGCTTTAAGGATATATCTAGTATAGGTTTTAAGAGGTTATACTGCTCTTATATGCCCGTTCTTTACACTATGATAAGAAGAAGAAAAGGTATTAAATAATTTTATAATTTTTTTTTAAACATTTTGCCACTTGAAATGATTTATCTTCCGGCCGCTTATCTTTCAGCGAGTATATGCCAACGGTTTCATTCTGAATTTCTACATCTAGCATTGCCAAAGTGCCGACCCAATAGCCATTCATTTCCTTTTTTAATCCATCTTTTTCGTGAATCCACACTGGAGGATTTTCTTGGTTGCCAGGAGCGACTAAAGTCGATATGTTTACTATTTCACCCAAATCTTCTACTTTCAGTTCTTTTAAATTAAGGGTATGGATAAATTATTAGTGGATGGATAAAAAAAAATATATAAAAATTGTTTTCTTTAATATAATATTTATAGGCACATGTGGTCGTATTATGCTGAGTGCACCAACACCATTTTTTAGTCGATTCTTCAACCGATACTATTTTTTTTAACCATTTACACTAACACTGTATCGGCCGTTACAATCTAATATAATTCATGAATATCTTCCTTTTTTATTTATTTATTATAGCTAACTATTTGGCATAATGCCCTAAACGAATTATTGATTTTATGTTAGGCGATATTGGAATATTATAGGGCCAATAAAAATTAATTTGATTTAAATCACCCCAATCGTCATTTTTTTAAAAAAAATTAGTGATTTAAATCAATATTTTTAATTAAATTCTATTTACTAAATTTGATCAAAATGCTTAATATAAGGAAAACAAAGACTTAATTTTTTTCAGAATTTACTTTTTATATGAAATATACTAATTGTACTTAGTAGTCATAGATAAAAAACAAATTAATTTATTTTATATGTTATTGTTTAAATTTTAACTTTATTAATTATTAATTGTATAATATTAATCTCAATGAGAGGCTTTTTTTCAAATATTTAATATCTTAGCCTTGGTAATAAATTCAAAATATGAAAAGATATTAAAGCATTAATTAATTTTGAATTTGAATATTGAGCTTTTTTGCCTTAATTTTTGGGTAATAATGTATGACTTTAAACGTTATTGATTTTTTATGCGTTTTATTAAAATATTAGATAGCACTGTAATTTTATCCACATATACAAAAAAATTTATGCTTTTGAATAGCGTGTGTAGTAGTCGGTTCATTGCTTGCAACACAATCCGATAGTTTCTGGTTTGAATCCAGCAAGGATCATATTTTTTTTCTAGCCAACTAGGTGGTTCCGTTCTTAGGATGATACAGCGGATCAAACTCAACTACATGATTCCGTAAATATAAATTAAAAAATAAATAGGCCTTGTTGTATTTCAATAATTTATGTTCGTTGTTTAGTTAACGCACTAACGCTGTATTTTTAATTTTTCAAAATATTTTTAGGCGAACCAGATTTTTTAAAAAAATAATATCAATTTTCGGTGGAACACATTTTATACAACATTTCTCTTTTTATTATTAATTAATTATTAAATCTAATTTTTTTTTGAAATACTCAATTGCTAATTTGATTTTTAAAATTACTTTTCAATTTATTAAATATACATTTATTTTTACTTTTAAATAATTAATTTGAATAATTTTGACTAACATTTTCTATAATATATCTCAGTAAGGTAGGCTATGAGAGAGATTTTCTGAGTGCTTTAAAAATTAATCCGCATTCTAGATCTTCCAGTTTTAGATCTTGGAAGGAGGGAGGGGGTGGTTAAAAATATTTAACAAATATATCAAATGAAGGCTAATAAAAAAAGATGCATTCTTCGTTACTATTACTTCATGTTTTATATGTGTTCCTGGTTAGGGAAAGTGATGGACTAAGTTAATTCAATCACCCGACTTGGTTTACATAATGAAAAGATCTTTCGACTATTTCGCTAATAATCTATAAATTATGATGGGTGCCAAATATTTTTTTTTTGAATAAAAATTCTTAAGGCAATAACTATTAGAAATAATATTTCTTAGCAATTAAGTTTATACCAGTTCAGAGCGTTTCATAGAGGATAAAGATTTTTTAATTTAAGTGGTTAAATAGGAGTCATTTATATGAAAGTTAATTATCATTATAGAATATTGGCCACTGTAAGGACCCGTATTGGTGCATCTATTGATATTTTCTAATATTATCAATGGAAAATGTAGGTAATAAATAAAAGAGATAAATTTTACCCAATGGAACTAGCTGTACATGAGTTTTTGAATATTCATTATTGATTTCGAGGCTTACGTCTTTAGGTGAACGATATACTTTCTGAATTGAAAGATGAATATTTGAGGCGTTTTCTGCATTTATCCAATTTACCTCTTCGACTTCGCCAGATTTGTTTATCCGCAGGTTCTTAGTAGTTTGGAAATGTCCGGTATTTACTATCATATTACAATTTTCTATAGTGTTATCATGACAGTACATCGATATTTCCCCTGTATAGATTAAAAAAAAATTATATTATAAAGATACTACCATAGATTTACATTCTGCCATATTGATTTGATCAATTATAAAGCTAATGAAGTTATCGCTTGTTTTTATAATAAAACTATTTATTTTTTAATCTCTGGGATATGGAATGTAACTGCTAAAAGCAACTCATTACTTTTTAAAATATTAATATATAAATAACTAATTCTATTTTTAATACGTTAAATTATAATTTGTATCTGGAAGATGGAAGATGACACTATCTGCGGACCATCTAAAAATATTTTAGCAGCGATAGGTTATAGCTGAATTCTCAAAACATAGATCTTACTCTAAATAAAGCTAAATCTGAAATATGCTGTTTAAATTCAATTGCCCTCGAAGTCCATGGGTTTTTGTAATCACATCACTAAAGAAATTAATATTATTGGTTTACCTTTAAGCAATTTTAACAACTGTGAGGTGTTCATGGAAAATTTTTTTAGAGGCTTATTAAGATGTGAAAATATTTTAAAAAATATACCTTTACACCAAAGTTTTTTCTTAAAAAATTTTTCATATTTTTAAATCTTCTTCCTTTTTAAAAATAATGAAATTATTAATTGTTTTCATGAATTTTTTAAAAGTATATTACAGAATATTTTAAATATTAAGATTTTAACTGGGGCTTCTCACAATTACCCTCGAAAATGGGAGGTTTAGTTTTTATATATCTTTCTTCATTTTTAGCATCATCCTTGATGTACAATGCCATCATATATCTCTTTATCACTCCTAAATAACCTTTTAAATTCTCCCTTGAGAGCTTGGATATCTTTGAATCTACCTGAAGCTGTTTTTTCCACAGTTTTAACACATTAAATTTTTGAACCTTTATCTTTATTTATAAATTTTTTTAAAATTCTTTTATCCTCCCCCCCCAACCCCTTTGAAATATATTCAACTATTACAAAAGACTGACTGTACTAGCTGTTATGAATGGTTGGAACCAAGTCATAACCTAGGTAATCTTTTATCAGATGAACAATAAAGAGTTGCTATAGGCATTCGAAATGGATGTAACATAGTTCAACCAGATACATGCATAAAAGGTAAAGTATTACTTAATTCCAAAGGAAGACATGGTCTTAATTATATATATAGTCAAGGCAGACATTCAGGGTAAGCATAGATTAATTCGGTTATTAGCCGTTATCTTACGACGGCTCTGCGAATTTAACATCAGATGATAGTCTAAGGTCAGATGATTTACCTTCTATACTTGGTCTTTAGGTAAATCCTTAATTTGGGACTTCACATGTGTCTCTTCATTTCAAATAGTAAATTCTAACCCGGTTGATATAGCACGGAAAAAAATTATATTAAAAATCATATTTTCTTACCAATCGTTATCTCTTCCCTTGGACATATGTCAAACGGAACTTTAAAATTTCGAAAAAGTATAGGCGGCAAAATAAGAGCCCTTACATCGAACCCAAAGAATATTATTTTTTAAACAAAATTTTCAAATCACCATTTAATATATAATTATTCATGTTTTTTTGGGAACTTGTAGTCCCACCTCCTTTTTTTATAGAATGAGTTTTTATTATATTATATTATATTATAGGTTGATTGGAATATAGTTATTTTTATTATAAATTAATATAAAAAAAAATTATAATTTTAAATTAAAATTTAGTAATTCAATATTTTGATAAATTATCGGTTCTGAGAATCATAGCTGTAGTGTAGATTTGCCTAAGTTAAATCATTATTATGTGGGTTTTTGTCCCATAAATTTTATTGGTAGGTCCACCTATGTAGCCCTTCGGTTACGTTATATTTTTATAAAATAATTTTGATTTTCCCTAAAAAAAATTGAATTAGAGTGGTCATTTAAAAAAAATTATTAACTTTTACTTATTTTCCATTGAAATTCTTGTATATAATGTGATATATTGAAATATATTTTGGGGGAGAGGGTGGTGTGTAAGGGGAGAAATTGTTATTAGCTATTTACGAGAACATACAAATATTCCAAGAGCTCTCTCACCTCCATGCCTATGTACAGAATAAACTTGTCATTTAATGAGGATAATATTCAATTGATTCAGAATGATGAAAAAATTGTACCATCCATTTCTACCAGTATTACCAAAACAAAAGACTTATATGTTAAAATACCTTAGCCAAACTTTAAAAAGTATATTGGAATTTATATAGAGAAGACTGCCAGTACAGTACAGGCAATATTAGTATTAGATGTAAGATTTTTGTTTGCCTAAATATTATATAGAATTATCAATTAAATTAAACTAACTTAAAAATTAGAAGTGACTAATTTCCCAGGCATTAAATATGTTCTTGTCTTACATTATACTCAGTGGAAATACAAGATGCCAACAAAATCCTTTTAGAGAATGATCATTATAAAGAAAGCAAACTACATTGCCATATCAAGATGATAACCTTTGCGGAATTTGTAAAATATATCTGGCCATCATCTAAACTAATTAAAAAGAAATTAAATTAATACTTCTTATTAAATATAATGTTGTCCTTACACCAAATGCCCCCGTATAACATTTTATCAGTTTAGGGAGGGTAGATTTTAGAAAGAGAAATAAGCGCGTCCTTCAGACAGAAATTTTCAAAATAGTTTATTGTCTAAGCGAAATAAAAAATTTTACTAAACCCCTAATTTTTATGAAAATAATCCATTCAAAATTATGATATTCTGATATTTTATTTCGGTGTAAATATATTCTATTCTCCGGACTTTTTTTCAGTGTAATTATATTTTATATATAAATAAATTGTATATTTTCTACCATCGATTAAGTTTCGTAAATTGTTTTTATATTTAATAAAAGATTTGATGTTTAGATTTGTAAAGTCATTTATAATGTAACTAGTTATTAAAATACAGCTGTAACTAGTAACTGAAACTAATAATTACCTGTTTAAAGTAACTTTTAACTAAGATTTGATGTTGCATCTTTTCATGTTATTTATGTATAAAATCAATATGAAACCATATTAATGATTACAACATTTCATAACTTGATAATCACATTATAATAATGAAATAACTCTATGGGTGAGAATAAAATTAAGAAATTCAGGACTTTGAACTATTAATTTAAAGAGAACTTCGAGGTTAATTAAACCGATGTTGATTCTAAATACGAACAAACTTGTTAAGATGTCAAATTTAATAAATATAGTTTTTTTTTTTTTACTTTTCACGATAATTTTGAGATATTTTTTTCTATAGCCGACCCTGATTAGGTGCACTCCTTTCATATTCATTTTAACCGTGTCAAAGGTTATTGTAGCATTCCCAAAATAGGAAATATTATACGAGAATTTACCAATATCCTTTTCAAATGTTATTACGCGGTCTTCATATTTTGGTGGAAATTTTATCTCGATGATACCTTTTTTGCCTTCAGTTAATTATCGGGTCTTCTTCAAATTATATAATTTAGAAGATTATATTAATAGGGTTCAGAAAATATTTTTTTCAAAAAAATAAAGTGATATTTTTAAATAAACGAGTTACATTCATAATATCTGATAAAATAATTCAAATAGATTCAATTTGCTACTTATCTACGTTAGTAAATATATGTTATTTTTCTTAAAAAGAATATAAAAAAAACCTGATCGAAAAGTTATTTGAATTTGTAAAATCACGTGGTCACCAATTACGATCCTATATAGTCCCTCGTCATATTTACAATCGGATATTTTAATTCCGATTTTTTGTTTCATATTAACTAATTTGACTCGTTTATTGTTAATTTCTTTTAAACTCTTCCATATTAAGCCTATTTGCTTTTCTACCGATGAATTATTATAATCATTTTCATATTTTGGGATTCCATAAATGTATTCTCCTGGTTGACATTCAAAATCTAATTCATTAAAATAATTTTATATTGAATATAAAAAAAATATAAGATATTATTTATGCAATTTGTAATTATTATAGTTTTCTTTCTTTTTTTCCTTTCCTTTCCTTTCCTTTCCTTTCCTTTCCTTTCCTTTCCTTTCCTTTCCTTTCCTTTCCTTTCCTTTCCTTTCCTTTCCTTTCCTTTCCTTTCCTTTCCTTTCCTTTCCTTTCCTTTCCTTTCCTTTCCTTTCCTTTCCTTTCCTTTCCTTCCTTTCCTTTCCTTTCCTTTCCTTTCCTTTCCTTTCCTTTCCTTTCCTTTCCTTCCTTCCTTCCTTCCTTCCTTCCTTCCTTCCTTCCTTCCTTCCTTCCTTCCTTCCTTCCTTCCTTCCTTCCTTCCTTCCTTCCTTCCTTCCTTCCTTCCTTCCTTCCTTCCTTCCTTCCTTCCTTCCTTCCTTCCTTCCTTCCTTCCTTCCTTCCTTCCTTTCCTTCCTTTCTTCCTTCATTTTTTTATATGTATATAATAGAATAATTATATTATTATATCATAATAATTTTAAAATATGGTATAACTTCTATAAACGGTTTTTTTGTGTGAATTCATGGCTTAATTTTATAAATAATATATATATCAATTATACGAAAATATTTATATTATAATATATATATTAATTTAATATCTAATTGTGGAATTAACAATTCATAATGTGCAGTATTAAATAATTATTCTTCCACTTTAAAATTGACTGGTTGTGCAGGTTTAGAAAATATTTAAAAATCTCTCATATATATAGATGTCCGATCATATGGATTACCCCCATATCCCGCTTCTGTAGAATAAAACAGATATTTATAAATAATAGAGATATCAAACTGTTAAACTTATAATGCAAAAAAAAAGGCTTATTAAAATATTATTCTAATCATACTTATTTTTTAAGTCCGACCCGATCTTAGGATAATTTTATTTCTCGATCAACTCTATTTATTTTTGGAGATCTGAGTCTGATCTGAAGATATTTTTTACTTTTAGATGACTTAAATTTCAAAAAATATATAAATTAAAAGCGCTAATGATAGATTAACACTTTATGTAACCCCCTCCCACCTCCATCACTACCACCCTTATGAGTTACTCCTCCACTTTTAGATAAATTGGTCTAGCTTAGGAGGGGAAATATAAAAGAAAATTAAGGGAAGGGATGCATTGCATTACATTGAAAACTAAGGGAGACTGGAGTGTATTGGCAGGTATTTCGCGATACTTTATTATTGTTTTATAAAAAAAATTATATCTTTGGATAACCGAATCATTTGATTTATACCTTGTATGTAGTTGGCGATATTCAGGGGGGTAGGCAACGGGTAATAAGAAATCCCCCCTCCCGCCCATATAAAATATTTTCCAAAAAATATTAAAGGTTTTATGAATTGTGAAAGGCAAAGTATTCTATTTTTAATAGGTTATATTCATTTTGACTCAAAAGTATACTACACCAGAAAATCGAATGGATGGACTAGCTTTAATTAATATACATAGAGATTTAATCCTTTATTTACAAAAAAAAATTATTGAAAAATTGGCGCAATCACAAAGAAGATTAAATTTCTTTTTAATGATATTTTGATTGATTTTTTAAATCGTTACATGTTTAATTCTATATTTTATTGCAATTTATTTATAGAGCTATAATATATCTTAACAATATTATATTCGTCCAAAAACTAGCAATTTACCCGCCATATTGTCGCAGTTTGGTAACATACAAAATAAAATAATATTAATTAAAAAGTACACATAGATATATATCTCTTAACCAAATTTGTTAATATATAGCTGGTAGACTTTTTATCCCACCAGTTGTACACCCGCGGCCTCCCCTACTTTTCTTCTACTTTTCTTTATTAATATATTCACAGTTAATATAAAAACTTATATTTCTTTTTTTAAACAAAAAAATTTGGATTTGAACATGGGTAAATTTTAAAAAAATTATCTAAAATGAAAATATTATTCGATATAACTCGTGTAGTAAGATTTAGTGATCCACATCGGGCCTAATTTTTCAAGCTCGGCCCGGCCCGAACTCAAATATTTTTTAAAAAGATTTACCGGCCTGGTCCTAACCCGAAATTTTTTTAAAAAGGCTTACCGGGGATCGGCCTGAATCTATTAAAATATAGAAATTAATTTTTATAGTTATTCAAAAAAAGACATATGTTATATGGTGTTTAGTTTCAAAAACTCATTATAAAATTGATAAATTTAGATTTATTTAAAAAAAGTTTTAAGGTCTGACCCGACCCGGCCCAAATTATTTCTAAAATGTTAGGCCCGGCCCGACACGAACCCGATTATTTTAAACAGAATTAGACCCGAGCCCGACCCGAAGCCCGTTCGGCCGGGTGCGGGCCGGGTCTAACTTTGCAGGTCTCTAGTAAGATTATTGTTTAATAATTTATTAGATAGTTCTAAGTAGGCTTCCCAGACATCCTCTTTAAAGAATACCTATCCTCTTTTGAGATGTTAAAAAGTATGTCCGGTATCTATTTTCAAATAAAAATAACTTCGAATTTTTGATTTTTTTCCCCCTACTATCGAGTAAATCATTCTATTTAATTAATAAAAATCATATTTTAAATTAAGCTAGGCCATATTTCAAAAAACAAATTGCATTACGACAGATGCAAGTAATCATGGAAATTTAAAAATTATTTCCCATTTTTGATTCAGTATTTTAACAAAGATAAGGGTATCAATGTTAGAAATATCGAAAAACAATCGCTTAAATGAAAAGTCGCATACTATCTTTAATTATTTATCATCAGATATGCTTTTCTGGAGATAATCGTAGCACAAATTTTGGTGGAAAAAAACGAGATGTATTCTAAAAATTAAAAAAAATCCGGATTAAAGAATATGATTGGAGTGGGATGTCCTGCCCTTATAACACAATGACAATCAGTTTGGATTTGATGACCTACCAATAGAATTGTCTACAATTATTTTTCAATATATACTGTCAGAACTGAAGAGCATAAAGAGGTTTGTGAACTCCTTGCTTAGTTATAAACAACTTCTTAATCACTCAAGAACACGATAGCATTCTCTATTTGTATTTCTTTCAATTAACAATCCACCATATATTATCATAAAATTTTGAAAATGATTTAAAAAAAGCATATTGGTGGTTTGCCCATTTCTTAATTTATATGTGTCTGATAAAAAAAAATTAAATTAGTTGAGAAAGAAAATAATTTGAAATGTTAAACCCAGGGATTCGAACCGAACCCGAACCCGGAAAAGTGAACCCGGGTTTTTAGAAAAAAACTCTGAATTAGAACCGAACCTGAACCCCATTTATAAAATTTTCAAAACCCCGAACCGAACCCAAAAATTTTATTTGAACCCGTTTAAAATCATATATTAATGTATGTAAATACAAATATTATATTTTAAAATTTCCAATTAAATGAAGTGTTAATAAATTTTAAACAACTTAATTCATTTATGCCATTTTTAAATTTATTCTCGATTCCTATTGGAGTGTTAAAAAATTTTAAACAATTGAATTAATTTACGCCATTTATTTTTAAATTTTTATCTTATTATTCTTAAAGATTATTAATTAGAAGAAAATGGTTAACAAATCAAAGTAAAAATTATTATATTGTTAATTTAAAAAATTCTAAACATCTAACTTAAAAATTGTTAAATGTAGGGCAGTTTTTGTGAACTTATTAAAATGATTTTAAAATTTATATATGCTAATCATTTATTTTTGATTCAGATTAATTTTTACAAGATATTAATGAAGTGCATATTATAAATGAAATTAAATTTATAAATATCTCTTTTTTAATTCTGAAATCATTGCTATTTAAAAAAATTGTTTTCTTTTTATAGATTTAAGATTAAAGATAAAGTCATATTTGATAAGCATTTTACCCTTAATACAATAGAAAAAAAAATCAATATGTTCATATTGCAAAGTAAAAATGTCTGGTAATCACTTGTCAAATTTAGAAAGACACCTGGAAAGAAATCACAACAATGAATATTTAAATTATTTAAATGAAAAAACCAAATATCAGGAATTGTTATTGGCAAAAAAACCTAAAATTAATATAGAAACCTTTTTTCCAAAAAAGCATATAAGTATAAATATATCATCTAATAATTTGATGAGTTCTATACTAGAACTTGTTACTGTAAATGGCCGGCCTTTATCAATTATTGAAAATTCAGGATTTCAAAGAATTATAAATCCACTCCTATCTGGGCTCATTTTAGTTATAAACAAAGAAAATTTATCCAAAACTATTAATAAAACAGCCCAATCAATTAGAGACAAAATATCGAGAGAGGTAGAAGGAAAATTATTAAGTTTAAAAGTTGATGCAGTTCAACGATTAGATAGTTCAATTCTTGGTGTAAATATTCAATTTATATCAAAGTCCATTATAAATTTGAGGACTCTTGGAATTGTAGAGCTGAAAGAGAGATGTACAGGAGAATATATAAAAGAGAATATATTAAAAACTTTACTAAAATTTAAAATTAATATTGAACAAATATACACAATTACTCCTGATAATGGTTGTAATTTTTTAAGAGCTATAAAGCTCCTGCAACCTGAAACTGATTATGATATAAGGAGTGAATCAGCAGATGAGGAAAATATGGATGTAAATGTAGGGGAGACCGGGGTACATTGAGTACAGGGGAAAGTTAGGACACTCTAATTATAATTTGAGCTATTTTTTTATAAGACTGGAAATTTGAGCCTAACATAGATAATTACGTCATACATGATTGGCTAAAAAAGATTTGAAAAATATTTAGTATTTTAATTTTTACAGAAGAAAATATGTTTTGGCATACCAAAAGTAATAAAAAATATTTGCAAACTTTATCGTTTATATTTATAAAAATTTTAGGAAAGTTTAAACCCTATTTTCCAATCTGGCAAATTTTCAGAATCAATAAACATGAATTAATATAATTTTGGATGATATTTATAAAGTTAGTGGGCTCGGTCATAGTTGGTCATAGTGTAGTTGGGACACGGCATTTTAGCTCATTTTATCATTTACTAGTGATGCGGAATTACAATAAAAAGGAGTCAGAAAGTTATCATTACTTACAGGTAAGATTATTTATATTATTATATATATTTTTTAGGCATTCCAAAATCTAATATAGCAAGATATTTATCAAAAAAGAGGAAAAATGAAAATAATGTAATACCCACAATGGGATATTCAAATCACAAATGTGTTTTTAATAAAGTGGAGGAAGATAAAATAGCTAATTATATATTAAAATCCTCTAAAAATTTTTATGGACTTACCAACTATCAGGTAAATAAGTGCATTTAATTACTAGATTTTAATTTAATATTTAATATGCAATTATTAAAGTAAAATTATATTCTATTCCTTTAGAGGCTTAATGAAATTTATTTATTCTTATCATGAGATATCTCATCATTTAAAATAATATCATTATTCACAATACCAAATGATTCTTTATTCACAATACTAAATTATATATTATTCATAATGCTAAATTAATAATAAAATTGTTATTGTTAATATTGAATATCATTATAATTATTAATTTAGCATAGTGAATTATGAATTAATTAGTATTGTGAATAATGAATCATTAAGTGTTGTGAATAAAGAATCATTAGTGTTGATAAAGAATCATTTAGTATTGTTAATAATGAATCATTTAAAATTATTAATTTAGCATTGTGAATAATGAATCATTTGGTATTGTGAATAATCAATTATTTAAAATATTCATTTTCATACTTAAAATTTATTAACTTGTTTCTCATAATTTAAATGAATATCATTAATCACAATATTAAATTAATAATAAAATGTTCAATTAATTGAGAAAATTATCATAATGAGTTTTCTCAATTAATTGAACATTTTATTATTAATTTGAGAAATAGGATTATCAATGATATCATTGTGATAATCCTATTTTTCACCATAAAAATTTTTTTTTACATTTTTTTTTTTACAATTTTTTTTTTCCCAAAATAAATTTCCTAAATTTTGCTAAATTTTTTTTTATATAGTTATTGATTATGAATTACAATATTATCAATAAAATCATATGTGTCATAGTCTCTAGTCTTACTAGATTACTAATTTTAAATTTTAAATTTATTTAGACCTCTATTTCACGAGTGTCCCAACTATCACATATGTGTGTCCCAACGTACACAGAGTCTGTCATGGTTGGGACAAAGAAATTTTTTTTTTTAATTCAATTTTCTAAAAAAAATATAATCTTCATAAAATATATATTAATTATTTCAAATAGCCTATACTTCTGGGATTCAGAAAATGTTTTAATTATTCAGATTAGTCTATTAATATTAAAATTATTAAGGTTTGAACGAAAAGTGTCCCAACCATCCCCGGTCTTATATAAATATGATATTGATGATATACAAAATACTTTTTTATCAACTATTATATCCTATCCGATTATAGTGTAAGGTGTGCAGCTCACACACTTCAGCTGGCACTTCAAGATGCTATAAAATTATCACCTATTGTGGAAACCATTGCAAAAGCTAGGAGCTCAAATTTAAAATTAAGACATCCCACTTACCAAAAGTTATTAAAAAATATGAAACTCCCTAAGCCTGTGTTAGATTGCCACAGATGGCATTTAACCCATGATATGTTAGAAAGGCTGATTTTACTAAAACCCAATATCGAAGATTTTTTTTCAGAGCAATCTGATTATTTATTGACTGAAGATTGGAAAGAGATAATAACGATTGTTGAAATTTTTAAAACCGCTAAAAATCGCAACCAAACAATTCCAATCTGAACAGTTAACACTGACAGATTTTTATGCAGCATGGTTAAGATGCTGCATCGAACTGGAAAAAAATCCAAACCATTTTGCTCAATTACTATATTCTTGTCTTAAGAACAGAGAAGAAAGGTTTATAAAGAACGAAATTCTCTTAGCTGCCATATACCTGGACCCAAGATACAAGGTTAATTAAAAGCTTAGTAAATTAATTATTTTAGATTTATATTAAAATTGTTATTTTATGGAATATTTAAATATAAACAATATAAATCCTTAAATATTACAGGTATTACTTAGTGATGATGATAAGATTTGTGCGAAAAGGCATCTTGTCAATTTATGGAGACGAATTAAAAGCTTAACAACGCCGATTTTATCTGATGATATTAGTTCCGATGAAGTTATTGAACAAGAAGATGATTTAGAGAAATTGATACAACTTAAAGAAAGGCAGGAGAAAATACTTAAAAGAGGGCCAACGATTGCTGAGAAAAGTATTGGAACAATAATTACTGGATATAGCGATTATAAAAGATTAGATAAGAAGTAAATATTTTGCATTTTTGAAAGTCTGCTAAGCTGGAACACCCTGAATTATATATTTTATCTAAAATCTTATTTGCTGTTCCTGCAACCCAAGTTAATTTATCATATTTTCACATATAAATACATTTAACATAGGTTAGCGTTGAAAGATCTTTTTCACATTTGAAATTCATTCTTTCACCACATAGATCGAGGATGAGTGAACAACTCTTGGAAGATATTATGCTAATACGTCTAAATAAAATTTTTAAAATTGATACATGACTATATGCTTTGTATTTTTAACTATATTTGCCTATAAATAAAATAAAAAATTTATTTTTTATATCAAATTTATGTCTAGTTTTTTATTATGATTTAAATATAGAATTTTTTTTATCAACTCAAAAATTCTTGAACCCGAACCGAACCAAACCCGGGTTCAAAAATATTTCCCTGAACCGAACCCGAACCGAACCCACCTTTTTTTATACCCCGAACCCGAACCGAACCCGGGCAAAAATTTTGTCGGTAAACCAATTAAAACAAAATACATTTGTTAGCTGAAAGAAAAAAATGAAAATTTTTTCCCATTAAAAGTAAAATTAATATTTGAGTCAAAATATTAAAATTCAAAAAATCCAAGTAGATGCAATGAAAAAGAATTTATTAAATGTATATAGACGTTCCATTGAATATTTAGATTTTTGGTCAGAACCTTTAGATTGGAATGTTTCCATTGGATGGAAATTAAATATGTTCCAAAGTAATAAGAGTAAGAGAACTCTTCGATTTCTTGAAAAATAAAAATATTTCGTTAAATGAATCAAAGTAATTTGATCAATTCTGAAACCTTAAATTATTTATTACTAATAAATTGAAAAACTTTCTCTCCCCAGAAATTGGCTCATGTTCAATATTTCTTAGATATTCTGATCCTTGAGCAGCAAAGTAAACTTCAAACTATAGCAAGCTTTTTTTCTATATTAGCTCATAATAAATGCTGAAAGAATATTTTCTTTAATCAATAGTGAATGGACAAATGAGAGGAATAGATTATCAGTGAACTCTATAAAAGCAGTGAGTATGTACACAATATAGTTTTAGATCATTTTTTATGCTAATATTTTTATAAATATTTATTAAAAAAAATAATTTTTCCTCTTTCCCACTAAGCAGGGCCTGGTATAACCCTAGTACCACTGGATAGATTTAACCCTCATCAAATTAAATTATAAATCTATATTTTTAAATAATTTTCTATACAATTGGATTTCACTTTTAAAATATAATATTTTTCAGGGATCTGAAAACGCGGCCCGGACCCTGTTGCGATTGTAGTTCATTTTTTTTTTAAATTTCAAACAGGTTAAAAAATAGAATGCATAAGCTCGGGTCAGAGAGCTCTATAATAGGTTTTCTTTTTTTTACAAAATACCGGTTATGATTTAAATTATTATTTTTTTTTTAGACAATGGTTATTACCGTTAAAATTAATAGATTAACAATTCTTAATGTTTCAGTCTTAAAAATTAGAATTTTTTTTTCCTATCAGAATTGGTTAGAGCTACAAATTTCGACCTAACAAAATCT
Organism: Gordionus sp. m RMFG-2023; assembly: GCF_954871325.1. Classification (NCBI taxonomy): domain Eukaryota; kingdom Metazoa; phylum Nematomorpha; class Gordioida; order Chordodea; family Parachordodidae; genus Gordionus; species Gordionus sp. m RMFG-2023. Next base: position 6,685,106 of record NC_088775.1, on the reverse strand, counting down.
CTGATATTTATATTATGCAAAATATTGTTTTATCTTAAAAAAAATTATAATATAATTAACATCAATCACTTAATATGCATCCATTCAATCTTATTATTATATTATATATTATTATTATTATTACCGGATTGGACGATGGTAGAACCCCAGACGCAAATTGCTATAATTATTAATCCATATAGTTGGGTCATTTTCTTTTTGAGGCGGAAACAATCTATAATTATTTTCAAATATTTTTTAAAAGAATATTGTAAAGTGTTTTTCATTTAGTACATACGCGATCTGTAAAGTAGCAAACTTCAAAGTTTTGAAAAATAAATTTAATTTTGCTAACTTTACGAAAGAAATAAATGGCTAATGATGATTCGCATTATTTGCACGACAAATAGAAATTTACTTTAACCAAGGAGCTTTCAAATTTTACTCTAAAAAGTTGATTTCTAAAGAAAGTAGATCCCGAAGGGGATCAATAACTGATTACAAAATTGATGATTTTTTTGTATGCAATTACTAGCAAAAATTAGTGAAAATATATAAAAGCGCTCAGGCATATTCTCTAGATTTATGTGATCATAGAAGTGAAAGTAATATCACATGATTTTAAGATTCATGAGCCATGGCTTTCACCGACAAACAAATCATTCCAATATTAACCTAGACACAATTGAGGATTACTTTAAAATAACCGTTTATATTCCACTTTTGGATTTAATTTTGACTCAAATCAATGAACGATATTTGATTTAGCAAATGGCTCTTTCCAATTTACAATTACTATATCTTATAACTCCCTCTGACCTGATGATCAAATCTTGATATTGAAAAATTAAATGTTTGACTATATTTTATTCATAGGATATAAATGTAGAAGATCAATTAATCTTAGAATTTATGCGGTATGAAAGATTCATTTTTGAAGATAATCCTCCAAGAAATTGGTAGACGTATTTTATTAAAATTACTGTATATTTTGGCAATGATTCCAATTAGTACAAGCACAAATGAGAGAATCTTTTTCTTCATTACAGAGAATAAAAGCCTATAGCAAAAGGTACCTTAAAATTTAAATTGTCTAGCTTTACTCCTTGAGATCTAATCTCCAACACAGAATAAATTATTTAAAAAATTGACGCAGTCGCGAAGAAGATATGAAACGATATTTTGATAGAAATAAGAGTAAATAATTTGACAGGAAATGAATTCTCCGAGAATGAGATATTTAAGAAATATTTGTTTTAAAAAAAAGCATAAATGGATCATTTGGAAAAGATAAATTTTTTAAAAATGATAATTTTTTTTTTAAAAAATTTTTTTTTTTTAAATATTCCTCATAGAAAAACAACTTCTAGCTAAAAGAAAATTATACATCTTTATTAGTTGATACTTACTATGGATAAAAGATTTAAATGCAGACAAAAGTGTCGTGGTTCTGTCCCACGCTGAAAATACATTTTCGTCAATTTACAAAAAAAAATAATTTAAATTGCACATTATTGTAGAAAGAGTCAACATTGATCAATACAGGTAATAATATTATATTGATATTATATATATATAAAGAGGTTACCTTTTTCAAAGACTCTTATTTCTGTTTCAAGTTAAAAAAAAAATTTTTGATTAATAATCTTTAAATTTAAAGAAATACAAATAAAAATTTTTTTTTCAAAATAAAATAAAAATTTTATTATGGAAAATATAAAATTTTAACTAGAAATTTCGCTTACCTATTTATAGCCCACCTCCCCCCTCCCCCAGCAATTCGTACATTAATTTTTGACCTTTACGAAAATACAATTTTAATATTTTATTAGAGGTGTTTTGCTTGAATATCCCTAATTTCTAATGAATTTTTTTGCTTTCAACTTAAAAAATTTTTTTTTTATATATTAAATATGTTTGTTATTATGTCTACATTTTTATTATTTTTAAAAATAACCCATATAGATGTCGGGCTCATGGGGTTTTGTTTTTTTAGTTGTTTGGCGAGATGAATACTGGTTGTAGAATTTATTTTTGATGTATATCTGACCATGGCTAAATAACTCTTTCCATATCCATCGTGTAATTGTACCAAAAATACTTAAGTGAAAATCATTTTTTATAAAATGAATAAACCCGCTCAGATGATGAATTGAAAATAAAAAGATGAATTGATAATATATAATTATATTAAAATAATTATAATCATGAAGATTAATATTTCTATTCCACTTTTTTTCCTTTGGGAGTCAAAATAATTTATTAAGAGTTGACAGGGGTTGGTAATCTACAGTTTACAGGTCCAACTTCGGAAATAATTATTTAATAACTCATTTTATACGGTTCATTTAAAGCTATTAGGTTGTATTTTAAGGAAAAATAGTAAATGCTTTTTCGGGTATCAAAGAATTATACACAAAAAGGTAATTTAAGCTTTTTTTTTCAACCACAAATATTCTTCGTCATAATATCTTATATTTAAATCGAAAATCAATTTACGCATCTAAATATATTTAATGTTATTTTTTTGTGATTCAACATATTTCTGAATCTTAGGATTTCAAAATACATTATATATTTGTTCTTTTTGGTTTGTTTAATAAGTATTGAAATAAAATAGTTAAAATCTCATAATATTTTGAATCGAGTTATATTTTTTAGATATTTGATATATATTTATATATTTTTTTTAAAGTATTAAAGATTTATTTGTTTTATCTCAATATAATAAGATCAAATTACTGTAAAAATAATATAAAAATACTAAAGAAATTAAATAATTAAAAATACAATTTTATAATTGAGTACCCAAAAAAGGAACCATAATTATGTCTAAAAATTTCTATTTGAATTTTTTTGGCACATATATAAAAATTCTCTGGCTTCATTTGTAAAAAGCCGTATTTTATTGCCATAGATTTTTTTAAAAACTTATACATTAATGATGAAAAATGGTCATATGTGGAAGTCACTATCAGAGTGAATGCGAATCTCATATTAAGATGGATCCTAACATAGGTATATCTAGAATTTTGCTAAGAGTTTGGGTGGGAATAACAATTCGGCGGATTTTTTTTCTCATATTTTGAATATTTTACCTTTAGCTATATTAGATTTTTATAGATAATTTTGTGGTTCCATGTGAATTATAGTCTATTTCAAAATTACTAACTATTTTTTTCTTCAAATTTTATAATTATATATTGTACACATTTATTTGGGGTAGAGTTGCCAGGTCAAAATTTTCAAATGGCGAAAGAAATTTGGTATAAATATTTATTTTGCGGGAGAAATATGAAAATTGGTGAAGATAAATTTTTTGCGGGCCTTCGGCTAGCAAGGTGCCCGCCTTTGGTCGTGTTTATAAACGTTTTTTAAAATTTCTTTCAAAATAGGTAATGGGGAATACATGCTCGCATATTTTTTCCCAAACGTGGGGATTTATCGTATTACGAAAAAATAATACCCATTTCTTCATTTCTTTTGGACCATTTATATTTTCGGATTCTGGAGAATAATGAAAATAAAAATAGAGAGCGAGACAATCTCCTCAAAAGATATCAATACAATTGGTATGGTTTTTGTTTCAAGATCATAATATTTTTACATTTATAAATATAATTATTAAAATCATTTAAAAAATCCATTAATTAGAGCAACATTTAAACCATCAAAATCACATTTTTAGCAACATAACATATATTATCAATTCTTAGCTGTAAAGTTTAACAGCGAACCTAGACCGGGTCTTGGTTTTTAAATTTTTTTAAAGGGCTTGGGTTGGGTTGGGCCTAAAATTATTAACTCTAAATTTAGTATTCAAAACAGTTGCTAACTTGAAGAAATATTATCATTTCTGAAAAGATTGATAAGCTTAGGATGGAAAATCCTATGAGGCTAGGAAACAGAGATTTCAGAATTCCTATCTGCAGTATCTATCGAGGATGTAAATAAAATGATTGCCTAAAAATACATATAAATATTGTTTATTTTCATTAAATTTAAAAAAAATTAAAATTTTAGATCTGAGCATAGGCCGGGCTTGAATTTTTTTTTTAATATTAGATATAAGCCTGGCCTGGCCGCGTCCAAAAAAATTTTTTTACTGCTGGTCTGGGCCGGGCTTGGTCAAAAAATAAAGGCCCATGAGGGCTTCTGCTCTCCCTAATTTATCAATTTTATTTAAATACTTAATTAACCATTGTTACAACCTCATGCACTGCCCGAAAATGCCATGAGCAAAATAAAACTAAATAAAACAAGATTTCGGAGTAAACTATGAAAGGTCTATTTCTTAATAATTTAACCCTTTTATCAGTGGAACAAAATTTATTAAAACAATTGAATATTGACAAATTATAGATTCTTTCACTTTCTCTTCCCCTAATATGTCTAAATTATTAATTTTTGAAAAATATTCTAAATTTTATCGCCTCGAATTTTAAATATTTTTTAAAGTTTATAAATATTTGTTTTACACTTTTATAGTTATTATATATTACAGATTGATGCAATATAAATTATTTTACATATTATTTTGTAAAATTTATAATTGATGGTGGGAACCAAAATAAATTTAACCGCTTATTTTGGATGAGGGTTGCTTCCTATAGGATAGGGTTGCCAAGTCAACATTTTTAAACTGCGAATTGAGGAAGAAATTTAAAAATTGCGAGAAAAAATTTTTGCAGGCCAAAAATGAAATATGTAGGTGACTTATAGATGGGTGTAGTATGCTTAGTAGTTAGGGTAATGAGGAAAAATATTCTTAGAAAACCACCAGAAATTCATTATAGTCATTCACAATTATGTTATTAAGTAAACTAAACTTAACTAAATTTTGTAATAAGATAATTTTATTAGGGTATTATGGCATTGTTATATATATCAAAAACCAGTAGGCCCAGCCCTAAGCTCGGACCGGGTACACGGGTAAAGGCGTATTTTCACATTATACTCGAGCCAGGCCTAAATTTTTTTTAAAAATACCCAGGCCGGGCCGTATTTTAATTCTTCATTATTAACTATAAAAATTAAAAATTAAAAGCGGGAGAAATTTTAATATTGCGGGAAATTTTTTGCGGAGTTTTGCGGGAGAGAGATTTCTGCCTAACTAAACAAATTTTAGGAGACTCTAGGAGGGAGAATTATAACCTATATTATGTAGCCCTAAAGATTTTGCTCATAGCTGGTGGAACTGCTTATACATCTATTTGGCTAATCTCGTTGCTTACTTGGAAAAATCGACCCAAATCGGGTTTTTTTAAGTACATTACTCCTAACCCTGACTACTTTTAGGTAAGTTAACTTCTTTTTTATTTCTTGTTCATAATCGCAAAAAGTATATTTTTTTACAAAATGTTATTAAATTTATTTTCAATCGTCGTTTAAAACAATATAAACCTACTATAATAAAAACGATATATAAAATTAAAATTAATGTTAAAAAGAGAAAGGGGGCCTATTAATATTATTAATTGATTTAAAATTAAAATTATACTTTTATTAAAACTTTCATCAGGATTTAAAACGAGTAAATAGATTTAAAAAAATATGTATATTAAATTAGAAATTGCTAAACCCTAAATTAATAAGAGCTATTCTTTTGTGCATGTGAGTATAATATAACTAGCTAATAACGCGTCAAGAATGACGGGATTGAGAGGTATTTAATTTGTGTATATGGTACTAAATATACTTTATTAATATATTTTATAAAAATATTAAAATTTAGGATAAAATGAGGTAAATTTGTGAATCAAACCTCATAAGATATTCTTAATTGAAAGTATGATGACCCGTCTTTCTTGATGGGCTAAATTAAAAATATATAACTAAGAGTACCAGAGCTCCGGTTAGTCAACATTGCTGAGCCCGTCAAAAATAACTGGGAATGAGAATTTTCCCCTTATTCTTATGATAGTTGTTACCTGTTATTTTATTCTTTATAACCACCCTCCCCTCTCCTTCAGGCTAGATCCAATCCATTAAAACTAAGTGTAAATGCTATGTTTTGAGTCAAAATATATTTAAAGTTTTTACTTGATACCCATAACAATATTATTTGTTTAAATATTACTGATCACCTATGCCTAATAGTTAATAAATTCCCAAGCAAGGTCCAAGGCCATAATAATTTTGAAAAAATTTCTCCAACCCCAACCAAAGATCATAATAATTTTGGTAGTTGAGAACTGGAATAAATTATTAAAAAAATCATAATGAATTTAAAAATACATTCAAAATCAGATTTTATGGGCCCTGGTTTTTTGATCAGGCCGTGCCCAGGTCTGAAAAATAATAATTATTTTAGGTCAATGTCTGATCCATAGTTAATAATAAAAAAATTCCCAAGCGTCCAAGCTGATAATAATTTAAAAAATTTTCCCCAAGCCCAGCCCAATAAAATTTATAAAAATATTTTCCAAGCCCAACCCGACCCATTATAATTTAAAAAATTTTTCTCAAACCTGGCCAACCGATAATAATTTTGAAATTTTTTTCACAAGCCTGCAGCTTCCAATAAAAAAATAAAATAAACATTGATATAATTAAATTATTTATTCAAAATATACAAAATTTAAGATAGAAAGAGTTGGAAAGAATGCCTATAACGTTAAGTCTGGGGATCGAACCTCTTAGATGTAGAAAAAAAATTTAAAAATAATTTAATATTAGAGGTATGTAGTCTCCTTCGATTTATTAACATTAAGATGATAGGAAAGTTGATAGAAAAAAATTAAATTAACATCAAGATGATAGGAAAGTTGTTAGAAAAAATAAAAATAACATTAAGATTATACGAAAACGTTCATTTCTTGATCAATAAAAAAAAATTTTAAGCCGTACAAATTATTTAAATTTGCCATTTTTATTTATATAAGAAAATAGTCAAAAGGAAGAAAAAAATATACTTTTCTTTTCGCTATTTTTTTTTATTATTATTATAACCAGGGAGCCAGAACAAGGGCATTTTTGTGTTCCAGTTCCAAGAAATTGTTCCACTCCAGTGTTCTACCTTTCGAAATCTAAATATATTTTTTAAATCTATGCATTTTAATTAATCTTTATTTAATCATTAACTGAACTAATTATTACATCGAAACAATAATATATTTTTTTTCTAAAAGATTATCACTTAATATTGATTCTTTGAGGTGTTAGTATAAATTAGAGTGTCGAAAAACAACATTCTTACTCGGATACATGGAGTTGTTTATAAGATTTGAGCCAATTCAAATAGGATATAATTTTTTTTATTTTATCTATGACAAATCTCGAAACTTGCGTCGAGGCAAAAAAATTTTCAAAATAGTTAAATCTTAAAGGCAAATAAATTTTACTGAACCCGATTTTTTATAAAAATAATCAGTGCATATGATCTTTTGATATTTTATTTTGGATTCTATTCTCCATATTCTTTTTCAGTGTAATTATATTTTTATATAAATAAATTGCATATTTTTTTATATGTTAAATATATATAAAAAAATGATGCGATATATGAATGATTTATAAATTAACTTATAATGTAACTAGTTACTTTTTAAATATAATTTTACATCTAAAAAGGATGTAATTCGTAATTGTAGCTAGTACAGTTTCAAAAGTAACTTTTACAACACTAGTGGATTCTATTCTCTGGATTCTTTTTCAGTGTAATTATATTTTTATATAAATAAATTTGTATATTTTTTTTATATAGTAAATATATATAAAAAAAATGATGCGATATATGAATGATTTATAAAATAACTTATAATGTAACTAGTTACTTTTTAAATATAATTTTAAATCTAAAAAGGATGTATTTCGTAATTGTAACTAGTACAGTTTCAAAAGTAACTTTAACAACACTAGGAAAAATCAACCTAATTGTTATTCCTGTCCCCTTAGCAAAATCCTAGTTTCACCTATGTTAAAATCCATCTTTATAAATGAAATTCATATTTTCATATAAAATTTTTAAAAATATAGCCCTATTCAAAATATAACAAGAATTTAACTATTTTATTTCAATATCTAATCTAACAAACCAAAAAGAACAAATATAGTAGATATCCTAAAATTCAAAAATATGTTGAATCACGAACAAATAACCGTAATGTATTTAGGTGTATAAATTTGTTTCTGATTTGCGATTTAAAAATAAGATAGTAGGGCGAAATCTAATGCAAGCCGCTCATTAAAATATTTGTGGTTGGCAAAAATAGCTTATTGAGCCCCATTTTATGTAATTTTTTGATCCCTAAAAAACATTTAATATTTTTCATTTAAATTCCACCATAATAGCTTTAAATAAGCCATATAAAATAAGTTAATGTAAATTAAATAATTATTTCAGAATTTGGGCTTATAAACTGTAGATCACCAACCCCCTGTCAACTTTTAATAAATTAATGTGACTACCAATGGAAAATAAAGCCTAATATAAATATTGCCTATGATTAATTATTTTATCTATCAGCCCTTCATATTAATTTTACAATATTTATCTGGGCGATGGTATTCATTTCATAAAAATGATTTTCACTTAAGTTATTTTTGTATAGTTATACAAATGATGGATATGGGAATTTATTTATCCATGGTCAGATAAATATCAAAAAATAAATTCTATAACAGCGTTCATCACGCCCAAACAACTAAGATACAAAAACCCTGTGAGACCAACAACTATAAGGGTTATTTTTTTTATTTAAAAAAATATAATAAAAACGTAGACATGGTAACAAACATGTTTATTAAAAAAAAAATTGAAAGCAAAATTATTCAGTAGAAATTAGCGATGTTCAAGCAAAACACCTCTAATAAAATATAAAAATTGTATTTTCGAAAAGGTTAAAAGTTAAAGTACAAAGATAAAATTGATTGGGGGGAGGTGGGAAATAAATAATTTTATATTTTACATATCATAATAAAATTTTTACTTTTTATTTTTTTTATAATTTCTTAAATTTAAAAAAATTTAAAAAATTATCAATCTAAAAAATTTTTAACTTGGAACAAAGGGAAAGAAGAGTTTTTGAAAAAGGTAACCTCTTATATATAATATATAATATATATTACTTTTGTTTTGCGGATCAATGTTTTCTCTTTCTACGACAGTGTTGCAATTTAATTTTTCTTTAAATTATTTTTAAAATTTATAAAAGATACGGTTGAAAATTTATTCTCAGCATGGGGGAGAATACCAACCGTTACTAGACCACTTTCGTTAGGCATTTATATTTTTTATTCCGTTAGAACTGTTTCGAAATAATTATAGTCTAGCAATCTCTCTCAAAAAAGATCTAAAGCATATACGTTTTTCTATGAGAAATATTTTAAAAATAAAATAATTTATCTTTTCCAATTGATCTATTTATGTTTTTTTTGACAAATATCTCTTAAACATCTCATTCTCGATGAAATTATTTTCTGCCAAATTATTTACTCTTGTTTCTATTATTGCCAATTTGGGCATATTTGGATCGAGAATAAATGCGATTCCTAAGCAACAAATGAATTGGCCTATGACAGTTTCAAGGATTAGAGGTGTTTTTGGACTAATTATAATTCGAGCTAGACTTAAGTTTTTAGGGTTTTCATGATATGCACAGTTTTAAAATTAATTAATTTTTGCAGTATTTTTTTAATCAAAACATGGCAGTTTTTTTAAAAAATAAAAATATGGTTTTTAATTAAAAAGGATGTATATAGTGTGGTTTATTTTTTTGAATTTAAAATGAGTAGTTTTTTAAACATAAATTTCTTCTAAACACCCTGGAAAATCATTATTTTAAAATAATATTTTATACATCTTGCCTGTCCAATAGTTTAGTAAATTTTCAACCCTCATTGTGTGACAACTCAGCTCTGAAATCTAGGTTCATAGAATATGGTATGGTTTAAAGGTTATAAACATTATATAATTTAAGATTAATGTATTTTAAAAATAGGGGCTTGATAATTTTATTCAAAATCTAGGCGTATTTGATAAAATACTCCACAATTATTATATTTTTTGAAGCTCTTAAAACTAATTGCAAATTTTATGAATTTTAATATCTAAAAAAAGGAGAACATGCCCACGAATAAGTTGTATACAAAAAAAAAATCATATTTTTTTAATCAGCTATAACAAATTAAAATTGTCATTTATTTTATGTATTATTTAAAACTATGAAGTATTGTTATTTTACAGGTGGTATGCAGGCACTAAATGATAAATACCTAATATTTCTTTTAATAAATATTTGAAAATAATTAAAAGATTGTTTCCGACTCAAAAAAAAAATATGACCCCACTATATGGATTAATAATTATAGCAATTTGCTTATGGAGTCCTATTATCGTCCAATCAGGTATATACGTATATAATATAATAATAAGATTAAATGGATGCATATTAAGTGATTGATGTTAATTGTATTATAATTTTTTATTTTTAGATATAGCGAGATTTCGTTTAATATAAATATCAGAAATTTAGGTCGAAATTCTTGATAGGAAAAAAAATTATCCTCATTTGTTAATTTTAGAAACGTCATGAATTGTTTAATATGTTTGATTCCATTTTATGTTTTTTAGCACTTATATTTACAGAAATACCAAAAAAACTATCATAAAAACAAAAATGATGGCTTTATTTACTTTATATTTTGATCAAATAAATATGGCAGAATATAAATCTATCCCAGGTTCAAGAATTTTAAATTTCGTTTAATTGAAATTTTGATAACAGGTACTAAATCGAAACTGATTTCCTAAGAGAGGTCCGAACATTCCCCAGGTCCATTTTACCCCTTCATGAGTCGTCCTAAATACGGTCTCTGTTTATTCTGTGGTTTAAAAATGCCCAAAACAATTTTTAATTTCCTGAACCCGGGTTTGGGTTCGCATCCCTGGTCGTATCTTTACAATTTTATTTTTTTTTATAATAAGGGGAAATATCGATGTACTGTCATGATAACGCTCTAGAAAATTGTAATATGATAGTGGATACAGGGCATTTCCAAAATACTAAGAACATATGGATAAACAAATCGGGTTGAGGTCGGAGATGTAGATTGGATAGAAGCAGAGAACGTCACAAACATCCACGTTTCAGCTCAGAAACTATATCGTTCCCCAAAGGGCATAAGCCTTGAAATCAATAATGAATATCAAAAAACTCATGTGCAACTAGTTCCATTGGGTAAAATAATTTTTTTTCTTTCTTTTATTTATTTTCTACATCTTCTATTTATCATATGAGCTAATATTAATAGATGTCCCGATATCTCACAGTGTCCGATCCTTGTTTTAAGAATTTGTACTTTAAAAAAAATATTAGTCTTACCCGTTTACATTAATTATTTTTTTTTTCAGGGCTTATTTTAAAAAACTAGATAGTTATATAAATAGCTAAATCCAAAAAAATTATATTTGAAAAAGATAAGGTGTCGATGCATCTCTGCATAATATGGACACATGTGATTATATTATATTAAAGAAAATAATTTATATTGAATTTTCTTTTATCCACAAATATTTTATCCATACCCTTAATTTAAAAAAAAAATCGAAATAAGAATTAAAAGTAGGAAATTTGGGTGAAATAGTAAAAATGTCGACTTTAGTCGCTGCTGGCAACCCAGAAAAATTTCCAGTGTGGATTTACGAAAAAGATGGAATAAGAAAGGAAATGAATGGCTATTGGTTAGGCAATTTGGCAATGCTAGATGTGCAAATCCTGAATGAAACCGTTGGCATATACTCGCTGAAAGATAAGCAACCGAAGGATAAATCATTTCAATTGGCAAAATGTAAAATAAAAAATCATAAAATTTTTCGACACTTTTTCTTCTTAGCATTGTACAAAAAAAACGGTTATATTCTTCTTGAAAATCATAAAATTGATAATTTATTTAAATGAAGATCAAATTTTTTTTTATATATAATTTTTATGCATAAATCACAAAATTTACTTAAAGGATTGTTTACAAAATAGATTTAGAATTTCTGGTAAAATTTGATCAATAATATTATTCGAGTATTCTCAAAAAATATATTCTTAGAAATATCAAATGTTTTTCAGGATTTTTTGTTTTTAAAGAACATCTTAAACTCTGGCAGAAAGTATATAAATTTTTTTGTCCCTGATTATTTGTTATGAAAAAGTTAAATATTATTTTTTTACGAATTTTATAGTGGAACGATTCAAAAAGGAAATAAGGTATTGTGACCCACTCGTTATTATTTGGCCGGCAGTTTCCGATTATTTAGCACCTAATAGCTATGACCCGTTACTCCAAGTAAAATCTCCTGATACTGATGCCAAACTAATAAATCTCACAATCAATGGTAATGCTTTTAATTTCAGCATAGAAAAATGCGTTCCTACTGGAATATATAGAGTACTGATCGATGAAGTTCTTGTGGCAGAAATCAGCTTAGATGTAAAGGGTTAGTTAAATATATACTTATTGTCTCCCGTTTTTTTCTTGGTTAGTTTAGGATAACTAGAATTGGATATTATATTCATTAAAACATTGCATATCCCTTTCCGGATCTGGGCCGAGAATTGAACGAGAACCTGTTTTTTTAGACATTAATTTCCCATAGGAATTGATATTTGGAAAGGTGGCGAGCTTATTTCAATGTCGACCAAAATATTTCTCTTAAAATGGCCCATGCGCAAGATATATTTTACAAAAATATATGGAAATCTTGATTTTTTCTCCTCTTTTCTAAAAATAAAAAAAGATAATTACAACTTTTATTGTAATCGGGGATTTATTTATTTTTTCACATTATAAAAAATAAAAATTAAATTAAGAATTTGTCAGCTAAAAATAAAAAATAAATTTTCAGAACTTTATCTAATGTTCTTTAGTCGCCATATCTACAAAAGATATTTTTGAAAAATAACTAAATATTAAACATAAAAAAATTTACATAATTATTTAGGCGAAATCGTGAATATAGAAGCCCATGATGACAGTGAACATGATGTCGAGCTTGATATAGGCAAATTTAATATCTCCTCCAAAGATAAGTTTAAAATTTACTATTTGAAAGATTATTCGCAGGAAATTGTGATCAAAGGAGAGAAATACGTTATAAAAGGCGACAAATTGACAGTAAGTCTTGTAAATTTATGGAGCCGACCCGGGGTTTACGAATTATATAATACTAAACTTGGATCGATATTCAGAATTATCGCGAAATCTATTAGTAAAAAAAAATCTATTAAATATATATATATACTAATTTACTCTCATTTTGCTTACTATGGCTCTGGCATATTGCAACTGTTTTATATTTTATTTGAATATTATAAAACTCAAAATTTAACTATAAATCTGGTCTATTTAAAAACGAAATTACCAATCGAATAGGGTAATTTGATTTATTTAAACAAAACGAACAATTAGCTAATTCATAATTCATACAATAAAATCTAATAGTCATAATCGAATTATTCTAATAAAATTTTTTTAAAAATATTATAATCAATTGCTTATTAAAAAAAAACCTATACGATCATTTAAAATTTGCCCACCGACTTCGCTTAGCTTCCTCAAATTTGTTCGTTTTTGTGTTAACAGAGAATAGGGTTTAGTCTGATTTCACTTATACAATGTGATTACAATTCATGCGTTTATGCGGTACCAATAGGTCATTATCTCTGTGTAACCGAGTTAGAGAGATCGACTAGGGATAACTCTTTTATAATATTTCCTATTCACTCGAAAACACATGGTTTATGAAGCTTAATCTCTGCGTAACAGAATTTGAGAGAGAGTGTAAAAGAAGGATATTTTTTAAATATATTTTAAAATTACAATTTTTATGAAAATATATTCTTTCAATTTTTATTTGCTAACTAGTCATTATCACATGACTGAATGATATCAATGTCATCTCGTGGAACATATTCTATAAACGGTCCATCGTTTATGAAGTGTCGCTAGGACGCGTGCGTTCTTTTAAATTTTAAGCAAATTATATAATTTTGTTTCATTATAAATTAAATAATTCTTAAGGCTTTTTCTCATTAGTTATTTATTGGTTAGTTTTTTGATGAGTATTAACATAAATAGATAGATAAAATATTAGAAGAATACCAAATTCAATTATAAAAGATATATTATTTTAAAAAGCCAAGTCAAACAATATACCAAAATTATGGCTTAAATTTTTCAAAAATAATCCATTTATTGAATTATTATTATTAAATATATTTTAAATATCGTCACATATACATCCCTCTTTGTATTTGATACGTTCCTTTTGATCGACGTACATCTGGTAGATGTCAGTTAAAAATTTCGGATATTATTATCTCTGCCACAAATCTCACACCCACATCCCTTTTGCATTTCCCCAATTCTTTATTTCATTTCGCATCACATTAGATCAAATTTATAAAATGAATCCTATCCTCAATTAAAAATTATAGTTACAATGAAAAATAATTTTTCAATTTTTATTGACATTTAATTTTAAAAAAATTCAATAAATTTAAATCAAAAAAATTTACAATTCGTATTTATTTGCTATCGAATATTTTAAACCGAATCGAATTTATATGTTAAATAATATTTTTCAGGTTTTTTTTTTGTTCGAAAATAAATTAGGAGTTTTGATATATTATTTCATCAATTGATTCCTAAGTTATGGAATATTTTGCTATATTAATACAAAAAAAAATATATTGATTATAATAATTTCTTATTGATTTTTTAAAGTAAGAAGGTTAAAAATTGATTACACAAATTATATTTATATTTATTTAAAATTTAGATATTTATCATCTACATGACGGTCAACCCATGAATTTTTTCATAAAAACTGAAATTAAAAAAAATGACAGAAAGAATGTTAAAGTTAGCCCAAGACCTGTATTCGATATCATAGACAATTTACATTATAAGATAAATTTTGAAATTACTTTTACCCCTGAAATGAGGGGATCATATCAAATATCATATGAAAATTGTAGGTATACCGTAAAACTATTCTACTACACAGGTATATTATATTGATATATTTAAATCCCCTTTCTTCTTTTCGTTTCTTTTCTATTCTTTGCCTATTCTTCCATTCACTTAATTCTCTTTCTAAAGGTAATTTTTTTTTAAACTCTGTTTTTCGCATTCACCCATTTTCACTCACACAAATTAGATTTTTGAGATGAATCTTAAGAAATATTTAATAAATTCAAAAAAATATAATAGTGCTAAATTTTAAATCTAATGATTCATTTTCTGCATTAAAAAATAATGAAATCCAATTCCGTTAAAAATAAAACCCATTTAACTTTACTAGATATACATGACCAATAAAATTATTTATAAAATGTATATATAATAAAGGAACAAAGAAATTGAGTGTAGAAGATGGCAATAAATACAATGAAACCTTTATTTTTGAAAATGGAAAGGAAATAGAAGTTTCTGGAACAGCGTCTTTTGAAGATGAAGTTAAACATGTCGACTATAATTATGAAATGCAATATCTAGAGCTTCGTGTTCAGAGTAAGATTTTGATTACAAAAAAAAAATTGATTGCATTGTATGAAATGAATTATAACTTTTGAACAATACCACCCTAAAATTTAACAAACTTTTAAAAAGGATATGTAGTGTTATACAGATGTATACCTTATTAGATGCACACTTGTATAAGTAATTTAATAAAGAAAACATAAAATTATATTTTAAATTTTATGATATATATGTCGTATTGGGGTACAAATTAAATTTGGATGGAATCTCTAATAAAACATTTACTAAGAACTATTTTTAAATCTTGAAAATCTAATTTTAATGGGAAATGTAATTCGAACATGTAAAGAGTATCCAATGAATTACAGACAATTTTGCCGAGATCTGTTGAAATACTTTCAATTTATATCTACCATTTTACATAAATTAAAAATTGCACAAAGGCTTCTTATGGCAAAAAAATAGTCTCGAACATATAGGGTAGATATTTAGAGCACATGCTGAAATACATTTCCGCTCAAATCAAATGACATCAATAAAAGATTTAGAGTTGATATATTTATTTCATATCCCGATCTGATATATTCTATATATAAATTTTATTAAAAATAAATTAAAAAGAAAATTAGAAATATTCAAATTAAAATAAGTAATAATATAAATTATAAGAAAATTAAAGTGTAATAAATTGAACCTATACTTTAATTAATATTAAAAATTTATTTTAAGGTTAATTATAGATATTAGTTTATGTATTATTGAAATATAATATAAGTTATATTTTTATTGATAAATAATAATTAATAGTGTAAACAGTATAAGATGGATTTATTTTGTATAACCTTGTTTATCCGAATAATTGGTGTTAAACGTTTAAATTATCTCTTTCTTCCTATAAAAATTTAAAGAATAATATACAAACGTTTTAAATCGATTATGACAATAATGGCACAGTTTAATTAAACTAATATATAATAGTAATAATCTCATTATAAACGGAAGTTGAATTTCCAATTAAGCTGAAATCAAAATAATTATGGACTATTTATTTACATCAAGACTTGAGCATTGCGCTTACGCCTCCATTTTTAGGCCTTTCACGCCACCGTTAATTTTAGGACCATGACCGCTGACGCCTCGGTCAATTTTTTAGTCGACAGTATAGATGCGTTTATATATAAATTAGATAGAACCTAATCAATAAATTTTTTAGCTACATCGGTATTTGATTTAACAATAGAATCCTAAATTAATTATACCCCAAAATCTAGAAAATATAGAAACCTTTTCTATCAAAAAATATAGAAAATATTTAGCTAATATAGTAATACATTCCAATGTTGAACGTCTTTCTGGTTAAATTTGGAGTCATTTATTTGTAATCAGTTGGATATTTTATCTATATTATATTAATTATCCGTTGGCTATTCTCTCTTTTCAATTCATTCGATTCTTTTTGTAAATATCTGCATTCGTTTTTCCCTTAGCTTGCTTTAATAATTCGTGCTATAACATTTCGCATTAGCCTTTCATTATAATAATATTACATTATATTTCATACATTCGCTCCTAATTTATATAGTAAAAACACGAATGGTTACATGTCTCGTTATTCAGTCTTGCCTCCTAGGATACCCTGGGTGATATGAATTCATTTCCATTCATTTGATTCTAATTGAATATATGTAGTTGGTTTGCCTTGTGACTTATGTGTCATACTATTATATTTCGCGTTTTTCAATGTTTTTTTTAATTATCGTGCTGTTTTATGTTATATTATTCGTTATCTTTTAAGCTTTATTAAATAGGCATTATTTTATTATTTTTATTTATTCATTCCGCAAGTTTACTGGCTTAAGCCCTTTTTGTGGAATTCTTCATCGTTTGGCTCATTATATCTGCTGCTCTATAACTCGATTTTAATATCCCTCAACTATTCTGCGTCATTGTTCAAAATTTTTTTATCTACCTATTTTTTTCTTTGTATTTCCTTCGCAAATCTGTCGTTCATGTATGAAATTATTACATAATAGATATGATAGTTGTTTTCCAGTTTATGAACCACCTTCAGTTAGATGGACACATTCTGAATTTCTTTCACTGTCCCTTGTCAGTCAATTGAATATTCATCCAGAAATTTTTTTTTCACCTCTTCACATTTCAAATTTTGCTTCTCAGACTTTATTCTCGACTACACCAAGCCAAATATTATTTCAAGGATCCCAGCTGTGCAAGATTGTTTATTGCTAAGTGATTCGCTGATTGTAAATCTTTCCTATTGCTAAACTAAAGCAATGAGAATGAATATCTTAAATTCTACTTCTTTGCATTTAACATTTTTTGGGTGCCTGAACAAACTTCACATAGATCTCTAACTCAGCAAATTAAGGATGCCGGATTCATTATTGCCCTTTATCTTTTAGCACACAAGAAGCCTCCGCTAGAAACAAAAAATCCCTCATCGATTGAGTTGAAGATTAATTTGGTTTCCTAGAAAATTGACAATCTTAACATTACACTCAGATTGGTATCAACTCATGACTCTCTAGCAGGGTAGGCAGAAGGTCTGGAATAGACCAATAATTGCAAGCTGCATCGTTACTCTTTATAATTCAACTATCTGACCGTCTATTATTCTACTTGCTGCTTAATAGATCTGGCCATAAGTTCCTTGAAGCTATTCCTTCAGTTAACAATTGCAATAAACCAAAATAAGCTAACTATCGCCATTGGTATTCGTTTAATAATAACCCAGCGCCATATGCTTTTAGACGCAGATCGTCAAGGGTAATAGAAGACATAGTCTTCATTGTGCTTGTAAAGGTCAAATTGTTAGAAATAATTTATGTAATTCGATTATCCTTAGACCCGCGGTCAGCTCAAATTACTCTACTCTTAAACCTCCAGGTCTTTTACAATTTTATTAGAAACGTCCAGATGAGATTTCTCCAATTCTTAGGAAGCGTGGTCAATTCCTGGTCAGGGATTACTCATGTATAGATCCATTGTCTCCTTTAAAATCAAACACTAACATCTTTGAGAAAAAGGAGCAATTATAAATAGCAAAATATACAGAAATTTACATGAACACATATTCATTCTTATAATTTCCACCACCTTAACGGGAATTGCGCTTTCTTCTTTATTCAAGTAATTTGGCTCTCACATTCATAAACCTACGGACGAACCTTATGAACATTTTCTTTAGACAAACTTGCCATAGTTATTCACAAAGCTAATTACATTTCATGATCTCACATGATGATAATTTTTAACATAAATAAATGTTTGCTTTTTTATTATTTATATATATATATTTTTTTTAATTTAGCGTATATTTGAAATTCGGTTTTTTATTTTATAATTATCTAGTTATAAGTGCATATTAATTTATATAAATTTTTATTTAAAAAAAATATAAATATTTAAATATTCGGAATCACCTTCAAATATGCAGTTTAATGATGTATATAACAATATATATCGGAAATGGTATTCATTCATAATATAAAATTTTACATATAACGTCGTCGTATCTATAATAGATAATACATATTTATTCTGATGGAAATATTTATCAACTAATAAAATGCGGGATGGGTATATTAGGGATAAGCTAAAACGCAAATTTTAAGAAACTCTCCAGGCCATTATGATCCTTGCCTATTTATCATAGGCTTAGCCAATCCCGGACTGGCGGGCCTTTTAATAAATTGGATTCATTTATGCTAATAACACAATTTTTAATCGGATGAAATTTATTGGCATTTTTTGTTCATAAATTTAGGAACTGTGGATAGATATTACGATCGCAACATGAAGAATCCAAAAATTTTTCTAATAAAAGCAAATGGGATTGATGCCGATGAATCGGAGATAAGTGTAAGCAACGAATACGAAGATGAGCATGATTTCAGTATCGAGAATGTAGATGGATATCTATTTTTAGAAATTAAGCCGATGATTAGAAACAACATATCCGTCGAAATAAGCTTCATTCATCATCAGAAGATCTTGATTGTTCACCTGGCTCCTGCAGGTAAGTTAAAATTAAAATAATTAACTATTTTTGAAAATCTCATTTGTAAAATAATCTACAACGAATAAACAGAGTGCATGTCATTTTATAAAAATTATTTCGAGATGTTATATCATATTTTTTTTAAAAAACTAATAAAACATATGATCTTTAGAGATGGTTATTCTGACGATCAATCAGGTTTCAGTACTTTTCTTAGAAGGTAGAGACAAGAGCTTAAAGTTTGAACGGATCACTCCCATGCAGATTAGAGAGGATTCAAATCGTATTACTATCAAGGCAAATGAAGATGATGGTTTGATAGTTGTCAAAGAAAATGGTGTGATAATCAAGGCCTGGTTCGTAATTACTCTGGGTAAAAAATTTATTGTATTTCAAGCCAATTTATTAATTTTTTTTAATTGTAATGAACAGTTTGAGGTTATAATTCTTAAAATAGTTTCTTTGATGCCCTCTCATCATTAACTAGATTTTTTTTTAAATATATTTTTGCATCAAATAATTAATTATTCAGCTATTAGTTACTTAAACAAATTATTTGTTGGAAATAAAGGTGTTTTTTTTTCTCATTTATTGTTAATTTTTAAACTATAAACGTTTAAATTATTTGTTTTAAGACATTTCTAGTTTAATCATTTAGAACTGCACAACTAAAAGTCAAAATGAATAGGCTGCTGATATGAGACAGTAGAGATGGGAATTTATTTTAAAATTTAAGCAGCATTCAAAAGTTACCCGCACATTTATAATAGGCATTAATCCGGTCGGTATAAATCGTATATTGATTTTAATCTTTCATAAGTTTTATCAAATATAATTTATTACATTCTTTCTCAAATCGTTGATTTTTTTAACCTCCTTTCATTTATTCATCTTTAAAAGGAATTTAAAAAGTATTATTTTGATATTTCTACCTTTAAGACTTGATTAGTTGTTTGTATCAATTAGCCTCCAATGGATTGAACAAGCATTTTGAACGAAATAATACTCCTGTTAAAATCATGCATCAATGTTAAGATTATTATACAAGGGTTCCCATAGATTGTCTTACCAGGATTTTAGGATTTTGTAGGGATGTACTGATAATTTTTATCGGATCGGGCCAATATTTCATCTTTTTTGAAGTATCTGTTATAGGTTAATATTATAAAATTTTTCGATCCGATCCTATAAAATGGAGCCTTAATTTTATAAAAAATTTATTTCAAATTTCATAATATATTTGTTTGTTATTTATTATGTATATAGATTAATATTATTGTAAAAATGAGTGATTTATCAATAAATATATTATATATACCTTTAGATTCACAATGAACTGTTCATTATAATATATTTAAAAGATATGTTATGATATAGTTGAAATATATAATGAGTGGATGTAAATAATAATGCGAAATTACTCCATTTAAGCCTACTTTTAAAAACGTCAATCAATATTTCAGCCAAATAAGTATTACCTGAGCCTCGAGGTTCCGCTAAAGGATGTCCAAGCCTTTGTATCATTGATGAGCAAAAACTTTAGGCTTGAGTAATATTTTCTGGTGAGTTAGCCATTTTTAAAAATAGTCTCAAATGAAATGCTTTTGCAACACTTTATGTATGCACTGAAAATTAAAACGATTAGTAGGTTTGCAAAATATAAAATCAGATATGATATCGGATCGAATCCATAATCGGCCGATATCAATTTAATATCCGATCAGATCTCCGAAAAATGGGATCGATACACACCTAGTTTTTTGTTATTATTGGAAAAACACTCAGAATGCTATGATGATTGTTTTCCACTTTTCTGATTGGTCTATTAAATAGCTGTAAACTACATCTTAAATATTTTTAAATATTACTTGGAATTATCTGATATATTAAATTAATGTATAAATAGAATAATTACCTGCATAAAAAATTATGATATCACCCATTTTGGTAGAAATGTACGAAAATAAATTCAAAAAATCAAAGGAGTCCCTCTAATAAAAATTAGTTTTTAAAAATTATATTTGTAATATATATATCTCATATTTTCTATATACTTTTAATATATTAAAACTGAATAAAATTTAAGTGGCAACATCAATATCAAAACATTTAAACTATGAATAGAAAAATCATGGTTTACATTTTTTTTTTCAGGATAGAACATTATGCCCGTTTGACTAAGCCGTATCCGCGCCTAATAATTAATAGTCTAACAGAGCATATCAATATCTATGCATATTTCTAGGATAAGTTTTAAATAAAATATGTTTCATTAAAATAACATTTCCAGTTTTAAAGTATCTAAAACATCACGTTTTAACTCCAAATAAGGCCATTTTTTAAACACTTCTTTATGTTCCACTAAATTTATGAGCTACTCCGCATAAACCTTCTCTAAAAGAACTTGATAACAATAACATAAAATGTCTCAATAGATTTTCTCCTAATGTCAAATGAGTTATTAAACTAAATCTCACTTTTACATTTAAAAAATTAACGTTGAGCAGTCATAATTATATAATTTAATTTAAAGGTAAAATTTAAAAGGATGCACGCAAATTCGCTTAGATAAGATCTAGAGTCAAAAATTAACCTACTTATATTAAACGGCATTCATATTTATCACAACTATAAAAATAATTAAAAAATAAATCATAAAAAATAGTTACAAAATTGCATTAAACCAATCTATTTCATATGATAAAAGATTATAAGCCCGAGATCTATAATCATTTTTATATTTACTAAATGTTGAATATAAAATATCTAAAGAAGTTTTTTTTTCATTGTAAAAAATATTTAAAAATTTGACTAACTTTGGCAATTAAATAAGCAATATTCTATATAATATTTAACTATCTATGCCAGCAATATATGCAATTTTTCGATTTTTTGGTTATATATTTTTATAAAATTTTATTGATTTTTGCTTAATTTGAGCCAAGCCTTACACCTTGCTTATATTAGCCATGATAATAGTCAAGTGATGGGTGCTTTCATTTCTAAACGATGGCATGGATATATATTTATATATAACATTCTATAGTTGTAATCCAGCGTGATTTTGCTCTATTTTCGTGGTTATTATAAGCTAGGCCTTAGATTACTAAAATAATAATATTCAATTTAAGAATAAGATAATATGCTCCCTTATCACAATTTATTTTTTAACGTTTGTAAACCATAAATAATAAAGGATTAATTTTATATTTTATATAAGGAACGGAAAATGTGACGGTGAACATGATAACAAAGATTGCAACGATATCACATGCTAATAGATTCCTAAGACAAGACCAGTGTTTTCAGCCGTTGGGAATTAAATTGGGAAATATTAGGATAAAAGCCAAATACAACTGTGATGCTTATATTCTAGAACTCGAATTAAAAAATATTAGTGATTCTGTTTTGTATAACAAATCTCATTTGCATGCGCTCTCAGTTGAAAATCACCATGTAGTGAACATTCGCTTTAATTCAATATTAGTGACTCCTCAATAAACCAGGAATTACTTGATTGTATTATTTGCATATATATTTTTAAATTAAAATCATAACATTTTGGGGGATTTGATTACATGAAATATTGTTTTGTTTAAATAAAAAATATTCTAAATAATATATTCATCTTTCACATCAAAATTATATTTTTTTAACGTCTCTTAACCTAAGATCAAGCATCCCTAATAAAAGCTTGTAAAAAAATAAAATTTATATAGTTTTTTTTAGTAATTTTATATCAAATTAATTTTAACTTTTCTAAATTTGGGCTATTTATCGAAATTAACAATTTACACCTGAGCAAGTTTTGGCGATAACAGAAAATATGTTCTGAATCTGATTTTATATCGAATTTTTTATTTTTCTGTACTTAGTCGTTATCTTTTTTTAAATTTTTATATATTTTATTTCAAACATCTATAGTTTATTTCAAAAAAAAATAAAAATAAATGAAATTAACAATAATCATGCCATATATATAGTATTTTTAAATTAAAATATATAAAAGTATTAGAATAATAAAATTAAAATAATGAAGAAATAGCCTTTCACAAAAAATGTTTTCGTTAAATAAATTAATTGAAATAATATAGTAGTGAAAATAATAAATATACAATTATTTCATTCGTACAAAACTCAAATTAAATATAAAGTATATATTCTAAATAGAAAAATAATAATAATAAATTTCTCCTATTTTATTCCCACTTAATTTTTTTTTAAAAAATTTGAGCCAGTATTTTATCCTGGCACAAACATTTACAATGAAATGTATGTTATTTTTAAATTTAAAAAAAAGAAAACTCACTTTCGGTGGTGATATAAAATAAAAGAAAGTAAGCTGAATAAAACTAAATTCTTTCCTTATATCAAATCAACGCTTGGAGACTTTGGAGAGGCATTCACCTCCCTTAAGGAGATAAATTACTCATCTCACGGATGATCCTAAAGTAGATTTCTATATTCGCCAGAACATTAGATTAGAAATTTATCGTTCAAATTTACTTTTTTGAAACATATATCTAATGCATATATATCGTAAAAAACATAAATTAAATAGTAAAACTGATTAATTATTAAAAAAAATGTAAAGCAATATGTTCAAAAATTATTTTTAAAAAAATATGTTGACAAAAAAATTTAAATGATAAGAATATAATATTCTTAAAAAATTTGAGAACAGAAAAAATATTGAATGCTAGGAATATATTTCATAATGCTCAAATAAAAACTGAAATAGCAAGAATAAATATTCTACTCAATCTTGCCGAAGTATAACAGAATAATGCTAAGATTTAAAAAAGAAAATATAAAAAAATTTAGCAAAAATTATACTAAAAGTTGGATAAATTTTTTTTTCTTAAGATTAAATTCCTAGGCAAATTCACAAGATTAGGCGCCTCCCACCCTCCTTAAAAATATGTTAAACCTATATTAACTATTATAATGAATTATAGATTTTTGTCGTTTCATAATTTGAAATTTGTATAAAGTGAAAAGAATCTTAGAAAAGATAACACGCATTATAAACTTAAGAAAAATTTAAAAAAGAATAGAAAAATTGTGACAACTTTTTTAATTTTAATATGCTCATAAATTAAAATAGACCGAAAAATTAAACTTTGGAAGTGTCCAACGCGGATTATTTTTAAAATTTATTTCGGCTTAGCCTATGTTATTCAGCCTTTAGAACTATGATACCCTATTCTAGATTTTTTAAAGCATTTTGTACATTGGATTCTAAAAATCTAAATCACCTCTCTTTTAAGGTTGTTTAGAGGAAGCTATATAGGCGATTAAACATACAGGGGCGGACTGGGAGACTAAAGACCCCGTGGGAAGATTTCTCAAAGAGGCCCCATAGTTGGGGGGCTTTACTTCCCAAATCCCCCTTGCGGGCTAGGGCCGGCTTTTACCAGTCCTGCGGCCGGGAATTATATGATTTTATTTGAAATTTCCTACACTATATAAAAATTTAAAATAATTCTTATCTTTTTAATAATTAATTATGATCCATTTATAAAAGAATTACTCGCCCTTTGTGTTCAATTTTATGTAATACCTTTTAATTTATAAGATAAAGGGCTAAACTTCAAATTTTGTTATACTAATTATCGATACGACAATTTTATGTTATAACATAATTATATATTTTTTTTTTAAAAGGTAGAGATGTTTTTTAGGCATTTATATTTAATATAAATTATATCTAAAGCAGAAAAGATAAGCAGCAAACTCTACCACAAAAAAAATGATACAACCTATTGACCGTTAATGCCATCAATAAAATAAAACTAATAATTATACAAAATAAAATTGATGTTGATGTGTACATTTATTGTCAAGGTATACACCCATTGAGCCTAGTTGAACAGCCTGAATTTATTACAATAATGAAAAGTTTTATAATCAATAGATAGACATAAACTTTGATATGATGTTCAAGGAAAAAGAATTCTAAATGATGAAGCGTGGTTTCACTTAGTAACGTTTGATCATTTAAAACTCTCCCTAGGAGTTGTTTGCAAAGAAGTATAGAGGCAATTTTTGAGACAAGTAGATACTCTAAAAGTATATTAAAGGCTTGATCATATATCTGCACCACGGCATATATGTGGTCTACACTGTTTTAGTATCTTCTAGTGAAATGGCTGTTTGAACCAATCCAAATTTCTAAAAGGCGTTGTTAATTTTTGTAAAAAAAAACTGTTTGGTGGATCAACTGCCTCCCAGTTAAGCCTGGGAGTTGGGACATTCTTTTTAGCCTCGTTTTTTATTAAAACTTTGTTAAACTATAATTCTGCTCAAATTAGAATATAAACTAAAAAATATTTAAATGAGGAAAATATCGGCCATATACCAAGCTAACGATTTTTAGATAGAAACAGACCTCAAATTTCCGCTAACCGCTGGCTCCTTGTCAAATAACTTGCTAGAAAATATAAGAAATTAATCAGACTCAATGGAAAAACTGGATCAGCAATTAAACGCGCTCATAATATGCAAGGATTCTTCGAAATTCATAGGAAAAATAGAAATCAACAGGAAAATTGATTAAAAATATATGTAATATTGAATGTGAATCATAACAAGACTGTTAATGCAATAATTATAGAATGAATTTAAAAAATATTATAAAATTGAATATTACAGGTTAACTGTAAATAGGATTTATTTTAAAAAAATTCTTGTTCCTCCTGAACATTTATGAAAATGTCATGGAAAGGAAGAATACCCTATTTTTTAAAAAAATAATACTTTATCCTAATCTACCAGTTTAGATGAGATTGATTTCATAAAAAGAAAATCGTCAAACTTATTATAGAAGTTTACCTGAGTTTTCAAGCAATAAATATCGAATTTTCAGTTTTGAACAAATTAATGTAAAATCAAGGCACATTCAAAAATAAAAAAGGAATATGACAAGTACAATTACATTTGTAATGTTGGCCAATTTACATCTTATTACATTATTTCTAACGAGCAGCTTTTAGGCGCAGGATTAATTATCATTTAATTACCTCGAATGTTAAATAGTTTTAAAATTCTCTAAAGCCAGAAAGGTTATAAACTATAAATATTTGAAAAGAATTTTTGGGGACAGCCCGAAATAATTCTAAAAGCAGGATAAGCGGTTTAATACTGTATTCGAATGTCAATTTAGACTTCAAATTTTTTTTGCTTTCTTGTTACCAAAATACTATTGATTAGATTTGTGTCGCTCTATAAAAAAAATATAATATCTAACCTTTTTTTTAAATCGTTTGGGGTTTTACTAGGTTCTTTTTCCTATCTTTTTAAATCATTGATAAATATATATTATTTTCGTTTCGATAAAATAATTTAAAAAACATATTATTGGACGTGGAGAAAATAAAATAATGAAATCGTAAAATTTGCATCATAAATAAAGTTTGAAAAGTATAAAATTTATTTATTATATATATAAAAACTACAAAACATTTAATAATCATTCTTAATTTATATTTTATTTCTTAAATCCTTTTAAATACAATGTTTTATAGCGAATAAATTTTATCGATAAAATAATTAAATTTAAAAAAAAAAATTTACAACAGGTACAAAAGAATATACTAAAAGTAAACACATTTTATTATAAATTTCTTTTATTAAACGCCTAAGCCAGCAAAAATAAAATATAACTTAACATCCATCGGAGGTTTGGCAAATTTTTGTTATAATCAATAAATGAATGAATGCTATTAAAAATTATGGCCATTACTATAATAAAAAGGAGATAATAATTTTTTTGACATAAAATGCCTTTTAAATAAAGAAATATAAAAAATTATTTACAAATTGCTAATATCAAAAGTTGATACGAAACAAATCTCTTATAAATATATGATTTTTTTTTATGATAGGGGGCGGGAGATATGGTTATATATATTTTTGTAGGACTGACAAAACTAACTGTTTTAATATTAATGTATCTTTGTAGGACTGACAACACTACTGTTTTAATATTAATAGTTACAATAAAGATATTTATATAAAAATAATATAGCCTATTAATTAAGCATGACATCGTTATAAATATGTGTATATGTTTGTAATATAATTTATTGGGAGATTTATAATATATAAATAGGGAAATCATTGCTAGAAAATTATATGTAGTCAGTCGGTATTCATACAAAGAAACGCTAACGTGTCAAGGAAGTAATTGTAAAATAATGGGAATTATCTTAAGAAACAGGGCGGAAATTAAAAGGGTTTGAATTAGACTATTTAACTTTGCAGCAAATAATAACAAATCGAATCTGAATAAAATTAATTATAGGGGAATTCAATACCTCATATTAATAGGGTTTTCTTTTTCAGATAAAAAAAATAGCTATAAGGGAATATGCTTGTAATTTATAAATTAATTATGAATTTTTATAGGCTTTTCCATGTAATTGGATCTCGTTTGCTTGGCTATTTTGTTCATGTGTTCCATACCTATCCAAACTATATTTTTAAACATTCGTTTTTATGTGATAAATAAAGTTGTATATAAGGTTTTTCCCAGTCAAGTCACTTTTTCTTAAAAACACACCTCATAACGGTGTTAACTAAATTGGGAAAATGATATTGTAACTAAAAAACCCTATAAATAAATAATAAATCTAATTTTTACCCTGGCTAAATTATGGTAAACTGAAGAAATTTTTTTAAGCCAGGGTAGTTTCCGATAGAGGTCTGCAATTGGCAGTTTTTAGCCTGCCCGTCCATTCTGTGGGCGTGTCGAGCGAGTGAAAAAATTATAAACATATGAGCGAGCAGATTAAAAAATACTTTTTAGAACAATGGGTGGGGAAATTTGAAATATTTTAGGTTGAAATGATATTTATTACAGATCATTTTTTTTAATTACAAATTAAATACTTTATACGTTTAAGTAAAAAATAGATCAAAATAAAATAAAGAGCCAAACAAAACAATAGTGAATATTAAAAAAACATTGGGGATTGGGCGAGCGGATTAAGCCTTTTTAAAACAAAAACGGTCCATTTCAGGCCTCTAGTTTCAGGTATGGTGTTAACGGGAATCAAACTCGACCAACAAATTATTTTAAAATGTTGCACTATACCAACTAGGTGACTATTGTAATGATGGTTAGGCATGAAGTGTCAACCAATGCTAGTTTTCGTATCAATTAAAAGAATTTTTTTAAAAAAATTGTCGATTTTATAAGACTTAAAATACTCGAAAATATAATTGAATAATGCCAGTTTTCATTGATTGAAAAATCAAATATAATAACCTCCCAAAAACTTATTAATTATGTATGACAAGGCACGTGTTTATACTAAAATTAATGTAAGGAATGCTTCAAATACAACTATTCAAATTTATATTTAGAATAATAGCATCATATCCAATCTAATAACCCTGAAAATAAAAAAGTAAGAGGAATGATAGAACTTATAAATTTCGGAATAAGAATTTAAACTGGTATCAAAATTAAAATAAAGTGAGAGGAAAATTATGCTTATCCCATAGTCTATTTTAAATTTAAAACTTAAGCAAACCTCATCATAACAATTGTTATAATGTATCTATTTTTTTAAAAAAGGAGATAATGCAAAACCATCCTTGGCTGTTTTAAGGTCGGTTAAAGGGATCCTATATTCGGGCGTGACTTCGTTAACCCTTCCTTGCGAAATGAAGTAAAATTTGTATTTTTCGTATTCTTTGTCAGAGATATCTAATCGATTTTGAATCCGGGACTTTATAGCTTCGAAGTGTTCATCCTTTATAAAAAAAATATATTATAATGTTAGAAGAGAGGTGTATATATATTTGAAAAATAGAAGGATAAAGTCGAAATAACTATCTATCGAAATAAGCTAACTGACATTATATCAACAAGCTTCCATCTATATTTATTTTTTTTAAACTAAAAATCAATTTAATGTACACTAATAATATAAAATTTAAAGTAATTCAAGCATCATAAAAGTAAAGCACTTGTAAATGACGAGTAAATTTAAATTTTTTTAAAATATCCTCACGTTTTTAACTTTGACGAAAAATGGTATACCGAATGTATTGACAATGTCCTGTTATATTAGAAAAAAAAATATATCATAATATTTTATAGTAAATTAGTATATGAAATGATATTATAATAAAAATTTAAAAACAATGTAAAATTAATTAAATGTGGTTAATTTGTTTTCCAAGCAATAAACATGCCGAACCAAAATACAAAAAAAATAAATAAACAATTATAAAAATGCTAGGAATAAAATCTAGTACACAATATTATAAAAATTTTCTGTTCAAACAAACAAAAGAAAATACAAACTTCACAACCTAACCCTCGTCCCCTCCCTCTCATTCCTATCACCCCTTCGGAACGGTGTCAAAAATCTTAGGTCGTAAGTCAGGTGTGATATAAACATCGTAATCCTTACTCTAAAAAAATGGGTACAAGGAACGAGCATTTCATCTGGCCCAATCTCTTTTTGATCGCGAGGTATTTCCTCGATTCTCAGTAGCGGGGCTTGCAAATTAAGGCCGGTTCCCATGATCGGGTTGCCCATTTCGTAGGACATGGGGTTTGCCACGCTCATGCTTGACGATTTAAATTGGTGTTGATCTAGAGCCGTGTTCGAGGACGGGGGTATCAAATTTTCTAGCTTGAGTTCGTTTTTAAGGACAGTGGCCGTTTTGAAGCTTTGTATATCTACGACCCTGTTTCAAATGAATAGTTTTAGGTAATCATCGATAACGATAAGTTGTTGATGAAATTGCAATAATTAATTACTGAATTTACATTTGAAATCAAGCTAATTAAGTCCTAATAAAAATAAGTAACATTGAAACGTAATAGATAATGTCAAACCTTAATTTTAGTTCTTTGATGGGATCGGGTGAGTCAAAAAAATCGAGTCCGGCAGTGCAATTAATGCAATTGACGTTACCACTGCTTTGATCATCCATCAGATTGTGTTGAGAATTTTGGATATTAGGGCTGCCCGAACGATTTAACCTAAAGATTGGATTAAGGGGAAAGGGAATAGGTGATGAGGATGATATTTTTAAAAAAAAATTGCTGGTATTATAATTCTTGTATATTATCTCTTATTTTCTTACATCATATTAACTAAAATAATATCCCTAACTAAAATTTATTCAATTACTTAAGTAAAGAATTAATTTTTTTTTAAAAAAATAGGATATAAAAATGAGTAATTCAAATCAAGACTGAACCGAACTGTTACACCGGTATTATTTACAGAAACCCGAACCGTTAAAAATTTGCACACAAACATGAACCGAACTTCTAAAATGCCGTGAGCCGGTTTGAATCTTTTGATATTTTAAACTCTTTTATATGAATAATAATCAGTTTTGACTAATAACTATCACTAATTATTCTTAGATATTTTTATATATTGCTATTTGAAGCTACCCAAGTTAGTCTATAGAAGTGCTCTCAGTATAGTAGGGTAATAAGCTAAATGTCGGCTAATTCTGCTCAATTCTACGGGCGTGTGCCGAAGAAAATGCGTTAACATTAAGGCGTTTTATTTTCTATAAGTTGCTTTCACATTTGAACTTCAATTTATTTAAGAAAAACCCCAAAGCAAAAGTGATGGTTTTACACGGTTTATCCGATTTTTATCTTCAATTTATTTAAGAAAAACCCCAAAGCAAAAGTGATGGTTTTACACGGTTTATCCGATTTTTATAGCCGACTAAAAATTGGCTGAAACCGTAAAAAAAATACTAATTACCCAACTATAGTTCTCAGTCATAAATTTCTTTCTTCCTTATTGGATATAATTTGATAGAAGAGAATCTTGAAAATATTTTAATTGTATACGCCTCAACATTATTTTTTAGAGAATGATGATAAACTTTTAATAAGGATGTTCACTTTACATAATTTTAATATGCTTGTATATGCTAAAAAAAACTAACCCGGTTATTAAAGGTTCAGACCGAACCGATATTATAATTTTTTCACGAATCGAACCTGAACAGTTATATTTATCTGAACCTAATTCGATATTCGTTAATTTGAATTCCTGACAAAAAATATTAAGTAAATAACATTTATTTATTAAAATTTGGTTCGGGGCCACACTAATATGAACTATGAAAATTTCCGGCTCATTTTCTATGCATCCTGATCATCCTTTAAGAAATTCACTCTAACAAACACACATAATCTTCCAATTAAATACGCTTTCTGAGGTGCTTAATTTAGTAAAACAGGAAATAAATATTCCAAAAAAGAAAATCTACACAAATCAAGTTCTACTACCAAACACTATAGAATTTGTAACTGATTTCAGGTACAACTAGATTCCTACACTGTAAATATAGAATAGGCCTTTAAGAGGCTTAAAAGCCTTGATACGAGTTGTTTAACAATAAATACTCTTGCAAAACATGGGTAAAATTTCCTCTATTCATGATGATTTTCTGTAATGTTGCATTGATACATTACATGTATGATGAGAAAATTCAAAATCAATAATCCTGTTGAAAGATGTAACCTCAGATTCCTTGCTCAAATAACAAGGATTAAAACAGGGTCTCAAACGTGGAAAACCAAGACAACTGTATACAAAACTATTTCTTTGATTCATTTAATCATAATCTTACAACATCGAAAATATACATCTCACAGCAATGGATACCATGGCCAAAAATGATGATTTCCTCAGCAATAATTTCAATATATATACATTTAGTAACCATTTTATTCGATAATTTAATAATCATTTTATATAACGAATTCAAAACCTGGAAGGGGAATTATCCCTTGCAACCCCGCCGAGGCAAATATGATTACTGTTAAGTAAAATAGCGGACCGGAAGGAGGCGAGTATTTTTTTACGGGCGTCTTGCAATAGGTCCGCCACTGTGGCCGATTTGTTGACGTACACAACCAGCTCTTTCTCCTCCTTGTAATGACTGTCAACCCAAACGCATTTGTATTGATTTTTGGCTTCAAGCTCATCCAAGGGCATGCAAAGCTAATTAAATTTTTAAAGCATATATTAATATATATACGGAGGGGGGAGAACTGCACGGGCACAGTCCTTATCCCGTCCAGACACCAAAAATAGAGTCAGGTTATTACATTAAAAAAATTTCGGGTTCGGGTCAAGTTGTAGGAGCTGTTTGACCCGAAAAATAAATATTAATATAAATATCCTAATTATACAAACATTGAGATTTGGGAAATAGATGTCTAAGCATTTTTGCCAGCTATGAGCAAAATCTTTAGGTTTATATAATGTTATTTTGGTTATAATCTTAATCGGGCTGTTTTTTAAAATCGACCTTATAGGGCTTTTGAAACACCACTATATAAAACCATATCATTTTTTATTTATCACATTTTTTCCTTAAAATGTCAATCAGAATAACATGTCATTTTCAATTATTTTATTATTACATAACCATATATGTGATTATATTTTGAATTGAATTATATAGTTAAAAAAACAATATTATTACATACTTTACTTTCATCATATTCAGTTTAATAAAAATTTTTTTACTAATATCTATAAATAGCTTCATATTTTTATATTTAAAAAATTATTTTAATGGATGCCAAATTAAAAAAATTGGTGAAAAGATTAAAAGCAATGAATATGAAGTAAGGGAAAATGTCAATGGCTCTGAGGCCTAGAAAAAGTTTTCATTTATATAAGATAACAATAAAGAAAACTTAATTATGTGAGTTGCAATTTTTGCAAATATATACACGTTTATAATCCCATAACAAAAGGTTAATATTATTTATACAATAAATATATATTAATAAATAATTTCAGTCATTAATCAACTAAAAAGGAATAAATCTGTATTTACAATGGAGAGTATAAAGACTCAATTAACAATTGTTAGCCTTTTAAAAAGCGTGTTCAAAAGTAATTACCATGATTTGGGACGTGATTTAAGATCACTTGTAAGAATTCATAGGGAAGGCTTTGTTGATTGTTGCCAAAATTGGCTCAAACATATGGAAATATCGATGTTAAAAGCATCATTCTAAATTCCACGACAATCACTAGAAATTTAATAGATACTGCTGATCGTATATGCAATATTAAACGCATATAGGGTCTATGTGCTGGTAATATGAAAATATGGTTAAATTATTCATAATTTTTTATAGCCACCATAGACCTCTGGACTGATGATTATGAGAAAGTATCCTATGTAACTCTTATTATTCATTTTTTAGACGATTCTTAGAAACTTAATAAAGTTGTAATGTTTACATGCAAGTTTGAAGAAGAAAAAAAATAAGGGTGAAAATATTAAAAAAGGAAATTATTACAAATTTCACCGTATTTAGGTATTGATTTTATTAAAAATTATTATAAAAATCATTGTATATCAGGATTCTGTAGGCCATATTTATCTGATAGACCAATGAACTAATTTAATTAAAGCATTTGAAAATCGTAAACGATTGAATTGTGCTTCTCTTCTTTTAAATACAGTATTAAGGAATACCTTTAGTAAAAAAATATAGAATTTCAAGGTCCAGATATATCAATGTTTTGATGATTGTAAAAGTTTAGTTACTTATATGAAACAGAATGGGTATGCTAAATCAACTTTTATTAAATTGTAGCATTAAATTTTTGATTAGTTAATCACTTTGATAAGGCACTTCATTTGTGCATTGAG
The DNA here is from genome assembly GCF_954871325.1 of Gordionus sp. m RMFG-2023. NCBI lineage: Eukaryota > Metazoa > Nematomorpha > Gordioida > Chordodea > Parachordodidae > Gordionus > Gordionus sp. m RMFG-2023. Next base: position 6,650,950 of record NC_088775.1, on the reverse strand, counting down.
ACTAGATGGAATAGCAGAATGATGATTGAATCGATTTTTAATCAATTCAATAAAATATTGGAGATTCTCAATTCTAGAGGTGAGTCGATTATGCTCGAAAATATAGATTATGAATTGATAAGAGACCTTATCAAGTTTCTGATGCCTTTAAAAATTGCGAGTGATGAAGGTGATTTAAACCCACCATTCACAAAGTTATATTGTGTTATCACATAATATTGAGTTATTTAGCTCATCCAAACTTAAACTCGCAGCTTAACCAGCTGTCGCAAAAATGACAAGAAATAATGGTGGATAAATTTCAAATAGATATATTCCGCCTAAATTTCGACATTTTTTGTGCCAAAAATTTCGGGATATGAAAATGTTATCCCGAGAACATTAAAGATTTGTGCCAACATGCCTAGGAGATCAGCAAAGATATGATTGGACAAAAAACTATAAACACCAACTCACGATCTAGCTCCTATTCAACTGAACGAGTAGTGAATAAAGGTTCATTAAATTAATAATAAAATTATGAATTAAGAAATAATAAAGTAAATATATATCTTTTAAAATTACTATTATATTATGGATATTTTTTTTCTCAAGAAAATACTGAGGCAGATACGTTTTTGGATTTCTCTATATGGGAGGTTGACAAGGTGTTTTTTGATGCTAGCGTTGAAGCTGACGAACTTCAAAAAAACCTAGAGGCTAAATCATATATTTAAGATAATATTTTAAATAAGGTTGAGAGTTTGGAAGTGATGGGCAAACGTAAAAGTGGAAGGCCAAAACTTCAATGGGGCCATATAGTTAGAGTCAATATGAAGAAGTATAAATTAGATAAAAGAGATTGTATGAATAACATAAAGTGGAGAGAGATGTTGAAGGAGCTTACCACCAGAAAAGGTGAAAGCTAAAGAGAAAAAAAAACGTTTTTTTAAATGGTGGAAGACAAACCGTAATGACTTACCAAATTTAAATATTTTGGCTTTTAGATTCCTAATGATCCCTGTTTCGTCGGCTAAAAGAGCGTTTTCAGCTGCTGGTAGGGCTTTTGGAGAGAAAGGGACTTGTTTAAAACCAGATAAATTGGACTGATCATTATTTATATATCATTATAATGTTCATTATTATATTTTTTAGTCTCTATAACTGTTATATCATCTACATTCGAAGCCTCTAATTTTTAAATTCGATTTATTTTAACTTTTATAAAAAATTAAATAAAATACAACTTAATATATATAAAGTGATTAGATAAAATAAATTTTTATTTAAGGTGGCGATGATCAAACTCAAATTGTTTATTTGGGCTCGGCTCGAACTAAATAATGTGCCCTCGGGCTAGGGTCGGGTTTGGACAAAAATAAATTCGGGCTCGGGTAGGGCTGCGAAAAAATCCCTTTGCATACCTCTAAGGGTGATTCTAAAATGTTATAATACGTTATTTTTAAACCTTTATGTACATTACTAGACAAATAATCATTATAATTTATATATTTTTCTATGTATTCTAGCACCTACCTTTACAATGCATAAATAAAAATTTTTTAAAAAATAACTAAACAGAAGTAATTTTTTTTAAAAAAATGAATAGTTGTTAATTTGGATCAAGATATGACCCGAAAAAAAACATCCTTTTATAATATTACCTTCTGATAAAATATTTTGTGAATAGTGGGAGCTTTTGTCTGTTGAAATATTTCCCCGAATTTTCCAGAAAACGAAGATTTTATGGGATTTTGAGGCGTGTCCCTATATCTATAAATTCCATTTTTTTTTAAAAAATATATATAATAATTAATGTAATATATTATACACTTTTAAAAAATTATTTTTATGAACACATGTTTACTACTCGCCTGATTCAAATTCATTCGATAAACCAATCACTAAAACGATAACACCTTTATTGCGACGAGATTTTAAAAAAAAACATTAACAAATCTTTCTTCTTTTCATTATATAAAATATGAAGAAATTATATTACGGATTGGTTGTGAAAAATTGTAGAAGCTTCTTGTCGGTTCCTATGTAATTAGCTACGTATTGCATGGCCTAATAATATCATTTTAAAATTAAGGTTAATTCCATAAAATTTATATTAAGCAATAAATGTCTAAGAAATCTCGAAAATGGAATCAAATATTTTTTAGGCTATATTACTAAATTTCAGAAAAATAAAATAAATATTATGTAATATGTATACTTCTTGATATAGCATGTGCGTGGATATGGAAAGCTTAAACCCGGGATCGTTCATCTTATTTTTATCGCAGAACTGCATATCGATGTGGTTATATATATCACTGAAAAACGTAACGAAAGTTAAATGGTAATATAAAATGATTTAAAATGTTATTCCCACCATTCCTTTTATGTTAACTATTTATATTATATATTTTTAAAAAATTTGGCAATTTCTATCTCACTTCCCAGTACTTAATCTCCCACTTCATCCTATTATCCTCTTAACTTCGTCTACCCTACCTGATATGTCGATACTAAATTTTATCAAATACCCATACATCCATATCCAGCCCCCATTTTTATCCAGCTCAGCCTATTACTCTTTTTAACCTGATATTTTGTAAAATTATGACGTGGGATAATTTTTGATATAAAGGCCGTCAAAATGTAAAATAGTGTCAATACAGTTTTTGACACCAATATCAGCATCTATCCACAATCAATAACTTGAATAATGAAGTAAACCCAAAATATACTTTCTTATTTAACATAAAATTGACTGCAAGTATCTGTATTATAAAATAATTCTTTTACATTTTTGAGAAATAAGAAAAAAAGAACATACCTAAAATAGTGCATGGGTGTAGGGAAAGGGTAAATGGATAAATCGGGTAAATCTTTTTGAAAGACAATGATGTCGCCGTTCATTAGTTCAGAAATGACTCGACCCAGGGGCTTGTCCACTTCTTGAATGGGGCACGTTTGCGTGTAAGATATTTCCTGGTATAATAAAAACGGAAAAAAAATGGCATTTGTAAAAAGTCAAATAATTTTAAAGGAATTTTTTTTAATAAGTAATAAAAAAAATCAGTTGTATTTTGTTAACATTTGTTCAATCAATCCATGAAAAAAAAATATTTTAAATAATTCAGTTTAAAAAAAAAAATTGCAAATATCAAAAAAAAAATTAACAAAATATTATATTATTTAATTTGCGAATACATGATTGAATAATAATTTTTATATAAAAAAAATACCTCGTAAAAGAATAAGGGAGTATTGTCAGGCAAACCAGCTCTCTGTCTCATCACGGGAGCTAAATCATCTATTATAGGTTTATTTAAAAAAGTATATAATAATTCAATATAAACTTAAAACTAAATTTCCGATAACATATCAAAGCTAAAAAAAAATTGAACTAGAATTATGTACAACTATAATTCCGTTAATCGAGGGGATTGGATCTGTGCGAGATTCAAAAATTAATTTTCCAAAGTCCATAGTAGTTGTTTCAAAATGTTTTTAATAGAAATAACCTCAATTTATTTTTATAAAAAAAAGGAGCTATAAATATATATAATATGCTTATGATAATCAATTTCCAACTCAATATAAGACGATTATACTTAATATGTTTGCAAATTTTTCCTTTAAGGATTGTAAATTAGTAATTTAAAAAAAAACAATATGTAATGAGAATGACAATGAGTTATACTTAAGGGCCTGTTGACATCGGCATAGGCGTGACCACAATAATATATCATTTTAAGCTTGGGATCATAAAATTTTAGGAAAAGTAACACTTGGGCTTTAAAAAAAATGAGATAATGAAAAATATAAAAAATTGCAATGTATTAGACAAATATCATTCAAAAAAAAGATGCCTTAATAAATGAGTAACTGATAAAATAAATTAAATGTCTAATAGGACAGATGTTAGGATAGGCTTAAACCAAACCCAGACCGATTCAATGATCAGCCATTTTTAGAATCACGGTCGTAGCTGGTCTTCATCTATCATCGGCACAGTCTCCGAAGATAGGAGAGTGTGACTTTAGTCCATTTGACAAAAACAAATTATATTAACGAATTAATTAATATTACTTAGACTATCGAAAGGAGGCAGAACGGGCTGATCCGCGTCCGGGATTACAGTTTCCAAAAATACGGTCCATATTTCTCCCGCCACAAAATCGTACAGCTTTTTATAAATCGCAAATTATTTTAAATCTACATGTTAATAAATTAAGAATAACGGTTGATTCTTTTTTTTTAAAATCAAAGAAGCATCTGATGTGATTGTCTTCAAATGCAAACTAAGTTTAGCCAGCTAAAAAAATGGAACAATTACCCAAATATACTAGCAACTAGTGTTAATTAACTAGTTACCGTTAAAAGTTAAAAAGTAACTAGTTACAGTTACAAGTTATTAATTTATGTTAAATTATTTAATATTAATATCCTTGAAAATGATATGTGGATTTAAATTTCGATTAGTTTTTTTTAAACTACCACAGAGTAAATTTAAAAATATGTATATTGTATTTATGTGTAATTGTAGTTTAAACCTTTTTACTTTCGTTAGATGGATCGATGTTGGTAAAACGAATGGTATTGTTAGAACGCTTGAACAAGGGCCATACCCTTATTTGACCAGGAGCGTATTTCTTAAAATATATTTTTTTATCAAAAATATATCGTATAGCAACATGGATGATTTTTTTTCCTTACATATTTCAAAAAAAATAATTCTACGAAAAGACAACTCGCATAAACATTTTCCTATCCATTATATAAAACGTTGTAAAAAAAAGGAGTCTAATTTGAACAAGAAACAATATATTTCTTCCGCGTGGTCTTGGCATACATTTTACAAAATGCATTTAAAGACTCTTCCAAGTGCATTATTATAGCATCGTCAGTCTAGGTATTATAGTGCGCACAAATTGAGCGTTTCAAGCGCAAATAATGCATTTCAAATGACCTCGTGCAAATTGGTAAAATTAGAGTTTGGCGGCGTTAGCAACCATTTTAAAAAACGCAAATAGGTTTGCTTTTCCGTTACTTTTTATTATTATTTGCTGTGAAATATTATATAAAACGTAATATAAATATCTTACTTATATCCTAAAAAGGAATATTTGGAAATTAAAGAAATAAAAACGCAGACGATAATATAATTTTCAAAAGGCAAATCCTTTTTTTTGAGAACTTATTTAAAATGTTGCGTTTTGCAACGCAGCGTTTAAAACGCTTCAATTTGTGCGCACTATTATTAATGTCATTGGTGCAAATCAAATTTAATATGATATAAATTGTAAATAAATCACTTGTCCTTTTTAAAAATGGAATATTTTGAAAATACGTGAAAATAAAAAGGCAGACGATAATATAATTTACGAAAACAAAACAAATTCTTCTTTTTTTTTTAATAACAGTTACAATTTTGAATAATACGTTCTCGATTACGAAAAGTTAAATCAATCAGAGCTTTAGAATTTAGTTAGGCATAAAAAATATTTTACCAGGTAATTAGCTAAATCTTTGATAAAATCTTTGAAATAACTCTCCCTTCGACTCTTGAATGTCCTTTAAACAGGTTTTATAATAAAAAAAAAATGAAATTAGAGATCGTTTTATAAAATATAGTTAATATTAATAATAAAATTGTTTCATTAAATTATTCATATTAGAAACCAATAAGAAAAAGGTGAATTATTTATATATCATGTGACCTAGCTCAAACTAAGCCAGATGAGCCTGCTTTTGCCTGCCAACACGAACTTATATTTAATGTCTAAAAATGACATTAAATTAAGGGCTGTAAAATGGTTTGTCATTTTGCTTAGTTTGCGCCCAGACCCATTAAAATGACAGAAAAAAAAGGAAAGAATTTTACCTTTTGACGTGATTTATGTGATCGAATAAATCGTGGCCGTTATGCCCGTAAAAATTGTCCTCGAAAAAAATCTGTACCAACATAAAAAAAAAATTGAAAATAAAAGATAAATTTCCCGCTTTTCATCAATATAGCACGGAGAACAAAATGGCTAAAATTAAATATATTTAAGAGAGGTATTTAATTTATGGCCATGGTTCAATAATGGGTCATGATAAGATCGAAGTGATCCTTTAAAAGTCGGGGTTAAAGGACCAAACCGTGCGCACCTTCACTAAGAGGTGGCTAGCAACTATTTTGAGGAAACCTTTTTTAACAACTAGACAAATTCTATTTATAGGCAAGTTCGGATAAATTTAAATATTTTTATAAATTAGATAAGGATTCATATTTGCCTTATATTTTAGCCATAAAAGCATCCCTAAGCCTCGAGATTTCGCTTGTGCCATCTATAAGCAACATCTTTAGGCTCGTAATACTTTTCTAGATAAAATATTGCGTTGTTTTTAAAAATCGGTCAAAACCGAGCCGAAATATATATAACACTACTTCATCTATTATGCCGAGACGAATGATATGGTCTGATATAATAATTGTTCGTTAATAATGTATCCAAGTGTGTGAGAAAAAAAAAAATTTTAATTTTAAAAAAAAATTAACACAATTAGACAAAATGATAAAATTGAAATGTCCGCTGATGAAAAATTTTGCAATAATATAATTATATTTTCCATATTCGCTTTATTTGTTTTTCCACCATTCCTACAAATTTCTAAATATATATTACTTATTGAGAAGTTATATAAAAAATATTTAAACACTTACGTCAACATTAAAATACAAGTGAGCTTCATTCTTCTCCTTCCGTTTGATCATCTCGATTCTCCTAACAAAATAAACAATAAATATATGTGAATTCAGAGTATGGAATGAGAAACCCTCGTTGGCCGGGTTAAATTAAAGAAACCGTAACTAGTCTTAAATATAAGAACACAACCAGATTCCCTTTTTGATTTAAGGGAAAACTGGAATCGGTTATTATTTTTTCCCCGGAATTCGGATGCAAGAACGTATTGGGAGAAAATGGATAGATGGTAAATTAATCATTCATTATATATGATAAAATTAAACAATATATATTTTTTTACGGAAATAAATCTTTTTTTCTTTTTAATTCTTGAATAAAAAATGACAAATTTCGGAATGTTTAATAAGATTGTTTATTTGGAGGAAAATGGGTAATTACTTTTCCTCTTTCAACCTCTCCACTAGTAATATAGGAATATCGGCTTCGGTGACAGGACTGAGAACGTGATCTGCAAATGCACAATAATTCAAGTTAATAAATAAAGTAAGTTAATAAATAAAGTAAGTTAATAAATAAAGTAAGTTAATAAATAAAGTAAGTTAATAAATAAAGTATTTAACAATAAGGCAATTGGGAGGGAGTGAGGGTAGAGGAATAAATCTGCTATCAATGCTTGAAACTTAATCGCATTAAATGAATCATATTTACCAACTTAATTCATATAATTTAGAAAATCATTCCTAATCAGCACTTATAGACACTCTTAGCCAATATAAAATGTCTCAAACTTATGAAGTCAGATCAAAACTAGGTTTTAATTTAATTATCAATGTCTGATATAGATATGTGATTTAAAAAAAACAGGACCATTTTTAGTTAATAATTACTACAATATAAATAAACCTTTAGCTGACTCCCTTATATAAACCAACATGTAGGCGTTTGACGTGTTCCTATTTGTATTGCTGTTTAATTGAGCCTGGGGTGGCGGGATAGAGTTGCCCATGGGATTGTTGTGAGTTAAATTGGGATTCTGTTGGTTTTGGGGGAGGGTGAGAAGAGGAGAAGTCGGATCAATATCGGGGTCTGATCCGCCAAAATTATTATCTATAGCCTCGCGTTTCGCGCATCGGGACACCACATCATCATCGAATTTGCACCACTGTAAATGTATTATTTATATTTCGAATTTTTTTAAACTTCCTTTTAATCGTGAGCTTTATATGATAGTTCTAAGAAACTTTTATTTCCAAAACTAAATGATATTTCACATATTTTTCTGATGATCTTCTTAACTTATATAATATGCATTATCTCTCCTATACCATTATTATTATATTTTTTTTAAAAATTGACTTTTCCGTTAGCTTTGGGATCTATGTAGACAACGTAATGGCCGCCATGATTATCGCCGCTGTGGACTAGAACCGCGTGAAGTATGTAAGTTGCCGGCGAGATTTCAGGTCTATCCAGAAAATCTTCCAAAATCAGTTTTTCTGGAAATTCGAACCTTTAAATTTGAAGCATATTAAAAATATGTCATCATCGTTCAGGTTAAGAATGATCGAATAGATGTTTTTAGTGACAAAAAAAAATATAAACGTTGTAGAGTCCCATGTGGGCCAAAATGTATATAAAACCTGTCGTTAATTTTGACGTTGGTATCGAGAGTAGGGTCGTATTCGTATCTCATAAGTTGTAGGTGTAAGACGGGCGGGAAAGACACAAATTTAACCCCCTTTTCCGCTTCCTTTATTTTCAATAGATATTTAAATTATATATGTTCCTATAACCAATGGATAAATGGAGTTGGAAAAAAACTGGAGTTTTTTTTGTTTTGAATTTTCTTAAAAATAATATTGTATAAACAAAAAGCATAAAATTCCAATTTCAAAGGTTGCATCTAATAGAATTTAATTTTTATTTTATATTTAGGTTCCATATGACATTGCAAGAGAAAAAATTTATTTATTATAAATATAACTTGTAATCCATGGGCCCCAGCATCGTATTTATTCTCCCCATCGAGTGTTTGGGGATTAATGTATTGTTTGAACGATTCGTAAACTGGAATGTGCCAATTTTATAAGTTAAGTAAAATATTTTAAAAAATTGAAATTGTTGAATCATATCACAAGTAAAGAATAATTATATTTTTTTAAATTCTTTATTATTATTAATTTAATAAATAATGTCATTTAATTTTAAAATCTTTCGACTTTTTTCTTTCTCAAATTGATTTTATATACTGCAATACGCATTAATACTATATAAAATAAATTGATGATGATTGTATACTATTTTTCATGTCCTTAACGTTGAGTTGGATGTCGTAGAAGGCTTCGATACAGGATGAACAATAATCGACGTTTTTACACTTGATATAAGACTTAAAAATTTTAAATATATATATTATAAAAATCAGAGATATACTGATTGATACTCATGGTATCGTGATCAGCTGATACCGGGTTGGTAATGGTACTATCAGCTATAAAAAATGGCATTGGTGTGTATTTGGTAAAAATTCAATTATTTTTATAATGATAGTTTTAAAAAAAAATCTAATTTTTTTTTAATAAATTATTTAATTCTTCCGATTTGAAAAAAAAATAATTAGTAAACATGGTTCATTAGTGGCCATAAAGCCTGAATGACTGAAAAAAATTCATCAAGATCTTAAAAAAATCACGAAATTACACAATATAAAGAGAAAAAAACTAATTTAATACTCACAATCATTTTTCCTTCAAATAATTTAGGTATTTTCCCTTCGACGAGACTGCCTTTCATTTTGGATTCGATTTTATCGAGCAACTTTCAGCGAAATTTTGTTTGAAGAAGAAAAAAAATATTAAAATTGAATATATTTCTATAGTTTAACATATGAGAGCATTTAAAGGGTAAGACAGTATAAAAAAATTGTTATCATGCATACTTATTATATTTATATGTATCTAATATAACGCTTACCACTCTGCAAAATTCCTGGACATCGTGCTGCATGAATGAATCCAAGGTTTCCCAGCTTATAAATGAGAAGAAAAAAAAACATTTATGTAAACAATAATTATGACTGTATCTCTTAACTTGTCATTATAAAATTTACGTCTTTTAAAATTTAAAATTTCACCCCATCCCTTAAGCACTTTCATAATATATAAAAATAATAATATAATAATTCAAGGAATAAATATTAACTATTATCAGGAATTTACAAATATACCATTGATCAATCACAGTATCGTCAACTCCCACCCCCCTCCATTCCGACTTAGTTATCTGATTGATTGAAATTACAAAAATCTCATCTTATATAGTAGCACTTCTATGAGATAAAGTTATCACAAATAAATGATGCTCAAATGTGAAAGCACTTGTAATAAATTGTAGTTCACCCCCTTTCTCGTAAATTTAGGTTGATATTCTTGATTGCATTAACAAAATGGTGATTCGTATCCCCTTCGCCATTTCATACAACAGACAACACGCAAATATGTATGAGGTCTTTAATGGGCAAGTTTTTTACGACGCCCGTCCATTGTTTTAATAAATTTCATCCCATCCACTTATTGCTCCAACCTCTATTATGCATATGATACCTGGTTAAGTCTTCATTAACCCATACCAGGCATATAACGTTTGTAATATATATTAACATTTTTTTGAGAAAAATATATACCCGAAAGATTTGGTGACTTTTTTGGTGCCGACAGGCTTATCACATGTTTGGAGTTCGTAAAATACCCTTTGTAGGGCTAATGCCACGCTATTTCCAGCGGCATCACCTTCTGTCGGAATTTGGTACACGTCCTTTTTTTATGATTGAATGATTAAAATATTCCTTTTTTTTTAATTTTAAAATTTGTCTTTCTTAGAGATGTCTTTCTTTTTTCCAAATTTTATTTCTTACTTTCTTAAACCTGACCATATCGAATTTAATCTATTCTATCAATATAAATTTATTTGGCAACTCATAAAAATTAGATTTAAAAAATAATTATTATTAACTATCATTGAGAAATTTTCAATATATTTATTAATGAGCTTATATTTATTGGTTAACAAAATATATACATGACCTATATCATTTTTCGTGAATAAAAGAACATTTGATTTCCATAAATCATTATAATAGGTTAGGGTTTAACAATAATTATAACAATAAGCCTTTTACTTTTCCTCATTTTTAGATAGGGCAGAAAAATTAAGATAAAATTATCTCATCTCCACACAAGATTTTGAATGGAAGTACAAGCCTGACGAAATAAATTTTGCTAAATCGATAAAAAAAAATGAGCTGGCAGAAATCTATAATTCCATATAAACCATTACTGCACACAAATTGAACGTTTCAATGCAGCGTTTCAAAAGGCAAAGGTTGACGATTTATTTACAAAATCTTTTCCAATTGGTTTTGTGGCTTTCACTCATCTCAAGATAATAACATTCATTTTTTAATTTTTAATAATTATTAAACCTTCCTGAGTTGATTGGTGAAGAAAAGGGTTTGAAGGATGGAATTCATGTAGCAAGTTGCCCCTTGATTTTTAAGTCCGACATATCCCGTATGCTTTTTGCTGTCCCAACTTACCCCGTGGGGTGCTTCGGCCCTTACGCTTACTTCTAGAATGATGCTATCATCTTTGTAATAACCCTTTTCGGGGTCCATGAGTTCCTTTAAAAAACGTAAATTTGAAAATAAAATTATTTAATTTCACCCTTACCTAGACCTGTGCGCCGACAAAACTATCGGCGACCGGCGCAATTTTCAAAAATCTAATCGACGGCTGGCGGCGCGCCGATATTTAGCGGCTGTCAATAAAATCGGCGCAGTTATAAATTTTTATAACATAATTTTTTTTAATTGCTTATTAATTTTTTTTTTAAAAACAAATAAATATACACTATTCTAAAGATATCTCGGCATATTTTTTAATATTCATTTAATAGAAAACTCAATATAAATCCAAAATCGATTTCGTAATTTTATAATTATCATGTATAAAAATTATTTTATTTAAATTATTGGGACATAATGATGATCTCCTTGAATTTAACGTCAATCCGGCGGTAGAGAAAATTCTTTCACTAGATGTGCTAGTCGCCGGAATGCAAAGATTTTTTTTGTCGAGACTGGAAATATTGGGAAGTTCACTCTTCTTTTCTCTCCAAAAATTTAGAACATCCATATCTTGTCAATGTCGTTTTCCAAGAAAGTGGCATTCTTGTTCTAAGTCACCTAACTTGGAATCATAATTTATATTTGTTGAATGTTTATTTGCCAATTTTGTCAAATAACTTGAATTTAATAATTCATCTTCATCCTCATTAGCTATATTTACTACCTGATTATCATCATTCTCTATAAGTTTAAGATGTTTTATTATAAATTCTGAAGCTGAGCAATTTTGCTCTATTAAATACTTTGACACAATTGAATTTTTAAAATCATGGATCTAAAAGAGAAGCCAATACTTAGATAATTTTAAATAAAAAATAAAGTATATACTTATTTAATATTATTTGCAGATTACAAACCGGAAATCGTAATGCAAGTTTTTTTAATATATTTTCCTTAAGTGAAATAATTTCAGAACTATCACTATCATTAACTATTAAATGTGTTTCAATTTCACTTCTAAAAAGTAACGCCATGTTTAAAGTAGGCCCTTTTTGTACTGAAGGAAATTCGACAGTTTCTTTAAATTTTGAAAGAAATGCTATTAGTTCTTCTATCAGATCAGATTCATAATTTGAGAAAGTGCTTCCCAATTCTTTTCAAAACATTATTAATTAAAACCTTATTTAATCAAGATATGCTTTCTAGCATAATTAATATATTATGCCAACGTGTTGGGCTTGGGACATTTAATTTTTAGGTTTTCATATACGTGGAATTACTGTTATTATTATCATTGGAATTGCCAATTTGAAAACGGGTACTCGGGTATGGATCAATGCTGTCAAGATCTAACATGTCTGATGTTAAATCTAATGTACTTAGACATTTTCTTTGATATTCCTAGAATTAAAATTCAACTTCTGCAATTTTATATCTTAGAGCAGTAATAATTTCCCTAATTCTTTTGCAAAAAATTTCCAGACTATGGATTTTTTATCATCCAGAGTTAGGATACTAAAATTATTTATAGAATTATTAAATGTAGATACATCCATTTTAAAAATATGTAAAATTATGGTAACTTTTGGAATTTTAGATTTTTGATTGATTGAATTCTATAATGAGTCAATATAATTATGATTTTAAAATAGTAGAAAATAAAAATTCATCAAATTCCTGATTGACATTAAAAAATTACAAGAGTGATGTTGACCAATTATTAGAATAAAAAGGTATAAAATATGAAAGAAATTTCTGTGCCGGCTGTGCGCCGCTGTGATTTTCTTAAACGGCGGCATTTTCGGCATAACCAAACCAGCGCACAGGTCTACCCTTACCCCATTTGATTATTTTAAAAAAATTAAACGGGTTCATTTGAAATAAAGTTCATGAAGCAAATTTTTAAATGTCCCATAAACTAGCCCCATTTTTTTACAGTAAACATTTCCTATCACAAAATAAGAGAATTATTAAAAAATAGTAATTATGGGTCATTCCATATCAAATCAGGTGCCTCTTGGCCATCTCTTTCATTTCTGTATGCAGAGTATAGATGTTAACTAGATCAGCAAAACAAAATTAAAACTCGATAGCATTTAAATTACCAGAGATATTATTAGGGATTAAAAGTGCAAAAGAAGCCATTTTAATTTGCCTATTGTGGATTTTAAATAATTAGTTGCTAATTAAAAACAAAATCAATTAGAATATTAGGTTTGATAAATTATGAGGAAAATTTTTTTCCATAAATCAATCATTTAGTTCTTTAAATGTCATAAAGACAATGAAAAATTCTGCATTGGAATATATAGTCATCTTTAATTTTGACATATTATTTGCGTTAATTATTGTAAATATTGGTTTACATCAAAAGTTAGTGAAGGAAAAACTCAGTTAATAAGTAAAAATAAAAAATTTGCAAAAATTGGAAGTCCCAAAAATTTAGTTTTATACTTTCCAATGAACATATAGTGTCTAATGTAATATAAAAAGAAATGTTAAGTTTTTCTCCCTAATTAACAATCTTTTACTTAGTCACAAGTAGCAAACTTAATATTCAAATTTATTTTAGTTTTTAATTAATAGTAACTATGAATCATTAAATCCTCGTACTATTTTTTTTTATCGGAAACAAGATGGTAGGCTGAAAATTCCCTTTTCCCACTAATGTGGCATGGAATTACCCCTTTTATTGTTATCAAGGATGCACTGATACAACCTGCTCACTTGTACTGATTATATTAAAAAGCCTGATTTGGGTAAATTTTTAAAAAAAGCCCATTTAAGATCATAACAAACATAACATTATGTAAGCCTAAGGATTTTGCACATAGCTGGTGGACATCTATTTGCCATATCTCGATGCTTACACAATATTATTTTGGCTAAAATCTTAATTAGTTCCGTTTTGAAAAATTGACCCAAATAGGGCTTTTTAACAACACTAGTTCCTGCCAATTTTTCAAAACGGTTAACTCAACATTTTAGCCAGAAAAATATTGAAGCCTCGAGATTTTGCTAATAGATATCCAAACCTTTGTTCCATCTACAAACAAAATCTTCAGGCTTGCATAATATTATTCTAGATAAAATATGGAGTTAGCAGTTTTAAAACGGCTCATACTAGTACTGATATTACCAAGTATTGGGCTATTACAATTAACTGGCAACAATAGGACAAAGTAGGTGAAAGTGATAAACGGATAAATATGGATCTATCAAATAGTGAACCCAAGATAGTAAAAAAAATGAAAAGGGGATCAGCTGAGAAACTGGCTAACCCTATCTGGCCTAAGCCCTTATCCAAAAATATATTTAATGTATTAATGCTACATTTTGTTTGCAATACTTAATTTAATTATTAGAATTTTTATTTTCAGACACAAGCCCATTTTTTTAAACCCCAGGTCTGGCCCACTAGAAGATACAATAAGTGTATGGGCTAGCCTGGCCCATGAATGTCTCTAATCTGTGTAAAACTTTAATACATCTCTGATTGTAATGTTTGCATTTCAAAATTAGGAATGTGATGATCCACAAATTGTCACAAATTTTTACCAATCAATATTTGGACAAAATTAATTATATTAAATTAAAGATTCCTAAAATTTAAAAAATAATACTTTAATAGTCCTCACAAATATCAACTCCATTATATAATATCATATGTTAATTCTTACAATTCAAAGTTAAATGTATATGTATATGTTTCATTTGAATAGTTTATTCATTTAATCAAACTTTATAAAATTTCAAGATCTCTATATCCTATTTATGATTAATTATTTGGAATTTTATAAGTATGTTAATTAAAGCTTCATTATTATAATACGAAAATCAAATTAATTATAAGGTTTAAGTGCTTGTTTTCAGGTAAGTTTAATAGTTATGAAATATAAAAATTACTTTAAAAGACATGAATTGATTATATCCCCAATCATTCTCCTTAACATAGAATAGGTGAGATATTTCTGTAGCATTTTTAAAAAAATAAATAAATATTAGTACATAATAATAAATATTTATTAAATTTAACACAAAATTATTAATAATAAAATTGCATAATATCTATTACTGTAAACAAAAATATCTAAATAAATTGTTAATTCTTAGTATTAGACTTATGATTAAATTTTTGTTATTGATAAATTATGTAATACGTTTGCAATAATCAACTCCCTTTTCTTTGTCTTGAGCCAAAACCTTTAATACAGCAGATGCATGACATGACCAAGTTCTTTATAAAATATTATTCATTTATGTTATTAAAAAATATATTAAAAATAGTTGTAAAATAAATATATGCTTGTTTAATTATTTTATATACTGTGATTCAGCTTCAGCATTGCATTGCAAAAAGAAGCCTAAGAATTTACTGACAGATGAAACTCTTTCTTGAGTTCTTACAAGACCTAAAATTTTCCTATAAAATGTAAATGATATTAATATTATTTATTTTTTAATAAACCAAGGTAAGTTTCTAATGTAACAAGGTGGTGATAATGCCTGCTTTGAGAATTTACTAAAATTTTCAATCTTAAACTGAAATGTGGCTTGTGGCCTACTATAATCTGCGATGTATCAAAATAAAAAATGATATTAGTTGTAATTACAAAATATGATTTACCATTCTCATCAAATTCATCATCTATATTAGCTTTAGGTGTGTTTTCATTAGATTCCTGATTTGGTTCCACTTCCATGGCATTATTCAAATCAGATTCTAATTAAATTTTAAATATATTTAACAATACATAAGATAAATGGAAAATAAGGATTTATATATTAATTATATTACCTTTATCATTTGTAGTATTCAATATATCATCTGTTTTATTTATTCGCATTTCTTATATGATTTTAAAGATAGAATATTGGTCGCGTTTGTTAAAACCAAATTAAAATTGAAAATTATAATTTAATCATTAATTTCTTCCTCATTAAATTTTTATAATACCATCTTAAACAGTCAAATTAATCCATTTATTTTAATATTTTATTTTTGTCATAAATCTAATTATTTTAATTAACTCTATTTGTCCGATAATATAATAGTTTTTCAGTAACTTGACTTTTGACGATTTAGTTGGAAAAATAGTGCCAGATATGCCATACTTTAATCCATAAGTTCTGACTTTATAGAAGCTAGAAAATTTGAGAAATTATTATATCTCATCCAAATATAAAATAAAGAGAGAAAAAAATACTAGTTAATATATTATTTCTATATTGCTATGAATTTTCTCATACATTAAATCTGGTGGTACAAGATTCATTTGAATCTATTGATAAAAATTTGGGATTTTTTGTTCGAGATTATCCTAAACAATGAAGATATTTTGTTTCATCCAAGATAAAAATGATAGTTCAACTTCTTTTAGTCCATTATACCCTGATACTCTGGTGTAGCGAATAATATCGCTAAAATACTGAGCAAAAGTCGTATTGCTTATAATTTTAATCAGGATTTCTATTTTGTATTAAACATTTTGAAAATGTATTGTTGAATTTTGGATTTCTGCATTTAAAAATTATAATTTTTCAAGTATAATTAATATTTTGATTTGTAGCAATCTCAATGCAAAATTTATTTATAATTTCTAATAAAGGTTATCTTGTTCTTGGGGAAGGTCTGAATTTAAAGTTAAAGGAATTAAATTTAGAGGATTACACTTTAAAGCGACAGAAAAAGATGTATTCGAAGAAGTCTCCAATTTATTATGCCATTATTTCAAATCAGCTAGTGACCATCATAGACAAATTTATTATTTGATTGCACAATTGCAAATATAGAAAATCGATTCAAACAAACCGGTAATGGATTATTTAATTAATATAGAGCAATTTGCGATTCAAAAATTTATGGATATGATGAGATGATTTTGAAATGGATAGTCTAATTCTTCATAGAGACATATTTTTGGATTAATCAAAGTTGGAGAAATATAGAACAAACTCTTAGGACATCATTAATAGTATTGTTGAAAATCCCAATTTAGGTCGATTTAAAAAAAGTCCCAATTAAGATTTAGGCAAATAATATTATGAAAGCCTCGAAATTTTGCTCATAGATGGCAAAAAAGTTTGGATATTTATTTAGCAAATTTCGAGGTTTACATCATATTATTTTGGCCAAAATCTTAATCAGATTGTTTTTAAATATAAAATCTGGCTTTTTAACAATAATCATGACCAAAATAAAAGAACAAAGAAAGGAGTTTCATTAGTTCATAATGTGCAAAATTTATTAAATGCTATGAACAATTCCCATAAGTATGTTCTGCAGAACAATTATTTTTAGGGTAAACACACCTTAAATACATTTATGTCTATGAAACTAATCTTAATAAATCGCGATTTAGGTCGATTTTTAAAAATGGCCTGATTAAGATTTTAGCCAAAATAATATTATGTAAGCCTCAAGATTTAGCAAAGAGCATAATCTCTAGACTTTCATGATATTCATTTGGCTAAGACCTTAAATGGGTTGTCAAAAATCCACCCAAATCGGGGTATTTTATAACACTAGATGAAAAAGCAACGACTAAATCATACCTTTTATTTAAATGTTAATAAAAAAGTAGCAAAAGAATTTTAAAATGGGATGATAAATATTTTATAAATAAAAATGAAATTAGAAAAAACAAATTTTAGTTTTAAAAAGTATATTAATATTTATAAAAGTGTGGACAAGAATATTTTAAAAAAATTTATAGAAAATATTGAATGATGA
Organism: Gordionus sp. m RMFG-2023; assembly: GCF_954871325.1. Lineage (NCBI taxonomy): Eukaryota > Metazoa > Nematomorpha > Gordioida > Chordodea > Parachordodidae > Gordionus > Gordionus sp. m RMFG-2023. Next base: position 6,632,925 of record NC_088775.1, on the reverse strand, counting down.
TTCCAATACACTTAAGAAGCTCATAAAAAACTGCGAAATAAGAATAGCCCAAAACTAATAACAAATTTCACTTAAGGCAAGATGCCATACCTAAAATATACTGCCAATAAATATCTTACTCTTAACTTATTTATCTTAACTTTTATTTAAACCTTTCTCGTAAATCACAAATAATGTAAGAAGAACACACCAAATTGTATTTAATAATTTTATTAAAAATATCATAATACAATAATCTTAAGAATTTTACAATGTAATTTAATAATGATCGAATAATTATCACAATAAAAAGTTATTAAAATATTAGTGTTAAAACAAATTTTTATAACAATGTTAAAATAAATAATATAATTCCTTTTTTATTATTTAAATTTTTATTATATAATCTGGGTGCCAGCTAGATGGCACTAAGTAAAATAAAAATATATTAAATAAAATTATTATATCGATTTTTCTTTTTTTTCAGTAACCCAAAATTTTGACTAGAAACAACGCTGCTTAGCCGGTCACTCAAAAAATTAATATATTTAAAAAGATGTATAAATTTACTATAAATTGCTCAATGTTGTTAAATGACTAAATTTGAATCGATTTTTAAATAACAGCGAACTCAATATTTTAGCTAGAAAAATAGCTCCATATTTTATTTCAAAAAAAATACTACCAAGCCAATATTTAGAAAAATTGAATTTTTCAAACATAAACCTGAATTCTAAATTAAGCCTATTAAAGGTAGCAAGAAAAGTGAGAAAATGACTCATCAACACCTTGTTTAATATAATGAAAGGTTTAATATTCTATTAATTTTAAAATTCTATATTAATTCGTATTAAATCATCAAAATTTAAATTCCCCCCTCTCCTCATCCTCTAGTTTTTAAATTGGTTTATCTATCAAAACTGGAGTTTCTAGTGTAAAGTAAAAATCTTAAATCTTTCCAGATTAAGATAAGAACAATTTTTTTAAAAAAGATAATTATTTCTGTTAAAATTGATTCGTCCTCTATGCATTTAAATATGATAAAATATTTACAATAAAATATTATATCAATTAGTTTGTTTTAGTTGATGCTCGGGTCTATGGATTTTGTCGACCAAATCGACACATTAGGTTGTATATGTTTTGGCTCATTTTTTCGACTAAAAACTTAATCGTGGTCGTGTAAAACCATTATTTAGACACACTAGTAGCGGCAATGTTTTCCGGCAAAGTATTATATTTTCACTATAAATTAGTATTTGAGTGCGTTTTTTTAAATTTAAAAATCGGATTTTATTGGAAATACTTACCCTATGAATTTCAGGTATTTTTGTTATGAACTTTTGAACTTAATATACCAAATTTTTCATATAAGTTATAAATTATTCAAAAGTTAACGGTAAAATTATCTACAATTCATAAGATAGATATCCTAAACATACTCGATTATATTTCCTGTATAATCAGATTTTTATATTTAAAAAAAAACGTGCTCAAAAAATGATTTAAAGTTGAATAAATAACACATTGCCGGAAAAAACACATTGCCGCTAACATGTATAAATAAAATAATTTAAAAGATTCTAAAAGTGTTTTATAAATATTATATCAATTTAACAATAGATGCATATTATATGTAATTGCTAATTTAAGAAAATATTATAATAATTTTGTTTATTTTCATTTAATTTCTTTTTATTTTAACTGAATACAACCAAAAATTAAATTTTCTATTATATTTCTTATTATATGTTATTGTTAATTTATAAAAAAATTGCAATGAAATTTTGCTTATTTTCATCGAATATATGATTTCAATTGAATTTACGTGATACGTGATACGTGATACGTGATAAAAGCGTTTTCGCCCTCTGGTTGTGGATACAACAGAGCTACGCTAGGTTTTCCTCAAAATCCACCAAACTGGATAGTTAATTTAGGGGAGAAAAAAATGAGGAGCCCTTCACACGTTTGTGGGCTAGCCGCACGTACTTGTACGCGCAACAGTCCGAGAACTGTCGCTTAAACGTCTATAGGCTAATCAACAAAAGAAATGGGCAAAAACAAAAGCCTATACCCATGAACTGCCAAAATAATTTAATTACTTTAAGGGTGGGTGGTGGCTAATTTTAAGTTTAACATCTAATGTAAGCCTTGATAGTTACTTAGAACTAATTGAGAATATGTTCATATCCATTGAGATTAGAAATTATTCATGAAAATAAGGAAAAGCTAAAATGGGTTTACCACAAATTGTTTAAAAGGTGAAAATTCCAGTGAATAGGCAAAAACTAGTCAGTAATCGGTTTATGACTATCCAGCAACGAACACCACACAACAAACGGTTATTATTTCCTTTTTCCAGAGAAACAAAAATACTCTATGGAGTGATAGATAGATTATATAGCGAAAAAGGTCTTTGATAGTGATAACGATATGAGAGAAAGGAAACTATGACGCAGAAATAGGAACCAGCTCCGTAAGTTTTAGGAAAATGGAAAAGTAATTGTTGGCCAGGATTAAACAAAAGGCATTTTGGCTTGATTGTTATATGATAGTCTATCATTCACGGAAAGACTCTACCAACAAAACATATTTACAAACCTCGCCACCCCCCTGTCGACTGGTTTCTCCATAAATGAAATAACAAGTGAACAAAGACTTAGAAAAAAACACTAAGAAAAAGCAAAAGCTCCAGGGCCAGATAATATCACAGCAGAAAATCCAAAAAATAACTAGCATCTATAACAATATCGCTACCTATTTGCCCTCATTTAAATAGAAAATATGGGAGAGCGGAACTACTGCAGTGGGATGGATCAAAAATCCTACCTAAGTAACTACCCAAAAACTAAGACCACAGAAATTTAAGGCTTATTGAGCTATAGCCATCACATCCTATAGCATGGAAAAAAGCATATCACCCACACCAAAAATACATAAGTATATACAGGCCAAGAAAAGAAAATACTGGATCCAAAAATTAATTTAGAAAAAAATAATCATGCAGAAAAACTAAGTACAAAACCCCCTTCTGCTTTACATTTGTGAAATTATAACAGAGCTATTGATAATGTTAACCATGCAGTTTTTTCAGAAAATAAGATAAATAAAAGCTGAAGTCAGTGGAGTAAGTAATTCACAGAAAAGGTGAAAGACAAAATCAAGAGGTAAAATTGAGAGATGAAGAAATTAAATAACCTGAAAAATACAGAAAAATTATGAGAGGTTTAGGTAATTCGATTTAATTTTTAGTAGTTTTTTTATAGATTTTTTGTTTTTATTTAGCCTTAGGAATTGCTTCAAATTTAAGTTTAGATCCATTATGTCCTTCAAGGCTCTGTAGAACCATAATGTCTTATATTTGCAATATGTTTTCCCATTAAAGGAGTATAACCAATTAATGGCATCAATAACAAGGCTATTGTTGCTATGATTTCTTAAAATATGGGCAAAGAAAGTAAGACGTTTCTTTTTTAAAGATACGTGAACCTGGGTATGGTTAGATTTCTTCCAAAGATTTTCATTTGAGATAATATTTGGGTAGAAGATTCCATTTATTATTCTAAGGCATTTATTTACAAACGTTTGTAATTTCCTAGTTTCGGTCTTGGTAATCTCCCATGTATCACCGCCATAAAAGAGAATCGGGATGATGGTTGAGTTGAAAATACAGAGTCTTGTGAAAACGGATATCTCTCTAGCTTTCCACAGTTTAAAAAATTTATAAAAAGCCGCCCTAGCATTTTGTAAACGAATTTTTAGTTCTTCTTTACAACTACCTTTATTGTCAATGGTTACGCCTAGATATTTAAAAGATTCTACCACCTTAACCAACTTTCCCCCCACCACCAAATTATTCAGAAGAGGCGCCTGGGACGAGGGCATTATCACTGTTTTATCAAAGTTAATATCCAGGCCAACCTTAAGACTAAAGGAGTTTAATATAGCGATCAAATTTTGGGTTTCTTCCAAACTTTTTGTTATCAAAACTATGTCGTCAGCATAAGATATCACCCTATTTTCCAAGAAAAAAGACTGACTGGAACTTAATTCTAAGAGATTCGCAGTAGCCAGCGTATCTACTATGATTTTATTCATAAGTATATTAAACAAAAGCGGGGAAAGAACACATCCTTGTTTTACCCCTTTTTTTGTCCTAAAAGATGGAGAAACCTTATTATTGATTTTTAAGGAGGCAAAAAGACTACTATAATGTGTTTTAAGGATCCTTATAATATTAGAGTCAATGCCACATTCGGTTAAAATCTTCCAAAGCGCATCATGGTTAACATTATCAAAAGCACGTTTAAAGTCGATAAAAATAAAGTAAAAAGGTAATTTATACTTCTGACATTTCTGCATTATAATCTTTAAAGCTACTATTGGTTCGTTTATATTTCTACCTGGACGGTAAGCACAAATGTATTTAGACAAAAGGTTTGGTGTAGAGGAAAGAATGCGATTTTTTATTACTTCCTTTGTTTAACAAGATATGGTTGACTGGGAGGATGCCAGCGGATTGGAATAAGACTATCTTTTGCAACTTCCCGAAAATTCCAAATCCATCTAAATTCAAGGATTATAGAGCCATCGCTCTCACGTCTATTGCATCAAAAGTTTTTATGACAATAAATAAAGTTTAAACTGTCATTAAATATATCTACTTATTCCTTAATTAAATCCAGTTGTATTGAAGAATTTATGAGAGAAGGAAACTTACAATAGATATTCTAACTTATGAGTTGACTTTTAACCTAAAAATTAACATTGGATAATTCTAAATATTTAAAGGATCAGCTATGACTCTGCTAATAATAATTTTTGATATCCCAATATAGCCTTTTTAAAATATAATGCTATCTATTTTGTAGTTAATTATCTATATAAATATATTAATTAACTAGGAAAATGTGTAAAAATAGCAATGATAATTAAATATTTTTAATCGAATATATTTATCATATCTTTATTTTGATTCCTTGTTATATAATTCACAATAACTATATTTGTTATGTTAGTAATTAAAATTAAGATATTAACCACATTTTATCAATAATATATTAAGGTTATTTATATAAAAAGATTTATAATTTAATCTTTTTCTAAAAACTTAAAAGTAATATATCACAGTGGCGTAGCTACGGGGGTGGTTTTCGGGTTTGGACCCCTCCCAGAGCAATAATTTATTTTTAGATTATATGTTCAATTAGACTTAAAAGTGACTTTATATCAAATAAATACCACCAATATTTATATTTTTCTGGTTTTATAATAATCTACTAATTTATAATAACATATTGATGTATTTAAAAAATATATTTATTTTATATTATCTAAGATATGATTATGATTTGTAAGATAAACCCGGCCGATAGGCTTTTATATGTATGGAAGGAAAATTCCTAGCTACGCCACTGATATATCATATTGATACAAAGATGTGTATTATTTATAAAGATATAGAAATTCAAAAAACACATATCTATAAGCATTGCAAACAAAAAATTTTAAAATAAATAAATCAGTCAAACTTAAATTTTCATTGTGGCAAAAGAAAAATGTTATGATTTTTATGTTAAATTATGAATGATGAATTATATAAGTAAGTTGAATACATTCAGAAAGAGATATTTTTAAATGCAAGAATAATGTTAGAAGATTTTTAGAACCAAATGAATTGTTGGAAGTATGAAATCAATATGGCTACGGAGAAGAGACATGACAAATAAGAAAGACTGCTGCATCTTTTTAAGATATAATAACATATTTTATAAATAATTATATTTGTGAATATAAAATATAGTAAGATGTGAAATAAATAGTTCATGTCCATAAAAGATATAATGATTTTATTATAAATAATAATTCTATTTATTAGTTTTTTAATTGAATTACTTTTATTTTGTTAATAGCAAGCCTAGCAAGCAGTATTACATGTAAAAAGGAAAAAAAACAATAAATAATATTTAAAATTTAAAATTTTTTTGAAATTAATAAAACAATATATTTTAGTATAATATAAACAAAAACATTGTGGAAGACGAGAGAGAGGAAAGAACATAAATATTGAAACTGAAAATATATAAAATAAGTAACTTTCTATTGTACATTCCAGTATTATTTACAATTTTTATAAAATATTATTAATGAGGCAAAATATCTTGTGCTCTTGTAAAATAATAATGATTCAAAATCTACAAATGGGCGATATGATTTTACCAAGATGGATCAGTATTGAATATTATCTTAGTTTGTTTATCAATGTGCGTAACCATTTTTAATACATCTGTTTTTTCATCTATATAAACACGTTCACGGCTAATTCAAACTAATGCAATGAGATTCCCTTATTTCTATTGGATATACTTTTAAGAACTAATTAAAATAGGGAATGTACAATTACATTAATACACTATCATTTTGTTTATAAAATATTTTATGTTTATCTCACGATAAAAAATATTAATAATTTGCTAAAATACCATTATAAAAAACATGCTTTTTTGAAGATTTCTGATGGGGGTATGACAAAAAAATTTTCCGGCGAGATCACTGCCCCCTCCCCCTTACATTTTTGTAACTATCCCTAACACTTGAATGAATGTATGGTTTAGGAGACTATACTATCAAAATGAACTCAATAATTAAGGATAAATCTATCAGTAGATTAGCTCATGATATATATATCAGCACATTCTAGCGCAATATTTAAGAAAAATTATCTAACAAAACCAAAAAATCTCTTGTTCTTTTTTGATGATATTTCCGTTTAAGATTACAAAAATAATGATATTATTAATAATATAATTAACTAACAAATTTTTTGAAATTATTCTATATAGTATCTCACAATAGAGTTTCCCCTTTTCAAACCACTTAAAAAAAATATGTTACCTCTATCCTATCCAGTTTCCTGTAGAAAGATTATTTAATCTTGGCTAAAGGGTGTTTTTGGTGAAAAAAGATGTTCTTTGCTAAATAAAAACTTTAAGAGACATGTACTCTTAAAAGCAAATACAAAATATACAAATTATATATATATATATATAACTAGTAATTTATTAATATTTCAAAATAATAATTTAATTTACGATTATAAATAATAATATATAATTTTGGCACTATTTTATCTATACGCCCATACTAAAGGGTAAAAAAAATTTAGGCATAATTTTAAAAAGTAGCTATTAAAATAGCTAGGCTTCAGTTAAAGTTTAATAGCCAAGTTATAACGCTTTTTTTGATGTGTAAATCGCACCATACCACCACGTAAAAAAGCAACTCATTTATATTATATAAAAATATGGTTGTACGAAGTTACTTTCAAACTTATGATATATAACATGTATTAATTGTTTATCTGATAGGAAGTTGCCAAATGTACATGATGGTAATGCCACCAGTCATCATTGCATATATTAGTGTTTCGTAAAAAATATTTAAAAAAAATGTTTAATCTTTTTATAAGAAAAAAATTATTAAGTTTAGATAGTTATTGGGATAAGCTGGAATTATGCCCTCCCAATTTAAAAATCCTGGTTGCCTCACTGACATAAATAAGATTAGTTTACATATATATCATGCAAAACGGCACAATTTATTTAAACATTCATTTAAATCATTGAAACAATCTATAAACTTTAATAATTTGGTCGATAAAATATTTAAGATTTCGCGTTAAGACATTACATTGCCATCCGTTTCCTTATGATTTATACAATATCTAGGTATCCTCCTATCCATAAATTTATTATCTAGACTTTCTGAAGGGAGATTTTTTACCCGTAATTTCAGTTAAGGAATGCGCTTTAGCTAAATTAGGAACGCCACCTGGTTTATTTTTGGGATTCTTGGGATCATCTTTGCCATGAGGCGAAATATTCCCTTTACCACGGTCGGGAGATGCCTTATTAGCACCTTCCTTGCTATCTTCATCCTCGTTGTCATCATCTACGCTCTCACCCGGACCGTCTTTTCCACCGGATTTTGTTTCGAAAAGATGAAATTTACCCCCCGATGCCCTTATTGCGTGAAATAAACTTTTACCTGGTTCCTTTCCATGTTCGGACCTCTTTGAGCCTGGATGTTTATAATCTCCGTAATACCGGAATTCTTCGTAAGGGTCGTCGTAAGAGAAATAAAATTCATATTTCCTCAGGTCTGGTAAGGCCGTGTATGGTTTCGCCAAAAGCGACCTTTTCGCTCGTTCTTGTTCGGATAAAGTTAATGGTTCTTTCGACACATCGGTATCTGATAATTATAGATAAATATAGATAAAAATTATAATTTTAGTTTTAATTCAAACTTTCTTCATTAATCCAGAAATTTTTATATTTTCGATTTGAGTTAGGGGGATAATAAAATAGAGCCGATCAAGAGTTTTTTCTGGATTGTAATTTAAAAAATGTTAAAATTCTATTCAGATTTCAACCTAAATCATATACAGTTTAAATAACTCCTTGAATTATTTTGTAAGAACTTAATAGAAATATATATATCATCCCCTGAGAATTAGATTTTATAATAACCACTTATTGTAATTTTATAGGTAAATAATTTTTAAAAATTAAGTTTCCATTATTTTCAATATGTTGGTGTAACTCTATATTAACTACTTTAACATATTTTTTTAAATATTTTGGATTATTTTTTTTATATATAAATAGAAAGAAAGGATCTTCCTTCCTTCCTCTCTCCCAACTTTTCATACCAAGTGCAACGTCCAAGAAATCAATTTGGTACACTTACCCTGCATTCATATTTTGCGAGAATTTGCTGCGCTATTTAAGGACAATCTATTGAATCCGGATGTTTCCGCACCGGGATGGGTTTGTTTCCTTTTCATAAAGAAAATCATTTTGATTTACTTTCTGCTAAAAGAAATGAAAGGAATGGCAGGTAAACAATTGAAAGCTGTAAATATTTGGGCTTCACTTTTACAAAGTAATGGCACAATCGTAAGTGAAATAAACAAATTGAACCTAGATAGTTGAGGTGGACTGAGGGGGGAGAAATTTATCAGGAGTTCTCTTTGACCAAAGAATTCCTAACAAATTAAAAGGGAAGATATACAGTTCCATAATATAACCATCTATCAATGCTGAGAAAGATAGCAATTGTTTCTAAGCAGGATAAGGTGAGAAATATAAATAAACTTGGAATACTCCTTAAAACAACTATCATGGTGAACAGACTTAGGTAGTATAGACATACGATGAGGAAACAAGGTTTAGAGTTTATAAGTAATTGGTAAACGAAAGACAAGAAGAAACTCTAAAGAACCCATAAAGTTAAAGCCAAAGTGAGTGGAAAAAATGGAATAATTTTCACATTTTGATCTTTGATGTAATATTATTTTAAAAATAAATTTAGATTTTTAGAAGTTTAATTTTACTTAAACAATTACAACTTCAAATTATATCATTAGAGACTGACTGAGAATATTGGTTTCTCGGGACAGGTATTTCCTTATCATATTTTATAACCTTGATAGATTCGATAATCTTAAATGTATGGTAATAAGATGCTTCAATGGTTTTAAAAATGTTTTGCAGAAAAACATGAAAAGTACTTTTTAATTATTTTTTTAAACATTTTTATTAATAAATTATTTTTAATAAGTTATTCAGACTAAATAGGTTAATGTTAAATATGTATTCCAAATAATAAAATAATCTTAATTTTATAATATACAAAAGTATAGACAATGTTTGTGATAATTTAAATATCTTGAAATCAAATTGAATTATGATTATATGTGAAGACCTGGGATAGGTTTTAACGTAGTTTGCATTAGTCATTTTCCAATAATAAATTTTTTTTGATACTATTAGAAAAAACTACAAAAATCCAAAATTGGAATCCATGCAAATTCGGAATTTCTTGATTTTAAATAATTCACCAAAGATTATTTTTAAATTCTAAAAATTCGATTAAACCGTAAGTATATTCCGGCATATGTAAAGTACTATACCCTATAAAATTTTGGACAGTTTCAAGCCACAAAGAAAAAATCCATACAAAAAAATTATAAATTGCCACTAGTTTAAAGGGTTCATGGTAAAATTGTTTCAAATTCACAATGTAGGTAACCAAAATATGCTGAAATACTTTTTCTGTCTAATTAGATTTTAAAATTTACTCGGCATAAAAATGCAGCATATTTTACCTCGCCGTGAATTCATGCTAACTATGAATGCATGATACCCTCTCATGAAAATACAGCGTATTTTATATTATTAGCCTAGAATTCGCGCTAATTATTAATAAGTAGGTATAAAAATCTCAAAATTTTCAGAGGGCTCTTCATAATTTTTAGGGGGCTCGAGCCCCTAAGTTTTCACCCCCCCCCTCCCATTTTTATTAGCTTACTTTAATGTATGCGCTAATTTTAATAAATGAATTGTGAGTATAGGTTTAATGCTTTAATGTCATCGACACTATGCTATCATATGGAAGAGAGAATACAACCAATATGGTTAAAAATGAATAACTGCAAAGTCGTAGGCGCTGCCAACGATGGAGTGAGGAAATTTCCTCCCTTCAAAAATTTGTGTTCTCGTAAATCTCATTTTAAGCTAAAAAAAATGCCCCCTATTAGTGTTGTTAAACGGCTCATTTTGAGCCGATTTTTAAAAACTGCTAACTCAACATTATAGCCAGGAAAATATTGCCTAAGCATCAAGATTTCTAAAATAGATGTTCAATCCTCTGTGGCATCTATGAGCAAAATCTTTAGGTTTACATAATATTTTTATGAATAAAATACTTAGTTGGCCGTTTTTGAAAATCAGCTCAAATTGAGCCGTTTAACAAACTTCCCCCTATACACCAACCCCACCACCCCCTCAACTCCCCCTCCCCCAATGTATAAAATATATCATTATAAACAAGAATTTGTGAGAAAAATAATAAACTAAAATTAATAATTTTAAAAAATTACAACTATAATTTAAAATTTTTATAAAAAAAATTAATTTTTTAAAAAAACCAAAATCATTTAAATAAAAATATAATATAACCCTAGGCCAACAATAAGTGGGCCTAAAGGCCTCCAATAAAATTTATGGGGTAAAAGCTCACTTAATTGCTTCCCCCTCCCCCACCCTTTAGAAAAATATTGGCTACGCCTATGCCCAAAATGAAAAAAATTGTTTATATTATTTGGTTTAAATTCAAAGAAATTCCCATTTGGACCATAGCTTAATTTGAGATAATGTTGACCTGACATTGAATATTATCCCTCCAAATATATAACCTGAATGTGAAAGGTTTTTTTTTAGTAAGAGGAAACTAAAAATTTTTTTTTATCAGATCGCTCTGAATAAGGCATAAATGTCTTCAATATGGAAGTTTTGACCAATTTATAGAGATATTAGAGGGTAGCCAGGCTGGGACCTTGCCCAAATAAGGCACTTTTCCCCTGTAGATTTATCTGCCGATCTGGATGTCTGTAGCATGAGTCATACAGAGACACTTATAAAACGAACAAAATAATAATGAACTAATCTCAAATTTATATTAATTTGATAAATTAAAAACCTGAACTTTTCTTGTAATTTTTCCATATTCGTTTCCGCATTAAATACAAGGTGAAGCTTATCATTAAGATAATTAAAATGAACCCCACTAATATATAAATCCACAGTTTGCTGTCAACTATAGCCCTTTTGGGGTCGTGTATGGTGTATTCTGTAGTGTTACTCCCTGGAGACGGTGAAACCCCAACTGTAGAAGATAAATTTGTTCTAGGATAATGCGTTGTTTTGTTGATAGGTGGATTTTCGGTCAAGGAAAAATTTTTCGGGAGCGCAATTTTTGATGCAGGAATATAGGCATCAAGGTCTTTTTCCGGTGTTGTATTAATAAATGTATTATCTTCTAGGGGTGTCTCAGTTATATTAGGGGACAGTTCTTTGTGAGTCGCATTGCCTAATATCTTGTCAAATTGCGTAGTCTGGTCATAGGTTGTAACATTTCTATGAGTGCCAGTTTTAACCATATCATCATGAATGCCAATTGAATACATTTGAGTGCCAGTTTTACCCATACCGCGAATACCAGTGGTTGGAGCCATGCCATCAGGGCCAGCTTTAACTATGTCATCAGTGCCAGTTGTAACCATGTTATATGTGCCATTTTCGGGGGCTAATTTGGGAGTTTGGGTGTCCAACAACTTAGCCTCATTTGTCACATGAACAGTTCCTGTAACTAATCTAGACAGATTAGTACTTAATGCACCAGGAGTTAAATCAGTTAAATCATTGTTAGCCATTGAAACTAAAATCCGGGCAATATAATTATAATGTGTCTGTAAATAGTAATTGACTCAATTAGTTCATAATATCTTCATAAAATCATGTTAATGCTGCCCTACTAACTCCTCGCGTTGACTAATAATTATTTAATTTATTAAAGCATAAATAAAAAGTATATAGTTTCACGTGCATTAAAATATAACTTATACTTCTCATTGTTTCAACTTTTAACAATCATTATCGCATATAGTTTAATATAGTTTTTTTTTTTTTAAAAAATTATAATTTTTCAAAGATTCAATTTCAACAAATTTATTATATTGATGGATAGCCTATTAATCCTCACAGTTTTACGGTATTCAGCATAATTTTATTTTTACCATCTAAAAAAAATAAATAATGTTTCTCCATTTTATTTTCACATTAAAATTTTTTTTATTCAGTTTAATTATAAAAATTAAAGTTAAAATACAAACGAATTTTAAAATTCTTGTGATTATAAAAAAAATATTTACATGATTGATATCTAAATAAGATTGCCGAATTGTTTATATAGAGAAAAAATTTCTAAAAAATATAATACTTAACCTATGACATTTGTGTGAAACAAAAGATATTTGTATTATATGGATAAATGTATTTTTAATATTGATTTATCGAGCCGAGTCGGGTTGGGTCTCTGCCGACACATCTCATAGTCCAACCCGAGTCCGAGGAAAATATTTTTTCAATTTCAGAACCTGAAGGGTGGGGTTGGGAGTTAGACACCCGTGCAGACCAGCTTAGATTAAATAATAGAAAATCTAGAATAAAAATAAATGGAGCGGAAAGCGCTTAAAACGCGTTATAAGATTACACCTATTGTCACTGTTAGAAGATGACAATACCGCATCTAAAAATCTTAATATATTTAGGTGTCTCTTAACCCTCATGATCCCGGATAGATCTGATTAGAGATCTGCAATCGGCGGGTTAAGCCCGCCCACTCGTTGATTTAAATTTTTTTTAACCCCACCAAATAGCCCATCTATGATTTTTCGAAATTTAACTGCCTGCCCATTCATCTAAAAATTTTGTTTGATCCACCTGACCAATGTTTAAAAATGATTTGAATGGCTAGTTTGGCTCTTTATTTATTTATCTTATGTTTAATCCTAATATTATATTTGTCATTTCTTTCATAATATTAAATTTGTAAATTTAATAGATTATAATATTATTTGCAATAATTTTTTAAAAGGCATAGGTATTATGCTATCAATTCCATCATTAATAGAATCTTGAAATCATAAATATTCCTTTTACGCAAGAACTGTCGGTCTCAGCCCTGACAATCCATTATTAATCCTAATTTATTATCAAACACCTTAGCAAATTCTTTATATAGTTTTTCAATATTCGCGTTACCATTATTATTATTTTTATTGCTGATCATATTGACTTTTAACTTTGTTGGTGACGATAGATAAAATTCTAGTCTATGGAAATTCAAATAGCGCTGCAGCATTTGTTTTGAAACTAATAGTGGAATCCATTTTATTTTATCACTTTTGTAACAGAATTTTAGGAAAAAGTTATGTGCTAACTAATAATTATAGTTATAAACATCCGGTTTTCGCAAATATATAGTGCTTAATTAGTAAATTAAAATTCCTAATTAGTTAACCGCCATATGATTGCTATATACTAAAGAAATGTTTGGAAGTCAAATTTTGGTCAGAAAATTATGAAAGCACTAACGAGGAAATTTATATCATTCTTTATGGCTTCCATAATAGAGGTTAGGGCATTAATCAGTAGTCAAATTTAAGAATAAACTGCGAAAAAAACAAAAATAAACAAATAATGGCGACGTACCAAAAACAAATACTATAAAAGCATTAAACATTTTGTTTTCGCCAATATTTAGTGCTCAATTAACATATTTAAATTCCGTTACTAATTTAGTTAACTCCCTATAAAAAAAGTTATAATCTAAATAAAAATTACGACGCCATGACTTAGGCGTGAAGTTGGCCGAACGATTGGAAACACTAACATGAAGCTTATATCATTCAGTGCTTCGATAGTAGAGGTTAGTTCTTCAATCACCTTTGTACCCGTGAATAAAAAGTTATTAACAAAATAAACAAAAAATATATCAGATACAAACATTTTATTTTCACCTTTATTTAGTGCTTAATTTATTAGTAAAATTTAAATTCCATAATTAGTTTGGTTAAAAATCCTATAAAAAGTCACAAGTAATTAAAAAATGTATATTGTCCTTTTGCACTTAGCCTATCAAATGTTCCGAAGGCCATCTACCATAGAGTAATAAAATTTTCAAATATTATATATTAAGGTGCCCAAAATACATCAATGAACAGCTATAACATAGTCACAAAAGATTATTTACACTACTGCATAAATGGGTCCATTGAACCTATTCTTTATAAGTGTATTATTTATATAATTTTTATTATTTTATTGTAACAACTTCTTTTTTCTCCAACATCCATTATTCTGAGGTGTCATTGAATGATATAAGTAAAAAAATATTCTATGAATTTTTTATTCTAATTTAAATTGTTTATTTTACATAGTTTTATTTTATTGAAAAAATTATGCATATAAATATTTCTATCATAAATTTTAGTTACATTTTGATCTCATTATTATCAATATAATTATGCAGGAATTCAGATAGTTACCCTGACTCAATAAAGTAGTGCCATATGAATCCTTCAGATTTTCTGACACCTCTCTAGACGCTTAAGAAAATTTTAGACACATTAAATTTAATATTATGTTTTTATAGATAGATATGAACAATTATATCCAAACTCCTGTCTAGAAATAGTCAAAACTAAAAAAGTTATTGATAAAAATACAAGTTCAACTCCATTTGGTGGTCGAAAATATAATTCTCAAGCGCGATCTCTTTTTATTCGAAAACTGTTACTCGATAATATATAGATTGTAGAATAAATTGATAAGCGATATATTGATATTGGTTTTTAAAACAAATACTCTTATCTAACATTGATAGTTGATAAATCAATCCAATGATATTATATTGGTTTAAAAAGTAATACCAATATTATTCAAATATAATAAATATACAAAGGACAATTAAAAAGATAAGATAAATTATTTTACCTTAAATATTAACACTAGAAATTTTATTTTTAAATATATATATACTAATTAATTTAAAAAATTTTCCATTATTACTATTTAGAATATTATATTTGAAGTAAAACACAACTTATATTCCGATTCCAAAGATCAAGAAGACCCCACTTGCGCCATTTTAAAAAAAAAATAATGACGTTTATTTTTAATTACAATCGAGATTTTACAATAGTGACAAATATTTTATGACTAGCGATTATTCGAACTTATACAATGCTCAAAATTGAATTTATCACATTTTCCATTTTGTAAAAAAATTTATTTTTTTTAAAAAAAAATGTGAAAGTTTAAAAATTATAATTAATATTTAAGGAATCCAACGCATTTTTCACCCACTGAGGAATGTTTTGAATTTTGGTAAAATATGTTCGTAAAAATTTGTTGATATACAATTCGAATTTGTCTTCCATTATACTGCCCCTAATTTCTTTCATCAAGTTAGCCTTTTTTTTAAATTAAGAAGAAAAAAAATTTAGTGAAGGATATATAGAAAATATTTAAAAATTCACTAAGTGAAAAAAATATTTGGAAAGCTAAGATGATAAAAAATAATAATTTTAAAAGCAATAAAAATAAATAAAACAAATGCTAAAATTGCCTGTCAAGTTATATTAATTTATAACCATTATTAATTTATAAGTCTAAAATAATTGTATACCAACCTGGTAATATAAATTGTGGATGGATACCAAATGGCAAGCGTTAGGAGTTTGGCACATGATTCGATTTAAATACGATTTACTGTAATTTGAGCAAGTGAAACATTGGCAATCGATATCGATTGGGCTTAGGTCATCAGCGAATTGCGAATTTTTAAGGTTGATATATCCGGTAGGGACTAAGGCTCGACCGAACCGCTTTACACAAATTGAAAAGAATTAATTTTTATAAATTTCTCAAAACTTTGAAAATATATTGGTTGAGCTTAGAGCGTCTTTTTTATGATATTATTAAATAAAGAGGGGTGTATTTATTTATAAATATACCGCAGTTCTTGTAGGAAACACGCAATCAAACATATCCACACCTAATGCAACACATATCAATATATCTAGGGCATAGCTGTGAATTCCATATTTTAAAAAAATAAAAATGTGTAAGGATTTTAAGTAAATTCTATGTTCGACCCACAGTTTTAAATTTTTAAAAACTTAAATCATAGAGTGAGTTTTGAATTTTAAAAAGTTAATTTGTTGTTGGAAACGTTTTTCATAATATATAGGTTTATCCTAGCTGTGAATTACAGGCAATTTTGCCGAAACCACTCATCAGGGTTGATAGTCTAAAATGCTGGAGGCAGTGACATATAATACTTACCTAGACTGACAGTTTATTCATTAGAATGCATTTTGAACTGTTATTGAATACAAATAAGCTGATGATACATCATTTTGATTTCCGAAATAATATTTTTTTAAATATTATAAATGAAACTTGAATTTAAAAAAAAAGGATTTATGTTCGGTTTTTCCAGTGTAAAAATTGATTTGAATTTCAATGGAATAACAAGATTAAGTTATTAATTATTTATTTAATTATATATGTTTTAGATGGTCTACACGACAACAAGGCTTTAAATTTATTCATAAAGCTAATATCAACACCATCAAAATTTTACTTATTTAATATAGACATTTAAAATTAAAATCAGCTCTTCCCCATCCCATAAAGCAATTAAATATATGCGCAATTCTCGTATAGGCTTTTGCCTTGCCTAACTCTTTTTATCTTAGCCCATGGAAGTTTAAATACCAGTCCTAGGATTGTTGTGAGTACAAGTAAGTGCAGTTTACCCACAAACCTGTAGAGGGCTCCTCATTTTTATTTTTTTCCCCAACTTAATTTATTCCAGTTAGATTGGGATGAGGAATACCTAGCGTAACTCTGTTGAACTTTCAACGATAGAGGGCAGAAGCGTTATAAAACACGTATCACGTAATTTCTTGAAAAAAGAAGTTTAAGCAGTATTTAAATATAAATTGTTTATATAGGACAAAATGGCGTGCCACCAGCTAATTTGCATAGGAAGATATTTTAATGAAAGAATCATCAGTCTAGGTATTATTATTATCATTCGCTGGAATACGATTTCAGGAAAATCAAGTTTTTCAAAAATTAATAAATCCCGTGGTATACATATTATAAAAAAAATGCTAAAAAATTCGGTTAAGGAAGTATAACCATGAATTGGTAAAGCCCCTATGACTATATGTTGAGTATACTTCTTTCTTTTTAAATTCCTTTTTGAGAATTATACATAATTAATCATATTATTACCCCACGCCCATTGAGTAACGCGGTTTATCGAACGGTAATAAGTCGGTACATTTATCGACTATTCTCCAAAAATGATCCTTTTCCTCTCCGCCGCTGAGACCACCTATAGCATAACCAGGAACGTTTCGCGCAACCATTTCTTGATAATATATATATTTTTTTAAAATAATTAATGTAAAAATCTATTTTAAAAAAATCATGGTCAAATAAATGAGAATCTTGGTATAATAATAATAATAGCGATAAGAGGTGGGCGCAGCCCGGTCCATATAAGGGCCATTCCAATTTTAAAAGAAATAGTGACCAAAATATATATATATATTTTGAAAATTTTCTATAATTCAGTATAAATAATATTCGTAAATATTTTTATAACCGCTATTTTTATATTATCGAATGGGCCAACGATATTTGGCCGATGACAAATGAATGTTCAGAATTGATAAAAAAATTTTAAATAACGATATATAACTGAACTATAAACATATTAAATCTTTGAACTTTTGATATCTTTATTATTTATTCATGGATCGATGGGTGATAGAGAGAATGACATGAAAATATGGGTCTCATTAAGTAGAGGGGGGGGGGCTTTATTCTGGAAAAATTTGGCAAAGAAAGTCAAATCAATGTCAGTAATGGTCCATTTATTAAAAGTGTTCATATATTGGTCGATATAGTCAATGTCATTGGCGAGCATTTAGTCTAAACGCCCTCCGAATCTAAAGGGAAATCAGGTACGTCGATGTATTAATTATATTTTCTTATTCTAACCTTTTTTTTAGTTTGATTTTAATTTCGAAATTCGAACCCAAATCAAACTTATCCTCCCATAAATTTTTGTTAATAAAATTTTTATGATCAATTTAAAATAATCAATTTTCCCCTTTATATTATAATGTAGAAGTGGGCGCGGGCCGTGAAACGCGTGACCCATCATGTCACTGTGAGTCACGGCGTGAGTATGAATCATTTTAAATTATTAAGCGTGACTGGGCGTGACGGGCCTTCCCAAAATTTTCTCCGGGCGTGATCAGGCGTGAACATAAATTTCCCGTGAATCACGGAAATTTTAATTTTTAAAATTGTTTTTTTTTATAAATATAAATTTGAAATTTTATAATTATTTACATATTTTCTTACTTAATTTAGTTCTTTTTTTAAAAAAGAATAATTTAATATATGAAAACCAAAAATCTTCAGCATTTCTTAAAATCATATACTGAAATACAGGTATACTTGTTTAGCAAGCTTTATTTTCGGATGAGAATCTGCTCTCAGATTATCCGAGCATTCTTTAAATATTTATAAAAATTTATTTAAATCGCGTATGATGCTGATATTAATTGTGGCTAATCTATTTAATTCTTGCTTGCTAAACAAATACACCTGTATTTCAGTATATGATTTTAAGAAACTTTGTATCATGTATACAGAGTTCCATCTCGTTATTACACCTTGTTTAAGGGTGTGGCTTAGTTTGCTATTAGCTGTAGATTGTTTGAAATATTGTACTATTTTTTTACACCATTTATCTTTAAGGCTATTTCAATAAAACAATTGTCAAAAATAAAATGCGTAATATTATTTAGTATATGGCATATATATGCGATCGTTTCGTCATCTTTGAATGCACTTATAAGATTTGCTCCGTTATTTGTCACACAACTATACATTTATTTAAATAATTTTCTACTTCTGTGTATTCTAAAATTAAATTGTCTACACTTTTAATATTAAAGCCTGTTTTCACTTCCCTTGTGGTCAAAAAAAATGTTTTTATTCAAAATCCTTAATGATAATATGTCCTGTAATGGTTAAAAAACTTCGATTTTTATAGTCATCCGTCCAAATATCAGCGGTTATGGACAAGTAATTAATATTTATCATGCTTTTAATCTTAATTTTTATTTCATGGTATATTTTTGGACCTATAGTATTCATGAGAGTTTTTCGTTTCACAATTTTTATATTTTGTTATCCATATGTAATATCAACATTTATCTTTTGGCCTAGCTTTAAAATCCTTCACTTTCTGTTGCATTTAAAGATTTAAGATCTTTACAAATAAAATATAACTGACTTCTCTATAAAAGGTTTAAACAAAATTTAGCATAAAGTTTCGAGATAAAAAACATCTAAACATAAAAAGAAAATAGAACTAACGAAATGATACCGGATTTTGTTAATAAAATGCGGAAGATTTTTAGTTTTCATAAATTAAATTTTTCTTTTTTAAAAAAAGAACTAAATTAAATAAGAAAATATATAATATAATTATAAAATTTCAAATTTATATTTATAAAAAAAACAATTTTAAAAATTAAAATTTCCGTGATTCACGGGAAATTTATGTTCACGCCTGATCACGCCCGGGAAAATTTTTGGAAAGACCGGTCACGCCCAGTCACGCCTAATAATTTAAAATGTATTCACACTCATGCCGTTACCCACCGTGAACGATGGGTCACGCGTAATTTCACGGCCCGCGCCCACCTCTATTTCATGTATCAAAATATGGAAGAAAAAATGATCACCAAGGAGATAATAAAAGTTTTCAAAAAAAAACTCCAGTCAAATGAAATCATTTAAAAATAATAATTCATGTCTAGATTCATAAATCTAAATATATGGCAAGATAAAAAGATTTATGGATTTTTTGAATTAAATTCATATTCGCAAATTATATCTTAATCTGCAATTTATTGATATCATAGATAGTATTTTAAAAATATATAAGGAATAGAGGAATAGATTCCTGCCGGTCCTGTCTGAAAAATTAATCTTAATAACGACTAATCAGTTAGAAAATCATATAATAAATAATTAACATTCATCTGTTTGTCATATATTCCAAGAGAGAAAGAAAGAAATTTTTTTAAAAAAGTGAAGTATGATTAAATGTTAAACATCATTAATTGAAATCAAAATTTATTACAAAAATCTTGGTACAGTCTAGGTTTTTATGTTTCAGTTTCACCAGATTTTTATAACAAAACTATTTTAGAGCATAGGTCTGAAGATATCTGCTTTTTGATACATTATTTTATTATTATTTATTTCTAAATTATTGCTTTTCTTTTCTTATAGCATATATTATTCAATCATATTACATATCTTTTATTATAAGTAAATTAGAGATCCGTAATAATATGGATATTTATCAGACTTGAATCCCAATATCTGGCAAGAATGTGTTAAATTTTTTATTGTTAGCTATTATATTTGCTATTTTCAAATTTTGTTCTAAACACTTCACTTTTATTTATTTTTCAACATAATCTCAGTTTCAAAAAAAAAATTAAAACCCTCCATCCTAGTAAAATGAGTCTAACTACCCTACAATTTATAACATATTTTTCATTTTCATTTTCTTTAATCTTTAATAGCACGTTGGTCATAGACCTGCCCAAATGTGAGCGTACGTGAATTATATGAAGGCCCATCCTTCATATAATTATGCCGATTTTTTTATTCAAGAATACCAACAAACCTTGTAATCCAGAAGTAAAAGTAAATTTTTTTATTAATGTTACCAAAATAAATATTAACCTTTGCAACAAATTTCTCTTAAATTTTCATCCAAGCCTCCTTGTATAATAGCAAACAAATTTTGATAATTTACATTTTCATGTGATTTGAGACAACGATCTAACCATCTTATAGACCTAAAAAAATAAGTTTATTAGAATTATCACCTAATAACTTTATATACCTCCCCATGGCTTCCTCAACCCTTGGACCCGTTGATATACTAGGAATGACATCATCTAATTGCATAATTATATCTGCTCCCAGAGCATTTTGAATTTTCATTGATTGTTCAGGTGATAAGAAAGATTTTCTATTTAAAAATATGTTATTATTATTAAATATAAATAACTCAGAAGTAAATGGATCTAGAAATTCAACTCCTTCTTCTGTGACTTCTGCTAATTTTGAAAGAGATACCATTTGAAAACCACCACTGTCCTTTCAAAGATATTAATAGATAACATTCTATTTAAATAATTCAACTGTTAAATATGAATGTTTCCAGTTACTAAATTTGTGCAGACCACCACTTTTTTCAACAATTTCATGACCCTACATATAAATAATCTTTATAATAATGTTTTCTTAATTACTGGTCTTAAAGAAAGATGATAAGTATTACCCAATATCAATTTATAACCCATTGCATCAATTTGTTCTGGTAATATGCCTTTTATAGTTCCATGCGTACCTACAGGCATAAATGCAGGTAGATCTACATTTGAATGCGGCAATGTTAATATAGATACCCTAGCTTTCGTTTTGGAGCATTTCGCTAAAATATTAAGTTTTAAAGCCATCTGTGAATTAACCTAACATTTAATGGTAAAATATTTAGCAATAGTCTTACCAACAAATAAGAGGAAAACAACTATAATAGTCAAATTTTAATAATTTTCTTTTATACTCGTAATATACACCCCTATTATAATTATTTAATATAGAACAGCCTAATTGATGTTTGTATCTTTTTTGGGATAAGACAAGCTAAATTTTTTATTATTACTGAGTTTATTATAAACAAAATTCTCTTATTAGCTTATAAAATCTAAGGGCAAGCACATGTTTGATGTTCCATGTAAAGGGAGATGTAGTAATACAACTACTAATTTATAAACAATACGGCTACTAATTTATATTTCAATTTATTTCAAACATCAAATTTTATATTAATTAATTTTCGAATATTTTATTCTATTTTTATATATAATATCTATAAATAATATTTTATTAATTTATTACAGGAGAGATCTTAAAATTTTCTATTAATGGCTTATGAAAAAAATGGCCCTAAATAGACCTGTGTGCCGATAGCCTTATCGCGGCTGTTCCCTTTTTTAAAAGATCGGCTGGCGGTAGGAAAGCGGAGTCAAATATTTTTCTAACTTACATTTTTAATAAAAATTATAAATTCATTAGAAATACCTTTTTAAAAGAATTTATTCTTTATTATATTTACAACTATAATTAAACGATTTTATTAAATTTTAAATATCATTTATAAATTAAATATTATTTTATTTAGATTTAAGGGACATAATGATAATCTTTTAGAGTTCAGAGGTCCAGCTATGGAAATTACACGCCCGTTGGGTATGCTCATAGCTGGAACACACAGGACCTTTCTAGCCAATATTGAATTAGGAAGATTCGATGGTCTTATCTTCCAAAAATCTAAGATATCATTTATGTCTATATTAATTGCATTAATTGTTAAGGCTGGCAGGGAGAAGAACAAAATGAAAGTAATTTTAAAATTTTTATTTAATAAATATATTTTAAAAATATTTAACCAAAAATACAATACATTTATTCTTTATATATAAAAAAAATCTATTAAATAATTTAAATGAAACTATTAAGTGGTTAATATCAATTGTGTTAATTAAATGAATGCGATATATAAAAATTTCCTCTATATAACAACCAATATAATAAATTAATTATCCATGTTTAACATTCCACCCTCTAAAGAACCCGCCTAGGTTCTCTTTAGACGTAAATCTTTTGTGTTCAAGGAGTTTAACATCTATTTTGATCATAAAATCTGTAATTTTGTCTTGGAAAATGATAGTTATTTTGGTTGTTAAATCTTTGGTTGTCATAATATGGTCGAGTCTGCCATGGTTGTCTAACTGATGTTTGCAATTATTAACATAATGTCTATTGCTCTCAGTATATGTCATCATCTGGTATTGTTATATCTAGTATTAGTTGATTTTTGTTCGTAAACTTTCTTATCTTTTCTTACTCCCTCCAAATCTTTGAAAAACGGTTTAGTTGGTCATATAATTTGACTTTGTCATCCTTCTGTTAATTATTATCATTGTTTGTTATTAAATATATATGCGAAGATTTTGAATGATTTTAGAATATAGGTATTATTGAACAACGTCATAATAAAATAAGAATCGTCCAGTAATCGAAATAGAATTAATTTAACGAATATCGAATTTGATTAAAAATAATTGAATAAATTTATCAAATATTGAATAATTGAAATAAAATAAATAAGTCGCGTTTTATTTTTATATTATTTACATTGCGATTTAAATAATAGCGTTTTACGTTTCTCAATTTCGCTTTTATAAATAGAATGTATTATTTTATATTTATATTTTTAATACAACGTTTTTTAAAAATAAAAATTTGATTAAAAATAATTGAATAAATTTATCAAATATTGAATAATTGAAATAAAATAAATAAGTCGCGTTTTATTTTTATATTATTTACATTGCGATTTAAATAATAGCGTTTTACGTTTCTCAATTTCGCTTTTATAAATAGAATGTATTATTTTATATTTATATTTTTAATACAACGTTTTTTAAAAATAAAAATTTGATTAAAAATAATTGAATAAATTTATCAAATATTGAATAATTGAAATAAAATAAATAAGTCGCGTTTTATTTTTATATTATTTACATTGCGTTTTAAATAATAGCGTTTTACGTTTCTCAATTTCTTTTATAAATAGAATGTATTATTTTATATTTATATTTTTAATACAACGTTTTTTAAAAATAAAATGATTTATTACAGTCACAATACTCTTTTAAAATTTCACCATGTGATCTTATGGGTATATTTATATTTTCATCATTTTTATCTTTAGATACTAAAATTATTTCAAACGATATTATGTCAACAAAACTTTCTTTTAATTTATAAGTATTAATTATATGTTTATCAATATTTTTATTTATAAGATTTATATCATTACTTTTATAAAAATAATTTTAGCCTTTTCAGCAAAACATCTGGAGATTCAAACTCCTCATCTGTCGATATGGCCTTAACTAAGTTAAAGATGTTATCAGGTAAATTAATAGTTAATAGCATAGCCTCACATCTACTGTTGAACTTACTATCTTTAAAAAAATTCTCAACCTTAGCAATATAAGATTGCATGTCTCCGCTATACTCCGGAAAAGATAATATCATCATATTTATGTGTTTATTTTTTTATAATATCTTTATTTTATAAATATTTTAGAGATTTTATAATTAAAAATTTTAATTATTTTTTACTTTTTCAAATTAATCATTTCTTACGTGTTTTTAAAATGAAATAAATATAACTTTCCAGAACTTTTTTTTATCTAGTTGACTATGTTCCAGTAGCTAAAATCATATTGTCTGTGGATTTAGAATATTTTGTAAGTCATCATAGCCTAAATTTAATTAGTTCGTCTAGTTTTATATCTATTTTAACAATTTTCCTGCCATTGTTGATTTATTCATTTAATCATCATTTGGCACGATTCCAGTGTCATAATCTAAATTATATTTTGCAGAAAAAAAATTTAAAAGATTTTAAAATTATAAGTTCTGCTGCCACCATGTTAAGGTTGGCAAGGAGAAGAACAAAATTAAGAAAGTAATTTAAAAACTTTTATTTAATAAATATATTTTAAAAATATTTAACCAAAAATACAATAAATTTATTCTTTATTATTTAAATAATCTATTAAATAATTTAAATGAAACTATTAAGTGAAGTTAATATCAATTGTGTTAATTAAATGAATGCGATATATAAAAATATGCGCTATATAACAACCAGTATTATAAAATAATTATCCATGTTTAACAAAAGAAAATAATAAATACCACTTATTTTACACAAGTTAAATAGTCTTATTATTCTAATAAATGTTTAGTATACAATTTCTTAAAATAATCGAATTTTGAAGCAACTTCTGTTGTTTCACATTCTGTTAGTTAAAGAGGTAGCGTGTTCATATATAAAAATTACATAGGAAAAATTTTTTTTTTCCTTTATATATTCATTTACTTTGTTTTAAATTGAAAAAGAGGATCTAAATGCTTCTAACATCTAAGAAGAAGAAACAAAGCAAAGAGAAGTAATATTAAATAAACTATTTTATGTATTTTAAAATATTACTTAAAGATTGGCTATTAGACAGATCAAATTTATTAAGCATATTTTGTTTAAGGGATACTATGGGTGGTGTTGTTCAAAAGCCCGATTTGGGTCAATTTTTAAAAACACGATAAATAGAATTTTAGCCGAAATAATATTGTGTAAGCCTCAAATTTTGTAAGTAGAAGCCCAAACCTTTCTGCCATCTGAGCAATATCATCAGGCTTAGCCGTTATTAATAATTGTCCCAAATGGTCTTTTAACTTTAAAAAATCTTAAAAAGTTCAAAAATAACGATTATGACAATTATCACTTTTCCATAGTACACTTTCACTGAAATATTAATTTAATATGTATAATATTATTTTACAAATAAATGATTTTTATTTCACTGCGAAATAATATGGATATATTTATAGTACATCCTTTTTTGACGGATAAAAATTCAATATTTTGATGGTTTTACTCTTGAACCCCAATATAACTTATAACTAAAACAGATTACAGATTTTAATAACCTTATTAAAACTTATCTAAATAAATCTTTTCAGGATTAACGAAGGAATATGAATAATTAAAATAATAAAATATGTAATAATATTTTAATACCTTTTCTGTAAATTATTAACCTAACATATCATCTTGTTACAAATTAAGAGTTATTATATAATATTTTTTAATTTAAAAAAATAAAATCGTATTTTTTAATTATTTAGAATATATTTAATCATCAGCGGCGGCGTGTTGAGCGCAGACACATTTTTAAAACAGCCTTCGGTATGGTCAAAAATATTTGACCGCGACACATAGGTCTAACCTTAAATAAAATTGTAGCCCCTCCCCTGAACTCAAAACAAACTTCTTGGCTATGAATATATTCGTATTGGATAATAAAAAAAAATCCCGAAATAGATTTAAGCCTAAAACTTAAATTAAAAGATACTTATAAAATCTTAATTAACTTAAACTATAATCATAATAATTTTGTTTATTATATTTGTATTAATTATATAAATGTTAACAAATTGTTGCGCCACTAATTGAAGCAGTTACAGACACTAAATTATGTTGTTCATCAAGAAACCGTAAATTCACAAAGAGTTTTATTGAGGAAATTTAACATTAAAAGTTTGTAGGAAATGTAATAAATTTGTATTTGTCATCGACTTGGATGTAACATTGTTCAACCACATACATGCATCAAATATAAAATATTAGTTGACTCCAAAGGGAGACATGGTCTAAATTGTATATATAGTCAAGGCATGCATGCAAGTAATGCAGTAAAATAATTTAGTTATTAGTCGTCTCTTACCAGGGCCCGAATACCAAACACCCTGGAGCCTACAATTTTCATTAGATGATGGCTTAAGACCAGATGGCTTAACTTCCGTGCCTTGGTCTTTAGGGAAATCCTTAATTTGTGACTTCACATGCGTATCTTCTTTTCCAAAAAATTTAAATTCTAATCCGGTTGATATAGCCGAGAAAAAAAAAC
Source organism: Gordionus sp. m RMFG-2023 (assembly GCF_954871325.1). Classification (NCBI taxonomy): domain Eukaryota; kingdom Metazoa; phylum Nematomorpha; class Gordioida; order Chordodea; family Parachordodidae; genus Gordionus; species Gordionus sp. m RMFG-2023. Next base: position 6,605,807 of record NC_088775.1, on the reverse strand, counting down.
AATGAAATATTCTAAATTCACAAATTATATTTTTATACCGACCGTTATCTCTTCCCTTAGACATATGCCAAGCGGAACTTTAAAATTCTTAAGAAATATAGGCGATAAGATAAGAGCCCTTACATCAGAACCAAAAGAATACTATTTTTAAAAACAAAATCTACAAATAACTATTTTAAAATATAACTATTCATGTTTTTTGGAAACTTGTAGTCCCACCTCCGTTTTTATAAAATAATGTTTTATTTTATTTTATATTTAATATGTTAATTTTAATATTATTTTATTTGATAGTAGTAATAAAAGGAATATTTGATGTTAAAAAAAATGATCTATAGAAAAAATTCAACATACTAATTAATTAATTAATTAATGTGATGTGATAAATTAAAATATAATAAAACGATATAGTTTAATCCCTGGTAGTGTTCTAAATGGTTAAATTATTGGTCGTATGAATGATCTTTGGCGTCGTTATGCAGCAATAAGCATTCGCACAGCAGCATTTAAACACATGGCTCTATCTTTATACGAATATTTAAAAACCATATATCATAATGATTTGATACACGCATTGGAATCAGTTATATGCTAAATTTCAATATTTAAATTTTTATTAGATAACAGGAGTAAAAGATTTGATTATTGAAGATAAATTAATGAAACCATTAGATTTAATTTCATCAATAAACGTTTTGAAGAATCACGGAGTTGGCAAAATATATCGTTTAAAGGCCTCGATAATCAATTTAAATTCTGATTCGTAAATAGTTTAAGTTTTAAATTGATAATTTATTGAAGATAGATGTGTATTTGTGGTTAAGCCCTCAAATTATGGAAATAATTTAGTAATTAAACACTTAAAAAATATTTCAAAGGATCACCAATATAAAAAATTCTCCATTATTTATATCCCTGGAATAGTAATTTTATATCATAATTTGTATATATAGACTTGTTTAAGGATTATACAAGTGAGTTATACATGGAAAATGAAGGAATATGGGAGCTATTTTCACACATTTTACAATTCCCCTATTACTTAGTACCTATTGATAAAGATTTATTTTCAATGGAAAATGATTTTTTTTATAAAGATGTCTTTATTGTAAATATCATTTTTTATTAACACCCATTTTTTAGTTATTTATTAGGAGATGGATGATTCCTATAATATTAACATAGTAAAAGCCTTAAACAATATTCAACAAAGTTTTTATTGTTTTCAAGAAATTCATGTATTTGGAAAGGTGTCTCAGGTAAAACTATTCTGTATATATAAATTTTTGCAATTATTTAAATTTAATAAAATTTGAAATATTATTTATAAGAGGATACTATATAATTTAATTCATAAATTTATTAAAGCAATGGAATTTCAACATTATTGAAGTAAAAACCAATGATAGATAAAATAGAACTAATAACTTTATTTATATTCTAAATTATAATCCATAAGCGTTTTTATAGGAGGGGGGGGGATTAAAATCCCCCTACCCACACTTAGTGCTGCTAAATGGCTTGATTCGAGCTTATTTTTAAAAATGGTGAACTCAATATTTTAGTCAGAAAAATATTGCTTAAGCCTCAAGATCTCGCTAATAGATGCCCAAACCTTTGAGTCACCTATGAGCAAAATTTTTAGACTTGCCTGAATAAAACATTGAGGCTATTTAAAAAAATCAGCTCAAATTGAGCCATTTAACAATACCCCCCCCCCCCCCCCCTTGTCTTTGTCTGGGGATTACATTATTTAAATAGAATTTTATTTCTTAAAAATTCAAATATAAAAATAATTATTTAAATAAATTATTATGTATCTGGTATCATTACTTAAATTTTGATTTTAAATATTTAACAGATAAACAGTGAAATAATAAATCAATTGTTTCACCTCTCTTTTATGGGTTTACCTTTTACTACTTTATCCCATATCTTCTAAGTTCTTATAAACAACTTTAGAACCCTTTATTATATGAAATAGAAACTTAGGCCCACGATTACAATACTAATTTTGTTTAATCAAAATCAAGATATTTTATAATCTAACATATAAATTTGTGTTATTTTGTTTTTTTTATATATCAAAAAATTTAATTTTTTTTTCCCATTATCAATCAAGAAGCTCTCTTAAAAAACAGGCATTTGATAGAAACCTTTTTCATTTTCAGATCAAAGATTAAAAATTATTTGTCAATTGTTAAGAAACATTATAATTTAATAAAATTAATATATTTTATTTGAATGTAGACATTTTTTTAGGGAAGATCTAGAACTTTCTAAACAAATTGGATATTTGCTTCTATAAAAATAAACTTTCCAATTTTCTCGTTTTAAAAAATCTCATTTCGAAATTTTCAATATTAAAAATTTACAATAAGATAAATTTTTTATTATAAATACGGAAAAATATACATATATATATACATATCTAATAATTATATATTATATCCCTAAAAGAATATATACATATATAAAATAAAACAATATAAATAATTAATAAAGGCGTTAAATGTAAAACTATAAGAGGAAAGGAATAGAATTCCAAGGAAATATCAAGAAAGTAGCAAAGAGAATCTAGGGAAGAGAAGAAAGTAATTTGAAGGAGGCATGGAATATTACATGATGCAAAAGATAAAGTTTAGATAATTAAGAGCCAATAATTGCAGTAGCTAGCCTTTGTCTTTAGAATAAATACTTTTTTCTGGAAATTAATTCTTTTCTTTTATAACACGAATACTACCATTAGTTATAATAGGGCTATTCGAATTAAATGATTTATCATCAACATCATTATTAGAACTATGAGTTGAGACTAATTCGGTAAAATATACAAGATAAAATTTCCCACATCTTTGATGATTTTGTAATTAATACCAAAGTGTATTTGTACTTTGAAATACTGTTTGCCATTGTATGTGTAAAGCCATTTAATGGCGTCATGTACCAGATTGTGGCCAGAATTTCTGAAGATGTGGGTTAGGAATTGGGAAAACTAAAACAAAAATTTAGGAAAAAATGGGGAACTATCCCCACGGTTACATCCCTAGATGTTATACATCTAGATCATTTAGTATATATTTTTTTTAAAATATTTATATTTCTTATTTCTTTCTCCTCATAGCAAATTCTATCATTGCTCAAGGTAATTAATTCCAGGGATCCAGTTGACGAGCACAGAGAAGATAATTCGGATATTCCTACATTAATTCTCTTCGACAGAAGTTTTTAGATTTTTAAACATAAAATACTCTTATTTCAATACATCCCTCCTCCAAAAAAATTAAAAAATAAAATAAATATTAGCTATCGATATTATAACTCCGCTTGTCACGTCACTCAATTATCAAAATTTGTTGGACGAAACTTACAACATAAATTCTGGATTCATCGAAATACCTCAATCTTTATTATCCAAAAAGTTATTGGAAGAAAAAATTAACGAAATACCGTTTAACACTCCCAGCACTTCCAACTTTAAAATTAGATTATCCAACGACCTGGTTAGCACTTTTCTTTTTTTAAAAAAAATAATTAATTCATGAATACTCAAAAACAAAAAAACTAAGGTTTTTCAAGAAATCAAGGATTCCCATTTCTCTATCGTATCCGAAAAATTGAAGGAAAAGAGCCATGAGTTGCAAATTAGTTATGAGGTTTAATATTATTATTATTTAAAAATATACTACAGATGACCGCTTCCTTATATTTACCCATTTTAGGCCGGTCCTTCTCAGCCACAATCCTAAATTTAACCTTTTAAAATAAATCAAACAACGTTTTAATCAAGATAATATATATATATACATACTTTTTGTTAGAATTGGTCCGGAACTAGTTTCTGGAAATGTTTTAGGATTAGGTTCATTTCCGGTTCCTATAAATTGAGTTCTAGGTTATGGTTTTAAAAAAAATTCTTTTTTAAATTGCTCGTCAAAAAGTCTTCTTAAATCGCTATGAGTGATCGCCATATCAAGATTTCACTTTATAATTAATCGTGCCGAACTCGTTCGAGCTAACCTGATGGTTGCGTGGAGTTTATTCTGACTCCCTAGCTTATGAGAAATTATTGGATTGATTAAGTTGTAGCCATTAAAAACGGCTATGACTTACACAATGGTTATACCACTTACTAATTATGTTTACAAAAAATTTAATTATCTTTACCTTATTCCCTGGAATAATTTTCTATGGTAAATATTCTACTCTTTTCCTTTTTTTTAATTCTAAGATAAAAATTAATTAATAACAATTTAATTTTAGGCAAATTTTGGTCATTTATATGGTAAATACAAATAAATAAAAATAATACAATAATAATCAAAATAATATTGATACATAATTCTTCAAAATAATATAACAGGACTCAGTGTCTTATAATCTAATTAATCAAAAAATCAAATTCTCGCGCCATTATTACGAAATAAAATTTTTCGCTTAAAAAATAAAAGAATCAACTCACGACAATGCGTTAATTATGGTCTCCCTAAGACCCCCCTCTCCCCCCACAGGAAAACTTATTATAAACTCTAGTTCACTAGTTCATTTCATAAAGACTCATTGAGCCCTTAAGCCCATACTGTCTTTTTTTAGGCGAAGTATATATATATATCCCTAAGCTCATAACCAGAGCTTTATTTATTTTGTAAAAAATATTTATTCTAACCATAAACTCACATCAGGTATATGCCTGGGTCTAGTAAAATTCAATAAGATATGCTTAATGTCTTACAGCCCAAAGTTATCTTCTTTTTTTTTGATTATATGTACATTATTTGAATACTTTTATTTAATAGAAAGGTCAAACATCTCTTACAGGAATAAAAGATTTTATAGCGAAACATCTGAAAAACGTCAAAAATCAGCAAAAATCATTAGCGCTACGTAAATATACACAATTTTAATTTATAATTAATATTATATTTTATTCTTATCTTTAAACTTTTAGATATAAGTATTTGTGAAAGTATTATACAAAATAAGGCCGACCTCACCGAAGATTTTCACCAGAAAATCATTATTGAACAAAGTTTACTTAATTTTAATCTTCCTCAATTATGTTATAAATTGTTAATTTAAGATATATTGCAAAATCAAGAAAATAAATTGTGTTGGCAGTTCTTCGACGAATTATTACTGAAAAAGGCATATTTTAGTTGTTTATATAACAAAAAAAAATTAATAACAAATTTAATAATATAACAGTCAAATCCCCACACGATATTAGCAATAGTTTCATTGTATTGCCTAATGCAGGATGGGCTCAATAATAAAGATTATACAAGATTCCAAAAAGACTTTTTACACGTATATTTTTTTTCGGATTTACTATTCATTATAACTTATAATTTATTTTTTGAATATAATGAAAATTTAGATTTATGGGTATGAATTTATAACAGCCTTTTACATGCTTACCAACGCAAAATTATTGTACGAAAAAAGTGCCAGCCTTTCTTCTAAATTTATCGGAAAGCTGTCAGACACATCTTTAGGAGTTGGCGGTGGATCTAACTGGGCTAATAGTGTGATTAAAAAATTATCGGAAAATGTAAAGAATTTTAAACTAAATCTAAACACTAGTGGATGCCCTCAATGGCAGCTTATTTAAAAATGAGTTTAAATATGGGCATTTCTTTATATTATTCTCATGTTTTTTTTTCTTTTAATATATGAAGAGCATATTTGTTTTTATTGACCTTGACCGTGAATCCATTTGTTCAATGAGAGAACCGCCTATAATATCTAGTTCGTTAAAACGCTCTTTGGTTTGAAACCGAACATTGGGTTTGTTGATTCAACCCTGACATTAAAAAATTATAAATTTTTCTTGTATAAGGGCACTCCACATTATTTTTAAACAATAAAAATAAAACTGTTAATTTGATTTTGATCTGGGTTTTTCACAGTAGGTTAATAATTTTGACTAAATATTCATGCAAAATTTTGATTTATTTTTGATGAGTAGTTTTTGAAGATATCACTGATATATTTCAATAATTTTGGTCAGCTAAATTTTTTTAAAAATATATTCAAATTTTATTTTTAACTTGGGTTATACAATTTATCCCATATATACCAGATTTTATTTAAAAATGACTAAGCAAACTAAACCATTTTTTGGTTTAAAAATAATTAGTAACTTTTTACAAAATAATTACTTTAATTCAGAAAATCAAATCATAATATCTCATAGCGAACGAGGTGAAAATTTTTATAGGATTCAGAACCCAAAATTAAAGACCTAAGTTTCTTTTACACGATACTTAAACATTTCATCAATGAATATCACTTATGAAAAATATTGTTTGTAAACACGCGGACTAAAAAAAAATGTTTTAAAGGGTGTAGTTTCCATGATTAAAAAAATAATATTTGAATCCGTAATTTTGAGAAAATGTATAAGATGTTATTATGGACAAAATAAAATTTTAAACTTTCGATTGACGGTTTCAATCCTTCTACTATTAAGTCTTTATAGTTATTTTGTAAAATATATATTTTTTAAAAAAGTCACCCTCCTATCAAAATATCAATGGGGATGCGTATTAATTTCCATTTTTTAAAAAAAATTTAATAGGTCGAGGAAAATGAATCAAGTCCTGTCAACATCAAAAACCCATGTAAAATGTCTTATGCTTATAATGGTGTTTACGAACCAATATCTACGAATCTTATAAGCAACGTATGTATTTTGTATTATTACTATATTAGTATGTATTATATACTTTTCTTTTTCCAAGAAATAAATCCTCTATGAGATTTTGGAACTTTAAAAATCGAATTTAGAAGGGGAGAAAGCGTTTTATATGTATTTTGATATAAATAATCAAGGCACTTAATGGTAATCAACAATTGATAGAGGAAGTTATGAAGCTTATTCCCGAAGGTAGTTATCAAAAAATTAGGAATCCTTTTGATACGAATATCAAAAGGTCTACGAACCACGGAGGTACACCAAGTATATATTTACATTTAAAAAAAAAAATTCTTTAAAAAAACACATAGGTAAAAAGGTATTGGTTTTTTTCATTGGTGGATGTACGCACGGTGAAATATCTACCATCAGATTACTATCCAAACAAATAGGTTCGCACTTTCTTTTTCTTTACAATTTTTAACCTATTAGGCGATATTATTTAAAATAAAAATAACTATTTAAAAAAAAAATTAGACCGAGAAATTTCTATCGCAACCACATCAACACTAAATGCCCGTAAATTTATCTCCGCGTTAATCGAATAATTTTTATTGTGTTTAATAAATATCAATGATAATTCGCTATAATAATAATATATTTTTTTTATAGTAATAATTACTAATATATTGTAATTATAAATAACGATATTTTGTATAAAATTTAATGATTTTTTTTTGTATAAAAAAAATTTACATATAAATCTTAAATATAAATATTTATACTATATAATAGATAATATATTACCCGTTTTTTAAAAGTTATTTATATAAACGGGTTGGTGTATTGATTTCTGGTGCCAGTATCGTCATTCGCTGCTTCATTATGCTTTGTTTACATATCTAGAAGTAATAATTGGATAAGATAAATTTAGGATATTCATCATCATTAAATATCCAATCAACAATTTTTAAAATGTAAGGATTGATCAAATGGAAAAATTATAAATTTAATTTCTAAATATATGGTTTACGAACTTCCTCTCGGATATCTGATAATTGGCTCGATAAATTGGTGACTAATTTTACCGTCTCTTCTAATTTAGTTTGCAAAATTTTGACGTCGTTAAATTGGTCATTCTCTTCCTCGTTAACGTGAAGTGACATAGTTCTCATGCGCGGGAACCAATCCAAATTTGCCTCCTTTTACATAAAAAAATATTTTAAAGACTCGAAATCAATCAGTTTAAAAAATATATAAATCTTCGCGATTAAATGGGCCCCATAAAAAGTTCTTACATGCCGGGCCGGACCGATATAAAAATTTTAACGGATGGTTCTGGGCCAGGCTGATTTCTAAGTATATCCGCTAATTTAAAATAAATAACCTGTATCATTTTTTGGACATAATATTCGGGACCGGTAAAATCGGTAGGGTCCTTAACTTTGAGCAGTACAATGAAATAAAAATAATGCCAAAGGTTGTGCTCCCTGTGAATGTGATCTTCGAACGTGACCTTTTTGTTGTCGAAAGACTTCCTTTCTAAGCCTTTAGATTTTATTATTTTGCGGGAAAAAAAAATTCAAAAACAAAATATTATTTAAAAATAACTTATTTTTTGAATATTTCAAAAAAACTAAAAATTCTCAGTACTTTTTATATATAATTTGTAATTGAAATTGTTTATTAATATTGTAAATTTACAGCAACAAAAAAAAATTCCCATTATTAAAATTAATAAATTACAACAAATGAAGCAAGTGTTTCGCGATATTTCATCTTTCTCTTGTTTTTCGCTTCTAAGATCGGCGAACGTGTCGATAATGACACCGAATATGAGATTCAAAACGATGATTATCACGATAAAATAAAAGAGCAAGTCATATATCACGCGAAATAAAAATAACGGTTCCTTTTTTTTAATGAAAATTTTGAAATAAAAACTTCCATAAAACGTATCCAGGATTTTCATATGTGGGAAAGGGGGAGGGAGGGGGGGGGGCATTATTATGCAGGGTTTACCGCCATAAATTTTATTGGAGGTCCTTTTCAAAGGATTGTTTGTAGTGATATATTGTATACATTTGGAAGAGGGTGGGAGGTGGAGTTTGTAAGGTGAGAATTTTTATTAACCTAAAATAATATTTACGAGAACACTCAATTCCGATCGAGAATTTTAACATTTATATTATCATTTTTAAACTTGTGCGGATTAACATTATACTTTTGTTAAATAATTGGAAAATACGATGTAAAAACGAATAATAGAAAAAAGGATCATTCATATATCACTACTACGCCTATTAATACTTTTTTTTTGGTGAGATTATTGCTTTGAAGAGGGTTTATAAGGTTCAAATTTTTATTTAATGAAAAAACAAGAATGTTTCCATACTTTATTGCTGGGCTTTCTTAGAACGTCTCCGATACCTCCACCGCTGCGCATCCCCTCACTCAGGGCCGTTATTATGCACATTAACAATGAATCACATACTCTCTCATTTATAGTTAGAACTTCTTCCGATAAATGGCTCGAAACAGATTCATTGCTGCCTTGAATGTTTAGAGACGATTTATTGTTCGTGTCTGTAGCACGTTAAATTTAATAATTCGGATTATATTGAGGGTATACTTAAACTAAAAATAAAAACGTAATACGTATTTTAGCGCGCATAAATATTTTATTCTTTTTTTTGGCTAAATATTATCTATAGGCAACACAATATTAACTTTAAAAAAATGAACTTTAGTTTATAATTTAACTAAAATTGACGCCATAATGCGCCGCCAAATATTATGTATTACGTTATTATGAAAGATCCAAGCATTCTAAAGAGAGTATCGATTATAAGCGAAATAATAAGATCAAATTAAAAATTTCTTATGGTTTACATCCTAATTAGCGCTTTGATTATAGGAATCGAATATTTTATTATTCAAATAATATTGGTGAATATTAATTTCTGATTATTCGTATCGAGTAATTATCTTTATTGAATTTGGATTCATTTTTACGAATAATTTCTAAATTCCTTGGATTTTTTAAAAAAAAATCCTGAGTGGTTTAAAAACTTTTTTATGATTTACTAATACCGAGTATGTTCTGGAACTATAGCATTTTTGGTACCTTAAAAAAAAGAAGTCTTTGAAGAAAGTCATTTTGAATAAGCTGTTTTATTTGAGCCCTTTTAGATAAAAGGATAGTGACGCCATTAGTAGCGAATCTACTTTTCTGTGGAAAGTAGTTATAAGAGCGCGCTTTTTAAGAAGCGTAAACAGTATTTTTGTAAAGTACCTTTCTAAACTATGTGCCTTATTTAAAAATTGCGAAATAAGTTTTATAATATATTATGTATCACCAAAATAATCGCACTTTATACCGCCACCCGATGGAGAGTAATGACAATTAGCATCGTCATCTATGAAACCAGAGAAATGTAGTAAGTTTTTGCCCGTGACCTGGTTCGCTATATCGGATACGCGTTTCAATCCGGAGGCTAACCCATTCGTTACGCTTAGTACAACAGCTCCGGCCGTACCCCCATCTGGTTATATCGTGATTAAGAATGTTATAAAGCGAAAGATATCAAAATGGGTTTGTTAGAATATTTGGAATCACCAATTAGTATAATTAGATTAAAAAGAAACTTTTATTAGTATGACAGCGGTCAAAATAAAACTAATAGAAATGATAAATAGAGCTAAAATTACGATTTTCAAGTTTATCAAATAAATTTTAAGAAAAATTATCAAAATGGTTTTCATATTGTTTTATTAAACATTTAATGATTTCCACAGTATTCCGATCATCCAAATTGGGTTGAACTTCGATAATGAAATCATTTTGGAAAAACAGGTATCCCAGTATTGCGAAAAGGTAAATCAATATCACGGCAAATACGGCCGTTAATACGATAGATCTGCCATTTTTGGTCACGGATTTTATTACATTTAGAAGGGTTTCTTCCCTGTAAACTACGTCTAGCAGCTTTTTTTAAAATTATTATATTAAGACATATTGGGGGGGGGGAATATGAATAATCTTTATAACTCCTTTAGATAATTTTATGCATTTTATTCGCGAATCATTAAACGTTTTTTTTTTAAAATCAAAATCTTATTATTGTACCATATGTACTTTTTTATTTTAGATGCAATGTTACTAAAAAAGAAAGTCATAATTGATTATATAGGGAAGGTAAAAAAAAGGAATAAATATTTCATCACAGGGAGTTAATAATTTATATATTATACCAACAAACTGTAGAAAAATTCGTGGTATAGTAATCCCGAAAGGCAAACGATCAAATATCCGAAATGGTACAGTATCTCAAAATCTGTTAATACGTGTCTGAAAGATTTCGTGAATTTACCTCGGTTTCCCATTAGACTAGTCAAATATATCGCAGAATTTATGACCTGACAAAAAAAAGAAGAGATTTAGGATTTGATTTATTATAAGGATAAAATTTATTACTAATAGAATTCCTAGAATGTTTAGCGTAAATTTGATCCCAAACGTTAATATTAATCTCACAATTATAGATACTAAGAGGGACAATATGCCAGGTCTCCTAGGCAGACAGATTACGATGCTAGTTGATATGAACAGAGCTAACCAAATCAACATTGAAATCCTTGGGTCGCCTCCTTATATAAATACATTTTTTTTATTACAAATTTTTTATTTAAATAAGGAGCATTATTAATTTCGAAAATAAAATAATAATTATATATTAAACAGAGTTTGAAGTGCTTCTCCAAAGTAAAAAATATCTTTGAAGATAAAAATAAAATTTAGATATTTTTTAAAATGTAGATTTTTCTATAATTTTTGATCAAAGAGTACCTAATAAATACCTTTTTTAAAATGAAACAAAATTTTTTTTAAAAAAAGATCAAGATCTTGATCTTATTTAGAAAAATCTTCCATTTTCAAACTCTGATATAAAGATTTAAATATTCAAACTTTGTGGTTTATTTGAGAAGGGATAAAAGAGCGCTATCAAAAGGTTTATCAGTAGAACTATATTGAAGGATATGTTGCTCCACATATTCATATGACTTGCAAACCAAAAAAAGATAGGCTGAGCTAGGGATACCAATAAAATATTCATATATTATTTGTTTAAAAAATACTATATATTTTATAGTGATTACATATAATATTTTTTTGTAACTCAATGCCTTTAAAGTATATCGATTATGTTAAAATTTATTAATTATACCTTGTATACATTACTATAATTTTATAATTTTTAATTCTCTAACCATAAATATTTTTGGAGGAATTATTCTTATATATTAGGCTAAAAAATCTAAGACAGATGGTATTAATCAATTCTAAGCCTATAAGAGCTTCCCTTATTATTGTCCTACTAATTGAAAAATATATATAAAATATGTTTACTATAGCAAAATTGATAAAAGATTTAACCTCTATTGTATAATGTTTAAATTTTTATCATCATTATTATATAAAGACTCATTTTAATTTAATGTATATTCTAAATTTTTTTAAGTAAATAATGGGAAATACACTAAAAAAAAAACGAATTTAATTTTAAATGTTAGAGTACACGCAGATGCATATACTGAAATTGAATTAGAAATGACAATATATGTATTTTAAATATTAAAAATAATCAAACATCTCAATCGCTTTTGCCATTTCAATTCGCTATAAAGATCCGGCACTATAGAAAAGAAGTCGCCCACTTTTCTCCCCTGTTCGTCTCTTTTAACTTCGTTGAACACTTTATTTTTGGTACCTTCAGTCAGGTATTCGCATATAGAAGGTATGGGGAATATGATTTGTTCTAGTCGTTGATCTTTCCTGACGATCTTTATAAAACATTGTATATATAAAAAAAAATGTACAAAGTTGTTGAGAGGATTCACTACGGGTAGTAGTCAAAATAAAATTTAATATGTTTATCATTTTGTTTCTTCCTTAAATTAATTTGCAAAGCTAATTCTATAAAATCGCAAACAATATTCAGGTTCAAGAACAATTTTCAAAAAAAATATTAATTACAAAATTACTAATATAACTCTTGATAAATAATCTTAACTTTTTCTCCCCCTGAAATTAATCCACCTAAAAGATTTAAAAAAATATATAGATCAAAAAATAAAGAAATATATGATTTATAACTTCAATTTGAGCCGTAGTTTTAGCATAAATTTCCAACGCACGTTTTGTTTTAACATCGTGTTGAGTATACCATGGATCTAATAATTCACTTAATTCGGGGTTATAATGCGACAGATGAAGAGCTAAGATATAAATATCGTGACCGACTACCTTGGGAGATATTTTATGAGATACCGCCTTTACATCGAAATCTGAAAATTTCAGGTGGGAACCGTTGAAAGGGTGGGGAATAGTATGCTTTTATTGGATTTTTTTAAAAATAATTAGGATTGGAATTTAGATATATTGTGATTTTATTTAAAATCTAGGATCGACAAAACGGAATGTACATAGGCTAAAAAAAATCAGTCTTATTCCCCCCCCCCCCCTAAGGAAATAAACAAAGTTTATTCATGGATAAAATAAATAAACGTTTTCTTAATGTTTTATTTTTTTTATTACAACTAGAGTCTTCAAGGAAAATATAGTCTACAAATTTTCTATTGCAAATTTATCAATATCACAATTATTTTAAATGTATATTTTATTTTATAACTTCGCTCATTTTGTTAAATTTGAGTTTATTAAAATTTACTAATTTCCTGGGTGTTTCAAGAATTTCGTTAAAATAAAATTTTTCGCTTTTTATATTTAAAAAAAAACAAGTTTTCTTTTTAAATGTTTTTTTTTTCCATTTTTTAAAACATTTAACAATATTAAATTATTATTTTTTTTTAAACAACAAAGATTTTATTTCATAATCTAATTAAAAAAACATATTTTAATAAACTAAATACATTGATAAAATATAATAATTTCATATTAACATATTATATCTATAATCAATATAAAAATATATAATTAAAAGGGAATTTAAAAAAATTTTTAAAAAAAAAATTATATTTAGGTATGGTCGGCGGGGCTTAATGACATGTATGAATAAGCAGATGGAACGACAGATTTCGATAGAAATTCTTTGTCGAAAGTTTTTGGATCACCTGTGGTTAAACGTAACCTTTGCCCTATTGTTTTAAATTATTTTAGGGTGTGGGGTCCAAATGATCCACAGGTGTCTGAGACTACCGGAACGAACAAAACATTATTAAGGTGGCAATATTTATTGGTTTTTGTATTCTCCTTTTTCGTGATGTTAAAAAATAAAGACACTGTATGTTATAACAAAAGATTGTTGATATTGATATTATTAAACCTCCGTATCCATGATAGTAGGTGTCACTGGTCTAATGTCGTTGGATTTTTTGGACAAATTATTAACGGTAGTAGCTGTGGAAACATCTTCATGAAAAGCTTTAACAATAACTTCCACCTAAATATTGAAATATCCAAAAGTTATGTTTAATTTATATTTCTAGGTAGTGGATGTATTAGAGATCCGCAAAGCTAGGCCCATCCCAAAGTGTTCGGATCGAGCTGGAGAAATTGTTCAAAATTTTCGATCTTGACCAAAGTTTTGAAAATGTTTTAAAAGGTGATAGTCGCAAATTTGTGTCTATTTCCTTCATAAAAAAATTATTACGGGTAGGATTAGGGCCGGAAAACTTGTAAAAAATATATTTAACGGGTCTGGTCGAAAAACCGGGTGAAAAATATCTACTAAGAGGCATATACCAAATGTTTCGGGTTTAAATTGAATAGAATTCTTTCCGAATTTTCGTTGTCATGTCTACTTTCCATGAGAGAGAGCAAAAGTTTCGTAGCGTTATACTTGAATTATTTTTTAAAAAATAAAATATTTAAGGGTACGTTAAAAATAAATTTTTTTAAAGTGTATTTTAACTTTTGACAACGATGCTGCTTAAATATGTATAAAACTTTTTTATTTGAGTTTGAAAGTATACCCATAAAATAAATTAAATTCGAAATCTATCAACTAAATAACACTTTTACTTTTAATTCTAAAGCTAAATCCAATCTATATTTGCCTAGAGGAATGATGTCATTCAATATGAGAGCGATAATAATATCGATGCCATTAGATTCATGGCGTGCAATGCAATTCTGATTTTGAAAAAAAATATAAATTAATAAATATATTTAATTTGGAAAGGGATTTAAGGGAAAAAAACTAGAGAGGAAATTATAAAATTAACTTGATTATCGATACATGGACCCTGACAGTATTCTGTTAAAGTGTTCAAAATTTGGGATATTAAATTAACATTTTCCTCGTTGATATAAAGACCTAACAATCCTAACCCGCCAGATGTGCTCCCGCATATACAATCCAAAAACTGCAGCGTCTCCGATACCATGTTGGAGTTCGTTTTCATATTCTGAGACCTCAGAAAGTTCTATTTAAATAAAAAAAATTATTATTCATTTTTATTTTGTCAAGTAATTCAATTATATTACATTTTCATAAAATACATATCTTAATACTGCTGCCCATTGACATTTTTTTTTATCGGTCTTCTAAAAAACAAAGTTGAACGTCCATCTTGTTTTTTTCCCATACTAAAATAGCGAGTCCCTAATTATGCTTTATTGAAAGATTAGTCAATCGGGAGGTTATATCTTAGACAGGACGTGTTCAAAAGATTCTAACTTATGAAGGGTGACATTTGATCTAATCTGGTCCTCAAATTATTTAAATCGTTAATACGAAAATTTTCTCTTATTTTTAATGATCGATCACTTTCCTTAAAAAAGCTTTAAAAGAAAAAAAAATAAGGTATTGTGGTGCATATATGTTTAATTCGCTGGTTTATTTTATATAAGAATATGATTTAATTAAAAAAATATCTACTATATAACACTACAGGGCACTATTTATACCTGAAGTAAAATATTATGATTTTCGCATAACAACTGTAAGAAACGTAGTATGGGAATCATTAGATCTAGTTGTGAATAAGTGTTTTTATCACTTTCATCTAATAGAACGTTAGGATTTAGATTGTTTCCAAATTTATCGTAGTTTTCTGATTGCACAGTATCTTTACCAAGTATAAAACAAATAAATAAAAAACATTAATTCCCCCCAAAATATTTGTTTATATTAGCAATATAGTCTTCTGCAAACCCAACTTTAAAAAATAATATATGATGTTTTTTTTTCCAAAAGTACCTTAATATTTAGTGCCTTATGGGAGACCAGAGCTAGTCTGTGCATGTCAAAATCATCATAGGCCCGAAAATAATTGTTTTATTAGAATTTACGAAATACCATAAGATAGCCCAAACATTCACCTAATCTTATACATGGATAAATTTTTAAATCTTTATACTTTTTCTTAAGATTGATTCTACTAAAAGTGATTCTTTGCGCCAACAAGCCACAAACCTGGAGTTTATAGATCTAATTATTTTATAAAGTCTCCCGTGGGATATAATATATCATATCTGTAAGCATAATTTGATTGATCCGACTAGCCCCTAGTTACACATATTATTAATATACCTTTAAAAAAAGTATTTTAATATGATATATGATTATGAAACTTTTTGAATTGCGAAAAGTGAGTTTTAAATTTCATATGTTAAATTTATTATTTTTAAATTCCCCATATTTTAATATCACCTTAAATTGTGGTGTAAAAACATTTTGATTTTACCTAAAAAACATATTTTATAATAGAAATATTCAAATACTAGGAGTTCGCCTCAAATATGCATATTATACAATTCTATTACATATTTAAATTTGAATTTCTAAACATATCTGGTTTTTAAATAAAGTCCGTTGGATCGTCAACTTCTTGCGCTGACTAGCCCTTTTCTCCCGTACATCAATCCCGCCATCCACAAAAAAACAACTAAAATATAAGCCAACACGCCTTAAGCGGGAATTTGAAAAAATTTAAACCTTATTAGACATATAGAAGTGGAACCACAACATAAGGTGACAATAAGGGTAGCCATAATTTTCTAGGGGGGGGGTGGTGGTTAAAGTTTGGATCACATATACATGTATAAATTTAATTGGAAGGATTGATGACCGCTTTTGGAAGACCGTTGGCCGTGATACATTTTTTTTAAACAAGACTTTCTTGGCTAAGCCCAAGAAGATGACTACAACTCAAGAGTGGTAATGTTTTGATTAAGATAAAATAGAACATTTAGAAGAGCAGACAAAGTTGAATTAAGCCAGAGGGAGCGTCCTAAATAGGTCAAGATAAGATTGCGGTGACAATAGAAGGAGCTTCGTAGTTATCGTTATTTTAGTTATATTACTATTTGTTTGTTGTTCATTAGGTTTTAAAGCTTTCCCGAACGATCTTGCCACGGATTTAATCGCGTTGTAAGTTGCCTTACCAGCTTCGTCGAGCTGAGTCTTTAACTTGTCGTGTAACATGTACGGTTTAGATATGTTGAAAGCTTATATATATATTTAATATTTTTTTAAAATTTAATTGACATTTATTGGTAGGGCTGTGCCGATATTTAGAGTTTTCCAAAAATATCGGATCGGGCCGAGTAAAAATCCCGATCCGATCCAGTCCTTTTACTAAAAATGCAATTTTTAAAACTTTTGAGTAATGAAACTTTGAATTATTATTACATCATAAAAAATATTTTAAAAAATAATATATTTTTCTGAGTTTCAGTGAGTTTCTATTTTACATTATTAATATTTTCTAAATAATTTTTTTTTTAAACAATGCAAATGTTATTTATTTTTTTAAATAGATTTTAAAAGTTTTTTTATAAAAAGAAAAAAACACCCAAAGTTTTATATATTTTTAATTTTTTAAAAAATAATACCAATTTTATTATTTATACTTTAAATAAAAGAATTATTTTAAATATGGTTTCTGAATTATGGAAATATTTTGATAAAGATGGAAAAAATTTGGAAAATGCGTTATCTGCGGAATTCTAATTTCACGGGGAGGAATAATGAAAAATTCACTTAATACAACAAATATTCGAAACATTTTAAGCGTTTCCATCAAACAGAATTCGAAGAGCTAATACAAAAATAACGAGAAATATTAGAAAAAACAAATCAAATTTTTTTAAAAAAGAGCCCTGAAAGTCAGCCAACAATATCAGCCATTCTTAATAAAACTAATATTTTGAAATGAAAATCTAGAGGCTCTTATATTTATTAAAAAAAATCTAACAAATTATAATTTTATTTGTCAAATATTACAATTTTATAAACCAACATAAAATGATAAATTATTATATTTATTCTTATAATATAATTTTTTTAAAATTATTGTTTGAAATAAAAAAAACTAAATTAATGCATAATTCTTTTGCATAAAAAATATTGATTTCTTAATTACATTTGGTTCAAAGAGGGTTGGTGAAAAATCAATATAAATATCAGATCGGTATCGGAGAACCAATATCGGATCGGATCGGTGAAAAATATGTGGATCGGCACGCCCTATTTATTGGTATTAAAAAAAGATTAGACCACTGCAAGGACCTATCCGACCAAACTTGAACAACCATTTTCTTGGAATCGGGTGGACAAGAACCTAGAAAAAAGTTTAAATTATTTTATATCTCTAATTGTTCTATATGAAATTTAGAGAATAACCAAAAAATTGTTCATTTTTTTGTTAAAAATTATTGTGCTTTTCCAACACTTGCAATAAAAAAATATAATTATAAATCGGATGGAATCAGACCTATTTCTAAAATAGCATTTCGAAACGAATTCAGATATTTGGAAAAAAAAATTGTCATCAGATTGGTCAAAATTTTGGATCAAGTAGGACCTATAATAAACAAAAAAAACCACCGTCAAAGGACTTTTAAAACAAAAATTCCAAAAAATAATGAAAAAATTATAGGTTATTTACAACTCTTTTCTTTAGCCCCTTGGAGACAACCCAAAGATTTTAATAGCTTCATTTCTTCCTTTTTTTGGGAAGTAGAACTGTCTCCGATATTGGCCGATGTTGAGGATTTAATATCCATTTGAGCATTTAATATATGTTCGGAGATTACTTTGAAGAAGGAGTCGCACTTCAATGCATCTTTGGAGAGGATTTCATGAAAAGATTTCTATAATATGATCAATTTAGACAATATAAACAAGGTAATAACATGACTTTACAATTTCTGATTCTATAATTTAAACTAAAATACTATGTATATTTTAAAGCTAATGTGCAAATTAATTTAGCTAGTGCGCCTTTGACTACCAGGAGTTAGAGGTGGGTGCGGGCCATAAAAATCCTGTGACCTGATAAGTTATGCCGTGAATGTGAAATAATATAATTGAAAACTAAACATTTTTATTTGACCTTTAATAAACCATTTTTTTTTCATCCCTAGAAACTGGAGACTTGAATGATGATAAATTTATTTCAGAAATTATCTTGAATTTTTCAATTTATCAATGAATTTTTCGGGCGTGAAAAATATTGTTATCTTTCGTGAGTGGAAAGGTCGGACTAAAAAATTTTAGCTGTGAATTTTATTGACTGCCCGCGGTAGGTGGGTCGTGATTAAAATATTGGACCCGCTCCCACCTCTAACAGCAGCAAGAACAGGATTTCAAATTTCAGGAACCGAAAATAAAACCCCCCTCTGAAAAATATTCAAAACTGTAACCAGTATCGCTTTTTCTAGTTAGGGCTGAAAACTCTGGTTGATCTATATAGTTTGAAAAATTTCTATATATTCTTTAATAGATATGGGTAAAATATTTTATATTTACAAAAATAAAAGCCATCCTATTTTTTCTTGTTATTGGTAAACGTTTCCCTGCTTCCAATTTTTATTTAAAGTGAAATGGGAATATAATTCATAAATTTAAGTGAAACTTGGACAGTTTGGTTGCCACCCTCAAGAACAGCTATTCCAAGTTCTAAGCATTCCATAAATATATTGAGATTAGGATTTTTGATGATCAAATCAATTATAAGATTCGTGGCACCTTGCTATTTAAATTATATTTTTTAAAAAAAAGGTGAATATGGGATAGATTTTAAAGTGATTGAATATTTATAAAATATAATCTCATGATCAAACAAATTATGATCCTTATATATAACATAATATTTAATAATAAATCGATAATTCTTTTTTTATTATGTGATATTGAGAATAATTTATTCTTACTTTATCCAATTTATCTTGAACATCGGATAGCTTTTCAGGATCTAAAGTTGTTTTACTTTTAGCGATCTTCTTGGGATCCTTAGATTTTATTTCTTTGGTCATATTTTTAGCGTTGAAGTATTTGACTAGTAAAGAATTCCTCAAAATAGCGCCCTTTAATCAAAAATATATAATGTAATATTAAATGACTGTGCAACAAGAGGTGATCACATTTTTAAAAAATAAAACAGTCAGAGTCTTCAGAAAAGATGAAATTTCTGTTTATTAAAATGGGACATATCCCTATGATACTATACCTATGACATAAATACGTTCTAACAATAAACCATTTGCCCCCCCCCCCCCATTTAAATGAGATGCTTAAGTCAGGAAGAATAGGCTTCTATCTTATCCGGACTGGACATTTGATCCTTTCAGTTATACTATAGTACTATATCTCTCTATCATATAAGCAAAATTAATAAAAATAATAAATCTATAATTAGATGACCGATAAAATTTAGAATAATTACTTGGCTCGGTGTTTCCTCTTTTAATAAATGTTTGGGATCCTTTTTGCAAGTAAATTGTATATTTTTTTAATAAAAGATAATTTTAAAAAAATTATATACATTGAGCTCTATTATCTAAAGATTTTTAAACCTCTCAACACGACCGATATAATTTTAACTTTACTGGAATTTAAGTTTGTGAATCGAGCAAAATTTACTGATATAACAAAAAATTAAAATTAAAATATTCCCTTTGATAATATTCCTTAGCATAATTATTCAACTTAATAAAGCCATTTACAAAAATTACAATTCTCCGCACAACGGACAAATATAATATAAATATAATTTACAACTTATATGTAAAAAAAAAAGGTTTTTCAAAGATAGGAATATCTACTTACCAGTATAAAGCTGGTTTCATGGATAGTCATCATTTCTTTCAACGTTTGAAGTATTTTGATACAGAGAGTCTCTTCCTTTTCTTCATACAATTTACTGGTATGCTTTATTAATCTATAAATATTAATTATATTAATTTTAATTTTTTTTTTAAAAAAAAATGATGAGTTATTGCAACTAAAGTAAATGAGCATACCAGAGCATTCGAGGGCATAATATTAAAAGATAGCAAGCCAAAAATTGAGATTCAAAATGAATTTCTTAAAAATTTAGATATTTCGAAAGTTTTACAAACATTAAAAAAATTTACCGCCTGCTATTTCCATATTTTATTAAATGTTTTTCTCTAATGCTAGAATGTACCGGTATTATTAACCAATGATGATTAAATTTAAAATTTAGCAATACTAATTAATATGATAATATTTTTTCAAACTTATAATTATATAAAAAAAAATGTGTAAAAAATTATGAGTTCTCTAGTGTTTGCAAAGGTCCGGTCCCATCCGGCCCGGCCCCATCCGGTAGATTTTTAAGTCAAGTAAGGCCAGATCATGGGGCCATCGGTTTAGTCCGGTCCGGTCCCATACATAAAATGTTTTTTTTATTCTGCATTTAAATTTATTAAAAATGAAAAGTGTTAAATTACCAATATTTTCATTATATCATCAAATCATTTTTATTATATTATACAATACAAATTACCCTACTAAATTAAATTACTTGACGAATGAATTGAATGAAACGGGAGATATAAAAATTAAACGACGAATGAGATATTTATAAAGTGTTAGGCATTAAATAATCATATTTAATGTGTTCATGTATATGTACATTAACTAAAAAGCAATTCACAGTAAACTTTTATCTTCTCAAATCGATTTTCGGTCGAACTGGACCATCGGACCGTGTTGTCTGACCGGACCATCCCGTCGGACCCAAGAGTCAGATGAGACCGAAATGGACCGGACCGGACCACTGCAAACACTAGAATTCTCTCTACTACAATTTTAAATTAAATTCTCATTTATCAATTATTTCTTAAAATGTACCTCAAAATTAATCCACCGCTTTCGAAAACGATTCTGATTTCGGAATAAGGAGGATATAAGTATTCAGGACGATGCAAAATATCCACGAGTATAGACAGTTCGGCGTGCATTAATGGCTTAAAAAATTGTTCCTGATATGTAATCATCTCCTTTAAAAATCATTTAATTATTTTATTATCTTTTCAAAGTTTCATATAATTTTATGTTTCCTAAATGAAAGTGGAAGATTAAGATTTATACTTAAATTTTTAAAAAAAAATTTAATATATTCCTAAATGATCCATATTATGACGCCTATTCAATCGCATCGTCGCTCAGAATTTTTTTTTAAAAAAAAATACCCTAAAAAATTTAAAAAAACATCGTTAAAAGTTAAAAAAATACATTTAAAGAATAAAAATAAATACTTGAATGTTCAAAATTGATATTTACGGTAAAAAATTGAATATATAAGAATAAAACTGAAATAATTGAAAATGGATTTTTAGACATGATTTTGAACGAAAACAGTCTAAATTAGATTTTGAATATATTAATAATGCTATCAAAATATATCGCCGGGGTGGCCTAATGGGTAAGATGTAGGCTTGGAAACACGAGTATGAACAAGGACGCGGGTTCAATCCTGGTAAGAACCATAAAAACTTTCAAGTTTTTCTTCGATGACTGATGTGTAAAGACATATGGTATGATGAATTTCGGAGCTTAGAGATGACACCCCGGTCACCGACAGGCCTGGACAGCCGGGTGCTAAGGATACCTGTCCAATAAACAAAATGAAGGACACAAATGAAAATATGAATATGAAAGCTAGGGCGTTCCCTCCATGCGACGCGCAGGGTGTAGACCTCCATCCTGTGAAAAATAAAGTAAAGGTCAAAGCAAAGAAGACAAGACTGGCAAGTTTGAATATTGGGACGCTTAAAGGTAAGACGAGAGAATTGGCATCAATGTTGAACAGGAGAAAAGTTGATATAGCCTGCATACAAGAGACGAAATGGAAAGGACAGAAGACTTTGATGATTGGAGATGGGTATAAATTGTACTATAATGGACTTGTTAGCAATAGGAACGGTGTCGGCATCATCCTCAGTCAAGATCTAACCTCCTCAGTTGTAGAAGTCAACAGGATCTCTGATAGACTAATGAGGATAAAACTCTGCATTGGTCAATCAATACTACACATCCTATCAGTATATGCTCCTCAAACGGGTTGCAAGGAAGAAGAGAAAGATGACTTTAGAGCTATCCTTGATGAAGCCGTAATGGAAATCCCTAAGGATGACCTAGTCATAATTGGTGGTGACTTAAATGCGCATGTGGGGAAAGCAAGAGATAGCTACAAAAGGCATCATGGTGGTTTTGGATATGGAGAAAGAAATGATGAAGGAGAGCACGTACTGAAATTTGCGCAAGCCTTCGACCTTGCCTTAACCAACACCTACTATAGGAAAAAAGACAGTCATTTAATAACATATGAAAGTGGTACTAGGAAAACACAGATAGATTACATGCTAATCTCTCGCAGAAGATTAAAAGATGTAATAGACTGCAAAGTCATCCCAGGAGAAGATATCGCCGCTCAACACAAGCTACTAATCATGGATTTACAAATCTCAAATAAATCCACTCAAAATAAGATAAAACTGGAACCATGCATCAAATGGGGCAAATTAAAAACAATGACAGATGCCTTTGCAATCAATGCAAACATTGAAACAATAAATTGCTCACAAGTCAGTGAAAAAATCTGGACAGACCTTTCATCCAGATTAATAGACACTGCAAAATCGACGCTAGGCTTGACAAGAGGAGGCAACAAATCACACAAAGAACTATGGTGGTGGAATCAAGAGGTACAAACCACTATACAGGAGAAAAAAGATGCTCCTCAAACGGGTTGCAAGGAAGAAGAGAAAGATGACTTTAGAGCTATCCTTGATGAAGCCGTAATGGAAATCCCTAAGGATGACCTAGTCATAATTGGTGGTGACTTAAATGCGCATGTGGGGAAAGCAAGAGATAGCTACAAAAGGCATCATGGTGGTTTTGGATATGGAGAAAGAAATGATGAAGGAGAGCACGTACTGAAATTTGCGCAAGCCTTCGACCTTGCCTTAACCAACACCTACTATAGGAAAAAAGACAGTCATTTAATAACATATGAAAGTGGTACTAGGAAAACACAGATAGATTACATGCTAATCTCTCGCAGAAGATTAAAAGATGTAATAGACTGCAAAGTCATCCCAGGAGAAGATATCGCCGCTCAACACAAGCTACTAATCATGGATTTACAAATCTCAAATAAATCCACTCAAAATAAGATAAAACTGGAACCATGCATCAAATGGGGCAAATTAAAAACAATGACAGATGCCTTTGCAATCAATGCAAACATTGAAACAATAAATTGCTCACAAGTCAGTGAAAAAATCTGGACAGACCTTTCATCCAGATTAATAGACACTGCAAAATCGACGCTAGGCTTGACAAGAGGAGGCAACAAATCACACAAAGAACTATGGTGGTGGAATCAAGAGGTACAAACCACTATACAGGAGAAAAAAGCCCTTTATAAAATATGGTACAAATCCAAAAATGCAGATGACAAGTCAAGATACAAAAAATCCAAGAGATTAGCTACAAAGGCGGTGGCTAGGGCCAAATCTATGGCATACGATGACATGTACGAAGATCTACATACCAAAGAAGGGCAAAATAAAATATACAGATTAGCCAAACAGCGAGAAAAGAACTCTAGGGATATAAACGGAGCTCCGAAAGTAATCAAAAATAAAGATGGGAAATTGATAATAAAGGAAAAAGAAATAATGAATAGATGGAAAGAATATTTTCAGGAGCTTCTCAACTTTAATTCCCACATATTGCATCTCGATGAACACTCCCCTTGTCAAAACCTTGTACAACCTATAACGGAACAAGAAATAATCACATGCCTCAAGCATATGAAAAACAACAAAGCTAGGGGTCCAGACGATATTCCAATAGAAAGCCTTAAAGCACTAGGAGATGATGGAATACATCTCCTCACAAATCTGTACAATAAAATACTTGGAAATGAAGAGGTCCCCCAAAAATGGAGGCAGAGCTATCTAGTTCCTATCTTCAAAAATAAAGGGGATCCACACAATTGTCAAAATTACAGGGGCATAAAACTAATGTCACACTGTCTAAAACTATACGAAAAAATAATAGAAAAAAGATTAAGAGATATAATCGAAATAGGAGAGACACAGTTTGGCTTTATGCCTGGAAGATCAACAACCGATGCTATCCATGCAATTAGGCAAATGAGTGAAAAATACAGGGAAAAGAACAAAAAGCTACACATGGTCTTTCTCGATCTAGAAAAGGCCTTCGATAGAATCCCAAGAAAACTTATCTGGTGGGCGCTACGCCACAAAAAAGTTCCCGAAAAATATATAAGAATAATAGAGGATATGTATATGGGACATACAACAATGGTCCGTAGCACAACAGGTACTTCAGCAGGCTTCACAATAGCCGAAGGAGTTCATCAAGGGTCGGCTCTCAGCCCACTTCTCTTCATTACAGTAATAGATGTATTAGCACAGTCTATACCTCAAACAGTCCCGTGGAATATGATATTTGCAGATGATATTGTGATACTTGCCGAATCCAAGGATGAAATGAAAGAAAGGTTAGTGAATTGGATAAATATCCTAGAAACGCACGGATTAAAAGTAAATAGAGAAAAGACGGAGTATATGGTGATAGGAGGAGATGAAACGGAGAGTATTGATATAAATGATTGGCAGATATCCGCAATTGAAAGCTGCAAATATTTGGGCTCCACTATACAAACAAACGGCACAATAGAAAAAGAGATAAAGAATAAGATTAATCAAGGGTGGTTAAAGTGTAGATCTTTATCTGGAGTGCTATTTGACAAAAGAATCCCACACAAATTAAAGGGAAAAATTTACAGTTCCATAGTACAACCAACTATTCTATATAGTTCGGAAACATGGCCAACCAAAGAATCAGACGAGAGAAGTCTACAAACTATGGAGATGAGAATGCTGAGGATGATTGCTGGGGTAACAAGAAAGGTTAAGGTGCGCAGTACAAGAATACTAAATAGTTTAAAGGTAGTGCCCATTAAGACTAAGTTAATGGTAAACAGACTTAGGTGGTATGGGCACACAATGAGAAGGCCTATGAACTACATAGGAAATAAAGTTGAAAGATTGGAAGTGATGGGCAAACGTAAAAGAGGAAGGCCAAAACTTCAATGGGGCCATAAAGTTAGAGCCAATATAAAGAAGTATAAAATAGATAAAAGAGATTGTACGAATAACATAAAGTGGAGAGAGATGTTGAAGGAGCTTACCACCAGAAAAGGTGAAAGCTAAAGAGAAAAAAAAAAAAAAAAAAAAAAAAAATAATGCTATCAAAATATCATTAGCCTTCATTTGATACCCATGTTCAACTATTATATACAATTATTTAAAAACGACATGCCACTTCCCCCCCCCCTCAATATTCTAGACCCAGGACCTAGAATATTAATTAACTTCTATTATACCCATATTGAATTATTATTATAAATATTTAAAACACGCCTGGCCTCCCTACAAATTTTCCTATCAAAAAATAATGTGAATAAATAAATATTTAAAGCATATAAAAAGAAAAAAGAACCCCATTTAAAATAAAATTCTGAGCGATTTATTAAATTCAAAACAAAGATTAAAATAAAATCAAACTTTTATACTAAACAAAATCGTTTTAGATTGGGGAAAAAAAATTATGAGAAAATCAGTAAAAATTATTAGTATTCAAATACTTTTATTAATAAATTCTATACAATTAAGGGAAAAAAAATGTCTAAGCGTTGTTCAGTTTTTTATTATGAGAAAGAAAAACATCGAGCAATTTTTTTTGCTAACTTGAAAACATTGAACAATGACTTTGTACTCCTTGTCCGTGTTATTGCTGGATTCTAATTTAGCTTTCCCAACAGACAACCACAACTTAGAGTGTTTGATCAGCGTTTGAGCTTGCGAAAATAATTGTTCTATTTCGGTTTCAAGATCGACGGGTATGGCGATGTTCCTGTTCCTTGCTAACAAAATTTTTAAAGAAATTTGATTATTTATTGTGTTGTGTTTTAGAATTTAAAAAAAATTATATTGGCATATAATAGTTTTTATCATGTTATTCCGCAAAATGGTAAATGTCGCTTTCCGCAAAGATAATTCGGTGAATTATTTTAAAAAAAAACATTAGAGGGAACGCATTTGTACGAAAGCATTGAATTGAAGCGAATGTATTTTGGCGGAAACTTTAGGGCGAACAGGGAAAATATTTACAAAGGTATTATCGTGATAATTCATTTGGGCGCTTTATCGACAATATATTCGCGATACGTTTCGTTTCCAGATCTGACAGCAGCCAATGAAACAATTCGCGCATCTAGATATATATAATTCTAAGCGAACTCTCTAAACCTTACAGATATCATGCCCTTATATGCATAAAAGTTATATTGGTATAATGACACTTTTTCTGATTATATAATATTTCTCTTCAAAGAATTCAAATAATTAAACTTGTGCCCTACACACAAATTATCTTAAAATTTTAACTCATCCGATCCAAAATTGATCAGATAACCGGTAAGGGGTTGCCAAATTAATTTTGGTCAAATATCAGTTTGAGATCGAGATCAGCACAGCTCTAATACAATTAAACGTTTATGCAAAAGGTTTAAATTCTTAATATACACAGCTTGTCAAAAATATGAACACCTGTATCGCATAACGCGCGGATGCAATTTTCCACATGATATTTGTGCCCTCCTGATATTTTAGTGGATTGGGATAGTTTGCAAGCGGCTTCCAATATTCTTATATATAATGGTTGCTTGCACTAATTAATCAATAAAATTAGGTATATAATAAATTATGTGGACATTTTTTTTTAATTTCAAAAATGGTTTATGGAATATATTTATAATACATTATAAGGTTTTGAGCATTAAATCTTATTGTTAGGGCGCTAGCGACACCTTTACGCTTAATTTACGAAAGATAAAGAACATTCATGAATTAACTAATGTTAAATATAAATAAAAACTCCAAGTAACATACTAAACACGATTTTTTTAAAAATTTATCACAACATTTACATTGGAATTACATGTTAAGTTACATTAAATAAGAAGAATGCATCACATCACACAAGTATAAACTTATAACTATATTAGTAAACATATGTAAACATAACATTATATATAAATATATCTAAGAAAAGAAGGAAAAGAAGAAGAAAAAAAACTTCATTAAACATAGATGCTCTATGGGAACGTTTAACATACAAAGGCGGAGGCATGAGATAACTGAAATACAGAGTATTTGAATTTTGTTCACTCATAACATTATCACTCGTATTATCATTCGTATCCTCGACAAATATGAAAGGCGAGCTAAGACCATCAAGCAAAGAAGTGCGGGATTTACTCTTTCTTATTTTTCTATTACTTCCGTAACCTTTACAAGCATCCAAATGTTTCTGAAGTTAGTATCATTATTTTTTGTTAAAAACATTAGTTGTTTTTTTTTCCTTTAAAAATATACTACACTTTTAAGAGATACCCAGACAAATATCTAAAATTAAAGCGCCAAAAGCGGGTTAAAACGTTTTAAAACTTAAAAAAAATAAATAAACAATTAATATAAAAAATTTCGCAAACTCCAAAATTTCATAAAATGGCAAAAGCGGATTAATACAAACGAAAATGTTAGTTAAAAGGCTTGCAAAGTCGTGACATTAAATAATCTTGCTTTATTTAAAAAAACAAAAAAAAAAGCAAAAAAAGAGAATAAAAGTTTGTTCAAATATTATTATAATGATGTTAGTTTTTTAAAAATAAAATAAAATATTATAATTATAAAAAAAAAATTGGATATATGGATAAACTTTAACGGTAACACTTTGTTCCGAAAAAGGGGAAATGAAAAAAGAGATTATGGCATTCATCATCGTAGTGCATACATAATTTTCTAATAAAATTTGGTTGGAATCGTATTTCAAGCTTCTAAGTAGGTCTTTCGATATAACCTATGTAGTAATAAAACAAAATTTAAAAAAATATAATTTAATAACTAATGAAAAATAAATAAATAAGAATATATAATTTGTTGTAATTTTTATATCATATATATAACTAATATAATATACAATGTCAATCAAATAATGCTTAAAATTAGATTAGTGGATTATAAATGTAATTATATAGCGCGTACGCAGGAATTTGGTGTGGGAGGGGGGATAATTAAAATTTTTTAAAATAAAATTATTGTTATTTAAAAATATCAAACATAAATTTATTAAGACTAATAACTATTTCTAATATACAAATTTAAATTAATATGAATTATAAAAAATTAAATATATAAACTGGTATATAAAAATAAATTTGAATTAAAAAATATTAAACGGATATAACCGGCGGCATATAAATACTTTAAATAAATCTGAATTATAAAATATTAAGTGGATATAACCAGGATATGAATGACTATAAAATAAATAATCCATAATAGAAATTTAAATTTTTTTGAGCCTTTAAAATTTATATATAAAGTATAAAAAATTTAAATGTTGGAAATATGAATAATTATATTTTTTATGTAAAAGAAAAATATATGAGACATTAAAAAATGATTGCACAAAAAATATTATAGAAACATTTTATTTTTATAATGTAAAATCCAATCTTCGTTGGGATTGAGCTAATTTTTCAATTATTTCATCCGTGCTTGGCGTCAAATACCTATGAATATTCAAAAGGGCCAAACCATTAAATCTACTTTCAGAAGTTGTACTTCTTAGGTACGTTTTTAATTCTTAAAGAAAATAATGTTCTCTCATTAGTTGCAGTACTAATGGGAAGAGTAGCTAATATATATAATAATTTCGATGCAAAGCATCCATAGCATTTTTTGGGACTATATCAACCATAGTTAATATTTTATATCATAGTTGGCATTCAGCTAATAAAGCATCATGAGATACATAAACGTCTTCATGATAAAAATCTGCCAAATATTTTATTTTTTTTCTATCACCATCTGAAAAAGGTTCAGATAGCTTTTGCGGAAGTAATATCTGCAGATTGGTAAGTGCAGCTTGATGAATTAAAAACCGTCCATTTACTTGGGTTATAAATGTATCCAAAAGAGGTATAAAGACATTGCTTTTATAATATTCTTCTATTGACCCTATATTAATATTTGGACGATAAGCTTGCCTTGCTGCAAGTCGAGGGAGACAAATATTGAACTCGTATAGCTCTGCTTTTGATTCAACAATAAAAATATTTTAAAATTAAAATTTTATTAAATTATTATACTATACCTTTTTGCTTTTTGGTATGATTTTCACTATCTTCAGTGTTTTTTAAAAAAAAGTCTAATATCCATGACTAGAAATTTGAAAATGGTGAAAAAATATAATACCGGGAAATTTAAAAATAATAGATAAATATTACGCCAAGGAAAATTTGAAAATTTAATTAATTGATAAAATAAATTATTAAATGAAAAAGGTAATAATATAAAAATTTAAAAAGAACGAGATATGAATAAATATAATGAAATATAAATGAATATAAACAATAATATTTTTGAAAAATATATCCGGCATCTGCATTTTTTGGCTTTAAGGAGAGGGGGGGGATTTGCCCCCCCCCTGCCCGCTGCGTACGCTTATATTAATATCTTATGACAATATTATATGATATTCATGTAAGACATCAGTCAATCACTATGGATTAGTGAGGGAAAATTTTTGATCGAAAACCCAACTCCTTTGTTATAATTTATTTTGATATAAGATAAATATAATATTGATGAAAATATTGACGTATATTAATAAAAAATATCATTAGAAACTAAACCTTATCAATATCTTCTAAGAAATTTTCAAATAGTATCCATATGTGATTACTGCTATAAATTTCTTTCATTTCGATTTCGGTATCAATATAGCATTGCGTCAAAAAATTAACGTAAGCGTCTTTCACCTTATTTTTTTTAATATATATTATTGTTTTTTAAATTAAAATGTATTAATATTTGCTATTTATAAACAAATTATAATGAGTAATAATGGACTTTTCATTGAAATTATTTTTGAAGGTTATGTCAATCAAAGACTATTTTCATAAATCAAGCACTTCTACACACCCTTAAGCCAATGATGGCATTACCCCCTGCCATCCTCTACCCCTCCTATCAAAAAAGTAAAATAATAATTATCCCCTACCCCTTTTCAATTATAAAATATATATTGAACATAACTAATTAGCTAATTAAATTGCTGTAAAATTATGCGATAAAGCTAGCTAACACCTCTATAAGGCAATCTGGATGAAGTACGATTTTTATGATATCGTCTAAGGTGAGAAGCGAGTGACATTTGATTTCAGTGAAGGCATTCTTACCTTCCGTACAAATGGCCAGTAGATGCACCAGCGATATATGATAAACCAAAGGTTCTAAGCTTTTGTCAACTGGTGTAGTTATACATTTTTTTGCTTGATTCCAATGGAGATCATTCGTTTCCCCTAGCTCCACTTGCGAGGAAGCGCTGTAACGTTTCATCATGCTAACCAGGGTTTTAAATGACTGATCGTCGTTATAAAAAACGAGAACATCTTCTCCCACATTTTCTAACTTTCATTTTTTAAGAATAAATAATATAAATGTAAATGAATTTTTTTTAGAGTAAGAAAATTAAAAATTGTACTAAAATCTTCAACGGGCTAACATTTTTTTCTAGAAATTTTGACAGGGAGGGATAAGACCTAAAAAGGGGAGGGGGGCGAGTGTTTAATTTATCATCTAAATTAATTATGATAATTTGAAAGATTGTGCGAGAAACAATTTTGCTATTTGCAAAAGCTACCGTTATAGAAATAAGTATACCTAAGAAAAAGTGTAATAAATTGGTAGAATGCTTTAGGCGATAATAATATAAAATTTATTGGATACGGGAATTTTGAAGGTTAATTGTATTAATGTATATCACCTTAACTGTATCTTATTTTCAGTCGAGTTATTCTTTTAAAGAATAACATTTTCTTTTAGAATCAAAAAAAAAAGAAAGATATTCAGAATTATTTCTTAATTTAAAAAAAAATTAAGAACACTTAGGATGCACTAAAAAAAAGAACTTTCTAAGAATTTTTTTTCTATATACAACTTTTATTTAAAAATTCTCTTCCAAAATAAGAACAAAAATTAAGAGTGGCAAAGTCACCGCTTTAAACTTTACCCATTTTTAGAGATAATTTTTAAAATTTCGTATTTTATACCTCGGTGGTTACTATATCCTGGCATTTCCTAATGTATTGACCTTCCGCTTTAACTATACATTCCAAAAATTTTAAATAATCCGGGATTCTTCCCTGGGTCTGTATGTTGTTTATAAAGTGTTCAACTAAAGTATCGGTTATTTCGTTACACAGAACTATGTTATCCTTAAATATACTCCTCATAGTTTGAGCTTCTAATACCTTTGTATATATTATAAAAAAAATTAAAAATTTTAATATAAGCTCACTACTATGTTAAATTTCTGATTAGAGACCAACAATCCTGAACCCGAATCTGATAAGGTTCGATTGAAAGTTTAATCGTTTTATAACAGTGGGAGGGGGGGGGGGTTAATTTTAAAAACATCCGAAGGTCGCTGTTCTAGTAATACCTAATATTAGTATATATGTCGTAGGATATCCTGGCATCTTTAATATGTCAATCATTTTTTTTCATATTTAAAAGACTTTATTTCAGAATCGTATTCTCACGTCGTGTACCATATGAATTTTAAACAATCGTGTCCTTATTTTATGACAAATTTATGCATAATCTTACAATCATGGGCAAAATCAAGTTATTTAATAAATGATTGACATTTATAAGATGCCAGTATATCCAGGGTAATTTATGTAAAAACGATTATACCAATCCTACAATTTAATCTAGAAAAGATTTATACGACAGTAATCTATTTGTAAAAAAAAAATATTTCGGGTTTACGCCTGGTGTCATGAATAAATCTATATGTTTGTGGAGAATCGATTGATTAGTCTTGTTTGCCAGGCAAAAATTTTGCAAGAATTTATGAGCCTCGTGTATAATATCTATCATTTGCTTATCATTTTTCTAAAATGAATGATTAAAAAAAAAAGAGTGTTAATAATGGCATTCGAGCTAATCACTAATTCGTGATTCTTTGACTGCATGTTTAATATATTATCTTGTAATCATTTTGCTTCTTGCTTAGAATTTTGTAACGCAGGTGACTAGAGTCTGACCTTTTTTTCTTTGAAAAGTAATTTGAGCAATTGATAAATCTAATACATCCGAGTTGTTGATTTGTATAATTTTAATTTCTCTAATAATTTTTTTTGTATGGATATACTAGCCAAATCTTCTACGATAGGATTATCATTCAAGGTATATATTTATTCCTGTAAACATGTGTTTCTGTTGTTTAAATTTGATTCCAGATTTTCCTTTTCAGATTTTCTTCATCCCTTAATCTTTGATGAAAATTGATTGTTTCAACTATTTGACCATAAGAGGTCTTGATGTTAGAATGTTTTTTACCTTGGTCAATACATTAAAATTTGATGTGTCTATGACATTTTTATTTTTACTTCTGAAAATGGTTGATCCTCTAGTTTTATTAATAGTATTTCTTAACAAAACAGTTTGCATATTGGTCTCTTTATATTTGAATTCATTCTTAAGTTTATCTATTGCAGCAATCAAAAATTCCGCGCTTGCTTAAATAGGATTATATCTAATAAACGAGATTCAACTAATAAAATTTCCAGCATTTTATAAATATAAAATTCTAAAAATTAAGAATGACAAATATGAAGAGATAAATATACAAACTGTTCAGTTAAAAAATTCTATTAAAAAAACTTGAAGATCAATTATTTTCAAGAGTAGAAATAAAAAATGTCATACCTAATTTTAAAGTAATGACCAAGATCAAAACCTCTTTATTTGATAGTCAAACAATTGAACCAATCAATTTTCATCAAAGATTAAGGGATGAGGAAAGATCCGAAAAGGAAATTATTGAATCAAATTTAAACAAAGGTAACAACATTGTTTACAAGAATCAATATATACTTTGAATGATAGTCCTACCTAAAAGATTTGCCCATTATATCCATGTCAAAATAAATGTAATTATAGAATAAATCAAAACGATTTATAAATAATACTATAAAATAAGGGCAAAAAAACAACGGCGTTACTTTTACAAGAAAGATCAAGTTATTATTTTCTTTTAAAATAAAAGAAAATAAAAAGAGTAACAGCATCGTAAAAGTTTTATTTATTTAAGTACTCATTATAAACCGCTTAGTAGTCAGAGTTGTTATAATAATAACAATAATAAAATAATTAAACCTTATCATACGGAATTTGTAACAGTTCCAATACAACATTGTGAACAGCTAAATTTCTCAAAAGTCTTTGTTCCCCTTTTTGAGGTATAATTCCATTCGATCTTTTGACACAAATATCGGAGAATCTTTTCAAAATTTCTTTAACAGTTTCATAGTTTCCATTACAAGTATGATGAGTGTCAGAGAAAGTTTTCTCGACCAAAGAAAATCGCCTCTTTGAAAAAAAAAAAATTGAAATTCTATTTAATTTTATAGCATCATGGAAGTCATGAAACAGATATCTCTCAGAGAAAAATAGCGCCCGACTTGAACTAGTCCTACATACTTGTCCTTCACGATAGCACATTTAAAATATTTTGGGGAATAAATCCCATTTCAAATTGGTAAGGAATCAAAGTAAACAACTTTCAAAATTTATAAATATTACTAAAAGAGAGAGATAAAAACTCGAAAGAATAGATATTATATTTTCTAAAAACCCCCAACAGGATATGGCTCTAACTAAATTTTAACAGACATAAAGTGAGGTAAATATACAGGTATTATTAGTAAAGTATAATACTACAGTACCTTTCAGGGCACCGGTGGAAAGATTTACGGATAAACGGTGATGGGAAAATTTATATTTTGACAAAAAACCTTCAATTTTTACATTATGCATACTTTTAATTTAATGGAAGGGATCTCTTCTTTGATTTTAAATCTAATTTTATTATATATATCTCTATATACAAAAATCTTGTCATTATGTACATTTTTTTATAATAGCGAATTTACATGTTGTCAAAGTACATATGTCCTTTACAATTTCATTTTGCGTTACCGATTTTTTTTATCTTTTATTACACTGACCTTTTACACTAAAAAAAATAATATTCAATTTTAATCTTAATTTGGTCATATTTAACATTTCCCCTTCTTTTTAAATTTCTCCCTCCGAAAGCTCGAGTGTTCTTTCCTATCATCGAGAGTACATCGTTAAGATCGATCCATTTCCTAGATAACCAATTTTGTGCTTTTGTTGTCAAATCCTTTATATTGGCTTGTTATTTCCTTCGATCTATCGTGTTTTTATTTCGTCTAATGGTTTACCTTTAAAAAAAACTTTATTTATAATTATAAATCTTTTTAGGTCTCAAAAAATATTTTCGCTCTTGATCTTGACTTCGGGCTTGAACTTGACCTTGATCTGATTTTGAACTTGAAACTCATTTTGTATTTTATCTTGAACTTGATTTTCATTTTGTTCTCTATCTCCAATTCTTCCCCCTCTAAAATTTGGTGTTTTATATGGCGAGTCGTCTTTTTCGAGTATATATGTTGATCTTTTCTTTATTTGATCTAAATGTCTTCTGATGATTTTATTTCCGTTGTCTATTTTGTATGATAAATTTCCTTTATGTGTTATTATTCCTTTGTCCCAAATGTTTTTCTTAAACGTTTTGTACCAAATTTTATCTCCTTTTTCTATAGTTCTATTTGTTGATATTTTGCGATTAATTTCGTTGTTTATGTCTATGTTTAGTTTAACTAAGTCCCATTTTGTTCTAATATCTCTTGAAAACATTAATTTGTTCGGAGTTATATTGGTTGTAGCGTTAGGTGTGTTTCAATAATTAAACAAAAATTTTTCCAAAGCTATGTCTAAATCTATTTTTTTGTTGGTTTTCATGTTCCTTATCATGTTCATTTTCATTGATCTTATCATTCTTTCACATTGTCCATTTGATTGTTGATGATGTGGAGCTGCAAGTATGTGCTTGATACCATGATCTTCACAGAATTTTTTAAACAAATAACTTGTGAAGTTCGTTCCATTATCGGTTACGATTATGTGTGGTATTCCAAATAAGCTAATTATTTTCATTAATTCTATTACTGTCAATTCTGTTGTTATATTTTTTATTCTCTTGATTATGGGAAATTTTCTATAAGCATCGACGATTACCATGTAATTATTGTCTTCAAATTGAGCTATATCTATGTGTATTCTTTCGAAATATTTCGTAGCTGTTTGCCATGGATTTTGTATGTTGTGTGGATTATTGGCCCATTTGTTGCATGTTTCACAATTTTTTATTTCTTGATCAATTTCGGTATTGATTTCAGGCCACCATACATAATCTCTTGCTAACAATTTGGTTTTGCCAGCTCCTAAATGTCCTTTATAAAGTTCCTCTAATATCTCTTTTCTCATTTTGTGTGGTATGATGATTCGGCTCTCTTTAAAAAGACAATCTTTTATCAAACTTATTTCTACTTCCATATTTTTGTATGTTTTATTCTTTATGTATTTTCCATTCCTGATGTTATTTATTATTTCCATTAATTCCTTATCATTATTTGTTTCTTTCGATATTCTTTTGAAGTTTAGTGGTATATCCCATAAATTTTTATTTACATCCTCATTTTCTATATTTTGTAAGTGTCTTCGGAGTTAATTTGTGGTAATCTAGATAAGCAATCTGGTACTATATTGTATTTTCCCGGTCTGTGAATTATTGTAAAATCATGAGCTCCCATTGCTAAGTTCCATTTATGAAGTCTCATTGATATCGTATTGTTATCTTTTAATCCCTTAGTAAATAATATATGAGTGGTTTGTGATCGGTGTAGATTTTAAAGTTGGTGCCTATTAAGTATTCCTGAAATTTTTTTTGCATATATTATTGCTAATGCTTCTCTTTCGATGTTCGTATAATTTATTTCCGCTTTTGCTATGCCTATTGGTAATTCTGGATTATAGAAATTTAATGGTGGCAGCGTCGTTCCATAGAGCCAGATATATGATTATTTTTTTAACACCGTCCAAATTCAGATTTATAAAAAAATATACCATACATACATCAAACAAATTACGTTCACGTCGCTTATTATGACGATATTGAAGACATGCAAGAGGTTTACGACTCAATAAATGGTCAACAAGCCGAAGATGATGAAGGAAACAAATTTATTATAAATGCTAAAAGATATGAAAAATTTTAATCATTATAGAACAATTATTGTAAATTATATAAATTAAATAAAGGTAACAATAAAATATTTTATAAATTTATCATGTCAAAATTTATCAAATGTAAAAAGTAATGTAGAATATCCTATATTTCAACAACAATATAGATACATACATTAAAAAGTTTGAAAATTTATTAAAGGACACGCAGGTTCCCGAGGCAGAATAGGATAATGCATTCATTCAAAGATTACCAGAAGAAGACTATTTGAACCTGGAATCAGTTTGCTTTCCATCTGATTACAACGATTTGAAAACTTTACTGGAAAAATACAGGCTAATACATCCCGATAAACCAATAGACACGTACAAAACGGAATTTAACGCAGCCGTTCAAAATAAAGGGGAAACATTCGGTAAATGGGTAACTAGACTATGTAAGTTGAATAATAAATGCAATTTTAAGGATCAAGAGAGAATAATTGAGAAGATAAAAATATCGTCAAGTAATAAAAAAAATCGGGAGCAGATATCGAAATTAGAAAATATAACTATTACAGACATATTAAGAATTGGGAGAGAGATAAATGATGGGGATGATTATGAAAATATAAATATTAAAATGGATAATATAAAAATAGAAGGTGAAGCAGCATCAACTTCGACGATAAAATAATAGAACCGGTGGATGATGTGCGATGGGCAAGTCCACTCACACCAGTTTTCAAAAAAGATGGTTCGCTAAGACTCTGTGCAGATTAAAAATACGATAAATCCAGCATTGGAAGATTTTAAATAACCTATACCACATATCAACGACTTGATTGCAAAATTATCTAAAAGGAAGAAGTTTTCAAAAATAGACTTCATGCAAGCGTTCCTTCAGATCCCTATACACAAAACATCGCGTGATTTACTTACTATATCGACACACAAAGGATATTACAGATTTACAAGACTACCATTCAGATTAAAAACTTCATCGGCAATTTTTCAACAATCAATGAATGGACAAAATATTTGGTGATATGAAAAATGTTATTTTCTACATTGATGATTTATTAATCACGGGTGATAACGATCAAGATCATTTAAACAATTTAAAAAAAGTTTTTGACCAAATTTCCAAATATGGGCTATACCAAATTTCGACAAAAGTACATTTTTCAAAAAAGAAATACGTTTTTTAGGACATGATATAGATGATAAAGGTATTCATGCAAACGGAGACAAAATCAAAGCAATTACAAACATGCCTACACCAACAAACAAAGAGGAATTAGCAACATTTCTGGGCATGGGCAGTTATTACCGAAAATTTTTACATAACTTCGCAGACAAAGCAGATTCCTTGTACAAAATAGTCAACAAAGATAAATGGATATGGGAAGAAACACATCAAAAGAGTTTCGATGATATAAAAGAATTAATAAGCTCTCCGCCAACATTAAATCCTCGGAGGCGTGGGTTCGAATCCCACCGCTGCCACCATTTTAATTTAATGAAAGGAAACGGGAGATCTCTTCTTTGATTTTAATAATCGTTGTAATCAGATGGAACGCAAATGGATTCCAGGTCCAAATAGTCTTCTTCTAGTAATCTTTGAATGAACGCATTAGCCTTTTCTGCCTCGGGAACCTGCGTGTCCTTTAATAAATTTTCAAACTTTTTAATGTATGTATCTATATTGTTGTTGAATGTAGGATATTCTACATTACTTTTTACATTTGATAACGATTTTGTCATGATAAATTTATAAAATATTTTATTGTTACCTTTATTTAATTTATATAATTTACAATAATTGTTCTATAATGATTAAAATTTTTCATATCTTTTAGCATTTATAATAAATTTGTTTCCTTCATCATCTTCGGCTTGTTGACCATTTATTGAGTCGTAAACCTCTTGCATGTCTTCAATATCGTCATAATCAACGTGAACGTAATTTGTTTGATGTATCTATGGTATATTTTTTATAAATCTGATAGTATATTTGGACGGTGTTAAAAAAATAATCATATATCTGGCTCTTTGGAACGACGCTACCACCATTTTAATTTAACCCTTCAATACTCCGGTGGGGTATATGAAACCCCAGGCATGCTAGAAATGATATTGCATATAAACAGTTAAATATTATTATCTGGATTTTTCAGTAGCTTCATTAAATATATCTTAGAATCTATATTCCAAATTTCATACATTTCGGTTGAGTAGTTTTTAAGAAATAAGCATTTTGTGACTGATTGGGGTTTGTGAGACCCCACCAGAGTAAATTTGTATGTTCTTTTTATATTTGAATGTATTAGTGTAATTTTTTTTTTATATTGAAGAATAAAGATCCAAGTTATGAATTATCATGATTATATGATATATAAGTTAATTTTTTTATTTAATATTTTAAATTTAAAAAAAGTTAGCTTTTTTTAGAAAATTTTGGGACAAATTATATTACTCCTCATCATTTTTAATTTAAACTTAAGAAATAAAAATAAATAATTATTTTATCAGTTTTAAGGTTAGTTCTATCTTATATCCAAATATTAAATCTAAATAATGAATATAACTGGAGATATATGCATTTGAAATTGGGGTTTATTAAACCCCACCCGAGTATTGAAGGGTTAATGGAAGGCAACGGGAGATCTCTTCTTTGATTTTAAATCTAATTTTATTATATATAACTATATACAAAAATCTTGTCATTATGTACATTTTTTTATAATAGCGAATTTACATGTTAACAAAGTACATATGTCCTTTACAATTTCATTTTGCGTTACCGATTATTTGTATCTTTTATTACACTGACCTTTTAAACTAAAAAAAATAATATTCAATTTTAATCTTAATTTAGTCATATTTAACACATACCTTACATGATTATAACAAAAACATTATCTTAAATGTGTCTTGGAAATTCTGTATCTATATCTAAATACATTTTTAGGTTTATGCATATAGATTGCGTACATGTTAAAATAAAAGTTCAGTGAAGATGTATAGATAAGAAGCAATTGTTATAATCGTTATTTTTAAAGTCCCTAACCCTAACCCTAGAATTTTAATTGGTTAAAATATATTGTAAAAATGTCAGAGTTGTTAAAGTAGCGCGCTATCTTTTTTGGTAGCTATAGCTAATAGCCGCTACTTTTTTTTGAATTATTTAATTTTTTAGCGCGCTACTTTAAAAAAATATAATGAATGTAAGTATAAACATGAAAATTTAAATATAATATCATAATTAATTATAATTTTTATAATTTATTATTTAATTTTGAAATTTAAATTTATTTTCAATTTTTAATTTATATTTTCAATCTGTGTTAATAATCTAAAATGGCATCACCCATGGATATCCAAATCCTTGAAAGTGATTCGGACATGGAAGATTCAATGTAAGGAAATATACTTAATAACTCTAATAACGATTTCCCATTCCCTATATTTGAAAATTTTTTTAAATAAATATTAAAACAAAATCTGGATTCAAATTCCTGTGCTTAAAATTTAAAAAAAATATATCATCAAATCAATTGAGTAGCTATAACCTGAAGAAACACCTAAAGGTAAATTGTTATTTTTACATTATAATATTATTTATTTTATTAGACTGTTCACGCCAATTGCTATAAGGAAATAGAGAAACATATAAAAAATTTTGGTATAGGAGAATCTTCATTCAAAAAGACAAATACTATCCAAACCAAATTAACTGATAATAAACATGCCAATATTTCACAAAAATTGGCTGATAAAGTAATTGTTGATTTTATTATTGACACAGTTCAGCCATTGTCCTTGGTTGATAATCCATCATTTACTATGATGATTAAAACGTTATCCCCTGGCACAACAGTTTTATGTCGCCAGAAACTTATGAATAAAATAGCCGACAACTTCAAAGTGATGAAAGATGCTCTAATAGTAGAGTTATCAGATATATCTTATGTATGTACCACGGCAGATAGTTGGACACATAACAGAAGGTAAAAACTTATTTGTATTTATAAATTGATCTGATTAAATATTTTTAGAACTTATTTGGTAATCACAGGCCATTGGTTAGACCCTAGGACTTTAAAAAGAAGATCTGTAGCCTTAGCCCTTAAAAGGATTATAGGATGCCAGACATATGACGTACTTGCAAATAAAATTATTGACATCCATAAGTCTTTTAGGATTCATAATAAAGTTTGCAAGATGGTTACTGATAATGGGTCTAACTACCTGAAGGCATTTAGGTTATATCACAAATTTATTTATAATATTTATTTTAAGTTATGATTTTTTGGGCAGTAAATTAATCAGAATGGAATGGTTATTATTTAATCTATAAAATATTTAGTATTTTAATATTTCACATTATTTATAGAATTTTTATTAACTAAATACACACATATTTTAGTAATATTATGATTATCATAATTTATATCAAATTATAAATAAAATTAGTGAAATTAACTAATAAAATATAAAACAGAGGTGGATTATTTCATTAATTTTTATTGTACAATGTAATGGCATTGAGCTAATCTAACATTTAATAAGATATTGTTATTGAATATTTCATAGATGATTAGATTTTTACTATATTTATTTCTTATTGATTAATTGCCATCAATTTATATACAGTACAGGGAATTCATTCAATGTATTCATTTGATAAAATATTTTTACTTAGTTACATTATAATTCCTGAGGTTCAAAATTTAGAATACTAAGAAATGATTTTTCCACACCATTTTTGATAAATATTACTAGACATTTCTATTAAAACTGGATGAATAATTTAATTTGTCCTATTTAATATGAATATAAAATATTTGGTGAGGATAATGCTGAAGATGAGATACAGAATGATTGTCAACATGTATTGGAAGAGGAGGAAATAGGTGTTGATGCCAATGATATTAATGAGATCTTAGAAGAAGGTTTAAATTATTTTATAATACAAGTTAATCTAATCAATATTCTATAGGATCTTCAACTAACTCCACAATGTTACCCAGCCATCAGAGATGCTCCTGTCATAATTTAAATTTGATAGCAACAGTAGATGCTGAAGGAGCTTTAAATGATGAAGATTTTAAAAGGGTGACAAGATCGACATTTTATAAATGTCAAATTTTATGGAATAAGCAGAACAAATCTCCTAAAAGTTCTGACATGTTTAAAAAAAAATTAGGGAGGTATTTATTAATCCCTAATCGTACAAGATCTGAAGGAAAGAAGATTAGAGATTAATTATCTCTGTGATCTTGTTGAAATTGAATATATTAACGATGAAGAGCATACTTTTATAAAAGAGTATACAGAAGTAATTCTAATTAATAATGATTCATTTCCATATCAAATATTTATTATATTGCTTATTTTTTTATAATCTAAACTAACTATATTTTTATATTTATAAATGTTGATTTTTATATATTATTTATTATACATTTACATTATAGGCAAAAAAAAAATAAAAAAAATTTGTTTCATTTGTTTCTAAATTTTTTTTTATAAAAAGTAGCTTAAAAGTAGCTAATAGCGCGCTACTTTTTTTGACAAATAGCGAAAGCGGTAGTGCGCTACTTTTTTTGAGAAATAGCTATAGCGGTAGCACGCTACTTTTAAAAATAGCGTTTAACAACTCTGAAAAATGTCAAATTTAAATTTCATGAAGATGTAGGAAAGTGACAATTTACAACTTATAATACCCATTTGCGTCAAAAAAATTTAATAAACTTCAAAAATAACGATTATGACAATTGTTTCTAATCTAGGGTACATCTTCACTAATATTTTATTTAAACATTAGCAATATTTATTTTAGCCCATTTACAACAAAAAAATTTTAAAAACTTTAAAAATAACGATTATGACGTATTTAGATTTATTGGGAAAGTATCTTTTAACAACCTTGACATGCTATTAAATTTTGCTTTTGATTTTAATGTGAAATAAATATAAAATTAATTAATTTCTTCTAATTAATTAAAAACTATCTGTATCAAATTAGTAACTAATGCAAAAGATTGGTATCTAAATATCAGAGACCTGCAGATGTACCATTAGCAAGATCGGGCCCGGATTTTTTTTCAAAATTTTTTTTCGGCCCGGCCCGGATTTTTTAAAATATATCATATTTATTTTAAATTTTTATGGCTAATAATGGCGATTTAAAATATTTGGTTTTAAAATATACAGCCCTGCCCGAGTATTTTTTTGAAAAAAAATTCAGGTCCCGCCCGGGTCTTTAAAAAATATTTCAAGCCAGGCCCGGTATATTTAAAAAAAATTAAAATATGGCCGAGCCCGTGCACCTGGGCTTAGAGCCGGGCCTGCAGGTCTCTGCAAAGTATAAGGTGACGAGGAAAAATCGAATTATAAGGCAACCTCTGAAAGTCTCAATTCTTCCTCATCAAAAGCATTGTTACCCATCCTATGTTTTAATTGTAGTCTAGGTAGCAGGGAAGAGGAAATCATTTTACGAGGTGTCGATGTTACAACTTTTAACTCCCCGTTCGCTACTTTATTTTCGCGATTCGTTTCATCAATATTTGGTATATCGCCTGATGATTTTTCTAATATGTCGTCACTCCTGTAAATAGGATCGTTGATTTGGAGAGTATTTGATAAAAATGTGTCGGTTTGGTTAATATCCTGTATCGATGGTGATTTATTGACCCATAATTCAGATTTTTCTACTAGCAACCGTAATTCGTCCAAATCGGATTTGAGTTTCTTGTAATTTTCGATTTCCGTTGAAGTTATAAGCAATTGTACCTGTAACATTATTATTTAGTTGTTAATGCGCAAATGTGCGAATAAAGATTTAGCATTTTGACTTTTGTAATAAGCAACGCGGTAGGTAAATAGCGTATTTTTTGTTAAATTATTTTAGAAGCATTATTATCCTAACCCATACAAGATGATATTATGTGTTGCAGGGGGGGGGAAGAGAGAGGGGGATAACGCAGACAAGATAAAGATTTTTATAACTAACATTATACTTTTGAAGAAAATAATCACCTTTCATTCACGGTTAACGCGAATTAGCTGAAAAGTATATAAAAATACAGTATATTTTGTAAACTTCGCAGAATATTTTATACCTCATAGCGAATTCGTGCTAACTATGAATGCAGGGTCACTCCGCCAACGCATATATGTGCTAGGGTTTGTCTATATTTATAAAATTGGGCGGATTTCTTTTTATTTTACATGAAAATAAATAATTCCCATTTAAATGTGAATCCATTTACCGATATCGTTTGCACGTTGATTAAAATTATTAACATTTATAAAGTTCCAAATAATTTTTTTTTTAGTTTAAATAGAATTGCTAATAGAA
This sequence comes from Gordionus sp. m RMFG-2023, assembly GCF_954871325.1. Taxonomy (NCBI): domain Eukaryota; kingdom Metazoa; phylum Nematomorpha; class Gordioida; order Chordodea; family Parachordodidae; genus Gordionus; species Gordionus sp. m RMFG-2023. Next base: position 6,561,254 of record NC_088775.1, on the reverse strand, counting down.
AAATAATTTTTATGGTAATTATAACCTGTTTCAAAGCGACTATAAATTCATGACGTTGACTAAAATGCCGAAATAACAATTGCAAAGCACCCGATACTAGGGAAGCATAATCGTGCATTATAAAAAATAATAGCATTCTAAGGAAGGAACAAGATTCTTGGTTATTCAAATCGCCTTTGGAAAATCTTTATTAATATAATTTATACAAATAAATAAATTTTATCAAAGAATATTGTGGAAATTTTTATTTTATAAAAAATACTATTCTGATTGATTCATTGATAAGAATTATTTTCTCTTTTTAAACAACAACTAAGATGTGGAAAAATAATTAATATAATAATACAGCTATGTACAAATAATAATTCTAAGCAGCATGATATCTTTAGTAAATACAAATGTAATAAAACTAGAAAATATTTTAATTATAACTATCTAGCACCGATTTTAAACCTTAAAGTAAACTGGTCTTCTGCCCATAATAAATTTAAAGCTTTTATTTGAATATATATTGTATAATATATGCATCTTACTTTACTCTCTCATTTAACTTTTGATGTAATTGTTATATATTAAGTTATTTTACAGTGATTAAAACTGTGAGGGTCAGTTCAATTTTTAGTATTTCCAAAATTATGAAAGAAAAAAAAAGTAATTCACTCTAAAATTTGCAAAAATATGGAAATGCATCGTATCTAATAAAAAATTCAAATATTTTCAAGTGGGCTTGAGCCCCTCCGCGCTTCCCTAACGATGCTACTGTTTTGGACCAAAATAAAATTGATATGCATTAAGTTTTAAATATTAAAGCAATAAACTTTAATAATTTAATAATGTTTTATCTATTTTATTATAACCCTATTTACAAACAAAATAAGATATAAAAATGAAATAGTAAAATATTTCCTGCCTCCTTAATATATATATATTTTTTTAAATCCGGTAAAATAAAGGCAGAATAGGAAGGTAATATTTCCTCGGGCCATGAGCCGGCCCTGCAGAACTCGAATATAATTAATAAATATAATTTTATCTGTCAAAACCAACTAATTATATTTAAAAATTTTTATTTTTTTACTTTTCACTAAATATTTCGTTAACCATATTGTCCATCAATAAATTCATAGCTATAATATAACAAAGTATATTTAGTTATCTGATTTTTTTTTTTTAAATTGATTACTATTCAAATCCTCATTTTTCTGATTATCAGGATTCATTAATGTCTCGTTTTTGATCGACATTTTCCTCCTTATAGGTATAATTTGCTCTTTAAATTTTGTTAGCAAACAAGATATTCGGTAATCCAGTCTCACGTTAAACAGAAACTAATTTAAAAAAAATAGTAAACGTGTTTTAACACTATAATATTTTTATTTATTAATAAATGACATTTGGCAATCGTGTTTATACTTTAATCCTTCAACTCACTGAGAGGAGAACGCGTTATTCGTTTTTTATAGACATGATTTAGAAAGAATTGGTTCCTAACACTTGTTTAGTTCATACCCTATAAATTTCAGGCAATTTAACTCCCAGCAAAAAAACTGGTCTTTCAAAAATGTTCTAAATTCATTTAATTTTAAAAATTCCTATATACGCGGACCTTTATACCCCACGACACATATAATACATATAAATATATAATGCCTTTGCCTTTTTAACACGATATAAATTAAACGAATCTGCTAATTAAACCTGGAATATGTCAACAATATAAAGCTTGGTTTCCATGACTAACACATCTTCTTCAATATCATTCACGTTAAACTTTTTATCCGAATTTATGGCAGCGATCGATTTCCTCTTACCTTTGTAATCAAAATAAGGGGTTTCGGTGGAATTTCCTAACACATAATTCGACATGGCCTGCTTCATTTCGGTCAAGGATCGCATAAGACGAGATGTTTTGTCTGGGTTTGCATAGGATGATATTTGAATGATAATTGTAAATTTCACTTGTTCTAATTCATTCCCTTCCACAGGGAACCTGGAATATTAGGAAAGGATACATAATATCACGGGAGGGGGGGGGGGGTGGAATCTTCGAAATACAACTGGGATGGGAAAATTATTTTATCCCAAGGAGTAGCTGGATTTAACTCGTAGTTAATTTTTTTTCGAATATATCGTATATAACGCGGGCCAGAATTGGAGTGCGTTAGCTGCACTTTTATATTTTTATATAGATGATCAAAACATAGAAATCTTTTATTTCACAATTCTTGTAATTTAACTTCTATAGTTATACAAATAAATTGACCTTTTAAATATAAATACTTTATTAATATTATTGTATGACAAATATATTAATCAAATGGTGTTGAATATTATAACCTTTTAAAATATATAAAATATAACATATAAGAGATCAGATGATTGGAATACAAAATTTTCAAAATTACTTTATTTTTATTATGTTTAAAATGTTTATATATATATATTGACTTGGAACTTTTTAAAAAAATAGTTTATTCAGATCCCATGTATAAATCATGCCCTTAAGATTTAAAAAAAATAAATAAATATATATCAGTAATAATTTAATAAATAATCGATTTGAGTAAAGAATAATTCTAGGCTCTGATAAAGAATAAATATGTTCGAATTGTCATCTTCCGAAGAGTTCATTAAATTTATGATAAATAATTTTAAATATAAGAACTATGACGTAACCCTCAATGATACTTGAAAAATGTTATTATTAATTAAACCAATAATTCCCAAAAATAGTGAAGATAAATGAATTTAAATTGTAGTAATGGTAAATTTATCAATTGTTCCATTAACATGCAAATTTAAATGATTTAATGTTTGAAAATTACATGATTTTTATTAAGTGATTTTTATAAAGTGATTTTTATAGAGTGATTTTTATAATTTTCAATTGTGCATGACAGAGTAGTGGTCACTCGATAATATTAAAGCCTTTTTTTAAAGTTTCATAAGCATGGGGAGGGTTAATTAAGACAAAAAATGGTTATGTAAATATTAGTTTTGGTACCGATTGAGTGGAACTCAATTTTTTTAAATGTCAGATAAAGCACTCCAATTTTGGGTTCTCGATACTAAGGTTATAAAGTTTTTTATGGGACTAAAAATTTAAAAGATTAAGTGCGGGAAATGCTGAAAAAAAACCGATAAAAACATTGTAAATTACAATATTACAAGGAGTCAGATCTCAAAATGATTGCGGGGAAAAAGTCTAACATAATAAGTAAATGATAAAAGATATTTACAAATATAAAAAAATATTTAAAATAAAATTATTTATTACAAATAGGTAATTCAGATAAACTTACTAGATTTAAAATTTTGCAATTGTGATTCAATACTTTCCGTTGCAGAATTTTCATCTAACAAGGATAACAAATTTTTCGTAAGTCTTAGCAAATTGGTATAATTGTAAAATCCAAAATATATCAAATTTTTAGCCAGCTTGACCACCTATAAATGATATTTAAAAAATATGAAAACGCATTTATTATTTTTATACCTCGAACGTCATTTTATTTTTATCTTTGTCCGTGAAAGGTTTAGGTAACAAAAAAATGTCGCTAAGGTAATTCTCCACGAATTTCATAGTGGCTTCGAATTTTGAATCGTTGTTTTGGTGATTTTCGGGTAAAGATAAAGCATCGTAACTTTCAAAAAAAAAGATGGAGAAAAATAAAACATAGTCCTTAGATTTAATCAACAAGTGTTCTAAGTTCTGGTTCTAAATTGTGTTTTAATAATAAATACTCAATTTCGAACAATATACCGAATAGTTGAAATTTTGTTAGAACCGGATACTGGTTGGGATTCTTTTTATACGGAATTCTGGCATTTTAAGTGATGGAATTTGGTCCCGGCTCTTAGATTTGTCTCTATTCCAAACTCTGGGTTTATAGAGCGTGATTAAGGACAATTTTATTTTTAAATATGACTTTTAGAAATACCCTAGAAAGGGCAGTTACAAAAATAATGAAACTTGAAAATCATTAAGTCCCTTACTCCTCTATATTTTCGCTGGCACGGTCGGCATCAGACCATAACCTGGCATATTTGATGGGATTAACCACGTCTTGGGGGTCTCTGTCGACGTGAATATTTAGGAGCAAACGACAAAATGAAGCTCTCAAATTGTAGGGCAAAATTTCGTCTTTCATACACCTTTTTTAGAGTAATAAAAAAAGGATAGATATATAGGGGAGAAGGGGCATGACTGACCATAATTTTATCTTTGTCAGCTAAACGGGGTTAATAATTGGGTTTATTCAAAATAATTTAATATAAGTGTAGCCCAATATTTAATTTATATAGTCAAATTTGAACCCTATAACGTGAGTATTTGAGATGAGTTTGCATTTGGAACCAGTCAACACCTGCTATACTTTGAGTAGCCATATAAATATATATATATACTGTATTATTTGGTCTTAAAGGATTTCCAATCTAAATATGAAATATTACAATGCAAAATATGTGTATACGGAGCTAACGTCAGTATAATTTAAATATTTAATTTAATTAATATTATCTCAGTTAATCATTAGGCTCATCTAATTTATTATTTTTTTAATCGGGATCTTGATTACATATATGCAAGCTAAACATGCTAATTTGAATATAAATGTAACAACCACACTTATATATTTAATAATATTTTTTTAAGGCAACTCAACACCTGGCCAGGTAAAATTTTCCTAAGTTTTATTACTAAATACCTTTATTGTATAATTCCAAAAAAAATTATGAATGATCTTAAATGTATAAGAATAATATTTACATAAAATATCAATAATTTGATTGGGTAATTTTTTTATCGAATCAAAAAAAAAATATAATGTGATAATTTTAGAAAGAGGTAAAACAATTTTTTAATATTGGAGACTCAAAACCAATTTTGAGAAAAAATGTTTCATAAGATAAAAGATTAAAGGTGGGTGGCCAGTCTATGCCGAAGGTCGTTTTAGCAACTTCTTTACTATACATTTATTTTAAAAAAATATATAAATATCATCAAAATAAATTTGACACTTTGATTGTATGTATGACGTATTGGGATATTTAATCTATGGAGTACTGGGAATCTTTCAATTTTAAGTCATTCACCGACGATTTATGAAAAAAAAAGGATTTGATCGGAAATGTATTCCAAGCGTGTATATCCAAATCGTAAATTTCAGATTTCAAGGGGAACTTTTGAACTACTCTTTCATATAGATTTTTCATAAACATTTTTAAAAAGAATAAGCAAAAGTTCGTGGCAAAAATTGTCCGAAATTAATTGAGTAGATACTCTACAGCTGGAATATATTCCCGGCCAATAAAAATTGCCCTCAATAAATTAAATGATTTCTCATAGAAAATTTACTAGGTGTTATATATATATGCTATAAAATGAAAGAAATTTTTTTTACGAGAATAGTGACAAATAATATGTAATAATTAATTCACATTAACGGCAAAAAAGATTATGAATTGCGTGTTAAAAACGGGTATACTAACTTAAGTAACAAATCGATCGTCATTTGATTCGTTAGGTAATCGATAGCCAAGTATTGTCTGTCTAGACACATATTCGAGAAAAGGTCTAATTGATACCTAATAAATAAATTTAAAAAAAATCATCTTGACATCCATATTTTAGATGACATTGACAGACACATGTATACTGTATAAAATTTAATACATTTTTTTTTATAGATGATACAACATATTGGGGCAAATTTTCTTAAAATTTACCTATAATATTTCAATATTTTAGCGTCTTCTTTGTCATCTTTGGCTCCTTTAGCTAATTCTTTTAAACTTTTCATATTTTTACGATTGTTCCAAAATAACATAACCTACATATTAAAAAAATAACTCTTTTTTATTTAGTTTAAAAAAAAAAATACTTCGTCGTTTTCTATGATTTTCTGAGTTATCGTCTCATTTTTATCTTCAGGATTTAACGGTTCGGCGATCGAATGATTTTTAACCAGCACAGATTCGTAGAGGATATCACTTTTTTTCGGGTCCAACATGCATTTGCATATCATTTCTTGCGTTATCGGTATCGCTATTTGATTAGAGACGCATAAATCTGATAGATACTCTAAAAATCTGTAAAAAAAGAAATGATTTCAAAGCATTTTGGGGTTTTAAAACAAAAAAAAATTCGAAAATAATTTTTGTAGACAATAAGAAGGCTTTTCAAACCTGCATTCTTTTTTTGACCTCAAAAGATTGACAAATGTTTCGACTTCCTTGTATTTAATGTGCTTTTCCAATAATTTTCGATTGTTGTGCAATAAAGCGGTAATAGTTTCTTCGGCTAAAACATCATACCCGATTTGTTTTTGCATGAAAGAAAACTGCCTAGCCACGTATTCCTTTATGAAAGATAGAGGAAAAAAAGATATTGAAATTTACGTTTCATTTTGGGGCAGAATGTAAATTGACCCTTTTATTAATCATCATATATAAAACATATATGACATGTCAAATCATTTTAAATGGCTTTCGTGGCGCCGCTAGCTCCTTTTACATAGGTGTGCTAAAGCATGCTCAAAACATTTTCTTGGGGGAGAGGATTTATAATTAAATGTATTCAAAAAAAATGGTAAAGAACAAAATAAGAATTTATACATTTTTATTATAATTCATATATCAAATACATTCAAGGCCGTCCTATGGCTTATCATAAGTTACGCATTCCATAAGGATGGCACAAAAAGTGGCAAAAAGAGTAGCCAATCGTTAATCATAAATTAAAATGAATTAAGTTAAATCATGTTTTAGACTGACATGTCTAAAGTCTAAGGAAGCATCTTTTATTGTGGTTTTCAGAAAAATGTAAATTCTTGACTATGGGATGCTAAATATTTTAGGGACGAAACTGAAGGTTATCATTTATAATAATAATGTAAATCTTATATGCTATAATCGCATTTTATTTACATCATTGTTTCTCCTGACCCTTAGATTTGCTTAAATATGGCTTTATTCTTTTGAGAGCAGAGAATGAATAAGAACACAGAAAATTTAGACTTGTCGAAACAAAAAATTAGGAGTCGTAGATGGTAAAAAAAATATTAAAGGCGTGCCAAATTTTCTTATCGCTTTGGCACACCGCCAGCGGCGCTAAATCATCATATAACTTAAATAAAAAAAAATTAAGAAGTATAACCGGGTGACTCAAAAAAAAATTGGCGTTTTTGAAATCTCTAAAACAAGTTATTTCTTTTTTTAAAAAAAATGATTTTTCATATTTTATCAAAGAAATATATTAGCTTATATCTTTAGATATTTGTTTTAAAACTTTTTTTATTAAATTGAAATCATAAATGCTATGATTTAACTAAAAATATCAATGTTTTAAAATCTCTACAACTCTAAAAAAAAATGAAAGAAAGAATAAGCTAGACGGGTTCCCATTCGGTTGGACCATAAATCGGACCCTTACCTCGTTTCAAAATATTTCCTAATCATAGAGTTATAACGCAAAACACGAGTCTAATTTGAGATCCTTGTATATAAATATTTCTTATTTAAGTTAATCCATTAATTTAGACTATAATAAAAATAATAAGTATATTTATGGTTCATGATTATTATAGCTACAGATTAGATTTTTAGAGATTATATTTCAGTTTTTTTTAAAAAAAAGAAATATTCATTGACATGTATATAAAACCTGATTTTTTCGATAGGTATGACAAGAAAATTTAATGCATCTATAACACAGACGAAATATTTGTCTCAAATTTGAATTTTTGGGATCGCTCAAATCTTCGATTTTAATGTAGGGTCCTTTACCGCCGCCCTCGCTGAAAGGGGCCTTTAATAAGTCAAATATCTATATTCATTACAAAAAAATATATATTCCTACATTACACAGTATATATATATAACTTGCTTTCTCGCTTTGGTTTCTTAAGGAACCTTTTAAATGTAATAGAATTATACAGTCTATAATATATATCACTATTAATTTCTCATAAAATATTCACATGATATCTTTTTGCAATAAAATTGATGAACTTTTCAAAATGGATATAACTATTTTATTCAAAAGGACAACTATGTGACTAAATAAAAGAAGGAGAAGCTATATAATGAAATATAGAATGATATAATTACCTCCTTTAAGACATCTTGCTCCCTAACTAATTTTTGTCTTTCACGATTGGGATTAGTCATCGTTATCTCTAATGGATCCTTACCATCGTTTTCTTGATCAGCAACGAAATTTATAATGTCGAATAAAAGCTTGAGAGCTTGTCTATTTTTTTAATAGGATGATAAAAGGAATACATAAATAATGTATATATTTATTTATAAATTCGATTGATTGCACTAAATATATCTTTTCTCCATCTTATTCTGTCTGAGCATCCACGAGGATCCAATTATGTAAATTAATTTTAAATTATATTTTTATAATTAATATGACTTATTTAAATTTATTCTAATTATTATTTAAATTTATTTTAATAATTATTTTAATTTACATTTAAAATATCACTTTTTAGCATCTATAACGTTCCTATCTCTGAAGTCTACATAGTTATGTTTTTGAATTTGAATTATCATTTAATTTTTGTTTTATTCGTCTTTACACATTGACATCTTTGATATTATATTCTGACTTGTTATCTTTTGAATATCATTTATTGTATTTTGAGTTTGAGGGCTAGGACTTTCCCCTCTTTTTTTTTGCAACTGTAGTCATCGCTATCATCTTGTGAATCTAATTTATTTTGATCTAATGATATTTTGGAGTTAGATTGATCGAATTTGAACAAAAAAGGGCGATGAAAATCTTTATATTATATTTGTCATCTTCTATTTTATTATCTCGTGTATTTTGTTTACCTTGCCACGCCCCTGCTATTCCATCGTAACGGAATCAAAAGAGATTATTGGTACCTACACTTGACGCATACTATCTGCAGTTGCGTTATAATCATTACAACCTTATAAAAGATATTGCACAATGCATCCAATAATTATCAAAAAATACAAAAGTGACAGTGCCTCACCATACCCATCCAGAATTCCATATGGTAACCCTTTCACGCTCCTATACGTTTCTTCCAGTTTGTAGAATTACGCGAGAGATTCGAATGTATAAATATTTTATTTAAGTTATCTCCAAAAATTATATCCTTTTTTATAAATTTATCGCTAGTTTATATATAAAGAAAATCTTTTATAATTTGAATGAAAAATATAAAATGGTTTTACCAAAATAAAATTAAGATCCATTCAATTTTGAATAGCCACAATAAAATATAAAATAAACTTTTTACAAAAGTAAAAAATAATCTATTATGAATATACAATAAGGTTTTTTATAAAAATAGAAACAAGAATAATATTATAAGAATTTAACTTTCAACAGATCGGGTTCCTATCTTTGCCATCAGGTGAAGGCGAGGGATTACTCGTGAAAGTATATAATAGTATAGTATTTTTTTCGGTAACATTTTTTAGATCATATGAAACTGGATGCTCTTCCAGATCAACTCATTATAGTATATGCACCAGGTATAATAATTTATTTTTTGGGCAACTATATAGAATCGAATATACAACTTAAAAATTTATTCTCTCGTATACATATAAATAAAAAATTTTAAACTTAAATATATTTAAAAATTCGGAAATTAAAGTCACAATATTTATTATACAAATATTTTATTAATAACTTTCGATTTTTTTAGGGCAAATTTAAAAAAATGGTATATGCAATATATGGTAGTATTATACAAATTTTTAAAAAAAATGTTTTTTGTTAATAGACCTTTTATCGCTGGTTGTAGCTAAATCGTCCCTAAACTTTTTGGCCAAAATAGATAAACCGGTACTTGAATCGTTAGCGAAATCCAGATCCCTGACTTCCGTCGGAGACACTTGAACTAAAGCAAAAGCTTCTTTATCTTCACGCAATGTGGCGCAACCAACCTAAAATATTATTTTAATTGTATATAAGATGAATTAAAAATATAAGTTTGATTTATGTTTAAAAATATTTTAAAATTTTGTAAACCATAGGTACGGCGTCTCTAATATTTAGCATTTTTATAAATTCTTATTCACATTGCAAATTATAATCATAAAAAAAATGTATGAGATTATACCTTATAAAGTATATGTTTACTATCGATGTCAAGTTCTTCAAACGGTATCGTCGTACCATGAATCCAGGTATTCGAGAAAACATGATGCAATCTTACAAAAGCTGACCTTTAGAAAGATGTGATATAATATTAAATATATATGGATTTATTCTGGCCATAAAATATTTACTTAATTCCAATAAATTTATTATTTATTTTACTACACGAATTTAAAATAATATTTTAAGCATTTTTACTCTACTCTGTAACACTAAAAAAGTGGCGTGACTGTAGTTTAAGCGGGAATAGAGGGAGGGGATAGGAGAAGCAATATTTGGATGAGATTCTTAAAATAATTTTTTCAATTTTTTACGAAAAAAAATATATTTCATAATGATTAATTTGAATATTTAAAAATCTACATTAATTTTTTTTTAGTTTTTACTTGACTTTGATCATTTTAAATCAAAAATATGTTTGCTACCATTGCCCCCCCCCTCTCTTGAATTACTCTAGCTACCCATTGGATTTAAGAAAACATTTAATTTTGAGGAAGGAAATCAATTTTAGTCAAAATTCCATTATAAACATATATTTTATATAAATCATTCGTGAATTTTATGTATAATTTAAATATATAAATTAATCCAAGTTTTTTTAAAATGCTCAAAATTTAAAAGATCTTCTAATTTCTCATTCAATGATTTTGTTTTGTTAAACCCTGCCCATGATTAACAAATTATATAACCTTGGTATTAAAGTATCGTTACGAGTTATGGTAGTTGGATCTAATTCAAAAAGAGTGGTTATATCGTGATCATGTATAACGGATATTAAATAATAAACAGGATTTATGGGATCGCCTCGCAATTTTAATCGTGTTATGTCCAGGGTTGGATCTTCATCTTTCTAATTGATTTATGAAAATAAATAAATAATAATCAATATAAAATGAAGTGCGAGATCAAAGTTTTACCTATATTAGTAAACAAAGTTAGGAACCGGAAATAACGGTTCGGTTCCATGCCGGTTTATAACGAAATTAAGTGCGTTCCATTTATTTTTGAACAAATTTATATATTACAGTTTGTTCTAGGTTGGAAATTTATATTGATTTTTCTCGATTTATATAAGTTTTGAATTTTTTTTATAATTAATCATAATTATATATTTATTTAATTTGACTCCATATCTAATGAAAAATATTTTTTAAAAAAATTAAAAATTAATGAAAATAAGTTTTTGAATTTCTTCATTTATTTTATTCATTATTTTTATAAAAATTCTAATAAGAAATAATAAAACAAATTAAAGTAACTTTACATAAACACGTTATACTATATATTTTTTAAATATTAACATGCATCCAATTATAAATAATATGGCGGGGAGAGAGGGGAAATAAGATTTAATATATTAAGATAATTGATTTTATCGATCAATGGATACCTTTTATTTACCCTTGGTAATAAATAAATTAATCCTTCAATTAGATAGGTAACATATTAACAAATTACTAGTATAAAAAAATATTTAATGTTTTTTGCAACTGAAAATGTAATTATATATACTTCGGCTCCCAAATAGGCCCCGGTAGCCAAATGCTTAAATCTGAATAAACTATTCCAATGTCCAGCACCACCTTGACATGGGTCATCTGTAACCACCTGATATGTAAATATAAATGTAATAGCGCATTTAATGATTAAATCCAACTTCAACTTCCCACAAAGCCTTAGAGCTAGTAGCCGATGAAGCTGAAGCTCTTCCCGTTGTCCTTAAAAATATTTTGAATTGTTGTTTGATCTCGTCGCAGGTTAAAAACTTTTCTTGCTCGGCGTGAAATAATCTAATCACGTCTCCCTTTGATTTATCGCAAAAACAAAAGAATTATATAAACATTTTTAATAAAATTCTATACAAGATTTTAAAAAAAAATTTTGGCAATAAGAGAAATTCTCAAGAAGCTTCTAGAAATGCTAAAATTTAAGTGATGTTATGTATGATCAATTTGTGCAGTCGATCACTGATATAAAAATTAAGAGTATTCTTTTTGAGGCAGTTCTGATTGCTATCATAAATCATGTGCCATATAAAATGAGCCTATAAGCTGATTCTGATCTCCCTATTAAGTATCTATAAAAAACTACATAGCGTTGAAGATATGGCATAAAGGCCTCGAAGGCGTGAAATTTAATTTCTCGAAGAAATCTTGTATTAATTGTATTTATTTAAAGTATGATATAAAAATACAAATATAAAAACCTAAGACTTACTAACTTCATTTTAAATTTATTCTTAATACCTGATTTTGTTCAAGATTATATTTTCTCCGACTTTTTTTTTCTTTCTTAATTGGGTTAGTTTTTAATGTAAAATTTTATTTTTTACTTTAAAATCAATTGTTATCTAACTGCGAGAACAAACATTTATTTGAAATAGGGCTTGGGGTGGGGAGAAAAAATTTTAAAAATAAACGTGGTTACTTCACATTTATATTATAAAATTAACATATAGATAAACATTTAAAATTTAATTTTACAGCCAGAGTTAGTTTTAAATATTGGAAAGATGATAAGAATAAATTCTGTATATTACCCCCTTCAAAACATCTTCAATGTTCTCTTTTTGTGGCAAGAATAACATAATCTTCCAGCTGGTATTTGAATTAAGCGCGTTTACCTTTTTTTTTTAAATTACAAAATCACATAAAATAATAAGTGTCATAATTTTTTTTCCTCTTTATTATTCGAAATTATTGACTATCGGCACAACAATAATTTAGTTTAATATTCATTAAATGAAGATTCCTTCTAGTAATTTCCATATTTAAAACTCACAATTGATATTATATAATAATATTGGTTTTAGCGTTTTATTAGCCTATAAAATATTTAAGCCAATTTCTTTTTAGCGTTAGTTAGCGATCTGCCGGTAGTTGTATGTATATATAAAAAGTAAGAGTCCGCTAGCAGGGAATTTACTTTATTGGTCATATGATGAGCAAGCGCTAATATATATTATATGTTTTTTTGTACTTTGAAGCTCTAATTATAAATTATACAATTTATATTATGGAAAAGATTGAGAGAAAAACACATATACCCAGTAGGAGTAATATTACAATATGTTTAAGTTAGTGTAAAGATCAAGTTGACAACACAGATATCCAACATGGTTTATATTACAATCTAAATCATCGCTTTATACATTGGGAGCTATTTTTCAAATTTTAACCATAAAAAAAATCCCTTCTAAGTGAAGCTTAGCATACAAGATTGATATATATATATATATATATACTTCTTTACATCCCGGATTATCCAATAAATCGCAATATCCCACGTGAAGTTCTTGACTAGAATTTACGGACATCAATACTACTTTGTCACCAACCACTACCTAAATGAATTAACAAAATACTTGAAATCATCCTAATTCCAATAATTATATATTAGCCAAAATGTTATTTTTTCAACTTTATAATTTTTTTGAGCGTGTTTTAAAATTTCAAAGATCTAATATTCCGGGAAATGTATTACAGAATGTTAAGAATACCTACGCTATGAATTTCAGACAATTCTGTCTTTAATTTTTGTAATTTATAATTTATACAAGAAAAAATCTATGGAAAAACTAATATAAATTATATTCAGTGCAAAATTTTCGAAATATCACAGAATAAGTTTTCTACATAATGATAGAATGCATTTCAAACATAAATCATATTTTTAATTTTTAAAAAAGGGCTCAAAAACGAACACATACATTTTATAAAAATAATCATTTTTCTCCTAAATAAGTTAACAATTTTAGTAGTGTTGTTAAACGGCGTTTTGAGCCGACTTTTAAAAAACGGCTAACTCAATATTTCATCCGAAATATTAAGCCTGAAGATTTTGCTCATGGAAGGAACCTAGGTCTAGTATTTTTTTGGCTAAAATATTGAGGTAGATTTTTTAAAAAATCGGCGCGACAACACTAAATTTTAGAAAAAAAATATTGTAAGCTACAAATTATATATATCACCCTTTTATGCAAAAAATATTAAAGTTTTAAAATTTAAAATTTTCACATTGTCTCCAAGGGTGCGTAGTTTGTAATAAGGTTGTATATAGAACCAAGATCCTTCGTTTCCAAGTAAGTCTAAAGTTATTCGCATGGCATTTTTTTCGAGTTGCGCTGGGAGTCGTTTGTTAACCGTTAAATATTTATTGCTTTTGATATGTAAGAGCTTAAATATTTTTTTTGTATACAATTTTTTTTAAAAAAATATTCTTTTAAAAATGTTAAATAATATTTTGATGAATCTTAAATTCCAATCCCAATTGTTAATTATTTAATGTTCCTATTTTTTTTTTTTAAAAAAGTAGTTAATTTCATTCTCGGATATAATTTTTATATCTGTTACTAGAACTGTTCTTGTAAATTTATTTTTATAAGAATAATATAAAAATTGTAATATGTATTTATTAATAAGAGTATGTAAAAAAAACGATAAAAAAAAATACATATTAAAAAAAATTTAGAATATAAAAAAAATGAAATAAAAACAGCGTAAAGCAGAAAACGAGAAAATAAATTGTGTTAATTTTAAAAAATTTTTAATTAAGATATTGATAATATAGTGTTGTTGTTAAACGGCTCAATTTGGGCCATTTTCAAAAACGAATAACATAATATTTTCGCCAGATAAATGTTGCTCGAATTCCGAAATTTCGAAAATAGATGTCCAAACCCATGTGCCATCTATGACCAAAATCTTCCGGCTTGCGTAATATTTTTCTTCGGACAAAATATTGAGTTAGTCGTTTTTAAAAATCGGATCCATTGATCGATTATATTGATAAAATGAATTGCAATTAGTGTTGTTAAACGGCTAAATTTAAGCCGATTTTTAAAAATGGCTAACTCTATATTTTAGCCATAAAAATATGGTCTAAGCCTCGAGATTTCGTTAATAGATGTTCAAACCTTTGCCCCATCTATGAGCAAAATAAATCTCCCGGCTTGCGATTAGTAAAATTATCAGGATAGAAACATTAGAAACACTTCCTCTAATTCTATAACTATAAATAGTTTTTTTTAAAAAAATTTGTTTAGAGGGGTTTAAGTGCATGTTTAGATAATTTTATAAGGTTTTTAGTCCAATTAATCCTTTTTTTAATGTCCTTCTCTAAATCTCGGAGCATGGGTAAAATAGAATGAAATTCTTTAATCAGTTTCAGATACCTCTATAAAAGTAGATGTATCGAGGAGAAAACTTAAAATGGTCCTACAATTATTTAAATAGTTGAAAATTTTCTTGTAATAACAATCATTGCTTGTTCGAGCACTACAATGAAAAACTCAATACGATATTTTTCTTCTGGATCATAATATAGACTCATCCTCTTCTTCATAGGAATTGCTTTTGAATTTTTTTATACATTTTTTCTTCTAAAACCTTCTAACTCATCAGCAAGGTATTTTGCGATGATTAAGGAATCCTTAAACTATTATTCTTAAATTGACTAAAAATATATATCTTTTCTGTAAGCGTCACTACATTATTTAGGTCGATACTGTCGTTTTGCATCATCTTGCTTAAAATATTCACCCGTACCAGAACATCACAGCAGATAAGCAGAATAACCAAATAGGGGAAACTCTTTGGACAAAGAAACTGTGCTACACTTTGGGTCTTTTGTTGTTCCTGAAACATCCACTTAAGCATTTTGAATTCCCCATTAATTTTCCAATAATGGCTTCAAATGAAAAAACAACGAATATTTTAATATATATATTCTTTATTTTAAATAATAACTAATTAGTAGTCTGATATTTGAAAGAAGTTCCTTAAAAAAAAATTAAATTTGGTGGCCCTTAAAATTTTGAAAAGGCTGTCATCTACTAAGTAAGGCTCCGCGCAAGGTTGCTACTTGCCAGATATTTTTTTTAAAGTTGTAAAATTTTATCTTTTATAGGAGTTGAGATAACAAGGGAATGTAACATAAACCTCCCTAGCGGCGAAGTCAGTGTGTTGTAAACAATAACTCTAAATAAAAAGCAGAAGTTAGGAAATGTGGTTTCTATAAAATTTAGGATTTTTTTTTTTAAATCTTAAAGAATTTAATCTTAAAAAACATTTAATCCAAAACGAAATTTCATTTTATTTTTCAAAGTAAAAAAAAAAATTAAATTTTTAATCCATATATAACATAAAAATTTTAGAAAAAATTTTTCATTACATAAACTGGAGTTTGTAAAAAAAAATGTAAGCTACGGATTTAAAAATATAAAAATATCATATAATATTGAATATGATAAATCTTCTAATTTAATAATAGGTTTATCATTATATAATATACACACTTATACTTTGTAGGTTTATTGATAATTGTTATATTCTTTCTTTCTTTCTTTTTTTCTTTCTTTCTTATAGTATATAAAATATGTAAGGTTAAATTAAGCATATATATATTCTATCAAAATTTATACAGTTTTAAAAAAGATTGAAGTGAACATATTGTTTATGTTAGTCTTACTTATTCCGCCAGGCAGGCGCGAAACCAAGTTGAGGCAAGGTAAATTTGCCTGTTTTCGTAGTATCATTTTAAGCGAATAAAAATTTACCCTTTAAACACCCCCCACCCCCTCTCCCTCAAAATTTTATTTTATTTAGTATATCAACTATAAAGAAGAATTTGAAAGAAAAATTAGTAAAAAAAAAATGTTAATAAATTTATAAAATAACGATTATAATTCATAATTTTAAAGGGGAAAAAAACATAGTGATAACTCAAAATGATTCTTATTAAAATCTAATATAGCCAAAGGTCTACAATAAGTAGACCTAAAGACATCCGATAAAATTGACTGCGGAAAACCACGCCTAAAAGCGCTTTCATCCCCATAACGAATTCCGGGATATTCCTATGCTGTCAGGTGTTAGCATCTAATGAAAAGACAAAATTTAAATAAATGAATCCTTTGCAGGCACAGAACCCCCTCCTCCTCTAGAATATGGAGCCTATAAATAAAATAAAACTCAAACTAGAGGACTCATAACCTAACAAAAATAATTATAAAAAAGAGAAATTTTGTTGAAATAAACACACTTATTGTAGCGTTACAAGTTACATCCTTTAAAAAGTAATAAAGATAGCTAGTTACAGATACATCCCAAAAGTAACTAGCTATTTTTCAAATTAATTTATAAATAATTTATATTCATTTTTAATAAAAAAATTTTTTTATTGTTATATAAAATATCTTGCGATTTACAAATTTTAATCAGAAGAATTTAAATGAAAATACAATTTACGAAAAGATATGATGGCACTGAAAGAAAAATTACAATTTAATATCTATTTGCACCTAAAAAAGGTATATTTTTATAAAAAAAAAAAAATTTCTATAAATTTTGAATTATAGTCTTTATTTTAAAAAGTTATTAACTGTTGTGTTGTTATACTAATTTTTCTTTCAAATTGTTTTTAATAGTGATTATATTGTATACATTTTTGTGAAAGAGAGGGTTGGGGTGTAGGGGAAATTTTTTTATTAACTTAAAATAGTATTTACGAGAATATGGAAATTTGCGAGGCCCCCAACCTTGATTATACCTTGGCAATAAATAACACAAATTCATTCTGCTTAAAAATTTAGGATTAATAATAGATTAACAGTAAAACTATTTTAAAAATTTCTGTCAAGGGCATGTTCGTCTATCTCTAAAATAAACTTCCCTTGACCTGAACAAACGTTCTGCAGGAGCGCCTGATGTAAACTATACACTATTTTTAATAAAATAGTATTCTTAAATTTGTGTTATCATATATAAAGATCATGAATGAGTTCAATCGTTACATTCCAAAAATTGAGTTATTTTTTCGTAAAGTAAAAACATTATTCGTGTCACATTTACCCCCCCCCCCCCACTCTCCTTAAAACTATTTTTTTATCATTTATTATAAATTTATAAGGAAGGGATGGGTGGGGGTGATGGGTAATTATATTTTAAAATATATAATTACTAAAATTATTAGGCCATATCCTATCTAATATAAATGGCGCCATAAACGAATTCTGTTATTTTTTTATTATTTTCCTAAAAATTTTATTATTTTAAATAGGCAAATAAAAAAATATTAGTTATCATATTTCAAGTAATAAAATATAAAATATCATTTAAAAATTTACATATATAATCGGAAAATAAAAATTCAAAAATAAAATTAATTTAGAATTACCCATTTATAAGGTCTAAGATAGATGGGTAAAATGTAGTGCTGTCAAAGTAAATGAGTTATATAATGTAACTTGATAACTTTTTTAAGAATGTAGTGTGCAAGTGCAAGTGTAACTGTAAATTATTTTTAAAAGTAACTTTTAGCAAGAGTAGTAATATACTTATAAAATTGGAGAAAAAAAAAATACAAATCCATTTGATTAACCTAGGAAAAAAAATATTCATTATTTTCACTCCATATTTTAAGAGATCACTGATATTTCAGATTTATAATAAGATTATTGGTTCTCATGACCAGAATTTGGAGAAGACAATTTGACTAGTCTAGAAAAAAAGGCCATTTATTATTTAGCCTCGTATTATAGAAACTGTTATCTTAGTTTTAAGAGAATTCAATCATCTCAAACTTTCAATGTTAGCTAATAAATTTAGCATATATCACACCCATTGAACGTGTATTTTCCATAGCTGGGCTCACTTTGAACTCTATCAATACTCTTCTAATCTTTAATAAATAAGTGCTATACATAATAATTGAAATCGAATAAAATCATTAAAAATTGTATATCCAATAAATCAGATGCATAGGTACCAATTGCACGGCCCAGTCTGGGTGATTTTTTTTTTAAATATTCGGCCCGACCAAGATTTTTTAAAATACATTATATTTATTTGTAATTTATAGCAAATAATGACGATTTAAAATATTTGGTTTTAAAATATATGGCAGGGCCCGGTCCGGAATAATTTTCATGTTGGTGTGTAATATGATGACATAAAAAGCAACGCTACCGCTGATACGACTGTAGACGTACAAATCTAATAATACCTAATTTCCTCTAGGATGATTTAACACGAATATTATAATAATAAATGTTAAGTGAAAACTAAATAAAGGGTTTAAAATAAAATATTTCACTTTTTATTGTGAATACAAATTTATTATTAAATTCTCAAACCATATCAAAACGATATTCCCCAATTCGACGAAATGTTAAAATAGTTATAAACGAATTCATACTAACTGTAGACATCGCCTGGAATGGAGGGGGGGGGGGGGGGGGTTGCGTTTTCCCAATTTATTGGGGGGAACCCCATTTAATAGTAAATATTTTTTAACCACACCAATGTAACATGAATACTTTATAATGAGAGAGGCAACAGACACCACCGCAAACCAGCATGAGGGAGGGGGATAATTTTTTTACCGACTATAAGAGGATTCCGATTATTGTGAGGGACCGTAAAAATTTTTGTGCGGGTGGGGCAAGATACGCTTCTGTAGAAAATCGGCTAATTAGAAACTCCCCTTTTACTATAAAGCTCGAATTTGAACGTAAATTGGCTCAAGGCGATCTCTACCAACAACACTATTAAAAATAATGTAAAAATGTTGAGTGACTTATACTCATATCCCATCTTGTTATTTTATGCTACTTTTACATTAATATATAATAAAATAAATTTTTAAAAAAAAATCAATTTATATTTAATTACCAATTTATATTCTTATTTAATTTAAAACTCAGTATATAAGGCTGTGCCTTAGATTGGCTTATTACTAAACAGCTTAAAAAGAAAAAAAAATTTAAAAAAATGATAATAAAATACGAAAGTATACAATGGCACCCTTAAAACAAAAAATAAGGTGTCCTAACTTAAAAGTTGTTTAGCCTAGGCTAAAAAACTATTAAGTATTCAAATTAAATTGACAGGACACCGCCATAATACTGTGTATGTAAAGAGGTACATTAGATTATTTGTACAACCATTTTTGCGAAGTGCGCAAAGGAATTAGGAAAAAGTTTTCTTTGACTAAAAGACTCTTCGTCTTTAATCTCCCACCGGCTAAGAACTAAGCGGATCGATTTCAAAATAATTCCTAAAATTTATAGAAGAATTTTTTTGATCTTTGTTTATTTTTTTAAAAAAAAATCTTTTATACATAAATTAATTTTTATTATTATTTTCTTTTACGATGGTAAAATCATTTCATATAATATTGCATTTTATTTCAATAATTTATACATTATAATTCCATTAGGAGTTTTAAAAAGTTTTAAAGATAATGTAAAATTTCTCCTTTTTACAATTTTGCGTTATTTTCCACATAGAATTATAAATTTATTTCCATATTATTGAAAATTTAAAATACGATTAAAGTCATTTCAAAGAAGAAGAAAATTTTCCGTTTTAAAAATTAACTATATTTTTTATAAAATTTACATTTTGAAATCATATATTTCAATATAGGTGATCTTTTTTTTTTCACAGCCAAATTCCAAAGGTGGAATAGTCTAACCTTAATTATGCTAATTATAACTTTAGGACCTAATGAACAAAATAAGGGGTAAAATCGACGTTTTATCTTTATATATTTATTTATACCATAATAACTTTTAAAATTAAAATTGTCAGAAAAATAAAAAGAAAGGAATGAATTCAAAACTTTAGAAAGAAAAATATGCGCAGTTAATGCGGAATCCTGCTATTCCATTGAGGTAATTTTTTTTAAAGTAAAAGGAGTATTTTTTACGTGATATTCTTATATTTATCCTTACTTTCTTTCTTTCTTTCTTTCTTTCTTTCTTTCTTTCTTTCTTTCTTTCTTTCTTTCTTTCTTTCTTTCCTTCTTTTATATACTATATATATATAGGCGTCGCTTTAAAATATTTGTGCGCTAATATCATCCCCCACATATTTTATGATTTTAATCGATACAGAGAAATTATGTTGTCAATATGATTTGTAGCTGTACCATCTTCAAGAATATCAATATCTATTGTCGACATTTTAAAATTTTAATTATTTGTGAAAACTAAAATTTCAATATTAAATAAAATAAAATAAAAAGATTATGATTATAGAATTAATTATATAAAATTATAAATATATTTTAGTAATTTTAGCGAAATAGCGCGCTATTTCTAAGCGCTAAAGCTACCGCTACTGAAAATAGTAGTTCGCTACTTTAACAACACTGCCATCTTCCTAATGGATGTTAATTTTTGATAATTTTTACATCCAATAACACAACAAACACAAAAAACAAGCCATTCTGATTTAAAACGAAAAACACAATTATATTTTAGCGGAATACATCTATTGCGATCTTGATATTTTATTCCGTTCATGCACTTGCTTTTGAATCTTTTAATCAAGTTCATCATAATTCTTTGTTATTATCTCATTTTATTTATTATCTAAGCAAATGATTAACTAGTCATTTAAAACATTCAATATTTCTGAAATAGAAACAATCAACAATCTACTTGCTACATCCAACAAATACAACCACGATTATCAAAATCACCTGCATATTTCCAATTTCAAATGACATTTTTGGATAATCAGAAAATCAAATTAATATATTTTTATAAATAAAGATGATATTTTATAAAAAATTTGTCTCGTTTATCAGATCAAAGTAATTACATTTATAAAATAGATAAAGGAACTCCCTTATAAAGAAGTATAAATTAAAAAAAACTTTAAAACTAAGAATAAAATATCACCTATTTGGAAAAATATTACAATACTGAATTTGTTAAGTAAGATAATGTAAAAATTATAGGAATAAATGGAAGGCCAAAATGGCATTTTAATTAACCCGGCCAAAGGCTGACACTCCCCAATTTGGAAATTTTTCTCTCAAAAAAATATTTTGATTATATTTCTTCCCCAATTTGAAAATTTTGACTTTGCAGAAAAAAAAAGAAACAACAACAATTTTTTTGAAATTTATTCGAGACTATTTACTTTCTAACTTTTATAATACAAAAAACAGGACTATTTTTTGTGTTATAAATGAAAAGACGAAAATTTTGAAATTAAACTATGTAAACTTTTCTTATTATATGATTGGTTTGTAAGTTAATAAATAACGCAAAACCAGATATAAATTTAATAGTATAAAACTTGATACACATAAGCTGATAGTTCAAAATAAAATTATGGAAAAAGGAAACAAATTAATAAGAAATCAAAATTTTATTCAGAATAAATTAAATCATAAACTCTTCGGATTTATATACGAGTAATTTCAATAAGAAGAGAATTGTATTTTAAAACATAAGCTTTAAAATAAATTAGAAACACTTTGATTGATAAAAAAGTATAAATATAATATACCCTGGTACAAATGTATACATTAATTCTCAGAGTTCATTTATCCCCTAATGACGACCCCGATGACCAAAATAATATTAGATATAAATGTTGACTCAAAGGATATATATCTGAAATGCCATCTCCGTGTTATAGGGTGTATGGGCCAGGGCCCCTCTCTTTAGATTTTAAACGCAATTGATGGGCCCCAAAATTCGGGTTTAGAGATATGGATTAGTGTTTATATCATTATTTAATTTTTTTAAACTTCAATTAATTTTTTTATATATTATAATTGTTAAGCGCCACCTTGTGGATTAATATATATGAAATTACTTTTTAATATATTTTAATTTTATTTTATTTATTTTAACACATAAATTTTTTTTTATAAAAACAAATTAATCTAAATATTTTTTATAAAATTTATTTAATAATGATAATATCTTTATAAAATAATTTAAAAATTCTTTATTTTTTATAATACACCATTATTTAGATATCATTAATTGTTCTATTAATCTATCGATACAAAGTAAAATTCATTATAAACATTATAAACATTGTAACATGAAAATCATTTAATTTTTTGGTAACAGATTAAATCATGGGGAAATTTTCATATATTATTTTTTTTTTATTATGATATCCATGGATTATTTTTGGGGGTTCGGTTTTTCCGGTACGAGTGATGAATATGGAAAATATCTTCAAGGATGGTTATAAACTGATAAGTGATTGTATTTGTACTTTGTATTTTATTTAATCATATATTTATTTCTTATTTTAGGTTTTAAATTTTATTTCCAGAGCACCTTCCCGTCCCTTTTTTTAAAATAAATAGGGCCGTAGGTTTTGGGTGTGGGCTGTTCTCTTGGTCCTCCCTATCTGTTCCAGCCCACAGACGTTTAAATAATAGTTTATGAACTATTATGCGTACAAGTACGTGCGGCTTGCCCACAAACGTGTGAAGGGCTCCTCATATTTTACTTTATACCTAACTTAAATCTTCCAATTAGATGGAAATGAGGAAAACCTAGCGTAGCTCTGTTGTACTTACAACGTTGAGAGGGCGTATGCGCTTTATTCCGTTTCCGTATTTTCAATTTTCAAATAATATAAAGTATTTAAAAAAAACGAAAATATAATATTTTATGTTTTAATATATTTAAAAATGTTTGAAAAATATATAATAATACTATTAAAAAAAAAGAAAGATGGTGTGACGCAGGGAAACAAAAATGAAAAAGGGACGTAAGTGTAGTCTAGGATAGCTCTTTGGCTAGAAGACTACCATTGAAACTGATATAATTAGCTTTGAGAATCGCTATGGATAATCGTTGACGAAGAAAAAAACTCTCTCGAGGTTTTTCTGAGAGTTTGCTGATTTGTGATCCTAAGTTTTTGAAAAATGCTAAGGCGAGTTTGCCGAAGGTGCCAAGAGTGGTTGATATGATTGGGATGAAGCACTGATCGTTCATTATTTCTGTGTATTTAGAAGTTTTAAGTTGTTCCTTCTGGTCAAGGATGTTGATGGCGTGGTTGGATGGGGCCAAGGGGTCAATACAGGAATAGTCCCATACCAAAAGTTGGCCTCTCCTCCATGGGATTTGAGAGATCCCGTCAGGACGTTTACAGACAGATCTAAAAAGACCCTTTGGTTCTAGACTGGAAGGAGGGCGGATTTCAGTGCATGTTGGATGATTGTATTACATTGCTTGTGTCTGATGAATCGTCCATTGCAGGAGCGACAATGTAAACTATGTCTACCCTTCGAGTCAACTGGCGAGTTGCACCCTAAGCAGATGTGAGGGTGAGTGAAGGAACAATTTAGACGAATGCCGATGGCGTGGGTAAATTCATTGTTGGATAGTTGAAGCTGAAGATTGGTAGATGGGATGGCCTCAAGAAACTCATGTCCCGTACCATTGATCAGGGAAGAGAATAGGGTGCGGTCAGTAGATTGCATGCTAGATAAGATTTCAACGCAGCGAGCAACCACTGGTGCATCCCAGTCTTTCTGTCTATGGGTTGTGGGGGGATGAGAATCAGCATTGATCCTTGTTTTCCAAATATCCATAGCCACGATTAAGGAAAGGTCTTCTTTAGAATTATGGGCGGTGGTTATTGGCTTTGTTAAGAGACTACTCGATATGATAGTAGTTATTGCTAAGTCATGTGGAGATCTGATGCCGAGACCACCAAATTTGGTTGGAAGAGTTGCTTGGGCCCAAGCGGTTTCGTTGAATCTGATATTTACTATTTTTTCGGTTAAGTCCTTTATTCCTATTTCGTAAGTTTGGAGAGGAATAGGATATTTAAAAATTGGTGTTGACCGAAGTGCGTAAAGAATCCTTGGTATAAAAAAGAAATTTTTTAGCAAAAATAGGACTTGTGTGATGGAAGAAGTGTAAAGATGTCCTCCAGTTTAAGGAGTATGTCGAGTGTGGAATGAAGAAAGGTGCTTATTGCCTCGTGTCCTCCTACAGGCGATCCTAGATGTGTTATTCAACGCTTGATATGAATTTGAAATCGTGAGTGTTGGGAGCATTAGAATTTAAATGTGAGAATTCAGATTTGCTCTGGTTAAGCGAAAGTCCAATGGCTGTGCCCATTTCTTTAATTATGTTGACTGCTTTGGCGATTTCACTACAGGGACCACTCAAGATTCCATCATCAATATACCAAGCGTGGAGCGATAGAGTACATGAAGAGTTTATTGATTTTATCATGTCATTGATTCCAAGACTACAGAGAAGGGATCCGAGAGGGACACCCTGTTGGATACCCTCGACAGAAAGTATCTTTTCTTTGTTGAATTGTAAGATTGTTGGTGATTGGTAGCAAGAGAAAAGAAATTTGGTGTAAGCGGGGAAATGTAAGCGGGGAAATGGAAGCAAGTTGAATGTAGGAACGTGTTGCGCGAAAGAGTGTTGTAGGCGTTAGAGAAGTCAATTTTTACTAGGGATTCGTTTTTTGGGTTATTTTCAAGGTGAATTCTTGTTAAGTGCACAGCAGCTTCACACCTACCAGGTATCCCTACACCAAGTTGGTAGGGGCTTAGAATGTGTGCGGCATCGTGTTTGATTCTAGATGCGATTAATTTAGCGACCAATCTACGGTAAGTTGAACCAATGGCGATGGGCCGAATGTCCTTATTTGGTTTTTGGAGTGCGATGAGTCTGGCACCGAAGAGTAAGGGGGTAATAAAGCTGGGTACGTCTCCATTTAGGATTTTGCTGACTAAGTTTGTGATTTTAGTGAGAATTGAAACCTGTGTACAGAACACAGGAGAGGTAATGTCCTGTAAAAAAATTGGTCTAATCCCATCTAGACCATGAGCCGAATCCCGATGAAAAGATAGGATTGCTTTCCTTACTTCTTCCTGTGTGAAGTCTGCTGCACAATGGGAGTAGGGTTGGGGCAATATTGGCATAAATGTTGTAGTGGGATGCTTTGATCGAAGCTTAATTAAGGTATCTAAATTGGATTCCGCCAGAGTGTCATTGGTTGAAATGAGTTTGAGGGCCCCTTTGATATTAAGACTGTCAATTTTCTTCGAAATCAATGAGGCTTTTTGTCGAAGTGGGGTTATTTTTTTTTTGATTTTGGGATGTCTGGTGATTTGGGACTCATGAAGATGAGTGTTGATGTTTAAACAGGCTTCTTTTATTTGTTGAGTTAAGGATTTTTGGAGTGATATGTCAGGTATTTTGAAAGTATTGTACCCGAAATTTAGAGAAATTTTAACCATTCTTCTTCATTGTTAAAATTTTGCAAAAGAGAAGATATGCAGTTGCTGAGAGATTTAGATACTTGTATCCTCGCTCCTATTCTCGTTATGATACTTGGTTTTGTGGAGTTAAGAAAAATATCTGAGAATGAGGCACCAATTACTTGGTTTAGGGGGGGATCTATGAGAGAGAGGGGAAGCGAGTAAGTGATCTGAGAAAGAGGCGTGTGTTTTGAATGCGGACACCTGTTAGAGATTGGTCCATGAACAAAAAATTCTCCATCATTTGTTAAATGTATTGGTTTCATGCAGGATAGGCAGATTTTGCGTTCATGGGGGATGGCCATAGGAATAAAAAAAAATGCTGCCAATAATAAAGCAAAAGCGCCTGTGAGAGGTCTGTTGATTGATGAGCAAAAATAGCGAAGGAATGATGAATATGTATGTCAGAAAAATCGAGCAACGAGCGAGAAAGATGCTCAATATGAGAGGTTTCAAATAAAAAAAGGATTAATTATTAAAATAATATATTTAGAAAAACAATTTATTTTTTTATAAAGTTCAAGTTTTTATTAATTTTTAAATTAATAATTTTTTTTTTATTTATTTTTTTTTAAATATATTTTTTTATTTATTTTTTTTTTAAATTTAAAAAAAATCTTAAGTATATTTAAGAATTTAGAAAAAAAGAATATATTTAAGAATTTAGAAAAAAAGAGTATATTTAAGAATTTAGAAAAAAAAGTATATTTAAGAATTTAATAAAAATAGGTATACTAATTAATTAATCAATTTATTTGAATAAACATAACATATATACAATGATAATATAGATATATATATTTTTAAGGAAAAACAAAAATAGTTCTATGTTATCCATAAAGAGGTAAAATGTTAAATTTAAAAAACTTTGATATTGTATCAAAAAATTTCCTTCAAAATCCACACGATATTTATTTATCAAAAAAAAAATCTAAAAATACGCCAATTGAAAGAAAAAGGTAACATTCAAAAATTTCTACCAAAATCCAGACAATCTAAAAAAATAAATAAAAAATTTTAAAAAAAATAAATAAAAAAAAAATATTAAAAAAAAATAAATAAAAAAAAATAATATATGAAAATTTTTCCATGATTTAATCTGTAACCAATTTTTTTTTATCTCATTAACATATATAATATCCAGGTTCGTAATATTTATTAATACAAAACGATACAGATTTCTTCTTCGAAAACCGTGTCCTGAAAAACTATGTAGTCAATCAAGGTAGATATACAAGGCATGCAGCTATTAATATGTTTAGTGGTCTGCAAGGCCCGCTGACTTTCGCCCGCTCACCTATTTATCTATAAATTTTGTTTAACCCGCCTGCTATTTTAAAGGCTTTATTTATTTATTTATTTTATAATGTATTTACAATATTATGAAATAAAACTGTTATTTTTATTACATTAAAGCCTGTTCTACACATTTCGCCTAAAAAAATTCAAAAATTCACCGGCCTACCGCCCATTAATTTTAAAAAATTCTTTAACCAGCTCGTCACCCGCCCAATGTTGAAAATATTTTAGAAAACCCTACCACCCTACCCAAAGTATGAGCGAGCGGACAAAAAACCTGTTATCTTCTGTACCTTGATCTTTAGGTAAATCCTTAATTTGGGACTTCACAAGCGTCTCTTCATTTCTAAAAAATGTAAATTCTAATCCGGTTGTAGATTTAAAATTAACAAATTATGTTTCTTTTACTAATCGTTATCTCTATTTTTTAAATAATTATTCGTATTTTTGGGGAATTTGTAATCCCTATTCCGTTCTATAGAATGAGCGAAGGCCTTTTTATTTATATTATATTATAGTTATGATTGGAAAATAGTTAGTATATACTTCAACTTGATCATACATATTAATTATTGTAAGAATTACATTAAAAAAATAACAAAAATATATGAAAAAAGTAGAATTGGTATATAAAAGTTACTTTCGAGAAGTGATTAATTATCCCAAGGTCATCTTGAGGCATTAATGTATATTATTTTTTTTAAATTTCCATTAAGCCAAATTTAATTGCAGCAATAGATTATGTAACCTTTTTGCAAAACTAGCATATATTGATTCTTTTAAAGGTTGATAGTTTCTTCCTGCACATCTTTCAGTCATATGAGTATCTGTATTTTAACCAGAGATTTATAAGAAGAACCCTCTTGTTATACGCGATATGGTAGTTGATAATTTAATCTCCTTTTAATTAGTTTATTTCACAAACGTTAGCATTTTGGCATGGCAATGTAATATGATTTCTTATAGTTCATTATTTTCTAAATGGATCTTCTCGGTATCTTGTATTTACACTAAATTTAACTTATGACAAGAACATCTTCTGTACCTGGGAAGACAGTCAAAGTTATTTAAATCTAAATTAGCTTACCCAACAGGAGCAGCTGTTGGTTGTGCAAACAATTGAACTCTAATAAAATTTCTCTTAAAATATGTTTCATTTGAATAATAAATTTAGATTTTCTTTAAGTAAGATTTGTCTATCTTCATATTAGGTTCCAGAGTATTTATTGGGCGATAACTTCGTAATGAATAAGGATGACTACCCTTTAACATATATTTAATAATCTGTGTACCTAATTTATCTTTGCTGATACCTTTAAAATTTGTAGTTTTACCAAAGTTTATTTTTATTTGTTTTAATTTATTTTATGTGATGTGGTTGAATTATTTTTCTTATAATATCTATAGTTTCCTTTTTTTAAGGATTGGTTATGATGTGTTCTCTAAAAGAAATTTTTTTTATAAAAGAATACTTAATTAATATTAATAATTATTCATAAAAAGTTAGTTTATTTATTAATTCAATATAATATTAAATAAAACAAAAATTATGGTACGTGTACATCTAGCAAATAAACTTAGAGATGTGTTTTAATAGATTGGCTATGGATGACTTGGATGTTGATATATACATTTTTGGAAGATATAGGAGACGTTAAGTCGGCAACTAGCCTTCACTTTGTGAAACCCAAAATATTTTTCGAAACTTAGCCAAGGTGTTTTTACATTTAAGTCCGTTTTTTGGTAATAGTTGTAGAAGGGGATAATACAATTTCTATTTCATCATTTTGAATCAATTGAATGTCATCCTCATCAAATGACAAGTCAGAATCTGAATTCATATTATATTCTGTATCTGTCTGATTCATAGGTCTGGTCAATCTTTAATACAATATTAAAAATTTAAAAAAAGGCACGCGTAATAAATTTAATTTCAAATTAATTTATTATAACATTAAAAAAAATATTACTATTTAAATAAATTTATTAAGAGATATATATAGATATTTTAAAGTAACTAGTTACTTTTGGCAACATTCCAAGTTTGGCATGGAAAGAAGTTATAGTCGTAAAAATTATTTATCTAGACTAATGATTCATTCATAAAAGTGCATATTTAAGCTTAGTTAAATGCAAATCAGCTGATGACGCCATTTACACTATTTTGATTTACCCTATGGGATTTTGACTCATGTTAAACAATAGCTTCCATGCAAGTCTCATCTCTTAGATAAATGTTATTTTAAGTAAATTTCTTATTTTTATAATAGAATATTTTCTTTATTAATATCATGAATATCGTCAGGTTTATCTATATGGTTTATTATCAAGTACAATCATTTTGGGGATATATTTTGAATAACTATTTTCACAGAATTGGTTTTTAGTACATTGATCTGTTAAAACTAGTTTATTATTTATGAATATCTCAGTTTAAGTTTTATACCTTTGATTTATTATATTGTAATGATTATTTCACAAAATCCGATCTAACCTTTTCCTAAAAATCTGGAACCCATTTATCAGCAGATTGTTTTATATCCTCCGAGGTATAATAATTTAAGGGATGGATCTGTACCATCCATTTTTAATTTTAATCCCCTTCGGTATGTATGATTATAAATATATTTCAAAATTTTCGCTCTGCAAAACACTAGCATCATTATGAATGGATGCACATAAGTGTCCAAGTCTCATAAAACTTTGTAAAGCCCCTGGAAACTTAAGTTTTTTTTTAGATATGGTCCTATTTTTTTAAAATGTGGTGAGATAGAATTTTCATTTTGCATATTTTAAATAAAATTACTTCTTCTTTTAGCTAAAAAAAATTTATACGCATAAATAAAATGTTATATTTCCCACATTTTTAAAAGGACCATTAAATAATATAGTTTATAGACAGACAAATCCATTAGATAAATATTATTTTGGGAAAAATTTTTTATTTAGATTTCGAATCATGTTCAAGCCAAAAAAAATAGTAAATGATCGTTGGTCGTGATAAAACTTTTATATAACTTTTCAATAATAAATTTTTAAAAATACAATTTTTTTTATATTAATTTATTCATAAAATTGTTAACGATCAAGATTTTCAGTTCTAAACATTTTTTTTCAAAGAAAAAGAAGAGAAATTTTTTTCAAATAAAATATTGATTTGAAAAAATAATTTTATTTTTTTAAAAAAATAATAATATTTTAATATGTTTGTGGGAAAATTTTAAATTTACAAAAGCTTTTCAAATAATAATAATAATAAAATTAATGATTTATAGAAAATAGTGCGCGTATTTTAGAGGTCCCAAATAAAAATAACGAATTTCAAACAAAATTAGTAAAAAAAAAACGCTAATAAAAAATCGCACACATCATGCCGCCAACTCCTCCCCCAGTATTCTAATGACGATAGCATCTATACACCCCTTCAATTTTAATGTCGATCTTGCGTCATCCCCCCCTTTACCCTCCTCCTCATCGTAAAGGTGCATGTTTAGTATACATTTTATCTCCTCTCCATTTAAAAAAAATAAAGATATTCTATACACACTTACTCATTGTTGAATTCTATTTCTACTCCAAAATTTTTAAATATTAACAGTTTGCGATATTTACTTGTATGACATTTCCGTACTGAACCAACGCGCCTAAAAGTTTGATACCCTCATTTTCGTTTTGTTTTTTCTCCAATTCGGCGGCTTGCTATAGATTATATATTAATTTTTTTAAATGGATGTAAGTAATTTACATTTAAAATACTAACATCCTAATTTATTTAATTTAAAGAGAATGGAAGGGAAGGGAAAGAAAGATAAATTGAGGTATAAAGTTTATTCATGATCATGATAAAATAAATATGGTTTTTTTATAAATTAGTAAATTATACATCTTGTTATAGCAAAAGTAGGGGTGAGGTGAGAAGGATAAGATTTAAGAAAAACCTGTTATTTCGATAATTTTATTGGCTTATTTTGAAAATAATACCTTTGCCTTTAAAGAATTAATTTAACTGAAAATCAATAAACAATAGGAAATATCAAAAACTATGAAATCTCATGGAGGACTTCCAATCCAACAACCCATTTAATTTCTTAAATAATAGCAATAATTCGAAAGTAAAATAAGTTATTATATTAACTAATGTATACCTACAACACGAATTTAAAGTATTATCTGTATTTAATAGATTCCCAAGCTAAAACCTTATCTGTGAGCTAATTAGTTTTTTAAGTTCGAAAATTTATCATAATTTTTTTGTTAGATCTAAAATAGAGCGACTCATATTTCGATCCGCTTCAGCTGACCCAGTTATTTTTATGTACACAGGTGTGGCGAGCTATTTTTATTTGAAATTGAACATTGGTGATGAAAGAAAAAATGGATACTTTCTAATCAATGAGGGAAAGATAAATTAACAAGTCAGATCCCAAATAATAAAAAAAAGGGGTTTTATTTATTCTCATTAACAGTCTCCCTTTTTGAAATTATTTAACAAATAATAAATATTATTATAAAATTATACGTGTTAAAAATCAATCAATATTTTATTCATAGTTTGACAAATATCCCTACCCCCCCCCCTTACTTTAGTTTAATCAAACACTGATTAATTCGTAAACATATGTCTAAATACTATAAACAAAATATTTTTTATTTACAATTATGGGGTTAGGGAAGCAAAATCATTTTGTTTTCTCGATATACACTGAATAAATTTATTACAGAAAACATTATAATGTATATGTTGACCACAGTTAATACACCGGAATGCAAAAATATCTGTAGCATCAAAACACTATAGTTTATTATAAAACATATTTTATTTATTCAGTTGTAATGCTTACTTTTAAAATTTAAAATAATATTTTAGTATAATGATTTTTTTATACATAAGTGGGGGAAGTGATAGATAGTTAAGTCAAGGTTAGGCTACAATTAAGTTTAAGATAAATAATAATCATAAGTTTTACATAAATCATTTTATATATAACTTTTATGCATATTATTTATTTTTTCTTCATCTTTAAAATGAATAAGTAATATATTTCTGGTTTGACCTATAATTATATTAAAATAAAGAAAATAAACATTCAATAAAATATTCGTAAAAACAAAATTGTTTAAAATGTTAAAATTTTGAAGTTCGACAGAACCGATCAATTTTATTTATCTAAATCGATATTGAGAAGCTATCAATAAATTTTTTTTACGAGAAGTGCGATCTAAAATTTAGCAATATCCAATTTGAAAAATTTCGTTAAACCGGGTCGGGGGCGTGAGACAGGACCCGGCTAATTTTCGTATTTAAATGTTCGAAGTAATAATAAAAGATCAAACATTAATGTTATTATCGAACTTAAAATTGTTATTTTAATCGATTTTCCTTAATTAAATTCCGGTTTACGCTTTAAAATTTATAAATAAAAAAAGAATATATAATAATAAATTTGTATAAGGTAAAAAAAAAAAGATGGATATAAAAATAATAATTACATAAAATAATTGTGAGCGTTCAATTTTTTAAAAAAAAGGTTTTAAATTTAATCAAATCAAGTATTTTTAAAGTTTCAGATACAATATATTAAATCGATATTGAATTTACAAAATTTCAAAATTTGATGGTGTTAAAATCTCCTATTAAAGTAAATAAAGAATATATTTTTCTTTATGAGTCATAAGTTTTGATCGATTGCGGTTCTGGTATATAAACCAGTGGCGTCGATGGTGAAATAAAATCGTATGAAGGCAAGGGGTATAAGAATATGGGGGTTAACTAGTGCAGAGCATTCATTTGAATCGGCCTATAATATTATATATTTGAAGTATTTTTTGAATAAGCCGATGATAATGCAAGCAACAGTATGGTCAGCTAAGGAACCCTAAAAATTTTTTAAAAAAGTGTTCATCATCTTAGTCTTTGGAAGATAAATGTATAAAGATGGTCTAATATGTTAATCGTATTTAGGGATTTATGCATAATAACATGATTCCAATATATTATTTAGAATTTTGTTATATCTAACAAGTTCGTGTTCATTTCGATCTCTATCCAACCGAAAATTCTCAAACCTGTCATAAAATTGAAAAGCCAACAAACCTTGGCACTTAGAAAAATCTAATGTGGCGTCCGACCGTATCCAGAAAAATATTTAATCACAAAAAGGACGATATAAGTCGAATAACTGAAAAAAACATTTAAGTTGCAATATTTCTATTCAGGCTTGTAGCCATGGTGGGTAGACTCCCCAAAATATTTCTCCCCCAAAACCTGGCCCCTGGATAAAATTCTTGGTCCCAATAAATCCTTCCAGCCCCCAAATTTTGAAAAATTATTAGTTAATTTTAATTTGCCATTAGCAATGTAAATCGAAATATATAAAAAAAACAAGTTTTTTAGAAAAATTTTAGTTATTAAAAATTTTATTTAGCTAATAATTGTATAAACAAACTAAAAAGATTAACTAAAAAATATTAAATTGCTCATTAACCATTAGAAAAAAACAATATCCGCCTTTTTTATTCCTCGATAAAAAGGCCCTAATGTTGGTGAATTTATCAGTTTCCATTATGATTTTTCTCAACCTATTCTTTTAGCGGGATTTAATTCCTGCTATTCATGTGATATTACTTAAACGTTAGACTAATGCGTCAACTATTAATATAATATTTATAAAAAAATGGAAAGGACGATCTTACATGAAAAGGATAATACTTTTTTAAAATATCTATTTTCCTAGTAAGTTTAAAAGTAAAAATCAAACTACGATCTTTTTAAAGAGGACGAATATATTACTAGGAAGAGGATGAATAATTTTTCAAACTACCAATTTTCCTGGTGGAGTATAACTGAGTACCCCAATTTTCCTGGTGGAGTATAACTGAGTGACCCTGGCACCGGCAGGTACTCAGGCAGATACCTTACATTATAATTACTTATTACCACCCATAGTTATTCAATATTTTCATTTTTGATCTTCCAATTGTTTAGAGAGTCATTGAAAGATACAAAAATAAAATTTAATGGCATATTTTAAAAAAAAGTAATCCAAAATTATTCGATTTTATGTTAAAATTTAAAAAAAAACGTGTTCTAATATAGTATTATTTTATATATTTATATTTATTTTTACAAATTTTCAATAAAAATAACAAAAAATTTCTGAGTGCCTAACTATTTGTTTCCTTTCAAAAAATATTGGCCCTCCCAAACAAACAGTTCGTCTCTCCCCTAATGGAAATTCTTGGCTACCGGCCTGTTCCTATTTGTGCCAAAAATTCCTATAATATATAAGGGTTTGTTTAAAAATATACGGTTCGGGCAAATCCGGTTTTGAAAATATGAGTTTTGCTATAGATTCTTCTGTTTTCAAACTCAAAAATATAAAAATGGTGATTCTAAAACCGTGATGTTATCGTTTAACGATGAATTATACGCATCGCTTGAGTGACATCGCGGTATTTCACGCTTGCTTTAAACGAGGCCCTAAGTCTTAAAAATAACGAATTAAAATGGTTCTTATAATATTATCGGACATTTTTACTAAATAGATAGCTCCCTTTCGGCTCCGGGTTCAGTCCATATTTGATAATTATTATATAAAATATCATATAAGCGATAAATTGTGAAAACTTGTAATTTTTTGATCAGAGCTGGATCAATTGTTGCTATGTTTATCAAAGGACTATCATTTTCTCTTGACACTTTCCAGTATTGTTTTTGAGCAGCATATCTATTTAGCGGCATAACCTTGAATAAGCAGTCTGGAAAATAATATAATTCAATATCGTCAGAATATTTAGAAAAAAATATATCACCTCTAAATTTTGATGGGGGATTTTTTAAGTCACCCGCATTCGGTCGCAAAACACATCTATCGTCGACCAATCTAAAATTATAATTTAAATGTATGTAAAATAATTTGGTTTGAATGAAAAAGACAATTAAAGAGAGAGATTCAGTTAAAATAAAATAAATAATTATTTATTATTATTACCCTAATGTTGAAATAAAGCCACTGACTGACCCTTCTGAATATAATGATATAATATCACCGATATGTAAGAAGCTATTCATATCCTATCAATTCAAATTTTAAAATTTAAATCGTCTGCTTTTTAAAACATATGTTATGCCGGGTATATCTAAATCACGAATTATTATTCATATGATTAAATAAAAATAAATGTTATTTTAAATATATTTTTTCAATAAATCTAGTTTATTATATTGATTACTAAGTTTTATGTATTTCATTTCATTATATTTATTTTATAATATATATAATAATAATTAAAATATAAATAAAATCTTTATATATATACATATGTATATTATTTTATTTTTTTTTCGCAAAAAATATTTTTATATATCAATTTTTCATATGTTAGATCAATCATTTCTTTTTCAACTCATCAACTATTTCCTCATCTAATTATTTTTCTATCAATTTAATATGATAAAATAAATAAATAATAAAGCTTGTAATTTCATAGAAATTTAAGATAAAATATTGTAATCTTTATTTTATCATTTTTAATATTAAAGTCTTACTTACTTAATGAAAATAATAAATAAGCCACCCCCATCTACTTAAATTTATTTAATGTTGGTGTATAGATGACCGGGGAATGGGGGTGATAATTTGTCTCCATGTATCTATTAGGGGGCTAATCTCCTAGTAGGTGGATGGGAATTAAAAATTATTTGTAAATAATCTTGACTTGTCCTTTTTTCTCTCTCAAAAAAATGCTAATGCAGTCCTCCAACCATTTGCTGGTAGTCAATATTTGTGTGTGTTTATAGTTACTCAGAGTGGAAATTAAATCCAATATACGTTTGTTACATATATAAATGTTCACATTTTATTAATAACCAAATCGTTAAAGCTCTTAAGTATGTAATTCAATATATTTTATTTCTCTAAAAATATTTAGAGGACCTAATGTTTTTAGGGTGCCTATTTTAAAATATTCAAGGCTAAATCAGCTGTTTCTTATTCTTTAAATAATGTTGCAACTTGCAAAAAGCAGGTCAGCTTATTTGTTTCCATATTTCTACACATCCAATATATATAGCTTTTTATTGCATATCAAACAGCTCTCATTTTTATAACACATTTATTCTTTTTTGGGTCTAGAGTTCTAACACTATGTCCAATATAATAACTTACAAATAATGCTAAGGCATCAAAGTCGGTTTATTATCGATCATTGTTTTATATTAGGCTATAAACAAGCTAACTTTTAAAAGCAGTTTCCTTCAAGTTTCTATCGATTTCTTTATTTAAAATAAAGTTGACTTCTTTATTAATCAATTGTTCTTTAAAAACTATTTTGATATTAGACCAGTTAGTATTGGGGTAAACGAAAAAATTTGAACGTTGTTTAGTAAGTTGGAATATTGCTGATATCCGAAAATAGTTAGAATAATTTTCAGTATGTCTTAAAAACCACGATTTATGTTGAAGTCGAATATTGTCAATTGAAAAATAACGATATCACTGACATAGGAGAAAACTAAAATTCTAATGTTTAATGTTAACTGGAATTAAATTTCAGACACTCTGCATAGGTTATACATAAGTTGAATACTTTATTTTATTCACCCATATAGAATTTTTACGAGCCCATAGAAAGCAAGCAATAATGTCTCAGTTAAAGAATAAGTTTATAGAACACTATAATTTTCTCGGTGATTTAAAAAATAGATTCAGTGATATAATTATTTGCAATTTGATTCTACCTCCCTTAATGGTAATAATCTTCTAAGAATAAAGAGCGTCCAGTCTCAAAGTTTCATTATTATACCTGTCAAAAACTTATCTATTTTATGGTTTGCAAAATAGAACACGAATTAACTCAATTCTGAAAAATTTTCGGATGATTACATCGATTTACTGAACATAATCTTTATCTATCTTCAAAATTTATTAAATAGAGATCTAAAAACATCTTAACCGAAGCGTACTACGTAGAGGGCATCTAATTCCAGCTCCGTGTAACATATTCCCTTATGGTATTCCTGTAATTTACAATAAATAAAAATGCAGATAAAATTTTATCAGGGGTAGATCTAAAATTGATCTGTTCCTTATTCGGTCTTCTAATAATTCCCGACTTCATGTTTATATTTCCGTGTTTTATTAAAATATATTAAATTAAATGTAAAAATAGGTAGAATTTTACACTTGACACCTTTTTTCTCCCTTTTTTAAATACACTATACCAATCGACCAAAATATTATTCCAAAATTGTAACAAACTCGCAGGGTACATCACCCGATATAGGCAACAATCAGACAAGGACTTCAAAGATTTATGAAGGTATGTATTATATAGAGAAAGATAAACTGGTCTCTACTTAATTAACAACAATAGATATTCCTACCATAAAAGATTACTATTTGGTGTCTTGTCTGCGTTATATTCCAACGTTTTACTGATAATTCTAAAGGACTATTTCATAAAAGGTATTTATTTATATGATTTACCAATACAATACAAGCAGCGCTATGGCGATCATGGCAAGAATAGGTAAAGAATACAGAATTCCTTACACTCTATTTTCTTCTATCTCCAATTCCTTACTTTTAAAAGTGTATTAAATAAATATAATTATATCTGGGTCTTTACTTCCTAAGAATAGTTTGGCCAGTCACAGCTCTTTGTTCGTTAGTTCCAAAATTCAGTTATGTGGGTTTTCAAATCTACCACCAAATGGGGGGGGGGGCGTGCCCATACTTAGAGGAAATGCCAAACCCATTAAATAAGGAACTTTCAAAACTCTGTGAACATGGTTAAATTTTATTAAGTTATTAACAATATTAAAGTTGTCAAAATCGGTGATAATTATTTTGCAATTTGCAAGATTACTCTAGCTAGTTTTTGCATTAGGGGAATTCCATTTGTATATATTGTCCGAAATTTATAAATTTAGCATTTATTTAGTTCACAAAAGACCTGTGGGAAATAAATTCGGATATGTCGAAATAGCCAACAACCTCTTTAAACGCTAGGCGTTAAGATTAAACACGTGTGATGTTGGGTATTAATATTGCTGACATCTTAACTCGTCAATAATAATATTTTATATTGCTTTTTCTTAAATTGGTCTCATATCTATAATAAAACTATTCACAAGTCTATAAAATAAATATTATAAACTATATGTATATATAGAATAGATATAACTGTTGTAATTGTGTATTTTTATATTATATATATAACTTTAGATAATATCCAATGTCAATAAAATCAAATATTGTTTAAATGTATATTCGTATATACTTAGTTTTATATAATATCTTATGACAAAATTATATATTATAAATATCAAACATCAAATCACTAGTGTTTTAGTGAAAGAAATTGGATGTTGAAAAAATGAATTCCTTTGTTTAAATATATTTGTTATATCTTATTGAATAAAATGAGTTATACTCAATGATATTATATCATTGGTTATACTTTAATATGGATATATTATTATGGTGATATTTTACAATTAATTCAGAATTGGAAATTGGTCATTCTTAACAATAACTAATACTAAATAGGCTCCTGTTTGTGTTGAAACACGGTTGACCCTATAATTGCATGATACTCGTATCGTTAAAATAACTAGTTATTTTAAATTAATATAACTAATAACATTAAATTACTTTTGAAATAAAATAATATAAGTAGTAACTGTAACTATTTACATTTTTTAGAATATAATGACAAAATTGACTAATTACTTTAAAAAAATAGATATTTAAAAATATATTTGACATACGAAAATATAAATGAACCTTAGACAATAGCAATTAATTTAAATTGATTTAACATCTGTTTTCTATTCTCTGTTGATGGATATGGATTTATTTAATTCACAAAAGACCTGTAGGAAATAAATTTAGATATATCGAAAAATAACCTCTTTAAACGTTAGGAGTTAAGATTAAACGCGTGTGATGTTGGGTATTAATATTGCTAACGTCTTAACTCGCCAATGTTAGGTTTTAAAGACTTTTAATACAAGTTTTAAAATAATATTTAATATCGCCTTTTATTGAATTGATCTCATATCTATAATAAAACTATTCACAAGTCTATAAAATAAATATTATAAACTATATGTATATATAGATATAAATGTTATAATTGAGTATTTTTATATTATATATATGTAACTTTAGATAATTTCCAATGTCAAAAATATTGTTTAAATGTATATTCGTAGATTATATACTTAGTTTTATATAATATATTATGACAAAATTATTTATTATAAATATCAAACATCAAATCACTAGTGTTTTAGTGAAAGAAATTAGATGTTGAAAAAATGAATTATTTTGTTTAAAATATATTTTGTTATATATCTTATTGAATAAAATGAGAGTTAATTTTAATATGGATATATTATTATGGTGACAATTTACAATTACTTCAGAATTGAAAATTGGTCATTATTAACAATAAATAATATAATACTAAATAGGCGCCTGCTTTTGAAACACGGTTGGCCCTATAATTGCATGATACTCGTATCGTTAAAATACTAGTTATTTTAAAAATTATATAAATAATAACACTAAATTACTTTTGAAATAAAATAATATAAGTAGTAACTGTAACAATTTACATTTTTAGAGTATAATGACAAAATTAACTACTTTAAAAAAAATAGATATTTAAAAAAATATTTGACATACGAAAATATAAAAGTCAATAGCAATTAATTTAAATTGATTTAGCATCAGTTTTCTATTCTCTGTTGATGGATATGGATTCATTTAATAAATCACAACTTACTATAAACGATATATAAATATATAAATTTACTATTTAATTATTTTTCAATATAAATTCGCTTAGTAGTTAACATATAATATAATATAATGAATAGTATCGATTGGGTATATCAATCAAACACTATAACTATTTATCACCTCACTTGTCAATTAATTATTATTCAAAGTGTTATGATATTTGTTGATATGACCGATTAATACTAACCTTTAAATTGTTTTTTTTTATGTTTATATAAATTGATTTTTTTATAAATTGTGAAAATTGATTTTTTTATATAAATTATTATTAATATGTAAATTGATTTTTTGTTTGTAAGCATGATATTTTTAGTTTTATAGAGGTAAAATTTTAAAATAAATTAAATAAAATTAAACTCGTAACTTTGAATATTCTTAGAAAACTTAATG
Organism: Gordionus sp. m RMFG-2023; assembly: GCF_954871325.1. Lineage (NCBI taxonomy): Eukaryota > Metazoa > Nematomorpha > Gordioida > Chordodea > Parachordodidae > Gordionus > Gordionus sp. m RMFG-2023. Next base: position 6,520,544 of record NC_088775.1, on the reverse strand, counting down.
GTGGCAGCGATGGGATATGAACCAGTGTCTCCGAGGAGACTGGTGCCTCTTCCGCTACATATTCGAGGAAATCGTAAATAAATATATAAATATGAAACAGATTCCCAATAATAATGTTAATATAAATATTGAATTTCCAATATACTCAGGCAATGACGATCTTTTTTTGAGTAGATTCGAAGACATCTTCAAGGACACTCAGATCTCGGACATCGAAAAAGTAGGTTCCTTTACAAGAAGACTACCAGATGAGGTATATATCAAGCTCAAATCGATATGTTCACCTACCGACTTCATCCCATCGATATTGATTGAAAAATTCAGGTTATTACACCCGAGGAAATCTACAAGTTCCAACTTATTATTATTTAACGCAGCTGTACAAGGTAAAAACGAAAGTTACATCAATTGGGTTAGATTATGCATTTAAAAAAATGAATGTTTGATAAGTGATAGTAGAGTTATTGAAAAAGTAAAAATTTCATCAATTAGCAAAAATATTAGGCATAAAAATTACGTTAAAAGAAAACATTACATTAGCAGAAGTTCTTACTTTAAGAGATGATTTTGAAGAGTTAGGATTGAAAGAAAATATAATTGCTAAAGTTGAAAATATTTCTTTAAACGAAAAAACAGAAGATGATACAACCGTGAAACATGTAGAAAGGCAAAGAGGCAGGAAAACAGAAGAAAATAAACAATTGGTGAGATATGGAGACCATGACGAACGACAAAATTTACAATCTTATTACGATAACAGACAACGATAGACAACATGAGGCCATGACTTTCAGAAATAATTATCAAGAAAATAATTATAACCCCAGATATCAAGGAAATAATTACAACCCTAGATATCAGAATTATAACGCGAATTATTACAACATCATGAGAGCAAACTATCTAGGATCGTACAATAATTCTTCGAGATTTGATAATAGACTAGTTATAATAACAATAACTATAGTAATTATAGATTTAATAATGATTATAATTACAGATATAACAGACATTATAACGATTGAAGATTTATTCAGACATAACGTTAATCATAATATTGAAAATCAAGGAAGAAATCAAGCAATTGTAAATATCATAACAATGATAATAATCAATCACGATATACAAATAAAGTAAACACTGTAAAAATAGAAGAGATAAAAGAAGATGATAATGACAAACTAGAAAGAAAAGAATATAATTTATACAATTTAGACATAAACAATATGGATACCGATAATAATTACACAGCTAACGATGCATATAAGGTTACAGTATATTTGAACGACATGCCTATTTTGATGCAGATCGACACCGGTTCAAGGTATAATATCCTACCGATTCATATCGCGAAAAAGATTGGAGTAAAAATCTTAAATAAATCAGATATTAAATTAACTGGATATGATGGAAACACAATAAATGTATTAGGTACTACCAAATTCAAGGCAAAATTCGAGGACAAAAGTCAAATCTTAACTGCTTGTGTAGTCCAGAGTGATAAGATTGCACTGTTAGGAAGGACCTGGATAACAGTTTTTGGGAATATACTAGATAAATTTGTGAATATGTTCGAGGATGATTATGATAATACTATACAAGAATTAATTAAGCAATGCAATTTTAAACTTAACAAAAAACCAATGCTTCGCAGCTATGTCAAATTACGTTTAAAACACGATGCCACACCGAAAATCATACCGCCAAGGTGTATACCATATTCTAGAATTGATTTGATAACAAAAGAACTTCAAAAGTGGATAAACGATAAAATTATTGAACCTGTTGTAGATGTTAGATGGGCTAGTCCTCTCACTTCCGTTTATAAGAGCGATGGCTCACTTAGGCTCTGTACCGACTTCAAAAATACTATCAACCCTGCTTTACAAGATTTCAAGTACCCTATACCACGTATAAATGATTTAATCGCAAAATTATCTAAAGGTAAAAAATTTACCAAGATAGATTTTAAAAACGCGTTTCTCCAAATGCCCATACACAAAGAATCAAGAGATTTTCTTACGATATCGACACATAAGGACTATTATAGGTTTACGTGACTGTCGTTTGGTTTAAAAACTTCGCCGGCAATATTCCAACAAACTATGGATAACATTTTCGGAGATTTAAAAGATGTTATATTCTACATTGACGACTTGTTAATTACAGGTGATAACGATGAGACACATTTGGAGAACATTAAAAAAGTATTCGATAAAGATCATCAAGTATGGATTAACCCCCAATTTCGACAAAAGTTTATTCCTACAAGATAAAATATGCTTTTTAGGACATAATATAGACAAACATGGTATACATCCCAACGATGATAAGATAAAAGCTATTTCTAACATGCCGGAACCGAAGATAAAAGATGAATTGGCAACTTTTTTGGGGATGGCAAGCTCAGCGTCTACATGAGTGGGAGGGGTGGGAACAGTTTGCATCCTATTTTTTGAGGGGTAGGGGGTAATCTGCTCTAATGGGGGCAGGATAAATTTTTTGGAGGGTTATCTATTAAATTTTGAGATGAAATAGGACAAAATTTATTGCTGTAAAAATTAATACTTTTATTATAGTATTATAATGCAATTCATCGACCGAATCTATATATTGCAAACAATCATACACATTGTTTTCCAAATAAAATAACCTTTTAAATGTAATTATAAAGGTTTAGATATTTATCTTAGCAAGTTCATAATGCCATAATAATTAATTCATTGTAAAAATGGAGGTTTTAATTGAATTTATTATCTAAAAAATATACTCCGCCTACGTTAAATTTTTATAATCCGGATCTACCAATAGGCATTGCAACTGATGCTTCAAAGAAAGGTTTAGGCGCAGTCTTATTTAATATTGAAGGTGATGGCAAAGAGAAACCCATTGCTTTCGCGTCAAGAGCTTTATTAAAATCAGAGTTTAATTACACTAATATAGAGAGGGAAGCTTTATCTGTTATATACGCGGTAAAAAAATTTTAAGAATATTTAATTGATACGAGATTCACAATAATCACAGATCACAAGCCACTCGTTTATATATTTACGAAGGGACTCAAGGATAATTCATCCATATCAATGCGACTTCAAAAATGGAGTTTGGCTATGGGAGCTTATGACTTTACGATAATTCATAGACCCGGGAAACGAAATGTAGTACTGGATTTTTTGTCAAGATTACCCCAAATGAACACAGAATAAATGGTACAAGAGATAGATGATAAAATAATTGATGACAAATTTTGGGACTTACCAATAAATTTTAAAAGAATAGTTCAAGAAACTAATATTGATATCGAATTAATGGAGGTAATTAACAATATAAAGAATCATGAACAGATAAAGAATAAAATATATAAAAATATAGAAAGGAACTGAGCTTAATTAAAGATTGTCTTTTTAAAGAGAATAGGATCATTATACCGAAAAATATGAGAAAGGAGATATTACAGGAATTACACAAAGGACATCTTGGTGCAGGGAAAACGAAATTGTTGGCGAGAGATTATTTGTGGTGGCCTGGTTTAAACGCTGAAATAGATCAGGAGGTGAGAAACTGTGATAAGTGTAATAAATATGCGGACAATCCTCATAATGTATAAAATCCATGGGAAACAGCTGTAAAAGTGTTCGAACGCGTGCACATCGACTTTGCACAGTTTGAAGGTAGCAATTTCTTGGTATGAGTTGACGCACTTAGCAAGTTTCCTATCATCAGAAGAATGAGAGATATAACTACTGAGTCTACAATAAAGAATTATTAAAAATAATCAGTTTGTTTGGTATACCCGATATGATAGTCAGTGGTAATGGTACGAATTTGCAAGTAGCTTGTTCAAAAAATTTGTAGTGATCATGGAATTGATCACATTTTCACCGCGCCTCACCACAACAATCTAATGGTCCGTGTGAGCGAATGATAAGATCAATGAAAATAGTAATAATAAAATAGTCTTAGATAAAGCTAAGAACCAGATGGGATTTAATTAAACCTCAAGAAGATAAAGTGAATGAATTTAATCGCAATTTATCGTCAAATCGAAATATCACAAATGGAGACAAAATTTAGTATAAAACCTTCAAGGATAATATATGGGACAAAGGCACGGTAAAATGTAAAAATGGGAATTTAATATTTGAAGTGGATACAGGAGACAAAATTATTAGAAGCCATTTAGACCATTAAAAAAAATGTCTACGAGTAGCACACCTCTTGACGAAACGACACATTTGAAAACAAATACTGAAAATGCAATACCTTTTACTGTAAATTTTAGAAGAAATGATGATCAAAATTTAGGAATACAAGAACAGAGTCTTGTTAGTCAAAGACCAAGCAGGAATATAATTTTGCCCAAAAAATTTGATAATTTTATAATGAATTAAAGACTAAAAAAAAAATATATATATATATATAATAAAAAATTTTTCTTTTAAATAAACTTTCAATAGCAAAAGTTAATGAAATATACTAATGATGACAATATAACCATCAAGAAAAGTTGACTGCACGATAAGATTCACATGCAATAAAAACCTGATTGGAGATCCTTTTTTAAAGGGAGGATGTTTTTTAAATAATCTGCATTAAAGTCACAGGCCTATTCATAGTATGCGCAATAATAGTATGAAAATGCATAGCGATGCTTAATCTCTGCATTAGATATTAATAAAATGAGCCCGTCATTTTAATAGTGAGGATAATGAGTTATAACTCATCAAAATAATTAATCAAATATTTTAAATTGCGGTAAAGTTTAAAGATAAAAATTTAAATTCATGATGATGCGCAAGGAATATTATTAATTAGAAACAACAAAAGGTTCCATATGCAATTATTCATATATATATTTATATATATACATATATAATAAAAGCGTGATTAGGGATGATCCGTTCTGGAGATCACCCTATTAATAAATGAACATGATTATATTTAAAAATTAGCATTATATACTATATACTAAAGATGCTAATGCCAATGTATATGTAACTGTAACTTATATGATAGAAAGTAAAACACAAATGGGTTTTAAGTAATGTCATAATAAAATGTATATTGATTTAAAGAGTGTTCCTCGCAGAGTATGTTTATCCACTTTGTGTTTTGTATCAATTCCGGGAGGGTAGGTCAGCTGGGATTTTGTTAGTTGGAATCTATGATATGGAATGGATTGGCTTGCTTGTGTAAAGAACGATATGACAATTATTGCCATTACCTTTGTTATTATTTCAAGTGTGGATGATCTGCACCATCCTTTTCTCATAGCGTAGTACACTGTCGTCGAGTCTGAATGTATTGTTGGGAGGATGATGTTTGATGTGTTGGTGATTAATGGGACCATCATCACTGCTAGTAATTTTTTTCCATTGATGTGTAAAATATAGTCCGTGGGCATTTGGAGTAAGAAGCAGGCTTCAGCTATTGTAAATGATTCCATTTTCCCCCTAATCACTAAACCCAAATGTGTATCGGATGCATCCGCGTAAGTGTATCCCTCAAAGGGTATGTGCATTGGGATGTTCATATGTATTCCAGTATGATCATTGCTTTTATCAGTATTTGGTAGAGGATGGCCATTCTGGTGTTGTTCATGTAGCGAAATATGGAGTGAACTCTGAACATTCCTGTTATGGTATATGTGTAGTTGAGCGTGCATAACTTGTGTAGTGTATATCTTTTCTAAGTCTTGGCCTAATATTGAATGTAGTTCAAGTATTTGTATGCAAGCTATTAAGTCTTGCATTATTGTCGGCGGATATCGTTCTAAGCCTAAATTTTAATTTTATTCCTAGTGGGTAATTTCCTGCATAGGTTTAAGTATTGACTTGGCAGTGTTTAATGTGAACCCCCCATAGGTTTAGTTTTAGGATTAGGTTGGCAGTAGCCTGATCGACGTCATTTTCAAAAAACCCATATATTAATATATCGATCAAGTATACCTTTGATTGCCTTATGTTTTACTGCAGGCTAAAAGTACGATGGACTGAAGTACGCATGGTGAGGAACTGGCTCCCATTGGCAGAACTTTGTATCTATATTTAATCGTTCCGCATTTCACTCCGAACATGTTTCTTTCTGGCCTTTCCGTGTAATGGTATGCTAAAAAAGGCCGATTTCAGGTCTATTTTTGTCACCAATTTGAAACTTCCTGGATATTGCTGGTATTGTTAATTAGTATCCAATGAAGTTATTAATCAAGATGCTGAAATCCAAAATTATTAGTGGTTTTCTATCTGACTTGAGATTCATGCACATGGGCGAACAGATTGTGGATTCGTTTACCTCTAGAATCCTTGCTGTCACCATTTGCTTAATGAGGATTTTATATCGATTTGGCGCTTTGCGTATGAAATATTTCTTCTTAAGTCTTCCATCCTTTCCAGGTCTGCTCACCGAGTTATTCGCAAAAAGTCAAAAATAGGCCCGGTTAGGACAGAAGAGGATGATCGGGATATACCGTCTTCACCCTGTATCAATTATCTGATGTTTCGAACATAGGACATAATAATAGTTGGTAATGTGTAATCTAGATTCTCTAGATTCTCAGGTTCGGCTGTCGAGCCCAGTTCAGATTCGGCGGTGGTCGTTAAAGAGTCGAGTTCGAAATTGTGGAGGTTCTGATTGTTATCGTCATTTAGAAAATATTCTAGATCCTCTTCGAAATCGATATTGTTCCCTTCTGCCATCTCGATGATGTCATCTGCGTAGTTCGCTGCTTCGTATTGTCCTTCCACGATGTCGATAATGTAATCTGTTGATGCAGGTGTGGAAGGCGGTGTTGGAAAATTGTATTTATGGGAGAAGACTAGGGACATCAGCTCCCTTATTAGCTTATTTAGTTTTTTTTGCCCAGCTGACATCTCTCGTCTATTTTAAAGCTCACCGGAGCCCCGGACCGATGTGAGCCAGAAGGCATTTAAGCCTTTTTTTCTTGTCCTTTGTGTGAGACGCGGTCGTTTGGTAACCATCTTGAGGTTTGCGCCCTCCTCCTCTAGTGGCATATTGAAAGGGTTTTAACTAAATGGCCCATCGCTGAGGAGGTTTTATGTTCTCCCCGATATCGTATTTATCATAGAAGGAGGTTCGTTTGCTATTGCCACGTTCCAGTTATCCTGTTAGGCTTTTGCAAGCTGTCTCATCTTTTGGGCTAGCAATGAATCCATATTGGTATTTTCTGAGATTATTTTTACTGTTTCTTTGAGGAAAGCGATATCGTGCCTGTCTCTATGAGTTATAAATCTTGCTTGATCGTCCTTTAAGTGGTTGATAAAATCCATGCATAGGTTAATGAGCTCTATCCACTCTTGTGGAGCTGTATCGCAGGCGTTACAGATTGTTGTTGTTGTACTTGTTGTGGCGCATCTGATATCAAGTTGGAGAAGACTTGATTTTGTAGCTCAAAAGTGCTGTTGAGTATTGGTGTAACCTCATCCTTGTTGTGCGAATGTGCTACTTATCAACATGGAGTTCTCGTTCCTAGATTATGGCGAGGTTGATCTATTTGTTTCTAATATTCTTCCTCGTAGGTCTGAGAGTCCTATACTGAGTGCAGACATTAGCGTTTCAGCGTAACTGGTAATGAATCCGGATTATTGTTAGCTTGCAAGTTTACTTCGTTCATGGCACGTGATAATAATCGAGTAATAATCCGATTATAATTAATTTTGGCAAGCGGATATTGTTATTAAAACTCTTTCTTTAAACTAGAAAATATTTATAACTAAATTATGTCTAAAGATAAAAATTTAAATTCTGATAATGATACGCGGAAACAACAAAAGGTTCCCTATGCAATTATTCACATATATATAAATATATATATATATTATAATAATAATAATAATAATAATTTTAATTATCCGAAAATTTTAAAAGTGCAAGAATTGATGGGTCGTGCTGTATGTTTCGATATTCTTAAAGCTCTTTTAACTGATTCCTCTGAGTCTGAAGCAACATTTATGACTAATTTAGAAACTTCTATGGGAAATATTTGGTGAGGTTTTTGCAATGGAGTCTACCGCTCTCTATTTCATGTTTCCTATATAAGTTTTTTTTGCCATAAGGATAGGCATGATGTCATTAAAAATGAGCTCTTTATATTTCGAATGTTTTGGCTAAGATTTCTTAATATTTAAATTTTTAGTATTTCGATCATTTCTACCTAAACAATATTAATATCATTTAGCTAAAAAGATATGAATAACCCTCTAAAATAATTTTTAATTTAATTTTTTTTTATTGGTTTCTATAGATTTGGTATTTTAATATTTGAAAATTAAAGGAGAGTTTTTTTAAAAAAAAATTGGACGGATCAATTTTTCGACAGTCAATCTTCCTGGGGTCCAATTTTTCGGGAGAAAAAAAAATATAAGGTGGAAAAAATAGCAGAAAATAAAAAAAATAATGAGAAAATATATTTGTTCTTATGAATCAGATGACAAATATACATTTAAAAAAATATCAATTGTAGTTCTTTATCAAGAAATTATCAGAGGCTTCGTTATAAATTTTGTCAAAAAAATTACATATTTCGATCATATTATTTCTTTGGTTTTTTGAGATGTGATTCGCGAATAAGCAGATTAGCATATGAATTAGGTATTGTGAATGATCTATTATAGTAAAAATAATTTGTATACTAATAAATGACCTATTTAAATATAATATTTAAAAAAGATTCTCTAGTGGAGGGCTAGAATGAGCCTCAAATGCCCCATACTAATTACTGAAATATTTATGAATGAAGGGTATGTTATAACCGACTGCATTTTTTTTTAGATATTGGAAGCTGGAGTCATTGATAAAATAATCAAGAGTATTAGTTTTAAAGAATTTACATAAACTAAAAAAAATATGATATTCAAAAACTCCTATTTAATATCTTAAGGCCTAGTTTTCGACGTTAATTAAAAAAAAAAGAAAATGAAGATTTTAGCCAAAAATATCACTTAAGCCACGAGATTTGATATGAGGGCAAGACCATTCTGCCATCATGCAAAATTTAGAAAATTTTTATTTTCGATAAAATCTTTTAGCCGTTTCAAAAAAGCGTATAAGGTTTTCGACAAAACCAGGAAGTATAGCTATCTATGGCTGTTAGTCCCTTTTAATTGAAGGAAAATCTTTGAAAGAAAGAAAGAAAGAAAGAAAGAAAGAAAGAAAGAAAGAAAGAAAGAAAGAAAGAAAGAAAGAAAGAAAGAAAGAAAGAAAGAAAGAAAGAAAGAAAGAAAGAAAGAAAGAAAGAAAGAAAGAAAGAAAGAAAGAAAGAAAGAAAGAAAGAAAGATATTTAACTATTAGATTTTTTTTTTAAAAGATATATTATTTTGAAAATGTTTATTTTAAACTGTTTCAGGACCGCTCCAAGGGATAACCATTCAAGTTAGGTAATCCATCCCAAGTTATGCCCCGGAAGGTGTTCGAGACGTTCCTTTCCATGTCCCCGATTTATCTAAACCTCCCAAAGGCTGACATTTTCCCATAGATAACGTTTTATTATAAATCACTTCAAAAAATTAACCAGTTTCCGAGGATTTGGTTTTTTGGATTTTGAACAAGGTTATGATACCTTTAAATTACTTACTCTTAAAAGTTAATTTTAATTCTTATTTTTTAAATCTAAAAAAAATATACTATTCAGAACAGCCATTTAAAATTTTTGAAAAGGAATAAAAAGGGGTGAAGATGACACAGCCTTACAAATTTTAAAATAAAATTTAAAAAACCATTGAATTAATTTTTGCCTAAAACTAACACTCAAAATTAATTAATTAATTGTAATAGCTACATCTTATATAATAGAAATTTAAATCACAATGAGTCAAGTAACCTTCAATTTTAACACCCTATTTATTAAATATAGACTTGTAATAAAAACAATAAAAAAAATCAAGTGATTAAGGAGTTAAAAAGTTATACCTTGTTTCATAATCACAATGGTATTTATTTTATGACATATGGTTACAAAAATATAACAAGTCTGATGAGGAGTTAATTATTTTTAAATTATATAATAATACTTGAAGATAAAAAAAAAAATTAAAAGAATTTATCCATCATGTAATTTTTAATTGTGTCGACTTTAAAAGATATCCCGGTGAAATTAAAGAAAGACTTTTAACAATACATTTAAGACCTATCAATGATAAAGAAAAATTTAATAAAATGTGTAAATAAGCCCCATTTCATAGGTTAATTGGGGAGGGGATGGTATAGAAGCTAGTGTGACATAACCAGGAGTTTGAATCAGAAAGTTATCCATCTTTAAAAATAAAAAATAGTATATATTTTTGATCAAGTTAGGCAATTATTCATATCATATAAAAAAAGTTTAGAATATTGAAAATATAAATTTTTTAATCGGAATAGAGCTCAGATCATCATAAATAAATTTATCTGGGCATTCATCTTTCCCTGGTATGTTAAATTGCTCGATTTGAGACCATATAACTGCTTACTCAATATTTCATCCCAAATAAAATATTACGCAGGCCTAAAGATTTTGCTCATAGAAAGCACAAAGATTTAGACATTATTGACGCCTGGAGGCTTAAACAATGTTTTTCTTGCTAAAATATCAAGTCGGATGTTTTTAAGAATCGGCACAAATCAAGCCGTTTACCACCAATTACCCTTCCCAATCTTTTTCTGAAAATTTAAATAAAAAAGATTGCTATGATATGAAAAAAAAAATAAATTTGATATTCGATAGAAATTTAAGCAAGCATCCCAAATAAAGACTTTTTGCATTCTTGTTCCTTTCTCGTTCAGGCCAAAAAAACTTGTTCCGTTTTAGTTACGTTCCATGTTTCGTTCCGAAACGCGTTCCGAAAGTCGTCTTATTTTATTTCTATTTTATCATTGCAATCATTAATTTAATATACACCAATTTTTACGTCTAAATATATGTATTGGTTAAGATATTCTCTAAAAGATTATTATTTATATTTGAGCGACGGTGTTAATATAATGAGTGTCGAATAACGTCTTTTAATACTAACACCTAGTAAAAATTTTATTATTTTACTCAATAAAATTAAAATAATTTTTTTAAATATATATCAATTTTAAAAACAAAACAGTTTATTATACATAATTATTTCAAATATGATTTTTTTTAAAAAAAAATGTTTTTGTAATCTTAAATTCAAATCAGAATTAAAAAAATTATTAAAAAAACGAATATTTATGAAGAATTGCTTTCATTATAAATATTAATAATTTTCGGAACATTCCGAAACTGTTTATTCCCGTAACATGTTCGGAATATTTAGTTCCATCTTCCATGTCCCTGAAATTACGGATAGATCTCAATATGTAATTTTTTTTAAATATAATTTTGCCTCCTTTGAAACAAAATTCCTTTAAATGCTACTGGTTTACCCGTGAAATTAAGATATCATTTCCATGAATATAAGCCCGAGCAAATTGAGAGGAGAGAGGGCTAGACTATTTAAGGGAGCACAATTTTGTATCTTACGCATATTTTATAAGTAAATTATAATCATAATATAGAATTATATTTAATATTACCTAATTCAGTCAATTATTTATAAATTATTTATATATAAATAATAATGTCTTGATTTTTATTTACGAATCCCAAATTAAAAGTAACAAAATCAAGCTCAATTTCATCTCCCTCTTTTTTTTGAAGCTCGCCTTAAATAAAGTGGCCGTTTTTAAAGATGCGCAGAATTTCCTTTTCGTCTGGGGGCCATCAAAACACGGCACTAAAATTTTGTGTAATTTAATTTTCAATCCATTTTTATGTTAAAGATCTAGATATTCAGTAATATAAATTGAGAGTCGCTCAATAGTTTTCTCCACAAAATATAAAGGAAAATTGTAAATGTGGACACTCTACATAAGCCCTACATTTCCGGATTATTGAAAATCGGCTCAATAAATAAATCAAAATTGAGTGATTCCATGTTCCAACACGCTATATCTAAAAATTTTTATATTCAATATCATGAAATGCTAATCTATTCATCATTTTAAAAAAATTGGCTCCCGATGGAAAAAAGCCTTTAACTAACAACTTTGGTATTATTTTTTTTTAATAAGCTTAAACTCCTCACCCCCCCCCCCTTCCCCTCCTCTTTGTTTTAAAAAAAAATTTCGTTTATTTTAACATTTTTTTAAACTCGATTTTGTAAAAATATATATAAATTATTTATATATATTTTTTTTTCTTCTTATTTTTTCATTGGAACCAAATATTAGTTTTTAGAAAACAAGTTTCAAAATCAAATCGCATGATTTTTTTAAAATCTGTTTTACAAGGGCACAGCGGTTTTGATGAACCACGTTTTGCATTCCGGATCTAAACATTATTAATTTGAATTATAATTAATTCATTGCCAAAGAAATTCTAATAAAAATATTTCTTATTTTGATTATTATAATATACTGTACGTCTACAAAATTTAATAACTTTCTTCTTGAATCCAACTACATTACCACGATAGGAGGTAAACCTACCAATATTTACGTTGTGCCTGACCCCTCCCCCACCTCGATGACTACCAATATTTACTTGTTAAACATTCGGAGTATAAAAATGATCATAGCTGTAACACTCGATCTTCATTAATCGGTCAGTTTTCTGAAAAATATTATTTTGCAAAACAATTAGTTTAATTTGCTGAACGATGGTTTTCATGTCATCACTGTGGAGAAAAAAAAAATCTGACATGGAAATGTGCAACTTTGCGCATTTTATCCAACTATTTTATCTTGATACTGTTTACATGGCCCCAATAGATAATGGTGCCAATTGCTATAAAAAATGCTTTTCCCAAACCCTTATTTTCTATAATTTTAGGTTGCCAATAAACATTTAGAAGTAATAGTATACCCTCGGCTCTCATTTATAGATCAAACAGAACTAGTTTTATATCGTATTGTATATTAAATTAATCTTGTTAAAAATGACAATTTATTTAATTAATAAATAGATAATATTTAAAATTTAAAAGCACTTTAAAAAAAAATTGATATGTAATACATCAATTATATTCTCTTTTTTCTTGAATAATTATGCTTTTCAAGTTCAAAAAAATAAAATATGACAAATATATTAGAATTATAATTTAAATATAAAAGCCCTTATTTATTTTTGAAATATAAAACATTTTAACAGAAAACGATGGATGATAAATTTTTCATATTTATATTATATATCCCATTGTGAAAAATTTGATTACAAGAGTATCATATTCAAAAAAAATCTTACAAATTACCATAACGCGTTTCGTTATGCGTCGTCTTACGGTCTAATAGGTTTTACCTAGTTGTAGTTAATGAGATGGAAACAAGTATGAATTATTAATCATTTGATAATTTTTGAAGGGCCTTTTCTTAAAACATGAGATCATAAATTAACATGCCGGGAACATTATTTAGAAGCATCTGATTATTTATAAAAAAATTTTGTCAAAATTTATGAAAATTTTATATTGAAAATAAAAAGAAAAGAAGTGTAAATTATATACAATATTATTCGATTATTAATATTTTAAACAACAATACAGGTCAAAACACATCGAATATAAATGGATTCAGATATACATATTATATTATTTGTATGTAATTAAGCCTCTCTCTCTCTCCCTTCATCTTCTGCTTTCAAAATCACACTTGTCAAATTTATTGTGTTATATTATATTATAACATCAATTTTTTTTTTATAATTTATACATTGTATCATAAGTTGATTTAAAAGGATACAATTTATTTTAAAAATAATTTTAAAATTAAATTGTCTCCGCGGAAAAAATACGATTTATAATTAAATCCTTTAAAGAGAAGCATGATTTTTTTTTGTCGCACATAATCAAACCAGTTGAATAGCGTATTTAACATTATTAATATAATGGAAGAGTGCTTGAGTATCCCTTGCCATTGCGATGCCGCTGTCACTAATCCCTTGTTTTATTGTTACTCTTCTTAAGAATCCATTTATTTAAATCGTTAGATATTAGAGACCTTTCATTGGGTATTTTTGGCTTAAGTCCTTGAATTTATTCATCCTATCAGTATATTAATATTTGAATTGACATATATAATATTTTCTACCCCCTACCATTTCCTATGAATGCTAGCCATTTTCCATTGGAAATACCTCCTCTAATCATATATAATTAGATTAATGATTTCATTGCTATATATTACATTATTAGTCGCCATAACAAATAATATGTATATATTTTATATTTCGATTTTTAAATAATCTCTATTTTACGGTTAGAAAAAAAAAATTATAATACCCACACAATCTATCTCGGGCCTTGTTTAACTCTTGCAAATATATAAATGTTCAAAATATGAAAAATAGGCTTTTTAAAAAAGGAGGGAAAAATGACAAACAGCTTGACACTCTAATGCACAAACAATATATTTTTTTTTATAAATCTCCTAATTGCTTAACTTAAACGTCCCTAAAAAAAAATATATATATATTAAATTTAAAATACAAACCACACTTGTTTTTCGGTATTTGTATTATACCACTATATAATTTAGAAAAAACAATAAAAATTGATTTTTATTAATAAATAAATATTCAGAAATTAGTCTCGAAACACTTATCTATTTTGATTTTCAACGGTTAATTATCGATAAATATTTAAATATTAAAACATACATTTTTTCCCACAACAAAATTGTATTCGATTTAATTTTTTAGTGTTTTAATTTGGTGTATATTAATATGTCAATTTATTTTATAAAATTTGTATATTATATTAAGTCAAAATTATGTAATTTATTTTTATTGTTATACTAAATTTTAGACAAATTGTTAATTTTTTATAAAATATAAGATAATTTCTTATTCCTCCAAAATCAGAATAGTTTAGGTCATTTTTTAAATTAGGTTTCCAGAGGATTTTTTAAAAAAAATATTTTGTAGCCTTTGGTAGATAGATTATTTGTTAAGCTTTTTTTTAGAACTAGAATTTTTAAATTTATACCTTGTATCATATTTAAACCTTGGCCCTTACACCCTTTTTTGAAACGTATAAATTTACCTTATATAATATTTTTAAAAAGTTGTTTTATATATAATTAAATTTTGATAAATGTAATTTAAGTATTTATACAATTCAATTTAATTTAAACTTGTTCATATAATTTTATTGACATATTTTAAAAAGAATGTTAATCCACTTTATTTATACATATAAGTATAAAAATTTTGGCACTAAATTATGTGAGGTGTAAAGCCTACACGAGGAAATCTTAAATTTTATGTTCATACCCGAAACCGGACCATAGAAATATTAAAGTATAAAACCGATTGGTAGTCTAAAATTATCAATTTAAATTAACCTAGGACTTGCGCAGAGATAATATTTAAAAAATATAGTTGACTTGAAGAAATTATTTTTTAAATAGTACAATATTCCTCACAGTTTTTAGGTGTAAATCAATTCATCTACTTCAGCGAAAATGTTATACTTATAGAATATATTTTAGGCGTTTGTTCTACGGGCAAGAAAAGGAATTACTCGTATTAGGTGTTGACAATGTATAACTACCCGATTTGCAAAGGTAAATCCTAACCGTACTAACTGACCGTAGGAACGGTCATGGGCCGGGCCGGGGTTATTTCAAAAAAATCTTTTCGAGCTGGGTCAGGCTTAATATTTTTAAAAAAGATTCAGGCCAGGCTTAGCCTAAATTTTAAAAATATAGCATGATTCAATTTTGTGAAATAAAATGGACATGTTTAAAAAAAAACAATTGAAAAAAAACAAAGCTTCAATATTTGTTTTTTATTGGAAGGAAACATGACCCGTTTCTTTTATTTTTTATTTTCAGAGAATATTTAATATTAAATTGATTAATAAAGTATACCAGTTTAAGGTAAAAATATTTTAAAAAAAATTAATATAATGGGCATAATTTTCTTTTAAGAATCAAAATAATTACTGGACATAAAAATATATACCCAATTTAGGTGACAAAAATACTAAGATATATTTGATGATAAAGATTAAAAGAAATCGATTATCAATGTAAAAAAATGTAAAACTTTTTTGCTAGAAGTATAATATGGTTTTCATTTAAAAATAACTAAATATATTCAAAAGAAAACAACTATTAATGTCTTAATATTTTTTTTTTGTAAAAATTTGTGATACTACAAGTTACCATTGAGCTATGCGTGCTTTTGACTCTAAGAAAACTTTAACTAATTTCTAAATCCAAATAAATTAGGGCCGGGAGGAAGAAATAGGAACTCGTTACTTAAAAAATAATACTAAATATTATATATCAATTTTCTTTTATCAGTTTTCTCAATTACAGTAGGTCAAACAATTTAATAAGAAAGTTGTTACAAATATATGTATATGAAATGTTTTAAAACAAATCATACAAACACTAGTGAAAATAATATATTATAATGAGTTATTTTCATCAATATCTTATTAAATTTATATTGCGCATATAAAATATGAAAAAAAATATTAGTAAATCCAAATTTCTATATAAAAAAATATGCTTAAACAGATCTTCATTTAACATATTTTTTGTTTGGACTGCCACTACCACATATAGCTATAAATATATTGAAAAATCGTAGATTTATAAAAGCTTATCGGGCCTAATCGGTGAGTGCGTGTATCACTTATCGCATAGATATGGGTTCGAACTCAGTAAGGATTGGGATTTTTTCTGATAAATAGGTAGTTGTGGGCTACGTGGTATAATAACTAGTAGATCTGAAATGATGACATGATTCCATCTGTTAATATATATATATTAAAAATATTAATTCATTTTAAATAAATATAATAGTTATTTAGCAAATTGCTATATGTTAACTTGGCAACCGAACATTAACTGAATTTTGGGTGGTTGATTTGTAATTAAAAACTCGGTTTAAATTATTTATAAATGTTTAAAAAAAATAAAGTAATGTCCTCCCCATTAACGACGTTACTTTACAGCACGATTTTTATTTTTTTTTATTAGTTGGGATAATAATAGTGTTAAAATATTTTTACAATTTATATATACCTTATGTCAAGTTTAAACCTTGTCCTAACACGCTTTTTAAAACGTATAGACTTAATACCATTATTTTTAATGTATGAAAAATAATATTAAACTTAACTTAAATTTTTGTGAATGTAATTTAAGTATTTATACAATTTTGACTTGTTATATTTTAATTTCATTGTCATAATAATAATATTAAAAAAATGTTAATCCCCTTATTTAATACATTTAAGTAATAAAAAATTTTGCCGCTAATTATGTGAAGTACAGACCTACATACGTCGAAATCTTTAATTTTTGTGTCATGCCCGATCCTGACTTATAAATATATTAAAATAAAAACCCTGCCCGCAAGTCTAAAATAATAAATTCAAAATATTGGCATACGGCTTGCACACACCTAACTTAAAAAATATAAAAGTCCGATCTATAAAAAAAAATATCCAACTCCAGCTAAGCTCTCAAAATTTGTATGCATAATTATTCTAATACAACAATAAATAACCAAAAAAGTTCCCTTGACTTGAAGAAATTATTTTTTAAAATAACGTAAATATTTCTCATAATTTTTTAATTTGTTATCCCCTTCATTCAAACTAGGATACAATATATCCTACTTTTGAGGGTAACTTTTTGTATGATAATAACAAAATCTCTCACCTTAAAGCTTTTTTTGAAAAAATTTTTTCCACTTGAGCTTAAAAAGATTAACAATTGGTCATTATATTCCATCTTTAAAAAAATCTTGAAAATAATACGTCATAACAAATGAATATAACCCATTTTTCTGTCCATGAAAGGGTTAAATTAAAGCCCATTCAATCCAACCCCGTCTCAAGGTGATGGAAAAAATTCGAAATTAAAACACGATAAAAAAATAATTTTATATTTTAACCCAAGGGCCGCTTCGTGTGGGATAGGAGCTGCTGGGCAGTCAGCAGATTTATACATGTATATTATAAGGGGCTAAAAAGCAAAAATTAATACTTAAAATAAAAAATTGATGAAGAAAAAAACATAATAATCAAATTATTTTAAGATTGTTAATTCATAAATTAATAAATAAAAAATTGATTTGAGGCTGAAAATTGATAAATTCCCATAACCAGGAATTATTTTTTAATTGGACCAAAGATATTAAAATTATAAGCTTTTATAACATTTTATAGTGTAGTAATGATAAATTTATATTCAAATGCGAGCACCTATTTTAAATATATTCTTCCCGCATCGTTGATACCTTCAAATCCTAACCCAAACCTTTTCTATTTAGAATAAGGAATATCATTTTTTTTCCACACTTGATAAATAGAAGGCATTCCTGGTTTTGGGACTTACTCCATAAAAAAAAATTCGTATAATTATTAACGGAAGTAAAAATATGTGTTTATTATAAGAAGAATGACAACGAATATCACATTCGAGATGCCCTCAAGATTTTTTCCAGGGAGAATCGGTTTTTTTTTAATTTTAAAAGTATAGTGGAATAAAAATTATAATATGTAAAATCAAATCATTATAATTAATACTGCAAATCATCAAACTATAAATGTATATATTAAAAAAGCAAAAAATATAAATAATATAGGAAAATCGAAAATTTGATTATTTTTTTACATTTAAATATAATTTAAAACTTTCTCAGCCCCCATAAAATTATAACTTAAGAATAATTGACTCAGTAGGTTTTTTGGTTTAAAATGTTGAGAATGAAATGACAAATTTCGAAAACAATAGACAAACATAATTCTCGTAAAAAAGTTTTTTTTAGGTGGGCCAGAATTTTTAAAGAGTTTAGAAATAGGGAAGAGTCAATCAAAACCTTTTAGAAATATCCTTAAAGTAATCACGATTTCTGAAGTCTTCAACAAATCAAAACTCTAAATTTTATAAGGGAAGAATGACGGAAGTGGAATCATATTTATTTTTATTTTTTTTTGTAATAATCTTACCCTAATAAAACACTTTCGAAGTGTTCTATTTACCAACCTAAACTTTAGTTCAAAGAAAATTTTTTGATAATTCAGTATATTACCTAGCTTAACCTACGCACGTAATATTTTAAACCATTTATTAAATAAATTATCAACTTTTCTTAGAACTTATGGCGGTGAATTTTTTATTTGTAAGATTATCTATCATTTTGTTTTTAAAGTTTGTTTTCCATTCATTCCAAAATAATACCTTTATATAAAATACAAAATAAAAAAAATTAAATATAAAATTTACATTTCAAGTTTTTACAATATTTATAAAAATAGAATTTATTTTTATTTTTACATAATTTATAATAATTATAATGTTAATTGTATCATGTAACTTATTTAAGGTAGGACAACTTGTTTTAACAAAAAATATAAATTAGAGGATTATAAAAAGGATAACAATTTAACATAAATTATAAATATCCCATTGACATTATAATCTTCAATAAAAAAAAATATACATATAAAATTATCACCAACTTTGTAAAATATAACAATACAAATGACTTTACTTTTACATATAAATTATATTATACACTTGAAATATTATATTAAATATACATAATTTATATAACGTTTTTTTATTATTATTATAATTTTTTTAAACAATTAGTGTAACACCAAATGTATTTTTTTTTTATTTCAATAAAATGTTTTTTTAGAGGAGTAGGATAAATAGATACACATATGCGTTGAAACAAAATATGTCACCATTTAGATAATTTTTATAAGATGGA
The DNA here is from genome assembly GCF_954871325.1 of Gordionus sp. m RMFG-2023. Classification (NCBI taxonomy): domain Eukaryota; kingdom Metazoa; phylum Nematomorpha; class Gordioida; order Chordodea; family Parachordodidae; genus Gordionus; species Gordionus sp. m RMFG-2023. Next base: position 6,500,802 of record NC_088775.1, on the reverse strand, counting down.
CAGCTTGAATCATTTATCAAATTTTTTTTTTAAAAATCAAAAATCACATTTTTTTTTTATATTTTAAACATTTTTATGAAAATTTATGAACTAATAATTTTATTTTTTATTTTTTAAAATAAAATATATATAAATTTTTTTAAGTTATATAATGATATAAATAAAATCGAATTTACTATAAATCATTTTAAAAAAAATATTAATTGTAACTTTAAGAGAAAAACTTAAATAGAAATATGATGAATGATAAAACGTTTTCCTTGAACTCCGAAGTGTCCCTAAAATGTAACAAAACCACCATTGAAAATTTGACCACCACTAAAGAAGAATACGACATGTGCGAAGAATCTTATATGTCGGAAGATATTTCTATACTCGAATCGAATACGTCGAGCGAAATGACAAATATTTCGGCCAATACCAACCAAGACTCGATCGAAAATTCTCGAAGGTATTCTCTAAAACGGAAGCATTCTCATCTATCCATGGAAGCCGGGCAAGCAGGTTTTAGTGAATCCGGAAAATTGGATCTCCTCAAATTCGACGATGGGAAAAAGTTTGTTTCATGCTCTAGCCGATATTTCAAGTATGGCAAAAGGTTAAGCGAAGAGGAACAATACTCGATTAGAATGAAAGTTAACTCTAGGGAACGAAAAAGAATGCACGACCTTAATTCCGCCCTTGACGGACTACGCGAGGTTATGATGCCCTATTATTCGCCCGTATCTAATAACGCGAATGACAACAATCCTACTAGCAATTCCAATAGAAAATTGTCAAAAATTGCGACTTTATTATTGGCCAGGAATTACATACAAATATTGACCTCTGCATTGAAAGAGGTTAAAATGTTTATATCCTCTACGAATGACGAGGATCTCAAAATATCTTCCAAATTATTCATCTCGAATATGGCGTCTCGCGGGGACAAATCTCTCGATGCTATACAAACCGACGGCGCCAAAAACGAAAAGCTTAACTCGTTGATCATCGACAAATTATGTGATAAGAAATTTAAAAAATTTAATATTTCGTCCTATCTATTGGACACGTTTAAGCAGTTAACGTCCGAGATTTCGAGAGACGCTGTTGATAAAGAAATGATGGAGGGCGAGGTGGTCCGGAAATCGTCAACAAAGAAACATAAAAATCGTGAAAAGTTGTCTATCACTGTCGGGAAAAAAGATGATAAATTGTCGGGCACTACAAATATGGAATTGACTAAGAAGGGAAAGGATTATTCGATATCCTCCATCATAGGCAATTCGTCAAATAATGTGAAAATAATCGAAGAAAAAAACGGCTCCTCGCCAGGAGTATTTGAGGAACAACGAGATTCAGTTCATTCTTATGATCAGATCTACGGGCTCGATAAGTTGAAGAGTTTTGCCGATGAGAAAGAGACGATAAATTACAATGTCAGAAATTTGAAAGCGAGCCCATCTAACAGTATTGGCGAGAATCCTCGCGATTTCAAAGAAAAATTGAAATTGGCACAGGAAAGAACTCCCCAGATTTCAGGGCACCCTTATGTATTTGAACACTTTAACGAATGCTATAATTACTCGAAGCTAACTCACCCAAGCCTCCCTATGAATTCTCTTTACATGACCTATTACACTTCCTCCCTTAAGAAGATGATGAATAAGTACATGTCACCGTATAACTCCTATATGAGTAAACAAATGTTTAATATGCCTTTAACTTATGCAACGCGTAATATTCCCAACAATCCTCAACACTCGACTGACCATTGCCCTTATAACGACATGCAATCTAATTATTTATTTAACCCATCTTTTTTAACTCCTATTCAACATTGTGTTAAAAAATGAATTATATTTTATTTTTAAAATAATTGAATTTAATTCGTATTTTATATTATATATATTTTTTCCCTTCATATATGTAAAAATAATAAATATGTGTGTAATTTTAATTAACATGGGTTTAAATCGCTATCAGCTTCAGTAGTTTATAACATTAGTTATCATAATTCAATATCCCTAGAAATATACAACTTAATTATTAAATTCTACTCTTGAGACATTCAAACTATATAAAAAGTTTTTTTTTAAAGTATTAATCAGCTTATTTCATTGAATTCATGAATAATTATTGTAAGAAGGCCCATTAAAATATTTTTAAAAAAGCTTTCCCAAAAACCTAATTTTAAAAACAATTTCCTAGTTAGATTTTCCAACTTGAGAAAGGGAGGGGGGGGGGGGTTTAATTTTTAAAAATTTACCAATTAGCAAGAAAATGTGCATAAAGAGCCCACCAAAGTTTTCAGGGGATTAGAACATCTCTACTCATCAAACCATTAACGTCGTTCTTAATTAATTTTTTAAACCTTTTGTTTTTACATCCATTAAACAACAAAAATTCAAACCCATCTTTAGGGCATTTTGTTCTCATATCAGTTCAGGGCTAATGATTATGGAAATAGGTTCAAAATTTAAAAACCGTTATAAAAATTTAATAATATTTTCTATAAGTAGGCTGTTTTGCCGGTATATTTATCCTGTAAAATGTTCTAGTAAATATCTTAATCGCTATTTTGCACGTATTTAAAGTAAATAACCATAATCTATTTTTCTTTTAAAGTTATCCTTGCAAGAAGACAGGTTCTATAAATAAAAATACAAAAAAAAATATATTAAATAATTATAAAATTAGTTTTTCATTTTGCAAATAATTATACTAAATTTAAAATTACCTGGCCAAAGTATAAATTATTTCCAAAATTTATAAATATTTTCCATATGCACATGCTTCTTATTACCGGGGTAACACGCAGCCTAACGTCTCGTTTTGAGCCGATTTAAAACGGCTGATTCAATATTTTAGCCCGAAAAATATCGCATAAGCCTCAAGATTTCGCTAATAGATGTCCAAACCTTTGTTTCTTCTACAAACAAAATCTTCAGACTTGAGTAATAGTATTCTGAATGAAATATTGAGTTAACCATATTTAAAATTCAGCTCAAAACGAGCCGTTTAACAAAACTAGTAATACGGTTACAAACATTATATGGTTTCGTTTCTTTAAAAAGTAGTAATAGAATCTGACGTTTTTTTTTCAGCTATCATTTTCATTACTGATATTATATATCTATTTAAAATGTTCTTTTTTATTGCTATAATTTTTTTTTAAATGACAATTCCATACTTAAGGCCGCCTATTTGACCCCGCCAATGTTTTATGTTTAATTTTTAGCTCTTATACATCAATAAAATATTAGAAAATATTAAACAAAAATCTATTCTTTGCACCTAAAATTTATATTAATAATAAGATAATATGCTCGATATAGACCAAAAAAGGATTGATAATATCGCTATATGTCCAAAAATAAAAGCACGTTTTGAAAAGTGGTAAAAGGTCACACTTTTAACCTTTTTATTACCCATATTATTCCAACCTTGTATATTCATATGATATCTAACCTTTTAAAGTTATTTTGTTTTAAAATAAATAAATATTATTAATCGCATTTTAAACTTCATATGCCGACTTTTTCGACACTAAAACTTTGGCTAATATCAACTTTAAAATAAAAACATAAAGATCGACGTTACACATTAAAATAAGAGCCAAAGGAATAAATCACGGTAAAAAAAAATTAACATTGGCATATTGTAAATATAATCATTTGAACTCATATTGTGATGATATAAATTTTAACCAAATAATGTGTAGCGGAAAGATGTTAAATTGATCATAAAAAGTTTGTGATATGCCGACAATGAATATTATTTAATTTATATAAAAACACCGTGCAATTTTAGTGGTCAAATATAAAATTAATATTAGATAGATATTATAATTATATTTATATAAATTTTTGAGATTATTAATAATATATTTACATTTTTCGTGATTATGAATGTATATGTATATATGGATATGAATGATGTCACATTCGCGCATATCTACCTACAACCCTTTTTAAAACTTATCTATATTTCCCTAATTTATTTTTTCATTTATGAAAATTTAAAAAGATTACCACTATATTACTTATGATTTTAAGAGAAAATGATCATTCATTTTTTGATCAGTTAAGAATACTTTTTTTTCTTCTAAAGTTATATCGGTAATTATTATTGTGTTATACTATAAATTATGTTTTAAAAAATAAGTATAATAAATATCAGGAATCTGCAAGCCCGAACGTTTAAGGTGAAAGGAAAGCAAAATGAAAAGTTTTAATGATAAAGGTGATTTTTTGAATTAAAATATAAAGGAGAAAATTTGGTTCCTTGATAAATTTCAGAGATCTGCTTCGACCCGGTCCGGATTTTTTCAAAAATATATTATATAATGGTGATTTAAAATATTCGGCATTTAAATATACGGCCCGGGTTTTTGAAATGTTTTTTAAAATACTGCCCGACCCGCGTACCCTGGCTAATATGAAAATATGATTTCTAATGTATTTGACTGTCTGGAATAATCTAATTCCCCAATGATCACGACAGTGAGGGGGGGGGGAATTTCCCCCTGCCTTCGGTCGGGTCTTATGTTATAGCTATTTATATTTCTATTTTTAACCATTATTTACTAATTCTTGCTTATGGATATTACAAGCCTATTTTTTATTATTTCAAGTTAAGTATATTATATTTAATAAAGTTTTTTTTAAATGTAAAGTTGAAATAAAGTGTAATGTCATTTTTTTATAAAATTTGCTTTAAAAACTAGCCTCAGTTTAAATTCTCATACAATATAAGTAGAATATAATTTTTTTATTGAAAATACTAATAGTAGTGTGTATAAAATATTGACTAGAAAATAATTAAATTAACAAAGTTTTTTTTAACTTCTTATCAAATACAATATTATACAAAATATCTTCTATAATTATAAAGTGATTTTTAATTTTCGTGGGAATTTTTCCAATTCATCAAGAATTTCGTTTGTCGTTGCGACCAAATCTCTGTGGATATTTAACAGAGCTAACCCATTTAGCCGAGATTCAGTACTTCGTAAATATGTTTTCAACTTTCTCAAGTTAGAAAAAATCCTTTCATTCGTACATGTTGTAATAGGCAAACATGCAAGAAAATAAAATAACTTCAAAATAGTAGGAAATTGAGCCAAGGTTTCTCTACACCAATTGAGCCCATCAATAACATGCTCAGCTAAAATAGCTAAACGTAGTAAATATTTATACCACAATTCGAATTAAATTTATTTCAGTATCAATCTCATAGGAATAAAATTTTGCTAAATATTTAATTTTACCAATAGTGGCATTAGAAAACGAAGAAGAATCTTTGGGTAATAAAACTTGAAGATTGCTAAAGACTTGTTTTTTATCTAAAAATCGTACTTTTATTTGCGATAAAAAAGTATCTAAGAATGGGATGAAAATGGATATTTTATAATATTCTTCAGTTGAGCCATTATTTATTTTACATCTCAATAATAGCCAGACGAGGTTTAATTAGTTTTTTATCATAAAATTTAGTCTTGAACGTCTAGATAAATATTATGAAAATAATTATCTACATTCATTCTTATTGTATCTACTTGTTCATATATATTTTCCGCTAAATCAATAACCTGAATTAAATCTAAATTTGGTTTTTGTAAATTTCTACAAAGTAGTGAGCTAAAAATAATTTATTGATGCACTAGAAGCAATGATAAACTCTGATTGATCAATTGAATTCAATAATGATATCGCTTCTGACAACACATTACTTTTTTTCATGCTCAGCCTTATGTAACTTTTGTATTTCTATTCCTTCTGATCTAGAAAATGGAAGCAAAAAAAATTTCCCCCCCCTTGGTTACGCGCCTGGATCACGAGGATATTACCAATGATATCAGCGATAATAACACCAACCATCAAGTTAGAAAATTATGACGCGATAACAGAGTATCAAGAGTGAATGTGATCAGAAATTTATTTGCTGACTGACCCCATATCTAATGACCAACGAAACCACAACTTAACAACTTGTTACGAATGATCAACGATGCGATAACTTGCAAGCTTTTAAGAAGAAGTCTAACTGGGCAAGACCTACTACCAAAGAGGCTATTAACTAGCGGTTAAGATAAAGTACGAATGAGAGCTATCGCGGGAATAATGACTACTAGAGCAACCTGGAAAAGAAAGAATAAATTTTACTTAAAAGGAACATTCATTTAAATTTTTGTAAGCATATATTATAACTGTATATATTTATGCGCAAATTGTATTATCCTACTCCAGATTTATTTTTAAATAAAGAGGGGCGTAACGTTGAAATACAATATGTTCGATAAAAGGAGCAATATCGTCTTAATTTTATATTAACTAGAGGATTTTTCTATGTGTTAAAAAGTCATATATTTAACATAATTGATTTTTTTCTGGATTTTAAAAATGTTTTCGAGTATTTTAGGATTCAATAAAAAAATAGCGATAATTATTTGACATTGATTTAGGATCTGTTATTATTTGACTATTATACGATTAAAAGTTATAAGAATAGAACATACTATTTTATGACAATATCTTCATCAAATAACGAAATCTTTAGTTAAGATTTATATTTCATTTTCCATTAATATCCATTATTTATTTGATGATATTTTCATTTCTTCTCGAGTTTCTTTTATCTGTTCTATGAATTTATATATGTTGTGTAAAATTTTACAATTCTTTTTACAGAATTGTGATATCCCTAAGTATCTCTCTTTTTACTGCCAATATCATTAACTATATTGGTAGTACCTAATAAATAATATTTTATATGTATTAAAATTATTATTTAGGGGATTTACTTTTATTTTGCTAATTATTTGATATAGAATTATGGGCAGGGGAAAATTGGCCATAAGACCAAGTGGACATTTTGTCCATGAGGCCGCGAAAAAAGATCAATTTTTGAGGCCGATCAAAAAAAATATAATTATTTATTTTCATCATATAAGCTATGGCTCTTCTCTTATCATATTTATACATATAAATTAATAGTTATCATATTTCCTTTTTTAGTATTTAAAATATCATATTAATATTTTTTTTGAGCATTATCATTTTGATATTGCTATTATATGGGGATAACGCGTGTCCGTTTAAATAAAAGATAAGTTTTGATTGATTTATATTTTTATATATTATTTTATAATTTATAATTTAAATAGAATTCAATTAGCTTTATAAGTGCAATAATATCCATGTATCAATATGTATATTTGAGATAGTACAGTTGATGATGAAACAAACGCTACAGTGGATCAGACCACAATAAAACATTTCTCAATTTTGAAATTGAAAATTTAAATCATGGAAGTTTTCTTGAGAAGATACTCAAAAAATATTATGATACTTAGACACTGTAAAAGACTATTTTCAGGAACAATAGTATAAAAGAAAAGCTGAAATTTTTCTATAAATCAAAATCCAAGGAAAGAAGTTCTATAAATTTTATGTCAAAGACAACCGTTAATAAGTTATTAATGCTGTTCTAGTTAAAATTAGGAATTTAATATCAAAAAAGGGAGATATTTAGCAAACTATTATTCTGTAAAATAAATGACACAAGACAGCAGTTGATCGTTGATCTTGCCAAAAATAATTTATCTGTCTAAAGAAGGAAGTCTCTAAAAAATAGGTAAAAAAAAAGTGGTGGGTACGTGAAAAAATATCTCAGTTAGTAATATTGTTAAGAGGGCTAACTCCTAATCTCTATAAGGCAAAAACCAACCATATCAATAGCTAAATCTTTAATTAAGAATCCATGAAAATTTAAAAAGTTAAATCCGCTTTGATTGTTTGAAATAATCGAGCTGCTCTCATTATATTTTCAAACTAAAAATTTGAAGATTTATCAGCTTAGAAAATGAAAGAATATGTCATGTCGTCCGTATCTTTTATAACTTTCACCTCCATTCAATAAAAATGGACAAATGCAAATGAAAATATTCCCGATCAGGTTAATTAAAATTGTTGATATAATTTATGATAGTGAGGAAGGATTCTATTAAAGATTGATATATCACGTGATAACTAGTAACTCCAACCAAATAATCAATGCTCAATCGTATCTATGAGATTCTTTGATACTATGATATTGATACAGCCAGAGTTGTACATGTTATTTGATATAAGTTAATGGTTACAGTTATATAATATAACGCTAAGTACCATAGTCATTTCAAAAAAAGAAGCCAACGGTTATGTTATCTTTATTTATGTAGTAATTTTATATGTATTCTACTTTATATTTTAATGGTCTTTTATTTATAATGTTATATTATCTGATTATATATTGTTTTGCGGCTATAAATCAAATATTTGAAGTATCGATAATTGTAAAAGTTAATTTATTTTCTTGTTGAAATAATATTTAAATGTTTTTTTATCCAATTAATTTTTACTAAGAAATATATAATACTTATAAATTGTAATAAAGATTATTATTTTACCACTATTTAAATAAATATCTTTAATTCATGTCTAACTTTATTCCTAAAATCCCTACAATTTTTAACATGTAACAGTTACAAATGCCTAAGCCTCGAGATTTAACTAATGGATGTCCCAAACCTTAAAATGAATAAAAATGTTTTGGGTAATATTTTTCTGGGTAAAACATTGAGTTAGTCGTTATTAAAAATCGGCTCAAGCAACATTAGTGAAGATAGTAAAATGCGATAAATAGTTTTAATTATTTATTTGGATATTTATGTATATATATAGAAATAATGGATCGAGATATAGGATTCTTTAAATTTATCTTCGCACTGCAAAATGTGGAAATAAAAAAAACATTTTATTAGTTCTATTTCTAAACGAAACTTTAAATAATCTGTTTTTCTCAATCTATAGTACAAAATTCGTTTTACCAAAATACTATCATTGTCTACCTATAAATAATTATCTTTTCAATGGTTATCATTGTTTTAAAAATAAAAAAACGATATCTTTCTAAATTCCACAATGAAAAGATTTGAAATTGAAGAAATCCTATTCACAGTTCTATTGGATTCCTTTGTTTTATGTTAATCAATATCAGACATTCCTTTAACGTTTAATATTTTTAAAGATATCTTTTTATATTAAAAATAAATAATTTTTCTTTAAAAAAATAGTTAAAATGTTTTTTAAAGTAAGGAAAAACAAGTGGAACTTTACACAAACAAATATAATGGTTATATTATATTTTTAAAATGAGAGATACATTATGTAATGTAGCTATTTGTTACTTTTCGTCCAAATCTGCAAACAACTGCATACATTAATCTATATTGGTAAAGGATTAATAAATTAAAAATATAGGCTCAGGGTTAATATGCGATGCAATAATAGGAGGAATTTGTTGATGCAAATAGAACTTGAATATTTGTTTATTTAGGCCAAAGTTAAGAGTTAATGCGAATTCATTATTTAAAATTTATGAAAACTATATTACAATAGGCATGATGTTATATGTACAATAAGTCTTATACTCGGTGCAATATGATGAATTGTGTGTGGATTTTATAGTACAATAAGTAATAATTTTATACGTGCAATTATTATTATTTTATATGTGTATTATATACTTTATTGCGCAATTGCGGATGAATATGTTTATATGTTCAATTGATTTAATTTTTTATGTACAATTCATAAAATAAATATGGGATTATCATTTTATATGAGTTTTTTTTAATAAAAATTAACTGTGATATTGTGTTTAACCTATCGTTTTAGACATTTTATCCAAAAATATAAATAATAAAATCAGGTTTAATATGAACATGCCATTAAAAGGTAAAAGGACCAAAGATCATCAACGAAGTCTCGATATAAACGAGTCAACTAGGAAATATTTGCCTATGAGGTCGCAGTATCTCGAGTCTGCCGGCTTGAATATTCTAAAAATGATAAAAAATAATACTTAAATTATATATCCTGTAAAAAAAAATATGCCATATTTTCTCTTTTTCTAATGATATAAAAATTATCACTTATTGCCAGCAACTGTCAGACAGGTTACAGTCATATGCCAAAATTAGTAATTAGTAATTCTTTTTTTAATTAAGCAGCTGATTTATAAAAAGATATGGATTTAAACAAATTTTTTAATAGCTGTAAAATTGGAGATTTCGATAAAGTTAAGTAAGGAACCTGCAAGTTTTAATTTATTAACTTAATATATTAGATATTTAGTTGAACATAAAGAGATCGATCTAAATATCAAAGATAGTTTTGACAGCACACCATTGTAAATTTAATAATACTATAACTTGTAATAGATTTTATAGGTATTATGCATGTTTATGTGGACATATAGACATTGTGAAATACTTACTTCAAAATGGTGACATTTCTTATATATAAATATTTTAAAATAATTTTGTATTCAAGGTGCTAAATGTGAGGTTGACACTTTTCAAGGAGAAAGATGTTTATATGGTGCTTTATCTGATAGAATCAGGGATCTGCTTCGTAATTATAAATTTATTACATCTTATAGAATCAAAAGGGATCCATATCAGGAATTTTTGAGAAAGTGAATATTAATACAAAATTTTTTTATACAAATTAATATATTCTTTTAATTATAAATTTATATACTATATAATAAGAATATGGGAAAGTCATGATTTTTATGATGCCATATTATATATAGCTCAGCCACAATATAATTACAAAGAATCATTTACAACTAAGACACCTTCAAATGATAAATGTGAAAATGTTGGAATAAAAATCCACAGAGCCATATTAGCTGCCAGATCTCAATATTTCTATAATTTATTTTCTAAGAATAAACATATTGAAAATAATAATGAAAATATTGATCAAAATCTAAATTTAAGGATGATTAAACCACGATATTACGAATTACCAATCAAAGTTACCTAAAATTAAATTTATAAAGTTGTAATTCTTCCAATTTTAAATATAGATGTATAGTTCCTTTTTACATTATATTCTCCAGTATTTGTACACAGGTTAATTTTATAATATAATAAATTAATAAATTTCAGCATAATTAGATTTGTTTCAGTTCAAATAAAATAATAGTTAGTAATGTATTAAGATTCTTGATTTTAAGATTAATTGCTTTGCTTTATTGTTAAATTTTATTAAAGAATAGGCTAATTATTTTACTTGTTGAGACCCTGGACACTAAAATATGCTCCAATTTCTGGAGGACTAGTTTTTATTTTAGTTTCTTAATTTGTTCAATTAGAAATTTGTTATTAAGAATTAAAACTAGTTTTCCATTGCTGAAATTCAATATACTGTGCCTTTATGGAAGAAAAAAGGGGTTTTCAAGGCCAACATATTTACCCTCTCCCACATCAGGATTTTATCATTTAATTTAATCAATTATTCTCCTACTCCTAATAAAGGAATGTTATAATATTATTTTCAAAGTTGAAGATATAACAATGATAGTTGCTGTTTTAAGGCTGGAAAATCGAACATGCTTTAATATATGGGGGTGGGGGCTCACATTGATAACAAAAAAACAACAAAATGAATATTTTTTAGATTCCTTGTATAATATATTATTTAATGATAAAGGTCAGATAGAATTTAATTACAAGGATATAGATTCATTGATAGAATTATCCAAATATTTGCATCTCAGTCACTTGGAGAAACAACTCACCAAAAAGTTATATCAACACAATTCTCGTTCCAGGAATATCTTAAAGAGTAATCAATTTTTAATATTCATAAATATTTAAATAATAGAAAACATAATACATTAGGCTATAATGGGAAGAATGAAAAGATTGGAAATAGAGGTCATTCTCTCAAAAATAAATATCAGCATTGTGACTTAATTATCACGATTGAGGGCGAAACGGAAATCGAAAAGCTAAAATCGGATCTAGGGACCCTTAATTGCTTTAAACAACATCGGGTTACAATTTTTTTAATACATAACTACTTAAATATGCAATATATTGCGTTCTTTTCTCTACTCCATGCAATTATGGCTGCCAGATTTCATGATTTCGCCATGATTTTCCCATTCTTGTAAATAATTAATAAATCTTCCTAGTCAACATTAAGCCATGAAATTGATTTTAAAATATTACAAATTGAAATACATAAACCAATAGGGAAGAAAGAATATGTAAAAATTTTTTAAATATTTATTTATATTTATTGCTATGCCTGAACTGGCTGTTCTTATATTTATAATAATAATGTAGGTTTTGGTATTGGCCAAAAAGTAATTTATATAGGTACACCAATGATTTGTTAATAATCCAACCAATCACATTCATTGTATCTACTATTTCAAAAAATTGTCATCAGTTACATAATAGATACCAAATATAAATTAGATTCTCTTTGAGGCAATATTCACATTTTTATTTTTATACCAAGATAAAATTATCCAAAAGAAAAATCACACGAATTCTTAGGGAAAAATAGATTGGATTTCCTATCAAAGTAATAATTGTATATTCTCAATTCCGCACTCAAATACATCGTCAGAAAGAATATTCAGTCTAATGACTACTGCCATCGAGAAAAAGAACTGAATTAATTGCTAGCTAAATTTATTGTTAAACAAAATTACAATTATTTACGCAAATTAATCTTTAGCCTGTCTCTACAAACCGGGAAAAAGCAACCTGAAGGTCCGCAAAATATGAGGAAATGGCATTTCTTTTTGGAATTTGTCAAATGCTGGACATTTTTCTAATGTATTAGGATTTAGATACAATTCATGTATATCGTTTAAAATATGTCTGGAGTGGAATATCATCCGGTCCTCTCAATTTTTTCTTTGTTCTGATTTGTTTCCAAAATTTTGGGTCATTTCTATATCAGCCGCTTTGGTACCCCCAAGGGATCTCTCACTTTGTTCAGCAGTTTATCAAACCATTCTATCTGTCGCTCATGAATATGATATAACTTTAAGTAGTCATCTGCTATCTTTTTGCTTAATTGTAACTTGGTCATCCTTGGAAGTAGAGAAGCACAACGGCCCTGTTTAGACTGCTTTAAGAGCCGAACTGAATTACAAAAAGGAGTTCCCGTTTTATAAACTCAACCTGTACCTGATTTATTTTTTTATCGGTTCGGTTTTTTTTTATGAAAAATTAATTCGGTCCATAAATAAGTCTGAAATCGACCGTTGATCTTTTCTATCACGAACTACATTTTAACATTGGAGTAATAGGCCAATGTTATTACTTTTTTCTACTTGGTCGTCACCATGGTTTAAGGAGGGTGAAGTGATATATTTTTATTGCTAAATTCAATTTAACGGTTGGTGTGCGTTTCCCCTATAGACTTTTCGCCTAAGGAGCGCTAATAATTGAACATTTTGCCTATATCTTTTTCCCCTGAGAGCGTCAATGAGTGCTAATAGGCTTCAAAGATTGCTGATAAGTGCCAAAGAGTTCTAATAAGCGCCGAGTGCCAATAATTACCAAAGAGTGCCAATAAGCGCTAATGAGTATTTATAAGTGCATGAGTGCTAATAAGCGCCATTGAATATAAGTCCCAAAGAGTACTAAAAGATATTCTAATATTTATTACCTTATCATTTTTTTTAAAAAAAATGTGTGAATCAGGTATCATTTGTTCAGATAGTACATTTTTCACTACACCACTTCTTTTAAGCAAGTGTAGACATTCCATATTGGGGCAATATGATATTACACCCTTCTAAATAGAATAACTTATGTCACATTGTTTAAAATGGTGAAATAGTTACTTATTGGCACACCTTAGGTGAAAAGTTATAGGACGAAATGTCTATAGGCGAATCGCCAGTATACTCAATTTAACACCTCGAATTGTCTACCATTTAAAACAAAAATTCATATAATTTTTTGTTTTATTTCGATATAATTTTAGAACAGGTCGATAAGCAGCTTTTGTGACGTTAAATTTCGCGCCGGCAATGAAACCTTCGCCTGTCATAAAGTCTAAACAATTTATAAATACACATTTTTAGTTCGTTTCCATTTTTATAATTATTTATGTATAATAAACATTCATGGGTAATCCTAATTTATAGGATCCAATTTAAATGTTTTTTTTTAAAATTCCTTGACATCCTTAGGATTCGAAATTTATAACCGTTAAATAGAAATCATTGAACACGTTTTTTTATAAAGGTGTTTATGGTCAATAGAAGCGAATATTTTAGGGCTCTAATTAAAGATCCATTTTCCGAAATACTTGATTCCTCCGAGGATCTAGATCATGGTTCCACCATTCCCGAGTTCGAATTAAAAGACGTTACACCTTCCGTGTTTAAACACGTGATTAGATACGTTTACGAAGATAGGGCAGAAGTTTTAATTTCATTTTGTCATACGAATAATATCTTCTTTTTTTATTTTAAAAAAAAACCTTTAATTTTTGTCGAAAGACATTTAGAAATATAATTTAACAACAATTTCTAAACCTTTTCTGGTGCGCGCGCAAATATTTATAAATATCAGATAATCTGCACCCTCATGCAACATGTGCTAAAAAAAATTTTGAACCAGAAAACTTTGCGAAAAATATTTTTAAGGGCCAATCACGACAACTTATGCGATATCGGAATTCCTTCATTTTTTTTAAAAAATTTGGGTTCCCTTCATAAAATATTATTTTTACAAGTCGATATGAAAGAAACCTATCAATTATCTTTGCGGGCCGATCTGATCTTTGATAAATATCAGAGACTTGCAGAGGTACCATTTGTACGACCCGGCCCGGATTTTTTTAAAATATTTTTGATTTTTATAGCTAATAATGGCGATTTCAAATATTTGGTTTTAAAATATACGGCCCGGCACCGGCACATGTACCCGGGCTTAAGGCCGGGACTTCAGGTCTCTGATAAATATTAATCATTTAATTTTTAATGTAATAAAAACTCTGTAATTAATATTATAAATCTTAGATTATTATCCAACATTTAATCATGAAGATTATTATTATCAATTTTTTTTTAAAACCATAAATTACCATTATAATATAAAAAATTTTCCCCTCACTTTCATATATTTACAATATATGCATGGATAGGTCTAGTTTAAAATCATTGAACCTAAACTTGGAACCGCAAAAAAAATAGGGTCCTGGGACAGGGCTCTAATATCCATCCATGACAATTATATAGTATATTAAGTATTATTTTATTCGAAATTACATTAAATGACCCTTTTTTTAGATCCAGCCAGACTTGGTATTCGACGTTTTACAAGCTGCCGATAAATTTTTGTTAACCGGGCTCAAAAAATCGTCCTCTTTAATTATCGCCAACAACCTAGATTCCGAAAACGTTTTAAACGTTGTTTTAGCTTCACGAATCTACGTTTTGCCTAACCTGGAAGACGCTTGCGCTCGATATATAGCCCAAAACTTGTTGGAAGTTATATAATAATTATCTTTTGTTATATGGCTGGTTAGAACAATTACATCAGAGGTCTGTATTTGGCGTGTCTTTCACCTACCCGCCTAGGCCCGCTCATACTTTGTGTGGTAGTTGTTTTTTGAAAATATTTTCAACTTTGGGCTGGTGGCGGGCGAGTTAAAAAAATTTTTAAATAATGGGAAGGCGTGGGCGGGAGAATTTTTGATATTTTTCCGGCTAAATTAGCAGGACAAGACTTCAATTTATTAAAAATAATGATTTTATTATATAATATTGCATATTATATATGTTTAATTTAAAAAAAACATTAGAATAAATAAATAAAGAGCCAAACCAACAATTAAAATAATTTTTAAACATTTGGCAAAATTTATAGATAAATGGGCGGGTGGGTAAATTTAAAAAAATAAAAATTATTAGTGAGCGGGAGAGCGAGTTAAATAAATTTCAAAAAAACCCTCCCATTATAGACCTCTAAGTGGCATTAATATCACCTAGACAGATCATTTATTTACTAAAAGTGTATATATATTGTAGTAAGTTGTAGTAAATGTCATTAACTGTAGTAGACCCAGCGTTGGGCAAATTTTCAGAAAAATTTATTCGAACATAAATACAAAAAAATATTTTAAACACAAATACTAAATTTTCAAAAAAAAGGTATTTAAATACGAATTCTTTGACGAAAACATTTTATATAAACTTTTAGTAGCAACACACTATCAATTTTTTTTTAAAAATTTGAATACCTATTTTATTATTAACCATTTTCTAATCGAATATCTGCAGTAATACATAAACATTATAAATAATCTATTTATTGTTGCAGTAATACTATATCACATAAATTATGTAATAATTGCAAATATTAATATCACCGTTTTACAGAGCATATAATCAATTTCTGTATGATGAAATCGCTCCATTTGATTTTGGTTTTATTTATATATGAGCAGATATTACATTTTAGCTATCACTATAATATAGATTGATGATATTTTGGAAAAAAACTTACATCCAAAATTGTCAAATTACAAGAGGATGTTGACATTTTCACAGAATTTTTGCAAAAATATCTTATAAACATAATAGCCTATATCTTCTTCATCTTCAAAAAAAAAACTTGCTTTCGGTAATATTCATTTTAAAAAATATATAATTTAAAATGGAAGATGTTATAACTCGGGTTACAAATTTAATATTAGTTAAATGTGGATTTACACTTTGTTATTAAATTTTAATAAAAAAATAAAATAAAATATTGTATTCGCCTGAAAATCGTGAGATCATAATCAATAAACAATACTTTTTATTATTTCGTATTTAAAATACAAATACTAAATATTTTCTAAAATATTCTTATAAATAGTACTTGAAAGACAATGCCTTTCACATTTCACTAAATGCCTTTCAATGACAGACTTTAATGAATGTATACATTTTAGGTTAGTAATAATATCATTGGGTTAGGATGTTGATATATACATAAAATTTTAAATTATCATTTCAACTTGTAAAATATCATTTTATTCATAAAAGTTTAAGTTTATATTTTTAAATAGAATGTCGATTGTTGTAATTACTAGTTGTAAAAAAAAAATTCTGAATTGTTAAATATAAAAAATATATCCGTTAGTTGCAGGCGCGTAACCAATGGGGGGAAGGAAAGGGGGAAATTTCCCCCCCCCCATCGCAATTATTTTAAGCTAATAAAAATTTTACCCCCACCCCCCCCCCCCCTCCCACCAATCAAAATTTTACAAATATTTGAATATCAATTTTCCAACATATTATTCAAAAATATTAATAAAATGGAAAAATATTTAGTCAAAGAGATTGAAATCAAACGGTAATTTATAAATAAGGCTGAGCATGAAAAAAAGTAATGTGTCGTCAGCAGCGATATCATTATTGAATTCAATTGATCAATTAGAGTTTATCATTGCTGCTAGTTGCATCAATAAATTATTTTTAGCTCACTACTTTGTGGAAATTTACAAAAAATTATAATATATCCATTTTCATCCCATTCTTAGATACTTTTTTATTGCAAATAAAAGTACGGGTTTTAGATAAAAAACAAGTCTTTAGCAATCTTCAAGTTTTATTACCCAAAGATCCTTCTTCATTTTCTAATGGCACTATTGGTATAATTAAATATTTAGAAAAATTATCTTCCTATGAAATTGATACTGAAATAAATTTAATCAGTGAATTCGAATTGTGGTATAAATATTTATACGTTTAGCTATTTTACCTGAGCATGCTATTGATGTACTCAATCGGTGTAAAGAAACCTTAGCTCAATTTCCTAATATTTCGAAGTTGTTTTATATTCTTGCATGTTTGCCTATTACAACATGTACGAATGAAAGGATTTCCAACTTGAGAAGGTTGAAAACATATTTACTAAGTACTGAATCTCGGCTTAATGGGTTAGCTCTGTTAAATATACACAGAGATTTGGTTCCAACGACAAACGAAATAATTAAAAATCTTGTATTTGATAAGAAGTTAAAAAAACTTGTTAATTTAATTATTTTCTAGTCAATATTTTAAACACACTACTATTAGTATTTTCAATAAAAAAATTATATTCTACTTATATTGTATGAGAATTTAAGCTGAGGCTAGTATTTAAAGCAAATTTTATAAAAAAAATGACATTACACTTTATTTCGACTTTACATTTAAAAAAACTTTATTAAATATAATATACCTAACTTGAAATAATAAAAAAGAGGCTTGTAACATCCTATCCATAAGCACGAATTAGTAAATAATAGTTAAAAATAGAAATATAATTATTATTAAATTATCAATAATTTTATAGAATAGCTAAATAAGACCCGGCCGAAGGCCAGGTAAAAGGGGTTTGGGGGCGAAGCCCCCAAAAAAATTTTCCCCCTATAAGAAAATCCTGGATACGCCACTGGTTAGTTGATATATAAATAATATTTTAAACAATAATATTGTCCATTTTAATGTACTTGAGAATTATATATTTATATACAATAGTTGTTTTTTTTTAAAAAAAATATCAAATTTTGAACAAAATTTCCTTCAAGATTATCGATAGACCAGAGTTTAAAGAAATTATTATAAAGGATGCAGCTCAAGTGTTAAACAGGGAAGAAACTGATACGATTTCCATCGTAGACGACGTAAAATATTACTTGACGAATCAAGTGCAAACCTTTGAAGCAATGCAATCATCGCGCAAGAAATTAAGCATACTAGATACTTTACTCGAATCAATAGGGCTAGATGCTTAACTAATCTTCTTCATTTCTCTAAGTCAAATTATCATATTTATTTAATTTTATTTGATCGCAATCACTTGATCTGGTCTTTATAGCCTGAGGGTTCTATTCGAGAATATTTTATTTATGTATATTAATTGAATGTGAAAAAAAATGTGTTTCTTAATAAAAGTTATTCTTATTTCGAAATTGAAACGTAAATTTGAACCTAATTCTCTATTAAAAAATCAAGATTGCAAATTATATAACTCTTAAAAATATTGTAAAAAGTAGATAATATTAGAGGTAGTGTTGTTAAACGGGTTTTGAGCCGATTTTTCAAAACGGCTAACTAACTCAATATTTTAGCCAGAAAAATATTGCTTAAGCCTCGAGATTTTAATAATATATGTCTAAACCTCTGTTCCTTCTATGAACAAAATCTTCAGGCTTGCGTAATATTTTTCTGGTTAAAATATTGAATAAGCCGTTTTTAAAAATCGGCTCAAAACGAGTCGTTTAACAACACTAATTAGAGGTTTATAATTTCTAAATAAATCAACTTTAGGCATATGCAAATTTTTTTTAAAAATTTTTTACATTTTAAATCTTTATTAAATTATTTTTTTTTAATTCTTGGTTGATTAAAGGGCTATATGTCAAAAGAACCGAATAAAAAAATTATCGTAAGGTTTATACTTTTAAAGGCAATAATATGTATTTATCCATTTTGCCTAAAATGATTACTTACGCCTAGAGGATATAAATTTATTTAATTATGTAACTTTAAAAACTCTATAAGGCAATGAATAGAGCCAGATTTATAAAAAATTGAATTCTCTTCATTTTACATTACTCTATAAATATATTTACCTCACGACGTTTACGTTACTTTTTTTTATAGCAGCTCACGCTCAAATTGTCGTTACTATGAAAAAAATGAATAATTACTTTTTTATCCTTTTATTATAAAATATAATTTGAATCCATAAGAAATTTTTTTTAAAAATTTTTTACATTTTAAATCTTAATTAAATTATTTTTTTGGGGTTCTTGGTTGATTAAAGTGCTATATGTCAAAAGAACCGAATAAAAAAAATTATCTTAAGGTTTATACTTTTAAAGGCAATAAAATGTATTTATCCATTTTGCCTAAAATGATTACTTATGCCACCTAGAGGATATAATTAATTATGTAACTTAAAAACTCTATAAGGCAATGAATAGGGTTGGGATAACATTCATATAAAAACTTTACATATAAAAATAATTGCGACATTTATACTAATCAACCATATATTCTATATAAATTCTCAATAATTGATATAAATAAATATGATTATGCTTAATAACTTAAATATATTAAATACAAATTAATTAATAATAATATGCATTTATAATTATTTGAACAACACCTAAAATAAATATTGTGTCCTCTTTTTTTATCTTGCGATATTTATTCATTTTATGGCACAGAATAATTTTTTTATGACTAGAATACTTAAAAGAAATCAAACCTTTAAATATGATATTATGTAAATATAAAATTATAATTATTATATACCCCCTGTTTCTCTTAAATTTATTAGATTTGCAGAAACTGTCATAATTGGAAGTTCTTCCATATTTGAATTATGTTCATCTTAAAATAATATATATGTTGATATTAAAATATATTATTATAAAATATTAAACTTGAATTGAGAATTTATAATATCCCGTTTGAAACTTAAAATTTAAATAAACGTTCAATTTTTTATATCCAATGGGCATAAAGTCGCAATTATCAAAACCAATCATAAAAATGTCACAATTATTTCTCAGTCGCAATTTTTTATATGAAAGGTTTTTATATGAAAGTTAGGGAAACGAATGAATAGAGCCAGTTTTATAAAAAATTGAATTCTCTTCATTTTACGTTACTCTATAAATATATATACCTCAGGACGTTTACGTTACTTTTTTTTATAGCAGCTCACGCTCAAATTTTCGTTACTATGAAAAAAATGAATAATTACTTTTTCTTATCCTTTTATTATAAAATATATATTTGAATTCATAAGAAATTTGAATTTTTAAAAATAAACAATAAAAATTTTTTTCTAATTTTGAATATTATTTATTTATTTAATATACTTTGTTTTATTACTAATTTTTTTACTAAAATAATGTATCTTCTCTAGTCCACCATTTTTTTAATTCTCTCTTTATTATTATTTATTTATTTAATACCTCCAAATAATAATACCCAATTTAATTTTTACAAATAAAATTTAGTAAATAAAAAATAATTTTTTGGAAGAAGGACCTTTTTTTATTCTTACATTTTTTTCTTCCTTCGCTACACTCATTACTAACATATACAAATAGCTTGGGTGTAGTCTCACCCTTTTTTTTTACTTCATATGGGTTACAAGGTTTGTTGGTATCCTTGAGTAAAAATATTGGCATAATTATATGAAGGATGGGCCATATAATTCACGTACACTCACATTTGGACAGGTCTATAACCAACGTGCTATTAAAGATTAAAGATTATCCTTTTATTTCATCAATCGATATATTGATATGTGCTTAAAATTTTATTGCATATTTTAACCTCATGGATTAAAATTATTTTTAATATAAATATAAATTAAAACGCGACAAATAAATTTGATTATTCTTATAATAATTATCTGGATTATTTCTATTATGACAATTTATAACCTTTTTATAATGAGATTTAGACTGAAAATTGTCAATATTATGATATTTTAATGGTTATGTGGTTGAACTAAAGATGATTTATATTCATAATACCCTTTTATTGTGCCTATGAATTCATCATTATTTAATTCAATATTTGATCATTATTCAAGAAATCAAAAATATGAAGAATATAATCAGGTAAGTTATTAAGAAGATCAACTGTTATTTCATTGTTTAATAAATATTCTTCTAGGTTTTCTTTATTATGATTGATTTATATTTATGTTTTAATAATAATTTTTTTTAAAAGTTATATATATAAATATACAAAATAAAATTAGAATAATATAAAATAAACTTGCAAGGTTTTTCTATATGCAAATATGAATATTCAAAATTAGTAATGTAATTTATATTACTATTTATTGGTCAGATATATAATTAAACAACATTTTAATTTAATAATATTTCTAGTATATAACAGAAAAATTCAAATAAATAAATAATTGGACTCAAAAATATGATATAATTATGCACATTAATAATTTCGTTCTTTTATTTATTAATTTTTACCAATAATTATTTCTTAATGTCAGTAATATCACCAGCCTTTACAATTCCGGAGGACTCAACTATAAAAAGTAAAATAAATGATTTAAAGAAATATAATAAAAAAATATAAAGGAACCAATAACGTTAAAAATAGTATCGCAACCATAATTCCTTGCTTATTCAAAAGTATAGCCAGATACAAACTAAAAATGATTATGCTAAAATAACCTGTCAATACAAAGATCAAACATAAAATAAGTAAATTATATTAAAATAGCGGCTGTTGCGATATATTATTTTTATATTTCAAATTACTTTAAAAATTACGCAGTTTACATTGAACCACACTGATACTCTTCAATTTTGGTAAAAATGTACAACTTTCTTTCATTCCTTCTAATTTATCCATATTAGTTGTATTTTTGCTATGGGCCATAGTGAACATAAACTATTTTTTTTTCTATTCATAACTTTTTGATAAAAAAATTTTTATCCTCAAAGATAAACTAATAATTAACCCAATAATTGGCAGAGTTGTTAAACGCTATTTTTAAAAGTAGCGCGCTACCGTTATAGCTATTTGTCAAAATAAGTAGTGCGCTACCGCTTTCGCTATTTTTCAAAAAAAGTAGCAAGCTACTTTTTATAAAAAAATTTTAGAAACAAATGAAACAAATTTTTTTTTAATTTTTTTTTTGCTTATAATGTAAATGTATAATAAATAATATATAAAAATCAACATTTATAAATATAAAAATATAGTTAGTTTAGATTATAAAAAAATAAGCAATATAAATAAATATTTATTTTAATTTGTTGCATTTTAATAATAATATCATTTCAATATTATCATCCACATGTCTAGAGCGACGATCAGAAAGTTTAAGCTTTGCTTTACTAAATAATCTCTCGACACTAGCACTTGAGGGCAAGGAAACTCTAAAAATATTTAATCAGATCAATTTATAAATATAAATAAGTTTTTACCTTCTGTTATGTGTCCAACTATCTGCCGGTGTACATACATAAAATATATCTGATAACTCTACTATTAGAGCATCTTTCATCACTTTGAAGTTGTCGGCTATTTTATTCATAAGTGTCTGGCGACATAAAACTGTTGTGCCAGGGGATAAAGTTTTAATCATCATAGTAATGATGGATTATCAACCAAGGACAATGGCTGAACTGTGATAATAAAATCAACAATTACTTTATCAGCCAATTTTTGTGAAATAATGGCATGTTTATTATCAGTTAATTTGGTTTGGATAGTATTTGTCTTTTTGAATGAAGATTCTCTTATACCAAAATTTTTTATATGTTTCTCTATTTCCTTATAGCAATTGGCGTGAACAGTCTAATAAAATAAATAATATTATAATGTAAAAATAACAATTTACCTTTAGGTGTTTCTTCAGGTTATAGCTACTCGATTGATTTGATGATATATTTTTTTTACATTTTAAGCACAGGAATTTGAATCCAGATTTTGTTTTAATATTTATTTTAAAAAATTTTTCAAATCTAGGTAATGGGAAATCGTTATTAGAGCTATTAAGTACATTTTCTTCCATTGAATCTTCCATGTCTGAATCACTTTCAAGGATTTGGATATCCATGGGCGATGCCATTTTAGATTATTAACACAGATTGAAAATATAAATTAAAAATTGAAAATATATTTAAATTTCAAAATTAAATAATAAATTATAAAAATTATAATTAATTATGATAATATATTTAAATTTTCATGTTTATACTTACATTCATTATATTTTTTAAAAATAGCGAAGTAGCGCGCTAAAAAATTAAATAATTTAAAAAAAAGTAGCGGCTATTAGCTATAGCTACCAAAAAAGATAGCGCGCTACTTTAACAACTCTGATAATTGGTAAGGTAAGAAAAAAATAATGTGAGTGATTGGGCGGAACAAATTTCATCCCCAATATAATATCTATTATATCTCACTTAAATTTCTATATTTATTTCACATTTTCAAATATATAAATTTTCATGATTTATATATTTATTTTATATTTTTTTTTTAAAAGATGTCAAAATAAAATAGCGAAATTGCGAATAACAATTTTATAGAAGATTTTTATTACAAAAATCAATAATATTTATTTAATCTTGGGATATTAGATCACCCCAACCTAAAAACTATTCATTAAAAATATGTGAAACTTGTCAGAAATTACTGGTATTAAAATGAAGATTCTTAACAAATGAATTTAAATCTAACCAGCTTGGACATATTTTAATTGGAACTTTTAGTTATAGTGAAAGATTTATCGATACTGATTTAACGTTATTCATGCCTCTGACCTGAGATATTAGATATTTTTTTATCCTATTCGCACATCACTTCAAAACATTTAAATTAAATTAATATGAATAAAAAATAATTATCTAGGTATATATCTTAAAATATTTTATATCCCTTATAACTTTTCAGTGATTTAATATTGTTCTATATCCGTTACATTTGGTCCATTTGGCTACATGTAAGGTTATATATTTCCAATTGAAATGGAACAAAAAATGGAGTTTACTTATATTGGTTTAACAAGAATATAAATATATTACATATTTCATTACAAATTTTTAATCGCCTTTATAAAAATGATCTAGTAGAAGAAGATGTCATAAATTAAAGCAAAGCTCTTTTTTTTCTAATTTTTATTACAAGATTTTCCGTTGGTTTTGAGCAGAAACTTAGATTATGAAAACAGAAAATTTTTAAACATTTTTTAAATTTTGTGCCATTTCAATTTGAAAATCATAAAGTAAAATAATAATCACTAAAAAAATAAATTAAGGGAATTTATTTATTAATAAACTAAATTGCCATACCTCCTTACCTTTTTTTTTGATTATTTGTTTTGATAAAATTCTATAAACTAATATGGCATTTTGCAAACACACTAACCGTAATATCGATCTATTTTTAATTTTATTCGAAATATACTTGCTATAAATTCTACATTATTTAAAAAAAAAAATTAAGCTTTAAATAGAAACATTGTTTTTCAGAGGATTATTTGGTAATCTCGTTTTAAAAAACATGTGAAATAAGGTAGCATGGTTGAGGATGCTGTAGGAACATATTCTCAGGCTAATTATGATGAATATGAATTTTATAACGGTATTTATATGCTAGATTAATATAGCTTTATTTATTTAGGTGATGAGACGCTTTTTAATATAACCAAGAACTGCCTCAGATCTTCTTATTATCAAATATATGATAAAATCCTAATTTATTTAACCGTTTGTATTATAACTGGTATTGTTAAATCATTAGGTTGAACTATATCTATATTTATATAATGTTAGAATTTATTATAGACATTAATTTTTATATTAAAAAATCAGTGATTATATTCTTAGGAATCTATATTCTACATTATTATTTTGCTTTGGATTGTGTATACCTACTTGTATTTATCTTTTCCATATTCTCCATATCGTTAATTAATCATGGAAATAAGTGGAATGATATCCTGTTCATGTGTGAAGCTGCAATTCTTTTATGTTCATTTGGGTATTTTTTCTATATATTAATTTCCATTTATTGATTAATATTAAGGCAATTTATTGTGCTTAGTACAGATACATGGGATAAAATAAGAGGTAATTTAGAATATTATAATTTAACTTATAATTTATAAGGGTCATTGATGATCATAATTATGAAAATTATATCTATTTCTTTTGATCAAAGTATGACAAAAAATATCCAAAAAGTTAATATTTATGAAAAATATCAATTAAACAAAAGTTGGAGTTGGCAAAAACAATTAGAATTATTAGAATATCTTTTTGATCCTGGAACAATAATATTTGGACCATGGATTTCATTCAAACATTTTGAAAATTCTTCGCACAGCAATTTGAATTATAAAGTATTTTATAAAAAAAATTATATTAATTAACAGAAAATAGTTTTATTAAATGACTTGATTTTTAAAAACAGCTAATTAAAAATTTTAGCAAAAAAATAAAGATTTGAAATATTGCTCATAGATGGCAGAGAGGTTTGGAAATCTATTAACAAAATCTTGAGGCTTAATAATATTTTGGCTAAAATATAAATGCTAAATTGACCAGTTTAATGACACTAATTTATAACTATGGAAATCTATTCTGCTTTATATATAAGAATACCACAAACTGGCAAAAATTATTATCATTTTTTTAAATTGATTTATAAAATAAAAAGAAAGAAAAAGAGAAAGAGAGAGAGAGAGAATATAAAATCATTTTTATAATAATAAAATTTATTTGCATAGTAAAATGAGGTATTACTAAATTTTTATTTGAAATCAAAATTAATATTGATTTAAAATACAAGCAAAAAGGAATCATAGATTTAAATTAATTTGATTAAATCTTAAACACCCCCCCCTCCCTTAAAGCCATCTACCCCCCCCCCTCACATAATTTAATACCACTGAGACACCAGGCAAATGTTAAACAAGATTGAGCATCTATTTTTGCATAAAAACGTTATCACTATCATACAATATAAGACCATTATTGATAATATATTTTTTTTATTCTATTAAATGTAATTGAGAAAATGATTTAACTATGGACTAATTTTAGAATTGATTTGATCATAAAAAATAATATATCCTTATTTATTTCACATAAAAAAGATTTCACTAATATAGCAAACACGTTATCTTCAAGCATTGCGTTATTACAACTGATTCAGTTTAAAAAACTAATTCAAGATAAAGCTAAAATAGAGATAATCGTATTCACTATTATTTTTATAATAATATCGCACATTTTTTTATCAATGTAGCAACATTTTATAAATTTTATTATAGCTCCATATTTATACATTTATACCTATTTATTGGCTTTATTTAATAACGCTGCCTTAAATATTGCAATGCCGAAGATAACGCGTTTGCTATAAATGAGACCCTAAGATAAATGAGGAATTTATATATATATCGATGACTAAATTATTAAATAAAAATATATTGAATTTGTACAAATGTGTTCTATAAGGTATATTATATAAGTTATAACTGTGTGCCGACGGAACTATGGGTGCCGCTCCGTATTTTTAGTCGCCATCAACATGGGTGGTTATAAAAAAAATATATAATTGCTTTTTTAAAATCAAATTAAAAATAAAATATATGCAGAAATACCGGCATTTATAGAGCTTTAGTGAAGAAAAAATTAATTATAAATTCAAACTCAATTTTGTAATTTTATAGTTATTCATGTATAATGATAAATTTATAATTTGTCCGACAGAAGAATGATCTCCTTGAATGAATTTAAACCTGGAATAGAAAAGGCCTATTTAATGCGCTGCTAGCTGCCGGAGCACATAATTTTTTTTTTACTATTTTAGAAAAATTCAGAAGTTCTATCATCTTTTCTCTCCAAAAATTTAGAACATGCTTATCTTGTAAATGGCGTTTTTTATGAAGAATACAGCATTATTGTCTAAGTCATTAAAAGTTGAATATTAATTTATGCTTATGTAGAATGTTTATTTGCTAACCTTATCAAATAATTTGGTATAGATATATCCTATTGGTTTTCGATCTCTAAATTTATACTAATCTAATATTGTTATACTCTATATGTATAAGATGTTTAATAATAAATTCCAACGATGTGCTATTTTGCTTGATTAGATATTTTGTCACAATTTTTAATTTTTGAAATTTTAGGCTTAGAAGGGAAGCCATCACCTAGATAATTTTTGAAATAAAAAGCAAAATTAATTAATTAAAATACTATTACTTACAGATCGCAAACAAAAAATTTTAAGGCAAGTTTTTTTTAAATATAATTCTTAGAAGTGAAATAATTATCGAGATATCATTTAAAAATGCCTTTCTATTTCACATCTGAAAAGTAATGGAAAGTTCAATGTAAGTCGTTTATATGAAGATAAAAATTGGCCACAAATTATTCAGTAAAATAAATCAAAATAGGCAGTAGAAAAAATATTTGGTAGGTATTTTTTTTTGGACAGTTAATATTTAATTTTCAAGTTTTTTTTTATTGATTTGGGCTTTATTTAAAATAAATAGATAGTTTTAAAATAATTTGGCAGGTATTTTAAATTTTTGGTCAGTTAATAAATAATTTTACAGTTTTTATATTTACGTGGGTAGTTCTTATTTTTCTAAGCTAAAACTTTTAAAAATGGATTTAATGAAACCAATTGATGTGTTCAGAAAGAACCTGGTAATAGTAAGGATGGAAATATGAAAAATCAAAGATATTGCTGGTTTAAGGAAAAGATCATCAAAAATTATGATTATTATACTCAACTTACCGAAACTAAAATTCTCAAAATGCCTAGTGATGTACAATTAGAGATATTTATTTAAAATGGGCCTAACCTAAATTATGGAAAATTTACAAAAAAAAATAATAATATTACCTTCAATAAATCAAATAAGTATTTTTTTGATGAGATTAAAAACAAAAAAATATAGACCATCAAATATATAAGGGGAATTGGAAAAATGGCTTATTGAAAAATTATTAATATCAATAAATGCTAAATTTCGATTTTCTATATCTATAAAAATATTCCTCAACCTAGACAGTCTAATTACACATGGATGCCACTTATTGCATAAGGTGGAATGGGTTCATTTCCATTATTTAATTGGAGTGTGTTGTAATGAAAATTAAAGATTATGAATTTGTTTATAAATTTCTACTTAATGGTGTAAAACAGATATCTCGACATTGTGTTAAAATGGAAGTATTAATATCAGATGCTGCAAGAGCCATTCACTATGACTTTAATTTGGTTTTTGGTAACAAATCAATTCTTAGGATCTAATTTTTGTTATTTTATATATTTGATATGTTAATTTTCATAAAATATTCTTGATAACTTATAAAAAAAAAGGTGATACTTTCATATTACTTAAAAGGATCTTGTTGTACAATAACATGTATTTAATTAAATATTTTGTTATAAAAATTATTAACAGGAATTGCATAATAAGCCCATAAGATTAATTTCTTGATAAAAAAAATACTGTCCATTTTGATTAATTTACTGCCCAAAAAAATCATAGCCATAAAAATTCAACTATTTCTTTATATTTCGAAAGTAAAAGTAACTCATAGTTTGAAATTTTGAGATCTTTCCAATTTATTTCAAAACATTATTAATTATATTTTTTATTAGCCCCATTTATGCTTTTGAGCATAAATAATATACTATGCTATCTGGTCGGGGGACATTTAATTTTAAGAATGACATTTTATTATCATCATTGGAATCCACAATTTGAAAACGGGTAACTGGATATGGATCAATTACTATCAAGATCCTGAATATTTAATGTATATCTTTTGTATTTAGTAATTTTCTCTGATGACATTACAATGTTTAAAAATAAATTACGAAAATTATTTTATTTTTTTTAATTTATGCGCCGGCGTGATTTTCATAAAACTACGGCGTTTTCGGCTGGCTAAAGGTCTATATGAGACTAATAAATTAATTATTTAAAAATAAGATAGAGGGGAAATGCTATTTTGTCCTTGAATTGTCTGCCTCTCAAAAAAAATTATTTTTCTAATATAGAATATAAAAAAATATATATAAAATTTATACACCTTAGCTCTAGCTAGACTTGCTCTATATTATCAGTTTGCGGGATTTTTAAAGATAAAAACTGTTTTAAGAATAACGCGACGAGCATTATCGCATTTTATATCGTTTGTATGAAATTTTTTGAGTTACAAATTTATCAATCTATTCAATATTAAACATATTTGAGTCAAAATTTAAAATAAAAAAAAATTGTTTGCAAATTTCTGTATATTTATAAATTTATCCATTGAGTCTATTTTATTTAGAAATTAATTCATTCATTATCCCTCCAGATATTGTACTTCGTTCAATTTCATCACCGAATTGAAGCGTGTATCAATTCATTTTCACTAATATATCCCATGACATGATGTCTACCCATTTTATTAGTATGTACGGTTCCACCCTGTAGTCAGCTAGAATAGTAAAAGAAGATAAGTAAAGTGGCGAGGTGATACATAGTTCCTTTGCCTGTAGAATATTAGTAAATGTTGAAATATTGTGTAATGATATAATGTAACAATAATAATACCTGATTCTTATGTTTTAATAAATTTTTTCAGTCTTTAAATGTTGGTAGTGTGCCCATGTTATTATGCAAAATAGTTCCATTTGATTAGATTTTTAAAAATGGCTAACTCATTATTATATTCAGAAAAATATTACGCAAACATGAAAATTTTGCTCATAGGCGACACAAAGATCTATTTCTAGAGGTTGCAATATTTTTCTGGCTAAAATATTGACTTAGCCGATTATAAAAATTGGCTCAAATTAAGTGATTTTGCATTACTAGTCCATATCGAGCGTCGGAGAAACTATTATATGTCAATATCGTTTTTACCTACAGGAACTCCAAGCAATTGATGTTATGTTAATGATCATAGATTGGGCTTTTAAAAAATTGAAACACTTTTGGAAAAAAACGAATTTTTTCTTCATGATTTATTCATTAAGCTTAAAAATAAATAAGCTCTAGTGGCATTTATATAAAATTTTAGATATAAAAATTATATAGTTTTCGGCTTGGTTGACTGATATTTCGCTTTAATAAAATGTCGGATCGGGACTAGTAATGCAAAATCCCCCCTACTTGAGTCGAATTTTAAAAAGCTAACTTGGTATTTTTTGCAGAAAAGTATTACGCAAGTCTGAAGATTTTGCTCATAGATAGCACAAAGATTTAGACATCCATTAGCGAAACTCGTGGCTTAGGCGATATTTTTCTGGTTAAGATATTGAGTTTGCCTTTTTTAAAAATCTCAAACGGAGCTATTTAGCATCACAGACGATATTTTCAAGAAAATTGTACATTTTCATTTTTTATGGTTATTTGAAACTTTATATATAATTATATTATTTTGCACGTTCATAATTTCATAATAATAATAACTTAATAAAGAGTCAAAATTCAATTTATTTTTAAATATTAAATGAAAAATCAATTTGATATTATTTTTGTTCCGCGACAATGAAAAAATTTAAGAATATCTAACGAATCACATTCAGCGTTAAACGACTTGTCGTTTAAAACAAAGAATTCAAGATTGCCAAATAAATTACATAAGCTTGGAGATTTTGCCCACAGCTGAATATCTATTGGCAAAATTATGAACGTATTTTTCATAAAATATTAATTTCTCCTTTTTAAAAATCGGCAAAATTGAGTCGTTTAATAACATTGATTAAGCAAGAAACACATTTAAAATCTTATGAGTAACTTTTGGAGAATTAAAAAAAAATTCACTTTAATCATTCATGAAAATTTGTTAAATTAAATTAAATATATTTTAAAAACAATAAACGCCACCTTGCGGATTAAATATTATTATTTCTTATTATTATTTTATTATTTTGGATATCGTTAATTTCTTTTATTGCCAGTGTTCTCATAACAATTTTTGCTTTTTGAATGTACTGAAGATTAATCCCAATAATGGACCTGTCTAGACGAGTAACACAGTCAATTTTTAGAGATAATAATTTACCATTTATTTCGTTGATTATATTTTGCCGAATATCTAAGGCTAATTCTGCAACATTCGATTGAATATTTTGGGAATTAATTTTATTATTACCTAACCTTCTAATATAGGATCCAGAATTTTTCTAAAGCCACTATCATCGATTAATGTGGTGAATGGTCTACCATTAAAAGTTACCAGCTCAGTAAAAGCATCAATTATTATTTTTTTTATTTAGCTTTACTGATATAGTAGTTTGTTCTTTAAATACTTCTTCTATTGTCTGTTGGTTTGATGGCATCTTAAGCCTTTTTATTTTATTAGGAATTTGTTGTTGTGATATTTTAATTTTATTGAATTCTATAGGGTGGTTTCTTTTTATGTGACGCTCCAAATTTGCGCCATGATTACCTTTCATATTTATTTGATAATCAGTAATATTACATTTTGATGTGTCATTAATAATATTATAAATAAAATAATTGTATATGGGGTTTAATTTTGCTCTAGGCATTATAATTTATAAGCTTAAAAAATTTAAAAAATATTGTAAAATGGCAATGTACTAAAGTTCATAAAGATTATGACTGACACTTATCAATCAAATGTGATTGATAAAAATCTTTAAAACAATTCGAATATAATTAAAATATTTTGCAATATACTAGTAATAACTTACACATTATTTTAGCAGCATAAAATCGCGAGATTCGAACCGGTTCAGAGTTATTTTAGCGGTTCGGTTCAGGTTCGGCTAGAAATTTTTTAGCGGTTTAGGTTAGGTTCAGGTTTGATAAAAAATACCGGTTTTTAACGGTTCAGGTTCGGTTTGGATCCCTGATCGTTACTATCGAATCGTCTTTGCTGATTAAATTTTTGAGCTATTATTGACATTTAATAATAGTTCTAACTTTATATCAATATTCAAATTTGTTTATTTTTATAAGCAAATTGAAATCAACATTGTTGCGACTGCTAAACTGAAATAATTTAAAAACTGATAATCTGATAATAAGGTAAACTAACATATTGTTGCGACTGTTAAACTGAGATAACTTAAAATTAAGATAAATAACATGATAATTTTTTTTATTATAAATTTTTAAAAAAAACGAATATAATTTTTTTATATATATAAATCCGAATATTGATTATTATTTTTCTACAACACAAAATAAAATATATATTTAATATTTTCGACAACATTTTAAAATTAAATCAATAATCCCAATAAATAAACATAAAAAAAAATATATAAGGTTACAACAAACATATTAATCCATAATTAACGTAAACTCCCTATGTATATATTCATAGGTAGTACTTCTAAGGTATGTTGTCATTTTTCTAAAAAAAAAGGAAGATACTACTAATGGTAGATAGTACTAAGGCTCTTAATACTAAATATTAATGTAAAAATTATACTGTTTATAATTAATGTTTTTCAAAGTCAAATATGTTCTCACTTGATACCTTTGTTCTATATATTTTTTTTACAAGAAACCAGAAATGTATGACTGACTTTATTTTTTCTTTTTTTTACTACTATATATATTTCTACAATAAATAATATAATAATACACTTATAAATAAACAAAACAATTATCTATTTATTTTTTTCTAATATTATATATTTTTTCTTTCTCTTTTTTTTCCTACAATATTACAATAAATAACAATTATCGATTTATTTTTTTTATAACTAATATTTTTCTATCAATATTTCATCTAATAATAAATACAATTATCGATTTGTTTCTCTTTGCTATAACTAATATATCCATTAAATATTTTTTCTCCCCACTACGACACACCATCCCCTAAGTAATCATTCCTCCGCCCCCTCTAGATCGGGGCCTAATTTTAACTCTAATTCTGCATCACTCACTTGGCACTGAAGCCAATCCATGAACTCGGGTGTCAAATATTTTTCCACCATTCTTGATTCCTCTTGCCTTGCCTCCGCCGCCACCATTCCTGATACCTCTTGCCTTGTCTCCGCCGCCACCATTCCTGATTCCTCTTGCCTTGTCTCCGCATCTCATTCTCCAACGCCTCGCTCTTCTTTAGGCCACTTGATTTCCCCTACCCGTCTTGGTATCTCACCCGTCGTCTGCAAGCTGTCGCCTACTTGCTCATTCTCCCAGACTGCCTGCTCCCACGTTTGCCCCACTCCAGCCAAATGAGACCACTGGTTAGCGAGGTGCCCCCTCCCTGCGACAACCGTAGCATCTCCGTCTTTCTACACGCCACGACGCTTCCTGCCCGAATATCCCTATTCTCTCCCAACAGTCCGGTCTTCTATTGGGCCTCACCGTAACGTACACCTCGAAATCCCTAAATATCCACAGATGCTGCATGCCCTATTCCTTAATTATTGGTACGTGGACATATATATATATTACATTCCCACCCCGATTTCCTTATCTCCCTGGTCCAGTAACACAGTCCATATTTTATTTCTAAACTAGCTTACTTATGTAATATCACTTGTAATAATTCATTTAATGCCCATGACCCCCATACCTTATTTTATTCGACAGGAATTTCTCACAATTATTTTTAGACCCCCCCCCCCCCCATACTCCTCTCTTTTCCTCCAAACCTCCCACTTTACTTGATTATTTTAATACAAAAACTCCCTTTAATTTCTAAAGAAAAATATGTAACGCAAAGGTTAAGAAAGTCAAAGCGTGACGGCGGAGACAAAGCAATAGGAATCAGGAATGGTGGCGGCGGAGACAAGGTAAGAGGTATCAGGAATGGTGGCGGCGGCAAAGGCAAGGCAAGAGGAATTATGGCTTCAGTGCCAAGTGGGTGATGCAGAATTAGAGTTAGTATTAGGCCCTGATCTGGAGGGGGCGGAGGAATGATCATATAGGGGATGGCGTGTCGTAGTGGGGAGAAAAAATATTTAGTGGATATATATTAGTTATAGCAAAGAGAAACAAATCGATAATTGTATTTATTATTAGATGAAATATTGATGGAAAAATATTAGTTATAAAAAAAATAAATTGATAATTGTTATTTATTGTAATATTATAGGGGAAAAAAAGGAGAAAGAAAAAATATATAATATTAGAAAAAAAATAATAAATAGATAATTGTTTTGTTTATTTATAAGTGTATTATTATATTATTTATTGTAGAAATATATATAGTAGTTAAAAAATAAAAAATAAAGTCAGTCATACATTTCTGGTTTCTTGTAAAAAAAAGGAAAATATATAGAACAAAGGTATCAAGTAAGAACATATTTGACTTTGATAAACATTAATTAAAAACAATATAATTTTTACATTAATATTTAGTATTAACATTTAAAATATATTTAGCGTTTTGACAGTTAAAGTATTTAGTATTTGACCTTTTTAAAATATTGGTGGCCAAGTCCGTGAAATTGGCGGAACGATGTGAGGATCAATTAACAAAACATATGCCAATATTTAGAGTCTTAATTGATTCTAATTGATCTTCAAACCAAACATCAGCGGAATCAATGGTTAATGGGTTATAAGCAAAATAAGGAAAGTGTGAAATTTTGAAGCTAGCGGAACAATTTGAGGATCAATTACGAAACCTATACCATTGTGTAGCTCGTTAATTGATCTTCTATCTAGAAAGCAGCGGAATGAACCGTTCATGAGTTATGGGCAAAATAAAAAAGTGTTGGCACTTTGCCAAAACCGAAAATAAAAAAGATCATGATCTGAAACTTGGCAATAATGTAGTATTCAATGTGTACATTAATAATCTGCAAACCGCATATCCGTATCACTAACCATAACCGAGTTATAACGGTTTTAAAAACGTGAAGTTAGCGGAATTTTTTCTAAAAGTGAGTTACCGAAATTTATGCCAAAGTGTAGAGCGTTAATTGATCCTCCAGAATCTTTAAACCGCATACCAGCGGAATAAACCGTTCGTGAGTTATAGGCAAAATAGAAAGGTTTTGGCATTTTGCCAAAATTTAAAATTCGAGCAATCATTTTTTAGTTAAAGCCAATATTTAATGTCTTAATTGATCCTCCGAATTCTTCAAACGTGTCAAAAAAATTAAAGAAAAGAGAGATATCAAAATAAAGAAAGTGTAAATTTTGACTGGCGGAACGACTTGAGGATCAATTATCGAAATCTATACCATTGTGTAGCCCGTTAATTGATCTTCTATCCGGAAAGCAGCGGAATGAACCGGTTAATATTTTCATGTATATAAAATAATATTCAAATTAACTAAAAATAATAAATGTCTGTCTGTCATTTTCCCATTTCCAATTTTTTTTTCTTTCTATTTATCACCTCATATATTGTCATATATGACAATGGTGAAGTATTATTTGCCTTTGAATAATGTATAAATTTTAAACCTTCAGTTTTAAATAATAGTTGATTTTCTGAATTTTATTTTTCCTCCTCCTCTACAAGGCTTTTATAAAAGGTCCATATAAAATATTGATAAATTCTATATAAAAATAAGCTTTACTACATCACAGTTTTCTTCCAAAACATTTAATAACCTATTAAATTCATTAAGTACCTGAAGTTTTTTTGTTTTTGAGGGTTCCACATGAAAATTTCTGGATGCTTCTCTATCTGCAACAGTCTTTTGCATGAAATTTATATATTTTTAGTATTTATATTATATTCATGAATTCCTCCTTTAGAGCCTAAAGGTTTTCCTATTTTATCCTTGTTCAATTGATCCTTGAAGTTTCTCAATCTCTTCTTAAGATATAGAGCACTGCACTGGTATCAAAACCAGGGAATTCCAAAGCTAAGCTAATTAAATTATTATATCTAATATTCTTATATATTTATGCCTGGAACCAATAACTGATAAATGTTCCATAACAATGAGACTTTTTTTATGGTCAGGATGTTCTTGATTCCAAATTATTTCATCAGGTTCCATTTCTGCAAACCTTTTGGTAATTTCATCGTTCTATGTCCTAAAAATATTATTGTATCATTTAATGATAATTATTCTTACGATTAAGATGTTAATTTTGTCCATTCTATTTCAAAATTTAAAACGTTTCAAAAAACGCAAGCTATAAGGCAGTATTTAATTCTATATACATATTTTTAATATAAGGAAAATTATCAAAAATACTAATTTGAGTATTTTTAGATTTAAAAAACGCGTCTAGGGGATTTTCTATTATATTAGTATCCTTTATTTCAAAAAAATTATCAGTGGAAATCGTTTTTTGGTCCTAATTAGAGCATCTTTGTAGACTTTTCAGCTTTACCATGAGCCTATTACGTTGATCTTTAGCATCATCAATCATAACATCTTTTATCACTTCAAAGTTATTTGTTATCTTAATCATTAGTATCTGAAAAAAATTGGTACCAGGGGATAAAGTTTTAATCACCCTGGTAAATAATGGATTATCATCCAATGATATGACCGAACTATATCAATTATAAAATCGAAAATGACTTTATCAGTCAGTTTCTGAGAAATATTGGTATGTGCATTATTATTAACCAATTTAGTTTGAATTGAATTAATCTTTTTGGATGTAGTATCCCTTATACCCAAATTATTAAGATGTTTTTCTATCTCTTTAAAACTATTGGCATGAACATTCTTACAAAATGAAAATACTATTAGAATTTAAAAATAAAGGTATTCTTTAAGGTTATACCTACTAGATTTTTTGAGAATATATTTTTTCTACATTTTAAACAAATAAATTTATTAGCCACCTTTTTTCTACATTAATTTGAAAATAGATGTGTATTATTCTTATCAAGAGCATTTTCTTCCAGGGTATCTTCCACTCCATTAATTTTATTATTGTCTAACTCAATTACATCGATTTCGATATCCATTTGCGATTACATTTTAAATAATTTACACCAGATGATTTAAGTTAATTACAAATTGTAAATATAAATTTCAATTCCAAAATTAAATAATAAATCATAAAAATTATGATATTATATTTAAATTTTCATGTTTCTAGTTACATTCATTATATTTTTGTAGCGCGCTAATAGCTATCGCTACCAAAAACGCTACTTTAACGACTCTGCAGGAGAGATTGGCTTTTTAAGCCAATTTTTCACAAACCAAATAATATAATTAATTAAATTTTCATCTCGACAATTTTAGCGATATATTTTAGTTTAATTTATTCTCTACATTGTCTGATTTCTCGTAAAATATTTTAACACATGGACAAAAGCATTAGTATAAAATTATTTTCCATTCAACAATTGCAAAAAAAATTTATCAATATTAAAAACTTGTTTAAATTATTTTTTCAGCATAAATTATATAACTTATAAATATTGAGAACTTGTAATCAAGTAAAATAAAATACAATTCTAGATATTCAATTTTAATTTAAATATTTTCTATAGTTAATTTAGGTTAGCGGAACGTGCCTAATCTTCCTTTGTCAAATTCGCGCGGGAATTTTAGAAAATATTTTGGAACATATTATGATTTTTCGATTAAATATAAAAATTAAAATAGAAATTATATTTATGGCATATATCGAGTAAAATAAGAAATAAATCAAATTCAAAAAGTTTTGCGTATATTATTAATGTGGAGTTAATATTACACCTTATGCTCTTCAAATGAACCCGAACCCATTTTTATATCTTAATGTTCTTATCCCTAATATTAATATAGAAAAATTTATATACTCGATCAGCTGTTTTATAGCGTCACGTCCACCATGAATTCAGCCTAAGACGCATAATATTTCTCTTTATTTTATGAAAGCGATTTTTTACTCTAAAATTAACAATAATGATAATTCAGTTACGTTATAATTAGCATAAATTAATATTTTTTTAAAAAAATGTTTAAACAAAATAGGAAACGATTAAGAATGGAAAATATTGGCTTTACTTGATTAAGTCCTTCATACTTTGCGCAATATTTTTTGGAATGTCTAGTTGTATGGAGATCATAGTATTATACTCTACCTCAATAAGTTTTATTCAGAGGAAGTAAAGAATGTGACAATTTTGATATATAATATTCCTATTTTTCCAACACAGATTGGTTACGGCTTATATTCAAGCACTCTCTTTTAGAAGCGGCCATTATTTTGTAAGTTATTGTTCACAGCTGACTTCCTTATTATCGTTAAATTACCATTTTGAAAAAGATCTCGGGTTAGAAAAAATTTATGATCTGCCTAATTTATTATATTAAGGGTTACTTCTGTCACGCATTTTTCTGAAATTGAATATCCTCGTTCCCTCGTGGATGTTTGCCAATCTTGGAATATACCGATGAGTTTTTGGTTGAAAAAATGTAAAACAAACGATAATATATTTTTTTAAATTAAATTTTAAAAAAATTGAAATTTATAATTCTTGTTTTAGATGTATTCGCTCAATCAAAACTCTATTTGGGCACATTCGCAGGATTGATAATAACCTACCTCATAAGTTCACTCTTACACGTATAATTTGATTACATTTTAAAATTATTTTATTGTTTTTTTTATATTTTAGGGTTTTAACTTTAGAATCTCGGCCATTTTGCTGTCTTTGGCTTTTTATACATACGTGGAATTCGTGTTAAGGCGTTTACTGAGCAAAAGATTTAGCGCATGCGTAGAAGCTAAGGAATGCCCAGAATCATGTCAACACACTTTCGGAAAAGTTTATATAAAAATTTTAATTAAAAAAAATTTGCATTTATAGAAAAACTGGATCGTAAAAATTGTAAATACGTCATTCGCGTTGTTAGCGATTTTTCATTTGGCTTATCTAGGCGCTCCCTTTGGACTAAACTTAGATGACGACAGTGATACAACTAACAATAATATTACGCTGCAGCTTACGGTAAGGAGATGGAGTCAATTAGGATTTTTAAGTCCGATTATTGTACTGTTGACATTTTTATCGAGTTTTTTGCTCAAATTATTTTAAATATTAAAGTATTATTATAACATTTGTAATTTACCATTTAATTGACATTCTCATATATACAATGTATATAAAAAAAAATAATATTCGAATTTATACAATATTTTTTTAATTATGAAAGAATTGTGGCGAACTAAGCTTTAAAAATATATTATTTTTTTTTGAAAAAAAAGTAAAAATTTAACTTGGAATATATTAGAGAATAATATGTGAATAACATACCAAACTATGCAGACACATAGAGTTATAACTCCCTTCCGACTTTAATTTCGTTTGGTTAGACGTTATAAAATAAGAAGCATTATTGTGTTATAAATTAAATCAATATTTTATTATAAATAAACTTAATAAACAAAAGGGAATAATAAGTATATATATATACATATAATTCATAAACGGTTTATAAAATTATTGATTTCGCATTCAAACTCCGACGCTGTTAAGGAGCTTATGGATTTTGAAACGGGACAAATTACGAGGTATTGTTTAGGCCATTTAGATTTAATTGATAACCAATAAATATTCTTTTTAGAATCATTTTCGATTTTCACCAAAATATTCGATCCTGGAGGAAGCCTTGTTTTATAAACATAAGTATATAATTTTGTCATATATTTTATACTATGAGAAGAAAAAAAGCGACACATCAAATG
This sequence comes from Gordionus sp. m RMFG-2023, assembly GCF_954871325.1. Lineage (NCBI taxonomy): Eukaryota > Metazoa > Nematomorpha > Gordioida > Chordodea > Parachordodidae > Gordionus > Gordionus sp. m RMFG-2023. Next base: position 6,460,835 of record NC_088775.1, on the reverse strand, counting down.
AGTAAAAATGACAGCCTAGAGATCTGGGCTAAAAAAATGTAAACTTAGATTTCTGTCCTTTTCCTTCAAATATATTTCTTAAGAGCCAGACTATAACTTTGAATTGTTACTTACAACCAGTGTTGATATACAACCCTATACTGAAAAATTATTTTGAATGAAAAGATTTCACATTTAAGGCCTAAGTCTGGTGTGGGCTAGTGAAGATAGTAAATTTGGAGGGAGATGATAGATTTACTCCAAAGGGCTGATTAGCAGGAAATAAAAACTATTTTTAGGTCAACAATTTACTTTTTGGTGAATCCAATGCTGAAAATACTAATTTTAAATACTTCGTTAAATCTTCATAACTTTTTATCGATTCGGAAAATGCGTAAAAATAAGAAAAAATATAGCTTTTATTTCTTGCTAATCAGCCATTTGGCGTAAGTCTGTCATCTCCCAGATTTGGAGGTAAAGGCTCATGTTAGCTAGGGTTTTGCTCCATAAGTATAATGCTTATAATTTATTTAAAAAGAAAATATTCTTTACTTCAACTACTTGATTTCAACCAAAAAACGCAGGGTTATTTATTTTTTTTAAAAAAATGGCCCTATATATTTCGCCTAAAAAATTTTTTATTATTGATTCTTTACCCACTGCCTCATGTAGTATGAGTAATATGGGGTTTGGGCTTTTCTAAATTACAAACAAAAATTTTAATAAGTTTATGAATATGTTAACTATATAAGTTTTTTTTACGTCATTCACAAAAAAAACCTTTCTGTGTCCGTATTCATCCGAGACAATAAATTTGAGATTAGATTTAAGAATAAATTTGAATGAATGGTCGTATATAAAGGCAAGTTGCTATAGAATGTCGACAAATTTTCATTGAAAACGATAAAATTGGCATTTTGTAGAGCTTTATTTGTACTGTAATATTTTATTTATCGAGAAAATTTATAATAAATTATTTAAAAAAATGTTTGGTACAGTTTAGGCCAGGGCCATTATCAATTTTTAAAATTCAATCTTAGAAAAGGTTGGAAAGCATCGTTCTGGCAGTAAAAATTTTGAAAAGACCCTAGCCAGTAAATAGCTACCAAAAGAAATAATGATGGGCATTTAAAACATTATTACCTGCTATTAAACTCAGGAGTTGACTCAACGCTAGTAGAAGGAATGTGTAAATATTTTTTGCCGATTCTCCCATTTAACTCCATTCGTAATTCGTCAAAAAATATTTTGTAAGTGTCGGAAGTTTGGTCCGACACGAAAGGCTCGATTTTATTTTTATCGAATATCATGGCGAAGATATAGGAAAAAATTTGATAAGCGATTAATACGTAAGGTTCCGCGTATTCATTTGTATGCAAATAAATATCAGATATCATTGCGCGCGGATGTAAATTTAGGTCTATATTTGATGAGGTCGTTGGAAGAGATTCGTAAGTTAAAAATCTTTTTTTTTAAAAAAAATAAGATTAAATTTTTCAGAATCCCGATTATAAAAAATAATAGGCGTTTTACAAATATCAGAGATCGGCAGGCTCGGAATATTATTTTCAAAATCCGGGTGAAAAACCGGGCCGGGTTTTTAAAAAATTAAAAATCCGGGCATATATTTTAATTAATTTGTTGAAAAATTATATAATGGGAGCGTTTAATATTCATTCCATTGCTCATATTTATCGATTTTCCTTCTGTAACAATTAGCAAAATTATCCTACTAACAAATTTTCAAAAATTTTCGAGCCCAACTGAATGATAATCAAAAATACAAATCCGGGTCGGTTTGAAAAATCCGGTCCGGGCCTGAAAATGTAAAAAAAAATTCAATCCCTAGCTAGGCATAAAATTTCGAGCTTTGCAGGGCTCTATATATATAAAGTAAATGGAGAGAGAAAATGAAATTTTTTATGTAGGAATTAAAGTTAATCTTTTGATTTAAGGCAATGTCTAAAGCAAATTTACTTTTCACAAGATATGACTTTCCAGCAAAAAAAATAGACAGGACTATAAATAAATTTAAAACAAAAATCGTAAAGTATAGGCGCATAATTTTTCTTTAAAAATAGCTATTTAATTAATCGGGTGTCACCTTTATGGCTAAACATGAAAGAAAAAAATTATCATACCATAAATCTTGTCTTTTTATAGGTTTGAATCAAATTTTAATAGGATTTCATTTTAGAAAATTGAGTTGGATTTAATTATCATAGCGAGTTAATCTATCCGCTGCGTCCCAGAGAAAATCGGCTAGTAAGAATTAAGAAAGGAGTTCATTTATGATTTGTTTTCAAAGTTGAGCTATATTTCAAAAAAAACTAAAGGGAGAGCAGAAATTACTCAACCTATGCCTATTTAAGTTTATTTTATTCTTAAATATTTGACAAGATATACTTTAAAATTAATATTAAAAAATAATAAGCTAGGGGTTTCTTAAAATGAGATAATAAATCAGTTTTTCACCTGCCATTTAACATTCGATCATTGCTAGCCACCATGAAATCCCTATTATCTCCACTGCCACAGGCATATTGCATTTCGCTGACAGAATTATGGTGAGGCGAAACTGTTTGCGATACCCGACTTAGGTAATCTAATAAAACGGTCGTTGATAAATTAGGGATAGTATTAGTGATGTTTGTTTCGTTATTTGTTGCGCCAAACTCCTCTCCCTCATCCAAACTGGTCCAAATGACGGATTTATGACGCTTGAAAAATAGGGTGTAAAGCAAACCCGATTTGAGTTGATAAATCGCTTCGAACGACGCCAAATCGGACTGGAGTTCCAAGAAGGAGTCTCTTTGCATGGGTTCGCGAGAAGGGAGATAGGAATTATCTCGCTCGGGGTATTTGAAACTTTCTATCATCAATTGTGGGGGCGAAACGTGGCGATAATCATTGTTGGATAAGTTTTGAGCAAACTTTACAATAACGAATTATACTACTTAATAAAATTTCAATAATCATTATATATATTGATTTACTTGTCCTTTTAATAAATTATCTCAAATTTAGTATCCGGCGTTTTACATTTGGGCCATTCCATGTCAAATCGATCAAAAAAGGCCCATTTTCGACCGACCCCTTTTAAAATTGTTAAAAATTTCTGGAATTATTTAGAAGGGGAAATAAAAGAGAAAGCCGTTTATTTTAGCTCGCTAGCACACCTGGTTCTTGAGATATAGGGGCTTATAGGTACAAAAAAGAGCCAATTTGGAATCTGTAAAATTTTTAAAATGCTTATATCTCAAGAACTATTTATAGTAAAATATAATATAATATATCATATTGTAGGTAAATAAAATCTCTAAAGGACTATCAAAATAAAATAAAAATTGAAGCCAATTTGAGTCTTTAACTTCCGGTTTACCTATAATGCTTTACCTGTATTTTTAAGCAAAAAAGGGAGTTTGTTTTCGAAATTTTTTTATTGCTTTTTATTTAGACACCTTTTATAAATATATGTATGATGTCAAAACCTTGGCGACGCTATCGACTCTTCCAAAATATACATTTTTATCAAAAATCGTAAAAAAAATAGATGGCGCTAATGTTTAAAAAAATATTATTTCTAAAAATGAAAATATTTATAAGTTTATAAGAAATGCGATAAAATTTTCCAGTTCTGCTCCCCCCCCCACCATCCTTAAATTTTTTTACATATTTTAGATCTCTGCTTTACTACTATAACAGCGAATGACTTTTTGGCACGATAATGTATAACAGCTGCATTAAAAAAGAATTTATATTAGACATATTATCGATTATATTTTACGATAATAATATTTTAAAAAATTAAAAGTTTAAAACAATCTCTCTTTCTGTTTAATATAATTTTTTTTCCGATCAGATTAATTTTAAACAAGCCATATTCTAGGTTCAAATTAAATAAAATTTTATTCTATATAAAAGATGGATATACCAAATATTAAAATATCAAGATGTTGTAACCCATTTAATTTACAAAAACATGCATATTATCGCAAAAATCTAAGAAAGATTCAACCTTGGATGACCAAAAAAAATTTACCAATCAATTTAAATATGCTAATATGCTCTTCATGCCGACAAAAATTAGCAAAGCTTCCTTATAATGACAATGATATTGATTCTCCTCCTCATATAGTTAATCAAGAGGCAATTGAAAACATTAATATATCCCTACAATCAATTGGGGAATCTCCCATTAAAATAAAACGCTTACGTGAAAAGAAATATCCAAAGAAAAAAATATCTAGCGTGAAAAAAGTTTTAGCGACTAAAATTATACCATTATCTTCATCAAATGATGAAAAATTCGATGAAATTCTCGATACCTTAAAAATCAATTTCCCACAGCTTTCGATAACAAACAAATATAGATTATTAACATTATTACCATCAAATTGGACAGTAAGAAGAATTATAGAAGAATTCAATATTTCATATCATATGGCGATAAAATCTAAAAATTTAATAAAAGAAAAGGGGTTTTTTTCAACACCTAATCCTAAACCCGGCAAAACAATAGATGCCGCCACCGTTGATATTGTCAAATCTTTTTATAACAATGATCAATATAGTAGATCGATGCCTGGGAAAAGGGATTTTGTAACCATAATAAAGAACAGTGAAAAGATTCAAGTCCAAAAAAGATTAATTTTAATTAATTTACGAGAGCTATATCTTAAATTTAAAGATATTCATTCAAATATTAAAATTGGATTCTCTAAATTTTGTGATCTTCGTCCCGAGAATTGTGTATTTGTTGGCAGTAGTGGTACCCATTCAATATGTGTTTGCTCCATTCATCAAAACACAAAATTAATGCTGTTGAGTTTGCCCAAAATTACTTTAAATGAAGATTTAATTAAGATTACATATAAGGATATATTACCAAAAATAATTTGTAATCCAGCATTACCAAAATGTTTTTTTGGTGATTGTGCTCAATGCCCTGGATCTTCTAATTTAAAGGCCATGATAAGTGAAATATTATATTCAATTGATATCGAATATATTACCTACAAGCAATGGGTAACAACAGATCGTACAGATCTTTTAACTATCACTTCATCAACCTTTAATTTTTTAGAAACGCTTTTCGAAAAGCTAAATATTTTACTATTACACTCATTCATAACAAAGCAGCAAACAATATTCATGAATTCTCTTAAAATTAATTTAAAGGAAGGAGAATATATCGTGCAGGCAGATTTTGCTGAAAATTATGCCTTTGTGGTTCAAGATGAAGTACAGGGGTTTCACTGGAATAAATCTCAAGTTACCATTCATCCTTTTGTCATTTATTACAAGTCACTTAATAATTTAAATCATTTAAGTTTCGTAATAATATCTGAATCTCTCGTTCATAATACAATTGCGGTTCATATATTCCAAAAATATTTAGTTCAATACTTAACAAAGAAATTTCAATGCCTGCCAAAAAAATTCTTCTATTTTTCAGATGGAGCAGCAGCTCAATATAAAAATCGGAAAAATTTAATCAATCTTTGCCACCATGAATATGATTTCGAGATAAAAGCTGAGTGGCATTTCTGGGCTACATCTCATGGCAAATCAGCTTGTGACGGGGTCGGAGGTACCGTCAAGCGTTTAGTGGCTAGAGCAAGTTTACAAAGACCTACTTCAGAACAAATAACTTCTCCTAAAGAGTTTTTTGCCTATTGTAAGGAAAATATAAAAGGTATATGATTTATAATTTATTAATATATATATTATAATTTTTTTATTAAGGAATAGAGTTCTCCTATATTATGGAAGATGAATATGAGAAAGAACAAATAATTTTAAAAGAGAGATTCGACAAAGCCCGTACTATACCAGGGACGCAAAAATTTCATGCTTTTTATCCAATTTCTCAGGATAAAATTGAAACAAAATTTTATTCTAATTCAACAGAATCGCAAATATTAAATATAACATTTCACAAATTTTAAATTATGGAATGAATATGATTGTCTATCTCTATTTCTATATTTCTATATTATTAATATGAATGAATAATAAAAAAATTATACAAAAGATTTTATTATTGGAAATATATTACATTATTAAGTGTCTAATGGGCATTTACCCACACTGCCCCTCAATTTATTTAGTATATTTAATAGAAATTTAAAATATTTTTAGTATAAAAAGTGAAAATATCCGTTTATTGATAAGTTTGCAGCAAAATTTTAACCAAAATCCGTAATTTCATAAAGCGCCATCTATTATTTTTTTAAATTTTTGGAGTCGATAGCGTCGCCAAAGTTTTGACATCGTATATATATTTATAAAAGGTGTCTAAATAAAAAGCAATAAAAAAATTTCGAAAACAAACTCCCTTTTTTGCTTAAAAATACAGGTAAAGCATTATAGATAAACCGGAAGTTAAAGATTCAAATTGGCGCCAATTTTTATTATTTTTTGATAGCCTTTTAGAGATTATTTTTACCTACAATATGATATATTATATATCTTTTTACTATAAATAGTTCTTGAGATATAAGCTTTTTAAAAATTTTACAGATTCCAAAGTGGCTCTTTTTTGTACCTATGAGCCCCTATATCTCGAGAACCATGTGTGCTAGAGAGCTAAAATAAACGGCTTTCTCATTTATTTACCCTTCTAAATAATTCCAGAAATTTTTAACAATTTTAAAAGGGGTCGGTCGAATCGTGATCGATTTGACGTGGAATGGCCCATTTATAAAGTAATCATTTCAAAATATATCGAAGTTACCTTATCGAAAAAGTTCTCCAGTAGAAATTTGAACGCTAAAAAATTTTGGCCCTCTGTATCAATGGGATGGCAACATAACCTCTGGAATGGTCCATATAGCAGCTTTATTTTATATAAAATACGTTTATAAATTAATATTAAATACTATTTGATCGTTTATGTTTAGTTAATATAGTTAGCAAAAATGTCAAAAAAATTTTTAAAAATGTGAAGAACATTCGATGGAGTAATTTAAATATCATAGTTAGGGTTGTTAAGTAGCCCAATTACGGTCAATTTTTAAAAATCAAAATAGGTAAGACTGGAAATTTAACATAGAAGGCAGAAAGGTTTGGAGCTCTATTTCCCAAATCTTGAGGGTTACATAATATTTCTTTGGCTAAAATCTTATGCGGCCGTTTTTAAAAATCGACCCGAATCGGGATTTTTAACAGCCCTAATCATGGGGTTAAATAATCCGAGATGTACCAATATCAAGATACTTTAAATTTTTACCCGTACCATAATAATTAGTTATTGTAAAGAAATATTTTGTTTATAATATATATATATATATTAAACCTCAAAATTTACAAATTATTTTATTTTTCCTTCGATAGTTATTTAAATGATTTAAAAACATTTATTTTGGTTCAAATATGGCAGCCGGCGATAAAAATTTTATATAAATTAATAATAAAATAATTTATTAACAACAAAAAGAATACCATTTGAAGGTTCGTAATTTATTGGCTGAATTATTAGATCTTTTGAATTTTGCCGGAATTTTATATATGTCCAAGTAACTCGATTTTTCTAAGCTTAACTTGTTAATAAATTAGTCCTTTTCCCAAATAACCAGATTAGATGTATAGTACGGGTAGTATGTCTTTGTTATATAATGGAGACAATTATTTACAAATGTTTTGGTCTTACTCTGCTTCGTCCGCTGTCATCCCAACCTTCCAGTCCACAAGGAAGAGTTGACATAACCATTAAACATGCGTATCTTTAGAAAATAGGAGAACATTTTCAGAGCTAAAATTTGTAATTTTACTTCGATTCCAAAATAAGGCATAGATCATCTATCGACCTTTATCAACATTTTTTTTATCACTCTATTCATAATGTGATTTAAAAATAGTGGCGATAGTACACATACTTAACAACATGTATTATTTCCACAGATTGTGAATATTTTTGGAGATATAGGTATCCACTAAGAAATTTCCCAGAATGTCAGGTGATTTACTGTAGAGATCTGCAGTTAGGCCCTGTCCAATCCGAACGAGCTTCGGGCCGGGCTTCGGGCCTAATTTTACTTAAAATAATCGGGTTCGGGCCGGGCGGGCCCAATATTTTTTAAAAAAATTTGGACCGGGTTGGGTTGGTCTTTGGAAATTTTTCTAAATATATCAATTTTATATTTAATTTTTTATGTAAAATAAAAAAATTTGATTTTATTTATTGAAACTAAACGCCATATAACATATGTCTTTTATTTTGAGTAATTATAAAAATTAATTTCATATATTCAGGCCAGGCCGGTAAATTTTTTTTAAAAAAATTTCGTGTTCGGGCCGGGCCAGCATAACCTTTTAAAAAAAAATTTGGGCCAGGCTGGGCTTGAAAAATTAGAAATTAGGCCCGATGCAGATCACTAATATACTGATCAAAAGCTCTTGAAAAATGGTCATCCTCGTGATCCACTAACAAATTAAGTGTACAAAATATCGAGTTAGTCAAGCATATAATACAGAAAGCTACAAAGAATCTATAATTAAATTAATAAATTACAAGCCATCATCAAGTAGTAGAAGTAAAAAAATATATGTGATTCAAAAGTAGGCCAGGTTGAAAGGAATATAAAACTATTAGTAAAGTTTTATTTTTGTCACAAATAGGAACAATAATCAAATTACAATTATAAATATTTCATAATATTAAATACTTAATATTTCATTAATCATAAAGATTGTAAATTTAAATTGAATATAATTAATAAATTAAATAAAATAATAAAAATCTAATAATTAACCATAATAAAAAGATAAAATAAAAATTAGAAAAATATTATATCTAATGGATGATTGGATAACTGTTTCCTTATTATATTTTAAACCACTTTATCACTGGTGTGGAAATTTTAAAGGTGGAAGTAAAAATTCATTTGCTAATAGCAGCTTAATAATGTAAGGTATCTACCTTGGTATTGGTACATTTCCTTAATTATATATATTTTTTACTTTAAATTCAAATAAAGTCTTCTTGAGTAGTGATAACATACCTTCTTTGTTGATCAAACAATTTTGAACATTTTGGATAATCTTTTATTTTTAAATAAAATTGTTATCATTAATAATTTTTGATAATTAAATAAATTAAAACAACACTTAGTATAAAAAGATATTTTCCAATTTTTTAGGAATGCATTAAAAATTTAGAGAAGTGAATATGTGATTAAATAAAAAAAATATATTACCAAAAATATTATTATTGATATCTTCAACTGTTTATCTTTACTACATATTATTGAATTAATTGTTAAAACAAATTTTTAGAAGTATATATTTAATTAGATGATAAATTTATTTTTATTACCACTGTAACCCAAAGTGAAAGTTCAAATTGATAATATACATATGTGGAATCCATGGTTATAATATATTTACAGTCTTGTTGTTTTCCAAATGCATTCATAAATTTTATAAAGGCATCACACAAGCCAACATATTTTATTTGATGATCGACATCATATTTGGGATAATAGTATAGTATTTTTTCATGTTGCTACACAAATTTGAAAAAATCACATTAATATTCCATAATTAGTAAAAAATATACTTAAGAAAATCAAGAATTAATGTTCAAAAAATGTTTTTTAATATTTTATCGAATCATATTTTACATTAAATAAAATTTATTTAGATAAAACATATTTATATGCAAAAAACTTAACTTTTCCTTCTTTATTTCCCAGGCGTGAATCAAAAATTATCAGCTGAAAATGTTTTAGCATTTTAAAAAACGCACCTAACAAGAGATATTCTATACAAAATGGTATGTGCTAATTCATGACCGATTACGCTATATATCATATACCGTTTAAACATTTAATCTTGTATCCATGATATGCAAAAGTAATTGCATCCCAACGACTTTCAATTTTTCCTCTCAGAATAAAAAATTTGTTCTTTTCCTTCTATAATTAAAACCTCTTATTAAGCGCAAATAGTATTGTTAAACGGGGCGATTTTTAAAAACGGTTAGCCCAATATTTTAGTCATAAATATTACGCAAGCCTGAAGATTTTGTTCATAGATGGAAGAAAGGTTTTGACATTTATTAACAAAATCCCGAGACTTCTTTGGCTAAAATATCAGGTTAGCGGTTTTTAAAAATTGTGCCGTTTATCAATATAAAACTCTAATGATGAAAAAAAAAACAATACATATGGCAATATCTAAAATTTTTACTTTCTTTCTTTCTTTTTTTCTTTCTGTCTTTCTGCAAATCAATGGTAGGAGAGAGTGTTAAAATTTCATGCCAATGAGGCCAAATATAAAATAAGATCAGAACCTAAGAAGTTATAAAAGGCAAATTCAATAATATTAACAAATATGTGTAGATAGACAGAATCGGAGATTGCGTTGCTGTTAAGAATATAAAAGAAGACCTATTGATTAAATTTTTATTAAACATAGGATCCGGAGTCAGTTTAGTAAGTAAAGATGAGTGACCATGATTGAAAAACTGACCTGATAAAAAGCTAATTATATCTATAAAGACTGGCATTTGTTAAATTGGAGGACCAAACAAAAGTTAAGAGAATTGCAAATTCAACCCTAAGACAATATTAGCAATATATCTTTGTGGGATAGAAAAATTAGAATAACTGATATCAAGCTGGGTTAATAGACAAATTATAGGACCACTTTATAACTGGTGGAATAAATTTAATGGAGTTATGTAAATCGAAAAAAAAAATTTCCAACGATAGAATAGAGACCGAGTGAAAGTATAGTAAAATAAGTGACTTAATATATAATCAGCAAAAGATGGAAGAGAGCGAAGGTAGCAATAATAGCAACCACTTTGAAAATAGAAACAGGAAAAAATATAATTATCGATAATAGCAGGCAATAAAAGATACAAAAATATTACCAATATATCAATATTTAAAAATGAGTTAGGAACTTTGAAAGATTTTGAAGTAAATGTAAAAATAAGAGGAAACAATTACACTATGTTATTGATCAGATTGACGCATCCCATATCATTATAAGAGAGAAGTAAATCAAGGGTCAGCTCTATGGCTAACACCAGGAATAATAAGACCATTAATGTATAGCAATTGGGCTACACCGCTAGCAGGCGCGAACGCAGGAATTTGGTCTTAAGAAATATTATTGTTTTTTAAAAATATCAAGCATAAATTTATTAGGACTAATAACTATTTCTAATACACAATTTTAAATTAATGTGAATTATAAAAAAATTATATGTAAAGAATCACTTAAATGACCCAAAATAGAAATTTAAATTTTTTGAGCTTTAAAATTTATATATAAAGTATAAAAATTTAAATGTTAGAAATATAAATTTATACACAAAAAGATTAGGGAATAATTTTATTTTGTATGTTATATATTTACAATGTAAAATCCAATCTTCGTTGGGATTGAGGTAATTTTTCAATTATCTCATCCTTGCTTGTTGTCAAATGCCTATGAATATTCAAAAGATCCAAACCTTTCAATCTACTTTCAAAAGTTGTACTTCTATCTATGTTTTTCAGAGATCTGCAGACCCGGCTCCCGGGCAGGACCGTATGGCCGGGCCCGAAATTTTTTAAAAAAAACATCCGGGCGGAGCCTGAATTTTTAAAAAAAAACATCTAGGCCGGGCATGAAAATTTTTTTTAAAAAAATATCCGGGCAGGACTGTATATTTTAAAACAGCCTATATTTGAAATCGTTATTATTAGCTATAAAAATCAAAAATAAATATAATTTATTTTTAAAAAATCCGGGTCGGGCCTGAAAATTTTATTTTAAAAAAGGCCGGGCCGGGCCTGAAAAATGAGCTTAGCCATAAAAATCTTTAAAAAAATCTGGGTCGTGCCCTGCAAATGATACCTCTGCAGGGCTCTGTTATTCTTCTTAAAAAAGAGAATGTTCTCTCATTAGTTTACTATTGGGAAGAGTTGCTAATATATAAACCCTTTTAATACATTGGGAATATAATCTAAAATGTGTTTGAAATAATGCAGAGCATCCAAAGAATTTTTTGGGACTGTATCAACCAGAGTTAATCTTATAAACATGGTTATTCAGCTAATAAGGCATCATAAGATACTTTAACATCTTCATGATAAAAATCCAACAAATATTTTTTTCCTATCACCATAGGGCAGGCACCAAAAATTTTTTAAAAATACCTGGGTCGGGCCTAAAAATATAAAATCCGTGCTTGGGAAAATTTTTAAAAATCCGGGGCGGGCCGTACAAATGGTACTTCTGCATATCTCTGATTTCATTTTTTGGATAAAAGATCGTTGGTTTTAAGAGTTTATTGCGGTTGGGAAGGCATTTATGGAAATAATATTTGCAGATTGGTAAGTGCTGCATAATGAATTAAATACCATTCATTTATTTGGTTTATAAATGTATTTGTATCTAAGATATACTCTTCTACTGATCCTATATTAATGTTTTAACTCTGAGCTTGCCTTGCTGCAAGTCGAGTGAGACAAATATTAAACACGTATAGCTCTGCTTTTGACTTAACAATAACATATAAAATATGAAATTCTTCATAAACATTAGCCCTAATTTCCTTGAATTCTAATAAAATGCTCTCCGCTATTCTCATCTTCTTATTCAAGTCATCATGTTTTTGAAAAGTAATACATAAAATAGTTGTACATTCTAATAAGAAAAAAAATTTGGGATAAGCATTGAATCCAATAATTTTCTTGCTTCTAAGGAAAAATTTCTTTCAGGCTATTGTGATATGTCAGTAATAGCAAATAACTCTTCTAACTCCATAAAAGCTGTTACTGCTTGATGGCGGAGACTCTATCTCGTAGGACAAGGTTGCAATTTCTTTCTCCCTGTTGGACAATTTCAGAATAATTATTATTTGGCTAGAAATTTAAAAATGGTAGATAAATATTACGCCACTAAAAATTTGAAAATAATAAGAATTACGCCGGAAAACTTGAAATCAAAATTAATTGATAAACTTAGTGATGAATGTGATAATAAATGTAATTAAATATATATTTAATATGAGATAGGAATAAATATTAACAGATATAAATTAATATAGTACTGTGTAAATTTAATTCAAAACATTTCCATATTTATTAATTTATTTGAAAATAAAATTATTTGACTTGTAAAAAGTTGTTAAAATAACATATTTATATATTCTTATCAATTTTTACAAGTTAAAATTTTTATTTACAAACGAATTAAAAAATATGGAAATGTTTAAATTAAATCTGCACAACATTCTAAACAAAAATATTTTTGTAAAATATATCCGGCATCTGCATTTTTTAGCTTTGTGGATGGGGGGGGATTTGTCCCCCTGTCCCCCCCCCGCTCCAATGATCGCTAGTGTTCTTACGCAAGACAGGTATATTACCTTATGTGAGAATTTTTGAGTCAATTCCTATTCTTATCTGGTTAAGGTGAAGTACCCGCTGTCCAGAGTAGATGAGATCTTAGCCAAGATGATATAATATGGTTTTCAAAGATAGATCTTAGCAGCAAATATTTGTAGCTGAAGGAGCAAGGAGATAAGTGGAAAGTTAATGTATATAAGCCAACGTGTTTGTTTAAATTTTTAAGATTACAATTTTCTTTAAGCTTGTCGGGGCAAATATTTTAGAATCTATGGCTGTGTTTCAAGGAATGATTGTTTGAAAGTAGACCAATATAATCAATAATTATGATTAATAGTATTAAAAGAATAATTGCCAGAGGACTAAAAGCGAACATTAAGAAAAATGTATTTGGGATGAGAGAAATAAATTATTTAAGTCATAGTTAAAGATAACGAAATAACCTAGATATATAAAAATATAGAAAGTATCTTGAAAATGCTAGAGGAAAGAATAATGCTGAGCTCCAGTTTATTATCGAGATGATTGATTATTAGCATTGTTTATTTTTAGATTCGAAAGCATTGCATGGCCTCCTAATCTGTAAAGACGCAAATCAGATTTGAGACAGAGCATGAGAACAGTTTCCAAGCTCTCAAATGAGAAATAAGTAGAGGTCCGATCTTGGTTAGGTGTTTAGAAGTGATTATTATTGATAGGATTGTTATTAAGTTTAAATAACGGAGTGGAAAAGAGAATTATTTACCCGATATTTTGTTCAAATTTTATATTGCGATCCGTTGATAATAGCAATAAAGATATAAAATTTGAGGAATACAAATGAGAACGGTAGAAAGTAGCGTCCACGTGGCAGAAAATTCGATAAAGGCAAACCCACATACAAAATCTACCCCTAAACCCCCCCCCCTCTAAAAAAGTATGGGGCCTTCGGGTGCTATATTCGCTAAACCACAATGTTATATAATGATTTTAAAAAAAAGAATCTTATAATAAGCTATCATTTATAATCTCACAACAAAATTTTATTTTCTTCCTCTCCGGTCTATTTAGGCTAGAAAAAACAATTAAATCTCTAAATCTTGCTAATAATCAATAGGCAATTAAAAAGCTGCTTGGGTCACTCCATTGGGAATCATTGAATGAGAAGAAAATATAATCTGGGATTCAATAACTTTGAATGTTTGCTAATTATTAAATGAATAATATAGTTAAAATTTGTATACCTATCGAAAATATTATTTTTAATAATAATATTTAAATACTGAAATTATTATTAAAATTAATCATTTATGTTAACCTCTATACTTTTAGAAAAATAACAAATAAGAATAAATGGTTAGGGTACCTTTTCAGGGGCAATTATTTTTGTTATTTTTTAATGTTATTTTTTGTTATTTTTTTATGCGATTTTTTTTTGATTTTATGTAATTTTTTTATGAAAGCTATTGTTTTTATGTTATTTTTTTATGATTGGTTCATTTTCTTATTGGTTAATTTTTTATTTAAGATATTTTTAAATTAATATATCTTTTTTTATTTAAGATATTTTAAAATAATTTTTTCTAAAATTTAAAATTCGTACAATTATTTAAAGGAAGTGAATGGGGGAAAAGGGGGAAGGCTAGGGGTAAGGGGTAAAATTATTAGATTATGTACAATGCGGGTAGGTTTGGGGTTAAATTTTTGATAGATGAAACTTCGCTATTTAAAATTTATTTGGTTGATTCTTTCTATACATTCTCTCTATACAAACTTAATATGATTCCTTCTATACAAACTTAATATGATTCCTTCTATACAAACTTAATATGATTCCTTCTATACAAACTTAATATGATTCCTTCTATATAAACTTAATATGATTCCTTCTATTCAAACTTAATATGATTCCTTCTATACAAACTTAATATGAATAATTTTTTCTAAAATTTGTATAAAGAATTTAATTTTTTTTAGTGATAACACTATAATTAAAGGAAGATTCCAAAAATAAATAAAATTTAAGCATAACAATCGAAATAATTTATTCATTAAATTGAAATATACTATTAAAATTTATACAATCATTAATAAAATGAATAAAAACATCAAAACGATTTAATAATCTACAATCATTAATAAAATGAATAAAAACATCAAAACGATTTAATAATCTATATTTTCGAAAATATCTATAAAAAAATTATTTTAAAATATCTTAAATAAAAAAAGATATATTAATTTAAAAATATCTTAAATAAAAAATTAACCAATAAGAAAATGAACCAATCATAAAAAAATAACATAAAAACAATAGTTTTCATAAAAAAATTACATAAAAAAAATCGCATAAAAAAATAACAAAAAATAACATTAAAAAATAACAAAAATAATTGCCCCTGAAAAGGTACCCTAACCGAATAAATTAATATTATAGGTGTGAAATTGTAAAATTATTATGGTAAAAAAATTAATAAATAAAATGCTTAAAATTCTAAAAGAGAAATTTTTTAGTTTTTTATTATTTGTTATACACATATTTCTTTTTAATTGACATTTGTCAGGATAAAATCAACGATAAACATCATAATCGTATCAATTATTGAATTTAAAACGAATATTCATGTCAAAAAACACCTCCCAAAAATCAATACCTACCCCCCAAAGTTAATGTTTACCCCCCTCAAAAAAAATACTACCACCCAAGAAATCTATACCTATTCCCCAAAATGCCAAGATATTCTGAAGACATTTGTCTTCTACCTACCCCGGCCATGTAGATACTGGTAGAAAGGATAAAATATTCCCCCTAGACAAATAATAGATTAGGAGCATAAAAATATGGATGTGAGAAAACCCCATAAATTGGGAAATATACAAGAGAAACTCCCCAAGATCAAAATTAAAGAGAGTCCAAGCTGGCTTGATAGGTAACCGATCTTGGAGCATGGTAGATAAGGCTAATTAGTTGATAAAGAATTCAATATTGTGGAAGATAATTTATTAAGAGTATATCGAATGGTGATACCTACGCCTTGAATGCATCATCAAGGTTGAAACTACTAGAGTAAAATTAAATTTTTTCCATGAGTATTATATAATCTCTTCTAATTAAGGCATCTTATTTTTTTTTAAAAATCTTAAAAGATAATACAAAGGAGGTATTTTGTGATTATGCAAAAAAGCAATAATAACCAAATACTAGTTTAAAAATATTTAAAAATAATATATATATATATATATATATATATTCTAATTTTAATGGTAATTTTTTTATTTTTTAAAAGAGAGGTTTCAATTTATAAAGATTAAATACAAATGCGAACAATATCAAATTAAAAATATATTTAAAAAAAAGCAAATAATTATATATTAAAAATTGGATATATTAAAAATAAAAACCTTTAAAAAAAGGTACATAGCAACCCTAGAGAAAAGTGAATGCTTTTTCGAGAGAAATCTGCTGATGAAGGTAAAATCCTGTTACCCCTTTTATCTATCACATTTTTTCCTGTGGTTTTAATGTGAGGGCCTCACTTACGAACATGTAGAAGGTATTGGTAACGAATGGAGTGAAAACTGTTTTGGTGAGGTGTTTGTTTTTTTAATGACTTCTGCCTTTTCATGTCAGAAAATAAGAAATTGGACTTTGCTGGAAAATCTACAAATTGTAATTTTAGTAAAGATAAATGATATTAAAATATTTTTTTAAAAAATTTGAGATAGAATATATTCCTGGTGGCCATCCATGAATGCTTAAATTTTTGATATTACAAGTTTGGGCAACATGAAATATATGGACAAATATATGGTAAATATAAACCAGGCCCCACAAGCAGGATTTAGAGTGCATACTAATTTTTTAGAATGGGGCAAGGCATATTATTTCCTGATGGTATATGCCCATAGTAGAGCGACAGAGTTTAGTTTAGTGACAGGGATTAACCACTTAATATGGTGTTAAATAAATGTATAAGATTTTGTGGAAAGTGTGGTAAATAAATCAGATGATTTAAAGAGTTTTGCGACAACATATTCATGCATTATATAATGTCACCTCCATTGAAATCACTAACAATGGATGGGCGGAGGGAATGGTAAAAGTTGCTTAAAGAAACAAAAAATGGGGAGAGAGAAGTAGGGCTATTGTACTATAATAAATCAACCGGCCCGAATAACAAATCCTCGGGCTAAATTAGTTTTGGGGCATAAAACAAGATCATTAGAAGAAGAATATAGCCTAACCCTAGATCGAGAGAACAGCTGATGGTGCAAACAGGTTAGTATGAGTATTGTCTTTTGAAGGATCCATTCAATTGAACAAAAAGTAACAGGGATGAAAATCTATGGGTTAAGAAAAATTAAAAGTGAGGTTAAAAGGAAATATATGTCAAACAGCTATGAAAAAGAGAAGGATTAAAGGAAAATGCCAGGAAGAAAAGTATTTTAAAAAATGGAACTAGAAAAAGAAGGAAAAGATGATAAAGAAACATGATAAAATAAAGAAATCGCGTATCTTTTCGCTAAAAGGATATGGGAATATCAACAGAGAATATTTAATTAAGAGATTTATACAAATTAATAAAAAAAACGGCTTATATTGTTTCTTGAAGTTTCCTATATAATGGGAAAAGATTTTTACGAAATAATAAACCTTTTTATTTTATATAAATAAATGATGAATAAGTGATTTGTGATAAATATGGTTTTTAAAAATTAATTTTTTCCTAATTGAAATTCCTTTCAATCTTTTATGATTAAATGAATTCATATTTCTAATTGTCACCGTTATTAACAGTAAAAATAATTTAATACCAAACTATCTTTTTTCACTATTAATAAGCTAATTATGACCTTATAGATATCTAGTATACATTTATACCCGTTTTCTAAAGTATAAATAATTAACGAAAGACTTTAAAGCATATATTTTCTTTTAGGCTATGCCCAAAATCGTTTTTCGATAAATTGGAATAATTTAAAAACTTTCAGAAATTTTAAAATTATTGAAAATCATATGTTAAATTTTTGATATTTTTAAAATTTTATAAAAATTTAGGACATTTTTATCATTTTTTTTAAAAAAAAGTTTTTATTACTCGATAAAGTTTACAAAGTTTGTGACTTTAATTTTTCTTTTATATTTTTACAGCCATTCAAAAAAAAAATTTAGGACGCAGAAACATAATTTTATTGACTTTTGAATCTTAATAAAAAGTAAGAATTATGTTAGGTATTAAATAAATGAAAATAAATTTAGGGTGCTTCCTAAGTCAAAATTTTTTAAAAATATTAATTTATTATTGAAATTTGCGAAATCGAGTTTGGACACATTAATGTTGTATATGCGAGAATCATTTATTTAAAAAATTTTGAAAAATTTTTCGACTTTGAACACACCCTAAACAAAAAAAAAGATTTGCCAATAACTAAGATAGAGGAACGCTTGATGTTAAGGAAAATGAAAATTTGTGAAAGTAATATAAAAATAATCCAGCTTTTTAAATTTAAAAAATGGGGATAAAAGTAAAGTTAGCAAATTAATACGAAAATGAATAAACTGGTTTAAGTAGGGGTTGGTAAGGGTAATGTTATATGATAAAAAGAAAAAAATATATATGTAACGGGTTGTGGACAGGAGGAAAATTGGCGAGGTTGTTAAAATTTTACCTTTTGATCTGTTTTGGGGGTTAAAATTATGAGATTTCTTTACGAGTTTTGGAGAAAATAACATGGGTTAGGACATTAATCTTGGGTTTTTTTTTTCATTTTAATATGAGTCGTAATATTTTAAGGTCGTATTGGATGTTCAATTAGAACCCTTTTTGATTTGGCTAGTGGAAAATTATGTGATTTCTTTAAGAGTTTTGAAGAAAATAACATGGGTTAAAATTATAGGATATTAATCTTGGTTTTTTTTTCATTTTAATATGAGACGTGATATTTTGATAGTGTAATCTTGAAGAAAATTTTGAGGTCGTATTGGATGTTGAATATAGGCTAGTTAGTGGAAAATTATGAGATTTCTTTACGAGTTTTGGAGAAAATAACATAGGTTAAAAGTATAGGACATTAATCTTGGGTGTTTTTCCCCATTTTAATAAGAGTCGTGATATTTTAAGGTAGTATTGGATGTTGAATTAGATCCCTTATTAATGATTCTCGAGAAAGAAGAGAGAATAAAAAAATATTTGGGCTAAATGTTTATATAAATATATTAGTATGGATGGATAAATGTGTTAAAAATGATTAAAGTATTTCTGAATTTTTTTTATATGAATCTGGCGAAATTGACATATAGATTACAGGATTGGATTTATTTTTGAAATATATGTATATAAAGTTGTATAAGGATTTGGGTTAAATAATGATAATTAAAAAAAAATTTAAATGGAAAAATAAAAATAGAAATAAAAAAAATGGAAGAGAAATCACTTTTTAACTAATAAATCAGGCGATCTCGAGTGAAAGGGGGTTTTGATAATATCGATATTTCTTATAGTGTATCAGATAATTAAGCGCTAAGTCTTATATAAAGGTAATCCCTGTTTAGACCAATTACTTTTCTAATTTTAGCAATTCATAGCGAAATTGAGTAAAGTTCTATTGGGTCATTTATAGATTTTATGAATTATTAACTAAAAAAATTTTAATCAAAAAATATAAATGATTAATTTGTTTTCGGAATTTTAAAAATTTTATTATTTTAAATAATTTTGGGTATTTGTCAACGGATTTAAAGGAATATAAATATATATATATGTGCAGTAAATTAATACTAAAATTGGTTATATGATTTTCTGAATTAAATGAATTAATATAAAATCAACCACCCCACCCAGATTTTATAAAAAAAATATTTTTAGGCCCAAAATTTGACGATATGGCTTGGTATATCCGGAGTAGAGATTTAGTCCAGACCACGTCTTATGAATAAAGTAAGATGTTTAACGAGCAGTCCATCAATTATTTTGATTATACCTGCCAACATACACCAGATATAGTTGTTCATTAAATCCTTTTAAACTATTCTTTTTTAGGATAATTCCTTATCGTGAAAGAGACGTTGGCCATTATTGAATGGTTAAATAATAAATTTTTGGAAATTTTAAGTAAATAAACAAATTTGACTAATAAATTTTAGACTTTTATCTTTCCAGGTGAATGTATATACCCGTGTTATAAATTGGTTTATTTTAATTAATTAATAATTAATACACATTTTACCATTTTCGTAACCTTAATATAATTTTATCTTGGTAATTTTGTAGTTTGGAAATGACGTACAATATATGTCATTGGTCGATCTGCCATTTTTTGTTTTATTTTATTATATGCCTCATTTGGGGAAAAAACTTCCATAGATAAAAAAAAATGTCATAATGTCAATTAATGTTCAAAATATTCACTACATTCTATTATACTGTTCAAGGAAAAACTAACAATTCTTTCAAAATAAGGTGAAAAAACCGAAAAATTTGTTATTTAATTGATTTATATAAATTATAATTTACTATATAAAAATGTAATATTAACACAAGTTTTATTGGCATTTTCCAGTAAAATCTTAAATAATTTTTTTTTTCCCCCAATATGTAAATATTCTACAAAGTCAACTTTTGCAGAATTTTACCTCTTTAATGCATATTTTTAAGAGTAAATATATAACTATTTCAATTTAGTTTTCATTATGTAAATTTAACTTTTTTTACGAATCTTTGTATATATTTAATTATGTTAATTAAGTTATCAGATGACTTGACACGTTTAAGTTTAAGATTAAAAGAAGAAAAAAAATATTCATGGTTTCAAACTTCTTTTTAAAAACATTTATTTTTGTTTTCTTTAACTGCGCTAGACCTTATTGTAATTAAATTTATTTATTCCCCTTGATATATTTTTTATAAATGTCCACCAAACCTATATTAAGTTTCAATTTAATCATGATCCAGTTAAATATGTGATATTTTTTTAAATTAACGAGTTTCATTTTAATTTTTTTTAAAATTATTAATAGCTATAAAATATTATAAATAAAATCTCAACATTGGTGGAAGATAAAAGTATACTCACAGCACACTTGGCTCGTCTAAAATATCTAGTTAAGCACAAAATGTAGAAGTAAAACTTTGAAATTGAATTTTTTTTTAAAGAAAAATAAATTCGAAAGATGACTCCAATAAGTATATAACAGTGATATTTCGACGTGAAATGGTGGAGGTGAGGAAACGGATGACTGGAAAAGGTTGTCCGTAAAACAAGATTACAAATGATATATTAATATGGTGCTAAAGGAGTAATATGTGCCGGTTATATGATAATGATGAGGCTTATAGTTAAGGAAGCCGGAATATCCAATTTGCGTTAGGAGTTTACACAAAGTATTTTTTGTGCTCTGGATATAATAACAGGGCAGAGCAATTAGGCGGCGTAAAACACAGAAAATATAAAAAATTTATTGGCTGTATGGCGAATCATGAGGTAAAAAAAAGAAGAGATAAGTTAGAATAAAATAATTTATTTGTATATGAGAGATGTGAGGTTAGATGGATTATTTAAAATTGGAAGACTTGAACTTGAAATTGATGGTGGATATTATAAATACTTAAGCTCGTCATTGCTAATTGACCAGATTTTTTTAAAAAAAGATAGGATGAAATGGTTAAATATTTGTAGGCAATGGCACCTTGATAAAAAGATTTTAGTGAGAGGGCAAAAAAAACAAACTTTTCATAAGGGTGATAAATTGGAGTGACCTTATTCTCCGCAAAGTCAATGGCAACTAAAATGAGCAGCCTAGTTATTTCGGGGTAGGTATTCTGATAGAAGAAAAGTGATCAAAGGGTAAAGTTTTGATGAAATAGCAGAATTTTGATTAAGAGGATTCGATATTGTTAAAACTTGGGCCATGATGGCATTATTAGAAAGCATTTTATGTTGAAGGCGAATTCGGGTTTTAGAAAAAGTTTTTGACCTTCCTTATGAGTTATGAGTGATAGCTAAATTAAGATAGTAATTCCCTTAATGATGTTAGTGATATTACACACATAGAAATTTTATTCGAAAAATAAAGGGTTTATGTATATTATACATTAATTAAATATTATTACATTTATACCCGAGTTATTATAATCAAATCAACATGATACAGTTTATAGCTTATATCAATTGTAAATAAAAGAAAATAATAAATTTTTTTGTTGCAATCATAGTCATCAAATACCTCCTTATATTTTTGTTTAAAAAACTCAAGTATAATATTCAAAAGATGATCCTATTTTAAGACTCCTAGTTATAAGAACTTTATATCAAAAACTTTAAATGAAATATCAATTAGTATATATACATATATATTTTAAGGAAAAATTAGTGTTTTATGCTATATTTTGGTCAGAATCAACTTCAATGGTTGTTCATAGATATTGGACATATAGATATAAAGGGATTCTAGATTTACAAATATAGGAAAAAATTCGCCATAAAAAATGAAAAAAATTAAATTACATTTTAAATATAACGTATAATTTATACATTTATTTAACTTTATCATTATGTTAATGTGGATCATTTTTATCCCTCTTTACTTATTTATTAACTATGGAATTTTCGTCAGCTTACATTTATTTGATACAAATATTTATGCATAATTATTATTTGATATAGTTTAAGAAAATATAATTTTTCCTTTTTTATTTTTTTAGCCATATATTTCCGAAAATATATTTATGGTTAATTTTTTTTTAGATGTTTTTGTTTATGATATTAAACATTTGTTATGCTTATAATTTTTATAATATTGTTCTGAAATGTTAATGTGAATTAATCATCAGAGAATGGTCATGTGTGTCATTTTATTTCGCGGCTAAAGTTATATTATTGCAACAACAATTCATCATAATTATACTCATCAAAAATGTGAACCATATATTTACATTAAATATTAATATCGAGCAAGGGATTGATAGTGACACTAAACATTATCCATGGTTATTCTTATTAATGTAAAATGACACAATAATTTGTTTTTATTATGAGTTTGTTTTTGATATAGGGCCTCCAAAAGTCACTATCTCTTAGTAGTGATTATCACCTCTTTATTCCTTGTGTAGGTTTACCTTTCCACTCAGGGCTGTGCTACGACTTTCGAAGATCTGAGGCAAAAATAAAGTTGGAAGCCCTCAAAAAAAAAATTCAATTTACCGAAGCCCCAAGAAAAAGAAAAAATATAGATTCAAAATTAGACAAAAGAAAGGGGCCAGATTTATAGGAAAATAAAATCAACAAATTTAGTTTTAAAAAAAACAAAATCGCTGCACACCTAAATTTGGTGACCCATCTAAAATACTCTTGATGGCCCAGGAGCTCGTGCTCAGCCCGTGCTGCCCAAATACTATTGAAATGCTTATCAAATAAATACAATATTGGAGTATAGTCTATGTTGATTATTAAGTAATAACTGAATTCAGTTTAATAGATAGGTGTTTAGAATCATATTAGCTATAGTTGCCTGGCTACCTCCTATCTCATTTTCGAATTCTTAAACGGATTTCAGAATTAAGGCGGCCTACCATTGTTTTGCAAATACTCCCATCTTGTTTTTATATAATTCTATTAGTTTTATATTCTTTATTTTTCTTTATATCATGAATTGGTATTATTAAAATATAATCATTATCATCATTATCATTATAATGAAAATGACATATAAATTTGATCAAATAATATTGTATTATCATATAAATAAAAAAATAAGAAAGAAAAAAAAGGACAAATTATTGACAATTAAGGTTATAATGATATCTTTCTAGCCAAAAGATTGGTAGATTATATTTTTCATTATCTCCTTTCTGCGTTCATTTCTTTCTTTTTTTCAATTTTTACGGGAATAAGATACATTTATTTATTTTTAATAGAAAATTTTACAACGAGGTAAAAGAATATTATTTCCAAATATTGTAAAGTGTATCATTTTAAATCTGTTAAATGAGGAGAAATGATATTGGAAATGCTGATGAAGTATATTATTATTAGATCAATATCGCGAATCCTTATTTCTTAAAAACTTCAATTGGAAATTTTTGAACACAATTATACTTGTTTTTTAGGTACATTTTAATTATTAAATTAAGCTCTTTTTAGAGCCTTCGATACTATTAATATATATTTTTATTTAGTAATTTTATATATTTATACATATTTTTATATAGTTGTTTTAATATTTATACCATAATTTTTAGTTATATTAATATTATGAATTCTAATCAGGGTCACCTAAATTATCGAATATACTTGTATATCAATTATTTATTTATTTATTAATAATTTATCAGTGTCAGCAATCTAATTCATATGTTTCCAATTAACATGTTATTTTTAGAAATTATAAAATAAAAAATGACATTTCGATAATTTGGAAAAATTATTTAATATTTATAACAAGTTATAATATAAATAGTAAATAAATAGTGGCCAATGATAGTAACCCTTAAAGAGATGAGATATCTATCCTCTCCTCATAATTTGAGGCCCTCTAAAGCCCCCTCTATCTGCGAAAAAAAATCAGATTATCCTCTCTAGTGCAATGTGGGTGTCTGTTTCTGGAAGTGATTGTTACTGATTATACTGTAGTGGGTTTCATTTAATGGTAATAAGAAATTAATGACATAAAAACATATTTTTAATTTTTTTTGTTACTTTATATTAAATTTTTTATACATCCTCTTTTATTGACAGTTGTTAAAACCTCTGACAAAATAATTTGACATATTAATCGGTAGATCGAAATGAAAGTCAAGAAGTAGAAACAATTGGCCGAAATATGATGGTTCCTATCTATTATTAAATTGATTATGCATTCTTATCAAAAGCGGATCTCATATAGAAAAAAAATTCTTTTCTTTAAATTAGTAAACTTTTTTTTTTCTAAATTACATTGAAGGCCGCTATTATACTTATATCACGAACACGAAATGCTAGCGAGAAAAAATATATGATAAATAATTTAGTATATATATATCCCCTTTTATTAAAACCGAATTTATTATAATCATACACATTATTACATTTAATTGCATAATAATAAATCTGGAGAAAAAAAAATATTATACATATATACATAAAATGTTTTACTAGATAAAAGGTCATCATTTATTAGGTACTGGAAAAAAAGGATAACTATTTGACTTAATATTTTTAAGAAGAAAAAAAATTGTATTCTTAGAACTAAAATTTTAAAATCTCATTTATTACGACAAGTAGTTCTTCTATATTTAATTTAACCTAGTTCAAAATAAATTTCCAAAGACAAACTGCCCTACCCAACGACATTAAAACATGATAAAATTTCTACTTTTTCCAAATGAATTCGGTGTTACAGCTCTAACCTAAACTAGAAATTATTCACTAATCACGACTGGGGGTCTCAACGACAAAATAGATTTCAGAGTTTTCCTCTTACGATGTAGTCTTGATTTTTTTTATGCAAGAACCTGGACTTCATATCAAAGCTAAGCAAGAAGAAAAAAGATTTTCGGGAATATTCGGCTTATAGTAGTTTTCTTTAAGTTTCCTAATATATCTTCTTTTTTTAAAAAAAAACTTAGCAACTTTATTCTGTATCAGTTGTGGAATTGAAAATTTTTTTCCTTTCAGCCCGCACACTTTAAAAACAGGGAAAACTTGATAAAATAGATTAGACTCTTTCCCAATCTATTTATTGAAATAATACTCCTTTGTGACATTTTATAATACTCCTGTGTGACATTCTTTATTAATTTGATTTTATTGAATTAACAATAATTTTTTATTCATCTCTTCATCGAACCTTCTTTATGGACCCTTGCTTTAATATTTACAAAAGAGTATATATGTACTTTGCCAACTTTGAATCATTTTTTGAGCGCGTTATTTTAAAAAAAATTTATAGATCTGATTTTACCGGAAATTGTATTCCACTATATTTGGAATACCTACCTTATGAGTTTCAGACAATTTTGTTATGAACTCTCGAATTTAATATAATTCATATTAATTTTCCCATAAATTTTTTTATATAAATTATAAAAGACTTAAAGGTTTAAGGCAAAATTGCCTACAATTTATAAGATAGGTTTTCTAAACATGTTGGAATACTTTTTCCTTTAAAGTTGAAAAAATAAGATATCGCCGGAAAAAACATATTGCCACTAACATATACCACATTAAGTATTATTTCACATTTTATAAGTTCTAAAATGTTAAGATTGGTCGATTGATATTTTAGAAATTTGAAAAATGATTGCTTTACAAAAATAAATTAAATTAACAATTAAAATTCTTCAAAAAATGGATATTATTCCACTAAACAATTTCCGAAAATATCTAAATCCCCCCTCCCTCCCTCTCTTTCTTAAATCTTTGAATACAATTTTAATTTTATTTTTAAATATTTTTTGAACAAAATCAATATTTTTTTTATTAATTATTTGTAGTAGTTATAAATTATATATTTTTTTAATTATAAATACTCTATATTTACATACTGGCTTGGAATGTATTTTTTTTTTCTAAAAAAAAATAAAAATGTTATTAAAATTTTTATATTAAAATTTATGAAAAAATAGAAAATTTAAATTATATTATTTATTTAATATAATCACTTTTATTTCCCTCTTTAGTTACAATTTGGTGGTAAAAAAAAATAAAAAGAAATTATATTTATTTCCTTTTCTTTGTGTAAAATTTAATAGAAAAGATGATCCGAAAAATTTTAATATGTCTTTTTTTTCTTCTTTCTCCGTTCCTTTGATATTCCGCTTTATAGTTAAAATAGAATTAATATTAACAAGATAATTTAAAATAAAATTTTTTTTTTGGTTAAGTTTAATATTAAAAATATATATATTATAAAATTGAGAGGAAAAACAAGGAACTCTTTTTTAATATAAATTTTCAAAAATATTGAAATTATTAATTAATATTTTTAAAGAATAAAAATAGAGATCTTCTTGATAATGATGGTTTTATTATATATATTTTAATATTTTATATTAACAACAATTTTTATGTCATATTTTTTTTTTCGAAAGAGATATTGATTTAAATTTTATTTTAATTGAGAAAGTGGGTTTGGAAAAAAAATATATATTCTTATATTATTTTATGAATATTTTTTTTTCTTTGATAATATATCTAAAATCGTGAATATATATATAAAAAAAATTTTTTTTTGAATATTATGACATAAAAATTTTAAAAAAATAAAAAATAAATGTTTTTAATGGTTCGGTGGAAAAAATTTGTCGAAAAATAACTTTCAAATTTTTTTTTTATAGTTAAATCGTTAAAATATATTCACAAATAATTTATAAAATATTTATTGACGGAAGACCGTTCATAATAAGGTTTTCCAAAATTTTCAAAAAAAAATTTTTTAAAAAAAATGTTTCTACTGAGATGTGTGATATTTATGGAAATGGTCATCAAAATATTTTGACTGTTATATGTTGCGTTTAAAACGCGAGTTTACTATCGCGGTGCTACTCATTTTAGCATCCATCAATTCCGCCCTTACCATGACGGACATTTTAATCGATTCCTTTAACCATTACAATTATACCAATGGCCGCATAAACGCGTCCCCCGTGGTCTCTTCTCGTATTTATTCCCTAACTTACACCGAAAAGTCAAATCCAATACCTAATCCAGCGACCGTGCCATTGACAAATTCGGACATAGAAGACGCGAAAGCTCGGGAAGATCGACAGTTAGCCTATTTGTTCTTGAGCCAAAGCATATTTACCCCCATATACAGTATTTTGATGTTGGTTGGAATTATAGGTAACTCCCTGGTAATATTCATAGTATTTAAAGATAAATCGATGAGAAATTTTACCAACATATACCTTGTTAATCTGAGCCTTGCCGATCTTCTCATCATGCTCACCTGCATGCCAACGGCTCTGGTCGATTTGTATTCTCAGGAGATATGGATATTCGGAAAAAATATGTGTAAAAAAACTTTCTTTTTGTTTCTATCACAATTTTTTTTTTATCAAATATAAATATAATTATTAGTTATCTGCATCGGGCCTAATTTTTCAAGCCCGGCCCGGCCCGGCCCGAAATTTTTTCTAAAAAAGATTTACCGGCCCAACCCGAACTCGAAAGTTTTTTTTAAAAAAATTTACCGACCTGGCCCGGCCCGTATAGAAATTAACTTTTATAATTACTCAAAATAAAAGACATATGTTATATGTCGTTTAATTTCAATAAATAAAATCAAATATTTTTATTTTACATAAAAAATTCAATATAAAATTGATAAATTTAGATATAATTTAAAAAAATTCCAAAGTCCGACCCGACCCGGCCCAAATTTTTTTAAAAATATTAGGCCCGGCCCGGCTCGAACCCAATCAGTTTAAATTGAATTAAGCCCGAGCCCAAGCACGGCCCGCTTTGCAGATCTTCTATTAATTATTACCAATTATTTTCCCCCTTTATATCAAAAAAAATATTATTGTAAATAAGGTTTAAAAAAAGTATATATATTCTTATTTTAAGAATTATTATGAAAAAAAAAACAAAATATTATACCTTTAAATTGTTTTAAAAAATAAATAATAATGTATGTAAAAGCATCTTGATTGCAATCTGATTTGAAATATTATGAAATTAGCTCTTGAAAGATAATTTTTTTTAAAAAAATGACATTTCTAATTAATAATTGCAATTTGGATCTAAAAGAGAGCAAATTTTTATTTCAACTGTTGTTGTTTTTTCTAAATTGATGAAAATACATCTTGCCTTAAGCCCCAAGATTTAGTAGTGGAAATCCGCAATACCTTGTCCCGACTCATATTTCGGGAAGATTCGATAGGTTTTTTTTATTTCAAATAGGTTCGAGTTTAGTTAGGGTTAAAAAATTTATTATATTTACAATTACATTTTTATTCGGTTGCATCAATTAAATAATGGTTTTGTTCGATTTTTTAAAAACGGCTATCCGAATATTTTAGCCAAAAATATTATGGCTAGTCTGGATATTTTGTTCATAGATCACAGAAAGGGTTGGGCATTTATTAACGAAATCTCGGGCTTGCATATCATTTTCTTTTTGGATTATATATTGGGTTGGTCATTTTCAAAAAATTGAGCCGTTAAAACAACACCGTTTATTTTAAAAATTTTACCATTACTTCTTCTTATATCAATTATAATACTAATTAAGGTAAAAATAAAAAATCTTAAAAATATGGAATTTATTTTATGTCCGGGTCGGGTTCGAAAAAAATTTCTAGGTCTCTTGCAGATCTAGAATGGTTAGTAGTCAATGAGATCAGTACTTTTACGGGTTTAGTTCCTTAATTTTCGACCATACCGGATATTTATATTTTAAAAAGTCAAAGTAGAAACGGATCGCAATTTTTTTTATCCTTATAATATAGTAAATATTAATTTAAATATTAATAATATTTTTCATTTTTTTTTGATATTTTATGGTTTTCGGTATTTTTGCACAAAACTTTAAAAAATAAATTTTATGCTATGATTTATGACAGTTATATATCAGTGTTTTGGCTTTAGATAAAATATCGAATCCAGCTATTTAAAATTATTATGATAATAACATATTCACTATTGCTAAACTATTCAGAATTTATTCATTCCTTTTTTCATTCTAATGATTCATATAAAAATTTAAGGCATGAAAACACGAAAAAAAACTTAAAATTTGCCAAACCTTTCTTTATATGTGAATCATTAAATCGGGTATAAGAGCCTTCCCCTATTTTATATAAGAACTTGCAATGGTTATTCTTAGAGAGACTCCACCTAATTTTTTTTTCTCGATCCAAATGTGATGATATGGAAAAAAAAATCAAACATTGTCTGTTTTATCCGCAAACACTGAGAAAGAACTTTAAAAGTGAATTTCAAGGTCAACTTTTGTCAGATCTATTAAATCGAACTATTAGTAAATCCCATCGCCAGACTAAATGATAGACAGCAACAAATTGAAAAATAATAATGATAGGAAAATAAATTAACTATAATGCCATTCTTCATTACACACCAAAAAAGCAAAAAAATTTGGACATAAAACTCTCTACATTAATCCCATCCAAATAACATAACCATAAACTTTGTAAAAAAATTTAATATAAATTAAACCACGCGTCGATAGCTTTTATCGTGTTTGCCCTCCAAAAAATCTCTGAATCTCCGTCTCTGCGATAACGGCTGTACAGATAAACATTTTATAGCTTTTACATTTTAATTGTTTCCAATTATAAAATATGGAGTTATGAAAAAATCGTAAATTATTTAATTTTTTTTTTAGTGTCTTGCTATTAATATTATTATTTAAAAAATATAAATTTTGGCAATCTAAAAAATAGTATTATGTCTAATAATTAATATTATTCTAATTTATTCGAAATCTTAAATCTAATCATTTTTACTTCACAAATAAATGCAGCTATTTTTAAAGTGCTATAATTAAATGACTCGATATTTAGGAGTTAGAAAAAAAATATGAAGATTGATTTATTTTATGCATTTATAAAGTTATTTTATATTTATAATATTTTAGATATTTAAAAAATCAAAATATATTTTAATTAAGAAATGAAATATTAATATATATTTCGGAGAGTAGAGAAGAGAAGAGAAGAGAAGAGAAGAGAAGAGAAGAGAAGAGAAGAGAAGAGAAGAGAAGAGAAGAGAAGAGAAGAGAAGAGAAGAGAAGAGAAGAGAAGAGAAGAGAAGAGAAGAGAAGAGAAGAGAAGAGAAGAGAAGAGAAGAGAAGAGAAGAGAAGAGAAGAGAAGAGAAGAGAAGAGAAGAGAAGAGAAGAGAAGAGAAGAGAAGAGAAGAGAAGAGAAGAGAAGAGAAGAGAAGAGAAGAGAAGAGAAGAGAAGAGAAGAGAAGAGAAGTTTAAAAGTTTAGTTAAGCCCCTGATTTTTAATATTTTATTAAGTGAATAATATGGAAATTAAACAGACCCCCCCCTTCACTATAATTTTTAATCAAACATTAAATATTTGTCGCCATTTTTTTCGAGATTATGGCTCGAGATTCCTGCTCTGACATTTATTGATTAAACCAATGATATTAATACTAACCTGTACTAAACTATTCATTTAGTCAGCGGCATGCCGAGACTTTTTTGGCCGCCCCTTACAAAAAACAATTTACCTAAGCTTTTTGATAATTTTTCGCATGAGAACTAAAAGCATCTATGCATATTATAAAAATGAATATAATCATAGACCAATTTTATTTAATGTCTTTGACATATATGCAAAAGAGGATATTATGTCAGTATAATCTAACTATGTGTCAATATCATTTTCCATTGAAATTAAAAAGACATTAACAAGTCGATCCTGTGCCATACAGAATCGTAGGTAAATCTTAATTAATTTGAGAGAGGTCGCGTTCTACAGATGCCACGGTAGTTAGAATGGTTTAAGTAATTAATACAATGGATATATTTTGAAAGGTTTCATTTAAACTAGTGGAGTAAGTAAGAATTTTATTTTTTTAAATTAATTTAATATTGTAAATTTAAGAAATCGAGTTTGGAGACATAATTAAAATTCGGGAATTATTCATTTTAAAATTTTTAGTGTTAATATAGCCTAAAATTTCTAATAAAATTTTTTATGAGGTGCTTGCATAATATTATTATTTTAATTCAATTAGTAGATCCTTGCATATTAATATCTGTGAATAAAACATTTAAATGACAACACAAGCGATTTATCAAAACTGGAATATTAAATTAGAAACCGAAATGATCTTTGCCTTAACTGCTGAAAACGTTCCCCAACTAATTTCTCGCTTGATATTAATGCATTGATAAATTCAACCTCATATTCTTTTTGGGGATCCTGTATAGGCATGTCATCTCCTTAGTAAGAAAATTGTTTTTGATCTCTCTATCTACGAATTATTGATTGAAGGAAATTACTGCTCTTCTATCTACATTTCCAATTCCGTGCAAGCTCTTTTGCTGAGTCAAGGGAATTCTAAAAGCCTTTTTCCTTAAAGCGATCTAAAATATCTATCGTTCTTGTAATGGCTCTTTCCAGTTTAATATTGTCACTTTGCATCACCTCACTTACTAAATTCACCTGTGTTAATATCTCAAGCAAGATGTCAAGTTACCAAAAATGATTCTTTTAATTCTTTAGCCGATGAAATGGCTCATGTGCAACATTTTGGGTCATAGATATTTTCGGATACATCTATTAGTGCATCGTAAATATCACCAATTCTAATGGCCTTTACACTCTCCACCTTACACACCCATCGCGTTTCAGAACGGGTTTAACACAAATTTATTCATATGATCTTTGCCATCACTGAGTCGAAAGAAAAAGGAAGGTTAATAATTTTATTTTGTATTCGATTTTCAAAATTATGACATTCATTATTCTTAATTCGACGAATGTGTCGAATAATATTATATTAAACTTCTATAAAAAAATCAAATTTCTTAACTAAATAATAAATGTTTTTATGGCTAGACATGTCAAACCTTTTTTTAAAATTCATGCATGATTTTTTTACAATAAAAAAGAATATTGCCTTGTAGTGTTGTAAACGTTACTACAAAAAAGAAACGCGTTACCGTTACTCGTTACATCTGAAAAATGGAACGCGTTACCGTTACTCGTTACCATTTTACAAAAGGAACGCGCGTTACCGACTTTTCAAAAAAGTAACGGGCTACTCGTTACTTAAAAAATTAAATATTATATATAATGCAAAAAAATAAAAAATTATTATTTTTTTCCGACTATATATAATAAAATAAAATTATACAAAAAGAACATATAAGATAAGATCTTTTTATAATAAAATTTTCATATATAATTATAATATGAATAAAATTATACAAAAATAATATATTATAAGATAACAGAACAATTTTTTATTTATTTTTAACAACAATTGATTTTCAAAATTTTGATCAGATAAACATGAGCACTTAGTACTCAACACAGCTTTCGCCGTGCTAAATACACGTTCAATTGGCGCAGAGGATGGGAGAGTGGTGTTATATTTAATAAACAAAAATTTCAATTCGGGGAATTTATTAAAATATATAAGGAAATATCTTTATTTTGAAAAAAGCTTGAAAGATCATCTTCACAGAGATCTTCATTTATTTCCTGATCAAAAATTTTTTTATCATTATCTGAAAATATTCTAGTGTGTGTGTTGCATAAAGGAATCAATATTAATTCATTCTTTACCTTCAAATGTTTTTTAAGTTTGAGCTACTTGACATTGACGTTGAAATATTTGCGTTGGGACATAATTTACATTTACAAAGTGTAGACTTGGTACCATTAATTTTCTTAACTGGTTTAAAAATATAATTAAAATTGGAGCCAGGGAAGGGTTAAATCTTCTTCATCTAGAGAAGTAAGTACTATGGGCATAATATTCTTTTAAAATAAATTATTTAATAATATCATTATATTTACTTTGAATTTTGATTGAATTTCGACTGATAATTTAACAAAGAGAATTTAAAAAAAAATGTTGGAAGTGGTTGATATGAATTAAAACTCGACTTAAATTATTAATATTAAGAATTAAAAAATTAATAAAAGTAATTTTATAATACAATAAAATATGTTTTTCTTTTTATTGATATTTTTTAAGAAAAAATATAAAGTAACGTTCTGCGTTACCGTTACTCAAAAAAAGAAACGCATTACAGTTACTCGTTACCTTTAGATGAAGGTAACGAATGGCGTTCCTTTTCTTCAAAAAAAATAACGTCATTAGTAACGACGTTACTTAATTGACGTTACTTCACAGCATTATGCCTTAGTGTATGTTATATACAAAACAAATTTTTATTTTCTGGAGCTTAAAATAATTGAGTAAAATTACATAATTTGGAGGCCCCTAAAATGTTCTAACTTTAGCGGCCCAGGGCGGCTGCTCCGTTCGCCACCCCCCGGTCTGCATGGCCCAGCATTAATTAAAAGTGTACATTCATTAAAAGATGTAATCAATGACTGTAGTAGCCATTGAAGGGCATATCATTTCTGGATACCTTTTAATGGTGTACTAAAATGTATGAATCCTTATTAATGCCCTTTAATAAATAAATAGTCTAGATTAATATAAATGTCATTGAGTTAACCCTAGACACGTACGACAAGCACTATTTTTAAAATTTTATATATAATAAATAATTTAGTTTATTTTAAAAATTCTTATTGGCATAATTTTTCTATTTTTCAATATGAATTAAATACAAAATGCCTTCGATATTTTAATAATATATTTTAACTTAAAATCTTGATATTTCATCTAATCAAATACTTCAAAGTAAGGAAAAATAGCTCCAAATTTTCTTATTTATTTTTTTTATGTGTATTAAATGCATCAGTTAAAAATATTAAATTTCTATAGGGAAAAAAACTCAAAATAATATATTCAAATTTCATTGTTATTTATTTGTGGATAGGGTTATCGAACCTATTTTTAATTGGTCTTGATAAACCGTTACCATCTACCACGTTAAAATTTTGAGATTAAAGCGAGGTTCACCTTAATAAGTTAAAACGATTTTGCAGTGTTTGAAATAGGCAAATCAAGGTTTAGAGGGATAGCTAGATGGGAGATAAATCGCCGATGGCAAGAGTAGTTTTAATGAAGATTTATATATCACACTATTATTTTTATTCTTTGATTTATCTAGTAGCCCTCATTGCAAGATTAACTAAATACTTTTAAGAGTACAGCATTGGCTAGTTTTTTTTATAGATCTAACTGACGCGACTAACAGGTCTCGCTTATTGAAAATAATAAACATTCTAGACTATAGAAAATAGTTTAAAGGTAGCACGACGATTTACCCACCTACCCACTATATGTAGTCCCTGCCCTCTCGAAGTATTACCACCTACCCTAACCCCTCTAATATATATATATAGAGAGAGGGGGGCGAATTCCTCCCCCCCCCATCTGCAATAAAGTTTATTTAATAACATCTCTTGCATGGTGTGGTGACCTAATACACATGAAATTTTAACCGGGTTGAGATTTTATTACAATTTACTTAGCTTACGTAACTAGACTTTTTTTTGCCACATATTTTTTAAAAAAAAAGGAAGTTATATTCATATATTTTCATATATTAATAAATAAGTAATAGCCATGAAACGATTATATTTTGTAACTTCCCGAAATAAGATAAATGAAGTATAGGTAATTGGCAAACAATACAATAACCTATGAATTATATATTATACAAGCGGATCGAAATATGAATATGAAAATATAAAAAAATGAAACATCTATAAAAAGAGTTTTTTGAAGAAATAAAATAAATATGTATTGTATTTAATAAGGGTGTAATTATCTAAATTTTATTTCGTTTATGTCTATTAATATTTCACACAATTGTTTGATATTTCTTTCAATATAATATTACATCATAATTATAACTATAAACATATGTCTATCGCTGGCAATCAAACATATTTTCACATTTTATTTTCGCAAAATCTGAAAATAAGACAAAAAAAAGCATGCTTGTATTTGAGCATTTTTTTTAAAATTGCCAGTGTAGAACAGGTCCTAAAATATAATACAAGCCTCTTTAGTTTAACATCTTTTCGAAATGAATTTTATTATTTTGGCCCAATAATATCGGTATATCTTGTTAAAATTCTATGCTCATAAAACTTTATATAATTTTGACCAAAAAATTAAATACTAAAACGAATGTAAAATATAATTAGATTAGTATATAAATGGTCTTAAAATTATTATAAACCTTTTTTTTACAAATAGATCTTTCACGTATTTTATAGAATATTTCCAAGTCTAATATCATTATATATATATTTAATATGTGGAATCTAACTTTATTTTACAAAATTAAACAATATTATTTATATTAAATTATAAATGTCAAATCAATATCAATAATCATTCCATACATATCTAATTGGTTATTTCGCGATAAAGACAAATTATATTGAGGGGAAAAAAGGTTGTTAGTTTTTGGTATCTTAAAAAAATATATTATATTAATAAGATTGACCAAGAATGAGACTATATTATAAATTATTCCATATTCGAGCAAAATATAAATCAATATTTAGTTTCACAATTTGTCTATATAACTAAGATTCTATTGGTTGGATAGGCTTAGACAGAATTTTCCTACGGGATATATAAAGTTAAGGTGACTTTTTTCCTTATAATTTTTAGTGGAAAGTATTAGGTCTCTATTTTTTGTAAGCCATTAACCTTGATTGCATTTTTCCCCCAAAATTTGGTTATTAATTCTTATTTTTTGGGGGGAGGGGGGGGGGAGTCGGAGTCTAAGGAGTTTAAGAGTTTCATATTTTCTAGCTTAAAAAAATATCTACAAAAACTAATAGACTTGCCAATCCCCCCCCCCTTTTGGATAAGCCCTAAGAATTATTGACAGTGGATAATTCCAGCCTTATTATAAAAATAAAATAGCTTCATTTTTGAAAAATAACCTGTATATAATAAAAATTCAAGAACAAACTCCATGTTTTGTTTAATATATTGAATATCAAGCGTCGAAAAACTTCTATTTTGGAGATTTTCTAAAAATGGCTAAATTAGGATTTTAATCAAAAAAAATATATTAACCTAAGTCTCGATATTTATATATAGATGGAAAGGCAGAAAGAAAGAAAGAAAGAAAGAAAGAAAGAAAGAAAGAAAGAAAGAAAGAAAGAAAGAAAGAAAGAAGAAAGAAAGAAAGAAAGAAAGAAAGAAAGAAAGAAAGAAAGAAAGAAAGAAAGAAAGAAAGAAGAAGAAGGAAAGAAAGAAAGAAGAAAGAAGAAGAAAGAAAGAAGAAGAAGAAAGAAGAAAAACTTTTGATTTCGCTGATTTTTTTGCAAAAGTCTAAATTAGGGTATTTTTGACAGAACTACGTCAAGCGCCATTTAATAGATAAAATGATCAAGCATTTAAGATTACATTTATAAGGGTGCTCCTTCATGCATTTTGCGAAATGGGAAGCTTGAGCAACCAACATAATTAACGAAGGCTCGTGATGTGATACATCTAATTTGGATTTTTTTTTCTAAATAAAATGTTAGGTCTTTATCATAGGCGTAGCGGAGAAAATTTTGTGAGGAACAAATCCTGGCTAAGACTATATACGTCATATTCTACGATTAAAATAATGCTCAAATAATTGATAAAGATTAATTATATTGTTATATTTTATGTTAACAAAAACAAAAAAAAGAGAGAATGAAATGAAAACTGTTATGAAAATATTTTTTTATTTATAAAATGGCCATTTAATTTATCAATAATATTTTATGGTCAGTTCGCGTTATCAATCAACTACACATTGACTGATTAATATTTTAGTCATTTCGCGTATTGCCAAATTTATAAATTAAAAAGGACTCTAAGGTTTATGGTCAAATCGCAAATTTAGGCTATTTTTTTAAAAAAAAATATATCACCAAAATAAATTTTTATTTGAAAAATATTGCCTGCGTCGATTTCAATTAGGATTTTTAACGATATTGTTGGTTAAGGCTCTGACAATAATAGCAATTAATAACAGTTTAACGGTTATGTTCCATATGAATCCCTGTAAACTCAAAATGATTTTTTCTTTTAAAAAATACAATTTAACCAACAGTGGCAACGGTAGCAACTGTAGGAATGCAAGAGAGTCCCTCCCCTTGAAATAGAGGCTCCCTTAAAATTTTTTAATTTATTAAGATATAGAATCCTTATTTTTGAATATCATTAGATATGAGATCTTTCTTTCTTTATAGAATTTTTTTTTCCTTCCTTTTGGATATTAGAGTGATAATTTTTTTCTTAGAAATTTTATTTTTAAAGTGAACTTCCTTAAATTAAGAAGGCTAGGGACGGCACTGTTAGCGGAAAGTCTTTATAAAGCGGATCCTAAATTCCTCCAACTAAATTTATTGGAGAGGTAATCCATCTAAAAGTTAGGAACATTCCTTGCTATGCTTTTGCATTATATTTTAATTTATTAAATAAAATATATAAAAGTATTATTAAAAATTAATAACTATCAAAATAACAGGATTACTTGTATAATTGATAATCTTAGACATGATAATTCTATAAAAGTAACTAGTACAGTTAATTTGTAATCAATCACAAAATATGTGAGTAATTATAATAATTTTTAGTAAATAAATCCTTTTTTAAAAATATTTAATTATTATATTAAATCATTCATCTATTAATATTATTATTATAACACCATTACCATAATTTTAATTAAGAAATGCCATATTGAAATTCTTTTTAAATTGATTAAGTTAATATTTATCGGTTTATTAATTGGTTATTTTAATTAAAAAATCAATAGATAAGCCATTGTATTTAAAAAAAATCAATAGATAGTGCCCAATCCATAGTATTTGAAAAAATATAAGATACTATACACTTATCATTACCTATACTATCATTCATTATCCTTATTATATGAAATATGATATCAAACAAATAGGTTATTTAGTGAATTTAGAATATTATAGATTCATACCGAAGTAGTCTTATAAGTAGAATTGGGATTCAATATTAAAAACCCAATATTAACTAAATATTGTATTGGTATGAGTTCTAAAATATTGGTATTGGTTTAGACATATTTTCTATTTCTTGTTTTAGTAAAGATAAAAATAGTGATTAAAAAAAACCCAAGTTGTATTTATGAATAAATAAAGATAGAAAGTAAATAATAAAGAATTGCTAGTTTAAAGAGGAACAGGACGGAGAACCAACTCTAAATATTTTACTATATCAGAATCCTTTTTTAAACAAATATTCAAAATCCTTTAAAAAGCTAAAAAGTGAAGATAAAATATTCTGATATAGTCATAAATTTTTTACCCTAAAATGCCCTTTCAGAGCTAATTTTGAGTAGGCTAGAATTTCCAGAATTTGAAAATTTTTGATAATATTGGGTATATTTTTTAATGTAATTCCCTCCAGCTAGTGGATTTGAATCCTTAGAAAAGGCGGTATCAATAAACTTGCTTATTTCTAAGCTATTAAATCTTGAGTTTATATTAGATTACTCAAAAATTTGATTTGAAAAATGATATTTAATATTTTTTCTTCGAAATGGGTATTATAATGATTATCATCTTATTATTACTCGCTATAATCAACTTATCTATTATATTCGAAATTATATATATAAACGTTAATCATGGTCATGGATAATCTAATTCACACTTATATTATTGTAATAAATTAAGTGCCATTTCCTCTACTTAAAAATATTGTTTAAATATTTTACAAATAAAAATTTTTATGTCAAAAATTTTTTTTTTGTTAACTTTATTTTTTGACATAAATTTGTTTTAAGTACTAAAATATATTGTAAAATAACATGTATTATAAAATTCATCCTTCCATTGTGTTTTTTTAAATATAAGCCCTTATAACAATTTCCGATTCATCGAAAGTGAATATATCGAATAGATTTATCACGATATTAAATATGTTAAATAATTATTGATTTTGCTTTTATTTTCTTTGAAGATGGTGATAAACATAGACCATGTGTAGATTAGAAGACTTTCGGATTATAATTTATTACGATACTATATGTGTTAAATAATTATTGATTTTGCTTATGTAACATTTTACCTTCTTTGACGATGATGATAAACTTATACATAGACCACGTTTTAGATTAGAAGACTTAATGTCATTCATAATAAACAAAAAAAAAATTAAAGTTATCATCCTTCTTAATTTAATGCTATCACATTTCTTAAAATATATGTGTTTATTAATAATTATGTGATTTTATTTAATTATAAAGGAAAATAAATTTTCTACTTATTGAAAATCCATTTTATTAGATCTTAATAAAAAATCTCCAATCAATTATAATAACATAGGTGGGTCTAGTTGAGTTGAGAGTCTTTTTCAGACATTGTTTGCATTTGATGAAATTATTGAAAAGAACATACATATTTATAAACGTAATACTCTATCTAAAATTTTATTCAGTATAATGGATGTGAATTAATTTCAGAAGTAATTATCTCCTGATTCTTCTCGATGTAATATAAGATCTCCTGATCTGATAACTCTATGGAAGCGTAGATTTTTTGGTGAAAAAGGCAAAATATCATCTAATTTTATGGATAAAACCTTATCACCTGTTCCTAATCAATCTGTATGAGTTATATAATTCTAAGGAATTTAAAGGTGCTAATGGCATACCATACAATAGCGGGATTAATATCTCTGAAGGGGGATGTCTCCCACATATGTAGTAATTGTTCATATTGTGGTGTTTAAGATATAAAAGATTTTATAAGAATAAATATAATTTTATTTTATTAAAAAGATGATTTTACTTTAATCGAAAGTATGTTTACGATAATCAGTCAATTACCATAAGTTGTATCCTTAAACAAATACAATTTATTTAAAGTTAAACATTAAAATTCTCCCCATTACATTTCGTCATGATAACATAGTGGGGGTTGTTTCAAAACTCTTTTTTTAGGTTGTATTTCCATTATGTTCTGCATTGTCCAGTCTTCCGTCATTGTTATGGGTATTTCCTTATGTACATGAGCATTCCTGAGATGGTGGGCATGCCTGTTTTTACCCTCAGACTCAACATCATACAATATTGCACTTTTACGTTGAACCACTGCCTCTTCATGCCATCCTGCAGTCCTTTTTCTATCCAAACCTTTTGCTTCTCTTCAAATTCACAGTGCTCAAAGTTTCTATCTTTATAATATTTTTGTTTCCATTATGTGATTTCAGTCCTCTCTCTCTTAGATAGTTTCTACTCCTCGTTCTGAGTGGCCTTCCAAATTCGGCAGAGACCGGTAGTTGCATTTGGAGTATTTTGGTGAGTAATTAAAACATTATCTAAATTTAATTGCTCTTGGAATCCCATATCTCTTTCCAGCAAGGAAATGCGTCTTTATCATACGTATATA
The DNA here is from genome assembly GCF_954871325.1 of Gordionus sp. m RMFG-2023. Taxonomy (NCBI): domain Eukaryota; kingdom Metazoa; phylum Nematomorpha; class Gordioida; order Chordodea; family Parachordodidae; genus Gordionus; species Gordionus sp. m RMFG-2023. The sequence continues at coordinate 6,419,544 of NC_088775.1, read as the reverse complement.
GCTCTCAGCCAAACTATTCGATTTGGGGTTCTAAGGGGCCGATCTAAAAGGTTTTATGTTGTTTTTAAAAAGAAACATTTTGAATTCAGATCCAGCAAACTGAGTATCGTTATCTAAAACAATGTAGCGAGGTAACCCAATTCTAGCGAATAAGCAGATTATTTATTACACTCGTCGCATTTGTTAAGATTGCAACTTCAACCCTTTATTTAAACAACATTTCCCAGATACAGGACCTGTCAAATCATGTGTATTTGTTCCCAAGGTTGGGTAGGAAAACGGCACTTCTCTGGCTCCCAATCTTCCTTCCTGGCAACTCTTGCAGCCTTTATCAATATCTTCAACATCACGATCAAGATTTCTCAAAATAGAATCTACATAAATTTCGTCCATAGTATCCCAGGATGTCCTTGATGAATAACATTTAAAACCTCCTTCTTTAGATAATCAGGGATAATAATCCCTAAATTAATAATCCATTTTCGAACAAAATTATTTTAAAATCCCCTAATAAATATTTATATTATCAATATACTATTGTTATTTAATTTAATCTCTTTCAGAATGATATCATTGCTCGTTTCACTTACGACACTGCGAGTGAAAAATTTGTATTCCATTAAATTAATCTTTAATTCTCTAATTTCATCTTCGAATTTTTTTGAAACCTCATTGGTTTTTCTCTCTCTACCACCCAAACGGGACAGAGCGTTCGCAATTTGTTTTGATTATCAGGTCTATGAATTATCTCATAGTGGTAATTTAATAGCTTCGTCACCCACCGTATTAAACGGTCATTTGTTATTTTATTTAGGTCTCATTTATCACTTATATATTTTAAAGATTTGTAATCTCTAATTATATTAAAATGTATTCCATAAATATATTGATGGAACTTCTCGATAGCGAACATAATAGACGAAGCCTATCGATCAAAGGTGCGTAATTCTTTTCAGCCTCCGAAAGTATTCTCGATGCGTAAGCAATCGGTTTCTCCGGGCCAGTAATAAATCTGTGTGCAGTAGTCAGCTCCTAGATTATCTTCGGAAAGGTCACAAGAAATCACGACAGAAATATCGCCTGAATAAGGAATTACCATATCTTCACCTGCGATTCTATTTGTCAGGTCAATGAAAGTTGGTAGTATATCGCTAAATATTTGCTGATTATAAGATAATCTCCGCATATCCGCAAGGCACCTCATTTCTTTAAGATATTAACCGTTAACGTGACTCTAGTGATTGGAGTTGTTGTTGAATCCACCTTTTCGATAATGCCTTCGTTTAAATGTCTATTCAACTCAGCTTCAAAGGTTTGACGCAGAGAAAATAAAACACTTCTTACAAACTTCTTCAAAAAGCTTTATATCGAATTCTCTAAGAAAATTCATTTCAAAAATAAGGGAATTCTCTTTAACTACCCAATAGGTAAAAATTTATAAATTTTTTTTACTTGGACTTTCACTGTATTTTCCAACACTTCGATTTATTATAATACCCTACTAGTTTATACGCAAACGATAGTGAAGGTTTACCAATGCGTCTCCAGATAACTTCATCTATCACACTCGCAGTACCTATATCGAATTCCATTGTAAACATCAAACATTAATCTTCGCATCAATGGTAGCTTTATTAGGAAATGGTAGGCGAGGTGTTGGTGGTATAATCATCTGTATAGCATGAGTTCTACAATTTGTAGTTTGCCTTGCCATATCGAAAGCATATGACTTTTCTGTATGAAGTTAGGCTTTATACTAGATTTATAATTATTGGGAATATAATTATTATTATTGAATTTGTTGGCTTTATCTATTATTATCGAATTTATTATCGTTAATTATTCCTAAAATACGTGTTTTTAGAACTTTGAGTCGGCTTATGTTTAATGATTTTGTTATCTACTACCTGGGTTTTCTTTTCAAAGAAAGACACCGTTTTGCTAAACCCACGGTAGAAAGTGATATTGCCTTTGATATACTTTGATCTAAACTCTTTATACCACTCAGGCAGCCCTCCCAAGATAAAAATATTTAAGTTCATCGACAGGCATTTTAAAATTACTTAGTGTAAAAACTTTTTAAATTGATTGAAAAATCTATAATAGTTTATCCGCCTATTTTTAAGGTATAAAAATTATTTCGATGTAGGAAAATACTAGAGATATCCTTAAATATTTTCTCCAAACTATCAAGTAAATTTATGTAATTAATTCTCTCTAAATTAATTGGGTAATGGGGATTTTTTATTTTAATTAAGTTATCCGTACCTATGTAAGCTAGTAATAAATCTCTTTTTTTTTATTATGATCGACAACATTTTTTATACTTTAAAGATAAGTTCTAAATTATATACATAGTCTTAAATATTCATTTTCGATTTGAAAAATTATGGAATATGGAATTGACTAGATGTTATTGCTTCTTCGTTATTCTTGAACTATCTTCGAGTCTTCATTAGCCAAAGTATAATATTCTTCGTCTCTTTAATCTTTAAATTTAATACCGTTTCTTTAAACCTAATCTTTGCCAATGTTGGGTTTAAGATATAAAAAGTTTTATATGAATAAAATATAATATAATTTTAACAAAAGAAAATATCAAAAGATAATTTTACTCTAATAATAAAATGTTTGCATATTGATTGAAAGTACATTTACGATAAGCAATCAATTTACCTAATTTATTTAAAGTTAATACATTGCACATATCCATTTTATATTTTAGTCCTCTTGGAGTATTTCGCGTAGATACTTTAACAACTCCTTTAATCTACATTTTTTATTTATATACAATCATGAAAAAAAATTAAGAACTTTTACATTTCAGTCAAAGTTTACTTGAATGTTTGTAATACTAATATGTTTTTTTTGCAATTTTTTCTATTTTCTTCTCCCATTTCTACCGGCCTTTTTATTTGATAGATTTTTAAGATTTTCTGGCATTTTTAATCCTCCTCCATATCTATCAAAAATTAACATATATGATTATAAAAAAACATTTGCCAATGTACCCGGTTGAACAAAATTCTATTGAATTATTATTTTAAACAAATGAGTCAAAAAAAATCCTAGACTCTGGGCTATTAAACTTAAACATTGAAAGTAAAAACTGAAAAAAAAATTAACTTTTATTATCGCTTTCTTAGAATCCATTAAATCCTTCTTAATTAATTAATAATTTATAAAATAACTATTAAAAATATCCTCCATTTTTCATGTTTCGATAATTTTAGTAAAATAGCTTTGCTTTTTTTTGTACTAGATAGAGATACTATATATTACATTATTCTGAATTTTGTTAAAAAACATAAAAGTTACAGTAATGGAAGAAGGGGGGGGGGGGGGGGGGTTGTCAAATATTATTTTTTTTGAAATAGGAAAATTTCACACATGCAATCGCAAAAAATTATTATATATATTTTTTATTTTTTTTATTAAAATAAAAAAAAAAATTAAAATTCAAGAAAGACAATGTAGTTGTTTTAGCTTTCTTTTCTTGGTATTTGTAAATTTGTAATAGATTTTATTCTTAAAATATATTAAATATCTCAAAAAAAATATATAAAAAAATTATATATATAATATGTATAAAAGTTAAATAAATTTCAATTATTCTATAATAACGCCAATATTTAATTGGTATTATTTAATGCCTTGGCACATAACCCTATTTTTAACGATTTCATAGGAGGGGAAGGGTTTTATTAGATAAGAATATTTATTAATAAGCAATTTTATTTTTCTTCCCTAATCTTTTTAAGATAAAATTCTTGTTAAATACGTCACATATAACGTAAATATCAAAAGACATTTTGTTTTCTTCTAAAAACAAATCTAGTTTATTGATTCAAACGTTATAGAATCATTAATTTATAGATAAAACAATTTTAAAAATCTTTCTCGCCTTGATTAGATAGAATTTGAAAACATAATTTTAAAAAAAACACACAAATTTGTAAGTAAGTATAAATAGGAAAAACTACCATTATATATATAGCCCAATTCAAGGAACGTTCAACTGAAGGGGACTTCCCTTAAAAATAAACAAGTGTCTGAATGTAAGGAGTAGGATTAAAGGTGTGAAAAATATGAGATGGGGGAGGAGCAATAAAAAGTTTGAGAGATATGGTTAAGATATTATAAAATGGTTTTTAAATACAATTTAATCATTTTTATTAATATCATCGTCAAATATGGATCATGTTATTATAAAAATATAAATAGAAAAAAAGAGATTTTAAAAAGTCAGCTGCAGTCGTGTAAGCAGAATTTGCTATGGGGGGGGGGGGGGGGGATAATTAATTATTTTTTATAGAATTATTCTAGGAGTTAAAGAACATCTTAAGTTTCAGGAATTTAATAGGACTAGTGTATAAAATATTGACAATTTCTAATACTCAAATATAAATTAATGACAAAATATTAAATGTATATATAATCGGCGTATGGATGAATCACTCTAAAATAAATGTTTCGAAAAAGGACTTTTGTAAAAAAAAAAATATGAATTTTTTAAACATTAAAAAATTTGATATATAAATTTAAGTTATATTTATAAAAAAAATGTTAGAAATATAGATTATTGCAAAATTAAGAATTGTTGAATTTATATAAACTTACAAAGCATTGAGGAAAAATATAATTAAGAAGTAAGTATTGTTAAACGGCTCGTTTTGAGCCGATTTTTAAAAATGGTGAACTGAATATTTTATTCAGAAAAACTAATACGCAAACCTTAAGATTTTTCCAGATGGCACAAAGGTTTGAACATTTATAAACAAACTCTTGAGGCTCAATATGTTTTCTGGCTATAAATTTGAGTTAACCGTTTTTAATAATTGGCGCAAATCGAGCTTTTTAACAACACTATTAAGAAGCATATTATAATTTATAATATAAAATTTCAATCTTCTTTGGGGTTGAGCTTATTTTTCATTTTGATCTGTGCTTAGTGTCCTTCCCTATGTATTTTAAGAAGGGCTAACATTCATTCAATCTGTTTTCAGATATAGTACTCAATAGTTTTTCTTAAACGGCTGCCGATTTTTAAAAACGTTTAATTCAATTTTTTATTCGGAATTCAAGCCTTGCAACATAGACGGCACAAAGGTTTATTCGCGAAATCTTTTATTCCTGTTATTGAAGAAAATGTTCTTTTATTGGTAGAAGTTATAATGGGTAGAGTTTCCAAAATATTAGATAATTTTTTTATATATTAAGAAAATAATGTTGTTAGCAAACACGTTCGTAGGTGCTTCATTTTTTTTTTGAAAAAAAAAAATAATGGACGGCGTTCATTTAAGTTTTGGCGAACTTTGAGCGTGAACGCGTTCCCCTTTTTGACGAACGCGTTCGTTTTTTACGTTCGTTCAATTCTAAAAAAAAATTTATATTTTTATTCATTTGAAAATAAAAAATGTTATTAATATTAATCTAAATTTTTATAAGAGAAAAGGTACCTTGCTAAATGTAAAATGTGTCCCAAAAGTATGTTAGCATCAATGATTTTTTCCGGCATTGTACATATTTTAGCTTTAAATCCTAGCACGTTTTTTTAAATATAATAATTTGATTTTACTGGAAATGTATTCTATGTATGATATATTTGGAATACCTGCCCTAAAATATCAGACAATCTCGCTATGAACCTTTGAACTTAATATAATTTATATTCATTTTTCCATAGATTTTTCTTATAAATTATAACTGACTTAAAGGTAAACGGCAAAATTGTTTACATAAGATGGGTATTCTAAGCATGCTGTTATACATTTCTGGTAATATATTTTTAAATTTAAAAAACGCGCTCAAAGAATAATATAAAGTTGAAAAAATAACTGATTGCCTGGAAAAAAACATTGACGCTTACATATATAATACAAATATAAGTATAGCCTGTTAATAATTCGTTTTAGATTATTGTATTTCATAGAATTATTAAATTATTATGATTATTATAATAGATATATATATAATAAAAATCATTAAATATTATATATTAATTTTTATAATTTATTATGGTACTCTTATATATTTGTAAAAAATTCATTTAAAATAACACATAAATTTGGAATGCAAACAAAATATAAAGTAAGAGAATATATATATATAAAATATAAGTTAAATTTAGTCAAATTATACTGGTAGTGAATAAATATTATTTAGAGATTATTAGCATTATCGATGGAAAAAATTTCTTCGCTAGATGTATACTGGTTGCAGGTATCAAAAATATTTTCCTTGCTAAATTAGCAAGTCTAAATAGTCCCAATCTTCCTTCCTTCAGAAGGTTCGAGTAAAATATGGCATCCGAATAAAATTTATTTTTAAAAAAATTTATTTGGAATAATTTTAAATATTTATTTATAGTTTTTAAATATTTATATGAATTCAAATAGTTATAATTTTTTTATACATATTACATCTTCAGGTAGTCTTTCTATAATTGAATCTATGGTTTAATATATGTGTATAACCCCAACAAAAGTTATTCAAATTAAAATTCCCGAATATTTTTTATTTATTTTGAATATACAGGAGGAATGAGAGGAAGAGGAAGTGGGATTTAAGCTAAATTTATATAATTTAATAAAATACGAATTATTGTGCAAAAAAAATAAATAGATTTGATAATAATCATTTTGTTTTTTTTTAAAAAATAATAAATGTAATTTTTATTTATGTATATGTCCTTCAAACGATACTTATTTTATATTCATTATTAAAAAGATAAATTCCTATCAAATATTTTTTTTAAAAAAAATGGTTTTAATTAATGATTCGTATCGTATTAAGGGTAATCAAATAATGGGATTATTTTTTTTTTCAAATATTTGATATAATCAATTTATAAATTTTAATTTTTTTTTGGTTAAAATATAATTTTTTTTCTTCTTGAGATTCAATTTCACGAGTAAACAGATTTTGTCATTATATATGGAAATAAATTGGTACAAAAAGCAGGTTATAGGGGAAGCTTTAACTTAGATCTTCATCTTTTTAAAACAAAATATGAAAGTAATATCCGTAAAGTCCCTTGGTTGGGAGATTAGATGATATTCGAGTTACGATATCAATATCAATTATATAAGCTCTGAATTTGCTTGCGATAAATTTTTTTTGGTAAAGAACCTTAAATCTATACTCACCTAAAGGAAAGGTTGTTAAAAGGTCCGATTTGGGTCTATTTCTAAAAATGGTCCTATATGATTTTAGCCAAAAAACAATATTATGTAAGCCTCGAGATTTAGCATATATAGATTCAAACCCTTCTGTCATCTATGAACAAAATCTACAGGCTTACATGATATTATTTTGGCCTAAATCATAAATAAACCATTTTTAAAATAACACTTCTTATAGGATTATTCAAAAACGAATTCGTAACGATTGGTATATTATTTGTATTAGATCGTTTTCCATTGATATTTGTACGAATAATAAAATTTACTTAAACATATGCGATTTCTAATAATTTCAAAATTCGTGTTGAAATATATTGACAAAATTTTTTCTTTCACATATAATTTTAAACAAAAAAAATTATTCTAATAATCTGGCTGGAGGATAAAGAACATGCAATAACGTTATTAACGAAATTAGAAATGCATATTAATTTATTTTAAACTTACAATTCTATTTTAAAAATAAAGATCTATTTATAAGGCATTTAATTTTTTGAGAGATCATTAGTTTCCAACTAAGAATATATTTTCACAGGCAGGTTGACACATATATGTATATCTCTTTAATTATACCTGTCACATTAACAGATTATCAATAGAAACGTTTGTATTAATAGTTACTCAGAATAATAATTAATATTTAAATCATTAAGAATCCCCGGGGTGGCCTAATGGGTTAGATGTAAGAAATAGAAGGGCGAAGAAGGACGCTGGTTCAATCCTGGTAAGGAGCATAAAAACTTTCAAGTTTTTCTTCGATGACTGATGTGTAAAGACATATGGTAAGATAAATTTCGGAGCTTAGAGATGACACCCCGGTCACCGACAAGCCTAGACAGCCGGGTGTTAAGGATACCTGTCCAATAAACAAAATGAAGGAAATTTATGGAAATTGAATATGAAATAGGGCGTACCCTCCAAGCGACGCGCAGGGTATAGACCTCCATCCTGTGAAAAGTAAAGTAAAGATCAAAGCAAAGAAGACAAGATTAGCAAGTTTGAATATTGGGATGCTTAAAGGTAAGACGAGAGAATTGGCATCAATGTTGAACAAGAGAAAAGTTGATATAGCGTGAATGAGACGAAATGGAAGGGACAGAAGACTTTGATGATTAGAGATGGGTATAAATTGTACTATAATGGAATTGTTGGCAGTAGGTACGGTGTCGGCATCATCCTCAGACAAGATCTAACCTCCTCAGTAGTAGAAGTCAACAGGATCTCTGATAGACTAGTGAAAATAGAACTCTGCATTGGTCAAAATACTACACATCCTTTCTCAAACGGGTGGCAAGGAAGAAAAGAAAGATGATTTTAAGCTATCCTTGATGAAGCTTTAATGGAAATCCCTAATGACCTAGTCATAATTGGTTGTGACTCAAATGCGCATGTTGGGAAAGCAAGAGTTAGCTGCCAAATGCATCATGGTTTTTTTTTTAATATGGAGAAAGAAATGATGAAGGAGAGCACGTACGGAAATTCGCGCAAGCCTTCGTCCTTGCCTTAACCAACACCTACTATAGGAAAAAAGACAGCCATCTAATAACATATGAAAGTGGTACAAGGAAAACACAGATAGATTACATGCTGATCTCTCGCAGAAGATTAAAAGATGTAATAGACAGCAAAGTCAACCCAGGAGAAGATATTGACGCGCAACACAAGCTAGTCATGGATTTACTAATCACAAATAAATCCACTCAAAACAAGATAAAACTGGAACCATGCATGAAATGGTACAAATTAAAACCAATGATAGATGCCTTTGCAATCAATGCAAACATTAAAACAATAGATTTCTCATAAGTCAGTAAAAAAATGTGGACAGACCTTTCATCCAGATTAATAGACACTGCCAAATCGACACTAGGCTTGACAGGGGGAGGTAACAAATCATACAAAGAACTATGATGGTGGAATGAAGAGGTACAAACCCCTATACAGGAGAAAAAAGCCCTTTATAAAATATGGTACAAATCCAAAAACCCAGATGAGACAAGATACAAAAAATCCAAGATTAGCTAAAAAGGCGGTGGCTAGGGTCAAATCTATGGCATCAATGACATGTATGAAGAACTACATACCAAAGAAGGGCATAATAAAATATACAGATTAGCCAAACAGCGAGAAAAGAATTCTAGGGATATAAACGGAACTCCGAAAGTAATCAAGAATAAAGATGAGGAAAAAGAAATAATGAATAGTAGGAAAGAATATTTTCAGGAGCTTCTCAACTTTAATCCCCACACACTACATCTAGACGAACTCCCCATGTCAAAACCTTGTACAACCAATAACAGAACAAATAATCACATGCCTCAAGCATATGAAAAAAAAACAACAAAGCTAGGGGTCCAGATGATTTTCCAATAGAAAGCCTTAAAGCACTAGGAGATGATGGAATACATCTCCTCACAAATGTGTACAATAAAATACTTGGAAATGAAGAGGTTCCCCAAAAATGGAGGCAGAGCTATCTAGCTCCTATCTTCAAAAATAAGGGGGATCCACACAATTGCCAAAATTACAGGGGCATAAAACTAATGTCACACTGTCTAAAACTATACGAAAAAATAATAGAAAAAAGATTAAGAGACATAAACGAAATAGGAGAGACTCAGTTTGCCTTTATGCCTGGAAGATCAACAACTGATGCTATCCACGCAATTAGGCAAATGAGTGAAAAATACAGGGAAAAGAACAAAAGGCTACACATGGTCTTTCTCGATCTAGAAAAGGCCTTCGAAAGAATCCCAAGAAAACTTATCTGTTGGGCACTACGCCACGAAAAGATTCCTGAAAAATATATAAGAATAATACAGGATATTTATATGCATACAACTATGGTCCGTAGCACAGCAGATACTTCAGCAGGCTTCACAATAGCCAAAGGAGTTCATCGAGGATCGGCTCTCAGCCCACTTCTCTTCATTACAGTAATAGATGTATTAGCACAGTCTATACCTCAAACAGTCCCGTGGAATATGATATTTGCAGATGATATTGTGATACTTGCTGAATCCAAGGATGAAATGAAAGAAAGATTAGTGAGTTGGAAAAATATCCTAGAAAAGCACGGACTAAAAGTAAATAGAGAAAAGACGGAGTATGGTGATAGGAGGAGATGAAACAAAGAGTATTGATATAAATGAATAGCAGATATCGGCAAATGAAAGCTGCAAATATTTGAGCTCCACTATAAAAACAAACGGCACAATAGAAAAAGAGATAAAGAGTAAAATTAATCAAGGATGGTTAAAGTTGAGATCTTTATGTGGAGTGCTATTTGACAAAAGAATCCCACACAAATTAAAGGGAAAAAATTTACAGTTCCATAGTACAACCAACTATTCTACATAGTTCGGAAACATGGCCAACCAAAGAATCAGACGAGAGAAGTCTACAAACTATGAAGATGAAAATGCTGAGGATGATTGCTGGAGTAACAAGAAAGGATAAAGTGCGCAGTACAAGAATACTAAGTAGTTTAAAGGTAGTGCCCATTAAGACTAAGTTAATGGTAAACAGACTTAGTTGGTATGGGCACACAATGAGCCTATGAACTATATAGGAAATAAGGTTGAGAGTTTTGAAGTGATGGGCAAACGTAAAAGAGGAAGGCCAAAACTTCAATGGGGCCATAAAGTTAGAGCCAATATAAAGAAGTATAAATTAGATAAAAGAGATTGTATGAATAACATAAAGTGGAGAGAGATGTTGAAGGAGCTTACCACCAGAAAAGGTGAAAGCTAAAGAGAAAAAAAAAATTTAATCAATAAGAATAAAAATAATTTTTTAAATAATTCTTTGAATATTTTAGTTATTTAAATTTAATTATTTGATTTGAATAGAATAATTCTTTAATATTCGAACAAAAAAGAATACTTTGCTATTCATATTCACTGCTGTCGATTGAAATTATCCTACAAGAATTGTATACCATTTGTTTTTGAATAGGTCTACTACCCTGTTTATTTTGTAGCCATGATAATTTTATTAAGGATATCAATTAGTGTAAAAGTGTGGAAGAAGCCTTTCCAGGCCAAAGTTAAATAAAACTTACCTATTTGCTACCGATATTACTTTAAGAAATATGAATTATGTTTCTGTGTAAAAACGATATATCAAAAATAATGGTTCATAAATCTACAAATTTTAATTAGCTTTTTTAAACATCATTAAAATTATACATAATAATTATAAGTTTTAAAGTTTAAAATAAAGTTGTTTACCATTACCACACCTACCATACCAATTATTTTTGTTAAAATGAAATATGTTTCATATACATAAATAAAAAGTAATGAATATAAAAAACCAATATAATTGTCGAATAATTATTCTCTTTGAAGGAGATCGGCTCTTATTCTTTTCGTGGAAAAGCTGACATTTATGTCTTCATATATTTTAATTTAATTTATTATTGCAAAATTTATACTTAAAAAATAACTCACATAGATGGCAAAGGTTTGGACATTTATTAACAAAATCTCGAGGCTTGAATAATAGGACTCTTCTTAATTTCGTATTAATTTAGTCCAATTATAATTTGACTTTTTTTCCCCTCATAAGTTATAATAATTTTAAAAAATTTATCAGATAATTATATATAATGATAATGGTTACACGAATTTCTTGCATTGGCTTATCTATTATTTTCTACCAATGGTCTATTGTTTACTATCACTTATGGCATCCTTCGATTAATCTTCATAACTCTTTTCGCAATTTCAGCAATTGAGAATATTAGTAAAATAAAATAATTTATTTCCCTATCTCCTTAAGCAATCTACTCTCTGAAATATATAAAGAGAATCTAATTATCCCCACCCCCATTATGTAAATACTGTTAGTGACACTTTCAAAATTTATTCTTTAACTTGGAAGCATTTTTTAAACGAATATATCTCTCTCGATCCATCTATATTTCGACTAATATTATATTTCCCCTCATTCAAAATCATATGAAAAAGTGAGATAATCTCTTCAAATTTTAGGCACATTCCATATCTACAAATGAATGTCAGGGAAGAGTGCCTTCTCGCTGTATATGTTTGAAAAGGATAATTATGCCAGAAAAAAATTACATATGTTTTGTATTGGGATTAGTGATGAGGCAATGTCAGGCCCAGCCCTGTAAATAATTTATTTCTGCTGGACAGGGAAGAAATATTAGTTGACCGGGCGGGAAAAAGGTAGACATATATGGCCCGTTTAATCGAGAATATAAAAATAAATCTAAAGCCTAATTTTATTTAAATAATATATTTTATTTTGCTGATAATTTTAATGATTAAATTATGACCTGCCATGATCAGTCATTCATTAATATGATTTCCTTATCCTACATTTTGTTTATATTGCTTAATAAGAAGATCTGATTTTTAATATACACTACTGTTTGTATGACTCTCATTTTATTTCTTGATGGTACCGTTTTCGTGGCAGCTCAATGACTTAGATGCAGCCCCATATTGCCTGCCATCTATCCACTATAAAAAAAATTGTGGTATGATATATCTAGCGTGATTTAATCTAAAATTTTAAATATATATATATATATATTAGTATATTGTAGAACATGTAATCTTATATTAATAATGTCTCAAATGAACTCCTCCCTCAAATAAAATAATCATATCTTTATAATGCACTCACGGCGATTAATAAAATTAAATATATACTATATATAATTAATATCAGAGACCTGCAGAGGTATTTTTTTAGAAAAATTTCCGGCTGGGTTTTATATTTTCAGGCCCTGCCCAACCTGGCCAGGATTATATAAAATATATTAAATTATTGTTAATTTGTCTAGCTAATAATGGCGTTTTAAAATATTTTTTAAAACATACCGCCCGTTCCGGGTATATTTAAAAAACGGGTGTCGTGCTTAGGACCGGTCCGGGTCTGCAGGTTTTTGATTAATATATAATATTTTTTAACTGCCAGAATATAATATTAACGAGGAAAAATTAAATTTACCGCTGTTGTTGTAATTTTTGAAAAATTTGAAAATAATATTAATTACAATAACAGTTTCCCTATACCTAAGAGATCAACTTACATCTGCCCCCTCCCATGTAACCTAGCTTCAAATCCATCCCCCTTCCTATTTATCTGGAAACTGTTTGGTAAATAACAATCAAAATTATTTGATATCCATTTTTACTTCCACCGATTAGCTTCTCTTTATACTTTTGCTTAATATCGTTAAAACTTTAATTGACAAATTTGCGCAATTATGAAATGTTTTACACCTTATCTTTAAACCCTGCTTTACTATGAATATTATTATCATTATACTATTCATCTATTTTATTTTTTTTAACTTCCTTCCTAGATAATTAAACTTTAATTCATAAAATTAATTTTGAAACGTTTTTTTTTTAAATTAATGTCTCTCATTAAATATTTCATCTTCGTATTAAAGATAAATATTTTATTCATTCAAAATTGCCTTTGGCTTTAAACAAAAAAAAATTCCCCCCTTTAAGTTTCTTCGCTATATATTAAGATATTTTGATCTAATAATAAATAATAGGGGAAAATGATTTTTTTAAAAAATTTAATAAATTAAATTTTGTGGAAGATTCGGGTAGAGAGTGATACCCAAAGCTTGAATGTTCTTATAATTAAAGCTTAATCTATCAATAAATTATAATACATGTTTTACTTTTACCTCTAGAATTTATGATAGGAAAATATTTATTACCCTGACTTTTGTCGTAAATATCATTTTAAGTTAATAAACATTTTCCCTTTACACACACACACCTCACCCCACTCCCCTCCTCTCCACCAAGAAAGAAATATTATCAAAAGTTAATAACTTTTACGTGTTACTTGATATTAAGAGGGTAGCTCTAAGCGATATATAACAGTATATATACAACATAGCAACACTTGTTTTTCTCAGAAATTTCATCAAACTTGGATAAAAAAGGACGTAAAATGATTAAGAGAAGGACCATCCAAGCTTTATGGCCAGGTCGCGATTACTTATGCGCGCAAGAGGCAAATCCACTTACTTAAACGCCCATGGAAAATAAGATCCGAGGAAATAAAAATTTGATTATGGGAAGGTTATGTTGGCTATGTTAGTTTCACTTTTCATCAGAACTGTGAGAACCTAGAAATAAATATAAGATTAAATAAAATATAAAAAAATACCATCACAAATACGATCACTTATCAATAAAATTAGTTCTCTATATTCGACTTTGAAAATAATCAATAATCCAGTGTCCATATTCATCCATCGTACCTAACCAAACCATTCATGACGGCAGAGGATAGTATCAATAACTTTTTAAAATATCGACTATCATTCAAAATTATTAGAAAAAATATAAGTGAAAATTCAAAATTATTTTAATAAAAATATAACATAGCCAAAGGCTTATTATAAATGGAAGACCTCCAATAAAATTTATGGCGGAAAACCCGGCCTAATAGTGCCCCCTACCTTTATATGAAAATCCTGGATACAGGCAATTGCTGTTACAACAGCTGATTTATATTCCTATATTTGCGATCACATGACCTGATTAAATTTTTGGGAAAATTTTGAGTTAGTTTTGCGCAATTTACATATTTTAAAAAAAATACAATAAAAAAAAAATTATAGTATATCGTTAAAAAATCAAACGTTATCATGATAAATCCATATTTCATTTTAAACAAGCAAACCAATTAAAGAATGTTACAAACACCACAAAAATATTAGAAATTATAATAAAATAAACCTTTTTAAAAAAAATTTTAGTTTGAAAATGTGAAAATTCACAATATAGTTTGTTTAATAAAATAATTGCTTCCATAATAACATATTTAAACTTTAGTTCATATATGTCAAAAAAAGTTTTAAAATAAAAAGTCAAATAAATTATTTTTTTTGAATTTATGAGTATCAAAAAAAAAAAATTTAAATCCCTTTATATATTTTTAATAAAATTTTATAAAACACCAAATGCTATTTAATCACAAATAAAAAATCGTTTTAAAAAAAATAATTAAATAAAGTATATAATATATATTTTTGTATAATTCTATAATATATTGCAAGGATTAAAGATTACATAATACAACATTTTTAAAAAATAAAATTAATAAGAAAACTTAGTATTGTTAAACGGCTTGTTTTGAGCCGATTTTTAAAAACGGCTAACTCAATACTTCATCCAGAAAAATATTATGCAAGCCTGACGATTTTGTTCTAAGAAGGAACAAAGGTCTATACATATATTATCGAAATCTTGTAGGCAATATTTTTCTGGCTAAAATATTGAGTGCCGTTTAACAATAAACAGAGGAAACCGAAACCAGATAAGAACTATTTTGATTTTCAGTTTCATTTCATGTAGTGTCGAAAATTAAAATTTCCCATTTCCGTTTTAAGATGTTTTACATAATTTTCTTTAAAAAAAAAATATATATCTAAAATGCACCATTATTAAATAACACTCATTCAATATTACTTCCAAAAATTTTATGTATACATCGTATATTCACTAAGATACATCTTTTTTTTGCACAAGTGAGATGAAGCGCAAGTATAAATTTGGAGACAAACCCCTTTTCCAGCATTTGATAAAGAATCAGATTTGTATATAATCTGTGTCTCAATATCCTATTATAAAATAAAATCGATATTATCTGAAAGATCCAATTGTTAAATCTTTTATAAACTTATTTTGAAAATCGTTCCACCCAGTAGGGTTTAAGCCGGGGCACAACATCACAACAGACCGGATTTTGTGAAGACTCTTCTAAAATATAAATATAGGCAAAAATTATTGGCAGTTAACCTATTTAATATATTATCCAAAAGATGAAAAAAATAAGCTAGATTGGGAAAAATATATTAAAATGTCAAGAATTAATATCTGTTCCACTTTAACAACATATGTGTATTTGACTAAAAAAAATTTTTAAGACGTCGGCTGCCGAATCAAGAAAGATTCGGGTGAGCCCCCGTGTAGGCTTCTACTTAAGACAAAGTATTAGCCATTCTTAAGGCGAATTCCGTTTGTTTTAATAATTCATCTCTCCTGATGAATAAGTATTTTCCTCGTAAAGAAAAATAACTCCTTTTTATAATAAAATTTTTATTTGCTAATATATATATATATCTATCAACACAAATTATATAATTAAGTATGAATATTGTAAAATTAAAATATTTATTATATGTTAAAATAAAAAACATGTATAGAATTGAGTTATTATAATAATAGTAATAATAATAATTAGTAACTTTTAGAAGAAAAAGAAGAAAAAAATTCCTTTGAAATATAACCAAGAGTTTTTTCTTACGAAAGAAATTTTAAAAGTTCTAAAGATAGCCAAAATTAATATAATCTTTAATCTATTTCTAAGATAACCTTTGGCCACTTGGGAAAGCCAACTTACCCTTTACCCATTTTTTATATCTTATTTTAGTTATTTTAGGGAGAAATTGAGCTGAAAAAATATTATTCTTAATTCTCAGTTGCAAACTAAATTTATGCATCTTAAAGTATACAAATATAAAAAGTTATTCATCAAAATAATAGTAAATTAAGTTTTAAATCATATGATTTCATAAAAAATAGGTTAGTCAAATAAAATGAGAATATAACTACACATATAATTTTTTAGGAATTATTTCCGGAAAGGTAGGGGAGACCAAGACCAAATAGAATAGATTTTATCTAAAGCTCATAAAGCTTAGAGGTATTGATTAAAATGATCGATTAATACATAATGGGTCTGGGGTCTACTCCATAGGCGTAGCCAGGATTTTGCTAAAGGAAAGGGGGGAGGGTAAATTGGTGGGGTTTTCTTCCAAAAATTGTTTTATTGGAATTTTTTTAGGTCAACTTATTATAGGCCTTTGGCTATATTATATTTTTATAATAATTTGGATTTTTTCACTTATTTTTTTTATAAAATTGGCTTTTTTTCTAAAAATTTCGAATCATAGTCGTTATGTTATTAGCTTTAATAATTTTCTTGAAAAAAGAAGGGCTGGGATGTGTAGAGGGGAGTATTATCTTAAAATGATATTTAAGAGAAAAGGCAAATTGGTGGCCGTACCTGGTCTTTTCTATGTAATACAAATGATATAAAAAAATCGCAATTTTTCTATAAATTTTAATGCCACCAAAAATGTGCAGAGCAGCATTTTGGAAGTCAGGGTAAATTGGAATACTAACGAACCGCTAAAAAAGAATTCTTTTTAATTATTTTATATACTTATTATAATAAAAAACATATAAATAATATTTAGAAATATACATAACTAAAAAAAAAAATCTACAGAACTTAATGAATCGTATAAAAATAGGTGGTATGGCAAATTTCGATGATAATCTTTGCCGTGAATGAAAATCTTTATTTGGAACATTTGTGATTATTATAATCCTATTATTTTGAATAATTTTTGAATTTCAAATGAAGAACAGAGTTCTGAGAATCAAAAGTAGGTAGTCTCGGTAGCCATATTTAAATATTTGGGCTTGCTTCTTTATTTTTAGATTTTTTTTAAATTATGTAAAAATGTTAATCTCAAGTAAATAAATAGAAATAAACTGTCATTTATAAGACATTTACCTGTTTCACCTTTATTTATATGTATCAACCGGAAGTAAAGTGTCTAATTTCAAAAAATAAGTCAATCATCTTCATAATGTCATTCGTCACTTTAGGCAAACTCGTGACTACTAATGTTCGTATGGATTTTTTTTTTAAATTAAAAATAAAATCCATACTTAAAAATGACTAATAAGCACCCCGCCAAAACCCATCCCAGATCTTCAAATTAAATTAAAATTTAATTAATATTGTCAATATTTTTATACATGATAGAATTTGAGAACACTTCATCATTATTTAGAATTGATATTTAATCTGAGTAGAAAAAAAGAAGTTATTAATAAAAATATTAAAAAAAATTAAAAAGTTGCTTTTGATGTGTTAAAATTTATATTTTTTTCTCATTTAAAACTATTCATGCGCATATTTCTGCGAAACCTTTTTAAAAGCCAATGAAACATCTCATTAAAATATTTATGGTTTGAATTTCAAATAACCATGTTTATTAGTTTCAAAATTATTTGAGAAGAAATTATCTGTCCCGCTATAACATTATCTTCAGCATATTTCCTATTAAATCAATTTAGCAAAAATAATATTTTTACACTAAATTTAGTCACTTAATAACAAATATATACTTATAAAAGTGCAAGAAAAATAATTTTAAACAAATTTTAGAATTTAATAACAACATCAATGAAATAAAAATATTGTATAGTAAATTATTTATAAATACATGATCTATTTTATAAAGCTTCATCTCGACAAGCAATTTTAAATCATAACCTATTACATTGAAGTGAATAATATGTTTTTATTAAGTGTCAAAGAAGGCAAAAATATTGTAAATATGATTAGATTTATTATTTTTAAAAAAAAGAATAATACTAGAGCTTGTTATTTCAAAATAAATTAACTAATACTACTTATTCCCCATGAGATATTATTAATACCTGTTATAAACTATAGAAATAGGGATTGCATTTATATTATAATCTTGGAGATATATAATTCGACTTTTAAAAGAAATATAATTAATAATATGCAATGCAATGATATGATATGATATGTAAATTAAACACTAATATTTATGAATATTATTATTTCCCTATTCAACTATCAAAATTTTGACTGTATTTCATAAAAATTTAATCTCATCTCATCTCTACTACTTACTGCAGTATCGGAGATTCCGAATTTCTAGATTTTAATCATTCACTGGGAGCTATTTTTTAATAATTATTATATTTTTATGTAACTATTACAGTTGTTTTAATTCAAAACATGTCCATATTTTTTAATTAGTTTTTTAAATATAATTATTCTTGTAAAAATTAATAAAAATATATAAATATGTTATTTTTAACAATTTTTTTGCAAGTCAAATAATTATATTTTAAAATAAATTTAAAAAAAAATATGGAAATGTTTTCCATCAAATCTGGTCAACACTTTCTATATATTGATATTTTGTTACTTGTTATTATTCGATTGACGTCATATAGTATAATTTTTATTTTTTTTATTCAAACTTGAAATTTCAAAATATATGAATAAAAAAAGCAATATAAAATTTATTAAAACTAATCATCATATAAAATTTATTAGAACCAATCATATTTGAAAATATGATAATTTCGAACACATAATAAAATATTGGAAAATACAAAATATTAAGAGCGAATATAATACGGTTAAAAAAAATATTATAGCTATTTAAACCGGTATGTAAATCACAATAAAATATAAAATTAAACATTTTATAATGATTTAAAAAGTTAATCAAAATATCATTGTTAATTGTTAAAACTTAATCTTATTTGTGATTACCTTCAAATTTTTAATAACTTATTATGTATTAGGGATTAGATCTCGATGAGTAAAGCTAGTCTATTCAATCACTTTTAAGATGTGGTAACTTTTGATATAGGTTTTTATTCTCTGTAATGAAAAAAATGATCTCTCATATTTGTGTTTGCAATTGGTATCATATCATTGCATAATTATATACAATATTAATTTTAACATATTTGGACATGAAATATATTTTTCTTAAAGGATTATTACTAAAATTAATATTTCATTCCATTTAAATTCTGAAATTGATTGGCCTCCAGATACATTTATATTTTATGAATAAAATTTAGAAAAATATTTAATTTTTCAATATCAAGATTTGATATATCCTCAGATCAAAGGGAGTTAATATATAGTGTTTGTAAATTGGATAGAGCCAAATGATAAATCACAAATCGTTCATTGATTTGAGTCAAAATTAAATCCAAAAGTGGAATAAAAGCGGTTATTTTATCCTAATCCTCAAATGAGTTGACGTTAATATTGGAACAATTTGTTTGCAGGTGAAAGTCGAAGCTTGTGTATCTCAAAATCATATAATTTCGTTTTCACCTCAACAATCACATCAATCTTAAGAAATTCCTGATCGATATTATCTCTTGGTTTTCCAAGTTGCATTATAATAATGTTCGCAAATTCTCATAACTTCAGCCAGATCCCTTTTTTGAAAAATAATTCATTAATTACAAAAATCAGCAGTCATATTAAATCTAATAATGTATCAGTTTCATATTCAGAAAATTCTGTTTATTTGGGTATCTGAACATTTAATACACTCTAGAAATTCTCTAATCATAGTTATTAGTAGAGAGAAATTAAATGGAATTTTTTTTTGGTTATTTTCTTATATCCATCATTGTTTAATAAAAAATGTAAGAAAATAAACTTTAATTGCCCTTAATATAAATACATTTTATATTTTCTATCAAATTTATCTGGCCTTTGCATTCAAAATGAAATTATAAGTGTTCTTTTCCTAAATTTGGTGAAAAATCATAGGCATATCCAGGATTTTGCTAATGGGAAGGTAAGCACCACTAGATGGGGTGTTCCCCCATAAATTTTATTCTAAAAATTTTTATTTATTGTAGATCTTTGACTATATTCTATTTTTACAAAAATATAATTGTGGATTTTATTTTTTTTTATAAATGCTTTTTGTTTTTATCTAAAAATAAAATTTTGAATCATAGGGGGGGGGGGGGGTATAGAGGTAAAATTTATATTAAATTTAAATGATATTTACGAGAACAGGCAAATTTCAATGGAAAGGAGTGAGGGGGGGGGGGATTGCACCCCTCTCAAAAATAAAGAGTCAAAATCGGTCTTGAATCTTTTTATTCATATTCGATTCTAAATATATAAGCAATTATTATTAATATTTTGGCTACAGCCATATCTCCTAAATGCAAGCTGGTAATAAGGGGGGGGGGGGGAGGATGGGAGGAGGAATCTTTTAAAACCTGATGACAATTCTTAGAATTCTTGCCAGGACAATTCTGCTGGCCATTTGTGTCAATTGAAAAAAAAATTGAGTTCTCTAATAAAGTTTTGATAATTTTTATAAAATACGTATAATAGGTAGAAATAAAGAATAAAGTTTTTGAGTTTTTTTATAGATTGGTGATAATTTTTTTTTGATTTTTATATAACTTTATAATTATTTCTTCTTCTTTTTTTTATTAGTTTATTTTAAGGGGATATTTTTTTAAATGACTTAACTATAATTTTTCCCTAAAAATTATTATTTTCCTTAATTAATTGGACAATTTAATTTTGGAATAAATTTTAAGAAATTTAAGAGTGATTATTATTAAGTTTTTTTAATAAAAATATATCATCATATATAACTTAAAATCATTTTCTACATAAAAAATAATAATAATAAAATAGTGATTTAGAATTAAATGTACAGTTTAAAAAAATAAAATTTTTTATAATTGTTTAGATCGGAAGAAGAAAAAAAAAACTTAATTTTTTAGGTTCAAAAATCAATACAAATTAAAAGTCATTTTTTTTTAAAAAAAAAAACTCTGATTTCTTCTTCTTGCCATTTCAATCATATTTTAAGTTTTAATTAATTTTTAACTTTAATTTTGTGAAAAGTATTAAAATTAAATTGTTTCTCCCAAATATTTTCTAGTTATATTTATATAAAATGAAAATATTAAATTATTAAAAGTATTTAAATTAAATTATTAGTATATATCTATTTTTTATATGATAAGAACAAAGTGTGCTCGTCATATATAATATTTCGGGTTGCTTGTAAAAACATGCTGAAAAATGACTCCATTTTAAATCTGACTTCGCATAATGATACAATTCTGACAACGTTGCTGAGTAACATCACTGATTTCGACGAAAATGATTTGTGCGCCAATGCCGGCATTCATTTATCCACTTTTAAATACCAAGAAAATACTGTGAGAACTATAATATTCATGCCATTTTACATACAATATTCCGCCATAATCATTTATTCCCTGATATTTTTCTTCGCCTTGATCGGGAACTTAATCGTTATAGTAGTTATATGCGGTAGTAAGGACATGAGAGGAACCACCACATATTCTTACATAGCTAATCTAGCGATGGCTGATTTGTTGCTCATAACATTTTGTCTTCCGACGGCTGTGGCAGAATTATTTTCACAAGAGATTTGGCCTCTAGGAAAATATTTGTGTGAGAAAACTAAACTTTATTAATTGTTGGAACTAATAATATGAGTGACTAGTAAATTAAAAAAATTTCTGCCAGAATAAGATTGAAAATTTTTTTTTAGATTCTATTTATTTTTCTGGAATAATTTTATTAATTACCGCATTATAAATGTTACCAATTTTAAATTTAAATGATCTTAGAAAAATAAAAATGTATCGTTATAGTATCCCCAATTCATAACTGTTCTTCCCAGATTTTATTATTTTAAATTGACGGTTTTGCAAAGTTTTAATTAATATCGAAGACCTGCATAAGTACGTCTTGCATGGCCCAGCCCGGGTTTTTTTTAAATATATTGTACTTGTTTTTAATTTTCATCTATTAATTATTTATAATTAAAAATTTATTTCATTGTAATCTTTTTAATATTGTATTTGAAAATAAAGATTTTAAATAACAATATTTAAATTTTTTTAAATTTTTTTTTAAAATAAATAATTAAAAAATCTCATTAAGATCATTATAAATCCTGGAAAATTGAAAGGATCCTTTAAAAATTTTAAAATGTGGCTTTTATTTTAAAAAGTAAAGAAATTAATCCTAATTTGTAATTTAATTAATTCTTTCATTATAAAAATATAATTTGTAATTTAATTTTCTTTCATTAAAATAAATATAATTTGAATTTAGTGTTATAATTAATTCCTATATTTATTTAATATTTTAAATAAAAATGTTACTAAATTTTTAGGATTTAAATTTTTATTTTTATTGTATGAAAGTAGAGCTGGATTTTTTTTATGTTAATCTTTTAAAACCTAAATCATTTTATATGGATCTATATTTTGAAACACCTGATTATTATAGAAAAATAAAGAAAGAAAGAAAGAAAGAAAGAAAGAAAGAAAGAAAGAAAGAAAGAAAGAAAGAAAGAAAGAAAGAAAGAAAGAAAGAAAGAAAGAAAGAAAGAAAGAAAGAAAGAAAGAAAGAAAGAAAGAAAGAAAGAAAGAAAGAAAGAAAGAAAGAAAGAAAGAAAGAAAGAAAGAAAGAAAGAAAGAAAGAAAGAAAGAAAGAAAGAAAGAAAGAAAGAAAGAAAGAAAGAAAGAAAGAAAGAAAGAAAGAAAGAAAGAAAGAAAGAAAGAAAGAAAGAAAGAAAGAAAGAAAGAAAGAAAGAAAGAAAGAAAGAAAGAAAGAAAGAAAGAAAGAAAGAAAGAAAGAAAGAAAGAAAGAAAGAAAGAAAGAAAGAAAGAAAGAAAGAAAGAAAGAAAAAGAGAAAGAAAGAAAAAAAAAAGAAGCATGGGGAATAAGATTTCGTTAAAATAAGGCCTTTCAAAATTTAAAAAAAATCTAACGCTTTAGATGATTAGAGTTTTTAAAACTTCTAATAATAATTAAGATAATTCAGGCCTCTGAATTATTCACTTGAATTAGATAAACTCATACGACATGTATTTGTTTTAAGCCGAAAACTATCACTTTGACCTTTGGGTTTTTCTTAAAAATATAACAGCTCAAATTTGAAAGAGACTAATATAAATTAAAAAGACATTGGTCATTATTTTCTTTGAATTACATCTCTCTCTCTCTCATATATATATATATTCTAAAATATTAATATTATGTGGTGTAAAATATTTAGATGGTAATTTTTTTTCCTCAGAAATTATAACATTATATTAGATAGTGACAATATATCATTATAAGGAATAGGATATGATTTTTAAAAATAGATTACGGAAATGAGCAACCGTTACTTGCACCTCTCTTTCGCTAACAAATCTCTTACTCAGATATTCAAGACTTGTTTGGCAACTTTCATTTGAAAAATTTATTCTCCTGTCAATATAACTATAGTTTTCGATAAAATTTAAACGATATATTTTATCAACATAACAATCTGGTAGCAAAAGAAATTTTGGTTATTCTACAATCTAGACAACGAACCAGAAAATTAATCCGATGTATTAATATTTAAAGCTAAAATTGCTATTGCTACTTATCTTAAATAACTTCCTGAATATCACCACTTACATATTTATAAGATTACCTCAAATCTTTTACTTATCATTTTTAATCATAATAAACTTATTAAATTATCATTTTAAGGAATAGAATAAAGAAAAAAGCAACCCCCATATTTTTACTTATTTTAATGTATTTCGTGTATAATATTATACCAAAAACTAAATTTTATTTATAATAGTTGAAAGAATTATACGAAATATTTAAATTGGTAATTAAAATGGATAAAATTAAAATTTCCAAAACGGCTCGAATTTAATCGTTAAGAATTAAAACTAAAATAATCATAATAAAATTCTCAACGTCAGAAAAAAAATATTAATTGCTCTGGTATAAAAATGAAGCGCTCAAATTATATTTAAAAAAAATGAATAGCTCAAGAAAAATATATGAAACTTTCAGAAAATCTACTTAGAATTTAAGAAATCTGAGCTTTAATGCCCTTCCTGGCCCCCTTTTAAGTGTCGGCTAAATAGCTTTAAAAGAAAGAAGCAAATAAACAAATTTTAAAAAAAAACGAAGAAAAATTGTAAAAAAACAAAAAAAAACAAGAATAAAATACGAAAAATAGCAATGCCACCAGATATTTAAAATAAAAAAAAATAGGGTGTCCTCGATCAAATACTTTTTAACCTATACTCATGGCCTAACTAAATTTTAATTTTGAGCAATTAAGGAAAAAAAAAATTCTGATTTGAGTTTTTATTCTGAGCGAATTAATATAAATCCTATATAACAATTCTTTTTTAAAAAATAAATCATATTCTTTGATTTAAAAAAAATATAATATAATGTAATGTAACACAGTCAAATACAATTATATATTTTTTGACCAAATAATTATGGTAATTTAAAGTTTATTATCCATGTTCAAAACAGATAAAATTGGTATAATTTTTTACAATATATCATCTATTCATTTTAATTTTCTTTATCTTATCAAGGACCTTTTTTTGACTTTTATTATCACATATTCGTATTGTCTTAGATTTATATAATTGCACATAATTTATATTGAAATTTTATTAACTAATATTGAACTAATATTGGTTATGAAAGATTGATAATTAAATTAATATTTTTATAAATTATCATCTTTTTTTTTCATTTTTACAAATGACCAAATTATGAGACATCAACGCTTATTAATTTTATTTTGTATTATTTAATTTATTGAAGTGTGTACTAAACATAGATAACAATTAATAAAACTATCACTATTGAACATTAGCTTCTCTTAACAAACATATTACATATTTAAAGCTTTAATAGAGTCCGTCATCACAAACTGATCGGTAAAAACATTTTTAGATTTTGAGAGGGAGTTATTTAAAAAAATTTGGGAGACTTATGAACCGGCTAAAAACGATATTTTTAGTTACAAAATATCTTTTTTAAGTCATATAATCCTTTTTCTGTCATTTTAATCCTAATTAGGACTAGAATAGTTCTCTTGATATTATAAGAGGGCACTGTGATAGATTGTCGGCTATATATTATAGCTTTTTATAACTAAGATTTTTTTTATAAAAAAAATTCTTCAGTAATATATTTCCTTAAATTCATAAGAATATAATTGAATATTTCTTTATTTGCATATTACTGATTCATACAAAAAATATTTTTTTTAAAAATGCTTCCCTTAACTGTTTCATTTCTAAGTCGCTTAAAAACAAAGGTAAAATTGGAAATTTAGCAAATTTTTAAAGCAAATTTTAACTTAATATTAATAGATGCTAGGGAAAGTAAACACTTGTATTTAAATTGAGTTCTTTGAAACTATAGCTAAAAATATGAGAAATATTATCAATATTCTTAAAAGTTGTTTCCAATTCTGGGGGGAACAATGATGATATTTCCTCCATTTCTAGCTAATTTTTTAAAAATCCATTAAAATTTTCTAGGAGATATAAGCGAAATTCCAAATATTTTTCTTGTTCTTAACGATTTAGAAAATTATGTATTCAGAAAGATAAAGGGTTTTTATTTTATTAATTTATAAAATATAGCTTGTTAAAATAGGGATGGGGTGAGGATGATCCGTTTAATAGGCAAAACATTTAATAAACTTGGAAAAAGACATTAAATGCGATAAGCAACAATTTATTTAAAATTGGTTGGATTAAATTTCGAAAAATTTTGAATATATTATCTGGATATAAAAAATTATTTAAAATTTTTTTTTAACTCTTTATAGCCAATTTTTAAAAATTTGACAAGTAAACAACGATAGTTAAATCTTATTTGGAAATTGCATTTCAATTATGACAACCTTGCATTTTTTTTTCTTCTTCTTCTTCTAGATTTTAAAATTATTTTTTTAATAGGTAAAGCAGTGCCATTCCTACAGTCCACAGTGACGCAAACGTCGGTTCTCACGATATTAGCTATAAGCTTCGAAAGATACTTCGCTATATGTCACCCGCTCAAGATGCAAAGATACACCTCTGGAGCAAGTATCACCAGGACGATAAAATATTTATCCATCATATGGGGCGTTTCCTTGTTAACGAGTACCCCCTATATCTATATCACGCAATATCTCATGGCTACTCATCAAAACGGACAAATGGTACCGATTTGCATTACTTCGTTACAAAAAAAATGGGAGCAAATATTTTTCCTGTTTTCGGTGTCCATCTTTTACATTTTACCCCTAATAATATTGGTCATTTTATATTTCAAAATAGTTAAGGTATTGGCACAGAGTCAGGATATTAATAATACCGTCGAAAAAATGAAGCGGAAGGATTTTCAGAAATCGTTCTACGCCAAATCGATCCGTAGTAGGGACAAAAAATATAAGTATTCCTTTCGAAATACCTTCCGTAATAAAGCCTGTGTCAATCAACCTACTAACCGCCCTCAATCAGACGAGAATATAATAAGCGATTCCTCGCCTTCTTATTCCTTGTACCAGAGTTCGGGGAATATGACACCTCTCAGCAAATGCGAAATAAATCATTTTAATTATGACAGCGATCAAAATACTAAGAAAGTTAAAGGCATTATCAAATATCCAAGTTACGAAGAAAAGCAAGGTTATTCCTGCGATTCCACCATCTTAGAAAATAAGGAGTTACAAATTGTCAATAATTTGAACAGGGATTCCAAGTTAAAAATAGCGACTATATCTCGAATGGATACCGATGATTCTTGTAGCATACCAGAAAACATCACATCTTTATCTATTTTTCGGCGCGTATATCATAACATTCGTAAAGGTGTAGAGGTAATGTTGGCCACATACAAATTGGGCGCCTCCACTAGTCAACCAAATTGTCAAAAAAGAGATTATACCAAAAGGTGCAATAAAAATTTAAAATTTGGCAACCAGGAAAAACGGATAACATCTATAGATCCAAATTCTAGGGTAGGATTCAATAAATCATCTCATAAATACAGTATTATTAATAAACAACAATCTAAGTTAAGAAAACAACGCAATGCAGTAATTTCGAAAGGAGTTCATCATCATAGTAGCAAGAATGCCTCCAACCAGGGTAGACAACAATTGATAATAATGTTGATAGCTGTGGTCTTCATGTTTTTTATATGTCTTTTACCCTTTCACGGTTTAGGCATATGGTTAATTTTTGTTCCCCATGCGAAAGTGATAGCATTAGGTTTGGAAAAATATACCAACATTTTATGTTTTACTAGAATTATGTATTACTTGAATAGCGCCATAAACCCGATATTGTATAACGTCATATCCACCAAATTTCGACGCGCGTTTTACAGAGCTTTAACAAGTTGCTGCAGAAAAGATGATGGTAATGATTGGAAGAGTAGAACGAGAAGCGCTCAATCAAAGTACATTTCAACTTCAAGTGATTATCATACTAGTCAATATAAGAAATCTAAAATATAAAATGCGTATAGAATATAGTACTATATAAATTTAAAAGATTTTTGGGGGGAACAAAATATTTGAATTGAGGGTTTAAATGATTATTCCAATTTATTGATATATAATATATTATATACTCGTATAATTTAATCTTTTTTTAAAAAAAAATCTTTATATGAAATATCTACGAAAGGAATATATCTTAATATTTATTTTCAATAAATTTATTATTTTTCTTAATAAATAAGACAATTTGACTTATGCGTGATTTTGTAAATCTATTTTATTAAAATACGAATTTATTTATCCTTTCTTATGTCTTCTATTTTAAGCTATAAAAGTTTTAAAATTTTAAGAATTATATTTTTGGACATGTTTTTATTTTTGTGTTAAAAAAAAGTTTAGGAGCATGTCCTGGTTCGTCTCATTACTAAGCATCTTAAAAAGTAAGAGAAAAAAAAACAGAAAAAAAACGAAAAAAAATAAAACAAGAAGGAAAAAAAATACGAATAATAACAATGCCACCAAACGCTTATAAACCAAAATAGGGTCTCCTAATTCAGAAGCTGTTTAGCCTGAACAGAAATAATTTTCAAAAATAAGTTGAACGGCCTTAATCTGAAACTGGTTCCAGTCTCTAAAATTTTGAAAAATGAACTCTGGTTCTTATTTAGAGAAAAAAAGTCTAAAAGAGAGTTTCGGAATTTGCTCCCTAGATTTGTACCTCTTCTTCCAAGAGTTCTGTTTTCATGTTTCCAAGTGAATGATGATAAATAAACAAAAACTTTGAATTTTATGTTTTTATCAATTATTTCCAAAGATTGATCCTGCCTTTTTTTTCATCGCTTAAAGATGAAGCTGGCACCCATACACAATTGGTTTGTCTCAAGATCAAAAATAAGAGGGCGGCAGTTTTTGAACCAAGATACTAATATTAGGGCGCATCTCCCAACCCAGTAGGACAGCTGGCTTAGCAAATTTTGATTTAAGACCTGTATATTTTTTTTTTAAAAAAAGCCTAATTCTTTTTTTAAGAAAATGTAGATAAATTAAAAACTTTCCATGTCTTGCTGATGGGGTATAGCAAATATCGTAGAGATTAAGTTTTATTGAAGGATATGGGAGGCCAGGAATTGTATTATTCAGGAGGGGTTTTTTATATAATTTTTAAACTAATATACCTTGAGATTTTAATTTTTAAGCTAAATTTTATACAAATATTTCGCTTAAAAGTTTATTTTGAAAATGTTTTAATTTAACCACTTGAAATAAGTAACTTAGAAAAGACCTGGAAATGTTTTGACGGGGGAATAGGGAGGGGGTTCTGATAATTACTTTTTAAATAAACAGTCATTTACTTTTAGTACAAGAAATACACCTATATTTCTAAGAGCACACAAAGTGACGAGTTTAGTTGGGACCACGAATTACATTATGAAGATAAATATTTAAAATGAAAATATTATTTTCCACCTTTTCTAGACCAAGCCTGCTTCCATATTTGGAAAGGACTAGGCCAAAAAAAATAATAATCTTTTTCCAGAAGCTGAAGAAGTTGCTGTATCAAAGATCTGTTTGAAGATTTATATTATTCATATATTATAAGCAACAAAAATTTTATCATTAGATCTCCGATTCGTGACAGTATTTAATATGGAGATGGCAAAAATCCTATTTTATAAAACGGGGCTCATTAAAAAGGTCGTTTTAAGCTTATATATAAATATATTTTATAAATATTTTAAAAGCTTTCTTCACAAATTTTACATCGTACTAGGATATCAGTAATTTGTCCTTACCATCTCAGGAAAAACGTAAACATCAGATTTTTATGGAAATTTTGCCCTTATACACCCCATTTTGCTAGTCTTCGGCCCGTTTTCATAAGCTTTTGGTCAGGTTCCGTTTAATATCTTATATTATTTTTAAAATGTGAATCTTCAAAAATCTTAGCTTGTATTCAAATTACCGTTTTTTGTTTTGGTTTTCAAATTTCCCTACCTGGATAGAAAATTATGAAGTTCAGCAAACCTTTCTATTCGGAAAATTTATTATTGAGATAAAGAGATCAGAGATAATAATAATATTTTACTTTCAAATATAAGTTTAAAAGAAATATGTAAAAAAAAAATTATAGTATAAAAATGGTATATATTATAATAATTAAATTGCTTTACATGAGGTTTGATGAATGCTACAACTATTAATTTTGCAAATTATTTTTTATAACTCTGGAGTAATTCTTCAGTCTTTCGATGACCAAGTGTCTGTAATTGGAATTGAACAATAAGTTTAAATAAAAGGTACAACTAACATACATATATTCTAATACTATAAAAAAGATATAAATATTAGCTAGAAGTTTGTTAGAATATTTCATAACCAAAATATCCAAAAACATTTGATGGACTGATACTGGTAGCAGAAAAAATACAAATTGAAATGTTAAGATGGTTAAAGTTTTTATGTTTTGTTTATTTTCGGATAACTTTTTAGAGTGCCATCTATTAGAGGAATTCATTCCAGAAGGTTCAATATTTAGTAATAAACTGATAACTCCTTTATTTAGAGATTCAATTAAATTATAATCTTGAGTAAACGTGGGTTCATCCTCAATTGTATCAATAAAATTATAATTAGGTTTTGTAAAATTATCAACTTTACTTTTATTACCATTAAAATCTTCTTTAGTTTTATTTGTAGACACTCTTATAACTTGCTTACTATTGAATGATTTATAAATATTATCAGCAACTTTTATACCTCTTTTGATAAGTATAATTTTGCGTATAATCATCAGAGAAAAGGGAATTAACACAGCAAAAACCTCTCTAGAAATTTGGTAAGTTATCCAAAGATACTTAGCGTTGTTGTCCTGTGGTCCAAATTTTCGAATTATAATAGACATAATCTTCTGTGTAAGATTTATTTCCTCCACTTGCTGAAATTGTACACACTTTTGTTTTATACAAAGTAAACCATTTGTATGTAGGAGAATACCATATAATCGAGTATGTAAGACTCAAGAGCATAGCAATTCTGACTCTTTTAATATTAACAAATAAATTGTAGTTGAATGGAAATACAACTGCAATCAGTTGATTCGCGAAGAAGAGCAAATAAATGAAGAAACCAAAATTTAACAATGATTTTGATATGGGATAATGATAATGTGCCAAATATGTTATCCAACCTTTAGAAGTCCAAAAGGGATTTTCTAAATGCTCACGCCCGTAAATTTTGAGCAAGGGTCCAATGATTAAACCGAAAACATTTATAAAATTTATTAAGAAAAACCACTTTAACAAATATTGATTAACATTAACATTATGCTTTATTCTGTTGGAGGAGAATATACAATTATTTCCACACCTTGTATTTATTGAAAACAAATTTTGATGGTTTGAAGACGAAATAATTAGAGTCGGCGATTTATTACTAAACCATTTTCCAGTTGATCTCTTCGCGGTTTTAATCAAATTCTTCCCATGTTTAATGAAGCTCTTGAAATAAGCGCATAAATCAATGATTACGGATGGATTAAATTGGAAAATTTCTCCAAATAAATTCCCGGTGAGTCCTGAAATTAAAATAATTATACAGAAAACTTTAATCACCCAATTTATCTTGTAATTGTCAAGTAATTCGATAGAGGAATATTTTAAACAAGGTTGCTGTTCTTCCATAAGTTATGAATTGACCAATACGATTTAACGTATATAAACTAATTATTTATAAAATAAAATTCTAAATATAAACAGATCAAATTAATTACTTTTATTTGTAGTTAATTGGATATATTTTAACGGTTTATTTATCAATTTTCGAGGTTGAAATAAAAAATTAATTATAATATAAAATAAAATTTTAAAAATATAATGGAAAATTCCATGAATAATTATTTTAAAAGTTAAGTAGTTTTTTAATTGAAATTCACAGTCATTATTGTTTATTATTCAATTTAATTGCAATCTTTTTTAGTGAAATGCAGTTTTATATACATATATACATTATTAGAAATGAATTTTTTTCTTTAAAAATTAATATTTATTACGATATTTCATTTTACCATATTTGAAAAGTTGGTATCAGTTTTGTTAAACGGCTCTATCCGAACCGAATTTTAAAAATGGGCTAACTTAATATTATATCCAGAAAAATATTAAGAAAGCATGAAAATTTTGTTCATAGATAACACTTAGGACATCTACTAGCGAAATCTCAAGATTTAAGCAATATCTTTCTGGCTAAAAAATTGATTTAGCCGTTTAATTAAATATGCTCAAATAGAGCCGTTTAATAACACTGTTGATATCATAGTTTAACAATTATTCTCATCTCCGAGACAGTTTTTCCCTGAATTACCTTTATAGAAAAGGTAACATACCCAAAGAAAGGTTCAAAGTTAGAAAAAATCATAGATCAAAATTAACATGTTAAAAATGTAAGTATATTTTTAATGGATTAGATTTCATTTTTTTTCTTCTTATTTTATCTGCAAAATCATTCAATTAAAAATACACATTTTTAATATAAAAAAACTGCAATCAATTAATTTTACGCTGTGAAACTAATTTTTTCAAAATATAATTTGTATCCTTTGATATATTTATGTTGATTGACGCAAGTTGAAAGGTAAAATATATGCCTTCTATAACGGGGAGAGGGAGGTTACAAAGTAAATGCGTCATTAAATTTGCAATGAGGCACTTACATTTTAAGTATTCTTCAATTTGAACATTTTGCAACTCCCTCTCCAGAAGGTACTTTTATAAAGCAAATTGAAGATTCTACCTTTATATTTCACTTTTCATTCGTTCATTATTTTTCTTAAATTCTCTTTTCTATGGCGGGCTTAACTGACATATGAATTAATAAATACTAGAAACCTATAAATATTATTCCAATCTTTCAATGCTTCTATATTTTCCGTTCTTACACTATGCACATTATGTAAATAAATTTGTATTTTGATAATAATTTCACTTCTTTAACTGATAGCAAATCTCACGTTTAAAGTCTGACTTTATACTTTTTATTTTGCTTATAATTCAGTTTCCGCAAGGTGAGTACCATTATTGGTATCACTAAGTATACCTACTGCTTACAGAGTGATTTAGAAGTTGTTTTTTATAGATTTCGTGTAGGTTTAAAACCTTCTTACATATTTTCAGTATGGCTAGTAAAATGAAGTTAGTAGAGATGGAATATATGAGACACAATCGAATCATCTATTCTATGTAATACCGGTTTTAGGTGTAAGAAGTGCAGGAAGCTGCATATGAATGCCAGATAAATTCTTATTTTTGTTAGATGTCCATAGAGTAAAAATGTGATTTTTCAAAATTTTGCCTTAAAATTATATTACCCAGATTCTAGGTCCAAAAATGACCCCTTTTGAGTTAGAGTCAAGGATTGACCCAGATCTTGGATTGAGATTCTGAAAAATGCCGAATAGATAAATGTCACATGTCTTTTTAACAATCTAGCTCTCCAAAATAATTAAATCAAATTTATATTTAGAATTTTTCTTTAAAAGAATGATATTTTGTTTTGAGTAATGTCCTTCATTCATTTATTCAATTTTTTAATTAATTTTGAAAATCAATTTTATTGATTAATTTTTTTAAAAAAAGAAGGATATTATTAATTTTTATTCATTATTGGGTTGTGACTTGTGATATATGCTTGAAAACAAAATGTCCCAAGTTCAATCCTGGCGAGGAACGTAAAATTTTTCAGATTTTTCTTCGATGACTGATGTGAAAGACATATGGTAAGATGAATACGAAACTTAGAGATGATACCCCGGTCACCGACAAGATTGAACAGCCAGGTGCTAAGGATACTTGTCCAATAAACAAATGAAGGATACAAACCAAAATATTAATATGAAGGCTAGGGCGTTCCCTCCAAGCGACGCGCAGGGTGTAGACCTCCATCTTGTGAAAAGTAAAATAAAGGTCAAAGCAAAGAAAACAAGGTTAGCAAGTTTGAATATTGGTATACTTAAAGGTGAGACGAGAGAATTGAATGAATATTGAACAAGAGAAAATTTGATATAGCATGCATACAAGAGACGAAATAGAAAGGTCAGAAGACTTTAATGATTGTAGATGGGTTTAAATTGTACTATAATAGAATTGTTAGCAATAGGAACGGTGTCGGAATTATCCTCAGACAAGATCTAATCTTCTCAGTGTTAGAAGTCAACAGGATCTCTGATAG
The DNA here is from genome assembly GCF_954871325.1 of Gordionus sp. m RMFG-2023. Taxonomy (NCBI): domain Eukaryota; kingdom Metazoa; phylum Nematomorpha; class Gordioida; order Chordodea; family Parachordodidae; genus Gordionus; species Gordionus sp. m RMFG-2023. Next base: position 6,385,158 of record NC_088775.1, on the reverse strand, counting down.
ACTAATGAAAATAAAACTCTGCATTGGTCAATCAATACTACACATAATTTCAGTATATGCTCCTCAAACGGGTTGCAAAGAAGAAAAAGATGACTTTAGAGCTATCCTTGATGAAGCGGTAATGAAAATCCCTAAGGATGACCTAGTCATAATAGGTGGAGATTAAATTCGCATGTGGGAAAAGCAAGAGACAGCTACAAAAGGCATCATGGTGGTTATGGATATGGAGAAAGAAATAATGAAGGAGAGCATGTAATGAAATTTGCGCGAGCCTTCGACCTTGCCTTAGCCAACACCTACTATAGGAAAAAGGATAGTCATTTAATAAGATATGAAAGTGGTGCAAGGAAAACCTAGAAAGATTACATGCTTATCTCTCGCAGAAGATTAGAAAATGTAATAGACTGCAAAGTCATCCCGAAGAAGATATTGCCGCGCAACACATGCTACTAGTGATGGATTTACACACCACAAATAAATCCACTCAAGATAACATAATCTGGAACCATGCATTAAATGGGGTAAATTAAAAACAATGACAGATGCCTTTGCAATAAATGCAAATATTGAAACAATAGATTCCTCACAAGTCAGTGAAAAAATGTGGACAGGCCTTTCATCCAGATTAATAGACACTGCCAAATCGACACTAGGCTTGACAAGGGGAGGCAACAAATCATAAAAGGAACTATGCTGGTGGAATGAAGACGTACAAATACATGAAAAAAAAGCCCTATATAAAATATGGTACAAATTCAAAAAGCCCTATATAAAATATGGTACAAATCCAAAAAGCCCTATATAAATATGGTACAAATCTAAAAACCCAGATGATAAGACAAAATACAAAAATTTAAGAGAACAGCTACAAAGAAGGTGGCTTAGGCCAAAGCAATGGCATACGATGACATATAAGAAGAACTACATACTAAAGAGGGGCAAAATAAAATATACAGATTAGCCAAACAGCGAGAAAAGAATTCTAGGGATATAATCGGAGCTCCGAAAGTAATCAAAAATAAAGATGGGAAATTGATAATAAAGGAAAAAGAAATAATGAATAGATGGAAAGAATATTTTCAGGAGCTTCCCAACTTTAATCCCCACCTACTATACCTAGATGAACACTCCCAATGTCAAAACTTTATACAGCCAATAACAGAACAAGAATAATCACATACCTCAAGCATATAAAACAAAGTTAGGAGTCCAAAATATATTCCAATACAAAGCCTTAAAATTTCCTCAAAAATCTGTTCATTAAAATACTGGGAAATGAAGAGATTCCTCAAAAAGGTTAGCAGAGATATCTAGTTCCTATCTTTAAAAATAAAGGGGATCCATAAAATTGTCAAAATTACAGGGGCATAAAACTAATGTCACTGTCTTAAACTCTACTAAAAAATAATCAAAAAAAGGTTGGAGACATAATCGAAATAGAAGAGACTCAGTTCGGCTTTATGCTTGGATGGAAGATCAACGACTGCAATCCACGCAATTAGGCAAATGAGTGAAAAATACAGGGAAAAGAACAAAAAGCTACACATGGTCTTTCTCGATCTAAAAAAGGCCTTCGCTAGAATCCCAAGAAAACTTATCTGGGGCGCTACGCCACAAAATGTTTCCCGAAAAATATATAAGAATAAAACAGGATATGTATATGAGCCATCACAATGGTCCGTAGCACAACTAGTACATCAACAGACTTCACAATAGCCGAGGAAGTTTATCAAGGGTCGGCTCTCAGCCCACTTCTCTTCATAGCAGTAAAAGATGTATTATCACAATCTATACCTCAAACAGTCTCGTGAAATATGATATTTGCAGATGATATTGTGATTCTTGCCGAATCCAAGGATGAAATGAAGGAAAGATTAGTGAGATGGATAAATATCTTAGAAGAGCACGATCTAAAAGTAAATAGAGAAAAGAGAAAGTATATGGTGATAGGAGGAGATGAAACAGAGAGCATAGATATAAATAAATGGCAGATCGGCAATTGAACGCTGCAAATATTTGGGCCCACTATACAAACAAATGGCGCAATAGAGAAAGAGATATAGAGTAAAATTAACAGGGTTGTTAAAATTGTCACAATCGATAGATTTGGTATTAGGAATCAGAACCTAATAAAATAGAAATAAAAAATATATATACTAAAATCTGATTATTAATCTTTTTTAAATAAATAACTATAATCAAATACAAAGTGACAAACATAATCAAAATAAAAGAAAAATAAAAGAAAAATAAAAGTAAAAAATTAAAATTAAAATCAAAAATCAAAAATCAAAAATCAAAAAATAATAATTTTTCACATAATAATTTCTCCATTATATATCCTTTTTCTTTAATCAACATTTACATAGTCTCTCATAGGGTTTAACAAAATTTGAAGATTTTTCGCCCAAAATTTTGACAAAAAAAATCTTTGAAGATTAATTTTTTACGAAAATTTTTTCGCTAAAATAAATTTGAGCTTGCTCAAAGAAGATTTTTGAGCAAAATTAAAAAAAAATTTGTAAAAAAATCTTCTATGATTTTGAGAATTTATAATTTTATAATATACTAAAATCTTTAGTAAGAAAATCTTTATTATAATAAAACATTTTTGATCTTAAAATTTTTTGTACAAATATTTTGTGATTTTTTAAAAATAAAATTTTTGAGATATATGCTTTTATTTTATTTTTTGATCTTAGAAAAATATTATTTCATAAGTTATAAATGTGAGAATTTAACGATTACATATTTTTTAATATTTGGTGTTTTGTCATAATTAATGTTTTATATTTAATGTAAAGTATAAAAGTGACATACTCTCTCAGAACCTTTAAAAATAATTTTAATTAAAATAAGCTAGTTGAGCATGTTTCAAGATGGTTTCAATGATTATAAAGGATATAAAGGTGACAATTGTCATAATCGTAATTTTTGAACTTTTTTGAGTTTTTTTTAAGTAAATAAATAAAAATGTTTTGTGAATATCTTAAATTAAAATTTAAGTGAAGATGTACCATAGAAAAGTGACAATTGTCATAATCAATAATTATCAACATTTTTAAATTTTTTTAAAGCAAAAGTAAAAATATGTTTTGTAAACATGTTAAATTAAAATTTCAGTGAAGATGTACCATAGAAAAGTGACAATTGTCATAATCGTTAATTATTAACATTTTTTAATTTTTTAAAGCAAATAAGTAAAAATATGTTTTGTAAACATGTTAAATTAAAATTTCAGTGAAGATGTACCATAGAACAGTGACAATTGTCATAATCGTTAATTATGAATATTTTTAAATTTTTTAAAAGTAAATAGGTAAAAATATTTTTTATAAACATGTTAAATTAAAATTTCATCAAATATGTATCTTAGAATAGTGACAATTGTCATAACCGTTATTTTTTAATTTTTTTAAATCTTATAGGTAAAATTATATATTTTGAACATTTTTAATTTCAGTGAAGATGTACCATAGAAAAGTGACATTGTTATTATTAAGCTTTTTCTAATTTTTTGTAGTAATGAGCTTACTACCTATAAAGGTGACAATTGTCTTATCATATTACTCATTTTATATATTTTTAAATTAAACATACGTAAAAATGTTTTGATATAATTTTAAACTAGACAATTATCTAATTCTCAACTCCCTTTTGAAATTATTTTAGTATATATATTTTTGAAATTATCGTGTTACTCATTTCCATTAATTTAAATTAAATATAATATGTTGTTGGAAAACAAATTTCTGTGCAGATAATAATAGTATTATATATGTTAAATTTTTAGATGCTAGAATGGAGTTCAACTAAAAAGATGCACTAAATAAACATGATATCTTTACGACAAAAACATTTAAAAATATTAAATAAATTTTTGATCTTAGAAATTACCATTTGGATAAATCTAGTAAATAATGCCCCCTCTGATTATACTATTCATACAAAAAATCTATTTATTTTGTTATCATCTAAATCAATCCTTTTATATGAATTTTTATTTATTAAAATTTCAATGTAAATTATAAATATGTAATGAAATAGGTTATATAAATAATAATTTAAAATATCACATTATTTAACAATGTACGATTTAGTTTTATTATTAAAATATCATCAAGTTAGAAAAAGCTTAATAATAACAATGTCACTTTTCTATGGTACATCTTCACTGAAATTAAAAATGTTCAAAATATATAATTTTACCTATAAGCTTTAAAAAAATTAAAAATAACGGTTATGACAATTGTCACTATTCTAAGATACATATTTGATGAAATTTTAATTTAACATGTTTATAAAAAATATTTTTACCTATTTACTTTTAAAAAATTTAAAAATATTCATAATTAACGATTATGACAATTGTCACTGTTCTATGGTACATCTTCACTGAAATTTTAATTTAACATGTTTACAAAACATATTTTTACTTATTTGCTTTAAAAAAATTTAAAAATGTTGATAATTATCGATTATGACAATTGTCACTTTTCTATGGTACATCTTCACTGAAATTTTAATTTAACATGTTTACAAAACATATTTTTATTTATTTGCTTTAAAAAAATTTAAAAATGTTGATAATTAAAGATTATGACAATTGTCACTTTTCTATGGTACATCTTCACTGAAATTTTAATTTAACATATTTACAAAACATATTTTTACTTATTTACTTTAAAAAAACTCAAAAAAGTTCAAAAATTACGATTATGACAATTGTCACCTTTATATCCTTTACAATCACTGAAACCATCTTGAAACATGCTCAACTAGCTTATTTTAATTAAAATTATTTTTAAAGGTTCTGAGATGAGTATGTCACTTTTATACTTTACATTAAATATAAAACATTAATTATGATTATGTCAAACAAAACACCAAATATAAAAATATGTAATCGTTAAATTCTCAAATTTACACAACTTATGAAATAATATTTTTCTAAGATCAAAAAATAAAATAAAAGCATATATCAAAAATTTTATTTTTAAAATCACAAAATATTTGTACAAAAAATTTTAGGATCAAAAATGTTTTATTATAATAAAGATTTTCTTACTAAAGATTTTATTATATTATAAAATTACAAAAAAAAATTCTCAAAATCATAGAAGATTTTTTTACAAAATTTTTTTTTATTTTGCTCAAAAATCTTCTTTGAACAAGCTCAAAAATTTTTTTAGCGAAAAAATCTTCGCATTTTTTGATCTTCAAAAGAGCTACGATCTGTGGAGATTTTTGAATTTTGAGCAAATGTTAAACCCTGGAGCGAAAAATAAAAAGTTCTACATCCCACTTGTTAAAACTCTTAAAGAAATCTACAAATATCACGCGTTATTTTCTCATTTACATAGACGGGGATCTAAATAATAACTTAATAATTTTAATAAAACATTATTTTTGTTTACGATTTGAATAATGCATTTTTTTTTGTAACGCAAAAATGTGCTCTTAGACAAAAGAATCCCACACAAATTGAAGAGAAAATTTTACAGTTCCATTATAGTTCAGAAACATGGCCAACCAAAGAATCAGACGAGAGAAGTCTACAAACTATGGAGATGAGAATGCTGAGGATGATTGCTGGGGTAACAAGAAAGGATAAGGAGGCCTATGAACTATATAGGAAATAAGATTGAGAGTTTGGAAGTGATGGGTAAACGTAAAAGAGGAAGGCTAAAACTTCAATGGGGCCATAAAGTAGAACCAATATGAAGAATTATAAATTTGATAAAAGAGATAGCATGAATAACATAAAGTGGAGAGAGATATTGAAGCAGCTTACCACCAGAAAAGGTGAAAGCTAAAAAGAAAGAAAAAAATTTTTTTTTTAGAATAAACTTAAATTAATCTTATTCAAATTTCTGTTTAAAAGTCAAAACAGTTTTAAAAAAAAACAATAATTTTTAAAAAAGCAATATATAAATAAATATGACAAAGATTTTTATAAAAAATATGGTTAAAAACCTGTAATAGATATAAATACTAATAAAAATAAAATATTTATAAAATATTTAAGAAGAATATATCCAGGGGCCTACGAGGGAGTTTGGGGTTTAACCCCCACCCCCTCATACAAAATATTAGGTAAAAATTTTATTTTTATAATACTTTTCTTTGAATTGATAAAACCCTCTTCTTAAATTTATAATTCTATTTAATCATCTAGGAAATTTTTCTTTTTAAATTTAATAAAGTAGGCGAAAAAATCTTAAAAATCTACTAATTTACAATAATAAAGACAAAAAAAATTTTAAAAATGGGACACTTACCAAAGACGCTATAATTCGTATGGGATATTTTTCAATTATAAAAGCGCACTTGGTAATAATTATGCTATGACGTTTAAGAATTTAGTAGTGAGCCGCATACTAAGATGTGACGTAAATGTTTGTATAAACTTATAACTCGGTTTCTGTATACTGGTAAATAATCGGTTAAAAAATTATTAAGTATGCTAAGCATATATTTGCCCGACCCATTTTGTATTTTTCTAATATTCGTTCTTGGAATTGGAAGAATATAAATCTTTGTATTTTATTTTTGTCAATAATGTTATTTTTCTTAAAATATTTGCCAAAGGGGTTGTGAAGCACTAAAATGGATTAAAAACTCATAAATTATTGATATGAGTTGTAAAATAATTTTTCCAGAAGTTTAACTCACTTACACTTAAAGTCTGACGCCATAATTTCTATTCTGCTGATAATATGATTAATTTTTGTGGTTAGCAAAATTGATAAGATAAAATAAAGGTAAGATTGCATTCATAATGATATCACAATGCATGCATAAAAATTGGCTAAATAACAACTGATCACTCGCTTACAAAAACACGCTCACCTTAAATAATTTTTCGCTATAATATAAATATACTTTAGATTACCCTCTGAGAGGGCCCGCGTTTTCCCTCTTCCTGTAATTGAAGAATTACCATTACTCATTATTTATTGATAATCATAGTTTGAAAAAAATTATCAAAATATTTTTGAGCACAAATCTTTAAATTCATTTTTTAAAGAACAGGGATTTTTGATCAAGTTTTACCTGAAAATGTCATAATCCTTTTCAAAAAATCTTTTATAATTAAATCTTTCGAAATATTTTTTCATACAAAATCTTTGAAGTTCAGTTTATATTATTATAATAAATAACTAACGAAAATATCTCTTATAAACATACTACATTTTATTAAATTGTTCGGCTCGATTTGAGACTATTTTTAAAAATGGCTAACTCTTTTTACCCCAAAAATATATTACGCTGAAGATTGGTGGAACAAAGGTTTGGATATCTATTAGCAAAATTTTGAGGCTTAGGCATCTGGCTAAAAAATTGATTTAACCGTTTTTAAAAATAAGCTCAAATCATTTTACAACACAACTACAAATCATTATGACAGAAATAATATATCAATCTGGCGAAATTGTTTAAAATTCCATTTCGGATATTAAAAGTACCAAAGGATAAAGATAGCCCATTTTTAAAAGTCCACAATGTAATCGAATTTCTTATAACAAACCTGCTTTAAATCCTAAGAATCTTTTATCAAGGAGAAATCTCAAAAATAAATCTACAATAGTATATATATAAGATATGTGAATATGAATATGATAAATCATAAACATTTATATATGATATATTTTATAACTTCTGATCAAATTGCCCACTTAATTTTCTGGCCACTCAACCTCTGCCTGAATAGTCAAACAATATGTATAATAGCTCTGCAACAATTCCATTTTTAAATTTTAATAATCATGTTTTATTATTGCAGGAGGGAATCCAGCAGGTACCTTTTTGGTCTGGCATTAGTTTACTTATACTTGGAGGTGCATTGTATAATTTCTGATATTAAACATACCCTATTTAATTCTTAATTCTTAATATTTAAATGATGTAATTGTCTCCTGGGTTTTCTCAGCTATACTGTCCATTCTTCAAGATAATTGAAGACTTTTACCCTAGTGATGGGGTTTTCTCTTAACATTTCCAAATGTGAGATTTGTCCATTCCCATTTTCCACATCCTATTCGTCACTAGGTTCAATTATACCCATAAATGATTTCACTCATCTAAACACCTCTACAGAGGGTAAAGGGGGGTTGTTGAAACCTTTTTAACTACTTCATTCAAATAATATAAACACCTTATAAAACCCCGGTTTATCAAGCTTTTTCTTTACTGAAATATATCTTCGATATCCCTAAGATTCTATATGCTTTTTGAGATCCTCACTTATTTTGAAAAATAAAAATTTGGCCTCACATAAATTAACATTATAGACCAGTTAGAATCACTTTCAAGCATAAAATTCACGACTTCCACTTGGCTAACTTCGCTATGTAAATCCGGCGGCAGAGTTGTTATCTGTTCACCTTGGGCTGTCTACCTCGACTTTCGTTTTATCTAGTTTTTCCTTCCATATGTTCTACACCGATAATCATAGGCGACGACCTAGCTATAACTCTCTAAAAATAGACTAGGATTCTCCACTTATTGCCCGTTCCGTTGATTAAATGGTCAAGTCAATCTCTACTCAATAATTTTTAAAGATAGATATTAATGATTTTTGGCAATTCTCAGTTCCATTCTAGGGTTGCTTAATTAAGTGTATTAATAAGTTTATTAATAGACTAAATTTTTTTTTCCCGGTCATGGGTTACTTTATTTGAATATTTACTGATAATCTATGATTTAATAAAAAATGTTACTTCAATATTTTGAGCTCAAATAATGTGAGTTTTCTGTTCGAAAAATAAAAACCCTGTAATATTAAAACAATTTGTTTATTCTTTTATTTGTAAACAATAACAAATAATACAACCATATAACTATTATTTCTTTTTAAAAGTAAATTTCAGCAAAAACTTAGATTTTATCATATAAATATTTAAAATGAATATAGTATTGTCCAGCTTTTTAGGCCTGTTTCCATCAATATCTTAAGTTTTGTTTTCAATATATCCTTGCTTGGATAGAAAATAAGTCTGTTAGACCTTTCTAAAAGATTAAATAATTATTCTTTTCGAAATATTTATTGATGATATAAAGAAATCAGAGATAAATTAATATTTTATATTTAAATATAAGATTAAAAGAAAAAATATGTTGATATAAAATTATCACATAAAATATGGTATATATAATAATTAAATGACTTTTCATGTGGTTAAAGAATGTATGTATGCCACAAATATCAATTTTGAAAATTATTCTTTAAAATTCTGGTGTAATTCTTCAATCTTTCGATGACCAAGTTTCTGTAATTGGAATTGAACAATAGGTTTAAATAAAAGGTACAACCAACATACATATAATCTAATACTATAAAAAAGATAAAAATATTAGCTAGAACTTTATTAGAATATTTCATGCTCAAAATATCTGAAACCATTCGAAAGACTGATACTGGTAGCAGAAAAAATACAAATTGAAATGTTAAGATCGTTAACGTTCTTATGTTCTGTTTATTTTCAGATAGCTTTTTAGAATGCCATCTATTTGAGGAATCTATTCTAGAAGGTTCACGAATCACTGTTTTAGTTGGAGATCCAGTTAGCTTTAATCCATTTTCAGTTAAATTATTATTTTGAGTAAGAATGGGATCATCCCCAATTGGATCAATTAAATGGAAATCAGATTTTTTTAAATTGGCAACATTACTTTTATTATTATTAAAGTCTTCTTTAATTTCGTTGATAGACATGCTTATAACATGCTTACTATTGTATGATTTATAAATATTATCCGCAACTTATATACCTCTTTTGATAAGTATGACCTTGCATATAATCATCAGAGAAAAGGGCATTAGAACAGTAAAAACCTCGCTACAAATTTGGTAAGCTATCCAAAGGTATTTAGAATTAGTATCCAGGGGTTTAAATTTTCGGATTAGATAATAATAGACATAATCTTCTGTATAAGATTTATTTCCTCCGCTTACTGAGGTTATACATGCTTTTGTTTTATATAAAGTAAACCATTTGTAAAGAGGAAAATACCATATGATCGAGTATGTGAGACTCAAAAGCATAGCAATTCTGACTCTTTTAACATTAACTAATAAATTATAGTTGAATGGAAATACAACCGCAATCAGTTGGTTCGCGAAGAAGAGCAAATATATGAAGAAACCAAAATTTAACAATGATTTTGATATGGGATAATGATAATGTGCCAAATATGTTATCCAACCTTTAGAAAGTCCAAAAGGGATTTTCTAAATGCTCACGCCCATAAATTTTGAGCAAAGGTGCAATTATCAAGCCAAAAATATTCATAAAATTTATTAAGAAAAACCACTTTAACAAATATTGATTAACATTAACATTATGCTTTATTCTGTTGGAGGAGAATATACAATTATTTCCACACCTTGTATTTATTGAAAACAAATTTTGATGGTTTGAAGACGAAATAATTAGAGTCGGCGATTTATTACTAAACCATTTTCCAGTTGATCTCTTCGCGGTTTTAATCAAATTCTTCCCATGTTTAATGAAACTCTTGAAATGAGCGCATAAATCAATGATTACGGATGGATTAAATTGGAAAATTACTCCAAATAAATTCCCGGTGAGTCCTGAAATTAAAATAATTATACAGAAAACTTTAATCACCCAATTTATTTTGATTGTCAAGTAATTCTATAGAGGAATATTTTAAACAAGGTTGCTGTTCTTCCATAAATTATGAATTGACCAATAAGATTTAGCGTATATTTTAACTAATTATTTATAATGCGCATCCGCTATGAATTTTAAAAAAATAAATAATAAAAATTATTATATCACTTAATTATAAATAAAATTTATAGTATTTTTCAAAATGTCGATAATATAATGGATAACGCCATGAAAAATTTTTTAAAGGAGAACTAATTGCTTAGTTTTTTTTAATTGAAATGCACAGTCTTATAATATTATTATAGTTCATTTTTTAAATTAAATTTTTTATTTTTTATTGAAATGCAGTTTTTTATGTAGCGGAAATGGGTTTTTTCTAGAAATATGTTATTTTTTAAACTTTAAATCACTTTTTAGCTCGTTTTATTAAATATAAAAATCTCATTTTAACGGATATGTATTCCATTATGTTTGGATTACCTACCCTATATATTAGAGATAATCTTGCCAAGAATCTTTGATTTTATATTTATTATTTTTTTCCATAGATTTTTCATACAAATTTAGGTAAATTTATCTGCAACTCCTAATATAGGTATTTTAACCATGCTGGAATATATTTTCGCTAAAATCATACTTTTAAATTTAAAAATACGCCCTCAAAAATGATTTAAAATTATAAAATTAACACATTGCAGGAAAAAACTAATTGCTTCTAACATAGATATTATTTAAAATAAAATTTTATTTGCAATATTTGAAAAGTTAATATCAAAGTGGATAAACGGCTCTATTTGTGTCAATTTTTAAAAGACGCCAGCATGAAGATTTTTATCATAGATAGCCCAACGGTTAAGACATAGAGAAATTTCGAGTGGTAGACAATATTTTTCTATCTAAAATATTGAGTCAGCCATTTAAAAATCGGCATAGATCTAACCATTTAACAAAACTTGTGGATATCATTGTTTAATAAACCTTTTTACTATTCCGAGAAAATTTTTCCCTGGAGATAACTACGTAGAACAGGTAACATGGGAAAGGGACAAAAGTTCAAAGTTAGAAAGAATTATAGGTTAAAATTATTATATGTTGAAAATAAGTGTATATTTTTATGGATCGGCTTTTATTTCTTTTTTTTTAAAGAAACTGCAAAATAATTCATTTAAAGAATATATTTTGAATATAAAAAACTGCAAACAATTAATTTAAGCTGTGAAAATAATTATATCAAAATAATAATTTAGAACCTTAATGGGGAAGGGGGATTAGGAAGTAAATGCATCATTAAATTTGCAATGAGGCACTTATATTTTAAGTATACTTCAATCAGAAAATAATTTTTCACTCAATCCCCTTTCCAAGAAGTATTTTTTTTAAAAAAAACAAATTAAAAATTCAATTAGTATTTTTTTTTGTATCATATAGTTTTATTTAAGTAACAAATTTTCACAAATTTTTCATTTACGAATTATAAATAAAAATATATATATATATAAAACTAATGATATATAAAAAATGAATTAAAAAATATGCATGTATAAAAGTGAAATGGGATAAAAAAAAAAGTTATAAAATGTTTAAAAAAAGGGTACAAATCACCCTAGAGAAGAGTGAATGCTTAAAAAATTGGACCGGCAGATTCCAGGGAAATCTGCTGACGAATGTAAAATCCTTCATTGGGGTCCCCTGAGATCTGCCTCATTTTTTTCCTATAGTTTTGATGAAATTGAGAGCATCACTTCTGAACATGCCTAGGGTATTGGTAACGATTGGGGGAGTGAGCCAAGCATATTTGTTTTTTTTAGGATTTCGGCCTTTTCGATGACAGAAAATGAGAGGTTGGGCATGCCGGCAAAATCAACACAGGTATAGTCCCAAGCTAGGGGAAGACCATTAGTCCAGGGAATGAGAGATATGCCATAGGGGCGTATGGCGTTTTCGTTTGAGAGGCCCACTGGTTCGAGGGTGGATGGGATATTAACTTTTTTAAGAGCAGCTAGGAGGATGTTGTTAATAGATTTATGGTGCGGTTTCCGTGGGAGAACTTGCAGTGCAAGGGATGGCACGATTCAATGGGATGGCCACAGTCGATGCAAATGGAGGGAATCACGGCATTACAGCCATGGCGGAAGGCTATGGAAATGCGTAGCTGTTCTCCAGACAAGAGGAGGCCTAGGTTGGAACTGGGGATGGCTTCGAGGCATTCGTAACCTGAGCTTGCATATAATACTAAACTATCAGGATTGTCCTCAAAGGGCCTATTCGAAATAAGGTATTCAACGGAACGGGCGATCAGAGGAGCATCCCAGTCTTTCTGAATGCTGGAAGCCGGACGACAAAGGATGGGTGAGCAGTTGCTGTCCCAGATGGTGAAGGCCTGTAAGAGGTCAGTGTCTGAAGGAGTGGATCCATTGTCGATGATAGATTGTGCAGCAAGACGAGATGAGATAAAAGCTGAGAAGGAAAGTTGTATCGGGGATCGGATACCAATACTACCAGACTTGCTGGGAAGAGTGGACTGAAGCCAAGATGAATTGGAAAATTTAAGGTTTAATATGTTTTTAAGGAGACCCTTAATTTGGGTTTCATGAGAAACGAGGAAGTCACGGCATTTAAAGATCGGAGAGGATCTCAGGACGTAAAGGATTTTAGGTATGTTGAAATAATTTTTTATTAAAAAAAAGATTGATGGGCTGAAAGGTAATTAAATAATGTATTTAATTTGGATAAATTGTTGAGGGATTTGTTTAAAAATGTCTCGATGGCTTTTTCACCTCCTATGGGTGATCTAAGGTGAGTCATCTCGTCTATGTTGATGACGTGATATGCCATGTCTGAAGGGACAGAAGTGAGATTTAGGAAACAAATCTCACATTTGGGGAGATTAAGAGATAGTCCAGTTATATGAGAGAGATTCTCAATGATGAGGGGAATGGACATGATTCGAGGTAGAAGGTTAGCCCAGATTGAATTTCCTGGATTATCTTGTGGATCCCGATGCAAGAGAGGACTGGGCCTAAGGGGTCACCTTGCTGAATTGCCTCCTGAGGTACACTTATGTTATTATTGTATTTTAAAAAAGAATGGCTCGAATAGCTGTGGAGGATGTAAATAGAGTATTCGGGGTATAGGTTGCAAAATAGAGGAACGAAGTGTTGGCGTTTATTGTATTAAATGAATTGTTGAGATCTAGTTTAAGGACCACGTCGTCAGGTATACAGTTAGCTATAGTTAAACAAGCAAGGTGAGCGGAAATTTCAGAGCCTTCAGGAACACCAAATCCAACTGGAAGTGGCGACAAGAATGAAGAAGGGGACTCCTTTATTCGTGAAGCATGATCTTAGAGACGGTTCTTCGGAAGAACGACCCGACAGCTTTTGGGCGAATACCTCCCCTTTTTTTGAGGGCTATAAGGCAGGCACCAAAGAGAATAGGAATGATAGGTGATGGGAGGGGTCCATTAAGAACTAAATTTAGTAACCTGGTAAGGTTCTGTAAAAGAGCTCTACAAGAAATGTTGAGTTTTAAAATGTTTTGTATGAAGATAGCACGAATGCCATCAAGACCTCCAGAGGAGTCTCTTTTAAAAAATCTAACGGCTTTGATTATCTCATCAATATTGATTTCGGGGGCTATATGATCGATTTGGCTTGAGAAGGCATATTCTGAATTACATATAGGGAGTTTTAGAAGCAAAGCTTCTTAGGTAGACTCATTGTTAGGAGCTAAGGAGTCTTCAGAGGTCATAGCCCAGAGGGCTGAGTTTATATTAAGGCTGTTTATTATTTAAAATTATTTTAGCCCCATGGGCAATGGAGAGTGGATTGGATGGATGGGTACAGGGTGTAGTGGTTTGTTTGGAATCCGGGTTGAATAGGGATATTGATGATTTAATATATTTGGATAATAGGATATTTTTATTTTCAGCAATTTTAAGAGTGAAATTGGTAAAACATAGTAAGTTTTTCCAATTGGAAAGGTTTCCCGGATTGTTTAATGTTAAAAGGATTAACTTGTTGAAGGAGTCTGCAAAAGAATTGCGAGCACCCCGTGGTATGCGAGATATGGTAGGAAAGTTGAGTAGAGATAAAAAAAATCATTTGCCCATGATTGTATGTTGGGAGTTTGTTGGCTGGGAGACAAATCAGTAGTACCAATAGGAGAGGGAGGGCTGGCTAGATTTAGTAGACTGAATGGAGGAGGATCTGTGGGCGTTATACTTGGTATGCCTGAACCTCAACATCTGGAGGATGGGTGACCATGGATTTGAAACTTTCTGGCTTTGGTAATATTTATAGATTTATTGCATAAGGGGCATATTTCATGCATTAAAATTTTTATTTGCCAACACTCTAATTATTACATAGAATTCAGGGTGATCAAAATGATAGATAAAATTTGACATATATTTAAAAATTTAGAATGATAATTTATGCTGGATGTTTAATGTAGGAAAGGTGACAAATGTAGACATATATATAATATGTATAAATTAAGTAAGATGAGGACAAGGTAAACCATATTAAAAATTGCAATAGGAATCTGTGAAATAGTAGAATAATTTGGGTCTAGTTGTTTTAAGAATATCATAGACATTAGGATTTATAAATCATTATCATATTTTTTTAATAAACAAAATAACTTAAAAAATCATATAAGAATGATAATGCATATCTGTAGGCATAATTATGTTGACCTATTATGGAATGCAGTTGGTATGTATTTGAAATCCATTTACATTTGATGGAGGACCATGAATTAGAAACATCATTGATTGGGTTTTGTTTGAAGAATTATTACATATGGGCGGACAATCATGCATTTAAAATTTTTATATGTTAATCCACTTATTAATAAATAAGAGGATTCAAAATAGGAGATATGATTTGACATATATTTAGAATGATAACATGCGGCATATATATTGAAGGTGTATGATGTAGACAGAGTATATCATAATAAAAGCATGGTATGCAGTTGAAAATATATGTATGTATAACAATCTATTAGATAAGTAGTAACAATGATTTGGAGGTATTTGACAATTAATTAATTTTTTGCCACTTGTGGCTCCTTTTCTGGTTTTATAGAATGACTGTTTTTAATTATTCTCTTAGGTTATCATCAGTCTCATCTATTTAATTATAATTTTTTTAAAAAATTGTGATCTTATATACGCAGTTAAACATGCTTATATCAGTATAAACTTAACTAGACACTTCTATTTGGTAAATTTTTGTGGTTTTAATGGTTTGATATTACCTATGTATTATTAAAATGCTTTAGTATGTTATATTAAATTGGATTTGTCAAACTTTTTATGTGAATAATATTAAAAGAAAAGTTTACTAATATTTATATAAATATCAGCAATTTAAATGCGTATTTTTTTCACAACAAAATAAAATGTATATAACAATTTTTTAAAAATGATTTGCTCAATTGAATGGATTTTCATTCATTATTTTTCATTTTCTATGGCTGCGAAACTGATATATGAATTAATAATTACTATGTGCATTAAATATTAACGCAACCAGTCAATACTTATATTTTTTTTCGTTCTTACACTATGCACATTTTAATTTGTATTTGATAATATCTCTATTTCTATAACTTTATATAAATATTTCGTATAAAAAAAAATTCAAAATTTTGAGGAGGCTCTTCAAATTTATGAGGCTTTACAGTTTATAGTGTGATTAAGTAGTTGTTTTTCTTATCATAGATTTAGATGAGGTTTAGAATTTTTTTAAATATTTTTGATGTATCGAAACGGATGGTAGCTGAGAAGAATTAAATAGGGGTCATTCTTAAAGAAATAAATTTATATTTAGAAATTAATTATTCTCCAAAGGATTAATGATATTTTGATTGAGTAAATATCCTTTCACTTTTTTATTCAATTTTTTAATTATGATTTGTTAAAAAATTAGAAAATCAATATTACCGATTAATTTTTTTTTTAATAAAAGTATAAAGCCCAGCCCTAATTCTAGCATCATCGCATCATCCATATGGTGGTGTGGGGCAGATAAAAATTTTGGAGGGGAATTTAAGAAATTTTTTTTAATATCATAGAACGAATATTTGAACATAAAATGGAAATATACAATATTAAAAAAATGGTGCATATAAAAATATACAAAAAATATAATTATGATCAAATATGTTTTCATTTTACAAATATTATATAACGTTGATATAGTTTAATTGTGTTTGTGTAATACTTGCTATGGATTCAATTATAAAATATATGTAATTATGAAAATATTTATATATTTTACAATTGATATTATGATCAATGATTGACTAGTGTAAAACTAACAAAAAAAAAGCATTAACAATATAATTTTATTTGAGATCATACCGTAAAATAAAAAAATTTCCAAAATTAGTAGTGTCGATTATGTTTTATCTATATCCTAATAAAACTAAGTTACCCTTCCTTATATCCCTAATTGAGCGTTTATCTGATTTAATAATTCTTTTTAATGGTGAAAACGATTCATTTTTGTTTGAAGTTATAATTAACTCAATGTTCTGTTATTTGAATGGTATTTTGGATTAGTATATATGTTAGCGGTAATGTGTTTTTTCCGGCAAAGTTATTTTTCAAACTTGAAATTATTTTTTAAGAGCCTTTTTATAAATTTAACCCTTCAATACTCTGGTAAGATATATGAAACCCCAGGCATGCTAGAAATGATATTACATAAACGGTTAAATATTATGATCTGGATTCTTCAGTAGCTTCATCAAATATATCTTAGAATCTATATTCCAAATTTCATATATTTCGGTTGAGTAGTTTTTAAGATATAAGCATTTTGTGACTGATTGGGGTTTGTGAGACCCCACCAGAGTAAATTTGTTCTATATTTTTTTTTATATTTGAATGCATTAGTGTAATTTTTTTTATATTGAAGAATAAAGTATTAAGAATTATCATGATTATATGATGGATAAGTTTTTTTTTAAATTTTATATTTGAAATTTTAAAAAAGTAAGCTTTTTTAAAAAATTTTGGCACAAATTATAATTATCCTCATCATCTTTAATCTAGGCTTAAGAAATAATATTTAAATATTTTATCAAGCATAAGGTTAGATCTATTTTATATCCAAATATCAAATGAAAATAATGAATATTACTGGAGATATATACATTTGAAATTGGGGTCTTTTAAACCCCACCCGAGTACTAACGTCATTTTTTTCACCGGAGTATTGAAGGGTTAAAAATCTAATTTTTACCATAAATTTCAACATGTTTAAAATACATATCTTATGATATGTTTAACAATTTTTTTACCATTAAACTTCGAGTTAATTATAATATTTAAAAACTCTATTCAAAAACCAATATAAATAATATTAAGTTCAAAAGTTCATATCAAAATTGTCTGAAATTCATAAAGTAGGTACTTTAAACATGCTGGAATATATTTCTAGTAAGATTTTTAAATTTTAAAAGAAAGCTCAAAAAAAAAATGAATTAAAGGTGAAAACAAATTGCCGGAAAAAACCCATTTGCAGCAAACTATTTAATAAACATACATTTTTGAAGTTGTATTATCTTTAGGCATTGTTTCTCTTGCCTTAAATTCAGTGGCAGTTTTTTGCGAGATGACAATCTAATAGGTTGATCGGCAAATCTTTGATTTCGGCCGGTTTCCCCAAATAGTTTGGAGCAGTTAGGTTTCCTAAATGAGGATGGTAAGCGCCCCGGTGGCATGTTTTTAACATCTTCCATCTTAGCTCCGCGGCAAAAGACTTGTCTAGGATGTATCATGTGTTACCTCATTTCCCGTCTCTTGGAACTCCAAGAAATCAAAAAATGCAACGAATATGGGTCCCTTTTAAATTCTTTTATTTTTTATCCCTCTAATTTTTAGTGTTTTGGGAAACCCCAGTCTCAGATCCCTAAAATTTTAAAATTGGGTAAAAAAAAATTTCAATAATAACGGTGTTTAAAAACGAGTCCCTTTCCCTCAAACAAAAAATTCAATTTAAAATCATAAAAGGGAATTACAAGTGTTTCTTCGAAACGCTCCCTTTTTCCTCTTAGTTCAACCAATGACATATATGCCTAGACTGACGATTCATTCCATAAAAGTGTACATCAATGCAAATCAGCTGGAAACGCCATCTTGGTTACACTAATCATTATTAAAATTTTAAACGAGAGCCTAATTTATTTCTATATCTGATGCAAACAACTTTATTAAAGAATTACCGGATCATAGAGATAATAAGGAAATATTATATGATATTTTTAAATCCGTAGCTTATATTTTTTTTAAATTTTATAAACACCGATTTTTATTTGTTAAAATAAAATATATTTATTTTTGAATATCTAAACTTTACCTTTAGCTTTTTAAACATCTCACGGCTCGATGTGGATGATCTAAACTGATGCAGAATATTTTAAAAACATTTGGAAATGCATTTTTGTATAGGTATAGAAATTTTACAAAATCTGATGTAACACAATCTTTATAATTTTCAAAACTTTTAACAAATAATTCTTTAACAATCTCAAGATTACTAATCCCTGTAATATTGATTGCCAATATAAGTTTTAATTCTTTTATATTTAAAAAATTAAAATTGCTATCTTGTGTTAAATTTTATTTTAATTTGCTAATTAGTCTATACAAAAAAAGAGGAAAATTTTTTAATCTTAGGACCTTCTTCTTCTATGTATTTTGCATTTATAATGTTTCTCAAAGTCCCTCTATACAAGAGCTTTCTTCCAGTTTATTAGATATTTCAGCAGAAATGAATAAATTGTTTTTTTAAACCGATATTGGTTTGAACAACTGCTATTTCTCTCCCATAAAGTTATTATTTTTAAAAAATTTATCGAAAAAATATTTTTATTAAACGAAATTGATTTTAGAATGGTTTAAAATAAATTCAATATTTTAGATTCAACCTAAGGCGTAGTAATTTTTATTTCTATATTGCTTATAACTGGTTTTATTTATTGACTGGAAAAATTGATTGAGGAATTAGTAAATAACTACTCATGCATTAGATATTGTTCATTGCTTCTATCATTTTCCTTCTAGCATGATGTCAATCTTTGCGATTTTCTTTTATTTTGCTAATAATATTTTTCTTTAAACTATCTTTCAAACGGGTCGGAGCCCTATAATTATTGACATAAATTTCAAAGATAATGCTTCCAGATGTTTGGCTGACTTTCCTTAAGACGTGATATCATTGTGCTTGTGGTTCGTATCGTTACTTATTTTATGGCTGGAAATCTATATATTAATAAGGCACTAAATATTAACGCAAACCAGATAATTGAAACTTATTCTCCGTTATGGCATGATGCTAATTATGACAATTTTTAAATTTCACCAGTAATTTTATCTTCTTTAAACCATCTACTAAACAAGATATATAATACAATAAAATATACTAATAAAGCCCTATTTTGTATACGTTTCAAAATAAGTTTCTTCAATTAAAGCGTGAAATGATGATTTTTATTTTGTTATTAACTCAGTTTATTTTTGTGGTTCTCATATTTGATTGAAGAATTTAAAAATACTAGTAAGGCACTATATTAGCTCAGGCCAGATATACAGTTTTTATATTTCCCTTTTAGCTATTGCAAATTTTGGCAATTTTTTTTCTTTCTTTATACTCTCTATCAAAAGGATTTAATATACAATTAAGCTAGTATTCTGGTTAAAGTCAAAAATAATAAAGTACAAAACATTGACATATTTTAGCATTTGCTTACAATTATTCAGCCAACTTTAACTCAAGTGATATGTAGATTAAGGAAAAATAAATAATAGATATTCCACAAATATTCTTCACACTTTAAAAAAGTTTTACTATGTTATACTATTAATTTATTTTTTTCATGGACCTGGAACAACCTTAAGTTACAGGCCTTAGAATATCATGAAACATTCTTAGAAAAATATTTTACCATTCATTAGTCTTTATTTAACCATTTAATATGTATCAATATTTACATCGAAACAATAAGATAAACTTATAATTCTTTTCCAAATTTTTTTTCCTCTTAATTTAACAATTATTAATAATATAATTATATATCCATCAATCGATATCAATTAATATAAATTTTTATAAATAATTTTAAAAAAAAACTAAGTAACATGAAATAAAAATTAAGCAATTTTCATAATAAAATTTTTATTTTTTTTTAGGAACGTTCTGTTCTCTTTTTCCGAAAGTTCCATAATACTCTATTCCGGTTCCATAAATATACTCAAGGTTCATTTCCAGATTGCTTTTATTTTATATCTATTTTAACAGTTTTTATTTCCTTTAGGTATATTTCGTTTTTTTCAACAAACATTTTATACTCCTTTACAAATTAGAATGGGAATTTGAATTTTAAACTCCCTAACGCCATTGTAAGGTTTATTTTCATCTAATTTGGCAACTTTAAAAATTTCGACAATATTCTTTAGCATTTTTAAAAAATCATTCATAACAATTTTGGCACTGTTAAAATTTCATCCCGCAGTATTAATCTCAAGTTGTATTTGGTAGAACTTTTGATATATCTGATAGCGCTGTAATTGGTTGATTCACAGATAAGTTTTAATGAATAAAATTTTTATAGTATCATATAGAATTTATATATATGATTTTATTTTTTTAAATAAAGCGTTAACTATAATATTGTTTTCTTCACTTTTTCTAAAAAAAAGTTTCATAAAATAAACTATTCACAAGAAAAATAACTTATATATGTATATTAAATATGCATTTTAGTGAGTGTCCTGTCCTAGAATCACACTCAGTAGTTAAGCCACTGAACCATAAATGAATATTATTGACTTCTCAAATATATGCCATATAGCTTAAAAAAATATATCATATGTTTTTTGTCTTCAAATTTCTTTGACTGGATGAAGAATAACTGGTTCTGTTAATTTCTAACAGCCAAATGATAAATGGATTATTTATTTAAGAACTTTATTTATTAATAAGATAAAGAGTTCGGGTTCAAAATAATATTTTACATGTAAATATGATTAAAAGTAAAATAGGTAAATATAAAATTAAAATATAAAATGGTATCTGATTATAAAATAATTAAATAATATTATGGGAGTTTATAATTTTATGGCAAAACTTTAATTTTGAAAGATTTTTTTAAAAATTCCAATGTAATTCTTCCATCTTTCGATGACGAAGAGTCTGTAATGGGAATTAAACAATAAGTTTAAATAAAAGGCAAAACTAATGTATACATATTCTAATACTATGAAAAACTGATAAGTATTAAATATAGATTTATTGGAATATTTCGGGGCCAAAATATCAATTACCATTTGAGTGACGGAAGCTGGTAGCAAAAGAAATACACATTGAAATGTTAAGATGGTTAATGTTTTAATGTGTTGCTTATTTTCGAATAACATTTTAGAGTGCCAACTATTAGAGGAATTCATTCCAGAAGGTTCGCTAATAA
Source organism: Gordionus sp. m RMFG-2023 (assembly GCF_954871325.1). Taxonomy (NCBI): domain Eukaryota; kingdom Metazoa; phylum Nematomorpha; class Gordioida; order Chordodea; family Parachordodidae; genus Gordionus; species Gordionus sp. m RMFG-2023. The sequence continues at coordinate 6,363,034 of NC_088775.1, read as the reverse complement.
CTGTTTTAGTTGGAGATCCAGTAAACTTTAGTCCATTTTCAGTTAAATTATAATTTTGAGTTAGTATGGGATTATCCCTATTTGTATCAATAAAATGAATATTTGGCTTTTTAAAATTGTCAGCATTAGTTTTAATATCATTACAGTCTTCTTTAGTTTCATTGGTAGGTGCGCTTATAACATGCTTACTATGTGATTAATAAATATTATCCGCAACTTTTATACCTCTTTTGATTAGTATAATTTTGCATATAATCATTAGAGAAAACGGCAGTAGCACAGCAAAAACCTCTCTGCAAATTTGGTAAGTTATCCAAAGATTCCTAGAGTTAGTTTTCGCTGGTCTAAATATTCGGGGTCGATAAAAATATATATAATCTTCTCTGTAAAATTTAAATCTTGCGCTTTTTGGGATTGTACATAATTTTGTCTTATGCATTGTTAACCATTTGTAAGTTGGGAAATACCATATGATCGAGTATGTGAGACACAAGAGCATAGCAATCCTGACTCTTTTAATATTAACTAATAAAATGTATTTGAATGGAAATACAACTGCAATCAATTGATTCGCGAATAAGAGCAAATAAATAAAGAAACCAAAATGTATCAATGAATTCGATATGGGATAATGATAAACTGACAAATATGTTATCCATCCCTTAGAAGTCCAGAAAGGATTTTGTAAATGCTCAAGCCCATAAATTTTGAACACAGGTGCAATGATCAAGCTCAAAATATTCACAAAATTTACTAAGAAAAACCATTTTAACAAATATTGATTAATATTAACATTATGCTTTATTCTGTTGGAGAATATACAATTATTTCCGCACCTTGTATTTATTGACAACAAATTTTGAGGGTTTGAGGACGAAATAAATAAAGTCGGCGATTTATTCCAAAAAAACCATTTTCTAACTGATCGTCTCCCCGTTTTAATCATATTCTGCGCATATTTAATTAAGCCCTTGAGATGAGTCCATAAATCAATGATTACGTATGGATTTAATAACAAAATTGCTCCAAATAAATTCCCAATCAGTCCCGAAATCAAAATAAATATACAGAAAATTTTAATCACCCAGTTTACCTTGTAATTGTCAAGTAATTCTATCGAGGAATATTTAAAACAAAGTTGCTGTTCTTCCATAAATTATGAATTGACCATAAGATTTAACATATTTAACTAATTATTTATAATGCGTAGCCGCTATGTATTTCCTTAAAAAAATACAATTGTAATTCAAACAAATCGAATTAATTATTTTTTTATTTTAATTAATTGGATATATTAGGTAGTTATAGCATATTTAACGGTCAATTTATTAATTTTCAAGATTGAAATATTATCATCATATCACATAATTATAAAATAAAATTTATAATATTTTTAAAAAAAAATTCGAAAATTTAGTGAAAACCCGCATGAAAATTTTTTTAAAAGAGAACCAAATGCCTAGTTTTTTAATATTAATTTATTTATGCGATTTTGTTTAATTTTTTTAATTTGCGATGAGAACTAATTTATTTGAATATCAATAATGTTGATTATGCCAATAAGATGATATATAAAGGTTAATATTAAAATTGAACATTCATATATTCATATTAATTTTTCATTTTTTTTCTTTTATGTTAATATTTTTAAAAAATTGTAATTTGATTTAATAAATAATTAAATTTTAATGAATTAAAGTTCCATTAATCTGGTAACTAATTGATATTTAGTACACTGGTGCGAAATTAATTGACACCAGACCTTGAGATTTTTTAGTCTAATAAAGGAATCGATTCTACTAATAATAAAATAATTTTTAAAAAATGTAAAAACAACAATTTGTATATGATATATATATATAATATATATTAGGGTTAAGTTTATTATTTTTTTTATATTCAATCAATTCTTGTGGGAATTTAAACTATTTTTAATTAGATTTTTATTGACACGCAAATAAATTTTTGTAGTTTATTACTAAATAACATATTGTTATTATTTTATTAATTTCGTTGATAGTTTTAAGTTTTCAAGAATAACAATAGAAAGAAATACGGCGTATATAAAGATTGAAAATAGAGAATTAGAAAAAATTAAGGGTATTATGAGATGAAAATAAGACATGACAAATTGATAAATTCAGAGCGATTGTTTTAGTTGGAACACGGACATATAGCGTGAACAGTTTAACAAGGTACCTTCAGTGCGCGAAATATGGACGTTATGGTCACGTAGATAGGAATTGTAGAGGGTTTTTTTAACAATAGTTGATGCTCAAAATACGGACAAGGAGGGCATTTACAAGAGAAATGTAATAAATAAATGAGAATTAAAAGAATAATGATATAAATAATAAATTAATAGTATGCCTGATTATTTTAATTTTAATAGGAATTTAGGTATAAATGAAACAGATGAATTGATTTAAAATATGTAAATAAGGATATTTTTAAAAATGAAAGAATTATTGGAAGAGAAATTGAAAAAGAAAATGTGTGTAAAATTGAATTAGAAAAGATAATAAAGAGAAGTAAATGCCCGAGGATTAAGATTTAATAGTAGAAATTATAAAACATTCTTTTTATTAAATACAAGAACCAAACCAGTCTAATGAGTGTAAAAGATTTTAATAAATGTTTTCCAAGAAAATAGCAAGAAGATTAAGAGCTAAACAATTAAACGGTAGAGATTTTAGGTTTTATGTGATTAAAATTGTTAAATATAAATATGGAGCTAAAGTTATGGATTACAACATAAAGATAGAGCCTATCTTATGAAATGACATTAAGAATATAGTTCCTGATTATAATAGGTGGTCCTTGTTTAAACTGTACAACAATGTAGGGGAAGAAATAATATAAAGCAAGAATGATAAGAATGAGTTACCTAGTTTAGAAATTAAATATATTTAGTTCTTTATAAGCTGAGAAATCGAACATCAAAATTTTTTTCTAAATAATCCCGAAATTTATCCTACCCCTCCCCTCCCCAGAGGTGCCTACCCCCTACCCGCATCAATAATTTGAATGTAAACATTTCCTACTTCCCGCCCCCGTTCATGTAGATGCTGTCGGTGACACATAATGCTACCTTGTTATGTATTTTATTCTTAAGGGTTTGAAATTGTTTCTGCTAAATAATCAAATTCATTGCTTGCTAGTTAGCCGTTGGCAAGCTAAACATGCCGATTTTCTTTATAAAGTGAATACATCCAACTAGTGGACAGTCATGCCTACAAATGAAATAATAATATATTTTAACAAATTAATAGATTGAAAGTATTATGTAAAGAATACTGATGGTATGATGACCATGAATCTGCTTTAATATAAAGAAATATTTGTTTGGCTAAACAAGTTATTATTTGCTGGTGTTATAAAATTTTGATTTTTTTGTTACAATTTTTATTTGATTGTAAAATATTTAATAAGGCAGGGTTTTCAACTATATTAAATGACTCTAGTTCTTCTATTACAAAATTTAAAATTGCATCATCTTCTGACTGCATCACATCAGATGTATTTATTTTTCATATTAAAAAGAGGTTGTTTAAATTTATTAGCTTTTAATTTTTTATTATTATTATCCCTATAATTTGTTAAATATTCATTAATTTCTTGCAGCATACCATTGTGAGAACTTTGAAAAATAAAGGAGTTTTTGTAAATTATGTTACAGATGATAATATTTTATTAAATTGGTAATATCAAAGCAATGACTTATATAATAATTTAAAATTTAAATTTATTAAATAACAAACCTTTTGCAATTGCATATTTGTTCAATTTTAATATTTGTATTAAAATATTTGCAGATTTTTTTAATTCAAAAATCATTATTTTATATTTAATTTTATAGAAATATTAAATTATGATATATAGCATTTTAATATTGTAAATAAATATATAAAATCTTAGGTATAGTAGATTCAAAGAAATCATTTTTATATTAAAACTTTAAGTATCATATAAATGTTAATTATTTCTACAATATATAAATCTATTCTTCAAAATTAAAGTATAACTTGATTAAAATAATAGTGATTAGATTATAATTTCAAAAAATGACTAAAAATAAACTCTAAATGATATCCACCATTTTCTATCTATTTATATAATATATAAAATTTACTCATTTTTATTTAGAACAATCTAAAATAAATTGTTAACTGGTAATTAGTTATCGTAAAATAAAATAATTAATATTACAAACAAATGTCGTTAAATTGGAACTTGAAGAATTGAATTAGTTCATTCAATATAGGATGTTATTGTAAAATATTTATCATATTTGGGCCATTGTAATGTTAATTCATCTGGTTTTTAATATGTTGATGAAATAATAATATCCATGCTAATGCTAATCTATTAAATAAAAATATAAACAATATTATTCAAATTAATAAACTATAATAATGGCGTGTTAAAAAAATTGAAATGGAAAAGGAAAAACAGCTGATTAAAAATTATGAGACTTTTTTCTTAAAAAATTTGGATTAATATTAAATTTTTCAAATAAATAGAAATAAAAAGTGTTTTTAAAATTGAACGAGCGTTAAATTCGAACGCATTTATCAAAAAAAGCAATGCGTTCACGTTCAAAGTTTCTCAAAAATAAAAAGATCTCCTTTCATCAATTTTTTCACAAAAAAAAATTTGTTCACGAATAGGTTCAAAATGAACGCGTTCGTTTACAACACTATGTTTTATCGCTGGAGGGGATCCAGCGAGTACCCTTTAGATACGACATTAGTTTACTTAAGCTTAAAGATATATTGTTCAATTTCTGACATTAAAAACATCTGATTGGAGTCGTCTCCTGGGATATTTCAGCTATCCTATCCATCACCAAAATAATTGAAGACTTGTATCCTACTAAAAGGTCTAGCTCTAAACATTCCCAAATGTGGGATTTGTATCCTCCCATTTTCCTCCTCCTTTCCCTCACTAGGTTCAAAAATTATACCCATAAATGTCCCTCATCTAAACGCCTATATAAAGGGAAAGGGGGGTTGTTGATGACACCTTTTTTAACTATTTCATTCAAATAACTTAATCCCTTTTTAAGAACCCAACCTCCCCGGCTTCATCAAGTGATTTTCCACATTGTCCGTTCTGTTGATTCCTCAACTCACTCATTTTTAAAGCTAGATATTAATGACTTGAGGCAATACCCAGCATTCTTGGGTTGCTCTATTAAGTTTATTAACATTTTTTAGATTAAATTAATAAGTAAAGAAAAGGGATAAAATATAATAAATTGCTTGAATATTTTGAGCTCTGATAATGTGAGTTTTCTGTTCAAAAACTATAAAAACCTGGTAATATTTAAACAATTTATCAATTTATTTAATTTTTATTTGTAAACACTAACAAACAATACTCAATCATATAACTGTATTTTCTTTTTAAAAGTAAATTTGAAAAATAACTTATATTTTAGCATATAAATATCTAAAATAAAAATATTATTTTTCAGCTATTTCCAGTATTTAGTTTGGACTAGGCCAAAAAATTTAACACGGTGAATTTTTAGGTGACGGGCGTGAATCAATAAATTGTCTTTCATGAGAGGACAACTCAGGTCGAAAAATATTTAATGATAAGCGTGAATGGGCATGAATTTTTTTTATTGTCATAGTGGATGGGCGGGTCATGAATAAAAAATTAATCCCGCGCCCACCTGTTGTTAAAATAAATAATGTATGTTGTTAAATATATAAAAATAAAATGAATAATATAACCTTTAAAATTTTATAATATTAAAATATTTACTTTCGTATTTTTCTTTATATGTAAAAACTTTAAATTAATTTCTTTTTCTTTAACCTTAAAATAAATCTACTTAAATTTTATAAAATTCTTCTTTTGTATATAATTAAATAATTATAAAAAATAATATATTATATAATGAAAATTGTAAGAGATATATAATGACAAATAAAAAAGAAATTTAATTTATTGTTTTTTCACTGCCTTCCTTGTAATTATCATAAGTAAAATAAATACAGGACATCTAAGTTATGCCAAGATAATATATTATAACAAGAAATATTTGTTTCTAAATAACAACTTTATAGATATAAGGGAGACCTGGGTAAAGGGATTAATGGAAGGCAATGCTACTTTGAATAACTTTTTAACCCATGAACACAAAAACTTTTTGGTGTGATGATGTATTTTTTTATATGTACTTGATTATATTCATCATTTGGCAAACTTGATTCCGGTTTTTTACCCAAAAATATATACCCTCGTATATTTTGCATTTAGCAAAATGTATTTGTGCTCATGTTTCCTAAAGTCTCAGCTATAAAATTATTGGAAGTTTCTATTTTAAATAACGATTAGTAACATTATATATCACATGGTAAAGTCGTTACGTATAAAATGGCTAAAATGTTTGCGTTGAAAATTACATCCGGTAGTTAAGCCACTGCACTCATAGTTGATTATTTTTACACCCTGTAAATTAAAAACAATGTCTTAAATTTTTATTTTCAAATTTCCCTGACTATATAGAAAATAATTCCGTACGTTTATTCTAGTAGACCTTTTTAAAGATAAAATGATTATTCATTTTGAAATATTTATTGATGAGATGAAGAGATAAGAGGTAAAATAATATTTACATTTCAATATAAGGTTAAAAGAAAATATATGTAAACATAAGATTATAGCATAATTATTGTGTATACAATTATAAATAAATGGCTTTACATGTGTTTAACGATGAATGCTACGTATATTAATTTTGAAAATTATTTAAAAGGCGTAGATCTTCAGTCTTTCGATGACCAAATTTCTATAATTTGAATTGAATAATAAGTTCAAATAAAAGTTAAACCAACGTACATATATTCTAATACTATAAAAAAAGATAAAAATATTAGTTAATATTTTGTTAGAATATTTCATCATTAAAATATCTGAAACCATTCGAATGACTCATACTGATAGCAGAAAAAATACAAATTGAAATGTTAAGATCGTTAACGTTTTTATGTTCTGCTTATTTTCGGATAACTTTTTAGTGTGTCATCTATTAGAGGAATTCATTCCAGAAGATTCAATATTTAGTAATAAACTGATATTTCCTTTATTTAGAGATTCAATGAAATTATAATTGTTGGTAAAAGTGGGGTAATCCTCATTTGTATCAATTAAATGAAAATTAGGTTTTTAAAAATTGTCAACAGTACTTATTTTGCCATTATAAATTTCTTTAGTTTCGTTTGTAGACACTTTTATAACCTACTTACAATTGTATGATTTATAAATATTATCAGCAACTTTTATACCTCTTCTTATAAGTATAATTTAGCATATAATCATCAAAGAAAATGGCATTGACACAGTAAAAATCTTTCTGCAAAATTGGTAAGTTAACCAATGAAAATTAGAGCTGGCCTGTGGTCCAAATTTTCGGTATAGATAATAATAAACATAATCTTCTGTGTAATATTTATTTCCTCCTGCTGAAGTTGTACATACTTTTGTCTTGTACAAAGTTAACCATTTGTAAAGAGAAAAATACCATATGATGGAGAATGTGAGACTCAAGAGCATAGCAATTCTGAAATACAATAAAATATACTAATAAAACCCTACTTAATATACGTTACAGAATAAGTATTTTCAAAAGCTTGGCTCACTTTAAGTTTAAAGCGTGCCATGATATTTTTTATTTTGTAACACAGTTTCTTTTTGTCGTTCTCATATTTGATTGAGGAATCTAAAAATACTAGTAAGGCACTATATTAGCTCAGGCCAGCAATACACTTTTTTATATTTCCTTTTTAGCTATTACACATTTTGGAAATTTTTTTTCTTTATACTTTCTAACAAAAGGATTTAATACACAATTAAGCTAGTATTCTGGTTAAAGTAAAAAATAAAGTACAAAACATTGACATATTTTAAAATTAATGCTTCCAATTATTACTTTAACTGAAATGTAGATTACGGAAAAATGAATAATAGATTTTCCAAAAATATTCTCTCCACCTTAAAAATTTTTTTTACTATGTTACTATTAATTTATTTTTTTTCATGGACCTGAAGCAACATTATTTTGAGCATCTGTTCCCTCCTTCCGGCTAAAAATGTATTCCGTTCCCTTTAAGTTCCAGTCCTTAAAACATCACGAAACGTTCTTAGAAAAATACTTAATTTAATATATATTTTAAATCAACATATGGATTCATTATCTTTAACTAATCATTTAATATGTATCAATATCACATCGAAACAATCAGATAAACTTATAATTTTTTTCCAAATTTTTTTTCCTCTTAATTTAACAATTATTAATAATATAATTTTATATCCATCAATCGATATCAATTAATATAAATTTTTATAAATAATTATTAAGAAAACTACATGAAATAAAAATTTAAGCAATTTCCATAATAAAATTTTAAAATTTTTTTTAGGAATCTGAACCTTTCTCGAAGGTTCCATAATACTCTGTTCTGGTTTCATAAATTACTAAAGGTTCATTCCCAGATCCCTCCTTTTTTACATCTATTTCAACAGTTTTTATTTCCTTAAGGATTATTTTCGTTTTTTTCCCACAAACCTTTTATACCCCATTGTCAATTAGAATGGGAATTTGAATTTTTAACTCTTAACACCATTGTAAGTTTTATTTTCATCTCATTTGTCAACTTTAAAAATTTTGGCAATATTCTTCAGCATTTTTAAAAAATCATTGATAGCATCTTGACACTATGGAAATTTCATCCCGCAGTATTAATAAAGTTTATCTCAAGTTTGATTGGGTAGAACTTTTAATATATCTGAGATCGCTCTAATTGGTTAAGAAATTTTAATTAATTAAATTTTTATAGTATTATATAGAATTTATATATATAATTTTATTTTTTTTAAATAACTCATTAACTATAATTTTGTTTTATCAATCAATTTCAGAGCAGAATTTTTCTAAAAAAAAAGTTTTAGAAAATAAATTATTCACAAGAAAAATAAAATTATATATATTAAATATGCTTCTTGTAAAAATTTTTGTATTAGGGTGTGTCAGAATCACACTCAGTACTTAAGCCACTGCATCCATAGTTGATTATTATTGACAGCTCAAATATACACACCGTAGTTTAAAAAATATTTCTTATATCTTTATCTTCAAATTTATCTGCCTGGATGATAAATAACTAGGTCCGTTAATTTCTAATAGTCAAACGATAAATGGAATATTTATTTAGGAACTTTATTTATTAACAAGATAAAGATTTCAGGGACAAAATAATATTTTACGTTTAAATTTAATTAATAGAAAATAGGTAAATACAAAATTATAACATAAAAATGGTATCTAATAATATAAAAGGATAATATAATTTTACTGGAGTTTATAATGTTGAATGGCAAAAATTTAATTTTGAAAGATTTTTTTAAAAATTCCGATGTAATTCTTCGATCTTTTAATGACCAAGAGTCTGTAATCGGAATTAAACAATAAGTTAAAATAAAAACCACAACTAACGTATACATATTCTAAAATTATAAAAAACTGATAAATATTAGCTAGAGATTGGTTAGAATATTTCGGGATCAAAATATCTATTGCCATTTGAATGATGGAAGCTGGTAGCAATAAAAGTACAAACTGAAATGTTAAGATGGTTAATGTTTTAATGTGTTGCTTATTTTCGAATAACTTTTTAGAGTGCCATCTATTAGAAGGATTCATTCCAGAAGGTCCGTGGATAACTGTTTTTGTTGGAGATCCATTTAACCTTAGTCCATTTTCAGTTAAATCATGATTTTGTGTAAGGATGGGATTACTCCGATTTTGTTTTTCAAAATTGTCAATTTTGATTTTACAGTCTTCTTTAGTTTCATAGGTAGACACGCTTATAACATGCTTACTATTGTATGATTTATAAATATTATCCGCAACTTTTATACCTCTTTTGATAAGTATAATTTTGCATATAATCATCAGAGAAAATGGCATTAGCACAGCAAAAACCTCTCTGCAAATTTGGTAAGTTATCCAAAGATTCCTAGTTTTAGTGTCTTGGGGTCCAAATATTAGTGGTCGATAAAAATAGATATAATCTTCTGGGTAAAATTTATATCCTGCGCTTACTGGTGTTTTACATAATTTTGTCTTATGCATTGTCAACCATCTGTAAGTTGGGAAGTACCATATTATCGAGTATGTGAGACTCGAGAGCATAGCAATTCTGACTCTTTTAATATTAACTAATAATTTGTATTTGAATGGAAATACAACTGCAATCATTTGATTCGCGAAGAAGAGCAAATAAATGAAGAAACCAAACTGTATCAATGATTTCGATATGGGATAATGAAAATCTGCTAAATATTTTATCCAACCTTTAGAAGTCCAGAAAGGATTTTCTGAATGCTCAAGCCCGTAAATTTTGAGCAAAGGTACAATGATTAAGCCTAAAACATTTATTAAATTTACTTTGAAAAACCACTTTAACAAATATTGATTAACATTAACATTATGTTTTGTTCTGTTGAAGGAGAATATACAATTATTTCCACACCTTGTATTTATTGACAAAATATTTTGAGGGTCTGAAGGCGAAATAAATAGAGTCGGCGATTTATTCCAAAACCATTTACCAACTGATCCCCTCACCGTTTTAATTAAATTCTTAGCATATTTAATGAAGCTCTTGAGATGAGCGCATAAATCATTGATTACGGTTGGATTTAATAAGAAAATTACTCCAAATAAATTCCCAATCACTCCCGAAATAAAAATAAATATACAGAGAAGTTTAATTATCCAGTTTATTTTGTAATTGTCTAGTAATTCTATAGAGGAATAATTAAAACAAAACTTCTGTTCATCCATAGATTATAGACCAATAAGATTTAACGTTGAAATACAATTTTTATTAATTATAAATAAAATTTATAATATAATTATTTTTCAAAATTTCAAAAATATAGTGGAAAAACACTATGAAAAATTATTATTTAAAAGAAAACCAATCGCGTAGTTTTTTATTTGAAAAGCACAGTATCTTATTTATATATTATTTGTTGAAGATGAAGGAGAAAGGTTAAATTTGAATATATAATTTTGATGAATTTATTTGAATAGACGTTTAATACTAATTTATGCGATTATGTTTAATTTTTTATATTCGCGATCAGAACTAATTTATTTGAATATCAATAATGTTGATTATGCCAATAAGATGATATATAAAGGTGGAGATAATATTATAATTGAACATTCATGTTCATATTAATTTTTCATTTTTTTTCTAATTTGTTAATATTTTTAATAATTTGTAATTTGATTTAATTAATAATTAAATTTTAATAAATTAATATAGTTCCATTAATCTGGTAACTAGTTGATGTTTATTACACTGGTGCCAAATTATTGACACTATACCTTGAATTTTTAGTCTAATAAAGGATAATCGATTCTTTTATTAATAAAATAAAATAAAAGAGAGGTAAAAAAAACAATTTGTATATGATATATATATAATATATATTAGGATTAAGTTTATTTATTTTTTTATATTCAATCAATTTTGTGCGAATATTTAAACTATTTTTAATTAGATTTTTGTTGAGCACATTATAATGTATATTACACAAATAAATATGTGGAGTTACTAGATAAAATATTGTTAATATTACTTTCGTTGAAAGTTTCAAGTTTTATATTAGAAATATCAATTGGAAGATATTACGGGGTATATAAAGATTAAAAATAGAGAATTAGCAAAAATTAAGATAAGAATATTATAAGAGACGAAATTAAGACAAGACAAATAGATACAGACTGATTATTTGTTTTAGTCGTGATCAACACGAATACATGTTGGGACAATGCAAGTTAAGATATCTTAAGTGCGCGAAATATGGACATAATGGTCAGGTAGATCCGAATAGTAGAGTGTTTTTTAACATTAGTTTGAGATGTTATATTTGGAAAACATGGATCAATGTTGACTCTCTTTAATATCAACAAGGAGGGCATTCACAATAGAAATGTAATAAATGAGAATACGAATAATGCTATAAATAATAAAATTAATACTATGTATTATAATAAGTTTCGGTGTAACACACAAATTAATTTAAAATATGTAAATAAGATATTATTAAAAATGGAAGAATTATTGCAAGAGAAATTGAAACAGAAAATGTATGAGTGTGAAATTGAATAAGAAAAGACCATAAAGAGAAGTAAATGCCTGAGGATTAAGAAATGAATAGGAGAAATTAAAACATTCTTTTTATTAGACACAGGATCCAAGGTGTAGAAGATATTAATAAATGTTTTCCAGAAGAAAATTTTATAGCAAGAAGAATGAGAGTATGATAAAATTGTTAAATTTGAAGAGATATTTATGAATTATAACATTAAAGATAGAACCTATCTTAGGTTGGAATGACACTAAGAATATAGGCCCTGATTATAATTGGCGGTCTTTGTTTGAATTCGTGAGAACAACAATGTAACTGGAGAAATAATACAAAGCGAGAATGATAAGGAGTTACATAGTTTAAAAATAAAACATGATTTCTCGATAAACTGATAAATCGAACACCAGAATTTTTGATTAAACATAGAAGTAACATATAAGAGAATAATTTATTTAGAGATATAAGATCAAACAACAAGGAATTAAAAATAAAGTAGAACCTGATATTGTTGAGGATAAGTTCAGCAATGAAATAAAGGATGTATTAAATCAAAGAATATAGAAAAGATAATGATCAAGAGAGCACGTAATAGGACGGAATTACAAGCTTTTATAGGAGCTACAAATTATTATCATCGTTTCATACTGAATTTTGAGAAGATAGCTACACCCTTATACAAGTTATTAAATAAAAATATAAGATTTTAATGTGAAAAAGAACAAGATGCAATTGGTGAAATACTAAAAATAAAAATAGTGGATTAACTTATTCTGAATTGTTTTAACGAGGATTTCGATATTATATTGGCAGTGGATGCATCTAATAAAATAAGAGGTGCTTTGTTACAAACCGATTGATAATGTTGACAAATCGATCTTTTTTTCCTGACGTTGTAATAGCGCTGAAAGAAAAATATTCAACAGTTTGGATTAACAAAGTGAAAGAATATCTGATTGGAAGGAGCTTTTTAGTATATACGGATCATAAGCCTTTAGCTTATTTGTTTAAAAAGAACAATAAAGAATTAATGATTTCACCCAGAATAAAAAAAATGGTTGCTATTGGTAGGTAGCTTCGGTTTTGAAATAAGGAGAGTGGGTGATTATTTGTTTACTAGATATTTTAACAGAGCTGTTTATTAAGAAAATAGAAAATAAAGAAGAAATAGAACCCAAAATTAGTAGTTTAGAGCATTTTTTCTTAGAAGATGAATTAAAATAACATTATAAGTTTAAAAGTCCAAATTACACATTTATTCATAAAAAAACAGAATCTAAACAGTATCATAAACGATAATATAAACAGTATTATTAATAGGTAAACACATAACCAATAACTGACTTCACAGTCTCCTCCATTCTTTGTTTTTCACCAGCTGGCATCACCCCATTCTTCCTTCTTCCCCCAAGGAAAATTAATTGTTCATGTCATAAAAATGACTGACATTTAGTATATTATATTAAATTTATTTCTTCTTTTAACTGCTACAACACGCCCATCCTTCACAAGCCCAGCGTCCCTCTCTCTCTGGTGGTAATGTATCGAATCGTCCATTTGAATTGTATCAATTTTCGGTACGCCTTGAAAACGTTCAGGGGATTTATCTAATCGTCTCCTTTTATGATGATTTATAGTATAATATCTCCGATACATTTCAATATATAATCGTGGGAAAACATATTATCAATAATGACATTTACAACGTGGTATCTGTATTTATAATCTATGGAACATTAATATTGACAATGTAATATCAGCAAAAATACTAATTCAATCATTTAAATACATTTGGAAATATGAGTTATAGTATACATTATTCGGGTCTGATTAATGGTAATTAGGAAATAATGATTTTACATATAATACTGTAATGTGAACAAATGGTCTATGTGTGAAATTCAATTTCAACACATGTAATTTTCCTTCTGTCTGTAAAAAAAATCAAAGCTACATTTTTAATAAATATCTCCTAAAATAGATAGAAAAAAAATAGATAGAAAAATCCATTTTAAGGTATTAAAAATAATTGCGAAAATTTACCGAACAAAGATTTTAAATAAAATTACAAGGAACATGTATAAAAATAAATTTAACATTTTATAGGGAGGAAAAATATATAATACGTAGAAAATAAAATATTTTTCTCCTAGGAATTACTCAGTATCCTAAGAAAAATATACCATTTCCACTTAACCCTGCCATCACAATTAGCACGGATTCACATAAATGTAGAATGCAAAGTAACAAAAATTTGGAATATGGGATATATGATATACATGTAGAGAATTTTTAATATAACATTCACAATATAAAATAATCTGTGCTTTTTTTCCTTTTAAAAAAAATACATGATCATAAAATATGTGATGTGCTATAAAATTATTACAAAGATAAAAAAAAAATATAATACACAAAATAAATAAACTTTCTCGTATTTAAACTAAACAATATTTCCATCTTAAGGCATACCCATCAACACATCGCTGTCCTTATCCATAAAAATATTTTCTTTTTAATAAAAATTTCAATCAACACAGTATAATAGATGCAAATAAAAATTTTTATAAAATTTTATAATTTAAAAAAAAATTAAATATAAAGATTTCATAATTTAAAAAAAAACAACTAATTACCATAATTTCTACCAATATATCATATAAATCAATGTCATATTTATATATATATATCAATAATATCAAACTTATACCAATATATCATATAAATTCATACCAAATTTTTATAAATATATCATATTTATACCAATATATCTTATAAATTCAAACCAAATTTATATATATATCATATAAATCCATACAAATTTATATATATGCCAAATTCATATTTTGCCCATATATCAAATAAATCTATGCCAACTCTATATATATATCAAATTCATACCTTAAATCAAAAATAATTAAATATAACCTATGTGTAATTCACATTACACCATATTTCATAAAAATGGTTAAAATAATATACTTAATTGAAACTGGATTACATATACAATATAGTAACATTAATTAATAATAAACTATCCCACACATGTTCATTCCTTTAAAAACCCAAAATGCATAATTAAATAACAAATACTTAATTACAAAAATCCACTTCTATATATATACTTTCATAAATTCCTAATATTTAAATATTTAGCAATCCTTTCCGTCCTGCATATCTTGAGGTCTAATCTTCCTATGACGGAATACCTATAACACCATCCAATGAGTCTTAAGGCCTACCAAATAATAAGATCATACCTACTGTCAAAATTGGATGTACCATATACATCTAGGCATATAATATAACCAATATTATTGTCTTAAATTCCTGATCTTATTTTCATATTCCGGCCTAATACTCATTACATACTTTCTATCTTGGGCTTTATAAGCTAAACATTTAAACAAAATTCTAGAATCCCTTAAACTCACCTCTTAATCTCACTTACACCTGTATAGTGGTTAGTACTTATGCGTTGTCAAAATTTATCATATAATATATATATATATCACAAAAATTTTGTTTTACCTTACAATCTCCTCCATTCTTTGTTCTTCACCAGCTGGCATCACGTGATCTCCCATTCTTCCTTCTTCCCCCAAGGAAGATTAATTGTTCATGTCATAAAAATGACTGACATTTAGTATATTATATTAAATTTATTTCATCTTTTTTTCTAACAGCTACAACAATAAGATCTTTGAAAGTAGATATAAGAGAAAAGCAGATAACTTTGAGCTAGTCTGTAAGGTATTCATTATGAGAATTAACATCTCTGAAAGTTGATATGAAATGGAAAAGCGAAGACAAATCGTTCAAAAACGTCAAGAGTGAATTAAACATTAAAGACAAGTGTATGGAGAGGATATCGTTTAGTTATGTCTGATTTATTAAGAAAAAATATTTTAGTAACGGCGTATGCCAGACATCAAGGCATAGAAAGAATGAAGAATAAAGCACGAGAGTATATTTGATTGCCTAAAATGAATAACGATATATAAGAAGTAGCTAGGAGTTGAGAATTTGATGTTGTTATAAACGAAATTTTAGGGTGAAAGTAAAATTTGATGTTTTAATTGAAAAACAAAATTTTTGGGGTGAAAATAAAATAAAATTTGATGGTATTGAAAAAAGAAATTATGGGATGAAAGCAAAATAATAGAATTTGATGTTTTTATTGGAAAATGGAACGAAGGTAAAAGACAGAGGAATAAACGAAGGGAATTATTAACTTTATTTCCAATAGTAACTATATTTTTAGATAGCTACTTATACTCAAGTATGAGAAATACGCCCAATAGACTGATCAATAATCTCAAGAAACTGGTTAAGGTTAGCAAGAGAAAAAGCTACTAGACTATATGGAGAAATGTTAAACGTTATGAAGATGGAAACTCCATGATGGAACGATAAAACCACAAGAGTAATACCTTATGGTCAACCTACACTAAGACAATGTTGGGCTTGTGGGGGTAATCAACTGATGAGGTATTGTCCGAATCAAATATGACCGTCAATAGCGACATGATAATACAAACTGAGGTTCCGAAATTGTTGAATCAAGTGGAGTTCAAGTTCCCTAGATGTTCATCTAAGAGAAGGGGTGTTGAAGGTGAAGGAGGAAGGAAAAATTTGAATATATAATTTTTATATATTTATTTGAATAAAAGATTAATATTTATTTGTGCGATTATGTTTAATTTTTTTTGAATGCGATATGAGAACTAATTTATTTGAATATCAATAATGTTGATTATGCAAATAGGATGATATATAAAAGTTGAGAAAAATATTATAATTGTACATTCATATTTATTTTTCGTTCTTCTTTTGCTTTTATTTTTTGGTATTTTTAATAATTTGTAATTTGATTTAATTTTAACAAATTAATTTAGTTCCATTAATCTTGTAACAGTTGATATATAATTAGAAACATTTCTAAAAATCGAACGCGTTCACGTTCGTTCAAATTTTTTTTTTAAATTTAATTTAATATGTCTTAAATTTTTTAACACATTATATTAGATTAGCCATGTTAAAAAAAAATATAGTTTTATTTTGATAATATAATTATAATTACAATATAATATAGCGAATAAAAAGTTATTTTTATTTATAATTTTTTATTTTTTCTTATTAATTTTTAATAACAATTGTTTTTCAAAATTTTTATATGGTAAACAGGAACGCTTGGCAGTTAATAAGGCATAGGCTATACTAAAAACGCGCTCTACATGGGCAGATGAAGGGATTGCGGTATTTTACTTAATAAAAACTTTTATAACGTGGGGAATTAATTAAAAACATTTATTGTTTTGTCATTTGCTTCAAAAAATTGTGATAAGCTATCCTCCTCCAATCTATTCTCTACTTGCTCGTCAAAAAAAAGGATATCTCGAAATTAACAGTTCTTGCATTATCATTTCTAGGGTTTTCAATGCATTTTTTTAATAACGCTCTAAGTTTATTTTTTATAGGTTGGTTCTGTGGAAGTTTTATTCATGATCTTTGAAACTTGAATACTGAATGTATAATTGCAGAAAGAACGTATTGATCTTCATATATATGTTCAAATCTTTAAAAAAATAAAAATATCTAATTAATTTGATAGTGATAGGTTTAATATCTTTTAACAATCCCATTTAATACTGCGTCTACCAATGGCTGACCATATTTTGGTCTATTTATTTTTTTTAATATTAACTATCGTTATTGTTGGGGTCTTCTAAAATAATGAGCGCAGTTGAAATAGGTTCCATGATCTATTTTAATATTTAAAAAATTTATTGTAATATTTATTCTAAATAATTTTAGTAGGTACGGTACAGTGTTCTTCAAAAATGTTTTACATTGCTTGATAGCCTGGTTAATCTTCCCATGTCACACACTATGTCAAACTAACTATTTTCTTTTACTGATGAGTCTATCATTCCAAAGAATTATAATAAGAATTCCATCTTGTAACAACAAGCCTTATAGCAACCCTGATAAATTATTCTTTAAATTAACAGCAAATGAATTAGATTGATTTTGATTATTCCATAAAATTTTTGTACTTATCAAATGCACTTTTTAATATGTTTTTAAAAGATAAATTTTCTAATGCTTTTCAGCATCTTGTCACTAAAGATTGTAGTAAGCACAAATGTGATGTTCGGGCAGATAAATAAAGTTTTCATCTCTATTTTGATCATCAAATGCCTCATTTAATAATGATACAAACTCACCTTCTGCATCTTCAGAAATTTTCGCAAAAAATCTATAATCTTTTTTGAAAATTAGTTGGAAGGTTTTATTGAAAAATAATTACTTAGGAAAAAGAAACAAAAATTAAAATAATAATTTAAATTTTCATTATAATAAATTTTAATATATTTAAAAATGTTTGAAAAATATATAATAATATTATTAAAAAAAAGAACGGAGATGGTGTGACGCAGGGAAACAAAAATGAAAAAGGGACGTAAGCGTTGTCTATGATAGCTCTTTTAATATAAACATATTAAAATATAAACTATTTATACCTATAGGCTTTTAAAAAATTTATGGCATTATCGGTGACCAGCGTCTACATGACGGCATTTTCATTTGCAAACCCCCCTCAAAAACCTATGCTAACCCCCTAAAAAATTCTCGCCGCCTTCGGCCGCGATATTTTACTCTTATTTACACCTTTTTAATTATACTTATCGCCGGGGTGGACTAATTGGTTAGATGTATACTTGGAAACTTTAAGACGAAGAAGGACGCAGGTTCAATCTTGGTAAGAAGCAGCGTCTACATGAGTGGGAGGGGTAGGAACAGTTTGCATCCTATTTTTTTGAGAGGGGTGGGGGATAGGCTGCTTTAATGGGGGTAGGATAAATTTTTTGGGGGGTTATCTTTTAAATTTTGAGATGAAATAGGACAAAATTTATTGCTATAAAAATTAATACTTTTATTATAGAATTATTATTATACAATTCATCGACTAAATATATATATTGCAAACAATCCTACAAGTGTTTTCTAAATAAAACTAAAACTTTCTGCTATCCTTTTAAATGTAATGAAGACAATATTAGCAAGTTTGAATATTGGGACACTTAAAGGTCAGACAAAAGAATTAGCATCAATGTTGAACAAGAGAAAAGTTGATATAGTGTGCACACAAGGGACGAAATGGAAAGGTCAGAAGACTTTAATGATTGGAGATGGGTATAAATTGTACTATAATGGCATTGTTGGCGATAAGAACGGTGTCGGCATCATCCTCAGTCAAGATCTAACCTCCTCTGTAGTAGAAGTCAACAGGATCTCTGATAGACTAATGAAAATAAAACTCTGCATTGGTCAATCAATATTACACATCCTTTCAGTATATGCTCCTCAAACGGGTTGCAAGGAAGAAGAGAAAGATGATTTTAGAGCTATCCTTGATGAAGCTGTAATGGAAATCCCTAAGGATAACCTAGTCATAATTGGTGGTGACTTAAATGCGCTAGTGGGGAAATCAAGAGATAGCTACAAAAGGCATCATGGTGGTTTTGGATATGAAGAAAGAAATGATGAAGGAGAGCGTACTGAAATTTACGCAAGCCTTCGACCTTGCATTAACCAACACCTACTATAGGAAAAAAGACAGTCATTTATTAACATACGAAAGTGGTACAAGGAAAACACAGATAGATTACATGCTAATCTCTCGCAGAAGATTAAAAGATGTAATAGACTGCAAAGTCATCCCAAGAGAAAATATCGCCGCACAACACAAGCTACTAGTCATGGATTTACACATCTCAAATAAATCCACTCAAAACAAAATAAAACTGGAACCATGCAACAAATGGGGCAAATTAAAAACAATGACAGATGCCTTTGTAATCAATGCAAACATTGAAACAATAGATTCCTCACAAGTCAGTGAAAAAATGTGGACAGACCTTTTATGCAGATTAATAGACACTGCCAAATCGACATGAGGCAATAAATCATACAAAGAGTTATGGTAATGGAATGAAGAGGTACAAACCACTATAAAGTAGAAAAAGCCTGATATAAAATATGGCTCAAATCTAAAAACTCAGATGACAAGACAAATTACAAAAACTCCAAGAGAATAGCTACAAAGGCGGTGGCTAGGACAAATCTATGGCATACGATGACATTTATGAAGAACTAAATACCAAAGAAGGGCAAAATAAAATACACTGATTAGCCAGATAGCGAGAAAAGAATTCTAGGAATATAAACGGAGCTCCGAAGTAATCAAAAATAAAGATGGGAAATTGATAATAAAGGAAAAAGAAATAATGAATAGTAGGAAAGAATATTTTCAGGAGCTTCTCAACTTTAATCCCCACATACTACATCTATGACGAACACTCCCCCAACCTATAACAGAACAAGAAATAATCACATGCCTTAAGCATATGAAAAACAACAAAGCTAAGGGACCAGACTATATTCCAATAGAAAGCTTTAAAGCACTAGGAGATGATGGAATACATCTCCTCACAAATGTGTACAATAAAATACTTGGAAATGAAGAGGTTCCCCAAAAATAGAGGCAGAGCTATTTAGTTCCTATCTTCAAAATTAAAGGGGATCCACATATTTGTCAAAATTACAGGGGCATAAAACTAATGTCACACTGTCTAAAACTATAAGAAAAAATAATAGAAAAAAGATTTAGAGACATAATCGAAATAGCAGAGACTCAGTTTATTTTTATGCCTGGAAGATCAAAAACTGATGCTATCCACGCAATTAGGCAAACGAGTGAAAAATACAGGGAAAAGAACAAAAAGCTACACATTGTCTTTCTCGATCTAGAAAAGGCCTTCGATAGAATCCCAAGAAAACTTATCTGATGGGCGCTACGCCACAAAAAGGTTCTCGAAAAATATATAAGAATAATACAGGATATGTATATGGGCCATACAACAATAGTCCGTAGCACAACAAGTACTTCAGCAGGCTTCACAATAACCAAAGGAGTTTATCAAGAATCGGCTCTCAGCCCACTTCTCTTCATTACAGTAATAGATGTATTAGCACAGTCTATACCTCAAACAGTCCTGTGGAATATGATATTTGCAGATGATATTGTGATACTTGCCGAATCCAAGGATGAAATGAAAGAAAGATTAGTGAGTTGGATAAATATCCTAGAAAAGCACGGACTAAAAGTAAATAGAGAAAAGACGGAGTATATGGTGATAGGAGGAGATGAAACAGAGAGTATTGATATAAATGAATGGCAGATATCGGCAATTGAAAGCTGCAAATATTTGGGTTCCACTATTTAAACAAACTGCACAATAGATAAAGAAATAAAGAGTAAAATTAATCAAGGATGGTTAAAGTGGAGATCTTTATCTGGAGTGCTATTTGAAAAAACAATCCCACACAAATTAAAGGAAAAAATTTACAGTTCTACAGTACAGCAACTACTCTATATAGTTCGGAAACATGGCCAACCAAAGAATCAGACGAGAGAAGTCTGCAAACTATGGAGATGGGAATGCTGAGGATGATTGCTGGGGTAATAAGAAAGGATAAACTGCGCAGTACAAGAATACTAAGTAGTTTAAAGGTAGTGCCCATTAAGACTAAGTTAATGGTAAACAGACTTAGGTGGTATAGGCACCCAATGAGGAGGCCTATGAACTACTAAGGAAATAAGGTTGCGAGTTTGGAAGTGATGGGCAAACGTAAAAGAGGAAGGCCAAAACTTCAATGGGGCCATAAAGTTAGAGCCAATATAAAGAAGTATAAATTAGATAAAAGAGATTGTATGAATAACATAAAGTGGAGAGAGATGTTTAAGGAGCTTACCACCATAAAAGGTGAAAGCTAAAGAGGAAAAAAATATTATACTTATTCCTTTCATAAATTTTAAAAAGAACTTAAATTATTTTAGCTCTACTACCAACTATCAAAATATTATGAATATGAAAGAATTATTTTTCAGATCATGAATTCAATATAAAACCCCATCATTTACAATGAATCATTATTATAGCAAATTGTTTGGCATGAATATGAGTTTGTTGAGAATGTGTAACCTTTTCAGAAAGTTTTATTTGAAAATTAAAATTGGATGCAAACTGTTCCTACAACCCCCCCCCCCATTCATATAGACGTTGTCGGTGACACATAATGGTACCTTATTATGTATTTTAAATTTCTTGAAAAGGTGTGAAATTGTTCTATACACTAGAATATATAAATATGACAAATATTTTTTTAAAAAAATGGTTAAAAAATTATAAAAAATATGTTTACATATATAGTAAATATAAGTACTACAGTATGTATCTTTGATTTGAGACATTTCCATATAATTGTAACAACTTTCTTATAAAATTGTTTGACTTGCTGTATTTATTCTAAAAATAATATATTAATAACATTTTTAAAAAAAAATCACACAGCAAAAACAATTTCTTAAGAAAGTTGTTACAAATATATGGAAATGTTTTATACAAGAAATAACTATTTTATTTTTTATACAGTACTTTATATCTAGACGAGAAAATGCTGTTTTAATTTCCTTTGATGATTTTTCTAGGAAATTTTTTTTTTTTAATTTAAAAAAGTGTTAGGAAAAATCTTTAAAATCTACGAATTAACAATATTAAAGACAAAAAAAAATTTAAATATGGGACAATTCCCAATGATGCTAAAATTCATATGGGCTTTTTTCCCAATAATAAAAGCGCACTATGTAGTAATTATGCTATGACGTTTAAGAATCTAATATTAAGGCGCATAGTAACATGTGACGTTATTGTTTTTATTAACGTATAACTAGGTTTCTGTATAATAAATATTCTAAGCAAATATTTAGGGGGGTCCATACAGTATTTTTCTAATTTTTGTTCTGGGAGGATATAAATTTTTGTATTTTATTTAGTCAATAGTGTTTTTTTTTCTTAAAGGTATTGAAGCACTAAAATGAATTAAAAAAGCACAGAGTATTGATACGGGTTATAGAATAATTTTAGAAGTTTAACCTGCTTACATTTAAAGTGTGTCGCCTTAATTTCTATTTAGCTTATAATATGGTTAATTTTTGTCGTTAGCAAAATTGATTTTAAAAAAAATTAACAAGACTGCATTCATATTGATATCACAATGCATGCATAGAAATTAGATTAAATAACAACTGGCATCTCGCCTACGAAAACGCGTTCACGTTACAGAAAAATTGTTGTCGAAAATATTAAAATAGTTTTCATTACCCACTGAGAGGGCCCGTTTTTTTTCTTCCTATAATTTAAGAATTATTATTCATTACTAATTATTCATTAATAATCAGAGTTTGAAATAAATCAACAAACATTTTAGAGCACAAACTTTGAAAATTTTAAGTAAAATTAATTATAAAATTATTGATAAAATTATTAAATAAAAAAAATAACGCACAATACAAACAGTGGAATATTAAGGGTCGTAGATTTACAGTGTATCTAATTTTATCTAATTTACATATGACAATCAAATAATTTTTACCAATAGTGAATTATATATTTTACAGAAGATTAAAAAATGTTGATATGGACCTCAGAAAATATCTTTTAAAGAATGTAAATGAAAAAAATAATTTGTTAAATTTATAAACATATCTATTAATATTTAATTTTCTACCAGAACAAACATTTGTTACATTCATTGAATTATAACTTTTAAAATTTTAGTTCAATCTATATCAATCTTCTTTATTATTATTATTTATCAATGTAAATTCAAACTGGGTATGATGGATATTGAATACGGAATCGATTATTGATTATTTTTAAAGCTGGATATAAAGAACTAGTTTTATTGATAGGTGATTGTATATGTACTGGTATTTTTTATTTTATTTTATCATATGTTTATTTCTAAGTTCTCACATTGCTAAATAAAATTAAAATTAATATCGCCAAACAGAACCCAGAATAAAATTTTTATTTAATCGGGCATGGGTTTTTTATCTCTCCTTTTATTTCCATGGAATGGGCATTTAAGTAAGTAGCTATGCCTCTTGATGATGAAACAATAGTGATTATGCCAGAGAAAAGGGATCCTATCATTCAGATAGTCCCATTAGTTAGTGTATTTTAACATTATATTTATATTTTTTTCAGTTAATGTTTGATGATAGATCTGCAGTAAATATTATTATAATAATTTATTGATCAATAATACTATCTTATAGATAATATATTTAAAAGTACAAAATTTGCAATCTGGTTAAATTTGCTTGTATATTTTAAAAATATGTATATAATTAATTTAGGAACTTTACTATGCTATTTTGCAAATAAGAAAGAATGCTGATTGTGAATTTAACAAGATTTTTAACATGGTTCAAAACAGGTGCATTTATATAATATGATAATAAACATGCCAAGAATTGTATCAAGACAAGTACATTGGAATAATATTTCTACATAATCAGTTGAGGAATAATACAGATTAACGCTTTTTATACCACTTATTAGTATTGTTAAACGACTCGTTTTGAGCCGATTTTTAAATGTGGCTAACTCAATATTTTATAAAGAAAAATATTTTGCAAGCCTTACGATTTTATTCGTAGAATGGTAAAAAGGTTTGAATATCTATTAAGGAATTCTCAAGGCTTAGTAGACAATAATTTTCTGACTAAAATAGTGAGTTAGCCTTAATAAATAGTTTAAGCCATTAAAAAAAAAAAATTAATTAATATTAAACTCTAAAAAAAATTAAATCTTGCATGCATTATAAATTATTACTACGTTTTTGTATTAATGTATATATATATATTTATATATATGTCGTATGGGGTTTCGGAATCCGTGGGGATTCGGAATCTCTCAATTTTAAATCATTTACTAAGGACGATTTTTGGATTTTAAAAGTCTGATTTTACAGGAATTGTATTCCAGCATGTGTAGAGTATTTACCCTATAAATTTCACCCATTTTCAGCGATAGACATTTTTGTATTTTTTAATTTATATGAAAAATCCATACAAAAATTAATATATAGAAGTAGTTCTAAAGTTCACGGCAATATTGTTTGAAATTTACAGTTTGGGTGCTCTACCCATACTAGAATACATTTCCGGTTAAATCGGACTTTAAATTTTTTTAAATCGCTCTCGGTAAAGAATTTTAAATCAAGAGATTCCGAGTCCCCACGGATTCCGAATCCCAATACGACATATATATTTATATGTAATTTATTATATTTTATATAAACTAATAAAAATATATTTCCTATTTCTTCCAAGCTTATTTTTTGATATAATCTCTTAACCAATTTCATATATTTTAAATAAAAAAAAATATATTTTAATTTATTAAAATTAAACCCCTATCTTGTAAAAATATTTTATAAATATATATGAGTAAGGAAACCCTGCCAAAGGCCGGGCAAAAGGGGGTCGAAGGCCCGCTCAATATGGGGTCTGTGGGCTTCGCCCTCAGAAATTATTAATCCCCCTCCCTCCCTAGGGGGCTATGTCTATGTAGCTTCTTTTTAAAGGTCAAGCACAATATAATCGAATCCTTAAATAACAAATTCACTTTAAATCTTAAGAATCTTTTGTCAAGGGGAAATTTTATATCTACTTAAATTAACCTAAAGTAGTATATATATGATATGTGATTATGATAAGTCAATTTCATCGGATCAAAATGTCCACTTTATCTTATGGCCAGTCGACCTCTGCCTGAATACTCAAACCATATCTATAATATCTCTGCCACAATTTCATTTTTAAAATTCAATAATTATGTTTTATTATCGCAGGAAAAGATAAAAAATATATATTAACAAATACATCCTCCGTTGCAGTTTTAGAAAAAACCCCTCTTATGTCTGGCATTAGTTTATTTATACTTAGAGACACATTGTTTCATTGATATTAAACATACCCGATTTATTTCTTAATTCTTAGTATTTAAATGATGGAATCATCTCCTGGCTCAGCTATCCTATCACTCCCATGATAATTGAAGACTTGTACCTTACTAACGAATTCTCTAGAGTTTTGTTCACCCACCTATTTTTCTCCTCCTATCCTTCACTTGGTTCAAAGATTATACCCATAAATGATTTCTCTCATCTAAACTCTTCTATAGAGGGTAAAGGGGGTTGTTGAAACCTCTTTAACTACTTCTCAAATGATTGAACCTCCTTTTTAAAAACCCTTCCAAGTTTATCAATCTTTTTCCTTACTAACCCCTAAAATTCTATATATACTTCAAAATTTAAAGTCTCAGCTATAAAATATAATTTATATCGCACCTTGTGTAAAGATTGTTATGTATAAATATTTTAACATGTTCGGGCTATAATTAATTAAGCTACTGCACTCATAGTTGATTTGACAGGTCAAATATGCCCTCTGTAATTTAAAAACAACATTATCTCAAGTTTTGTTTTCAAATTTCTCAACCTCGATTGAAAATAATTTAGACCGCAGACCTTTTCTAAAAGATAAAATGATTATTCTTTTCGAAATATATATAGATGATAAAGAGATCAGAGATAAAATAATATTTTACATTTAAATATAAGGTTAAGCGAAAAAAATTGTAAATATAAAATTAAGCATAAATATGATATATATATAATAATATTTAAATGGCTTTATATTAGGGTTAAACGACAAATGCTACAATTATTAATTTTGAGATATTTTTTTTAAAATTCAGGTATAATTCTTCACTCTTTCGATGACAAAGTGTCTGTAATTGGAATTGAACAATAAGTTTAAATAAAAGGTACAACTAATATACATATATTCTAATACAATAAAAAAAGTGAAAAATATTAGCTAAAACTTTGTTAGAATATTTTATGACCAACATATCTATAACCATTTGAAAGACTGATACTGGTAACAGAAAAAATACAAATTGAAATGTTAAGATGGTTAACGCTTTTATATTTTGCCTATTCTCGAATAACTTTTTAGAATGTCATCTATTAGTAGTTTCTTTTGTAGACACGCTTATAACATGCTTACTATTGTATGATTTATAAATATTATCCGCAACTTTTATGCCTCTTTTGATAAGTATAATTTTGCATATAATCATCAGAGAAAATGGCATTAACACAGCAAAAACCTCTCTGCAAATTTGGTAAGTTATCCAAAGATACTTAGAGTTGGTTTCCTGTTGTCCAAATTTTCGGATTAGATAATAATAGACATAATCTTCTGTTAAGATTTATTTCCTCCACTTGAAGTTGTACATACCTTTGTCTTATACAAAGTAAACCATTTGTAAGTAGGAAAATACCATATGATCGAGTATGTGAGACCCAAGAGCATAGCAATTCTGACTCTTTTAATATTCTAATAAATTGTATTTGAATAGAAATACAACTGCAATCAGTTGATTCGCGAATAAGAGTAAATAAATAAATAAACCAAAATGTATCAATGATTTCGATATGGGATAATGATAATGTGCCAAATATGCTATCCAACCTTTAGAAGTCCAGAAAGAATTTTCTGAATGCTCACGCCCGTAAATTTTGAGCAAGGGTGCAATGATTAAACCGAAAACATTTATAAAATTTACTACGAAAAACCACTTTAACAAATATTGATTAACATTAACATAATGCCTTATTCTATTGGAGGAGAATATACTACTATTTCCGAGCCATGTATTTATTGACAACAAATTTTGAGGGTCTGAAGACGAAATAAGTAGAGTCGGCGATTTATTCCAAAACCATTTTCCAGCTGATCGCTTCACCCTTTTAATTAAATTCTTAGTATATTTAATGAAGCTCTTGAGATGAGCGCATAAATCAATAATTACGGATGGATTAAATTGGAAAATTACTCCAAATAAATTCCCAAAGTCCCGAAATCAAAATAAATATACACAAAATTTTAATAACCCAGTTTATCTTTAAATTGTCAAGTAATTCTATCGAGGAATATTTAAAACAAAGCTGATGTTCTTCCATAAATTATGAATTGACCAATAAGATTTAACGTATATATCAACTAATTATTTATAATGCGAAGACGCTATAAAAATAAAATTCCAATTCAAACAAATCAATTCAAATTAATTATTTTTATTTGTAATTAATAGTATAAATTACGTAGTTACAGTATATTTAACGGTTTATTTATTAATAAATATAAATTATTATAAATATCCCTTAATTATAAATAAAATTTATAATATTTTTTTAATTTCAAAATTTCTAAAATATAATGGAAAACCTCATGAAAAATTATTTTAAAGAGAACTAATTGCACAGTTTTTTAATTGAAATGCTACTCTATTATCATTATACTTTATTATTTTATTTAATAGCAATCATTTTTTAGTGGAATACAGTTTTATATTATTATAAATAAATTTTATTTTTCAAATATACGATATTTTATTTTCTATATTTGAAAAGTTGGCATAAATTTTATTAAATGTCTCTTATCCGATTTTATCCAGAAAATATTAAGCAAGCATGAGTATTTTATTCCTAGATAGCACAACATTTAGGACATCTATTAACCAAATCTCAAGGTTTGGACAATATCTTTCTTGCTAAAATATTGAGTTGGCCGTTTTATTAAAAATTTAATAACACTGTTGATATCATTTTAGGGCCTCCGAAACAGTATTTACCTCAAGTTACCGTTATAGAACAGATGGGAAAGAGGGAAAGGTTCAAGGTTAGTGTTGAAAATAAGCGTATATTTTTAATGGATGAGTTTTTATTTCTTTTTTTTAAAGAAACTGCTTAATCATTCAATTAAACTAGGCATTTTGAATATAAAAAACTGCAATCAATTTTTTACGCTGTGAAGCTAATTCTTTCAAAATACGAATTTGAATCCTTCGATAAATTATATAGTTATATGATCAACGCAAGTTGGAAAATTGAAAAATATGTATATGTCTTCTATAACCAGAGGGGGTGGGGGGGGGAGGGGGTAAGAAGCAAATGCGGCAATAAATTTGCAATGAGGCACTTTGATTTTAAGTATTTTTCAATTCAAAAATTTTGCACCTAATCCCCTCTTCAGGAGGTACTTTTTTTAAAACAAATTAAAAATTCTAACTTTATATTCATATTTTCGTTTGTTCTTTATTTTGGCTAGCTAAATTATATGAATTAATAATTACTAGGGATAATAAATATTATCGCAACTAGTCAATACTTCTATATTTTGCGTTCTTACACTATGCACATTATGTAAATAAATTTGTATTTTGATAATCACTTCTTTAACTATACACAAGTTTTCAAGATTAATGTTTCCAATAGTTCATCAAATCTCATGCTTAAGGTCTGACTTTATACTTTTTATTTTGTTTATATAATTCAGTTTTCGTTGGGTGAATATAATTATTGACATCACTAAGTATACCTAATGCTTAGAGAGTAATTAAGAAGTTGATTTTCATAGATTCTTATATTTTCAATAGGGTGAAGGATGGTAGCTAGTAGAGAAGAATATATAAGACGCAATAGATTCATTTATTCAAATTATTACCGGTTTCAGGCATAAGTAGTGCAGGAAGCTGCATATGAATTTGAAATAAATTCTTTTTTTAAGATGTGCCTAGAATAAAAATGTGATTTTTCAAAATTTTTCTTTAAATTCATATTACCTAGATTCGGGGTTCAAAAAATTACCCAAACTTTGAGTTGGTGTCAAAGAATGATCCAGATCTTGGATTGAGTTTCGGATAAATGACGAATAGGTATGGTTCAAGGCTCATAGCTAATCTACCTCCTAAATAAATAAACTAAATTTATATTTAGACATTAATTTTTCTCTAAAAGAATGATATTTTGTTTTGAGTAAATATCCTTTAACTATTTATTCAATTATTTAATTATGATTTGTTAAAAAATTTGAAAATCAATTTTACCGATTAATTTTTTTTTTCTAAAAAAAAGGATTGTCTCGATTTTATATTGTTACTTTTTATTCATTATTTTTGTTAAAAAACTTAAATTTATTCAAATTTCTGTTTAAAAGTAGCAGAATTAGTTAAAAAAAATATATATATAATTATTTTTAAAAAATAAATATATAAAAAATTATAAAATATGGTTAAATATATAGTAAATATAGTATCTGTTTTTTTGTGAAACATTTCCATATAATTGTAACAACTTTCTTATAAAATTGTTTGACTTGCTGTAGTTATTCTAAAAATAACATATTGATAACATTTTTAAAAAAAATCACAGCTAGTTAAACAATATACGGAAATATTTTATAACAAATCATATTTTTATTGTAATAAAAAAAAATATATTTAAAAATATTTAAGAGGCATAGATCCAGTGACGTAGACAGGGGGGGGGGGGGGGGTTTAACCCCCACCCCCTCGTGGAAAATATGATTAGGTTTAAATTTTATTTTTATTATACTTTTATATTTATATCTAGACGAAAAAAAAATGCTTTCATTACTTTTGATAAAACCCTATCCTTAAATTTATAATTCTATTTAATCATGTAGGAAATTTTTCTTTTTAAATTTAATAAAGTTGGCGGAAAAATCATAAAAATTTACGTATTAACAATGATAAAGACAAAAAAGTTTAAAAAGTGGGACATCTCCCAAAACGCTACTATTTGTATGGGATTCTTTCTAATTATAAAAACGCACTTGGTAGTAATTATGTTATGACGTTTGAATCTAATATTCAGACGTAGACTAAGATGTGACGTTATTGTTTCTATTGACTAGGTTTCTATATAGTGACTTGTAAATAATCGGATTAAAAAATAAATATGTATGCTAAGCAAATATTTTGGAGGCCTATACACTATTTTTCTAATTTTCGTTCTGGAAGTATATAAATTTTTGTATCTTATTTTGTCAAAGTGTTATTTTTTTTAATATTTGCCAAAGGGGTTCAAGAACTAAAATTGATTAAAAAAGCCCAAATTATTGATATGAGTTATAAAACAATTTTTCCAGAAGTTTAACCTGCTTGCATTTAAAAGGTAGGTGTTTAATTTCTATTTAGCTTATAATAAGGTTAATTTTTATGGTTAGCAAAATTGATTTTAAAATATATTAACAGGACTGAATTCACATTGATATCACCATGCATGCATAGAAATTAGATTAAATAACAATTGATCTCTCACCTACGAAACCTCGCTGCAAAAAAAATCGTTCGCGAAAATATAAACATAGTTTTTATTATCCCCTGAGAGGACGCGCGTTTATTCTCTTCCTATAATTGAAGAATTACCATTACTCATTATTCACTAATAATTAGAGATTGAAAAAAATAATCAAAAAATATTTGAGCAAAAATCTTTGAAAATTATTTTTAAAAAACATGGATTTTTTGATTAAATTTTGCCTAAAAATGCCAAAATTCTTTTCAAAAAATCTTTTATAATTAAATCTTTTGAAATTTTTACGCATATAAAATCTTTGAAGCTCTGTTTATAATATTATAATAAATAACTAAAATTATCTTTTATAAACAAACTGTATTT
Organism: Gordionus sp. m RMFG-2023; assembly: GCF_954871325.1. Taxonomy (NCBI): domain Eukaryota; kingdom Metazoa; phylum Nematomorpha; class Gordioida; order Chordodea; family Parachordodidae; genus Gordionus; species Gordionus sp. m RMFG-2023. Next base: position 6,331,381 of record NC_088775.1, on the reverse strand, counting down.
TATTAAATTGTCATTCTACAAATTAGTGCTGTTAAACGGTTCGATTTGAGCCGATTATTTTTAACTCATTATTTTATCCAGAAAAATGTTACGCATGCCTGAAAATTATAATAATAGATGGAACAAAATTTTGGACATCCATTGGCCAAATTCTGAATAATAGCTCTGCAACAATTTTATATTTTAATCATAATAATCATGTTTTATTATCGCAGTAGGGGATCCAACAGGAACCTTTTGGGTCTTGCATTAGTTTACTTATGCTTGGAGATACAATGTTTAGTTTCTGATATTAAACATACTCGATTTATTTCTTAATTCTTAGTATTTAATTGATGAAATCGTTTCTTGGGATATCAGCTATCCTATCTATCCCCAAGATAATTAAACACTTGTACCCTACTAACGGGTTTTTCTCTAAACATTTCCAAATATGAGATTTGTCCACCCACCTATTTTCCTCCTCCTTTCACTCATTAGGTTCAAAGATTATACACATAAATGATTTAACTCATCTAAACTCCTCTACAGAGGGTAAAGGGGGCTGTTGACCTTTTTAACTACTTCATTCAAATAACTTAACTCGCTTTTAAAAACCGCTTTTACTATACTAAAAAAATTTATTCCCTAAAATTCTTTACGCTTTGAGATTTAAAGTCTCAGCTATAAAATATAATTTATCGGGAGTTTGTATTTTAACACGAAATTACGATTTGTAGAATATATATCATACCTTGTGGTAAAGTTGCTTTGTATAAAATGTTTAAAATGTTAGGAGCGCTCTGTAATATAAAAACAACAAAATATCTTAAGTTATGTGTTCAAATTTCTCAGCCTCGATTGAAAATAATTCAGTACGTTTATTTCTAGCAGACCTTTCTACAAGATAAAATATTATTCTTTTCGAAATATATATTGATGAGATAGAGAGATCAGAGTTAAAATAATATTTTACATATAAATATAAGAAGTGAAAAAAAATTTAAATATAAAATTATACGAAGAATGCTATAAATATTAATTTTGAAATATTTTTTTAAAAATTCCGGAATAATTCTTCACTCTTTCGATGACAAAGTGTCTGTAATTGGAATTAAACAATAAGTTTAAATAAAAAGTACAACTAACGTACATATACTCTAATACAATAAAAAAGTTAAAAATATTAGCTAAAACTTTGTTAGAATATTTCATGACCAAAATATCTATAACCATTTGATAGACTGATACTGGTAACAGAAAAAATACAAATTGAAATGTTAAGATGGTTAACGCTTTTATATTTTGCCTATTCTCGGATAACTTTTTAGAATGCCATCTATTAGTAGTTTCGATTGTAGACATGCTTATACATGCTTATAACATGCTTACTATTGTATGATTTATAAATATTATCCGCAACTTTTATGCCTCTTTTTATAAGTATAATTTTGCCTATAATCATCAGAGAAAATGGCATTAACACAGCAAAAACCTCTCTGCAAATTTGGTAAGTTATCCAAAGATACTTAGAGTTGGTTTCCTGTTGTCCAAATTTTCGGATTAAATAATAATAGACAAAATCTTCTGTATAAGATTTATTTCCTCCACTTGCTGAAGTTGTACATACCTTTGTCTTATACAAAGTAAACCATTTGTAAGTAGGAAAATACCATATGATCGAGTATGTGAGACCCAAGAGCATAGCAATTCTGACTCTTTTAATATTAACTAATAAATTGTATTTGAATGGAAATACAACTGCAATCAGTTGATTCGCGAATAAGAGTAAATAAATAAAGAAACCAAAATGTATCAATGATTTCGATATGGGATAATGATAATGTGCCAAATATCCTATCCAACCTTTAGAAGTCCAGAACGAATTTTCTGAATGCTCACGCCCGTATATTTTGAGCAAGGGTGCAATGATTAAACCGAAAGCATTTATAAAATTTACTACGAAAAACCACTTTAACAAATATTGATTAACATTAAAATTATGCCTTATTCTATTGGAGGAGATTATACTAATATTTCCGCGCCTTGTATTTATTGACAACAAATTTTGAGGGTCTGAAGACGAAATAAATACAATCGGCGATTTATTCCTAAACCATTTTCCAGCTGATCGCCTCATCTTTTTAATTAAATTCTTGGGATATTTAATAAAGCCCTTGAGATGAGCACATAAATCAATGATTACGGATGGATTAAATTGGAAAATTACTCCAAATAAATTCCCAATCAGTCCCGAAATCAAAATAAATATACAGAAAATTTTAATCACCCAGTTTACTTTGTAATTGTCAAGTAATTCTATCGAGGAATATTTAAAACAAAGCTGCTGTTCTTCCATGAATTATGAATTGACTAATAAGATTTAACGTATATAACTAATTATTTATAATGCGCATCTGCCTGCTATGGATTTTAATAAAAATAAGTTTAGAATTCAAACAAATCAAATTAATAATTTTTAATAATTGGATATATTACGCAGTAACAAGCATATTTAACAGTTTATTTATTAATTTTTGAGTTTGAATTTATTATTAATTATAAATAAAATTTATTACATTTTTTTTTCAAAATTTAGAAAATATAATGGAAAACCGCATGAAAAATTATTTAAAAGAGAACAAATTGAGTAGTTTTTTAATTGAAATGCATAATCTTATTTTAATATTAGAATTAATTTTTAAATTAATTGCATTTTTTTTTGGTATGCAGTTTTATATATAAATGTACGGCATTTGGTCCGGCAATATGTTATTTTTTCAACTTTAAATCATTTTTTTGAGCGCGTTCTTCTAAATTTAAAAATTCCAATTTATAGGAAATGTACTTCATTACGTTGGAATACCTCTATGAATTAGAGACAATTTTGCCATGAATCTTTGAACTCAATATAATTTAATTTATATTTGTTTTTCATTTTTTTCATACAAATTATAAATACTCAAATTTTAACGGTAAATTTATCTGCAACTCCTAATATAGCTATTCAGGACATGCTGGAATATATTTTCGGTAAAATCAAACTTTTAAATTTAAAAAAAAAACACCCTCAAAAAATTATTCAAATTTGAAAAAATAACAATGCTGGAAAAATACATAACCGGCTAAAATATATTATCGCTAACATAGATATTTTGCCATATTAGGAAAGTTGATATCAGAGTTGTTAAATCGGCTCTATTTAAACCGATTTTTAAAAACGACTCACATAATATTTTATACAAAAAAATATAACACTAATATGAAGATTTTGATTAGAGATAGCATAACGGTTAGGGCATATCGAAATCTTGAGGGTTAGATAAAATATTTTTCTGGCTAAAATATTGAGTTAGCCTTTTAAAAATTGGTTTAACTCTAGCCATTTAACAGCACTGATCCATATAATTGTTAAATATGTTTTTTAGGCCTCCGAGACTATTTTTCCCTTAAGATAACTTCATAGAACAGGTAATATGAGAAAGAGAGAAAGGTTCAAATTATTCTATGTCAAGATGTATTTTTATGGATTGGCAGAATAATTTATTTAAACTTCTCATTTTGAACATAAAAAACTGCGATCAATTAATTTTACTTTGTGAAACTAATTGTTCTAAAATGCGAAATTTGATCCTTTGATATATTATACTATAACGGGGGAAGGGGGCTTAAGAAACGAATGCATTTCTAATTTGCAAAAAGGCACTTAAATTTTAAGTGCACTTCAATTAGAAAATAATTTTGCACTCAATCCCCTCTCCAGGAGGTATATTTTTTTAAAACAAATTGTAAAATTTTAACTTTAGTATTTTCGTTCATTATTTTTCATTCATGCATTGTTTTTCTTGAATTATTTTTATGGCTGGCAAAACTGATATTAGAATGAATATATACCATGGACATTAAATATTGACGCAAACAGTCAATGTTTCTGTATTTTTTTTTCGTTCTTACACTATGCAGCACATTTTAATTTGTATTTTAATAATAACTTTATATAAGTTTTATGAATTAATGTGCTTCCAATAGTTTGGCGAATCTCACAATTAAAATCTGATTTTCCACTTTTTATTTTGCTTATATAATTCGGTTTTCTTAGGGTAGATATACCAATATCACTTCGACCTACAGATTACCAGGTGCGTCACTACCCTTTACAATGACAGGGAGTTCAAAAAAACTTTCTTAATTATTTTCAAAATTACCTCATTTTTAAGTTCAAAAATTCATGGCAAAATTGTCTTAAATTCATAGGGTAGGTCTGGAATATATTTCCGGTAAGATCAGAATTTTAAATTTTAAGACAGCTCAAAAAAAATGATTTAAAAGCGAAAGCAATTTGCCAGAGAAAACAGATGCCATAAACTATTTTATATTCATACCATTTTTGAAGTTGTATTATCTTTTTAAAATCTTTCTAGACATTGTTTTTTTTTCCTTAAGGTCAGTGCCCGTTTTTTACTACATGACAATCTAAATAGGTTGGTCAGTAAATCTTTGATTTCGGTCGGTTTTCCCACTAGTTTGGAGCAGGTCTTCTAAATGAAGATGGTAAGCACCCTGATGGCATATCTTTAGCATAGTGGCTCGGCAGCAAAAGACTTGTCTGCTTGTCTGGGAAATTTTGCTAATTAGTAAAACTTATTTTGATATATCATCGTTTTTGGTTATAGATATTACAGAGAATGCAAAGAACTGCATTAATTATTCAACTTAATTTTTAAAAATTCTTCTTCCATTATTAGTACCAATCTTTTTGATATGTTAATATTGTTGTCAAAACCCCGATTTAATTAAAAACGGCCCCATTAAGGTTTTAGCCAAAATAATATTTTGTAAGTCTCGTCTTCAAATAGATGTCCAAATCTTTATGCAATCTATTAGCAAAATCTCCAGACCTACATAATATTTATTAGGTTATAATTTTGATCGAGCCGTATTTCAAAATCTATCTGAATCTTAAATTGATCTTTCATCTCCACAATTACATTTCTCTTACCTCTTTACAATTTGAAGTGCAGTAAGTGTTATTAGATATTTCAGTAGAAATGAATAAATAGATTTTTTTAACCTATATTGGTTTGAATAACAGTTATTTCTCTCCCATTTCTAATTTATTCGAAAAATATAAATATATTTTCCAGTATACAATCTTTTAAAACAATTGGAGTGGGGGAGGAGGGGGAGCATTGCAAAGTTTTTGGCGGTTTAAAATTTTTATGCCCCCTACCTTCCTCCCAAAAAAAACCTAAAATCGGGCCTGATTGTTATCTAGACAAAATTTTGCTTTCATTTCTTTTGTATTCATGAAACCCTCTTTAAATTTTTTAATATCTATAATATATATAAAAGCCTTGTCACAGTCACACTGTCACTGTCACTGTCACAATGTCACAATTTATAATATATATTTTAAAAATTCACGTTTTTTGAATAGCGTCTATGGTCTAATCGGCAAGAGCGTCGTTTACAAATATGAGGGTCATGGGTTCGAATCCCAGCAAAGATTTTTTTTTTCTTAATCCAACTTGGGTATACCTTTTTTTTAAATTATATTAATATACTTTTTTTTAATTTTTATAATTATGTACTCAATAATTAATTTTGCTAGATGAGGATTTTTTATTTTGTTATCATGGAAACAGATTTTGGATTTATTAAGAATGAGTCATTTAAAATTGGCTTCAAGAAATTGAAAGCCAATTATGAGCATCACAGATTGTTCCATCATCAAGATACCAAATATTTATATCCAAATCAAAATTAGATTTAAAATAATGGATGAGATAATGGATACCAAATGTGCCCACTTCAGGATCCTTTCGTCAGAATTTATGACATGTGAGCAGAATAAAGGGGTTTTAATGTCAGTATGTCTCTAGGAATTTTGAACAACAAGAAATTTAAGATAAAAACAATTTAAGACATGTTCACGAAATTTGCTTTTGAAAGCATTTCTAAAGTCTACTTTGATAATAGCTATGTAAGGAGGAGGATTTTGGATATAATACAAATGGCATGTGAAGCTATTTGCCTTCTCCCATCACACTAAATCCTAATTGATAGGTATACTTAATAAGTTAAGATCCTCGGTTTTAACCCGTGGCAATTATTTTTTCTAATAATCTACTAAATAGCCCATTACAATGGGGTGGATACCACCAAGTGTTTGTGAGATAATCAGGTTTGCCCCCATAATTGATTCGAATCTATAATGTCAGGTCTTTTTTTAAAAGAGTATTTAGGAAGGTTTTAAAAGCATTTAAATGATTTTGAGATTAATGTAGATTTTATACAAAGTGAGAGGGCAAAAACCATTGCGTCTAGATGTGGAAAATTTTTTAAAAGAATTGATAAATATCAAAACTCACAAATCAATATTTTTTTATTTTATATTTTCCATAATATGTTTGGCCTTTTTTCTAAAAATTTATAGAAATCTTAGAAGAATGAATACGGATAATCGATTCCTCTCATTTGACTATTCTGATTTATCAATCGTCAAATGAAGGTAAGATTTATTATTTAACCATAAAGAGAAAAATCTGATTACCCGTCATTCTTGACGGGCTATCAGCTAGTTCTATATAATCATCTAAGAAATTTATTCTGAAATTTTACAAAAGTGCGTGAAAAAATCTTAAAAATCCACGAATTAACAATAAGGCAAAAAAATTTTTAAAAATGGGATGCTTCGCTATATTTAGTATGGAATTCTTTCATTAATATTACTTTACTAAGCAATCGCTCAACATTAGCGTGTGTGGGGGGGAAGGGGGGGGGGGTGTTAAATAGTTTTCTTTTAAAATAACCAAACCATCTTATTTTGGTATCACATTTTACTAAGATGCTACAAGTAAGCGACTAATTTTTTATGCCGCTACAATATATAAAAGTATCAATGCTACAGCCACATTGAGTCTTCTATTTTAAAGGATAATAAAAATAATTTTTTGCAATGATAATAAATAAAACTTATTTTACAAATTTCGTTCATTTATTTTTTTTATTATAATTGCTTTTATGATTGTATAATTTCCATTCTATTTTAAATTTTGATATCAGTTTTAATAATATTTTTGCTAATAAATTTTTTATTTAAACATTTTACTAAACGGATTGAAGATTAAACTAAAATATATACTCCTTAAGCATTACATATTAACCTAAATTTCAAAAGTTTGGCAAATTTCATGTTTAAAACTGCGCAGGCGCGTAACCAATGGGGGAGAAAGGGGGAAATTTCCTCCCCCCCATCGCAAATTTGACTATTTTCATAAATATCATTTTAAGCTAATAAAAATTTTACCCCCACCCCCCAGACCCCCCCCCACAAATCAAAATTTTACAAATATTTGAATATCAATTTTCTAACATATTATTCAAAAATATTAATAAAATGTAAAAATATTAATAAAAAATATTTAGTCAAAGAGATTGAAATCAAACGATAATTTATAAATAAGGCTGAGCATGAAAAAAAGTAATGTGTCGTTAGCAGCGATATCATTATTGAATTCAATTGATCAATCAGAGTTTATCATTGCTGCTAGTTGCATCAATAAATTATTTTTAGCTCACTACTTTGTAGAAATTTACAAAAACCAAATTTAGATTTGGTTCAAGTTATTGATTTGGCGGAAAATATACATGAACAGGTAGATACAATAAGAATGAATGTAGATAAATATTTTCATAATATTTATCTAGACGTTGAATCGAAGGCTAAATTTTATGATATAATACTAATTAAACCTCGTCTAGCACCTAGGCCATTTTTGAGATGAAAATAAATATTGGCTCAACTGAAGAATATTCTAAAATATCCATTTTCATCCCATTCTTAGATACTTTTTTATAGCAAATAAAAGTACGGGTTTTAGATAAAAAACAAGTCTTTAGCAATCTTCAAGTTTTATTACCCAAAGATCCTTCTTCATTTTCTAATGCCACTATTGGTAAAATTAAATATTTAGAAAAATTTTATTCCTATGAGATTGATACTGAAATAAATTTAATCAGTGAATTCGAATTGTGGTATAAATATTTATACGTTTAGCTATTTTACCTGAGCATGCTATTGATGCGCTCAATCGGTGTAAAGAAACCTTGGCTCAATTTCCTAATATTTCGAAGTTGTTTTATATTCTTGCATGTTTGCCTATTACAACATGTACGAATGAAAGGACTTTTTCCAACTTGAGAAGGTTGAAAACATATTTACGAAGTACTGAATCTCGGCTAAGTGGGTTAGCTCTGTTAAATATACACAGAGATTTGGTTCCAAAGACAAACGAAATAATTAAAAATCTTGTATTTGATAAGAAGTTAAAAAAAACTTGTTAATTTAATTATTTTCTAGTCAATATTTTAAACTACTATTAGTATTTTCAATAAAAAAAATTATATTCTACTTATATTGTATGAGAATTTAAGCTGAGGCTAGTTTTTAAAGCAAATTTTATAAAAAAATGACATTACACTTTATTTCAACTTAACATATAAATAAACCTTTACATTTAAAAAAACTTTATTAAATATAATATACCTAACTTGAAATAATAAAAAAGAGGCTTGTAATATCCTATCCATAAGCACGAATTAGTAAATAATAGTTAAAAATAGAAATATAATTATTACTAAATTATTCATAATTTAATAGAATAGCTAAATAAGACCCGGCCGAAGGCCAGGTAAAAAGAGGTTTGTGGGCGAAGCCCCCAAAAAAATTTTCCCCCCTATAAGAAAATCCTGGATACGCCACTGAAACTGCGTCTTAATAACAAAAAAAATTTGAAAATATAACTTTTGAAATTTAATGAGATTTATACTATTTTATTCCTATATTAATTAAACAAACTGAAAAGAAAAAAATAAAATCTACAAAGGTCATAGAATCATAAAATTCATAAATATCTTTAATCGGGAAAAGAAAAACCTTAATTTATTTGGATGAAATTATTGATTATATAGTTTGAAATAAATTAAATATTTAAGATTCAACCGTAGGCGCCTTAATTTTTATTTTGCTTAACTCGTTTTTATTTATTGATTGGGAAAAACTGATTGATGAATTAGTACTACTCATACTACTCATGCATTAGATATTGTTCATTACTTCTATCATTTTCTTTCTAGCATAATGTCAATCTTGACTATTTTTTTTTATTTTTCTATCAATGTTTTTCTTTAAACTATTTATCAAAAGGGTTGAGTAACTAAATAAGTAATAATTATTGACATAGATTTCTAAGATAATGGATCCAGATGTTTGACTGATTTTACTTTTAAGACTTGATATCATAGTGTTTGTGGTTACTTTAATTAATAAGGCACTAAATAACGCAAACCAGAATATTCAAACTTCTATATTCTCCGTTCTGGCATGATGCTAATTTTGATAATTATTTAATTTTTACTAATAATTTTTGTCCTCATTAACCCATATAACCAAACAAGATAAAGCAATAAAATTTATAATAATGCCTTACTTAATGATTTTGGCAGACGTTTCAAAATAAGTATTTTCAAAAGCTTGGCTCACTTTCAGTTAAAGGGTGACATTTTGTTTGTAACTCAGTTTCTTCTTGTGATTCTCATTTACGATGATCTTTGAAGGTAGATACAATAGAAAAGCAAATAAATTTTGATCTAGTCGATAAGGTATCCAAGCAAGATGAAGAATTTATGAGAAAAACATGTTTGAAAGTTCATATGGATTGGAAAAGCGAAGACAAATCGTTCAAAAATGAATAGCTAGATATAAGAAGTAGCTAGGAGTTGTGTTACATATAACATATGTGTGATCTAATGTACCAACAAGAAATAAAGAAAATAAATAGGAAGTCTGGTTTGGGTATTGTTTGTTTGATGGGCCTATTAAATGGGTGAAGGGTGTATCAAGGAAAAATATAGGATGAAAGAGAGTTGAGGTAGAAATTTAAGGCCAGCAAGCTACTTCGCCGAGACATGTGAAACAGATACGACTGGAAATAGAGAATAATTTAAACAAAGATTAATAGTTTTTTTTGGAAAGAAGAAATTTTTAAAATAATAGAATTTGATGTTAAAATTTTGGTATGAAAGCAAAATTTGATGTTTTAATTGCAAAAACGAAATTTTTGGGTCGAAAGCAAAATAATAAAATTTGATATTATTGAAAAACGGAAATGAGTGCATCTAACAGTGGACAATTATGCTTAAAAATGAACTAATAACAGTGACGAAGCGTCAGGTTTACTAATAGGGAAACAATCGATAAATTTTTTTTATTTTTATTTAGTCAAACTATAAAAAGAAATTAATATATAAATAAGTAGAATTTGTCTTTGTTTTTCCAATAAAATGATCAAGACTGAATTATAATAGTTATTGCTAGATTTTAAATTTTTTAATAAGTTTTTTCAATCTAAATCAGAAATAGATTTAAAATTTAAAAAAAAAAAAATTTACAAAAGTTAGCGGAATATTTAATAAAAATATCCTCACAATCTTAAACTGATATCTAAAGTTATAAATGGGAAAAAAATAATATTTATATCTTTTATTTTATAAATTTTAATTATATATATATATATATAATTAAATTAGCCTTAATATTTTTATAATATATTTTTATTTAAATTATATGCTCATACATATGAGATAAAATTTGGACTTAAATATTTGTATCTTTTAGATAAAAAAGCGTTAAATAAAAGTTTATCAAAATGTATCTTTAAAGTATCTCAGATACCTCTGAAAAAGAAAATATATGTAAACATAAAATTATAGCACAATTATGGTGTATACAATAATAATTAAATGGCCTTACATGTGATTAAACGATGAATGTGCTACATAGAGAACTGCAAAGTAATTTTTTCGCGACCCGAGCCCGAATTAAAAAAAATTTTTTGTCCGAGCCCGACCCGAGCCCGAGCACACATTTTTTAGTCCAACCCGACCCGACCCGAGCCCGACCCGAATAAAATTTTGCAATTTAAGTTTTAATATTATAATAACCAAAAAAAATTTATGTGTATTTATTCAGTTCAGCCACCTTAAATAAAAGTTTATTTGACGGCCATAATCTATTCAAGATATATATTAAGTTGCATTTTATTAAATTTGTAAAAAATATTATAAAATGATTAATATACAAGCGAATTTAAAAATTATAACGATTATATAATACAATAAGCATCATTTATGCGAATATAGATATGATATAAAAGTTCCACATATCAACTTTTTATATAAGCCTATTTTAATCATAAATTTCAAGTCCCAAAGTCAAGTGGTTTTTAAATAAGAAGACTGTCCCGATTTACTCCATGCCCATAGCCTCGGTTTCCTTAATAAATATATAAAAAATATAATGAACATATTATATTATATTGACCTCATCAATATCATTATCAAAATTATCACAAAGTGAATAATTATGATATATAAATAAAGAGGCGTCCAATTAATCTGGCTTTAAACGAGTCCTTCTATCCTCAAAGGCCTTACCTGGAAAACGCCCTTTCACTGCTAGCCGACGAAGCAGGGATAGCCAGGAATTTAAGAGCTAAAATACTTAAATTTGGAAACTCATAATAGTTTGTTTTCCACCATTTTAAAATATTATCGTCATCATTACATAATTTCGGATCTAGGTATTTTTTTAGCTCGTCAACTTCGGCGCTAGCATCAGAATACGCATTGTCAGCCTCCCATAGAGAGAAGTCCAAAAACGTATCTACCACTCTGTAGTTTCTTAAGAAAAAAATATTCATTAATAATGTTAAGATATATATTTATTTTATTATTTTTTAATAAATAATTTTATTAATAATTTAACCATATTTTCATAAATTTGTTACCAGCACATCGACCCTTTTTCATATATGAGTTTAATATAGAAAATAATTTATTGCGGATACCATCAGCAGTATCTACTGAATTTCTAGAAATTGTCGTAGGATTTGGAATGATGCTTTTAACATCAATAATTCCATATATTGAACCAATTTTGGCAAAATATTGGCAACAATCAACAAAGCCTTCCCCATGAATTGTATCAAATGATCTCAAATCACGTCCACAAAACATAGTAAGCACCTTTGTGCACTCTTTTTTCAATTTTGTACAACTTTTGAGTTTTTTCGGATCAGTACCAAAAAGACTATCAATTGTTAATTGTGTCTTTTTACTCTCTGCTGTTGTACTTGTATTTGTATATACACATTTATGTCTTTAAAGTTGATTTGTTCTTAAAATAATTCAATAAGTTCATATACCTGTTGTTATTGAATTATATACATAAATAAATTTGCATATAATAGAAATGACATAATTAAGCTTTTCTTTATTTTCATCATATATAAATGAAAATTTCTTCCATACATCGGATTTTCCATTAAGATTCTTCCTTACTTCATACTCCTTTGTCTTAATCTTTTCACCAATTCTTTTTAATTTTGCATCCATTAAGATAATTTTTTTAATATGGCTGTGTTAAAAAAAATATTTAAAATGACTTTAATCAATTAGATTGAAATAAACAGAGTTGGGCAGTACTGCTAATAGTTGTATCTAAGATACATGATACAAGATCCCTTTATATCTTGTACTCAGTATATTTTGACATTTTTAATAAGATACTAATATCTGTATCTAAGATCCTTAATTCTGAAAAGAATCTTGTATCTTTTTCATTTTCTTGACAAAAGATACAGATACAGATTCTTTTTAATATTCATGTTTTAAATTTTACATATCACAGTATACATCTTATTTTCTTTGAGAATCTTGTATTAATTTCCTAATTTTTTTCTGCCATATTTTAAAATATTGACAACCAAAATTATCTGGAAAATTTATAACTAATATTAAGGTAGATAGATAAAAAAATAATAATACCAAAACGAAATAAGTAAAGATTATATTTTATATATAAATGTAACTTACCAATTTTATATAATATTTTTTAATTTCTAGGATGGGATGATTAACACTTATGGCAGTGAAATTTAAATTATAGAAATAAGTTCCCCTGAATCAAATCCCAATCTTAAATTTTATATGGAAATTTTTTAAAACAAATGTTATAAAAGACAATGTATAGGCTAGATAAATAATAAATAATGAATAAAACTTATCTTTAGTATATAAAATATGTCTTATCTTGTAATTCACGGGAAACACACAATTTAGTGATAAAATAGTTTGGTATCCGGTTGTTAGGTTTATAAAATAATAATTAATAATGACATGACATGTTAATAAGATTGACATTTTAATCCTAAAATGTGATAAATATTAAATAATATGATTTTATAATTAATATTATAAATTATACTGACTATTTAAGATATTAATATTATTATTTTCGGGTAGGGCTACGGACAGCCCGTGCAGTTCTCTGGTGCTACATATATTAATTTAGAAAATTATTTTTTAAAATTCCGGTGTAGATCTTCAGTCTTTCGATGACCAAATGTCTGTAATTTGAATTGAATAATAAGTTTAAATAAAAGATTAAACCAACGTACAAATATTCTAATACTATAAAAAAATATAAATATTAGTTAATATTTTCTTAGTATCAAAATATCTGAAAGCATTTAAATGACTGATACTGGTAGCAGAAAAAATACAAATTGAAATGTTAAGATCGTTAGCGTTTTCATGTTCTGCTTATTTTCAGATAATTTTTTAGAGTGACATCTATTAGAGGAATTCTTTCCGAAAGGTTCAATATTTAGTAATAAACTGATAACTCCTTTATTTAGAGATTCAATGAAATTATAATTCTGGGTATAAATTAAATGAAAATTAGGATTTTTAATGTCATCATTACTTTTAATATCATTATAATCTTCTTTAGTTTCGTTTGTAGACATTCTTAAAATATTCTTACTACTGTATGATTATAAATATTATCAGATAAGTATAATTTTGCATATAACCAACAAAGAAAATGGCATTAACACAGTAAAAACCTCTCTGAAAATTTGGTAAGTTATCCAAAGATTCTTAGAGTTGGTGTCCTGTGGTCCAAATTTTCGGAGTAGATAATAATAGACATAATCTTCTGTGTAAGATTTATTTTCCTTCTGCTGAAGTTGCACATACTTTTGTCTTGTACAAAGTTAACCATTTGTAAAGTGGAAAATACCATATGATCGAGTATGTGAGACTCAAGAGCATAGCAATTCTGACCCATTTAATATTAACTAATAAATTGTAGTTGAATGGAAATACAACTGAAATCAGTTGATTCGCGAAGAAGAGCAAATAAATGAAGAAACCAAAATTTAACAAAGATTTCGATATGGGATTATGATAATGTGCCAAATATGTTATCCAACCTTTAGAAGTCCAAATAGGATTTTCTGAATGCTCACGTCCGTAAATTTTGAGCAAAGGTGCAATTATCAACCCCAAAATATTCATATAATTTATTATGAAAAGCTACTTTAACAAATATTGATTAACATTATGCCTTATTCTGTTGGAGGAGAATATACTACTCTTTCCGCGCCTTGTATTTATTGACAACAAATTTTGAGGGTCTGAAGACGAAATAAGTAGAGTCGGCGATTTATTCTAAACCCATTTTCCAGCTGATCGCTTCACCCTTTTAATTAAATTCTTAGTATATTTAATGAAGCTCTTGAGATGAGTGCATAAATCAATGATTACGGATGGATTAAATTGGAAAATTACTCCAAATAAATTCCCAATGAGTCCCGAAATCAAAATAAATATACAAATTTTAATAACCCAGATCTTTTAATTGTCAAGCAATTGTATCGAGGAATATTTAAAACAAAGTTGCTGTTCTTCCATAAATTATAAATCGACCAATAAGATTTAACATATATATTAACCAATTATTTATAATGTGGAGCATCTATGAATTTTAAAAAAAATAAAATTCTAATTCAAACAAATAAAATTAATTATTTTTATTTGTAACAGTATATTTAATGGTTTTTTATTAAGAAATAAAAAATTATTATAAATATCCCTTAATTATAAATAATATTTATAATATATATTATTTTTTTTGCAAAATTTCTAAAATATGATGGAAAACCCCATGAAAAATTATTTAAAAGAGAACTGATTACATCGGTTTTTTTAATTGAAATGCTAGTCTATTATCATTATAGTTTATTATTTTATTTAATAGCCATCTTTTTTTAGTGGAATGCAGTTTTAATATATATTATTTTAAATAAAATTATTCTTGAAATAATAAATTCTTTTTTTAAAAATAATTTTTATACGATATTTTATTTGGTATAGTTGAAAAGTTGGCATCAGTTTTGTTAACTCTATCCGACTTTATCCAGAAAAATATTTAGCAGGCATGAGTATTTTGTTCCTAGATAGCAAAACATTTTAGACATTTATAAGCCAAATCTCAAGGTTTGATATCTTTATTGCTTAAATATTGAGTTAGCCGTTTTATTTAATATGCTGAGCCGTTTAATAACACTGTTGATATCATTGTTTAAATTTTTTTAGAGCCTCCGAAACAGTTTTTACCGGAAGTTACCATTATAGAACGGATGGGAACGAGGGAAAGGTTCAAGGTTGGAAAGAATTATAGATCATAATTAAATATGTTGAAAATATGCGTATATTTTTTAATGGATTAGCTTTATTTCTTTTTTTTTAAGAAACTGCTTAATCATTCAATTAAACTAGGCATTTTGAATATAAAAAACTGCAATCAATTTTTTACGCTGTGAAACTAATTATTTCAAAATACGAATTTGAATCCTTCGATATATTATATAATTATACTGATAAACGCAAGTTGGAAAAGGGAAAATTATGTCTTCTATAATGGGGGGGGGGGGGGTTACGAAGCAAACGCATCATTAAATTTGCAATGATGTACTTTGATTTTAAGTATTCAACAATTTTGCACCCGACCTCCTCTTTAGGTGGTAGGGGAGACTGGGGTTAAATAAACCCCGGGGCTTGGCAAACCACTTAATCTCATTTTAAAATTAAATACACCAGAAGGTTAAAATTTTATCCTAATATCGTTTTTATTAGTTTAAGACAAAAAAATATTTTGAAATAATTAATTATTAAAAATTTTATTTAAGAAATAAAATTTTGATGAAATCTTCAAAAGATTTTTACATGAACAGAATTTTAATTTTTATTAAATTATATAATCATTTATATGTAAGTTAAATTTTACTGTCAAGTTTAAACACTCTTCTATAATTTGGGTAAGTTTTATGAGTATTTATCATATCTAGATATTATTTCAATCATTTGACAATTCCGAGCTAGCGGGATTTGCTAAACCATACATGTCAGTTTTAGCAGTTAATAATGAAAAAAAATTCAAAATCTTGAGAAGGCAATTTCAAGGCTGTTTATGATTGGTATTTAGGATTTATGCTCAGAAATTTTAATCTCTCCTTAAAATTCATATTTTTTTATGTTCAAAATGTTTATTAAATTAACCAAAATTAAGTTTCAATTTTTATTTCCAGGAGCTACAGCCAATTTTGTAAAATTCGGTTTTACTAACCCCAGTCTCTCCTACTTTTTTTAAAACAAATTAAAAATTCTAACTTTATATTCATATATTATTTTTCGTTTGTTCATTATTTTGGCTAGCGAAACTATATGAATTAATAATTACTAAGGTTAATAAATATTATCGCAACTAGTCAATACTTCTATATTTTGCGTTCTTACACTATGCACATTATGTAAATAAATTTGTATTTTGATAATCACTTCTTTAACTATATATAAATTTTCAGAATTATGTTTTCCAATAGTTCATCAAATCTCATGCTTAAGGTCTGATTTTATCCTTTTTATTTTGTTTATATAATTCGGTTTTCGTAGGGTGAATATCATTATTGGCATCACTAAGTATACCTAATGCTTACAGAGGGATTAAGAAGTTGATTTTCATAGATTTCTTAAATATTTTCAGTAAGGTGAAAATGGTAGCTAGTAGAGGAGAATATATAAGATACAATCGATTCATTTATTCAAAGTAATACCGGTTAGGAGTGCAGGAAGCTGCATGTGAATTAGAAATAAATTCTTTTTTTTAGATATGCCTAGAATAAAAATGTGATTATTTAAAATAATTTTAAAATTTATATTACCCAGATTTAGCGTTCGAAAAAATGATCCTTTTAGTTGAGGCTAAAGATTTACACAGATCTTGGATTGAGATTCGGAAAAATGCCGAATAGGTAAGTGTCATACCATCTTAAATAAATAAATTGAATTTATTTTTAGACATTAATTTACTCTCCAAAAGAATGATATTTTGTTTTGAGTAAATATCCTTTCACTCATTTATTTAATTTTTTAATTATGATTGTGATAATAAAATTTGAGAATCAATTTTACCAATTAATTCTTTTTTTTAAAAAAAATGGATTCTCTCGATTTTATAAAATGTTTTCCTAAAGACTCAAGAGCATAGCAATCCTGACTCTTTTAATATTAACTAATAATTTGTATTTGAATGGAAATACAACTGCAATTAGTTGATTCGCGAAGAAGAGCAAATAAATGAAGAAACTAAAATGTATCATTGATTTCAATATGGGATAATGATAATGTGCCAAATATGTTATCCAACCTTTAGAAGTCCAGAAATGATCTTCTGAATGCTCACGCCCGTAAATTTTGAGCAAAGGTGCAATGATCAAGCCCAAAACATTCATAAAATTTACTAAGAAAAACCACTTTAACAAATATTGGTTAACATTAACAGTATTCTTTATTCTGGGGGATAATGTACGATTATTTTCACACCTTGCATTTATTGACATCAAATTATGAGGGTCTGAAGACGAAATAAATAGAGTCGGTGATTTATTCCTAAACCATTTTCCAATTGATCGCTTCACAGTTTTAATCAAATTCTTCGCATATTTAATGAAACCCTTGAGACGAGCACATAAATTAATGATTACGGATGGATTAAATTGCAAAATTACTCCCAATAAATTTCCAGTGAGTCCCGAAATCATAATTAATATAGAGAAAATTATGATAAGCCAATTTATTTTGTATTTGTCAAGTAATTCAATCGAAGAATATTTAAAACAAAGTTGCTTTTCTTCCATAAATTATGAATTGACCATAATTATTTATAATGCGCAAGGCTATGAATTTCTTTAAAAAAATAAAATTCAAATCCAATAATATAAAATTTATTATTTTTATTTGTAAATAATTGAATATATTGCATAGTTACAGCATATTTTGCGGTGAAAAAAAAATAATAATACAATTTCACTTAATTATAAATAAATATATATTTTTTTTATTCTAAATTTCGAGAATTTAATGGAAAACTCCATGAAGTATTATTTAAAGGAGAAGCATTTGCTTAGTTTCTTTAATTGAAATGCACAGTTTATGATAGTTCATTATTTCAATTAATTACACTTCATTTTATTGAAATGCAGTTTTTATATTGTATATATTATTTTAATAAAATATAAGATATTTTATTCGCCAAGTTGATTAGTGTTGTTAAACGGCTCGATCTGAGCCTAGGACATCTATTAGAGAAATCTCGAAGTTTAGGCAATATCATTTCCCCTAAAATATTGAGTTAGCCCGTTTTTAAAAATAGGCTCAAGTCGAGCTCTTTAACAGTATTAGTTAATATCATTGTTTAATAAAGCTTCGCGCCTCCGAGACAATTCTTTGCTAAATTTACCTTTATAGAACAGTGGGATGATAAAGTTAGAAAGCGATATAAGTCAAGGTTAGTATATCTTAAATATGAATATATATTTTTAATCAGGGTTGGCAAGTAGGTCAATTGACCGGTCAAATTCGTAGAATTAACCGAAGAAATATTTGACATGGTCAAATCAGGTCAAATACTCTGAAATATAATCGATGAATAAATATATTGATTAAATTAACCTACCAATATGCATTTAAATCATGCTTATCAATCTAATTATAATTTATTTTAAAATATATTTGCATCCTCGAGACATCGATTTAGTTACAATTTTATATTAAAATATAAGATTTACATAATAAAATATTAGAATTTCATATATGATATATATTACCATATTCCAATTAAACTATAATATAATATAATCTAAATTCATATAAAAAAGGAAGAGGAAGTTACCAAAAAACATGAATTATTATATTTTAAAAGAAATTTTCCTATTAATAATTTGGGATCCAGTAGCCTCACCAGGGGTTGCATGCAGGGGCTCGAGCCCCTTCAAATATTTGAATAGTCCCTTGAACAATTAATCTTAATGTTTAATAGCCCCCTGAAAAGAAAAAAAATTAAAAGCCACCAGAATTCTATTATTTATTACATATAGATTTTATATTATTTTTAAAAAATTAATAATACTATATAAATTTCTATTAAATGAGTATTATTTTAATTATTAGATTAATACTATAAATTATATTTTTACTATGCTATCAATTGCAATTTTGTGTTAAAAATGGAATATCAATATCACTTCATAGTTATAATAATTTTATATTATTTATATGTATATTATTATTTTAGAATTATACATTCTATTTTCGATATTATAGAATCATTATATTTTGAAATTTGATATTAAATTATGATATTATATGACAAATAAAAAACATGTTATATATGTAATAATAATGTCCAAATATCAATTCAAGCATTAACAGTTGAAGCTTAGTTGATTTTTATTATTTAAATTATTTTATAGCCCTAATTATACAAATATAATCATTTATTAATTGAAAATAAAATAAAATAAATTCCAATTTAATATTGTGATTTGTTAACCAGTGACGTTAAGCGTTCATAGAAGCAAGGGAAGCATTGCTTCCCTTAAAATTTTTCTTACAAAATTTTTAAATAAACTTAATATAATCTTTGTACTATGCTAAATAAACTAAACTGATTTCGTTAAAAACGATTAATATAATTTTTATAACGTTTTAATATTATTTTCACTATATTAAGAAATATTATTATTTTTACTACGTTAAAATAAGTTACTATTATTTTTACTACATTGAAAAAATTTACTATTATTTTTACTACGCTAAAAATAATATACATTGAGGAAAGCTAAATTTAATATTGCTTATTTTTTTAATAAATAAAGAGAAAATTATGTCATGGTATTGTGTAATTTTACCATTAAAAAATAAGCATTGGCGAAGCAAATAAAAATAATGCTTATTTTTTTAATAAATGAAAGAGAAACAAATTTTTTTATATAATATTTTTTTCACTTACTTTTTATATAAAAAATTTTTCGTTTTTAAAATATGCTGTAATTAATGTTTAATATATTGTAATTGTATTATTGAAAATTTATTAACATTATACATTTAGCTCAAGAAATTTTGATGCGAAAAAATTGATTAGCCTTTGAACAACAGGAATGACCAAAACCAATTTTACAAATCTTATAGAAGGAAATCAAAACTTTGCATCCGTAATTATTCTATCGATTAAATTACTAGACAATTACAAATATGAATCGGCTCACTGGATGTGAATTTTCTCTATATTCATCTATGATTGTTGGGACTCACTGCCTATTATTCCCAAAGGAAAAATTATGCTTTGGAATGCATACATAAAAGATTAATTCGGATATGAATAATTTTCAAAGGATTCAGTTAAATAGGCAAAGAATCAACCGCTCATTTGCAGTCGATGATTCAATAAAAACATTTGGCCAAAATCGTATTGAAAATATGATAGATTCGATGCGCAATATCAATCGAACAGCATAATTCTAAAGTCAAATCAAATATAGAAATATTAAAAATATTCTTGGAATTCAGGAGCTCGTATTCCGTGGTGATGATGAATCTTCTAATTTAGTAAATAGAGGAAATTATATTGAATTAATTTAGTTGCTCGCGGAAGAAAATTTACTATTAAAACATCTTTAGAAATAGTGCAGTTTTTATTGAACTATCAAGCAATATTCAAAATGATTTGATTAATTCTATTTCATATGTCTTACACCAAAAAATATTAAATTCGTCGAATTGTTAGATATTAGTAAATTCCAAATAATCAAAATTTCCGAAAATATTTATTAGATAATTTAAACGACACTTATTCTCAATTTTTCGACTTACACAAGCTGGAAACCGAATTAAAGGTAGTGTTTCCGGATGTTTAATTTAGAAAGAAAAAGAATGTTAATGAAATACTTCAATTTTTATATGCACCGATTTTATGAAAAGTTTTAAAGAGTTTTTTAAATTATGCAAATTTATCTTAACTTTGACTTTAACAACAGCAAGTGCAGAACGGAGTTTTTCATCTTTAAAAAGAATCAAATCTTATTGCAGAAACAGGATGCGCTAAAATCGATTATCAAATCTATCTTTGATTTCGATTGAAAAAAAATTATTATAAAATTTAAAATCTAGCGATAACTTTTATAATCGAGTACTTGATCATTTTACACAAAAACAAAGACGAATACCACTTATTTATAAATCTTAATTATGTTTGAGTTTGACTAAAATAAAAATATTTTTTTGATTGCTTCCCTAGTAGTAAACTTGACGCTTCGTCACTGGTGTTAACCGAGTTCGAATCACTAATTAACTATATTAATAATTTATTAATTTATTTATACCTCTTAGACAAAAGAAGGGGAGGCATTGAAAGAGTTAGAGTTGAATTTAATTAAAACACCTTTTACTCATTTATTTTATATTTATTAGGTAATGTAGAATGAAGAGATATTGATTTTGAGATAAATGCTTAATAATAATATAAGAAACAATATTGATGTTGATAATATTTTAGACAAAATAAAGAGAGGGCAATGAATGGGTTGAAGGTGAACAAAGTATATTTAATAAAAACATTTTTTTACTTATTTATCTTATATTTATTAGATAATGAGGAAAGAAGAGCTATTAATTTTGAGATGACTGCTTTAAATAATGGAAATAGAAGAAATAATGAGGGTGATGATATTCTAGACAGAGTAAGATGAAGTTGAACAAAGTACATTTAAAATACATTTTTTCAATTTAAAACTATGCTTTGTGTAAACATTCTGTATTAGGGTGTGTCCTGACCAAAAATCACACTCGGTAGTTAAGCCACTGCATCCATAAATGATTATCATCTCATATGCCATTAGTTTTAAAAAAATATCTTATGATTTTGACTTCAAATTTCTCTGCCTGGATGAAGAATTTCTGGTTTCGTAAATTTCTAACAGCCAAAAGATAAGTGTATTATTTATTTCGGAACTTTATTTATTAACAAGATAAATAGTTTGCGGACAAAATAATACTTTACATTTAAATTTGATTAAAAGAAAAATAGGTAGATATAAAATTATAACATAAAAACGGTATCTAATAATATATAAATATAATTAAATGATTAAGTTTATATTGTTGAATGGCAAAACTTTAATTTTGAAAGATTGTTTTTAAAATTCCGATGTAATTCTTCAATCTATCTATGACCAAGAGCCTGTAATTGGAATTGAACAATAAGTTAAAATAAAAGGCACAACTAATGTATACATATTCTAACGCTACAAAAAATTGATAAATATTAGAAAGAGATTTGTAAGAATATTTCGGAACCAAAATATCTATTACCATTTGAATGACGGATGCTGGAAGCAAAAAAAGTACAAATTGTAATGTTAAGATGGTTAATGTTTTAATGTGTTGCTTATTTTCGGATAACTTTTTAGAGTGCCATCTACTAGATGAGTTTATTCCAGAAGGTTTGCGGTTAACTGTTTTACTTTGAGATCCAGTTGGCTTTAATCCATTTTCAGTTAAATTATAATTTTGAATAAGGATGGGATCATCCCGAATTGTATCAATAAAATGAAAATTTGGATTTTTAAATTTGTCAACATTACTATTAATACCATTACAGTCTTCTTTAATTTAATTGGTAGACATGCTTATAACATGCTAACTATTGTATGATTTATAAATATTATCCGCAACTTTTATACCTTTTTTGATAAGTATAATTTTGCATATAATTATCAGAGAAAAGTGCATTAGCACAGCAAAAACCTCTCTGCAAATTTGGTAAGTTATCCAAAGATTCTTAGAGTTAGTGTCCTGGGGTCCAAATTTTCGGATTAGATAATAATAGGCATCAACTTCTGTGTAAGATTTATTTCCTCCGCTTGCTGAAGTTATACATAATTTTGTCTTATACAAAATAAACCATTTGTAAGTCGGGAAATACCAAATGATCCAATATGTGAGACTCAAGAGCAAGCAATTCTGACTCTTTTAATATTAACTAATAAAATGTATTTAAATGAAAATACAACTGCAATCAGTTGAATCGCTAATAAGAGTAAATAAATAAAGAAACCAAAATGTATCAATGATTTCGATATGGGATAATGATTTGCCAAATATGTTATCCATCCTTTAGAAGTCCAGAAAAGATTCTCTGAATGCTCACGCCCGTAAATTTTGAGCAAAGGTGAAATGATCAACCCCAAAACATTCATAAAATTTATTAAGAAAAACCACTTTAACAAATATTGATTAACATTAACATTATGCTTTATTCTATTAGAGGAGAATATACAATTATTTCCACACCCTGTATTTATTGCCAACAAATTTTGAGGGTCTGAAGACGAAATAAATGGAGTAGGTGATCTATTCCTAAACCATTTTCCAGTTGATTTTTTCAGAGTTTTAATCAAATTCTTCGCATATTTAATGAAGCCTTTGAGATCAGCACATAAATCAATAATTACGGATGGATTAAATTGGAAAATTACTCCAAATAAATTTCCAGTGAATCCCGAAATCAAAATAAATATACAGAAAATTGTAATAACTCTGTTTATCTTGTAATTGTCAAGTAATTCTATCGAGGAATATTTAAAACAAAGCTGATGTTCTTCCATAAATTATGAACCGACCAATAAGATTTAACAAATATATTAACTAATTATTTATAATGGGCCGCCGCTATGAATTTAAAAATAAAAAATTCAAATTAAATTCAATTGAAATTCATTATTTTTATTTGTAAATAATTAAATATATTGCGTATTTACAGCATATTTAACGGCCATAATAATATTATTTTTTTCGAGATTTCGAAAATATAGGGAAACCCCCATAAAAAATTATTTAAAAGAGAACCAATTGCGAAGTTTTTTAATTGAAATGCACAATCTTATATTATGGTTAATTTTTTTAAATTATTACATTCTTTTTGTTGAAATGCAGTTTTTTATATATATGTTAGCGGCAATGGGTTTTTTCCGCCAATATGTTATTTTTTCAACTTAATATCATCTTTTGAGCGCGTTTTATTAAATTTAAAAATCTGATTTTACCGGAAATGTATCCCATTATGTTTGGAATACCTAACATGAATATTTTGATCTTCGATAGCACAACGGTTATGATATAGCGAAATCTCGGTTTGATAATATCTTTTCTGGCTAAAATATTGAATTAGCCTTTTTAAAATCGGCTTAAATCGAACCATTTAACAGCACTAGTGGTTATCATTGTTTAATAAGTTGCCTCAGAGACAATTGAACAAGTAACATGGGAATGAGAGAGACTATCCCTATCCCTCAAAACATACTTATAACTTCCTCGTATTGAAGACGAGAAGACAAGAAGGCTGATAAAGAAACTAAATTGAGAGAAAGAACCCCTAAACCACGTTGGTTTAAGATAACCTCAAGAAGTTTTTGATGTTCATGTCCAGGGCGGAAAGGAAGGAAATGTTTAAAAATGAAGATGAACCCCTAAAAAGATGTAAAATTTTGAGAAGCCATAAGATTTTTTTATTGAATATAAAGATTGATAGGCGGGAATATTACGCAATATTGCTTCCAATTTAGTTAAACAAGGAGTTACTTTCTCTAGGCTTGCTATTAAGGGTATAGCACAATTTAACGGGATCCTAATAGGGAGATTGATTCCCAATTTTCTGATGAGGACCCATTTAAAAAACTAATTTCTGTTTTATCCATATTTAAAACAAGACCTATAGTTTTGGATTCATTAATTAAGAAATTAATGGTCTCTAACACATTAGCCTTTGGACCACATAGGGTTCCGTCGTTCAGATTCCAAAGGTTAAGTTCAAGATTAAATTGAACTTTAGTAGAAACGATGACTTTAATAGCAAAAAAAGGAGAGGATCTAAATGATCCCCTTGTAGAGTACCCTCCTCGGAATTCAAAACCTTATCCTCAAAAACTAAATAATTCTCATAACTGGAATTTATATAATAGAAATAGTCAAAAAATCTTTCAGAGAATTTCGAGGAAAAGGCAGGGCTATACATCAAAGGCATATTTAAAATCAACTTTGCGCAATAAATTAGGAGGAGATAAAGTAGCAAGGTTCATTAGATGGGTCCCTTTTTTCAGATGACATGGCTGAATTAAGGTGCCCTGTAACATCACCTATGTTTATCTTTCTAGAGATAGGTTTGCATTTCAAAATATGAGCATCAGAAGGAGAGAATTTAAATCTCCATACTTGGATAAAACCAGAGTATCAAAGCTTAGTATTTCATTTATATTGCATTAAATTAAGGAGGAATTTATCAGCCTTAGTTAACACTTTATAAGGAAAACTAAGGGAGTTCTCCCAAGCAAGGGGTGAGTTAAAATTCATATTTAAAGAACCGGTTATCTCAGATAAATTGCCAATAATCAGATTTCTCACATTTTTGGGTATATTTAAAAGGAGAGTAAGTTTTTTGCTTATTAAAAAGTTATTCCAATCTAAAGGGTCCTAAAGCCCTAAGTAAAATATTATTATTCGTGTGCTGAATGGGTAAAGGTAGGTATATTTTTTTAAAAAAAGATATTGTTTATTGGTAGTTTCCCTGAAAATGGGAAGGAAACTTTAATGAGATTATAGTGGGCATAAAATTTTTAAAAAAAATTTATTTCTAGAAATTTATTTAAAATAGTGTATATATAAAAAAAATCTGCATTTAACTAAAATAGATTGCATTAAATAAAATAATAAACTATAATAATATAAAGGTAGACTGTGCATTTCAATTTTAAAAAAAACTATGCAATTGCTTCTTTTTAAATAATTCTTCATGGGGTTTTGCATTATAATCTCGAAATTTCGAGAAAAAAATATGATATAAATTTCAAAATTTGATATTGAAAAATTAGAGATGAGCCTTTAATGAATTTACTTGAAATTCTGGACGACTTGGAAATTAATATAGGATTAACACAAAATTTATATAATATTACTCGATTCTCCAAAATATACACCTACACCAATTGTATTATCATATGAACAAAATGTAGATGTTAACAATTTAATAAGTGCATCTCAGAGATAATTTACAATTTCAAAACATAACAAAACATTACAACTTAATGTAAAAATATATCAAAATTAATATAATATTATTCAAGATTCTCAAAAATTTACACATTCATTTATTATATTATCAATTAAACAAATTGTAGACGATATCAAATTAAGTGGATCTCAGCAAGATAATTTATAATTTCAAATGAAAACAAAATATTTTCCCAATATCAACAATTTTGCAACTTTAACATATCTTTTTATCAAAACATTGCCTAATACGTACAAATTTGGGCCTCCTATTCTTCAACTAGTCTTTACATAAGCACTTAAAATTAATATTTATATATATATTTTCTTAAAAAAATATCATATCTGAATTTATTTTTCTCTCTTCCTAATTTGCACATATTTATTTTCAGCGTATCTTTTATGAACCGTTCAATCTGTTCCCAATGTTAAATATTTCCTTTACTAAGAAGGAATATATTATTTTACCATATTTGAAAAATTGGTATCAGTGTTGTTAAACGGCTCGATTTGAGCCAATTTTTAAAAACGGCTAACTCAATATTTTATTTAGAAAAATATAGATAGCAGAACGAGGACATCTCTTATCAAAAATCAATCCCGATTTAGGCAAAAGTCAGCTCAAATTGAGCCGTTTAACAACACTAGTTGATATCATTGGTTAATAAGTTTTAGCACCTCCAAGACAATTTTTCCCTGATGTTATCTTTATAAAACAAGTAGCATGGTAAAGAGGGAAAGGCTAAAAGTTAAAAAGAATTATAGGTCAAGATTGAGATATGTTAAAAATGAGTATACATTTTTAATGGATTAGCTTTTATATCTTTTAAAAAAGAAACTGCAAAATCCTTCAATTAAACTACGAATTTTGAATATAAATGCAATCAATTAATTTTATGCTGTGAAACTAATTATTTTAAAATACGAATTTGCATCCCTTGATATATTATATAATTATATTGATTTACGCAAGTTGAGAAAGAGAAAAATATATCTTCGATAACGGGGAGGGGAGGGGGGTTACAAAGCAAATGCATCATTACATAAAGTGGAACGGCACTTACATTTTAAGCATATTTCTATTAGAAAATAATTTATTTTTTTAATAAATTCTAATTAAATTCTTATTTTTTTTATAGCTGGCGAAACTGATATATATAAAATAATAATGTTACAAATAAATATTAATGCAACCATTTCTATATTTACCGTTCATACACTATGCACATTTTGTAAATAAATTTGTATTTTAATAATAACTTCATTTCTATAGCTTTATAAATGCTTAAGGTCTGATTTTATATTATTTATTTTGCATATATAATACGGTTTTCGTAAGGTCGATACCGTTTTCCCCACTAAGTTGCTTCTACTGCTTAAAGGGTGATTAGGAAGTTGTTTTTCTTATTTTTTATAGATTTTGAGTAGGTATAAAGATCTTCTTAAATATTTTCAAAATAGCGAAAAGTGTGGTGGCTAGTGAAGAAGAATATAAAAGGTTAATCGATTCATTTGTTTAATGTACTAGTACCGGTTTTAGGTATAAACGTTCAGGAAGCTTTATATGAATGCAAAATAAAATTCATATTTGTTTTAGATGCGCCTAGAATAAAAAGGTGATTTTTGAAAACTATTTTTTAAATTTATATTACCGAGATTCTATGGTCGAATAAATAATCCAAACTTTGATTTGGGAAGAAAGATGAACCCAAATCTTGGGTTGAGTTTTAGAAATAAGACCTGAATAAGTCGTGGTCACGGCAGTGACTTTTTAACAATATTAGCCCTCCTTTAATAAATAGATAAATTTTAGACTTTAATTATTCTAGAAAGGAATGATATTTTATGGATTGATTTTTTTTTAAAAAAAAAAGGATTGTCTTGATTTAATTTAAAAAATTAAATGTACATATAGTATTGTTTATCCGTAGATTTTTCGGAATTTTTTCATCAGCTTTTTTTTAAATGGAAGAACAAATTTCTAAGATTATTTTACAAAGATATAAAAATTAAGGAGGGGGTTTTATCTTTACAAAAGATACGAAAGCAATTTTTCTTTTCTCTTGGTTTCATTATAAAATTATTATGAAAACACAACATTTCCCATTGGGATGGATGGAGGAAAATTCACTCTTGTTATACGCTACTGTGTATAAATAATATAAATTTCTTATTGAGTGCTTTTTGATATATAAAGAATTTTAAATCAATTTTGATCCAACATTTTTTTAAATGCTATAATTTCAATATAAAGGGCATTTTGGGATAAGAGAAAAAGTTCTAATTTGTTATAAATGATAAAATGTTATAATATTAAAATATTTTTTTTAATATGAAAAATTATTTTTAAAGGCCTTTTTGAGATTAACTATAATACCTTTTATGAAATAATATATATTGTTATTGTTATCGGTAAAACTACTATAAGAAAAAAAATATTCGAATCTTTTTCAAATCTATTTTGGCGAGTAAAACACAAAATAACAGGTTTCATATTAGTTTTAATCGAAATCACTTTTACCATATTGTTAAAATTAAAATTAAATATATTCAAAATAAATAATTTATTTCATAAAACATATTTAAAAAATTGAATTGTATCCGGGGTTATGAAACGATTGTCCAATTCAATCTTTTGGCGTCACAAAGGGGGGGGGGGGTGCGTATAGGGGCTCGAGCTCCCTGGAAAATTTGTAAAGCCTCCTGAAGCAAAAAAAAAATTTTTAATGGAATCTTAACCCCTTGAACTAAAAATAAATTTTTTTGACCCCCTGAAAGACTTCTTTTATAATTCTATTAAGTTTAATATAGATTGTTACAAATCCGAACTAGCTCAGGGGCTTAATGTTATTTGGGAGAGCGTAACAGGAATCAAGATAAATAAAATCTATATAAAATAAACAAAGGATTAATCTTAATAATAATTTAATTAATAAACACTTACTATTCAACGAACCTAAAATAATATGATATAAACTCCTTTAATTAATTTATTTTTATTAAATAACTGTATTACCTTTTTGTTTTGTAGAAGACCCTGAATCTTTTCTTTTTATCAATAAATTAGGATTCTATAATGAACACAAAACAATTTCTCTTTTTTATGAAATTCCAACTAACTGTTTTTTATTGAAATAATTGAACAATATATATATTCATTTTTTTATAATCATTTGAATATTAAACATAATAATTTTTCGAAGAAATAAACATATAAAATAAAAATCCATCATTTAAATTAATGTTATTCCCTAAAATATAAAAAATGTAAAATTTATCTTTGCATATAACAAATATAAGTACAACTATTTTTTAAACTAACTTTGCATAATACAACACCTCCCCCCTTTAATTCTCCCTTAACTCCATCGTGTTCGCCGATTCTACCATGTTCCTCCCTGGTGCACTCGAATTACTATTTGTGGTCAACTCCATACTTGGGCAAAACCGTAGTTTGTGTTCACCCCCGCACGCCCAGCAATCCACTCTCCTTCTTGTGCCATACGGTGCTGTTCTGCGACCCCTTCTTGTAGCCAATCCCCGTATCTTTGTCTCGCCTCGTTCCTTGCTGCTTCTACCCATCTGTTCGATTCCTCCGAACCATCTACGTCTCTTATTTCTATCCTTATTATTTTGTTACCAACTCTAACATACGAGGCCATCTAAATAAACTACTTTATAAACATATATATATATATTCTTCGAACTCCTATTTCTCTATACTACATTTTAATTTCTTCTCTAACTCTTTATAAAATATAAATCTCATAATTAAGTCTATCATCCCTTTTATTTCCTACAAATTATGATTCTCCTACTATGTCTATCATCAATTTATTCCTTTCTAATTATGAATCTCTTAATTATGTCTCATCAGCAAATCTGATTCTCATAATTATGTCTTTCATCAATTTTTTACTTCTAATTCTTCGTATATTTCTCATTTCTCTCTAAGGCCCTAAGCTTCTACACCTTACTTGCTTCAGGTGCCTTGTAAAAGTTCCTTCTTGTCCTTCAATTTCTACTTCTACTTTTTTTCTTCCTATATTCTTGCTTACTATACCCTTCCCCCATTTAACTGGACCCTCAAACAGTAGAATCCATACCAAACTTCCAACTTTAAATTTCTCCTCATATGTATTATCTTTTGGCTTTATTTTTTCTTTCAAAAAATCTAATTCAGTTCTTATTTTTCTACCTAAAAACATTTCTGCTGGCGACTTCCCTTTGCTATTCTTAGTATTATTATATGCTAATAATAATAACCACCATTTTCCTTCTCCATATTTTTCTTTTTTTAACCAATTTTTAACTAAAGCCACCATTCGTTCTGCTTGTCCATTACTTCTTGGATAATATGGTGGAGATAATATATGTTCAATCTTCCACCTATCACAAAACTTATCAAATGCTTTGCCTCTGAACGCTGGACCACCGTCAGATACTAATGTCTTCATTAATCCATATTTACTTACAAAATCTTTTACCTTATCCAACGCTATTTTTGTTGACAGACCTGATACCTGTTTACAATCTATCCATTTTGAACCTGCATCTACCATATGAAATACTTTTTCCTTTCATATTCTAAAAAATCTACGTGTATTCTTTCACATGGCTCATTTGTCTCTGGCCATTTGTCCTCCTTATTTTTTGATGGTAAATTTGCCCACATATTACAGGTTTCACAGCTCCTCGCTAACTCTTCTATTTCCTTATTCATCTTGGGCCACCAAATGTATTCTCTTGCTTTATTTTTCATTCTTTCTATGCCTTGATGACCTGAATGTATTACATTTAAGGTTTCTTTTCTTAATTTATTCGGTATCACTAATCTATATCCTCTCAATAAACAATTGTCTTCTATATTTAATTCACTTCTAATATTCTTAAATGTTTTGTCTTCCTTTTTCCATTCTGCATCTCCTTTCAAACAATTTATAATTCTTAATAATTCTTTATCTTCCTTGGATATTTCCTTTACTATTTCAAATGTTATAGGATTTTCTCTTGTATCTATTCTCACGGCTCTTATACTATCACCATTTACATTTTCTTCTTCTTCTATATATTCTAAACTATTGATTACTGGCTCTTTGTCTTCAATATCTTTATTAAACAATCTTGATAAAATGTCCGGTAAGCAATTTTGCTTACCTTCTCTGAATTTTATCTCAAAATCGAAATTACCAACTAAAATTAGCCATCTTTGCAGCCTAGGTGAAATCATAAGTTCCTTATTTTCCTTCTTAAATAAATCTACCAACGGCTTATGGTCCGTATACAATAAAAACCTTTTTCCTATCAGATATTCCTTACATTTCGTAAGCCCGAATTTCACTGCTAGAGCCTCTCTTTCTATCGTTGAGTAATTTTTCTCAGTGCTATTAAATCGTCTCGATAAAAATAAAATAGGTTTCTCAACATTATCGATCATCTGCAATAAAACTCCTCCTATACCTTCATTAGAGGCATCGACTGCTAAAATAATATTTAAATTCTCATTAAAACAGCTTAAAATCGGCTTCTCTACCATTTTTATTTTCAATTTTTCGAAACTTTTCTCCTGTGCTTCTCCACATTCAAACTTTTTATTTTTCTTTAATAGATCATACAACGGTGTAGCAATTTCTGCAAAATTTTGAACAAACCGATGATAATAATTCGTTGCTCCTAAAAACGCTTGTACCTCCGCTTTATTATTCGGGGCTCTCATATTCATGATCTTATCAATATTCTTTACAATTGGCGTAATCTCATTTCCTTTTATAATATGTCCTAAATACTTTATTTCTTTTACTCCAAAAACGCTCTTCTTCAAATTAGCTTTTAAACCATTTTCTAATATAATATCTAACACTTTAACTAATCTCGAATTGTGTTCTTCTTCTGTTCTACCAGATATCAAAACATCGTCTAAATAATACATTATTCCTTTTATTCCTTGAAATAACGCCGCCATCGTTCTTTGAAATATTGGCGCTGATATTTTCAAACCAAAAGGTAGTCGGCAGAATGCAAACAAACCTCTATGAGTTGTAATCGTTAGTATCTTACTTGTCTTTTCACTCACCTTAATTTGCAAATAAGCATTCGAAAAATATATCTTTGAAAACAGGGTGTCTCCTCTTAAATTCGCTATCAGTTGTTCTATATACTTTTCATTTATTACGAACTTATTAACTGTTACTCTATAGTCTATACACAATCTTAAATTGTTATCTGGTTTTCTTATGGGCACTAAAGGTGTTGCCCATTCACTATGCACTATTGGTTTTATTATTCCGTCTTTTAACCATTTATCTAATTCTTTATCTATCTCTTCTATCCACGAAAACGGTAATCTTCTTATGCCGCAAAACTTAGGCCTATAATTTTCTTCTAATCGTATATCTACTTCAAAATTTTTCAGAGTACCTAATTCTTCTTTAAAGACTTCCTTATACCTATTCAAAATAATCTTTATTTCTTTGTCAAAAATATCCTCAACAACATTCTGGCTACCATATTATTAATTTCTTGTTTAATTTCGACTGAATCTACCTCTATTGACTTTATATCTCCTATTTTCTTATTTTCTTCTAAATTGCTTCTATATTTAATCAAAAATTCTGGTGTTCGATTTTTGAGTTCATCGAGAACTATCTCATTTTTGAATCTTAAACAAGGTAACTCAGTCTTCTCCTTCTCTTCACTTCTTATTATCTCTTTAGTCATTTTGTTGTTCTCATGTATATTTTCAAACAAAGACCACCACTTATAATCAGGACCTATCTTCTTAATGTCATTCCAACCTAAAATTGGTTCCATATTTAGAGTCGTAATCCATAACTTTATTTCCTTATTTATATCTACCAATTTTATTATATAAAAACCTAAAATTTTAATCATGTTTCCATCTAACTGTCTCACTTTTATTTTCTTTTAATGAATCTCTCTTTTGTAAAATATTTATTCAATTCTTTTACACTCATTAAACTAATCTCAGCTCCCGTATCCAATAAAAAGCTAATTTCAATTTCTCCTATTTTTATTTTAATCCTAGGACATTTATTTTTCCTTATTATATTTTCCAACTCAATTTTGCATACATTTTCTGTTTCCAAAATTTTTTTATCATTCACATTATATTTATTCATATATTCTAAATCATTTATACTATTATCATTTATTCCTAATTTACAATTAAAATTATAAAAATCAGATATACTATTACTATTATAATTTATATGCTTATTCTCTCCTTTATATAGTCATCTGTTACATGCTTCCTGAACATGTCCTTTTTGTCCACATTTTAAACATATTAAATTATTATCTATAAAACTTCTACAATTTGTTACTATATGGCCTTTCCGTCCACATCTCGCGCAATTTAAATGTCCAGTTAAATCACATTGCCTCGAAATGTGTCCGAACTTTCCACAACTGTAACACCTAATTGTCCTACCATTATCTATTTTTTGACTTATCTTGCTTTCATTTCTTATCGCGTTTTTAATTCTTTCTACTTCTTTATTTTCCAATCTTATTACCGACGTATTTCTACCTATAATTAATCCTAATGCGAAACTTAAAATTAATACCAAAATTATAATTATACCTATATATTCGAGAACTAAACTTAATAAATTAATCTGTGTAATGTACATTATAATGTACTCAATAACCACTTAATTAACAAAATTTTAAATAATTTAAAAAAATTGCATACATATAAAATTACTACTATAATAAATAAAAATAATAATAATTTATATAATATAAAAATAAATTTGTTTTTACCTTTGATTTCCTATGTGAATATCTAACAAGCCCTGATTTACTTCGTCCCAAATTGTTACAAATCCGAACTAGCTCAGGGGCTTAATGTTATTTGGGAGAGCGTAACAGGAATCAAGATAAATAAAATCTATATAAAATAAACAAAGGATTAATCTTAATAATAATTTAATTAATAAACACTTACTATTCAACGAACCTAAAATAATATGATATAAACTCCTTTAATTAATTTATTTTTATTAAATAACTGTATTACCTTTTTGTTTTGTAGAAGACCCTGAATCTTTTCTTTTTATCAATAAATTAGGATTCTATAATGAACACAAAACAATTTCTCTTTTTTATGAAATTCCAACTAACTGTTTTTTATTGAAATAATTGAACAATATATATATTTATTTTTTTTATAATCATTTGAATATTAAACATAATAATTTTTCGAAGAAATAAACATATAAAATAAAAATCCATCATTTAAATTAATGTTATTCCCTAAAATATAAAAAATGTAAAATTTATCTTTGCATATAACAAATATAAGTACAACTATTTTTTAAACTAAATTTGCATAATACAACATAGATTTAATTTTATTATTTAAAATTAATAATTCTATCTAAGTGGCGTCGCCAGGGGCTCGAGCTCCCTGAAAAATTTGAATAGCCTCCTGAAGCAAAAAATTTTTTTTTAATGACTTCTTAATATCCCCTTTAAAAATAAATTGTTTTAATTGCTCCCTGAACAATTTCTTTTATAATTCTATTGAGTAATATGATTTAATTTTATTATTTAAAAAATAAGATTATCTAAATTTTTATTAAATAAACTATTTTAATTATTAGATTAGATTAATACATATAAATTATATTTTCACTATGCCAGCTTGCTATCAAATTCTGTTTTAAAAATATATCAATATCACTCACTAAATATTAATTTAGCATTAACACTTGAATCTTAATTGACTTTTATTTAAATTATTATATAACCCTAACTAAATTAATATAATCATATATTAATGAAAATTAAAAAATTTAATAGTAATTAGCTGAGTTTAACATCACTAACTATATTATTGATTTTTAAATTTAATTATCATGTCTCCTTCTAAAATTATTTACAAGGTCCAAATCCAAATAAGTATATTTATTTATAAAAAGTAAGTAGACATATAGTTTATAATCCTCTATTATATATATTTATTTATAAAATATTAGGTAAAATGCCACTTTTGCAGACGTATTTGACAGTTATATAATATAATATTATAGTTAATACTTTTAAAATTTTACTAATCAATGCTTTTGATAATAAATATAAGTAACAATTTGCATTCAACTATTTAACGCCATCTATTTATTTAAAATATTATTATAATTAAACATCTTATTATTCATCCCACAATAGATGTTATAAATTAGATATATTTCTCCTTTTTTACGTGTTTTTAGGAAAGCTATTTTTTTCTTCTTTGAAAAACAGTTTTGAGTTAAATTTATAATACGTATATATTTTAGATATTATTACAAACTACTATTATTTTAAGATATAATATAAACTAGGGATGGTGCGACAATAATATATAAATTTTAATCGCTTTCATGATATCACTCTGGTTCTTATTTTATAGTTACAAAATGTTTCATTTCTAATATGTCATCCTTGCCGTGTAAATAACTCAAGGCTTCAATATATTTGCATAATTTCTTATAAAGATTTTTAATGTTTTTGTTTCATCAATTCTAACATAATAAATTCTGATATGGGTTACCATCGTGAGTGTCATGGCTATGACTGTAAATTAACCAGCATCTATTTTGTGTGGCTATGTAATTTAAGATTATTACGACAGCTGCTGAGAGCATATGATTGCATATTTTAGATATGTAATAAGGGTCAACTGTGTAGTCGTTTATATATCATTAAAAATGGAAGATAATCTTTTGAAATTTAATATCTCACAATAATTTTCTCTATTACTTATCTAGCTTCCATCATGTCATCTAAGAGGAAGCTCTAACTACCATATAGTTTTATGATTTGGATTGGTCGTTTATATTCTCTTCTTCAAGAATTGTTAATTTGGTAAGGCCTATAAATTTTTTTTATTAGTCCATTCTATAAAACATTGTCTAAAATGTTAAATTTCATGACCTTTTGTCAATGTAAGTTGCTAAGAATTATTTAGTCTTATGTGGTTTTTAAAAACCATTATGAATTGAGGCATATGCATGAATTAAGTAACCTTTATGACTTGCAATTCTTTAGACGCAAATTTTTTTTTATATCAACCATCGAAAATATTTTATATCTTTCCTTCAAAAGGTAGATATCGGCACCAATGCGATACCTATATTAATAATGAGGTTGCCCTAATTTAAATCATTTGATTTTTCCCTTTTTTTATTCAGGTTGATTTAAATCGCATTAAACAATTTGATATCTTGCCAGTAGTGTTGTTAGACGGCTCGATTTGAGCTGATTTTTAAAAACGGCTAACTCAATATTTTAGCCAGAAAAATATTTTCTAAACTTCGAGATTTTGTTAATAGATGTTCAAACCTTTGTACCACCTATTGGCAATATCTTAAGGCTTGCATAATTATTTTCCTAATAATATATTGAGTTACTGTTTTAAAAATAGGCTCAAAATGAGCCATTTAACAACACTACTTGCCAGCCAGCGTCTACATGAGAGGGGGGTGGGGTAGGAACAGTTTGCATCCTATTTTTTGAGGGGGGTAGGCGGCTTTAATGGGGGTCAGCGTCTACATAAGCGGGAGGGAGGGGGGAGGAACAGTTTGCATCTTAATATCTAAAAGGGGGGTAGGGGGTAAGTATAAGTTGGGTAGGATAAAATTATCTGGAATATTATCTATTACATTTTTAATTTATATATGGATAAAATTTGGTATAATAATTTATAATACAATTATAGACATATTATAATATTAATAGATTGCTAAATATCAACCAATACAATCTTAATATAT
Organism: Gordionus sp. m RMFG-2023; assembly: GCF_954871325.1. Taxonomy (NCBI): domain Eukaryota; kingdom Metazoa; phylum Nematomorpha; class Gordioida; order Chordodea; family Parachordodidae; genus Gordionus; species Gordionus sp. m RMFG-2023. The sequence goes on along the minus strand of NC_088775.1, from coordinate 6,294,278 downwards.
TGTACTCCATTATTTTTATTTCCCGTCAAATTTTTTACAGTATATTACAACATTTTTTATAACATTATATTTTAATTAAATCAATTTTTATATTCGATATACATTGTTAGATGCCAAGCAATAAAATATCATATAAGGTAAAATGTTTGCATACAGGCTGTACTTTCAAGAAAATTAGAAAAGACAAAATTAATTTACATTACAAAAAAAGACAAATAAACATGTGGCAATCGTTTAATAAAACTAGTATATTTAAACATTTATATTTAATTATAAAACAACATCGCCGCCGAAGACGGTGAAAATTTTTTTAGGGGGGTAGATATATATTTTTCAGTGGGGTTTGCATCCAGTGAATATCCTGTCATGTAGACGCTGATGGGGGTAGGATAAATTTTTTGGGGGGTTATCTATTGAATTTTGAGATGAAATAGGACAAAATTTATATTAATACTTTTATTATAGAACTATTAAAATACAATTCATCGACCAAATCTATATATTGCACATAATCATACACATTGTTTTCCAAATAAAACTTTCTGCTATCCTTTTAAATTACATTAAAAAGGTTTAGATATTTCAGCAAGCTCATAAAGTTATAATAATGAATTCATTGTAAATAATGGAGGATTTAATTGAATTTATTATCCAAAAAATAAATCCTTTATATTCACAAAATATCAATAGTTGGTAGTAGAGATAGATTAATTTAAGTTATTCTTTATAAATTCTCTGAAAAGAGTATCATTATAATTAAAAAAGTGAAAATAATAATGGGGAAATATCGCCGCCGAAGGTGTCGAAAATTTTTTAGGGCGGTAGGCATTTTTGAAGGGAGACGTTGTTGCCAGCTATTATTTTCATATATTGTTATATGAAATTAAATTTTCAAGAATTATATAATTGCCATTGTTGTTAAGTAGCGCGTTACCTTTTTCAGTAGCGGTAGCTCGCTACTAATTTATAAAATAATAGATACACATAAAAATTATTAAAATATATTTATAATTTTTAATTATAAAATCATAATCTTCTTATTTTAATTAATCTTGAAATTTAAATTTATATTTTAAAATATGTCTAGTTTTCAAAATAATTAAAATTTTAATTATAGATAATTTTGTATAGATAATTTTGTATAGATAATACGACATGAATACTCATAAATGGGAAAGGGTTTAAACATCTATCTGCCAAAATCTTGAGGCTAACGTGATATTTTACTTAAATGTTAATTGTGCCGGTTTTAAAAATTGATCCAAATCGGGTTTATTAAAATACTAATCAACGGGATGTGTTATGTTTTTAATAGTGCATGGATTTATTTATGGAAAGATTTATATTGGATAGATGGGAAAATGAACCTGTAGTCCTATATTTTTAAAAGAGATGATTTATTATCATATCAATTATAAAATCTTAGTTTACTATCTATGATTTTTTTAATTGTAATTAAAAGATGAATTATAAAAACAATGTTGACGTTTTGTAATATATATTTACAAAGAATTAAAACAAAGTACTTGATGTTTTATGGAAAATAATTAATTTCTAACTAAATATTTAATACTCTTAGCTTGATTCACGATTATAAATATTTAATTGATGATTTGGTTCATTTTAATATTTATTCTTGGACATGGCTCACTTTAATATTTTTTTGTGACTTGGTTCACTATTATATAAATGAACTTATTTAAAAATACCCAAATTATATTATAGTATATTTCTTTATTATTTGTTAAAATTTTAATCATTTATTTCTTTCAGGAAACACGTAATTCTGTGTTTAAAATTACCTTTAAGTAGCAGCGTTCAGTGGTTACCGTTATTTTACAAAAAAAGTAGCTTTCCATAACGCTACTTTAGAATTTTTTTTGAAATATTTTTAATTTATCTTATCTAGCACGTTGGTCATAGACCTGCCCAAAATGAGCGAACGTGAATTTTATGAAGACCCACCCTTCATAAAATTATTCCGATTTTTTTTCTCAAGGATACCAACAAACCTTATACCCAGTTGTAGTTTAACTAAATGAGTGGAACTTACCCTTTCCGATATTGTAATAGTGAGATTTATTAATTATTATTATAAAGAAATATAAATCTTATCTCTTTTTGAGTCTTGAATAACCATATTCATGATAAAGAGTGAGTTAAGAATATTTGAATCCATAGACATCAAAATTCCATTTTATTTGATAAGTCATATTCTTCCAAAAAATGAACCGGTGTAATATTGTAGAAACAATACCATCTAAAATCAATAAGGTATTGATTCTACAATATTGTAAAAACAATACGGTATTGATAATTTATGACCGAACCTCAGCTTTTACGAATCAAATTGAAATTTTTTAAGAATACCGTATCAAATTGTTACTACCGTTTACAATTGAAATTTTTTAAGAATATTGTATACAAATTGTTACTACCGTTTACAAATTTTTGAATATCCATATATAGAAACAGGAGAACAAATTAGTACACAGGAGAACAAATTAGTATATTTAAATTATAATTATAAATTTATATCAATTAATATAGATACAGGAGAACAAATTAGTACATTTAAATTATAATTTTATATTTATATCCATTAAAATACTAAAATAGAGTTTACAAATTACTACTTATATAGAAACACAGGAGAACATATTAGTACATTTAAATTATAATTATAAATTTATATCAATTAATATAGATACAGAAGAACAAATTAGTACATTTAAATTATAATTTTATATTTATATCCATTAAAATACTAAAATAGAGTTTACAAATTACTACTTATATAGAAACACAGGAGAACATATTAGTACATTTAAATTATAATTATAAATTTATATCAATTAATATAGATACAGGAGAACAAATTAGTACATTTATTATAATTTTATATTTATATCCATTAAAATACTAAAATAGAGTTTACAAATTACTACTTATATAGAAACACAGGAGAACATATTAGTACATTTAAATTATAATTATAAATTTATATCAATTAATATAGATACAGAACAAATTAGTACATTTAAATTATAATTTTATATTTATATCCATTAAAATACTAAAATAGAGTTTACAAATTACTACTTATATAGAAACACAGGAGAACATATTAGTACATTTAAATTATAATTATAAATTTATATCAATTAATATAGATACAGGAGAACAAATTAGTACATTTATTATAATTTTATATTTATATCCATTAAAATACTAAAATAGAGTTTACAAATTATTACTTATATAGAAACACAGGAGAACATATTAGTACATTTAAATTATAATTATAAATTTATATCAATTAATATAGATACAGGAGAACAAATTAGTACATTTATTATAATTTTATATTTATATCCATTAAAATACTAAAATAGAGTTTACAAATTATTACTTATATAGAAACACAGGAGAACAAATTAGTATATTTAAATTATAATTATAAATTTATATCAATTAATATAGATACAGGAGAACAAATTAGTACATTTAAATTATTATTTTATATTTATAAAAAGAATACAGTATCAATAAAAGAACCTTTAAATCAACAATTATAGAGAACTTCACAAAATTTTTCATGAATCAAATAGGTACATTTAAATTATAATTATACATTTATATCAAGCATTAACAGAAAAATATAATACAATAAAGGAATATTTAGTTACAGGAAAGTATCCTATATTTCTTAAAAACCATCCAGGGAAAAAAAGTAATTATAAATGCATGGCAAGCAAATTTATTGTTAAAGATGATGTTCTTTACAGAAAAATAAAGAATAAAGAAAGTAAATATGATCACAAAATAATCATTTTCTATTTATTTTTTAGCTTTAGTAATAATGGAAGAAGAAGAGAAACAAAGAGTAATATCTATTATTCACCAAGGATCAGATATATCCTTAGAGTCTAAAGCTATTGGTGCCCACCTAGGTATTAATAAAACTCAACTTAAACTCTCTGAAAGGTACTTATTATGATGTTAGAATTCTTAATTTTGTGTTTATAGATATTGGTGGCCAAAATTATTTCAAGACACTATTGATTTTATAAAATCATGTGATAGATGTCAGAAGGCTAATGTAAGATTTACCAAAATTTCTTCCACTTTGCATCCAATAGATGTACCACCTTTTCCATGGGCTCAAATAGGAATTGATCTTTGCAGCCTGCCCACTTCAGAAGAAGGCTACACGTGTATTGCCGTTGCCTCTGATTATTTCACAAAATGGGTTGAGGCAGAACCCATGAAATCCAAAACAGCCAATGAGACATGTAAATTTATATACGGTCTGATTTGCCGCCATGGCTGTGCAAATGTAAATCAAATTATATAAATACATATCGATTAAAAAATATGAATTTATGATAATTCTATCTTATAAACTTTTCATTTTATACAATATAGATACAAATCAATGATCAAGGAAGAGAGTTTGTAAATGAGATGGCTACTAGACTGCATAAAATGACCGGGACAGAGCAACGCATTTGCAGTGCGTACCATCCTCAAGCTAATGGCTTAACTGAGAGAAATAATCGCACTATTCAAAACCTAATGTTAAAGGTTTTAGGAAATGATCAGACCCAGTGGCCTAAAGTTCTTCCAGGTGTACTGTTTGCAATGAGAACAAGTGTACACAAATCAACAGGATTTACCCCATTTTATATGTTATATGGTCGGAATGCAAAGCTTCCATCAGACTTAAATTCCACAACTAAGCCTGATATTGTTAAGGAAATAAATAATGATCCTGAAAACTCTTATGTAAATAATATTGATAATGACTTTGACGAGAGTGAATTGTTAAATAGAATAATGAGCATGTCAGTCGTATGGAAAAAGGCGAAAGAAAATATAATTGTTGCCCAAGATAGACAAAAAAGAGATTATCAAAAAAGGCAAAAGGATAAAATATCGTATGAAGTTGGACAACTGGTCCTAATCTGGAACTCCCGTCGTGCGGATCGAAAGGGTGGAAAAATGTCTGATCTTTGGCTTGGTCCATATGTAATTGATAAAATACATGATAAAGATATTTATAGTGTGAGTAATAAAGATAATACTCCATTAAAGCAAAAATATAACGGGTGTAACCTTAAGCTGTACATCCAACAATCTAATAACGGAGATGAGGCAAAAGAAGATTCTACCGATATTAAGATAATATTATATAAGGAGCCTGATACTTCTCCGTTACCTTACCTTGCCACCAATTATGCATGGAAGAAATATCATGCTAAGAGGTTGGGCATCCCATATTCTTTATTAACAGAAAGCAATGATAAAACTAAAAATTTAAGTTATCCTCCTAATTTTGAGATAGTTCTTGGTGACGGTAATTGTTTTTATCGGTGCTTAAGCAAAGAAATCTCAGGGAGTGAAGATCACCATGCAATTATAAGGGGGTCTATTACCTCTTATATGATGCATTTTGAAAATAAAGATATTTTTAGTGATTTTATTGGAAAAGATATAATCACACATATAGTTGATACAAAAAAATATCAACTTGGAACGTGGGCAGATGAACTAGATATTGTAGCATCTGCCACATTTTTTCAAACACCTATCATTATATATTGCAAAAATGGAAATGAGATGAAATACATTACATACTCCTCATTATTAAAAAATAACTGTATAAAAAATTTTAATTTAAATATATATTTAATAAATGCGACTTCTGATCATTTTAATCGTGTTATAATATAATATATACTCAATTTGTAATAATCATGTTTCAGTTATTGGGATATATTTTCTTTTTATAATATTTTTCTTGTATTTTTGAAATAAAATGATATATCCTTTTTATTTATATAGTATTAAGAAATCAGTCTTTTATTGCAATAAAAAATATATATACAACTAAAAATAGTTATTACAGTTTAAAAGAATAATATAAAACATAATTTGATTTTATAAAATATTTTGTGTTCCATAAATATAAATGTAATTTTAATCAGATAGAAATAAAATTATATATGCATCTAAAAAATGAAATGACGATTAAGAAGCCAACAGGAAATGATTAAAACATATTTCAGTAATAGATATTTATTGAGATGCTTTGACTTAATTTAGCTTTTGTCTATTAAAATTTTAAGGCTTGAGATAGGAATGAAGATTTTAAGATGAGCCAACAGGCAATGATCGCATAATAATAGTGATAGAGATAATGATTGAGATCCTTTGTTGTAATAGAAACCCTCATATCTGTGATTAGCTTAAGCTTGTTTATTAAAATTTTAAGGCTTGATCCCAATAATAAGATGGTAAATGAAGAAAATTTGTGTACATTGTTCTTAATTACAATTTTCTACAGGATGGAGTTGAACAAACAATATCATTTTAACCATAAGGAGAAAATTAATAAATATGAGTAAAAAAATAAAAATATACAGGATATAAAGAATAGTAAAATATAAATTCCTTAAAAAAATTATATAAAAGAATAGAAAATCATTTAAATATATTTTAACTATTAAATATATAAAATAGATTTTTTACAAATCTAAAATGGCCGTCAATATTTTTGACGCGATTAAAAAATAAATATTTTACAATATGACAATTGTCACTTTTGGTACATCTTCACTGAAATTAATTTAACATGTTTACAATATATATTTTAATCTATGTAATTCAAAAAATTTCAAAAAAGTTAAATCTATTTAAAATAAATATTTTACAAATCGAAAATGGCCGCCAATATTTTTGAAGCGATGAAAAGAATATATAATAATAAATATTTTACAATTTTAATGGCCTCCAACATATTTGAAGCGAAAATTAAATGTATAATAATAAATATTTTACAATTTTAATGGCCGCCAACATATTTGAAGCGATAATTAAATGTATAATAATAAATATTTTACAATTTTAATGGCCGCCAATATATTTGAAGCGATGAAAACGTATTTTAAAACCAATACGGTATTGATTCTACAATATTGTAAAAACAATACGGTATTGAATCTACAATGATAATATCAATACGGTATTGAAACTACAATGGGTATTGCTTTCACAATCCTACACCGGTGTAACGTGATATTTTAACTTAAATTTAAATTAACTCCCTTTAGTAATACTGACATTTATGATTGACGTTATAATAAAATAACATTATAAAATTTAGTGTGATATTTTATTATGATTGACGTTATAATAATATTTTATTAAAATATCATTATATAATTTAGTAATACTGACATTTATGACTGACATGTAATGTTAAAAGTTTCTATTATTTAGTAATACTGACATTTATGACTGACATGATATGTTTAAAGTTTCTATTATTTAGTAATACTGACATTTATGATTGACATGATATGTTAAAAGTTTCTATTATTTAGTAATACTGACATTTATGACTGACACATAATGTTAAAAGTTTCTATTATTTAGTAATACTGACATTTATGACTGACACATAATGTTAAAAATTTCTATTATTTAATAATATTGACATTAATGACTGACATGTAATGTTAAAAAGTTTCTATTATTTAGTAATACTGACATATATGACTTACATGCAATGTTAAAAGTTTATATATTGCAATAATAACACTTATGACTGACAGGTGATGCTTAAAGTTTATATGTTTAGCATATTGACTCTTATGAGTGATAAATAATTAAAATTTTCTAATATTTAAATTTATGAGATAGATAATATTTTAATTTCTGATATACCTATAAATAATTTAACGTCGAAAACGTCATAGCTTAATTTTAAAAAAGTTTGATTGAAATCTATATACACATGGTAGGTTAAGTTATTCATATTTAAACATAAATTACATATCATTCATCAAATGATTCAATATCGTACTTTTTATAAAAATATCTATTAATAAAAAATATAAAAAGCTATATAATATAAATTAGCAATTGAATAGGACTTAACTCATCAAAAAGATGGCTAACTATTGTTTTTTTATAAAAAAAACATAAAAAATATAAAATGCAATAAATATATTGTATAAATTCGCAATTGAATAACACTTAAGAAAAAGATGAAGTATTAAAAAATATATAAAATGCAATATATATAATTTAAATTAGCAATTGAATAGAATCCAACTAATAAAAAGGATGTCAAACTATTGTACTTTTTATAAAAATACTATTAATAAAAATATAGAGTACAATATAACAAAAAGATACTTACCGATTATCATCTTTCAACTAAATTGCAATAAATATAATGGAATAAAAATATTAAAATCGATAATCACATTGATACAATTCTAAAAAAATGATTGTTATTTACATTGCATAAATAAATATTTTAATATTAATAAAAAATCTCACGGGCGAATAATAAGCCCACTTATATTGGGTATAGATTAATATATTTGTCTGAAACAATGTGGCAATAGATAATATTTCTATATCTGTTGCTTAGACACCCTTTCCCATAACATTTGTTAACTAGGTATTCCTCTACAGGATATCCTATAAATTTTCCCATTTCCAATTTGAAATCTTCGTCTCCTCATAAAAAGAACGCATTCCTCCCCCAGGTAATTATAATTTTCCTGGCTATTTGATATCTCTTGACTTATACACCTATAAACATGGTAAACAACTAAATATTATATAAAGATACTAACCTAAAAAAACAGTTCCCATCACCCACAATATGATCGGTTGTGAAAATCTCTTTTAATATACCACATTTTATCTTGGGATAACATCCAATTACTTTGAAATTGAAGTTTAGAGTGATATACCTTCCAGTTCCTTGTTGTGGCAGAAAAAGTTCACCAATTTTCTTTGGTATTATTGCTTCCACAATAATTTGGTCATCTAAATTTGATAATTAAATAATAACATATTTTTAAAAAATATTACTACCCTGATCTTGTACACCTATATATCCTTCCTCTCTCACTATACTTTTAATAGCTATTATTGGATATTCACCAAAAGTATCTGTATCCAAAAAAATATATTAAATAATTTTATATATTATACCCTTTCTCTTGACACGTTTTATTTTAGTATCCTCCTTTCTAAATTCCAATCCTAGAATTTTAGATTTATCAAAAATAAAATATTTCCAATTTTTAAAAAATAAAACTTTCTCCTGAAACTTTTATTCCACAGGACATTTCTTCAAATAGTGCTTCTTCTAATGAAAATATAATAATTAAAAATATATTTTCCTTTTTCCCAAATGCATTTGTTTACCTTCTCCTTCTCCAACTATAGTTTTAAGAAGCCTACAAACTTAATTATTTGTTCAATATTATTTTATGAAAAAACTGATATTACCTTGATCTTGAACACCCTCTATAGTTTCACAATGTGCAATTTTTTTGACTGTATCTTTACCATTAAAAAAAGTTATATTCATATATTTAAAAAATAATACCTTTGTTACCCTCTATATAGTGCTTTAAATTACTTATATTAGCCTTAGTATGTAAATTTTTTACTATTGAAGAAGATAATTCTACATTGCCTAAATATGTATAAATATTTTGTTAAAAAATAATAAATTTACTATTAACAATTGTATAAGGACCTACCCAAGGCTGCAACATTTTCCCTCCTTTCCTGTCAGCCTGACGATTATTCCATACAAGCACTTTATCATTTATGTGATAGAGTGCATTCTTAGCAGCATTACGAGTTTTAAAATCTCGTTGCTGCTTAAGCTGAGCCTTTATAATATTTTTGTTGCAGTCTTAAATATGCCTTTCATATTGTCTGCCCTTCTTTGGAAATTGCAGTCATAATCTGTATCAGAAAGATCGTCAAGATCTGTTTCTGGTTCTCTATCATCCTTAAATAATAAAAATTTATTATGTATAATTTTATACAAATAATGATATATATATCATACCTCACAGGGCAGTAAAGCTTTCCTGCCATACATCATCTCATATGGCGTAAATTTTGAGGATTCGTGCCTTGATGTATTGTAGGCAAATACAATACCAGGTAGAACTCCAGGCCAATCTTTCTGATTGACTTTTGTACACTTCAAAAGGGAATTTTGAAGAGTACGATTGGCTTGCTCTACCATGCCATTAGCCTGAGGATGGTAGGCACTTGTCACTCTCTGCTGGGTTCCGACGAGTTTGTGATATTTATTGCTCACTTGGTTTACAAACTCGCGTTCCTGATCATTAATTTGGACCTATAAATATGATAAATATCATTATATTATAAAAATTTCATCAACCTTGAGTCTGCCATGCCTGCATAACAGTGAGTATAAAAAGAAGGTCACTGAATGGGCTGTCTTATCCTTTATAGGCTGTGCTTCGATATATTTTGAAAAATAATCAACAGCAGCAGCAATATATTTGAACCCATCAATGCTCTCTGGCAATGAACATAGGTCTAAACCTATTTTTGTCCATACCTTAGATGGAATAGGAATAGACTGCATTTCCAAACTTGTTTTGTCAAATCGGGAATTGTATCTTTGACATAGGTCGCATGATTTTACAAAGTCAATGACATCTTGCCGCATTCCTTGCCACCAATATCTAAAAGACTTTTTAAAGTTTTAAGCATGTTAAAAGAAATTTGTTAAAGGTTAAATTTAAAAAATTTTTCCTATAAATTGAAAGAGCTGAGTATATTGGTACTGCTTTATGTGTAAGTTTTTAAAGTTATAAATTCTTTCTAAAAATGGTGCAAGCCTTTTTGGTCATATCAGGTTAAAACTGAGCAATATTTACTACATGATTATGTTAACATTTTAAAAGTGTTGCAAGCTATCAGGCTAAATTTAAGCAATATTTTAAAACAATATTCTATTAATTGAAAGAGAATTTTATATTGAGTACTGTATCCAGTGGCGTAGCTACGGAGGTGGTTTTCAGGTTTGGACCCCTCCCAGAGCAAAAATATTTTTTTAGATTATACGTTCAAATACTTAAAAGTGACTTTATATCAAATAAATACCAAATATTTATATTTTTCTGGTTTTGATGTTTGTGGAAGGATATTATATTACTATTGAAATTATTCTGGATATTATTATTATAAAGTCATTGAGAATAATCCACTAAATTATAATAACATATTATTGATGCATTTAAAAAATATATTTATTATATATTACCGAAGATATGGTTATGATTTGTAAGATAAACCCGACCGAAGGCCGGGCAAAAGGGCCAAAGGTCCGTATAAGGAGGTTTGGGAAGCGAATCCCCCAGGCTTTTATATGTATGGACCCCCTCTAAGGAAAATTCCTAGCTACGCCACTGACTGTATCCTAGCTTATAAATTGTGGAATTTATCAGTAATAGTCATAAAAATTTAGAAATAATACTTAAACCAGTTTATAAAATTATGTGTTAAAGGTTAAATTTAAAAAATTTTAACTATAAAATGAAAGAGCTGTGAGTATATTGGTACTGCTTGTGTATAAGTTTTTAAAGTTATAAATTCTTTCTAAAAGTGGTGCAAGCTTTTTGGGTCATATCAGGTTAAAACTGAGCAATATTTACTACCTGATTATGTTAACATTTTAAAAGTGTTGCAAACTTTTTGGGTGATATCAGGCTAAATTTAAGCAATATTTTAAAACAATATTCTATTAATTGAAAGAGAATTTTATATTGAGTACTGTATCCTAGCTTAAATTGTGGAATTTATCAGTAATATTCATAAAAATTTAGAAATAATACTTAAACCAGTTTATAAAATTATGTTATAAATAGTGTAAATATACCTTTCAACTAGTTTATCATATGTCTTGTTGATTCCAAAGTGACCTGATAATGACATTTCTGTGAGATTTGTCTCACATCCTCCATGGAATGAGATTAAAATTTTATGTTTTTGGCTAAAGAGTGAGATAACTTCAGCATTATGTAGGTGATAATATAATTTGTCATTCTCTAAGAAAAACTTGGCACATTTGACTCTAAGGTTTCTTTTTAAGCCATGATCGCCGACATAGGAGTTTGGGTAGGTTTTGCAGTTTAGGTAATTATAAATATCTGTGTAACTAAACTGAGAATTAACAGGTAAACTGAGAATTGACAGGTAAACTGAGAATTGACAGGTAAACTGAGAATTGACAGGTAAACTGAGAATTGACAGGTAAACTGAGAATTGACAGGTAAACTGAGAATTGACAGGTAAAATTTATTTTTATTTTATTGTCTATCAATTATTTTTAAATATATAAATAAAATGTTTTTAAAGTAAAAATCAAATCTATCCAAAATTAAAATTATTTAAATATATAAATTAGAATATAGAAGATATTGTAGTCCATAAATGTAATATGTATAGAACAGATCTATTATATAGAAAATATAACACCCATAATATATTTTCTATATCATAAATAAAATTCCGCTAGATGGCGTAAATTATTAAAATTTTAGTTTTTAATTAAAAATAATATGAATTATAGGAGCATAATTCTTCGCTCTGGATTAATTGATTTGGTACCAACTTATATAAACATAAAATGAAAAATTTTGATCCCATCATTATTTTTGGAGTTATGATGTGGATTCTCAGTTTAGTCAATTTTTTAATTTTTTTTTAAATTTTTGGGATTTTAAAAATATTTTATTTTTTGACTCATTTGATGTAAACTAACTTATTTAAACATAAAATGAAAATTTTTTTAAGTTTCCATCATTAATTTTGGAGTTATGATGTGGACTCTCAGTTTAGTCAATTTTTTAATTTTTTTTTAAATTTTTGGGATTTTAAAAATATTAAAAATATTTTATTTTTTTTAAAAAAAAATAAAAAATTGACTAAACTGAGAATCCACATCATAACTCCAAAAATAATGATGGAAACTTAAAAAATTTTTCATTTTATGTTTAAATATGTTAAGTTTACACCAAATGAGTCAAAAAAAATAAAATATTTTTTAAAATCCAAAACTCTTAAAAAAAAACTGACTAAACTGAGACATTATAACTCCATAAATAATGATGGGATCTTAAAAATTTTTCATTTTATGTTTATATAAGTTGGTACCAAATCAATTAATTCAGAGCGAAGAATTATGCTCCTATAATTCATATTATTTTTAATAAAAAACTAACATTTTAATAATATACGCCATCTAGCGGAATTTTATTTATGATATATAAAATATTATGGGTGTTTTATTTTCTATATAATAGATATGTTATACATATTATAAATTTATGGACTACAATATCTTTTCTATTCTAATTTATATATTTAGATAATTTTAATTTTGGATAAATTTGATTTTTATAATTAAAACCTTTTTTTTTAAGTTTTTAAAATATAATTGATAGGCCATAAATAAATTTTACCTGTTAATTCTCAGTTTAGTTACACCCATAAATATCATTGATAACATCGAGATTCACTATTTAATATTTTTATATTAAATAATAAAATTTTTTACTTTTTACATGAACAAGTTACTCTTTGAAAAGGATGTCTAATTTCAAAAATTAAAATTCGATTCAAAATTTAAATTCGAAAATCAAATATCAAAAATTAAATTTAGAAGAATTTCAGCAATATTAAAAAAAACTGCATGATCATATAACTCTCCCTATCAATTTACATTGTAATTAATATCTTTGTTACTAATCAACTTCCTTAACACTATTTATCAAAGGGGGAGTTAATCTATCATAGTTATTACTTAACTCAGAGGTATGTGATAAGGGGAGTTAATTACTCACGTTACACCGGAAAATCTTCGCCATTTGGGATGGATATGGAAATAGTATAAAAATATGACTATAATTTCAATATACTTTATTAATTTTTTTATTGCATTTCAATAATAATATTTCTATATTGTCCTGCCCAAGTCTAGAGCAAAATAGGGAAATATAAGCTTTGCAATACTATATAATCGTTCAACACTAGTATTTGATGGCAGTAGAGTATTACATTAAAAATAATCACCATTGAGCATTTTTAGATTTAAAAAATGCTTCTAAAAATATCATTTCTTGTAAGTGACGTTTTTTATCTGGTTAAGGTATCTTGTGTTGGTATAGTGTTAACAATAGTCAATCAAATTGTCCTTTAGAATTTAGTCAAATTAATATATGGCCAATTCAATTTGAAAAGGGTGAACAATTATATAATATCTAGATTAAATAATTATAATTTATAAATATTAACTTTAAATAGATGAGACTGATGATAAAATGAGATGTTATATTATTTACAGTAATTTATAATTTATCATACAATTCTTAGATAATATCTATGGCCAGTTGAAATATACCATGTTTGGACTAGGCCAGAAATTTAACTTTCACAAAACTCATCTACCTCAAAATCTATTATATATACAGTTGATTCAAATTTTATTATAAGGATTGGCTTACATAATGAAATTAAAAACTTAATGTATAACTTTTAAATGGTTTCTCAGCTGAAGCTACTAGTCTTGTTTGATGATAAAACCTTCTGGCACATCTTACAACGAAATTTTTACCCTGTGTTGATCTTTTTTATTATGATTAAAATATTTTGCAAATTTAGGAAAAGGATATTCCATATTATCATTTTCAAGGGAAGTTACTTGGTCGATATTACCTGTACCAAAATTATCTCATTATCAATTCCCATCGTCGATATTTAAAAAATTTTAATATTTTGAAAACTAGATTTTTAATACATGTTTTTTTTAAAATACAAATTTAAATCAATTTAAATAAGATAACGATTTTAGAATAAAATTAAATATGCTTTTATGTGAAATTTGAGCAAGATATCGCTTCTGAAAAAATAGCACAATGAAAATTATATTATTCTTGAGAATTTTATTTCATATACAAATATATGAAAATAATAGATGATAGGCAGGATATCAAATTGTTTGTGATGTAAATCAGCCTGGGTACAAAAAAAGGAAAAATCAAATTATTTAAAATAAGGCAACCTCAATATTAATATAGGCATCAAATTGGGGTCTATACCAGCCTTTTAAAGGAAAGATCGGATTGGGCAATCATTTCATAAACCAATTTTTTAAATATGTTTTATGAATTATGAGATTAAATTTTTTTTAAATATGTAAATATGATTTTGAATAAGGCTGATATGAAACTAATTATTTTGAGTTTTACTTATCAAAATATATTTTTGGAAGATTATAATTTTTTTAAAACTAATTGTTATCTTACTGATAACAATATATATCATAAGAGTTATTATAGTTAGTCTTAAAAAAGGCTTTAAAAATAATTTTTTATATTAAAAAAATTAATAAATGCCCTAAAATTTTAGCATCTTTGCATTATGGATTCCATGGGAATTTGAAATCCCTCAATTTTATATAATTTATTGAGGGTAATTTTTGGACAATCTTATTTGACCAGAAATGTCTTCCTGCACATGAAATACTTTTCAGATAGTTTTTGCCATAATATTTAGTATATTAACCATTTTAATATGAAAAATCCACATAAAAATAAGTTAAGTGTGATTCAAAGTTTAAGACATAATTGTATTAAATTAATTATGGGTAATCAACATATGCTCAAACTAATTCTACAAATTTAAAAATCATCATGGATTCTATATCCCAATATAATATAAATACTTATAATTATAAAATATTTATCCAGGTTATAAATATGTACATTACAAATATTTTTAAATAATAACATAGTTTTATTTTGCTCTAAATACATGAACTATAAATTCTATATAATAGCATAAGATATTGAGTCAAATATATATATATATCATACTTAAAAAAATTCAAATTTACATTGCATCATTAGTCAAAATTTTATTATTTAAAAATTAAAAAAGTATTGATTTATCAAATCCTATACAAAACATACAATTCAATTTTATTTATTAAAACAATAATCATCCAAACATATTATAAATTAATGTTCATTTTTTTAAAGGACATGTCATAAGTTGTTTCATGTTCTAAAACTTTTGTTTATTATTTATTCTTGTCCTCAACTTTGATTATATAATATGCTTATGATTTCCTATAGCTATTAGCAGTATCTAAAAATGTGTATAATAAAATGCATAGTAAATCAATTTAAACTTTGTTCAGGTTTCCCATTGAATATTCAAAATATAAATTGAAAGATTGTATATAGATATGCTGTAGTCTTTACAATTTGTATTTATAAGTAAAATATTTTTGGACTTTTAATTAAACTAGAAGATATGTTGGGTGGAAAATCAATTAGTTAAGATTAAATTGGTATACCTCAAATAAATTCCTTCTCAATTTATCCATATTATAAATATTATGAATAGAGGACACTTTTTCAAAACTTTAAATCAATAAACTGTGCTGAAAACATAAAATATAGCAATTTAAAATCCCCACCCCATCCCTTTAGCGTAGCTCTGTTGCCTCAACAGAAGGCACGCTTTTATCACGTATCACGTAAAATAATATGCATAATTTAAAATATAGGAGATATGATATGATAGGATTTGATATGATATATATATATATAAATATATTTACCGTCCATTTTGAAACATTAAATTCACTATCTAAATCAATGACAATTGATCTAAATAGTATGTAAAATTTATAAAAATAAATATTGACAAAAATTATGAAAATAAATATTGACAAAAATAATGTAAATAATATAAATTTGTGATAAGTTATATTCATTCAAATGTGTCTGGGAGTATAATTAATATTTATTTTATTCATACGATTAACTTCAACTATAATTTAAGCAAAGACATCTAAAATAAGCCCTTGCCCTGCAACTATGCCCAACTCTTTTTATCTCAAACTATAGAATTTATAGATAGTTTATCGGATTGTATGGTGTATAATCACATGAGACTGGACCACAAAAAGACTCTTCATTTAATTTTTCACCCAATTTAACATATCCTGTTAGAAAGAGATGAGGAATGTCCTGTTCCTTATTTATTATTAAATTTTGGACTTAAATCCGCCCTAATCCAGCGGTGCTAAAGTTGCTGTAACGGTTATTTATGCACTAACCGTCTGTAGTCGCCTTATAATAAAGTACCGATGGTACTTTATGCATTTTAGCTTCCGACATTTTATTCCTCCATTTTCACAATAGGAAATATATTGATAAAAAGTATACATAAAATATTAGAAAGTTTATCGTACATAATTATTATACTCATCATACATTATAAAATATATAATAAAATATCCATATATATAATCATTAGTAACTGTACAATAAATTACTCCTTTACTACATTTCCCCTTCATTAATTGAAAGGAAACACAACTTAAAATTTCTCCTAAGACATCCTAGTCTTTGGTCTCCATTTACTGCTGCCTTGGTAAGATTAATCTCGCCTAGAGTATCAATATCGTTTTTTTTGTTGATTGATCTCACCTAGAGTATCAATATCGTTTCCCTTGTAGATTGATCACACCTAGAGTATCAATATCGTTTTCCTTGTTGATTGATCTCACCTTGAGTATCAATATCGTTTCTCTTGTAGATTGATCTCCCACCGGAGAATCAATATCGATGGATCTACCACCGGAGTATCGCTATAGAGTTTGTTGTGCTTTGATCTCCCACCGGCAGCGTCTACATGGCAGAAAATTTGATGGAGGCAACCCCCATCCCAAATCTACCCCTACCCCCTAAAAAATTTCGCGGCCTTCGGCCGCGATATTTGCCTTAATCAAGAAAATCTTATATTAAGTCACTATTTATACCCTTACAAACATTCAGACCTGCTTTGGAAAAAAAAATTTACAAACTGATAACTATTGTTACTATCCGTTTTCAATTAACTTATATTTAAGTAGGTAGTGCAATCTTTTCATAATTTGATTGATAATCAATTTATTTTCATAAAAATTAATATAATAGTATTAAATGAGATAACATATTTACATTACTATAAAAAAATATCAAAAATTTAGTAAAAAAATATAAGATGAGTAATTTTAAAGAGGTATAGCTTGATTCTATAATTACTAATACCTTTATATTAAGTAAAAAAAACAAAATGAGTAATTTTAAAGAGGTATAGCTGGCTTGATTCTATAAATACTAATGCCTTTATATTAATTAAAAACATTCATATAGATATAACTATTATATAAAAAAAATTTTTATGTAAATATAACTTTTATATAAAATATTAGAATAAAGAATATAGTATATTTTGCACAAGAATTATAAAAACATTTATGTAAATATAACTATTATATAAAATATAAAATGAATAGAGTATATTTTGCACTGGAAATATAAATTTTTTTATGTAAATATAACTTTTATATAAAATATGAGAAAAAAATGAATATAGTTGCACTGGAATTATAAAAACATCTATGTAAATATAAGTTTTATATAAAATATTAAAATAAAATGAATATAATATATTTTGCACTGGAATTATAAAAACATTTATGTAAATATAACTATTATAAAATATTTAAATAAAATGAATATAGTATTATATTATGCACCGGACTAGAATGATATAAAAAACTATTAAATTAAATTTACATTATTAAAAAGGCGTATATAATTAGCTGTGAAAAAGATATAACTTATTTTATTAATTAATAATTTAGTTAATCTTTTAGACGTAGATGCAAATCGCGTTATAATGTCGTCTATTTTAAATCTTTCAAAAACATCAATTTCGCTGGATATTAGAAGTAAATTTTCTAAAAAGGGGTCAGAAATTTTATTCCGCATTCTAGTTTTATTTATTTTGACTTTGCTCATCACTCTTTCGGCTGAACAAGAAGTAGTTGGTAGAGTCAATAAATATTTATATAATAAATATAAATTAGAATAAGAATTTAATTTATTTAAAAGACGATATGGTAGTATAAATGAATATTTTATCCATTTTTTTGTATTAATTATGTTATCGTTATTGATATCTTCCTCGGTTTCATCGTTTACAATACCTTTAATTATATATAATTTTAAATAAAATATCAATAAATTACTTTCATCAATATATAACCCATCATTCTTTTTTATTTTCAAAAGATCCTTGCAATAAATGATTGCTTGTGAATCCAAATATAAAGATCGAAAATCATTATATTCACGAGCAATATCTTGAGCATTTAATTGGTAAGTTATGACAAATTTGAGATATTTGCCACCCTTCTATTCTATCATTGGCTATAATTCCAGCTGGTGTAAAAAGAGATATTTGAGATAAAAAATTTAAACAATCATAATTAAATCTTTCATTTAAATCATTAATGATTGTATCAAGCACAGGGAAAAATATTTCCCTTTTATATCTATAATGCTAAATAATAATTTTAAATCTTTTTTTATTCAACTTGTTTTTTTTTGTTTAACATAATTATTGAATGCTGTTTGATCAAATTTGAATATTGATTTTATATTATGCAATTCCGTTGTAACATTATTCTTTTTCAAATAACTGTTAGATAAGGAATGCAATTTTAAAAAAATATTATCCCCATTAGCTACATTTTAAAATTATTTATAGAAATCGTAACTAATTTTAACCTCTTAGTCTTTGTAATTTATTTTTTGTGTGTTGTATTAATTTAGTTACCATAGCCAAATCATTACCAACTGCCTGCATTTCAATACAAGCCTCATGTGTGCATTTCAATATTTCTTTCAAAATAAAAAAATAGACTTAATATGAAATCTTCATCCTTAATTCTTGTTAATAATCCATCGGCAATAGAAGAGGTGCTTGGGTCATTAGAATCTTTTAATTCATTTAATGATGCTATAATATGTTCATAAACATCTAAAAAAATTTCTACAGCTTTATAAGATGATGACCAATTTCTAAAAAAAGATAAGTTACATTAAAAATATTATATTTACCTTGTTGTATTTTTTATTCTTTTAAGAGATTTTTTAGACTTTGTCATTTGATATTTAACAAACACTCCTTGACGTCTTACCCCATTCATGAAATTATATAACTCATCCAATATTCCCATTACCTTTTTCATTTCTATTTTGCATCCACAAACATGAGCAACTACTAAATTGAGCCTATGTGCATGGCACCAAATATATATGGCTTTTGGAGCCTCTTTCAATATTAAAGCCTGCATTCCTTTGTATACTCCTCTCATATTCCCTGCACCATCCATACTTTGCCCAACCATATAATCAAGAGGAAGACCAAGATCTTTGAACTTAGAAAGAAAAAACATGTTTCTTTATATTTTCCCCGGTGGTTTCTGATGTTGTAAAAACATGGATGATCCTTTCTACAGGATGTGGATGCGGATCATCTTCTATATATCTTACAAGTAAAGCAATGCATTCTTTTTTAGACACATCATATGTTCCATCTAATATGATGCTATAGGCACAATTCTCTTTAATTTTTTGAATAATACATTTTATTATTTTTATCTTAATGACTTCAATAATTTTTTTCACATGGCCATATGACAATAAATTTATATAAGGTCTTGAAATTTTATCTGATTTTTTTCTCCTCAATTTTTCGTTGTTATCAATGTATGCCCGTAAAGTTGGAACCGTTTTTGCCATTAATTTTATGAGGCACATAAAATTACCTTCATTCGAATTAGTGCCCCAAAAGGCTATGTTACATTTTATAAGGTATATAATGGCATCAATAATATTATGAACTATATTACGATTTTCCATTATTATATCAAGCCTATTTGATAGAAAATGATCTTGAATACGCTTATTTGCAAGCCAAGAGTCATGTTGGTGTATTCACAATCCTTATGAATAGAAGATGACTCATGTCTCTCTAAGTCACGCTTAAAATTTTTCCAATTATTTACTCCAAGTTGAGTCCAAAAAGTATTGGATTTAGGGCCACCAAACATAAGACAATAAAGACAAAAGACTTTGTCTAAAGTGGTGCTATAGGATAACCAATTTCTTGGTTTGAGGGAACCATCAATATTAACCTTTTTATAATAGGATATATTCATGCTCCTATTTAAAAGTAGAAATAATGGATGCGTAAAAATTAATAAAAATTAAATTTTTTAAAAACCTTTTGTGAGTAACAGGATATTGAAATATATTTGAACATGGCTGACATGGGCCTATGGAAATTATGAAATTAATCAAGATATTTGTCATTCTAAAGAATATGAAATGAAAAGGGTCATTAGGCTCCTTTTTTTTATATAATTGAATAATATTTGGGCCTTTAATGTTTGAAATATTTTGGCTTGCATTGGGATTGATAATTGGATGAAAAAAAGATATAATTGGGGAGAATTTTCAATAACTTTGTGTGTTTGCTAATTATTATTAAAGAGTGTATAGTTTTATTTAAATTAAATACCTCATCATTCAAAATCAGCAGATCACTGGAACTGGGCATTGTATGAGAAGATAATATAATTTGGGAATCTTCAGTAAAAGATTTGTGCTAATTATTAAATAAAGAATAATTAAAATTTGTTTATTCATGAAAATATCTGAATATCCTCATTTATTCCCTTCAAAATTATAAAAGAAATCTTATTTAAATTAAGTACCTCATTATTCAAAATCAGCAGATCACTGGAACTGGGCATTGTATGAGAAGATAATATAATTTGGGAATCTTCAATAAAAGATTCATGCTAATTATTAAATAAAGAGTGGTTAAAATTTGTTTACTTATGAAAATCTTAATTTTAATAAAAATTTTATTCTTAATTAAGATATAGAAAAGTGGAAAATATTTCATAATTTATTCACTTCAGAATTATCAAACAAATCTTATTTAAATTAAGTACCTCATCATTCAAAATCACCAGATCCAGATCACTGGAACTGGGCATTGTATGAGATAATATAATTTGGGAATCTTCAGTAAAAGATTTGTGCTACTTATTAAATAAAGAATAATTAAAATTTGTTTATTCATGAAAATATCTGAATATCCTCATTTATTCCCTTCAAAATTATAAAAGAAATCTTATTTAAATTAAGTACCTCATTATTCAAAATCAGCAGATCACTGGAACTGGGCATTGTATGAGAAGATAATATAATTTGGGAATCTTCAATAAAAGATTCATGCTAATTATTAAATAAAGAGTGGTTAAAATTTGTTTACTTATGAAAATCTTAATTTTAATAAAAATTTTATTCTTAATTAAGATATAGAAAAGTGGAAAATATTTCATAATTTATTCACTTCAGAATTATCAAACAAATCTTATTTAAATTAAGTACCTCATCATTCAAAATCACCAGATCACTGGAACTGGGCATTGTATGAGATAATATAATTTGGGAATCTTCAGTAAAAGATTTGAGCTAATTATTAAATAAAGATTAATTAAAATTTGTTGTTCATGAAAATATCTGAATATCCTCATTTATTCCCTTCAAAATTATAAAACAAATCTTATTTAAATTAAGTACCTCATTATTCAAAATCAGCAGATCACTGGAACTGGGCATTGTATGAGATAATATAATTTGGGAATCTTCAATAAAAGATTTGTGCTAATTATTAAATAAAGAGTAGTGAAAATTTTAGGCAAATGACTTATTTTATTCTTAATTATAATATATAAATTTTTTTTTAACAAAAGTTGAAATATTTAAATATTCTTATAATTTATTTCCTTCAAAATTGATAAAGGGCATAATAAAAATGTACCTATATATTAAAAATCTTATCTTTAATAAAAATTAAAAGTATTATGCTCAAATTATAGATGAAGAATTGGTTTCTACTAATTCACAAAATTTAAGGTTATTTTTACTTATATTTATTGTCATGAATTAAAATAATATATATAAAAAATTACTTTTTGGAAGTAAGATGTTATTGATTTTTTTTGTAACTTGGTTTCAACCCCATTTGTGATATTGAATGAATGGAATATCTTTATTTAAGGATACCCAATTATTATCCTTTTTGATAGCTATCTTTGTAAATTTGATATCAGATAACTTGACATGAGGATGTTTATGTTTATAATGGTTATTTATTTTGTCACTTCTTATTTTAGAAGTTTTACAATTAATATAGTCACATTTGACTTTATATATTGTTTTGTTACTTGGCATCTAGAATAAAAATGAAATAAATATTTAGATAATATTTTTTTACTCACTGATGGCCATCAAGAATGATGGAGAATCATAATTTTATCCTTTATTTGACGGTGGATGGCTGAATCTTAAAATTCTCCTATCTTATGAGGTGTGATTCAGAAATTAAATTTATATTTGTTTAAATGAGGGTGTAATTTTAAAATTTTCCAGTGGTTTTACAAAATATATTAAAGAAATATATATTTAGATATTTTAATATATGTGCACAATAAATTTTTATTCATTTGTATTATATTTTTAATCTAAAAAATATATTAAAATCTTTTAAAATAAATTCTTATTCATTTGTATATTTGTAATTTATAATCAAAAAAATATATTCTAGACCCTTATTGTTTTTAAATTAAAATTCATAAATATACACTCTATTAACATATTTTATAAAAATAATGAAAAATTTACTGATTCAATCATCATCATATAAAGGAAATTTATTATGCACCCATCATTGAATAAAGAAGAAAATTCTGATTACCAGTCATTCATAATGGACTATCAGCTATTAACTTATATTTTTGATAATGTTTTCTTAAAAGATTCCTATTATATTATATGTAAGCTTAATGCATGGTCACAAAAAATATAATATTTTTTGTTATTTATGCCAAAACAATCATGGATCAATATTTCCTCCATTATACACTTCACAATTGATTTCTTTATTTCTTAGTGTCCAACAATTTTTAGAAATGTATGATGCTTTGAAATCATAGTTTCTTTAAATTAACAATCCTAATAAATTTTGCAAATAATTGAAAACAGGCATATTTGTGATTTGCCCATTCATTTATCTTCAAATAAAGTCTGAGAAATGATATATTTTTTTAATCATTGAAATTAGAGACCTTCACTGGCATTGATTTCTTCATCCAGCCTAGGTCATAAGTAAAAATAATTTTCAGGCCCAGTTCATGTTTAATGGAAATCCAAACCCAAACCACATCATAGGTTTCAAAGATTATTCCCAAGCCATATCCAAAAATTTAATTTATTGTTAACAAAAATAAACAATATTTCAGTATATGGAATCACTTTGTCAATTCATTTAATTGAAATCTTTTCTTAAATCAATAATCAAATGAGAGGAATAGATTATCTGTTCATTCTCCCAAGATTTCTATAAATATTTAGAAAAAAGGCCAAATATATTATGGAAAATTTGATGTTATATAAAATTTATCTAATAATGAAATAAAAAATTTATCAATTCTTTTAACAAATTTTTTATCACACAATGGTTTTCACCTCTCACTTATAATTTTGTATATAATTTACACTTACCTCAAAGAATCATTTATCATAAATAGAAATCAATTATGGGTCCAACCTGATTGCCTCACAAAAATGTGGTAATATATATTTACCCCATTGAAAATGATTATTTAAAAAATTATTAGCAAAAATAATTGCCATGGTTCAAAACCCAGATAACTTATTAAGTATACATATTAAGATTAAATAAAAATAGCTTCATTCTTTATTATATTTATTTATCTATCATCAAATTAAGGAAAATGCAATTATATGCTTAAAAAATTACCTTTTTAAAATCCAAAAATGTTTCTTTATATTGTTAATTGAGTAGGATTATCTTATCATAAAAGGGATTCTTTATTCAAAAGGTCCTTATTATAAAAAAATATATATTGATAATTTAAAATTGATACTGTGAAAATCTAAATCCCATTATGTAAATGAATTTTCTAAAAATTTAAAAAAATAAATATAGTGTATAATATTTATAAATTGACAGATATCTTTTCTTTAATTGACATTTTTCAGAAAATCAACGATAATCATATCGATTATTGGATTTAAAAATATCATAATACAAGTCAAAAATTACCCTCCAAAAATCAATACCTACCCCCCAAAAACAAATGCCTACCCCCCAAAAATCAATATCTACCCCCCAAAATTAATACCTACCCCCCAAAATGCCAATATTTTTTGGAGGCATTTGTCTCCTACCCCCCCGGCCATGTAGACACTGCCCACCGGAGTATCAATATCGATGGATCTACCACCGGAGTATCGCTATCGACTCCATGGTAGATTGGTATACAACGTATTTGAAAAACTCACAAGGTTATCATTATTCTAGAACTGGCCAAGAGATCGCTATCATCTTTGAATGGCCCACGAGGTCACCATTATCTTAGAGCTGGCCAAGCTATCGCTATCATCCTTGGATGGCTCATGAGGTAATCCAAATCCCTACATCGTATAAGAAGTAGTTCCTTAACCCAAATACAGCTACATCTGGCTCACGGAAGCCCCAATAGTTTTGCATAGGTCACGTGATTTGAAAGCCCAACATCCTCATATCTTAATTAGTCAGGTATATTTATCAGTATCCATTTTCACAATGTCAAAAAAAGCCAGGTTCTATCAGTAACACTTTTCTCAATGTCCAAATTCCATAATCCATAAACCAATCTCCATGTTTTCCCATATAATTGTTCCAATAATATACATTTTACAAAGAGTAATCAATATCCAAATTTCCATAAGTAAAAGATTGTACCATCATATTTTCATAAGTAATAGATTATACCATATTATCATATACATCCAAATGATTGTTAAATTATTATCAACAGAATTCACAAACCATATTTTTATAAGTAAGAGATTATACCATATCATCATTTACATCCAAATGATTGTTAAATTATTATCAACAGATCTCTACATTTTCATAATTTTATCCTTGTCATTTTTAATAAATGTGTGCATTCATTCTTCTGGAATTTCATAGTATAATCAATTATTGTTTTTCATAATTCATATTTCAAGATAAGATTGCATAATAATAACCATTAATGTATTTTCCAAATAATACCATAGTTTATTATCCATTGAAATGATATTTTTCAATAATTTTTCCATAGTTATTTTGATAAAACCCAATGGCTTCACATTTTATGTTCTTTTCTTTTTCCTCCGTCGCCAATTATGCATTTTAGCTTCCGACATTTTATTCCTCCATTTTCACAAGGAAATATATATATGTATGGATATAATGTATGTATAAAATATTAGGAAGTTTATCGTACAATACTCATCATACTTTATAAAACATATAATAAAATATCCATATACATATACATAATCATTAGTAAATGACAAATAAACACATAATATATAAAATATTACAATAAATTACTCCTTTACTAGTGCTTACCCTTTTCTTTTTTTATAGTGTATAGATAGATCGCTGACCAAAATGCCCAAAAAATCTGGTCCCCCAGTCATCCTCTCCGGAAATCCCAAACCATCGGGCTCAAAAAATCCTTCTCCCATCCCGATGGTCGAACTGCCTACGGTCACTGCTACAATTATTTCATTTTTTTATATTGAAATTATTTTCTTTGGAACATTAAAGATTTATTAGATCATCATATAAAATGTTTATTAGAACCAATCATATTAAAAATTTGATAATTTCAAGGGAGATGATAGACTTAAGCCAATTGATTTATTAGCAAGAAATAAAAGCCATATATTTTCTTTTTATACGCATTTTCTGAATCGATAAAAAGTTACAAAGATATATTAACGAAGGTAATTGCCCAATATTTTATGGTCTAGAAAATAGATGTATAAATAATATCGTGTAAGAAATTCAATTAACTCAAAAAATAAATAAAAGTGATAAACCATACATTGACTTTATTTATTATTCGTGTCAAATGAAAAATTGAACCTAAAAAATAAAATATAAATATAAAGAAATATAATTAAATACTTAACTATAAAATTTAAATCTTTATTAATTATTAATAATTAATTATAATTAAATATAAAGTAAAAACATAACCAAAAATAAAAGAAAAATAAAAATTAATATAAGAAAAAGTATAAAAAATAAAATTATATGTAAAAGTAAAAAAATTAAAAAAGTCTTTTAAATTACAAAAATTGTGCCTTTTATATAAAATTAATATCATTCAATTATAACATAAATTTCGTTTTATTATAATCAAATTTAAATCATCCAAATATCTTTTCTTTCTATAATATAATACTCATTATTAACAATATAAATATTCAAATTTTACATGAACTCTAAATATTCAATTTTATATATAAAAAAACTATTTTCCGTAAATATTCAAATTTATATACACAAGATTTTAAACAAGTGCAAATCAAAATAATGCAATCACAACACCCTTTCACTTAAGTTAGATCCCATCATTCTGCGAATGACCAAATTTCTTTCGATTTCGACTTTACTGATCTTGTATCTTCACCAAATCTATTCTTCTTAATCTTTAATGTTTTCTAATTTCTAACCACGGCTGTCCTTTGTCTAGTATATTAGTTTTTCGTATTCAATTACAGCTTGAAATTCTTGATTTCTATCTTCTGTTGCTTGTCAACTCTGATAAACGATTAGCTATCACTGTAGGCCACTTATGAACTCCATAACGCATGTTTTTGCGATTCCCGATGGCTAGTTACCAATTATTGATTGATACTATTATTTCTTTACAATCTTTGTCTCTTCTAACGCCCGTTTTAATTCTCTAGATAAATTATTCTAGTTTTTGCTTGTTTCTAACGTTTTTTGGTAGTAAGGTTATCGCTTTATTTCAGTAACCGATTGATAACTTTTGTTAACGATTGTAGCTTGAAAGTATTGACCAGTTGTTCTTGCTAGTCGCCTATTTCTAACGTTCTTTTGTATTAACCGATTGACTCTTTATCTATGTAAACGTTTGAGATAATTTGTCTGCTATTAACAATTGATTCCAAGAATTCTGGTTTCTATGATCGTCAACTTTCGTATCTTAGACTTAGGTTTCCGTCAACAATTGGCGATATTAGTAAGCGATTAACGATTGCAGCGTGAACGTCTTGAACATCTGTTCAATCTAGTCTCTTGTTTCCAACGTTCTCTTGTAATTGTTTAGCTCCTTTAATCTAATTCTTGTAACTGTATCTTTAGATTTCCGAGTCTTCTACGACAATTTGCACTTACCCGGATATCGACTTTGTCTTAGGATATCTTTATTCTCATTTGATCTTTGTCTTAAAGTCTCGGGTAATCGCATCTAATACCTAAAATAATCTATTTACCCCTTTAACTTCTGAAATATTTTATCACTTTCTTATACTTTTTCTTACATTCATTCTCAAAATACAATATATCAATAATATATATAATATGCCCACTTTGTTTAATGTATAAGGTTATCGTCTCTAATCTAATTCTTCCTTACATAATCTATTAAATAGCTTAAATTGATTTTCTCACTTTTTTCTCTAAAATAAATCTTAAAATTATAATACATAGTCAAAATATACTAAATAAATTTTACCATTATGTCAAATTCTATCACCCCTTTACCCTCAATGGAGTCCAGACCTATATCTTCCTTGAGCCATTTGCAGGTAATCGTCCTTTAGCTATCAATCCACATCCTTTGCCAACCATGTCTACAGCTGAATTTAAATCTAAAATTCTCTTGAATATCTAAAAAAAATTTTAGCTCCAAATTTTTACCCAAAAATCTTGTCTTCTTATGGTATTACTTTTTTATTTCATTTATTAATCCTTGCACGCCTGTTATTTAAAGAAAATTACAATATCTATTTCTTTTCTTCTTTATGCAGTTCACGTCCATTGTTCAAAAACATCTTTCGTTCACTCTCGTTGTTGAAAACCAACTGACTTATCTTTTCGTACGTCTCATTTCTCAACACACCAAAATTATGATTCTCATAATTCTCTCAGGCTTGTAAAAAAAACAAATCAACTATGTCTATCATCAGCACTTAAAATTATGATTTTCATAATTGTCACTTGTTCATCAACAAATCGATTATGTTTATTATCAATTTTAAAACATAAAATGATTCTCATATAATTATCACTTGTTATACACAAAACAAATCCATTATGTTTATCATCAATTTTCAAATCCCCTCAGTTATGATTCTCATAATTTTACCCAACTTGTTAAAAAAACAAATCAATTATGTTTATCATCAACACTTAAAATTAAGATTCTCATAATTATCACTTGTTATACCAAACAAATCCATTATGTTTATCATCAATTTTAATACTCATAATATGATTATCCTAATTCTAGCACTACTTGTTTAAAAAAAACAATCAATTAACATACTTTTTATTTCACCATTATATATATACCAAGTGAATGTATGGAAAAATTCTAAATACCAACCTAATTTGCTAAATACCGATCAAAATTTATTAAAATATAATAAGATCTTTATTATTTATATTATAACGGAATCACGTGGTCGAGTCCGGCCTCCTATATATCACCCCCCCCCCTAAGGATAGAACCAACAAGTTAGATTAAGAAAAAAAAGATGACCATTCCCGGGATTCGAACCCATGACTATGGTATGGGATAAGTAAGCGAAGCTCTTGCCGACTAAGTCACAGAGGCTTTTCAAAAATCACGATTTTTCAAATATATATTATAAATATATTTGGTAGTGCCTATCCAGATGAAAAATAAACAAAATACAAATTTGATAGGTAGTACCTTAAGGTAGTAAGCATCATTAACCACTATTTTCAGTCAAATTCTTTCTTTTTTTTTAAACTTCTTAAATTCTCCTACCTTTTTTTACACTCTAATATTTTAATTTAATATCAAAAAAAAATTTCTTTTTCTCTTTCGAAGTATTTCGTATCCATATCATCATTATTCAAAAAAAATATTTCTTCAATCTGCACGATATTTTCTTATATCTAAAACACATTAAAACAATTTAAAATAGAATTTATCACTTCTTCTTTAGCATTTGCCTATTTTCTTCTTGTTTTTCTTTTTACTATTATTAGAATAATGTTGCCTAATTGACTTCAATCCTTATTAATGAATAAAAATCCAAATGAGCTCGATTGCGGCATAAATTTTCTAATGACGAAAGCCGTTTCTCTCTATTAAGATTTTTGGTTGATCAACAACCTAATATTATAATACATTCATATATCAAATCCTTGAGGCTGTTTTATCTCTCTCAACCCTTAAAATAAAAGTTGAACGTAAATCTTTAATAAGAATTTAATTACAACATCAACTATTTCCTAAAAATAAAGGTATATTCGTCTTAGTCTCCAATCTTTTCACCGAATTTTTAAATGTTTCTTTTTCTTTATAGTTATCTCTAGTGATCAATCATTTAATAACTTAAATCTAAAATATCTTATAGTCCAAATTAGATTCCGTTGATTTCTAATTTTACCAGTAACTTCTCTGATATTTCATAAATTATAATCTTAAACTAACTATAACACAAACTTCTTTATATTTTATCTACTATGAATGCTATCTTTATAATTTTTTGTTTTTAATACTGAGCTACCATAAAATATTTTTTCTTTTTCAATCAACCTCTTTAAAAATAAATTTAAATTTCCTTTTTATCTAATTTTAAACGGTTTTTAAAATACTTATTATTCTAAAAGTTTTCCTACTTTTCTTTAAATATTCTTACGTTCTTCTGGAATTTTTTTTTTCAATAGAATACAGTTTGACATTTCTCCTTGTCTCATCGTATGGATTGCGAATTATTAGACTGAAGTAGTTTGTTCTTGCACCTCCACACTCCTACACCATTGTCAAATAATGAAAAATTGAACCTAAGAAATAAAATAAAAATATAAAGAAATATTATTTAATACTAAACTGTAAAATTTAAATCTTTATTAACTAATAATAATTAATTATAATTAAATATAAAGTGAAAACATAACCAAGAATAAAAGAAAAATAAAATAAAATTATATGTAAAAGTAAAAAAATTAAAAAAGTCTTTTAAATTATAAAAATTGTGCCTTTTATATAAAATTAACATCATAGATTATAAAATAATAAATTTCGTCTGATTATAATCAACTTTAAGTCATCCAAATATCTTTTTTTCTACAATATAATACTCATTATTAACAATATAAATATTCAAATTTTACATGAACTCTAAATATTCAATTTTATATATAAAAATTATTTTCCGTAAATATTCAAATTTATATACACAAGATTTTAAATAAGTGCAAATCAAAATAATACAATCACAACAGTTAGTAGTAAATTTTATAGAAAAAGCATACAATTCCAAAGAAAATCATAAATAAAAAGTTAAAAACTAATAGATACAGTGATTTAACTACAACATATGATGTTGGCTATCATGAATAAGACCTTAATTCCCAAAACTTTGTTGACCAAAAATAGTTATTACCAAGGGTAAATTATTGATATAGACATATTTATAAACCTTTTTAATTAGATGATAAAAAATCTTCTTTATGAAAAACCTGGAATAAATTTATATACCGAAAAATATATGGGAGATAAATTATCAATTTCATATTTAGAATCTAATTGCAAGGCTTATATTTTTACAATATCTTCATACTTTTGAATGTAGAGATTAAATTGATTTTAAAATAATATAGATAAATTAAAACTAAACTGTAATAATGATAGTAATTATATTTAATAAGATGGCAATAAATTAGAAAATTTAGAATGAGAAACATTTAAACTATGTATATCTTATTTTAAAGGTTATTTGGATACTTTAAAGCTTTTACTACTTTGTGATAAGCTATTCTATAAAATTGAAACACTAAACAATCCCTAGCAAGCTTCAAATTTCCAAATAAATTTTTTTATTGAATATATGGGTTAAAATTTATAAATTATCTTTTGATATAATTTTTTTTTAAAATTAATAGTTTAAAAAAATAAATTACTCTTAATGAAACCAGCTAAAGCTCAAGTACTTTGAGCCCAATAATGTTTTTAATTAATTTACTAAAATTAATATATTTAAAAACTTGTGAACTATTTAGAAAATATTTATACCAATTTCTAACAGATTGCTTGAGATTTTCTTATGGTTCTTCAGGGTTTCTAGTTAGGTGACCCATTCTTTTAGCTGAAGTACTAGGTTTTGCTACATAGTGAAAAAACTAATCTATATTTTTTTTAAATTACTTCAAACTGGTCAAATTTATATATTTTGACAAAATTTTTGCCTTTAAAAAATTCATTACGATTAACATTTTATTAAATCATATTTGGTGGCAATTTTTTTATTTAAAAAAAATTATAATTTTATATACTAAATTTTAATATAGTAATTTTTGAGCTGTAATTCAGATTTAAATAAAAATCTCCCTATAAATGTGGGAAAATATGTATAAGTAATAGAAATTAATCTAAAGAAAACATTATAATTAGTGTATATGTTTTAATGAAATGTATATAAAAAATGGGCATGATTAAAAAGGATATCTTTATATATAGTATGCTTATAATATATAATTCTCAAAATAGAATAAATATTAAGAAATATGCATAAAAACTTGACAAATACAATCAATTAAATGCTTTTAAAAAATATTGTTTATAAAATTAGATGGAAGATAAGAACTGACTTAAAGCTGAAAAGAAATAAGTTGATTTAATGATTTTACAAATATTATATAATAATATTGATATATTTGTTATGGATTCCATTATAAAATATATGTTATTTAACAACTATATTAAAATTGATATTATGAATTAATAGTTTCGGTTATGTTTTTTCCATGTTAAAATTAAGTTAGCCTTTATTATATCAATAATTGAAATCTGATTTAATAATTTTCTTTAATGGTGAAAAAGTTGATGATATGTATAAATAAATTGTATATTTGTTTGAGGTTATAATTAACTCAATGATATGTTAATTCATAGTATTTTCGTTAATGTATTTCGATTAAGATATATGTTAACAGCAATGTGTTTTTTACAGCAATGTTATTTTTTCAACTTGAAATCATTTTTTGAGCGCATTTTTTTAAATTTGAAAATCTGATTTTAGCATAAATGTATTTCAGCATGTTTAGAATACCCATCTTATAAATTTTAAACAATTTTACCCTTCAACTTTGAGTCTATAAAAACTCTGTGCAAAAACCAATATAAATAATATTACGTTCAAATGTTAATGGCAAAATTGAATTCATAGGTAGGTATTATAAACATGCTGGAATACATTTCGGGTAGGATCAGATTTTAAATTTTAAAAGACAGTTCAAAAAATAATTTAAAGGTGAAAAAATAACCGATAAACTATTTCATATATTGAAGAGAATCATGATAAACGTGCAAGTAAAAATATATTTTATTATTATTAACTAACTTTTTCTCTTTTTTACAACTATATATATACTATATAAAATTAGAATATATAAAACAAAAAGTAAGGTTACGAAAAATAAAAAGTAATATAAGTTGAATTACAAAAATAAAAAGTTAAATTTGAATTCATAAAAAGTAATATAAGTAAGCTTACAAAAATGAAATTATAAAAAAGTAAAAATATATAACCAAATATATATTAATTTATTAATTCCTATAATGTAACATATACATACCATTTTTGAAGTTGCATTATCTTTTAAACTTTGAAATTTAATTTGTTAAAATAAAATTTATTTATTATCTAAACTTTTTCTTTAACCTTTTAAACATCTCAACTCACAACTCGATGTGGATGATCTAAACTGATACAGAATATTTGATAAACATTAAGAAATGCATTTTTATATGGGCATAGAAATTTTAAAAAATCTGATGTAACACAATCTTTATAATTTTCTAACCTTTTGACAAATAATTTTTTAACAATCCCAATTTCGATTACTAATCAATTTTAAGTAATATTTATTGCCAACAACAATTTTAATTTTTTTTATGTCTAGAAAATTAAAATTGTTATCTTGTGATTTTATTTTAATTTGCTAACTATACAAAAAGATTGGAAAAATTTTCTAGTCTTAGGATCCTCTTTTTCTATGTATTTTGCTATTATAATGTTACTCAAGATTTCTTTCTACAAAAAATAAAACCCTTTTGGTATAGATTGATTTAATATAGTTTAAGTAATGAGAAGGCCTATGAACTACAAAGGAAATAAGGTTGGGAGTTTGGAAGTGATGGCTAAACGTAAAAGAGGAAGGCCAAAACTTCAATGGAGCCATAAAGTTAGAGCCAATTTGAAGAAGTATAAATTAGATAAACGAGATAGTATGAATAATATAAAGTAGAGAGAGATATTGAAGGAGCTTACCACCAGAAAAGGTGAAAGCTAATGAGAAAAAAAAGTTACAGATCTTAAAGAAGGCAAAAACTCCATCAACTTCAATTAATTATTCAACCTATTCATTTATTTTAGAAAAAATCTTCTTCCATTATTAGTACTAGCCTTTTGATGATGTTGGTATTGTTGTTAAAACCCCGACTTGAGTCGTTTTTAGAAACGGCCCGATTAAGATTTTAGAGAAAATAATATTAAGTAAGCCTCGTCATTTGGCAAATATATGTGCAAACCTTTTTGCCATCTACTAGTAAAATCTTCAAACTTATGAAGTGTTATTTGGGTTCTATTTTGATCGAGCCGTTTTATTAAATCTATCTGGATCTTGGCACCTTGACCGTTTTCACCTTTGCATTTACATTTCTCCTTACTCAATACATGAGCGGTTGGCGTTAGTAGGTATTTCAGCAATAATGAATGAATAGTATTATTTTTTTAAACCGATATTGGTTTGAACACTAGTTATTTCTCCCCCATTTCATTCTTATTAATAAAAGAATTTTTTAAAAAAATTGGGGGGGGGGGAGAGGCAGGTAAAATATTTTTGGAGGGCCGTTTGAAATTTTTTATCCGCCACCTCCCCCCCCCCCAACAAAATAGCCTAGAATAGGGCCTGATTTATATCTAGACGAAAATTTGCTTTTATTTCATTTGAATTGATAAAATCCCCTCTTTAAATTTTTAATTCTACATAATCATCTTGGAAATTTATTCTAGAATTCCAAAAAGCGCCTGAAAAAATCTTAAAAATCTACTAATTAACAATATTAAAGACAAAATTTTTTTTAAAATATGTGATGCTTCTCAACGACGCTATATTTCGTATGGAATTCTTTCCCTTTAAGGGCACTTAGCATTAATATTACAAAAAATTTCTCAATATTAGTGCTTGGGGGGGGGGGGTTAAAAATTAGCTATTATCATCGTTTTCAATTTTACCATAACCATTGCATCTTATTTTGGTATCACATTTTGGATGCCACAAGTATTCTACTAATTATTTATGCCGCTGCTACATATAATCAATGCTATGAGTCTCATATTTTAAAAGATGATAGAAAAGGATTTTTTACAATGATAATAATAAAACTTATTTTTATATATTTCGTTTATTTTATTTTTTTATTATATTTGCTTTTGTGATTATATAATTTTCATTCTGTTTTTAATTTTGGTATCAGTTTTAATAATATTTTGCTAGTAAATTTTTTAATTAAACTTGTTGCCAATCGGATTGAAGATTAAACTAATACTCTTTAAGCATTACAGATTAGCTTAAGCTTTATAATTGGTGCTTTCAAAAGTTTGGCGAACTTAATGCTTAAAACTGCGTCTTAATATCAGATTCATACCAAATTTTTGAAAATATAACTTAATTTAAAATTTAATGAGATTTAAACTATTTTACTTCTATATTTATAAAACGAACTGAAAAAAATATATCTATAAAAATCATAGAATCACAAGATTCAAAAATGAATCGGGAAAAGAAAAGCTTAATTTATTTAGAAGAAATTGTTAGAATAGTTAAATACCTAAGGTGGCTTAATTTTTATTTCGCTTATAACTTATTTTTATTTATTGACTAGAAACTGATTGATGAATTAGTAAGTACTACTCATGCATTAGATATTGTTCATTACTTCTATCATTTTCCTTCTAGCATGTTGCCAATCTTAACGATTTTCTTTTATTTTGGTAATAATGTTTTTATTTTAACTATCTATTAAACGGGTTGAAGCATTAATGAAGTAATAATTATTGCCATAAATTTCAAAGATAATGCTTCCAGTGTTTGACTAACTTTACCTGCTTTACCCTTAAGATGATATCATAGTTTTTATGGTTCGTATTTCCGTTACTTTTTTAATGGCTGGAGAATGATTGATTAATTAATTAGGTACTAAATATCAACGCAACCCAGATAATTCAAACTTCTATATTCTCCGTTCTGGCATGATGCTAATTTTGACATTTTTTTAATTTTTACCATTAATTTTTTCCTTCTTTTAATCAACCAAACAAGATAAAGCAATAAAATATACTAATAAAGTCCTACTTGATGATTTTGGTATATGTTTCAGAATAAGTATAATTTCAAATGAATGGTTCACTTCAAATTTAAAGCTTGACCTAATAGTTTATATTTATAAATCAGTTTCTTTTTGTGGTTCTCAAGCATAGGCGTAGCCAGGATTTTCCTAAGGGGAGGGGGGAATTAAAAAATTACTGTGGGGCTTCGCCCCAAAGCCTAATTTGGGCGGGCCTCCGGCCGGGTTACCTTAGTCTATATATAGTCATAAAATATTTTTACACCTTAGTTTATATATAGTCATAAAATGGAGGTTAATAATTTTAATAAATAAAATAAGCCTGGAACAAATATGAAATATATTTTTATTAGTTTATATAAAATATCAATAAATTACTTGTATATACATTAATATAAAAGCATGGTAATAATTTATTCCAAACAAGTATAAGAAATTTATTTATAAAAAGTAGACATATAGTTGATATTCCTCTATTATATAGAATTAGTTACAAAATACTAGGTAAAATTCTACTTTTACAGACATATTTGGCAGTTAAAGAATATATTACAGTTAATAATATAACAAATTTTACTAATCAATGCTATTGATAATAAATATAGCAACAATTTGCATTCAGTTATTTAACGCCATCTATTTTAAAAAAATGATATTAAAATTTAATCTTCATATTATTCATCCCATAATGTCTTTAAAAGATATTTTCTGATGTCCTTATCAATATTTTATAGTTTTCTGTAAAATATATAATTCGCTATATTGGTAAAAATTACTTGATTGTTATATGATAATTGATAAAATTAGATATACTGTAAATCTACAAGATATTCATTTTATAAAAAAATATCAAAATTTACATTCTTTCTTTCAAATTATGTTTAAGATATATGCATACATTTTTGGGGGTCAGGGAGTGGGGGAAGGACTAAGGGCGTTATTTTTTATTAGCTTAAAATGATATTCACAAAAAGTGATAAATTTCTGAAGGGGTGGAATTTCCCCTTGCCCCCCCCCGGCTACGCCTATATTCTCAGGGAATTAAAAATACTAATGAGGCACTATATTAGCGCATGCCAGATATACAGTTATATATTTTCTATTTTAGCAATTACACATTTAGGCAATTTTCTTTTTTTATACTCTCTACTAAAATGATTAAGTTAGTTTACAATTAAGCTAGTATTCTGAAAGTCAAACATTATAAAGCAAAATACATTGGCATATTTTAGAATTAA
The DNA here is from genome assembly GCF_954871325.1 of Gordionus sp. m RMFG-2023. Taxonomy (NCBI): domain Eukaryota; kingdom Metazoa; phylum Nematomorpha; class Gordioida; order Chordodea; family Parachordodidae; genus Gordionus; species Gordionus sp. m RMFG-2023. Next base: position 6,256,772 of record NC_088775.1, on the reverse strand, counting down.
TGCCTCCAATTATTTAGCCAACTTTAACGGAAATGACAATTAGGGAAAAACTTTAAAAATGGTTTTACTATTTTAATATTAATTTTTTTTTCATGAACCCGGAAATACATTTTGCGAATGTCTTCCGTTACCCTTAAGTTCACGGATTGTTCTTAGAAAAAATATTTAACTTAATATTTATTTTAAATTAACATATATTATTTATTAATCTTTATTTAACCATTTAATATGAATCAATATTTACACGTAAACAATATAAGATAAACTTGTATTTTTTTCCAAATTTTTTTGCTTCTTAATAACAATTATTGATAATAATGTAACTATATATCCATTAATCGACATCAATAAAAATAAATTTTTTAAATAATTATTAAGAAAACTAAGTAAACATGAAATCAAAATCAAGCAATTTCCATTATAAATATTTATAATATATTTTTAGGAACCTTCATCTAGGCCTTTCCCGAAGGTTCCAGAATTCTCAGTTCCGGTTCCATAAATTTACAAGGTGTATTTTATTCCTCTTTTTTAACATCTATTTTAACATTTTTTATTTCCTTTAGGTTTATTTCCGTTTTTTCCACAAGCCTTTCACCCATTACCCATTCGAATGGGAATTTGAATTTTAAACTGTATGGCCATTGTAAAATTTATTTTCTGATTTGCCAACTTTAAAAATTTCGCGAATATTCTACAGTATTTTTTTTAAAGAAACATTGATAGCATCTTGGTACTATAGAGATTTAATCTCGCAGTAATAGTAAAGTTTACTTCTAGTTTTTAATTCTCTGCCTGGATGCTGAATTAGGTCCGTTAATTTCTAACAGCCAAAAGTTAAATAGATTATTTATTTCAGAACTTTATTTATTGACAATATAAAGATTTCAGGGACATATAATATTTTACGTTTAAATTTTATTAAAAGAAAAATAAGCAAATATAAAATTATAACATAAAATGGTATCTAACAATATATAAAGATAAGTATAAATAATTTTGCCGGAGTTTATAATGTTGAATGGCAAAACTTTAATTTTGAAAGATTTTTTTAAAAATTCCGATGTAATTCTTCAATCTTTCGATGACAAAGCGCCTGTAATTGGAATTGAACAATAAGTTAAAATAAAAGGCACAACTAATGTATACATATTCTAACGCTATCAAAAACTGATAAATATTAGAGATAGATTTGCAAGAATATTTCGGGCCCAAAATATCTATTACCATTTGAATGACGGATGCTGGAAGCAAAAAAAGTACAAATTGTAATGTTAAGATGGTTAATGTTTTAATGTGTTGCTTATTTTCGGATAACTTTTTAGAGTGCCATCTACTAGAGGAGTTTATTTCAGAAGGTTTGCGGTTAACTCTTTTACTTTGAGATCCAGTTGGCTTTAATCCATTTTCAGTTAAATTATAATTTAGAATAAGGATGGGATCATCCTTAATTGTATCAATAATATGATTTGGCTTTTCAAAATTGTCAACATTAGTTTTAATATCATTACAGTCTTCTTTAGTTTCTTTGGTAGATACACTTATAACATGCTTACTATTGTATGATTTATAAATATTATCCGCAACTTTTATACCTCTTTTGATAAGTATAATTTTGCATATAATCATTAGAGAAAATGGCATTAGCACAGCAAAAATCTCTCTGCAAATTTGGTAAGTTATCCAAAGATTCTTAGCGTTAGTGTCCTGGGCTTCAAATTTTCGGAGTTGATAAAAATAGATATAATCTTCTGTATAAAATTTATATCCTCCGCTTACTGTGGTTTTACATAATTTTGTCTTATGCATTGTCAACCATCTGTAAGTTGGGAAATACCATATGATCGAGTAGTTGAGACTCAAGAGCATAGCAATCCTGACTCTTTTAATATTAACTAATGAAATGTATTTGAATGGAAATACAACTGCAATCAGTTGATTCGCGAAGAAGAGCAAATAAATAAAGAAACCAAAATGTATCATTGATTTGGATATGGGATAATGATAATGTGCCAAATATGTTATCCAACCTTTAGAAGTCCAGAAAGGAATTTCTGAGTGCTCACGCCCGTAAATTTTGAGCAAAGGTGAAATGATCAACCCCAAAACATTCATAAAATTTATTAAGAAAAACCACTTTAACAAATATTGATTAACATTAACATTATACCTTGTTCTATTGGAAAATATACAATTATTTCCACACCTTATATTTATTGACATCAAATTTTGAGGGTCTGAAGACGAAATAAATGGAGTAGGTGATCTATTCCTAAACCATTTTCCAGTTGATCTTTTCAGAGTTATAATTAAATTCTTCGCATATTTAATGAAGCCCTTGAGATGAGCGCATAAATCAATGATTACGGATGGATTAAATTGAATAATTACTCCAAACAAATTCCCAGTGAGTCCCGAAATCAAAATAAATATACAGAAAATTTTAATAATCCTGTTTATCTTGTAATTTTCTAGTAATTCTATCGAGGAATATTTTAAACAAAGCTGCTGTTCTTCCATAAATTATAATTGACCAATAAGATTTAGCGTATATATTAACTAATTATTCACAATGCCTCGCCGTTATAAATTTAAAAATAAAAAAAATTCTAATTCAATTCAGGTATAATTTATTATTTTTATTTGTAAATAATTCTATATATTAAGTACAGCATATTTAACGGTTAATTTACTAATTTTCGAGGTTGAAATAAAAAATGATTATAATATCGTTAAATTATAAATAAAATCTATAATATATATATTTTTTTCGAAATTTCGAAAATATAATGGGAAACACCATGAAAAATTATAGAACCAATTGCGTAGTTTTTTAATTGGATTGCACAGTATTTAAATATTATTATAGTTCATTTTTTTAAATTTATTGTATTCTTTTTGATTGAACTGCAGTTATATATATATATATATGTTAGCGTTAATGTGTTTTTTCCGGCAATATGTTATTTATTCAACTTTAAATCATTTTTAGAGCGCGTTTTACTATATTTAAAAATCTGATTTTCCCGGAAATGTATTCCATTAATTTTCGAATACCTAGCATAAAAATTATAATCTTAGATAGCACAACGGTTAGGATATTCTGGCTAAAATATTAAGTTGGCCTTTTTAAAATCGGCTTAAATAGAGTCATTTAACATCACTAGTGGATATCATTGTTAAGTTTTTAATGCCTCAGAAACAATTTTTCCCTGAAGATAACTTCTTTGAACAGGTAATATGGGAATAAGAAAAAGGTTCAAAGTTTTAAAAAATTATAGATCTAGATTAATTTATGTTAATAAGTGTATATTTTTATGGATTGGCTTTTATTTCTTTTTTTTAAAGAACTGTAAAATAATTCATTTAAACTGATCATTTTGAATATAAAAAACTGCAAACAATTAATTTTATGCTGTGAAATTAATTATTATGCCAATTTGTTTTTTCTTCCATAAGTTACAGACATTTTCAAATAGACTATCTATATCCCTCAAAATTTACTTATAACTTCCTCATATTGAAGACGAGAAGACAAGAAGGTTGATAAAGAAATTAATTAAAAGAGAGAAACCCTACGCCTCCTTGGTTTAAGAAGTAAGTTTTTGATTTTCATGTATAGGGCTGAAAGGAAGGAAAAGTTTAAAAATGAATATGAAGCCCTAAAAAGATTTAAAATTTTGAGAAGCCATAGCGATTTCCTTATTAAATATGAAGACTGTTAGGTGGGATAGTACGCAATATAGCTTCCAATTTAGTTAAGCAAAGAGTTACTTTCTTAGGTTTGCTATTATGGGGATAGCAGAATTTAATGGGGATTCTAGTAAGGAGATTGACACCCGGGGATCCATTTAAAAAACTAATTTCGGTTTTATCGATATTTAAAACAAGATTTATAGTTTTTGATTCATTAATTAAGAAATTAATGGCCTTCAACACATTACCTTCTGGACCAGATAGGGTTCCGTCTCAGGTACTAAAGGTTAAGATCAAGAATTTGGACTTAATATTAGAAAACGATGTCATGATTACCTAGGCAAAAAAGTAGAAGGCCTAAAGGATCCCCTTGATAATAACATCCTTGAAATTTAAAACCTTGTCCCCAAAAACTAAAAAAGAATTCTGACCATAACTGAAATTTATATAATGGAAATAGTCAAGAAAGAATTTCGAGGAGAAAGCAGGTCTATAGAAAGCACCAAAAGCATTTTTAAAATTAACTTTGCATAAAACTGTATTAGGAGGATTACCGATATAAATCAGAAGGGATTGGGCAAAAGCTACGCTACCTCTTTTAACCCTCAAAGCTAAATTGATAATTATCAAGATAATCTACGCCTTGATAATACGGTTCATTATTAACTTGACAGTTACTCTTCGGAAAAAGGACCCAATTTCCTTATCAGGCTTCGATAAAGCAATGAGACGCCCCCCAAAGAGGATAGGAGCTATCACAACCTAAAGGGTTTTATTAACTATTTTATTACAAAATAAGATTAAATTGTTGAAGGGACCAAAATTAGGATTATTAAGGGGAAGTAATGTTAAAATATAACAGAGTTGGTAGCCTAGGCCCCCTACTGAACTCCTATTAAAGGTTTTCTTCATCACTGGTAAAAGATAGGGGTGAAGTAAAAGTGGGGACTTGTGGATAGACTCGACCAGGTGGAAGCCTATGGGTTTTTTTCGTATAAAGCAGCATGACATTAGATGGGCCATTTTATCAAATGTCAGGACTAAATTAAGAGCTCCTGTAACATCGTCTAGGTTTATCTTTCTTGAGATAGGTTTGCATATCTAAATATAAGCATCATAAGGGAGAGAATTCAAATCTCCATACTTGGATAAACCGGAGTATCAAAGTTTAGGATCCTATTAATAATGCATTGAATTAAGAAGTAATCTTTATCAGCCTTAGTGAACACTTTATTAGGAAAAATAAGGAAGTTCACTCAAGCAAGGGGTTAGTTATTCCTATTTAAAGAGCCGATTATCTTATATAACTTACCGATGATCAGATTTCTCACATTTTTGAGTATATTTAAAAGGAGAGGAGGTTTTTTGCTTAATAAAAAGTTTTTCTAGCTAAAGGGTATCTAAGTAAAATATTATTATTCGAGTGCTGAAGGTGTAGGGATATTCTTTTTAAAAAATATATTGTTTATTGGAAGTTTCCCTGAAAATGGGAGGAAAACTTTAAGGAGATTATTGTGGGCATGAAATAAACCTTTCTTAGTAAGGAAAATATTTTCATAACATTGGGTAAATATATGCATACTAAGAACAGGGCAGATATTATTAAAAAAAATATATATATATCAATTTTAAGTGCTTATGTAAAGACTAGTTGAAGAAAAGGAGGTCTTCACAAATTTGTACGTATAAGGCAATAAGATATGCGAAAGTTACATAATTGTTGATAAATTGGGAATTTAAAATGAACACTTAATAGTTGCAATGTTTTGTTTTATGAAATTGTAAATTATCAAGCTGAGATGCACTTATTAAATTTACATTTTGTTCATTTGATAATACAATAAATGAAGGTGTATATTTTTGAGAATCTTGAGTAATATTATATAAATTTTGATCTATTTCTACATTAAGTTGTAATGTTTTGTTTTATTTTGAAATTGTAAATTATCTTGCCGAGATGCACTTATTAAATTGTTAACATTCTACATTTTTGTTCATTTGATAATACAATGATAGTTTATTTTTATATTTAATTGCAATCTTTTTTAGTGAACTACAGTTTTTTATATATATACACTATTTAAAATAAAATTGTTCTAAAAATAAATTTTCTTTTTAAATAATATTTATGGTCATAGATTGCACAACGAGTACAACTTTTAGCCAAATTTGGAATAACTTAAAATAATTCCCTGAAAAAAATCCCCGGTTTTTAAGATATATAGGAGAAGAAAATTCCCTTAAATAATACATCCACGAAATAAAAATCCAAAATAAAATATTTAAGAATTTTGAGAAAATAATTTCCGGATATTTTCGAAGAATTATTGTTGGGTTTTTTTTCCCGGGAATTATTTTCCACTTACCCAAAATCGAGGTGTAGGCGGTATTTTTTTTTTCCTAATATATTAAATTATCCGTTTTAAAAAGTCTGCTCAATTTGAGCCAATTAACAACACTAGCTGTATCGTTGCTTAATAAGTTTAGCGCCTCCAAGACAATACTTCCCCTGACTATCTTCATAAAACAGGTAGCATGGTAAAGAGGAAAAAGTTGAAAAGAATTATAGGTCAAGATTAAGATATATTAAAAATGAGTATATATTTCTAATGGTTAAATGCCTCTACCCGATTTTATCCAGAAAAATATTAAACAAGCATGACTATTCTGTTCAGCACAACTTTTAGGACATCTATTAGCTAAATCTCATGGTTTAGACACTATCTTTCTGACTAAAATGTTGAGTCAGCAGTTTAATTAAATATGCTCAAATAGAGCCTTTTAAAATATCAATGTTACATAAGTATTCGAACCTCCAAGACAGTATTTCCCTGAAGTTACCTTTGTAGAACAGGTAGCAAGTGAAAGAGGGAGAGGTACAGAGTTAGAAAGAATTATAGCTCAAAATTAACATGTTAATAATGCATGAATATTAAAGGATTAGATTTCTTTTCTTTTTTTTATAGAAACTGCAAAATCATTCAATAAAAAATATGCATTTTTTATATATAAAACTGCAATCAATTAATTAATTTTACGCTGTGAAACTAATTATTTCAATATATGAATTTATATCCTTTGATATATTATATAATTATACTGATTGACGCAAGTTAGAAAAGTGAAAAATATGTCTTCTATAACGCGGCATGAGTTGCGAAGCACATGGGTCATTAAAATTGCAAAAGAGCCATTACATTTTATACATACTTCAATTAGATAATCATTTTGCACCCAACACCCTCTCCAGGTTGTATTTTTTAAAACTATTAATTCTAAATTTAGCAGTGACGAAGCGTCAAGTTTACTACTAGGGATCCAATCAAAAAAAAAATTTTATTTTTATTTTAGTCAAACTCAAACCATTAAAACATTAAGATTTATAAATAAGTGGTTTTTGTTTTTGAGTAAAAGTTATCGCTAGATTTTAAATTTTTTAATAATATTTTTTTAATCGAAGTCATTGGCTCTGACTGAACACTTTGATCTAATTTTACAACTTCCTCTGCATAAATTTGAAGAGGTTTTGCTAAAGCGTCTGAACATCGTTTTTTCATGTTTGCAACAGATTTCATTGCTATTAGTCTATCTAAATTTGATGGATGATTATGAGCTGTTTCAACTATCGGGTTTTAATTTTCAAGTGTTGATGAAAGTATTGCCCGGCATTTGAAAGATGAATATTTTGAACAGCGTCATCTTATCTTGTTTACGCATTTTTTATGGATGGTATAAGAAGAATAACCTTCAAATATGATTTTTCCAGGATGAATTAGATCCATTAGTTTTTTAAATAAAATTAAAATTTTATGACTTAAATATTATATTATAAATTATCAAATTAAAATACAATAAAAAATTTTTTTGTCTTTATATACCATATAAAGATGATACAAATTATTAATTTTCAATTGTCTAAATAGCAGGAATTGTAACGTTTTCAATTCTGATAAACAATTATAATTCTGTTGATTAAATATTAATTTAAACCCATAATGATAAACAGTAAGGTTATACATCTTAATAGCTGTTCATTTAGGTATTTGCCGAGCAATTATATTTTTTAACAAATTATTAAATTTTCAATTGTCTAAATACCAGGAATTGTAGCGTTTTCAATTCTGATAAACAATTTTAATTCTGTTGATTAAATATTAATTTAAACCCTTAATGATAAACAATAAGGTAATACATCCATGAGCAATCACTTATAAACTATTTTTATCAAAATCAAATCTAGAAGAAAAAATGAGAAAAGATCAGAAAAATAAGTTTTTTTTCCATGAGGGTTTTTTCCGGGGGGTTTTTTTCCGGTGGTTTTTTTTCCTATTACCATCAATTATTAAGTGAATTTCTTTTAGAAAAATCTGATTCTAATGGAAATGTATTCCAGGATGTGCAGAAATCCTGCCCTATGAATTCTGATTTATACAATATTTTAAGTGTTTTTTAATTTATATTCAAAAAAATCTAAGGGAAATTTTTTTAAAAAATTCGATTTAAAAAAGATAAAAATTACAGTAAAAAAAATATATATATATATATTATTTATTTTTTAAAAAAAAAGGTAATAAAATCATGTAATGTATTAAAAAATGAACATGAGAAGGTGAGTCTAAGTTATGGCACCTTAGATTGATATACTATGAGACCTACAAATATCCATTGAAATTCGTTGATGTAGGTAAAAACCTTCCTGAGGATAACCATATTAAGTGCATTTTTTGGCCGATTGCCTCGAAAAAATTCTTTGCTTTGGGTCCAAAACCGATTTTGTCTAAAACAATGGGGGGTTAGAGTAATATTATTAATGCTAATGTATTTATTAATTTCTCTAATTTCTGCTTTAACTAAGGAATTATAGCTAAAGGATGTTACAAACTGATCAATACATGTATAATCCCTGGCTAGCGGGATTCCCTTGTTTCATGGAATATGTGTTATTCCATCCTGATATTGTCACCGAGAGACCTATAGGTGCCAACGTTGATGGAATATTGCTGCACGGAGAGTTCTAGCAATAAAATAATTAATTAAATTTATTTCTTGATATTATATAAACAAATATATTGTTAATCAACAACTTATAGTTTATAAATAGCTTGGCTGAGGACAGGTTATTAAATTTAAAATATTCTACTCAATTCATATCCGAATCAGAAGAATAATCTAATTATCTAAATGATTCATTAAGAATACGTGGTTTTTTATGGGGTAATACGTAGGTTTTTTATGGGGTGTAAAAATTGGAAAACTTTAAAAGGAGAGCTAACATTATTTAAAATCATATCATCGAATCGAATTTTGAAATATTTAGCATTAAAGTTGTTGTAAATATGTTTGCCTTTTATACGTTGGTTAAAAACTTAAGACTATTAAAACCTGCATTTAGAATCAAGCCTACCTTATGTAGTGGCTGCATAGTAAATCTTTCCTTTATAAGAGATCCCTCTTCCTATTATCTTGGGCTACACTGATACTCCGAATCATTTTAACCCCAATTATTTGCCATTAATTTTATAAATGGGGGTGGGTGCGGTGTTGTTGTTTCTAAGATTCGGAAGATTTTTAGTTTTCAAAAATTATCCCCTTTTCTAAAAGAAATAAATTAGGAAATATCCAATATAATTTTCATTTTTATAAACTATAAAATTTATATTCATTATAAAATCAATTTAAAAAAATTAAAATTTCTGTGATAGGAAATTTATGTTCATCGCCTAATCACGCCCAGTAATAATTTTGGAGAAGTCCATCATGTCCAATCAAGCATAGTAGTTCAAAATATTTTAACACTCACGTCCTGACCCAATGTCACGGGTAATTTCACAGCCCCGCCTCCGCCTCTGCTGGAAAAAGTATACACACTGTAATTTTTTTTTAAAAAAATGGAGTAAATCTGTTTCCGTTTAACTTTACCAGACCTCTTTATATATTTTTCATAATTTATTAATAAGATAAAGAGATTAACAATAAAATAATATTTTAAAATTTGATTTGTTAGATTAAAAGAAAAATTAGGGCATATATAAAATTGTATAATAAAAATGGTATAAGTAATAAGTACGACTAATTTGTGTATATTATAGCATTACAAAGGGTAAGAATATTAATTAGAACTTTCCCAGAATACTTCATGCATAAACTAACCATTTATCGGCAGGAAATTAATTATAAATTTCAGTTTAGTTCAAAATTCTGATTATATACTTTAGATGCAAAAATTAATGTTTATATGTTAAAATACCTACTCACTAAACTCCAAACAATTTTACGGTGAATCTTTAAGTCTTTATTAATTAATTCTATTAATAAACGTGTTTTCAAAAATTTTTGCTTATCGGCTTAATCCGGCGTTGTGTACAATACTGCCAATTTCATACATTTTTGATATATAGGACTACCTTTTAATTTATATGAATTTATTCCTAGAGATTTTTTTTTCAATATAAAATTAAAAACTACATTTCATGGTAAATTTATTTTTGAATATCAAAGGATTACGAGGGCCCGAATACCAAACATCCCGGAGCCTGCTAATTTATCATTAGACGATGGCCTAAGACCAGATGGTATAACTTCTGTACCTAGGTCTTTAGATAAATCCTTAATTTGGGACTTCACATGTGTCTCTTCATTTCCAAAAAATTTAAATTCTGACCCGGTTGATATAGCCGAGAAAAATAAATTAAATATTCGAAATTAAAAATATTTTATTTCTTTTTACCAATCGTTATCTCTTCCCTTGGACATATGTCATGCGGAACTTTAAAAAATTTTTAAAAAATATAGGCGGCAAAATTAAAGCACTTTCATCAGAACCCAAAGAATTTTATTTTTTAAAACATCTTATACAAATTACCATTTAAAAATATAATTATTCATGTTTTTTGGGGGAACTTGTAGTCCCAACTCCGTTTTTATAGAATGATTTTATACAAAAATTATAATTAAATGTTTATTTTTAAATAAAGTCATTTTATAATAAAATAAAAAAAAAGGATGTGGATATACGTCCTAGAAGATGCTTCTAGTAAAATCAGAATTTTGAAAATTAAATATAAAAAAAGGAATCGATAATTATTTTCTACACTGATTACGCCTACAACCGTCATCGCATCAAATAACGATTGTTTACATATTTCTTCTCTCGTGGCTAGCATTTCATTTTGCTACATCTAAAAAAATTTAAAGAAGACCTTAGACCAACTTTTAATCTATGTAAGAAAGATAACTTCCCATCCACTCTTAGTAGGTTAGTTAAATCAAGAGAACAGATGGAAATTAATCCTACAGAAATTTAATTATGTAAAGTTAAATAAGAATTATGAAGTAACAACTTGAGGGTGGATTGGCCAATTTTTTGGAAAAACACTAATTATGTTTATGTAATAGAATGAAATTATTCGCAAACTACATTTTAAAAAAATATCGAAAATGTGGATCGTTACCCTTATAAAAATTTCAGATGATTTATAAGATATTTTGTACAATGAAAAGATAAATATAGTTTAGCCGATATTAGGAAGCTATTTCAGGTTCGTTAAGTCTTAAAGTATAAACAATTATTATATTTTCTTATATTTCATATCATTATCTCCCTTTTTCTATTTCTACTTTTTTTTCTCTTTTATTTTGCTCCCCTTCATCTCTCACCTTCACACGGTGGGGATCGAACAGCGGCTGACTAGCGGGTGCTCTAGCGTCCATGATGGGGAATCATTTTTTTCTTACTCCTTATACTGCATGATAGTTAAATCCCAAATTTCCCCTTTATTTTTCTGATCTGATTTATCCATAATCAAATAAAGGGGATATTCGGATTGAACCATAATCAAATTAAGGATAAAATTCTTAATCCTCGCCATTCTTGAGGGGCTTTCTACTCATATATTATATTCACAATAAAATTCTAAAAACTATTTATAAAAAAAAATATTTATTTTAAAAACATATAATTTACACAATTTTCATATATTATACATTCATGTTTGAATCAACTCACGAAGTTTTATTTTGTAAACTAACAAAGGACTGCTCCATCAACCTCGCAGCCCTTCGATCCACTCTACGACAATATTTATCTAAACAAACCTCTTGGACATGCAGAAGGTAGAATAAGGTTAAAAGGCATAAAGTAAGTTATAAGATTAATATTCAAGGCATCTCAATAGTTATTTAAAGAATATGTGAAACATAATATCCTCATATTTAATTTGATCAGCTTTCCAAAAGAAATACTAGGATGGTAGAGTCAATAAATATAGTCAGTTTTGTGATTATTTTATTTACTTCTTTAGTTCTATACCATTGTATGTTGGTTTATTTAAAACTTAAATTTGCCTATACCAAAAATTTTTGTTTCCGTCAACATGTTTAAACTAATAAAGATCTCCAACCGATTGCTATACAATCCGCATTAACCAAAAATACCTAATAACCCGGGCACCAATAGTTTTGAGAATATCGGTATATTAATTGTTTACCAAGATGAGGACCTCTGTTACAATCAAAGTGCCAATAATGTATTTTCAACTAGTCTCATGGTCGCCCCTAACCAGAATTCAGATGTTACTCACCTTACAAAGTGGTGTAAGAAAGCGTAACTCTAGGGACTGTTTCTTCAAACCTCTAAGGAGATGGTGCTAGCTCCTATTTGGGATGGAGTGGCGGTACGGGGTTAATCCTTTATTGAATAAATTTATTAAAATATCATCTTAATTAATTAATATTTTAAAATGTTCAAATAAAAAAAAATGTGGAATTTCTAATGATTTCAATAGTGTCGAGAAAAAAAAATACTAAGTAAAAATCTTGATAATTTATGGGATTTATACAGGAACGCAAATTTATTAAAGCCAAATTAACATTAATATAATCATTATTTTTCTAAATGAATCTTGAAGGTTATGGAAGTTAAGCTTCGTGGGGTTTTTTAAACTACAACTAGAAATTCATTTTTTTTTCAATATAATGTTAATTTTAAAACACATAATAGAGTTTTTAAATAAAATATCAGCGTTTGTTTCTGTTATATCTGTTGATATGTAATTGACAAATATAGACGTTTTTAAAATAATTTGACGTTTTTAAAATAATTTTGAATAAGAGAGAGATAACAACTATTATTCTTTGTTATTGATCATATAATTTTTTTATAGTCATTTTGGTAGTAAAGGAATTTGGGAAATTATTATATATAGAATCATATATTTATTTTTAGGTTCATGATGCTTATTTAATTTAACGTTGATACATATTTGTAATATTGGTGCCGTGTTAACTACGGAAAAGAAACCTAGAGAAAACTGACGCAATGTAAGTAATTAAAAATATACGATCATGGACATTATAATTAAAATAATGATATTTGAAAATAAAGAGGTCAAAAAATAATAAATATTATATTTGCAATGTATAAAATTATAAATAAATAAAAATTGGAACTGGTGGAAGGGAAAAGAAGTGAGGAAAAAAGAGAAATATGCAATATGTTTTAAAAAAAATTATATTATGATATCACTTAAATGAAATTTATATTATATTATGTTTTAAAAAATATTGATAATATAAAGCCCTATGAAGAATTATTTAAAAAGAGAATAAATTATAAGAAAATTTTTAACAAAGCCTTTTTTTTAAAAAAAAATTTTTTTTTGCTCACTTCATGCCGAGTTTTTAAGTATTATTTATATAATAAAATCCTTCTATATTTTTAATTAATAAAATTGATCTCTATATATATTAAAATAATAAATAATTTTCAATAATATTTTACCTTGCCCAATTTGAGGATTTTAATATCATGGTTTCAGTGTTGTCTAAACGGCCCGATTCGGGTCGATTTAGCCAAATTAATATTCTATAAGCACCGAGATTTGCTAAATAGTCCCAAACTTTCTGCCATTAATTAACATGATTGATTACTTAATATTATTTTGGCTAAATTCTTGATAGGACTGTTTTCAAAAATAGACCCAAATCGGGTAGTTTTACATTACAACATGGTTTAGTAAGTTTAATTTTATATCTGAAGTCAAAGTCAGCAAACAGGTAGCTTGGGAAAGGGAGTAAGGTAAATGTTAATAGAGATATATTATAGTCAAGATTAGTATATATTTAAAATGGGGATATATATTATTTTTTTAATGAAGTTTTTATCAATTATTTTAAAATTGTGAAGTCATTCAAAATTTTTATTAACAATCTGTGTAAACAATTAATTTTAACGCTGGGATACTAATTTTTTTTTAAAAAAAAAGGAGCATTTGATTGTATCATTTGATTTATTATAAAATTAGAATGATTGGCACACTTAGGAATAGCTTTTATTTATAATTTATAAAAAAAGAGTGTTAAGGAAGTGGGGGGGGGTGGGGGTGTAAGAATCACATGCGTCATTAAATTTGCAAAGAGTCACTTATATATATTTTTTTTAAAAACTCAATCAATTGGGCACCTCTTCCTCTTAAAAAGTAAAAAATAAAATACAAAATTTTTTTTTGGTTCGTTATTTTAAATTATATATGAAGTGATAAGTAACGCCAACCCTAAATATTAGTGCTAGCAGTTACTTATCATTTTCCCTTCTTACGCGGTGCATATTTTCGATTTTTTTTTTTGAAATTTGTGAAAAACTTCATTCTATGACATTAATCTAAGGTTATTTAATAAATATTTCCAAAAGTTTGGCCATTCCATACTTAAGATTGTTACTTCATAGTTTTTATTTAGCTTTATATAATTAAATTTCTGTAGGGTTAAACCCACCTTTCCTCTATCACTAATGAGAGCTGAGAATTAATGGGAAGTTATCTTTCTTACATAGATTAAGGTTTGGTTTAAGGTTTAAAAATTTTTAATGTAGCGAAACGAATGTTAGTCACGAGAGAAGAATAGGTAAACAATCATTTATTTGATGCGGTGACAGTTTTAGGCGTAATCAATGTAGAAAATCAATTATTAATTCCTTTTTTTTTAATTTTCAAAATTCTTATTTTACTAGAAACGTCTTCTAGAACGTATATCTACCATATTTTCAAAAATATTTTACCATGAATTGAAAAAAAAATCTAGGAAAAGATTATTATAAATTAAAAATTAGGCCTAATTTATATAGCAAAAATGTATGAAATGTATTCTTCACGCTGGATTATGTCCATAAATTAAAATTTTTCAAAACGCGTTTATTAATAGAATAAATTAATAACGAGATAAAGATTAATGGTAAAATTGTATGGAGTTTATTGGGTAAGTATACTAACATACAAGCATAAATTTTTGCATCTAAAGACGTTTCATTTAAAGTCAAAATTTTAAACTTTAAAAAAAAATACTGCAGTTTATAATTGATTTCCTGCACTGATCGCACGTAAAACCGTCACCACATAAAATAAATGAATTTGATTTTGGCTTACCTATTCTTCTTTAATGACTAGCATATATTCCCTACACTGATCATTTTTAAATATCTCCAGAAAAAATAATATGTATGTAAAACTTTGTTAAATTTATAAATTTACATAGTAAAATATTTGATAAAAATAAGTGATTATCAATCAATCAATAGCATAAGTAGGATTCTGAAGAGAAGGTGTCTAATGCTTTAAAATAATTTTTGTTAAATAATGCCTAATAATAAAAGTATACAATGCACTAGAGATCTGCAAAAGTAGGCCCAGCCCGTACTCAGCACGAGTCCAGCCCGGCCCGCCTAATTTTTTAAAAAAATCGGGTTCGGGCCGGGTCTGGCCTTATATTTTTTTCTATATATCTAAACTTATCAATTTTATATTGAATTTTTTATGTAAAATAAAAATATTTGATTCTATTTATAGAAACTAGATGCCATATAACATATGTCTTTTATTTTGAGTAATTATAAAAATTAATTTCTATATTTAATTCGGGACGGGTCGGGCCGATAAATTTTTTTTAAAAGATTTGGGTTCGGACCGGGCCGGAAAAGCTTTTTAAAAAAATTTGGGTTCGGACCGGGCCGGAAAAGCTTTTTAAAAATTTCGAGCGAACCATGTTTGAAAAATTAGGCCCGATGCAGATCACTACAATGTACCCCATTATTTAAATATAAACAATATGTCATATCTGCCTAACCCAACCCTATTTTTATTAGGACTTTTTTGCTCGTCCCGGCATTTAATTCATTATTTAAATAGTAAGTAAATATTGAAAAAAATAATAACGAAAATAATATAATATTAATTTGTGATAAGATACATTCATTAAAATGTGTCTAGGAGTATAAAAATAAATATAAATTTAAATATTTTTATAAGGGTTTTTCCAGTGAAAAAGAAGTGAGAATTTAATAATGTAAACCAGATGATGAGATGCGATGGATTAAAGTTATATATACTTAGATTGTCAATATAACAACAAAGCTTTTATTTTATTCATACTATTAACTTCAACCAGAATTTAAAAAAGGGGATCTAATATAAGCCCTTGCATTGCCACTATACCCAACTCATTTAATCTCAAACTATAGAGTTTAAATGGCAGTTTATAGGACTGTTAGGTGTATAATCACATGAAACTGGCCCATAAACATGTAGAACACGCTTCATTTGATTTTTTACCCAATTTAACTTATCCAGTTAGAAAGAGATGAAAAATTTCTCGTTCCTTATTTATTAATAAAATTTATACTAAAATCCGCTCAAATCCAGCGGTGCAAAAATTGCCATCACGATGTAATTATCCACTAAGGAACTGCGGTCGCCTTATAATAAAGTACTGATGGTACTTACCATTTTCTTTTTTTGTAGGATCGCTGACCAAAATGCCCGCTAAATCTGGTCCCCCAGTCATCCTCTCCGAAAATCCTGAGCCATTGAACTCAGGAAATCCTTCTCCCTCCCCGATGATCGAACTGCTTACGGTTACTGACAATTATTTCATTTTTTTATATTGAAATTATTTTATTTGGAGCATTAAAGATTTATTAAAACTAATCATCATAAAAAATGTATATTAGAACAAATCATATTAAAAAATATGATAATTTTGTTATATAAATTGTCTTCCATATTGTTTTTAAAGTTTAGTTTAAGTTTATGCCATCTTCTCATGATTTATAAATCATTTTGTTTCCAATTATATCAATTAGGAGCAATTAGTATAAATGACAACCATGCAGTTTGTCTGGTAGTGGTATTGTACCTATTCAAATTTTGAGTTACATAAGAACTCCGTTAGTACCTTTCCTCATAAGAATATGAAATTACTTATAATACGCAGTCTTTTGATTGCTATCGATTTCCTCCTTTCCGAATTCAAACCGGACACGATTTAATTTTTTACTAATTACTTTTTTATAATTATTACCATATAATCGGGCCTTTTTATTGGCACAATCGGTTACTTTATCTCATTTTTCTTACTAAATATGGCATATACGGCCCTTTGATTTTAATAAATCAAAAAAAGTTGTGTTATTCGACTAAACAAATCTTAGCCGGCGTTACACCCTCGCTGTTTTTGGAATTAGTGTAATATAAATTGTAACTACCAAAACATTGCTCTTTTCATGTTTGGCCTTTTCCAGCGAACCTTTTACAATGACAACCATTATCAGTCTTCCTGTTAGAAGAGGGTAATTTGGGGTTACCAGAATGTGCCTTATTTTTGCTTCCGCATAGAACTGTTAAAATTTTTGAGCAGTATATTTATTAATTCTCCCTCTCATTAGAATTTTAAAACTAAACTAAATATATCAAACATAAGTAAATAATTTGAGAAAAAGAAAAAATGAATAATGCGAAATTTAATAAATATGACGCTGATTAAACGGGGAAAATAAAACCAATTATAGATATAATAGCGTGAACTGGTTTACCATCACTGAAAATAGACTCTAGTCTGCCTATTCAAGCCATGGGTACGAATGAATAAAAAACAAAATGAATCAATAATTATTACACTGGAATAATTATATCCAAGATGATGATAAATTGAAAAGAGTAAAAATCCTGGAATAATAAATAGGAATAAATATATACGGTAAAGCGGGAATGAATAAACAAAATTTAAGAAATATTTTGCCCAAATATTAATAGTTTTTGGATTTAAAAAAATTTTAACTTTGTACTTTATTGTATTTTGTCATTTATTTTTATAAGTAAAAATAAATAAACTCTTAGATACTTTAATATTTATGATGATAGACTACAATAAAAAATTACAACACCCCCCCCCCCCGTAGTAAACTTTTGAAAAGATTTGAAAGAGCTTCTAGCTCGTAGCTGGGGTGGAGAAGGAAATAAATCCCGCCCCCTCCCCGTAGAAAGAATTTTCGAAAAATATAAAAAGGCTTCATCAATAGTGAATTAAAGTATTCTATTTCAAATAGGTTATATTCGAATAATTGGAAAAAGGTTAAAATTAAGATAAATATTTATTTCTTGTATAATATTTATTTATTATTTATATAAAAAATATTTTAAAAAAATAAATAAAAAAATATATATTCTATTTTTCCCGAGTTTCAATGATTTTCCCTATTTATATAGTTTATCAAAATACAAAATCAACAGTAAATAAATGGTAAAAATATTTTTTTGTTATATATTTATCATACCTTCTATATTTTTAAATTATACTAATTTTTTTACGTGATACGTGATAAAAGCATGCCTTCTAATGTTGAGGCAACAGAGTTACGCTAATGGAAGGGGGTGGGGATTTTAAATTGCTATATTTTATGTTTTCAGCAGGTTATAATTAAAATTCATATAAATGGAAATTATGCGATTACATAAAAAATATACAATGCTTTCAATTTATATTTTGAATATTCAATGGGAAAAACTGAACCAAGCAAAGTTTTAAATTGATATATTACTTATGCATTTTATTATACACATTTTTAGATACTGCCAATAGCTATGGTAAAATCATGAGCATATATATATCATAGATGAGAACAAGAATAAATAATAACAAAAGCCTTTAGAACATAAAACAACTTATGAGACATGCCTTTTACAAAAATGAATCTTAATTTTTAATGTGTTATTGTTTTAATAAATAAAATTGAAATGTATGTTTTGTATAGTATTTGATAAATCAATACTTTTTTAAATAATAAAATTTTGACTAATGTTACAATGTGAATTTGAAAATTTTTTTGAAAGTATGATGTATATTTTTAATATGTGGTAAAAACTATCTGAAAAGTATTATGTGCTGGAAAACATTTCTGGTCAAATAAGATTGTCCAAATTTAAATAATCCTTAATAAATAATATAAAATTGAGCTATTAAAAAATGTGCATTCAATCAAGGGAGGCGTGAATAGATAGGTATAAATTTTTTTAAAAAATAATATATTTACAAATTGATATATTTTACATATAGATATATTGTAAATGATGCAATATATATAATTTATTCTTTAAAGCTTTCATTATTGATGAGTTGGAGCTGAAGATTCTTAGATTGTATAACTTTCAAAATTTTCTCAGATCCATTAATTAAAAAAGGGATATCTTTGTATTATAATCAGGGTTGCCAGATCTCCCTCTTGGTGTAATTTTCCTATTTTTACTTTATGTTAAAACACATTTATTTACGCTTTCTCTATTTTTTAAAATATATAATAGTGTTAAAAATTTAATCATACATTTAAAAGAGCATCTTTTGTGTCTTAATTATAATAATTACTTCCTCTGATCGTGAATATGATTCTTATTTAAATGTGAAGTATTTTTTATAAATAAATTTTATTTTAGAAGTGAACAATTTAAAATTTTAACAGTTTTATATAGCCTAATAATGTTTGATTTATTAAATAAAGTTATGTTCATTTCTTTACCATTGTAAGTTTAACATAAAAATATAAATAAATTGCAATATCAAAATAAATGGAATTCCATTTATTTATAGGTCAGAAAAAGATAAAGAATGTGCTTTAATGCAATTTATAATATGCAAAACCAATTTACATAAGGATATAAGAAAGTATTCAACAAGGTAAAAACATATTTCCAGTTTAAAAAATAAGGAATCATGAAATAATATCTAACCGACATTAATCGATCACGATGAAACATTCGCTTAGTTATTTATATACAAACTTATTGTCTATACCCTTTCCTGATTTAAAAGTAACCAAAAGCATAAAGTGTTAAAGGAACAAAAGCGGCAAAAAATATCGAATTTGGCTCATAAAAACAAATGAGTACTTTTTTTCAAAGAACATTGCGCCAAATTTTGAAAAAAATATGCAATATCTAACGCTGATACAGAACGCCTATTTAGTTTTAATGAACACTTTCTGGCGGAAAAATCCTAATTATTTCTATCAGCTTTAGAAGTGAAGTGGAATTGATGATTAAGCCTACTTTTAATTATACTTGTAAAGATTTTAATGTAGCAAAAAATAAAAATTTAATTAATAACAAAATCTTCTAAAAAATATGAATAAAAAATATGTACTGATTTTTTAAATAATTATTCTATTAATTTTCATATTTAAAAAAAATATAATATACGATCTTTCTCTATTTTACGTTATGTAATAGATATACATTTAAATAAAGAAATTAATATTATTTGTTATAAAAAGATAAATTTTTGAATTATGGTTAAATTCTCGAGTTTGGAAAAAATATTTGAAGATTTTTTTAGGAAGAACACTGATCTTTACTCAAATTAACCCTAAAATACCAATTTTAAAAATTCTTTTATTGGATAATCTTTAGTAATTTGCACGCTTAAAAAATCTTTCAAAATGAAATTTAGAAAAATTATATATTGAATTTCTTTATATCTGGCGATCCTTCTAATCTTAGCCCTAATCTTGTCCAGTTGTTTTCTATCAAAAATAGAAAACAATTTGTTATCCATGACCAAATTTCTTTAAACCATTATTTAATATATTGGTAAGGGAAACCAGGGTAAAACGATAGCTATTTTGAATTTTTACCTTAAAATTTTGAAAGCAAAAATAAACTGTACAAAATATAGATTTATAGCCAAATCTCTCTAATCTACATAATAATAAAAAAGTGTACCTCTTTACCTATAATACTTTAAGCCTATATATTATGTGAAGTGATATTTTCTCTAATTTACCCCATACCCATAAGATGATTAAGCATCAGGGTAGGGTATATAAAATAAAATTGAACAAAATTTTGCAATTTTGGCATATGTTTATCACTTTTAAGTATATACATAAAATTTATGTTGAAAAATAGCAAGTTTCAAAAGGTATTTAAGGAGTCAGCGAATGCGTCTATAACACACACATCACTTATATCTGAGTTCCAGGAATGATTTAGTTTTCAGAAGTCAAATAGGTGATATGGGGGGGGGGGGGTGATATATGGTAGATCGAAAGTAATTGCATAATTCCAACTGTTAATATATATTGAAGGTGGGTTTTATCGCATTTAAAAAATTATAACTAACCGAATGAAAGTATATATATATATATAAACAATTTTTTTTTGTTATCATGTTTTATTATCCAAATCGTATATATTTGTAATCTGCCTTTTAACATTTTTATTGCAGAACCTGGACTCTGATTTAAGATGATTATAATCTTCATTAAGTGATTTTAATTTATTATGCGCCACTTCAAAAACGAATATCTCAGAAACTATAATGGTACAAATCGAGTTTATAACAGCACAAATTGATCCCTTTTTAAAAATATTTTAAAAAAAGGTGAAAATTTCAGAAAGATGGGGCCAAGACTTCAGGCTATATTCTAAATTTAACGTTTGATTTTATAAAATAGTGAAAAATTATAAAAATAATTTTGAGGCACCCAGTAGGAAGAAGAAAGGACTCTCTATCGATTGCTATTTTTTAAATAAAAATTTAACCTTTTTAAAGGATTTTTATCTTGGCGCCAAAATTCAAACGGCTGATATCCAGAAAATGATAACGGTTTAAGATCGGTCTTTGATTTTTTTATTTTTGTTATTTTAGAAACTTATCTCTTTTTTAATTGTAAAAAATATACTTTTCCCATATATAATAAATAAAAAAATATAATTTTATTTTTTTAAAAGTTGAAATATAGGACATTTGTTTAGAAATCTCAAATGTGGATCTTCTGGTATAACCCCACTGCATCTTATATGTTTTCATAGCTACAGATCTTCTGATCATAATATTGAATATAACCAACAGCTTATCATATAATTCAAACCGCTTTTAGACTTTATCTATTTTTCGATATGTTGGACTTGGTTTTGAATACACTTATTAATCATTAAAATAAATTACACAACGAAATTAATTATAATTTCGATAAAATGAAATATCAAGTTGTTTTTTTTGACAGCATCCTTTTACCTCATAATATTAGAGGCAAGCTATTTTAAAGTTATATACGAAAAGGCAGGAATGGCATACCTTGAAAAATGTTGGATTTATTTTATTAATCTGTCTGGGATATAATTCATTTTATGGCGCAATAATTATGATTGAAATTTTATTTTAAAAATACATAAAATTATTTCTTAAAATTTATTATCTCAGTGAAGATCTACAATTTAAGCTGTAATTTTTTTTTTCTTTCAAATTTTGCAAATTGTTAATGAAAAATGTTATATATGTATATGAAAATGAAATATAGAAATATGACAATTTTTTTTAAAATATTCATGATATATAAATCTATATTAAAATAACATTTTTTAAAAAAAATTATGCCATTTTAAAAAAAAAATGAATAAATTAAAAAAACAACATGAGGGAAGGTCTAAGGACTCTTTTTGAGATCTGCCTCGAAATACATCGATTTGAGTTGATTATAACATTTCAAAAGAGAATCCATGATAACCCTTAATACTTTTCTTTTAACCTAAAATCTTTAAAATAATGATGGCCTAGGTGGCCTAGGGTCCCATTTTTGTCAAAAGAAAATAAGTAAATATATAAACATCTTTTTTGTGTATTTATAATTTCAATGAAAAAATGGGAGGAGGGTTCAGTCTAAGATTTGCGGTAATTTTTATTTGGGCTTATGACTGGTTTTTATTTATTGACAGAACTGATCCATGAACTAGTAAGTACTAATCATGCGCTACATATAGTTCATTAATTATAAAATTTTCATTCTAGCATAATGCCAATTTTGGCCTCTTTTATTTTATACCGCTAAAAATGTTTTTCTTTAAATTATCGACCAAGCAGTAAAGATGTATGACAAACGCATTTTCGAGATAATGTTTCCGAATGCTTGCCTAACTTTACGCTTAAGACGTGATATCATAGTTTTCATTATTTAATTTGAATATTTTCGTAATTTCAACCAACAATATTAAATTTATAAATAAAACAAAGTTTATAATTTCAAAGAAAATTAATTTTAAAAAAAAATTAAAAATAAATATTATATAGTTTTCCAAAATTATTTAAAAAAATATAAAAAGAATATAATATTTCTTTTTACGGCGATGAATTGGTAAAAAAAAAATTAAATTTATAAACATATAATATTCAATGATGACTCTACAAAAATTTTAATAAGCAAACCCAAAAAAATACATATATATGACAATAGTTAGTTTTTGGTTCATAATTTGGTTACTTTTTTAATGGTTAGCGAAATTGATTAAAGAATTAATAAGGAAGGCACTAAATATTAACGCAAACCAGATAGTTAGAACTTTATATTCTCCGTTCTTGGTATGATGCAAATTTTGACATTTTTTATTTTTTTTACCAATAATTTTTTTCCTTATATCAACTACCAAAGAGAATAAAGCAATAAAAGATACTAATAAAGCCCTACTTAGTGGTTTAGTATAAGGTCCAGAATTTGTGTTTCCGAACCCTTGGCTCATTTCATGCTTAGAGCGTAACGTCATAATTTTCTCAGTTTAATTTCGTGGTTCTCAAATTTGAGTGAGGAATTGAAAGTACTTGTTAAGGCATTAAACACTAGCGCACCCCCCCCCTCTCCATTGGAAAATCCTGGTTACATCACTGAACTGCTCTATATAGTGTTTTGAAAAATTTTAAGTTGTTTATAGAAACTGATAGTAGATTTATTATTTAACAGGGTCATTTTAAGAAATATTACTTTTCTAAAAAAAACTGCCCTTTTACAATATTAATTAGATGAGGAGCATGTGTTAAGTTTTTAAGTTTTTTTTTCAAATTTATTTGAGCAATTTACTTTGGTGAACATCATAAAAAGCCTTATAATTCAAACTTATTTATGAAACAACTACAACAAAATTTATGAAATAAAAACGGCTTAAAAAATAATTTATTTGCAACAATCTTTAAAAATTATAAAAACTACCGAATACAAAAATATATAAATTTATGTTAAAAAATAACAAAATTTAATATTTTTAAAAATTATAATGGAGTTAAAAAGGAATTATAATTAAATTAAAAAATTCTGATCTGAATGATTTATCTCAGAAAAAAATTCCCTGGGATCATTAAATAGGTCCTTCTTTTTGAACTTAAAGATTTTAAAAATTTGAAAATTATAGTTGAAAAAATTCCTAAAGTAGATGACTTATAGAAGTGAATAAAGAATTTAATTTATTTTTTAATTTTCCTAGATTCTGCATAAGGTACTCTTATGATGGTATTATTATTGGCATTGGCTGAGGAAGATGAAATGCAGATAAAAATCGAAATAATTAATTTTCCCAGAAGCTGGTGGGATTAATCTGTTAATAAATTGGCTGACTCGAGCAAATAAGAATGTTAGTGGTTGCGAGCCCCTGATTTTCAAGTTTCTAGCGGCATGTCACTGAGTCCACCCTGTCATAGACAGTTCAACCCATGTCATTCTTTGGGAATCTAAAGGCAGAGTCAATGCAATCAATTCATAATTGGAAACAAGTTTTGCAGGGCGACGGCAAAATAGGACAATGAAAAGTTGGAAAAATCTCTTATCGAATGAACGATTGAGAGTTGACAAGTTTTGTTTTTTTTCGGTGGGATGTGACATTGTACAACCTCATTCTCGCATAAAACAATTTATTTATAAATTAACAGAAATATTCAGGTTCAATGATTTCAACTAGGGCTATGCCAATTCACTATTTTTCACCGATCCGATATTGGTTCAAAACAGATCCGATTTTTATACTGATTTTTCACCACCCCCTTTAAACCATGTGTAATTAGGAAATAATTATTTTTCATGCAAAAAATCGAATTATGCATTTAATTAAAATTTTTCATTTCTACAATTAAGACTATAATCAAAAAAAAAATTATAGTATAATAGATAAAAAAATATATTTAATAATAAATCCATTTTATAATTATAAAATTCTAAATATATAAAATTAAAATATATTAGATTTTTTAAAAATAATTATGAGAGCCTCTAGATTTTCTGGCAATAAAATAATAAAATTGGCATTCATTATTTAAAAAGATTTAAAATAAATAAAACTTTGGGTGTTTCCTTCTATTTTTATAAAAAAACTTTTAAAATACTAATAAATCTATTTAAAAAAATAAATAAAATTCAGGGGGTGTTGTGCATTTGCATTGTTTAAAAAAAATTATTTAGAAAATATTATAATAATGATAATTAATAACAAAAAAAGTAAAAATATAGAATCGGTTTTTTAAAGGTATCGGCCCAATCCGATATTTTTGGAAAACGCTAAATATCGGTGCCGATCCGATATTTAATATTGGCACAGCCCTAATTTCAACCCAAAGTTGTTGCTTCCATGCAAGATATAAATATACAATAAAAACAACCTAAATTTAATTGTTTTCTAATTTTCAGATGAACGGGTTTCAAAGTTCTATAAGAAAAAAAAATTGCGAAGATTTAAAAAAAAAGATAAGTCTAAGATCAAATAAAATTTTTGAAATAAGAGTCCCTCATAGTTTGAAATGCTCTTCAAAATGATTCTCTAAAAGAGTATGATTGCTTTTTATTATGCTTAAAAAAAAAATTTTTTTTAATCAAATTTTTGTACCTTAAATTCCTAATAATTTTTGCAAAAATCTTTTATAAGTAAATCTGGTGATTTTTATATATAAACTAGTGTTGCTAAACGTCTCGTTTTGAGCCTATTTTTAAAAACGGCTAAATCAAAATTTGATCCAGAAAAATACTACGCAAGCCTGAAGAATTTGCTCATAGTAGGAACAAAGATCTAGACATATATTAAACAAAGCTCGAGGTTTAGGCAATATTTTTCTCGCTAAAACTATATAAAAGGTCTTTAAAGAAATCACAAATTAAATAAAATTGATATAAAAATAAAAATCTTCAAATTTTTATCATCAAAAAAAATAGCTCTTTTTTTTGAAACTCTGGTTAAAAATGTCCGGCCTTTTTTGATAAAATTAAGTTCGTCAGGATCATTTTGGAAATCAGAAACAGATCATCGAAGAACTAGTTATTTTACTAACTCAATTATCGATTCATAAATCAATCAATTAGGTTTTCTAAGAATCGAAATTTTATTAGTCTTTTTTTATATATAAAACAATATATATTATTTATTATATACAACACATGATTATGGTTGAATGGAAAAAAAATATATAATACAACAAATTCAAGAATTGGGATTATTATTATTAAGATATTTCGAGTGATCAGTAAAACTATGTACGGGTAGAGGAGTAATTTGGGATAATGGTAGAGATGTTTGACTGCTCATAAATGGCGTAAGCATAGAGTAATGAGGAATTTTATGCAAATGTTGGGAGTAATGGTTCGAGTTATGAGTCATATTTGCGGACGAAGGAGGGGAAAAGGGAGAGGGGGGAGGAAAATGATGCGGTGACATTGCGTTGAAAGGAGAATAATGTTTGGCCGAAATTCCAGGTGGAAGTATTTTGTAAGGATAATGAAAAGGAACTGACGGGTCCGTCGTTAAATTTAATTCGGGGTTGTGAGTCAATTTGTTGACGAGAGAGGAATAGGGAAAAGGAACATAAGGAAAGGCGTTGGGCGAAATCGAAGAGGCGTTTCCGATAGAATTATCCATTTGCGAGTGTTGATTCACGAAAGAATTCATGTAATTATTGGAATTCTGGGTGATCTGATCGAACATGGGTGGCGGTATTAGCTGATTTGCATAATTTATATTGGACGGGCCCGGATTATCGCTGGGTGGGAGAATATTACATTGATCAATGTCTTTGGCATTTTTATTGGTCGAGTTCATAGAATTGAACATGTCAGATGCCATGCGTCGAATTCCATCAACGGAATTCATGGCCACTTCAAAATTGGATAAGGAGCCTGTCAGTTTTTCATGGTAATTTTGCTTGTTTGTATAATCACAAGATGGCAGGTTTTTGAAGCTATCAGTATTACAATTTTGGCTGCTGATATTTATATTCGATTGAGAACTAAAATTGTGTAAATATGTATTGCTTTTTGGCGAATACATGCCAGGATAATGGGAATAAAACAGCGAATTCTCTTTTAAATTGGACGCTATTAAAGTGTTTGAATTTAATCTATCACTGATATCAATACTATTAGATTTATTTCGACCATTGTTAGATATGTTAATAGGAAAATATGGCTGGGAATTTAAAACATTGTAAGGGATACAACTAGATGTTGAATTATATATATTTGTATTTTGATTATTGATAACATGTGTAAATGTATTGTTGGATGAGTGAGGCAAACATAAATTTAAATTACCATGGTGATCATCAATATACTCAAAAACCGAGTGAGGGACAGGCGACATGATCATGTTAATTGATTCAAGGGATTCTTTATCATTACCGGATATCCTCATAAAATCCATATTAGATATTTCTTCATCCAAATGACCTGATGCTGAGAGATTAAGTAACAATAAGGCAGCTGGATCAACATTTTTGTATAACGATTTCGGAATCCTATTGTAATCGCAAGATGAATAGGATGGTTCTGGCGGTGGTGGTGGGGGTGCACATAGTATCTGGTGAAACATGGAGTTTGTATTGAAAGATTGATCATTTTTAGTTGATGTATTTATGCAAGATTGGATATTTAAATTGTGGTTAGAAGAATATTTCACTGAAGGTGAAATGTCTCCAGAATGATTTATATCAGGATAAGATTTATTATAAATTAAATTTATATTATAATCAGTGTAAATTGTTGGTTCAATTTGATTTGAGACCATAAGATTACTTTCGCAATTTTTCATATTAGGAAAAATAGGAGGGGGAGGGGGAGGAACCATATTATTAAATATATCGTGTAATAATGGATTTGAGTGTTTAACAATTTTATTTAAATTTGTCAAATTTCCAGAACATTTTTGCGTTGTTTTAAAATGAGATGTTGATTGAGATATAGAACAGTTTTTTTTAATCAAGGGTGAATTAAAAGATAATACTTTAGGAGTTTCATATACATTAGTAACCAACATTTGGGAGGAATGAGGTTTTATAGTAGATATGTTTAAATCATAAGTTTTAGCTTTGGTGTTATACTCGTAATAACCTTCAGAACTGTTAATCAAAGTGGTGGGTATTTTATTTTTATAACTAATGTTAGAAGGTTTTTTAAATCCGGATTCTTGTTGAGAAATTGAAAAGGAGTTTCTTTTCCTTTTACTGAGTTGTTGATTATTATTGTTATTAAGAGCAGATGACACATAAAATAATGTAGATTCTGAAGGTGCATATAAATTTTTTGATCTTAAGCTATTGGATTTTGATTTTTCATAAATATAGTCATTTTTATAAGTGGATAAATTTAAATTATTTTGTTTATTGTCATTATGATCTGGGAGTTTATTTTTGTATTGGTATTCATTTTGAATTGAACACTTTAGATTAGATAAAATAAGACTACTAGAGGTAACTTTTTTATTTTTTATTAAAAGCTCATTATTAATTAATGATTGTGAAGTAAGTGTTGAAAACAAATTGTCTAAAATATTATTTTTTGATTTTAAATCTGATGATATATTTGAAATAGGTGTAGTAGACTCAATTTTATGATTTTTAGAATGATTAAGCAATTCTTGTGATGATAAATATGATGTATTACAAATTTTAGCTTGAGAAGTCATTTCTTTGCATAAAAATACCATACCTAATGAAATTTTTTCAATAGTATCAACTTTTGTATTGCATCTATAATTGGTTTGATAAAAGTTAATTTTTTTATTATATTACCTTATACAATATACATTCTCTAAATTGAATGAACAAGAAAAACAAAATGTATGTTTACATGGCATCTGGTTAAATAAATTTACATAAATTTTATAAAATTTAAGATTACTAATCTTCCATATATAATTATTGGCAAATGACATAATTCACATGAATAGATTGCTGGAGAACCTATTTTTTTCCCAACAATACCAGCCTATATAATAATTATATTGAAAAATAAAATAGAGGTGAGAAATGTGGAAAAAAATTAAGTACACAATTATAATTATTAAAGCTTACAGGATGATCCCATTTTAATTTTTCCCCATTATGAATTGGCTCAAGATCCTTTTCTGAAGTAGAGTAAGGATGTTCATTATTCAATTCGTCTATGACATCCTCATCTGTGTTCATAGTGCTCATAGAGTGATGATTGGGACATTGAAAGTTCCTTGAATATATTGAATATATACCAAATCAATATTTAGATATTGTACATTATTGAACATGTTTAGATTATACTAAAAGTTGTTGAGGATGGCCTATCAAACATGACTGACTTCAAAAATATCAGTTTACCGATGACTGATATGTCAATCATTAAATTTTAGGAATATGTTAAAATAAATTAATATGTATTATTCTTCATTTTTTGTTATACATCTTATCAAATAAAATATTATTTTTAAACTCTATGATTGGGACTGGAAGATTCGGTTGAAATAGATATTGAATTTGATTAATTGCAAAGTAAATTCAATTTTGTTTGTACGCGTGAAGGAACCTAGAAGTTTAATAACATATATATTAAAAAAATTTTCCTTTAGGTTAAATCCAAATTCGATATAATACATTAAATCTTAAAATATTTATATTAAAAAAAACGCATCTCAGCATTAAACGGTCAGTTAATTTTTAAGAAATGTTACCAAAATACAATCCAGATTATATTAATTTTATTATAAAATTCATAATGGAATAGAAAGATTAAAAATTTATTTTATTAAATATGTTTTAGATGGTCAAAGTGACAGTAAGACTATCAATTTATTTATAATACTACATAAACACCATTAGAATTTAATTATATGCGTTGATTTGCTTAATTCTTTTGATCTTAGCTAAGCAATAGCTTAGAACTATTGCGCATACAAATAAGTGTGGCTTACTCACGAAGATGTGAAGAGCTCCTCATTTTTTCCCTAAATTAAATATCCAGTTTTATGAATTAGAGGAAACCCTAGCGTAGCTCTGTTGCTTGTCAACACTAGTTGGCTTAGCGCTGCAATCATGTATCAAGTAAAATCTATGACATATCTATTTTTAATAAATCTAATAAATATATTTTTTCGATGACAGGTGGAGATATATTATTAGTGAGTTTAAGATTACCATGAAAGTATAGTCACGCCCTAGAATTGAGCAGTACCGGTGTAACGTGATATTTTAACTTATATTTAAATTAACTCTCTTTAGTAATACTGACATTAATGATTTTTCAGTGTGGTAGGCATAGATATTTGAGAGGGGGGAGGGGTTGTATCTATTGAAAATATTGACATGTAGACACCGATTTTATAGGCTAATTTATTTTGGTGGTCAGTTATTTTAAATATTCAAGAATATATATCTTAAATGCTTTATTCATCACGATAGATTTTCGCATCTATGTCATAAGGTGAGGAAGTCCAATATGTTACTAATAAAATATCTTGAACATGAGTATATTAATAGAATACTTAGCAAATTAACTGATCAAATTCCCACTCTTCCAAATGTGTAAATATCTCTATAACTGTTAACTTAAAAGAATAATAAGCAAAAATAAATTGTTTAATTCTGTAATATTATAAAATAATCTTGCATTTGCCATTTTCAAAATAGCTGCCTTTCTTTAAATAAGTCTATGATTATAATAAATTAAACGTTATTTAAAACTATTGTTATTTTTTATTTAAATCGCATATAATCACTGTTAAAATATTTGATTTATAAAATAACTCAAAATATTATTTAAATTAAATTAGGTCATTTGATAAGTTTATCAATACATTTAAACATTCATTAATATTTTATTAACTTATATAATTTTGTTATTCATATTCAAATCATATTGTAAGTTACCTCCGATAAAGGGATTGTCCGCTGGAATATTTCTTGGTGGTTGCAGAGATGGAGAGATATTGAGACTTGGTAATTTCTCGTCCTCTTTACAGCGCCTACATGTCAGGATTTTCACTGGATGCAAACCCCCTTCAAAAACCTTTGCCTATCCCCCTAAAAAAACGCAGCCTTCGGCCGCGGTGTCTCTTTCTCATTATTTTCACCTATTTATTTATTGATACTCTTTTCAAAGAATTTATAAAGGATAACTTAAATTAATCTATTTCTACTAACAACTATCTATATTTTGTGAATATAAAGAATTTATATTTTAGATAATAAATTCAATTAAAACCACCATTATTTACAATGAATTAATTATTATGGCATTATGAGCTTGCTAAAATATCTAAACCTTTTAAAAACAATGTGTATGATTGTTTGCAATATATAGATTTAGTCGATGAATTGTATTATAATAATACTATAATAAAAGTATAATTTTTACAGCAATAAATTTTGTCCTATTTCATTTCAAAATATAACCCCCCAAAAAATTTATCCTACCCCCATTAAAGCAGCTTACCCCATACTCCTCAAAAAAATAGGATGCAAACTGTTCCTACCCCCCCCCCCCGCTCATGTAGACGCTGCCTCTTTATCTATTTGTGCGAGGGCAATTAATTCTGCTAATTGGGAAGCCGTGATGTATAGTAGGCCTAAAACGAATTATTTGTTATTTGATATTCGATTCGTATTTTACGAATACGAATATGAATAATGAGGAAAATTATTCGTATTATTCTAAATTATTCGTAATTATTTATATATAAATATTCGTAATTATTCGCAAATATTTTATTGCAAGTAAAATAAAAAGAAGTAATTAAATTTTCCTAGTGAATATCATTTCGTTTTATTTTATTTCCTATTATCAAATATCAAATCATAACAAGTTATATTTGCTGAAAAAGTTTAATGGAAGAAAAGGAAAAGCTTCAAAGTAAAATATAATTATTTTATTTTGATTGTTTCTCTTTAATCATTTTTGATGTTATGAACAAGTCAAAACATTTTTATAGAGTGTGCCTCTTTCCCATATTCTCGAGCTCCTGGCAGATAAATAACTAAAATTTTTTGACTAGTTCTTATTATTTGATTAGGAAAATCCTTTTCCCATTTAGTAACTTTATTTTTGGAAAGACAATCTAATTCAGATAGTGCATTAAAATATCTTCATCCTCTATTACATTGTCATAATCACCTCTAAGAATTATATTTATAATTAAATAAGAGAAATTTATGCTACTAAAGTATTTTTAATAAATAAAATCTATAATGAAATACTTTCTAAAATTTTGTTATATTTTATATGCAAATATTTAAAATGTAGTATATTTTAAATAGATAAAATTTAAAAAATTTTATTTTGTCATAATCACCTTCACCTCTAACTAATAAAATGATATTAATAATAAAAATAAATACATGATTAAATAAAGGAAATTTATGCTACTAAAGTATTTTTAATAAATAAAACTATAATGAAATATTTTCTAAAATTTGTTATATATTATGCAAATATTTATAATGTAGATATTTTAAATAGATAATAATTTAAAAAATTTTATTTTGTCATAATCACCTTCACCTCTAATAAAATGATTTTAATAATAAAATTAAATACATGATTAAATAAAGGAAATTTATGCTACTAAAGTATTTTTAATAAATAAAATCTATAATGAAATACCTTCTAAAATTTTGTTATATTTTATATGCAAATATTTAAAATGTAGATATTTTATATAGATTATAATTTTAAAAATTTTATTTTGTCATAATCTCACCTCTAATAAAATGATATTAATAATAAAAATCAATACATTATTAAATAAAGTAAATTTATGCTACTAAAGTATTTTTAATAAATAAAACTATAATGAAATATTTTCTAAAATTTGTTATATATTATGCAAATATTTAAAATAAATTTTAAAATGTAGATATTTTATATAGATTATTTTAAAATTTTTATTGTAGAAAAACTATTTAAAAAAATGTAATTTAACAATTACATAAAATATAAATTTTAAAAAAATATAAAAATAATACACTGTACTTTGATTAAAATAGTATTTCCATAAATTTTAAGAATTAATACAAAAATTATATAAATGTTATAACTAAGAATTTATTTTACAAAAATAAATATTATTTAAAACTAATATTATCATATTGCTATTTTTGATTTGAATTTATAAAGATAGGTCTAATTTTCTCTAAGGTTTTGCTAATTCATAATAGGAATAAAAATAGTAAATTAAAATAATTTTATTTTTTAAAAAAAGACACCCCCCCCCCATGCCTATACCACTGTTTAATTAATTTACTGTTTTTTTCTTTCAGCTTCTAATGTGTCATTAATCTGGAATTTCAGGAAGGATGGTAAACTTGGATTTTATATGATATAATGTTAAAATATATTCAAAGATCAATTAGAAAATCTTGATGGAAGAAGATGTGGTGAAGGACATAGTCAATCCTCAAATAGTTCAAGATCTACATCAATCTCTGATCAAACTGAACCTTTTAATGCTAGGCGGAAAAATTCTTTAATATGGAATCATTATCTCCATGATGCTAAAAAAGAAACAGCTAAATGTAAAATATGCAATGTGGAGATAATGTGCAAGAAAAAAACTACGTCAGCATTAATTAATCATAACAAAAGATTTCATCAAAAACAAAATAATACTATTAAAAACTATTTAAATGATATACCCAAAACAAATGCTGATGATGTTAAGCATTATTTATTAAAATTTTTGCTAAAGTCAAATATACCTTTTAAAAATCTCGCCACTCAGGAATTCATGACCTTCGTTAGAGGTTTAAATCCTGAAATAAAAATATGCTCAATACCGTCAATTAAACTATATATAAATGAAATTTTTAATAAAGAATTCAATAAAGTTAAAATAATTATAAATAATTTTAAATGCCAAATTAACTTTACAACTGATATATGGTCAAGCCCTACTAATGTACCATTGGTTGACCTGCCACTTTATTGATGAAAAATGGGAGATGAAATCATTGTTATTGGATATAGTTCCATTTACTGATTCGCATTCTGGTGAAAATATTTATAGAGAGTTTTCTCAAATTATAAAAAATATCGACATAAGTAAGATAGCAATTACTTGCGATAATCCTAGCTCTAATTCTACTTTCATAAAAATTCTTCGTATAAAACACCCAAATTGTGAAATTTTACATGTGCGATGTTTTGCACATATACTCAATTTAGTAGTACAGAAAATATTTAAGAAAGTAGACAGGCAAGTATCAAAATTAAGAACAATCATAAAGATTATTCGCAATTCTTTTACAAAGAGAAATATTATGCAAAATGTGTGTTCCTCCCTACTTCCCCCTATGAAATATTTAAAATTAAAATTAGACACATCCATCAGATGGAATAGCTCTTATTTAATGGTCGAAAGAGCTATTAAAATGAGAAGGGCTATTGATGAAGTTGTGACTCAGATATATGATGATATATCTGATATCGAAGAAAGAAAACTGAGCGAAGTAATTTAATTTTATTTACTAATTATTATTTTTTATCAGGATGATTGGACTACTTTAATAAACATACAAATCAAATGAAGACTTTTTTTTATTTTACCGAAGATATATGTGGTGACACATATCCTATCCTAAATCTTGTAATCCCTTTCTATGTTTCTTTAATCGAACATTTGAATTCATTTGATTTAGATTTCATAAACTCTATCAGTGCGATTGAGAAAATAGAAACTTATTATAACTTAACAAATATTCACACTATAATATCAACAATACTGGATCCTAGACTAAAAATGGAATTTTTTGAGCAACTACCAACTACATATAACATAGACACGACAAATCTATTAGAAAAATTTAAAGATGTATATAATGTTTACAAAATAAAATATAATATCAAATCAACATCAGTTAACCCAATAGTACAGTCGAACATGAATAGAATTTATAAACAAAATAACATCGCATCATTATGTGAGGTGGAGACCTATCTTAACGAAATAAGAATCAGTTCAAATAAGAGTCCCTGTGGTGCATGGGGATCGTTTTCCTGTGTTGTCGAAAATGGCAACTGATATATTGTCAATTCAGGGATCTTCGGCTTCATGTGAGCGGTTGTTCTCAATAGGAACAAATATGATAATGAAAAATAGAATGTCTTTGAAGGAGGAAACTATTAGAATGACTTTATGCTTAAAAAATTGGATATTATCAAATTCGGATTTACTATAATTTTATATTTTTGTGTATTATTTTCTATTTTTATAAAATGAGATTATTGAACATTTTTAAAAAATTTTAATAAAATTTGAATATTAGATTGAAGAAATAGTTTAAATATTTTTTTATAAGCAATTCTAATTCTAAAAGTCGGATATTTTGGTCAATTTGTTTGGTTAACGTTATATGAAATCATTGGGTTTTATTTCGTTTATTTTCTATAAATTTTTATATTAAAAGTGTCATCTTTAAACATGTAAAAAATTTTTTGCAAAATATTTTATAAGCTTTAGAAAAATTTTCGAATCGAATCGAAACGAATAATGATTTTATTATTCGTACGAATACGAATAGCGCAATAATAGTATTATTCGATTCGATTCGTTTTTTTGTAGACCTAGTATAGTTTAGAATTAATATTCGTTATTTCTCCACTGTATTCCTTAGTCTCTCATTAACTGAATTACGAATTTTTTCGATGTCACCCTTGGATGCGTTTTCCGCCATTTTCTGAGATCTGGTGGAGACTGTTTTGGAGGATTTATTAGGTTATTTAAAATTTTAATGTGTAAAAGCTCCAGGATATACAAATACAAAGGCGTGGTCCGTGAGGTTACAGCAAGGATAATTTTATTTAATTTTATAAATTAGTAAAAAGTAAACAATTATCTTTGCCTGTTATATTTATAGGCATAGGTAATAAAATTGTTTGTTTCATGTAAACTTATCACCTTGTGTTTACAATATAAAAATAAATTGCAAGATATAACATTTTTCAAAAAAATACATAATCAAAATAATTAATCATTTTTAATTCATATTTTAATGAAAGTGGAAAATTAAATATATATAAATATAACAATTTTTATAATAATAATATATAAGTAAATAAAGTAACAAAAAAATTTAAGCAAGATGAATTATTTAAAAATTTAATTGATATGTATATTTTTTATATGACATTACAAAAGAATATGAATATTATAATATATAATGACATAAATTTAAAATTCATATAAAAGTTTTTTTGTTCAAAAAAAATAAGAATGTATCTTTTCACAAGTAATTAATAATATATATAAGCAATTATTTCTTATTTTACTAATATAATTACATTCTAGAATTTACTTAAACCTTTAACAATCGTTATATTATGAAAATTAAATTAAATCTGAATTATAAAATATAATATCATGAGTAAAAATATAATTCTATAATGTTAATTTATATTATTTTGCTATATTTAATTTACAGACATAGTGTTTGATATAATTGGTCTAATATTTAAAAAAAATATAAGTGTATTTAATTATAATTTTAATAGTTTTTTTTAATAAATAATGTTTATTGATATTTTTTAAGTATTGTGTTGTTTAAGAAAAGAAGAAGTATATTATTATTATTGTTATTTTTGTAGATTATTTTTTTTTGTATTTTTTCACGACATTATAAAAAGTAGGAAAAAAAAATTTTTATTTATTTTTTGGTAAAATTTAAGTTTATGTTCAATAGTGTGTTAAAAAGAAGAATAAGATAAAGAAGAAAAAAAAAGGTAAAAAAATATATCAAGTAAGAAAAAAATTATATATTTAATTTGAAAAATAAGATAGTATTGTAAAAAAAAAGTGTTGAACTTAGAAGTGCAGTAAGAGAAAAAGAAGAAAAATAGAGATAATAAGTTAGAAAGTGTTAATATCTCTCACATTTTTAAAATTATTTTTTATTCCTGATCACAATTATATAGAATAGGAACGATAAAGCATTTAATAAATAAACCCATGCAGTTAAAAGTGATTTTTTA
Source organism: Gordionus sp. m RMFG-2023 (assembly GCF_954871325.1). Lineage (NCBI taxonomy): Eukaryota > Metazoa > Nematomorpha > Gordioida > Chordodea > Parachordodidae > Gordionus > Gordionus sp. m RMFG-2023. The sequence goes on along the minus strand of NC_088775.1, from coordinate 6,219,754 downwards.
TAGCATATGCTAAATCAAATTAGGATCCCTTAGTCATTTCCAATATTAATTAAACTCATAGTTTCTTAAATATAAAAACATTTTATTTTATCTAATGGCTCCAAACTATTGGGGAAATAAGCCGAAATCAAGGCTTTGCTAGCCTATTAAGATTGTCGTGCCTCAGGAAACGGCCACTGACTTTGAAACACGAAAAACAATGTCTAGAGAAGGATCAACCTGTTTGTGACAGGCAGCACAGGTGTCCACAGAAGAAGGCAATCAAGCCTATGGCCAATGGCAGTTTGAAACTCATCGTCTGTGAGTATTTCCTTTTTACCACTCGGAATCGCGTCTAGCCATTCATGGCCGTTAGAGTTTTTTTTGCTTTTCTGAGCAGTTGAAGGTTAGTTAGATCGGGACACATACAAAGTTTTTTAAACGCGCATTAAAGCATAGGGTAAGGAAGCTCTTTAGATGACTGGAAACTGGCTGCTCGGAGCCTTGGATAGCTAAAGTAAGCCACTCTTGTTTAGCTGAAGATAGAAAGGGATCGTCCAACTCGATAAGCGAGGAGATAGAATCGTTAAAGGATATTCGAGATGAAAGAAAGCACGCAATTGCCATTAGGAAAGGGGGGGGGGTGAAAATTTAAGTCCACCCCGGTAAGCGAGTATAGAGGCGAGAGACCAATTGAAATCGGAAAAATTTGAGCCTAAAAGGGATTCGATAAAATGTTTAAATTTTAATTCGAAGGCCTTAAGGAGGGTATTGTACTGGAAAGCGCGGGAAGATTTAAATAAATGTAAGAATTTCGGTAGTAAAAGACATTTTTTGGTGAGAAAGAAGAAATGATGCTTGGGGAGATGAGGAAGATTCTTGAGTGAATTGGAAAGGGAGTGGATCAAATTGTCAAAAGTTTTTTGACAACAGGAAGTTGAAAAACCGATAGCGGAACATAAAAGACAGAGTTCCTCGTGCGGAATGATTGTAAAATCTAAAGGAGGGATAAAATCCTTATTGTGGAGGAAATTTCACACTTTTTCCTATTTAGAGAAAGACCAATTTTATAGCTTTTATTTCAACGTACTATATGGCCGACATAACATTGGATAAAGAACCGCCAAAAGAGCCATCGTCGAGATACCATAAATTAAAGTCTAATTTGAAATCAGACTTTAAATTTTTGATCAAATCCTGAATCCCTATAGTAAGGTAAAGAGCAAGGGACCTAGTGGATCACCTTGCTGAATCCTATCTCCAGAGGATATGGAAAATTTCCCGAATTTGAGTAACGAAGGGAATCAATAACAGGAATTAAGGAAATTCCAGTATTTTGGGAAATGATGTAAAAAAGATGCTAAGAATGCTCTCCTATGGATGGTGTTGAAGGTATTTCTGAAGTCTAACTTGCAGAAAACCTTATCGGCCTCAGTATTTATAAAAATACATGCAACATGTGAGGCCACTTCACACCCACCTCTCACTCCAAATCCTAACTATGAGGGAAATAAGAGGAAACTGGCCTTAGGCCGGATCCTATTTACAATAGCCTTGGCGACTAAACAACGAAAGAATGACCCTATGGCTATGGGTCTAATGCCACCATCCGGTTTGGTTAAAGAAACAAGACGGCATCAAAAAGAATAGGACGAATACAAATAGGAACTTCGCATAAGAGGATATTATTGCAAAGTTCAGTTAATGATTTCAGCAAAGGGTCAATAAAACCACTATCAGAGCATTGAATTAAATCCACAAAAAAACCAGGTCTGAAACCGTCTAACCCACTTGTCGTCCCTTTTTTAAAGGACTTTAAGCATTTAAGTACTTCATCACAGGTAAAAAGAATAGGTAAAGAGGCATGCGGGTGAATGTTAAAAGGGGAAGCTAGTGGATGTTTCTCAAGAATGAAAGAGAGTAACGTTGATAGGTGAAATAGTATCATCGGAAGTCAATATTTGGGTAGCACCGATAATATCTCCAAGATCTAATTTTTCAGAGATCAATTTACAACGGAAAGAGTTAGGATTTAAAGAGTTAGATGGAGAAAATTCATCGATAATCGTATTTCCAAAATTGGACAATTCTATTCTTGGGCTTAACTAAAACTCGAAAGCAGAAACTAATTAAATCTAACCACAAGGGTATTGAGGAGAAATCTGAGTTTAAATTATTCATAAGAGACGTAAGGAACCCAATGATAGACTTTCGAGCGGCTATAGGGATCCTAGAAAGAACTAAGGACTTATGCGAGTTAAGGAATAAATCAACAGAGCTTGAGGAACAACAAGCCGGACGTCATACGAATGAGGAGCGTTAGTAAAAAGATCTGGGCCGGAGGAGAGCGGAAATTTTCCAGAATTGGGGCAAGCGGATGAAATATGTTTCCTAAACACGCCATTTAATTTAAGCGAAATTATTTTTAAGCATACTTGACAAAAGGTATAAACAAGAAAAATAAGGGAAAGAAAAAATCAAAAATTGAAGAAAAAAAAAGAAAGATTCAAGAATTGTCAGAAGTATTATTATAAACAATCGAAATTAGGGGGGGGGGGTTGGTAAATTTAAAATAATAAAAATTAGATGCATAAAGAATAAGGGGTATTATTAAGAACAAGAAAACAAGATTAGAGAGGGGGGGGGGATTTAAAAATTTAAGAATAATAATAATAAAATAAAGATTTAGTTGATGGCGTATAACTTTAAATGATATTATTGCATAACATGAGAACAAAAGAATTAAGTGGGCGGGTAGGACATAAAATAAAGATTAAGTTAATGGAGTATAACTATAAATGATATTATTGCATAACATGCGAACAAAATAAATAAGTGGACGGGTAGTACGAAAAAATTTAACAATAAAAAATGGAAGTAAGTAAAATTAAAATAGGTACAGTATATCTTTTAGTGGATTTATCGTTATTTTTAAAAATTTTTACCCATTTCTCCAATGCTTTTAGACCATTTATTTTGGGGTATTCTGGAGAATAGAAAAAATATAGGGGGTATAAAAATCTAAGGAAAAGGTATCTTTTGGAAACTATTTTTGTCGTACTTTTCCTGACATCATATATGTTTGTAAAATTCATCATAAATTTTTGCAAAAATCACAAATTACGATAGTTCGAATTTTGCTAAAATTATTTGTCTAACAAACATTTTTCAAATTTGATATAAAAAATTGTAATATTTAAATATTTCAAAAATTTTTTAGCATATAGATAGACGATTAAAGATCATTTTAGGAAATTAATATATCCAAGTGACTTATATTTAAAAATGGGATGACTGATCAACTTCCCCAGTCTTTTCTTTCCAATGCCAATCCTCTAAAAAGTTTCAAATGGTATACTACTCATTTCTAAAACCAAAAAATTTAAACTAAATTCAAGTTAAAAAAAAATAATAGCAATATTAATTTATTCTGGACACTAGGGCCTTGGAACATTTTTCTAATATCAAAAACTTTTTATTAGGCGCAAAACAAAGTTCGTAAAATTTTTAAAATTTTTAATTATCTTGTGGATTAAATATAATGATAGGACAACTTATTATTAGACCCAAACTTACTATTGAGTCAAAACATAAATATATATATTATTTAATATTTTTAAATTTTAACGTAGGGAATTTTAAAAAAGAATGTCAATGGGAATCTCTATGAAATCAAAGGTTTAAAAAAAAATTTATAGTATAAATAACTTTTAACTAGTCTCATAACCTTCCTCATGAAATGAATCAGAATAGCAGTGTGGATTTAATACTATATGAACCTTACTCAAAACATTAATATATAATTTTATATTTTACGCGGGTTTTAAATAATATTAGCACTAGAAATTTCTTTGTGAAATCAGATGTTTTAGAACATCTTTATAGTACCAAAACATTTAACTAGGCTTAAAATAAATTTTTTTAAAATTATATAATTTATTTTTTCTACTGATAATTTATTTTTTCACGTGGGACAAAATATAATGGCAGTGCCAATTTATTACTAGAACCAAAGGTTTTTGAACATTTTTTACTATCAAAAACTTTTAACTAAGAAAAACATAATTTAAAAAAATTTCATAATTAATTTTCCCTTGTGGAGTAAATTAAAATGCTGGTGCCAATTTATTACTAGATCCAAATATTTTGAACATCTTACTGTAAAATACTTAACTAGTCTTAAGACAAAATTTAAAAAAGATTTCGTAATTTTTTTCCTAGTTGGGTAAAATAAAATGGCAGTGCCAATTTATTACTAGAATCAAAAGTTCTTGAACATTTTTTAGTATCATATATTATAATCTAAGTTTAAGATAAAAATTTAAAAAAAATTTATAATTTAGTTCCTCGTGGAGTAAAATATAGTAGAAGTGCCAATTAATTACTATACCCAAAGGTTTTGGAACATCTTTCTAATATCACAAACATTTATAAAGGTTTATAACAACGTCTTAAAAAATTCATAAATTTTTTTCCTCATGGGTAAAATATAACAGCAGTCCCAATTTATTACAAGACCCAAAGGTTTAAGAACATCTTTATAGTATCAAAAACTTTTAGCTACTCTTAAAATATATTTTTAAAAAATTTTCTCATTTATTTTTCCTTGTGGTAAAATATAATGACAGTGCAAATTCAAGATAAGAACATCGTTCTGGTATCAAAAACTTTTAGCTAGGCTTAAGATAAATATTAAAAAATTTTCACAATTTTTTTTTCTTTATGGAGCAAAATATAATGGCAGGCAAATTAATTGCTAGACTCAAAGGTTTTAGAACATCCTCTTAATATCATTAACATTTAACTAGGCTTAAAACAACGTCTTAAAAAAATACTTCCTGGAGTAAAATATAACAGTAGTGCCAATTTATTACAAGAACAAAAGGTTTATGAACATCTTTCTAGTCTCTAAAACAACTAGGCACAAGATAAATTTTTAAAAAATTTTCACAATTTATTTTTTTCTTGTGGAGTAAAATATAATGGCAGTGCAAATACTAGATCCAAAGGTTTTAGAACATCTTCCTAATATCATATACAATTAACTAGGTTTAAAACAACGTCTTAAAAAAAATCATAAATTTTTTCCTCATGGAGTAAAATATAACAGCAGTGCTAATTTCTTACAATACCCAGAGGTTCAAGAACATCGCTCTAGTAACAAAAACTTTTAACTAGGTTAAAGATAATTTTTTGAAAATTTTCACAATTTATTTTTTCCTTGTGGAGCAAAATATAATGACAGTGCAAATTTATTACTAGACCCAAAGGTTTTAGAACATTTTCCTATTATATTAAACATTTAAAACAACGTCTTAAAAAAATTCTTAAATTTTTTTTCCTCGTGGAGTAAAATATAACAGCAGTGCTAATATATTACAAGACCAAAAGGTTTAGGAACATCTTTCTATTGTCTAAAACTTTTAACTAGGCTTAATATATATTTTAAAAAAATTTTATAATATATTTTTACCTCAAGGAGTAAAATATATTAGCAATGAATATTTATTACAAGTCCCAATGGTTTAAGAACATCTTTCTAGTGTTAAAACCTTTTAACTAAGCCTAAGGTAAATTAAAAAAAATTTTTATCATTTATTTTTTCCTTGTGGAGCAAAATATAATGGCAGTGCCAATTAATTGCTAGACCCAAAAGTTTTAGAACATCCTCCTAATATCCAAAACATTTATCTAGGCTTAAAACAAAGTCCTTAAAAAAATTCTTAATTCTTTCCTCGTGGAGTAAAATATAACAGCAGTGTCCATTTATTACAAGATAAAAGGTTTAGGAACATCTTTCTAGTATCTAAAACTTTTAACTAGGCTTAAGATATGTTTTCAAAAAAATTTACAATTTATTTTTTCCTCGTGGAGTAAGATATAATAGCAGTGCCAATTTATTACTAGAACCAAAGATTTTTGAACATCTTTCTAATATCAAAAAAATTGAACCCGGATTAAAACAAACTGGTTTAACTTTCAATATATATTTTGTTGACCCAGTTAGCCAACCCAGCTGGTCGACCCAAAAAATAGACCCAGCAGGCCAACCCAGCAAGCCAGCCCAGAAGGCCGACCCAGAAAATCCACCCAGCAAGCTAACCCAGCAGGCCGACCCATCGAGCCGACCCCACCGAGCCTACCAATAGGTCGGCTCTGGTTTAGGGTCGTTTTTTCGGTTCAAACCTTGCTGGGTTTTCGGCCAAGCCGACCCGACCTGACAATTTAACAACACTAACCACGACTTGGTGGTGAACCTCACTTTATACTTCAAATAAATAATAAGCAGAGGATACATATAAAAATTTTATACTTCTCTATCTTCTATGTGTCGTTTATAATATGAAAAAGATTCATGACTATAAAGTTTGTAATTTTTTAATTAAGAAATTCAAATTTAACAGTTTGGAAAAAACTAAAAAAAATTTGAGGGGAGAGTCTCAGCTACTCTTCAAAATTTAAAAGCCTTAAAATGAGGGGGAGGGGTAGGAACAGTTTACATCTTATTATTTTGAGGGGGGTAGGCGGCTTTAATGGGGTGGGATAAATTTTTTTGGGGGGTTATCTATTAAATTCTCGGATGAAATAGGATAAAATTTATTGCTGTAAAAATTAATACTTTTATTATAGAACTATTATAATACAATTCAACGACCAAATCTATTTATCGCAAACTGTTACACTATAGGAATTAATATTATAGTCTAATTTTTAACCTTACTATTACTTTTGTTTTTTTGCATACAAACTTTTTATAATCTAATTGTAACTTTACTTTTTATTTTTTCGTAACCTTACTTTTTATTTTTCGTAATCTTATTTTTTGTTTTTTTTGTTTATATTCTAATTTGATATAGTATATATAAGAAGTGTAAAATGAGAAAAATATATATAATAAAGTTAATAATAATAAAATATATTTTTACATACTCGCAGGTACACCTCCTTCATTCTTTTTACAAACAATCATACACATTGTTTTCCAAATAAAACTTTCTGCTATCCTTTTAAATGAAGGTTTAGATATTTCAGCAAGCTCATAAAGTTATATTAATGAATTCATTGTAAATAATATAGGATTTAATTGAATTTATTATCTAAAAATTAATCCTTTATATTCACAAAATATCGATAGTTGGTAGTAGAGATAGATTAATTTAAGTTTTCCTTTATAAATTATCTGAAAAGAGTATCATTGTAATTAAAAAGGTGAAAATAAAAATGGGGAAATATCGCCACCGAAGGTGGTGGAATTTTTTTAAGGGGGTAGGCAAAGGTTTTTGAAGGGGGTTTGCATCCGGTGAAAATCCTGTCATATAGAAACTGACCCCTTGCATAATACACTCCTACTAAGGAAATTTATTACAACAATAAAACTATTATAAATTAGTTAAAATTATATAAAATAACATTTAGTTTTAATCTTATAACTTGTCTTTTTTACTATTTGATTTATTCATCAGATGTAGTGTCGTTAAACGGCTCTTTTTGAGCCTATTTTTAAAAACTCAATATTTATTCAGAAAACTATTAAGCAAGCCTGAAGATTTTTCTCATAAATAGCACAAAAGTTTCGATCTATAAGCGAAATCTCGAGGCTTATGCAATGTTCTTTAGCCATTTTTAAAAATCGGCTTAATACGAGCCGTTTAACAACACTAATCAGATGTAATATTCATCCACCCACCCGCAATTTTTAAAAATGGAAAATTTCAAGAAAGTCGACTTGAAAGATGAAATTTTGGCCTCTTGCAATGCTTTAGGATTTATGGAAGGTTCTATATATAAGAAAGAACCGGATTGTTTTCGTAAATTTAAACTTTATATGCATTTTATATATAATATTTTAGAAACCTTAAAGGAAATAATAAAATACCTAAAAATAGATGGACCTCTAAATGAAGCACGATATTTTTTGGGAAGATCTTCAACTGTATCAAATGATTTATTACCTTTGATTATTTATTACAATGACGACATAGAATTGTTTAATATTATAATTAAGTAACCAGTTATAAAACTAAGTTCTATACTCCTTAAATTTTAATCATAGGCTATTAGCAAATTTAACTCATCCAATATTATTATTGTATAACAACAAAAAACCTAATGATATAAATGGTCAAAAACGTTTTGTAGAATTAAATGACATTTTGTTAGCATATAAAAAGGTTTTCTTACTTTTCTATAATCGATGAAATATCATTTATTAGGATTGTGCCAATCTTATTTTTTTTTCTATATTGCAAAGCAAATTAAAAACATTAGTGGAAAAGGTATTATATTATATATGTTTGAATTATAAATATTTAAAATTTAGAGATTTTATATAAAATTAAAAAATAAAATACTTTTTGAATATGTATCTAAATCAAGTTTATAAGAGTTTTGATTTTGATGTTTTTATATTCATTATTTCAAATCATATTAAATATACTATATATATACTATATTTGAAAAATACAAATTGATACATCAATTCATATTTTCACCAGTACTTTATCAAATTCAAAATTATTTAACTAAGCCCACCAGTAGTATTTTGCAGGACTGACCCATGGGCTAAGCCATTGATATCCTCCCTGCCTGAGGCATAGTATTCACCCACTTAATAAACCATCAAAATATTATTCCATTCTTTATTACATCTACATATATTATTATATTTTTCTGACATTACCATTATAACAATTGTAAATATCAGGAATCTAAACCAAAGAAATATTGGCTCAGGTTCAAATTAAAATAATGATTTCAGGGTTCAGGTTTTGTTGGTAAAAAAAAGAATTAATATCAGGCTCAAACCTCTAAAAATTAATTTGAACTCTTTTTATATAAACTTAAATTAAAATTATTCATAGAAAAGCTCATTTTTTTAAAATTTCATCAAAAAAAAACAAAAGGTTTATTATTAATTACATATTTTAAATAATATATAATTTATAAATTATAATAAATAATATCAATTATTAACTTCAATAGTGAACATTGTTTTTATAAAAAATAGTATTTGTTGAAAAACAAGAACTGCCAATACATCAGATAATTTATATACTGATTTTACCAATAGTATAAGATATTCACTTCTTTACTTAGGCAAGATTCTTTAGGCTAAAAAATTTATATTATCTGATCTTTCTAATAGATCATTTATGACTAAGTCCATTCTTTAAATGTTTTAAGATTTACTTGATTACATTTAATATTTTTATTTTTTTTGGCTTTTATTGTAATATTTTGTTAATTTTAGAGGATAATTTCTTTTAAGTCACATTTAATATTTGCACCATGATGGTCTTTCATAATTATATCACAATCTTGTAACTTTAATTTCTATCATTTATAATACTATATGTAAATAATCTATATATTATATATAATTTATTCCTATATATTAATCAATGGTGTGTATATTACGATACCTATAAAAATAGAAATCTCATATTTGAATAATTCATATTTTAGAATGAAATAATTGTATTATTTGTATTTTTACAAATTGAATAATTCTATTATTTGTATTTTTACAAATTGAATAATTCTATATTCGTGTTCATACCAATGCATTAACGCCATTATTATCTAGTCATATTATTAATGTTCATTAATATCACTTATTCGACTTGCAAACCATAAATGGATGCTACAATTGACTCCTATTTAATGCATGAATCATCAAAGTAGTATATAAACATAATTGACATAAGAGGTCTGCATTGGGCAGGGTTTTGGCCCACCCACCCATGCTCACCTATCTAAGTGGGCTGGCATAAACGGGCAGGCGGGTTAAAAAAATTAAAATCATTTAAGTAAATATTAATAAAAAGTTGTTCTTATGAACTATTTTGGATATTAAAAATTAAAATGTCCTTTTTTGGTATCAAAAACTTTTTTCTTAAAATAAATAAACTTTTTTGTACATTTAAAACTACTTTGGTGGAAACGACAAGGGATTTGCCAAAGCTATCAAGATTAGCAAGAAAAATATTGGCAATTCCTGTAACTAGTGCTTCTTCTGAACAAGTATTTCTGGAAGGTTTTTAGAACAAAGAAAGAACGTGTTTGAATCCAGAAGTCGATTCATTATTATGTTTTGCATTAGAATTACATATAATATCAATTTTATATTTATATTTTTTTTTATAAATATTTTATTTGAAATAAATTATCCATAATTTAGAATAGTTTTTAAGCTTAGTATAGTAATTTCCTAAATTATAACTTTTTGTATGTCTAATGTGAAATTTTTTTTATTAGATGCTTAAAAAATTGAAAGAATGGCCATAATTAAATGTTATAGCGGGCTTGCGTTAAAAAATTTTAAATTATAATGCGTGGGCGGATGAAAATTTTTAGACTAATGGGCGGGCGGGTACGAAAATTTAGACTAATGGGCGGGCGTGTAAGGAATTTTAGACTAATGGGCGGGCGGGTATATTTTTTGTATACTATGGGCGGGCTCGCGGGTGGTTTAATTTTTTTAAACATTGGGTGGTCGGGCTTATGGTCCAAAAACACGCCCGATGCAGACCTCTAATTGGCATTGATAAATTAAAAAAAAATCTAAATATTAAAAGGAAAATTATTTAACAAATGTTGCAAAATAGCAATATACAAAAATTTTAAAATTTTTTGACTGATATTTTACAAATTAAAATTGAATGATAATAATGCTTAAAGCAATCCAGATAAAAATTAGAATTTTTGCAATATACTAGTAATAAATTTCACTACATTTTATAAGCATAAAATTAAAATGGTTGCAATAATTTTTAGCGGTTCGGTTCAGGTTCGGATAGGAAAGCGATTCAACGGTTTAGGTTCGATAAAAAATGACAGTTAATATCGGGTTAAAGGTTTGGGTTGGATCCCTGATAAATATTCTCTCCAATTGGTGGATGTTGTTGATATTCATAGATGTATAAACAAATAAAAATTATTTTACATACCTATGGGATACAATTAATGTTAAATCAGGGTTTCATTTTTAGCAAAATGATAGTTAATATAATTGTAAATGAATGAAGCTAATAAATTCGAAATCTAAGAAATGATAAGGTAATACTAGGCAAGATTTTAAACCAAGGGGAACAATTTTAACGGTTTTTTTTCAAGGGGGGGGGGATTGCATTAAAAAAATGTAGGTACTGGGTGATATTTTTGATAATCAGGGAAAAAATTTAAAATTAATGAATTTTTTCGTTATGGTAGATTCCATTTTTCTTAAAATAATCGGAGTAGTGTTGTTAAGCTGCTCGATTTAGCAGTAGCCTACATAATATTACGCGAGCCAAGATATTTCGTTAATAGATGTTCAAACATTTCTGCTATCTATGATTGAAATCTCCAGGCTTGCCTAAAATTTTGGGCATAAATATTGGGTTAGCCGTTTAACAACACTGGTCCCTGACAATGGGAGAGATTTTGCAACCATGAGTTTGTGCTGGCCCAATGATCTTTGTTGGTGGGGATATCCTTTTATACCTTATTAGAGCGAAAAATCCTTGGGTCAGCAAAAACTCGAAAAACACCACATTTCCTAATGATATGACTGGTGCAGCCGTTCATAGATGCCATCAAGTATGTATAAATTTTTTATAAAAAGATAAAAATTGCTTGATAATTTCTATTTCGAATATTTACATTTAAACTGTTAAAAACTATACACATTTACTATAAAAAAAACGATATAAAATACAAAATTATAATTTTTCTATTCAAATTATTCTTTTTTATAAATATAAAAAAAATATAATTAGTAACTATAGTTGGGGTAGCCGAAAACTGTCACTTTGGTCTCGGGGGTTTTTTTCTCTTTAAAATATATCGGCCCACATTTGGAAAGAGTCTAATATAAATAAAAGCACCTTAATGTTAACGTTTTAGCCATATTAGTCAACATTTAGCCAATACCTATATTAGTTAACAATTTATTTTTTTTACAAATTAACAAAAAAAAATTTGTTTTAAGGATTGGGAAGACACATTCGATGAAGATAATTTACAAATAGAGTACATTCTGATTTTAGTGCGAAATTTATTGATAGCCAACGAAAGCAATAACCCTTACGATAAAATTAGGATTTATTCCGACGGTTCCGATGAAAAGGATGCCCATAGTTTACTAATCGAGTATTAAAAAAAATAATTTAAACTTTTGATTAAGTAGTGTTGTTAATTAGTCGATTTCTTCCGACTAAGACTAATAATCTTATTAGCGACTAATTGATTAAAACGACTAATTAGTCGACTAAAAATGACTAATTAGTCGACTAAAAACGACTAATTAGTCGAAATTATTTACAATTTCATTCATGATTGAAAATGCCTTATATTATAACATTTCATCTATTTCGGGCAATCAATGAATAAATATTGCTTCAAGGTTATTGTCCATCACCTTTACTAAAGTTACGAAAAATATAATTAAGTGGCTGATAAATCTCCTTTAAATATTTTTTCAGTGTTTTTTTAATAAAAATGAATATTAAAAATATTTTAGTAAATTAATTCATATGCTGATAATTCTCAATTAAAATTATTTTTGATTTAAGAATATTTTAAAAAATTGGACTTATCTGGTAATGACGAGTTCAATAACAAAAATTAACACATGAATTTATGGGTATTTTATTAATAAACGAATATTTAAATTTTATATATTGAAACAATATAAAGAATATTTACGCTTTTTTATGTAAACCATTATTATATAATTAATAAGTTACATTATAATACTGCCATATACATATTTAAAAAATAAATTTTTATTCAATATCAACTTCCCAACAATTTAGAGATATGCAATGTTTGAGTGTTGTGGACAACATTTTATTTCTCTTTTTGGTTATACATTCTACTGCCTTGCTAAAGATTCTTTCACTAGCAACACTCGTGGTTTGTTGAGCTAAGAAATCTTTAGCCATTAAAGATAAATTAGGATATGAATTGTTATTATTCGACCACCATTCTAATACATTTGTTGTTGGACTTGCTACATCTTCTTTTAAATAAAGCGATATTTCGTCCTTCAATGGATCATTTAATTGTAACGCACCCCTAAATAATAAATATATAATATATATATATGTATGTATTCATATATTTACTTTCTTAGACTGTTATGCATGCTTACAGAAAATGGTAATGCCTCAATATCCAATATATCATTTTCAGAGGCTGATGACTTTGATAATGTGTTGTTATATTTCGTATATAAAGTTTTAAATTGATTTAAAAATTCCGATTTTATAAATTTAGGTAAAAATTTCTGCTTTGTTTTAGGGTCCAATATACTTGATATAAAATTGGAAATTGATGTCATATGTTTAATATATTTTTGACATTTTGTTAACATCACCTCCACTGTATTTTTCAATATGGTATCACCAGTAATATAATGATTTAAAATATTTTCAATGCAGTTTATGAATAATAAAGATGAGCCAATTGTTGTATTTGTAGCTGACGAAGCTTCTAAAGTAATCTTGTAAAAGTGTTTTAAAAAATCCTCTACATCTTTTAAAAAAATTGATTCTTCATTATTTATAAATAATTGGCCATCTTGGTGGCTCCCTTTTTTCCCCAATTTATTGACTGCATCTAAATTCTATAAAAAAAATATTAAACATAAAAAGTAAACATTATTACTTTGTTAATAGAGGATATCATCAAAAATTTAGAATTCCATCTAGTCACGACATCAAGTGGTATGCGTATACCGCCAGTTATGTCTAAAAATTCTTTCATGTATTTTGGTGATGTGTGCAATTTCTTGACAAATTTATTTATTTTTTGTAATTTATCATTCAAAACAATCATTCCCTCACCAACAATAATATTTATTATGTGAGCAAGACACCTATGGTTATACAAAGATGAACCATATAATTCTGTGTAAGTTTGACTCAATATGCGCGATGCTGCTATCATGTTTTTAGCATTATCATGAGTAACCGCCATAACTTTATCATGAATTTTGAAAGATTCGATAGAAGCTTGGATAGATTCTGATATTTCTGCCCCCGTATGTGGGTGAGGTAATTCAATGAAATCAAGTATGAGATTCACAAATTTCCAATCATTATCAATATAATGTATTGTTATTGATAAATATGAGAAGGAATTTATTCCTGTACATAAGTCAGTTGTCAGGCTCTGTTTAAGGTCTTTAATAATTTTATTTTTAGATTTATGATATAAATCTTTTACATAGCAGGCAGCAGTTTGTCTGCACCAAATCTTCTCATTTTTAAATATAAATGAGAAAATATCTTGGAAAAACGGAGATTCTATTTTATTAAATGAGATGTTATTTTTTATTATATATCTTATAATCAATTTGTTTAATTGCGAGTTTTCGTGAGGAAGTAATTTCCTTATCCCTACTAAAGAATTTATTTTTTTATTATTATTTTCTATTCTTAGATGAGAATGGGATATAGAAATATGTCTTTTTAAATTTGCTAAAAATATATATTATAATTCTATATTATTAAAAATACGTACTTGTGGCTGTATTTATACTATAATGTGGATTGCAGTATATACACTTCCGACAAGATTTCGTCGGAGTCATTTTGAATATATTCGAAATATTTAACTTACTTGATGTAGATATATCAGAATTCTGTGATAAGTCACTATACTATCATCTTGGCTAGTTATAGGCTCTATCTATATATTATTTATATGATAAAAAATATATTTTATCTTTTAAAATTGATTCATTGTTATTATACAAAATGGTAGTGTTGTTAAACAGCTCATTTTAAACCAATTTTTAAACATGGCTAACTCAATATTTTATCCAGAAAAATATTATGTAAGCCTCGAAATTTCTTTATAGATGTTCAACCCATAATTGTTTTAAATAAGATTTAGTTTTAAAAAATGTATTGTTGGAATTTTTGATTTGTTTAATGCATAACAATTATTGAAAATAAAGTGTAAATGCTGTGGTAAATTATTTTGGAGTCAATGAAATAAATTATATAACACTACCATTTTGTATAATAACAATGAATCAATTTTAAAAGATAAAATATATTTTTTATTATATAAATAATATATAGATAGAGCCTATAACTAGCCAAGATGCTAGTATAAGTGACTTATCACAGATTTCTGATATATCTACATCAAGTAAGTTAAATATTTCGAATATATTCAAAATGACTCCGACGAAATCTCGTCGGAAGTGTATATACTGCAATGCACATTATAGTTTAAATACAGCCACAATACGTATTTTTAAAATTTAATATACAATTATCATATATATTTTTAGCAAATTTAAAAAGACATATTTCTATATCCCATTCTCATCTAAGAATAGAAAATAATAATAAAAAAATAAATTCTTTAGTAGGGATAAGGAAATTACTTCCTCACGAAAACACGCAATTAAACAAATTGATTATAAGATATATAATAAAAAATAACATCTCATTTAATAAAATAGAATCTCCGTTTTTCCGAGATATTTTCTCATTTATATTTAAAAATGAGAAGATTTGGTGCAGACAAACTGCTGCCTGCTATGTAAAAGATTTATATCATAAATCTAAAAATAAAATTATTAAAGACCTTAAACAGAGCCTGACAACTGACTTATGTACAGGAATAAATTCCTTCTCATATTTATCAATAACAATACATTATATTGATAATGATTGGAAATTTGTGAATCTCATACTTGATTTCATTGAATTACCTCACCCACATACGGGGGCAGGAATATCAGAATCTATCCAAGCTTCTCTCGAATCTTTCAAAATTCATGATAAAGTTATGGCGGTTACTCATGATAATTCTAAAAACATGATAGCAGCATTGCGCATATTGAGTCAAACTTACACAGAATTATATGGTTTATCTTTGTATAACCATAGGTGTCTTGCTCACATAATAAATATTATTGTTGATGAGGGAATGATTGTTTTGAATGATAAATTACAAAAAATAAATAAATTTGTCAAGAAATTGCACACATCACCAAAATACATGAAAGAATTTTTAGACATAACTGGCGGTATACGCATACCACTTGATGTCGTGACTAGATGGAATTCTAAATTTTTGATGATATCCTCTATTAACAAAGTAATAATGTTTACTTTTTATGTTTAATATTTTTTTTATAGAATTTAGATGCAGTCAATAAATTGGGGAAAAAAGGGAGCCACCAAGATGGCCAATTATTTATAAATAATGAAGAATCAATTTTTTTTAAAGATGTAGAGGATTTTTTAAAACACTTTTACAAGATTACTTTAGAAGCTTCGTCAGCTACAAATACAACCATTGGCTCATCTGTATTATTCATAAACTGCATTGAAAATATTTTAAATCATTATATTACTGGTGATACCGTATTGAAAAATACAGCGGAGGTGATGTTAACAAAATGTCAAAAATATATTAAACATATGACATCCAATTTTATATCAAGTATATTGGACCCTAAAACAAAGCAGAAATTTTTACCTAAATTTATAAATAAATCGGAATTTTTTAATCAATTTAAAACTTTATATACGAAATATAACAACACATTATCAAAGTCATCAGCCTCTGAAAATGATATATTGGATATTGAGGCATTACCATTTTCTGTAAGCATGCATAACAGTCTAAGAAAGTAAATATATGAATACATACATATATATATATATTATATATTTATTATTTAGGGGTGCGTTACAATTAAATTATCCATTGAAGGACGAAATATCGCTTTATTTAAAAGAAGATGTAGCAAGTCTAACAACAAATGTATTAGAATGGTGGTCGAATAATAACAATTCATATCCTAATTTATCTTTAATGGCTAAAGATTTCTTAGCTCAACAAACTACGAGTGTTGCTAGCGAAAGAATCTATAGCAAGGCAGTGGAACGTATAACCAAAAAGAGAAATAAAATGTCGTCCACAATACCTTTTCCTAAACTGAGATTTTATATAAATAAATTTATATTTAAAGAGAAATGATGCTAAATTTAAATATATTGTTTATAAATTTAAAATAAACTAAGTAGCATGAATCCTTTCTAAATTATATAAATCAATCTCCTTTAAAATTTAAATGTTTTGTTATATAAATAGTGTACTCTCCTCAGACCTCTCCTCACTATTAACCTCACCTACCCTTATATTGTGAAATTAATATTGATAAAGTAAAAAAAAATTGAAAAAAAAATTGAAAATAATAATATGGGAGAGAATGAGTCGGGGGAGATATTGGTTATTTAATAATATTGAATTAATATTCAAAATATACAAAAAATTAATGGTGCCAGATAGGCGCTAAAATTATTTAAAATAAGAAATAAAATCTCAAAATGTGATGAATTATTAAATTTAGGTAAACAAATAAACAAAACAATTTATAAAAATAAAGGAAAATATATGGAAATTTCAGAATATACTATTTTTTATAAATTTTTTTTTTAAAAAAAAATATTACATTGCAATCTAGATTTTAAAAACATAATAATTGAAAAAGTAATCATTTTTGTAAAATTAAGGTATGGTATGGTTATTTATTGAATTAAGTCATAGATATCAATTCTCACATGGAACCAGATATCGGATTAAAAACAAAAAAATGAATTAGCAGTTGCGATCATCAGATAAATCAGATGATCGATCATAATCACTATCTAGTTTTGATTTTGAACCTCATTCAATATCAATATTGAAAAAGATATTTTTGTATAATTTATTTTTTAAGTTTTCAAAGATGTTTTACTTATTTTAAACATTTATAAGTTTTAAAAAAATCAATTGATAATTAAAAAAATATTTATCATATTGATTCCTTAAATAAATTGTAATTTACACCCTTCTTTTGTGATATAATCTTGACGTGGATGCTATCTATTTCAAAAATATCATTTATAATTGAATTTTCTTTGCTTTTGGGAAAAAGGATAAAATTAAATTTTTATCCACGTCGATGTTAGTTACACAAAAAAATCCAAAAAGTATTTTTAATCTAATTACCTTCTCTCAACAATAATATCTAAAACAGTAATCGGTACTTTAGTATTAAAATTGTTAAAAATGAAGCATATATTTTTTAATGTTTACCTAATAAATTTTAAATAACTAATAAGAGTTTAAATTTTTAAATCGGTCCGTTAGCATTTTTAAAATTAGATGGAAGGGTGTAGGCTAAAACCCAGCTCGTTTCAGCAATTATTCTAATTAGATCTTAAAATTAACGAGCCATAATTGTCATATGGCACATTCTCATTTAAATTTTAAATTAACATGTTTACAATTTATTTTACTCTGTTTGTTACTTCAAAAAAGTTAAAAAAAATAATTATTATGACAATTGTCACTTTTCAATTGTATGAAAATTTTATTTAACATATATATACTATAAATATTTTTACCTATTTGTTTTAAAAAAAGTTCAAAAATAACAATTATGACAATTGTCACTTATCTATGGTACATCTTCACTGAAATTTCAATATAACATGTTTACAATTTATATTTTTACCCATTAACTTCAAAAAATTTTTAAAAAAAACTTAAGAATGACGATTATGACGATTGTCACTTTTCTACGGTCTTCATTGAAATTTTAATATAACATGTTTAAAATATATATTTTTAACCATTTGCTTCAAAAAAACTTAAAAATGACGATTATGACAATTGTCACTTTTCTACGGTACATCTTCACTGAAATTTTAATTTAACATGTTTACAATATATATTTTTACCAATTTGCTTCAAAAAATTTCAAAAATACTTAAAAATGATGATTATGACAATTGTCACTTTTCTATGGTACATCTTCACTAAAATTTTAATTTAACATGTTTACAATATATATTTTTACCAATTTGTTTCAAAAAATTTTAAAAAAGCTTAAAAATGACGATTATGACAATTGTCACTTTTATTTAGTACATCTTCACTGAAATTTTAATATAACATGTTTACAATATATATTTTTACCAATTTGCTTTAAAAATTTTCAAAAAAACTTAAAAATGACGATTATGGCAATTGTCACTTTTCTATGGTACATCTTCACTGAAATTTTAATATACCATCTTTACAATAAATATTTTTACCAATTTGATTCAAAAAATTTCAAAAAAACTTAAGAATGACGATTTTGACAATTGTTACTTTTCTATGGTACATCTTCATTGAAATTTTAATATAACCTGTTATAATATATATTTCTACCCATTTGCTTTAAAAAATTTCAAAAATGACGATTATGACAATTGTCACTTTTCTATGGTACATCTTCACTGAAATTTTAATTTAACATGTTTACAATATATATTTTTACCAATTTGCTTCAAAAAGTTTCAAAAAAACTTAAAAATGACGATTATGACAATTGTCACTTTCCTATGGTACATCTTCGCCTAAATTTTATTTTAACATGTTTAGTGTTAAAAAAATTCAAAAACTTTTAAAATGACGATTATGACAATTGTCACTTTTCTATGGTACATCTTCACTGAAATTTTGATTTAACATGTTTACAATATATATTTATACCTTGCTTTAAAATAATTTTAAAAAAGTTTAAAAATAACAATTATGACAATTTTCACTTTTCACTGAAATTTTGTTTACAATTTATAATTTTAACCTGTTCCTTCAAAGAAAAAGAAATTAAAAAAATATTAAAAATAACTTATATATGACTCATATAGTTATTTTAATGACAAATTCTCACTTTACTTCTATTTTTTTATCTTCTGATTAGTCGTTTTTAGTCGACTAATTAGGTTTTAGTCGACTAATTAGTTGTTTTTAGTCGATTAAATTAGTCGTTTTTAGTCGACTAAAGCTATTAGTTAGTCGAATGTTTGTCGACTAAAACTATTAGTTAGTCGTCTGTTAGTCGACTAAATTTAGTCGATTAACAACACTACATTACGAGTTCCACCAAGGCTGGCCCGATCCTGTCAATAAAAATATTAATGTGACCTCGAAAAGAAATAATTATATTTTTTCCTATATAAAATTAGTAAACCTCTCAAGTTCCTCTAACACGGTGGGGGGGGGGGGGTGGCGATGCATTTGCATCATTGAAATCATAAGGGGCGGTTGCAGTAAAAAATTCATAGTGAGTATCCATTTTATAATTGAATAACTTTATATTTTATAATAATCTAGAGGTGGTCTTGAGGACCGGGGGTTGGTTTTGCCCCCTTCTCTCATAATTTGACGTAGAGTATTTTTTGGGGTAGAGATTTATTTCCTAATTTTAATTTATATTATGGAATTCGAGACGGGCCGAGCTTTGACCCGAGATTTTTCTTTAACCAACGGATTCGTGCTGGGATTTGATCCGAAAAGAAATAGATTTTACGAGAACCAGAATTATTTGGGTAAGGTGTAATAGTTAGAAAATATAAACCAAAGACTCGAGAATTCCTTCCCCTCCTTCTTCTCAATTAAAAATTATTAATAATTTTTAATTTTATTTAGGGCCATCGAAAAATCAAAATTTTACACTTTACTAATTTACATGGCGATGAGCGATGATCATCATTCATTCAATTTGCACATATTGGAAATCATTTATTCTATATTCGCTTATTATGTAGGTTTAAATATTATTTATTTATTATTTTGTTTCAATTTAATTTTTATTAGACTTGTGTCCTAAATGTATAAAAAATATAAATTTATCAATTTGGAAGAAGAAAAAAATAACGTAACCTATTTTTAAACGTAAAAATAAAATAGTGTTCTAAATCATTTTTCGAAGATTAACAAATTTATTTATATTTTTTTTCAATATTTATGACACATGAAACGCTCTTTTGTAAAATTATTTAAGCCGTCTTAACGAGAATAATCAAAATATTTTGCATTTTTCGATGAGTATATTTAGTCAGATATAAATAATAGAATACCAGTATTCAATAACAAATTGTTGATTATTATTATTTTTTGGATCATTAAAAAATCAAATTTTAATAAATTTAAAAATAGGATTTGATAATTAAAAAAATAATTTACTCATACTCCGTCCGAGTTTCACTAAATAAGTTATGAATTTACTGAACGGATTAATTGGTTGGAAGCATCTATAACATTAATTTAACAAATTAATTGCTTTTTGATGGAATTATCTAAAAATTTTCAATTGGCCTTATTTTAGAAGAATAAAAATTAAGTCGAAGAGGATAACCACTATCATATATTTTATCCTATTATGTGCTTTTTTTTGGGCCCCATTATAAATATATTGTTAAACTCAATTGTATTCATTAAATTAATGTACGAAAAACATGGTTCCGAAATTTTATTTACGGAAATTAGTTATAACTTTTAGCTATGCAACTTGGACATTGCGTTCAATAATATTTATGTCAAAATTAGTAGTAGACTAATTTCGTAACTAATTTATAAGCTAAGACCAGGCATAAGTAAAGAAATAACAATTACGTTTTTCTTGGCTTTAGGCAATTTTTTTTAACTTACTTGTAATTTGGGAAACGGAGTAAGAGGTAGGGTTAAACTGATATGGTTAGGGGATACATTATTAAAAAAGACGAGGTTAAAACTACCATTATTAGAGTTGAGCAGTTTCATGAATATTTGCATCTATAAATTTTTGGAAAAGATCTTGTATCTAAGATACAATTTTTTTAAAACATAACTGTAATTTTAATCATAAAAATACTTATGTTAGTTAATTTATTTTAATAGCTTTAAAAATTTAATATAATAGCATCTAAAAATTTAATTTGATAAGTATTTTTAAAATTTAAATTAATAATTTAATCCGAGTTTTTAATTAATATTATTATTCCGCTCAATTTTATATACCGCCATAATTATAGAGGATATTGATGTAAAGAGAAGTTGATAGAATTTGAAGAAAGTCAATTAGATATAAACAAATGGCGCAAATAGAATACAAATATAAGTTGCATATAAAATGTAACATTTTTTTTAAATTACCCAACCTTTAAATAACAAAATAACTTCAAATCGTAAAGAATGCCAGAAATTTATAAATCTGCAGATTCATTATCCACAAACCGTTTAAAAAGCTTGAATATCCAATGGGAAAAGGCCAAGAGATCGATTTTGACATCAATAAAAATGAGTGTATATCATACGCTCCAACCTTATTACTACTACCAATGTCTAGAATATGAAATCAAGGATTTACCTACGATTTCCAGAATTCATCATTCCATTATAGCAAAGTATTAAGATATGGAAGGCTAGTTAATAAGTCAAAAATTGTAGAGGTGATCAAAACAGTTATATGAAAATAATAAGCTTATTCAACGTTATAACAAGATAGAACAGTATGTTTGATAGCTTAAATAGTTTATTAAAATTTAAAAAACGAACTAACGAAATTATACGAAAATAATTAAATTTTCCAAAGCTAAAAGGATATTGAAATATAGGATTGAGTAGAAAATTGCAAAATATTATCTCCCTTTAGCCATAACCATTGACAAAATACAGTGTATGGACTGCTTTTGGAATCAGCAACCAATTTTAAAGAAAAATATAATTTCATGCTGTTCTGCACTTTTGCCAAGTGATAATGCCAAAGAAATAAAAACACCTTCAAAATTTATTCATAAAGCCTTAGATTATTTTAGGAAAAAGGTGGAAGTGAAATGTGCCAACAAATTTATCAAATGAAGAAGATGAAAACTAATTTATGGTAACACATTTAATCCCATTAACCTTTCCATCAATGTATAACCACTAAATCGCCGAGTTCAAAATAGCCAAAACATCCAATAATATCCTCAAAAATAGCCGCTAAAATTAAAAAAACGGTCCATACAATAAGGTTATACACGAAATCGTCAAGATCAAAATAGCCAAATATTTATATACATAATTAAAAACACGACAAGTAATATAATATAATTCTTATATAATACAATATTAATATATAATAATACTAATATAAATTTAATAAAGGAAATATAATATAGTACTAATAAATTCTATAATATAATATAGTGATAATAAAATACAATATAATTATTCAGGCATCTTCGAGAATATTTTAAATGTAGTGGATGGTGGTCTTTACTCCTATATATATCTAATTTCCTAATATTTTTTTCCAAGGTTTCTAATGATTACTAGGGATATGTTAGTCAATCGTCTTACTTGAAACTTCTTGAATAAATTTTTGATCGTAATTATCTTAACGTTTAATTTGTTTAACCCTTCCAGAATATTTTTAAATTTTATATTTTGATTACATTTTTAATATACAATTTAGAAAAATATAAAAAGTAGTAATATTTATTATTCTGAATAAATAAATATAACAAAAAAAAAGTAATAATATACAATTTAATATTTGTGTATAATTGTTATAATTTAATCAGAATAACTATAGAGAATTAACTAAAAATAAGATTTTATTTAAAAATGGAAACAAATCTAAGTTGTTCTATCGTATATTGACATTAAATTGTCTATTTTATGATTTAATCTTTCATAAGTCCGATTTTCACCAAAGAATCGATCCATTATGAATTTGTATAAGCTTAATATCGTTCGAATTTTGATTTACGATAAATATTTTGATAAGGACGTACACAGCTAGTTTTTCTTTTATGCGCAGGATGGAACCCCTCGAGGTGGAGAATGATTGAATATAATTATTTCAATTTTTTAAAACTTCTCCACATAGTATGAGGGGAATAACGCAGTTTTACAAAGCCACCCATGGTGCATATACTCCATAAAACGAAGTAGGAATGGATTACGAGTTGCCATTTAGTAGCAAGATAAACAAACTTCTGCCATATGTTCCTCCTTGCAAAATGGTAAAGTTGTCATCCGCCTAACTACTAAATGGACATGGGAGTCGTTCAGGTAGTCTCTGACTAAAACCAAAGCTTGAAATTAATCAGAGACCTGCAGAGGTACCATTTGCACGGCCCGGCTCGGTTTTAAATTGTTTAGGCCCGGCCCGGATATTTTAAAAAAAAATTTTTACGGCCCGGCCCGGATTTAAAAATTTAAGGCCCGGTCCGGATATTTTTTAAAAAAATTTTTTACGGCCCGGCCCGGATTTAAAAATTTCAGGTCCGGCTCGGAATTTTTTAAAATTATATTCGACCTGGTATATACAAAAATTCACCTATATGAGGTATTTTATAATATTTTTCAGCGAGTATTATCGCATATTATTTAAAAAATGCATGTAAAAAGCTAATATTTTGAGAATATTATATTGAATTTATAAAAATTATAAAACTGTTATTTATAAAAATGGATATTTTGAGCATATACTATATTTTATATTGCATTTATAAAAATAAAACTAATATTCATAAAAATGGTAATAATATTTTGAGCATATACTATATTTTATATTTCATTAAAAAGAAATAAAACTAATATTTAATTTATAAAAATGGGAAATATTTTGAGAATATAATATATTGTATTTAATTTACTATTTAATTTATAAAATAAAAATAAATCGCTATTTAAAAAAATGCATGTTTAATAAATAGTATTTTGAAAATATAATCTAATTGCACAATATTAATATAATTTATTTTATAAAATATATTTTTAACTATAATATTGTAAAAAAAAATAATGAAAAATGTTGGATTAAAAACTTTCATGACTCAAGGTAAAATATAATAAATGCAATAAATATTTGACAGTTTGCAAAGTAAAAAACCAGCATGATTGACGAAACCCTATACTCAAGAAAGATATTAAAAATTCACAAATTATCATTAAGAAAGAGAAGCATATCTACCTTTTCAGGTTGAAGATTACTTCTTCTTTCTTCAAGAATTCTCCCAGTAGTGAAAAAATTCCCCTCACAGCTTGCACTTAAAGCAGGAATTGCCAATTTTGCTAAAATTGGAAATTCGCTTTGATGAGCCGCCCACCACTCTAACAAATTATCCACCTTAAATGTTTTATATATTATTTATGTAATTATAATATTCATCATCGGGTATTGACATTTTACCAGAATTACCATCGCCCCATTTGTCATAAAACGATTCAGTTTGTTTAACAACAGTCGTAATTTGACTGGTCGATGGTATTTCATTTACTTCCTGAGCCTCTTGTAATTTAATATAATCTTTTATATAGTTTTCCGTCATTTTGCGATCTGTCCCTGACTACATACATAATTTCTTGAATTTGGGACAGAGAAAAAGAGAAATAAAATGATACTTGTGTAAAACAAATTTTTCAATTAAAAAATGCTTTATATTAAGTAAAATCAATTACAAACTTTAAGAAGTGATAATCATTAGATTGTTTTGGTAAAATATATTCTAAAAATTTAGATACGAATTATAAAAAAATATAATACTTGAATATTGGGGCTTATTTAAGATATTCCTTTATTTGATTGTTTTGGTAAAATATGTTGTAAAAATTTAGATATAAATTATAAAAAAATATATTAATACTTTGAATAAATTTGCAGGAAATTAATAATTAGATCGATCTGTGGGTTGTTAGGTAGTTTAACCATCACCCAATATTATATTAATCATAACTATAATATAATATAATCTTATAACCATTAACTCATAATGTAAAAATTTTTATAAAAAATATTAAGGCCCGGCCCGGGTTTAACAATCTTAAGCCCGGCCCGGATATATTTAAAAAAAAATTTTTTAGGCCCGGCCCGGATATGTTAAAAAAAATTTTTTTAGGCCCGGCCCGGCCCAGGTATATTTAAAAAATTTAAAATACGGCTCGGCCCTGCCCGGGATTAGGGCCGGGCCTGCAGGTCTCTGAAATTAATAAAGACCACCATCCACTACATTTAACATATTCTCGAAGACGCCTGAATAACTATATTGTATTTTATTATTAAATTTTATAATATATTAATATTATATCATTATTTTATTTTTTTATATTATTATTATATATATATTATATTAGTATTGTATTATATTCATAATTATATTATATTACTTGTGGTGTTTTAAATAATACGTTATTACAATATTTGGCTATTTTGATCTTGGCGATTTCTTGTGGAAACATCAATCATAGTTAGCGAGAATTCGCGGCGAAATATAAAAAAATAAGCTCTATTATTGTATCCTCGGCCTCGAATTCGCGCTGACTGTGAATGAGAAGTTACTCTGCATTCATAGTTCGCCCAAATTCTTCGCGCTAACTATGAATGCAGGGGCAATGCGCAGGGCGTCTCTAACCTTTCTTTTACAATCTCAGGGGGCTCATAAAAAAATTATTATCATAATTACCATTTTTTTAAGCTAACATTATTCAAAATTACCTTTTTTTCTAATATTATCTAAAACTACCCTTTTTTTAAAGCTAACTTACCTATTTTTTTTATAATAGTATATTAAAAAAAATTAAAATTTTGATGGTGCTCAAGCTCCTGCCTCCTTCCTTCACCCCAAGGGCGCTACTGGCAATGCGGCAAGTGATATTAACTTTGATATTTTAAATTATATTAAGAATCACAAAATTGATTTAGATATGTTAAATAATATAATAGAAATAATTTAAATTAACACCATTTGGCGAATAGACCAAATCGTCATAAGGTTGAATGACAAAGTGTTTGAAAAAATTTAAAATTTAAAAAAAAACAATGAGATTTATGATGTTAAATTATTTGCTTAAATATATTTACCAATTTGATTTATTTTTTCTGCAATTTTTCATTATAATATACAATTTTTAAAAAATATTTATTTATATTTTATACAAAATTTCCCATTTTTATACCCCAATTTATTTATATAATATTTACATATCATGTTATTATATATTATTTTTAAAAAAAGTTTGACATATTTTGATCTTACCTATTTAAAGTTTTATATTATATCTTATTAAAAGCTTCCAAAGTATCTTATATCTTAGATGTAAAATTTCGAAATATCTACCTGTATCCGATATGATTTTCTGAAAATTTTTCCGATCCTCACTTTTATTTTGATAAAATATTTACCATCGTGTTTAAATATTAGATTAAAAAAAATAAATAAAACCAAAAAGTGTCAGGCCGGGATCACTAGCTAATTTATTAATACGATCATCAATACTTTAAATAAAATAAGTTGGAATTTGTATTTATCTGACATGGGCTAAATTTAATTATTTTACTAGTTAAATTAATTTAATTTTTATACTAATAATATATTATTAAAATGGTGCAAAAATATGTTTACTTAACTATTATTTGAAATACGGAAGAAAAAAAAATAAATATTTATTGGGAGTATATGCTAATAATAATGTATACATATTTTTTAAAAATACTGGCAAATTTCTAATAAAATATGGAGACCTTTTTTTTAAAAAAGCGATATTATAGTTAAACTATTATGGTAGACCTAAATTATGACGATACCCCAAAAGGTGCAAACCATTAATAAAATTGTTCGTTCATTTTAAATGAGATATATATTTGCCTTTTTTCGTTCCTCGTGCATAGTTATATTAAAAAAATTAAATATATTATTTCTTAGGATGTTTCAAAAATATCGAAAGCATTTGATTTGGGCGAAAAGTAAAATATTAAAATAAATAATATATATATTTTTTTATTTTTTTAGATATTTTTTACCCCCCGCAAAAAATTTCGATTGATTTCATTTAAAAATAAATATAACTTTTTGGAAATGTTTTATTTTATTCCTTTAGGAATTTTGAAAGTCTTCATTAGAAAACACATTAAAACTCTTCAATTTGAATCCTCAACTAGTTAAATTATACTATGCTCTCCTCAGCATTGATGAAATATCTATCAGACATCACGTTCATTGGAATGAAACAGAGTTCCATGGTAATGAATTCAATGGTTCCACAGTGCTTAAATTCAGAAATGAGATATTTTGCAAAGACTAGAATTATGGCCACAGAAGCACTAAATACTTGTACTGCTAATTTCACCTTATATATACAATTTTACCTTTATCTTGCTTATAAAATGGATGTAACTTATATATTAATTTTAAAAGTAACATGATAAATTCTTTTAAAAGTTACGTTTCCATCTTTGACGAGTAATTTGGCACTGGCTAGAAAATTTCTTAAAAGTTTCATCACGTCACTTACATCTAGTATCATATATAGACCCATACGACACTATTGATGGTGTGGCTGAAATATGGAATTGGATTTTTAGGATTTAAGCAGCACCAAGTTATTTCAACATTCACTTGTTAGCAGCTAATCCATCACATATTAATTTACAAATAACTCCAGTTTCATATATGTGGTAGAGAGCATTCATAATTAATTTTTTTTTAATGATTCGGATTTCACATTAGAATCCAAGTGGAATATTCCTGGACCTATTGATACAAGTTTTTTATAAATAAAAGTTGCTGTTGCTACTAGGAGAGATTCTGACACTCTTGCTTAAATCCACAGGAACTCTGTTTTATCACAATGAATGTGAAGACCGATAGGTATTTCATCAATGCTGAGACCACCGTATAACTTGCTGGATGGTGGATTCTCTTTGGAAACTTTTAATTTTTTTTTTCTTATGAAGACTTTGAAAATCGTATAGGACTAAAATCAAATCTTTTGATAGTTTTATTTAAGATATATTAGATAGGCTTAATCTCTGTATTGTATGAAGCTTCAGTCTCTCAAAGAAAAATTGGCTCTTTAACTATAAGTTTTAGGTGAGTAGAAATAAATGATATTTAATTTTTGACTCAATCAAGTTTTGGGTTTTTACGAATAATAATAAGGAGAGACCCATAAACATCCGATAATATTTTGACCATTACATATATAAAGTCTTTATTTTTCAAGGACTTAATTTATAGTCTTTAAAAGATATTTCTTAAAATCCTGAACAATATATGTGAAGGAGAAAAAAAAACTAAATAATTTATATATTTGTTTTTATATAAATGATATAGCGAACTGGTACAATTGAAGTCGGAGGAACGAATCAAGCAACAAGCATCGATTAAAAAGTTTTAAATTATAATTTTTTTCCCGAAATACGTTTTATTTTAAAATACATTTTTGTTTATTATTAACCAGGGCTGGCAAGTCAATCATTGACTGAAAGCATATTTGACCAATCAAATTTCTAAAATGTTATTTTTGTGTAAGGTATTGTAAAAAAACCTTGATTTATCAGATTTTTTAAAAATAAAATCTGGTTACTAATAGCCTTGGTAACCCAGCGTTTTATTTTAATGAAAACTCCAAAATAAGGGAATAATTACCAAATGTTTTACAAGCTAAACAAAATAGCAAAACGAGCGACAATGATCTCAATACGTTACGGTAATTATGACATAGTAATATTTTTGGGAAGAAAGATTCGTTCTAAGTAGTTGTTCATTGAAAAAAGAGGTGACGTAGCTTACACAACAATCTACTAAAATTAAATTATATAATGTACCAGATGCTTTTCTATTGAAAGAATATAGCTAAGTGATCGAATCATGAGCCAAATTTTGGCTGGTCTTTATAATATGAGCCTGAAGTTGAATCCGCCTTTTCTTTAGAAATCACATGGGGGCTGCTGTGATATTTTCTTTAATCGGGGAAAGGTCCCGTTGATTATTCTTAGGCAGTTCTTAATAAAGGATTGTAGCTTTCTATTTTCTTTATTTAATCCCCAAAAGAAGGGGAATATTTTTCACATTTGTAACATTTAAGTTACACAAGGATAATCAATTTCGATATCCATTTGCATTATTATATAGTAAACTATTAGATTTTTTAAAAAAATTGTTTTTACTCTATGAGGTGTAATAATTTAGATATAATAATATGGGGAAATTTTTAATAATAAAAAAAAAATTAATTATGTCAATTACTAGGTGGAGTCAATATTGACCCATGACATTAAAAACGTTCATAACTCATAAACTGCCGGGCAGGACAAAAATTAATTTTGCAAACATACTTAACCATAAAATTATTAAGTTACTGAAAAACTAGGATCGAAATATCTAATAGATCTCATGATCCAGAGGGTTAAATAATTTAATTTTGAACAATTGTTGTTAAACTCCAAAATTTTTAAATTATAGTAACATTAACAATACCCGATTTCGTGGTACCTATTGCGTTCAAGGCCTGAAATCCATCTCAGAAAAAGATCTCATAACCCATTCCATATCCAACAACATTAAGGATTTGTTGTCAAAAAGCGATGGCCGAAAATCACTGACCAAACCTAAAAATAGGCTACCCATTGGTTCAACCATCAAGAGAACAATCAAATTCAAATCCCTTCACACATTTCTGAGAAATTTTGCCACCAAATTTATAAAATATTGCTATAATCCTTTCATGGCCAACGTCAAAGTATACTATTAAATAGATTTTACTGTTTAAAATGTTTTTGTTACTATATTTAAACGGAGACCTTTCTGAAAATATCCATATTGAAAAAAAATGTAAATTTTAATTACAAACGATCACGTGTATGATTGGTCGAACATATAATTTTTAAAAGATCAAAGATAGAAAGATTTTTTAATAAAACTACACCAATAACCTAGACTGACTAACAATTCATTATAACGCATTATAAGTGTACCTGTCATTGAAGTTTGTCATTGTAAAAGGCATTTAAATGAAATGCCTTTCATTGCCTTACGACAGCCAATGACATTGACTACAGCCTACTTTAAGAGTATGTACATTTTTAACATATATATCAATCAGTATAACCCTGCATTCACAGTTGGTACAAATTCGCAGCGAAGTATATAAAAATACAGTATTTTGTAGTTCATCTCGAATTCGTGTTAACTGTCAATAACTCCTCATTTATAGCACGAATTACGGTGGAGAATACAAAAATACGTGTATTTTAACTAACTAAGAAATAATTAATTAATATTATTATTTGTATTTTCCCTAAAAGAATAAATTGGCGCGTTTCAACTCCTCACTGGAATCGGATGAGACGCGTTATTTATGGGCCATTTCCTTTTTCATGGAATTTTCTAGAGAAACAGATCTTGATGTCAAATATTATAGGTATATATATCACTATACTTGAAAAAAGATTTGTAAATACTTTTCTAGCTATCATTTTATTTTATGACCACTTAATATGTTTGTGTTTTTGATGAACAGATAGAAGCGGTGAAAATATAAAACATTTTGATAATATGACCTTAATGGGTCAAGCTCAAGGTTGGGAAGTGGTCTTAAAGATCTAGCTGTAATTTAGATATTGTTATATATTACAACCATACGATATGAATAAATTACATTTATATGATTTAAAACATTAAATTAAGAATACAAAATCATAATGATTTTAATTCTTTTTTTTAAAAAAAATTTTTTTATCTCCATCTTTAGTCAAACATTAAACAAGGATATCGTTCATTATTTGATAAACAACATGCACAAATATATCGACAGCTTGATGATGGACAAAGTAGATGGCGTTATATGGGGGAAAAGGTTTTAATTTTTCATTCACCAATGTGGTTTATAATAATTTAAGCATCCATTTTAACTGGGGTAGCTAATTTTTATTTCATCCTTAAAAAGAGATCGGCGAATGCTATTTTTATATATTTTTAGGATTATTTCTAAATTTGTTTACTATGTTGAACGAATTATGATAGTCACCGACAATGTTTATATAAGTGTTTTTTAAGTGGTAAACTTAGCTCGGAGGTTTTTGACATGTGTCAGTCAATGGACCCAAAACCAATTTGATGTTATTCCTTCTGTGAAACTTGGCGGATAACTATTTAGAAAAAATGTTCTGACCCGCTTGATCTAATTAGGTGGATGTGGACTGGATGTTACTTTATACTTATTTTTTTTAAAATTAGTATTGGCTGCCAATACCAATATCTAAGATCATTGTCACCATACACAGTGAGATCTAAACGTTGACAGATTTATTGGGGGTGGGGAGGGGTGCGAGGTATTGACATTTCAAATATTTTGTAACCATCAGAATAAATCTTTTGATTAAAATATATAATTGGAATTATATTCGAATGCAGATGCTTTTTCAATTATATCTAAGATAGTGCTTTCGAAAATTGTTCTATAGAATTAATTGTGATTCGGGGATCTCATTTTAAATGGTTTACTGAGAACGATTTTTAAATCTAAAAAAAATCTTATTTAACCGATGTATTTCTACATGTATAGAGTTACCCACACTGTAAATTTTAGACAATTTTGTCTAGAACTATTGAAAACTTCATAATTTATATAACTTTTTCATATAAATTTAAAAATAGGCAAATGTTCATTTGCTATAAATTATTTGAAATATTTTTAGGGTAGGGTAATCTACATTGGTAAAATTGGTGGGAATTTATTCTTCCCCCCCCCCCCTATATTTATATGCTTCTTAATATTATGTTAAAATACATTATTACGCTATATTATTAACGGAAATCTGGTAGCAAACCTTCCCTATAAGATCTTGCAAGATTTTATATCTTCACAATAGGGAAAACAATATTTACAACTCATTTTTTTATTTTCAATATAAATATAATATAATCATTTATTTTGACATAATATTTGTATAATGACAATGTGAATTGCAAG
Source organism: Gordionus sp. m RMFG-2023 (assembly GCF_954871325.1). Classification (NCBI taxonomy): domain Eukaryota; kingdom Metazoa; phylum Nematomorpha; class Gordioida; order Chordodea; family Parachordodidae; genus Gordionus; species Gordionus sp. m RMFG-2023. Next base: position 6,187,225 of record NC_088775.1, on the reverse strand, counting down.
ACACATTAGATACCTTGCATTTCATCTATTCGTCCTACAATTTTGTTTGCAGTGACAAACTCCATATATTTTGTCTGACGTTGATTAATTTGTGACATCATAGATGGGTTCCCGTTCTAAATCGCTAAAACAAAAATCGCTAAAAATTGGGAACATGGCTTATATCTCCTAGAAAATTTTTAAAGTAAATTTGAAATTAATATTAATAGATACTAGGAGATTAAATACTTGTATTTAAATTGAAAATTTGAAAAAAAATCGCTAAAATGGAAGAAATATCATCCAAATTCCCAAATTAATTTCAAATTTACTTTAAAAATTTTCTAGGAGATATAAGCCATGTTCCCAATTTTTAGCGATTTAGAACCTATCCCCATTGATGTCACCTAAAAATTTAAAATATTATAAACATTTTATCATTAAAAAACATTTATAAAAAAATGAATTTATAATAATCGCCCCTGATGCATTTACCTTTTTTTATATAAGTAAGTTATAATTTATCAATTTAGAAAGGATAATAACTTAATGGATGGAAATTGTTTTTCAACATTAGGCCAATTGGATAACCTAAAGGAAAATATTCATGAAATTTTATTATATTTTTCTAAATACCGTCATTATCCAATTCATTTGACGCGCACTTTCTATAAATTAAGATTTATTATTTTGCAAATTATTGAATATAGAAAGCGGATAATTTGGCAAAATGACTATGAGCCCCCTTTAGTTGATCCTCATTAATTAAGGGTTTTATCTCTTGATCACCCAAATTATCTAATAAATTAGACAAATTATTTTGCTAAATAAGGTATATACACATTCTTGAAATGAATTGGAATTATTTTCAAATTTTGCTGTAAAATGTTATATATTAATTAATGCATCTTATCAAACAAAGAATGTATACCAAGATCAGGAGAGGGGCAATATTGATTAAGTAAACTAGTAATAACTGTAAAATATGCATCTTAAAAATATATCTCAGGATCCGGTGATAGATAATCTTCTCAGATAGATTTGTTACTGTTTTCAAAATCATCTACAAAATATTATATTATAATTAAAGAAAAATATATTGCCAGGATCTTTCGAATCTGTATAATCTACCAGATTTTGGCAAAGGCTCATATCATCATCCAAATTAGCTGTAATATATTATAACGAATTGATCGTATAATAATAATAAAAGAATATACCAGTATCCTCTCCTGGATCTTCCGATTTTTGTGGTTTAAGTAAATTTATGATCGCATAGAAATATAATATTTTGGAGATGATTTTTAAAACAATACCAATTCTATCCGAGAAAATTACCGATCACTGAAGTCTGGTTTAAAGATGCATAAGTTATCATATAATATTTTACAGCGACTAGTCCACTTAGAGATTATCCATCACCGATTTTGTCAATTTATCCACTTTCTATATTCAATAATCTGCAAAATAATAAATCTTAATTCATAGAAAGCGCGCATAACACCTGGTATATTCGAATGAATTGGATAATGACGGTATTTAGACAAATATATAAAATTTCATGAATATTTTCCTTTCGGTTATCCCATCGGCCCAATGTTGAAACACAATTTCCGTCCATTAAGTTATCATCCTTTCTAAATTCATAAATTATAACTTACTTATATATAAAAGAAAATACATCAGGGGCGATTATTATATATTCATTTTTTAAAAAAATGTTTTTATGATAAAATGTTTAAAATATTTTTATTTATTTTAGCTGGCATCGATGAAGTAGCCCATGAATCAAGGTCAGAAATAATATATGTGTAATCTGTCACTGCAAAGAGAAGTGTACGACTAATAGATGCATATGCAAGGCATCTAACGTGTCTTTCAATTCTCATTGTCATTCTGCAAATAATATATGCCAAAATAAATGAATATTTTAAAATAAAAAAATGATTTGCCAATATTGTTTTTCCTATTGTCAAGAGATAAAATCTTGCAAGATCTTTTAGGGAACGCTTGTTACGAGATTTCTGTTAATTATATGGGGTAGAAATGTATTTTAAACATAAAATATAGACGTAAAATAAATTAGTAATTTATCTTACAACGTATAAATAAGGAGTGGGGGGGGGGGTAAGTAAAAATCGCCACCCCTTTTATCAAATGTGTCTGATTTGGTAAATATTATTTAAAAAAATAAAGAATTTACCCCTATCAAAAAACTAAAAATGTGTATATGATGTTATAAATATATAAGAAAATACTAAAAATTACGATTTAGGAGGAGTATAAACTCAGAGAAAATTTTAACCAAAAACTGGCCAGTGGCCTTCAGAAAGGGTGCCTAATTAAGTAAAAATTACCCAAAGGCCTTCACCTCTCGCAAAAAAATCTTAGATAATAAAGATTCAACACGTGTCTTTTATTGTAATGTTTTTTTTTATAAACAGAACTCACCAAGCTCTGATGGCATACAAGCAAATAATATTTAATTTGAATCGTTTAAGTTATTCTGAAATCGAAGAGGTCAGGGAAGGTGTCAAGATTATCAAAGGTAAAATTTTGCAAAGTTATAATATCATTTTTAAAAAAATAATTAAAATATTAAAATGAATGTTAAAAACCGGTATCGAATCAGTTTTAAAAACCGGTATCTGATATTGGGTAAATGTTAGCAGATCCGTCTTTTCTTAAAATTACAAATATCAGCGCTAATTTTATAAACAATATTAATATCGGTGCTGTCCCTTGTTTTTTGTGCATTTGAAAACTCAAAAAAAAAGAATAGCATAAAGATTTAATTATTTAATCGAAAACATGTTCGAATCAAATTAATGGTGGCTCCTACAAAAAAATAAGCCTTGATTATTATGATCAATCACATTGGGGGTGTGTGGGTTGGGACACATACCATTTTAAAGAGGGGGTCAATATAATGTAGAGACCATCTTTTGAGGGTTTAGTAACTCTGAATTTTTATTCTAATTATAAAATATCATCATATTTACATTTATTTTCTCCTTATTCTAGCTAACGTGTTCTACGTTCCAGAATACAGAGATGTTTTAATCCAATTGTTCAAATCGTTCAATCCTATTTATTATTCATTGTAAGTTCGTTTCAAAATTTATAAATTGAAACGAAAAATTTTCTAATAATATTCCTTGGCCTTATATATTATTATATTCTATTTTATAAAAAAAGGGATTACTTGAAAGATTTAATCGAGACTACACACGTGTTCATCAAAATGCTGAAAGGTTATTGTCAGGAATACAAAAATTTAACGGTGAAAAAACGGAAAAAAAGCAGAAAAATTTCTAAGAAAACGACTAAAATTCGCGAATCCAAGGATAGCGCCTTAAAGGAAAGTAATTAAACATAAAAAACGAGATAAAATTTTTATTAATATACATATTTAATATGAATTGGAAACCGAATTTTGGGTTTATAGTGACTTATAATAATTTGATTTTTTTTAAAAAAATAGAAGATATTAATCTAGAAGAAATTTCTAAGAATTGGAACGAACAAATAGAAATTGGTTTATCGGAGATTATAAAATCCTATTCGGACATAGAAGAATCTATCAATTTAGATAAACATAGCAAAGTCTTTGATCCCATATCTCCTATAACGATAGAGGAACAAAAGTTAATTTTTTTAGTATTATTATCTAATAATAGTAGGGCTAAAGGCCTTGCCATAACGTTCGAGAGTATATAAGGTTAGAAGAGGGCAAATCAAAAATTGTGGATTGCACATTTTTATTTCGAAAATTTGCACATTTCGAGCTTTTGATTTTCAATTTTTTTTTTATCGTACTATCTAATTTGTATTAATTCTGAATCCTAATAATTTCTGTATTTTAGAGTAATAGGTGTATTTATATAATATATTTACAACTGCCCTGATAACTATATGTTTTTAAGGCTTTTTTTAAACCTTATACTTTTTAAAAATAATATATATATATAATTTTCCAGTCTTAATTTTTATACATTCAAGATTATAATTTTTAATATCTTGAACTTTTTATTTTTAAAATTATATAAAAAAAAAGGATAACGATTTTCATAAACCTTTTACAATAATTTAAAAAGACAGTTTTATATTCTTTTTTAAATAATGGCTACCAAATGATGAATTTTACAAACACTCTAGCTTTGTAATTAGTATATCATTTAACATTATTATTTTTTTAGATAAATTACTGCTGATAGCCCGTCAAGAATGACGGGAAATATAAATTCTTTTACTCTTATATGGATTTTTTTTTAAAAAATACTTACTTTTATTTTCTTATATAAAATAAACGCCAAATTTCAGTGATATATTTATTCACTTTATTAAATTTAGCGTCAAATTTATGAATTTTTTAATCAAAAAATGAAGGGAGGATGTTGAAAAATAGGTAGATTATGTCATTTCCAGAGCTCCCATAATGTTGTTGAGATAAAACAAACTAATTTTTGCATGGCATATTTTGGGGTTTTACGATTTGAGCATAAATGTTTATTTTTAGTATTTTCAATTTGGCTAAATATAATTTAATTTTACATAATTACTTAGGATTAGCGTGCATTTAGGTTAATTTTCTGGTAGTTTGGCATGGTTAGTATAAGCAGTATTTACATTTAAAGCTAAATGTAATACTATCTTTACCTTTGTATACATATCTTATATGTATTCTTAACTGACTCAATTGAAGTACAGAATGATTCGACGCACTCATATGTGAGTATTAGGTCTCAGTAGTAGATACGAATTACAAGATGTATCTAAATCTATTAGGTACCGATTTATTAGATATTAAAACCGTACTATGGATAGCTTCTTTCACCTATAAGAAATAATCGGTAGTGTTAGACGAAGTGGTTTAACGAAAATTCTTAGTGAAATTGTCCTCGAAGATAATGCCATTAGCCATGTATAGTAAAGATGATGTTTTGCCTGATGCCACCGGGACCATCTATCATAAAACTTATATCTAGTAGTAAATAATTTTGGTATCTGTACCAATATGCCTGGATAATCCTGATCATACATAGCTATGTTTCCTCAGGTGTAAAAAATTAGTTGTCATTGCTCAATATAAGTTACAAATGTGGCATGCGGTAGACCTCTTTTTTGAAATCACATGGTATACATAAGCTATACACTTTCCAAATATGTTATTTTTTGGGATATCGGATCAGAAAGGCATTTAGTTTTATTTTAAAATCTTTACAAATTGATACCCATGAACAATGAGTAGGTCTTTAGAACCATCGTAAAGCCAATATTGGTTGCTATCGGTTCAAGTATTATAGTAGATAAAAGTCTATCAATTAAAACAGGGTTTGCCATATTTTAGAACAATAGTCATGGCATCATGATATCATTCTTGCGTATTCCTGAGAGATGGCCTGAAATGACGCATGTAAGACACAAATGGGCCCCTGTCGGGGATTCGTTTGAATTGGACCATGTTGAAACTAAAGAGATCCATCATGCTAGAACATTCTTCTACACGAAGCTCAGATTGATCAAATCGCATAAAGTTAATGTTATTAGCCTCAACCTGTAAATAGGAATCAACTATATATTGTTGCGTTAGACGCTCAACATTAAGAAGAGGATTAAAAATATTTTGGCGTATTGCTAATCGTGCAATTTTAAATTGTAACATTGAAATTTTAGATCTAGATGAATATTCAAAACCTTCAGCTATCATATTAGGAGACCAACTAGGTTCACCATGTGGAATAATAGTATGGGATATACCATGGGATCTAAATTTGGACTCAATACGTTGAGAATAATTAGATATTGGATAGACCATGATATCTCTTTTAAAAAGAAGCTCGCCATCTGCATTGTTGAAAATCATGGCTACATCATAAATAGATGGTAAATTATAACGGCGCCGATTGCTAGAACGTCTCCCTTAAAAATTCATATTAATGATGATAGTATTTTTATATTGGAAGTGGTTGCAAATTCTAATGCAGATTGTTGGACCTCGCAATAGGTTTTAAAACTAAGAGCACAGAGATAAATTTGCCGTAATTATAACTGATCTAAATGTTTCATAATATCTCTATTGCATTTAATATTTGCCAGATGTTGAATACTATTGGCTATAGACTGTGTAGTATCTAACACATATAACTGTGCATAAGTAGGTGGAGTATTAGAGTGGATATAAGTGAGAAGTACGGTGATACATTTGCTCATGCACTTTGAAGCAATAAAGGCCACTACCTGAAAGCTCCGATATTTGCTAGTCAAAATTTAGACCCCATGATATATCCCATACTATTTCTCCATGGTGAACCTGGTTGGTCACCTAATATGATTGCTGAAAGTTTCGAACATTCGTCTAGGTCTAAATAATCTATGTTACTAATTTAAGATTGCCCGTTTAGCCAAACGTCAAAAATTTTTTAATCCTCTTCTTAATGCAGGGCGCCTAACGCAATAATATATAGTTGATTCATATTTACAAGTTGAGACTAATAACCTAAATTATATAAAATATAAACAGACTAAGCTTCCTGTAGAAGAATATTCAGGATTAATGGATTATTTAGTATCTGCATGTTCCACTTTAATAGAATCTCCAATAGGCCACCCGATTATTCTACCTTCTTCATTTCAAGGCTCTCATAGGAATATGCAAGAACGATATCATGATGCTATGACTATTGTTTTAAAATATGGCAAGCCTGATATAAGTAATATAATCTTTATGCCGGTCAATCACCAGCTGATAGGCCAGATTTAATTGGTCGAGTAAATGCATTACTATCGGATATCCTTAATAATAAAATATTTGGAAGATGTTTGGCCAATGTGTTTACTATTGAATTTCAAAAAAGAAGCCTACCATGCCCATTTGTTATTTATATTGAGTAAGAACAATAAAGTTGAAACGTCTGAGGAAATAGATAAATATGGTTGTGCTTATACCTAATAAACTTACAAATCCATAATTATTCAATATTGTTATATGCTGTATACATGAACCCTGTGGCATTATAAATCCTCAATCTCCGTGCATGGATAAAGACATCTGCACAAAACTCAAATAGCCATGCCGAACTATGCCAGGAAATTAACCTAAATCACTAATCTTAAGTAATTAGTAAAATTTAGATTCTATAAATAAATTTAAATTATATTTAGTCAATTGAAAAATTAAAATAATTATTTATCTCAAATTACCACCCCAAAATATACCAGCGAAAAAAAATTATCTCTAGAGCGACATATAAAGTTGGCCATGAGAAAAAACAGGTTTTGGTAGATATAAATCTACATGATCGAAGGTTTGACCATTTCTTTTATTAATAATAATTACAAAAGCTGGGATAATAGGAAATTGACGACAAATTTAAGATAGAAGGGGGCTGAATAGGAAAAAAACGTTTACCATTGGAACGTTAAGCCTGGGGATCGAATCTGGTTGATGTAAAAAAATTTCTTTGCCTTTTGAACGGCCGAGTCGGCCGGGCGGATAGTTTGAAAATTTAACATTAGAGGTATATAAGTCTCTCGATTTATGTAACATTCAGATGATAAGGAAAGATGATAGAAAAAAATAAGATTAACATTAAGATTATACGAAAACGTTAATTTCTTGATTACCGGGATTATATTCATATATAGATTATTTTCGTGATCGAAAAATTAATTAAGGTTTTTTTTAAAAACTTGCAATCTTAGCAAAACGATAATATATAAAAGAACGATACTCGATACTATTTATCTTTTGTAGTAAGGAAAAATTTGTGACGTACTTGCATTTTAATATATTATCTATCCATTCCTTTACAAAACTGAATATATATTTTTTAAAATGTCAGCTTTAAGCCACGCGTTTTATTTAAACGTTGCGGTATTTAACGCTATCAAAATCACAGCTGATCTTCACATTCGATAATAATTTTTGAAATATACATCTTGCAACATATATTTTTTTCCCCAAATTTTATCATTGCATTCGTTTTCATCGTTTCTCTCCATAATTAGAAATTATACCTGTTTATTGGCTTGATTTTGTAAAAATAACGCAGCGTTAAACACCACTCCGCTTGAACAATATATGCGTTTCTTTATAAATGAGGCGTTAGACAGATTTATTTTTAAAAAAAACTATTACAATTAATTTTTTTCGTTATCTTTTGGAATGATTATAGTTAAATTACTGTTTAGGATTAATGCTCTGTACCAAGTATACGAACATTTGCTCAAATCAAATTTGGAAGAGGTCGTAGATATATTTCGAATTTCTAGGTAAAAAAATATTAGAATATTTATTTATTCATATTTTAGGCCCGCCTGACCCATAGAATGATATTAATTTTTTTTTCAACTAACTTAGGCCCTAATGGAATGAGAAATAAACAAATTTTATCACCCGCAAAATCACATGATGGATCATATTAAATTATTTAAGTAAACTAAATTTTAAATATAAAGTAAAAGAAAAATATAAATTACCTACCCAGTGTAGAAATAGTAGAAAACTCCGGGTCGGGCGTGAAAATTAAAGACTCTAATGTAAGTTTCTGATCTATATACCGTCTGGTAATTTTTAATTTAGGATATATGATAGTAACTGTATGATATTCTTAATTATGATCTACTAATTTTTATAGCTAAATTTTGTTCCTCAAGAAAATGTTACTTATCAAATATGAATCCATTTTTAAAAAAAATGAATTTTATTTCCGAAAAAAATGGAATTATAGTTATAATATAAAAATAATGAAAATATAATTTATAAAAATTTTATTTAAAGGAATGTATGGCCAGAGGATGCCTTATTCGGAAATAACAATATGACTATCCACGAGGAAATCAGCATATTGAAAGAAATTTATCTGTCAGATATTAAAAGTTTGTTTTTTTTAAATCCTATTTTCATAGCTAATTTACTTTTATTTCTTAAATTTATCTTAATATTGTTTTCAAAATTTTATATGGGCGTAATTGGCTCGATTAATTCCAGATTATTTCAATTTTTCTAAACTGTTCAGTTATTACAATTAAAGTTGCATATTTCAATTGAATTTTATTATTTGTGTTACCAAATTGATATATATTTTTTTTTCGAAACTCAAATTAATATTAACAGCATTGACCTCAACCAATATAAATAGGCGATCTTTCAAATAATATATTTATTAGATCTATAATTTTGATTTATTTTATCAAAGATTAAAAAATAAAATGTGATTAAAATTTGTAATTTAACAAAAAACAAAAAAAAAATTTTTTTCACGAAACCTTTCTAAAATCTGAAATGGAATACGTCATTATTTTTTTGCCAGAACGGGATGAACAGGAACCTACAATATTCTTTTTTCCGGTTTGCCTAACTTTAAGTGTCACATTTTTTTTCTTTTAAAGATTGATACCATTTAAAACAAAAAAATATATATTAAGAACCCAATAACTATCCAGCTTCGAAACAACCCGAAATCGTGGTAATAGAGGATAATGACATTATCGATAACGAACAGGATCAATTAGATAATTCGGGTTATTATTTATCGATATATTGACATGCTATAATAAGAAGATAACGAGCACTCATTTGTGTCTTAGTGTGGGTCTTTGTCGGGCGAGAAATTTAATAATTGGCAGTTAATCGAAAAAATTTTCATTACTAGATATTTTTTTTTAAAAACTTGACCCAATGCGACTGACTCATTTTTTGAAATTTTTTCGGTTTGTAGAGAGGTTTGAACTCGTTAATGTTCACTAGGTAGGGTGGGTTTGATTTTTTGCAAGATGAACAGGATCTGCATAAAATGTATCAAAAATTAATTATTCCTAAATATTTACATTAAACGAAATAAATAAGGAGCCAACCAATCAAATAATTTTTTGAGACATCATGGGCGGGCGGTAACTTTTTTAAAAAAAGAGTTGGCGGCCCCTAACCCTAACCTATTTTATGTCAACCTACACCCAGAGGACCTCCGAATATTACACTATTTTTAATGGATATAATTTTTTCAATTAATCAAATTTTGATAAAGGAGGTATAGCAACCAATGTAACCGGGGTCAGGAGAATGACATGCCCACTTTAGAGAGTTTCATATCGAATATTTTAAATAATCACTTGTTACATGAAACTATTACTTCAGTAGAGTTGGAAAGAGAACAAAGGAGGAATAATCACTTATAAATTTGATTTACATTTATATATATTTTTTTTAAAAAAATACTTAATAAATAAAGAAAATGAAAATTACTCCGGGGAAGGGGATGAAGAGGACGAGGATTTATATGTAGACGTTGAGGAACAATTTGATTTTAATCGATTCTTATACAAGTTTAATTTTTTAAAAGAATATATTCACTTACTTTAAAATAAAAATGGCGATATCTAAATTTATAAAAAAATTTTTCTAATGAGACTCTCATTAGCGAATGTTAAAAGAATCCTTACTTAGACCCATCCAGTCCCAGGTATAACGCTAAAGAAGGGGGAGAGGTTGATTTTTTATCTTGAAAAAGACGGAAATGCTTGGTTATTAGCCCATTTCTGAGATCTACACTGGTAGACCAATGAAATTATTATATTTAAAAGAAAATTTATTGACTCAATTATTCTTTGCCTTGGTTGGAAGGAATTTCAGAATAAAGAGTGCTAAGTTTCAGACATAACCCAATATTGTTAAATACAATAATATTAAGGCATATTTTTTTATCTTTATTACATTATCTTAAGTTTAGTGTTTACTTTAAAATATAAACAATTCTTTTAGAACGTAGTAGCCTTATATATTGACTGCCCTGATAATAATTATTATATATAAATAATGAACTCTTATTTAGCTTCGTCAATCCTAACATCATGAAGTGTTATGTTCTCATCTTAAAAAATTTTGAGGAAAACACCGATTTTACTAATCACTGCGTCGTTAAGATGTTGTATAAAGTGGCCGTCGATATGAAAATTCCTGGCATGTTTTTCCAAATCGCGGTTTTCAGAATATTCGCCCAAATATTGAAATTCGATACAACCGCCGTTAATTCTAGCATCACGAAGGGAACGAATAGATTTCAGGTTGATAAAACATGTTATTTTTTGGCTATTATTCGAGTCAATATAGTGATTGTTAAGACGAGTTTAGAAAGCCAAGGCAAATCAATAATAGAGATGTAACCCAAATAGATACAAATATATCGGTTTAAATTAAAAAAAGTATCTTGTTTAGATGCAAACTCTGAACATTCATTCATCGACTCTAAACCTCTATATTTTAAAGAAAAATATTCATATATATATATATGAAGAATTGATCCTTAGCTACAAAATTTATTTAGCCTCCCTCCCATAGACATAATTTGGCAGAATAGAATTTTTCTAAATATTTTAATTGTTTACGGCCTCAATATCATTTTTTATTTATGGAATATAAGATTTTTTTTTAAAAAAAAGTACTTCTATTTACATAATTCCTTATAAAAATTTAAACCGAGCCAATAGTAAATTTTTACGAACCGAATTTGAATCATGACTCGTTGGCTCCCTGACTGATCACAGATCGTAAAAACTAGTTAAATATTATTATACTTAGTTCGCAGGTTCTAGTCTATTTTTGATGGTAACTGCCGAACAAATTACTTAAGACAGTAAAAAAATTTTTAAAAAAATAGCTTAGGATTATAATTAGGTAATTACTATATCTATTTAGCCATTTACGACAATGACTAAACTAAGTTTTTAGCCTAAAATTATCACTTTGGTCTCGGAGTATTTATTGAAAAGATATCAGCTCAAATTTGAAAAAAAACTAATTTAAATTAAAGCCGACATTTAGTCATCTAGTGTGGTTAATTAGCTAGTTTTACACGACCACGACTCTGGTTTTTGGTTAAAAAATGAACCAAAACCAAAGCAACCAAATTGGTGGACCAAATCCATAGACCCGAGCACCAACCCAAATCAACTTATAATAATTTATTGTTAATGTTTTTCTCAATTTTATGCATAGAGGACGAATATTTCAATAATAGTCTTTTAAATTAAAAATTAGAGGACGAGTAATTCAATTTCATATTAATTAAATAATTGATATGGAATTCGAAATAATTACCTTCTAAGACCGGGAAAAATTTATTATAGGAATTTATCGATTTTTAGATATTTATAATTCATATATCATCGAAAAATGAGGATAATTTATATTGATTTAATTCTTGCCCTAAAGTTGTAAAAATTGGCTAAGGCAACAGATTAGATATGCTGGCTCAGGAGATGACTGGCCCGACTTTAATTTTAAGCTGAAATGCATTTATTTGTTGTTTAACTCTAATTCGATAATGGATATTACAAATTAATGTATAGCCTAAATGCCTTCCCATCAAAATATTTTTACATTTATCCAAAATATCCCTCTAGCGAGTAGTTCTAGCTGATCTTTGCTCACATATATCGATGGAAAGATCCTTCAGTGCACTACGAAGTAACCACATTACGAAATAAATTTGACAAATATACTTTAGACGATATTTTAATCATAAAACTTAATATAAATTTGTTTAACAGCGTTATCTTTTTTGATATTCATTTTATTAATATTTGTGAATAATTTTATATTTGTCAATAGAATAAATAAAATACTTTTAATGAAATTGTTACGACTTTTGATAGTTTTGAGGGAATTTTTACGGGTCATTAAATTAAAAGTAAATAGACAAACCATGATATTTTTTAAAATTCTATATTTTGATAAATTTGCTTAGTCTATTTTTATAACACTTATTTTTTATGGATAAAAATAACCCCGGTCCGGTCTCCCGTATTAGATTGAAACAATCTAAGTTTTATATGATCAGATTAGCTTCTGCTTACAATTATTCCACACATAGCCCTTATAAAAACAAATTTCCAAACTTTTTAAATCGTCTAAAATTAATTAAAAACAGATAGGATGTACACACCATAAACTAGGTTTTGAAGATGATTTTTGAATACTTTTTATCAGAGTTGGCAAGTCGGTCAATTGACTGTTCAATTTAAGTCAATTGACGGGAGGAGTATTTGACCTGGTTAAATACGGTCAAATACTCCAAAATAATTTAAGTGATAAAATTAATTTCAAAAGTATAAACTTCATGTTTAATAGTTAATTAAGGCAGTAATTTCTATAAGAAACCATCAATTCCCACCTAAAGTTAGTGGAATAAACTATGCCCATTAAGGGACTAATAATTCCTAGTTATACTTTAAAGAAATATGTCGATTTGGGATATTTTTACGAAAACAGAAATCGATTGAAGATTTCGACATCAGGAAAGATGGAGAGGATTTGATAACTTTATCTAGATATTTTTTTGGAAAAATGTTTACCCCCACCCTCTCATGATTTAAACCACCAGAAGACATAGATTAATGATTAATTTGAAAACTCAAATAATCATGCTTCACTTAAAAATAAAAATATATAGTAAAAAATGCTGAGCTATATATTATATTTTCTAAGAAATTCAATTTTGAGAAAATTAAAATTTTTACTTCGCAACTTTTGAGAATTCAGTAAAAATTACTTTTTAAGTAGTAATTCTGAGTAATTAAGGGGAAAAAATTAATATATTTTTAAGCACTAACCTGTATGTATTACAACAACTAAGCAATATATATTGGCTTACGCTTCATAATTAATGCTTGTCCTTGTGGCTAACTTCGTGCTTAAGGCTACTTTTTAATATTAAATTCAGATTCATATCAAAATTTTTCAAAATATAACTAATATTTTATATCTAAATATAGACAGAAAAGATAAAAAAAAAATATCTATAAGGATCGCAAAATCATATGATTCAAAAATATTCTGGAATTGGGGAAATCCCTTTTAATTTAGATGTAATTGATTTTGAATCGCCATTCAAAATCCGATAAAGATGAGTAATGTTATAGTTTTTATTTTTATAATTGTTTTTGGTTAGTGATTGGCAAATGATAAATTTATAAATATTAAGTACTCATCAATTAATCTTTTTAAAATGTTTAAGAGTGAGAAAGTACAGATTAAAACGGCCTATTTTTAGTCACACTTTAGAGTTAACATTTTAAAGCGAAAATAATCAGTAATACGTAGAGTTGTTAACATTTTTCTAAAAAGAAATCTTTTAAATATTAATTTAATAAATATTTATTTCAAATTGCATAATATATTTGTTTATTAAGATTAATTTTTATATTAATAAACCATTTATCAATAAAAATATTTTAGTAAGATTTTCTGAAATTTTATTTAATTCTTCTTAATTTATAATTATTTAGCAATATAAATTATATATATTCAATTTTTCACCATAACAAATATAGTATAGTCTTATAAAATCGAGATATCTTATCTAATAAAATTCTGTATTTTTATATTAATATGCCAAGGTTCAAAATAGACCGGGGATAGTGTTATCACATTTCATTTTCCTTCAATTTTAACTATTCTAAAGAAAAAAACTACTTAGTTATTCCACACCTAATCCCCATAAAAATAGATCTTATGCACATCATAAACTTTAATATACAATTTATTTATTAAATATTATGACAATATATTTTAAATATGATAATATAACAAATATATATTTAAATAAATATAATTATTTAAATAATTCGTCTTGTAAATTAAATATCTCGCCATCCCAAGACGATAGAGCTAAGCATTGTTTTAGCGTCTTTGACGACATCCGATTTCTTTTTTTCGTAGCGGTATCTCTAGCTCATGAGAAAACCCGCTCGCTAGGGACAGAGGTAGTTTGTTGAGCCAGAAAATCCTTCGCCATTTGAGAAAGGCATGGAAATCGTGTCTGGTTTCTTCTCCACCAATCTAAAATATTAGCATTTTCTGGACAAAGTGGTTCCCCTAAATATTCATCTATTTCGCTCACAAAAGCACTCCCACGTACATTTTTCTTTCTAGATGTCATAAAATAATTATTAGATACATCATATAATTTATATACTTTTTTAATTCCTGCAAAATGGATACAGATGTAAGATTATTAGGATTACTCTCATCATCGACATATTGATAACTTGTCCCAGAGGTTGAATAAGTTTTAAATACATTTTTAAAATCTTCAAAATAATCCTTTTGGAAATCAATATTATTTGGAATTAAGGATTTTTTTTATTCTTGGGTCTAAAAAAGACCCGGCATAATTGGCGAAATGATACATTTTCGCTAAATAGTCATCACATTTAATCAACATTTTAGATGCTGCGTTATATATTATTCCATTATTATTTTTTGTAGCGTTTATTAAATTTTCGTGAATAAAATTTAAAAATTAGATCGCCATCCCAATAGTTGGGGATTGTGAACTAATTTCACAAGTTATTTTGTAAAAAGGAGACAAAAATATTTCCAGATCGGTTAATAATTGGCGTAATTCCTTATTAATGAAAAACTTATTTTTCCCCAAAGATGTTTGTCCTAGTTCAACAATTGCTTCGATATTCTGTATTAAATAAATATAGATAAAAACCCTAGTCCTTCTTGTACAATTAAATTTATAACATGGGCTAAACAACGATGGTTGTACAAGTTTTTTTTGTAAAGAAGTTTGAACTCCTCTTTCATCATATAAACACCACTAACAATATTTTTGGCATTGTCATTTGTAATTGATATTATTTTAGCCGTTATTTCAAAGTCATTAAAACAATTGAACAGCAAATCGGAAATTTGGTGTCCTGTATGGGGATGTGGGAAAGAAACCTATGGTTAGTAATAAATTTGTTAGTGTCCATTCACTACTGTAATGAATATTTACAGCGCAGTAGGTTATGGAATCTGGGCTAGACCATGTTGATTAAATGTGATGACTATTTGGCGAAAATATATCATTTCGCCAATTATGCCTGGTCTTTTTTAGACCCATGAATAAAAAAAATCTTTAATTCCAAATAATACTGATTTCCAAAAGGATTATTTTGAAGATTTTAAAAATGTATTTAAAACTTATTCAACCTCTGGGACAAGTTATCAATATGTCGATGATGAGAGTAATCCTAATAATCTTACATCTGTATCCATTTTGCAGGAGTTAAAAAAGTATATAAATTATATAATGTATCTAATAATTATTTTATGACATCTAGAAAGAAAAATGTACGTGGGAGTGCTTTTGTGAGCGAAATAGATGAATATTTAGGGGAACCACTTTGTCCAGAAAATTCTAGTATTTTAGATTGGTGGAGAAGAAACCAGACACGATTTCCATGCCTTTCTCAAATGGCGAAGGATTTTCTGGCTCAACAAACTACCTCTGTCCCTAGCGAGCGGGTTTTCTCATGAGCTAGAGATACCGCTACGAAAAAAAGAAATCGGATGTCGTCAAAGACGCTAAAACAATGCTTAGCTCTATCGTCTTGGGATGGCGAGATATTTAATTTACAAGACGAATTATTTAAATAATTATATTTATTTAAATATATATTTGTTATATTATCATATTTAAAATATATTGTCATAATATTTAATAAATAAATTGTATATTAAAGTTTATGATGTGCATAAGATCTATTTTTATGGGGATTAGGTGTGGAATAACTAAGTAGTTTTTTTCTTTAGAATAGTTAAAATTGAAGGAAAATGAAATGTGACAACACTATCCCCGGTCTATTTTGAACCTTGGCATATTAATATAAAAATACAGAATTTTATTAGATAAGATATCTCGATTTTATAAGACTATACTATATTTGTTATGGTGAAAAATTGAATATATATAATTTATATTGCTAAATAATTATAAATTAAGAAGAATTAAATAAAATTTCAGAAAATCTTACTAAAATATTTTTATTGATAAATGGTTTATTAATATAAAAATTAATCTTAATAAACAAATATATTATGCAATTTGAAATAAATATTTATTAAATTAATATTTAAAAGATTTCTTTTTAGAAAAATGTTAACAACTCTACGTATTACTGATTATTTTCGCTTTAAAATGTTAACTCTAAAGTGTGACTAAAAATAGGCCGTTTTAATCTGTACTTTCTCACTCTTAAACATTTTAAAAAGATTAATTGATGAGTACTTAATATTTATAAATTTATCATTTGCCAATCACTAACCAAAAACAATTATAAAAATAAAAACTATAACATTACTCATCTTTATCGGATTTTGAATGGCGATTCAAAATCAATTACATCTAAATTAAAAGGGATTTCCCCAATTCCAGAATATTTTTGAATCATATGATTTTGCGATCCTTATAGATATTTTTTTTTTATCTTTTCTGTCTATATTTAGATATAAAATATTAGTTATATTTTGAAAAATTTTGATATGAATCTGAATTTAATATTAAAAAGTAGCCTTAAGCACGAAGTTAGCCACAAGGACAAGCATTAATTATGAAGCGTAAGCCAATATATATTGCTTAGTTGTTGTAATACATACAGGTTAGTGCTTAAAAATATATTAATTTTTTCCCCTTAATTACTCAGAATTACTACTTAAAAAGTAATTTTTACTGAATTCTCAAAAGTTGCGAAGTAAAAATTTTAATTTTCTCAAAATTGAATTTCTTAGAAAATATAATATATAGCTCAGCATTTTTTACTATATATTTTTATTTTTAAGTGAAGCATGATTATTTGAGTTTTCAAATTAATCATTAATCTATGTCTTCTGGTGGTTTAAATCATGAGAGGGTGGGGGTAAACATTTTTCCAAAAAAATATCTAGATAAAGTTATCAAATCCTCTCCATCTTTCCTGATGTCGAAATCTTCAATCGATTTCTGTTTTCGTAAAAATATCCCAAATCGACATATTTCTTTAAAGTATAACTAGGAATTATTAGTCCCTTAATGGGCATAGTTTATTCCACTAACTTTAGGTGGGAATTGATGGTTTCTTATAGAAATTACTGCCTTAATTAACTATTAAACATGAAGTTTATACTTTTGAAATTAATTTTATCACTTAAATTATTTTGGAGTATTTGACCGTATTTAACCAGGTCAAATACTCCTCCCGTCAATTGACTTAAATTGAACAGTCAATTGACCGACTTGCCAACTCTGATAAAAAGTATTCAAAAATCATCTTCAAAACCTAGTTTATGGTGTGTACATCCTATCTGTTTTTAATTAATTTTAGACGATTTAAAAAGTTTGGAAATTTGTTTTTATAAGGGCTATGTGTGGAATAATTGTAAGCAGAAGCTAATCTGATCATATAAAACTTAGATTGTTTCAATCTAATACGGGAGACCGGACCGGGGTTATTTTTATCCATAAAAAATAAGTGTTATAAAAATAGACTAAGCAAATTTATCAAAATATAGAATTTTAAAAAATATCATGGTTTGTCTATTTACTTTTAATTTAATGACCCGTAAAAATTCCCTCAAAACTATCAAAAGTCGTAACAATTTCATTAAAATTATTTTATTTATTCTATTGACAAATATAAAATTATTCACAAATATTAATAAAATGAATATCAAAAAAGATAACGCTGTTAAACAAATTTATATTAAGTTTTATGATTAAAATATCGTCTAAAGTATATTTGTCAAATTTATTTCGTAATGTGGTTACTTCGTAGTGCACTGAAGGATCTTTCCATCGATATATGTGAGCAAAGATCAGCTAGAACTACTCGCTAGAGGGATATTTTGGATAAATGTAAAAATATTTTGATGGGAAGGCATTTAGGCTATACATTAATTTGTAATATCCATTATCGAAATTAGAGTTAAACAACAAATAAATGCATTTCAGCTTAAAATTAAAGTCGGGCCAGTCATCTCCTGAGCCAGCATATCTAATCTGTTGCCTTAGCCAATTTTTACAACTTTAGGGCAAGAATTAAATCAATATAAATTATCCTCATTTTTCGATGATATATGAATTATAAATATCTAAAAATCGATAAATTCCTATAATAAATTTTTCCCGGTCTTAGAAGGTAATTATTTCGAATTCCATATCAATTATTTAATTAATATGAAATTGAATTACTCGTCCTCTAATTTTTAATTTTGAATATAAGTATACAATTTTTAGAAAATATTATTGAAATATTCGTCCTCTATGCATAAAATTGAGCAAAACATTAACAATAAATTATTATAAGTTGATTTGGGTTGGTGCTCGGGTCTATGGATTTGGTCCATCAATTTGGTTGCTTTGGTTTTGGTTCATTTTTTCGACCAAAAACCTAACCAAAAATCATGCTAATTCGACCCAACCAAGCAATTTAACAACACTAGTCATTACTTAACTATACCTAGAATGTAGGGTGAAAAAAGAAGTATCTTTCATAACAAAAATAATTGAATAATATTTATAAGGATCTCATCGATTTCGCCAAGCATATCATCAAATTGTTCGTCCGGGTTACTAAGAAAAATAAACTTGCCTTTGTGGATTTATTGTTTTGGAAGAACGTTAAAGATTCCATCGAAATATTCAATTGTTATGGGGTGCACGACTGGTAATTACAATTTTTTTTATGATTGTTTTTGGAATGATTATTTTTCACAATTTTTAGTATTTTTGTTATTTTGTACTTGTAAGATGGTGATACAAAATTTTTTTAGGAAAAATATTTGTGTGATGTCATTTTTCCTCCCCCCCCCTCCCATTTGTTGAATTTCCTGCTATTTCTTATTATTTAACCTTTTTTTGTTCTAAATATTAAAAAAATAATTAGTTAAAATTGTCAGTATTGTTAAACATTACCTTCAAAAAATAGCGTGCTATTATAGCCATTTTATTTATATTTAAAAGTAAGCTTTCGCTACTCTACCCTACTTAATAGAATAAAAGTAGTTAAAAAAAATTTTTTAAATTTCGAATTCATTCATTAGACAAAATATAACTATTTATTATGAATAGCCACTTGTATAAAATGAGAAAGAAAAAATATTTATATCCCCGTTTTGAGTGACGATCACTAAATATAAGTTTAGCTTGGCTAAATAACAGCTCAACATTAGCACCTACTTTTTATAGCCTTGCTTAAAAAATTGACGAAACTTCATTTATAACCGAGAACTATCATATCGCTCAACTTCGAAGAAAATATAAATAAATCAACTGGCACATTAATACTTAGCCTATTTTCTTCGGCATGTGCCTGTAGATTGAGTCAAATTACCCGATTTATTGTTATCACTCAAACTATACTCCTGCCTAGGTATAATTGAGGTCAAATATATTTTTAAAGTTTAAACCTAACAATTTTCTACGCTCAAATCAAAAGCGACGACGATTTAACCAAACTCGGAACGGGTACTGACTTAACACATCCCAAAAACCGCCAAACCTGGACGGACGAACAGGATTTCGAACTGGAAACCCTTTACAACGAATTTAATAATAAAAAGGTTGACGCTGGGGCGAGGGATGTAAGTAACGACAACGAAATTGGTTACGAAGATGACATAGTGGAATACATAAGGAAGAATTTAATTGACGATACCAAAACTGGAAGACAAATCATTTTGCGGTGTAAAAAGTAGACTTTTTTTTATATATATATAAAACTTGCAAAAAAAATCGTAAAATTTTGAATTCTCGACAAAGCAATTAAAAAAATTTTTTTTTTATGAATGCAGTCAAAATTTATAATTGGTATAACTAACCCATTAGAAATTCACTCTTTTATTCATAGTATTAGGGGGGGGGGGTTTAAATTTTACTTTACTTATGGAATATAATTTCTGTCAAATATCAGAAATCATCGATAGGTCATAAATACATTACTTAATATATACTATTCCTGTCAATGATGATTTAAACATGTTTTAAGATCAAATTAAAATTCGAGATTATGATTTAAAAAAAACCTAATAATAATGTAGATTATAATGTCAAATAACCAATAATGATGAAAATTTAGATTTCACGATTTTCTTATTAAATCAATTAACACACAAGGTAGAAAAAAAATATATCGTTTTTATGAATGAATGATTATAGAATCATCAAAGTTATAAACGAAATTAAAAAAATATTATTTTAAACAAAATTAGGCTTTATAAGAATATTTTTTTATATCACATATTTTAAGCCGGAGGGCATATCTAATATTAGCCCCTCTGGCCTGTTAATCTTTTAGCCTTGCCCTGCCCCAATTGAAAATTTCTCAGGCACTATCCCATCTGATTCATTTTTTGATAACAATCTTCAATTCAATTATATATACGAATTCTTATAAAGACTAGCAACTGAACCTTGATTTTTAAGGAGAGGAAGTCTAAGCTCTAACATATATAGTGTAAAGACAGATCACCTATTTTTAACTAATACTTATTTTTGAAAATATAGGTTAAAACTTAATTTCTACTTCAACGTTTAGCGGTAGAGAATTTACCTAGGCGGGCGCCATAACAACATCCTAATTATAAATTGCATATTTTCAATAAAAAAATATCTTAATTTATTTATATTCGTCAATATTATTTATTTGTTTTTTTGTAAAGAGCGATTATTTTTTTTTCACGATTTTTATTTATAAGGCCATTTCCAGACAACGTTTTTACAAAGCGATTTTCTAGGCGTATTTCCCGAAATAATGGTAAATTTATATTATGCCATCTTCCTCTAACAATTTAATCCCTCAATTTGCTGTTAGCCATTAATACAAGGTCATCTGCATATAATATCTCGAAGTTTTTCACGTATCTCTAACCACCACATCCATTACCAAGATAAATAATAATGAACTCGTCATGGATCTCTGGTGAAGTCCTACCTTCAATTCAAAGCTTTCACTATCTCCATCTCCATCATCCTTCCATACCGCAGTTTATGCTCCCACATTCATTATCATCATTGCCATAACCAGCCATTCGTCTACGCCTGATTTTCTCAAAACACGTCTAGTAGTCTCACTCGCCCTCCTGTCAAACGCCTTTTCTTCTTCACTTCTGCAAACCTGAGGAGCATATGCCGAGATAGTATTGCATAGCCTTCTACCTATGATCATTTTGATAATTATTATCCTGCTTTCTAGTCTTCTTACTTACATTACTTTTTCCATCCATTTGTACGCAACAAATAGGTCAATGTCATCTTTGCAATCATTACATCCTTGCCAGAAAAATTTATACTTTTCAGTTGTATTACCAATCATTATTGCACCAATACATTTCCATCTGATCTCTTGTATGCAGCACATATATATGTCTTCTATACAGTGCACTAACCACATCTCCCGCTATCCCTGTCATCATATCCCCTACTCCAAGTCGCTACTCTTACCCTATAGAGTTTCTCCACATATTTTCAGGTTATTTGTGGCCATATGTTTCATTTTCACTGATCGTGGTCCTACCAGGTTTGCCATCCTTCTTTTTGTCGTAGGTGGGTGAGGAGACATGTGATACTTTGGGCTCTACCTCGCCCATGCTCGGTTGTAATCATTGGGGATTTTAGAGTGGGGTTTTTTTTACAATCAGATGTCCTCCATGATATAAACCCCTTGACGATTTTTACACCCCGTCGAGGAGACGATACCACAAGGAACTTTTTAAACTTCTATTTGGCACTAGGAGACATTGTCACTCACACTCCGTGTGGAGACAGAAGGTAGGATTTTGGTGGAAATGAAATTATTTATAATCTTATTTTAAATATTTTTTCAAATTATATTATTATATTTTCTTAATTATATTACAACAGGAATTCCATTTTGAAAATTTAGCTATTTACATAAAGATTTATTATTTTTTTAACTTTATACAGATGAAAAAAATATAGCTTTGGACACACTAAGAAAAAAAATTATTTGACTTAAAAGTTTTATCCGACATGACTTTTCTTGTTTCGTGGTAGTCCTATTTAAAAAAAAGACTACAAATCGAGTAGTCAAATATCCGTATTCGTTTTTATAAATCGAATAATTTACTATTCGTAGTCGGTTTGAATGATTCGTTTATAGGAAAAAATAATTCATACGAAAAAAATATATTTACAGATTTTTTTAAAAAAAATTATATTATATAATAAATTATTTCATTTCCAGTCTATGACATTTCTTCTGTTATATTTTGCGCAATTTTTTTTTGTTAAAAGACTCGGCCTTATTTTACCTAGCAAAAGTAGGACTAAGAGTTTGAAAAGACTCGGGAAATTTAGCGATGATAGTGAGAAAATGATCGAAGAAGATCATTCCAACTCCGGTGAAAAATGTAAAGAATTGAAAAGTACATCGTGGAATGAGGAAGATGAAGAAATATTAATCAGTTCTCACGTTATGTCTCAAGCTAAAAATAGTTCAGTCCAAGGTAACCTTATTATTTTTTTTTGACAATTTTTGTGAAAACTAATTTAGAACGATTTGAAAGCATATAAGAAAAAAAATATCCTTTGAAATTTGTAATTTATCATTTTCAAACTTTAAGTGTGTAGTATAAAAGGTATAACATCCATCCGGAATTGGGGCCTTTTTATCCTGGAATAAGCGCTGTTCCATCCAATCATAGCGTCTCGACTTTCTAAAAAGACGGGATAATATATATTTTTTTAATTGAAAATTAGAAAACAAAATATATAAAAAAAAGTTAAGTTTATTTTAATAAAAAATATGTAACATTAATGGTTTTTTAAGAAATAAATGAAAATGATCTTATAGAAATAAATCCAGAAGAGAAAGAGACAAAAAATACTATTACGTTTTGGACTGGGGGGATATTAAATATATACTCTCTTTGGATTTCTTGGCGTTTTTTAATTTTTTCTTTACTTCTTCGTTTTTTCAAAATCTTCTATTATATATATCTACATATAAAAAAAAATAAACAAAAATAATAATAATAAAAAACATGCCATAAAAAAAATAATAAATCCTATCAATACAAATATAATAAAGAAAAATATGTCTCTGAAAATATATAATAGATAAATAAGAGATCCTTTAAAAATCGATTATAACAGCTTCCCCCTTAAAAAAAAATCGCTCTCCTCCCTCTCTGTATTGATAATAAATACTCCATCAGATCATCCCAATTTTCTGACCAGTCCGTTTCAGCTGAGTGTGGGAGTGGTGTATTACAATAACAGCCAGAAAGGGGAGGAACCATCTCCAGCAGAGAAATTTTTAGGACGAACTCGAATTTGGTTGGATGCGTTAAGACCAGCAGTGCAAAGTAGGGAGTTGACAGAGACAGAGAACGAATCCGAATTGTAGGACAGACCTTGTGGGCGAAAACATTTGAGGGTTAAAAAAATGGGAGTCCGGGGTGATTGTGGAAAATATGCGCAAAGTAAATAGAGTAAAGTTCGCCCACGGAAGAGAGGGAGTTTGACACAGGGATCAGCTTCGCAGACGGATAGAGCCCGAAAGAATGACGCCCACGAGCAGGAGCTGTATATTCGAGGATATCGAAATACAGCTTTATAGTGCCCAGACAAATGCCCCCGCATGCGTTTGCATCGAGAGCCTCGACCTCAAACGAATACTGAATTAAGAAGGAGGCGAAGATCCGGGGTTGAATACCGCCTGTGTTTTGGGTGTGGGGAGCAGGGACACATCCGGCGCTGGTGTCCTTGAAATAGAGCGAAAGTGGAACGGCACCCAGGGAAGCGAGCCTGTGGAGGTGGAAATTCCACATTCGTGACGCGAATGGCGTGAAGATCCAGAGGCCGGAAGGTGGGAGGGGCCTGATTCAGAGCTGATGGAAACGATCATCAAATCTATTTTATATTTTCAGTGACATATTTTTCTTTATTATGTTTGTATCGATTTTTAAAGGATTTTTTTTTATCGATTATATATTTTCATTGGCATGTTTTTTTATTATTATTTTTGTTTATTTTTTGTTATTTTATCTCCCAATTTTTTGTAGAGAAAATATTAAAAGAAAGCTAAGAAGTCCAAAGAGAGTTTTTTTAAAAAAGAACGAATAAGTAAAGAAAATATATAAGTAGTCATTTAAAGAAAAATCTTAAATTTTGGTAAACTTTTTTTTGATAACCTAAATTACTGGGACAAGCGTCCCGATCATTTTATATCGATTTTAATTATACTTGGAATGTTTGAAAGCGTTACTTTACAAAAACTAGGAACAAAAAATATCGTTACTATTGCTCATTTTGTTTTGTATTATTAATTATTAAACTATTAAGAATAGGATATATAGGCATCAAAATAATAGGGTCAATTAGTATTCATTACCATCCATTTATATTTTATCACGAAATGACAAAAAAAAATCATAGGTCTTTAAAAAAAATGGCAGTTGTTTTAATGTAACATAGACCAATATTATGTCAAATTAGCAAATTTCTAATTTGATTTTCTAAATTAATATTTAAGAATAATTCAGGAAAGATTTAAAAATTATTACTTGATTTTTTTAATACCCTTAAATTAATAAAATTTGAGGATTTTTTTAAAATAACCAGTTATATCTTAATATCCTGTTTAAGGAGCTGCCATTTCATATAAGCAAATGTCCATCCTTGATGGGTTAAAAAACGAACTTTTTTTAAATTAGTAACCTTTAGTTATATATATCTCAATGAGACATGATTTTTTTTTTAATATATGACATTTCAGAAACTGTAGATATGATATGTGAAGCACTCAATTTTAGATACAAGAAAAGAGAAATATCCAGAAAACTTCTACAATTCGGATTACTGAATCTTAATGACGCAAATGATCTTAGAAAAAGTTTTTTTTGCAATTTTATGTCTATTGTTATTATAGGGTAAGCATGGTCGGTAAATAGTCCCATACTAGAGATTTTAGGAACTATATAATAATCCACCTTTAAGAAGATGAGATCAAACTATTGCTATCTTAGCTATGATGAGAGGACACCTGCATTTTTGAAACCACCATTTTATAATCGTATTTCTGTTGCTAGCGTTAGCAACTTTTAACTGAAACCGTTAAATATTAAAATTAAATATACTTTTAATCATTCCAATTTACTACACAAATAATAGGATATTTATATTTGAAAGTAGCAGGCAGGAGTTAATCATATCATTTATTATTTTAAAATTTACGATCTTAAAAAAATAAATAAAATGGCTAATTTTTAGAATTGATTTAATAAGATGGAAGTGAATCAATGCAACGTTATCCTTTATGTAATCATTTTTAAATTCAGAAACCTTCATGAACCAGGTCGGCCATGGGACGGGTACGGACCTAATATAAAAAATTTTCTAACGGGCCTTGGTTTTTGGGAAAAATTTATTTAAAACAAATATTGCATTTTTTTCTTCCTTCTTTTATTAATAAATTTCAGTATTGTAAACACAAATTTATAAATAATTGTAAATAAAATCATAAAATACACTTAAATATTGTTTATTTTTATTAAATACAAATAAATTAAATTTTTGGATAATCGGTTTAAACTGGGCTAGGGAAATTTTTTTGAAACTTATTGTAGGTCGGGTCTGGGCCTAGATTTTTTTACTGTGGGTTTGATCAAATAATTAAGGCGAAAGTCTATGATCCATATAATACATTTTATTTTTTTTAATATTTAAAAAAAAAATTAAATTATATATTATTTATATGGTAAACGAATTTCGATAATCTTGAAATTTAGAATTATACATTTGAGAAAATCTTAAGCCAACATAAAACCCTTCCCCATATCTAATATATTAGCCTTATTTACCCACATCTTTCGCCCATATATATATTAAGTATTACTAACCTAATATATTTGATACTTTTGATTATTTTTGCCTATACCAAATTTAAGTAACTTTTCGACTCAATTTTTATAATATGTAATATTTATTTTCTAGGTAATTTTTTTATTTATTTTAGTAACACAATACTCTTTGCCTTGACATTTTTTTAGAATTGATATTTATAAGTGCCAGACATTATAATATAACTGACAGTATTATCGGTTATGGAAGGAAAAAATGGTATCGGCGCATTTCCGAATAATATTATTTAATATATTGATATTGACTGGCATATATAATATTTTTTTTGATTTTGTTTTAGAACGAACAAAAAGAAAAATCTCTAGAAAATTGGAACCCATTTTACCTCCATTGAATTTATTTAGGTTTGTATAACTAGTCTTTAATTCAATACCAAACAGATTATAACTAATTTAATTTTTTATTTATAGGGACGATTTATATGATAATGAAACCCTGGTTCAGAATGATATTCCGCCAAAAAGCAAACTGCAAAAAAATGATACCATTGAACTAAGCGATTTAGAGAGCCAGATGAGCCTTGAAATAGGTAAAAATTATTAATATTTTACCTATGATGGAATCTTATTATTCCATTAAATTTTTAATGATCAAAATTTTATAAACAAAATTATACTTTTTCTTAAAGACATGTCAGTCTTAAATTCGAATGAAGAAAGTAATCGTAAATCTATTTACTTCACGCGGCCTGTTACTCCTGAAAATTTACAATCTCAATCAACTTCCGATTCGGATTCACAAAAAAATGAGAATTTAATTATTCAAGATGACTCACCAGATGAGGAAAATGGAAATTATATGCCTAAAGACATCACACCTCTTGTTACTCCTGAAAATTCACAATCTCAACCAATTTCCAATATCGAATCAAAAACTGAAAATTTAATCATTCAAAACGACTCATATGAGCATACGGTATCTCAATACAATGTCTCAAATGCCAATGATAGAATGTTAGCCGACAATGCAAATCAATTCAAAGAAAAAACAGTTAATAGTAATTCTCGAATTACAAAAGACACCAATAAAAATGTTAAAAGACGCCTCGCCATAATAAGTTCAGATGAAGACTAGGCAATTTTATATAAATCATAATCGCTGTTATGAATATCGTCATAATTTTAGAAGAAAAAAATATATATTTAATAATAAATTAAAATGTGGTCGATGCTTTATGTATTTACCTTATATAGAAGATTTGTTATAAAAAAATTTAAAGGAAAATCAAATATCATTCGATTTTAAATTTAAATATATGTTAGCGTCAGGGTGTTTTATCCGGCAATGTGTTGTTTTTTCAACTTTAAATCATTTTTTTGAGCACGTTTTTTTTAAATTTAATAAATAATCTGATTTTACCGGAAATATATTCCATCATGCTTAGTATCTTATGAATTGTTGACAATTTTGCTGTTAACCTTTAAATCATTTATAATTTATATAAAAAAATATATGGAAAATTTAATATAAATTAAATTAAGTTTGAAAGTTTATGGAAAAATTGTCCAAAAATCATAGGATACGTATTCCAAACATGACATCATACATATTAGGTAAAATCAGATTTTTAAATTTTAAAAAATGATTTAAAGTGGAAAAAATAACATATTGATGCTAACATATATAATAATCATTTTATTTTAAAACCGGTTTATATGCAAATTAATAATTTAAATGGCTGATTGGATTAGATTGATAAGAAAAATTACAAAAAAAATTGTTTTACCTAATAAAGTAGAGTTTTTAAAATGTTACGATTCAATATAATGAAGTGAATTTAGGTTATAATTAAGTTTGTAATAATAAGATAAATAAAATTTAAATAAATATTTAATAATGAGCTAAAATAAATTTATAATAAAATTTTAAAAAGTGTATCTAACAAGCTATAATGTAAAAGTTTATCCTATTCTATTCTTATGTTAAATACTTCCCTTTCCAACCAACTTCCGTAATTTATCTTGCAATAGCAGGTTAATTCGGCATTTTTGACTGCTTTCAAAGTATCTAAAATGTTTAAGACGTCATATCTACGAGATCCCATCATATTGATTTTAAAAAAATCATATAAGTCTCCAGTAACCTCCCCAAAAAATTTTATATAAAACCCTTGAATCATAATTTAGCTAAGAGCATGTATAAACTCAAATTGTGCTAAACTAAAATGTTATCAGTGAATTAATGACTTAAAATGTAATTAACCATAAAATTATAATACATATTTATTACTAAATTATGTATATCTAAAGAGAATGTTTAATATTCAAACATTTTTAAAAAGATCTAAAATCATATATAGTCATATTAATTTTTATAAACCACCCTGATATATCTAATTTATGAACTACCATGATGACAAATATAATTATTCTAAAAGGTGATTATTAGCTCAAAATAAATATTGTCGAAAAGAGTTAAAATACAACTAAGTTATTGAAAATACCTAATGATCATTATAATTTTTACAAATTTTCCTAGTTAATTAATAATATTTAATAGATAAATAAATGTACAATAGATGTTTCGTTTTAAAAAATGTTATATTGGGTTAAAAAAAATAGTTGTTAGCAGAATCGTAAGCAATTCAGGCAATATTTAAAATTATAAAATATTTCTATTTAGTATAAATTTTAACTCATAAGTTATAATATCCATTGAAGGGCTCATCTCTCATAAAATTATCAACTCAACTCGATTTAAGGAAAAATAACATATATTGGTGACGGATTTTTAATAAAAATAAACCATTAGAATTCTACTGGTTTCAGACCATATATCTTTCAATAAGCTACAAAATTTTCTAACCTTATCCCATATTCTAAAATGATAATAATATTAAATTAACATATTCGAAAATTATATAAAATATCATTTAATATATTCTAAAATTACATAAAATATCATAAATTCTAAAATTATATAAATATCAATTAATATATTCCAAATGATATAATATCAATTAATATATTCTAAATGATATATTCTAAATTAATATATTCTAAATGATATAATATCAATTAATATATTCTAAATGATATAATATCAATTAATATGAAATAAATTATACTTACAATTTTGTATCTATTTCAAATTTTAGCTCAAAATTAAAAAACAAAAAAATTAAGCCAGTTTGATTTTTTTTTAACGCTTGCCGTAAAAAAATCCTATTTGCGCAATATCATCTAATATGAATTATTAGCTTTTAAAACGATGCGTTGCAACGCTCAATTTGTGCGCACTATGGTCTATCTCAAGGAAATTATTTTTAATCACGTGACCTGTCAGATATAAGAACATGAATAAAATTCATTAAACCCTCTAAAATATATCTTATCACTAACCCATATCTCTTAAACCCTTTATTTAACCTTAACCCATATATTTCTAACATTTAATCCTACTTGTTTAGCTTTAAAATGTCTTTGAGTTGCTGATCCTAGAGTTGGATTATTATTATTTATCTTATCATTTATCAATATATAATCTATTATATTTCGAAATAATATATTCAAAAATCATTTATAAAAAATACCATATTTAGCTGTATTATTTTTATTAACCAAATTGACTTTTATATATCTTCAAAATATTGATATTTTTGAACTAACATGAAAATATAGTTATTCTTAAATATGATTTATAATTTAAAAAAGCAATAAATCAAAAGAAATATTATCTAAAAGATATTAAAATACAATTAATTTATTTTTATTATTCATTTATCTTTAAAACATGTAAACAAAATATTAAAAAAAAATGAATATATATATATTAAAAGTGAATGTATATTTTAAAAATATCGATGGCTCTAAAAAGAGCTTATAGTAAAAATGTTCCTGAAAAACAGGTACAATTATGTTTAAAAATTTCTAATTGGAGTTTTTGTTTAAGAAAAATTGATTCGCGTTTTTCGTTTGTAATGTTAAAAATTTTACGTGCTAAAATTAAAAAAAAAATAATATGTTGATTGTGAGAAATTGCCATTAGTTGTATGAAATGACTATGGGTTGAAAAATAAAGTTATTTAGTATTGAGTATTTATTAATTTTTTTATTTTCCCCGTTAGTAAGAGGGTTTGAATTAATTGACAAGGAAAAGGAAGAGACGCAGGTTGCGTCCCAAATTAGGGATTTCCCATTGGACCATGGGGTGCAGGAAAAAAAAATTAATTTATTAAAAATACCTCATGATTACTATTTATTTTACAAATGTTCCTAGTTAATTAATAATATTTTATCGATAAATAAATGTAAAATAGATGGTTTCGTTTTGAAAATATATAGTTTTTAAAAAATAATTGTTAGCAGAATCGTAAGTAATTCAGGCGATATTTATAATTAAAAAATATTTATATTTTGGATATAATTCAACTCATAAGTTAGAATATACATTAAAGAATTCCTGGTTCTTTCTCATAAAATCATCAATCCAACTTAATTTAAGGAAAAATAAAGAAAATATATTTTGGGAACGGAATTAACTTCAAAATGTATAATTAAATGTTTTCCTTCTGATGATATTTGAGGAAATTACATTTTAATTTTTTTAAATAGTTCATTCATTCATTACCATACCAGAAATTGCACGATGTGCAATTTCATCACCCACTAGGAGTTATAGCTTGCACCATGTTTACTCACTAGTATATATATCCTATACATGATGTATACCCATTTTATTATAGTGGACGGTACCACTATGTAGTCAGCTAGCATAGTAAAGAAGAGAACAGTAAGAAAGATGTGATCTATATCCGTTACCGCTAGGTTAATGTTAAAAAATTGTAAACCAATATTAGTAATAATCAGAGTTGTTGAACGCTATTTTTAAAAGTAGCGCGCTACCGCTATAGCTATTTGTCAAAAAAGTAGCGCGCTACCGCTTTCGCTATTTGTCAAAAAAAGTAGCGCAGTAGCTTTAGCTAATTTTTTTCAAAAGTAGCTTTAGCTACTTTTAAGCTACTTTTTATAAAAAAAATTTTAGAAACAAATGAAACAAATTTTTTTTTTTTGCTTATAATGTAAATGTATAATAAATAATATATAAAAATCAACATTTATAAATATAAAAATATAGTTAGTTTAGATTATAAAAAAATAAGCAATATAATAAAATATTTATTTTAATTATTTTTAATAATAATATCATTTCAATATTATCATCCCCAAGTCTAGAGCGACGATCAGAAAGTATAAGCTTTGCTTTACTAAATAATCTCTCGACACTAGCACTTGAGGGCAAGGAAGCTCTGAAAATATTTAATCAGATCAATTTATAAATATAAATAAGTTTTTACCTTCTGTTATGTGTCCAACTATCTGCCGGTGTACATACACATAAGATATATCTGATAACTCTACTATTAGAGCATCTTTCATCACTTTGAAGTTGTCGGCTATTTTATTCATAAGTGTCTGGCGACATAAGACTGTTGTGCCAGGGGATAAAGTTTTAATCATCATAGTAAATGATGGATTATCAACCAAGGACAATGGCTGAACTGTGTCAATAATAAAATCAACAATTACTTTATCAGCCAATTTTTGTGAAATATTGGCATGTTTATTATCAGTTAATTTGGTTTGGATAGTATTTGTCTTTTTGAATTCAGATTCTTTTATACCAAAATTTTTTATATGTTTCTCTATTTCCTTATAGCAATTGGCGTGAACAGTCTAATAAAATAAATAATATTATAATGTAAAAATAACAATTTACCTTTAGGTGTTTCTTCAGGTTATAGCTATTCGATTGATTTGATGATATATTTTTTTCACATTTTAAGCACAGGAATTCCAAATTTTGTTTTAATATTTATTTTAAAAAATTTTTCAAATCTAGGGAATGGGAAATCGTTATTAGAGCTATTAAGTACATTTTCTTCCATTGAATCTTCCATGTCTGAATCACTTTCAAGGATTTGGATATCCATGGGCGATGCCATTTTAGATTATTAACACAGATTGAAAATATAAATTAAAAATTGAAAATATATTTAAATTTCAAAATTAAATAATAAATTATAAAAATTATAATTAATTATGATAATACATTTAAATTTTCATGTTTATACTTACATTCATTATATTTTTTAAAAGTAGCGCGCTAAAAAATTAAATAATTTTTAAAAAAGTAGCGGCTATTAGCTATAGCTGCCAAAAAAGATAGCGCGCTAAGTAGCGCGCTACTTTAACAACACTGGTAATAATGTACCAATTTGTGCTTGCCAAAACATAGCCAACACGTTTGGCATACCCGTCGACGATGTTAGTAGTATGACCTAGGAAAAGGAAATTATATAGTTATCATAATAACCTCTAACATGGTCTCTGTATTGTGCTATTGTAGCCTCCGTTGCACCTGAAAAATTCCAGTAAATAAAATTAAATTTATTATACCTTGTCGCAGGAAATTTAAAAATAATAAATGTCAATGGCTCCTAATTAGTCACTCAGAATTAAAAGTTCAATGATCAGAAATGTTTTTTTAAACGCTCAGAATAAATGTTTAACGTTATTAGAATAGTTTTTCTTATTGTTTCATCTTTATACGACAGGTAGAAATATGCAAATATTTTATTGAATATTCAAATTATTCATATTATTTAAATTATTCGTTACTATTTGAATCAAATATTTAATTCTTTTTTGAATAGGTCTAGTGTAATATTAGTTATTACGTATTACTAACGAATACATGTATGTTATAATTAATCATGGTAGAAGATATAAATCTATGGACATAGACCCTTCTATAGGCCATCTAAAAGGGAATATGGGATATGAACTCCCATAAATTATATATAAATAAAGTTTAAGATACTTTTGAAAATAAAATTAACACCTTTAGAATCCACTTTTGTGGATATCTTTGCATCATTCATTATATTACGATTATTTCTATCAAGCTATTCTGAATTTAAATGACATTTGGAGTTTCTTTATTTTAACAGTCATATTTTTTTTAAAATTTTGTTGTTTTTTTTATTTAGATTTATGGTCACTGACGAATAAAAATTTAATATGTAATATTTTTTTAACATTTTGGGGCCGGAAATACTTTTGTTTGTCATTCTGGGGGCTAAAACAATTAATGGCCAAGCTTAGGGGTCGGGTATTTTTTTTGGTGGGTGACTACTCATGCTTTTCCCCGTGTCTTACTTCCTACCCATACCATACATATACAAGCAACAGATGAAGATCATAACTCTTCAGAAACAAATGAATATAAAAATCTAATAAGAAAAAGTAGAAATATAAAATATTATCATGGCATATATCTATTTTATTCAGCATAAAAATCTGCCAGGATTACACCTTCTTAAACATAATTTAAGAGTATGAAGAATGCTAAAGTAAACGTGGAATGTGTTTTATGCAATTTCAAAAAATCATTATAAAATTTTTTTTTATTCTACATTAAATTTTATGACCCACATTACTGAAAAAACTGATAGTTATAATAATTATTTTTATTATATATTAATTAAGAGATGCCACTCGAATAATATTAATTAAATTGAATTCTAAATAGAATTATGCCGCGTATATAATTATTCTTATCTCATATTGTTGAAAGTTTTATAATTTCAAGTTTTAAAATATCAAAATATCTTATTATTCTGAAATGAGCCAATCACCGGCCCGTCCAAATTTTTTTTAGACTCTTTCCTTCCTTCTTTCAAGGAAGAAAGAACTAAATATAATTAATTCTTTTTTAATGAGTCATATTCACCCTTTTTTAACATGGGGATGCCGAAAGTTTTTTTGTTCCTCAACTTCAATTTATTTTTCTAACACCTTCCACCAAAATATACAATTTTTTCCTTATAAGTTTAAAAAAAGTATTAATTTTAAATTGACTACTTTCTAAGCCTTAGTGGAAGGACTTTAAGCAAAAATTTTTAAAATAATATTTGGAGTATATTTAATTCTTATATTAGTATTCGACCCAGATATCTAAACATAACGTTGTTCGGTA
Organism: Gordionus sp. m RMFG-2023; assembly: GCF_954871325.1. Taxonomy (NCBI): domain Eukaryota; kingdom Metazoa; phylum Nematomorpha; class Gordioida; order Chordodea; family Parachordodidae; genus Gordionus; species Gordionus sp. m RMFG-2023. Next base: position 6,152,573 of record NC_088775.1, on the reverse strand, counting down.
TTCAGTTCAAATATTAGGGCACAAATTATGCGCCGAATATTTAATTCGTGAAAAGATTTTAGAATATAGTTTATAGAATTCATTAACTCCTGATTCTGCATCTGTTGATTTCTAGTTTAAAACAAGATGGCACAAATAAATCTATGATCCAATATGTCGTTCTACCAAATTCGTGAACTTTTATATCTTAGTTTTGTGTTCTTATGATTGGAATAAAATTTAAAATATTAATCAGGTCAAATAGTAAGATTGGTGATACGGTCTATATTAGAATTGATTTTTATATTCATTATAAAAAATAATAGTGATTGATAATTGATTTTAAAAAATGAATATTCCATAAGAACCCCCTCCCCCCCCCCCCTTTAAGTAAAACAGAGATGCTCTGATTCTCTTCTGAAAAAAAAATACTCATGCAATGCCCATGTTTCTAAATGAAATTCGATTATTTAACTATTTATAATAAATATATTGCATCATCTAACAAACTTTTTATCTTTTTTTTACATTGATTAATTAAAGTGCATCAATCTAATAAAACTTTATAATCGTTAATATATCTAATGTTATCATTATTTGTGGGTGAGCGGTTACCGTGTTATAACATTTGTCAAGTTATTACAAGAATGATTAAGTTAAATTCAATCTAGCAATGTTTTATTACTGGAACAAATATATTTGAGAAAACCCTGATTAAAAGGTTCAGGGTTTAGGTATGCTGCAGTACATGACATAACAACAAATTACTAAATTTTCAACAAAAAAAATACTATCACACATTTTTAAACATTATATTGAAGATGACGTTATTTGGCCAAGCTTTCGGCTACTTTCGCTAAGGCGGCAACTTCATCTTCGGATGGTTCGTAAAACTCTGTTTCTCCATTCGGACCGACCCTGACTCCAGGCATGTACTTATTGGTGGCACCTCTGGCTGCTTTACCACAATCCAGGCAGGGCATGCATTTGAAACATATATCTTTTCCTTTAAACCAACAAAGGATCACTGAACAAAATGGGAGAAAGGGGGAAGGGGGGGGGGTTAAATTTAATTAATGTATTCTAATTCGTGATTTATAATAGAATATAATTTGGTGGAAACACGTCGAGTTTCTTCCAAAATAATTATATTCCCTTTAAAGATATTGTGAAGTTAAATTCTTTATTACTCCCTTCTCATCATCTAGAATACTATCGATTTGAAATGGTAAAATATAATGTCATAGATATGAAAATCCATAGAAATTTTAAGTCTCTCAATTTATAATCATTTTTTTTCCTTCAAATAATTCAATTCAAGAAAAACTAATTATTCAAATAATTTATCGAATATTCAAATTATTCATCATATTATTTAAATACATTTGATTATTTGTTGCTATTTGAATGAATTATTTTAGTCCGAAATTCACAGTGTGGATATGTATTCACTTTCAAAATAAATTTAAAATAAAATCAGAGATTTTTATTCTCTAATTTTAAGTGCTATTTTAAATCAAGATATTAGCCCCCCCCCCAAATAATATTACGCAGCCACGAGATTTTGTTTCTAGATATCCAAATCTTTCAATCATTTAAGAGCAAAATCACTTTCCAGACTTGCGCAATATCTTATTGGCTAAAATATTGTGGTTGACGTTTTTAAATATCGAGCCCTTTAACAACACTAATCCCAATACGGCATAAACAATACAACAAATATATAATTTTTTCTTTCAATTCTAAAATGATATTCCCTTTTTTTCTTTTATTCCAAGGGGCCTAAAAAATAAGGAAATTTTTTTTAAATTGAATAATCCAATACTCGATTTGACACGTATTATTTAATTTTTTTTAAAAAAAAATTAAATGTAGAAATAAGGTTAAAAAAGATAAAAAAAATTTTCCACAAGAAACAACTGAAAGAAGCAATTTTTAAAAAATTTTGAATATTTACGAATGGGAATAATTTCGAATAATATAAATAATGTCGAATATTTTAGTATATAATTCTGTCGAATAGTGAAGAGATCGACAAATAAATCGATTCGAATGATTTCGTTATTCGTATTAGTATATACGAATCGAATAAAGACTAGAGATCTGCATATCCGGCCCGAGCCCGGCCCGAACGGGCTCCGGGCCTAGAGCCGGGTTCGAGCCTTATTTTTTTAAAAATCGGGTTCGGGCCTAATATTTTAAAATAAAATTCGGGCCAAGTTGGGGCTGGCCTTGGAAATATATTTAAATATATTTAAATTTCATCAATTTTATATTGAATATTTTACGTAAAATAATAATATTTGATCTTATTTATAAAACTAGACGTCATATAACATATGTCTTTTATTTTGAGTAATTGTAAAAATTAATTTCTATATTTAAATAAGTTAGGGCCGGGCCGGTAAATTTTCTCAAATAAAAATTTCGGGTTCGGGCCGGGTCGGGCTTGAAAAATTAGGCCCGATGTAGATCACTTTTAAAGAATAATTCGTTCAAAAAGGCCTTTTATACATATATAATGAAAGGTCTGGTCTTATTTGATGAGAATAGAATGAGTGAGGAAAAGAGTAATTTGATTTGCCTAATATGACCACGACCAGGACAATAATGAGCGGTAAAACGGCTAAAAAGAGCTTTTTGATTGGATTTTGATCTTTGGCATTAAAGTCAGATATATTCTCCATAACCTTTATTAAGAAGAATTACTATATATATATTCAGTAAATTGGATGATCGCCCTACATTATATGTAAACATTTCATCAGATATTCCGGACAATATAGTATATGCTTAACTAAAATTTGCCGCTAATAACGTATATTGCATTCCATATTAAATGATTTCATTCTCAGACTTTAAAAAAATCTACTTTTACATAATTCAATATTTAAAGCTAAGGTGCTCATAGTAAAAACGAAATATCAAGATAACGCTCATGCGATAGAGGCCTATGATAGCTCATAATATATTTTTAATGATATTACTATGATGGGATATTGAACATTACTTCGATTTCTCCTCCTTCCTCGTCCGTAACCACTATATCCTTAATCGTGACAATGACGGAACCGTGTGCCACGACAGCCTTAATAATTACATTCGTAGGTGGAATCTCATTTGATGGTACACTGGTGGGAAGAGTTGATTTGCTTTTAAACCATTGGATGCTACTAGACTGTTTAACAGCTATATAGATATTATTTAGGTTATTAAATATCATAAGCGGGGAACCTCCCCCTTTATTTAACTAAATGATCATCTAAATAAAAGTGCTAAGTATCTTCACTATTATATAATATATGTGTTCAAAAAATTAAGATGAATTTAAGTGGGGAGAGGGGGGTAGCGATTAAAATTGAATGCCTATTTATATGGTATTTAAATACGTGGAGGTGGTTCACATTTGGAAGTTATATTTTATTCTAATGTATTATATAAAAATAAGTATGAATTATCTTAGTTACTTGTTAGTTGGAGCAACAACACAAAATATAAGATTTCTTTCGAATTCATTTTTAGTAATTTTTAAAAATAAAATTTCTTTAACTTTCTAGAAAATAATATATATTTATTATTTCGCATTAAGTAATTAACGAAATGAAATATAGAAGGACTTCCCACAAATTTGGAAATCCAATTTTTTTAAATGCCAAATATTGAGAAAATAGTTTTCCATTAATATCAGCTTTTTTTTACTAAGCTTTCAAACTGTCAAAAAATTTTAGGCAAATTCTTCTTATAACTGTACGTTTTTACATCATAAATACTAGCTTTAACTTGAAAGAATATTAGATATGGTCAAAAGTTTGGTCATAACTGTTGAATATTTTTATGATATATATTTTTTTATATCTATTGTTAATTTCCGCCAAAGCTTATATATATGTGTGGTTCAGGAATGAGATTTATATTTTTAAATTTGCTGGGTATATATAATGTATACGGCCTAAAATAAATTGAAGTATATGAAAAAGTTGTTAAGAGAAAAGATAAAACTTTTTTTATTTAAGTAAATATTTATAATATGTTAGAGCATAATAGTTAGACCTGTGCGCCGACATTTTTATAAAACGATCGCCTGGTTATAGCGTACAGATTTAGACACCACCACAAAATTCGGCGGCGGCGTCAAATATTTTTCTAAACTTTTTGATTACAATTATAATTTTATTGGAAATACTTTTATAATAAAATATTTGCTATATTATCCAAATTTCGATATAAATTATAACTATAATTTTAACGATTTTATTAAGTTTATCACGTATAAGTATTATATTATTTAGATTTATAGGACATAATGATGTCCTTTAGAGTTTAGAGTGAGTTCAGCTATGGAAAATACACCCTTGCTGGGTTGTACCTAGAATACACAGAACATTTATAATATTAAAAGTTTAGGAGATTCAATACCCTCTTCCAAAAATCGAAGACATCATTTATCTATAAATAATAAGGCGAAATTTTTAGACTAGTTAAATAGTTTGTGGTTATAGATTCTTCTAAAGAATGTTTGGTAGCTAATATCTTAGGAGAATCAAATTCTGAAGCAACTTCTGCGGTTTCACATTCGATTAATTCGTTCGGTAAAACAACAGAGAAGTAACCATCATCATTCATCATGTGTAATTTGCAAGCATATATTACAAAAGGTGCTATCTGCCGCAACATTGGTTCTCCATTTATTTGTGTCACTTATTAATATTAGGGATCCAAAATATTTCATTGCAAAAATAGGTTTTGCTTGCAAGGATAACTGTATTTTGTTACCTATTATAATGCTACATCCATTACAAATGTTTTAATTAATCCTGCTATGTTTATATATGCTATAATGGCAATAAAATAAAAATCATTAATTAAAATTTCCTTTTTAATAAAAAATAAATTTTATATTCTATATGATGAGTCGTGGATTGCATTAAGAAAATATTATATTACTTCTTATATAATCGATAGTCTCATACAAAAGTTTTAAAAGATCAAATCATTGAAACTTCAAATTACAACTTATAACTAGTGCTACAAAGTATCCAAAAAAGTTAACGTCGTTACAAACGGCATTACATTTTTCGAAGAAAAGGAACGTCATTCATTACTTTATTCTAGAGGTAACGAGTAAAGGTAAGTTTCTTTTTTTTTGAGTAATGGTAAGGCAAAACTCGTTACTTAAAATTTTTCTTAAAAAATATGGAAAAAACATGTTTTATTGTATTATAAATTTTTTTTAAAATTTTATGAATATAAGCCGAGTTTTTAATTCATATCAACTACCAAATTCCTTTATTTTTATTTTAAATTTTCAGAATGTATGTTTTGCACAGCGAAAGCTCATTTATCTGATCTAATATTTTTCTATTGTTAAAAATTAATAAATAATTATTACAAAAATATCTTATCTTATAATATATTATTTTTATATTATTTTAATTATAAATTATATATATAAAAAAATTATTACAAAAAGATATCTTATTATATATTAATTTTTGCATAATTTTATTTATATATACATAGGGAGAAAAAAATTTTTTTTCTTAGATAATATATAGTTTTTTAAGTAACTAGTAACCCCTTACTTTTTTAAATAGCCAGTACCACGCGTTCCTTTTTTCACAAGGTAACGAGTAATAGTAACCCATTGATTTTTTCAGACGTAACGAGTAACACGTTTCTTTTTTGAAGTAGCGTCTACAGCACTACCTGTTTACCACAATACAGATTATAAAATCTAACTTTTTTTAAAACTTACCTAAAATAAATCTTTTTAGAATTAACGAAGGAATGGTATTAATTAAAATAATAAAATATACAATAATATTTCAATACCTTTCTGCATTATTAATCTAAATATATAACATCTTGTTACAAATCAAATGTTTATAGAAAATAATATTTATTAATTTTTAAAAGTAAAATCATTTTATAATTTAAAATATATTTAATGTTTTTAATTTTTAAAAGTAAAATCATTTTTAATAATTTAAAATATATTTAATGTTATTTTTCTTTTAATTATAATTCATAAATAATAAATAAATATTAATTTTAATTTTAATAATAAAATATATATTTCACACCGCCACGCCACAAAATTTTTACATCGGCGTCGGCGTGTTGAGAGCGGCGGCGCACAGGCCTAATAATATATATAAAAAACCGATGCACTCGGATCAGATGGAACCAATGTATTTAAAAAAAGTTCTACTCATTCCGGTCCAAAATAAGAGACCTATCTTGTTATTTTAAAAATAGCTAATAGCATGCATAAATTCAAATGTACCAATATGTGAAAGGATGATTCAAAACTTTGCCATCAATATTGAACAAAATATTTATTAATGAATTAGAATTGTTTATCAATTATTTTTAACTTAATTTAAGTTTATTTTTAAGTTACCATTCGGCATATACCCCATATTCAAAAATTGGAAACAAATGGCTAAACCAACTTCCCTCTCATGTACACTGTTTACAATAACTCTAAAAAATTATAAGTCAATTGTCACTTTTAAAAATTCTGCTATCACTGAAATTATATTGGTGTTCAAAATATTTATATTCGCATTTTGATCAAAATAATTTATAAAGTTCAGAGATAAAGAATATGTTGTGAATTATTTTAATTTACATTAACCATCAACATTATAATGATGCCTAAGCAACTTTGAAATAATCATTTCTACATCAACATTAAAATTATGTGAAAGCAACTTAAAGATAACCATTTTTATTACTCCTTTTAATTTAAGAAAAGATTTTGTATTTTATAACAAAAATTTAAAAGTTCTAATAAAAATTAATATGAAGATCAAAAAATATATTTATATAAAAAATGACAATTTCCTTATTATATATAATAAAATAAAAAAATTCCAATTTTGATCAAAAATCTTTGTACAAATTTTTTTGTAAGCAAATCTTTTGAATTTTAAGCAGTTTATGAAATTCAGGTTCAAGTTGAAACTCACAAAATGGTGAGTTCTAAGATTAATCTAAATTTTCCCAACCAATATGGGATTGCCTAGAAAAATAAGTAATTGTATTTCTTATGATCTAATATTGTCATTAGATTAACCTTAACCCATACCAGGCCCGAATACACTCTTTGCACAAAAAAACAAATATATTTTATAAAACGCTAAATCTTATGGCTTCTATATCTTATAGTTTAAATTAAATTATAATAAATAACTTAAATCCTTATTTTTGTAATAGTTGTTCCATGGAATTGCATATGATATAATGAAATAGCTCGAAATAGTTACATTTTATATAATATTGGAATCATATGGTAAGTAATTTCTTGTAATGTAACTTTTTATAGTTTCAATATATCATATTTTTTAACTATCAACATGACATATATAGTTATTCTTAAATGCGATTTATAATTACAAAAAGCAATAGCTCAAAATAAATATTATCTAAAAGAAATTAAAATACAATTAATTTCCTCATGATCATTATTATTTTTACAAATGTTCCTTGTTAATTAATAATATTTTATCGATAAATAAATGTAAAATAGATGGTATTCATTTTTGAAAATGTTATATAGGGTTATAAAAAATAATTGTGAGAAGACTCGTGATCAATTCAGACGATATTTAAAATTAAAAAATATTTCCGTTTAGGATAAAATTCAACTCATACATAAGTTATAATATACATTGAAGGATTCCTCTCTCATAAAACATCAATGTAACTAGATTTTTTCCTCAATAAAGAGAAAGGTTAAGAACTGCAATATATAAATTAATCTATTTTCATTCATTTATTGTTTGACTAAAATTTAAAATATAGAGAGGAGTTTGAAAACTGAGATTTAAAATATTAAAGCAAATTTATTAATGAAGATTTGAAAACTGTGAATTGAAATTTTAAAGAAAAATTTATTAATTGCCACTTTGTAAAAGTTGTGCCATAGCTGAATTGGAACATTCAAAATATTTATACTCACATTGTCCTAATTGGCGTTTTTTGTTATTAGTTTATTGGGATATATTTTTTTTTTGTAAATTCATTATATGAATTTTTATTACGCGCAATAATCCGGTTTGTTAACCTTAGCGCATTGATTTGTTTTAGGATTGTAAGACTCACAATGACTCATGTTATTCGGATTTGTAAGAATTATTCTTTTATTTATATTATTTTCATCTATAAAATAGCCGTTTTTGTAGCAAATTAGGGAGAATTAGTTTCTTTTTATTTTTAAATTAATAAAAAATATTCATAAAATATTCTGAAATTGTGGAAAATGGATATTCTCATGGGCACAATGCAATAGTTGGTACCAGGACCAAACAAATAAAGAGTAAGTTTTATTTTTTATATTTATATAAAAAAAAATTTAGGTAAAAAATAAATAAAAAGGAAAAACTTAACATTTGTTAAGGGCACAGTGGGTTAACTGTGGTATTGATTTTATGTTGTTAACGTCACAGGGGTTCTGTGGAATATTTTGTTTTTGAGGAAAATTCGGTAGAGTACCGTGGTTGTTGTTAAAGTCACAGGGGTTCTGTGGAATATTTATTTTTTTGAGGAAAATTTGGTAGAGTACCGTGGTTGTTGTTAAAGTCACAGGGGTTCTGTGGAATATTTATTTTTTTTGAGGAAAATTTGGTAGAGTACCGTGGTTGTTGTTAAAGTCACAGGGGTTCTGTGGAATATTTTTTTTGAGAAAAATTCGGTAGAGTACTGGGATTATTAACAGGGATAGGAAAAATATGTACTGTTGTGTTATTTCGGTATTAATTTTATTGATTGTATCATATTGTTTAACTCTTCAGGTAGTTAAGATTTTTATTAGTTAAGTTAATTATTAAATTTTTAAAGTGAAATGAAGAGTTTTAAATTAACTAAATATGTAGAAGTACAGTATAATATATTAGGAGCGATAGTGGTATTGCTGATTTGGTTGGGTAGTTTATATTTCGGCCGGAGAGAACGTTGGAATAGAAGTATTAAAATACGGGGGCAGACGTTATTGATTGAAGGACATAACGGGGAAGAAGATAGGTATGGAAGGGTTACGTGGTGCCCGTGCAGGAAATGTTGTAGGGATGGGCGAGTAATGAGGATTTAAAATGGAGCGATAATGGAAAAGGAATTGGAGATGGAAGAATAGGAATATATAGAGGTCGGGAAAAATTGACAAAGTCGTTTAGGACGGAAGGTCAGAGGAATAGGAATATTGTGTTTTAAATGTGGTATAAAAGGGCACAGCACTGTGGACTGTAGGGATATTAAATGTTTTGAGTGTAGCCACAGTGGTCATACTTCGACGTTTTGTCCTGGTAAGCACAACAGTAAAGGGTGGCGGTGAAAATGGCTCAATGGGTTTGTGGGGCCGGTTGAGGCTCAATGGGTTTTTGGGGCGGTTGAGAAAACTGGCTCATGGTGTGTTGGGGGGGGCCGATTGAGAAAAATGGCTCAATGTGTGTTGGGGGGCCGGTTGAGAAAAATGTCTCAATGTATGTTTGTGGGACCGGTTAAGGAAAATTGCCAAAATATGATAATTGTTATTTTTTTTTCATTATTAATTTTTATATGAATATATACCTGATTAAGTCAAATTTTTAATTACATTACATAAATTTAAAAATGTTTAAGATTGTATCTTATCCTGATTGTCTTAGCCTGATTAGTCAATTCTTAATTTTGCAAAGTAATTTGATCTTATAGTCGAAATTATGTTTTTATTTCGTAAAATGTTATATCGTTTATATTTTAGTGAAGGCTTTATTTTTGTAGAAACGTTATGCAAATCTAAGACCCGAGTAAAAAGAAAAAATTGTATATTCAAAAACATGTATCGAAATATTTTTATTTGTAAATTTATAGGGGAAAGGTGAGTAATATGTTAGGGTTATAGGTAATTTTTTATAGTTTTTGTCAATTTGTGTCAATTTTAGTAAAAAGGAAAAAATAATAATAATTTCGATCAAAATAAAAAATTTTAAAGTTCAGAGACAACGAGTATGATGTTAATTTTTTTTTAGTTTATATTAATTATCAAAATGTTAAAATTATGCTTAAACAACTTTAAAATATTAATTTTTAATATTCACTTTAATTTTAAAAAAATATATAAAGTTTTTTTAAAAATTATTATGAAGATCAAAAATAAATTTTTTTTAAAAAAGAATGACAATTTTCTGATTATAATAAAATCACAAAAGATTTTCAATTTTGGTTAAAAATCTTTTGAACATGCACAAATTTTGTAAAAAAATCTTATTGAATTTTAAGCATTATAAATTCAGATTTAAGTTGAAATCACCAAATAGCAAGTTCTAAAATTAATCTAAATTTCCCCAACCGATATATGATTGAATAAAATTAAGTATTTATATTTATTATGATCTAACATCCTTCACCTGCACTATTAGATCAAAAAACAAATATATTTCTATTTAAATTTAAGAAACTACATAATTTACTAAATTCAAGTCTAAACAAGCTTATAGTTTTGAATAAATCATTATAAATAACTTAAATCCTTATTTATGTAATAGTTAGTATATAGAATCTATATTTTTATGTTCATATGGATACATTTTACAATATTTTATAACTCAATCATGTGTAAATATATTATATGAAATAATAATCAAAATAAAATATATAACGCAAACTCAAAAATATTTCGCAATTATATTTATATAATGGTGAAAATATAATAGATATATAGTAAGTAGCATTTCTTATTTGTCATGTCTCTTTTCCGTACTTTCAATAAAAAAATATTTCAGGAAATATACTTGTAATAATCCATAAGGCACTTGATCCTAATAACCTTCCACCATTATTCTTGCATTTTAAGATATGTTTTCTTGAATGAATAAATAACTTAATATAAAAAATCATTTCCAAACCGTAAATTGTGTTTTGATCTATTCCTTTAGTTTTGGAATGTCTATTTATATATATCATGACTCTTTTTTTATGGTCAAGTTCAAGTAAATTATTTTTATAACGTTACCTGTCAGATAAAAGTTGTTACAAAATGAATAAAACTTATTAAAACCCTCTAAAATATATCTTATCCCTAACCCATCTCTTAAACTCTTAAATAACCCTAACCTATATCTTTCTAAACCTTAATTCTACTTACTAGTTTAGCTTTTTATATATCATCCAATTAAAAAATTTCTTTGAATATTTTTTTTATCATCAAAATATAACCTTTTAGTAAAAGAACCAAAATCATATATATTTGTAATATTTTTATTAAATACCCAAATGACTTTGATATTATCCTCTAAATATTGAAATATCTTATTTTTCAACTACCAACATAACAAACATAATTATTCTTAAATACGAAATTTACTTATAAATAACAATAGCTCAAAAAAATATTATCTAAAATAAGTTAAATTAATATTAATTTATTGAAAATACCTTTTGATAATTATTATCATTACAAATGTTCCTAGTGAATCAATAATATTGTATAGACAAATAAATGCAAAATAGATGGTATCCGTTTTTGGAAAGGTTATTGGGTTATAAAGAATAATTGTTAACAGAATCTTAACTAGTTCAGCCGATATTCAAAAATATAAAATATTTATTTTAAGGATAAAATTTAACTTATGAGTTAGAATATTCTTTGAAGTTTTCACCACTCATAAAATCTTCAATGAAACTAGGTTCAAGGAAGAATAATAACTATATATAGGACTTGGCTATATAAAAGTATTTGCTAATATCTCATTTTCAAGGATAATATTAACTCTTCAGGTTCAGATTATTGAGAATGTAATCATTTAATATTTTATACTAATGTTAATTAAAATAATTTTTTTTGAGAGAAAAAAATATATTATATATTTTTGTTTTATAAAACAGATATTAATTAATTAAGAAAAAAAAATAATAAACTATATTATTGATGATGAATATTTGTTTTTAGGGCTATATGAAGCAGTTGTGGTAAAAAAAAAGTTTTTTAAAAAAAATTTTGACTATTATAAATAACGACGCACTATGTATGTAATTCAAAATAAAGGAAAAGGGATAAAATGTAAAATAATTACATACATTGGTTCGGTTATTTTAAAAATGTGTTGTATTTTCCATCATTTTAAATTAGTGTTGTTAAACGAAAGAGTCTTGAGCCAAATTTTGGGTCGAAAAAATTGACCCAAACTGACTTGAGTTATGAACTCGAGTCGTGAACTCAAGTCTATATACTTAAATCGACTAGAGGACGAATAGTTCTATAAACTTGAGTCGTCGACTAGAGAATGAGAATTTTCATAATTATAACTATTTCTCATTTTTATTATGAATTTCTTCAAAGTAATAATAAAGATTGTTGTTTTTTGATCTTATAGCATCATACAGCATATTTTTATTTTTTATATTAATGTTTAACGGTGCAGATATGCCCCAGGCTAGATTTCCATTAATTTTTTGACGTATTTTATTCATAATATAATATTTGGACTTTACGCTATATAATTTAAAAAATTGAGCATTTTTATCAGAACTAAAATCTTGGCCATTATGGATTAAATGGCCATACTGGAGCTAATGGGAGGGAGTCTGAATTTAGTTTTTACATGAATAATTGTAAATGCAAGAGGAATTTGGTGACGTAATGGAAATGGTTGTTTGATATATTTTCTTTAAGAAAGGTATAAATCGGGCCTAATTTTTCAAGCCCGGCTGAGCCCGAAATTTTTTTAAAAAAGTTTTGCTGACCCGGCCTTAATTTATTTAAATATAGAAATTTATTTTTATAATTACTCAAAATAAAAGATATTGCTATATAAGTATAATCAAATATTTTATTTTAAATAAAAAATATAACGTAAAATTCAAATATTTAAAAAAATTTCCAAGACCAGGTACCGGCTAGATTTTTTTTAAAAAAATATTAAATCCGATCCAACCCCCATTTATTTTTTAAAAAATAAACCAAAGTACGGGCCGGACTGATCTCTAGTCTAAGTACAAAAAAAATTTTTTTCTTGATATTTTGATTAGATGCTTTAAAAATTTTAGTTATTCTTAATGTGTTAATTAAATATATTTTTTTTAAGAAATCACTAAGAAATAAAATTATAAATATATAATTGATTTATTAATCACATGTGGGAACTGGTTAATTTTTTTTATAATTAAAAACAATATTTGTAAATTTTTATAGGGTGTTTGTAAAAATTTTTGATATTTTTAAACTTTAATTAACACGAACGTCAAAGAAGTTAAGAATGAAAATAGTTTTTTTTATGTTATGAACACATGTATATCATTTTTTGAGTTTGTAAAAAAACATTTCGATAAAAATTGATCTTTTTTATTTTCGGTTTTGGAAAAGTGCCAACACTTTTTTGTTTTGCTTATAACTCACGAACGGTTCATTCCGTTGATATGCGGTTTAAAGATTCTGGAGGATCAATTAACTCACCACACTTTGGCATAATTTTAGGTAATTGTTCCTCACTTTTTAAAAAAATTCCTACAACTTCACGCTATAAAAACAGGTCATAACTCAGTTGCGGTTAGTGATATCGATATCCGATTTGGAAATTATCAACGTACAAATTAAAGCCTAAATAATTGCTAAGTTTCAGATCGTGATCTTTTATATTTTCGGTTTTGGCAAAGTGCCAACACTTTCTTATTTTGCTCATAACTCAGTAACGGTTCCCGCTGCTTTCCGGATAGAAGATCAATTAGGATCAATTAACGGGCTATATAATGGTATAAATTTTGGTAATTGATCCTCAAATCATTCCTACAGCTGCAAATCTTCGCACTTTCATTATTTTGCTTATAACTCAATAACCTTTGATTCCGCTGATGTCTGGTTTGAAGATCAATTAAGACTCTAAATAATGGCATAGGTTTTGTTAATTGATCCTTACATCGTTCCTACAACTTCACGGACCTGTTTTATTAAATTTTAAATATAAAATCATTATTATAACTATATAAATACAATATACTTTTAAAATTTATGAGTATCCATTTTGATTATTTCTGGTATTCAAATCAGAGACCTGCAGAGGCACCATTTGCACGGACCGGCCCGGTTTTAATTTTAAACCCGGCCCGGATATTTTTTAAAAAAATTTTCTACGGCCCGGCCCGGATTTAAAGATTTAAGGCCCGGCCCGGATTTAAAAATTTAAGGCCCGGCCTGGATATTTAAAAAAAAAAATTTCAGGCCCGGCTCGGAATTTTTTAAAATTATATTCGACCTGGTATATACAAAAATTCACCTATGAGGTATTTTACCATATTTTTCAGCGAGTATTATCGCTTATTATTTAAAAAATACATGAAAAAAGCTAATATTTTGAGAATATTATATTGAATTTATAAAAATTATAAACTGTTATTTATAAAAATGGATATTTTGAGCATATACTATATTTTTTGCATTTATAAAAATAAAACTAATATTCATAAAAATGGTAATAATATTTTGAGCATATACTATATTTTATATTGCATTTAAAAAAAATAAAACTAATATTTAATTTATAAAAATGGAAAATATTTTGAGAATATATATTGTATTTAATTTACCATTTACTATTTAATTTATAAAATAAAAATAAATCGCTATTTAAAAAAATGCATGTATAATAAATAGTATTTTGAAAATATAATCTAATTGCACAATATTAATATAATTTATTTTATAATTTTTAAATATTTTATATTACATTTATAGGTTGGTTTTTCAGGTGTAAAAAAAATTTATTAATTTTCATGGATTTACCATCACATTTATGTCTTTTTAGATGTGATGTACCATGTTTATAAATATAAGATAATATACTTGAACAATTCTTACATTGTACGTAGCCAATGTTTTTTTATTTTCATCTATGATGATGTTAAATTTAGCCCATATTTCAGATTTTAAATTATTATTTGTATTTCTAAAAGAATAAACATTATTTTTAATTTTATTAATTATATCATTAGTATTTTGTGCCATGATATTCCTTTATTTGATTGTTTTGGTAAATATTCTAAAAATTTAGATATGAATTATAAAAAATATATTATTAATACTTGAATATTGAGGCGTATTTAAGATATTCCTTTATTTGATTGTTTTGGTAAAATATGTTGTAAAAATTTAGATATGAATTATAAAAAAATATATTAATACTTTGAATAAAGTTGCAGGAAATTAATAATTAGATCGATCTTAGGGTGTTAGGTGTGTTAACCATCACCCAATATTATATTAATCATAACTATAATATAATATAATCTTATAACCATTAACTCATAATGTAAAAATTTTTATAAAAAATATTAAGGCCCGGCCCGGGTTTAACAATCTTAGGTACCGCCCCGGCCCGGATATATTTAAAAAAAAAATTTTTTAGGCCCGGCCCGGGTATATTTAAAAAATTTAAAATACGGCCCGGGCCGGGCGTCTCTGATTCAAATAAAATAATTATAAAACCAACATTTATAAACGAGAGCTTTCGTAATTTTATTTATTTACATAAAAATAAATATATGACGTATTTTGGCGTGCTTTTTAATTTATGAAAAAAATAGTGCAAAGCTTACCGTGCATTATCATTAGCCTTGTTTGGAGGGTACTACTGTAATTGGCTATTAAAATTTTTTAATTACTTCCAAAAAATTATATCATACACTCATTAATTTATATTTATTTAATTTACATTTTTATTTAACTTTCATGTTAACTTATTCTTTCAAATTATACAATATATATATAGATCCAAAACACTTTTAACTTATATTTTTTTATTTATATAAAAATAAACTCACCTGAAGTTTCACAAATTGTGTACAATCAGCAAAACTGGCCTTGAACTATGATTATCTAGATTAAAAATGAATTAAGTGATAATATTGTATTGGTGAATAAGGAAAGCTTTGCTCGGCCCTCTATGTTATCTCTACATTTTAGGTAAACATAATTTTGACCATACCCCTTGAACAAATATTCATAGCCCAAATGACAATTATATCAGTGTTTTTTTTGGTTTTTTAATAAAAATATACAATAATAATGGCTTTTAAATTTGCAGTTATTTTTTGGGGATGTTATCGCGATTTTGAACTTGGCGATTTAGTGGTTATAAGAATCTTCTAACATTATTCTTGTATTTAAAAATATATTTTCTTTTCTTGGATGAATTTATAACTTAATATAAAAAAATCATTTTAATATTTCTAATCCGTAAATTTTGATTTGACCCATTCCATTAGTTTTGGAATTTCTATTTTATATATATGACCAACTCAAGGAAATTATTTTTAATCACATGGCTTGTCAGATACAAGTTGTTATAAAATTATTAAAACATTATGTTATTGATTAAAACCCTCGAAAATATATCTTATCTCTTACCCATACCTGAAACCCTTGATTAACATTAACCCATTTGCAAATCTTATACTGCTGATAAGATCCAGTAGATACTTTAATCCTATTTACTTGTTTAGCTTTATATAGATATCTTCCAATTAAAAAATTTCTCTGAGTTGAAGATTCCTTGAGTTGGGTTATTATCATTTTTGTTAAAATTATTTATCAGTATATATAATTCATCAAAAAAATATATTCGAAAACCTTTTATATAAATAACCAAAATCATATATATTTGTATTATTTTTATTAACCATCCAAATGACTTTTATATCATCTTCAAAATATTGAAATATCTTATTCTGAACTACCAACATGACAAATATAATTAATTAAAATATTTATAAAAAGAATTAGAATACAATTTATTTATTGAAAATACATCCCGATCATTATTATTTTTACAAAGAATCCTAGTTAATATGTAAAATAGATGGTATTAATTTTTATAAATGTTATATTAAGGTTATAAAAATAAATTGTAACAGAATCGTACCTGATTCAGGGGATATTTAAAAATATTTATTTTTAGGATAAAATTTATCCATAAGTTAGAATATCCTTTGACGTTTTATTCTCATAGAGAGAAGGAAGAATTAAATGAAGACGGGTTTCTACAGAAATATTATCCAATCTCAGTATGAGCCAGAGTATTCTTTAACTTTATTTATTTGAAATAATAATTTTTCCTTTATCAATATCAAATTATTTAACCCTCTTAAAATTTGGTTAAATAGCTTTTTAGCCCAATTTTTGACACCAAAAAATAATTAAATCAGGCAAAAATATATTTATACTAATTTTTTTTTAAAAAAATGTAATTTTCTATTCCATTTTTTTATCTTAGTAATAATAATTTTTAAAAAGATTGCCTCCACTCCTTTGTTTCCTGATTTTTTAAGATTGATAATTTATTTATTATTTTTTTTAAAATAATTTTTGTATGTTTCAGCAAATTATATATCAATATTTGTGATAGGTTAGTGTCGTCTCGATAACTGGTAGTGTCGGTTTTGGCAAGAAAATGTTCCAAATATTATTATTTATTCTATTGACTGAGACTGACATATATAATTCTCTTTTTTTAAATTTTATTATGGAACGAAGAGAAGAAATCTAGAAAGTCGGAGTCCATTTTTAACCACTATTGCATGCATAATTAGTTATAATTAAATATCAAAGCGATTTAGAGAAAGATTTCCTTGTTACTTCTTACTAAAACGTATATTGATTCAAATTTTATAAATAAAATTATGTTTTTTAAGATATATAAGCCAATGAAGGAAAAAATTATTTATCTAAAAACGTCACGCGTCTTGTATTCTTGAAAATTCACAATCTCAATCCACTTAAAATTAGGACATGCAAAAAAATTGAAAATGTATTTATTTTGACTCAACAGATGAAGAAAAAGAATATTATACGTTTAAAAACGTCACCCGGATTTACTCTTGAAAATTCACTTTCTCAATTACTTCAGAATCACAAAAATCTTAAAATTTAACCAAAACGACTCAGATGATGAGCATACGTATTTATGATATGTCAAATGCCAATGATATTAGGAAATGCAAACCAATCGAAGAAGAAAAACTGTTAATAGCAATTCTCCAACTATAAATGGCACATATAAAAGTATCGTTATTTATAAAGTTATTAGGACGAAGAATAGGCAATTTTATATGAACCACAATTGTAAATCTTTAAAAATACAGTGATAATTTTATATAAAGGATTATATATTTTCGTTGTAAGGAAGATTAGTTATCATCCAAAAGTTTGTCCCATTCTATTCTCATGCCAAATACCTCCCTTTCCAACCATTTTTCGTAATTTTTCTTGAAATTGGAGGTTAGTTCTATATCTTCGACGGCTTTCAAAGTGTCGAAAATGTTTACGGCATCGTCATCGTATCTATGAGATCCTTTGATATAGCTAGCTTGGGGGTTAGTGAGTACAACATCCTTATTTACCTATAATCACTCATATTAAGTTTAAATCATATAAAATTTCTAAAATTGTGAAAATCAATGTCTATATTTTTTTCCAATTTAACTCAAAATTTTTAAAAAAATGGACTCTCATGATTTTACAACTTGAACTAAATGCGTAGCGGTGTGCCGCCATTTATTAGCTGATCAAGTTTATCAAATATTTGAAATCAGCCTTTCTATTACCTCATATTAAATACGATAAAATTCGACCAGCTAGTTGTCAAATTGCATTGTACTAGGCGTTCACTCGAAAATAATTTTTAAAAATTGATATTCTGTCGAATAAAAAATTTGCGCGCGAGTGTGTTATCAAACACTAACCTTCATCTTATTTATAAGTTCCGATAAGTTATTCAGCACGATTTGACTTTTATCGTCAGTGTTGATCCTCATTTCGCCGCAATGCTCGTTTACCAATTTAGAAATGTGCTCCCTGTTATCGTTCGCGTGTTCTTTGTCATTCAACCCATTTTTTATGTTAAAAATGGGCTTATTGCTAGTGTTATCGGAATCGAAAAGATAGGGGTACCTTCTGAGATGAAATTTTTCGATAACAACTTTCAATGGAGCTTCGTCCGAATGGAAATCCCGAGGTTTAATCTCGTTATCTGATTTTTATTTATTGTTTATTTAGTGAGTTGGATAAAATAAGCTAAAAGGCTTCAAAAGGATTTAAGTGGTTAGATACTAAAATTTAAAAGTAAATCCAAAGAGTTGTTCGCCCGAGAAGAAGACTCTCTCTTCTCTTATTCATATTTTTATATTGGTATCATGAATCATGTATTTTCCTTTATTAATATTTAGGAATATTAAAATCGTATTTTATTAAAATTTCACAAACAAAGCTCACTCACAATTGCCATAAGCCCAATCGTCGTTGAGGTGATGCCTCACGCATTGATAAATCGCGCTCACGATCCTCATATTATTTTTCCTCCATTGTCTCCCTAAATATTTCATTTGCAATTTGAGCAGTTTTAGCAAGTAATACTGTAGAGTTATTTCTTTGACCTTGAGCGCTTTTCTAAGGATCGGGGCGGAACCAAATACCACTAACATCTGTAATATTAAGCAATATATAATTATTCTTAAAATTATAAAAAATAAAATAAAAAAATCGAATAGGTCTATAAGTATACAAAAAAGAGAACAAATTATTAGGGTTGTAAATTAAAATGGACCGTAGAAAAAACATTTGGTAGATACTTAAAATTTTTGGTCAGTTAATAAATAATTTTCCAGTTTTTTTTTATTTACTTGGGAAGTTTTAATTTTTAGTACCAAAAATAGCATCAAACTTAAATTATAGATGGTATCAATAAATTATAATTAGCTCAAGACCAAATTAATTTTGCTAGAGCCACTACATTCTTTATTTAAAAAAAGGGAAATCAGCAGTTCCAGACTTTAAATATTACGAAATGGAATAGCTAAATTCAAAGAACACATAGTATGAAGTTTTAAACAGTTTACACCTAGCATCAACAATGCACTAGAAGCAAACAATCGATTAATTAAGATGAAAATATTAAAAAGGCTTTATCCAATTTCAAAATTGTTGGTATGGAGATGGTTGAAAAATGGTATTTAACCTATACCACTTAGAAATGGTTTATGACATATCCAACAATTACTTTAGAAAATCAGGTTATAACTGGGCTAAATTAAAAAATATATTCCATCAATTGAGAGGGATAATTATATTGAGCACTATATCTCTGCTGATAAATTGCAAGTAATTAATCAGGATGAAATAAATTTGTGAATAATTTAGACTGGAGTTCTTTTAATAAATATATTAAGCATTTGGTTCGTAAGACTAGCTCAAAATAAATATAACAAAGATGATTGAAACAAAGGAAAATTGCTCTATTTTTTAAATTATTTAGTGTAAGCACGTTGTTGGTTTGGCTCTAATATTTATTAAACTATTGTAAACATACTTCAGCAGTCATGGACGTTCCAATCTGGCAAAAACGACGCAGAGGTTGACCTTCAAAGTTTAAAAAGACTCTTGATGTACAATAACATGTAAGCAAACATTTATAAATTAGTCTCTATTTTTTAGATTTTCTCAAATGATATACAATTCCATTTGGATCTTTTTGACATATTTGTTAATTTACTAATTTATATATATATATTATGTTAATTTTCATAATATTCTTGATAATTTATAATAAAAGAGATATGTATATTAAAAGGCTCTTGTTGTACATTTACATGTAGTTTTAATTAAATAGATATAAAAAAATAATTTTATTTTATAACTTTTTTATATTTGGTATATTAATTTTCATATTATATACTTTACTTGATAGCTAATAATAAAAAGATATTTAAATAAATACTAAACATCTTTCAAATAAATACAGTACAATACAATTTTTAGTTATAATTCAGCTTAATTTTTTTTAATGCTCAATATTATATAAACACTGGCAAAATTGTTAATTTTTTTAATAAAAGAATACTACACATTTTGATAAATTCACTACCAAAAATTTTAAAATACTGACAAAAAATTAATTTTTTGATAATAAAAATACTGCCCATTTTGATTATTGTACTACCCAAAAAAATCAGGATTTACAAAATTCTGAGTAAAATTTCATGGTCAGAAAAATTGTGATTTCAGTCATGAAAGATCTTTTAGGCATAAATCACATATGAATTTACTTATAAAAGACTAAAAAGGATTTAGAATTTATAGAAAAAATTCGATCATAAATCTTGTTTTGTAAATATTCAAAAAAAGGATCTTAGTTTTAAAAATTTTTGTAGATTTTTTATTTTGAGCAGTTTATGAAACACCCCGATAAAAAAAAAAATACACCCAATACCATGTAAAAGAAGAGAGTAATTTAATGAAGTTTAAAAAATGGTCCGATTAAGATTTTAACCCAATATTATAATGCAAGCCTCAAGACTTGGTAAATGGAAGGTCTTAATCTTTCTGTCATATATGAGCAAAATCTCCAGGATTACATAATATTATTTAGGCTAAAATCCTAAACGGGCAGTTACACCGTATATTTTTTTACCATTATACGAGTCTGTTTTCCCTTGATCAGCATATTCAAAATTCGTGCCAAGTTGATACAAGTAAACAAATTAGCCCAACTATATTCGCCTTTGCTATAAGATTGAGCTTTGTTATGATAAATTGGCATGGATGACATGTCTTCGATACTATCCTAAATAAATCCATTTCAAAATAATATCAAATTAAGTATAAAAATAATTTTTTAAAAGAAATTTTGGTCCCGCTTTTCAGATTTAACCCGATTTCGGTTACACAATTTTTTTTTTTTAATTTACTATATGAAGCGATTGAAGCCTATAGGAGTTCATGGAAATCTTAAAGGGGATGCCAGTTCAGGATAGGTTCCAAATCTTTAAAATTGAGAATCATGCTTAGATCTCCTAGAAATTCTTTCAAATTAATTAATGCTGTAAAGTAACGTCAAAGGTAACGGCGTTACCTTTGCTGAAGAAAAAGAACATCATTCGTTCCTTCTTCTAGAGGTAAAGGAGTCACGGTAACGCTTACCCCAAATTTTTCTCAAAAAATATGGGAAAAACATATTTTATTGTAATATAAAATTATCTTAATTTATTTTTTTAAATTATAAATAATTTAAGCTGAGTTTTTGACCGTCAAATTCTTTCATTTTTATTTTAAATTTTGGTTGTCAAATTTTCAGTCGAGTTTGTTAATCTAATTAATATTGAGTCAATCAATGTTAGATTTATATTCTTATTCTTATTAATTAAAGAATATTATGTCAATTGTACATTTTCTTCAGATGAAGATGAGTAAAGCTTGCCTTGCTCCAATAAACATTTTTTTACACGAATAAAGAAAACGAAGGGTACAAAGTTTACATTTTGTAAGTGTAATTTGAGTCCCATCTCAAATATTAAACGGAATTGTGGAATAAACATGG
Organism: Gordionus sp. m RMFG-2023; assembly: GCF_954871325.1. Classification (NCBI taxonomy): domain Eukaryota; kingdom Metazoa; phylum Nematomorpha; class Gordioida; order Chordodea; family Parachordodidae; genus Gordionus; species Gordionus sp. m RMFG-2023. Next base: position 6,130,254 of record NC_088775.1, on the reverse strand, counting down.
GCATCCTCCAAACTGTGCAGCCATTTTTAAGAAAATGGGATACATCTGATTGACTGGTTAAATGGAACTCTTTCTATATCTCTTTGAAATTAATATAGTCTTATTAAGGATAATGGTCACAAATTTGACGAATCTTGTGATAAATATAAATTACAGAAGTCGTTTATAGATGAATAATGTATGGTCATATATATGATTTTATAGGTTATGGAACCTGTTCCTAAGTCTTCTTTCGATTTTAGAGAGAAAAAAAAATGCATTTGTGAAATCTCACTCGCACGATAATTTTTATAATATTTTTAAAAAATGGCTTTAAATAATTTCATTTTGAAAGCCACCTATTAATGCAATTCTGCAAGACAAAGATAAAAGGTATACAGTTGAAGTATTGTTCACAATTTGTATTTTGAAAATATTTTATTTCAATTGAATATATATATTATCAGCAATAATTCACCTGCTCTTTAAAATCAAATTGGTCCTCATAAAACTAGATGTAAGCTAAGGAAGGAAGCTTGAACTTATTTCCTAATTGAAAAAAGATCTCGACAAAGAAAAGGCAGACTTTCCTTTAAAAAACAACGTACAGATTATTTTCTAATCACGATAAAAAAAAAATTGAACGATGATCTGAATGAAGTTTCTTTTTACGATAAACTAAGCTTTTTCCAAAAAAAGATTATTCTTTAATTTTTAATCAAATTCCTCCAAATAAATTTTTTTTATTTATCCAATATATTACAATCTTCTCATACTCTGCGCCAGTTGAACGTGTGCACTAGGCGCTCTTGTTTATCTGATCAAAATTTTAAAAATCAATTGTTATTAAAAATAGAATGATTACAAAAAATATCTTATATATTATTTTTTGCATAAACTTATTTATTTTATATAGAGACCTGCAGTCCTGGCCTGGGTACATGAGGCGGGGCCTGAAAATATAAGAGCCGTGCCGGGCAGTAAAAATTTTTTGAAACCTCTGCAGATCATTAATGTATGTATATATATATATAATGAAAATATTTTATTTTATATATATATATATAATGAAAATATTTTATTTTATATATATATATATAATGAAAATATTTTATTTTATATATATATATATAATTAATTTTTTAAAGAGTAACGGTAAAGCGTTCCTTTTTTGAGGTAATGTTTACAGCACTAATATTAATAGATGGAAGTAAACGAAATCGCAAAAAATGGAGGAAAATATCATCATTGTTCCCAGAACTTTTAACAAATATCTACATTTCCTCCATTTGTAGCGATTTTTTTTTAAAAAAAAGCACAATTTAAAATAAGCGTGTTTGCTTCGCTAGCATCAAATTGATATTATTTTTTTTCAAATTTAATATAAAAAATTTACTAGGAGATATAAGCTAAATTAATTAATTTTGTTTTTGTATTTTTGCGATTTTAGAAACGGGAAATGCCTGTTGCTACATTTGTCTTGGTTCCAAAATTGAAATTTTAAATTCACTCAAATAATAATTACATATAATAAAGTTATAAATAATGTATATATAATATATAATTTTCATAACTAGAAATTCTCGCAAGCTGTTTCTATCGCATGAATTATTCAGCACGTAATTAGGAAACTTCATATATGGGTGGCTTTTTAGATTATTTAAAAAAAAAATTGTTATTTTAAATAATGATTTTTAAAAAAAATAATATTAACATGAGAGATATTATAAATTTCTCATAATATCCTATAAAAGAAAAATAAATAAATTTCAAAAAATTATATGCCTAGGTTAAAGAAATATTTTGCAACATCTCTAAAAGCTCATAGGTCGGTTAAATAGCTAAAAAAGTAAAAGAAAAATTTAAAACAAAAAAAAACGAGAATAAAGTACGAAAATTCCGAATATTTAAAATAAGCCAAAATAAAGTATCCAGGGTTCAAAAACTTTTTTAGCCTATACTAAAAAACAATTAAGTACCCAAATTAAGCTGACCTAGGAAACACCCTTTAGGTTCTTTTTTAAAAAAGCTATATATAGAATTTAGAAAAAAAATAATTAAATACATAACCTAACTAAGCATATAAATTTGTTTTTTTAAGGCTAAATAATAAACACTCTTTCGCGGTTCTTTTTAAAAAAAACAAATACTTAAATACTAGTGATCTGCATCAGACCAAATTCTCCAAGCCTGGTCCGAAAATTTGTTTTTTTTATTTTGTCTTGAAAAGTTCGTTCCAAAATAGGAATTATTTGTCCACCCGGCCCAGGCTCGAATTGATTTAAATATTAGAAATTCAAACTTTTCAATTATAATTTGTCATTTTTACATACATAATCTAGTTTTTTTTTGATCATTCCATCAAATAAAAAAATATTGGTGCCTTGTTTTTTATAATTTTTTTTTATTTCAAAAATCCGTATAACTACTAAATCGCCGAGCTCAAAATAGCTAAAACATCCAATTACGTCCTCAAAAAAATGGCAGCCAAAATTTTAATAATGGACTCAATTTAAAGTAAATAGCCGGTTCCTACACTAAATCGCCAAGTTCAAAATAGCCAAATATTTACGTAATTTAAAACACCACAAGTAATATAATATTTTATATATAATACAACCATAATATATCATGATACTAATATAATGTAATAAAAGGAATTATAATACAAATATAATATAATACTAATATAAAATATATAATAATAATATAATCTAATATAATACTAATATGTAATACAGTATAATATTAATATAACGTTATATTATAATATAATAAAAATCCTAATATAAGTCTAATATAATATAAAATATATAATAATAGTATAATGTAATATAAAATATATAATAATAATAAAATATGTAATAATAATAAAATATGTAATAATAATAAAATATGTAATAATAATAAAATAAAATTATAATTAAAAATAAAATTTTGTTTAATCAGGTGTCCTAGATTTTGACATCCTAATAGTTTATTTTTTTAAGATTTATATTGATTCATAAGTATATGGAACTCACTTTTCTTACTATAAGCTTCATGAATAAATTTTTTTATCTTAGTTAATTTAACTTTTACTCCTATAAATATCTGATATCTTAATATTATATTTTTTTTAAGGTTTATATTGATAAGAAACTCACTTGTCTTATTGGAAACTTTATGAATAATTTTTTATCGTAGTTAATTTAACTTTTACTCCTATAAATATCTGATATCTTAATAATTTATTTTTTTTAAGGTTTATATTGATTCATAAGTATATGAAACTCACTGGTCTTACTAGAAACTTTATGAATAAATTTTTTATCGTAGTTAATTTAACTTTTACTCCTATAAATATCTGATATCTTAATATTTTATTTTTTTTAAAGGTTTATATTGATTCATAAGTATATGGAACTCACTATTCTTACTATAAGCTTCATGAATAAATTTTTATATCTTAGTTAATTTAACTTTTACTCCTATAAATATCTGATATCTTAATATTTTATTTTTTTTAAGGTTTATATTGATTCATAAGTATAAGAAACTTTATGAATAAATTTTTTTGTCTAGTTAATTTAACTTTTACTCCTATAAATATCTGATATCTTAATATTTTATTTTTTTTAAGGATTATATTGATTCATAAGTATATGAAACTCACTTGTATTACTGGAAACTCTATGAATAAATTTTTATAGTTAATTTAACTTTTACTCCTATAAATATCTAATATCTTAATATTTTATTTTTTTTAAGGATTATATTGATTCAAAAGTATATGGAACTCACTTTTCTTACTATAAGCTTCATGAATAAATTTTTTTAACTTAGTTAATTTAACTTTTACTCCAATAAATATTTGATATCTTAATATTTTATTTATTTTTTTTAAGGTTTATATTGATTCATAAGTATAAGAAACTCACTTATCTTATTAGAAACTTTATGAATAAATTTTTTTGTCTAGTTAATTTAACTTTTACTCCTATAAATATCTGATATCTTAATATTTTTTTTTTAATGTTTATATTGATTCATAAGGAAGAGAAACTCACTTATCTTATTGGAAACTTTATGAATAAATTTTTTTGTCGTAGTTAATTTAACTTTTACTCCTATAAATATCTGATATCTTAATATTTTATTTGTTTTAAGATTTTGTATACTTAGGTCTTTGTAAAAAAAAGTACTAATATTTATTATAATATCGGATTAAATAAATATAATAAAAAACAAAAGTAATAATGTACAATTTAATATATACGTATATTTTTGTAAAATATAAAAAAGTAGTAATATTTTAAAGTACAATTTAATATATACGTATATTTTTGTAAAATATAAAAAAGTTGTAATATTTTAAAATACAATTTAATATATACGTATATTTTTGTAAAATATAAAAAAGTAGTAATATTTATTATATTATCGGATTAAATAAATATAATAAAAAAACAAAAGTAATAATGTACAATTTAATAAGTATAATTTTGTAAAAATATAAAAAAGTACTAATATTTATTATATTATCGTATTAAATAAATATAATAAAAAAACAAAATTAATAATGTAGAATTAAATATATAAGTAAAATTTAATCAGAATAACTTAAATATATATTATTTGATTGAAAATTTACCAAAAATTATATTTTGTCTAAAAAGGAAAACAAATTTAAGATTACTCTATCATACATAGACGTTAGATTGTCTATTTTATGATTTAATCTTTCATAAGTCCGATTTGCTCACATACTCCATAAAACGAAGTAGGGATGGATTGTTAGTTGCCATTGAGTAGCAAGATAAACGAACCTTGGCCAAATGCTCTTCCTTGCAAAATGGTTAAGTTGTCATCCGCCTAACAACTATATGGACATGGGAGTCGTTCAGGTAGTCCCTAACTAAACCCAAAGCTTGACATTTCCGCCATAAAGCTTGAGAATAATGGAAGAATCCTAAATATTTTAAATTATAATTTACATATATTATAATTTAACCTTTGATCACTATATTCGGAAATACAAATCGAAGAGCAGATATAGCCGCTGCCTCAAAATCTGTTTGACCATTTGGAGGATTGAAATTGATGCTGCCTTCCAGGGTATAAAAATTTCTGACTATATGAAATAGTTGAATATATGTCTCCCTTGATTTATCTGGAAGGAGAGCATATATAACTGGTATCATGACGTTTTCATACATTACGTGTATGGTATAGAGCTGACAATATAATCTCGGAACTATGTAGAAAGTTCCGTCCATATATATTGTCGTAGCAGCTCCCAACAATTTTAACATATCCGTAGTCCCAAAGACCAATATCTTATTAGATTCAGTAGGGATGTGAAATCTTTGAGATCTGGTAGAGGTTGCATATACAGGCGTTAATATTAAATCCTCAATTGAATGAGGCATGGAAGGCCTATATTTCTTTAGAAGTCTGTCAATATGACCCCTAATTGATATGAAAGGGGAGATAGCCTCTGGATAATTTTCGATGTGAGTAGTCTCTAAACATCTAATATCGATAGTTTTTTGATAAATCCTCATCCTCGTTTAACGCCTGTATATGCAACCTCTACCAGATCTCAAAGATTTCACATCCCTACTGAATCTAATAGGATATTGGTCTTTGGGACTACGGATATGTTAAAATTGTTGGGAGCTGCTACGACAATATATATGGACGGAACTTTCTACATAGTTCCGAGATTATATTGTCAGCTCTATACCATACACGTGATGTATGAAAACGTCATGATACCAGTTATATATGCTCTCCTTCCAGATAAATCAAGGGAGACATATATTCAACTATTTCATATAGTCAGAAATTTTTGTATCCTGGAAGGCATCAATTTCAATCCTCCAAATGGTCAAACAGATTTTGAGGCAGCGGCTATATCTGCTCTTCGATTTGTATTTCCATAGTGATCAAAGGTTAAATTATAATATATGTAAATTATAATTTAAAATATTTAGGATGTTTCTTCCATTATTCTCAAGCTTTATGGCGGAAATGTCAAGCTTTGGGTTTAGTTAGGGACTACCTGAACGACTCCCATGTCCATATAGTTGTTAGGCGGATGACAACTTTACCATTTTGCAAGGAGGAGCATTTGGCCGAGGTTCGTTTATCTTGCTACTCAATGGCAACTAACAATCCATCCCTACTTCGTTTTATGGAGTATATGGATCATACGTGGCTTGGTGAAACTGCCTTATTCCCCCATAGTATATGGACAAGGTATAAAAACTTAAAATAATTGTATTCAATTATTCTAATATTTTTCAATATTTATTTTAGGTATTATGTAGATGGGCCCCGCACAAATAACCACCTCGAGGGGTTCCATCATGCTCTAAAAAGGAAAACCAGCAGTGCACATCCGAATGTGTACGTTCTTATAAAAATTTTGATCGAAAATCAAAATTCGAATGATATTAAACTCTAACAAATTCATAATGGATCGATTGTTCGGCAAGCAAATCGAACTTATGCATAAAATAGACAATCTAACGTCTATGTATGATAGAGTAATCTTAAATTTGTTTTCCTTTTTAGACAAAATATCATTTTTGGTAAATTTTTAATCAAATAATATATATTCAAGTTATTCTGATTAAATTTTACTTGTATATTTAATTGTACATTATTAATTTTGTTTTTTTATTATATTTATTTAATACGATAATATAATAAATATTAGTACTTTCTTATATTTTTACAAAATTATACTTATTAAATTGTATTTTAAAATATTACTACTTTTTTATATTTTACAAAAATATACGTATATATTAAATTGTATTTTAAAATATTGCTACTTTTTTATATTTTACAAAAATATACGTATATAATAAATTGTATTTTAAAATATTACTACTTTTTTATATTTTACAAAAATATACGTACATATTAAATTGTATTTTAAAATATTACTACATTTTTATATTTTACAAAAATATACGTATATATTAAATTGTATTTTAAAATATTACTACTTTTTTATATTTTACAAAAATATACGTATATATTAAATTGTACATTATTACTTTTGTTTTTTATTATATTTATTTAATCCGATATTATAATAAATATTAGTACTTTTTTTACAAAGACCTAAGCATACAAAACCTTTAAAAAAAATAAAATATTAAGATATCAGATATTTATAGGAGTAAAAGTTAAATTAACTACGACAAAAAAATTTATTCATAAAGTTTCCAATAAGAGAAGTGAGTTTCATATACTTATGAATCAATATAATCCTTAAAAAAAATAATATTAAGATATCAGATATTTATAGGAGTAAAAGTTAAATTAACTACGATAAAAAAATTTATTCATAGAGTTTCCAGTAAGACAAGTGAGTTTCATATACTATGAATCAATATAATCCTTAAAAAAAATAAAATATTAAGATATCATATATTTATAGGAGTAAAAGTTAAATTAACTACGACAAAAAAATTTATTCATAAAGTTTCCAATAAGAGAAGTGAGTTTCATATACTTATGAATCAATATAATCCTTAAAAAAAAAATATTAAGATATCAGATATTTATAGGAATAAAAGTTAAATTAACTACGACAAAAAAATTTATTCATAAAGTTTCCAATAAGATAAGTGAGTTTCATATACTTATGAATCAATATAAACCTTAAAAAAAATAATATTAAGATATCAGATATTTATAGGAGTAAAAGTTAAATTAACTAAGATAAAAAAATTTATTCATGAAGCTTATAGTAAGAAAAGTGAGTTCCATATACTTATGAATCAATATAAACCTTAAAAAATAAACTATTAGGATGTCAAAATCTAGGACGCCTGATTAAACAAAATTTTATTTTATTACATATTTTATATTACATTATACTATTATTATATATTTTATATTATATTATTATTATAAATTTATATTATATTATTATATATATTTTATATTATATTAGACTTATATTAGGATTTTTATTATATTATAATATAACGTTATATTAATATTATACTGTATACCATATTAGTATTATATTAGATTATATTATTATTATATATTTTGTATTATATTACATTATTTATTAGTAATTTTTCATATTATATCATTATATTATAATTATATATATAATTATAATATCATTATATTTTAATTATATTAGTAATATATATTATTATATTTATTAGAGTGTATTACATTATTAGTATCAAATTATATTATATTAGTATTATATTATTATTATATATTTTATATTATATTAGACTATATTATATGTTAGTATTTTATTATATTATAATATTAAAATTATAATTAGTATCATATTATATTATATTTGTATTATATTAGTATTATATTATTATTTTAATTTTATATTGTATTACACTATGTTATATGTAAGTGTTTTATTATATTATAATATCATTATATTATAATTATATTAGTATTATATTATATTTGTATTATAATTCCTTCTATTACATTATAATAGTATCATGATATATTAGGGTTGTATTATATATAAAATATTATATTACTTGTGGTGTTTTAAATTACGTACAAAAATGTTTGGCTATTTTGAACTTGGCGATTTAGTGTGGGAACCTCAAAATCTAGCCAGTCCGAGCTCTTTAGACCAGACCTATCTTTGCAGATCTACTGAATACTATATTAACTAAAATTATAATATCTTTATAATATAATATATTTTTATACTCCTTGTCGATAGTTATGTGTTGATGTATGTCTTGATTAAAGTATTTCAGAATTAAAGGCACGCAATTGGCACTTGATAATAACTGACAACAGTATTCAAACTTTTAATTTAAAAAAAAAGATATGGATATTAATATTTTTTCCTTGTGAATTAAAAAAAAAATATATATATACTAGCCCTAAAATTAACAAATTATTTCGACCCAACCCGTAAGAAATACATTTTATCTAAGAGTTCTCGCAAACTTCTATTATTTTAAAATTTAATAGGTTTAAGGTATCGTCGAAAGTAAAATTCGACTATATATATATTAAAAAAAAAAGAAGAATAATACAATGCGCGCGAAATTTCCTAAAGGTGGTCAACCAGTTGTGGATATAAAAAAATATTGCACTATATTCAAAACGCAAACCTGATAAATGTGGTTGACTTTGAAGTGCTTCAACAAAAGAAACAGTATTCCGCTAACTGTCTTCGCTACTATCGATTTGTGCCTCTTGATATCGGACTCCAATAAAAGCAATTCATTCTGAGACTTACTTGTATTTTTTTTTATTAAATAAAACGACTAGTGTAGTTAAACGGGCCCTAAAAACGGTCCGATTAAGATTTTACCCTATTGTAAGCCTGAAGTTACAGATGGCAGAAAGGGTGTATACAATTATTTGTCGAATCTCGAGGATTGCATAATTAACATTTGGGCTAAAAAATCTTAATCGGGTCAGTTTAAGCAATTCCTAAAAACGGCCATTTAAAAATAATTTAAAAAAAAAAAGTAATAATAGATTCTAATTTGTCTTAAATTATGTTCTTAATTCTGAATGGAGCATTCCATTTTCAAGCGCGGTTAGTTTATTTTTTAAAAATATATAATATCGATTTTGACATAGTAAAACGCGTTTAAAGATGCATCCCTTCTTCCCTTTTTTGCTAGTCTAAGAAGCACATTTCAATTCGGTTATTTCGATGAAATGCAGGTTAAGGCCTGGTTCAAAACTAAGCTAAACGACCACCATTTTTCGAGAAATAATATTTGGCAATGGATGTGAATTTAATTTTTAGTATGTTGAGAACGATTCGATTTATCAGATAAAAATGTCGGAATCAAGATTTTAGTCAGGAAAACAATTCTTCCAAGATTAGTTGGCCAGCAGATGCGCGCACATCTTGATTCCGCCATTTTTTAAAAATCGGTTATACTGAGTAGCTTAGCACTAGTTTTAGGTTCGCTATGACAGGCGAGGGCTTGGCCTCTTCTATGGTCAACTTTATCGTTCTGGATAAATTCGATCAAACCTTTTTGAACAGCAAAGGATCGGATTTTTATTTTGATGATATCAATAATGACATTATGAAAGTGAAAAGTAACGATGAATCGAATGAAGACGAGATGACAATCATATTGGATAACAGATAAAAAAAAATTATTTACGCGTTTATCTCTTTAGGCAAAACGTCATTTTTTATATTGATAGATTCAGTTTTAGCCTTGGAGGTGGGTGATGCCGCCAGCAAAATTTTTAATAAACTCACCTAAGTTTTTTTTTTTTAAAAAAATGGAAAAATAAAATACAAACAAATTTACATATTTTGATCGATATTACGAAGCCTTTCAATATGGGGTGTACGACTACTAAAAATTTATCCCCCCAAAAAAATAATATATACTTTTTTTTCCACATTTTTTTGTTTTTAATTAATAGAAGAGTTCGAAATTTGTAATTTTTTCCAATTTGAAATAATTATATATTTTTTTAATTTATAAAAAGATTTGAAAAATTATATTTATTATTTTGGTGTGGAAAAATTTTAAAATAAAAGAATAAAAATTGTTTGTGTCAAATTCCCATAGCATCAGTTGCAACAAAAAGAAGGTAGAGCGGGTGTACATTTGGTGTTCTATTACTATTACCGATTAATAAATTCTTCCCATTTATTTTTACTAACTTTAATTTAAAACTATTTCAAAAAATGGATTTGTGAATATTATATTACAAATATTTTGGATTATATATTCATCTTTTTATTAAGCAATTCGGATTACCAAATAAGCTGTCATATTCGGCAAAAGACTCTCGTACATCATTTCGGCGATTGTCTGCGGTACAAGTTTTTCCTATATATGATTTTTGAAAAAAAATTATTTCTTTCTATTTATACAAAGCGAATATTTTTTTTTACGGTAAAAAATTAATGTTTTTTCTTTTTTCTAAACATGCACATATATATAATATATATATACCTTAAAAGTGTAAGGATACAAGGAACGTTTGTTTTCCAATTCAATCTCGATTTCAGATATAGGGATGTATAAATGCTGTAAATAAAATTTATTTTAACAAACATATTTAAATTATTTAAAACTCGCCCCCCCCTCTCACCTCCTTCCCCAAAAAATAAAATAAATAAAACTAGTATTGTTAAACGGCTCGATTTGAGTCGATTTTTAAAAACCGCTAAACTAGCCTCGAGATCGATAATAAATGTATAAACCTTTGTGCACATCTATGGGAAAAATCTTCATGCTAACGTAATATTTTTCTGGATAAGATATTGAGTTATTTTATAAAAATCGGCTCAAAAAGAGCCTTGTAACAACACAAAATTATTAATATTAATGAAAGTGATATTAATGGGTTTTTTTTAAAAAAACATTTTTGAGTGTTTGATAACTCTCGTGTATAGGCCTGGGTAATCCGGTCAAAGTAGTTGAATCGTTCGGTAAAGTGAAGCCCAAAAATTTGTGTCTGGATTTATTTAAGAACTCCAAAATATCGCTATTCCTGTATTCAATAAAAAAAAAATCGGTGATCATTAATTTAAAAAAAAAGAAGAATTTATCTATTGAAGAAAAACGCAAATGATATTGAGATTAAATCAATAAATAATCGTTATAAATAAAGAAAAATAAGGGGGGGGGGAGTAGGAGTAGCCTATAAAATATTTTTCTCGAGAAACTAATCGTTAAAAATATCGTAATAATTAAATTAAAGCAATCAAAACGAATAAATCTTCTTATGATTTTGAAACAATGGGCGAGCCCAACATTTTTTAGACCAATTGGTGGCAAGGATAAATTTTTTTTGTTCCCCCCAAAAAATATAGGTAAGTTCAGGTTAAAAAAAAAATTTTAAAAAACAATGGATGGAGCGAATATGTGGGCTAGTTTAACATACGAATACATATTATAATTTTATCACGATATCCAGCCTTTTAATCAAAAATGCTACAATTAAAATCGTACTAAAAAAACAGCACTTCTTCTCATTTTTGAGAGCCAAGAAAAAAAAAGGTTTTGTTGTTGTTCTTGAAACCTGACTTTAGATTTCCAGGGCAATTTTTTGTCATTCAAGGACGCTAAATCAGGGATTTGGATCTCCGAGTGTTTCGCGGCGTCATCGAGAACGTGTAATTGACTGATATTATGAGGTGTGTAGGGTAAATCATCAGTTTTGCGGGTAAAGTGAAAGGGTGTACCCGATTCGATTTGCTTTGACAGATTAAATGCGTTTTCTATAGAGCTTTTTAAAAAAATGGAAAAATATATTTTATGGGGGAATGGTAGGGGAGCAATATCACCCAGCATTTTATGCTTTAAATTGTCACTATTATTTTTTTTCTTCTTGTTTTATATTTATTTGTCCAGTGAAAATTGACAAATCGTATATATAAAACTGGGGAGTAATTTTTGATCAGTAAAATAAATCGTTTATCGCGATAAAAAAAAACGCTCATAAATTTTTTTTTGAGTAAAAAAAATTTAGTAGTCCAAACCTGATTTAGTTGTTGTTTAAACGACCCGATTTGAACCTATTTTTTAAAAAAAATCGGCTTAATCAAGATTTTAGCGCCTAAGTATTGAGAATTCGCTAATAGATGTCCAAACATTTGTGCGATTCATTAGAAAACTCTTAACACTCGCGTAATCTTTTTTTTCTGGATATAATATTGAGTTAGCTATTTTTACATATCGGCTAAAAATCAAGTCGTTTAACTAAATTAACTGATTTTACCTAAATTAAATATGGGGCTAAAATACTGGGTGTGGGTTACAATTAGTTTTTATAAGATATGTCTAAAGATTTGATTTTTCAACAAAAAAAATATAGGATTAACCTAAACATGGCAGAGGCTGATTCGCAACTTCAATATTATTTTACTCATAGATTAAAAATTTTTAAAAAATCAAATATTTTTTAAAAAAAACAACGTAAAACTAAATAGACCACTTAGAGAGAAAAAAAATTAGTCAATTCGAAATTTATACTCTTTAGGTTGGTTAGCTGCTATCAATGGCTCCTTTTCATCCAATATGATTGTCATCTCGTCTTCGTTCGATTCGTCGATACTTTCATCATCCACGTTGTCATTATTGATATCATCAAAAATACCCGATCCTTTGTTGTTCAAAAAGGTTTGATCGGATTTGTCCAGATCGATAAAGTTTACCATTGATGAGGCGAAACCCTTGTAAATTTTTTTTAAAAAAATTAACGTATTAAATTTTCTTCAAAAAGAAAACTGGAAAAGAATCAGTTCTGTCTAAAAAGATCGATTTTTAAAAAACCAACAGTTAGTTTTTCAAATGAATAGGTCTACATTCAGTTAAAATCTGTCCGATCTGTGATACGGTCTCAATCTGTTAAAGTTTTGTAATAGAATCAATTATATATAAATTAACCTTGAAAAGTAAATGAATTGGTAATATGATTAATTGATGTGGTGAATATATTTATTTGTCAAGATATATATATCAGGCACGTACGCAGGAATTTGGTCTGGGGGGGGGGGGATAATAAAATTTTTTAAGAAATATTATTGTTTTTTAAAAATATCAAGCATAAATTTATTAAGACTAATAACTATTTCTAATACAATTTTAAATTAATGTGAATTATAAAAAAATTATATGTAAAGAATCACTTAAATGACCCAAAATAGAAATTTGAATTTTTTCAGCTTTAAAATTTATATATAAAGTATAAAAAATTTAAATGTTAGAAATATAAATTAATACACAAAAAGCTTAGGGAATAATTGTATTTTGTATGTTATATATTTACAATGTAAAATCCAATCTTCGTTGGGATTGAGCTAATTTTTCAATTATCTCATCCTTGCTGATTGTCAAATGCCTATGAATATTCAAAAGATCCAAACCTTTCAATCTACTTTCAAAAGTTGTACTTCTTGGTATGTTTTTGAGAGACCTGCAGGGCCCGAAATTTTTAAAAAAAAACACCCTGGCTGAGCCTGAATTTAAAAAAAAAACATCTAGGCCGGGCCTGAAAATTTTTTTAAAAAAAAAATCCGGGCCGGACTGTATATTTTAAAACAGCCTATATTTGAAATCGTTATTATTAGCTATAAAAATCAAAAATAAATATAATTTATTTTAAAAAAATCCGGGTCGGGCCTGAAAATTGAGCTTAGCCGTAAAAATCTTTAAAAAAATCCGGGTCGTGCCCTGCAAATGGTACTTCTGCAAAGCTCTGTTATTCTTCTTAAAAAAGAGAATGTTATCTCATTATACTATTGGAAAGAGTTGCGAATATATAAACCCTTTTAATACATTGGGATTATAATCTAAAATGTGTTTGAAATAATGCAGAGCATCCATAGCATTTTTTGGGACTGTATCAACCATAGTTAATCTTATAAACATAGTTATTCAGCTAATAAGGCATCATAAGATACTTTAACATCTTCATGATAAAAATCCAACAAATTTTTTCTATCACCTTCTGAAAAAGGTTGGGAAGGCTTTTATGAAAATAATATTTGCAGAGTAAGTGCTGCATAATGAATTAAAAACCATTCATTTATTTGGTTTATAAATGTATTTGTATCTAAGATATCTACTGATCCTATATTAATGTTTTAGCTATGAGCTTGCCTTGCTGCAAGTCGAATGAGACAAATATTAAACACATATAGCTCTGCTTTTGACTTAACAATAACATATAAAATATGAAATTCTTCATAAACATTAGCCCTAATTTCCTTGAATTCTAATAAAATGCTCTCCGCTATTCTCATCTTCTTAATCAAGTCATCATGTTTTTGAAAAGTAATACATAAAATAGTTGTACATTCTAATGAGAAAAAAATTTGAAATAAGCATTGAATCCAATAATTTTTTTGCTTCTAAGGAAAAATTTTATTTAGGCCATTGTGATATGTCAGTAATAGCAAATAATCGGCTCTTCTAACTCCATAAAAGCTTTTACTGCTTGATGGCGGAGACTCTATCTCGTAGGACAAGGTTGCAATTTCTTTCTCCCTGTTGGACAATTTCAGAATAATTATTATTTGACTGGAAATTTAAAAATGGTAGATAAATATTACGCCACTAAAAATTTGAAAATAATAAGAAAATATTACACGGGAAAACTTGAAATCGAAATTAATTGATAAACTTAGTGATGAATGTGATAATAAATGTAATTAAATATATATTTAATATGAGATAGGAATAAATATTAACAAATATAAATTAATATAGTACTGTGTAAATTTAATTCAAAACATTTCTATATTTATTAATTTATTTGAAAATAAAATTATTTGACTTGTAAAAAGTTGTTAAAATAACATGTTTATATATTCTTATCAATTTTTACAAGTTAAAATTTTTATTTACAAACGAATTAAAAAATATGGAAATGTTTTAAAGTAAATCTGCACAACACTCTAAACAAAAATATTTTTGAAAAATATATCCGGCATCTGCATTTTTTGGCTTAGCGGGGGGGGGGGGGGATTTGTCCCCCTGCCCCCCCGCTGCGTACGCTAATGATATATATATAAATATACTGAAATAAATTACAAGATAATATTAATAAAATTCTTCATTGTTTCACAACTATCACATGTGTCACTCTAGGAGTTTGGTCTAAAGCTGATTTACTTTACGAATAACCAAAAAATGTACTAGATGTGATTGCCCATTTTTGTTAGATATATCTTTAATACATTATTGCTTAGGAAAAAAAATTTGATAGGTCTCAACATTTCATATTATTCATTATGAGTGAGAATTACCATATTAAAAATTCTGTTGAAATTTCCTATATTTTTTCTATAACGCTCATGAAAAGGGATGAAGCGCTTATATAACCTTGAGGAAAAATGGCAAAAAAAGGTTCTAAAGCTAATGTTGTTATTATAATCATATTTTATATATTCGCGACAATTTAGTCACCTATGTCGTAACGGGAAACCCCTAATACTTGTCCTCCAGTAAACATCCCTTAGAATTTTATATAAAAAAATTTAAGGTTAAAATTGCGCTAGTTATACCTATATAGTTTTAGAGAGTTCATTAATTTATAACTAACATAAATATATATTTTTTTTAAATTCATTAGATTTATAAAATGTAATCATGTGTGGGCGCATGCGTCACGCGACGCTAGACACATATATCAGAAAATGAACAATTAATTTATTTTCAAATTGAATACCGTCTTTAAAAAAAAATATGAGTGTTATAATTCATATCAGACCTCGGATAAGTAAATTTTAACAAGATTTCTATAAATTATAAAAAAAAAAATGCATTAAAAAAAATTTAAACTTCTCTCCCCAATTTAGGGATATCATTTGCGAGTTCCTCTTCGAAAGCGAATCCCTTTCCCTTGCTCACGTTCACCACTTTGGAACGGGTCAAAGTTCTAACAACGTCAGAGTCGATGTCATTCAAGCCAAAGCTCGGCTCGTCAAAATCGATACTTAGTGACGCGTTTAGGTCGATGCTCGCGTCGGCCTGGTCGTTGATTTCATTCATAATATCATCCTTTTCGATTGCTTGGAAGAAGGCGGAGAAAAATCAATTTAGAGGATAAATCAAAAATATATTATATATAATATATGTCTGTGGAGAGTATAAACTTAAAAGCTCATTCTAGTTTTGGTAAAAAGAAAGAGGGGAAAATGTCAGGGTGGAACTAACCCGAATCAATCTTGGCCGTTTTCGAGAGGGGTCCTCTACTAGGCACCTTGTCAAATCGGCAGGTTGGGGGCCGTCGAGAGGCTAACAACGAAAATGGGAAAGGAGGGCCGTCGAAATGGAAAGCACTTATGAGGCAGGATATACTTGAGGCGTTTTGGGGTGATTCACCGCAAAATGGGAGATAATTTTCGGAAATGCCTAATTTTATGGCCTTGGAGCGTTTTAAGGAAGTGTAATTTGTGGTGCCATCTGTTACAAACTTTAAACATACATATACATATATATATATATTATTTATTAGTTTATATTTTTATAAATCTATCTCCGAATTTTGGATGATGCGAATGTTTTTAATGCAATTGGAAGATAAGGTTAGACAGACACAGAACCCTAAGTTTTATATAATGTCTGGATTAGAGTCCGGTAGTGTTGACCCATCAGCCAGGCCCATTGGTCCAGTGGGCTGGGCCAGTGACAACATTGAGAGACTAGCAAAATAGAAATTTTTGACCAGAGCCTCCTGTAAGTTAGTGGCAAAAAATTTAAACCCCAAGACCAGCCCATGGCTCGAATAAAAAAACGTATCAAAAATATTTTATTTCTATTAGAATGTTGTATTAGTGTTGTAAACGAACGCGTTCAATTAACGAAGTTGGTTTTTTTTAAAAAATTGATGAAGGCGTTCCTTTTATTTTTGACGAACTTTGAACGTGAACGCGTTCCTTTTTTATGACGAACGCGTTCGAATTTAACGTTCGTTCAATTTTAAAAACACTTTTTATTTTTATTTATTTGAAAAATTTAAGATTAATCCTGATCTAATTTTTTAAGAAAAGTGTCTTATACTTTATAATCAGCTGTTTTCATTTTCACATTTCAATTTTTTTTAACACGTCATTATTATAGTTTATTAATTTTATTATTGTTTATATTTTAATTTAATAGATTAGCATAAGCATGGATATTATTATTTCATCAGCATCATCATCATCTGTTTCTGAAAAATTCAAAATCAGATTAACACTACCATGGCCCATATATGATAAATATTTTACAATAACATCCCATATTAAAGGAACTAATTCAATACTTAAAAAATGTAAAATGTGCCCAAAATGTATTATATCATTTCAAAATCTTCAAGTTCCAATTTAAAACGATATTTGATTGTAATATTAATCATTCATTTTATAGAATCTAAGTAAAATCATTGAATTTGAAGAAAAAATTTGGGCTATTTGACTACAACAATAAAGATAGCTATTTTAAATTAAAAAACCATTGACAGATGCAGTATTAAATGGAATTAAGGTATTAAACCTAACACTATCAAATTAATTACATATATTTTATTTTATTAAAGATTTGAACATATATATGAAGATAAATGTTATTTCTGCAATTATACATCCAGTATTCAAGCTTCAATGGTCATGAATAAAACATCCACATAAAGAATCTATAAAAAATAAACTTAAAACGTTATTGAAAAAAATGCATTTAAAAACCCTATTGTTAATTTCGAAATATTCTTTCTTTTGACGAGGAAGTAGATGCTGGATTGGAGGAGAATAACTCATCTCAATTTTTTGAAGCAAAGGACGAAACAATAAATGTTTTTAATAAATTCCCCGCATTAAAAGAGTTGTTCATTAAGTATAATACAGCAATCCCCATCATCTACTCCCGTGGAGCGGGTTTTTAGAATAGCTAATGCGGTATTAATTGCCAAGGGTTTCTGTCTATCAGATAAAAAAATTTGAAAAAACAATTGTTATTATTAAGAATAAGAAAAATTTTTTATAAATAAAAAATATCCTTTTATTAGCTATATTATATTATATTATATTGTATTTGTAATTATATTATCAAAATAAAACTATATTATTTTTTAACATGGCTAATATATTGTGTTAAAAAATATAAGACATTTATTTATATTAATAAATTTAAAAAAAATTTATTATAAAATTTTGAACGAACGTGAACGCGTTCCTTTTTTTGGGAAGTGAACTTGAACGCGTTCCTTTTTTTTTGGAAGTGAACTTGAACGCGTTAGATTTTTGTCAATGAACGTTAAATTTTTTTAGAAATTTACAGCACAATGTTATATATATATATCAAATTTAAATGGCGGGCTAGACCAGTGGTAACGTCACCACTAAAACATATAAGCCCAGTGGACCAAAATATAATTAAAGTTATATTTTCTTCCTATTCATTCTTCTTTTATTGTCTGATTGAATATCGTAAATATAAGATGAGTTTAAAAAATTAGGTAGAAAATATTCATCTTAAACAAGTTGGACCTGTAAAATTAAATAGAAATTTATATTTTTACTATTTTATTCAACATAAGTAAAAAAAAATGATATAAAAGATCTATATTTATTTTGTAATTGTAGGGTCAAAATAAACATTTATCCTAAATATAAAAATTTTTTTAAAATACTTTAGGTTATGTCTAAAGATAATAACTATCTATTTTAAAAATATAAGAAAACTATATTGAATATAATAATCTCCATTCTTAAATAATATGAAAGAATATTAAAATGAATTTAAAACAAAAATTATTGAATCTCGATAAAATAAATAACTGGTGAACAAAAATAATATGTAAGTCTACCAATTTAATTTTCATCTTCATATCATATTTTGTAACAAAATAGATAAACATCTAAACCATCAAGGTTATTAACATCTAAACCATCAAGGTTATTGCTAAATATTTCAATTTATTACTTACTTGAATTCAAAATTTCTTCCATATATGTTCCTTTTTAAATTAGACCTTGGTCAATAATGGGCTGGCCTCAAGTATAATTTTTGCCATAGATCACGGACAAGCTTGGGCTAATAAAAAATTTTCATTTGTAGGCCTATGATCTGAGTTTAGCAATTCCATTAGAATAATATTATTAAAGTTTAGAAGATATATTAATGTTAATATATAATTTGCATATTTTTTACTTTGTAATTAATGACCTTTTTGTAAAAATCTTTTCTTTTAAATTTATTTAATGACCTTTTAAATTATCCTAATTTTTGCAAATGTTAATATGTAAATAGTATTAAAATAATAATATATATATAGGTAAAATTTAAATATCTTCAGTGGTAGTAATTGTAATAAAAAAATGATAAATTAAATTAAATAAATTTTTTACTTTTTCCTTACCTGCCTTCCCAGAAAATATCAATTAACATAATAGCTTTGCTTAATAATCAACTTAATGGTTAGAGTGATACCACATGGTTTATATAAAGAACTCTTAAATAATGAAATGTTTTTATTATAGTACCTTAGTGATCATATCAAAATGATACTCATTATTTAAATCAAAAAATATAATGCAATATGTGACAATTTTGAAAAATCATGATAAACCCTGGGTTGATATAAAGAACAATATCAAAAAATTTAATATAATAATTTAAATAAATTAAATTACTAATATTATTTTCCAGAGTAATAACAAAACTTTACGGACTGGGATATGAGGTGATGAAATACTGCAAAACTTGTTGAGCAAAGTAAATAAGCAGACCACTAATGAGTTTTCATTATCAGAAATATGGTTATCTATAGCATGTTTATATTATTTGATAATGTGTAGATTAGAACTTATAATATTTTCTAAAAAATTTTTGCGTTGGTCAATATATTCTGTATCATTATTATCTATGCTTCTCAAGGTTTCCAAAATAGAATAAAGAATTGATAGCACAATTCTAAGATACTGGTTTGTTTCCAAGTGACAATCATTGTCAAAGTATTTGGGACTAAATAATAAGTACTAAACACAAAAAAAAATTATCTGTACTCTTTTTGGATTTCATAGAAGAGAATTTTAATCAATGAGCAAAATAGCCCTCTTTTATATAGTAAAACACTATTGTACTTTAGTGAGGCAACTAAATCATTAGAAGTTCTGCACTCATCAAAATTTCCTAATGTAAAGTAATATATTAATTATAAAATCTTACAAACCTTGACATAAATATAGTAATGATCTTAATATTTTAATTTCATTTTGGTCATCCTTTTGTTCAAGTTTATCTAAAATAAAGTGTAAAAATTGATCTTTTTCAAGCAATTTTGATGTAAGCCATTTTTTGTTTCCAAAGTATTCATAAAAATATTCTTTATTCTTTTTATATTCACTTTCTTCACTATATGTATATAATTCTATAGATTAAATATGATATTTAGAATTTAATTTTGTATAGTACCAGATATCTCCTGAATATAATTATCTGAATCTCGATAAAGATATTTTATTTCAGGAGACTCATTATAATTCTATATATTTTTATAATAAAAGATAAAATAGCACAATAAAACTTCAAAATTCTCATTTCTTTCCTTATTTCTAAGATTAACTTTTTCTAAATCAATCATTAGACATTAGCCTAAGACTCTTTCCGTAGAAAATCATATTAAATATAGATGGCGTTATACGCTTTTCTAAGAAGTTCTTATAAAAGATAATAAGTATATCAATTACCATAACTATTAATGAATTGGTAAAAGATCTAAAATATGGAATATTATGTATCCAGATGCCCATATTAGCAGATTGTAACTTGGTTTGTTAAAAATCCCGATTCGGGTTGATCTTAAAAAATGGCCCGTTAAGTTTATGACCATAATAAAATTATAAAAGCTTATAGGTTTTTCATATAACTGCCAGAAATACTTGGACATCTATTTGCTAAATCTCGATGCTTAAATAATTAGTTAGATCTTAATCGAGCCGTTTTAAAAAATCGACCCAAAACTGGCTTAACAACACTAACTACAAGCTCCATAATATGAAATTTCTTTCCATTGTAGATATATGAATAAAATAATTTTGAACTTAAAAGAATCGCTGACCAATTATATTTTTTGCTTGTACTAGGGATGAAGAATAAATAAGTAGTTCAAAAACATAAAAAAAGGAGGAAATATAAACTATCCTAAATAT
The DNA here is from genome assembly GCF_954871325.1 of Gordionus sp. m RMFG-2023. Classification (NCBI taxonomy): domain Eukaryota; kingdom Metazoa; phylum Nematomorpha; class Gordioida; order Chordodea; family Parachordodidae; genus Gordionus; species Gordionus sp. m RMFG-2023. Next base: position 6,108,638 of record NC_088775.1, on the reverse strand, counting down.
TTTTTAAAAAAAATTTTCAAACATTCAAAAATAAATTATAAATTATAAAAATGACAAGAAACAAAATACAAAATAAAACAATGCTACCAACAATAATGAAAGAACAATGGAAATTAATAAAAATTTTTATCTATTTATATTTTGACAAATCATTTTCTAGATATAGATAACATATATTATTTTATGCTCAGTATTTAATAAAGTAAATTATAAAATTACCTTTCTTTTAAGAAGGGTTTAGAATATGATAGATATCATAAAAATTAGCCCTAAAATATTAGTAGATTATATTTTCCAAAAGGATTGTAATTGAATATAATTGTTTTTTTTTAACTGAAAGAAGTAAAGTTTGTTATTCCCTCAAGACAGTGGCGTAGCTAAGAATTTTCCTTAGAGTGGGTCCATACATATAAGAGCCTGTGGGGCTTCGCCCCCCAACCCCTTTAACGGGCTTTCGGCCCTTTTGCCTGCCTTCGGCCGGGTTTATCTTACAAATCATAACTATATCATCGATAATTTATAATAAATATATATTTTAAATGCATCAATAATATGTTATTATAATTTAGTAAGCAGGGTTGGGCAGTATCGCGGATATTTGTATCTAAGATACAAGATACATATCTTTTTTTAAAATTTTGGAAAGTATCTTGTATCCAGTATCTAAGATACATATTATTTAAAAGTATTTGTATCTTAACCAAGTTTGTATTCAAAAAGATACAGATACTTTAAAAAAAATTTATATTGGTTAATTTAAATAGTATTAAAATTAAAAATGATATTGTTTTAAGATTTAAATGAAAAATTTAATCAAAATTTAGATATTTTAAGATAATTTTTGATATATGACGTTGGTCGTCATATAGCAATTTGCTAACAATTAAAACTACCATATTTGAATCGTTTTATATCTGTCTATTTTAAAATTATGGAAGAAGAAAATAGAATAATATGTTTATCTTCGTCTTCAGATGATTCTTCAACCGAAAATTATAACAATAAATTTAAACTAAGCATACTTAATGGCAAATTTTTTGAAGTACTTCAAGATGATCATAATAAAGAAATTCATCGTGACTTTGCTATTGACGAAAAAGTTATAGCAACTGTTACAGATAACGGCTCTAATTTTAAGAAAGCTTTCAAGGAGTTTTGATATTCTATGGAAGCTGTAGAGAATGACTTTGACATCAATGATGATGAATGTATAGAATTCGAAATCATTGAAAGTATTATTTAATACTTCTTTAAAAGTTATTATGATATTGTAAATTTTGTAAAAATTTTTATTCAAATAAAATTATTTATTTGTTTATTTAAGGGTCTAAAGAAGCCTCAATAACATTGCCTCAACAAATTCGTTGTTTGTGCCATACGGTAAAATTGCCACAACAGATGTCGAGAGAGCTATTAAGGATTCTCCTAACATTTCTAAAATTCATCATCCTGCAATAGCTAAATGTACTAAACTATGGAATGCAAATAATAGGCCTAAAACTGCAGAACTTATCAAAGCAGTTTTAGGAAAACAATTAGTTACACCTTGTTGCACTAGATGGAATAGTTTGTATGATAGTCTTCATAGTTTATTAAAATTTAAAGGCGAACTTCCTAAATTATGTCAAAAATTAGAATTTCTTAAATTAAGAGATATTGAAATTCAATATTTAGAAGAATATTGCAATATAATGGCCCCATTGGCTATAGCGATTGACAAAATACAGAGTGAAATCAACTGCTATTATGGAAAATCAGCTCCAATTTTAAATGTCGTTAAAATAAAATTACAAATTTAATTCAAACCAATCTACAATTTTGCAAACCATTAGCTGTTGCCATAGAAAATTATTTAAATAAAAGATTTAAAAATATATATGATATTGATAACAATGTTAAAAGTGCATTTTTGGCAACTATTTCTCATCTCTATTTTAAAAATCGTTGGATTGATGGTGAAAAAGAAAAAAAATACCTTGATTTGTTATTACATGAAGTTTTAATTGTTTTTAAAAATAATATTGAAATTAATACTTCAACAAAATCTTCAATTGATGAAGATGATGATTACTTTTGCCTTAAAAGTACCACATCCAATTCTAATAATTCAATAAATGATATTGAAATAGAGGTACTAACTTATATGAAAGATGACATGCGGAGTATAAATATGTTAAATAGTTATAAATATATAAAAGAAATATTTATTAAATATAACACAATATTACCCTCCTCAGCCCCTTTGAAAGATTATTTAGCTTTGCTAATATGGTTAATAGATCAAATCGTCAAAGATTGAACGATAAATCATTTGAAAAATTAATAATATTAAAAAATAATGCTGATTTATGAAGCTGATTTATTATTATTTACTAATTATATAATTATTAAATGGAATATCGCATTATCTTTTATAATAAATTTGTTATTTTCAACAATTTATTTTAAATATTTTTTTATAAATTTATATTATAGATAAGAAATTAAGCTTTATACATTTGATTTTGACTATTTAAAGTTTTTTAAAAAAGTATCGTGTATCTTAGATATTTTTTTATAAAAAAAATACAAGTATCTTGTATCTTATATCTTATTGAAATTTTTCTAAAGTATCTAGTATCTTGTATCTTAAATACAAAATTTTATAAAGTATCTGTATCCGAATACAATTTTCTGAAAATTTGCCCAACCCTGTTAGTAGGTTATTCTCGATGACTTTATAATAATACTATCCAGAATAATTTAAATAGTAATATAATATCCTTCCACAAACATCAAAACCAGAAAAATATTAATATTAATGGTATATATTTGATATAAAGTCACTCTTAAGTCTTTTGAACGTATAATCTAAAAAAAAAATTTTGCTCTGGCAGGAGTCCAAACCCGAAAACCACCTTTGATATTTTTGTGTAAAAATATTAATGTGTATCTTTGCTCTTTAAGTGAGTTGGCATAAAATATTATGATAAATCTAATAAAAAATATGGTATTTGGATAAATTATTTTATTTATAGGATAGGTATTAAAGCCACATACTGGAATTAAAAAACTCGTTCAACAAATGATTCTTCTATTTTCAAACTTTAAATAATTTACGTTCTTTAAATTTGGGAAATTTATTTTTACTTGAAATATGAATACCTACTCTACAAATAACCGACATTATTTTATGACATATTACTAGCCTCTATATGAGCGGAGGAGTGGGAGGGAAGGAACAGTTTGCATCCAATTTATTTTGAGAGGAATAGGGGGTATATGCCTTTAAGGAGGATAATAAAAATAATTGGGGGTTATCTGTTAAATTTTTACATGAAATAGGACAAATTATATTGCTGTAAAAATGACTACCTTTATTATAGACCTATTATAATACAATAATATTGCTGATCATCGACCAAATCTATATATTGCAAACAATCATAGACATTATTTTCCAAATTAAACTTTCTGCAATCCTTTTAAATGTAATTTATAAGCTTTAGACATTCTCATCAAACTCATATTCATGCCAAACAATATTGTATAATAATGCATTTATTGTAAATGAAGAAGTTTTTAATTAAATTCATGATCTAAAAAATAATTTTTTTATATTTACAATTTTTTGATAGTTGGTAGTAGAGCTAAAATAATTTAAATTATTCTTTTTAAAATAATTGAAATGTGTACTAGTATAATTAAAAAGGTGTACTTGATAATGGAAAACAAAAATTTTTTGAGTAGGCTTAGGTATTTAAAGGGGATTTGCATTCAGTGTAAATCCTGTTGTAGTCGCTGCTTATTACACTTATTTCTTAGGCAATATGTATTAACTAAGCAATTAAGCACACTTGCACAATTATTGATTGTTCTAGGATGTAGGCAAATAAATATAAACTTTATAGAAAATAATATCATTTAAAATAAAATACTCTGTAGTTAAACTCAGAAATTGTAAAGAAATTAGACATAGTAATGCCAATTTCAATTGGTTATCAAAATAGGTAAGTTAAACAAAATAAATGTTTAATCAAATTTTTAATTAAGATTTTAATTTTATAATAATTATATTTAATTTATTTTAAAGACTATTTACTTACTTATCTATTTAACTAGTTATTTTTATCTTTTATCTAAAAATACATCACTTACGGAACTAGTATCCACTTAATATCATTAATTTAATAAACTTTTTACAGCATGATGAGAATGTAGTGTTGTAATTGCCATTATATGTTTTACAGGCTTTATTAAACATTTTAATTATCTAAAATTTTATTGTTCTCTGGTATTTTGGAGACAAATAATTCTTGTTATCAAAGTAAAAATAATATTCACTTAATCGGGAATTGACTCTATTCTTTTCCTAGTCCCACTAGATTTACAAAAGAAAAATTTCCATCTCGTCTTACTCAGAGAGATTAAAATTCGCATTCACTCTCTTCGGAAGACCAGCGAAACCATGGTTATTAAATCTAGGACTACTATATGCTCAATATTTTTCCTCTCATACTTCGCCATAAAAATGGAATCTTCTTTTGAGTGCACGCTTCTTAACTTAATCTATTCTAATGTAATGCTGCCCAAATCAGAGTTGCTTTACCCTTATAGGAAGCATCTCACAAAAATACACTCTGCCCAAAGGAGGGTGATGGAGATCATGCTATTTATCTGTTTCAAATTTTCAATGCAGTTTTCTTGAATTAATGACTGCTGACAAAAGACCAGATAGATTAACACCTAACTCTGATAAAAAGACCTACTCTTAACATGCGATTTGAGATACTTTTATATTTATGCGAAGTTCAAATACAATGAACACTCACCATGAATGGCTAGAATTTATTAAAAAATAAATATCTATTTTATTCCAATTGTTGCTTCCAAGAATCAAAATGATTAAACCCCTTATATACGGAGGAAATTAATTTTACATTCAAAAAGATACACCTCAAAAATGGGTTTTAAATATTGAATATCCTCCTCTCAATCAAAAGATTCAGCCCATTTTCTTTTCTTTTTTTGCCTTATTTAATGCGAAAAAATTTTAAAGAAAATTAAACTACTAAAAATATAAAGAATATAATAAAAAGTGATATAGATATTTTAGTTTTCAAAAAATTAATAATAAGAAACGAATAGCATTTTTATTTTTATCTAACTTATTGTTATTGTTTAAAAAAAAAATTTAATAAAATAATTTATTTATAAAATATTTTATTTTTAATTGATTTTATTTAAATTAACTTTACAAAAATATTAATTATTATTATATGAAGAATATAAACCTATATACCTTACTTGTATGGGAATTAAATATTCGATTATTTCTACCGGTATTCGATTTAAAACTTATATTTTTAAATTTATGTAGAGGAGGTAAGATAGTAAAAACAATAATTTTTAATTTTTCGCTGTTTCTTAAATATAGACTGCCCAATACAATACTAATTAATAATTTTGAATATTATTTATTTTTTTTTAAAAAATTGGTAAGCCCTGTATTCTATTCTGGAAAGAAATCCGTGGACAATTTTTTTATATATAATAATTATTAATCATAACAGTTAAAATTTTGAAAAAGAAAATAAAAGACCAGTAGGTATATGGCCTTAGTGTTTTTATAGGATTTGGGGATAATTATCGAAATAAATTACTTTGGTCATAAACGAGAATATTCTAAATTATTGTTTCAAAAAATACTATACTCTTGATCATGACCATGAACAGACGACTTTGATTTAAAATTATTTATTCGTTATATATTTTTCAAGAAAAACATCCATTTTGAAAAAAAATAAATTTCCTCCAACCGCTTACAATATTTCCCTCTTTTTCTTTGTTAAATCTATTTTATCCCAATCCAATATTTGTGGAGGGATTCCCTTGATTTAAGATTTTGGTCCCATTTCGGTCAAAATAGACGACAATTAATATTTTTTTTTATGCAGGTAATTATTGTTTTCTATTCATTTATTTAAAATGTATCAGATAAATTTCAAGTAATTTTTTTATTAAACAATATTTTAAGATAATCTTAATTTACACAGCTATTAGATGGGCCAATCAGAAAAATGGACTAATTTATGTTAAAATGATTTTACGATCATCAATATTTGTTATTAATTAATTTTTCCCCCGGATATGATTTGAAATTAAATGATCTTATCGATGGAACGGATATTTATTTTTTTTTTATCTCAGATCAGGCCAAACCTGTAAAAATAAGTTTTATGTAGTGGTAGTGTTGTTAAGTTATGAGAATAATATTACGCAAGCCTGAATATTATATTTGTGGAAGGAACAAAGGTTTGGACATCTATTAGCGAAATCTTGTGTTTTTAAAAATCGGCTCAAAACGAGCCGTTTAACAACACTATGTAGTGGTCTAGAATATTTAATCAGTTGTTGCTCTTATTAGGAATATCAGGATTTATAAGTCCCGTATAATATTATTTTCCTTATAATTAGCCAGGTATTCCTTGGGTATATATTTATGGCGTCATTAAAATTTTATATAGGGGAAAGCTAAGTTTTTTTGAAAAAAAAATTGTATTTTTTAAAATATTAAAAGACTAAATTTTAGTGTTTTGTTTAACTAAGAGAGTAATATTGATAGATAAATATTAAAATTTCTATTTTATTTCCTGAAATTTTACATTCTCATCCTTTAGAAAATGTTTTATACTCAGTCACAGTAAGGTTTTGTTGGTAAATTTTCCATGGAGTCTGTTTTTGAACCTCCTTACGTTACCTTAAACTAATATATCTATATATACTATTCAAGATTTAATGTCACAATGTGGATAAATATTCACGGCAAAACCGTATAAATGACCTATTTCAACATTTTTACGGGCGTTAAAATTTGGTCAGTTAAGGTTTGCAGTAATGTAGGCCGATATTTGATATTCTCTATGAATATGCAATTATATATTCAATTGCACGCAATTAAAATTTAAGAAAATTTGGTTAGTCCGCCTACGCCGGACCAATGTTTGAAGATTGTCATATTTGTTGGGTTAGCCTATTTTTTAAACTTTCAATATTTCCATAAATTTCTTTTTAAATATATGTATATTTTTTTTAAAGTTTATTTATTTATTTTTCATTTCAAATAATTCACATAAGTTGAAAAAAAAAATATAATAAAACTTATATTTTAGGAAGGATTAAAATAATATTTTTATAAACTATTCTTTCATTAATCATATTTAAAAAAAATCAATTTGTCCAAAAAATATTGCAACCTTTACTCACCCGCTCGCCAGCTGTTTTATAAATATTTTTAACCGTCCTATCAATATTTAAATATTTTTATCCGCTAAAATTTGCCCTATCATGCGTAGTTGCAACACCACCACCCCCCCCCCGCCAAATACGCCGCTATCACTATAACAAGTGTTGCAGAGCTTTTGTTTGTGTCAAAATATATTTTAGACTTCCTTTTCAAAAAAAAAATTAAAATTTTTTTTAAAATATAAATTTCACTTCTTAATTTTTTTTACGTTTAAAAAGAAAAATAAATTAAATTAATATCTTTGAACTAATTTCCTTGACTTTGATCTATAATTTATAAAAAATCACATTTATATATTAAAAATAAAATGTTAAATTAAAAGAATTATATAAAAATATTATAACCTTCATTTATCTTGTAAAAAATTAATTAATTTTTTTTTTTTAAATTGTCTTGATTCTTGTAGTTGCTAATTTATGTGTCATGCAGGTGAAACTATGAAAAAAAATTTTTATATAAAAATTCAAAAATAAAAATAAAATGTTAATATATTTCTTTTATCTGAAATCGGTGTCCAAAATTTAATATGAAAATAAATAATATTAAAATAAAACCATGTCCAAAATATATTTCCAAAAAAAAATATAACCCTCGATTTCTTCAAAAATAAAATTTCTGAAAGTTTTGAAACTTTAAATTTTAAAAACAGATTTTGGACGCAATCTAAAATATATTTTAAAAAAAACTAATCATTATTACATATTTGAGAATTCATTGGTACAGACTACAATTGGGTAATGGCTAAATGTAGATTGATACGGCTCAATCTGTAGACGCGCGCCGGAGAAAATTTTCTAACATTAAAGGCGTTTTAATTAATATTAGTTGTTTTTTTTATCAAATTTGAGCTGATATAATTTTGACAAAAACCCAGAAGGCCAAAGTAATTGTTTCGGGGTACGGGTAAAAAATTAGTAATTACCCAACTATGAGTACAGACCGACCTAGCCGGCCACTCAAAAATATAATTTAAGACCCCCTGATATATGCCCGTAATTTTTTTTTTAAAAAAAAACAATACTAACCTAACCCATATAATATGTTTTTTGATGGGACGAATCTAAGACTGGAGTAGGATCTTAGCCAACATCACACCTTCTATCCACACTAGCCAGCCGACATTTTGGTATTTGCCCTGAATGTTAATTTGTTTTATTTAAACCAATTACAAATAATGTTTTCAGTATATGAAGCTATTCGCCGATTGTAAACGTGACGAGATTTAGATCTTTAGGCATTAACTTTTAGAGGAAAGTCTCGAGTTTAACTTTTAAAAACTCAATAAGATTTTTTATTTTTTTAAAGCACAGTTTAATTTATATATTTAGGGTTTGGTATAAATGGGTAGGATCAAACAACACATGCCTATAACTATAATTTATTTAATGGTGACTTGTATATTATTTCAGCCCTATCCATCTCATAGGCTCATCACGATAAGAGTCATATATCCATCCATTTTATTTTACCTATTTTATCCTATGTTTTTTATAAACATCTATTTTAATATTTAAAAAAAAATAATAATAATTAGTATATATTACACGAACGAAAAGGGCTTGATTCAACGGGCGTCATATTTCAATACTATAATCGGGTTCCTTATTATCCTTATTACGACTGGTCATTGAAGCGAGTCAAATCAGCTCCGAATTATCAGATCCCTATCAGTTCTTGGCTGGGAATCAAAAATAAAATGGCGTCAGACCTTGAGTCATCTCACGATACAAATACGAATAATGACAAAAATTTAAGCTTGGCATATAAGATTAAATTACGCGGGAGAGACATAGATGAATATGATTCCGTTAATTATATCATGAATAAACTTGAAGAAAAAACGTCAGCCGATAATAATATGAAGATAGTAAATATTAAAATATTAAAATGATATCTATTTAAATTGCGTAAATGTTTCAAATAAAATCGTAGTCAAGGGTCAAAAATTTGCTATTAAAAGGTACTTACTCCCTACCCCCATCCCCTCTATCTCTTGTATAAAATAAATACAATTGCCCCCCTTCCCTATATTTCTTCTTTAAAAGCCTATGTAAAGCGTATTTGGGATGCATCCCGTCTCAGGTCTAGAAGACCTTAACCACGTGCAGTTCTGAAAATAAAAGTGGCAGGATGGAATTAAAATTTGGGATTTACATTGATAACAAACACTACTATGAGATTTATTCATTTTATTAGATAAAAACGCGTAAACCATGGAATGGGTTATTTCAAAATGATATTGTTTTGACTCAGTTAACAGCCTTTCATGCGATTCAGAATAATGTGATAACAAAAACGATCTCCCGAGTCTATCCAACGTGGAAAAATAACTTGCCCATAAAATATCAAATTTCAGAATTGGACGGTAAAATATATAATACACATCATCGATGGGTTAGTTTAATGAATGCACTTTTTTAGAGATTCTGTTCATATAAAGATGAGTTATTTTAAATTTTATTTTGCAGATGAAACGGTAACTGACTCTATAGAAAAGGCTATCAAGATGTGGGAAAATGAAACGTGTATTAGGTTTACTAAAGTTGAACAGGGCTCCGAGGATTATCTAAATTTTTATAGTGGAGCAGGGTATATAAATATTTAGTATATGTATGTCAAATTTCATATCTAATATATACAAAGGTATTGAGGAAGCGATCAGGTGTTCTACTAGTTATGGAAAAATCTTCAAAATTTAAAACATTTATGCTTTCTATATATGCAATTTTAATTCTTATAATTTTAGATGTTGGTCTTACATTGGAAAAACGGGTGGAGAACAATTAATATCCGTTTCCTCAAAATGTCCCGAAGTTTATAATTTATATATGTATTCATTTTTCATGTATGTATGTTTTTACAAACAATAATCTTTATTAAAATGGTGCTGGCTAACTTTAAAATAAATCAAAATTGGAATGGTAAGTAAATGTTTAATTATAATTTCAAAATCATATACACTCTTCCCCTTCCAGCGTTATTACGATAACCAAAAAGTAATAGGCCGATTAATTGCTTAATAGGTTAGAATTTATTGCATATCACAAGGTTATAACTTCTCCATCTTTAGAAGATTTTAATCTTTAGAAATTTCATTTCACCGATTTAATAAATATATTTAAAAACATTATGATTAGACCTACGCACGTCTGGCTATGCCGCCGATGCTAAATTTTAGAAGTCTTATGATGCCAATTTAAAAATTGTAAACGATTGACGCGCCACCACCGGATTTTTTTTTATCGAAGGCGGAGTGGCCTAGAAAAATTTTTATTTTTTTTAATTATTACATTTTTTAAATTTATTAATAATTTCATTCATGAATTTATTTCGCAATTTTTTAATTAATAAAAAATATTTCGGTAAAAAATTTGAAATAACTATCAACAAACAAATAAATTAAAACATATTTAATTTTTAATATTTTATATAAATATATTTTAGATTTTTTCTTTGTGGGTTTAAAAATCCCAATCAATCAATTTAAGATCTAAGAAAATCTCAATGATCTCGGATGCAGGATGGAATGAAACGCCATTTTATTTTAAGGGCATAGATTACATAATCTTGTCGATGGATGGAATAAAGAAAGTAAGTAGAAGAGACAATAGATTTTAAGAGAAGTAAATTCACTTGTTGCAATATTATTTAGAGTCCAAGTTTAAAAGTATATTTGATTCTCAAAAATGAAAATTGTACAAAAGCAAAAGATACTGCTTTAGATTGTATCTGAATGAAGAAAATCCGTACGATGAAGAAACATTTTAAATTTGACCAGTGATCTCAAACTAAATATGCTTACAAGTTGACATAGCATAGATAGAAAAGGTGAATGGAACTTAAAAAGGGAGTATTACTATCATTATATATCTTTTAAAACAAAATCTGAGCAATTCATTGAATCATAGATTTCCAATATAACTGATCTTTGGGTATTCCATATTTCTTTAATTTATTTTTCTACTTTTATAAGATTACAGCTGAAATGTTAGAAAGATCCTAGATTTCAAAAGCTAAATATCGTGAAATCTTAAAAAGAGTAATAATTTAACTCCCGTTTAACCTTCATGTAATCATGTGATAGAGCTTAAGAATACAGGAGAGATGTCTCTTCTAAAGCAAATTACATATAAAAAGGTAGAAAACGAAATTCTGAAAGAGTTAGTATCAGAATATTACTAATCATTTTTCCTCTCTATTTTGTGGTAGAGGATGTATTAGACTAATAGGAAAATAGAATATTAAAATATTACGTGTTCCTGCTAAAAAGATTCCCAGTGAGACATGTATTTCTGTTGTTGGTATTGGTACTTTAAATTCAAGAATATTTAAACTATACCCTTAAAATTTGAACAAAAATTTTTTTATAATCTATTTATTAATATATTCAAAAATTTTCTGAAGTACCAATTGCACGGCCCGGACCGGATTTGTAAAAAAATATTTTTGGGTTAGGCCAGATTAAATTTTTAGCCCACTCCGACTAGGATTTCTTAATTTTCGGTCATGCCTGGGTGCATAATTTTTTTTATGATAAAATGGTTTACAAATGATATAGGAAAAAAAATTTTTAGGGCCAGACCTGGGTTTATTAAAAAAATATATAACTGTCCTACCAGTGTACACAGGCGATCGGGCCCTCATTTCTGTAATAATTATATATGATAAATTTTGGTAAAAGTTATTTCAAATATTTATTAATTTTTAGTTGTTCATGCAAAAATAAAAATAAATAAATGAATGAATTAATTTTTCCAAAAAATAAAAATTTTGCGCCGCCGCTAAATGTAAATGGAGGCGTGAAAATTAACACGAGTCGGCGAGTTTTTTTTTAAAAATTGGCACACAGGTCTGTTTATATTAAATACAATATGACTCGGAAGAAAGAAAAAGAAAGAAAGAAAGAAAGAAAGAAAGAAAGAAAGAAAGAAAGAATGAAAGAAAGAAAGAAAGAAAGAAAGAAAGAAAGAAAGAAAGAAAGAAAGAAAGAAAGAAAGAAAGAAAGAAAGAAAGAAAGAAAGAAAGAAAGAAAGAAAGAAAGAAAGAAAGAAAGAAAGAAAGAAAGAAAGAAAGAAAGAAAGAAAGAAAGAAAGAAAGAAAGAAAGAAAGAAAGAAAGAAAGAAAGAAAGAAAGAAAGAAAGAAAGAAAGAAAGAAAGAAAGAAAGAAAGAAAGAAAAAAAGAAAGAAAGGAGGACAGAAGATAGACAAGGAACCGCTCACCTTTAAAATTGATATCGAGCACGTAAAATTTAACTTAGAATTCTAAAAAGCCGTCAAAAATATCTAATTTTTATTGCACTTTATAAAAAATGATAATATATTTCCCATTTTTATTATATTTATTGCGTCTCGTTAATAGGCCGGAGAAATCGCTCATGAGTTAGGCCACGCTTTGGGATTGTGGCACGAACAATCGCGACCGGACAGAGATTTTTACGTGGAAGTGTTATACGAAAACGTAGAGCAAGGTTATTCCAAGGATTTCGCCAAATCTCCTAAAATTAATACCAAACCTAACCCTGTCCCTTACGATCTTTCATCTTTAATGCACTATGATCCATTGGTATTATAATTTAATTTGCATAATACTTTAAATTATTATATATATTTTTAAAAAAATAGCCAAAATTAAGTCCATATTTTCCTATTGTTGTTAAAAGTATCTTATTGACACCCAAATCAAGAAAACAATTGTATATAATCCTCATTTACTTTTAAAGACCTTATCAAGCAATGGATTGCCAACGTTAAAAACTATCAACCCTCGACATCAACCAGCTATGGGAAACAGAGAATACATAACATTTTCTGATGCCAAAACAATCAACAACGAGTATTGTTCGGGTATACACAGTTTAAAATACTATATTTTACCTAAAATTCCAAATCTCTTTAAAAAAAATCTTTTATACGTTAATCTTATTTTGTGAAATTTATGGAAATGTATAATTAAAAATATGAATAAAATTTGTTGATTAAATAAAACATTAAAATAAAATGTCCTAAATCTGGAATATAACATATTTTTGGACCGGAAACTAGATATCGGAATAGGAACGTAAATATTTTTCTATTTCCGGGTCCCAGGAAATTATCGTGAAAAAAAAATTACATCATAGAATTAAAAGTGTGAGTCAAAAATGAAATCGAAATATAATCCTATTTTGTCTACCGCAAAATTCCGAAAGATCATTCTGTAAAAAAAATATTTTTTATCCTTGCAAGCAATTTTTCTAGAAAGATTTTGGGCGATAAAGATAAAAAAAAAATTTCACATCCTCAAAGAAGATAGGATATACTTTTAAGCTTCTTAAATTTCGATAATTTGAATTTTTATAAAATTATATAAACTAAATAATTCGTAACATGATGACAAAAAAGAAACTTGTGGATTTGTTTACAGAGCTAGTAAATGTTACCGGCAAGGCTACCCAGATCCGAATAATTGCACCCGGTGTAAATGTCCCGATGGTTTTGGTGGTTTGTATTGCGAAAAGATTATCAAAGAAGATGACGGTTAATTAATAATTTTAATGTTCCTTTTTTGTTTAGGTTTAAATACATTCGGAGACTTTTTTCTTAGATCGGTAAGTATAAGGAAATATATTATTATGGGATAGCCTAACCTAATTTGTAATTTTTACATCAGCGGATAAGATAAGGTTAAGTCAAATCTTCTTTTTTTTAAAACTCCTTTTCAAACTCATAGCTATTTATAATTATATATTGAAAAGTTACAGCTTCTTTATTTCTTTTCTTTCTTTCTTTCTTTCTTTCTTTCTTTCTTTCTTTCTTTCTTTCTTTCTTTCTTTCTTTCTTTCTTTCTTTCTTTCTTCCTTCCTTCCTTCCTTCCTTCCTTCCTTCCTTCCTTCCTTCCTTCCTTCCTTCCTTCCTTCCTTCCTTCCTTCCTTCCTTCCTTCCTTCCTTCCTTCCTTCCTTCCTTCCTTCCTTCCTTCCTTCCTTCCTTCCTTCCTTCCTTCCTTCCTTCCTTCCTTCCTTCCTTCCTTCCTTCCTTCCTTCCTTCCTTCCTTCCTTCCTTCCTTCCTTCCTTCCTTCCTTCCTTCCTTCCTTCCTTCCTTCCTTCCTTCCTTCCTTCCTTCCTTCCTTCCTTCCTTCCTTCCTTCCTTCCTTCCTTCCTTCCTTTCTTTCTTTCTTCTTCCTTCCTTCCTTCCTTCCTTCCTTCCTTCCTTCCTTCCTTCCTTCCTTCCTTCCTTCCTTCCTTCCTTCCTTCCTTCCTTCCTTCCTTCCTTCCTTCCTTCCTTCCTTCCTTCCTTCCTTCCTTCCTTCCTTCCTTCCTTCCTTCCTTCCTTCCTTCCTTCCTTCCTTCCTTCCTTCCTTCCTTCCTTCCTTTCTTTCTTTCTTTTGAAGATAAATACTGTGCCTGTTAAGCAAACATAAACGGAGTGGGGTGGGAGGGGGGGGGGCATTTTGTTTCCTTATTTCAGACAAGTAGGGGGAGTTATAAAAAAATTAGAGGGAGGGGTTGATTTGGACTGGATCCAAATTATATTCTCTCATGAAGACACATGACCATAAATTAACTAGGTCAGTTAGTTTATGTAAAATGAGTAGGGGAAAGGGTGAGGGTAAATTAAAATAGTTATTTCTTATCCGAAACTGGTATAAGGCTAATGATGCAAAATCGCTCCAATTGAGCCGATTTTTAAAAACGTACTTCAATATTTTTAGCCAGAAATATATAGCCTTAGCCTGGAGATTTTGCTAATAGATTTACAAACCTTTGTGCCATCTATGAGCAAAATCTTCAGGCTTGCATAATACTTTTCTATATATAATACGGAGTTAGTCGTTTTTGAAAATCGACTTAAATGAAACGAT
This sequence comes from Gordionus sp. m RMFG-2023, assembly GCF_954871325.1. Classification (NCBI taxonomy): domain Eukaryota; kingdom Metazoa; phylum Nematomorpha; class Gordioida; order Chordodea; family Parachordodidae; genus Gordionus; species Gordionus sp. m RMFG-2023. The sequence goes on along the minus strand of NC_088775.1, from coordinate 6,093,514 downwards.
TTGACATCACTATATAGAGCTATGAATGCGGTTGAATAATAATTAAATAGGTACGGGATAAAATATTGATTAGTGATATCCGTGATATATAGCGCATAAGCCCTCTGGCGTTGAATAAACAACAGAGCTACGCTAGGTATTTCTCATTTCCATCTAATTGGAACATAAGTTAATTTGGGAGAAAGTTTAAAAAAAATATGAGGAGCCCTCTACACGTTTGTGGGCAAGCCGTACGTACTTGTATGCGCAACATTTCGAAAAAGGTTACAGAGTAAATTTAAAAAAAACTAAAAATTAAATAAACAATGAAAACGTTTGATTGACTGCCTATTTGACAAATCAGGATATATATAAATATATGTATTTAGAATGGTTATCATTTCTAATATCTATACACTATATAGAATGCAGCAAGGAAGTTCTTAACAAAAGGTACGGACTAATAAAAGTTTGGGACACTGGCAACATCACTCTGCCAAAAGCGTGCAACTGGCTGATACAAGTATATTTTATCGATTCTTAAAAAAGATCTTTATATAAGGGGAGACAGCGAGCCTTTAAAATGTAATACTCAATAAAATAATATTAGAGATTATTCCTTTAAATCTTATTTTGTTTTATCCCGGTTCATAGGGCTCTGCTTTCGGTTTCATAGGAACTAGGATTCGATTAAAATTTTAAACCCACCGAAATAGTTCTAAACAATTATGAAACCGGAAGTAAGTTCCTTTGAACGGGGTCAAACAAAGGCGGAATCCCTTTAATAGGAACCAGAATTAGATTAAAATTTTCAAGTGTACATGAAGAGGTTCTATATAAAAAAAACATTGGGATATTTATTATAAAATAAATAGTACTCTACCCCCAAAAAAAGCAATTATTATTTAATAATTGATCAAATTTCGTGCAATTCGTTTTATCGTAATTTTTGAGACTATTCATTTCAACAAAACAAAAACATAATAAATCAATAAAGGCGCGCCCTTGTCAAACCATATTATTCGAATTATTAGAACTTAAAATTGGGGGCTACGCGAAGGATAACATCAGATGTCTAAACTGGATCGAAATAAGAGGGGCGGAAGATTTATCTTTAATAGGAGAAAGGTTCTGTGATTTTTTAAGTTACTTTTAAAAATATATAATTATATTCAAGGCTATTTAAATGTGGCATTTTATCTTGTAAAAGTATCGTTTTAAAAATAATATTTACCACACTTATTACAAGTTTATTGAAATTGGGCGAAGATGCAATTCACTTTTTTAAAAACTTTAGGTAAAAAGTTAACGAAGACAAAGAATACCTTTTGAGATATCTAGATCTAATTTTATCTTCATCCTCGGCTACTATGTCTGACAAAATAAATTTTTAATCCACCCCCCTTCACCGTTTTTTTTAAAAATATTTTAGTTTATATAATTTTAAATATATCTATTTTTTTAAACATTTTGAATTAATTTGGAGAAAATTATATTTCTTCGAGTTCTTCATTTAACCACAAAACATTTTTTTTCTTCTTTCTTTCAATTTGTAACTTAAATCCATTTATTAATGCCTTTGAATTTATGTAGTAATTTATTTTTTTGTAATGCATTAAAATAAAGTTAATTCCCACAACTAAATTATTTTTTTAAAAATAAAGTAAGAAATAAGTATTTAAAAGAATGTTCTAATAACAGTTATTATTTAAAAGTAAAAAATATTAGACATTCGAAACAAGTATATGAATGCTAATTCACGGCGATTGTATACAAAGATTAGTAAAATTTGTTATTTTTATAGCAAATTTTGTATATTTCGCCCTGAATTGGCGGTAACTGTGAATGCAGGGTAAATATTCATTTTTCTCTTAAACGCTTAATCTTTCTTTCCATCCACAATCTGTTTTAAAAAAATTTGCGTCCTTAAGAATTCACGGTTTTAGATCTTTTTTGAAAAAAATGATCACCGGTAAACTTCTTTTATTAGGGATCAGAAAGAATCTTCAAAAAAAATTTTTTAAACAGAAATCTTTAAATCTTGAAAGTGCCACGTAGGTATTTTAAGATAAAATTTGATCTAAAATCTGTTCTTTAAAAATGGGCTAAAAATATTCCTCTAACAAAAATCTCTATATCATCTAAATGGTACGACTACGTAAAAATCGATATAACTAATAATTTTACCTCATACTTTTTTTAGAGTCTGTGGATATAAACTTCCTAGTGACCAATTATTTCGATCTCACGGTTCCGAAATGCTTATAATGTATCGAATTAGTATCAATGCTAAATTAAACGATACCGACTCATTTATAAAGGGCTTTATTGGAAGATACAAGATTGGTAATTAATACCTAAATTTAATGATTATTATGACTACTTATAACAATTTTTTTTTGTAAATAGCTGACAAACCATTATGCATTAGACCCACTCAATAGAAATTAGTCAAAATGAAGATAGAAAAAATTATATACAAAGTGTGACGTGACGTCTTTTACCAGTTGAATATGTTTTCAAATTCTTTGTAAAATAAAATTACATCAAGGTATACAAAATTCTTTTGTAATTATCCGTGAAAACCATTTCATTTATTTTTTGAAATTTTTACATTCAATGCATACAATTTATTTATTGTTATCAAAACATAGTATTTATTAACAACTCTTATTAAATCAAGATAGAATATATAAGTGTATTAAAATTTTTCAGTCCGTTTTTTTACGTTTCTTGCCATCTTTGACCTTTTTAACAGGGAATTTCTTGTAATCACTTTTCTTCTTGAAGGCAAACACATTGGAATTGGTGCCAATCTTATACTTTTTAGCCTTGTTGCTTGCCCTGATCTGACTTTTGCTTTTATCCTTGTCGGCCCTAGCAGCTTTGTCGATCATATCCAGTTTTTGGATAGTAGAATTGGCCAACTTGTCCAAATTATTGAGTTTGGGTTCTTTCCTAGCCATCATTTGCAAGATATCTAGTTGGCATTCTTTTTCGCGTTTCGTATCTATCGCTACCGACTTCGGCTTAATCGATTTCAGCATTTTGTTTACGTTGTCTTTTGCATTATTGGCTAACTTATTCTTGGTATTTGATGGGAAAGGGTTAATTTTCGCCGAAAATTTACCCATAGAAGCGGTGGCTTGGTGAGCTTCTTTTAGAGATTTGTTCAAATGCTTAAATTTATTTTTTTTTAAGAAAAAATGGAAATATTATATTACAAATTTATAATAAAAAAATTTTTTTTTTTTTTAGGTGGGGGGGAGGGGTGAATAACTTCTTTATTGGAAGAAAAGGAGCTTGATATTTGATTGAAGGGTTGATTCAAACCGGTCGCTATTTTTGCTCTTTTCGCGTTATTCATTTGAGCTCTTTCAATTTTTTTATCGCTAGCCACTCTTTTTTGCTGTTTCAAGGCGAAGGCATCATCAAAAGGATCTATACGTGTTAAATAATTAAATTAAAATTTAGATACATAAGGTCCTCACTGCAAGACCTAGTAAATGACATTTTTAAAAAATATTCAGGAGAGATATATTTTTTATATCCTATATATTAATAAGAAAAATTTGATAATAATGTGATAAAAACAGGTTTATAATAATTATTATAAACTTTTGTATATGCATGCCTCATAATATTTTTTTAATTAAAATAGGCATCTTTGTAGTAGATGGCATTATGTACCCCAATATGATTAAAAAAAACATTTTAATCAATAATTAGATTCGAGTTTTTAAGTGATGGTAAATGATCTATATATATATTTATGCAAAAGAAGTAACATTGTTAAGAAGTGGGGTGTTATTAAACGGCTTTTTAAATATTAAGTTAAACCTGGACACAGCCTTATGGTGTGTAGCGGTTCAACTTATTACTAAATAGCTGACCGCTTAGCTTCGATTAAAAACAGCCGAAAAAGTAAAATAAAACAAAAAAAACGAGAAAAAAATACGAAAAATTTAAATTACACCTAATATATATTTTAAAAAAATATCGGATTTGATTAGACCGATTGCTAAATTCAAATTTCGGATAGGACTTAGATCTTTGAAGAAGAAAAATAACTCAAATCAGATTGTTCAAAGAATATTTTCCTCAGATCGTGTAAATAATACTTTTATTAGTATTATTCAGGCAAACCTGGCCCAGAACCCAACCCAATAAATGTTAATATTTAAAAATCAATAAAAAAATCCTGAGAAGACCAATTTTCTTTGAATTATTTTAATTAATTTGCTGGAAAATCATATGGACCCTGTTGATAGAATTTCATGAAATTTGCAGAAAAAATTGATAATTTATACCTTCTCAATCTAATTTTTTTAATTGAATTATATTTAGAAATAAGATTTATTGCAAAAACAAAAAGGGTATCAGCTCAATTATAAAGTTGTATAAAATTAATAACATTGCATGAAGCTATATAAAAAAAATTTTAAGAACCAAAATGGAAAAATTTTTTAAGAAAAACATAATTGTGTTAAAAAAACAATAAAAAATTATTTAATTGTACATTCGACCTAATCCCTAGGTTCGATTGTTTGTAATTTTATTCTGTGAGCTAAATTTTTTTTTATGAACTGAAGGTGATATATGGAAACTGTCTATTGACAGAAGTTTCAATTGGTAGAATATAAAATTGCTTTTTTATATTTGTTGATATTCCTTAATATCTGCTAGAGTGAGCAAGTTGTTATTTATATTGGAAGGGAATGATGGGACACATGTATAATTCCAAATAAGAGATTTTCATATGGGACAGGAGATGGTGGTCATGCTGCTAGGTCTTAGGCTATCATATGTTGAAAAATGAAAAGTTATAGAATATTAGATATACAAGCTAGGAGCAGGAGGCTTAATAATTTAGAGTGGCATTGATATCAGCCCCTTTTAATTCTATTATGGTTATGTCACTGGGTTGCATCAAAATCTATATCCTAAGGTCTCTCTTAATGGTTCATCGATAAGAGACTTACCAGATATCTGTTCAAGGCTTACAGCCCTTCATGGCCTCTGGTTTATCTTAGTTTTGAAAGAGCATAAAAGTATGTCTAGCTATTGAGAAGATCCCAATCATTTTACAAGTGGAGATTAATCAAAAATTAGCATAATCCATTAGATAAACATTGATCATTATTTGGAAAATTTATGATTTGTACTGAAAACCAAAAAAATATTTTTAAAACTTTAGTTCAGCCTGGGCTAATATTTTTTAAAATGTCTAGACTAGCCTAAAATCCCAGCCCAGATAATGGACCAGGCTTTGGTCTATGCTAAGTTGTTATCTAATATATATAAAAAGAAATAAGTGTTCTAAATTATTATCATAAACAATGTTGCTATAAAAATAGAAAGCAATTAGCTTCATAAAAAAAGATAAATTAATTTAAATAATAAAATAAAAGAATTTAATTGTGCAGTAAATCATAAACATTAAAAGTTTTATTGTAATCAAATATAATAATAATGAATTTATATAAGCAAACTTGCATTATCTGGTAATTCAATAAGCCAATTTTTAGTTTTTTCATCATTTGCTCTATTATATCCCCAAGCTGGCTTCCAAGATTTGGTTACTTCATCAAATACCATTCTTTCTTTCTTTTTATCTTTGATACCTTTTGATTTAGCAAAAGCCTCCCATTTAGTATTTGGTTTAGCTATTGGAATCTAAATTTATATAATTTAATATAAAATCTTAGATAAGTATGTAGTACTCTTTTTTCTCTTGGAAGACGAGTTTCACATGGAGGCAACTTAAAATAATAACTTAATATTTATATATATATTTAAATATACCTTAACAACAATAACATCTTCTTTCCGTTCACTTTCCAGCTATTATATAATTTAGATCATATATTTATAAAATATTTTAATGCCTTGTTAATCCTATTGAGTAATTGCTTGACATTGGCATGAGTTATATCCCTTATTATATCGTTATAATTTCTAAGGAAAATATAATATAGATAAATTTATAAGTACAATACTTTATGTTTGAAAAAATGGGTGCAGGATTATAAACCAATAAATTGCCTATATCAAATATACAATTTTCTATTTCCATATTCCTGAATTTTTTTACGGGTATGGTTTTCCCGATAAATAAACTAGAAAAATAGAAAACATTAAATATTTTAAAGGGGGTTTCGGGGTAAGCATTTAAAAGGGAGGAGGGGGTATTTTATCTATTACATTAATGCTTTATAGCAATAAATTGCTATAGATATTTATAATTTAATTACTGACCTATAATAATATAAATTGCTAAATATTGACTAATTTTAACATAGTTTATTTTTTAAATATAATTTATTTCTGGATAATTTCCTGCTTTAATTTAAAAGGGTTAGACATTCTATAAGCTAACTCATATTCCTACCAAATAATATGTTATGATAATGAAGGGGTGTCACTTGCCTTTACAATCTTAGGGGACTCAAAAAAATTTTTATAACATTTTCAAAATTACTTTTTTTAGTTATCAAAATTACACTTGGTATAAAATATGAAATTTAAAATTTTGAGGGGGGTCTTGGAATTTTTTAGGGGGCTCAAGCTCCCCCCTCTAGTGATGCTAATGTAATAATGCATTCATTGAAATTAGGGTATTTTAAAATTTAGGTCATGTTCTAAAAAAACGGTTACATGTCAATTCAGCGAAACTTTTATCGCGAATGTCGTTTATAGCGAATGGATTTTATAGCGAAACCTTTATCGCGAATCCATAATAGCGAATACTATTCCGCGAATGCAATATCGCGAAACAAATATCGCAAATTTTTTAGAGCGAAACCTTTATCTCGAAACCTTTATAGCGAATACATTACCGCGAATACAATATCGCGAAACAAATATCGCGAATTTTTTATAGCGAAACCTTTATCGCGAAACTTTTAATGCGAATATATTACCGCGATACTTTTATCGCGAATCAATAATCGCGAAAATTTTATAGCGAATTTACTGCGAAACCTTTAAAGCTAATACATTACCGCGAAACTTTAATCGCGAATCAATAATCGCGAAAATTTTATAGTGAAGCTATTATCGCGAAACATATATCGCGAAGATATTATAGAGAATTTAATATCGCGATAATTGCGAATAATGACTAATTTATTTTGAATCATTTTTTTATAATTATATTATTTGAATAATATTTTTTTAACTCACATAGTTTTAATTTTCTTTTAACCTTAAAAAATTTATATAATGATTAATAAATTTAGAACGTGTTTCATACACTTTTTCGCTATCCTATCCTTTTCTTCGAAGTTCATATTTTATAATAATCGCGCACAAGGAACTCAGTTTTATCAATATATTAATCATTGAGTTTATTAGTTAAATCTAGATATTTACTGGCGAAATTGATATCTGGGTAGCATTCCTATTTATTGTCTGATGAGTTAATATTTATAAATTTATCAATCAATTTTGGCCAGGGTTAGCAAGTCAGTCAATTGACCAGTCAAATGACTAGATTTTGGTTAGTCATATAAGATCTGAATATAAAAATATGTTTGAAAAAGAAAAAACGATATAAATACATGTGATCACAATGCTGCTATTTATTGAGTTCTTAATATTAAGGAGAGAATTTTGATCATAGTGAAATTAATGAAGTGTGTAATATAATAAAAGGATTAGGCATACAAGGTGGTGATCAAAATATTTCAAGTTATATCATAAATTTCAGAAATAAAAGCGGCTTGTTTAATAGAAAAGCATGGCGAAAGAACTTCCATAAGAAGCAATATCTCAAGCAGTGGAATTAGCTTTGACCACCATGGCCATTAAGAAAAGTGACATTACTAACAATTCCTAGATCTACTTCTTCTTCAGAAATAAATTGGTCAATTTGTGTCAATAATCTTACTAAAACAGAAATCGATTGAAGATTTAGATAAAAAGACAATTGATTAAAAAATATTAAAGAAAATGATGATATTCAATATAAAAAAATATTTATTTGATTTTAACCATATTTGACCGGTCAAATGCACAACCGTGGTTTTGGCAGTCACTATTCTTAAACAGTGTAGATGAATAAAGTATACAACATTACTGTTTAGAATATCAATTTTGAATGGCAATTCAAAAATAAATTACATCTGTGAAATTAGGGATTTTCCCAATTTAAAATATTTATTAATCTTATTATATCTTTTTATCTTTTCTATTTATTTGGAGGAGGTTGGGGGGGGGGGCGTGATAAAAATTTTAGTATAATATCTCGGCATTAATTTCAATTAATTTAAATATAATATTTAGATATGGGTTCTTATTGAATCTTAAATAATTTTAAAATATAATAGAAAAATAGCTACACTAAAAATTAACAAATAATTACTGACATATTAAATTATTACTATTAAAAAAAAAATATTGCCGAAATTTAAAAAAAATATTTTCTCGTCTGACTGGTGCCATTTCTTTGGTTATAAATTATAAATATTTTCGCCATTCTTTCCTCTTTATTTCGGTGTCTTATAAAATATGTTATCAAGCAAAAATAAGGAGATCTTAACCTTTAAAAATTATTTGTTCCGCCTGGATAAAGTAGTCTCAGATACATATTATTATAGATGCCTTAATCAAGATATATTTAAATGTCCCTTACGACTTACAAAAAAAAATGGTAAGATAAAAGATAATAAAGAAATACACAATCATCCAGAAATTCCAATCGAAATGGAAACCAAAAAATAATCAATTCAATTAAGAATGAAGCTTTGAATAATACTATGGAAACTCCAAACTTTATTGTGGCGAAACACGTATCTCAATTAAGTGATTCTATATCAATGGCACTACCATCACCGAATCTTATGAAACAAAATTCACCGAACGCGGAGTTCAAATTTTGCACCTCCGAATTCTAGCAGCCTTATTGAGCTGGTAATTCCGCATGAATATTCAATTACAGATAAGTATAAGAATTTCATACTTCATGATGATGGTCCGGTAAGATTTTCTATAAATTTGAACAATAACTAAATCTTTATTTTTATTGCGATAAGCTGCCCGATAAGAAACACTTTATTTTTATTGCGATAAGCTGCCCGATAAGAAACACTTTATTATAATTGCTTATTTATTTATTATATGTGCTAGGTTTAGACCGTGTTATCATATTTGGAACAAGAAAAGATTTGGCCTTCTTAGCTTCATGCGAACATTGGTTTTCTGATGGTATATTTAAATCGTCGCCACCTTTATTTACGCATATTTATACAATTCATGGGATTAAAAATAATAATGTTTTACCTCTCATATATATATTGACCAATAGAAAGGATTATGAAACATATAAAAGAATATTTACTATTATAGGTGACAACTTAATATCAAATCCGAAAAAAATTATGACGGATTGTAAAAGCTTTTAATGAAGTGTTTCCCCATTCAAAAATATCCAGAAATATCTCAGAAATAATTTAATATACAACTTAGAATGATGGTTTGCTTGGCATTTGTGCCACCCTTAAATGTAGTTGAAACATTTGAATTACTAAAATTTCAATTTTATTCTACTAATCAATTGTTACTTCATCCTCTAATTGAAACTTTTGAAAGCTTACATTGGTAAAACGTTTGGAAGAGGCAGACTACCTGCTTTGTTTAATATTGAACTACGGAATTGTTACCAATAACGGGGAACCGAAAACCAACAATGCGGTTGAAGGGTAGCATAGATGCTTCAGTTCCCTCATAACTAGTCACCATATAAACATGTGGAAATTTATATCAAGTTATCTATATATCTATTATTTAATGAATTAAAAAGTATAAAGATTTACTAATAAACTATATAATTTATATTCTAGGCTTAAAAAAACAACAAGGGTTGATTAAAAATTGCTCAATATAATTCTGGTGAAACACCCTCTACCTCGAGAAAAAAATATCTAATGCGAGAATAGTAACAATTGTTGACTTTGAAAATCGATCAAGATTCGATTATCTTAAAGGAATCGCTATTAATATAACATTGAATGTTTAATTTTTTAAATTCCTATCTACAATAATAAAAATTTTGTTTGTTTTTATAATAATAGTCCCAATTTTTTTATATTTGCATTATTTTTTTGTGACAAAAATATAGGAAGGTCTACTTTGGTATAAAATTTAGCTAGCTACATACAGACTCATTCATCAAGATACAGATTTTATGAAGGTTTTTACAAATTCTTTATGTGACGCAGTCTTTCTCTACCATATCAATCCCACGATTAATATTTCAAAAATAATACCTTTCGTCATGCATTATAAAATTATTTTAAAATTCATATTCCAAGCCCTTGAGTCATATAGTTGTTTTCCATTACAAATATGATCATTTTTGATGAGCAACATTATTAGAAAAATATTATTATAAAATAATACTCAAGTATTACACTAAAGGGCAAAGTTTAAAACGAGGATTACATTTTCCTTTTATTTATTAAAGCATGTAAATTTTTTTATATTGGGGTGTTTTTGTCCGATGTTTTTTTTCCATGGTTATTTTTAACCAGTCTTTGTCCAAATCAGTGATTCTTTTAAAATTTTACACTTCAGTTATATATATATTTAACAAACAAATTATTGGTTTAGACGATATGATATGGCAATGCTCTACTTTTTCCTTCACATATTCAATAAATAAAAAAATCATTTTTTAAAAAACTTTTTATAATGAAATTTATTTTGTAAGGATATTTATTCTATATGTAAATTAGATATAAAAAAATATGACCTAAAGGGATCTATTAATATAAGATAATACTTGCTATACCATTTCCTATTTTAACTTAAGAAAAGGACTGCGGAGAATATAATCAGGGGCTTGTATACATATCTATAAATGATAACAACCCTCTCAAAACTTTTAACCTCCTACCAAATATAAATAATAAAAAAAGAAAATGCCATTCATCCCGTTCCAATTTTATTCAAATAATGATAATTATTTCAAAACTAACTACCCCCCCCCCTCTAATTTCAATGATGCTCCTCCAATGAGTTCGCAGTTCAAGTTACGATATTGACCATGCTATAAATATTTGGAAAAAAATTGGTTGAATTAATTTTGTATATTATAGCTCTAAAATTCCTTAAGGTTATTAATTATTTAAATATTGGAATTTGGTTAACTTTTTTTAATATACTATATTCTCATTTGATTTGATAACAATGTAATTGAGCTTGGGTGGCTTCATGTCATGAATAATAAAAATAAAACTTAAATTAAAATACATCATTTTTTTGGTTATATTTTTTTAAAAATTATTTTTATTTTTTTTACAGCATTAAAAATAATCTTTTTATTAAACAATAGCTCAACCTATTCGCGGCTTGATGAAAATAATTAGCTATCCTAATTGTTTTAAATTTTACCATACCCAATCCATCTCATTTTGATATAACATTTTCAAAGTTGCCGCAAGTTATGTCATCTGTCGGAAAAGTTTCCAAGCTTAATTTTCTTTTGGCTAAAATATCGAGTTAGCCGTTTATCTTTAAATCCTCATATTTTGAAATAGGAAAAAAGTTGATTTTATAAATAATGATAGTAATATTTTTTTAAGATATTTCATTTAATTTTTTTATTATAATTGCTTTCTTTAGATTCTTTGTTCAATCTAAATTTGATTCAAATTTTTGAAATTCTAATAACTTTTGGTTCATACTCACGGTTGCCAGGTCAAATTTTTAAATTGCGGGAGAATTTGGTATTATGCGGGAGAAACATGAAAATTGCGGTAGTAATATTAAAATTGCTAAAAAAAAAAAATTTTGCGGGAAGCCTTCGGCCGGGATTTTGAATTGATTTAATTATCCGCCTATTGTTTTTTATAATTAGTTTATATATATACAAAGTCTGTAACTATTTTTCAAAATACAATAACATCTTGATTTATTAAAATATAAAAAACACCAACGATCTTTTTTAAATATAAAAAAACGATTTTAATTTTACAATTAAAAATATATTTTATGCGAATGTCCCTCATGTGTGTGTATAATATTATAGGGATAGGCGCTTAATCAAGTATCACGTTTAAATACATAATAAGATACTCCAAAATAAGATAAAATACAGATGCAACTACAGTTGCGGCAATGTAGTACAACATTCACAGAGATACTTATCATCACAATCTTGGTAGAATCTTTTTTCCATAATAACGACTCTAATATAAATGAAAATTATACTTGTAGAACAAAAATGAGCAAGGCTATCATTAATGTTTTAAGACCTAAATCCAGGAGGTCAATTTTTAACGATTTGAAAGATGGGCATATATATGCAATTCTAACAGATGCATTTAATAAGGGAAATATTCCCCTTGATCTTCCGCTATTTCAACAAAATTAAGGTCGTTTCAATAAAACTATTAAATTTTTTCCCCTCAAATAGTGAAAAATCCAAAGACATAGCTAACCATATAATGGTAAATATATCAGATTCTAGATGATCAATAAATTGCATGTCAGCTTTCTGATCTGATAATGCCTCAGTGAATTTGGTAAAAACAGAGTGTATGAAGTGAGTCAGCACAATGTTGGTTGCGATATGTTCCTAATACCCGCCATCGATAGAATATTAAAATTTTATAAACCTTTAAAAAATATTTCTTAAATAGTCCTAACATTTTGAAAATTTTTTTCAATAACGAATGGCAGAGGTATATTTAGGAATGATTTCATATGTAGAATGTGCAGTTGCAATCAGAAGAATCTTAACAAAGATTCACAAAATTATGCAGCAGATTTGTCCATCTTTACAGTCAAAAATTGACAATAAATTTTATGGCGCCATTGCTAAAACATAATTATATTTTATTTGAGATTTAAATAATAGAACTAAATGTTTATCGTCGTTATTGAGATTATAATATTCCTGGCATGACATATTATACATTATTTAACCATTAGCTCGTTCTTTAATGTTGTTAAATCCGATTTCTCTCCTTTTTTCCAGGCAGTCCTCTTCAGGCTAAAAATGCGCTCGGTGAGTAAAATAGCTTCAGGTATAACTAAAGATATCCAAGAAGTTGGGACAGAATTTTAAAGGCTATCTTCAAGTGATAAAGGAAATCGGTGTCATCAAATTTAATGGAAATAAATCTACCTCCCTTTTTCGAGGGCATATGCAATTTAAATTTAATATAAGATATTTACTATATTTTTCTTAAAATTTTATAAAAACTATTAATAATTTCTTATTTTTTTTAAATAAAAAAATCAAAAATGAAGAAGGTCTAAATGTAAAATTTTTGGTAAAAATATATTTTTTTTTAACCCTTTAGCGCCCGACTTTTTTTCCCTCGATGAAAAATTTTTTTTTTAAGAGATACTTATTATAGACACAAATAACACATTTTTATCAAAAAAACTTATTTCGAATATTTCTATCAAAAAATATCCAATGATTCCAAATGTCATCAATGGGCAAAATGCAAGTTCATTTAAAAAAATTTTTTATTTCATATGAAATGATAAATAACAATTTCTTTTATTATTTAAACATAAATAAATAATACACTTTTGACACATAATTCTTGAATATGCATCTAAGCAATACTTGCACCTTTGTTTAATTGTTACGGGCTTTGGGAAATGACCTACTTGGTCATATCTTATATCCGATATGGGCACAATATTTATGGCTTTTCATCTCTTTACAACTATACCAGGCTCGGGCCTATTTCTATTTAAAATAATCGAGTTCGGGCCGGGCCGGGCCTACTATATTTAAAAAAATTTGGGACGGGCCGGGTCGGGTCGGACTTTGAAAATTTTTTAAAATATATCTAAATTTAACAATTTTATATTGAATTTTTTATGTAAAATGAAAATATTTGATTTTATTTATTGAAACGAAACGAAACGACATATAACATATGTCTTTTATTTTGAGTAATTATAAAGATTAATTTCTATATTTAAATAAATTCGGGCCAGGCTGGGCCGGTAAATTTTTTTAAAAATATTTTGGGTACGGGCCGGCAAAACTTTTTAAAAATAAGGTTCAGGCCGGGCCGGCAAAACTTTTCTAAAAAAATTTCGGGCCGGGCCGGGCTTGAAAAATTAGGCCCGATGCAGATCACTTATACCATCAGGTCTAAACCATCTACTTGAGATAAGTTTGATGGTTCAAGATTGTTTGGAATGTGGGCAGCTGTTAGGCTTCTATTTATTATATGGTTAACAGCTGAGTGGCGTTGATGTCCCTTGACCAAATATACAATTAAAGCCATGCCTACCCTTTGAATCGAGGTGATTTGCATTGGTTACGACTAGGGAGTGATTTTAACCATTCATGACCACCAAGTATGTCAGATAATTGAAGGAGTTGAATGCTATCTAAAGGTGGATTGACTGATATATCTGTTTGTTATTTCGAGATTAAAGGTGTGAAAAAATTTTTGTGTGTGATGATTGATGGTAATACGGTGTTAGGTGTACTTGCCTTCCGTTTGTCAATAGCGTCGTCTAATAAACGATCGATAGGCAGGGGCGGACTTGCCATAAGACCCGGTGGGCACTTTGCGCATGAGGCCACAAGAAAATGTCGATTTTTGAGGCCGATCAGAGGAAAATATCAAAATAGAGGCCAATTAGAAAAAAAAATATTATTAAGTTCACATTATTTTCTCTTATCATATATTTATTTTTAATGATATCTCTATGGTTTGAATATCACATTCCTTGAGTCATGTCGTTTCTATATATTAATGCATAATATATCAATAACGTCGCTTGACGCTACAAATCTATAGTACTTTTCTTTGTTTTTTTTTCAAATGAGGTGAACACGCTTCAGTTTGAGTAGAGTGAAAGCTAAGTTTTGATTAATTTTATTATATTATATTTTTATACATTGATTTATTGTAGAAATAATATAGCCATCATTTCTTATTCTTAATTCATTGAAATCAAATAAAATCCAGGTCGGTGAATCAGATAAAAGTATGGATGCTTGGGTGAAACAGAATATCATCTGGCCAAAATAAGTTGAGAAGACTGCAAAAAATAGGTGAGAGAAGGTGGTGAGCACGTGAAAAAGACCTTAGATGGAAATATAATAAAGAGAGCTTGTTCCCAATAACGATAAAGGCACTTCAATTTATAAATAGATAACAAATAATTTGAGACAAAAACTTGATAATTTATGTATAGGACTCTAAGTACAGCTATGATATATTTTGAATTAAAATAATGACTGTCATATCTTCAAACTAATTAGGTACTTTGTCAACATGGAAAATGAAAGAAGATGCTAAATCTTCTGTATCATCGATTATTACATCGAATCAAAATAAAGCAATAAAATGGCTTCTAATTTAAAAATTCTTATTTAAAGATCCAAGAGATATCAGGGTACAGAATGCTCTGTCAAAATAAAATAGGTCGAGCGAAGAGAATATATAGTGACAAATGCTAAGATGAACGTCCTCAAGTATCGATTGACCTCTATAGGTTCGAACTATTTCGTCCTATAATTGATCAAATTATAAACAGCTTGTCGGAACTACTTTCTGCGAATTGAGAGCTAATCTTGAATGTGCAATATTTGCACTCAAGACATTTTAATGAAATAAATAGTAAAAGTATTTCTAAAAAGACCTTGAAAACTGGCACAATTGGCATATATAATGAGTGTTTAATTTCATAACGAATTATGTTCATTTGCCAGTGTATTCAAAGATTTGGTAGCAGAATTAAATGAAACGGACGGATATCGCATGTACAAGTGAGGAGTCAAATGGAGAAGATGGAATATTAAAATATAAAAATAAATCAGAGTGTGATAATAAATGTAACAAGTGTTTAATATGCGTGTATAAATTATTTAAAAGATACAATATGCATATAAGTGACACTAATTTATTTTTGGCATATGAATACATTTTAACTTAGTCATTTACGCAGGTTAATTGCGAAAATAATAATAAGCTGAGAGCTAATATTAACCAAGAAAAATTAGAAGCATTTTTAATGATGTCAGTTGAACGAGAACTATTAGCGTAAATTGAATTAAAAGATATTCCTGTAACTGTATATTTGCGCAAAGTTTCAAAGTTAATGAGAGATTTATTTACGTGAAAATTATATATTTTCTTAATTCTATTATTAGAATCTTATTAATATTATTTACAATATGATCGGTGCCTGATTTTATAAAAGTACAGCAATTTTCTCTGTAATATTGTATAACTGCAATAATTTTATATTCATAATTATTTGGTTTAATATATCGAGTATGTATTTTTTTTTATATTTAACATGTAATGTATGATTTGATTTTATAGTGTAATATGGTTGTAAATATGTTAGAAAATATATATGTGCAATGAATATTATTTTATATAGGTAATGCATATGATTTTAGATGTGCATTTTTTTTAAAATAAAATATATGATTATCGTATAATACTATTTTTTTTTTTACTAAAAATGTAAATCGTTTGAACTTATATAGGAAGTAATAAAAATCATGTAAATTAAAGAAGCCATTTAAGGGAAACCGTTCGAAGACCGAGTAAAAACGGGTCGAAGGCCCGCATGAGAGATGTGGGGATGAAGGCCCCATATAAATGAGGCCGCTATAAAAAATTCCCACAGGCCGTAGCGTCGCCAGTTCGCCTCTGTCGGTAGGGCATGCCAGAAATCATAGAATTGTTAGATAATTTAGATTAGAGGTCTGCATTGGGCGGGGTTTCGTCCCGCCCGCCCACGCCCGCCCATCTAAGTGGGTTCGAAAATGGGCAGGCGAGTTGGTTAAAAAAAAATTCAAACTCTGGGCGGGCTGGGCGGGATTGGTTAAAGTAGTTGAACAATAGGCGAGCGGGTTAAGGAAATTTAAAATTTTTGTTCAAAAACAAACTAAAAAATAATTGTTTAAATGATGGATATAATTGGAAAAACAAATTGTCAAAAAGAAATAGATTTAATAAAGAAAAGAGCTAATAATATTAAATTTGAAAAATTTGAAATCCATATGCTTTATAAAATTTCAACATTTTTAATACCAAAGTTCCAACAAATGAGGATGTGGACGTCGGAAGAAATTAATGAAGTAAAAAAACATATTGAAAACATGTTGGATTTGATTTGCATCGAAGAATATAACATCGACGTGGATGAAAATATGATTTTACCCCTTTCCCCAAATGCAAAGAGAATCAAATTAAAGGGTAATAATAAATTAAAAATTGCTTAGCTCTTATTAAATGCAATGTTTAAAATAAATAGCATCCGCTTCAAAATTAAACCCCAACATATGGGAGGATGAGGTTGTTACAGAGGAGAGTATTTTACCTAATGACATAACAAAATATTTAAATCTTAAAGTAACCAGTTTTGATATGTATAATTTAGCAAAATTTTAAGTTGCTTATTACAATTAATTTAAATTTTAAATTACTTTATTAAATTTATTATTATTGGTTTCACTTTTATTTAAAGATCTCAATTGAGGAAGAGGATATACTTAAAACGGATATCCTACTTTGGTGGAAACGACAAGAAAGAGATTTGCCAAAGCTATCAAGATTAGCAAGAAAAATATTGGCAATTCCTGCAACTAGAACTTCTGACGAACGCGGATTTAGCACTGCTGGAAGATTTTTAGAACAAAGAAGAAGGTGTTTGAATCCAGAAAATGTCGAATCATTATTATTTTTGCATTATAAATACATATAGTATTAATTTTACATTTATATTTTTCCATAAATATTCAATTTGATCAAATAAATTGTCCATAATTTTATAAACTTTTTGTAGAGGAGTATTGAAATATTTTTATTAGATGCTTAAAAAAATGAAAGAATGACCATAATTAAATTTTATAAGCGGGTTTGGGTTAAAATTTTTTTATAAATAATGGGAGGGCAGGTAAAAAATTTTAGACTAATGGGCTGGCGGGCAAGGAATTTTAGACAAATGGGCGGGGCGGGCGGGTATATATTTTTTTGAAAACTATGAGCAGCGGACTGGGCGGGCGGGTAAAATTTTTTTTAAAACATTGGATGGGCCGGTTTTTGGTCTAAAAACCCGCCCAAAGCAGACCTTCTAGATACGAATGATGATAAGGATAAAAGATTGAGTGGAAAAAAATCTAAACCGCCTAGTTTAGAAGGTAGCTGAGCAAGTGACCAATTGAATGAGTTTAAATTTATGTTTATTTTTTCTAGAAATATTTTACATTTATCCTGAATTATAGATGTGAATTTGTTGTTTTTGAAAAAAGATGATGGTCGGAAAATGGCATATATGGCAATATTTTATACAATTTATATAGTTATATATTTTATATAATAAAAAAATTTGAGTTTTTAGAATTTATCTTAAATACTTAACAAAAAAAGCATAAGAGAGAAAGTATGTCATACGTCATAATAAGCGCAATTACCCTTTATCGCTATATGAAACAGCAGAGCTACGCTTGGACTATCTCATCCCATCTAATTGGGTTAAGAAATTTGGGGGTAGCCTATGAGATGAGCCCATCCACAATTTTTGGGCAGGCTGCAGTTACCTGTGCGCGCAAGAGGCGAAACCACTTGCTTAAACGCCTACGGGAGATAAGAAGAGAGAGAAAAGCCCGTACCCGATTAAGTAAAATGTATATTATAGGGAGGGGTATTGGTAAATTTTAAGTTTATGGTCTATATTGAATTTGTTTATTTAATATTGCATGTTGTTTTATTTATAATATTCAAATTTCTAGAATTTATAAATTAAATTAAAGTAAAGTTATGGTCATTTTGGAAATATAAGGAAAAGAAAACAAACAAAAATAAAAATAAATAATAATAAAAGGGACTCGACGAAATTATAGAAAAATAAGATGGAGTCCTGAATTACAATAATTTAAAATGGAATCCAAAATGGAGAATGTATACTGTTTTTATTCTTCCCTTTATCTAGTAACATTGTTATTATTTTTATATCTAGTTGCATTGATTATTTTACAAAGAGACTAATCCTTTAATTGATATTCTAACTTATAAGTTAAATTTTATCCTAAATAGAAATATTTTATAATTTTATATATCACCTGATTTGCTTAAGATGTGCTAACAATTATCTTTTATAACCTAATATAACATTTTTTTAAATCAAATACCATCTACTTTTCATTTATTTATCGATAAATATTATATATTAACTAGGAACATTTGTAAAAATATAACAATGATAATGAAGCATTTTCAATAAATTAATTGTATTTAAATTTTTTATAGATAATATTTATTTTGAGTAATTGCTTTATGTAATTATAAACTATATATGGTATTATTGGTTCTTTTTATAAACGGTTTTCGAATATATTATTTTAAAATGTATTATATTATATAAATATGCTAATAAATGATAAGAAAAATTATTATAACCCAGCTCATGGAATCAGTAACTCAAAAAAAAATGTTTTTAATTGGATGATATATATAAAGCTTAGCAAGTAAGTAGAATTAAAGGTTAGAAAGATATGGGTTATGGATAAGATATATTTTAGAGGGTTTTAATAAATTTAATTCATTTTTTAACAACTTTTATCTGACAGGTCATGTAATTAAAATAATTTTATTTTGCTGGACCATAAAAAAGATATCATTATTTATAAAATTTTCAAATCTAATGGAATGGGTCAAACCAATATTTACGGTTTTTTTGAATTAATAGAGGCGCGATTGTGATCGCGATTTAGCCGGAATTAGTGTTGTTAAATTGCTGGGTCGGGTCGGCTTGGCCGAAAACCCAGAAAGGTTTGAGCCGAAAAAAACGACCTTAAACCCGAGCCAACCCATTTAGCCATAGATCAGACCCGACCCGACCCAATG
The DNA here is from genome assembly GCF_954871325.1 of Gordionus sp. m RMFG-2023. NCBI lineage: Eukaryota > Metazoa > Nematomorpha > Gordioida > Chordodea > Parachordodidae > Gordionus > Gordionus sp. m RMFG-2023. The sequence continues at coordinate 6,073,685 of NC_088775.1, read as the reverse complement.
GGCCACATGAGCTGACCCATTGGGCCGACCCGATGAGTCGGCTTGCTGGGTCGGCTTGCTGGGTCGGATTGTTGGGTCGGCTTGATGGGTCGGCTTGTTGGGTCGGCTTGGTGGGTCGGCTTGCTGGGTCGGCTTGATGGGTCGGCTTGATGGGTCGGCTTGTTGGGTCGGCTTGGTGGGTCGGCTTGCTGGGTCGGCTTGCTGGGTCGGCTTGATGGGTCAGCTTGTTGGGTCAACTTGGTGGGTCGGCTTGCTGGGTCGGCTTGATGGGTCGGCTTGCTGGGTCGGCTTGTTGGGTCGGCTTGTTGGGTCGGCTTGATGGGTTGGCTTGCTGGGTCGGCTTGATGGGTCGGCTTGATGGGTCGGCTTGCTGGGTCGGCTTGCTGGGTCGGCTTGCTGGGTCGGCTTGCTGGGTCGGCTTGTTTCGTCGGCTTGCAGGGTCGGCTTGCTGGGTAAGCTTGCTGGGTCAGCTTGCTGGGTGGGCTTGCGTTAAAATTTGTCATAATCGTCATCTTTAGGTTTTTTCGAATTTTTTTGAAGCAAATAGGTAAAAATATATTTTGTGAACATGTTAAATTAAATTTTTAGTGAATATGTACCTTAGAAAAGTGACAATTGTCATAATCTTCATTAAGTTTTTTCGAATTTCCTTGAAGCAAATAGGTAAAAATATATATATTAACATGTTATATTAAATTTTCAGTGAATATGTACCTTAGAAAAGTGACAATTGTCATAATCGTCATTTTTAAGTTTTGTCGAATTTTTTTGAAGCAAATAGGTAAAAATATATATTGTAAACATGTTAAATTAAATTTTCAGTGAATATGTACCTTAGAAAAGTGACAATTGTCATAATCGTCATTTTTAAGTTTTTTCGAATTTCTTTGAAGCAAATAGGTAAAAATATATATATTAACATGTTAAATTTAATTTTCAGTGAATATGTACCTTAGAAAAGTGACAATTGTCATAATCGTCATTTTTAAGTTTTTTCGAATTTCTTTGAAGCAAATAGGTAAAAATATATATATTAACATGTTATATTAAATTTTCAATGAATATGTACCTTAGAAAAGTGACAATTGTCATAATCGTCATTTTTAAGTTTTTTCGAATTTTTTTGACGCAAATAATATGTTTTGAACATGTTAAATTAAATTTTCAGTGAATATGTACCTTAGAAAAGTGACAATTGTCATAATCGTCATTTTGTTTTTTCGAATTTCTTTGAAGCAAATAGGTAAAAATATATATATTAACATGTTATATTAAATTTTCAGTGAATGTGTATCTTAGAAAAGTGACAATTGTCATAATCTTCATTTTTAAGTTTTTCGAATTTTTTTGAAGCAAATAGGTAAAATATATGTTGTGAACATGTTAAATTAAATTTTCAGTGAATATGTACCTTAGAAAAGTGACAATTGTCATAATCGTCATTTTTAAATTTTGTCGAATTTTTTTGAAAGCAAATAGGTAAAAATATATATTGTAAACATGATTAAATTAAATTTTCAGTGAATATGTACCTTAGAAAAGTGACACTTGTCATAATCGTCATCTTTAAGTTTTTTTAAGCTTTCTTTTAATCTTAGTGGTTTTTAATATTATAAAGTTCAAAAATTTTATTTTTATAAAGATATTTCTATTGCCATTTTTTTTAACACCACGCTTGAAATGTAAAAATTAAAAAAACATTTTATTTATGTTTAAAGCCTGACACCAGTGTTTTTAAAGTAGCACGCTGTTTTTTTTTCAGTAGCGGTAGCTTTAGTGAGCTACCGCTACTGAAAAAAAATTAGCGATAGCGATAGCGGTAGATCGCCACTAATTTAGAAAGCGAATTAGCATTTATAATTCTAAAATCAATCTTCTTATATTTTATTTAATTTTGAAATTTATATTTAAAAATCTGCGTTAAAGTTTTCAAAATAATTTAAAATGACGAGACTAATATTATAGATAATTTTAGTACAGATCATATCGACAGTAATTTTCCTATAAAATGTTGAGAATATTGAATTTCTTTTTCTTGAATTTGCAAATACTTTAATCTCGATAAAAATAATTAACACAGAGTAAAATTTAATTGAGGTTTTATTATCAAGCAAGACTAGTAGCTTCAACGAGGAAACATTTAAAAGTAATAAATCAAACAAATTTAATATCAATGTGTAGCCCAATCCTAAATCTTTAAAATAAAATTTGAATCAAAGCTGTATCTGTAATAAATTTTTGATAATATTTTATAAATTATTTTAATGTTAAGCATGCTTAATTAACCACTCAAATTTTATCAAAACATGCTAAAATATACATATTTCAATCCTTTCACATTTTAGCCAAAAGTGTGGTGACCTGGCTTGTTGGCAAACATGGCCATCCACTTATCGCCTACATAATTTTTATTCTAACTATTACTATTATAATTTAGATTGACATCAGCCAGATCAAAAACGCCACCTAACATAAATTACACTACTATTGAAACTCCTCTAGATACATTTTTTTAAATCTAAAAATACTCAAATAAATTTTTTGACGATTTTTCTTATATAAAAAATATGTATATTAGAAATACTACATTGCGCGCTAGAATTGAACGATTATTTAATCATAGCTTATACTTTCTAATTGTCTGACTAGACTTGAGGAAGACAGTATGGAAATGTTATTATTATTGAGATGCAATAAAAAAATAAATAAATTCTATATATATTTGAAATTTTAATATTTTTAATTTGTGGAAATAGAGATGCTTAGAAAATATTTTGTAAAAAATTATAAAATAACGTAAAAAGTAGATAATAGCACGCTACTTTTTTGAAAATGTTAGCGGTAGCGATAGCGCGCTACTTTTAAAGTATGTATCTAAAATTATCAAAATTATACGAATTTTTATTATTTGGATATAGAATTATCATTTAACTGCTAAGATATTAAAATTATTCTGTAAATATATCAATCTTAAGAAATAAAAATGACATTTTTTTCCGTTATATGGCAGAAAATGTAATGGTTTTGGAAGCACCATATCCAAGGTGAGGGGGAATGGGTGTCAAAATTCTTGGAGAAAATTAAAATTGACAAAAAAATAAATAAATGTGACAATGCTCACAAATTTAATAAAATATATTTGTAAATATTTAATATTTATAAATATATAGCAGTTCCCAAGATATAAAAAGACCGAAATTATAGATGATTTTTTTTAATTAAAAATTGATTTGTCTAACCCCGGTCTCCCCAACACGCTCTGTAAATTTTAGACATACACTGAAATACATCACACACATAAATTAGAAATCATCTCTAGTAAATGATTTAAAAGGGGACCTTATGAATTCCTTATCCAAATACGACATATATAATTTCCTATGAATTATGGGTTAAATATAAAAAAATCCCAAGATAAAGCAACAAATTTTAGAACAGGGGATTCAAACTATTATTTTTGCCGAGGGGTGTATATCATAATTATCTAAAGAAGTATTAAATTTAAAACCTCCTCTTCAATCAATTTCAAAATTAATGGAATTGGTTTCATAGGTCTCTTGACGCCTGTCTTCTCTATATATAGTAATTATAATAGTAAATAAAAAAATATATACAATGATGCATTTTTTTTTTAAAGTAACATACTGTAATGTCTAAGATTTTATTATAAAGTGATTAGTTAGTCATATTTCAGAAAAGTATTTTTTAAGAAATAATTGAATATTCTAAATATTAATGTATAATGATAAAATAAAAGACATATTGAACAAAACGCCGGACAGTAATACTCTAATTTTTACGAAAATATTTATCTGTCAATTTCAATTTTTCTGCAATTGGCATTTTCGTCCTCCGAAATTTAATTTATTTCAATATCGATTTTAGTGACATTTATTTATTTTTTTTCATATATATTTAATATATTATCATAGTAGTGTTACAATAATATTAATTGTTAATTTTTTTCAAATAATGCCTTTTTACAATTTTTATACTCCTTTGATTATTAGTTACTTGCTTTTTTTTAAACATATTTTTTTAAATTTAATTCGAGCCGTACATGTGTTTGTTTTGTTGTGAGTATACATATAAATTTGATTGTCTTTTTTTTATTTTTTTTAAAAAATATGAAATGAATCCTTTGACTTTGTATTAATTAAAATTTATAATGAAAATAAACAATTCATCAATCTGGATGATTAATATATAATTTAAAAAAATTAATAAATTAATAATTTATTGTGATTTTATTTTTAGTTTATCAAAGATTAACTGTCAATGCAGGGTAAAAGAAACCCCCATTTTTCTCAAAAAAAAAGAAGATATATATATAGAATAATACCACATTACAATTGGCCAAACTACCCCTTCTACCATATATTTTCTTTTAAATTTCTAAAAATCTACTACCACACATTTTTTAAAAAGACAGAAAAAAATGGCTAATTTGTTAGTGAAAAAAAATATCAGATTTTACTTCGATTTTTATTTATTAATGTTGATCTTGATCTTTATATTTATAGATCAATAATTACATCTAAACTTCCTTAAAGATATTCTCTAAAGACTATCATTTATATGTGTGAAGCGGTATTAATAATGTCTAAAAATTAGAAATGACTTATACTCTCATTTTTTATATTTAAATTAGACAGGTTTAAGGTTTTATTTCTTTAAACAAACAATCGTTGCCAAAAATACGTATTTCCTGATGACAACCCCCCATGTATAATATACCTATTAGAGATCTGCAAAGTTAGGCCCGGCCCGTACCGGGCTCGAGTCAGGCCCGAACGGGATTCGGTCCGGGCTCGGGCCTAATTCTATTTAAAATAATCGGGTTCGGGCCGAGCCTAATATTTTAAAAAATTTGGGCTAGGTCGGGTCGGACCTTGCAAATTTTATTAAATATATCTAAATTTATCAATTTTATATTGAAAATTTTTGATTTAATTTATTGAAACTAAAGGCTATATAACATATGTCTTTTATTTTAAGTAATTATAAAAATTAATTTCTATATTTGAATAAATTCGGGCCAGGTCGGTCCGGATTTTTTTAAAATAAAATTTTCAGGCCCAGCCAAGATTTTTTTTAAATAAATTATATTTATTTTTGATTTTTATAGCGAATAATAACGATTTCAAATATAGGCTGTTCTAAAAAATACAGCCCGGCTTTGGTTTTTTTTAAAAAATTTTCGGGCCCTGGTCGGGTATATTTAAAAAAATCAGGTCTCCGAAAAACATACCAAGAAGTACAACATCTGAAAGTAGATTTAAAGGTTTGATCTTTTGAATATTCATAGGACAACAAGCAAGAATGAGATAATTGAAAAATTAGCTCAATCACAACGAAGATTGGATTTTACATTGTAAATATATAACATACAAAATGCAATTATTCCTAAGAAACTTTTTGTGTAAAGGCTCAAAAAATTCAAATTTCTATTTTGGGTCATTTAAGTGATTTTTTACATATAATTTTTTTATAATTCACATTAATTTAAAATTGTGTATTAGAAATAGTTATTAGTCCTGATAAATTTATGCTTGATATTTTTAAAAAACAATAATATTTCTTCAAAATTTATTATCCCCCCCCCTCCAGACCGAATTCCCGCGTACGCGCCTGAGTCGATATATTTGGTATAATATGGGATTCAAATCATATTACTTATATTTAAAGAGCAATAACTATTGTTCTAGTAATCTTCAGTTTAAGATTCTAAAAATATTAGCTATAGGGTTGTTAAACGGCTCGATGATCCGATTTTTATCACATCCAATATTTTAAGAAAAATATTGTCTTAACCTCTAGATTTTTCTGATAGATGTTTAAATTAAAGGTCAGCAACAGGCGAGTTATCTCATGCCAGCCTATGCCCGGCTATAAAAAATTATTTTAAATATTTTAACATCCTTACAATATATTTTTTTAACTATTTAATTTAAAAAAATTCGAAAAAACTTAAAAATGACGATTATGACAATTCACTTTTCTAAGGTACATATTCACTGAAAATTTTATTTAACATGTTCACAACATATATTTTACCTATTTGCTTCAAAAAAATTCGAAAAAACTTAAAAATGAAGATTATGACAATTGTCACTTTTCTAAGGTACATATTCACTGAAAATTTAATTTAACATGTTTACAATATTTATTTTTACCTATTTGCTTCAAAAAAATTCGAAAATACTTAAAGATGACGATTATGACAATTGTCACTTTTCTAAGGTACATATTCACTGAAAATTTAATTTAACATGTTTACATTTATTTTTACCTATTTGCTTCAAAAAAATTCGAAAAAATTTAAAGATGACGATTATGACAAATTTTAACGCAAGCCGACCCAGCAAGCCGACCCATCAAGCCGACCCAGCAAGCCGACCCAACAAGCCGACCCAGCAAGCCGACCCAACAAGCCGACCCAACAAGCCGACCCAGCAAGCCGACCCAACAAGCCGATCCAGCAAGCCGACCCAACAAGCCGACCCAGCAAGCCGACCCAACAAGCCGACCCAACAAGCCGACCCAACAAGCCGACCCAGCAAGCCGACCCAGCAAGCCGACCCAGCAAGCCGACCCAACAAGCCGACCCAGCAAGCCGACCCAATAAGCCGACCCAACAAGCCGACTTAACAAGCCGACCCAGCAAGCCGACCCATCGAGCAGACCCAACAAGCCGACCCATCAAGCCGACCCAGCAAGCCGACCCAACAAGCCGACCCAACAAGCCGACCCAACAAGCCGACCCAGCAAGCCGACCCAACAAGCCGACCCAGCAAGCCGACCCAACAAGCCGACCCAGCAAGCCGACCCAGCAAGCCGACCAAATGGGTCGGCTCAACAGGCCCATTGGGTCGGGTTGGGTCGTGGTCAATTTTTCAACCCTGGCTCAGGGTTGAGCAGATTTCTACGACTTCGGCTCGGGTTGTGGGTCGTAAAAAACCAACCATTTAACAACACTATTGAATATCTATTAAAATGTTTTATTATATATGCCAGTTGATTGTTATACATATTATTATTATTATTTGATTTTTTTTAAAGTAGAAATAAAATTAATTCAAAACACAAATTTAACTTGTTTCCTTCATGGCGCCCCGGTACGTTTTTGTAAAAAAAAAAGAAAATATATAAAATTTGCCTAAAATTAAAAAAAAAGTAAAAATTAAATTAAATTCGAAGGACATGACTTGTTTTTTTTAAAAAAATATATATATAGTCAAATATTATTCTGATATATACATATACAAAAGTGAGCTACCTATTGAGATGACCACCTAATCTATTGAGATGACTACCTAATCTATTGAGATGACTAACTAATCTATTGACATGATCAATACCTAATCTATTGAGATGACTGCTTAACCTATTGAGATGACTATCTTATCTATTGTTATGACTGCCTAATCTAATGAGATGACTACCTAATCTATTGATATGACCAATGCCTAATCTATTGAGATGACTACCTATTGAGATGACTACCTAATCTATTGATATGACTGCCTAATCTATTGATATGACTACCTAATCTATTGATATGACTGCCTAATCTATTGAGATGACTACCTAAGCTATTGAGATGACCAAGAATCAAACTTAGCACGTTCTTTCATGCAAAAAGCTTCTTTCTTCATGGTGTTCTGGCTCTGGATGTTGGATTGGAATATGATAACCAGCACCTAACCTAATGTGACAACCTAGAAAAAACCAATATGGAAGTTGGACGTTAGGTTATGAATTCTATATTGTGAGACCAATGATGATTACTTATTATTCTAATCCACATAAGAAGAAAAGTTATTAAAAATTAAAATTTTATGCCGAGATAAAGGCATGTTGTAAATTTACTTATTAAAATAACTTAAATGTAAATCAATAATGGACATATTTGAACACATAAAAAGCCTTAAAAAAATTATTTACTTAATTTCTTAGTGAAATATTGATATTTTTTGGATTTCTTGTATGATGACAATTGTTGTAAATTAACTAAACCTAAAGATGAATTTTTAGATATAATTAAAAATAAACCATTAAAGATCCTAAACAAGAAGATAAAACTTTAATTTTAAATATATTAAAATGTAATTAAAACATGAATTAAAAGGTTTAAATCACATGATTGATTTAAATAACCCTTATAAGTAATACTTAATATGATAAAAATGTTTTTGAAATAAAGCTTTTGAAGACAAGTTATGTAACATCTTCATTTTAGATAAGTATTTAAATGATGTGATGAGATCATTTTCTAAAAATTATCTTATGAAGAATTTTTATTTAAAATAACACTTTTTGAATTAAAACTAGGGTGTGAAATTTAAATTTTTTATTTAAAGAGAGGGAAATGTGAATAATATTTTATTTGCATATTTTAACCTCGGAGATTGAAAATAAATAAAAATAAATTAAATATTAAAACGCAACTTAAATTATTAAAATAAAATATTAAAACGCAACTTAAATTATTAAAATAAAATATATAAAACGCAAAATTAAAAAAAAACGCGAAATATTATATAATAATCTTTTTTGACTTATCATTCTTACGGAATTCTACATATTTATCATTCCATATTTCAAAATTTTTATTCCAAATTCTTTTTCCCAAATTTAAAATTTTATTCCGTATTCCATATATTCAAATTTGATCAATCATTCCTTATGATAATGATAACGTACAACAATTTTATCAAACCTACGAAAACGTATGGACTCACGCGACTCAAACATAGACTTATGCGCTCACCGAGCAACAACTTGATACTTTGTCGAAGAGGGGAATGTTAATTGTGTTCATTTAACATGATTTATTGTAATGTTAATAATGTTAATTGTGTTCAATTAACATTATTTATTGTAATGTTAATTTAAATTTGTGATCAGTTGAAATAATTTATTTTAATGTTAATTGAGTATTAATTTGAATATCTATTAAAATGTTTTATTATACATACCAGTCAGTGGCGTAGCTAGGAATTTTCCTTAGAGGGGGTCCATATATATAAAAGCTGGGGGCTTCGCCCCCAGACCCCCTTTAACGGGCCTTCGGCCGGGTTTATCTTACAAATCATAACCATATCTTCGATAATATATAATAAATATATTTTTTAAATGCATCAATAATATGTTATTATAATTTAGTAGATTATTCTCAATGACTTTATAATAATACTATCCAGAATAATTTCAATAGTAATATAATTGTTATAAAATCACTTTTAAGTCTTTTGAACGTATAATCTAAAAAAATAATTTGCTCTGGGAGGGGTCCAAACCCGAAAACCACCCCCGTAGCTACGCCACTGATACCAGTTGATTGTTATACATATTATTATTATTTGATTTTTTTAAAAGTAGAAATAAAATTAATATAAAACAAAATATAACTTGTTTCTTTCACCTAATATATATTTTGCAATTATCAAAATAAATATTTATTACCTTTGACTATCCATGTTTGAAATATAACTTCAAAAAAGAAGTAGATTTTTCGGAAACTGTGCTTAAAGAAAAAAATCAACATAAATCTGTTCCAGTGATATAAATGATTCTATTTAATTGACGTTGTGAAAAAATTAGATACAGATATTAAAATTATGGTGGCGGAAAATTCGTATAGAATAATTGGCTGGCCAGGGGTGGTACTTTCTAAGATATTAATCGATCTTCCATCGAGTCTTTTGTACAATCTTTTAACGGGCTTGGCAGGTCCAGACCGGGCAGAATTTGAAAGAATTATAACTGGGCAAACTGAGTTTGGCAAAATATTCAAGGGAAAGAACCAGTAGATAAATCCGTTTCAAGTGTAATAAATAGTCACATGATAATCGCACAACTCTAATCTTTACTTTAGCATATAAGCAAATTTTATTAAACAATTTTTATATAATTAATTCTACAAAAAAAATTAGTTTCTTACCACCTTAGATATTTTTTACAACTCGAGCAGGCAGTTAAAGGTTAAAGAGTTTGTTTTAAATAACAATTAATTTACTGTTTTATTTTTTTTAAAGTTCAAATCATTCAAGCTAATCGCTATAAACTGACCCCTGTAATTGTATCTGGAGTAATACAACTACGATAACAAAAACGGTCCACCAACTCAATATTCTTATTGCCAAAAAATGTTAAAAATATATCTTTATATTGACATTCAGATGGGCTTACGTTTTTTACCCGAAAATTGGATTCCCATTGAGAAAATTATCTAGAAATCGATGTATCATTGTCGAATTTATCAAATTTAGTCGTAGATAAATCTGCCATTTTTTTTGAATCTCCATTTAAGGAATTATTTTATCCCATCCTCGTTGCCATTTGTAGTAATACAACTACTAATTTATAAACAATACGACTACTAATTTTGAAGAGATTTTTAGGAAAGTATAAAAAATATATTTTATTGTTGTTCTTATATTCGTACACACACTATATATATATTATCTAAAAATATAAATTAGAATACATATAATCAAAACGAAAAACAAAATAATAATAGGTAAAGTTATAAAATTAGATTATACAAAATTGAATCGTAAGTCAAAAAGTAAAAATGAAATAGTACAAATTTGGATAAATTGAATTGTAAGTCAAAAAGTAAAAATGAAATAACAGTACAAATTTGAATATATAACAAATTTATATTTCAATTTATTTCAATCATCAAATTTTATATTAATTAATTTTCGAATGTTCCATTCTATTTTTATATATAATGTCTATATATAATATTTTATTAATTTATTACAGTATCAAAATATTTTCTTATTTGAAAGATCATCTTGAAGTATGAATCCATATTATGAGAAGATGCAAACTCAAAACTCTATGGATAACAATTTATCAAGGAGTGCTTTGTGGCTTCCACTGTTAATAAAAAAAAACCTCCACAATCTAATAAATATTTGCATTTTATTTGATTAGTAGCTGATGTCCCACAAGAATGAAAAGGAATTAGTATTCTCCTTAATTTGATGATCAATCAATCAGAAATAAGCCTATATGAGGTGTGAATTAGAAATTTACCTTATTTTAATGATAGTTAATTCCAAAATTTTCATTATTCATAATATGTTAATGAAGTGTGATATATATATACTTATTGCATTTAATATGAACAAATATTTGAAACATGTTTGAATAATTTTTTTAAATGATATTAATTTCCTTATTTTTTTAATTTTTATTATATGTACTCGATAAAAAATTTAATCTTGTTAGATGAGAGGTTTTGTATATTGTTATCATTGAAGATTTTGCAATCTTATTAAAAATGAGTCTTTTAAAATTGGTTCAAGAAATTGAAAACCAATTATTTTAGTAAAAGCACCACAGTATGTTCCATCATCATCAAGATACCAAATATTTATATCCAAATCAAGTTTAGATTTAAGATAATGGATGAGATCATGAATACCAAGGTAAAATAAATGAGGACGTGTGACCTCTGTTGTATCCTTTCGTCAAAATCTATGACATGTGAGATTTAATGTTATAGCATGTCTCTTCAGGAAATTTGGGATAAAATCAATTTATGAAATGGTGCGAAATTTGCTACTGAAAGCATTTTTAAATTATACTTAAATAATAACCATGTTAGGAGGATTATTGATATAATACAAATAGCATGTAAAGCTATTTGCCTTCTCCCTTAACACCAAATCCTAATTGTATACTTAATTTGCTAATAATCTTCTAAATAGCTGCAATGGAGTAAATACCACCACAGTGTTTGTAAGATACTTAAGCTTGCCTCCATAATTGATTCGAATCTATGATGGCAGGTCTTTTTTAAGAGAGTATTTAGGAAGGTTTTAAAAGCTTTTAAATGAGTTTTTGAGATGAATGTAGATTTTGTCTGGATGTGGAAAATTTGTTTAAAGAATTGATAAATATAATAACTCACAAATCATATTTATTTATTCCATATTTTCCATAATCTTTAAAAAATAGAAATCTTGGAAAAATGAATATGGATAATCTATTTCTCTCATTTGACTATTCTGATTCATCTATCGTCAAATGAAGGTAAAATTTATTATTTATCCATAAGGAGAAAATTTTGATTCCCAGTCGTTCATGACGGGCTATTAGCTGGTATTTGAAATAATTAGCCCAAAATTTTATAACCTTTTGCCTTTTTACCGCACATGCCGTATAGCACTGGTCTCCCCTATGTACATTTTTTTAAAATAAATGCTAAATCTATATTATCAATGTCACCTCTAATATTTTACTCAATGCTAGCCCAATTTACTGCCCAACACACTTTAATATATTCTTTTATGAAATAAAAATATTTAAATCGTTAATTATAATAATGATAAATGAAACATTTAATTTTTTTTAATATTTTCATTAAAAACAAAAACAACCCCTGAATTCGTCCAAATTTAATTCCTAAACCTGCCATTGCCACGATGATTAAAAACGCTAAAAATTTATTTACGAAAATTTAACCTTTCGGGTTACAGAGCGAAATCTCTTATCTAGAGGATTATTTGTATACCTATATTAAAGTTTTTAAAAAATATTTACTTCTTTGGCGCGTTTAACAATAATTTGAAGAATGCAATTTTATATTTAAATGTAATTTTATTTTTCCTTCGTTAAGATCTAAACTAAGGTCATGCTGATAAAGGACATTATGGGGACGGATAGAGATGTTTTCAAAAAAAAGTTGATATTTTTAACAAGCACCAACGAATCATCTAATTGGGAAAAAGAAGAAAAAAAAATTGACTATCAAAAAAAATAAATTGCATTTGTATATTTTAAAATCACTCATTAATGTCGAGGTTTAAATTTTAATGGTATAAAATTTATAAAACATTATCCTTTTTTTCTGTATGCCATTTCTTAACTGATATTTTTTTAAAGGAATATTGTGCATAATCAGTCCGGCTAAAAAAAACCTATTCTAGTTTTTATTCGATAATTATGATCTAAGAATCAGGGGTGGGAGATGCTCAAATATGAAAATCGTAGAAATATATTAACTCTCATGTATTGCTGACTTTCTACGGCAAGCACTAATAGATACCGCCATGTTTTTTTAGCTCTACATGGGACTAATAAAAAGAGTTGATAGGATGATAAGTAAGTCATTGTCTTTGGATACATTTAAAAGGATATAACCGGAAATTAGTGAGGTTTTAGTTTTAATCTTATTCTTACAAGAGCTTGCTCAAGCTAGTGATTTTTTTTTAATAAAAAAAATAGTACTATTTATTGATCAGTATTTATTATGCTTAGGACCGTAGTTTCTGACTCCATTTTTTTTAAATTATTTTTTTCTCGCATTTATCAAAACAGAATTTACTTAATCGCCGGATATAAAGTACAAACAAAATAATAGTAATTAATTAAATTTTACATAAAAAAATAATTATGTATATCATGTTTTTTTTAATGTGTTTTTTAATTTTGATGTAAATTTCTTTAATTTTATTATTGTCTTTTACATTGATATGAAAACTTATTTTAAAAGTATTATGATGATTTTATGAAACATGTTGTTTGATAATATTAAAACCTATTCAGAAAATAATTTTTAAAACATATTTATTTATTTTAAAAAAAATTTAAAACAGTCCTTCTACTTTTTTTTCTTAAATTTTTTTTTTAAAAAACTTACTTGATTTATTTATAATGAATGATTTCACTATCACCCATGTCTCTTAGATCTTTCTACATGTTCAGGTTTGCAAAAAATTAAATATTATTTTGTTTATTATATATGATTTTTTAGATTGTTTACTCATAGGAAGAACCATCTTATTCTCAAAATATTTCACGCTCAGCTTTTATTGACATGACATAATAAATAATTCTTTGCCCAATCAAAAAAAAAGATGTTCTACAATAAATTCTGTTACCTATTATCCTCAAACCACAAAAGATATATGGCAAATTGGAGTCAGGAAAAATTCGCAATAGCCAAAAAATGGCTCAGTAAACCTATACATGAAGGCCAGTATAAAAATAATGGCGCAAGACCTCAATTTATGCATTACCTCGTTATACCGATTCACAAGGATTCCCGAATATTGCGATGACCCCTTGGCCGATTACATTGTCAATCAAAGAAGGAGGGACAAAAAGGATAATTCCGAATTGAAAAAAACATAACAATGGATTGACGATAAAAAAATATAGTGGATAATTTATCAATTTATCTAGATTGCATTAAATCAAAGGAATGAAGCCGAAAAAGGGTTGGAAAAAAACCCGATAGAAGGAATTCTCCATATGTTATCAATATTAGTAAAGAATATTGCCTAAAAATAATGAACGTGCCATTTCAAAATATATTTAATTTGGAATAAACTGACTTCAATTCTTGTCTTTAAATTTTTTTTAATATTTTGTAATAATCAAAGTTTTGGAAATCAACTATTCCTCGCACAATTATTTATAAGTTAGAAGATAATAAATTCTCCATTCAGGGAAAAAATATCCTCTCTTTTCAAGTATGCCCTTTTAAATTTTCTTAAAAATTTTTTAAATTGACTATTTTATATTTTGCTAAATAAGGATAATATTATGTTAATATAGATCAGGATTCATTTAATGGGGGAGATATTTTTGTTTTCACCATAAATATTAATATATTTTTTAAATCTTATTTTCTAGGGATAAGTGGAGGAGGCTAGGGGAGTGTAAAGAAATAATTTTTACTAACTTATGATAACGATTTAAAAAAGATGGCAAATTTGTTAAGGGGGAAATAATATGCCCCAGCACTTTCATAATTTGTGTAAGGTCGCGAGTAGCAACTCCGATCCAAAATTCAGGTCCTTCTACATAAAACCGGTTTTTAGACGTCGATACAAAATTTGGGTCATTTTTGCGATCTCGACTTGAAAAACGACATCCGCTCAAAACATGGGTCAATTTTTTTTGTCCGACTCAAAATTTTGATCGTTATTACAAATTCGATACCGGTTGCAAGCATAAAAAATTACTCATACCCAAAATCTGGGTCGATTTTTTAATTGGGGTTTTTTTTAGCCGGACCGAAGTTAAGATCCTTTTATTTGTGCCCGATCCAAAATTAAAGCTTAAGTTATGGTATTGTATATAATTAGAAACAATTATGTCATTATTAATAAAATAAATATTAATTAACAGAGTTGTTAAAGTATCTAGATACAAGTATCTAGATACTGTATCTAGATATAAAAATGTAGTATCTGTATCTAGATAGATTTTTTAGAAAGGTATCTGTATCTAGATATTTTTTTAGAGGTATCTGTATCTGTTTTAGATACTTTTTAAGATACATTTTATATACCCCTTTTTTTATTATAAATAAAATATTTGACTGTAAAATTTATTTTATTTCATCTGTTTACCACTCTTAGATGCCTTACTTAAAGGGATTGAGGATAGGTAAATTAATATAAAAAATTAAAAATATTTATAATTCTAGGTTTATTGTGACCTTATTTGAAGATGATAATATTATAGCAACCATGCTCCACCCTTTTTTTAAACTTGATTGGATATGGTTGCAAATGGAAGAAAAATAAAAAAAACAATTGATACATAGATAAGCTGGTGAATTATCAAAGTCATCAACTGACTGCAAGCAAATAACCTGCCAAAAAAAACAAATAATTTAATTTCAGATTTTTTTCAGTATCCTACAGCAGATATAATTTCTAATAATGATTTAAATTTTGATAATCAACAAATTTTAAATAATTTTTTCAAAAATGAATGTAGAGATTTTAGCATTTTTAAAGAATACCCTGATATAAAATTGTTATTTATTAGATATAACACTACAATTCCTTCAAGCGCCCCTGTGGAAAGACTATTTAGTGTTGCTAAAAATGTCTTTACAGATAAACGAGGATGCCTAAATGATCAAAATTTTGAAAATATTTTATTACTGAAATCCAGAGTTGTTAAAAGATACTTTTTAAATGGATCTAGATACAGACACATCGTCTAAAAAATATCTAGATACCGATATTTTAATCAAAAATCTGTCTAGATACATATACAGATACCACATTTTTATATATCTAGATACTTGTATCTAGATCTTTTAACAACTCTGCTGAAATCTAATAATTATTTATAATTATTTAATCATATATTTTCATATATTATATTAAAATCATTATTTTAGTTATATTCTGATATATGTTATATCGCGTCAATAAATTTTTTAGCTCATTTCATGAATTTTCAGAATATAATATTAATTTAGCTTTATGCAAACCTATAATAGCATAATAAAAAATGTATTGATAACTTTTTAGACGCTGTATCTGTATCTAGATAATTTTTGAGACTATGTATCTGTATCTAGATCCATTTTAAAAGTATCTTTTAACAACTCTATTAATTAATAATAGTAATGTAGGAAAATCTCCTTTTTTAAAAAAAATTTATTTTTAAAATGGAATTCGAAATTAAAATCAAAAAATATATGAAAATTTTTTGATATTTTTTATTTTTTTAAAAAAAATTATATTTGGTCAAAATCACGAAAATGTAAAAAATAATTTAAGAATTATAAGAATATTTAAAAAATAATTTTGTTCATAAAAATATTTGGCAAAAAATTTAGATAATGTAAAAAAAAAATATAGAAAATGTAAAAAAATATTCTATATTAATAAAAACTTCCAGTTTTTTAAATATTTATAATTAAAAAATTTAAAAATGCAGATGCCGGATTATATTTTTCCATTTATTTAGCACATTAATCTACTAAGTTATTTTATCAATTAATTTCGATTTCAAGTTTTCCTAGGCATAATTTACCTATATTTTCAAATTTTAGTATCGTATTATTTATCTAAATTTCTAGTCAAATAATAATCCAACAGGGAGAAAGAAATTGCATGTCCAACAAGATCGAGTCTCCGCCATCAAGCAGTAACAGCTTTTATGGAGTTAGAAGAGCCGATTATTAATGCTATTACTGAAATATCACAATGAGTTGAAAGAAATATTTCCTCATAAGCAAAAAAATTGGATTCAATACTTACTCCAAATTTTTTTTCTCATTAGAATGTTTATTTATTTATACAATTATTTTATGTAATACTTTTCAAAAACATGACATGACTTGATGAAGCAGATGAGAATAGCGGAGAGCATTTTATTAGAACTCAAGCAAATTAGAGCTAATGATGATGAAGAATTTTATATGTTATTGTTGTGTTTAATATTTGTCCCCCTCTACTTGCAGTAAGCAAGCTCATCGTCAAATTAATATTGGATCAGTAGAAGAGTATTATAAAACAAATGTCCCATCTCTTAGACACATTTATAATCCAAATAAATGAATAGTTTTGAATTCATCATGCAGCACTTACGTAGATATAACTTCCACAAAAGCCTTTCCAACCTTTTTCAGATTGTGATAGAAAAAAATAATATATATTTGTTAGATTTTTATCATGAAGATGTTAAAATATCTTATGATGCCTTATTAGCTGAATAACTATGATTAAAAAATTAACTATGGTTGATACAGTCCCAAAAAAATGCTATGGATGCTTTGCATTATTTCAAACACATTTTAGATTATATTCCCAATGTATTAAAATGGTTATGTATATATTAGCAACTCTTCCCAGTAAACTAATGAGAGAACATTCTCTTTTTTAAGAAGAATAACAGAACCCTGCAGAGTACCATTTGCAGGACAAGGCCCATATTTTTTTTAAAAAATTTTGAGGCCCGGCCCGATTTTTTTGAAAATGAAATTTTCAGGCTCCTGGATTTTTTAAAAATAAATTATAATTATTTTTGATTTTTATAGCTAATAATGGCGATTTCAAATATTAGGTTTAATAATATATAACTCGGCCCGTATATTTTTTTTAAAAAAATTTTCAGGCTCAGCCCGGATGTTTTTTGAAAAAAATTTTCATGCTCGGCCCGGGTATGTTTAAAAAAATTAAAATACTGTCTGGGTCGGGGGCCGGGCCTGCAGGTCTCTGAAAAACATACCTATGAAATACAACTTATGAAAGTATATTGAATGATTTGGATCTTTTGAATATTCATAGGTATTTAACGCCAAGCAAGGATAGATAATTGAAAAATTAGTTCAAAACGTACAAAATACAATTATTCCTAAGTTTTTGTGTATTAATTTATATTTCCAACATTTAAATTTTTTGTACTTTATATATTTTAAAGGCTCAAAAAATTAAAATTTCAATTTTGGGTCATTTAAGTGATTCAAATCGTGGTTATATTCACTTTATATTTTATAATTCACATTATTTTATAGTTTTTCAATGCCGGTTTATATATATAATTTGTAATTCACTTTAATTTAAAATTGTGTATGAGAAAAGTTATAGTCCTAATAAATTTATGCTTAGTATTTTTAATTATCAATAATATTTCTTATCCCCCCACCCCCAGACCAAATTCTTGCGTACGCGCCTGTCTAATATCGATATATAATATTTAATATAAAAATAAATATATTCTTAATTAATTATAAATGTTTTTGTAAAAAGTTTTAAGAAAATTTAGAAATTTATATATATTTAAAATATCCTGAAAATTTGCAATTTAATGATTGTATAATGGATAAAATATATAAATTTCTATATTTTTTTAAAAAATTTTACTAAAATATTTCTAATTAATCAACAAAAAAAAATTTTTAAACAATATTAAATTTAGTAAAATACATCATTAAATTGCGAATTTCATGGTGATTCCGAATAGTGATCTGCATTGAGCCTAATTTTTCAAACTCGGCCCGAAATTTTTTTAAAAACGTTTTGCCGGTCCTGCTCGAACCCGAATTTTTTTTTAAAAAAAATTACCGACCTGATTATTTAAATATAGAAATTATTCAAAATAAAAGATATATGTTATATGGCGACTAGTTTCAATAAATAAAATCAAATATTTTTACTTTACATTAAAAATTTAACATAAAATTGATAAATTTATATATATTTTAAAAAAATTGGGCCTACTTTTGCAGATCTCTAATTCGAATATATAAATTTATATATATATATTTTTTAAATTTTACAAAAAAAATTTTACATATCGATATATAATTTAATGAGAGTTCTAAATAAATTTATTAATTAATTAATGATGCTCAATTATTAGATAAAGCAGAATAAATAATTTGTATCCTAATTCAATCTAGAAAACGCTTTCTATCAAAAAAAAATATAGAAAATATTTTGCCAAAATCAGGTAAATGCGAAAAAATAATATTGTTGATAAACCTCCAGTTTCTGAGCAATGTAATAAATTATATTTAATAAAATCATCATAATAACAATTATTGGTATCCCGTCTTTACAGAGAATCTTTTATAGAGAATGCAAATATAGAGAAACCTTTATAGAGAAAACAATTGTAGAGAATGTCGTTTATAAAGAATATCGTTTATAGAGAATGATTTTATAGAGAATTTATTTTATAGAGAAACTTTTAAAGAGAAAACAATTATAGGGAATGTCGTTTATAGAGAATCTCATTTATAGAGAATGATTTTGTAGAGAATCTCGTTTACAGAGAATGATTTTGTAGAGAATCTCGTTTATAGAGAATGATTTTATAGAGAATTTATTTTATAGAGAAACTTTTAAAGAGAAAACAATTATAGAGAATGTCGTTTATAGAGAATCTCATTTACAGAGAATGATTTTATAGAGAATCTCTTTTATAGAGAATGATTTTATAGAGAATATTTTTGCAGAGAATTGTTTTACAGAGAATTATTTTACAGAGAATTATTTTACAGAGAATTGTTTTAGTGCGAATTATTTTATAGGGAAGGATTAATAATTTTATATTGAAGACAGAGAATGATTTTATAGAAAATGAATTATTTTAGAAATAAATTTTCTCAAATATGACCATTTACCGTCTAATTCTTTTTTTTGGCACTTATTAAATCAGATTTAATCTAATATAATTTATTAAAAATATATTTAAGGATATTTATTTGGAAAATCTACTCAATAAGAAGCTAAGGATATTTAATCTGGAAAATCTACTCAATAAGAGGCTAAGGATATTTAATCTGGAAAATCTACTCAATAAGAGGCTTTGAGTTTTATTTAATTACAATGTAGAATATTTTATTATTATATATATTTGATGCGAAATATCAAATACATTTAGAAAAGGAAAACATCAAGCTTAAAAAAAATTTCCAAAAAAGCAATGTCCTACACCTTCACTTGGAAAGCAATAAGATAAGTTAGAAAAATTAAGTTATTCACAAAAATAAATAATTACTAAGTTAGTAATAATCTTAATAACTTAACATTTTATTGCATAAATTCTTTATTCAAATTTTTTCGATCAAATAAAATTAATTCAAAATAGTTCCATAATCCAAAATATATAATTTTTATTCATAACAAATGCATATATACATTATAAATATAAATTTAATTATATAATTTAAAAATATAATTTAAACATTTAAATTAATATTGTGAGACAATGCCCTTAGGTAATCTAACATGGGCCTTGAATAGTAATCTTCGACTATTCTATATACCCGTTGAGCTCTTTCCCGATATTGTTTCTTTGAGAGTGGGGCCAATAGTCCCAAAGAATATTGCTCTAATTTATAGCAATTAAGGCTATCTTCATCTTTGAGAGCTAAAAATTAAATAAGATTTTTAAAATATTTTAATATAATATATATTTCATACTTTTGATAAATTTCCAAATGGTTGGATGATGGGAACTTATATGGGAAGAAAAACTCCGGTGCCAACCTTCTACTGCATTGTTGGTATTTGGAGCTCGCAACAGAGTGGAATCATAGCAATTCCATAATGAAATACTAAACAATGGGGATCTCCTCTCCATTGCTATCATTTTGCCTATCCATGTCTCCTCGAAGTATTCTATCAAAGGTTGGAGAATATCCCGCCTTTCTTGATAGAATTCGGAACCAACCAGCACCTCGAATCCATGGATTATGTCATCCACTGGCACATATGCCAGTGATAATAACATCTTAATTTGTAAAGCAAAATTAGGCTCTGTCATATATGACATACAAATTATTGAATTTTTTTGAACGGCACGCCATATGCATTGAGACATGTGGAAGAAACATCCACGGTTATCAGCCAACGGAAAAGATTGGTTGAAAGCTGATATGGCTGCCAATTCAAAGTCTGTCATTATAGACCTAGGATCAAGATGAATTTCAAAATTTTTAATTTTTTCGAAAATATTTAAATAATCTTGATGGCGACGCGACGCCATAAGGATATAAACGGCAGAAATAATCGTGTCGTATTTCATCCCATGGATGGTATAGATTTGTTGAAAGAGTGGAGGGCATGTTTTGAAGGTGCCATCTGCGTACCATTTGTCGCACGTTGATAGGAACTGTATATTTTTCACTGTTGAAAATATTAGGCATCGATGATCATGGTGACCGCTATCATATAATAAAAATTGTTGCCCGTTATTATTTATTTGATATTCAATAGGGATTATTAGGTCAATTAAATTAACAGGAACAGTAGGCGCCCTTCCTACTAGGCGTCGTTTTCTTTGAATTGTTCTTTTGAGTAAGGAACAACTTGGCATTCTCCCCATAGCTGCTGTAGATATATTGGTTGTTATATCCGCTATTATATTATTGGGTAGAGTTTGCGAGGTAGTTGCCTTTTCCTTTATTTGATTTATTTCTTTCCTTGCTTCAATTTCGGCAATGTCTGGAACATGATTATGCATTTGATTATGAAATATAACTCCAGATTTTGTCCTTGCCCTTCCATTGCACTCCTCCAAGTGGAATTTAACACAACGCCAATAACTTGTATCGTTAATAAGCTTTTCTCGTTGAAATATAAATGATTCAAAAATTAGTAATTGATTGTTTTGACTGCTTAAAATAAATTCAGCCATTAAAATTTATAAGTTCTTTAAAAAAAATTTAGATTTCAAAATTAATGATAATTTTTCTTAAATCCTATTATATATAAAATAAAACTTAAATAATTGTAAGTTTAAACTTTTATTATAATTTTTATTTATTTGTATTTTCATAGAGCAAATCTCAATCAAATATAAATTTTTTTTATTTCCATTTAATTTTTAGATTTTTTTTTCTCAACAAGAATTATATTTGTCCATATTTTCTATGTTTTATATTTTTACATAAAAAAAAACAAGACAGACGCCGTCATATAAATTCTCGGAACCCTTGAATAAAAAAATAGTAAAAAATAATCTTAAAAAAAATTATTCACGTTCCTGATTTGCAATTGCTTATGAATAATTATGATAATATTTTTAAGTTTCCTGTTGTTATTTTTTTTAAAATACGCTGAACAATTAGAAGTAGTAATGTTAAAATTATGAAAATATTCCCTTCTTTATCGCCTCTTATTGAGTAGATTTTCCAGATTTAATATCCTTAGCCTCTTATTGAGTAGATTTTCCAGATTAAATATCCTTAGCCTCTTATTGAGTAGATTTTCCAAATAAATATCCTTAAATATATTTCGGGTGTATAGAATAGTCGAAGATTACTATTCAAGGCCCATGTTAGATTACCTAAGGGCATTGTCTCACAATATTAATTTAAATGTTTAAATTATATTTTTAAATTATATAATTAAATTTATATTTATATACAATGTATATATGCATTAGTTTCTATTAGTGCTTTGCTTTAACTAGTAGAGTAGCAATTTTTAAAAAAAACTATTAGCAACAAAGCCAGCCTTACGCCAATTTTTTTAGAAAATTTTGTCAATATTTAGTTGCTTTGTGCATTATTTTAATCTGCATGGCCGGCCCCGATTTTTTAAAAATATATTATATATTTTTGCCTAGATAATAATGGTGATTTAAAATATTTGATTTTAAAATATATGGCCTGGCCCGGGTTTTTTAAAAAAAAGCTTTTTTGACCCGGCCCGTGCATTTAAAAAAATAAAATTTTAGGCTCGGCCCGGGTATATTTAAAAAAAATTAAAATACAGCCCAGTCCGTGTATCCGGGCCGGATTTAAAGGGCCTGTAGGTCTCTGATTTATAGTGCGCGTTTCTAATTTCCCTGATAAATCTGATTTTACCAAATCTATTCCGAAGAGAATCTACCCTGGGAATTTCATACGATTTCGCCAAAATTTTTTGTATTTAATAATTTATAATGAAAATCTATATAATTTTGTAAAAATTAAGGTAAGGGCGATAGTTTGATGGGTATTTTGTTCTATTTTTTGCATTTTATTGAGCGCGTTTTATTAAATTTTAAATCTGATTTTGCCGAAAATGCATTCCAATATGTGTAGAATACCCACCCTATAAATTTCAGAAGATTTTATATTGAACTTCTGAAGAAATTTTAATTTACATTAATCTGAAATTTATAAGTAATGTTAGTAGCCTAAAAATCAGCTAAACCTAATTTGGCTTAACCGAAAAATCGCCTAAAATTAATTAGACAAAATGTAGGGACTGGGAGCTAGGCTAATCGCCCGTCTGCGTTATGCAACACTAAGCCTAGCCTTTATTAAAATTATTTTATAAATTTATTATGTAACGATATATGACGAGTGATTAACCGAGCTCCTTAGCCGATGCCTAATTTTTGACTATTCGTTTTCGCCTATTTTTATGTTAAGCCTAATTATGCTTAGCCGATTTTTTGGCCTAAAAACTTGGCTAACCGTTTTGGAATTGCCTAAAATTAACCGATTGCGCAACATTAAGGGTGGGTATGTTACACTTATTCAGGTGCATTTCTTGCAAAATCAGATTTTAAATTTAAAAAACGCACTCAATTAATGATATTAAATGCAAATAACAACAAAAAATAAAACAATACCCATCAAACTATCGCCTTACCAAAATTAAGTTAAGATCACTAGAGTACTGTCTAGTATTCACATGGTAGGAGGGAACACTAGGGGGTGGTTGGATCAGTGGCGTAGCTAGGAATTTTCCTTAGAGGGGGTCCATACATATAAAAGCTGGGGGGCGGCCGGGTTTATCTTATAAATCATAATCATATCTTCGATAATATATAATAAATATATTTTTTAAATGCATCAATAATATGTTATATTATAATTTAGTAGATTATTCTCAATGACTTTATAATAATACTATCCAGAATAATTTCAATAGTAATATAATATCCTTCCACAAACATCAAAACAGAAAAATATAATTCATATAAAATCACTTTTAAGTCTTTTGAACGTATAATCTAAAAATAATTTTTGCTCTGGGAGGGGTCCAAACTCGAAAACCACCCCCGTAGCTACGCCACTGGGTTGGATCAATTTCTGTCGAAATCATCATAGGTCACAAAATAGTTGTATCTGAATTTACAAAATACAAAATGATAGTTCAAACTCTTACCTAAAAATTATACATCGACAAAATTTAAAATAATACACCTTTTTCTCTAAATTGATTTTAGTAAAATGAAAATTCTTATTACAAGCCGTAAACTCCTTATCAGTTTAGAGAAAGATTAATCAAAAAGTTTAAAATGTTTTTTATAGGGTTTTTGCACTTGTTAAACATAACGGAATTCCAAATACAAACTACCCCTTTTAATTTCAATGTCTAACTTGAATTATAACCCCTTACCCTGTGGTAAAAGGTCCTGTTTAACATTGTTTGAATGGTTAAGTGTCCTTTTATTATTGGTAGATAGATCTGGTTATAAGCAAGTATAATTATCATTAATATTTAAATTTCTTCGTATCATTAGGACTAATTATTTATTCAAACTTTTCTGTTGAAAGGGGGGGGTGGGTGTTTTTTTCAAATCCTGCATAAAATTTTTGAACTCTATAATTGTCCCATATATAATATTTCTCTATAAAATCAAGATCTACAAATAATTCTCTACAAAATAATTCTCTACAATGTAATTTTCTACAATATAATTCTCCACAAAATAATTCTCTATAAAAGTAATTCTCTTTAAAATCATTCTCTATAAACAACATTCTCTATAAAATCATTCTCTTTGAAGTCATTCTCTATAAAGGACATTCTCTATAAAATAATTCTCTTTAAAATCATTCTCTATAAATTGCATTCTCTATAAAACCATTCTCTATAAACGGCATTCTCTATAAAACCATTCTCTATAAACGGCATTCTCTATAAAATCATTCTCTTTAAAGTCATTCTCTATAAAGGACATTCTCTATAAAATAATTCTCTTTAAAATCATTCTCTATAAATTACATTCTCTATAAAACAATTCTCTATAAATGCATTCTCTATAATTGTTTTCTCTATAAATGTTTCTCTATAAAATACATTCTCTATAATGGTTTCTCTATAAAGACGTGGAACCACAATTATTATACCAATAGCTCAACGATATTTTTTTTGTTTATTTTAATTTGAAAAAAAAAATTTTTTTATTGAGGAAATTGTTAATTCATGATAAAATATTTTTTTCTCCAATCTCCCTCAATTAATTTATCATTTATATATTAAATTTTTATTATCATTCATTATTATATTATTGATTAAATTTGATCGGCCGCCGACTTTTTAGGTTACACCCACCGTTTACCAAAATCACTTTATTTTATTTTATACAATCTTTATTCTATTAATTGGTCAACAACACTGTTATATTTTTTTTTATAAGTCAATCAGGATTTTGATGAACTCTTATTTTAAAAATCAAAATTATTTTGACGTCATTTTAGAATTCAATCAATCAAAAATCTAAGATTCAAAAGTTTCCTTAATTTTTCACATTTTTAAAATGAATGCATCCACATTTAATAAATCCACGAATAATTTTGGTATTATAAGAGTCGATACTTTTTTATAAAGAGATAATAAAACATGGTATTAAAAAGGGTGCTCTTTGTTGAAAATCTGAAAAAATTAGAAAAATTTATTACTTCTCTAAAATATAAAACTGCAGAGGTTGAATTTGAATTCGAGGCAGATCAAAGAAGATGCCTTGGTACAATAGATCTAATATCGGACATATTAGATCTTGATGGCAATGTTACACATGCTGATACCCTTTTTCCAAATTGGCATTTCCAATGATAATAATAGCAATAATAACAAGCATATGAAAATCTTAAAATTAAATGTATTAACCAGGTGGTATAGTATATTAATTATGCTAGAAAGCATATCTTGATAAAATAAGAATGTAATTAATAATATATTGAAAAGAATTGGAAAACACTTTATCAAATTATCAAACTATGAATCTAATCTGGTAGAGCTATTAGCATTTCTTTCAAAATTTAACGAAACTGTCTAATTTCTTTCAGCATAAAAAGGCCCTATATTAAACTTAGCATTACT
Source organism: Gordionus sp. m RMFG-2023 (assembly GCF_954871325.1). Lineage (NCBI taxonomy): Eukaryota > Metazoa > Nematomorpha > Gordioida > Chordodea > Parachordodidae > Gordionus > Gordionus sp. m RMFG-2023. Next base: position 6,047,352 of record NC_088775.1, on the reverse strand, counting down.
TATTAGAAGTGGAATTGAAACACATAGTAGGGGAGACCGGGGTAAAGCGATTGACGGGGTAACAATGTTAATGCGAATAACTTTTTAACCATTGAGTATAAAGACCTTAAATTTGGTGTGAAGATGTATTTTTATATCTAATTTCTTACCTATGTTCATCTTTTAAAAAACTTACCTGGTTTTATATATTTTGTCACAAAACTGTTTTTTACCCAAAAAATATAAAAATCAATCTCTAGTATATTTTGCTTTTAGTAAAATTTACATATCCTCAGGATTCAAAATTTGGCACACATGTTCCTTAATGTATTAACTATAAAATAAAATTTATCTGACATCTTTAGCTATATTAGAAGTCACGCAATAACGATATATATAATATATGTCACCTAGGGGTAAAGCTGTTATGGGTAAAACGGTTAAAATATAAATTATTCACATTAAATTTTTCATTCATTCATTTATTATAATCAAATAAATATTGATATTTAATATTAAAGTTACCAATTGAGCATTATTAAAATTATGAAATTAATTCAATTTATTTAATTAATTATATATCATTTTAACTCTATGGAACTGGTATTGTTAATTATTAAAATGAAATAGTTTTATTTTATAAATAAACAAGATAAGAGGATTTGCATATCAGCTTGCTAAAGAATATGGCAAATCTTTCCCAGAAAGCTGGACAACTAATGGTATGGCTGGAGAGAACTGGTTTATGGGGTTTAGAAAACGACATTCCCAACTTTCGATTCGTACCCCTGAAGCTACTAGTCTAGCAAGAGCATATGGCTTCAATCCACAAATGTCAATAAATTTTTTGAAAATTTAATTAAGCTATATAATTCTTATAACTTTGAACCACATAATATATGGAATGCAGATGAAAGTGGTTTCACCACCGTTCAAACTCCTGCAAAAATTATAGCACAGAAGGGTGCCAAACAAGTCGGCTCTATAACGTCAGGAGAAAGAGGAACGTTAGTTACAATATGTTTAGCCATCAATGCTATAGGCCATAGCATTCCACCATTTTTTATTTTTCCAAGAAAACGATACAAAGATCACTTTATTCGTGATGGGCCTATTGGATCTAAGGGTGTGGGAAACACATCGGGTTGCATGTAAGAGGAGGAATTTTTATCTTTTTTGGAACACTTTAAAAAATATTCTAGTGCATCCAATGAGAAAAATGTCTTATTAATCTTAGATAACCATAGCTCTCATTGTTCAATTTCCGTTATAAACTATTGTCGCTCCAATGGGATTGTTATTCTAACACTTCCACCACATTGCTCGCATAAACTCCAACCATTAGACAAAGCAGTTTATGGGCCATTGAAAAAGTTTTATAATGGAGCTATTGACACATGGATGAGAAATCATGTGGGGCAACAATTTCAGATTTATGATATTCCAGGAGTGTTAAAAAATGAAATACCAAGGGCAGTGACACCAAATAATATATTAAATGGGTTCTTAGCATGTGGCATATTTCCTTTAAACCCAAATATATTTACAGAACAAGATTATATCTGCTGTAATAATTCAAATGCTAGCTCAAATATTTAATTTGAAAATAATGATGAAAATATTACAGTGACTCAAAATCTTACAGTGACTCAAAATAATGATAGTGATTTATCTATATTATTGAACGAAAATGTTCCAGATGATATTGATGAACCCTATCATGATATGTTACCATCATGCTCAAAAAATTATAATAAAGTATTCAATCCTTCATCTTTAATACCTATTCCAAAATTATTCAATATTTCATCGGATAAAATATCTAAAAAAAAGAATTCAGAAATATTAACATCTACACCTTATAAAAAAAAATTATTAATTCAGAGAAAAAAAAGATATCAAAAAATAATTGTTTATGTGTTATTTGTAATAAAAACTATAAAAATAGTCGCGAGGGCGATGAATGGCTAAAATGTACAATGTGCCTTGAATGGGCACATTCTAAATGTGCTAATTATGATAATTATTTTACATGTCCTTATTGTATCGATTAGTTTTTAAATAAAAATCATAAATAAATCTTAAATTTGTAATATTTGTTAAATAAAACAATAAATATGTGTCAAATATTATTTTAACCACTTTACCCTAGTGCTTATCCATTTTACCCTGTACCCAGGGTAAAATGGCGAAAATGAGTAGTTTTACATAACAAATCATAGCTCCTAAAATATTATAGATAGAGGGCTACACTTTTTTTTATCTTGTAGAAGAGGGATGGGGCTACACATTGATCTATAATTTGTTGTGTTTGACTCTTGTTTAAAATTTTTATGGTAAATATGCAAAATGCCTATCGTTTTACCCCGGTCTCCCCTAAATGATAATGATAGTTCAAAAATAATTTTTCTTAAGGAAAATATGCAAAAAAACATGTTACTATTTCCTTTTTGTGATCTGCAAGTAATAATATATAAGTATGATGTTCATTTATTTAATTAATTTATTTTAAAAAAATTAGTTAGATGTTGGCCTCCCTTTTAGATCCAAGATTTCAAAAAATGAAAATTGTGTCAATGTACATAAAAAAGCAAAATTGCTCAGCTTCGTAATTTATTAACTTATAGAGGATGATTATTTTCAGTAAATTATTAAATTTATTTGACAAAATTGGCAAAACGTCATTCACGAGATATGTATTTCTAAATTTCTGGATAGAAAAAAAAAATGAAGTTCCTGATTTTCCAAGCTCTCCAAATTTCTGTCAACTAGCACACCCAGTGGAAGGAATTTTTTCTACTGCTAGATTGACGTTGAATTCAAGAAGTTCATCATTTTGTTCTGAAAATTAAAATACAATTATTTTTATACATGATAATTAGAAAATTGTGAAAACGATTTTTGGATTTGTAATGTGTTTTCTCTTAAATAAAGAATAAAAAATATGCCGTGATATCTGTAGTGTATATTATATTTTTTAAAAATAAATTTCGTCGGTGCTCAGGTATAATTATATTTTAAAATATAATACAATGAAAACAACATTACTTGTTAAAAAAAGATAAAAGAATATAATTACTTTTTCTTCCCTTTTTTGCGGCTGGCACCATATAATCAAAAGGCCAAGGATTTAAAAAGAGAATTTAAAAAGTATAAAATTAAGACATATAATAAATGAAAAGGGATGAGGTTAAGACATTTTTGTTAAAAAATTAAAATATATTACCTTTTCTTCTCTTTTTGCGGCTGGCACCATATAATTAAAAGGCCAAAATAAGGGATTTAAAAAGATAATTTAAAAAAAGAAGTAAATAGTATAAAATTAAGGCATATGATGAATGGAAAGGGATGAGGTTAAGATTTTTTTGTTAAAAAATATTTATAAATATATTTATAAAAAATCCGAATTATTGCAACAATTTTCGTTGAATATTTAAGCAGGACCCCTAACCGTTATTTATAACGGTTCAGTATGTAAAAAATTATAATGGTTACGTTTTGGTTACGGTTTTTGAAAAGAAATTTATAAATAGTCCCGAAAAAGCCCTTTCCATAGAAACTTGTGTTGCGGGAGCCGACAGTACTATAAGAGCACGTTTATATAATTCTGGATATCCAAATTATTTCCATTTCTAAAATATAAAAACTGAACCGGTTTAAACCGGTTTAACTGTTTTTTATAATGGTTAATTATACTCGGTTACGGTTATTGTTCAGATATTTATAACAAAAATAAATTTTTTAAAAAAAAATATTTAAGGGGATTCAAGAATTAAATTATATTTTTTTGCCGCCTGGCTGGCACCATAAAATTTTATTTTTTTAGAGATATTTAATATGTATTATATTTATTATGTATTACTTTTATGCTTTAAATCTTTAAATACTCGAAAAAATGGTTTTAATAGTAAAAAAAAATAAATGTAAGGCTTTTGAAATTAGGATCTAGAAATAAGCCTACCTTAAGTGCTTAAGAATAAATTTTATAGTTTAAGTAAAAAATCTCGCGACAAAACATCTAAACATAAAAAGAAAATAGAACTAGGAGCGTGACACCGGATGTTGATTATAAAATGCTGGAATATTTTTTATTTTTAAAAATTTTTCTTTTTTTAAAAAGAGATAAATTAAATTAGAAAATATGTATTTTAATTATAAAATTGCAAATTTATATTTTAAAAAAATATAAAAATTTCCGTGATTCGCGGGAAATTCATGTTCACGCTCGATCACGCCCGGGAAAAATTTTGGGAAGGCCCGTCACTTCTAATAATTTAAAATTTATTCACACTGCCTCCGTGACCCACCGTTACACAATAAGTCAAGTGTAATTTCACGACCCGCGCCCACCTCTAATCAATATTTAATTGTTTAGATAAATTTTTTTTCATTTATAAAATGGTCAAATTATTATTCATGGTATTAAGAAGTCTTGGCAGTATATGAGGTAGTAAGAATTTATCATCTCTTATATTATGCCATGTTCAATTATTAAATAAGCATTTGTATTATTTTGGTTAATATTTTTAGGCATATTTTGAAATTGGTAAAATAATTTTATGACAAGAAATCAACCTAATTTGCCTAACATCGACCAAAATTTATTAAAATGTAATAAGACCCCCCATTAATTATTTAATTTAATATGTATACGGAATCACGAGGTCGAGTCCTATATCATAAACCAGAAATCACTTGGTTGTGGAAGTAAAACAATAAAAGAATTAAATTAATTGTTTTTTAAAATTCAAATTTTTAGAAGCAGTTGCTTCGGACCCTCAAAGTTGTAGGGGACACTGGTCCCCCGAATCGATATTTATAACGGTTCAGTTTGGTTATGATTCAGTATGTAAAAAATTATAATGGTACGTTTTGGTTAAGGTTCTTGAGAAGAAATTTATAAAGGTTCGGTTCAACTTATTCATGTAAAGATTTTATATAAATTTATATAAATAAAAGTGTCTTCTTAACCTTATCCCTTTTCATTCATTAGAGGAGACCTGGGTCTTGTCGAGCCCTAAAAAGCAAACCTTATTAAAATTAAAAGTACTTTATCATTTTTTATAGCAAATATCTCATTCTGTTCCACTCTATTAGTTTTATAGTCGTTTTAAATTTCAAAAATATATATCTAATACTTTTTTCAAATTCGGATTTTTTATAAATATATATTAATATTTTTTAAAACAAAAAAGTCTTAACCTCATCCCTTTTCATTTATTATATGCCTTAATTTTATACTATTTACTTTTTTTGTAAATTATCTTTTTAAATCCCTTAATTTGGCCTTTTAATTATATGGTGCCAGCATCAAAATAGGGAAGAAAAAGAAATTACATTCTTTTATTATTTTTTTTCATGGGGATTTGGAATATTAAAAAAAAGATCCCGAATAAAACGTGGGGATTCCGAATCCCACATAATTCCATGTCCCAACCAGGGTTGCCAGGTCAAAATTTTCAAATTGTGGGAGAAATTCGGTATTTTGTGGGAGTAATATAAAAATTGTGGGAGAAATATGAAAATTGCTAAAAAAAAAAATTTGCGGGCCATTTTTCAAAATAAAATAGCCAACTATTTTTCAAGATAAAATAGCCAACTATTTTTCAAGATAAAATAGCCAACTATTTTTCAAGATAAAATAGCCAACTATTTTTCAAAATAAAATATCCAACTCTTTTTCAAAATAAAATAGGTAACTATTTTCCAAAATAAAATACGCAACTATTTTTCAAAATAGGTAATTATAGTACGACACAAAATTTCTTAAATACTATCTTTATTATTAAAATAACATATTGATTTATTATAATATATTAATTTTGTTTTAAAATAATAACCAACGATCTTTTTTAAATACAAAAGAATGTAAACAAGATAAAATTTTATAAAAAAATTGTAATTTTACAATGTAAAAAAATATATTTTATGCTAATGTATAAATAAGATTTTATAAAAAAACAAACAATTTTAAATTTACAATGTAAAAAATATTAATAATCAGTGCGGGGAAGTTGTTCTACAGTATTTAGTTAATACAATGGGGGAATGGAATATGATATTTTGAGGCATCAAAAATCTTCAAAGCATAAATCAGTACAGGACAGTCTATCAACATCCAAAACAAAAATATTCTTCAAAAATAAGAAATAATACAGATGCAACTACAGTTGCGGAAATGGTAAATACCTATCATGCAGTACAACATTCAGAGAGCTACTTAACATCACAATGTTGTTAGAATCTTTCCCCATAATATTTAACGACTAATATAAATAAAAAGTATACTTTGTAGAACACAAATGAGCAAGGCTATCATCAATGTTTTAGGATATAAATCCAGAAGGTCAATTCTTGACGATTTGAAAGATGTGCAAACATATGCAATTCTAACAGATGCATCTAATAAGGAGATATCAAAACATTTCCCTTGATCCTCCCCTATTTCAACAAAATTAATGTCATTTCAATAAAACTATTAAAAAAATTTTCTCCGGATATGAAATATCTAAAGACATAGCTAACCATATATAATGGTAAATATGACAGATTTGGCATTACCAATGAATTGCATGGCAGCTTTCTGATCTGATATTTCTTCAGTGAATTTGGCAAAAACCAGAGTGTATTTACAGAATTGAGTCAGCATAATGTTGGTTGACAGGTTCCTCCTAATACGCGCCATCGTAGAATTTTAAAATTTTACAAACCTTTAAAAAATAAATAGATTATAAAAGCTGTCCTAATATTTTCAAAAAAAATTTCAAAAATATATGGCAGAAGTATATTTAGGAATTTTACATATAGGAAATCTACTATATGCTGTTAATATGTAGTTGCAATCAGAAGAATATAATTTAATAAAGGTTCACTAAATTATGCTGCAGAAATACCAAAGTAAGAATATTATTACTATTATTGGATAATTATTAATAAGATTTAATATGATGTCATGTTTGAGGAGATTGTAATGCTTCTTTATTTTTATGATTTGCCAAAATATTAATTTTACAATGTAAAAAATAAATTTATTTGATTTTATGCAAATGTATAAATAAGATTTTATAAAATATAGAAAGTCAAATAGTTATAGTTAATTATATTTTATTTGAGATTTAAATAATGGAACTAAACGTTTACCGTCGTTATTAAAATATTTATAAAATTCCTGGCATGACATTTTATAATTTTGTTTAACCATTAACTCGGCTTCTAATGTTGTTAAAGCAATTCGATTTCTCTCCTTTCTCCAGGCAGTCCTCATCAGGCTAAAAATGCTCTCCGATGAGGCATTAGAATGAGGTAAGGAAAAAACTTACTCGCAAATTTTTCCAAGCATGGGGATTTATCGTTATTACGAAAAAATTCCACCCATTTCTCCTCTGCTTTTAGACCATCTAACTTTAAGTATTCTGGCGAATCATAAAAAATGGAAAAAATTACAATCTCTTCAAACAAGGCTTCAATGTCTACCGGTAATTTTAATATATTTATTAAATTACAAAAACCATCAAATGATGGTTTCTGTTCCAAGGTCATAATATTTATACACTTGTAAATAGAGTTATTAAAATCAAATCTTGATTGTAAATATTCCAAAATTGCCTTAATAAAAATATTTGCTTCATTTAAAAATACGTTAATTATAGTAATATTTGAACATTTTAATATGATATTTTTAGCAATATCGCCATAAAATTTATTATCTATTTTTAACTGTAGAGATGAACAGAGCTGTAGCATGATTTTGTGAACCTTTATCAATAAAGAATCTTCTGATTGCAACTGAATATTAACTACATGAAGTAGATTTCCTACATGTGAAACTAATCCCAAATATGCTTCTGACATTTCATCCTCGAAAAAATTTTTCAAAATTTTAGGACAGCTTTTAAAATCTTTATTTAAGAAGTATTTCTTTAAGGGTTCGTAAAATTTTAAAATTCTCTCGATGGCTGGTATTAATGATAACTACCTGATAGGTACATATCGCAACAACTCACACCATTCCAAATCAGACCACTCCACCAATTCTTTTAATTCAGTGACTCTTTCAGTTGATGAACTAAATTCGTTAAAACATTTCATCACAATTACTTCGACATCTACAGATAGTACATTCATTGCCTTCTTGCAAGAATTATGCAGTATATGGCATATACAAAATTGATTTAAATCGAAATTTTGTAAATTTAAAATAAAGTAAAAAATTATTTAAAAAGTATGCCCTGTGAATATATTCTTGCAAAGTTATATTAAATATCTATTAATTTGGCCAGAACAGCCATTTGAAATCATTTATTCTGAAAATTTTATCAATGTTTAGTGCTTAATATATTATTTTAATTTTACAGTAAGATAAAATTATTAGCAAAATAGAACATTTTATTATTTAAATCTGTTTGGTATATGGGATATAATATCCACTTCTAAAAGTTCTATTCTTCTAACTCAAAAATTTTGAAAATGTCGAGTGGAGCACTGCAATTCTAGATAACGATATAAAATATATTAAGTAATTTAAAATATATTTAAAATAATTATACATACTGTTCTAACTTCTATTCTTTCTAACACAAAAATTTTGAAAATGTCGAGTGGAGAATTGAAGAATTTTATAAAAAATATATTTTAGAGAGGAAAAATAAAATAAAAGAACTAGATATATTTTTCGAATAAATATTTAAAATTTATTTTAAAAATATAAAAATAATCAAATACTGTCTCTCAAAATTATTATTTATATATTAAAAACATTAAAATGCTAAAAAAAAAATTGTGGGAGAAATTAAAAAATTGTGGGAGCTTTCTAATTGTTGGAGTGAGATGTATGTGGGTAAACTAAAAAATTGTGGGAGACTCCCACTGATGGGGGGAGACATGGCAACCCTGGTCCCAACAAATTAGTTTAGAAGTAATATAAATAAAATTTTAAAAAACTTCATATATAAATAAAACTAAAGATTTTTTTTATAAAAATGGATAACAAATAGATAATTTATTTAAATTTCTAAATTAATTTTTTTTATTGTTTGGGCCACTCCTGGAGGTACTGCAATACCAGGTTGACCCTTAGGGGAGGGATGAGCAAGCCCAGAGCACCTCCCCAAAATTTCCAAAAATGAGTTTAATATACTGGTCCCCATTAGGGGACGTACCAGATATTAAGCTGATAAGAACAGATACTACACTTTGATCTTAGCCAAGAGGCCGAGAAGCGATAACTTTTATTGCAGAAACCCATCTCCAATATATGTCATTTTTATTTATCCTAGAATCTAGTTGCATTTGAGATTTTTATGAAATAAAATACTTCGATCGATATTCTATATTATGAGTTGAATTTTATCCTAAAAATATTTATTTTATAATTTTGAATCGCTTAAACCGGTTACTATTCTATTAATAAATAATTTTTATAGCACAATATAACCTTTTTAAAAACGAACACCATCTATTTTACATTTATTTATCGATAAATTATTATTGATGAACTAGGAACACTTGTAAAAATAAATAGGATTAATTTTTAATAAATTAATTATATATTAATATTTTAGATAATATTTTTTGGGCTATTGTTATTTTTATTTATAAATCCCATTAAAAATAACTATATTTGCCATTTTAGTAGTTCAAAAATAATATATTTCAATATTTTGCCGATAATATTAGTCTTTTATGGTGGTTAAACTATATATCATTTTGGTTCTTTATATAAATGGTTTTTGAATATATTATTATAAAATTTATATTTATATACTGATTAATGATATAAAAATATGATAATAACCAAACTCAAGGAAACAGCAACTCAATTTTTTTTTAACTGGATGTTATATATAATGCTAAACAAGTAGGATTAAAGGTTAGAAAGATATGGGTTAGGCTTATTAAGGGTTGGTGAGGTATGGGTTAGGGACGAGATATATTTTAGAGAGTTTTAATAAATTTTTATCATTTTATACAAATAATATCTGACAGATCATGTGATTAAAATTAATTTCCTCGAACTAGACCTAGTCATGAAAATAGAAACTTCAAAACAAATCGAATGTGTCAAACCAAAATTTACGGTTTATAGATATGAAAATGATTTTTTATATTAAATTATGACTTGATTATACAAGGTTAATGTTAAAAGATCATTTGAATCATATGTCTTAAGAGTATCTGCCCTGCAAATAATTTTTTTATTCACACTAGAAAAGAGTCCAAATATTATAATTCTACCATTATAGAATTAAAATTATTTTGACTTTATGGAAAGTATATTATTTTGATTAGCCCTTCATATAATATATCTACACTTAATTGATTAATAATATATTGTAAAATGTATCTTATGCAATATAATGATTCCATGTAATAACTATAAAAATAATAAATATGGATTTATGTTATTTATCATAATTTAATTAAAACCATAAAGCTATGCCTTATAATTTAGAGTAAAAGATATATTTGGAAATATGGTTATGAAGGCTGGTATGAGTTTCTAAGGAGAATATTAAATTATAAGAAATAAATATTTAATTTTATTAAACATTTCATTTTGGTTGAGAAAATTTTGATTAATTTTGGAACTCATTATTAAACTGCTTAAAATTCAATAATATTTTCTTAAAAAAAATAGTGCATGTTTAAAAGATTCTTTTTGGTCGAAATTTAAAATCTCTAGAGATTATATTATATATAATGAAAAAATTGTCATTCTTTTGTTAAAAAAATATTTTATTTTTTGATCTTCAAAATAATTTTTATAAAAAAAGTTTTTTAAAATTAGTAATAAAAATGATTATTTTAAAGTTGTTTAGACAAAATTTTAATATGATGTTATATATTATCTATAATAATAGATTTACCTTTATGACTTTTTTGTTCTATTGTAATAGCATTGGCTATTTACAATAGTTAATTTCATAGCCATGTTAACAATTGATTTAAATAATATTGGATAATTGCTTATTCATTTGTCCTAATCATCTCTGTTTTTGTGTAGCTCTGCAACCAAAATAAATTTCTTCTTGATAAATTTTCTCTAATTTGTTGTCTAATATAAATTAAAGATATAATGATTTTCTGTTATAATACTTATTTTAATCAAGTTATCAATTCTGATTTGCTAGACAGGACATCAATAAGCTGTACTGCTCTTAATGATGTTTACCTATCAATGAAAGTACATGTACAAGAACAAATTTACTCAGAGCCAAAATTGCTTAATTACATTTGATATATGGACAGATCAATACAGAAGAAGAAACTACATTTAATAAATGATAATTTTGAAATGATTTACTTTACTTTAGCAACTCATTATATAACCCAAAAACACACAGGTGAGACTATTCTAACTGAGATTGATTAAATAGAAGAGGAATTTAATTTTTTAAAAAAATACAAATGGTCAAAGATTCTGAGCCTAATGTTAGAAAATGTGTTCAATTAGGTGATTGTGAACACCACATATGTTTGGGTTGTGGTTTACATAATCTGATTACAGTAGATGGTATTAAAATGGTACTCTTTGTTAAAAATCTGATCTAAAAAATTAGAGAAATTATTACTGTTCAAATATAAAACTGCAGAGTTGAATTCGAGGCAGATCAAAGAAGATGCCTTGATACAATAGAAATAGATCTTAAATCAGACATATTATATCTTTATAGCAATGTTACATACCCAGATACTCTTTTTCAAATTGGCAATTCTAATGAGGATAATAGCAATAATACCACGCATGTGAAAACCTTAAAATTAAATGTCCCAACCAGGTGGCATAGTATAATAATTATGCTAGAAAGTATATCTGGAATAAATAAGAATTTAATTAATAATGCTTTGAAAAGAATTGAAACACTTTCTCAAATTATCAAACTATGAATGTAATCTGGTAGAAGAACTATTGGCATTTCCAAATTTAAAGAAACTATCGAATTTCTTTCAGTACCAAAAGGGCCTACTTTAAACTTGGCGTTATCATTTCATTTAAGAAAAATATGCTAAAAAAACTTGCATTACGATTTATGGTTTGTGATCTGCAGGTAATAATATATAAGTATATTCATTTATTTTTTATTTAAAATTATATAGGTATTAGCTTCTCTTTTAGATCCAAGATTTCAAAAATTGACAATTGTGTCAGTATATAATAGAGCAAAATTATTCAGCTTTAGAATTTATAATAAAACATTTTAAACTTATAGAAAATTATGATATTCAAATAGTAAATATAGCAATTGAGGATCAAGAGGGATTATAAAATTCAAGTTATTTGACAAAATTGGCAAATAAACATTCAACAAATATAAATTATGATTCCACATTAGGCGACTAGAACAAGAATGCCACATTTTTCTTGGAAAACTACATTCACAATATGGACGTTTTAAATTTTTGGAGAGAAAAGAAGAGGCTTCCCAATCTATCCAGGCTCGCCATAAAAATTATTTGCATTCCGGCGACTAGCATACCTGGTGAAAGAGTTTACCGCTGGATGACATAAAATTCAAGGAGATCATCATTATGTTCCAAAAATTTTAATAAATAATATTTATATATGATAATTATAAAACTAAAGATTTTGGATTTATAACTAGTTTTCTATTGAATAAATATTTAAAAAATATGCCGAGATATCTGTAGAGTAGTGAATATTTATTTTATATTTTTTTAAAATTATTAAGCAATTAAAAAATTATGTTATAAAAATTTATAATGCGCCGATTTTGTAGACGGGCCGTCGATTAGATTTTTGAAAATTGCCGACCGCCATAAGTTTCGTCGGCGCACAGGTCTACATAAAGTTTTATACACGCTCATGCTAAATTATGATGCCTGAATTAAATTTTTGAGCGATGTTATTGGTGACTTATTAATGATGGGGTTATTCTTACTTTTAATCGTAGATTTGACGAGGTCTAAAACATTTTTGATACTTTGCGAGCAGTCGAATATGACGAAGTAACCTGCTATTACAAGAAAAATATTACGAGAATTGGTTGGAAAAGGAAGTACTTAACACGAGTAGTAAGGAAGAAACTTTTATCATAATAAATTGTTAAATACAATTTTTAAAATTTCAATATATATTTATTTTAATTTGCTCATTATTCAGCCTATATTATTTATATTTTATTTTTCTAATTATTACAATTTATTCTTGAAACACTTTAATTTTAAATCAAATTTTGTTAACTTTAATTAACCTTATTTAGTTTTGTAATATTTTAAAAACTATATTTTATTATGTAAATAATATTTTTTTGTAATTTCTTATATCATTCTAATACAAATAGCCATTTAAATTATTATTTAATATATAAAGCGATTTTAAAATGTAGATGATTATTATATACAAATTTAAGATCAAATAAGATCTTGATTTTTCTATAAAATTCTTAATAATAAATCGTCCATATTAGGTAAATACATAAAGCATAAACAACATTTTAATTATAAAATATATTTTTTTATATAAAATTATGATGATATTCATAACAGCGATTATGATTTATATAAAATTGCCTAGTCTTCATCTGAACTTTATAGCAAGGCGTCTTTTAAAATTTTTATTAGAGTCTTTTAAAATTCGAGAATTATTATTAACAGTTTTTTCTTTGAATTGATTTGCAATGTCCGCTAATATTCGATCATTGGCATTTAAGACACTGTATTGAGATTAGAGATCTGCAAAGTTAGGCCCGGCCCCTAATTCTATTTAATTTAATAGGGTTCGGGCCGGGCCTAATATTTTTCAAAAAAAATTTGGGCCGGCTCGGGTCGGACCTTGGTATTTTTTTTAAATATTTCTCAATTTTATATTGTATTTTTTATGTAAAATAAAAATATTTGATTTTATTTATTGAAACTAAACGACATATAACATATGTCTTTTATTTTGAGTAATTATAAAAATTAATTTCTATATTTAAATAAATTCGGACCGGGCCGGTAAATTTTTTTTAAAAAAATTTCGGGTTAGTGACGGGCCGGCAAAACATTTTTAAAAATATTTTGGGTCGGGCCGGGCCGGCAAAACTTTTTTAAAAAAATTTCGGGCCGGGCTTGAAAAATTAGGCCCGATGCAGATCACTAATTGAGATACCGTATGCTCATATGAGTCGTTTTGAATATAAGTTTCAGATTTTGAATCGAAATTGGAAGTTGGCCGAGATTGTGAATTTTCAAAAGTAACAAAAGTCATGATGTCTTTAGGCATAAAATTTATTTTTTCCTAATCCAGTGAGTCATCTCGAATAATAAAGTTCTCAGTTTTTCGTGAATCCGAATCGGAAGTGGATTGAGAATTTTATCAAATAAATTCTTATTAACATTTTTTGATTGAATAATAATCTGAAATAATAAAATATTTTGCAGGTATCTAAATATTTTGAAATTATATCTCAACCGTATTTTGAATTTTATATAAGACAGACGTGTGATAATAATCAAACTATGAGATGACGGGTGAATCTTCTTTATCACTCCTCCTCATCTGTATTTAATTTATTTTTAGTATTTCTAGTCCTTCTTTTAGGTAATTATTTTTTTTTATTTCAAATTAATTATTATTTAAGATTCATATACTTCATTATCTTATTCCTCTATTTATTTGATCAAATAAATTCTTATAAACATTTTTTGAATGAATACTATATTCTCAAAAAATATTTCGCAGGTATCTGAATATTTTGATTATATCTCACCATGATTTAAATTTTATATAAGAAAACCATACGTGTGATAATAATCAAAATTACGAGATGACGGGTGAATTTTCTTTAAAACTCTTCCTTAGCTGTATTTAATATATATTTAGTATTTTTATAGTCTCTCTTTAGTCATTCTTTTAGATAATTATTTTATTTTATAATTAATGGTTAATAGCTTTTAAAATATTTAAAAAATCATCTCTTTAGTAAAGAATTATCTTATCTTAATCTAATCAAACAATAATTACATAATTTACTTTATTTTGCTGTCTAAATAAGATATAATAATATAAATATAACATAAGAAAAAAATATTGTATGGTATAACATAAGAAAAAAATATAAATATTATTGCCATATATCGATATCCCAGTTATTCAAGGATAAACAATGCTTTAAGGTGGATGGTGACATCCTATTTCTTTTTTTCGTCAGGAAATCCACTGTCTTGCTAAAGGCTCTCTCACTCGGCACACTTGATGATTGCTGGGCAAGAAAATCTTTTGCAATCAGCGACAATGTAGGATAGATAAGGCTATTTTTTTCCCACCAATCTAGTATATTCGTTGTAGGGGACGCTACTTTATCATCGAGATAATCCTTGATCTCATCTTTTATAAGATCAGGGAATTCATATGCCTCCCTAAAAATTACAATATAATATAATATATTTATTGATTTTGTAAAAAAAATATGAAGAAATAATTAATATGATAAACATTCAAAATCATTTCTATTTAATCATCCTTTTTTTATACTAATAAATTTATAATAAATTGCAACTGTATTAGATACGCGCCGAATTGACGTTGCGCCGAGTTGTCTCCGCGCTGAATTGACGATGCGCCGAATTAACGCCGCGCCGAGTTTTCTGCGCCGAATTGTCGTGCGCCGAATTTTCCGCCGATTGACGTGAAACTTATAATTTTACCTCCGAATAAGGGTCTATATCATCAGGCATTAGGGTAATGTCGTTCACGTCCTCATTTTTGTCAAAGTTACTAACATTTTCTGAGTCATTCACAGAGTCGAATAAGAAATTAATATACGCCGCAGTCATATAAAAAATAAATCTTCAAGCTATCAATACAAAATATGGAATTTTAAAATACTTTTTATTTTATAAGTTAGAATTTTAATAAAATAAATATTTAAAATTTAATTATTATTGTTTATTTTTTTATATCAGTATTTATTCGAATAAGATTAAAATTAATATATGCTGCAGTCATATAAATAATAAATCTAAAACAAAATATTAATACAAAATATGGTATTTTAAATTACTTTTAATTTTATTTTATATCTTAGAATTTTATTAAATTAATTATTAGATTAAATATATTTAATTAAAAAGATTCAATACCATATATGGTATTGTATAAAATATATACAACACATGCATGCATTTTTGTTTTTTTTATATTTAAAATTTTTTTAAAAAAATGTCATAAAATTGACTCAACTTCAACACATGAGGATCGATTGAATCAATAAAAACACACAATGCCATCCCAGATAAAAATATTTTGTTTAAAAATAAAATATATTTTCAATCTAATCTAGTAAATAATCATAATAGAATTTTTTTTCTTATTTTTTATATTTATAAATTTAAATATAATAAATCTTCTATTTTTTGAGTTTTAAAATAATTTCCGGTATTAGAAAAAGAGGATTCAAAACAACAGACCAGTCATGACACCTTCATTAAATGTGTCAGTATGTCTAGATTTAATAGTATCGCTATGTCCTATCATAGTTCAGAATTAAGTACGAACTTTCTGGCCAGATTTGTTTAATTTTATCGCTATTTTTTAAACACGTATATTTATTTTTTTCTTCTAATTTTATATATGTATCTTGGACAAGTACATTTGATATTATTAAAATATTTTAATAGTTATTAACCATTAATGACTAAATAAAAAAATTACCTAAAAGAGGGACTATAAATATACTTAATATATATTAAATACAGATGAGGAGGAATGCTAAAGAAGATTCACCCGTCATCTCATAGTTTTGATTATTATCACATGTCTGTCTTATATAAAATTCAAAATATGGTTGAGATATAATTTCAAAATATTCAGATACTTGCAAAATATTTTATTATTTGAGAATATTCAATCAAATAAATGTAAATAAGAATTTTTTTGAGTATTCAATCAAAAAATGTTAATAAATTTATTTGATCAAGTAAAATGAGGAATAAGTTAATGAAGTAAATAATTGGTATTCATAATTCAAGTTGGAAGTCTTAAGTAATAAAATGTAAATAACAGATCAAATATCTTAATAATTAATTTAAAATATTCGTCCTCTAGTCGACACAAATTGACGACTCAAGTTGAAATTTTTAAGTACAAAAATGTAAATAATAGAATCTTAAATAATAATAATTAATTTGAACTATTCGTCCTCTAATCTACTCAACTATATATGTATTCACGACTCAACTGGAAGTCTAAAGTAAAAATTGTAAAAACAAAAAATATCTTAATTAATAATATTAAAAATATTCGTCCTCTATCATAGAACTTTTCTTCCTCTAGTCGACTCAACTTCAAATATATAATTCTTATTCACGTCAAGACTCAAGTTGGAAGTCTAAAGTAAAAAAATATAAAAAACAAAAAATATTTTCATAATAACTAATTTGGAATATTCATCATATAGTCGACTCATTTATATAATTCTTTTCAGTTTTCACAATTCAAATTAGAAGTGTCAAGTAAAAAATGTAAAAAGCAGAAAAAATATTTAATAAATATTATTAATTTGAAATATTCGTCCTCTAATCGACTTAAATTGACGAGTCAAGTTCAGAGAACTATTCGTCCTCTAGTCGATAACTATATATTTTGTATTCACAACTCAAGTTGGATCTAAAGTAAAAAGTAAATAACAACAAATATCAATAATAATATATCTGAAATATTCGTCCTCTAGTCGACTCAAGTTCATAAAATATTCGTCCTCTAGTCGACTAGAGGATGAATATTTAATTAAGTTACGATTTAAGTCGACTTGAGTTCACGATATTCATTCGAGTTGACTAGAGGACGAATTTAGAACAGTTCACGACTTGGGTCGACTTGAGTTCACGACTCGAGTCGACTTGAGTTCACGACTCGAGTTCACGACTTGAGTTTGAGTTAGTCGACATATTCGACTAACGACTCGAGACTCTGAGTCGGAGTCTGGTGAACTCGACTTTTTAACAACACTATCACTATCCTCTTATGCAATTTTAAAAGGTGTGCCAAGATCTTAGATAAGATCAGAGATTACGAGAAATAATTTTACTGATTGTTAAAAGTTTTATTTTTATTTGTTTAATTTCTATCATCTGTCCATTCATTTCTTCAGTTAAATAGTTATGGAATAATAATTAGGTAGAACGTTAAAATTTATTAGATGGGTATTTTGCACCCTCACTATTTTTTAAATCAAATAAATGTGAAGAATAAAAGTTAGTTGGGAATTGTTAGTTAAACGGTAGGATAAACAATAAAGGTGGAATTGTTTTCAAAGAGATGTTTTGACTTATCATTTTATTTAATATGGCAGAAAATGTACAATTGTCTCCTCCACTAACTACCTTCTAATAAAAGGGGATGAAGATGATTTTATCATTGTTAAAGTATGGATTCGTGATAAAAATCTTTGCGGCGACTTTAACAAATATGGGGAAGATATAATAAAATTTTGTCGATTATACAGTAATTCTCAATCCTTTGAAGACTAACTTCTCAGAATTTTTTTTGATAATTTAGCTAATTATTTTTTTATTCGTCATCAGCATTGTATAATATAAAATGGAATATATAATGTATATATCTAGTGCAATGAGAGAGTTTAGCATATTTTAAAAACATTACTTATTTAAAATGATGAAAAATTATGAATTTTTGCGATATTCACCGAATATAAATGAATGTTAATTTTAAATGTATTTTTTTATTATCATATGCGAGTCTTTTTATTATATATACTAGATTCTAGATAAACGCATAGTACTTATTTTTTAAGTGTATTCTGGATACCCATAGTTGATATTGAATTGTATTAAACGATAGAATAAGTATAACAAAATACTATTTAAATTATTCAAAATTTCTTTATTTCTTATAAAAAATTTTTAATTAATTAATCTTTACAAAATAAAAACTAAAATTATATAATTATTATTTCTTCTTTTTTTATAAATTTAACAAAAATTTTTCAATGAATTAATTTTACAAAAATATATATTTTCAAAAAAATATATTATTATAATAATTATTATTATTTTTTTACATTAAATAATAATAATTTTTTTCCTCCAATCAGATGTCTACAATCCATCTGATTGACATTTGAGGCTTATATATATATATACATCTTTTTAACATACTAAGACATGTCACCCCTTTATGGGTCAACGACATTCTTCACCATTAAATATAATATTTAATATATATTTTGAAAAATATTATATTATTAATTATGTTGTTATAATAAGAGAATTTTTTTCTTTAGAATGTATTCATAAGGAAAAATACGGATATCCAGTTGTCCCTTTTTACTCCATATTTATATACTCTTGAGCTTGATTACTAGTTGTACCGATAATCATCATGCGATTGCAGGCTTGACTCGAATAACGATAGTCAGCATTTAATCGTTGGCTTGATCTGAATAACGCTGGCCCTCCATAACATCAATTGAAACGACCGAAAATTTTTCCCGAATTGTCTTCTCACTTTTGTGAATCCCATTGGTTCAATCACAAGGTCAAAGTTTATAGTCTTAGTTCAACCATAAGGTCAAAGTTAATAGTCTCTTTATTGTCTAACACAATTTGAATCTTTTTTCTTTATACCATAGCAACATCAAAGTAAACCGTCCGTGAAAACAAAAAAAACATAACTTTCTTTTTCCACTGACCATCCATCACAAAAATTTACATTTTTTATTAACTTTTTCTTTACTTTCCTTGAAAAAAAAAACAACTGCTCGGTATATAACATAATCATAAACGATTCCCTCGTTATACCATTTAATTACTTATATTATACTCCTATCACTCTACAATGAGGATACTCGAGTATATAAAATAATCAATAAATTAATAAAATACTTTCCTCCGATGGACTTTAATACCATTTAACCGAAGCATAAATTACCAAAACACCCCCAGTTGTTCAGTATTCAACTAATTCATTAAGTTATATAATTTTGTTTTGTAATCCACTAATTTTATCAATTACGTGATTATTTAAATAACCAAAGGAATCTCTTCCTTCAAGGGAAAACAAAAAAAATTGTCTTTGCCCTTCAATACCCTGAGACTCAATTATAATCCCGTATAATTATAGGATGTTGAGTTCTCCCTCCGAAATATAAAAATCCCTTTATTTTCCAGGCTTTTCAAAGTTTCAATTAAGCATCCTCTAATGGATTCCATTAACACTTAATCACAAAGAAGCCTACCCCTATCTTTATGATAGTATCTTACTCCCAATACTACGCAAGTATCGTTATCAGAGTATCCCAAAAGAATCAATATTTTCATTATTCATATTTAACATATTATGCTATATTACTACAATAAATTTCATTATTCATCTTTAACATATTATGCTATATGATTCCAATAATCTAAGATTCTGGAAAAATAATCAGATAAGATTAATATTTAAGCATTTTCACATTATCTTTATCCTTTCTTACTTTCTCCTAACCTTACGTGATCATTATGTCTGATTACCGTTATTCCATTTATTAGCAAAATTTCATTTAATTTGGAACCAAGGTTTTCTACTATACGACCTTTTTCCCATTTCTTCCCTTTGTTATCAAACAAACGGGTCCATATAATTCTTCCCACAGGATATTTTATTACAATCTTATCAACCGAAGGTACACCAGTTCCATCTTTGGATTTTAAGAAATCCAACGGCATTCTGGTCCTTCTTCCCAAAAATAACTCTACCGGAGTAATTCCCTCTCGGTTTCTGGAATTATTATAATATAAATGGGCCATCCAAACATCATTACTTTCTTGTTTGGCCTTTTTAATCCAATTTTTCACGATAGCTACCATTCTCTCCGCCTGTCCATTGGAACTGGGATGATATGGTGGAGCTAATACGTGTTTAATTTCCATCGCATTACAAAAATCTTTGAAACTTTCACTTACAAAGGCCGGACCTCCATCAGACACTATTGTCTTTGGAATCCAAAATCTAGCCCATAATCTTTGTAACAATTTGATAACAATTCTAGTGGTTAATCCATGAACCTCTTCATATTCAATCCACTTAGAATATGCATCAACAACTAAAAAATACGACTTCTTGTTTAAGTCAAAGAAATCCACGTGAACACGCTCCCACGGCCTTTCAGGTCTCGGCCAATAACTGCCTATTTCCTTCCGGGGCATAACGGCACACGAATTACATGGAATACAACTCCTCGTAATCTTTTCAATATCATCGCTCATTCCAGGCCACCATACATACTCACGAGCCCAAGATTTCATTTTATCCCGACCCTGATGTCCTGCATGCAACAATCGTACAATTTTACTCCGTAATTTCAACGGAATCACGGCTCTATTACCCCGCATCAAACAATCATCCACTACGGACAATTCCTTTTCAATTTTTTTATAAACTTTACTATTATTTTTCCACGGTTCTTGTCCCGTCAAAAATAATTTTACTCGACCCAATTCCTTATCCCCTAAGGTATTGCTTTTAAGATCCTCCCAATTCGTAGGACCACCCTTTAACATATGTGATAAAGAACAAATTAATACCCTGTCTTCATTCACCATTATACTTTTGTTACCGTCAAGATCCCCTTCACTGGATCCTACCTAGATAAAATATCAGGCAAACAATTTTCCTTGCCCCTGCGATATCTGATTTCCACATTAAAACTTCCCACCAGTAACAACCAACGTTGCAACCGGGGAGACAGCATTAACTCTTTATTATCTTTTTTAAATAAATGAATTAACGGCTTATGATCCGTGTAAATTATAAATCTTTTACCGATCAAATATTCACGACATTTGGTTAATCCAAAGATAACCGCTAGGGCTTCTTGTCAATAACCGAATATCTAGTTTCCACTTCCCTGAAAACTCTCGAAAAAAATATGATGGGTCTTTCCACACCATCCATTAAATGTAACAATTCACCTCCAACCCCCTTGTTGGATGCATCAACTGCCAATTTTATCTCTAAATCATTATTAAAACATACCAAAATCGGTTCCTCACCAATTTTTCCTTTTAAAATATCAAAAGCATTTTTCTGTTCAATTTTCCACACAAAATGAACACCTTTCTTTAATAAACCATACAATGGAGATGCCAATTTTGCAAAATCTTCCACAAAACGATGATAATAATTTACCATTCCCAAAAATGATTGCAACTCCGCTTTATTGGTTGGCGGATTCATATTCGTTATATTTTTTAAATTTTTTTCCAGAGGTTTCACCTCCATTCCATTTATGCGATGTCCTAAGTAGATAACTTCCGTTACCCCAAGAACACTCTTTTCCTTGCTGGCCCTCAGACCCTTATCACGAATCCGCTTGAAAACCTCTTCCAAACGTTGATTATGTTGCTCTGGTGTTATACCAGTCACCAACACATCATCCATATAATAATAAACTCCTTCTAGGCCCTAAAAAACTGATGCCATAGTGCGCTGAAATATCGGCGCTGACACACTTAATCCAAACGGTAGCCTACAAAAGGCAAATAATCCTTTCGGAGTCGTTATTGTAAATAATTAATGAATTTCTTCTTTCAAAGGCAATTGCAAATAAGCCGAAGAAAAATCAACCTTGGAAAAATACTTGGCACCTTTTAAACTGGCCAAAATTTCCTCAATCCTAGGCAATGGATATTTTACCTCCACTACCCATCTATTTAACGTTACACGGAAATCAGCACATAGCCTTAACTTTCCATTCGATTTTCTAACAGGTACCAATGGTGTGGCCCACTCACTATATTCCACAGGAACAATGATGCCATCTCTAACCCATTGATCCAATTCTTCATCGATTTCCCTTTTCCACTCAAAAGGAACTCTTCGACAAGCCAAAAAGATGGGTGAAAAACCATCTTTAAGTTTAACGTCTACTTGATAATCATTTAAACGTCCTAATTTTTCTTCAAAAATTATACCATATATTCTAACCAAAACAGGTATAGCCAGATCGATCTTTTTTAATCCATCGATTTCAATTTCCATAAATTGATCCCTATCAATTTTACCATTTATTTCTGTATGATCAGAACTGATCCCTACCCTTTCAGGAGTTTCAATAAAATTATTATTACCGACAATCCTATTTTCATCGTTCAATAATTTAGATATCCCTTCTTTCTGAAGTTCATCTCGGATATTATCCGCCATTAAATCTCCTTTATCACTAGCTAATCCGCTATCAATAATAAATAAATTCCAATAATTATTATAGGGTCCAATTGTGGTAATCCAATCCCACCCCATAATAGTTTCTACTGCTTTTCCCACTATCCATAAATCTAAACTTATGATAGTATCATTAAAAACCACATACCATTGAGTTTTACCCAAAACCTCAATTTCAGAACGATCGAACTGTTTTAAACACATATTTTCTTTAATAATCACGCCATTAGGCCAATATTTATAAAAATTTTCACAAGACATTATCGAAATGCTCGCACCAGTGTCAAATAGCATATCAATATACCTGCAGTCAATTCTCAAGTTAACCCTAGGACATTGACTCAGTCTATTTATTCCATCAGTCCTTAAAATTTCACAAGTTTTAAGGGGCTGATCGCTATATATTCCCTCTGAAATATGCATTTCATTAAAATTTAAATTTCCTCCTAAATTCAACTCAGAATTTCGAGGCTTTTTACTAATATAACATATTTTTTCATAATATCCCGAGGATATTTCTCCCATTTAAAATTATCAACATTTTTTCTATTTGTATATTTCACAATGCTCCCAGGAAATCTTTCCCATTTAAAAGCATTATTTTTCATTATATTCACATTAAAACTATAATCCGTTTTAACTTTATCTTCATGATAACAAACATTTTCATTAAAACCATTAAAATTATGAGAATCCCATCTCTTTTTATTATAATATACTTTCTTAAAATTTTTATTTCCCTGTATTCCAACTGCTATATGATTACATTTGCTATCATATAGTCAGTGTAAAGCACAATTTATAGCTATATGTCCCGTCTCTTTACATTTAAAACATAAACGAGACCCATCCAAATCCGATTTCAACGAATCAACTTGATTTACATCTAGGCCTGAAATCTTCCTTACGTTGGAATTTTCTCCACTAGATTTTTGCAATGGAAAACCCATTCTAAAATTCTGTTCCTTTACAATACAGGTTTTGGCATAATGACCCTTGTAACCGCACCGATTACAAATTATGTCAGCAATCATTTTTGGAAAACTCTTTCCATTCGAAATAATTCTATCACCGAATTGTTTCTTATCCCCTTGATTATTCATACTAATCAACCTGGATACATCACTATAAATATCTTTAATAGATTCTTTTATATCTTTTAATTCCTGGAGGATAACCACTGATCTCTCCATAAATTCCAAACGATCATCAATATTATCTTTCATCGTTTCAACCATTCCTGGTTTGCCGTTCTTGATTTCATTTAAAATTCCATTTAAACTACTTTCCAAGTCCGAAATTCTTTTAAAACAATTAACAGACACCAGAGTGTCCTTTTTCCAATTACCATATACCTTGGTCGCAACCAAAGTACATTTTCCACATAAAAATTTCAAAAGTATATATATTGAATATAGAATTATTATTAATCCTAATGTAACTAAGTGATGACCTATATCCAATTCATTAAGGTTCTGATACAAGATTTTATAACCCATATCCTTAAAGATGGCAATTTTATTAATAAAAGTAGGCTCAGAATACTTATCGAAATACACAACCATCGCATATTACAAATTTCTACTTTAAAATTACGTTATTACAAAAAGAAAAAATATTTTTCCAAACTACTTTGTTAATTAAAATTCACAAAAAAAAATTTAAACCACAAAAACGTTATTATTGCGTTGTGTCCTAAGGTAACCTATAATATGTAAAATAAAAAAAAGTTTTATTTTTTTACCTTAAAATAATGAATAACCTTGAATTTCCAGGTTCGAATCCTGGGAGAACGGTCAACACTTTTTAAGTGTATTCTGGATACCCATAGTTGATATTGAATTGTATTAAACGATAAAATAAGTATAACAAAATACTATTTAAATTATTCAAAATTTCTTTATTTCTTATAATTTTTTTTTAATGAATTAATCTTTACAAAATAAAAACTAAAATTATATAATTATTATTTCTTCTTTTTTTATAAATTTAACAAAAATTTTTCAATGAATTAATTTTACAAAAATATATATTTTCAAAAAAATATATTATTATAATAATTATTATTATTTTTTTACATTAAATAATAATAATTTTTTTCCTCCAATCAGAAGTCTACAATCCATCTGATTGACATTTGAGGCTTATATATATATATACATCTTTTTAACATACTAAGACACTTATTATTTATAAAAATAACATTTTTCGATGAATTGACAATATTTTTTGGTACCCTTTGGTATAAATTTAGTTATGGATAAATTTATTCAAAAATTTTCAAGTTACAATTAAAACACGTGTATATAACTAGATAAAGTGTTTCCTTAGAGATATTTAGTCTTACTAATTAATACAACACTATAGTTAAAGATTTAACTTTTCTAAAAATTAATCAATTACCGATAACTAATTATATTATAACACTAATAATAATTATTATGATAACTTAACTAACGTCTTCTTCCAGTGTCTCTTGTTAAACTTAAATTATTATCAGGAAATTGTTAATCAATATTATAGGATACACACACACAGGATTGGGAATTATCAATCACACCATATTACAAGTTTTAAATCAAAACATTGCAAGTTGTTACTTACTTTATTAGATAAACATTTAAATGACAAATTAAATAAAGAATAAAACGAAGTCATGTTATTCCTTAATTTTGTAAATGAAAATTAAGGAGTTAATAACGAAATCAAATCATTGGAATTAGAAACCGCATACCTCTCTTTTGAAATTTTTAGACGCAACATTTCTAAAATTTTAAGGCATAGGTAGAATTATTATTAATTTAGAGGGTTCATATATTACTTATTTTATTTTTGTTTTGTCAGGTGTTTGAAACCGGAGATAATTTTTCAGGGTTTCGGTTTAAAAATATTTTTATAATTGAATTAAGGATCATAATTTTATTTTACAATTTTTTTATATCTTGAGATTTAGGCTTGGTCGTCAATTTTTATTTTGAAGTCGGAGTTCTCCTGGAGTAAGGAGAAGTATTTTTGAATATGCCTAGCAAATTTTAATACATCTCAAGGATTCAACAAATTTATTATCATTATTACCATTATTTAATTTTTTTATTGTTAAACGTTTGCCATTCTCATTCATGCTGTTTCTAGCGTCACTGGTAGTATTCTGTTATATTCATTTCTTCACGCAGTCGTAATAAGCTTAAATTATACTTTAATAAGACATTAGATTGAAATAGAGAGTTGCATCGAAAATGCCCTCGTAACAACCATCTCTGTAATCTATCTTGGCGTCAGCATCATCTCTTTATTATTATTATTTCTTAGTGGAATTCAAAATTACTATTAAACTATATTATTCATTTTTAAATTTAATGACCATGCCTCTTCCTAAAAATATTTTACATCCAACAAGTACAATTTCTTTATAAAAATAAGTAGACATATAGTTGATAATCCTTTATTATATAGAATTGGTTACAAAATATTAGATAAAATGCTACTTTTACAGACATATTTGACAGTTAAAGAATATAAAACAGTTAATATTTTAATAAACTTTACTAATCAACACTTTTGATAATAAATATAAGTAACAATTTGCATTCAATTCTTTAACGCCATTTATTTATTTAGAATACATAAAATTAAAAATTATTCATAATATTGTCATAATGGATGTAATCTTTATTAGATATCTTTTTTTCCTTCTCTTTTTTTATGTGTTTTTGTATCTTCTTTGAAAAACAAGTTTTGAGTTAAATTTTTAATACGATTATATTTTTATATACCAACTAGAGATGGTGTGACAATAATAAAAAATATGATTCATTTCTAACACATGGCTTCAATATATTTGAATTATTTTTTCTAAAGATTTTTAGTGTTTCTTTTTATCAATTTATCTAACATTATTGATACTAGTAGATTGCCCGTCAAAAATGACGGAGAATGAGAATTTTATTCCTTTTTTTTAAGAAAGATGTTACCTTTTATTTAAAAATCATATCCAATTTATATTATTTTTAACCCCCCCCTCCCCATTTAGGTCAAGTCCAACCAATGTCATTGAGTCCAACCCATTAGGACTAAGAGTGGAAACTATTTTTTGAGTCAAAATATATTTAAATGAGCTTGTACCCAATATCAAAATTCTTTGTAAATATATTACTGATTACATAAGACTAACATTTAACATTAAAAAATTTCAAGCCAGGTCCAAGCTCATAATATTTGGAAAAAATTTCTAAGCGTCCAAGACCTTATAATTTTTAAAAAAATTTCTCAAGCCTAGCTCAACCCAAAATAATTTTGAAAATTTTTCCTAGCCCGGCTCATAATAATTTGTAAAAGATATTCCCAAGTCAGGTGCAAGCAAATATTAATCTTGAGGAATATTTTTCAAGCCCAGTCCACCCCATATTAATTTTCAAAACTTTTTCCCAAACCCGGAGATAGTTAAATTTCTAAATAATTTATCATCACATGAAGGGGAAATCTCGGATTTACCAAATGCTATTTTTAAATTACAAAAATGTCATTCAATACTAATGAAACTTATATGCAATTTATTTATATATTTTTTAAGAAATTTGTTTTTCTTGCCATATAAATTTAGGTAATTTTGAAAAAACGATGAGGATTAATTATTATTCTGTGTGTCTGATAAAATTAAGAGCAAATCCTTTATGAAATTTTAATTTTTTGATGGAAAAAGCGACAAAATAAATCTGGGCAGTCGTCTGCAGAGGAAATAATTAATGTATAATATCATCCCATTTAGGGTTGTAGCTGAAAGTCATGAATAATGACGGATTACCAAATCAGTGTACAACACCCATTGAGTCCTGATAAAGCTGAGGCCTTGGGCTACTGTAAAATAAGAACGCAAAATGATATTTCTGCCAAAGTGTCAGTTTTGGTATCCCCCTCTAAAATAGAATCATGAAGAACATTATCAACTCAACCATAAAACGGTCGTAAGTATTGTTATAAAGGCCATGACAAAACTACCGCATATTTTCTCTAATAATGTTAATGAAATTGGCCGCACTACACATTCACGTTTGAACATCCCTCTTATATTCACTCCTAGTGGGGTGAATGATTTTGGAATTAAATGCTTATATTTGTTAAAAATTAGGCAGAGGTGGCATAGGGATTGTGGTAGTGGTGATAGAAATATCATTTGGAGGCAACTGGGTGAATACAAAATAAACATATAGATATAAAACATTAGATAAAAAACAAAATAAACCTCCATAGGAGTTCACAGTTCCTTATTATCTTGGCCACCAGTAACTCTAGAACGGGTAAGGCGTTTGTTGAATCGCCATTTTTTTCTTTGCTTATCTTTAATAAAAGATTCATCATGTTTTGTAACAATGTGAGGGATTAAGATTGGGTTAGCCTAGACAAATAAATAAATCAGCCACAAATATAAATAAACTATTGTTGAAATTAAAAAAACATTAATATACTGTAAACCTGTAGAGGAGTCGAAAGTATATTTCTAGTAGTTGGGGGGCTATAATCAAAAAAAAAAATTGAGGGACTTATCAAGCCTATCATGTTCTTCTAAAGGTTTATTTTACATTTGTTCATTATTAATGACTAATATATCAATATTTGAAGAATTATAAAGAGGAAATAAGATGGGGATAGTTAACTAAAGTAAAAACAAAACAATTCTCAAGTTAATTTTATAAAGTAGGATTAAAATAAAATACCATTCGGAAAGTCCAATTGGCAAATTTAAAATAAAAAATAGGAACCTTGTGAATAGATATAGAATAATTTAAATAATATAAATACCGTAGTAAGTATTTTGTTTTGGAATAAATGTAAAATCGTAAAGATAGAAAACCCCGTTTTGTCTTTTTTATTGATTTATACAAAAAAATTAGTAAGAATAAAAAGGAGTATTGTTAAAAGGTAGGATCCTTAAGAATAAATATATAATTTTAATTGAATAAAAAGATTGTAATATATATATCGATTTTTTGGATAAATATAAAATCCTATTTAAAATTATTTATTATAAAAATAATGTATTTATTTTTTGGTGAGTTATACAAAATAATCAGCATGGAGAATAGAGCATTTGTGGATCTAACAAAAGGCAAGCTTTTAAAAAAGTAGGAAGCTTAAAAATTGATATATAAATACTAAAAATAATGTACTTTGGATATTTTTCTGTTAGTTAGACAAAATATTCATCAGAGATAAAAGGGCATATTGCGGCCCGACAAAATGGATAGCTTTAAAAATACGTAGGATGCTTAAAATAGATATATAAAATTTATTTAAATTATAAAAAATATCATACTAAGTATTGTAAATGGAAAGAAAATAGGAAAACTAAATGGGAAAGGAAGCTAAAGAGAAAGAAATAGGAAATTAAAAAGTTTGCGAAAGGTTAAAATAATAAAAGAAATTAAAGGGGAAGGAAAGGAAAGGAAAATAGAATAGTTTTTTTAAATTTTTTATCAGGCTGATTTCACACATTATTTGAGACTATTGTTAAAATAATTAATGTTAGTGACATCTTCAATAATGTATGTTGTCGGCGTAGCATAACCAGTCTACTTGTAGGTTACTGGTATTTATGATGTCACTAATTAGTAGATTAAAAATGGGGGGGGGGCATATCCTTGTTTTATACCACATTTTTGTTTAAAAAAAGGTAGGATTAATCTTTTGTATTTTGAAACTATTTTCATAAATATTTATAATAATTTTGAATGTGTGTAGCTGGAATGGGAAAGTTTAAATTATTGTTATACTCTTTGTAAACTAAGGGTGTATGATGATTGTTTGATTTGTAAAAACTCATTTTTATAAATTAAAAATATTATTTACCCTTATTTTGCTTTTCTTCTCAAATAACTATGGGCTGGATTAATAATTGAATGATATTTATTTATTGATATCAACCCTTGTAAAAACTCATTTCAATAAATAAAAAATACCAGGATAATAGTTGTTTAATTATCATCTGTACAATTATTAAGAGAGGTTAAGACAGGGGTTGTTTTCTAAAATAAAAACATAAGAATAATTTTAAAAATATTAATGTATTAAACCTGAAAAGGAATCAATATTAGGTTCAACTCTCTAGAAAGAGTGGGAATATAATCAGATGCTAAAATTGCTAAATGTAAAAAAAATATAAGCATTTATAATTTAATTTACTTGAAAGAATTGAATGATATTTATTTATTAGCCGTTGTAAAAACAACTCATTTTTTGGAAAATAATGGTGTATGATTGTTTGAATTGTAAAAACTCATTTTTATAAATAAAAAATATTATTTACCCTTTCTTCTCAAAATGAATATGGGTTGAATTAATAATTGAATGATATTTAATTTTTGATATCATAAATTAAAAGCTGTTAAAAAAAAGAAGAAATAAATTTAATTTAATACATCAAATGTCAGTTATTTTCTGACAGGGGAATTAGTTTTTTCTTGTGGATAGGGGAAAAAGGGGATCATCACATGTTTTGATTTTTAAGGATTCCTTTGTTAGCTATTTTGGAGTGAAAATTTTGAATTAATTGGAGCAGATGTTAGCCGGGAGAAATGAAGAATGGACCTGTGGGAGTGAAGAACATGTGAATCGGGATAAATATGATTTATAATATTTATGTATTTTTTTTAATGTATAGATAATTATGAATAAAGTTGATATTTTGAATAAATATGGTTTGTTTTGAATAAATATGGTTTGTTTTGTGGATTTGTTTTATTTACCAGGATTATAGTTGCTTTTTATTTGAGTCATGCTTTCTTGGATTTTCTTTTCAAAATATTTCACCTATAAAAAAAGTAAATAAATAAAATTTTTTATAAATTATAAATATTATTTACCAGGATATTGCTTTTAATTTGAGTCTTGCTTTTATAAAATATAAATAAATTAACAAAAATAAATAAATACGTAGCGATGACATGAAATAGCGATGACATGAAATAGCGATGACATGACGTCACAATGACGTAGTGAGGACATCGGAAAATTATAATATAGATGTGTACATAATGAGTGTCATGGCTATGACTACAAATTAAACAGCATATATTATTTGTGTAGCGATGTATAAGATTATTATTATAGTACTGCTGAGAGCATCTGATTGCATAATTTAGTTGAGTCATTATGATACTGTCTAATCGTTTATATATTATTAAAATTGTAGGATAATTTAGAAATTTAATATCTCGCATTAATTTTCTCTACTTATCTAGCATAGCATCTAAGGATATATTTATAATTTGGACTAGTCGTTTCTTTTCTTTTCTTCAGGAATTATTGATATGGTATTGCGTACAAATTTTTCCTTACTATTCCATGTTATTAAACATTGTCTTAAATGGTAACACAACGTTATATAAGTGTAATGACAGTTGTCAATGGAGGTTGCTAACAATTAAATGTTCTGAGTTTGCAAATTTCAATTAAAAAAGTATAAAATAGAAGGCTAGTGACACATTTGTCCATCTATAAAGTAATTAACTCGCTAAGCGCAATCTTTCAATTAAGTTCTATTTCTGATTATTTTAATTATTTTGAAATACATGGATTAACAGTAATGTTTAGTTCAAATATGAAATGTGAAACAAATATAATGTTAGAGGGTCAATTACAAATAACCATGTCGAAGCATAGGCGTAGCCAGAGGGGGGGGCAAGGGGAAATTCCCCCCCCTTCAGAAATTTATCACTTTTTGTAAATATCATTTTTAGCTAATAAAAAATATCCCCCTTAGTCCTCCCCCCACTCCCTGACCTTCAAATATGTATGCATATATCTTTAATAATTTAAAAGAAAGAATGTAAAAGTTGATATTTTTTTATAAAACTATTCATCATAATTTATAGATTTTTGGGAAAATAAATTTATAAATATATAAAATGAACCAAAAATGTTTTTTAATAAATGGAATATAAACCAAAGATAAGTCTTAAGACAGAAGTGAAATGTATTATAATTATTAATAATAGATCCATAAAATTAATAAATAATATAATATATCAAATATATATTTTTATAAAGTGAGTAATTTTAATTTATTAATCTTAATAAAAGTTAAACATAATTTTAAAACTATTGATAAAATTAAATCATAAATTAAAAAAATATTAAAGCACAATACAAAGAGTGGAATATTATATGTCGTAGATTTACAGTAAATCTAATTATCAAATGACAATCAAGTAATTTTTACCTATATAGCGAATAATCTATTTTACAGATAACTATAAAATATTGATAAGGACATCAGAAAATATCTTTTAAAGACATTGTGGGATAAATAATATGAAAATTAAATTTAAATATAATTTTTCTTAAAATAAATAGATGGCGTTAAATAATTGAATGCAAATTATTGCATATTTAATATCAAGAGCATTGATTAGTAAAATTTGTTAAATTATTAACTGTAATATACTCTCTAACTGTTAAATATGTCTGTAAAAGTGGAATTTTACTTAGTATTTTATAACTAATTCTATATAATAGAGTAAAATCAACTATATGTCTACTTAATTTTTATAAATAAATTACTTATAATTGTTTGGAATAAATTATTACCATGCTTTTATATCAAGGTATATACAATACAACTAATTTATTATATTTTTATTTTATATAAACTAATAAAAATATATTTCATATTTGTTCCAGGCTTATATTAAAATTTGTAAAAATATTTATGACTATATATAGACTAAAGTAACCCGGCCGAAGGCCAAGGAACCCGCCCAAAAGGGGATCTGGGGGTGAAGCCCACAGTAATTTTTTAATTCCCCCCCCTTATGAAAATTTTGGCAACGCCTATGTGTCGAAGGCTTTCATCTTCAGGGAATCATCAACCCAAATTGAATAAAATATAAATTTTCGTATGTATCCATAGTTATATTGTATATTAAATTTTGAGAATTATTTAAATTGAGAATATCCAATATAATAATTTTTTAATTTGACTTGTTCACTTCCATTTTCTACTAATTAATAATCTTTGAGAATAAGTTAAAAGAAATAAATGGCGTATATGAATTTAATTGTTTTAAATTTATTAACACTCCAATAGGAATATTTAAGATAAAATTAAAAAAAATTAAAAAATGGCGTAAATGTATTAAGTTGTTTTAAATTATATTATCACTTCAATTATTGGAAATTTGAAAATATTATAAAATCCCAATTAAATTATTAATATTTGTATTAACAATAATACCAGTGACGAAGCGTCAGGTTCACTACTAGGGACGCAATCAAGAATTTGGTCAAACTCAAACCATAAAAACATTAAGATTTTTACATAAATTGTATTCCTCTTTGTTTTTGTAGTACTGCATTATAAAAGTTATTGCTAGATTTTTTTAATAATATTTTTTCAATCGAAATCAAAGATAGATTCGATAATTGATTTTGGCTAATCCTCTTTCTGCAATAAGATTTTATTCTTTTAAAGATGAAAAACTCCGTTCTGCACTTGATGTTGTAGAAGTTAGTTAAGATGAATTTGCATCTTTAAAACTTTTCATCAAATAGGTGCATATTAAAATTCAAGTATTACATTAACATTCTTTTTCTTTCTAAATTCAACATCCCAAAATACTACCTTTAATTCGGTTTCCAGCTTGTGTAAGTCGAAAAATTGAGAATAAGTGTCATTTAAATTATCTAATAAATATTTTGAGAAATTTTGATTATTTGGAATTTACTAATATCTAACAATTCAACGAATTTAATATCTTTTGGTGTAAGACATATGAAATAGAATTAATCAAATCATTTTGAATATCGCTTAATAGTCTAATAAAAACTGCACTATTTCTATATGATGTTTCAATAGTAAATTTTCTCCGCAGGCAAATAAATTAATTCAATATAATTCCTCTATTTACTGAATTAGAAGTACGAGCTC
This sequence comes from Gordionus sp. m RMFG-2023, assembly GCF_954871325.1. NCBI lineage: Eukaryota > Metazoa > Nematomorpha > Gordioida > Chordodea > Parachordodidae > Gordionus > Gordionus sp. m RMFG-2023. The sequence goes on along the minus strand of NC_088775.1, from coordinate 6,013,285 downwards.
CTGAATTCCAAGAAAACATATAGAGTTGATCAATATTTTCAATATTTCTCAATTTGATTTGACTTTAGAATTATGCTGCTCGATTAATATTTTGCGCATCGAATCTATCATATTTTCAATATGATTTTGGCCAAATGTTTTAAATTGAATCATCGACTGCAAATGAGCCGTTGATTCTTCATGCCATTTAACTGCTTTGAAAAATTATTCATATCCGAAAATCTTTTATCATACCAAACATATTCTTCCTTTGGGAATAATAGGCATGACCAACAATACAGAGAATTAGAAAATTCACATCCAATGAGCCATTCATATTTTTCATATTTATAGATAGAAAAATTACGGGAAGTTTTGATTTCTTTTTTTAAGTTTTCTAAAATTGGTTTTGGCCTTCCTTTTTCAATAATCAATTTTTTAGCATCAAAATATCTTGAGCTAAATGATAATGTTAATAAATTTTCAATAATACAATTACAATTATTAAACATTAATTAAGGATTTTAAAAACGAAAAGTTTTTATTTTACAAAAGTAAGGAAAAAAATATTATATAAAAAAATTTCTTTCTCTTTTATTTATTAAAAAATAAGCATTTTTTTTATTTGCTTCAATGCTTATTTTTTAATAGTAAAATTACACAATACTATGGAATGATTTTCTCTTTAATAGTTAATTTTATAACGTGTAAAAATAATAGTAACCTTTTTAACGTAGTAACAATAATAGTATTTCTTAATATAGTAAAATGATATTAATTTTTTAACGTTATAAAAATTATATTAATCTTTTTAACGTTACTAATCTTTTTTACGTTATAAAAATTATATTAATTTTTTAACGAAGTCAGTTTAGTTTATTTAGCATAGTACAAAGATTATATTAAGTTTATTTAAAAATTTTGTAAAAAAATTTTCAAGGGAAGCAATGCTTCCCTTGCTTCTATGGACGCTTCGTCACTAATCTGATTTTAAACAATACATTGAATCCGGAAGCTAAGGGTTTTAATCTAAACAAGATTTTTTTTTCAAAAACCTAGGTTTTTTCTCCAATTTTAGATTTGTTTCGAATCCCTTATCCTATTAATCATTAGAAATCTAAAAATTAAATATATGAGCAAATCTAATATTTAAAGGAATAATAAGTAAAAATATTTACTAATAATTTGATTTACTACTTTGCCCTCATATTTATTTATATTTCCTACCCAGCTACATGTCGCATGAAAACGATGTAAGTAAATGGCTCCTAGTCCTACCATTCTTAGTTATTTTTTACAATAAATCAATGATAATAAATATTACAAAAATCTATTATTAGGTTTAAAAGAAATTATTTTAATATTATGTAATATAAATTATTTATAAATTTATATATAATATTGAATAAATAATATATATTATTTTATAAATTAATTCTATTAAATATGTATATAATATTAAAATATGTAATATATAAATCATAAATATAAAAAATAAATTATATTATAATTATTTTATTATAATAAAATCATGTAAAATCTTACCATTTTATATTTACTAAAATTTATATTAATACAATTTATATATTTCCCTTTATAACACATTAGATTAATATTTAAAATATAAATTACTTTAAATACTAGAATTATATATTTACTAAAATAATATTAAATATTGGCATTATATATTTTCTAAAATTTAATAAATTTTTCTTTATATCAAATTAATTTAATTTAATATAGATTAAATAGCAAAATATGTCTAATCTGTAAAAGTTAAATATTTAATCTCCGGTTCAATTTTAATAGGTCCATTAAACCATTACAGCCATTTTAATTTATTTACTTTTTTAATAATAGTAATTGCGAACCAAAACCAAAATTTAAACCTATATTTCTTAACTTAATAATTAATTCATTAATCTTTCAACATTACAGGTTTGTAATATTTAGCATTATTTTGTTTATTATGTTATATTTTGTAGATTTTTCCTCACAGGAAACCATACATAACAAATAACCCAATCAAAAAAATTAACAATAAATTCAGATATCCCCAATTACAAAAGACTCAGTAAACCTATACATGAACAGGCGAGTAAGAAACAATGGCGCAAGTAACGATTCAAAAGTATTACCTTCTACGATGATCCCTTAGCCGATTACATAATCAAAGAAGGAACAAAATAAATGATTCCGAATTGAAGTCTAAAATTAATGACCTACTTGAGCATAATAATGGATTATCCCAGTGTAAAATTTACTACCTAATCAAAATGAGTGATTCGGGAATATCTAGATTGTGTTAAATCAATGTAATAAAGCCGGAAAAGAACCCGATAAAATTGTTATCAATATTCATATTGCCTAAAAATATAAACATGCCATTCCAAAATATATTCTATTAGATGAAACAGGCTTTCTTGTCTTTAAATTTAACAATCATAGTTATTGATATCGACTATTTCTCACATTTTCTTTTAAGTTAGCAGATAATATCCTCCATTCATGGAAAATATCGTCTCTTTTCCAGTATGCTATTTTAAATTCATATTTTTTTGAGCTGAGATAATGTTGCCCACATGTCAAGAAAACTAAATATAAAAAATGAAAACAACATTACTTGTCTATGTTATTTTTTGCATTTTATTTTTATATACAGGGTTGTAGGTGTTTTATTTGGTAATAAATTAAAAACAAAGACCATTAAATGGTATAGTAAATAAGTTTGAAGGGCTTAAAAGATATAAATACCACATTTATGTAATAAAAAAAATTAGTTTAAATGAATATTTTTTTCAAAATATAAACCTTATTTTAACTTAAAAAAATAATAGTCTGAAGAAATTTTTTAAAAATAAATTTTTTTATATAAATGTAAATGCCATTCTTTATTTATATATCTTAAATCTAGATTTGGAATGCTCCACTCAACATTTTCAAAATTTTTAAGTTAGAAGTGGATAATATTTTTACCCTATATATGTGAAAATAAAAACTAGATTACAAAATATTAATTTTTTACCCAAGTTGTTGTCAAAATTTACCAATAACTTTTTCCTATATTATATTTCAATCTTTAATGATGATTTTCTCATTTTAAACATTCAAAATTTTTGTTAGAAGTGGATAATAACTTATTTATTCCCAATATATATAAAAATAAAAATTAGATTAAAAAATATTAAATTTTAGCCAATGTTATTGTCAAAATTGTTCAATAACTTTTTCCTATATTTTATTTTAAACTTTAATGTTGATTTTATTATTTTAAACATTTGCACAAGTGGAGCACTCCAATTCTAGACCAACAATATACCTGGACCCAGAGCGAACTGTTAAATCATTATAAACTTTTATAAATATCTGAACCGTAACTGAACTTATATAATTATTTTTTGAAGGAGTAAAATGAACCTTTATAAAAACTTTTAAATGGTTATGTTTTTATTTTAGAAATGGATAATTTGAATATCCAGAATTATATAAACTTGCTTTTATAGTACTGGTGGTTTCTGCAACACAAGTTTCTGTAGAAAGGGCTTTTTTGGGTCTAAAATTTGTTATCGTCACAAAGTACAAAAATTAATCCATTTATTTTAGAAATTTTTTTACTTATATGTTCAAATAATATATTTTAAATAGTTATTTTGAATCTTATATATATTTTATATATATAATTCATAGATGCTTATAATAAAAATAAATTAGAAAATGGTGTTGCTTCAATAAAAATTTTTTTTAACATTAATGAACCTTTATAAATAATTAGTGAGCCAAACTGAATCTTTATAAATTCTTTTTAAGAAACATAACCAAAATGTAATCATTATAATTTTTTATATACTGAACCGTAACCAAACTGAATCGTTACAAATAACGGTTCAAATCCCTAACGATATATAGAAAAATGCCAATCAAAAACATAGCAACAACCCAATAAAAAAAATTTAGTTTACAAATCCCAAACCAATTAATAAAATATTTATTTTTTAAAAATTAGATAATATAAATTTCAAATTTTTTTTCTCTACAAATATAGTTGAATATTTATTTTGTATATATTATAATAATCTATAATTATAAGTACAGGAATAATGATTTAATTTTGTGAGAAAATATATTTTAATATTGTATTTTCGTTTGAGTTTTGAGTGTTTTTCGAAATTGACATCTATTTTTATATAAATAGAAAAGATAAAAATATATTTAGAATATTTATAGGCATAAATTTATATTACCTTTAATTGATTGGTTGTCCCCAATAATCAAGTTCCAAAAAATAATGCATATGATTATAAAGATTTGTAAAATTACGAAAATTATATTAAACGTGATATGTATTTTTAAAGAAAGAAAACCGCGATATTAAAATACGAAGTAAAGAAAATGCGCGGTATTAAAAAAAGAAAAATTAAACATGATATCGTTTAAATTATTGCCTCCTACCATTTGTCCTCCTAGAGATAAACTGATGATAGAGATTGCAAGATCCTTTTAAGACATAGGTGACGATTAACTTCGGAAGCATCTTTTCATTGGTTTTGGTGCAGATGCCTCTTATTAGATCGTTCTTTGAGTACCCGGAACCCAGGGAAACAACCGATCGAAACGATGAGTACGTTTGAACTGCATTACCCCTTGTTGTCTTCTCGTTATAAGCTACATCCGAGTAGCTAAGCAATTATCGAACGGGATAGTGATATCGATTTTAAAGAACTTGATTTCTGAGAGAATTGTGAATTCTGCAGCTACAGTTTTTTTTAATCGTTTGATGTCCAACGCGAGTGCAACATACAATTATTTAGACTTGTGAGAGGAATTTGTTTGATTGTCTAAACCTCCTATATTGCTAGTCTCGCGTTTAGTGATAGCTCGTTTAGTCTAGCCTGGTGGATAAATCTCTATTCATCGAACGATGTGTATTGTCTGCTCGTTAGGAAGAAATGACTGGTTGAGTGTTGACCATCACACTCTATAACCTTGCCCTGATTCCTGAGATCGAAGGTCCAGGTCTTTCTGCCACTGCCTCCTCAATCGCTTACGTCACCTTGAGCCTCGACAACGCCTGACATGCTCTTTTCCATGTGTTCCTATAGGCGTTTGCCGAGCTTTTGAATCGCTCATCGTTTACCCCAGATAAGTAAGATGTCACATCTTGGCCACGGTGTCTCTAAGCTCTGCATAACCCCTTTAACGAGGGGATCTTTTGAAGTTAAGAGCTTGAAGGCGTTGTCGATACGATAGATATCGCTATCCTCAGCCATCAACGGGATTCCGATAGCTCCTAATTTCCGTGACCCTTACAGGTAGTTGTTTGCTGCAGATGGGAAGAGAGCTAGTAAGGACTTTAATATTGAGCGAATCTCCTTGTCCACCTTGTCACAGTCCGCCTTTGCGAGGAGGTTACATCGCATTGGGAAGCTTAGTATGGGGAAAACAAACGTTTTGATGGCGTCTATCTTCTGCCACAGGGCTAACTTTGATCCGCTGATTTTCTGGGTAACTTCAAAGGTTCTGTTATTATTATCATATTTATCACACAAGAACCCTGTGTTGATGACGGGCTGCACTGATGATATGGAATGAAGACTCGATATCGTGTATTCTGGCAAAATAATTGTACTGTCGCTAAATCCTGGAAACTACACCTTTCATTTTAGTGGGCAAACTTCAGTTGGAGTCACAGAAAGTATTATCAAAATCAATGGCAGACGCCTTAAACACCTGAAAGAGTGTGAGTCAAGCCTTTCTGGGTAAACCAACAGGATTCTTATGTGATAAATATGATAATAATACCAGAACTTTTGAAGTCATCCAAAAAATCAGCGGATCCATGTTAACCCCATAGCAAAATATAGACCCTATCAAAAAGTTTGTCTTCCCCACCCTAAGTTTACCGATGTGATGTGGCCTCCTTACAAAGGCGGCCTGTGATAAGGTGGACAAGGAAATTCCTTCAATAATAAAGTTCATACTAGATCTCCCACCATCTGCTGAAACAACTCCTCTAAGGGTCACGAAAATTGGGTTCTCTCGGAATCCCGATGATGGCCGAGGATAGCAATAGCGATTGTATTGACAACGCCTTCAAACTTCTAACCACGAAAGATCAAACATTTGCAAAGTTTGGGAAACCGTAGACATTCTGACTGGGAGCATCTAGTGGATGTGTCATGGATCAACATCCCTGACTACTAATCTGAGATAACTAATAAGCGCTTCAAAAACTCAGCAAACCCTAAAAAACGCATAGACAAAGGCCCATCAGGCGTCGTCAAAGCTCATGATGGCATGGATGATTGATGTCTTATTCACCTAGGACGACTTTGTGCTGGATCCCAATTGTGGCGAGGTAGTGGTAAAGAGATTAATAGGTCACTGAGTGACTAGTACCTTCGAGAGCTCAGGATTGATGGCAAGGTTACTAACACCTGGCAAATCATATCTTCCTCACGAGCAGACAATATAGGACTCAATGAGTTACCACTAAACGCAAGACAAGGCCACAAGAGACCCGCGATTTTAGAAGTGCAGACAAGAATACGAAATAATCATTGCATGTTGCACTCGTGTTGAATGGTGGATCGTTACGATGTCGTTGTCAAACGATTAAAAAGAATCTAAGCTGCAGAATCTTATTTCTCGCAGAAATCAAGTTGTCTACGGTACACTCCTGAGATTGGATCTGGTGATTATAATCGATATCACTATCCTGTTCGATAACTTAGCATCTCTGTACATGATATAATGAGAAGGTAACAAAGTATCAAGGGGTAGTCAATGACATATATAATACCTAGACTGACGATTCATTCATTAAAAGTGTACATAAATGCAAATCATGTGGAGACGCCATCTTGGTTTCACTAATCATTTTTAAATTATAAACGAGAGCCTAATTTATTCTTATATCTGATGCAAACTTTATTAAAGAATTACCGGATCATCGAAATAATAAGACAGCAAGTTATCAATTTAATAGTAGTTTTTAACATGAAAATAATTACTATATGTGTTACCAAAATGGCCGGTCCAGCTGATTTGCTTTTAACGACGTTTAAAAATGAATTTTAATGAATGAATCGTCAGTCTAGGTATTATCTATGTCATTGGGGGTAGTACAGATTCGGAAGCAAATGTACTCATAGCATAGGTATAATTAAATCATGTAAAATCTTACTATTTTATATTTACTAAAATTTATATTATTACAATCTTATATATTTTTATTTATATCACATTAATTTTATATTAAATATATAAATTACTTTAAATATTAGAATTATATATTTACTAAAATTTATATTAATATAATAAGAATTATATATTTTCTAAAATTTTTAATTCTTTATATATAATTAATTTAATATTAATTACATAAATTAAATAACAAAATCTGTCTAATCTGTAAAAGTGAAATAGCCATTTTAATTTATTTTCTTCTTTAATATTAGTAATTGCTAACCAAAACCAAAATTTAAACCTATAAAAATTTTAAAACTAAATTTAATTATTTTTTTCATAATTTTTTTTTAAACAAATTTTTTTTTATAATTATTCTTAACTTATTGTAATGAATAATTTCATTATCCCTTATCTTAGATCCTTTTACAACTACATGATTGTAACATTTAACATTATATTGTTTATTAGGTTATAATTTTTAATATTTTTTCTTATAAGAAGAACCATCTTACTCTCAAAATTAGTGTTGTTAAACGGCTCGTTTTGAGCCGATTTATAAAAACGGCTAACTCGATATTTCTTCCAGAATAATACTACGCAAGCCTGAAGATTATGATTGTAGAAGGAACAAAGGTTTGGACATCTATTAAGCGAAATCTCGAGTCTTAGGCAATATTTTTCTGGGAAATATTGAGTAAGCCGTTTTTAAGGTCAAAACGAGCCGTTTAACAACACTACTCAAAATATTTCACTTTCAGCTTTATTTGAAAAAATAATATTTACCCAATCAAAAAACAATAATAAATTCAGATACCTATCCGCAAATACAAAACAACATAGCTAAAAATGGCTCATTATACATGAACAGGCGAGTATAAAAACAATGGCGCCAGTACCGATTCAAAAGGAATATCTTCTCCGAATATAACGATGACCCCTTGGCCGATTACATAATCAATCAAAGAAGGAGGAACAAAATGAATGATTCCGATTTGAAATCTAAAACTATATAGTTTACAAAATATAATAATGTATTGACGATAAAAAATATAGTTGAAAATTTACTACCTAATCCCAAAATTAATGATTCGGTAATATCTAGATTACATTAAATCAATGGGATTAAGCTGGAAAAGGTTTGGAATAGAACCCGATAGAATTCTTCAGATATTAGCAATATTATTGCTTAAAAATGAGAAACATGCCATTCTAATATATATTCTATTTAGATGAAAGAGGCGTCAATTCTTTTCTTTATTTTTTAAAATATATTATGATAATCATAGTTGTCGAAATCGACCATTCCTACCAAGATTTCTTTTAAGTTAGGTAAAAAAGGGAAAATAAATGCTCTGGCACTAATAATTTGTAATATTTATAGTTTTTTTGATAAAACACGGCGAGTAGCTACTCCGATCCAAACTTCCCATCACCAAACACCATTTGGGTCGTTTTTGCTATCTCGTTGGCGCCCCACCGATAGTTTCGTCGGTGCACAGGTCTAGTGTTGTTAAACGGCTCGTTTTGAGCCGATTTTTAAAAAGGCTAACTCAATATTTCGTCCAGAATAATATTACGCAAGCCTGAAGATTTTGTTTATAGAAGGAACAAAGGTTTGGACATCTATTAGCGAAATCTCGATGCTTAGAAAATATTTTCCTATCTAATATATTGAATTAGCCGTTTTTAAAAATCGGCTCAAAACGAGCCGTTTAACAACACTACACAGGTCTAAATATATTTTAAAGAAAATTAAACACATGAAAACATATTACTTGTCTGGTTTTTTTACATTTTATTTTTTATATATTAAAAAGTAATGCAAATAAAATTAAAAACCTCAATAAAACTCATAAAAATCTGTAAAACTAAGAATAAATAAAACCTAGAGGAAAGGTTTTTATAAAAATTGATGACAATTTGATAATTGTTAAAAATTCTAAATTAATATTCATTTTTGGGTTTCTCCTACAGGTACTGCAATACTAAGTTGTCCCTTAGGGGAGGGATGAGAAAGCCCAGAGCACCTCCCCAAAATTTTTTAGGGATTAGATATTAAGCTGATAAGAACAGATTTTTATTCAAAAAAAGATAGGTTAAAAAAAGTTTCCAAATAACATCCATAGTAAGATGTGTAATATATATATTTATATATATATAATAAATACAAAGTAATTTCTTTTTTCAACAAGTGATATATATTTTATGAAGAAAACCGCTATATTTATGTAGCATAGTAAATAAAACGCGCGATATTAAAAAGAAAAATTAAACGCAATATCGTCTAAATTATTGCCTCCTATCTTTGTCCTCCCATAGATAAATTGATGGTGCAGATTACAGGATCTTCTAATGACGTCAACCACGATTAGCTTACGAAGCATCCTCCCATAGGTCTTGGCACAGATACGCTTTATTAGGAAATCATTTTTAGCATACCAGGGACCCTACCATTATCGGCACAACTTCTACTGATGTGTAAGTTTGCCTCAGAAACTGGACTACCCCTTGATACTTTGCTTTCTTCTCGTTATAAGCTGCGTCCAAAGAAGCTACGCGATTATCAAAGGGAATAGTGACGTCGATTATAAAGGCTTGATTGCCTTTAGCTGTCACCAGGTCCGGTCTCAGAAGTGTACCGTCGACAACTTGATTTTCCGCAAGTATTGAGAATTCTACGGCTACGGTTGTTTTTAGTCGTTCGACGATGGCGTCGTGACGTTCCACCATCCAACGCCAGTGCCTCATGCAATGATTCAAGACGTGTGGGAGGGCTTCACTTGATTGTCCACACCTCCTACATCGCGGATCTCTTGAACAGCCTGGTCTCGCGTTTAATGGTAGCTCGTTGAGTCTTGCCCGGTGGATAAATCTCCTTTCACGAAAGGTAACAGAGAGACCAGAATCTTCGATAGCTCAGGAACTAGAATAGGGTTATGGAGTGTGTCGGCCAACACCTGGCGAATCATTTCTTCCTCACGAGCCAACAATACACATCATTTTTTGAACGAAGATTTATCCACCGGGTAAGGTTCAACGAGCTACCATTAAACGCGAAACCTGGCTTCAAGAGACCTGCGATGTAGGAGGTGTGGACAATCAAACGAAATTCTTCCACACGTCTAAATCATTACATGTTGCACTAGCGTTGGATGGTGGATCGCCACGATGCAGTGGTCAAACGATTAAAAAGAACTATAGCTGCAAAATTCACAACTTGCAGAAAATTAAGTTGTCGATAGTACACTCATGAGACCGGACCTGGTAATAGCTAAAAGCAATCAAGCTTTCGTAATCGACATTACTATTCCTTTCGATAATCCCTTAACTTCTCTGGACGCAGCTTATAACGAAAATAAAGCTAAGTATCAAGGAGTAATGCAGTATCTGAAACACACTGGTAGAAGTCGTGTCGATAGTGGTTGGCTCCTTGGGTTCCTGGTACGCAAAAAACGATATCGTAATTAGACGTATCTGCCAAGACCTATGGGAAGATACTTCGAAAGCTAATCATCGCGTTAATTTTATTTGTTTTTGTAATGGGATACTTCTATTCTAATTAATTTTAATTTCTATCATTCACGTTTTTTAAATAATATATATCGCTTATTCAAAGAAGAAATTACTTTGCATTTATTATATAAGTTTATAATAAACAGCATATTTTTCAAATGTTATTTGGAAACTTTTTAACATATCTTTTTTGAATAAAAATCTGTTCTGGGACCAGCATATTAAACTTATTTTTGGAAATTTTGGGGAGGTGTTGTTGATGCTCATCCCTCCCTTAAGAGTCAGCATGGTATAGTGTTTCAAACAACAAATCAATTTTGAATGGATTAAAACCTTTCCTAAAAGTTTTATTTATTCTTTTACAAATTTTATTTTTTAAGTTTTATTTGCATTACTTAACTTATTAATAATATTATATTAAAATAAAATGTAAAAAAAACAACATATATGTGTTATATTTAGTTTTCATTACAATTAGATGTGCTGACCAAACTATTGGCGACCTTCGTGGCCCCTCAATAAAGCGGTGTAAATCATATTAGTTATAAATTTTTTACATTTTAATTGCTAATTAATTTAAAAAAAAATAATTATAGATATCTCGGCATACATTTTATTCTTTATTTAAGAGAAAACTTATATCCAAAATCGAAATTGTAATGTTATTTATTGTCATATACAATATCTTTTTTCTTTATCTTTGTTATATTTTTTTACGCGAAATAATATATATGTGTAACAACGGTGCATGTATTTGATTTATATAATTTGTAAGACTCAATTGTATGATATTAAAGAGCAATTTATGCCAACATTTATATTAAGACTTCATATTTTCAATTTAAAATTTACCAATAAAATTATTCGATATTTTATGATTTTTGGGTTTTCAAATAATTAGCTTTGACAACTATTCTATCAGAACAACGAAAACTAGGTAAATTTTATTTAAATAAAAAAAGCTTAACGTTTGTTAAGGGAACAAAGGGTTAGCTGTGGAGTGAAATAGTTGTTAAAGTCACAGGGGAAGTTATATGTGGAGTGAAATATTGTTGTTAAAGGCAAAGAAGAATTCTATGGTTGAGTTAAGAGTTAATTAAGTACAGTTAGTTTGGATGCACTGTTGTGTTCTTTCAGTTTTTTTACTGATAGTCTCGTATTGTTTAATGCTACAATTAGTTAAAATATATTTAATGTTAATTATTACTTTTTTATAGATATTATTTTAGGTTAATTTGTTTTTAGATATTGTGTATGGATTTAATTAATTTAAAGAAATTTTTTTTCAATTATTTTAATGAATTATTTTTAAACTAATATTTTGAGCTACAGTATAATATAATGAGGGCAGGGGTAATATTTCTGATATGGTTGGGAGTTTTATATTTCAGCTTGAGAGAGTTCCGAAATAAGAGTATTAGAATACGGGGGCAGACGTTGATTGAGGGTCACAACGGGGAGGAAGATAGGTTTGGAATAGTGTTGTTAATCGGCTTAGGCGAGTCGCCTCGAACAGAGCTGACCCAAATTTTGGGTCTTTTTTTTCGACCTCGACCCGAGTTCAAGCGGGAAAAAACGACCTCGACCCAAAATATAGGTCGTTTTTTCGACCTCGACCTAAAATATGGGTCGTTTTTCGACTCAGACTTGGAGCTTGGTTGTTTTTTCCGACTCAGACTTGAAGTTTTTTTTTTAAGGCCAATGTGTAAAAATATATTTTGCAAACATGTTAAATTAAAATTTCAGTGAAAATGTACCATAGGAAAGTGACAATTGCCATAATGTCATTTTTGAACTTTTTTCAATTTTTTTAATCAAATGGTTAGCAAACATGTTAAAATAAAATTTTATTGAAGATGTACCATAGGAAAGTGACAATTATCATAATCGTCATTTTTGAATTTTTTTTAAGGCAAATGGGTAAAAATATATTTTGTAAACATGTTAAATTAAAATTTCATTGAAGATGTACCATAGGAAAGTGACAATTGTCTTAATCGTCATTTTTGAATTTTTTTAAGGCAAATGGGTAAAAATATATTTTGTAAACATGTTAAATTAAAATTTCAGTGTAGATGTACCATAGGAAAGTGACAATTATCATAATCGTCATTTTTTAACTTTTTCGAATTTTTTTATACAAATGGGTAAAAATATATTTTGCAAACATGTTAAATTGAAATATCGGTGAAGATGTACCATAGGAAAGTGACAATTGTCATAATCGTCATTTTTGAACTTTTTTCGATTTAATTGAAGCAGATAGATAAAATTATATACTGTAAACATGTTAAATCAATTTTTCAGTGATGAAAATCCTTGAAAAAATTAAAATAGCCATGTTGATAATATTTTTGGTATATTTTGAAGAAAATAAAAAAAATTTCGAAGTATTGTAAAAAGTGGTTAATAAGACGCTACTTTATTGAAAAAATAGCGGAAACTCTTACAAAAACAGACTTTGAAATACTAATTATAAATAAAATCAGTTTTCCAAAAATAAATAAGTATTTATATGAGATAGTTTGCCAAACATGTTTTACAAATAAGATTTTTACTATTTGATTAAATAGAGTTTAAAAATAATTATGACTTTTATCACTTTTCTATGGCTTTTATTGAAATTTTAAATAACTAGTTTATAATTTATATTTTAACCATTTTGTTATAAATATTCCAAAAAAATTATCAACATGGCTATTTTAATTTTTTCATCACTGAAAAATTGATTAAACATGTTTGCAGTATATATTTTTATCTATCTGCTTCAATTAAATTGAAAAAAGTTCAAAACTGACGATTATGAAAATTGTCACTTTCCTATGGTACATCTTATATTTTAATTTAACATGTTTACAAAATATATTTTTACCCATTTGCCTTAAAAAAATTCAAAAAAGTTCAACAATGACGATTGTGACAATTGTCACTTTCCTAGTACATCTCCAATGAAATTTTAATTTAACATGTTTGCAAAATATATTTTTACATATTTGCCTTAAAAAATAAACTTCAAGTCTGAGTCGAAAAAAACGACCCATATTTTGGGTCGAGATCGTTTTTTTGGCTTGGACTCGGGTCGAGGTCGAAAAAAACGACCCATATTTTGGGTCGAGGTCGTTTTTTTTCGGCTTGAACTCGTGTCGAGGTCGAAAAAAACGACCCGAACGCGACTCGCGGCGTTTTAACAACACTAGTTTGGAAGAGTAACCTAGTTACCGGTAGTTAATGCAAAAACGGGCAAGTAATTAAGATTTGCGAATAGGTGAGGATAGTGTCGAATACGTGTATTGAATATATTATAATTTTAAAGGAATAGTTAATTTGTAAAGATAAAATGTTTAAATTGTAAAAGTAATTTGAAAGGTTTAAATTATATAAGTAAATTAAAGGACAATTATATAAAATAATTATCCATGGTATATAAATTTTAGTAGCATAAATATAGAGGTCGAAAATGTAAAAAAGGAGAAAAATTAAAGTAATTTTTATATAATTTTTTAGTATGATTTTATATTTTAGTTTATTTTATTTTAGAATAATTTTGATCTATATATTTAATAAATTAATTTGGTTAATTTCAACTTTCAATAATTGTGCCAAAACCGTATATACTATGGACCTAAAACTTCAGTTTAAATTTTAAAAATGGCATTCTGTAAATTTTAAAATTGAGAAATTCGAATCCCCATACGACATATACATTAAGTTTAGAAGTAATACAAATATTAAAATACTTCACATAAAATCTGTAAAACTAAGAATAAATAAACTTTTAGGAAAGATTTTTTTAAAAATGGAACACAATTTAATAAGTGTTTAAAGTTCTAAATTAATTTATTTATTGTTAGTGCTATTCCAGCAAGCCCAGAGCATCTCCCTAAAATTTCTAAAAATATGTAATATACTAATCCCCATTAGGGGACGTACCAGATATCAGGGTTGAGCAATATCTAATATTTCCTAAAGGTTTATTTATTCGTCTTGTTTTTTAAATTTTATAAAGTATCTGGTATCTAAGATACAAATTATTTACAAGTGTCATAATCTTAACCAATTTTGTATTCAAAAAGATACAGATACTTTAAAAATTTTTTATATTAGCTAATTTAAATAGTATTAAAATTTAAAATGATATTGTTTTAAAATTTAAGAAATTTTAATCAGAATTTAGATATAAGATAATGTATGAATTATTACGTTGGTCGTCATATAACAATTTGCTAACAACTTGATTGAATCGTTTTATATCCGTCGATTTTAAAATAATGAAAAAATTGAATAATATGTTTATCTTCGTCGTGTCGTCATATTTTAAATGGAAATTTCTTTTATGTAAGCTGATTTTCAGCTTAGTCAAGCGACCGACGATAACTTTTCTCAAGAAGCCCCTCACAAATATACGTAGTTTTTATTTTCCCTAGAATCTAGTTGCATTGGAGATTTTATGAGAAAAGAAAACTTCAATCGATATTCTAACTTATGAGTTGAATTCTATCCTAAAATTATATATTTTAAAATTTTAATATTGCCTGAATAGTTTATAATAATGTTAGCAATTATTTTTTATAACCCAATATAACCATTTCAAAAACGAATACCATCTATTTTACATTTATTTATCGATATTATTGATTAACTAGGAACACTTGTAAAAATAATAATAATCATAAGGTATTTTAAATAAATTAATTGTATTTTAATTAATTTTAGATAATATATTTTTGAGCTATTGTTATTTGTAAGTATAATTCTCATTTTAAGAATTATATTTGTCATGTTGGTAGTTCAAAAATGAGATATTTCAACATTTTGCGGATAACATAAAAGTCATTCGCATTATGGTTATGGTTTTTTATAAAAAAAAATTTAAATTTTTAAAGCTAATATGCATTTAGGCTCAAAATATATATTAATCAGTTAAAAACATTTAAAAGTTCAGCCAATTACCAAAATACGCTAAATCTCAATTCAGAACAAATTTGACAATACTTATATAAAGAATTGAAAAATAATTTTCCCTATACCACCTGCACCTATAACTTCAGAGTTTATAACAAGCTTATTCTCAATTTAAATCACTAACAACACATTATCTTGGAAATAGAAATACAACACTCACATGCACTATACCTAATTAATTATTCTGATCCCATCGACAACAAAACTCTCATATACCAACATACCAGCAAATAACCCTACTCCAATGTTTTTGTCTTGTAGACAAAGTAACAAACTTCGCAGGTATTAAACCATCTTCTCATCATTAGCATGAAAGGAATCTGCCCATCCTGTCACAAACTTATTAATATAAATAAAGATGGCCATCTATACAAACATGGCCCATAAGCCCTCCCTTGCTCAGGTTCTAATACACTTTGCACAAAGCTAATAGAACCCCAATTAATATCAAACATATATAAGTAAATAAGAAATCATTAGAAGAATTTATCTTTATTAAAAAAATACCAACAATAAAACACATCCCATCTAGTGTTAATTCCCAGATCACAGACTACCTTACTAAATTATTTGATAATATAAGATTTGTCAAATTTAAATCATTGGAATCTCTTCACATTCCTTTTCAAATGCCTCTCAATCCCAAAAGATAACAAATCTATCTCACTACCTAACCTAATAAAAGACAGACTCAAAAATTTGAAAATTTAACATAATTAGAATTCATAAAAAATCCCAACCGCAATTTTTTTTATTTTAACATTTTTAATATATAAATAATAATTTTGAAAATAATTTTAAAAATTTATTCGAAAAACATGTCTAGTTTGTAAATTTCTTTCTATTTTATTTTTATCTAATAATAAATCAACATCATTTCATTCATATAAGTCAGTACAGGGGAGTATATCAACATCGATTGCAATACAAAAATATTCTCAAAAATAATAAATAATACAAATGCAACTACTGCGGAAATCGTATACATCTATCATGTAGTTCAACATTCACAGTCATAATGTGGGTCGAATCTTTTTCTCATGATATTTAACGACTCTAATATAAGTGCAAACCTTACATATGGAAGAACAAAAATGAGCAAGGCTTTCACAAGTGTTTTAGTTCCTGAATCCTGGAGGTCAATTCTAGACGATTTGAAATATGGGCATCCATATGCAATTCTAACAGATGCATCTAATAAGGGAAATATTAAAACATTTCCTTCGATCCTTCGCTATTTCAAAAAGATAAGAACATTTCAATAAAACTCTTAAAATTTTTTCATCGGATAGTAAAAATATAACGATGTAGCTAGCCACATAATGGTAAGTATAGCTGATTCAGGGTTATTAATGATTTAACCAGCTTTCTGCACTGATAATACCTGTGTATATTTTGGCAAAATCAAAGTTACCGAATTGAGGCAGCACAATAATGAATTAATACCAATTGGCTGTTTATACCATATACTACAAAGAAGGCAATAAATATACTATCTGTGGATGTAGAAATATTTGTGATGTTATAACGAATTTAGTTCAACTAAAAGAGTATTGAATTAAAAGAATTGGTGAAGTGGTCTGACTTGGAATGGTGTGAGTTGTTGCGATATATACTTATCAGGTGGTTGTCATTAATACCTGCCATCGATAGAATTTTAAAATTTTACAAACACTTAAAAAAATACTTCTTAAATAGAGATTTTAAAAGCTGTCCTAAAATTTTGAAAAATTTTTTCGAGTATGAAATGGCAGAACCATATTTGGGATTCGTTTCACATGTAGGAAATCTACAGCAGTTAATATTCAGTTGCAATCAGAATATTCTTTATTAAAAAAGATTCACAAAATCATGCTACAGCTCTGTTCATCTCTACAGTTAAAAATTGATAATACTTATGGCGCTATTGCTAAAAATATTATATTAAAATGTTTAAATAATTTATTAATACATTTTTAGATGAAGCAGATATTTTTATTGAGACAATTTTAGAATATTTGCAATCAAAATTTGATTTTAATAACTCTATTTACAAATGTATAAATATTATGACCTTGGGACAGAAACCATGAATTGATGGTTTTTATAATTTAATAAATATATTAAAAATACCGAAAGACATGATTTCTTGTTTGAGGAGATTGTAATTCTCTCTATTTTTTATGATTCGCCAAAATACTTAGTTAGATAGTCTAAAAGCAGAGGAGAAATGGGTAGAATTTTTTCGTAATAACGATAAATGCCCATGCTTGGAAAAAATATGCGAGTATGTCTTCTCCTTACCTCATTCTAAAGCCTCATCCGAGCGCATTTTTAGCCTGATGAGGACTGCCTGGAAAAAGAAGAATCGGATTATTTTAACAACATTAGAGGTCGAGCAAATATATAATATGTCATGCCAAATTTTATAAATATCTCAATAACGACGGTAAACATTTAGTTCTAATATTTAAATCTCAAATAGAATATAATTATGTTTTAGCAATGGCGCCATAAAATTATTATCAATTTTTAACTGTAAAGATGAACACATCGGCAGTAATTTTGTGAATCTTTGTTAAGATTCTTCTGATTGCAACTACAAATTAACAGCATGTAGTAGATTACCTACATGTCATTCCTAAATATACCTCTGACATTCATTATTAAAAAAAAATTTCAAAATGTTAGGACAGCTTTTTTAATCTTTATTTAAGAAATATTTTTTTAAAAGGTTTATAAATTTTAAAATTCTATCGATGGCGGCTATTAGGAACATATCGCAACCAACATTGTGTTGACTCAATTTTGTAAATACACTTTTACCAAATTCACTGAGGCATTATCAGATCACAAAGCTGACAGGCAATTTATTGATAATCTCGAATCTGCTATATTTACCATTATATGGTTAACTATGTCTTTTGATTTTTCACTATTTGAGGGTAAAAAATTTAATAGTTTTATTGAAACGATCTTAATTATGTTGAAATAGAGAGGATCAAGGGAAATATTAAAATATTTCCCTATTAGATGCATTTGTTAGAATTGCATATGTATGCCCATTTTTCAAATCGTCAAGAATTGACCTCCTGGATTTAGGTCCTAAAACATTGGTGATAGCCTTGCTCATTTTTGTTCATTTTGAAAAATAGTTACCGACTTTGTATTATATAAACTAATTATAAAAAATAATAGGCGAATAATTAAGTCAATTCAAAACCCCAGCCGAAGGTTGGCACTTTGCGGGTCTTCGGCCCGCAAATTTTTTTTTAGCAATTTTTATATTTCAACCGTAATTTACATATTTTTCCCGCAATTTGAAAATTTTGACCTGGCTACCCTGTCCATGACCCTAATATATGTAATCTGGGTTTAGATCGGTAATAGCGCAAAAATTGTGGGTACAATCGTTTTATGATATAGGACATGGAGGGTCCAAGGTTAGTGAAAAATTAAGGGGGTTGTCTTAAATGTGCCATCTGCATACCAGTGGCTGCCTTCCGCCATCAATGTAAGATTTTGGACGGTGGCGAATATCAAAATTCTTGGCAGTTACGGTTGCAAAAGCTTGCTATCATATTGAAGGATTGGCAACCCTGAATGTTATTCTATAGATATCGAGCAAATCTAGATCATAACTCTTCGTCGGGTTATAAGCGATCTAGCCCGCTGAATGGTCCGCTTTATTGAGCGTTGGGTGGAAGGGGAGCATGAAGGGATGGGGAACCCCCTGCTATTGCAATGCTTATATGTTATTTAAGCATTCAGTTTTTAACATCTCAGTACCATCTAACACATGGTTATGATTTTCTATATGAAGAATTACTTCTTCATTTAATGTATGGCACCGCCCTTTGCGATGGGTAGATCTAACTTCCAATAATTTATAAAACTCAACACATTTCCATATTGTTTTTTGATTTATAGTTCTCTCTTTCCTGAATATGTATTAATCATGAACAATTTTTTTGATCCATGTTCACTTATAACATATTTTATAGGCATTCTTAAAAATAAATGTATAAAAAATTACAAATGATATACAGAAATAATATTAACATTTATTTACCTTTATCAGGAATTCTCAATTTATAATGATTAAATTATGGAAGGAAAAGAAAAAAAATAAAGTTTTTTACAAACTTTTTAAAATTTTAAAATGGAAGAAATGACAAAATTTCAAGAATAAAATATAATTCTTATTTATTATTTTTTTTGTCAATAGTTAGGCGGAAAAAATAATAAAAAAGGAGATTTGGATTTTATGTTTTTTAGAATGGTAAAATGGTCCATTAGGTAAAAATATTAGTTAATTTCTTTAGATATTACACATTTAGTAAATAAAATTGACATTTTTGTAAAAATAAATATGAAGAAATAATTAATATTACCAACATTCAAAATGACTTCTATTCAATCATCCTTATATTTTTATACTAAGTAATTTATAATAAATAGCAACTGTAATAGATAAGCGCCGAATTGTAGCTGCGCCGAATTTTCCGTGCCGAATTGACGTAGAACCTTAAGCATGCTATATTTCAACTGGACATAAGATGGTGAAATTTTATGGATATTTAATAAATAGTAATTAAAAAATCTTTTGATTATATTGATTTCATCAGGCTAAAAGGGCATCTTAAGATATAATGAATTCTTTATTAACGCAAAACATAAACATGGGTATTAAATAAAAGTTAAATACATTTAGACTTCAATATTAAATACAATTATAAGCAGGGGTTAAATATAGTCATTGCTTTTTAAAAACTCATTCCAGCCTAATGATAAATTATTTGCTAGCAACTTAATCTAATTCGTAATATTTTTAAATCTCAAAATTTCCTATTTGAAACCATCGATTAACAAATTTTAAAATGACATTATAAATTTTTCTTATTGCAGTTATAAATTATTACCATAAGAAGATGCACTTCTTGATGCTGTTATTATGGAGATAGTCTTATTAGGAATGGTAAAATTGGGAAATTTTATTGATTTATGAACTTTCGTTTATAAAATATTTCCCAAATTAGTTCCAACCCATAATTTCTCGCCCTCCCTTTGGACAATTTAGGCTTCAATATTTTTGGGGCATAGATTAGATCTATCATTTTTATTTTTTGGGATCAGTACGTGATACCCAATGCAAAATTTTATTTTTTTAATTTTATTTTTGTAAGCATTCTCTTGCTTATTCCTATCTATTAAATATGCAATAAACGAAGGTAGTTTAGCTAAAATATTTTCGATGCTGTTGCTTATCGAGTTTGTAGTATTTTTATTTTTCCATATTTTATTAGATACCCATATCAAAAAAAATTATTTCCCCCCTCCCCTCCATACACCCCACAGACCCAATCATACCTATCAAGACCAGACTTTCAGTCAAAAGATATTTTAATTACCTTTTATTTGATACCCATATCAAAAAAAAAATATTTTTTACACCCCTCCTCTCCATCTATTCCCCCCCCCCAGACCAAGTCATACCCATCAAGACCAAGAGATACACATATCTATATTTTGTGTTGATAAAAATATTCCTGACCCCAAGACCTAGACCCGCCATCTATGAGTAATTATTATTATTACAATAGAAAAACATTTTAATTACCTTTTATTTGATACCCATATCAAAATAAATTCTTTTTACACCCCCCCCTCCACCCTCCTTCCCCAGACCAAGTCATACCCATCAAGACCAAGAATGAAAACTTTCAGTCAAACTATATAAAAATTGCCTTTTATTTAATACCCATATCAAAAAAAAAATTTCACACCCCCTCCCCTCTCCACCCACCGGCCCTGACCAAGTCATACCCATCTAGAATAAAAATGAAGACTTTCAGTCAAACAATATTAAAATTAGCATTTATTTGATACCCATATTTTGTGTTGATAAAAATATTTCTGACGCCCCCCACCCAAAACCTTGACCCGCTCATTATGGGGGAGAGATTGACTTCCAGTTGAATAGATCTTTTGATTAGCTATCGATTGATACCCTACATTAGACATATCATATTTCATAAGGTCAAAAAAAAACAACATTGAAAATAATAAATAACAAATAATTTTAAAAAAAAATAAAGCGAAACGCGCGTAAAACGCTTTTTAAAATAAGATCCATATATCATGGTTCAAACGTGATAATGCCGTATAGTTATTTATCCTTTAAAAAATTGAAATCTTAAAGGGGTCCCTTTAAATCCCGTGAAAATCCCGGTTAGTTATAATCCCTTTAAAAATTACGACATATATACAATATACATTTATATAATTATCAAATTTATCTTCTAATCATATGCAATTTGATTAACCTCGATTATATAATATTAAATGTAGGAAAGATATAATATTGTATTACAAATATAGTATAAAAAAAACACTGGGCCGAGTTGGATTTTTATTTTTTTAAATATATATACCCGAGGGTCTAAAAAATATTCTTTTTAAAAAAAAATAACCTGGCCGAGCTGGGCTTAAATATTTTTTTTTTTAAAAAATATCCGGGCAAGGCCGAATATAACGATTATATCGCCATTTATCTGTAAAAAATAAAAGTAAATAAAATATATATTAAAAATTATATATCATAAAACAATTTACTTATCAATTTTCTATTTTAAGATATTTTCAATAAAATATTAATAAAATAATCATTATTTTGGATGATATTCAATCAAATGAAAAGCAACAATGATACGCACAATATTCAAAATTTAATACACTTTTTAAGGTAAAAGTATATTTTCGATAAGTATCATATTATCTCTCTTTTACTCTATACCAATTCAGTTAATTACGTATGTAGGGAGAGAGTGATGACTGATGATTATATAAATGACTGTATTAAATTACAAGGGGATCAGGAAATAGGAGACAAATAGAAAGTGTGGTGAGCCAAACTCACTTCTTTTATGACATATGGAAATTTTATAATTTGAAAAGCTATGCAGATAAACGATCGGTAAAATGCTTAATAAGTATGTTATATATGTATCCCATTTCAAATCAACTGAAGATTCAATCCAAAACCCTTCGATATATTTTTAAAAATTTGTATGATGCTAGTAAAAATATACAATTTTAATTCCCAACTCAGCTCACATTCTAAGATATGACCATCTTTAGAAACGCGAAAATTCTAAAATACAATATATTTATATTTCAAAAAATAATTAAGCTAACCCATAAATTTAAATTTTATAAGTCAAGCATCTACTTTTTCCTAATTCAAAAATATCAAAACTTAACATGTAGAAGAACAAAAGCTCAAAAATAGTGTTAAATATCCCTAGGTCCTGAAACTAAGAAACAAATATCATTTCAAAATGAAGCCGATGAATTCGTTAAAACAATCCTTTCGTATTTAGAAAAAAAAATATGAATTTCAAATAAATTACCTATGATAAATTCAAATTCAAGTGAATTCTCCCACTTTTTGTTAGAATGAATCTGGTGGTAACCCTGATTACAGCACATTACTGGTAGTGAAATAAAAAATTTTTTTCTGAAGTAGTCATTTAAACTATTTTGGTTAAAAATAAAAAATGAAAATTATGACAGTTGTTGTAACTTATAAATAAATTGGATAATAATACGTAATTTAATTTCATAGAAAGTAATGTAATCAATAGAAATGACGATTGTTGCAAACTTTTTGCGTTATTTATATTTAAAAAACATAAATAGTCGGGTTTTATCAGGATTTTAGTTTTTATTTTCTAGCATATTGACCATCTTTTAAATTACAACTTATTTCCAAAGTGCAATATATCTTAGCCCAATATTCGTCCCAGTCTAGGATTCATTACAACCATTTGGGAGTATATTAGATTTTGTACAAATATTGGGGAGTATAATGTTTATCTGTAAAAAATTGAAGAAAAATATTAGTTTTCTTTTATGTAAATTTCCGGTTTTCTATTTCCGGTTTTTAATAATAAGTTGATTTTCATTGTATATTTACCCGGTCGGGGCCTATTATTTCAAATACCCGGGCCGGATCTAAAAAATTTTTTGAAAAAATACGCCGTCGTATATTTTAAAACCAAATAAATCGCCATTATTAGCTATAAAAATTAATAATAAACATGACATATTTTTAAAAAAAAAAATCCGGCCCAGGCAGTTCAAATGATACCATTGCTGGTCTCTGATATGCCTGCTACCTACATACAAATTTTTATAAAAAATTGAAGGGGGTCAGGTTGAAAACCAAGTTTTTTTGGTTGATTTAATATGAAATAACACACGGGCCGAATTTTTTTTTTGATCAGGACCGACGCGTACAAATAGTAAATCTGCAGGTTATTTTTGGAAAACATATTGATATGGGTATCGAATAGAGGCTTGACTGAAATAATATTATTTACTCTTGGTCTTAATTGGGTTGAACTTGGCCTGGACGAGGGGGGGGGGGTTAAAATGGAAATTTGATATGGATATGAAATAAAAGGTTAAATAATAATGATAATTATCCCTCTAAGTTGGCGGGTCTAGATCTGGGGAGAGGAGGGGGGGGGTGAGGAATATTTTTTTCAACACAAAATATTATAATGGGAATCCAATAGAAGCTAATTAAAAATATCTTTTGTCCAAAATAATATTATTCACTCTTGGTCTCTTAATGGTTTGAATTAGGTCCGGGATGGGAGGTAGGTTAAAAATAAAAATTTGATATGGGTACCAAATAAAAGGTAATTAAAATATCTTTTGACTACAATATTAAATATCACATTAAGTGGTCGGATCTAAAATATTCAATATGGATATCAAACTAAAAGATTAAAATATTTTTTGACTATAATGTTCATTATCACCTTAAGTGGGCAGGTCTAAATCTCATGAGGTTAAAATTTGTAAAACAAATATAATATAAAAATTGAATATGGAGATCTCCCTACCATATTAGTCATTTCATAATTTATAATAAAATAATATGTTCAGTCAAGTTTAGTTATGTGGCCCTATAATGGCATTCATCTAAAATTATTTTATTGTATATTTATAAATGGTGGAGGTTGGGCTTACAGAATATTAAATAAATTTGATTAAAATCAATATTTTCTACAATTCCTACTCATCAAAAAAAGGGTAAATTTCTGATTTATCTATCAACAAATTAAGGATCAAATTCTGATTCCCTATCATTCTTGATGGGCTATCAGCTAGTATGTTACAAATAAATCAATTTTGGGATAAAAAATATTTTATATTTTGATACAGTCTAAGCATAAAAGCTCTTAAGAGCAGTTGTGTATACAATTTTTATGTATATTCGTCAACTATCTAATTATACCATTGATAATTTGAATGTTGTGATAATATTTTAAATTATAAAAGCCAGTTTTTATACCATTTCAATATAAAATGATTACCTCCGTGTAGTGTAGTGTATCCACCGTTGATGTAGATTTAATTACTGGTGAAGCTGGTAATGGGCCCTAGTTTTCCTCCCCAGATAATCTCTTACGATTTATTATTTCTAAAGGAAGGATTTTTATCAATTATTTTCGTTCGTTCTGAAATTATTTAATTATTGTAAAGAAAAATCATGAATCTAAAATTTTCTCATCATCATTCATAAAAATTCATAGAACGTCATTTAGTTTTTTATATACTTGCATTGCAAGCTTTTAGTTTTGCTTGCTTAATTTATATTATTTATATAATGATAATTTTTAATTTTCATAGGACTTTATGGTATATAATTTATGTTCAATAAAATATTTTTCGCTCTTAAAAAAATTCTTCATCCCATTTTGCATTTACAGTTACACTATTCGATGTATTATACACTGCCAATTTATCAGGATATGTGCTGAGCTAAAGCCAATATGCGATTTCTTTCCAAATTGTGTTAATGTAGAAAAGCGCGGGTATATATATTATATAAATATAAAGGGTGAGGGGCTAGGGCTATAAGATGATTTTAGCTAAAATCCTAAAATTCAAAAGTTATTCAGTGTAAGAGTATAAATGTTGTAATTTTATTTTTTAAAAGTTTCTTCCAATTTAAGAAAATAATATATAATATTTTGATTCAGTTCACCTCATTATAAGGTAAATAATATGAGTTACAGGAAATATGTATTCAATATTAGATGCACTTGTATGTCCCAGGAGATTTTATTGTCATATCACTGTTGGGAAAATGCTTGTAAATTCGTAAATTCGTGTCTTCGTTTTGATTTATGCTGGAACGCTAAAACTTTATTAGAAAAAAAACAAAAGAAATTCAATCGATTCAAAAATAACACTTCTTCTGCCAATAAAAAACAGGGAAAGAAAATATTAGCTCATAATCCTTTTAATTGTTCCTGCGAAAAGTGGGGCCCTAAGCGAGAGGTTTCGTGTTATATTCCGCCATCCAATCAAGATGAAAATTCGATGCAGAATAAAATGCCAAGAGATAATAAAATTGGTAAATACATATTATACTCACTTTCTTTTACAATGCTAATGTTAGTAATTGGAGGTTCAATCTTCTTGATCCATTTCATGTTGCTTCAGAGGAAAAAAAAATTAGAAACCGAAAGTATAACAAAGGAGGCGGATAAAAGACGCACTGAAATTCTTATGGAGGCCTCTAAGAATATGTATAGTGATGAGAATTTGGAGGGGCCTAAAGATGAATTACCTACAATGTCTGATATTAAAAAGAAAAGAAAACTTAAACAATCGTGCAAAAGTAATCCAGGTGAAATTATGATCTCTAAACTGATAGATAGCTTATAGGGAAAAGGTATGTTTTAAATTTATAAATATATATTTATTAAATAATTAGACGCTTCTACACTAAACCCTTTAATGTTCTAAACAGATACTTCTACACAATATCCCTTAACTCAATGATATATTACTTTCGCCCCACTATCACTTGATATTACACTCCCCTTCTTATTTATTCTAATGTCAATAGATTCACTCCCCACCCCCTTTTAATGATGATCTTGAGTTATACCCCCTCTATCGTATGCTATAGATATACCCACTAATCACCGGTCGTATATTATGTTATGCAAATTAATTTTTTTTTAGTTTTGTTTAATATTAAATATGCAAATAAAAATTGAATAGTATAATGATAAAATGGAATTATATTTAATTAAAGAATTTAAGTATTTATTCGGCCATAGTTTTTTTTTAAATACTCAATTTTACCGTTTATATTTGAATTTTTTTTTCTGTGCATTAAATATTTGATAATAATGATTCTAAATATTAATTAATCAAAATTTTGATTCTCTTCTCTCTTCTCTTCTCTTCTCTTCTCTTCTCTTCTCTTCTCTTCTCTTCTCTTCTCTTCTCTTCTCTTCTCTTCTCTTCTCTTCTCTTCTCTTCTCTTCTCTTCTCTTACAGATATTTACATTGGAATATGATATTCATCAAAAATTTTTATTTGGAATTGACGTTAATAATTTTAAAAAATTTCTCTAGAGGCAGCAAACATTGACGCAAATAATGCCGACATAAATTTCACCTCACCACATTTAGGAAATCTCAGTACCCTACGAGGAAATATGACGAGAACGTATACCAACGCTACACAAACATATTCTGAAATTAATATTGTACAAATATTCAACATAGACAAAATATATTATAAAAAGGAAAAATACTTGTAAATTTAATAAAGTTAGCACTCTCCAGTCAGTTAAAGAGAAACTTTCTCCGACCATGAGGGATATGGAGGGAGACGTTTCCCCGATCTAAGGAGCAATGTACAAATGCACACAATAGATTGACAATTCATTATTTAAAATGTATTTATGTATGTACCTACATAGGAGACATTTGTAGAATGTTGCACTAAAACATGATATTTTAACCTATTATATTTATAATAGAACCAATTAATAATTTTTTAACATTGGGCGGTTGGGTTGAATAAATTTTTAGATAAAAGGGCAGGTGGGTGAATTTAAAATACAAACCGGGAGCATCGTGTATAAATTTTTTAAAACAATACAGGGCTGGCGTTTGGGTTAAAACTCGCGATTGCAGATAGTTTACTTTTTTGTAAAAATATTTATATGGTAAGTAAAAAATGAATTTTTGATTTATTGGAGAGGGAGGGGAAATAAAATTTTTAAAGGTCGTATTGTCATTCAGGAAAAAGCGCGAAAATTTGCTGCAATGCACTAATTTACTAAATGGATATCCTATTTGTGTCAGGAATTATCTACGTTAATAATTTGTTTTAATTATTTATTAATTAAAAATGTATATTTGTTGTTTTATGAGTTAAATTGATATTTCCCATCTACTCCGAAGATCTTACCATTACTCTGGGAAATAATAAAAAGTGAGACTTTTACTTAATTCTAAATCCCTTAGATCGTATGAACATTTGTGAAAAAACGTCAAATGACCTAAAATGGCCACAAATATATTTGAAGCGATTATAAAATTGTATAATTTTAAACGTTGTAACAGATTTGGCAAATAAATTAAAAAATGCTTTTTATTTTAAATTAAATTTAAATGGCTAAATGGTAATTAATATTTATATTAATACAAGAACAGTATATATTAAAATAGCAGATAATTTACAATATTTTAGCAAACTCTTAATGCTCTAGATCCATTAATATATAATAGACAGCACAATTGTATTATAAATATATCTTTGATATATAACATCATTAAAATTTATATGAAATATCTCATAATAAAATTTTTAATTAATATATAAAAATGCAATCTCTTTTTTTGCATGATAATGTATAAATTGAATTAAATTTTTCTTAGAATAGATAATATTATTGTTGTATTTTGATTTGATCAAACTAACCATTTGATTATTAGAATTTGTATAATAGCTTTGTTTAAAAATGATATAAATAGCAGATAATTTACAATATTTTAGCAAACTCTTTATTATAAATATATCTTTGATATAACATTATTAAAATTTATATGAAATATCTCATAATAAAAATTTTAATTAATATATAAAAATGCAATCTCTTTTTTTTGCATGATAATGTATAAATTGAATTAAATTTTTCTTAGAATAGATAATATTATTGTTGTATTTTGATTTGATCAAACTAACCATTTGATTATTAGAATTTGTATAATAGCTTTGTTTAAAAATGATATAAATAGCAGATAATTTACAATATTTTAGCAAACTCTTTATTATAAATATATCTTTGATATAACATTATTAAAATTTATATGAAATATCTCATAATAAAATTTTTAGTTAATATATAAAAATGTAATCTCTTTTTTTTGCATGATAATGTATAAATTGAATTAAATTTTGTTAGAATAGATAATATTATTGTTGTATTTTGATTTGATCAAACTATATTGAACCATTTGATTATTAGAATTGAATAATAGCTTTGTTTAAAAATGATATAAATAGCAGATAATTTACAATATTTTAGCAAACTCTTTATTATAAATATATCTTTGATATAACATTAAAATTTATATGAAATATCTCATAATAAAAATTTTAATTAATATATAAAAATGCAATCTCTTTTTTTTGCATGATAATGTATAAATTGAATTAAATTTTTCTTAGAATAGATAATATTATTGTTGTATTTTGATTTGATCAAACTATATTGAACCATTTGATTATTAGAATTTGAATAATAGCTTTGTTTAAAAATGATATAAATAGCAGATAATTTACAATATTTTAGCAAACTCTTTATTATAAATATATCTTTGATATAACATTATTAAAATTTATATGAAATATCTCATAATAAAAATTTTAATTAATATATAAAAATGCAATCTCTTTTTTTGCATGATAATGTATAAATTGAATTAAATTTTTCTTAGAATAGATAATATTATTGTTGTATTTTGATTTGATCAAACTAACCATTTGATTATTAGAATTTGTATAATAGCTTTGTTTAAAAATGATATAAATAGCAGATAATTTACAATATTTTAGCAAACTCTTTATTATAAATATATCTTTGATATAACATTATTAAAATTTATATGAAATATCTCATAATAAAAATTTTAATTAATATATAAAAATGCAATCTCTTTTTTTTGCATGATAATGTATAAATTGAATTAAATTTTTCTTAGAATAGATAATATTATTGTTGTATTTTGATTTGATCAAACTAACCATTTGATTATTAGAATTTGTATAATAGCTTTGTTTAAAAATGATATAAATAGCAGATAATTTACAATATTTTAGCAAACTCTTTATTATAAATATATCTTTGATATAACATTATTAAAATTTATATGAAATATCTCATAATAAAATTTTTAGTTAATATATAAAAATGTAATCTCTTTTTTTTGCATGATAATGTATAAATTTTTGTTAGAATAGATAATATTATTGTTGTATTTTGATTTGATCAAACTATATTGAACCATTTGATTATTAGAATTGAATAATAGCTTTGTTTAAAAATGATATAAATAGCAGATAATTTACAATATTTTAGCAAACTCTTTATTATAAATATATCTTTGATATAACATTATTAAAATTTATATGAAATATCTCATAATAAAAATTTTAATTAATATATAAAAATGCAATCTCTTTTTTTTGCATGATAATGTATAAATTGAATTAAATTTTTCTTAGAATAGATAATATTATTGTTGTATTTTGATTTGATCAAACTATATTGAACCATTTGATTATTAGAATTTGAATAATAGCTTTGTTTAAAAATGATATAAATAGCAGATAATTTACAATATTTTAGCAAACTCTTTATTATAAATATATCTTTGATATAACATTATTAAAATTTATATGAAATATCTCATAATAAAAATTTTAATTAATATATAAAAATGCAATCTCTTTTTTTTGCATGATAATGTATAAATTGAATTAAATTTTTCTTAGAATAGATAATATTATTGTTGTATTTTGATTTGAACAAACTATATTGAACCATTTGATTATTAGAATTTGAATAATAGCTTTGTTTATTTGCACTCTTTGTTTTGCCTAGTTTTCTAAAAAAATTAATTATTATATGCAAATTAAATAATATATACTTTACAATTTTCTTATTGATAATTGTTGCGATTTAGCATTAATCTCTTGGATTTTCATAATTATTTTGGGAACAAACTACTTTGGGAACGAACTATTTTTTTTGGGAACGAACTATTGCAATTACGACAAAAAACCTATTTCCTAAATTTTCATACGAATTAGAGGGACGATACCAGTAAATCAATATGTGAAATAAAGATGAATCAAGATTATAATTTATAATTTTTTGTATTTTATTTTTTAAAAACCAAAAAATAATTTGTTGTAAAATACTACTAGTTTCTGTCACAAATGCTTTATTCTGATGACAACTAAAGAATTTTAATGACCCACATAGGCGTTATCAAGATTTTTCTAGAAGAGGGGGGGGGGGGTGATCACCGAGTCTCTCACACATGAATTTGAAGTAATTACATTTATTTTTAAATATCAATATGGAAAGATACATATAGCGAATCCTCTTAGGGTTCAGTTTTAAAACTTTTATTTTATATACAGATCATATCTTAACTTCTCTGACTGATTTACATATGCTGATTAATTGATAATTGATAAAAGAAAAATTCGGCAGTTTAATCAACAAAATAAACGTTACAAAGATCGTGAATCCATTATATAAAAAATTTCAATCACTATATATAATATTTTTATTCTTCTTTAAATCTAGTTGCATTAAAAACTTTATGAGTGAGTAAAATTTTAATGGATTTTCTAACTTATGAGTTAAATTTTATCCTAAAAATAACCTATATTTATAATTATAAATATCGCTGAATCGGTTACTATTAAGTTAAAAAATTATTTTAATAACCAATATAACCTTTTCAAAATCGAATACCATCTATTATATATTTATTAATCGATAAAATATTATTGTTTAACTAGGAATATTTGTAAAAATAATAATGATCATGAGGTTTCAATAAATTAATTTTATTTTAATTTTTTTTTAGATAATATAATTTTTGGCTATTGCTATTTGTAATTATAATTCGCATTTAAGAATAATTATATTTGTCATATTGGTAGTTAAAAAATAATATATTTCAATATTTGACGATATTATAAAAGCCATTTGGATGCTTAATAAAAATAATACAATTATATATGGTTATGGTTCTTTTTATAAGGTTTTCGAATATATTATTTTATACATTTTATATATATGTATGTCATTGATATATACCGATAAATTATATAAAAAATGATAAATACAACTCAAGGAATCTGACTCAAAGAAATTTTTTAATTGGATGAGTATATAAAGCTAAACATGTTTGTAGGATTAAAGGCTAGTTAGGGTTAATTATAGGTTTAAGAGATATGGGTTAGAGAGATATATTTTAGAGGGTTTTAATAAAAAATTTTCATCTTAGAACTTGTAATCCCATACGCCTTATGATTAAAAATAATTTAATTTAATTGGACCATAAGAAGAGAATAGTTATGATTTATAAAATAGAAATTCCAAAATTGATGGAATGGGTTAAACCAAAATTTATGGTTTAGAAATATTAAATTTATTTTTTATACAAGAAAATATATTTTTAAATGTGAATAATGTTAGAAGATCATAAGAATCTAATCTCTTATGGATTGTTGGAAGTATATGCCCTACAAATAATTTTTTTATTGTAAATATGTAAAAGAGGCATATATTTTATTACTTAATTATGTATAAATATATTATGTGAAATACTAATCATAATAAAAATATTCTTGCAAACTCAATTACAATTATATAATGGTGGAATTATAATATTTGGTAGGTAACCATATCTTATGCACATAAAAATTGATTCCATGTAATAACTATTACAATTATATATAAGGATTTAAGTTATTTATCATAATTTAATCAAAACTATAGACTAAATCTAAGCCTTAAGATTTAGTGTTTAAAAAATATATAGCAATATGTTTGTTGAAATGTGCATGTAAATGCTTGGTATGGGTTAATGTTAATCTAAGGAGATATTAAATTATAAGAATTAAAAATATTTAATTTTATTAGACATCAATCCCATATTGGTTGAGAATTTAGATTTACAAAAAAATAGTGCATGCTCAAAAGATTCTTTTTGATCAAAATTGAAAATCTTTGAAAATTTTATTATATATAATGAAGAAATTGTCATTCTTTTGTAAAAAAATTTTTATTTATTGATCTTCATAATTTTTATAAAAACTTTAAAATTTTAATTATAAAAAAAGAGGAAAAAATTTTTTTAAATTAAAATGAGTAAAATTGATTATTTGTTGTTTAAGCAAAATTTTAATATGTTGTTTATTAATGTAAACTAAAAAAATTCACATCATATTCTTTGCCTCTGAACTTTATAAATTATTTTGGTCAAAATATGTGTACAAATATTTTGTACATGTTTCAAGATAATTACAAAATAGCACAACATTTAAAGGTGTCAATTGACACATAATTTTTTTAAAGTTAATGTAAACAACATGAGAGGGAAGAGGGTTTAGAATCATTTGCTTCTAAATTTTTTGTAGAGTTGGTTGGGGCAGTAGGCTAAGTGGTAAGATAAAAATAAACACTTTAAATTTAGACAAAAATAACTGGTAAACGGATTCTAATTTATTAATATGTATTTTATTCAATTTTATGGTTAATTACATTTTAAATTATTCTTTCACAGATAACATTTTAATACATTTGAAATTATACATGCTCTTAGCTAGATTACCTAAATTATAATACCTGAAAGTGTTTCATTTAGGAATTTGAAGGCTACAAATGTAAGTTTTTTTTAATTAAGATCATGGGGTTACTCTTACTCACAATCTCATAGATTTAAACCTGCCATGCACACTTTAGGTTGCATTCCCGTTAAATGAATTTTTGTCCCGCAAAAATTAAGGGCATCAAATGTCCCGCATAGAAAATTAGATCATCCTGCTAAATACTAAAGGCCTTTATTATATCAGAAAATGCTAAAAGAAGTTGTTTTATTTTTTTATTCAACACCCTTGTTATTTTAATTTTTTATTAAATAAATATTTTAAAAAAGTTGTTTATTTTTTTTTATTTAATGGAAAATGAAATGGTAATTTTAAAATTAGAATATGATGCTTTTATTATTTAATAGGAATTAAGATATGATTTAGAACTAAAACATTTTTCTAGTCTAAAACAATTCATGAACAATTATGAGAAGAATACCTTATCGAATTATTATATCGCGTATTAAGTCTCATGATAATCCGATATATAAATATAAAACAATCACATATAATTGCAAAAGAGGAGTATTTTCAAATCGATATCAACAGGTGTAAGAGAAAAGAGACCCTTTAAACAAGGGTGCAATAGGAAAGCTCTTTTCAAACTCTAACCTAATGGAAATGGATGTATATTTATGTTAAAAAGTTTGACAATAACAATAACCGTTTTCAAAGAAAAAAAATATTTTAGGAATGTACACGATTTGTAAAGAAAAAAAATATGATAAAAAGAATTGTAAAAAAAATTTCCAAAGATTTATTTATATAGAAAACGTGCCGATACAAAAGTAACAAAATATTACTAAAAATACGGGAGAAAATATATGGTTAATACGATCTAAAAGATGTGCGTCAACCTGTTTTAAGAAATTTTATAATTATATAAGGTATCACTTATACGTTTATTTTAGAAACAAAAGTTTCCTATTATTTGCGCTAAAGATTTATATGCGCGAATATCTCAAAAACGATTGACGGTACAAATCTATCCCATTTAAATTTTTTTTACATAATATGAAAATTCAAAAAAATTATTAGTAGAAGCATAAAAAAGTAGTCAAAATAGATCGCGGAATCTTTAAATGGGATACCAAAATAACATGGATTAGTTATGGCTTTATGAAAACATTTAAAAGGCATTCACTCAAGATATCAACATCCTTTTCCAGTAGAGTTTGTAACTTTTGTAAGTGCGAAAAGCCTTTCTGTTATTTTGCCATTATATATGTATCGTAGACGTTAATGTCTTGAGTGCTATCCATTTGCAAATGGGCAACTACATAGTAGGTGTCATGAAGGGTAATATCTAAACTTTTTTTTAAAAAAAACAAATATTACTTAAAATATTCTTTTTTAAATGGTATTTTAAAATTATATTTATTTACTATAAAATAAAATTTAACAAGGAGAATATTCTGACCATTGACGAGAGTTTAAAGAGGAAAAAAAATGTGAATAAAAATTTAAAAGGTGAATGAAATTTAAATTATCTACTTATGAGATATAAATTTTTCCTTTAAAGATATTTAAATAAATGAAAGTACGGTTATATATATATATAATAAATTGATAAATGAATCTAGAGTTGTTAGACTGCTAGATTTGAGCCGATTTTTAAAAACGGCAAAATTAATATTTTAGCCAGATAAATATTGCTTAAGCCTCGAGATCTATGATTCACCATTTTCAGGCTTGAATTTTCTGGATAAAATATTGAGTTAGCCGTTTTTAAAAATCGGCTCAAATCGAACCGTTTAACAACATTGGCCCCATTTGTTTTTGATTTTGAGTATGCATATGGTTTTGTTAATAAACCCGATTAGGGTTGATATTAAAAAACAGTCCGATCTAGATTATAACTAAAATAACATTATGTAAGGCTAAAGATTTAGCACGTGGCTGGCAGAAATGCTTATATATCTATTTGCCAAATATCGATTGATTACCCTAATATTACTTCTAAATATTAATAGGCCCGTTTTGAAAAAATAGACCCCAAATGGCTTATTAACAAAATTATGCACATTTCAAGCGAGGAAAGAATTTTTAAAAAAAATGATTATGTTAAAAGAAAAATATAAAAACTTACAAAGTAGACATAAAAAGGAGACATGTTATAAAGAAGCTAAGCATGGTGGGAAATCATTAGACAAAATGTTTTCATTTTAGTTTTGATAAAGGAAACAAAATATTTTTCGCACACTGGACCATTTAAATTTTTTTTATATTTAATCCGCGTGCTCATTAATTAAAATTTTTAACCCCTCATGCCCATGATAAAAGGGTTCAAAAGGGTGGGCGGGTTTAAATTCTTCCTATTTAGTGTTGCTAAAAGGTTGCATTACCTTTTCACCTGGTATCTCGTATGCAACACACATCTATATGCCTTCTATGCGGTGTATCAACCACTTTTCTCACTCTTCCTGTCATGCTTCCAACATTTCATATCGCAATTCTTACTTTATCTACCATAAATTGGTTTCACCCTATCTTTAGCCTCCTCGCAGTGGGGGAGTGGCAACATTATTTGGTGGCTAATGAAAGTTTGAAAGGTTCCCTGTAGTCTGGGTAATGGGTTAACCGTCTGTGCCATCTATGAGCAAAATCTCTAGGCTTGTATAAAAATTTCTGGATAAAATATTTAATTAACTCTTTTTTAAAATCGGCTCAAATCAAACCGTTTAACAACTCTAGTAAGACCTATAGTCGCTGCAACCTTGCCAAAATAATTTTTGGGCTGGGCTAATTATGCCGGGCCAGGTCATAGTTTTGAAAATGTTTTTTAAAGCTGATAACTACACAAATTACGTAGTTTTTCTTCATAAAAAATTATTACAGGCTGGGCCAAACAAATTGTACCAACAATATTTTACGGGCCTGTTAAAAGAAAATTAGTTAGAATATTTTTATGGGCCGACTCGGGAATCGTCTACATCTAATATGCACCTAAAATGCTGAAGATAGTAAAAATTTAGGTCAGCCTTAATTTTTTCTCATTTTTTTTCGCTAATAACATTCAAGTTTTCAATTAAGACATTTTACTAACAAAAGCCAAAGAAGATATGTTAGACAAAAAAAAATTTAATTAAGATTCTTTTTTGAGAACAAAATTATTAAATTTAAAATTAATTATATATATATTCTTTTGGTATAAATAATTTATATTAAAGTTTTTATGAAAAGTTTCATAAAAAAATCAGTTTTATTTGTAAAAAAATTTGTAATATGGAAACAAATAATTGGCGTATCACCAGCTGATATGTAATTCTGCGACTCTTTCAAAACGCATTTTAATGGATAAATTGTCAGTCTATAAGTATTATGCCATTGAGATGGGGCTTAAAAATATATATAACAAACCTATAGTTTTTTTGCTAACCCTTAAAAAATAGTCTCAGTCTCTAATATATAATCAAATTGTTTGACGATTTATTATTT
Organism: Gordionus sp. m RMFG-2023; assembly: GCF_954871325.1. Taxonomy (NCBI): domain Eukaryota; kingdom Metazoa; phylum Nematomorpha; class Gordioida; order Chordodea; family Parachordodidae; genus Gordionus; species Gordionus sp. m RMFG-2023. Next base: position 5,976,444 of record NC_088775.1, on the reverse strand, counting down.
CCCTACAATTATTTGTTCATATACAAGGTACTAATACTCATTAGCGTTATTTTAAATAATGTTGAATTTTATTCTAAAATTATATTTTATAATTTTGAATATCACCTGAATAGGTTACGAGTCTGTTAACAATTATTTTTTTTATAACCCAATATAACCTTTAAAAAAAAGAATACCATCTATTTTACATTTATTTATTGATAAAATATCATTGATTAATTAGAAACATTTGTAAAAATGTTCATGGTCATATAGTTTTAAAAAATGAATTGTATTTTGATTTCTTTTAAATAATATTGTATCGAGCTATTCATATTTGTAATTATAATTCGCATTTATAATTATAAATAAAATAGTTCAATATTTTGCAGAGTAATAGAAATGTCATTTGAGTGGTTAATAAAAATAATATAACTGTAAATGATTATGGTTCATTTTATAAAAGGTTTTCGAATATATTATTTTGAAATATAATACATTATATATACTATATACTGATAAATTATAAAAAAAAATGATAATAACCCAACTCAAGGTATCTGCAATTCAAATTTTTTTAATTGGAAGCTAAACAAGTAGGATTAAGGTTAGAAAGATATGGGTTAGGGTTAATTAAGGGGGGGGTATGGGTTAGGGATAAGATATATTTTAGAGGGTTTTAATAAATGACAGGTGATGTGATTAAATAATTTCCTTATGATGACCATAAAAAATAGAGCCATTATTATATAAATAGAAATTCCAAATCTAATGGAATGGGTAATTTACGGTGTAGGATTATTAAAATGATTAATATAATAAATTATAAAGTGAAACATATTTTTAAATGCTAGAAGATTATTAGAGTCAAATGTCTTATGGATTTTTATAAGCATATGTACTAAATGGTGTTATTAGTTGTTGAAATTGAAACTACAGAAAAGTGACATGACAGCTACTTACCAAAATTATTTTGATCAGTATTTCATATATTATACATAATTGAGTAATAAAATACTGTAAAATGTAACATTATATCATATATGCACATGAAAATATAGATTCCATATAATAACAATTATAATAATAAATAAGGATTTAACAGTAGCGCAACTTTTTAAAGGTGAAATGGTACCTATGAAGGTCTATGCAAAAATAAGATGTGAGATATTTATAAAATAACGGTAAGGCAGAAAAAAAATTCACCTGGAGGATAATTTCCTGGAAATAAAATAAAGTTAAAATCTTCGGAGAAAAAAAGCGTAAAAGAATTCCTTATTTTTTCTTTTTCTTCAAACATTAAAATAATCCTGCGGCCATAAAAAAAATTAATCTTAAAATATTATCAAGATGCACTATTAAGGTTGCAATCTTTCTTTGGATTAAGCAAATCAAATTGCTAATATTAATATGATTTCAGTAAAGATCAAATATAGAAAAATGTCAATTATTATCATAATTATAAATTCTTAGACTATTATGATTTATATAAAAAACAAGGAGGGGTGGTGGGGGCTGCAGAGTTTTTGAGCGATCAAAAATTTAAAATAATTTTTACGAAAGTTATTTTATATATAATTAAATCTTTTGCAATTTCTATACATATAAAATCTCTCAAGTTGAAATCACAATTTATATTAAAAATTAATTTTCAAAGATTTATGCTCAAAAATTTTCTGAAGATTTTTTTTTTACATTAAACTCAATACAGTTATAAATTTAACAAACCAATTATGATAAATATTTTATCACAAAAAACCCATTTTTGTGAATGTAATTCGGATAATTTATATCCATGCCAAGTTTACGCTATATTTTAAATTAAAAGTTTATATTTTCTGAAAACTAATAAAGTTAAAAACAACTTTTAAATTGCCGATAGTAAGGAAAGAAGGTTTCTAATCGCTTTCCAAAAAAATAAATATTGGTTTGATGTTATAATTGGAAAGAATTTAATATTGTTAAAATAGGAATATTTTTTGTTTTATTTTAGACACCGAAAGATTTGAAAAAATGAAGGAAAAGACTTAGAGTGCACATAAATTGAACGTTTCAACGCAGCGTTTCAAAACGCATATAAATAATTTAAAATACAAAATATGCTTAATTTAAACGAATACATTTAAAATGCATTATTTGCTTTTTGAAACGCAGCATTGAAATGTCCAATTTATGCGCACTTATAGGTTGTGACATGTGGGTCAACATATTTCCAAACAGCTGGTTGTTTATGTGGCTTCGAGTAAATTACCTAAAAGGTAAGAGAGAAAAAAACAAATTAAACAATGCCACCAAACACTTAAACTAAACAGGGTGTCCTAAAGTGTTAAATAAGTCAAAACAGGACACATCCTTAAGCGTTGAACTTTTATCAGATAAAATAATTGGATCGAAATAAGGGAAGATGAACTTATATTAAGGGGAGGAACCAATGTCATATAATACTAATTAGATTGATAATTCATTTGGTTTCTATTTATGTATAAAATCCATGTGGAAAACCAAAATGGCGGCATCACCAGATGATTTGAATGAATCGGTAATATAGTTAAATATTACATATCATTAGGCTGCACTAGATGTATTTTTGCCAGCCCTTAATAATTAATTTCAGTCTCGAGCGCTTACTAAAATAAAACCGTGCTAAAAAAATTATGATTAATGAATGAATGATATTAATAATTATCTCGGCAACAAAATCGAAAGAATTATTTATTAAATAAATTCGTTTTCTCAATTATTTTGTGTTCTTAATATGTACAAATTAGAGATCTGCAAATCATGTCCCGGCCCATATTTTTTAAAGATAAATTCGGTTCAGGCTTGGTCGGGTCTTATATTTTTTAAAAAATTTCGGGTCGTGCCCGGTACTGGTTTAAAATTTTAAATATGATATCGTTACATTTTATCAAAGAAATTTATGCTTTTTAAAATTCTTGCAAGAAATGAGGAGCTAATATTTATTGTTTTGTAGAATATTTATTTTTACAATCATAAAAAAAATTAAAAATTTTCTATAATTTTAATAAATTCGGGCTGAGCCGGGCGAACAGATAATTTTTATTTAGGGTGGGGCTTTTCGGGACAAATAAAAAAAATTTGGTTCAGGAAACAAATTTCGGGTCGGACCAGGCTTGAAAAATTAGGCCTGATGCATATTACTAATACAAATGTTAGATTATTTTTGCCTTACATTACCCTCCTCGAAAGCCTATCCAGCCCTCCCTTAACGTCCATTAATAAAAAATTGGAGGCAAATAGCTCTTATCCCCAGCTCTTGAGGAAGCGGAATGTAAAGGTAAACCATAAAATCTTATGACGAAACGAATAAAACCTAATTGATTGATTAATTTTTTAACAAACATAAATCATATGCATCCTCTAAAAAAATTATTAGTTTTAATTAAACATTATATAACATTTAGAAATGACCGCCATTTGATAATCTTAATAATGATTCTGGGGGGAAAAAATAATACGAATCACATTTTATTAAAATCCAATCTACACATGATAATAAGGAAAATTAAGTTCCGTAGGTTCGGTTGAGTTTTTCGCGAGTTCATCCAGAACTTTGGGGTACATTGCGTGCTCAGCGATTTTTATACGTTCGGTTAGGGAGTGTTCCGTGTCATTAGGCAGTATCGGAACGGGTGTTTGCGCTATGATAGAACCGGAATCTACATCAGGCTATAATTATGGTCCAAAAAATATATTGATGTCCCCTTGAGTATAAAAACAAAATGAAGATTTTTCTCTTACACACAAAAAAAAAGAGAAATAAATTCCGTTCATATGATTTGGCAAAAAAAAATCTTTAGATCCTCAAGAAAATTTTGTTTTATAATAACTCTGTCATAAATCCTTTTTAATAAAATATGCCTTTTTTTAAATTAAAGAATAAACTTGCAAACCAAATTTGGTTTAAAAAAAATAATTCTATATTCAAACCTCGACATAATGAACCGTGGAACCCGTTATTTTGCACCCGGCCTTTAGGGCTTGCAAAGGAGCTCTCATTCCTCTAAACGAAGGCAATAAGGAGGGGTGGACATTGATGATTTTACGATTCCATTTAGTTATAAAGTCGCCTGGTTTTTTAAACGTTATTCGATATTTTATATGGGAGGAGGAGGAGGGGGATTTCATAACAAAATTTAATTTTCTATATACATTAATCAATTTTTTAAAATATAATTTCTATATAATAACATTCTTATACGTCACTCACTTGTCAATATTCTCATAAAACCGGCGAGGCACACAATATCGATATTATTAACGGTCAATTCCCTGTGGACGGCTTCGTCGAAAGATTCTCTATTCGAATATTCCTCATGTTTTATGACCTGGATAAATAAATTGTTTAAACATAGATTAAAAAAATTTTTAAATGAGAGAAAATTTTTTGTTAACTTTGGTAGGAATGTTGAAATTTTGAGCTAGAGTTAACCCAGGAGCATCGGCTTTATTGGAAATAACTAAATAGACATTATAAGAACAATCCTTCGTTTGGAGGGAATATTCTATCAATGCTTTCATATTGGTACCTTAAATAATAGACAAATATTATTATTATTTTAAAAAAAATCTATTTCTTTTCCATATAAATTAAAACCAAAAATTTAACCTGTTCCAGATATCAGGACAGCAATCCGTTTTCTGCGATGAGACATTACCCGCTGATTTGAGATAGAATCCCCAATTGATCCCATACAAGCAAAATTATCGTCGATACGAATTTCGCCTCCCTTCATGGGTGAGGACGACACGTTTGACGAATCGACCGAAAACGTTTCGTTCAACGATTTCTCCAGGTTATGTATTTGCACCGTATCCCCTTTTACCATTTACGAATAGGATTTATACAATGTGTATTTAATTTGTTTTTTGTGTGTGAAACTCAGCTTATAAAAATAGAAGAACGCAACTAACTAATCACTGAATACCATGAAAAGGGGGGTATCAAAATAGTTTACTAAATATTTATCTTAATTACAAATTTTTTTAGGCGTAAATGATTATGTATTATTATACCTTCAACAACTTTACCAACTATCCAGGCTCCAATTCCCATGGCATTCAAAAGGCTCACTACGTGTTCTTGAACTAGCGTTGCGTCGGACGAATTAACGACCAAAATTCCCCCTAGTCCAAGATTAAAGACTCTGCTCACGTCGAACAGATTCAAGCTTCCTAATTTATATATCCAGGAGAAGCAATGAGGAATACGCCATTTACTAGCGTCCAAAGTACAAGTTAAATTTTTGGGTAATATTCTAGGGATATTGTCTATCAGACCTCCTCCTTTATTTTATTTTTCATATTATATGTCGGAATAAAAACAATTTATATATATATAACTGGCTCGAGTTCCCAAATAACAGAATTATTATTTTGGATTTAATATATTTGAAGATATAATTATTTATCACGTACCTAGAAATTAGATTTTCCGAGAGATTTCGTGTAATAATTAAGTACCGATTAATAATAAAATTTTATGCGGCTTAGATTATTATGATTTTCCAATATCAAATAAACATTAAAATTACCCATATTCACATTTGTCATGAAATTTAAAGGCTACCCATGTGTGTTTGTTTGGGGGGGGGGGGGGTGAGAGGAAAAAAAATACAGAAAAGTAACAAACCTATTCATGGAATATGTAATTTATTAATGATTCTTTGAGTGATAAAATAAAGATAAATCACCATCAATTTTCCTTATAACAGTTTAGGTTCGTCAAGGGTTGGTTCAACTAGTTCTAAAAGCGATTAATCGCAGACACCCATGAAACAAATGCTATAAAATTTATCAATCAAATGTAAAGTTGGTAGTCAACATGTGATCAAATTGTAGAGATACACATGCATGAGAATACGTTAAAAAAATAAACAAATTTCATGACAAATCTAATAAAATTAAAAACGCTGTAAAACCTGTGATATGTGCAAAGGCGTTTATTTTGATGAGAAGCGAGTTAGCATCATTGATTAAAGGTGATACAAAAGGATTGTATATTATGGTGGGAGTCAACAGATATTCACCTACGTAAAATATAGTTTTTAAAAAAAAAAATTATTAACTGAGTTATTTTATGATCAAAAATTTAAAATATTTTGAAAAGTGGTTTTTGGTCTTACTTTGGTCGGTACCGATATTAAAAATCGGGTCAAGCCTAGTTTTAAAAAAAAATAAAATAAGACGTAGAAATTAGTGGAGATCAAGATATTGATTGACATGTCGTTATAAAAATAAAATAACGAATCAGAAAAAAATAACTTTTAACGAGTCATAAGCCATAAATTATAGTCCACCATATTTTTGATTGAGATGATTAAACTTTTTGAAAATACTAAAAAAAACAAATTACACTTATTCAATATACCAAATACACTCGCCTTGGTTTATAAGAAACCAAATTTTTTTAAGTGTTACTTGTTTAGCCCATAGTTTGTATAAGTTAATTCATATTTTTGCAAATAATGATTCAAAGATAGATATGAAATCAATGAAAATATCGTACATAAGTGAATCATAAAGGAGCGGTGAGAAAGTTTGTGAATTGGTACTGAGGCCTTTTTATTTTACCCTGTATTCGTAGTTAGAGCGAATTCGCGGGGTAGTATACAAATATGCTGTATTTTTTTTTGTATACTGAATTATTCAGGGTTAGTCGCGGACAACGTCAAGATCTTAGAAAAATATGAATAATTTTAACTGAATATAACAATACCCAAACTAATTTCGGTGTCCCAAGGGCAGGGGTCACCATAATCCATTCCACATTCGTCCACGAAAACTCTTCTGACCAGACTGAACCCATTGCTATGAAATCCGGAGGAAGCTAAGCCAACTACGAGTTGACCGCTTGAAATGGCCGATTTTGCGGGCAAAAGTAAATTCCTGTCCACTATACCAACACCAAAACCAGCTATGTCAAAATCTAGTCCATGGTACAAACTAGGCATCTCGGCCGTTTCGCCTCCTTAAAAATAATAAAAAACTGTCAGATTTCAAAGATCCTAATTTTTATAAGGCGGATTTTTTAATCTTTTATAATTCTACGTCTTTAATGTTGATTAAAATTTAACCTATCAAACAACAGCCAGCGCTTTTGCATCCCTCCATTATTCCTTCTATCAATTGACCACTTTTGACGATGTCCAAACATGCCGTTGATATGTAGTCGAGAAAGAAAAGGCATTCAGCTCCGCTGGTTAAAATATCGTTCACCGTCATAGCGACTAGGTCTATACCCAAATTCTTGTAACCCGAACCGGATTCTATAGCTATCTTAAGTATATTTTTTTTTAATTTATAAAAAAAAACAATATAAATAAATCCGCTTATAATGATTCTTCAAGGTATGGGGGAAATTTAGAACGTTTTTTTTTAAGCTTTCACCTTTTCTAATGGTAAGGTCCTTCAATATCTCTCTCCACTTTATGTTATTCATCTCTTTTATCTAATTTATACTCCTTCATATTGGCTATAACTTTATAGAGAAAATATTTTAAAATGTAAAAATCTAATATATCATAAATAGTAGGCTTCTTACGAAAATATGAATCGAATCATACATTCATAATGTGCTGCTTACAAAGTCTATTTCCAGCATAGAATCCAAAAGCAAAATATTGGTAAAACATTACACTAAATAAAAAAAAAATTTAGTTGATTGGACCGGAAGTCTCGGAATTAAAATAAATCTAGGAATTAGATGCAGAAGTTGAAGCCCTCTTCTAAAATTTATAATAAAAAAAACAGTATGAGAACCAATTTTTTTAAAAATCCGTAATAAAAAAAATTTTTTTATAGATACTAAAAATAAAATGACACAAGATCTTTTTTATATAATTATTTAAATTTACTTTCAAAATTTTAATCGGATAAACTATAGAGCTTAGTGCTCAACAGAGCTTTCGCCGTGCTAAAACACCCGTTCATCTGGCGCAGGGGATGAGAGGGTTGTATTAAATTTAATAAAAAATTTAATTGGGGGAAAGAATTTACTAAAAATATTTAAAGAATGGTCTTTAAATTAAAAAAAAAACAAATATTAACAAGATATAAATTAACATACCTTGATTGATTCAATATTAATTGGATTATCAATCTTGACTGTATAAAATTCAACCAAAAAAAATGTAATAAATAAAATATAAACGAAGAACTTTGGTGGTTCATCTGAATCGAAAACTCGGCTTAAGTTATTTATAAAATTTTAAAAAAATATATAAAAGAAACAAAATTTAAGTACGAGTACCGTTTTTGCGTCACCGTTACTCAAAATAAAGAAACCCGTTACTCCTAACCTTTTGAAACGAATAACGTTCCTTTTCCTCAAAAAAAGTAACGCCGTTACTTTTCAGTCAGCACAGCATTTATCATTATATGAACATGAAACGAACTTTCAATTTCGAGCCCACTCCATCCGTACTGGAAACGAGCACGGGGTCCTTGTATTTTTCCAACAAAGGCTTGAGATCAAATAAAGCGGAGAATCCGCCTATGCCGCCGATGACTTCCTCCCTATAATTGGTTTTCATGGCCGGCGCTATGAGCCCTAAAAATTTGTCCGTTTTGTCTATGTTCACCCCGCTCAGGGCATAGGAATCAACGTTTAAATGTTCGGCCTCTCCTTTCATCGAGCTTATATATTTTTTTTATTATTAGATGCATTTATTTCTTAAGTCGTTTAAAAAAAAATAATTAAACAAACAATATAATCAAGTTCATTCAAAAGTGAAGGTTTTAGGGGGGAAATCCTGATTCTAATTCTAATCATAGTTATGATTGAAACTTAAGATATGAGAGTCTGAGAATTCATAGTACTATTTAACTTTCTTGGATGAACTGATAAAATTTACAGGGAAATGCTGAAAGGGATAAAAGATGAAACGCGATCTCAGATCAGAAGCGTTCCGAGAAGGGAAAGGCGTCTAAGTCGGTTCCTGGAGGAATATGTGAGCTTCCGTAATTATATGAAAATTAGTAAATTTGAAACTCTTCCAAACCCATATATATATAATACATTATTTTTTATTATCATTTTAAGAAATTTTTTTTTTAAAAAACTAATTTATACATATAGTTTTTCTTTTCTCTTCTCTTTCTTTTGTTAAAGTATCATTTTAAACTTTAGGCGTTTCAAACCATAGTAGTAGTCACGATAAAAAATCTAAAATTTTAAAATATGGATTTGATCGTAAAAGTTCTTTTTTTACAAACAAATATTACAAAAGATTTACCAATAAAAATAAAATTATTTTGAGGAAAATTTCAAAAGTGTTTCAAAAAAAAAATCTACAATCTTCAATGAAACAAAATATCGTTGCAAAACGTATTTTACATAAAAATACATTTTAAAGTTTAAAATGATAATGTAGATACTTAAAAATGATAACTTCAGAAGTTTAAAAAATGAAAATGATGTAGTTTAAGTTGTAAAATTGTATTAATTTCACAAAACAAAATATCTCTTCTTAAAAGAAATATATTTGTTTTTTAAACTTTTGTTTCTCGATTTTGAGTCCGCTAGCACCTATATCTCTTCTGTAAAAATACTCGCTCCCATTATCGCCAATCTTAAATTTATCGCACAAGGAATAGGCCAAGATCGAAGCCAATGACAAAGAATTTGCTACTCCAACGACGGTGAACAGCCTGCCAGCTCCATTTGTATGTGTCGTATCGAGATCTATAAAGAATTGTAATTAGGGGGAAATAAATATTAAAACATTGATTATTTTCCCTCAAGCTAAGGGGATAATAAAGAGAATTTTATTAGATAACGGAATCTCTCACTTGGATCTTATGAGCAAAGGACTCATTGATAATTGGGGTCGTGAGAAAAAAAAACAGAAGAAAATGTTAAGCGTTATAGGGAAATGAGGTGGATATTTGCTTCGTGGAAAGACGATATCATGGAATAAATATTATTCCTAATTAATGATAAAATGAAAGAGAGCATACAGAATTGGTCACACCGGGATTTGGTTAGCTAATATTGGAAAGGAAGTGGCGATGGTTGGAGGTAAACGTAGAAGGGCGTGAAATATTTTTTTTTAAAAATGGCAGACGCGACTAATATAGTTAATGGCTAAATGTCGGATAATTCGGCTCAATTCACGGGCGCGTGCCGGAGACGTTTACAAGGTTCTTTCAAATTTGAGCTGCTATATTTTTAAGGGAAAAAACCCGAGGCCAAAAGTGATATTTTTTTTCTGCCAAAAATATAATAATTACCCCCAACTAACCACCCCTTTAAGAAGCTCCTAACTAGGCTTAATGAATACGCTATACGATTGGTATTTTAATTGGATAGAGACTTAGATTGATACTTATATAATTTAGATAATCGATTTATCTAATTATATCATAGTTATACAAGAGATTATAAATGGCCGATCCCAATTATTTCTAAAAAAAATCGAGGTGTTCATAATTAAAATAATGAATTTAAAAGAATTTTATTACCCGATGGATCAACGTAACAAGTTCCAGCGTTAAATATCAATTGGTGTAATTTACGATTTTTGTCACCGTTTTTGAAATAATTCGGTGTTTGAACGGAAAGTGGTAATGTTTTTGGAATTTCTGAATACGAAAAAAAATAAAATAAATAAACGTTCAAAATCGCTTTAAAAATAAATAATAAAATAGGGGAGTTTTTTTATATATCGTAGCATGAGGATTAGAATATTCTTTCTCCACTTTCCATAATTTTACAGGAAAGCAATTTTGAAAATTTAAATTTCTATTGCACTCAGTAGGATTGTTAACATAATATCGAATTTAATTTGAGCTATTTTTTTGATAAATATTTTGGATATTTTTAAATGTAGATAGAATGGTATAATTATAAAAATTGGTTTGCGTAAAATGGTCATTTTTGACAAAAAAAAGTGGATATAGAATAATCTAATTCTCATGGGACGATATTTTAAAATAGTATTTAGATATGTTAGGGAAGATAATATTTAAACTTTTCAAATGGGTTTCTCTAACAATTTCTAAGCAATGATTCATAAACCTTGTAATCATTTTTTTATTTTTTTGTTAATTTATTTTCTCGTGTTTAATTTTCGATTCAATGCCTGTAAGAGAAATTCATTGTTTAAAGGATTTGATATAAAATGCTATCATGATATTTATATTCTTTTCTTTTGTTATATATTTATTGTTGGTTTTTTTTAAGCTCATCCCCATATCTAGTTGAACCTTCTTTAATTTAGTATTTCTGTGATCATTTTGGATCAATTTTATAAAAGGCATATATATTTGGATCTACTGGGTATGTTAGTATTCTGATCTGTACAAGATATACATTGAGAATCTTTACCTAAATTAATGTAAGTAATCTAGATAGGTTTAGTATTAAATATACCTTAAACTGATAGATGATTTTGTGTCACTTCAAATAAACTACCTACTAACTTACCTCTGCCTTTACAATCTCTCCTTCTACAGCGGTAATAATACTGTAGGCTCAGCTACTCTATGTATGGTATATTGAAAAAGGTTATAGCAGAGTATATCTTTACCTTTATTAGATTTGATATATTTTATTGGGTTGTATATTTTTTTAAAAATCAAATCAAATTTATTTTAATATAATATATCAGACTTTGCAATGATTCATTTCTTCTTTTAACAAATAGTCTTATATTATCAGCTACAGTATTAAGTATAATGTTTTAAAATGATTTTAATTTACCGCGATGAAATAGACCAATCAGAAAAAAAATGACCAAATTTACTATCAAATGACTTTACGATCAGAGTTAGGCAAATCATTTAAAAACATTATGCTTAATACTGTAGCTGATAATATAAGACTATTTGTTAAAAGAAGAAATGAATCATTTGCAAAGTATGATATATTATATTATAATAAATTTAATTTGATTTTTAAAAAAATATTTTTTAGACAACCCAATAAAATATATCAAATTTAATAAAGGTAAGGATATACTCTGCTATAACCTTTTTCAATATACCATACATAGAATAGCTGAGCCTACAGTATATTACCGCTGCAGAAGGAGAGATTGTAAAGGCAGAGGTAAGTTAGTAGGTAGTTTATTTGAAGTGACACAAAATCATCTAACAGCTTAAGGTATATTTAATACTAAACCTATCTAGATTACTTACATTAATTTAGGTAAAGATTCTCAATGTATATCTTGTACAGATCCGAATACTAACATACCAAGTAGATCCAAATATATATACTTTTATAAAATTGATCCAAAATGATCACAACTAAATATGGGGATGAGCTTAAAGAAAACCAATAATAAATATATAACAAAAGAAAAGAATATAAATACTTTTATTAATCAGTCTTATTATATTAAATTAATGTATAATTATAATACAGAAAATATAAATTTATAAATAAAATCAAATCCTATGACTCAATTATCAATTAATTTTATTTATAAGTTATATTAAGAAATTGCATAAGTGAATTCTTTTATATTAAGAAATAGCATAAGTTATATTGAGAAATAAGAGATATTCTTAATCATTAAAATTAATCTTAAGTAATCATATTTATAAAGTTTAATTATATTAAGAAATTGTACATCAAATTTGCTAATTAAATTTTATTAATAGGTATAAGCTTTAAAATAAATAATACATTGCTACATAAAATACTCATAATATAAAATATAATATAATTAAAACAATGTCTGATATATTCAAATTGCTTGCATCTAATATAAGAATTGCATATAATCTGATATAAAAATTGCATATCATCTAATATAAGAATTGCTTGATTGAAATAATTATCTTAAATATTGTTAAGAAATTGATTAGAAGTATCTGATATATTTATGAATATAAAATTTCCTGGATAAAAAATGTAGATGATATTAAAAATTGCTTGCTTGGATTTGATAAAAAATTGCTTATAGAATAATTACGATTAAATAATGCATATAAATGAAAAAATTGTCCATTTTGACCAAAAATGGACCAAGATTATTTTACGATCAAAATCTTACGATCAAAGGAGGCCCTCCCTTTTAAATGATTTTAATTTACAGCGATGAAATAGACCAATCAGATAAAAATGGACCAAATTTGCGATCAAATGACTTTACGATCATAGTTAGGCAAATCATATATATATAGGCTAATTACTAGTAACTATTAGGTCTTGACATTTATCTGGGTAACCTTTAGCAGCCACTACAATGCCCAAGGAAAACCGATCTTGGGCCCATGTGATAGGTAATATTTGCTCCAGTTTGCCTTCACTGCAATGTATCATTATATCGAGTAAGTCGTCTTTTAGTAGCGGTAAAAGAACCTTATACCAATTTATTCCGCGTGAAAAATATATATTCATATTAACTTTGGCGTAGTGCGAATTTATTTTAAACACTTCCAAGCGGTAAAAATCTGTTTTAAAGATATCTCACAATTTTTTAAAACCCATATGAAAGGTAGGATATCTTCGCCTAATTTTTTTTATGATGAGTTTCCCTATTTTAAGCCAAAAATGTAAGTGATTTGGGTTAAGCAATTTTTTTTATATACCAAATAAATTGATGTCCCCTCTCCCAAGAAGCATATTTGTCTAGATGGCTTGTATAGACACATTTTAAAAATTAAATCGTGCTCTCTCCTCTGGCAAAAAAAAATCCTGTTAAGCCATTTACTCTGGAATATCAGGGGAGTGGTGCTTCTAAAATTGTTAAATTCGTTTTTCCATTTATGCATAAATGACTTAACAATAATGCATTAATATATAACATTTTACCTTGCAAAATATTATTTTAAAACTTATTTACAAGGTAAAAGTGATACACCCACCTTTAAGATAAGGCTGGGAAAAGAAAAGATAAGATCATAAAGCTGTTAAGATGTATTATTCTATCTACAAATTAAATATCATAAACTCCATTGAAAATTTATTTTAATTATGAAAGCACCACTTTTTAAAGTTGTTCATTACATTATAATTGGTCGAAGAATTTTAACAATTTTTTAATAATAATTCATCATACCGGCACACTAATTCTAAAAGTGACAATATGTATTTGTTTTTCTTTATTTCTCTCTAGTAGATATTTTTGTCTTTACTCTTTATAATAATTAAGAAAACTAAGTGGTCAATAAACAATGGCCGTGTCTTTTTTGCTTTTAAATTTAAGATTCGCCTAATTTTTCAAAACGGAAATAAAAATCTAAAGGGTAAACAAGTAGAAAAAATAATTTTTGGGACAATGCGTACCTAATTCAATGTATATAAAGAATCCTGGAAAAAACCCCATGGAAAACCTCCGGAAATAAAACCTTAAAAATTTCATATTAAAACAGTATTTTTTTTAAATCAAATTTGACGCTTATAAATAACACTTTTTGAAATTCTAACATATAACATAGGATTTCTTCTACGAGATCTTCTTCAAATCAAAAATCGAAGAATGGTGGGGAATTATTAGTAGGAATGCTTTATCATATTAATATATGGGAGTTGGGTAAAGCAAGATAAATGTGAAAAAGATTTTTACTTTTTTGCTAATTTTTATTTGGATTTTTTTTTACAAATTTGAATTCAATTTTTTCTGGGGGGGGGGGGTTCCTATTGCCGTATATAATATATTATTGTAACGAATGAGTGGCAAACTTGGGTTTCTGGATCACCGAACCTGCAGTTGAATTCGAGAACTTTGGGCCCTTGAGGTGTCAACATGATTCCAGCGTATATTACACCTGTAAATATGTTTTTTAAAATTAATTCATTCATCGCAATGTATTGCATGAAGGGGGAGGGGAATTACAAACCTTCTAAATATTATTTTACTTAAATAAGACAATACTATCAGAAGTTTAAAACGGGGGGCTTCGGAATATAAATAATTCTAGGAAACCTAGCCAGAAATCCTTCTCTCAAAATTTATGGCAAACAAAATTGTTCTACAAAAAAAAAATGTTGCGCGATTTCGTTTTAAAGATGGTGTATTTCTTTGTTTTAAAATTGTTTTTTTCGTCGAATAAATTACGTAGAAACATGGCTACCCTCGGACTCGCGACAAATTTAAAAACCGGAAACCCTAATTTAGTTCCGGTCTCGAACTCTTGTAAATAATAAATATATATTCTTTTTTAAATTTCTTTTTTATTACCAACGTAATGAATATTTTCGGCTTTGAGCCCGATCATAAATTTATCGAAAACGTTTGCTTTGATGTATCGCATGATAGAAGGTGTACCCTTTTGGCGCAAAACAAAAATTAAAATTATGGTTCAAATTTTTTTTTCAATTTATTTAAAAAAAAAAATACTGTAAAGGCTGGCCCACCTCGGGCTATTAAAGCAAAAAAAATATTTTGGACAAAATTCTATAAAACGCGATTATTTTGAAGATTTTTCGACCCAAATTTGCTCCTAAGTAATTTATTATAAGTATATACCAATTTGGTGTATATACATATAAGAAAATAAAGAACAGTATATTAAATCCGATATCATATCTAATTTTGTATTCTGTAAAGATACCAATGGTTTTAATTTTTTATATACTTTTTATTAGTATAACATCTATAATTTAACTCTAACCATAACTTATGTCATTTGAATATATTATAATGATCAGTTATATTTTATATTCAATTTAATTGCAATTCTAAAAGTATATAAAATATTTTTATTGTTAAATCACTTTTATATAACATTAATCTATACACATAATAAGTAATAAACAAATATATTATTTGAAATAAATAATTAAAATTAATATATCGAAGATTTCTTTAGAAATACCAAAATTTCAAATTTATCAGAGGTCAGCATGCGGCGATGGTACCTGTCAATATCACCAGCTTCACTAAAAAGAGATTCTGAAAAGATTGTCGCACACTTTTATAAACAGAATGCGCAAAAAAATAACAATATGGAAGAATGTTTATTAATTAATTATTATTATTAAAAAAATATACATAAAAATGGATTTCGAATTTATTTATAAAAATAAATGATTTTAAATATAACTTTTTTAAAAATTTTATAACATTTTATTTTTGTTAAAGACAGGATCGGATCGATCGAAAATTTTATAATATTGGCCGATAACCGGTATTTTAAAATGGGTGAAATATCGACCCGATCGATCGATATAAAATATCGGTACATCCCTATATAATTATAATCCAAAAAAAATAAAAAGAAATTGTAAGTCCAAAATTGATATATTCAAATTTTTTAACATCATTATAAAATTATCATAAAAAAAATCTCGCATGATCATAATGAATGAATGCTCTCCATCTCCTCTTTCTTCTTTCTATTCAACACCACATTCATATATGACAGTTTTCAATTTTCAACAAAAAAAATATGTGGGCAAAATAATTTAGAACTGCATTAATTTGTGTTTTATATTGGCTATACTATAAATTTTTTTTTTGAAAAAGCGCATATTTTGGGGGCCATTTCTCAATTTATTCTGTTCTTTGTGGAAGAAAATTATTCTCGTCCCCAAAAACACCACCATCTGGTTCAATGCTAGTATAGTGAAATTACAACGCCCTTCAATTAATTAATGAGTGTTGAGTTGAGTTGTTAACACCAACAGATGTGTGCGTCGGGAAGAGCAATAAGATTATAAAACTGTTGCAAGAGGCAAAAAAAATATCAAGAGTTACCCTGAATTCACAGTTAGAATGAATTCGCGCCATAAATTTGTGCTTTGAATTCAGGGAGCCAATCCAATTAATTCTTGGAAAATAAATAAAAATGGATTGATATCAAAATATCGATCCAATATTATCGAGGTTATTTGTTATTCTATGATTTGTTACCTAGTCTTATTTTACGTACAAAAATTTAATTTATTTGTAAATGCCCTTTTTTTTAAAAAAAAATTCGAAATATTTATGCCTATAAGTTTACAGTTGGTTAATTTTTTTTAATATATAAAATTGAATGTTGCGGATAGTGTTGTTAAACGGCCCGGTTTGGGTCAATTTTTAAAAAAGACCTGATTAGTCTTGTATTCATACTGGCGCGATTGCGATTTAACAGCTGATCGATTTTTAAAACCTGTTTATTTGATCAATTATTATTTATTATCTATAATTCAATTCATATTAATAATCTAAGAAATAATGAGTTAATAAAGAAAAATCGATCTCACAAACAGATTGATACGCCACTATGAATTCAAGGTAAGATTTTAGCCTGAATAATATTAAGTATAGGCCTCGAGATTTGGCGAATAGAGGCTTTCTGT
Organism: Gordionus sp. m RMFG-2023; assembly: GCF_954871325.1. Classification (NCBI taxonomy): domain Eukaryota; kingdom Metazoa; phylum Nematomorpha; class Gordioida; order Chordodea; family Parachordodidae; genus Gordionus; species Gordionus sp. m RMFG-2023. The sequence continues at coordinate 5,959,205 of NC_088775.1, read as the reverse complement.
CACCTATGAGTAAAATCAGGCTCACGTTATATTAATTGTGGCTAACATCTTAATCGGGCCTTTTTTAAAAAATCGTGCCAAATTGGGCCGTTTAACAACACTAGTGTAGCAGATAGAACGGTGAATATCGAAACAATTATGTGTGAATGTAAATAGAGAATATAGAATTGGCGAAAAATTTCGTAGAAAGACCCATTTCCTAAATATTAATCATATTATTTAATATTATTAAAATTAGATTAGACCTAGGTTAATATTAATATTATAGAAAATATTTATTTTAAGGCTTATTTCAGAGAAACTATTGAGGTAAATAATAATAAGAGTTCACAAAAATTGAATCAAAATGGACAGGCATCAATCGCCTGTTCAAAGAATATACAGTGTAAATAAAAAAATGTCATACCAAAGGGCAAGGGGCGTAGGCCCCCATTCCTCCCGTGTTTGGACCGAGATCGTTATCGTAGGCTCTTTTGTGATCTTGACTAGGGGGCATCATAGCATATGTGTTTCCGTCTACGAATGCCAAAGACTTTTGTATTCACACAATGATAAAAATATGAATATTATTTTAAATCTCTCAAAATTTATAGAACTTGATGGTAAAAAAAATTATTATTGTATGGAAAAAAGCCAGGTCAAATTAGATACAGACACTAGCAAAAGATCTAATTTTTAGGGCTCAGCCTGGTTGTAAACATTTTATGTCTCCATTTTCCAGCTCGTTTAATATTCGTTATGATACGGGAGTTTTTTTTTTATTTTTAGGTCTGGCCCAGCCCAGGTTTTAAAAAAATAATTTTGTAGAAAGAGATTAGAAAAATAAGAGGAATGGAATGTTAAATGATCCATCACCTGATTTTGTAACTGGTCCACTTATGGTAAGCGCAAGATTGTGGTCAGAGGTGCAGAACTTGGTCTAATAATTAAAAATAAACCCTTTTGGGATTCTACCAGGAAAATATATTTTTGGGTTGAGAAATATATTTTTTAAGGTTATATTCTTAAATCATGGTTCATGTAAATAATGTTTACATTGTGATTATATATAAACATAACCGATCTCACCTGAAAACCCATTAACAAAGTTTTTCATGCATGTAAATATGTTGTAAGGTATATGTATACTAGAATTCAGATCAGAGTATACTGGAATATTTAACAAATCATTTACAGTTAGGATTGGTTAAATTTATGCTATGAAAATTTTTTTTAAATCAATTTATTTGATTAAATTAATGATTTTTTAAATGCTAAAATTATTTACAGTGCATATTATTTAATTTTTAAAAAGTTGATTTAAGCCAGAATTGAATTTCACATGTGTATAGTTCTTACCTATGAATTTCAGACATGACATGAAATTTTGGATTCAAATTAAAAAATATATATAAATTTATTGGGATGATCTAAATATTAAGGATTCCATTTCTAGTATACATTGAATTCTAATCTAACCCTATGACATATATATATAATTTTATAAATAACCCTTAATAAGCTAGATTCAAAAAAAACAACTAAGAATATTAATGAATTTTAAAAAAAATGATGTAAAATTAAAAAATTATAAACTGATATCTCTGGCCCAGTAAGTCTTTCTTCAATCACGATTTTATCACCAGCTGATCCAAATTTCTTCTCCTTTAAAAAATTGTTTAGGTTTAGTTTCATTATATTTTATATGAAATTGACAATAATTTTAGATAATAAGAAAAAACATGATTATTATTTATCTAAATTCTAAGAAATTTTACTTAATTATTATTTTTATAAATTATGTTTAAATAAAATGAAATTTATACCCATCATGTTAATGAATGAAGGAAATACAAATAAGATGCATGCAAACATATTATAAATTAAATAAATAATGGGTTAAAAAGTTTTTATAAGAAAATTAAAAAGGAACATTGGTATTGTGCCAATCACCACCCTATTATTATATAAGACTGAGGCAAGCAGGTATAATACAGCAGACATGACTAAGTTAGAAAAAATCATGTGTTAAAAAGACAGAATAGAAGCTTAAGGGAAGACTTTAACAAAGCCGGGACATGTTATAGAAAAAAAGAGTTGGAACCAACTAATTTGAAATAGAACATTTGATGCCATGAAAATTTCAAATTTGCAATGAGAAAAAATGTCTTGTAGCCAATGATGATAAGAAGATATTTGGTTATGATTTTTATTCCTAATTTACATAGATTTATTGATTAATATTAATTAAAATGTTTTTGTTTTAACTGATTAAAAGATAATACATAATAAATATTTTAAAAATTGTAACCTCCTTCATTTTATTTTTAAGTAAACATAAAAATTATAAGTGATATATAACTAATGTATATTACTATTTTCCCCATTTTAAGAAAAATCAAAGTGAATGTTTACTATCAAAATTTGTGAAATTGATTGAATTGCATCATCCTTGTTTTCAGTAATAATAACGCCCTTACCTCCAGCTAATCCATCAGCCTTAATCACAAGTGGGCAACTTATATAAAATATTTATTATATTATTGTTTTGTGTAAGTAAAATACTTCTCCTGTAAAGATTTAATATAATCAATGGCAGTATTATCATCAACAAACACCTTAAAATCTGCAGTTGGTATTTTATATTTTATCATGAACTCTTTGGCAAATGATTTCTCAAATTCTAGACGTGCAGCCACTTTACATGGTCCAAAGCACTTAATATTATACTTTGTTTGTAATAAGTCAACAAACCCATCGGCTAAAGGTTTTTCAGGCCCGATTATAATGTAACTTATATTATTATTAATACAAAAAGTTGCTAAATCATCATAAGATACAAATATTTCATCTAATTATTAAATTTAAAGTATATATTTTTATTTTATTTACTTATATTAGATGCATTTGAAAGTAGATGTGTACCAGAATTTCCTGAATATATAAAAATATGATTTATTAAAGGGCTTTGAGATATTTTCCAAGTTATTGCCTGTTCCCTAGCCCCATTTCCAATTATTAAAATATTCAAATTTAAGGTGCTCATCTGAATAATTAGAATTATCAGAAAATATAGTGATTGATTACCTGGTAAGTAAGATAAATGTATAACGGCAAACGCCAATTTAAGAGAAAGTATACTTCGACTGAATTCTTTACTAGTAGTAAACAGAATGAATAATTCACCACAAAGTAAATAATAAATATCCTATACACTATAACTCACGTCTAGAACTGTTTTTTAATTTTAACTATTCCTTAGCTCATAGGCGTAGCCAAGATTTTCCTAAAGGGGGGGGGGGGAATTAAATTTTTTTTTAGTCTATATATAGTCATAAAATATTTGTACAAGAGAGGAGGTTATTTTTAATAAAAAAAATAAGCCTGGAACAAATATGATATATATTTTTATTAGTTTATATAAAATATAATAAATTAGTTGTATTTACATTAATACAAAAGCATGGTAATAATTTATTCCAAACAAGTATAGGAAATTTATTTATAAAAAATAAGTAGACATATAGTTGATATTCCTCTATTATATAGAATTGGTTACAAAATACTAGGTAAAATTCCACTTTTACATACATATTTGATAGTTAATATTACAGTTAATATTTTAACAAAATTTACTAATCAATGCTCTTGGATAATAAATTATTTAACGCCATTTATTTATTTTAAATAAAAAATGATATTAAAAAATAATCTTCATATTATTCATCCCCACAATGTCTTTAAAAGATATTTTCTTATGTCCTTATCAATATTTTATAGTTTTCTGTAAAATAAATAATTCGCATTGGTAAAAAATATTTGATTGTCATATGATGATAAATTAGATATACTATATATCTACGACATATAATATACCACTGTTTGTATTGTGCTTTAATTTTTTTATTTATTTATGATTTAATTTTATCAATAGTTTTATGATTTAATTTTATCAATAGTTTTATAATTATATTTTTCTTTTATTAAAAATGAATAAATTAAAATTACTCACTTTATAAAAAATTATATTTGTTATATTATATTATTTATTAATTTTATGGATCTATTATTAATAATTATTATACATTTCACTTTTGTCATAAGACTTATCTTTGGCTTATATTCCATTTCTTAAAAAACATTTTTGGTTCAATTTTTTAAATATAAATGTTTTTTTCCAAAAATTATAAATTATGATGAATAGTTTTATAAAAATCTTTCTTTCAAATTATTGTTTAAGATATATGCATATATTTTGGGGGGTCAGGGAGTTGGGGGAGGACTAAGGGGGATATTTTTTATTAGCTTAAGATGATATTCACAAAAAGTAATAAATTTCTGAAGAGGGGGGATTTCCCCCTGCCCTCCTCCCTTGGCTACGCCTATGTCTTAGCTCTATTCAACGTTTATCCAACAATCCTAAGTCAGGCGTGTAGCCAGCGGAGGAGGGGAATCCTTCCCATGCAAAATTTTTTGGCAAGATTATAAAATAAATATATTTTTTCATATTCATATCATTTGAATTGTAATTGTATTACACTTATTATTATTGATTTTTAAGACATTTTAAATATTTTATATACGATTATCATTTTTTCGAATATATTTTTTGTGTTTTTCGCTAAATATTTATTATCATTATTATAAAATAGTATAAATATATGATAAATTTTAAATAGAGACATATTCTGTTATAATTTTAAGAATTTTTTGATTATTATGTGAAATTAAAAATATAAATATAGATTGAAGAAAATTTAAAGTATGAATATGTAATAAATTTGGTTACATTTAGTAGAATAACAATTGAAAAGACATATTAGTGGTGTTGTGAATGTTAGAATTAATTTGCATAAAGATTTCTTTTGGATTTTGTTGTACTTTATATGTAATTTGCATAAAGAATTCTTTATTGTTATAACGCGTGATAAAAAGATTATATTTGAATAGTTCAGATTAGTTATAAGAAGATTGAAAAGATAAAAAGGAAAATTTTTACGATACAAGGAATCTTTGATTTTTTTAAAATTATTAACCTTTTTAATTATATTTTATTATATTTTATTTTATTTTATTTTATTTTTTTATGATTTTTACTATTATAATGTTGAATAAAGAATTAAAGTTGATTTTATGATTTAGTGATTCCTAATTATTATTAATTTCCTTTTTATATATATATTTGTTTTCTATTTTTATATTTAGGTTTTGATGCACAATGACAAACCAGACTTGTCGTTGTGACAATAGTGTTGGAGAGGGGAGGAGACCGGCCCTTTATAACCTTCAGTCTTAATACAAATCACGCATTGTGACAGGTGGGACAACAAGGAGAGGTGTCAAACTGTATTCTAATACAAAAAAATAAATAAATAAAATAAAATATAATAAAATATAATATAATATATTTAAAAAGGTTAATAATTTTAAAAAAATCAAAGATTCCTTGTATCGTAAAAATTTTCCTTTTTATCTTTTCAATCTTCTTATAACTAATCTAAACTATTCAAATATAATCTTTTTATCACGCGTTATAACAATAAAGAATTCTTTATGCAAATTACATATAAAGTACTACAAAATCCAAAAGAAATCTTTATGCAAATTAATTCTAACATTCACAACAAGTGGCACAATCAAATTCTATAAAGAACCTGGGAAAACTCGTGTAAATATTTTAAAGCGCAACAAAAAATAATCAAAATATTTTCATATCTATCCGATCATCTATATTATAATTTTCCGATGTCCTCACTACGTCATCGTGACGTCAAGTCATCGCTATGTCATGTCATCGCTATGTCATGTCATCGCTATGTCATGTCATCGCTATGTTATGTCATCGCTATGTTATGTCATCGCTATGTTATGTCATCGCTACATATTTATTTTTATTTGTTAATTTAATTTATTTTTTATACAAACAGATGATAATGCTTTTAGTGTAAAATAGTTGAAAAATTAATTCCTTTTCATTAAAGTAATCGATAAAATAATTATTGCAAATCGTCTGCGGAAAAATGGCTGATGTTAAATCGTTTTAATCAATTTTCCTTAATATCCAAAATATGAATGAAATAAACAATATGAATAAAACATAATTCAAAAAATTAATATTTCTTCTTCCTCAAGATTCAGGCTAATTTTTATTTCATTTAATCTTTTTATTTTATAGATTCTCTCATCAATTCTCACCCATTACTACCACTCACACATTAATTAAACTTGTACTCTACAAAATATTCAACTCATTTAATAATCTTTATTATAATCAAAATCTTCTCAATACATATATCACAAATCTTCATACATATATATATATTATCTTTCATAAACCAATTTAAGAAGAAATACAAGTATATTCAATATATTCTTATCCTAAACTATTTCTAATCTCCAATTCCTATATATAACTTTTTCTTTATTTCCCCTTTCTCAAAGATCTCATCCATTTATCAATCAACTTTTTCATTATTGTTACTTTTTACCTATTAATAAGAATTCTTTCATAACATTATAAATTTATTTAATTTAACTTTCTTATCTTTTTTTATAATAAAATAATCTATTTTTTTACATAATTTTTTTTAATCTAATACTTCTTTATTAACTTTATTTTTTCAATAACACTACACTCAACATGTTATTTTTTAACCTTAAATTAAATCGTCTGTTTTTCTTCATTTCTAAATAAAATAAAATCGTCTGCTTTCATTTTTAATTTATCTAACAAAAACCAAATTTTAATATTTAATACTTATCTTTTTCTTAAAATTATGTCTTTAAATAAAATTAATTATTTACTCTTATAATATACCTGGTTTATTAAATAAAGTTACTATACTAAGAAAATTAAAGGATATCTATATATTAATGACACAAGAAGCTTTAATCAATAATAACATAATTAAAAAATTAAGAGGTTATACAATCTTCAATTCTAATTCTTCTAACTATCATAATGGTGTATCATTTATTATTAAAGATTCTATTCTAAAATATACATCCAATTTCACTCCAATCAGTGATCGCATTGCTTCAATTACACTTAAAACTAAAGGAAAAATAACCCATCTTATTAATATTTATGCTCCCGCTAATCACTCAGAATATCCCAAATTCATTACATCTCTAAATAACCACCTTAAACAAATTAATACAAATCATTTTATTATCATAGGTGGCAACTTTAACATTAAAATTGGTAACGAATATATAAATAAAACTATCGGTTTTGCTGCCCTTGATCAAAAAACAAATCAAAATGGTAAAAATATTATTGAAACTTGTAAAAAATTTAATCTTAGAATAATTAACACTTTTTTAAAAAAAAAATAATAATAATTATTTTACCTATTTTAAACCTAACTCTTTATATAAAAGTCAACTTGATTTTTTCCTTACAAGTATTAAAATGAACTTTTTTATACAAAATATTTTAATTCTTAATGATATCGATTTCTTATCGGATCATCGCCCTATTGGCCTACAACTTTCTATTAAACCTTCATTATTAAGTTTTCTTAATAATTCCAATCAAAAAATTCGATATCTTCTACATCAAAAAAATATAATATCAACAATTTAAATATCCCTATCTCTCAAATCAGTCAATATTAATAACTCTTGGAGCAATATTCAAAATTCCATTATCAATTCAGCAAATCTTCATTTAAATATCAAAACAATCTATCCTGATTGGTTAAGTTCTCATACTTCTAATCTAATCAATTCTCTCCCCAATAAAAATATAAAAAAACAAACTAGAGAAAAACAACACATTAAAACTAAACTTAACATTATTAAAAAATCAATTAGAAAAGATAAAAGAAATTTTCTCAAAAATAGAATCAATAATATCTCTGAATTCAAATGCAAAAACGACCTTTATAATGCGTTTAAAACACTAAAATTTATCACATCTTCTAATGACAAAAAAATTAACAACTTCAAAATTGGTCATTTTACTATAAAAAAATCCTATAGACCAATTAAACATTTTCGTGGATCACTATAGATCACTCTTTAATAGTAAACTTCCCTGTCCCTCTTCCTTCTCTTCATCTCAACTTATTACTACCCCTCTCTTCCCTCTCAACAAAAATGATTTTATCAATATTATAAAAAATCTCAAAAACCATAAATCCCCTGCTGGTAACATACACAATGAAATATTAAAAATATTCCCCAAAACTATTACTAATTTACTTTTTCCTACCTTAAATAAAATATGGAGCACAGCAATTCTTCCCATCAATTGGTGTAAATCGACTATCATTAATTTACTCAAATCATCAAACCCTTCCTCAATCCATGATTATAGAAGCATCACTCTTTCTTCCACTTTTTACAAAATATTTACTACATTTATCTTTAATCTTATTTCTAAAGATATCAACAAAAATATTCATAATTCCATTGCGTCCTTCAGACCATGACGAAATACTATTGAACTAATTACTTCACTTTAAATAAGATTGGAGAAAACACATATTTATAAAACCGATACATATATTATTTTTATTGATATTTCAAAAGCCTTCGATTCCATAAAACATCAATATCTTTGGAATATCCTCTGTAATATAATATTAAAATTCATCTTATTAAAATTATAATGTATATTTATGAAAATAGTTTTGTTAATATTAAACATAATAACTTATCCTCACCTTACTTTAAAATCAAATGCGGCATTAACCAAGGATGCCCCCTTTCTCCTTCCTTTTTTAATTTATTAATTAGTGATCTCATTTATTCTTGCAATTTTCACAATGTCGATTGGTTCTGTTACGCGGAATCTATATTATTACCGAAGATTTTAATTATATTAATAATATTTTTACGAAAATCTCCTTAGTTCTCCTTCAAATGAATCTTAAAATTAATTTTAATAAAACTAAAATACTCTTTACATCCCCCCTAGATCTTAATATTAAATTTAATAACAATAATATTATTTTTACTAAATCCCTTAATTATTTAGGCATTTATATTGACTATGCTCAACGGACATATCTTCTAAACTTACTAAAGCCAATTCAAAAATTTTTTCTCTTAACAAATTATGGCATACCAATAATCAAATAAATTTAAAATTCAAATTTTCAAAACTTACATCATATCATCATTAACCTATCGTATAGAAACTTCGGACTTTACCAATTCTAATTTAAAAAAAACCCAAGTTTTTATTAATTCTCTGAGAAACCATGAATATCTAGAGGAATGTTCAAACTTGAATGTACAGTACGGCCAATTTCATCAACTTTATTAATGGAAAAATATGGAGTAGTTCTGTCGTGGCCTTTATAATAATACTTACGACCGTTGGGATACCAATGCTGACATTGACAGAAATATCGTTTTGCGTTCTTCTTTTACCAGTATCCCAAGGCATAGGCATATCATCTTTATCAGGACATAATGTGTTTTGTACACTGCTTTGTTTATCCGTCATTACTTTCATCTACAACCCTAAATGATATAAAATTATACATTAATTATTTCCCCTCCAGACGACCGCCCAGATTTATTTTGTCGCTTTTTCCATCAAAAATTAAAATACAATGATTTGCTCTTAATTTTATCAAATACATAATAATTAATCCTCATTATTTTAAAAAAATATTATCCTAATGTCAATAAAAAAAATATCTTAAAAAATATATAAATAATGCATATAAGTTTCATTAGTGTTTAATGGCATTTTTGTAAATTAAATAGATAGCATTTTTTTTTACTTAACATCAAAATATATATATCCCTTATCAAATTTTTTGACAAATAATTTCGGATTTGCAAGACATACATTAAATTTATCTGAAAAACAACAATAACCCTATATAATAAACAACAATTTATTTTTTAGATATAGTTTTAATTGATCATTTTACAAAAAAGTATAAGAGTCGGTTATTTTAATTTTATTTGTCATGATTTCACCAACTCTTTTAATTCAATAACTCTTTTAGTTGATGAACTAAATTCGTTAATACATTTCAATACAATTATTTCGACATCCCCAGATAGTACATTTATTGCCTTCTTGCAAGAATTATATAGTATATGGCATATACAGCCAATTGGTATTAATTCATTATTGTGCTGTCTCAATTCGGTAACTTTGGTTTTTGCTAAAATTTACAGAGGCATTATCAGCGCAGAAAGCTGACATGCAAATCATTGATAACTCTGAATCAGCTATATTTACCATTATGTGGTTAGCTACATCGTTGGATTTTTCACTATTCGAGGAAAAAATTTTAACAGTTTTATTGAAATGTTCTTAATCTTGTTGAAATAGGGAAGGATCGAGGGAAATGTTTTAATATTTCCCTTATTAGATGCATCTGTTAGAATTGCATATGGATGCCCATCTTTCAAATCGTCTAGAATTGACCTCTAGGATTCAGGTACTAAAACACTTGTGATAACCTTGCTCATTTTTGTTCTGCAACAAGTAAGGTTTGCACTTATATTGGAGTCGTTAAATATCATGAGAAAAATATTTGACCCACATTGTGATGATATAGCTCTGTGAATGTTGAACTACATGATAGATGTATACGATTTCCGCAAATGTAGTTGCATCTGTATTATTTATTATTTTTGAGAATATTTTTGTATTGCAATCGATGTTGATATACTCCCCTGTACTGACTTATATGAATGAAATGATGTTGATTTATTATTGGATAATAATAAAACAGGATAGAAAGAAATTTACAAACTAGACATGTTTTTCGAATAAATATTTAAAATTATTTTAAAAATATAAAAATAATCAATTAATGTCTCTCAAAATTATTATTTATATATTAAAAATGTTAAAATACTAAAAAAAAATTGCGGGAGAAATTAAAAAATTGCGGTAGATTTTAGCGGGAGATTTATTATTGTGGTAGTTTTGCGGGAGAGAAATGTCTGAGTGTAAATTAAAAAACTGCGGGAGTCTCCCGCTGATGAGGGGAGACATGGCAACCCTGCATCCGATGGCTTTTCATCCAAAACATTTAATAACCTATTAAATTCATTCAGTTCTTTAAGTTTTTTGTTGCTGAGAGTTCCACATGGAAAATAACATTTCAAATATTTTAAAAGAGGTAATTAACTTTTTGAGAATAAAGAAAACAAAATACACTTGTAATTTTTTATGAATAGTAAAATATTTTGTGGGATTTATTCAAATATATATGATAAATAAAATCAATATAAATTTTGGAACAGTATGGGATAGGCTTTCTAGCAATATAAGAACAGAATTTAAGGATTGGCACAACCCTATTCTTTATTTTCCAAGTAAGTTATTATCAGGGGCGTCGCTAGCCTTTGCAATCTCTGGGGCTCAACTAAAAAAAATTTATGAGGGTTCCGCCCCCCATTACCCCTAATTTGCGAGCCTTCGGTCCGCTTTGCCTAGCCTTCTGCCGAATTTTATATTAATATATTATATTTTTTTAAAATTTGCAAACTCTGAACAATTATTCTGAATTTCATATTGTGTCATTAATTATATTATGCATACAAAATAAACTAGCATCTATATTATAATTTTCCGATGTCCTCACTATGTCATCGAGACGTCATGTCATCGCTACGTCATGTAATCGTTACGTCATGTCATCGGTACGTATTTATTTATTTTTATTTTTTATTTTTTATTTGTTTATTTGTTTATTTGTTTATTTGTTTATTTGTTTATTTGTTTATTTGTTTATTTTATTTATTTATCTTATACAAACAGATGATCCTATAACTTAAATTTTCTATGCAACTGTTGGAGGCTATATTAAAACCAAAAAGTAATACATTATTTACTATTGTTGATTTTATTTATTTTTTTATACAAACAGATGATCCTATAACTTAATGCAACTTTAGGAGTCCATATTAAAACCAAATAGTAATACATTATTTACTATTTGATTTTATTTATTTATTTTATACAAACAGATGATCCTATAACTTAAATTTTCTATGCAACTGTAGGAGGCCATATTAAAACCAAAAAGTAATACATTATTTACTATATATTACAAATTATTAATATTTTATATCTCTAGGCTTGGAAAATTTTTTACAAAATTACTGCAACTGTAGGAGGCATAATATTAGGAAGCATATAATTAAAGATATATATTATAAAAAAGTATATCAAGCCCAGCTCAACTCTTAATAATTTAAAAAGATTTTCTCAAGCCCACCTCAATCCCTAATAATTTTGAAACCCAGCCCAGAGATATTAAATTTATAATTAATGAAGGGGAAATTTCTATTTACCAATTAGTCTACGGGTAAAATATATTACTTTATAAAAATAATAATATAAGACTAACATTTAACATTAAAAAATCCCAATATAGGTTCAAGCCTACAATATTTGGGATAAATTTCCAAGCATCCAAGATCTTAATAATTTAAAAAGATTTTCTCAAGCCCATTTCAATCCCTAATAATTTTTGAAAACCAAGCCAATATTAATTTTGAGAAATATTTTTTAAACCCAGTCCAACCCATAATAATTTTGAAAAAATTTTCTCAAGCCTAGAGATATTAAATTTATTGAATTAACTCAGTTATGAATTTCTATATAAAATAATAATAATTGTGTAATATATTAGTAAATAATGTAATACTTTGACAATTGGTTTTAATATGGCCTCCTACAGTTGCACTAATTTTAAAAAAATCATGTGAATTGGTAATAAGGGAAACTGAGAAAGCCTGAACAAAGCAATTATTAGAGAATCATGACAAAATGAGGTGTGCCCTAATATTATTTATGTTTTTTTTGGTAAATTAGATAATTCCCCTTCGTGTAATGATAAATCAATTAAAAACTTAACTATCTCCGAGGTGGGAAAAAATTTTCAAAATTATATTGGATACGACTGGGCTTGGAACCTCAAAATTTATATTAGCTTGCACCTGACATGATATTATCTTTAACAAATTATTAAGGGTTGTGGGCTGGATAAACTTTTTAATAATTATATGCTTCCTAATATTGTGAGCTTGGATCTGGCATGACTTCTATCGTAAAAAAATGAATAATAATCTCATTCCTCGTTTAAATAATTAAAACAATACAAGACATTTCTAAAAATAATATTTTTTAATACAAAATCTATTTATTAGAGTATAAAATATTTTCGATTGCTGATATAAAAAATTTTTGAGCTCTAAAGAATTACAAGTGATAACAAAGGTTAATTATTTCATACATATGCCTCAATTTATAATGGATTTTAAAAACCACATAATATAATATAATTCTTACCAACTGTTACCATTTTAAACAATGTTTTATAGAATGGATTAATAAGGAAAAATTTATACGCCTAACCAAATCAACAATTCTTTAAGAAGAGAATATAAACGACCAATCCAAATCATAAAACTATATGATGGGTTAAAGCTTCCTCTTAGATGACATGATTGAAGCTAGATTGTAATCGAGAAAATTATTGTGAGATATTAAATTTCTATAAGATTATCTTCCATTTTTAATAATATATAAACGGCTACACAGTTGACCATTATTGCTTATCTAAAATCTTTCAGCAGCTGTAGTAATAATCTAAACTCACATAGATACACAAATAATAGATTCTGGAAAATTTGCCGTCATAACCATGACACTCACGATGTTAACTCATATCAAAATTTATTATGTTAGATAAATTGATAATACAAAAATCACTAAAAATCTTTATAAGAAATTAAGCAAATATATTGAAGCCTTATGTTATTTACAAGGCAAGGATGCCATATTAGAAATGAAACATTTTGTAATTATAAAATAAGAACCAGAGTGATATGATGAAAATAATTAAGATTTACATATTATTGTCGCACCACCTCTAGTTGGTATATTATATATTAAAATAATAGTAGTTAGTAATAATATCAAATATACTCGTATTAAAAATTTAACTTAAAACTGTTTTTCAAATAAGAAAAAAATGGCTTTCCTAAAAACATGTAAAAAAAGAGAAGAAAAGATATCTAATTTATTACATCCAATGTGGGATGATAATAAGATGTTTATAGATGGAGTTAAAGAATTCAATGCAAATTGTTATTTATATTTATTACCGCATTTATTAGTAAAATTTATTAAAATATTAACTGTAATATAACATATGTATAACTGTCAAATTCGTCTGTAAAAGTGGCATTTTACCTAATATTTTATAAACAATTATATATAATAGAGGATTATAAACTCTATATCTACTTGCTTTTTATTAGGAAATATCTTATGCTTATTTGGACCTTGGAAATATTTTTAGGAAGAGAAAATGAATAATATAGTTGATTAGTGATTTCGAACGCGACTAATTATATTATTTAATTTGTTAATTTACAATTAATAAATGGTTATATTTATTTAATTAGGGTTATATAACAATTTAAATAATAAAAGTCTATTAAGCTTCAACTGTTAATGCTAAATTAATATTTAGTAAGTGGATTTTCTACTGTTAACTTTGATTGCAATAACTGAAAATATAATTTATATGTATTAATCTAATATAATAATTAAAATAGTATTCATTTAATAAATATTTAGTTAGTCCTTTTAATTTGTACAAGAATTAAATCTATATATTACGTAATAGAATTATAAATGAAATCATTATGGGGGCAATCAAAATAATTTATTTTTAGCTCAAAGGATATTAAGGAGTCATTAAAATACAAATTTTTTTTTGCTTCAGTATCTATTCAAAATTTTTAGGGGGCTCGAGCCCCTGCGCGCCCTCCCTAGTGACGCCACTGGCTATTATCAACTTAAAATAAATAACATGAATATTTAATTAAGTAGGTTTTCCTATTTTATCCTTATTCAGATGATCCTAAAAGTTTATCAATCTCTTCTTGAGATAAAGAGTTCCAGAATTTCTGCAAACCTTTTGGTATTTTTATCGTTCCATGTCCTAAAAATATTATAATATCCTTTAATATATTATTCTTACAATTTAGAAGAATTTTATCACTTCAAAATTTAAAAAGTTATAAAAAAATGGAAGCAAGTTTGTCTTACAAAAAATAATTAAAAATAAAAACGGAGATGTGTTCAATTTGAAACATTGCATTTAAAATGCATTGTTTGCGTTTTGAAACACTGCGTTGCAACGTTCAATTTTTGCGTAATATTATAAAGGTAGTAAAAACGCAAAGCTATTCCTATTCATGGATATTTTTAAATTTTTGAAAATGAATGTATTATAAAGAATAAGATTTCCAAACATGTTTCATCGTGGAGAATATAGTCATGTTTTTATCTTGTATACATATGAATATAGGATTTTATTATGTTCGATTGATTTAAAATAATAAGCACCAATTGGTTCACTTCTAACTAACAACTAGTTAATAGGGTGTTGCAAAAATATACCGATGATATAAATCGGATATAGTCCAGCAATGCATACTACGCATCATCGGCCTTTATTATAACCTAACAGGTAATATTTAGTACTAGATTAAAATAAGCTAAAAATATTTTAAACATACATTCATAATATTTTAATTTCGTAAATGGTAAATATTTTACTATATTAATTGATGTATAATATTATATTAGGCAGAGAGAAAGCAAGTGAACAAATATTATCCTCCTGATTTCGATCCAAGCAAGCATTTCAGCTTAAATAAATATCATGGAACCCATGCCTTACGAGAACGGGCCAGAAAACTGGATCAGGGCATTCTTATTATCAGGTAAATATATGAAAAAAATATATTATTATATTAATTTTTTTTTAGATTTGAAATGCCATATAATATATGGTGTAATGGATGTGAAAATCATGTTGGAATGAGTGTTAGATTTAATGCTCAAAAATCAAAGATTGGGATGTATTATACCACACCAATTTATAAATTCAGAATGAAATGTCACCTTTGTCCTAATCATTTTGAAATGAAGACTGATCCACAGGTATTTGTTAATCAAAAATTTTTATTAATATCAAACTATCACAAAAATATGATTAATAACTTTAAAGATCAACTCTGTTATAATTAATAATTATATGGGTGAAAAATAATTAATTATGGTTATTAAAGTTTTTATATAAATCATTTATGAAATAAAAGAAACCTTTGTTTGAATTGATTTACAGATAATATATATTTTTTTAGATTTTTGTTCTAAAATATTCATAAAAGTTTTTTTATGCAATTTATTCAGCAATTAGCTTGATATTTTTCACAAATATGCATTTTGTAATGTCCACAAGAGACCTGCAAAAGAAATTGTAATATAAAATTACTTTTAATTCTCAATCCAACTCATAAATCAGAATATAAAGGAAATTAATTTATTTTTTAGTACATGTTATAATAAAAAATCTAAGATGAATAAAATTGTAAATATTTTATTATGAAACCATTATTTATTGATATATCAAATTCAAAATTTTAATAAAAATACTGTCGAACCCCCTAACTTTACTACCTGAAAAAATTTTCCTAATCAAAGCCAAAATAAATAATCACAATTTTGTGACCCAACTTGCTTCGAGGTTTGGGTTAGGCTTTGGACATCTAGTTCACACATTTATCTTTTTATATGATATACTTTAACAATTCATCAATGAAAAATTTAAAAATTTCCTTAACTTTATGGATATTTTATTCTACTGTCTGGTGTCAAGAGAGCTTTTATCTTATGATTTTCATCATAGCTGATAAACGAAAGAGTAGGAGTATATAATTTGTCAAATTTAATATTCATAAATATTAATTAACTCTCAATATTGGAATGGATTCTTGTTACTTGCATCATTATGGAAAAGAAACTGTCTTATGGGAATATTTAAAGAAAAATAGGGCCTAGCCTGTCCTGGAATTTTTAAAATTTTGTTCTTTTGAATAATTTTTATCGCAAATATTTTTTCAAAGGGAAAAATTGATAATACAAGCAGTAAATCTTTTTATTTTTGGGTTCGGTCCAGGTTTAAAATTTACCTACCTTGCGGGGTCTTCGAAATTATCCTTTACCCTTTTAAATTATTTCCCTTTAATTAGAATAATTTATAAAGCTATTGATTTTGATGATATATATATAATATATACAGGAGTAAATTTATTTTTCCACCATTTTATAAATATTTAATATAATAAATTATGTAAATAAGAATTTGGACTACATAATAATATCTGGAGCTCGAAGGCAAGAGAGAAGATGGGATGCTATTGCGAATGAACAAATTCAAACGGAGGGTATTATATATATTTTTTTTGATTCTTATTAAAGTAGACGTAATATTTTTGAAAAATTTATAAATGTCAGTATGTTTGTCACTGTTTGAGAACAAATAAAACACTATTATGTTCTGTGTTAAAGCAAATATATATTAGCTTCAATATATTATTCTTTCAACTTTAAATCATTTTTTGAGCACCTTTTTTAACAATTTAAAATCGGATTTTACTAAAATGTATTCCAGCATGTTTAGAATACCTATCTTATGAATTATAAATAATTTTGCCGTCAACCTTTGATATGGAAAAACTAATATAAATTATATTAAGTTCAAAATTTCATGACGAAATTGTCTGATATTTATAGGGTAGGTATTCCAAACATGATAGAATACACTTCTGATAAAATTAAATTTAAAAAAAAACGCGCACAAAAAATAATTTAAAGTTGAAAATATAACACACTGACGCTAACATATGTATGTATATTTATTTTACATGCTTTAACATTATTATTATTCATTATTTTATTATTATTATTATTATAACAGAAAAAAAGGAGCACCACAAGATGGAAAAAGATTCTATGTACAAATTGGAGAGAGGGGTAGAAGACGAAGGCAAAAAGATGTCCCTTATACCAACTATGGAACGTTTAGTTCAAATACAAGATACGCTTTGGGATGACGATTTCTCCCAAAATAAGAGGCTCCGAGATCAATTGCGGGTTTCATGTTTTTTATTTTATTTATATTTAAAAAAAAATAAATTATAGTTAAAAAATTGCAAATAAACAAATAAAATTGGAATACTGAATAACCGATAGAATTACCTCCCAAACACGATAATTTGTCAAAAAAATTATAGAGTTATTGGCGATTATTTGGTCCAGAAGTGTCAAACATAAAGTCATAGATTTTTAACTAAAAATGGCGTTTTTTAGGATTAATGATACCCAATAGGTGACAATATATTTTTTTTTAGGGTTTGACCCTTTTGCATAAGGTATTCCAACATCCATCGACAAACAAAATTTGTTTTATTTATTTTTATTGAAATCTAAGGTAATAATATAAAAAAAAATATATTCATAGTTTTACTTATGGAGATAGAACCTAAAACAGTCATCTTCTCACACTTTATCATACGAATTAAGGTTCTACTTCCTCGTTTCTAACCCTGTATTATATGCACTATGTTGAATACTTTTTTTTTGCCAAACTAGATTTTTTCTTCCTCTCGATACCATTAATAATCTCATGGCTCACTTTTTTTAAAAAAAAATTCTAAATTTCTTAAAAGATGGGTATATGGAATGAGATACACATTATTCAATAAAGGGCAATAAATCACTTTTTTTTTTGCCGTTTTCAAAAATTTTTATTAGTTTTATTATAATAAAATTCTAACAAAAAAAGAGGATTTTTTATAGTTTAAGTATCTTATAAATTTAAAAAAAAAATGATCTGAATGGGACGTAAAAACCCTTATAATAATCCGGCGGCGATTTATATATTTAAATTTTTTAAAATGCGTGATTCATTTTAGATGGGTTTATTTATTTGTGTTTGAAAGTGTTTTTTTTGATCGCTTTCAATCAGAGTTAGAATGGCAACCCCCAGAACTGCGTTAAATTTCGTGATTCTTTAAGTGCATCGTTCTCTTTTATGTTGTAAAAATAACAGAGCTATTCTTCTCACGCCCATCAAACTAGGTTTTAAAAAAAAGATAGATGGGGAGGGGGTTAATTTAAAATGACAAGAATCCGCCAATTTTTGGGCAGGCATTAAATTACCTTTGCGTGCATGAAGATTAGCTTTATGTTTAAGCGCTTATGGGCGTTTAAAAAGATAGTAAAAAGTTTTTTTTCAAAATTTTTGGCATCAGAACCACTTTGAAAATATTTTGCAATTCATAACTCTTTTTCATTTAGTCCAGGTGGCTATAACTCTGTGAAACTTTGGTTTTGCTATCTAAACGTTATTTTATAGATTAAAATTTATGGTATCATATATTTATCTTATTAAAAATTTAGAAAGAGAAAAAAATGGAAAAGATCAAAACCGAGGAGGAAAATTCAGTGAAATCTAAATACAGCCTCAATATTCCAATTTTAGATAAATCGGACAAGGACAAATACTTAGCCAAACTTATACTGCATAATGCTAAAAAAGGTATAAAATTATATACTTGCCCAAGAATTCGAAATTGAATGCCTTTATGGGGAAGGGGAATCTTAAGATATAAATAGGGATTATATTGTGATTAGTGCTGCTGTTAAACGGCTCTATTTCTCCAATTTTAAATTAAGATTTTAGTCCGGAATAATATTAGAGCCGCGAAATTTTGTTTATAGGATGTCCACAAACCCTTTTGCTATCTGTGAGCAAAATCACCAGGCTCGCATAACATTTTTTGGCGGAAATATTGGATTAGCCATTTTTTTAAAAATCGAGCCGTTTAACACCACTACTCGGTTATGGATATGTATATTGGATATGTTCCCCATTAATCTATTCACTAAATTTTCGTCTGCGGAATTAAGAGATTAGGGAAAAGGAATTGGTAAAAGATAGAATTTCTTTTACTATACAATCAACTTCCCTTTTTTCAGGAATGTTTCAATATTTTTTAGTAGCAATTGGCTAGATGAATGACTCAATAATTAATAAACAAAATGTACCAAGTAACTGGTGACATGAAAAGGAGCGTTTATAGGGAAACAGCGTTATTAAGGGGGGGGGGATGTATTTAAAAACAGTTAAAATTTTTATGAAAAACAATTGTATTTAAGCAATGACCAAATTTTCATGTTTTATTAATCACGTTATATTCAATCAATTGCAATAAACATTAAAAGAATTAGCGTGTTATTAGAACCCTTGATTGGGCTCTATTTATTTATTGGTCTGATCCGAGAAAAAATTCAAATTTTTTTATTTACCAAGCCCCCGGAAATGTCTATCCCAATCCGATCTACACGAGTTTGGTTGGATCGATTGGGCTCTTAAAGCAAATCATCGATATTGTATACATGTACTCTATCCAGCCATATTAATTTTGAAAGGTCATTTTTCCCCCAGCGATAATATACACACTTTTCAACACACAAATATGATGATACTTTTCTAGAGAACATCAACAATTGACGTTGGAGCTCTGCAAAATCAATTTTCAGGCCTGTCAAGCCCGACCTAAATTTTTATTTAAAGATGGAGCCTGTCCCAAACTGATTATTTTTAGGCCCACATCCGAAGAGCAAAATTTTAACCGCAAATTATCTAAATGTATTTTTGTTAAAAAAATATTAAACCCCATCCGAACCCTAGCTTTAAGGAATAATTTTAAGGCCTTTACTTAAGGGTTATAACATAATATTATTATATATGAAAAAAAATGGTTGTCTTCATATATCTGTGGGCTAGTCGGTGATTGGGTTGATCGCAAATCCGATAAATCTGAGTTCGAATTTAACAAGGGCCATGTTTTTCTCCTGAAGCCAACTTGGTGACCATACTTGAGAATGGTAGGGGGGGGGGTGATAATTAGTAGATCGGACTCGACCACGTGATTTCGTTAATATATTAAACAAAATAAAAACAATTCTTATATCTTGACAAAATTTGGTCGTTGCTTAGCAAAAGGCTTGACATGCATTATCGCTAGAGCTAGTGTTGTTAAACGGCTCGTTCTGAGCCGATTTTTATAAACGGCTAACTCAATATTTCATGCAGAAAAATACTACTCAAACTTGAAGATTTTGCTCGTAGAAGGAACACTCGAGGCTTAGGCAATATTTTTATGGCTAAAATATTGAGTTAGCCGTTTTAAAAAATCGGCTCAAAACGAGCCGTAACAACACTAACTAGAGCCCGTCATTAACTCGATTGTCTCGCTTAAATCTTAGACCATTATATATTACTATTCTTTGCAAAATTATTATCAAACTAACTTACATAATTCAACTTTAAAAAAAACAAAATATATTTAAGATCACGTTCAACTCGCGAAAAGTATAAAATCATCCATGCGAAAGCAAAAAATATTGCCCTCCTCTTCGATTCCTCGGAACATCAAATTATCCAAAAAATCAAAATTATTTTTAGAAAAACTCAAGAATACCTCTTCCGCCTCCTCCAAAATATTTTCTAACCCTAATGGTAACGCCTATCAAAATGTCAAATTAAAAAATTGATTGATCATGAATTATTTATATTTTATACAAAAAAAATAAAGAATGTTATTATTTATTTATTTTATATAATGATATGTTTTTATATCTTTGATTTTTAATAAATATTTATTTATTGCCTCTTATTTATTTATTTTAAAATGGTGGTTGTTAAATCACTTGACTTTGGTAAACTCCAAAACGGCTCAGTCAAGTTCCTAAAAAAAAGAAATGTAGTCTCAATCTTCACCTTGCAACTTGGTGATTTTATTAATTTTTTTTGTAGCTTGGCTAATCAGGATTGGAAGCTTGCCAAAGTTGATCAGGTGTTCCCATTATGACCAGGACAGTCCCGAATTTTTTGGGCTGAGTGATTTTATTTTTAAAAAATTACGAAATATTTCTGGGGGAAAACGTCACCATTTTGAAATCTTATACCTCTAAAATTTCTCTCATTTTATTGTAAACTTGTATCATTGGAACCAAAAATTTCAGGGTCTTGGGCCATTTCCAAACAAAACTTTTTTCAAAGCGAGAAAAAAGCAAATGCAACGTAATAGATGTATCCTTCCAAATACGACATCAGTAAATCACTGAATGTTCTTAACAAAAGAACCCGGACAAAAATATTTATCGAAAATGGACAGAAATACTTCAGTTTAAAAATGTTTTTTAAAAGGGTAATTTAAAATTTTTTTCTCTTTTTAAGCGTTCAAAATTTTTTCAAAAATTGAGGTATTTTGTCCGTGGGATTTTTTCTCCAGTGCCTTTTTGTCCTGGGTACTTATGGTCATTTTGTCCAGGGCATTTTTGTCAGTTCATTTAATGCAGACGATTTTGTGTTTTTTTAACTATCAAACTATTTTGATATTTAATAAAGATTAAGCCTGACACGATTAACCAGGGGAAACATAATTACTCAAATAAAGTATTAGATGAATTGTGGATTTTATTTGCTAGAATATTAGCTTTAGGTAACATTGGTTCTCTTTTCTATGGACATCATTTTTTTTACACAAATTATACAACTTTATTTAAAATTGCGATTTAAATTTTGTAATTTTAAAATGATCAGCTGTATACTAAAAATCATTTGTTTTGGAAGTAAAAATATATTTAGAAAAATCTTCAAATAAATGTTTTGTTTGAAAATGGCCCTTGGGGTTATATTTTGCAAAAATTTATTTTTCTAAAAAAAAATAGTCTCAATCAAATCTTAGAAAATTTTGAGGACTTGTATACTTTTTTTTAACAATATTCGAAATTTCATAAAAGGGCCGTGCAAATAGGGGAGCGGGCGAGCGGGGCGCGATTTTAGGGGCCGCCATTTTTTATAATTTTACTCAATTATTTTTAGCCTCCCGGGAAAATTTTTTTTTTGTGTATGTTAGCGTCAAATGTGTTATTTCCGGAAATATGTTACTTTTTAAACTTTAAATCATTTGTTGAGCACCTTTTTTAACAATTTAAAATCGGATTTTACCGAAATGTATTCCAGCATGTTTATAGAACACATGTTTTATGAATTGTAAGATAATTTTGCCTTTAACCTTTGAGTCATTTATAATTTATATAATAATCTACGGAAAAACGAATAAAATTTTTATTAAAGTTCAAAAGTTCATGGCGAAATTGTCTGTTATAGGGTAGGTATTCCAAAAATGATAGAATAACATTTCCGGTAAGATCAGATTTTAAAATTAAAAAAAAAAACGCGCTCAAAAAATGATGTTGAAAAAAATATTACATTGCCTGGAAAAACACATTGAAGCTAAAATATATACTACATACAAGATATTTTATTAATATTTATATTTTATAAAAAATCCAATGACATATAGTACCTAGACTGACGATTCATTCATTAAAAGTGTACCTCAATGCAAATCAGCTGGGGACGCCATATTGGTTGCCTATACCATTAAAATTTTAAACGAAACTTTATTAAAGAATTGCCTTATCATCTAGATAATAAGGAAGCAAGTTACCATTACCTATATAATAATTCTCTAGAATCATTAAAATTTAACAACATTTTTAAAAAAAATAATGTTAATACAGTTGTTTGTTTCACATTTTCATCACCACAATATCCAATTTTTCCTATGTTATATCCGACTAAACATTATGTCATTGAAAAAATCCAAATATTCGAAAAAAGGTTTGGCAATTTTCTTATTTTTAATATATTTTAGTAAATTTGATTATTTTATTTATTTTCCTTTTTTTTCTTCTCTATTTATAAATAATCTTTAAAAACATTTTAATTAAATTTTCTATTGGCAAAGGAAACAAGATAATCGGTAGTAAATAAATATAATAAATTAATTTTTTTTAAAAGAACGATTTCTATTAACAAATTTTGATAAATATTTGGTCTATTTTCTCTTAAAGGTCTTGTTTTCATAGCTGTAAAAGCTAAGAGGCACTTTTGGATATTCTGATTAGTAAATATAAAAGTAAAAAAAAGTTTGCACTTAAGTCTTCGTTTTATGCATATACCTTTCAGGTGGGCAAACTTTAAATTACTTTAATCTTGATTGAGTATTTTGATTTTAGATTCCACTTTTAATGTTTAATTTGATAATATGCTAGCAGACCCTTTGATCCCAAATGCTGCACAAAAGGATTCCCTTGACTCAGCAAAAGAGATTGCACAGGAATTGATAATGAGTCTAGAAGAGCAGTGTTTTTCTTCAATAACATTAATTAGTAGACATAATTGAATTTTTAAATGATTACAAGATATAGCGAGAAATTCGTTGTAGAAACATTTCCAGCTGTTAAAGCTCTTTAAAGATCATTTTGGATCGATATTAAATATACCAGAATTGATAAATGTGCCCGATAAAAGCTAAAAGAAGGTTGTCAATCAAATATTTAACAGATTAGGAAAGTTAGAATGCGATATTAATCCGCAAGATCTACTAATTGTATTAAAAACTCCATTCGAAATTTTTCGCGATATTAATTATACTAGATTAAGTGAAGGTTTACCAAATATATCCATTGGATTAAGGATCACTATAATCATTCCAATTGCCGTGGCATCCGCAGAACACAGCCTCTCAGATCCTGTATGGCACAGGACCGACTTGTTTCTCTAATTTCAATAGAAAATGATATAGCCTCATCACTAGATTATGCTGACATAATATCCTTTTTCGCAAATAAAATGGCGAGGAGGATAAATTGCGATATTTTATTCTATGATTATATTCGTTTTTTTATGATGTACTTTATTCATCATTAGTGACGCAAAATGATTTTTTTAAAACGGTTATCTCAGTTTTTTATCCAGAATTATTACGCAAGCTTGAAGAATTTGCTCATAGAGGGTTCAATGGTTTAGACATCTATTAGCGAAATCTCGAAGCTTATGCAACATTTTTCTGGCTAAAATATTGAGTAAGCCGTTTTTAAAAAATCGGCGCAAATGAAATATTTATTTATGATTAAAATAAGTTTATATGCTTCTAATTCTTGATTGCTAAAAGTTATCAAATAAGCTTAGGCAAATTGTGTTTTTTTTAAGGGGCCGTCAATTAATTTTTTGTCCTGGGCTGCCAAAAGTCTCGACACGGCATTGTATCGAAGTGCGGTGTTTCTCGTGCCACTCAGTATATTCAACAGAATATAGTAATCTTTAGCACAAAAAGAGATTTACCCTTTTACATATTACATTATTCTACAAAAGTAGAAACCTTAAACAGTTTAGTTTGCAAATAGTTTACTAGGGAGAGTAGGGCCTCGGGTTTCGCCTTTTCCCCCCTCCACAAAATAGCATCGGTTAATAGAATTACTTTTTCTTTTTTTTAGTTTGTCCCGGAAAAACTGAAAACGAAGTTCCTGTTTGATTAACTTAAAATGAACAATATAAAACCACCAATGGCATTTAAATTTTTTTTTAGTTAAATAAAGGGAGGGGAGGGGGCGTGGGTGATTAAAAGTTAAGTTTATTGATAGTTAAAAAGAATAAAAAGATCTCGACCAAGATCTCGAAAAATCTATGCTGGAATCGCATCGAATCTAGGATTGTTGATCATTTGATCTCGATCCTTCAACTCTGAAATATAAATACTTATGATATAAATATAATATAATCAACTCGTATTTAGTTTTATCAGACATATCCCAAAAATAATAATTTTTTTTGGGATTTTCTTTCTAATTATTTATATAAGTTGGTGTTTAATCCATCTTCGCTAGGATCATGAAACATTTCTATCGAAAATAATTTTTTCCTGTAATTATTAGTGTTGACAAGCGGGGATGTTAGCTTGACTTGTACGTTAGAATTTGTAGGAATTATTCGGGATTTAGCTCAATATAAAGAATTTAAATTTAAGATTTTAAAACGATTCTTTTTTATAAAAAAGTTAACTGATTAAAAATAATATATCTTCTTTTTTTTATATACAACGAATCAATTATCTAAAATTGTATAACACATAAAATCACGTTATCCAATTTACAACATATAATATATTATTACAATATATTATATCGTTACTAAAGAATGATCGCCTTAAACATTCTAAAATAAAGTATATTAAAATATAAAGTTACAAACATGTAAATTAGATTAGTGTAAAGAAAAAGAAATTTGGTTACGGAACAAAAAAAGCCTGAACCTTGACTAATTGATTTCTTTTATAGAGATGATAAAATTTTTTTTATATATTTACGAGTCCCTAATAAGTGTTTCGCAGGACCATAGACGAGGAAATTATTAAGAACGTTAAACCCCTCCAGAAAATGTGTAAAGTATACGATTTCTGAACCCCGATTAACATAGTTCTAATGGCGAGAAAATTAACTATTTTGGAATAAACATCATAGTAAACCCAAAAAAGTGAGGTTTATATAAAACAAAATTATTTCAGATTTTTTTTTTTATTAATGGATATTTTACAATATCTATTATAAGGAATTTTTGTTAAAACAAATTATGTCTGACCTAGTTTTCTATTTTGATAGTAAAATAATTACAAGTTGACAATTTATATCTTTTTTAATTTACTTGGACATGGGCATTTAAAAAAAATTAGTTTAAATGACTTGTTTATTTTTAAATGTCAAAATAAGTTTTAGGGAAGAATAAATTCCTATGAGGCAGTTTGTAAAGATAAGAAAAAAGGGTAGAAATTAAAATGACGCTGAGTTAACATAGAGTATGCCTCCGATACATCTTTCGTACATAATAGCAGATCCCCAATAGGGGGTCATACAATGAGTAGAGTAATAATAAAAAAATAATGAACATCTTTAATAATTGTCGATAGTCATCAAAAATCAACAATAAACTCGTATCTATATATGTTAATGCCTAAAAAATTTCAGGTCCACTTTTTTCCCGATTTTGTGGAAGCGTATTTTTGTCCTTGATTTAGCAAAAATGAAAAATCAGATAACACTCTATTTTTTCAAATACTTTTTACCCCATAACACAAGAGCCCCCTTTTTTGTTTCGATGAAGATTATTACATTAAAAAGGAAAGGATCATAAAAAAATTAAGGAATTTATGATTTTTTCAACAATGATTTAGAAAAAAAATACATAGTTTATAATATTTTCTAACCAGCCATTAATTAATTAATATTCAAAAACGATAATTTTATAAATATATATTATTTTTGAAAAAAAAGAAAGGAAAATAGATTTAAATTTTGAAATTTATAATGCTTATTTTAATCTCCCCTTACTTTAGTCTAATTGGATTATATATTATATTAATATAATATTGTGATATTTAAAATTTAGTCAAACTAATTATATATTGAATGAAAAAATTATTATTCCAACTACATATGTCCTTGAATTATCTATTTTTTTAAAATAGAAATTATCACTTATCATTTTAACACTATTATATTATAGACCATTATAAGTTTCTTCAAATTATATTGCAACAGAATTATAATCCCAAAAATCAAAAAATTATTAAAATTTGAATCTCAATATCTCCTCAAGTTATACCATTCATATTATTATTATGTAATAATGATAATAAAAATATTTAAAATAATTTTTTATTAAAATTTATCCACAAGGAAAGCATTTAAAAGGTTTAAAGCATTTTTACATTTTTATAAAATAAATCGATCATCTTTTTGCACGATAATTTAGAAACCTTTTTTTGGACCCGGTTACAGATTACTTTAATTTAAATCTAAAAATTCTTTTTTCAATGGGGATCTATCATTTTTATAAGGACGATTTCAAAAGTTTGATTTGGCATGAAACGTATTCCAGCATATTTCTAATAACTATTCTACGAATTTGGGAACCATTGTTGCCATTAAATTTGGTTTTATTAAATCTATTTATAAAAATCAATATAAAAATGAATCCAGTTAAGTTCTGGTCACATATGCTTCCACTTAGTAGTGTTGCTAAAAGGCTAATCCAATATATTAGCCAAATAAAATTCCGGATGCCTTCGGATTTCGTTAATAGATATCCATACCTTTCTGCCACCTATGAGCAAAAAATTTCCAAGCTTGCGATAATATTTTTGGCTAAAATATCGGGTTAGTTGTTTTTAAAAAATTGAGCCGTTTAACAACACCACTACTTACCATAATTCTTGAATTTACTCCGAAAGAATATTATAAGCGGATTATTGCTGTATTGCTTCAAATGATTTATTATTGAAATTTTTTTTTTTAAATTAAAAATGTACTATAATTACAAAAAGCATGAATTTTTTTTTAAAAAATATAATCGTATTTGAAATATCGATAATAATTTCATATTTGGCTAAAAAGTTTTTTTCGAAGACGTCGGCCGCCTAATAATAACAAATTCTGGGGAGTCTCGTGAATGCTTTTACTTTAGGAAGAGGATCGCAATAGCCAAGGGCTGCTAATGGCAATGTCTCCTAGCATTTCAGCCAGTTATGTGCAAAATCTTTAAGCTTATATTATGTTATTTTGATTATATTCTTAATTGAGTAGTTTTTTTAAATCTACCCGAATCGAGTTTTTAACAACACTAGGGCTAATTATGTTTCCTTTATTAATTCGATCTCTCCTGATGGTCAAGGGGAGTTTTTTTTTTGAATATGTATTGGTTTATTTTGTATTTTCCCATTATGATTAGTTCTAACCACTTAATATATTAAGTATAACTAATGAATATCCATAAATTTACTAACAAAATATGGGCATTTAAAAAAAATTTTTAACACCTAGAGGATCGAAAATTATACTGCAAAAAAAAATCTTGACGAAAAACAATAAAAGTCATAAATATTATAACTAACTTTTCAAACACATTTGTAAAAATGACAATAGCAAATGAAGTATATATACTATAATAATTTAACATAATTTATTGACTTCCAATATTTTTATTGTTCAATTTATATGTAAAAGATACTCATAATAAAATTAATTACAAGTGGACGCTATTTAGTTATATTGTCCGATCATTTATGATGTAATCGTCATAGGAGCCAATGTAAACTTCTTCATTTTTTATCAAATTTATAATGGTATCAACTCTATGTCTATATGTTATAAGAGTATGATTGTTTTAAACATTTTGGCTAGTTTGTAATAAATATTTGTTAGACGACATTACTCAATTTATTTAAAAAAAATGTGATGAATAATTAAAATTGAAAAATTATATATAAATAAAATAAAATTAATAATAATAAAAAAATGTATACATTTAATTCTTATTTTAATTGATTAAATTAAATTAAAATTAAAATTATATAATTGTATTTATAAGGGTGGAAAGAAAGGGTCATGTCAATATTATTATGTATTATCATAAAATAAATTTTTATTTTAATATTCGTTTTGGATTGGATAACTGGTTAAGATTAAAATTTTACTTTAATATCGAAATAATAAATGATTTTTGTTAATAATTGAAATTCATAACATTTTCTTACATCACGTATTATTTATAATTAATTATTTTTAATGGCGCACTTATAAATTTATGCAATTATTTAATTATAAATATTATAAATAAATGTATAAAACTTTATTTGGACATTTTATACAAGCTAAAATTGTGCAGGAAAAATAATTTTTGTTAAAATTCCAAAAACTACATTAAAAAGTAAAAAAAATAAATTTATTTAATATATTTATTTTGCCAAAAATATTTTTTCTCACCTTTTAATTGTTTAAGAAAATTACCTTATAATTTATTTATATTATATAATAACTATATAATAAAATTTTATATTATATATTTATACCTCTTTGAAAATTATTATAATGAACAAAATTTTATTAAGTTTGGACTTTTATAGTTGCTATTTGAAAGATTAATAATAATAATAAAAAAATTAATACTTATCTTTACAAAAATAGAAAATATATTACTATTTAAAAAGAGTGAGTTAATTACGTGGTATTATAATAGTTATATTTATAATATTATGATATTATGATATTTTCCCATGGAACAACTGTGGAAATACACGTTTTATACGATTATTTTTGTGAATTTTTTTTCTTCTACAAAATAATGGATTTGGAATGATTTTTGGCTTGTATTAGATTAGGTATTATAAAATTTATTATAAAAATATTTAAAATAACGCAAGAAAATTATTTAGGATAAAAAAAATTAATAAAATAATATATAGAGTGAAGTCTCAAACAAGTTTGATCACTTAATAATTGGGTCGAGATTTAGATTTATCTGCTCTCATTGTTAGAATTGTACTGGGGATCTACCCTAAAAAGTGATCCTGATGAGGAAAAGACGACCTAGGAGATCTCCATCTTTATTCAGTCTATTTATATTTTATGTATATGCTATTTTCTCTCCCACGCCCATCCCCTTCTCAAAAGAAAAAAGTAAGAATTAGAAGGAAATAAAATATTTTTTGGGCTATAAGCCGGACCGAGTACCCCGGGTACCGCCGGTCCAGGGCTCAACGGCCTTGCCAGGAATCTACCTTATAACATATATTTAAAAAAAATATAAACTTACCCTAGACCATATCTGACAAAGAGCAAGTTGGTTTCAGTATAAAAAAAACCTCAACCCCGAGAATCGTAATAACTTGCCACACTTCCTTCTTTCAGGTCTAAGGCAATGTCCTAGTTAGAATTATAGTTGAAGCTAGGGCCCCCTATTTTGGTTTGTTTTGAGTGTTTGGGGGCGTTGTTATTTTTCTTATTTGTGTGTTTTTATCATTATCATTATTATTTTGTTTTTTTTCTTTATTTTAAAAAAAAATATCTTCTACGTTTTAGGCTGTTTAGTTAAAGATAGCCGGCTAAACAGCCAGCTGCTTAGCATTAAGTCGAACCAGGGCATGACCTAAAACCTAACAGAACATTTAAAAAAATAAAACTGTCATTCTTATTTTGACATATTTAATGTTTCTTTTTGGAAGGCTACAATTTTTTCTCACCTAACCAATATCAAATTATTATTTTGAAAATCTTTGAAATCTAAACCGATTTTATTTGATTCTTATATAGGTATAGTTGAGAGAGTAAAAAAATTTTTTTAAAAACCGAAAACAAATGTAAAATTATACAAGAATAAAAATGAATACAGAAATAATAAAATAAATAAAAATAAGAATATAGATAAAGGCATTGAGAAAGAGCAAAAATAATATATTGGTTAACAATCCTAATACTTTAAAATATATCGTAATTATTGTGTTTAAGGTACTTTTTATGGAATAAATACGTAAGAATGGAAGCCGCGTGTCCAAATTGAGAAGAGTTAATGGAATGATGGAAACCAAAGTTACGAACCCGAACTTAGGGTCCAGGAACTTTAAACTCTATTTAGAAATTTTGATAACAGATACTTAATTTTTTTTAAGGGGCCCGAACATACCCCGGGTTCGATTGGTTGTCTATAAATAGATCTCCTTTCATTTCTGAGGTTTCAAAATGCCTTCTGAACCCGAATTTGGGATCAGACTAAAAAAAAACTTTTCCAAAAAAGGAAAAGAATAAAATAACCATAAATAAGATACCCTTTTAAATGTTTAAATGAATTAAAATAAAAAATGACAGTGTAAGTTTTTATAAAAACATATGGAAAAAGCGTAAAATCAATATACGGTATATTTTGGCAAAATCGGGAGGTTTACGGCAACAAGAGATCTGACACTCATTTTTGATCATATTCATTCTTTCATATTATGAGGAAGAAGCATATTTATATCGAAGGACTTCAAAAACATGAACTAATATTGAGCAATCAAAAAGATGTACAAAGAAGGGACTATAAACACTTCTTAAGGAAAATTAGTTTTGAATTTTAAAAAAATATATAAATAATAGTAATATACAATTTTTTTTTTTAAAACTCCCTTTCATTAAATTTTAATATTTTTCTTTTTCCCGATATATTTTTGTATAAAAAAAAATTAAGTATAAAACTACATTTTTAGAGTAAAAATTAAAGTTACGATATTGTAAAATACATGCCGCTTTTAAATATTAGAAAATAAATCGTCAAATAAGAAAATATAATAATAATTTTATTAGATTTCAAAAATATTATCTAATTTGTCTTGCCACATCACAAAGGAATTGTTTTAGAATATTAATTTATAGGAAAAAATAAAGGACTTGTAATATCAAAGTATTACTTGAAAGTTGACAAATTGCCAATTTTATGGTTGGTATATATAAATATAATTTCAGGCAATGTTAAAGAAATAAGAAGAATGATTGTCTTTTATTTTTACGGTTATTTTTATTTATTAACCTTGACAAATTCAAAATGCATTTTTATTTAAAAAAAAACGAATTGTTAATAACTACAATATTTAGCATCATAATACTGATTTTATCTTTATATTTTTAGATTTTTTTAGATTTCCCGTATATATTTCAAAGTTCCTAGAATTCTTTTTATTCTCTATTCTTTAGTATATTATATCCGCTTGCGATATGTTACGGAAATACCCCCTTCTTGGAAAGTAATAATCCCAGAGTTTCGCAATATGAATTTGCACGCGTTAGGTTTATTCTCATATACAAATCAAACATAAAATATAAACTTATCTAGAAAAACCTTGTTAACACAGTTTCTGTCTTGTATTTATTTTTTTACCCTACAATTATAACTATTTTAATCTTTTTAAAATAGAGTGAAAAGTGAATGCAATTTTTTTTAGATAGATTATCTCCTATATAAATTAAATTATTTTCTCTGTCTCTAACATTTAAAAAACTCGCCATATTAAAGTTCATATTTAGTATAAATGTTAATCTATATATAATATATATTATTAGATTGTTTATCTTAATTTTTTTTTTTTAGCAATCTCTTTAATTTTTCAATTAAATTCTGGCAATTTACATGGATTACCTAAGAATTAATGTTGTTAAACTGCTCGATTTAGCGAATTTCAGATTTTATGAGATTTCGTTAATAGATATTAAAACCTTTCTGCCGTCCGTGAGCAAAATATCCAGATTTGCGTAATAATTTTTTTGACTAAAACCTTGCGTTAGCCGTTTTTTTTAAAAATAGAGTTGTTTAACAATACTACCCTTAAGATATTAATCAGTTCAAATACACTATAAATATATTACAATTTTTTCAAATCTCAATGGAACACCTAGAATCTATTTCTGTTTTTTAAAAATATATATCTGAATTGCTTTATGAATCTCGAATCAGGCAAAGAGTTCTCAACATGGTTAATTTTTTTTTTTTAGTATCCGCCACAATGAATGATATTTTTATAAAAATTAAATGTGACCCAGGTATCAGTGTTGTTAAAAAGCCCTACATTGGGTTGATTTTTTAAAACGGTTCGATCAGGATTTTTAGCTAAAATAATATTCTGTAAGCATCGTGATTTGGCAAATAGATGTCCAAGCATTTCTGCGGCTATGTATAAAATCTTTTTTTTTTGCTTACATAATGTTTAATTTGGTAATTTAAAATCGACCTCAATCGGCCTTTTTAACAAACACTATCAGGTTATATATACTAATATACAAAATAGATGAACCTTAATATTTTTACGAAATACAAAAGTGAAGTAGTGTGGTTAAACTACTATACTTTAGTCAACTGTAAAAACAACGTAGCTATGTATTTAACCAAAAATATTCAAAATCAATCTTCAAGTTGAGACTCAAAGCTTAATTCAATATTTTAAGTTAAATGCTTGACTTAGCCACAATAGAGATGGGCAAAGTCTAAACTGAAGCAACCTTTTTTTTTAAAAAAAATATTCTTTGAAATTATATATAATAAAATTACTATTAGAAATTCCACATAATATTTATTGATTTTAAAAACTGGAATGAGTTTTTCCTCAAAAAAATAATTTTTTTTTTTAAAAAATTTCTTTTTTTTTTATTTAAATAAAAAAAAAACTTGCGTAAATTTTATCCTTGGGAAGAAAAAAAAGAAAAAAAAATTTAATTATAAAATAATATCAAAAAATTTTTTTTTTACGAGCCATCTTAATTTAAAAACATAACGTAAATTAAGATTTTAATTTTGAAAGAATTTTTGTTAACTGATATTATATAGAATTGTAACTATCAGAGACCTGCAGAGGTACAATTTGCACGGTCCGGCCCGGCTTTTTTTATAGACAAAATTTCCAGGCCCGGCTCGGATTTTTTCAAAATATATTATATTATTTTGTATTTTTTTTTTTTTTTTAGCTAATAATGGCGATTTCAAAAATTTGGTTATAAAATATACGGCCCGGCCCTTTTAATTATAAATAACTAGGATAAAAAGAAAAAAAAAATTCTAAAATAAAAACGCCTTAAAAATTTTAATAGAGTCTATTAATAGTTAGCTTGTTATTTATAGTTACGGTTTGGTGAAGTTTCGTTTACTTTGAATTTATAGCGGTTATGGCTCTGTTACGATCCGGGCCTCCCCAAAAAAGTTAGAATAGTCATGGTCCGGATATGCCCCGGTTGCTAATTATAAAGGATTATTCTAGCCTTGATTTTATTTACAGTAAAATAATATATCGGGGGGATAGTTACACGCGAAACTGAAAGTTAAGGCGGAATTGAAATTGATAAGATAATCCGATTAATTTTATAATTCTATTAATAGTAAGGAAAATAAACCTTTTCACGACGATTTAACTCAACAAAAATTTTTTTTTTAAAGTTTATTTAAAAAAAAATAATAAATAAACATTTTTATTTTTCTCTTTAATTCAACATTTGCAACACTTTTAACGAAAAATCAGTTCGAAGTATATTAAGACTTGTATTAGTTTACTTCTTTAACGCTTTAAGAGATAAAACTTTCAACTTTTACCCTTTAAAAATTGAAAGAGAGGTGAAAGTAAGTAGAACGAGGAATTATAATGAAGATAGATTATTCAAAAAATTAGACGAAACAATTTTTGATAGGCCAATTTTCTTTAAAAAAAATAAGAATAAATTCGCTTTATCTTTTATGAATATAATATGACTAATTAAACCCATATATCACTATAGATAGCAAAAAAAAACAAACAATAAATCATATCCCTTTTTCGTGTGATAGAAAGGTGACAAAATTTCAGCACATACATTTTTTTGGTATGATAAAATAATGTGGCTAGCTTCACCTTAATAATATTTTCTGAAAATTTTGTTGAGTAATGTCTAGTTCATTTATAAAGTTCTCCATTTATAAATAAAAAAATTTACAATATTTATAATATTTACCTATGCTTAAAGGTTAAAAGAGATTTAATTTGACAATATATTATATTGATTTATAATATAAGAATTTTTTTTGTTAATTAAGAAAGTTAAATTATTTAAAAAAAAATATAGTAAAAGGTATCATGTAAGAATGTATTGAATTTGTTGAGATAGGTTAAAATAAATTTTGAAGCGAAAAATATTTGAAAGATAAATTTAAATATAATTTTTAATTTTTTTTTTTTCCATTTGAAAAATATATTTCTTTTTATGAAATGGAAAATTATTAAATTATCATTTTTTTTTTGCAAAAAAATAAATAAAATTAAAAACAAAATCAGGTTATATTTCTTAATGGAGATTCGTATTAAATTATTTCCTAATCATTACTCATTGATTATTTTTTAAAAAAATAATAATTATATTCCGGGTCTATGGACATTATATGATCCAAATCAAATTACTTCTAATTAAAAGGTCTATATTATTTAATGTATGAAATAATATTAACAACAAAAAAATCTTAATAAGCGTTTAAAAGAGATGTCATACAACCTATTATTTCCCTTATTGTATATTATTTCCAAATTTGTCTACAAACCAAAATTAACGCGTACATATCATATCGCCTACAATCATGCTTCGTTCGCCATACGGTACTTAGTACTTTTGACCTTGATATTTTTAATCAAGGACCCCTTTTCTTTAATCGTAAATTCCGTCATAGAAGATGATTACATAGTTAAAACAACGAAAGGCAAAGTGCAAGGTGTTAAACAACTGACCTCAACGCTCAATCCAGTTATAGCATACTTAGGCGTGCCTTACGCTACACCTCCCCTGGGAGATCTAAGATTTAGACATCCCTTACCCATATCACCCTGGGTTGGCACCCTGAATGCCACAAAATATCCCAATTCGTGCTATCAAATATTCGACACACTATTCGGTAACTTCAGCGGCTCACAAATGTGGAACCCAAACACCCCCTTGAGCGAAGATTGTCTCTACCTCAACTTATGGGTACCTTATGGCAGCGATGCTCTATCCAGGCCCAGTAAACCAATGGCAGTGATGGTATGGATATTTGGGGGCGGATTTTACAGCGGGACCTCGTCCTTAGACGTATATGATGGTAGAATTTTGGCATCTTCCAATGATGTAATTGTGGCCAACTTTAATTATAGGGTTGGTTCCTTGGGATATCTATACCTTGGACGTCCAGAAGTTGCAGGAAACGCCGGGCTTTTCGACCAGAGATTGGCCATGCAATGGATTCACGATAATATAGCTGAGTTTGGGGGAGATCCTCATAGGATAACCCTATTCGGCGAAAGCGCCGGGGCCTCGAGCGTAGATATGCACATGATTTCACCCGGAAGTTGGAGATACTTCGAGAGAGCTATACTAGAAAGCGGGACATCTACAAACTATTGGGCTACAGTGACACCACAAGAGGCCGTTAAAAGAGGTTTTATTTCTAAAAAGATTCAATGATGTATATCTTTGCTCATATATATTTTATTAATGCTAATAATACGCAGGTCTGGCCAGCCAGGGTGGGTAAAAAAAAATTTGGGCGGAGGAATTTGTGTAAAAGTCAAATATTTTAAGGGACATGATCTTCCCACAAAAAGAGAAAATTAATTAAGTAAGGATTAAAATATATCAATTTCATTTTTTTTTTAGCTGATGCCTTATCAAAAAAAAAATTTATTTAAGAATTTTTTCTTATATGAAAGTTTTTTTTTTAAACTCGGGTACCTAATTTAAAATTTTTTTTACTTGACAGGTCGTACAAAATAACTTAATGGACTGGGCCGGAAAACCGACATAAAACTCTTAACAGATCGTGCTAAACTCTAATTGTATTTAACCAGGAAATGGTGTCATTAATGTTTTAATTTCTAGCAATTTATGAACAAAAAGGGATCATTACAAAGTTGAAGATAAAAAATAAAATATAGTTTTTTAAAAAAAATTATTATGCAGGTCTAAGATTAGCCGAAGGACTTGATTGCCCTTTTAAGACAGACACCCTTCAAGCTACCATCGAGTGTCTGAGATCGGCAGATCCCTGGGACATTGTCACGCACGATTGGGTCACAACGGAGTATATGAAATTTCCGTTCGTGCCCGTCGTGGACGGTGTTTGGTTCGAGGAGAGCCCTCAGGCGTTGTTACAAAAGAAAAAATTCAAAAAAACTAGCGTACTGATCGGCACGAATGGCGAAGAAGGCACTTACTTCAATATTTATCAGTTACCGAACTTATTTTTACCTCTGGATAAGAAAGTCATCTTGGAAAAATCTCAATTCGCCAAATCGCTCACGGACTTGTTCCCTCAATTCAACCAAATAGGCCACAAGGCTATTCTGTACGAGTACACGAATTGGGAAGACGCGAACAATAATCTGAATGTACTTGACGCTTTCGATAAAAGCGTCGGGGATTTTTATTTCACGTGCGGTGTCAACCAAATGGCGTACGCCTACGCCAAAACTGGGATAAACGTTTTCAAATATTACTTTTCGCACCGATCTTCTCAAAACCCGTGGCCAACCTGGATGGGAGTCATGCATGCCGATGAGATTAATTACATTTTTGGGGAACCCTTGGTTCCTGGCAAAGGTTACAAGCCAGAGGAAATCGAACTCAGTCGTAATATGATGAAATTTTGGACCAATTTCGCGAAAACTGGGTATAAAATAGAAAGATTTATACAAATTTAATGAATCTCAATTTAATGAAAAAGTTTATAAAAAATTAATTTGTAGTAGTATACATTTTTATGATATAATTTAGTTATTTTAATAACATACTTTCGCAAATTTGTCAACTTTCGTAAATATCATTTTAAACTAATTTTCCCCAACTATCCCCCTTCCCTTCTACCTCAAAATTGAATACAATGTGTCTATAGTTAGCAGGCTAATTTGGCTAAATCTAGTGGCGCGTGCCGGAGAAAGTTCTTTAACATTAAGGCGTTTTAATTTTTATTAGTTACTTGAGCTGATATATTTGTAAGAAAAACCCCGAGGCCAAACTGATTATTTTTTATTAGAAACTCTGATTATCCTATTTTAGCCCGCTAAAATAGGCTCAAACAGTTAAAAATACAGTAATTACCCAACTATAAATGTGCCATTATTAACCATATTAAAAAATATATATAAAATAATGATTTGCTTTTTTTTTTCAAAAAACACCAAAAAATGTAATCCAGCCAAAATTCTAGTTCTTCAAAGAGGGAACCTTAATATATCCCTTAAAATTATGTTGATAAAAAAAATCGCCTAAAAAAAATTCCTCACTCTTTCTTACGAAAATTCTGGCAGTAGTGGAAAGGCAGCTATATTAATGAGAGGCCTTGAATGGGCCCGTAGGCGCACCAAGACATTCTGAAAAGGCTCAGTCTGGCCCTAGACCTTTATTTTAATTATCTAATGGGATTTTTAAAAATAAGATACATAATTTTTTTTAATTAGTTACATTCATTGTTATGTAACTTAGTATATCTTTTAAAAATGATATCGTAACTGGTTATTTTCGAAATGTATTTACAAATTACTCCAATCTCTTATTTAAAAAAAAAATTTAACAAGTAAATATAGCATTTTTCTTTTTAAAAATTATAATCTAGTAATCCAAATATTAATGAAGATGGGAAATGGTCCGAAATTCAATGGCCTCTTCACACTACACAAAACAGAGAATTCTTAAGACTATCAGTCGATTCCCATGATATAGGCAAGGGTCCTAGAACTAAACAATGCGCCTTTTGGCAAGAATTTATTCCGGATCTTATGACGGCAACAGGTTTATTACTTAAATGAAATATTTCATCTATATAATAACAGAGGATGTTTTAATAATGCTTTATTATTATAATGGAGTTGCTAAGCTCTCAGCATTCAGCCGTATTAAAAAAAACTTTTTATTCAAATGCAAAATAATTTTTTTCTTTATAGATAGCCCCCCTGTCTAGTTAAACGGGGATGCCTCCATATAATATAATTTAAAGGAGATAAGATGTGGCTCTTTGGGAGGGGTTATGAGTCGATAGTGGGAGATGGAGATAAATTTAGGGGTGTTGTATCAAAATAATTTTTCTCAGATACTAGCTACGTCCAGTGTCTACATGACAGGATTTTCCCTGGATGCAAACCCTCCCTCTATAACCTATATCTACTACCCTAAAAAAATTTCTTATCCTTCCGCGGCGATATTTTCACATTATTAACTATACTTTTTAAAATTATAATGAAAATGTAAAAGAGTAATTTTTTAAAACATGAATTCAATTTAAAAAAATTACCTCATTTACAATGAATGCATTATTAAATGTATTATATGGATGAATGAGTTTGCTGAGAATGTCTAACCCTTTTAAATTTAGTAGAAAGTTTTATTTTGAAAATAATGTCTATGATTTATATGTAATATATAGGTTTGGTCGATGTTTAGCAACATCATTTTAATAATAGGTCTATAAAAGTATTAATTTTTACACCGACTCATTTTGTCCTAATTCAACTAAAAATTTGATAACCCCCGGAATAAATTTATCCTACCCCTAGCATGAAAGTTTCATCTGCTGAATCCTATCAGCAATATAAGATTTGCAATCTAATTTTTACCCATTAAATGTCTATCCCCTACCCTTACTCAAAAAATGGAAGCAATCTGTTCCTACCCCCCCCCCCCCCCTCTTCACCTCACTCATTTAGTATCTGGCTACCTCATTAGGAAAAATATACTATTAATAGTGATCACCATATTTTATCTCATCTTATAACATTATTTTTTCTTTTAAACTCATAACACAACGTGCAGAGGACCTGAGCGACACCGAAATTCAATGGAAATCGCAGTTTAATGATTGGAAAACCAAATACATTGTGGATTGGAAATTACAATTCGATAAATACGTTACCCGTCAAAATACAAAATATGAAAATTGCGCCATAACCAATAAGATATAAATATGGGCAAAAATATATTTAGTGTTATCTTAATTTATACATTGTATAATTAGCTAATTTATATTATTTACCAATGTATATAAATGTATTATTATAACAGTAATATCTATATTTATTTGAGTGACGAAATCAGGTATTTATTAATAAATAAATGTTGTGTACATGTAATATAACATTTGATTTGCTAGCACATTAACTGTATAAATATTAGGTATATCACTACCGAAAATTTATCTACCCACTATAATAATGTTAATAATGTTAATAATCAAATATTTGAAATGATCAGAAAGTGGTCATAGAATATAATTATTTTGGTAAGGCAATGTTATTTTTAAAAGCGGGTCCTGCTGCATCATATTATCTAATAAATATTTTGTTTCATGACAAAGAATATTCTTATTTTCTTCTTGAGTAAGACCCTTACCGCAGAAACATTCCTTCAGACTTGATTTAGCCCAGCATCGTCTCGCCATTCCATGTAGAACGTCCCAACTTAACAAAGAGACCGCTCTCTGCCTGGCCCCATCACTGCCATCCAATACTAAACCGAATCCATTGTTAATAGACCTTCCCCAACCTACTCCTCCTCCGTTGTGTATAGCTACCCAGGTGGCCCCTCTTGAGACGTTCCCCAAAGCATTTTGAACCGACATGTCACTGCAAAAAGATGAGCCATCATAAATATCAGATGTTTCTCTAAATGGACTATCGGCTCCTGATACATCATGATGATCCCTACTGACTACCACTGGACCTTTAAGGATACCCGATTTGACGGCATCGTTAAATGCACAGGCCAAATCAGTCCGACCTCTACTATCGGAGTATAATATTCTTGCTTTAGTTCCGACGGTCAAATAAGAACAAGGATGAGAGGCCGCATGCTTGATCCAATTTAAGTTATCCTCATATAGTTGTAAAATTTTTGCCCTCGTCAATAACTTTGTGGACAAGTCATTGAATGCAGACACGTGATTCTCTTCTAAGGAGTATATGTTTAAAAGATTTTCCAATATAAATATAGCGATCCTATCAGTTTCGATTAAATCTGAATCCAAGCCACTAGTACAAATCCAGCGAAAAGGACCGAATCCTAAGGCAAAGACTTCTCCCATTATATCTTGTACATAAGAAGGATAACGAAATTTAGATTTATCGCTAGGACTATATATATCGGCTCCTAGTTTCGAAGCCTCGATGAGGAAAGCGTTTCCGTAATCCCAAAATACCATACCAGTTCTCTTAACAATACTGTTTATAGAGCAAACTTGTAGGCATAAGCTTTCTTTAACAGCCATCTTAAACGTATCAGGATGGCGCATCATCATTTCCTTTGATTCAGATATGCTATACCCACATGGGTAGTATCCCCCATTATATGGATTATGAAGAGAGGTTTGATCGGATCCTAAATCTACCAACTTCTCTTTAGTCTTTTCGTAATCACATTCAATAGCTTTCCTAAGAAATTGGGTGAATTAATTTGAATTAAATTTGAATTATACCATAAATCCACTATATTTCCCTGGTACGCTATACTAACACATTCCTTATGAGACCTAGCTTTCCTTATCCTTTCTATGCATATTCCCAAGTCTTCAATCACTTCGTCGACCCACCCCTGTTGGAGCCTCTTATCAATTGTTTTTGAGCAGATCTAAATTGGCGAATGAAAAATTTAAAATTGAAATGTGTGTATATATATATCCTTAAAATTTACTTCCGCTATAACTCCAATGCATCCTACTATTTTTGTCGCTTTCGCTTGAGCGCCACTCATTCCACCTAAACCGGATGATACGAAAACCTACGAAGAGAAAAATAATAGTTACCGACTTCTTAATTTACACATTATTTCCTTCACTTTTAAAAATTTAATTTGCTAAATGAACTATTTTTTTTTTGCTTTTAGGACTATTTAAAAGACAATTTAGATCTAAAAAAATATTTAAATTTATGTTATCTAGATAATGCACAGTTTTAAAATAATTAGTTTCATATATAAATTATTTGATTTTCCCTGAGACCTGCAAAGGTGCCATTTGCACGGCCTGGCCCGGATTTTTTGAAAATATATTATATTTATTTTTAATTTTTATAGTTAAATGGCGATTTAAACTATTTGGTTTTAAAATATTCGGCCCGGCCCAGGTATAGTTAAAAAATTTAAAATACGGGCTCGGTCCGTGCATCCGGGTCGAGCCTGCAAGACTCTAGTTCTTTTTCAATAAGAATTTGGAATTAAGAAAAAATTCAGCTT
Organism: Gordionus sp. m RMFG-2023; assembly: GCF_954871325.1. Classification (NCBI taxonomy): domain Eukaryota; kingdom Metazoa; phylum Nematomorpha; class Gordioida; order Chordodea; family Parachordodidae; genus Gordionus; species Gordionus sp. m RMFG-2023. The sequence goes on along the minus strand of NC_088775.1, from coordinate 5,916,952 downwards.
AGTTTTTTTTTCGAATAGAATCTACGACCTATATTTGAGTTTATTCCAACCTAATTTGTAAACGGCTCGCTCTGAGCCGTTTCTAACAACCTATCTCCCTACTTCACCCTTATCTAAGCTATCCGCCCAAGTATTTAGGATAAAACATTTGCTTCATGCTAGTAATTTGATTGAACCCTAACTATAAAACTAACTAAACTATTTAATTTAAATTTTACAAGTATGCAAAACCTGATACAAAAATTGCGCATTTCGATTAAAAATTAGGCAAATAATTTGTTCTCATTTTTAAATTATCCATTTAAAAAAAATATCGTTTTTACTTTCCCGGCCAATTCCGATGTATTAAAATATTTTCTAGCCACATTACGAAGAGTGATAACCGTCCCGTGAATGATACCTTGTGGACCGATATAGCAAAAGCTTCCAGCTGTCATTTGTCCATACATGGTTACACCCAAGGCGAATAATTTATCGTAAGTGTCAGGGTTCGAATAATTAGGCACCATCATCCCGTTCGATATTATCATTCGGGGATGGTATTCGGAGTTTCGATGTAACTCCCTGCCAGCATCACCAGAGCCATTCATGTACGAATCATAAATAGGTCGATTTGGAAACAGGCCTAATGGATGCCCGGAATACATGATTAGAGTTTGATTATCCACCATTTCCGCCAGATATTTCATGGTGAGTAAAAACTGATTATTGAGTAATAATATAATATATTATCTGTAATAAAATATGTAATAAAATAAATTAAAGTTTTGTATAAACTTGAGCCCAATTCGAAAAAACTTGACCGTTTGAGCCGTAAGTCACGAGTTCGTGGGGATATTGAGCGATATTCGGGTCCAAATTATTCATAATCATCAACATGATAGCTTTACAATCGATCAAATTTCCGGGATATTCATTGATTGGATAGGCCCTATAAAATATGTAATTTTTATCTCATAACTGTAATTTCATGTAAATAAGATCATTTTAAAAGGCTTATTTTTAACATCCTTAAAAAATGATACTTTACAAAGCTTTAAAATAATGTAGATCAACTGGGATTGGTTTAGACTGCCCCAAAATTTGAAAAAGAACAAAATTGGATGCATCATTTAGAAAATAGAACTGGACTAGATTCCATTTGATTTCTAAAGATTTGAGCTCAGCTGTGATTTTTACATCCTTCGAAATGATATTTATTTTACAGGATAGAAATGATACTTTGCAAAGGTTTAAAATAATGTAGATTAACTGGAACCGGTTTAGACTACCCCATAATCTGAACTAAAACAAAGTCGGATGAATCATTTAGAAAATAGAACAGGATTAGATTCCATTCGATTTTCTAAGATTGGGGATCAGTTTTTCATTTAAAAAAAATTATATATGTTAAATTTAGATATAACAAGAGATTTATTTTACTTCATTCCCAAGTGTGGCCTAAATCTATACATGTATATATGACCATACGAAATGAGTTCTTCTTTAAATTCCGGACCCAATATAGAATGCGTTATAGGAGGGAAGTATCGCAATGCATTAGAAACCGCTTGCTAAGATTTTTTTTTGTAGAATTATTTTATATGACATTTCGCTGGATGCAAAGAAGATAATGGAGATTGAAATTGTGATTTAAAATATGAGTGAATATTAATGATTTAGTATAATTTAAAATTTTTAATATTCCTCAATTTATAATTCTAACATTTGGTATAAAATTGAACTAGTATTAAATTAGAACCCACAAGTTTCTATTCGCCTAAATAAGTTTATTTTTTTTGGGAAGGGGGGGGGGTGTTTAGGTTGGGTACCAGTTTTAAAAGAAAGAATTCTAGATTTGGTTCAAGAAGTCCCTGTTAGTTTAGGCCCAGTGCTAGTGTTATTAAATTACCCAAAAAACTTGGCATAAGATTCGAAATTTAGTTAATAGATGTCTATGAGCAAAATCTTAAGACTTGCATAACTTTTATTCTGGAAAAAATATTGAGTTAACAGTTTATAAAAATCGGCTCAAATCGAGCTGTTTAACAACACAGGTCCAGTGCCCCTGCGACTAAATATAGTTTCTGTTTGAGAAAAACGTATCCCTTTTTATTGTTCAGAAAAAAAAGCCTAAATGATAAGAGCTAATTAGGGCTGACAAATGTAGATACCCAACTTAAACTTTGAATTTTTCTTTTTAAAAAAAAATCTAAATAGCTGCCTGAATAGAGATACTTAGACAAAGATTAATAAATTATATAACCTAGCCTAAAAATATTTTGTAAAATTTAAGATTTTTGGGACCCTAAGTCTAAACTATGAAATCGAGAAAACTTTATGAGACGAATCATGGTGTAACTTTTTTTTATTTTTTTTTAAATTGGAAGAGAAATAATTGAAAGTAGAGCTCTACATCGGAATTGTGCGCTAGCAATGCGAGCCGGCAAGATGTATGGTTATCCTGATCCAATCCGAGTTAAAAATTATTGAACTGGAATAAAAGAGTTTTTTTTTTAAGGAAATCGGGGAAAAAAATATGTAAAAAAAACATGTGTATAAAAGTCTTAAAGGAAAAATGGAATAATTTTCTAACTAATAAAATACTTAGAAATCAACGTCCAACCCGGAGACTGGACATGATTACAAGGCTCTAATTATAGTTATATTAAAAATAACGTGAAAAACACTATGGGATTTATACGAACCCCATACCATAATCTCATAATAAAATTGTTGTCAAACGGCTCGATTTGAGCCGATTTTTAAAACCGGCAAACTCAATATTTTTTAGTTAGAAAAATAATTGCCTAAAATTTCGAGTTTTCGCTAATAGATGTCCAAACCTTTACACCATTTATGATTTAAATTCTCGGACTTGCCTATTATTTTTCTGGATGAAATATTGAGTTAGTTACTTCAAGGTACAAATAATCATATAATAGAATTTTCAAACGATAAATAATGATATACAAAATAAAAGCATTTTCAAAATTATGATAAATAATTTGAAGGTTGGTGTCTCATGCAGGGATACCCCCAGCTCTAAGTTCCAAAAAAAATAATAACAGTTAAACTCACAAGAAACCAAAAAATTAGCTATTAAAAACAATCTACAATAGGAAATACCTAGAGAGTTTAAAGTAATTATACATTTTAAAATTCTTTTTGGGGGTAGTACTCAACCTTAACATAATAGGCTTTCTAAGGTTAATCTAAGTTACCAACAATGTTTGTTTTAAAAATAAATTTTTATTTTATTACCTTTCTGTCTTGTTCGTTCAGATCGTTGTTTTTAAAAGGTGCATGGATTACGGAATCATCTATCGGTCTAAACTGAGGAAGTGGATCCACTGGAATACCTTGGCATATTTTATCTAAAGAATCTAATAAATTCATTCTTTGAATGAGATAAAATCAAAAAAAAATTCTTTCTTATTATATTTAAATAAAAAAAAGGAAGATAATGATTTGTTAAATTTCAAATCACATGCCTTTTTTTTTCCTCATTGAAATTTTATATATATATATTTTTTTTCTATTTTTCTGCTTTTATTCTTCTATTTATTTATTTTTTTCCGTTGTAATTCTTCTATTTATGATGATGAATGGCTAGCGAATGAAGAATTATATTTAATATTTAAGATTAAGATGATATGATGTTACATATAAATGATGGTAAATTAATTAATATTTGTTTTTACAGAAAACCATATATTTTTATTTTAAAGATGTTTGTTTTATAGTTTATATGTTGGCCACCTAAAATTATAACATTTTCATTGTGTGTATATATTAATATTATTCCCAATATCTACCTATTTTTTTTAATACCAATTAAAAGTAAAAAATCAAAATTTACTTAATGATTATATTTGAAGAACAGAGATTTTAAATCAAATTTTACCTAAAAATGTCAAGATAAAATCTTTTATAAGTAACTCTTTCAAAATGAAATCAAGAATTATTAAATAAATCTTCAAGGATTTTTTTTTTCAAACTCCTGGTTTACGCTATTGATGGGTTGGATAATTAGCAACTTTACATTCACCATTTATTTTTATCAAATATTTAAATATGTTGATTTATAAAAATATTTAACCAAGTTTTATATATGTAATATGCAATATTTATTTTAATTTCAATGTGCTTTTTCCTGTAATGTGTTATTTTTTCAACTTTAAACCAAATTAAACGCCTTATTTTTAGGTTTAAAAAAAATAACTTTGCCAATTTAATTCCAGTATTGGGTAGAATACTTACTAACCTAAACATTACAATCCATAAAATGGTGAAAAATTTAATTACCTTTTAATTTATGCTAATTTTTCCGTAGATTTTTTATCATTATTAATTAAAAACTGCTCAAAGATACATGGTATAATTGTTTGAAATAGGGTAGGTATACTACAAATCCCTGAATTTTCCAGTAAAATCAGATTTTTTTAAAATTTTTTAAAAAATGCACTGAGTAAATTGATATTAAATATAAAAATAATATTTTATTGGAAGAAAAATATTGGCGCTATAAAATATATATACAAATATGCATATAGGTAGAAACACTATGTTATAAACAATTTACCTAGTAACTATAACTTATCAAAGCTCTGGTGATGGATAATGTATGTTAGCGGCAATATGATTTTTCCAATGTATTATTTTTTAAACTTTAAATCATTTTTTGAGAGCTTTTTTTATAATTTAGAAATATAATTTTACCGAAAATGTAATCCAGCATGTTTAGAATATACCTATATTAGGAATTGTAGATCCCCCCACTCAAAATTAAAATTTTTTATATATAAAGTAACCCCACTCAAATTTACAAGCAGTTGCTTCGACTCCCCCCCCCCCCCGTTGTAGGGGCCACTGCTCTCAATTTATGGAAGAACAGCAAATTTGTTCCGAATATTCCTCGCTAGAAATCCTTGACAATTCCAAAATAAACTGGTTTATCAAAATTTGCTGTAATATTTATTTTGATTTCGGGAGTCATCGGGAATATATTCGGAGCAATTTTCACATATAATCCATCTGTGATCAATGATGTGTGCGCAAATCTCAAACTTTTTACTAAATGTGTAAAGAATACGATATTTAAAACTGTGCAGCGATCAGCTAGAAAATGGTTTAGGAAAAATTCGCCCATTACCTCATCTTCAGACCCTCAAAATTTGTTGCTGCTAAATACAAGGTGTGGAAATGGTGGTACGTTCTCTTCCATCGGGATGAAGCGTACTGTTAATGTTAACGAATATTTGTTAAAGTGTTTTTTTTGGTGAATTTAATTAATGTCTTGGGCCTGATCATTTCACCCTTTCTCAAAATTTATGGACGAGAACATCCAGAAAACCATATCTGGAGGTTCTAAGGTTGGATTATATATTTGGCGCATTATCATATCCCATTTCGAAATCGTTAAATTTTGGTTTCTTCATTTATGTACTCTTCTTCACGAATCAACTGATTGTAGTTGTATTCCCATTCAAGTACAACTTATTAGATAATATTAAAAAAGACAAAATTGCTATGCTCTTGAGTCTCACATACTCGATCATATGGTATTTTCCTACTTACAAATGGTTTACTTTGTATAAGGCAAAATTATATGCAACGCTAGTAAACGGGGAAAAAAATTATACACAGAGGATTATGTCTATTATTACCGATTACAAGAATTTGGACCTGACACTAGCCATATGCATCTTTTGATAACTTACGAAGTTTTCAGAGAAATTTTTGCTGTGTTACTACCATTTTCCATGATGATTTTATGCAAAATTATACTTATCAAAAGAAGTGTAAAAGTAGCTGATAATATTTATATATCATTCAATCGTACGAAAATCTGCCTACAATGACTAAAAATAGTGTATCACTAAATATTGAACCTTCTGGCTTAAATTCCCCTAATAGTTGGCATTCCAAAAAGTTATCCGAAAATAAACAACTCAAGAAAACGTTGATCATCTTAACATTTCAATTTGTGTTTCTATTGCTACCAGTATCAGTCCTTCAAATGATAGTAGATATTTTGTACACAAAATATTCTAAGGAAGTTCTAGTTAATGTTTATATTTTTTTTATAACGTTAGAATATGTGTACATAAGTTGTACTTTTTATGTTAATTTGTTATTCAATTCCAATTACAGAACCTGGGTCATCGAAAGATTAAAGAAATACCAGAAACTAAATAAAATCTTTTAGAATTAATATTTTAACGTCATTATAAAAGTCCTTATAGACTTATATAAAATCCTCTAATTTTCTGATATTTTATTACTATTTTTTTTTTCACAATGGTTAATTTTTGTTTTGTATTTTACAAGAACAAGGCTAAAAAAAGATAATCTGTAGCAGGTTTAATTTTTTTTTATTTATATTATATATACAAATGTGTTTTTTTTATAAATATAATTTTTCTAATTATTTATATGAATCAGCTAAAAAATAGTAATAATGCGTCTTAAATGTTCTATCAGTACACCAATAGTTATAAACTATTCCTATCAATAATATAAATATATTATATTAAATTTTTATACATTAAAACATACAATTTAATACAAAATTTCATACATTTATAAAGAAAATTAATTATAATTTACACGTGATATCACCTTCCATGTACTTATAAAATAAGCTAAGGGGGGGGGGGAATTAAAAATTTCTGGGAGCTTCGCCCCCAGACCCCATTTGGGCAGGCTGGCCCGCTTTTGCCCGGTCTTCGGCCGGGTTTTCTTAGTTTATATATACCCATATTCTTAAAGATATTTTCTGATGTCCTTATCAACATTCTATAGTCTTCTGTATATAATTTTCTATTGGTAAAATTATTTGATTGTCATACGTTATTAGATAAAATTAGATATAATGTAAATCTAAGACACATAATATTCCGCTATTTATTTTATGAGTTAATGTTTACTTAATTTTATCAATAATTTTATAATTATACTTTAAGTTAAAGTTACTCACTTTATAAAAAAATAATATTTGAGATATTATATTATTTAGTAATTTTATGGATCTATTTATAGTAATTGTATCACATTTCACTTTTGTCTTAAGACTTATCTTTGGCTTATATTTCATTTCCTAAAAACACATTTTTGGTTTCACTTTTTATATATAAATTGCTTTTTTTCCAATAAAGTATAAATCGTAATCAATAGTTTTAGTTTAAAAAATATATTAACTTTTACATTCTTTCCTTCGAATTATTGTTTATGGGAAATGCATACATTTTTGGGGGACAGGGGGTGGGGAGAGGACTAATATTTTTATTAGCTTGAAATGATATTCACAAAAATTGATAAATATCTGAAGGGGGCCCCGTCTACCCCTATTACATACAATCATAAAATATCTAGTATTATTGAATATATCAATTTTAATAAATACTCCAAAATAACCGGCATCATTATTCTTAAAATAAATGACATAAATATGGACAGTTTCCTTTTTTATTTTACTTCCTTTCCTACCAATTTTTTATACTTATATAACTCTCTGAGTAAAATATTTGATACTATAAGAAGAATAGTCTTTCTATGTTAATAAAAATATTTTTAAAAATAAATCTAAAATGGAGATAATTATTTTCTATAGTATTTAAGAAAAAATCAAAAATCGCACGCCTGATAAAAATTTTTTTTATTTACAGTCACGATGATATGTGACATAGCGATGACATCGGAGAATTATAATATAGATATAAAAAAAAGTATTTTGTTCTTGATGACCAGTATTTTTTTCCCCCGACATTTTTTATTTATTTATTTAGGTGAATATATTATTTACTATTTTTTAATATATAAACATGACCTTAATTATTTATATGCTTAAGGGGGGAAAAAATAAATAGCAGAAGTTTAAGAAGATATCAAGGAATTTTAACAAAGATAATCTAGGGAAGTGAATATGATAATATTAGAAAAAGTATAGGAGATTATTTGATAGAAGATACAAAGCTTAGGTGGTTAGAGTCAAACGATTGCTGTAGCGAGCTTTTGTTGCAATAAGAGAGATTATTTTAGTTCTTTGGGCTTTTTGCTAATAGTCTACTTAATTCTCTAAAAAAATGGAGCTTGGCTATTAAAAGAGGTTGAAGAGTAGAGCAAGCAATGGGTATGAATGTTAAGAAAGATCGATGGGACTATATTTAGTTATTTTTTGAAATTCGGCAAGTGCGAGGGCGTCAACGTTTTGGTTGCAGGGGGCATTTATGCCAGATGAATTACAAAAATAAAAACTGTACTCTCCACCATGGAATTTCGGTCCTAAAGTTGTTAAATGGTTTCAAGACCATGCCCACCTATTTAAGTGCTCGCAAATTAAGTCTTCATATTTGGTACGCCATGGCAAACGCTTTCGGCAGTAAAAGATGCCTTTGTCAACACTGGTTCTTCAGTGTTTTCATTAGTAAGGCAAGGACAAGACAATTTTGCACTTTTTCCTGAAAAAACGGTAAGGTCGCCCTCATAAGACCCGATTTTAACTATGAGACCGAGCCTTCATTGGATAGAGAATTCTATCCCCCAAGAATATGAGAAATGTTGTTTAGTTTTGGGACTGAAATTATGTCATATTATATAGGCCTTAACTAACAAGAGGTCAGTGAAATAGGAAAGCGTGCGAATGTAAGATTGGGAGGCGATAAACCTACTGATAATTAGAGGTTATCTATATCGATGCTACAAAGTTTACATGGAGTAAGGATAAAATCGGAGATTTGATATTTCTGATTGATATTTTAGGGAAATTTAGAATGATTTTGTAAATCAGGAAATTTTAAAATGGAAGTTCAAGGATTTGGGGTATATATTAGAATCTGAGCAAATTTAAAAGGTTAAATCGGCTTTGATTTTTTCGAAACAAACAATGGGGCAGCTCTAATTATATCTTTAAACTAAAAAATTGAAGATTTATCAACTTGGTACCAACTCTTCCATCTTTTATAACACTCACCTCCATTCGAAATAAAGCTATAAAATTGATTACAAATTTAAATAAAAATATTCCTGATTTCAAGTTGCCATTAAACATCTGGATACAAATTTAAATACTAAAAGCTCGAATACCACAATTAAATCTAAAAATATGAAACTTTATCAATCTGCCTCTTCGAATTTTTAAGGGAGTGAATTCACTGACAGATCAAATATTAATATTCCTATTTTTTTAATTCATCTAGGGCATCAATTTAAGACTTGAAGAAAAAGAATTTTAGAAGAAAAACTCTCAAGTAATCTACCCCATAATAATTTTCGTTATCTAACATCAGATGTGAGTATTTTTTTTCTGTTCTAGGATCCGAATCTATCATTAATTATATTGTAAGATTTTTTTTTTATAATTCCCTCTCCTTATTTTTCTGTTAGTTGACGAGTCAAATATGAAATATTTCATATTTCCTAGTAATCAATTCTACAATTGGTATTTCCTATAAAATATATTCTCAAAAGAAATTTAGAAGAAAACTAGCAATATACCTTTTTTTTAAATTTTCCTTTCACTTAGGGAATAACGTCTAAGAAACCAAACATAAAAGAAAATATTTATAACCTTTTAACATGTATTGTATATAATAAAAATTATTTCGAAACATGCTTATTTTTAATCTAATTTATATGAAATAATATTTCTATAAATTTAAATCCCTAAGGCCATCTAGAAGATATAAATTTATTAAATTAAGTATATTAAAACAGTTCTTATTTCGGAGTTTCTTAATATAGACGTTTCTGATTCTTATTCTTAATTTATCCTAATAACTTTATACTTTTTAGCATCCAGTATTTTAAAAATAATGCCGAAATATTTATTTTCTTAAGAGCTGATAAAATATTTCAATCACTATTATATATATATATTTTTTAAATAATCGTTAAGGAAATGTTTTATTCAAATTTAAAATATCAATTCAACTCAAAATAAAATATTAAACTTAAATAAATTGATTAGATTCTCAAAGGCTTTTCGAGCAAAGAACATTCTATTTCCCACAAAAGCATCCTTCGTTAAAATAACCTTTCAGCGCGAGAACCGAATGAGATAGAGGTATTATATATGATAAAAAGGCGGTTTTTAAAAAAGGAAAATCTTTAAATAAAATGCGTAGAGATGCAAAATCACTCTATTTGAGCCGATTTTTGAAAAGAGCTAACTCGATACTTTATTCAGGCGAATATTACATAAGCTTCGAGATTTCGCGAATAGATGTTCAAACCTTTGTATCATCTATAGACAAAATCTTCAGGGTTGCTTAATATTTTTCGGGCTAAAATGTTAAGTTTGCGTTTTTTGTAAATTAGCTCAAATGGACCTATTCCACATCACTAATAATATGTATCTTATATTAATTGATGATATCAAAATTATATGATTATCATGGCCGGAAATAGCATTAAAAAAACATAAAACATGGGATTTTTATGTGGTTTATTTTTTATGTTAAGACTGACGATGATAAAATTCACAACCCTTCGGTCAATTTATGTACGTAACCATTTATTGTATTTTTTGAATACATTTAAACGAAGCGCTTGAAATTGTGAAGCCAAGAATGGGAAAACCAGATCTCATGGCATAAATTTTTCTGAAAATCGACTTCTTGCATTAATACTTAGGGGTACCCATAGATTAGAGCTTAAAAACAATCCCATCTGACAGAATCCACTGTCCAAATGTGTAATTAAAAACTATTAGATCTCACTCGTACCTAGATCAAAGAATAGACAAATCTTAGTAGCCAGAATAATAAAGTGATGTATCCTTTAACCTATAGGATAACCGTAATATCTACGTTATTCTCGCCATATTAGATAACCATGTAGGGCACTTCGTTGGCTTCAGTCGTTACCCATCAAGTATTTAGAGCAAAGGCTATGATCGATTAATTGAGAAATCTTTGCCACCTCTTATGAGTACCTAAATATGTCAGCTACAATAACGAATAAGGCACTCACATTGGATATCTTTCTGGAATTTTTAGTATATTTTACTTCGTGAAAAGAAGCAACGCTTTTATTTTCAATACCAGAACATGCATTGCCATAAAACTCAATGTCAAGAAAAATTTTGCCGTTTGAGTTGGCGAAATAATGGTTATGTCCAAGAAAAGGGTGCCTCTGAACATTTTTTAACACTACCATCGTCTATTATGTCGTTAAAGAGGATAGATCTAGATCACCCTCCATCAAAAAAAAATAACTCATTGTGACCATCGGCTTTACCAGCTTCATCGCTATTGCACAGATCATTGTGCCACATAGACCCGAACCTTTATTTATAACGGTTGAGTTTGGTTTCGATTCAATATATAAGGATTCATAATGGTTACGTTTGGTTATGGTTCTTAAGAAAAATTTTATACAGGTTTGGTTCAACTAATTGTAAAGGTTTATAAAGGTTCATTGCTGTTATTATAAATGTTAAATTTGAAGCAACACCAACGTATATAATCATAATTATTATTTATTTATTATATTGTTTACATTTATAAAATATAGATAAAATAAATTTATTTTTATTATAAGTATCTATGAATAATATATAACAAATACATAAGTATCGTATCTCATTTTTAAACATATTATTTGAACGTATAAGCAATATATTTTCTAAGATAAGTGAATTTATATTTGTTTGTTAGAATGATAACACAAATTTTAACTCCGAAAAAGCCCTTTTAATAGAAATCAGATATTTTGCATATCAAAATAGGAATATCGCTCTAATACTATAAGAGGCAGTTATAAGATTGTGAATCAATAAGTCATAGTGAAAAAAATTAATTCATACTTCATGGATATTAAACAAATATTTTGATAATTTAATAATTATAAAACAGATTGATATCTTAAAACGACACGGATATATATGTAATATCACAAGGAAAAAAATCTAAAATTATTTATATTACTTGGGTTAAACCGGTTTGAACTGTTTAACCTATTATATCGGGTTGGTCATGGTTGTAATAAAGGGTTTATAACTTTTCCGCGATTTATTTCTATTCCCTAGGTCCCAACAAAAGATAATTCAGCCGATGGGCCCTCTAGGATATGTGATAGACCATAACATGACCTACTTTTTATGAACCAGGACAATCCTATGTCATCCAATAATTTTCTTTGATGTCTCACTAACCCTTCTAAACCAAAGCGCTGAATCAACCGCTATTCCCAAAACCAACAACACCGTCGTTAATTTTCTCCAGGAGCTAGCGGATGGCTATCCGATATTTCGATAAACTTCAACATGAACCCTATAATTAAAGCGAATCTTTTTTACCATTATATTTTCTATATAATATATTATTTTGTAAATTTATTCATTGTTATTCGCCATTGTTATTTGTGTTATTTTACTTTATTCCTATACAATTATGTAATACCTTATTGAAAATATTCGTTTATAATGTGCATGAAATTTTTATTATATTAATAAATTAGAATTTTATTTAAAAGAAATATAAATTGAAATGTTAGATGATTAAAGTTTTTATGTGTTGCTTATTTCCGGATAACTTTTTTGAGCTCCATTTATTAGAGGAAGAAATGTTATAAGATTCATTGTTAACTATTTTATTGAGAGATTCAGTTAAGTTCAATCTATTCCCTAAATTATAATTTTGAGTAAGTTTGGATTTATTTTCTATTGAATCAATAAAATGGAAATTAGGTTTTTTAAAATTGACAAAACTGCTTTTATTACCATGACAAACTTCCTTAGTTTCATTGTCAGATACGCCTATAACATGCTTACTATTGAATGATCTATAAATATTATCACCAACTTTATTCCCCTTTGGATAAGTATAATTTTGCATATAATCATCAGAGAAAAGGGTATTAAAACAGTAAAAACTTCTCTACAAATTTGATAAGTAATCCAAAGATACCAAGAACTATTGTCCTGGGGATAAAAATTTCAGAGTTGATAATAATAGGTATAATCCTCTGTGTATGATTTATTTTCCCCGTTTACTGGCATTGTACATAATTTTGTCTTATGTATTGTAAACCATTTGTACATAGGAAAATACCATATGGAGTCTGTGAGACTAAAGAGCATAGCAATTCTGACTCTTTTAATATCAACTAACAATTTGTACCTGAATGGGATTACAACTGCAGTCAGTTGATTAGCGAAAAAGAACAAATAAGAAACCAAAATTTAGATTTGGATATGGGATAATGATAATGTACCAAATATGATATCCAACCTTTAGACCTCCAAAATGAGTTTTCATGATGTTCACGCCCGTATATTTTGAGCACGGGTGAAATGATCAAGCTTAAAACATTCATGTTATTTACTAAGAAAAACCACTTTAACAAATATTGATTAACATTTACCTTGCGCTTTATTCTGTTGTAGGAGAACGAAATATTATTTTCACACCTTGTATTTATTGGCAGCCGATTGATTTTTAAAATCTGTTTATGAGATCAATTTTTATTTATTAATATTAATTTTATCTTTAATTCAAATTTTAATAATAATCTAAGAAATAATGATTTTAATAAAGAATGTATGATCTCATAAACAGATTTTAAAAATCAATCAGCTGTTAAATCGCGATCGCAATCGCGCCACTATGAATTCAAGGTTATAATTTTTATTAACAAACTCTTCATACATTTAATGAAAACCTTTAGATTAGCAGAGAAATTAATGATTGCGGATGGGTCATATGTCAAAATCACGCCAAATAGATTTCCGATGACACCCAAAATCAAAATAAATATACAAGAAATTTTGTTAAACCAGTTTATTTTGTAATTGTCAAGAATTATTAGTGAGGAATATTTAGTACAAAGTTGCAGTTCTCCCAATAAATGTGAACAAAATAGGATTTGACGTATATTGATTATTTACAATATGCCCACCATAAATTTCGAATTAAAATGGAAAAATATAAGATAAATATTTTTATTTATAAATAATTCAATTTACGTAGTTTTAACATATTTATCCGTTAATTAATTAATTTTAAATTTTCAAATTTTTTAAAAATTTTTTGTTATAATATCAACTAAATATAAAAATTTTTAATATAATATATGTTTTGTTTTAAAATATTAATAATTACAAAGCCCCATCAATTTTATTTCGAAACAAACGAATTGCACTTTTATTTATTTGACACAGTCTATTTTTAAGTTATTTTTTTAACAACCCTTTAAATTATTTGCACTGTTTGTAAGTAAAAGGCTAAATTTCCTAATATTAATTTTATGATTTTATTTATCTATTTTCAAATTTATATAATAACATTAATAATTAATATATATACCTTCTAAAAAATATATATACTCTATAAAAAAAATTAAATACATTCCTTACGATTGCCTGCAAATACACGTTGTTTTTCTCCTATTATTTTAAGGTTTGGGGCTGAATGAACCACAGATGCTTCAAATCATTGAACTAAATACTAAGTTGTTTTAATGGATATTATAGTATAACTTCAAGAAACGGGTCGTTGGTTCGAATAAATTAGGTTATCCCATCAGATCTGGTTTGTTGTCGGGGCTGGAGCCAGAGGGCTCCAGTGAAAAAGAAATGTTTATACCTCTCAACGTATTATTTATGATCAATTGATGGCATAGTGTCTACATCCCTTTTTAAATGTGAAAATATCGAGAATGGTGGCCTAGGCTACCTATATGGTTTTATATGTGCACAAGTCGTTGGTGTTAAATTCGAGCCTAATCAAATACCAATAGCGATTCTAAGCTTTTTGTTGGAAACCTAGATTAGAACTAGGCATTCTAACCATTCATAAACTGGGTAGCATCTAGATGAGAGTATAATTATTTGGCTTGGTAGATGGGTGCTATTGTTACCATTCTGCTGAATAAGGGTTAAATTAAAGTGCAGAAAAGAAATGGAGATTTCAAACAGCTTAGTATAAATATTTGACGGAATATCGTATCATAAGCAAATTCCAATCTTTTTTTGTAGGAATAGGATAAGAACTGCTGTGGACATTTCGATATTAATAAATTCGGCAAGAGATAAAATAAATTTGGTGAGTGAGGATAGAAAAGCTGATGTTCTGAGGGATATATATAGTGGTGGAAGGCTTTAATCATCGATATGGTGAAAGGGCAGCTAGCATCCAATAGAAGAATGCAAATTTTTATTTAGTCCTATCTCCATTGTAATCCAATTATTAGTTAGATTTCAAAATAAGGAAACTACAATATTTTAAAGATGCATTTATTTTCTCTCTAATTATATTATCTCCCTCCCCTAATACATTTATTTATTTAACCATAATTTTCAGTTACATTCCCATTATAAATTATTTTACCACTTTCATATGTTATATAGATGAATGGTAGTGGATGTTAAAAAAATTTTTTAGGAATTATTTTTTATTTTAATTGATGCATGTTATGTTATTTTCAACTGATATATGTTAAGGCGTTAATTTTCATATTATATTTTGTTCAATTTATTTTATTTGACTTTACATACTTAAATATTTCCATTTTGAGGTGTCAATTTAATATATTATGATCTATTTATTTTATCAAGTATATATATGACTATATTATGTATGCCTGATAGTTTTAATCGTATTTAATCCAAACAATAATGGCAATGGAATATGCAAGGTAGAAAGCTATGTTTATATTACTGAGATTTATTTTATTTACAATGAACTACCCTTTTTTATTTATCTGTCAGATATTTAAAATCATTTATTTTTTTGCTCATCTCTTCATTTTCTATAACATAGTTATATGTATTCGGAATTAATGCTATGAAATGTTTGGCAATCTCGCACTTTGTGACTTTTTGTTTAATTGGCTTATTTAATTTGGGTTTTCATAGGGTGAATACCTCCTGTTCCTAACTAAGGAGTACTATATCCATCGTAGTTAAGAAGTTGCATTTCCCATTATTAAAAGATTTAGAGTAGGTTTAAAGCTTTTTTTTATTTCCTGGGTAGCGTAGCACATGATAGTCAGTAGAAAGAAATATGTAGGCTACAATCGATTCATTTCTTAGCCAATACCGATTTTAGGGTAAGCCACGAATGAGATTCCTAAGGGCGCAATATGAATTATTTGAATTTGTGTATTATAAATTGGCAATGTTTTGGAGTCACTCGACCAAATAAATTTCTGAAACTTATGTTGTTCTTAACTAAGTCGTATAATAATTATTTAAAAAAATATAATTATCTCCCCCTCCCCTCCATTAATGAAATTCAGAAATATTAAAATTTACTTTATATTTCTTTCCTAGATATAATTTATTTATAATATAATACGTTTATTCTCTAATATAAAAATATATAATTTTGTTTAAAAATATTGATAATAAAATTCATAATCCCATGAATAGATCAAATTGCGCAGTTTTTTTAAACTAAAATGCAGTCTTTTTAAAAATTATTTATATTTCTAAAATTATTTGTTTTGTATTCTGAGTATAAGTATATTATAAATATGTTATTTATAATAAAATCGTTTCTTATTTTTTAAAAAATAATAATTTGTAAAATATTTTACTTGCCCAATATTTTAGTTTAGTAAGTTATCGAGTCTCGTTGATCATTTTTTTCTCTCTCTGAAGTTCAACAAATTTAAACAGGTAGCCTAAGAAAAACGCATTTAGTTTTGATTTATTATAAAATTAAACTGATTTTTATAAGTAGAAAAAATTTCTAAATTTGATTAAGTACAACAGGGGTGGGGCGCAAATGCGTCATTAAATTATAGATGCACTTACTTTTTAAATTACTTCAATTACAGATACACTCCTCTTCCCAGGAGGTATTTATTAAAAAAAATTTTTTTTAAAAATATTTTATCTTTTTTATCTTTCATATTCATTTCATTTATTTTATATTTTGCTTTATACTCTCCGGCTGTGAGAGGTGTATTAATAAGTGTATGTATACTAACGAAACTAGCTACTATATTTTTCCCCTTCTTACAAGATTCACATTTTAATAATTTTTATTTTTACTTTGCTAATACCAATCTCCAATAACATTATTATTAGTTTTCTTGATAAACGCCTCCAAATGCTTAGCAAATCTCTAGCGTAATATGGGACATTATAGTTTTATTTTGCTTATATAATTAGGTTCTGCTTTCTTAGTGGATACCATCTGTTCTCTTGCTGTTACTAAGAAGACCTACTTGCTACCAGGGTGATTAGAATTTAGAGTAGGTTTGTGTCTTTGTCAATATTTTTAATCTAGGGAAAGCGGATGGTTGTTAGAAAGGAATATGTGACCTACAATCGATTTATCTATTCGATACAGTACCGGTTTTATATGTAATCATTAGTAGGAAGTTGCCTAACTATGCATTAGTTAGTAAAAATTCGAGGCGAAATATACAAAATATTGTGTATTTTGCTTCCTGATAAATTTTGTATACTCCTTCATGAATTTGTGTTAACTGTGAATAGGGGGTATGAGCAATAACATTTTTTAAGTGAGAAAATAAAAATTTAATATCTTTAAAAATTTTTTTAAAATATATATTACTTTATATTTGGTCATATCTAGTTTTTGAACAATCTTTAATAAAAATATAAGACCTACCATATTTATATAAGGTTATGGAATGAAAAGTAAACATTTATTATATTTTAAACAAAAATGATTTTAAAAAAAAAATCTAAAGTGATATTTAAAAAATTACGTGAAAGGAAAAATTATTTTATACCAAGCATTGTTAGATATAACATCAGAAATAGTACAAGTTTAATGTCATAGGGTTAACTAAATTTAATGTGAATTCAAAGAAAATAAGCTTAAAGCTTAAAAGTTCTAAGAGTATATTAAGTTTGCTCTAAATGTATATAAAGGTATCACATTTTATTGATTATGGTCTACAGGAGAGGACTGGAGATTTTGTGGCCTCGTGGGCAAATGTTTTCTCTGATTTTTTATGGCTTGTTCATATTATACATGTTTTTATTATTTCTTATATTTTTGGACGAAAATGTCTAAAGATATGGGTTACACATAATATTACAGATATCAAATTTATATTAAAAAAAAGACTCATATGAAATGATAATCAAATATTTTATTTTAATAATTGCACATATAAAAATATATTTTGTCCTCAGCATATTATTTTAATTCATTTACTAGATGTTCTTTCATAATTTACTATTATGTTGGCAAAAAATAGATTAATGTATGCAATTGTGTGCAGAGGTGGGCAGAAAACTGTAATAGAGTTAAGTTACATAACATATCTTCCATTTTAAAAATATAACAAAGATGTTCTGTAACCATTATATTTGTTTATTTAACTTAAAATTAACGTTACTTTAAAATTATTTTTTACGATTTTTTTTATATAAAAATATATTCGACGCTAAAAAAGAATGTCTGATTGTATAGGTTTACAGAAAAGAGAATCCGATAGAACTGCGAATAGAATTTTTCTAAATTTCGAATCTTTTCATTATGAGATTTAGTTATATATCGTTTTTTATTTTCTTAAATAATGACATAAAATGATTATTTTAGTGTAGAAAAACGATGATAGTATTTTTGTAATTACGAATTTTGTATGTCAGCGTCAATGTGTTTTTACGGCAATGTGTTATTTTTGCAACTTTAAATCATTGAGCGCGTTTTTAAAAATTTATAAATCTGATTTTACCGGAAAATATATTCTATCATGTTTGGAATACCTATCTTATGAATCGTAGACAATTTTGCTATAAACCTTTTAATCATTTATAATTTATAGAAAAAATATATGGAAAATTTAATATAAATTATATTAGTTTTAAAAATAACACTTTTTAATGATAAATTCTATTAATTTACAAGACAGAACTGATAGAAATGATTTATTTTTTTTAATTTCTATAGTTTGTAGTACAAAGATTAATTGAAAGAAACCTATATCTTAATCTATCATTTCAAATAAATATTCAGCATAAATATCCAATAATATAAATATTTATTTATTACCCAATCCCGCACAGTGCTTATTTTGAATTGCAAATTTGAAATACCAAACAGGAGGCAAAAATGATTTTATTTGAAAAATTAGTCCTTTTTTGAATGAATACGTATAAATTGATAAACTTCGGTTTTAATTAAGTTAGACAATTAAATATTATTAAATTAGTTTACGTTTTTTTATTATGCTGCTTCTTATTTTAGACTTTAGAGAAAAATGAATTGGAAGAATTCTTTATCACATTTGTCTATTTTCATTTATTCTTATTATTAATTATGTAGCTAACATTTTTTTTTTATAATTGTTACATGTTTCTAAATTAAGATAACATAACAGTTAGCTTTTTTTTGAAGTGATGATGGTTTATATGTTACATTTCATAACGATAAATTTTTATTATGTAACATACCCAACTCTGTTGTGTACATATCGTAGCATCGAGGAATATCATGGATGCATATAAAGCATTGATTACTAGGTTGGGGTTACTATTATCTATCAATTAATGTTTATTAGATTCCTCACTATCACAAATTATATCATCAATATTTACATTAACCTGACAATTAAATCTTTGTACTTACTGGCGGGCAAATGAACACAAATATCGTAATAATATATCACTAAATACATTTTCTAATTGTGAAACTTTATTCAAGGCGAAAAATACCTTAGATATTTTTTCATCAAAAATCCAAAACAAATTTGATCAATTGTAAGAAATGCTTTAAAAATAGAGATTAATTGAAATTTATTGCTAAGATGGCACTCCAAAAAATTATCCGAAAATAAGCAAAACATAAAAACTTTAACCATTTTAACATTTCAATTTATTTTTCTTTGGTTGCCAATATCAATCGTTCAAATGGTAGTAGATATTTTAGTCACGAAATATTCTAGGAAAGTTCTAGCTAATATTTATATCATCTGTATAGCGTTAAAATATATTTAAGTTGGCTGCACCTTTTATTCAAACT
Organism: Gordionus sp. m RMFG-2023; assembly: GCF_954871325.1. Lineage (NCBI taxonomy): Eukaryota > Metazoa > Nematomorpha > Gordioida > Chordodea > Parachordodidae > Gordionus > Gordionus sp. m RMFG-2023. The sequence continues at coordinate 5,897,021 of NC_088775.1, read as the reverse complement.
TTTTATTCAATTCCAATTACAGAACCCTGGTCATCGAAAAACTAAAGGTATACAAAGATATCTTAAAAAATATCTTTTAAAATTAAAATTTTAACCATTCACTAATATAAACTTGTTAATTGAGATTGATTTTTTTTAATATATATTTAAAATTGTATTGATATTTTACATAACTTTAATTGGTATTATTTGAACATAATCTATTTAATATGTTATGATTATATAGCCTGTAACCTTGTTTTTGTTTAAATTGTTTTTGTAACATATATATATACCTCATTGTTAGTTAGTTTTTTATTAGTTAGATAATATAATAAAAAATACATTTTATTAATATAATGAATTTTTTGTACCAAATCCATAGTTATCGTTATATAACAAAACTCATATAAAGTTATTTAACTAAATATACTTAGGACAAAAATTAGAAAGTACCATTACATTTTTGATTTTCACTATTTAATAAGTTGATACATAGGCTATCATTATTTTAAGATATTATGTAAAAAAAATATTCAAAATAATGGTGATAATCCTCTTTTAAAATGTTATAATCAACCATAATCATAGTGATCTTATGCAATTATTTTAGTTTCCTAGGATCTCAATGAGAGCATCTTTGTGCTCCCCCATCTCTCATATTATGTTTTGTCTAATTTTTTTACATGTTATTTATGTTTATTTAATTAACAACAAAAGTTATATATACCTATTAAAGAAGATTAGCTATGTTATATAGATGTTTATTTTACTGTTCAGGGGATATATTTGATATATATAATTAATTTTCTTGATATATAACGTTTAAAGTTACATTTGGATATAGAGATAATTATATATATATATATTCACTCGTTTTATTTATAATTACAAAATAAAATGCTAATTATTAATTTAGTAAAAAATCCTACAAATATAGTTATATATACTATTTTTTTAATATATAAACATAGTTTATAATAAAAAAAATATATAAATTATATTTAAATGTTATACATTTTTTAACAAATGTTGAATTATTGTCTTGTTTTTAACAAAAATTATTTTTTCACTATAATCAATTTTGACTTATTATGTCAAATCTTATATACATTATATATTATTTTTATAAAATATTATGATAAATAAATACAATAACAATTAATGAGCAAAATTTCATATAATGTATGCAACAAAAAATGATATATTAATATCTTAAATTTACATGTTAAACATGTTTATTTCAATCATTTATCTACACAACCAAATAAACAACTGCATAGCATTAGCGTCACTAGTGGAAGGTACACCGGGGCTTGAGACCCCTTAAAAATTTAAATAGCCCCCTGAAGCAAGATATATTTTTTTAAAATGGCTTCCTAATAACCCCTCTGAACTAAAAGTATATTTTTTTGATAGCCCCCTGAACGATTTCTTTTATAATTCTATTAAGTAATATATATATATTTGTGATTTTATTATTTAAAAATTAAGACTATTTAAATTTTTATTAAATGAGTACATATTTAATTATTAGATTAGATTAATATATAAAAATTATATTTTCACTATGTCAGCTTGCAATCAAATTCTGCTTTAAAAATGGAATATCAACAACACTCATAATATTGAAATATAAATTTAACATTGACAGTTGAGGCTTAATTGATTTTTATTATTTAAATTATTTTATAATTTATTTTGAATAAAAAATATTATTAAAAATTATTCATCATATTTTTCATCCAACCATGAATGTAATCCTCGTTAGATTTCTTTTTTTCCTTTTCTTTTTATGTGTTTTTAGCATATTTTTTACAGTTTTGAGTTAAATTTTCATTACGAGTATATTTTTGATAATATTACAAACTACTATTATTTTATTACATAATATACCAACTAGAGATGGTGCGACAATAATAATCTTAATTGCTTTCATCATATCACTCTTCTCTTTATTTTCTATTACTAAATGATTCATTTCTAATATGGCATCCTTACCATATATATAACAAAGCTTCAATATATTTGTAATATTTCTTCTAAATATTTTTAGTGTTTTTGTTTTATCAATTTATCTAACATAATAAATTCGGATATGAGTTTAATCGTGAGTGTCATGGCTCTGACTGCAAATTAACCAGCATCTTTTATTTATGTCTATGTAATTTAAGATTACTACTCCTGCTGCTGAGAGCATTTGATTTTAGATGAGCAATAATGATCAACTTTCGAAGCTCAATCCACCATATAGGTTTATGATTTGGACTAGTCGTTTATATTTTCTGCTTCAAGAATTATTGATTTAGTTAAGAATACAAATCTTTCCTTATTAATCCATTCTATAAAACATTGTCTAAAATGGTAACTACATGTTATATTAGTCTGACCCAGGGTTGTGCATTTGACCGGTCAAATACGTTTTGGTCAATTGACCGATATTTGACAGGCCAAATATGGTCAAATGTGGTCAAATTCAAATATATTTTTTTTAAGTTAATATTAACTTTATTTTGAATATAATAGTAAAATGAATCTGTAATATTAATTTTTTAAATTCATTCAATAACTAACGTGTAGCTATCTGTATCAGAGTCTTGGTTCTGATTCATATTCAATATTATCATTTTCTTTAATATTTTTTAAACAATTTTCCTGATATCTTAGATCTTAAATCGATTTCTATTTTCATAAGAATATTAACCCAAATCGACCTATTTCTTTATAAAGAAGAAGTAGAACTAGGAATTGTTAGTCTCTTAATGGGCAGGGTAGACAAAGTTTAATCTATTAACTTGAGGTCGGAATTGATTGTTTCTGGAAATTACTACTTTCCACATATTTTGCTATATTAAACATGCTGTTTTTGCTTCTGAAATTAATTATATCACTTAAAATATTTTGGTCATCACTACCTTGTAAAATAGCTAATTCTTGAATTATATCACATACTTCATTAATTTCACTACCAGTGAGTTTTCCTCTTGATATTGTGGACCCGAAAAATAAGCAAACATTGTGATCACATGTATTTACATCTTTTTTCCCTTTTTTAAACATATTTTTAATTTATTTTTCCTTTAAATTTTTTAGAACCGACTTGCCAACCCTGGTCTGACCTTTTGTCAATGTAGGATTCTAAGAACTATATTGCATTGGGTGTTTTAAAAACCTATATCAATGAGGCAATGTAAAAATTAATTAAACTTTTTTATCACTTGCAAATCTTTAGACTCAAAATTATGTATGCAATCGAAAATATTTAATATTGTAATAAATGGATAAGTATTTTGTAATAAATGGATAAATATTTAGAAAAAAAAATATTATCCTTAGAAATGTCTTGCATTGTTTTACTTTCATTATTTGAAAGCACCGGGTAAAAACGGGCCGAAGTCCCGCAAAACGCATCCCATAAAAATTGTTTTATTTGAGCCCCTTGAGAATGTAAAGGCTAGTGACGCCCCTGCTGCATATTTGAATGTACTAAATATATACTCTTAACATATTTTATTTTAATAAAAAAAATGTTTTATTTTATAAGATTTACATATAAGTAATAAATATGTACTTTACTTTCCACCGGCAGCACATAAGGGGCTATCATATTTTTACAAAGATATTTTTTAAAAATAATTCTTTGAGGTTGAAAAATGTTTACTCTATCCAGCTTTCCATATTGCTGAACAAAATTAACTGTGGTTAAAATAGTTGAATTGAAAAACTCTTAATTTAAATCAGAGACCTGCAGAGGTACCATTTGTACGGCCCGGCCCAGATTGAAAAATTTTCGGCCCGGCCCGGATTTTCCAAAAATTTTCGGCCCGACCCGGATTTTTTTTCCAAAAATTTTTTACTGCCCGGCCCGGGTTTAAAAATTTAAGGCCCGGCCAGGCCCGAATATTAAAAAAAAATTTTGGGGCCCGGCCCGGCCTCGATTAAAAAAAAATTTTTTTTAGGCCCGGCTCGGAATTTTTAAAAATTATATTCGACCTGGTATATTCAAATAATTCATTATTTCGTATTTTATCATATTTCTCGGCGAGTATTATCATTCAATAAGCAAGTATATTAGCTAATGTTGTTAAACGGCTCGTTTTGAGCCGATTTTTTAAAACGGCTAACTCAATATTTTTGCCAGAAATATATTGACTAAGCCTCGAAATTTCGATACTATATGTCTAGACCTTTGCTCCTTCTATGAGCAGAATTTTCAGGCTTGCATAATATTCTTCTGGATAAAAAACTTAGTTAGCCGTTTTTAAAAATCGGCAACGAGCCGTATAACAACACTAAATATTTTTTTTTTATTATTTTAAACAGATATTTAGTATATTACAAATACTATGTATTTATAAAAAAAATAAAAATGATATTTTTAATAAAAAATATAACTTATATATTATATATTATATAATAATGTATTTAATCCTTTGCGTATTTATTCCATGGCAGGAAAACTATAATTTTATTATTTAATAGATACTATGAGTGTTAGCTAGTGTTAACTTTCACAAAACATTATATTAATCGTAACTATATATAATCATTATAACCATATCTAATTGACGAATATAATAATTCATGTTGTATAAATTTTTTAAAAAAATACGGCCCGACCCTGCCCAGGTATTTTTAAAAAAAAATTTTCAGGCCCGGCCCAGCCCGGCCCGGGTATATTTTAAAAATTTATAAATATCTATATGAAAAGATTTAATAATATTATATTTTCGCATTAAATGCTTTTGAGATAAATAATAATAGTTTAAAATTGTGCGAAGAGTAGAGCAAATTTTGATATAAAATTTTTATGCATAATTACATTATGTCTAGAAATTCAACCACAAAAACCTTTGATACGGATTATCCCGGGTTCTAATCTGGTGTTAGCCAAAAAATTGCCATTAAGTATTAGGTTATTATAGTTTCTCTGAGTCTATGTTATTATTAAATTTTGAATCTAATTATTTAGGTTTTAAATATATTATCCCCGGTGTCGTTGTATTCGAACCCAGCGTAAGTGATATATGCACTCACTGACTAAGCCAATGCGCTAAACATATTACATTTTGTGTATGAAGATGAATTAAGAGGCTATCCAATATTTTTTTAGTGTTATTATGGCTAGATTTGACCGATTTATAGAAACGGGTGAATCAATACTTTAGCCAGAAAATTATAAGCCTCGAGATTTAGAAATTTGATTGTCCAAACTTCGTAACATCCTTGAGCAAAATCTTCAGACTTGCGTTAGAATTTTCTGGTTAAAATTTTGAGTAAACGTTTTGGAAAGTAATGTATAAAAGAAGGAGTCATGTTAATAATAACTAATAAAATTTAATAAAATCAAAACAATCCTTTTTGTTTTCAATTAAGCAATAAAATTAATTGCAAATTTTGCATAAAAACTAATGACAGAAAAATTGGAAGTAGAGGGAAAAGATATTTAAAAATACTTTAGAATATTATATGTTATAATGTAAGTTCAATTTAATTTATATTAGAAGGACTAATGGGCAAAATAAGACAAAGCGCACCCCAACCTTAAAAGTTAGCTTTTAAAATTTCCATTTTTTATTTGAAATCAACATTCTTTATAAATAATAATTTATAAATTTCTCTTAATTTTATATTGTTTTTCAAAATTTATTTGATATGCAAGAAAGTTTGGTATCTTAAAACTAATTTTATTATGCAAAAACGCGTTCTGTAAAAGTTGAAGCTGGGTTTGCCGTGCTGTATGGGAATGAGGGTTTTATTTAAAATATTTACAATCTAGGGGAAAAAAAGCTGAGATCGGTTCAGACCACGTTTAAAATAAATTAAAGTTAAATTAAATTCGTATTGGGAAAATTATACAATTTGCAAATATATATAAATTACAAAAATTGAATTTTGTCATAAATTTTATCATTATGACATTCCCGTTTATCTATAAAGACATTTTCAGCCATATACAATATTATCTTCCGAGGTCCTTGAAGGCAGAATGTTGTTAACTTTATATTAATAATCAATATATTAAAATCCCCAACACTTATTTTTAGAGATTATTCAAAATTTGATATGTCAAAATTTATATCAATATTTATATAATCTAATAAGTGTTCCTCAAAATCCATTATTAAATTATTTTTTAGAGATTATCAATATAACTTTGCAGAATTGTTATTTAAGAGCTTTTCCTATTTGTGATGAAATAATTAGTTTCACGTTGTTAAAATTAATTGATGCGCTATAATAGAATGATTTTAGATTTCAAAAAAATATAATAAAAGCTAACCTTTTGAAAATATAAGTATATATTCATAATATATTAACCTTGAATATATGAAAAAAATTGATGCTATCCTTTATCACCTGTAATCTAGTCGGCGAAGAGCTAGATCACCAATCACATAGATTCGTATCCAGAAAGGACAATATTTTTTTGTTAAGCTATTAAGGTGTTTCTGATTGTTTACTAATCGTTAGGTTACTTCAAATCATTTTTTAGATATTGCTTATAAAAATAATGTGCAATTAATAAAATAAACATTATATATATATATTTTTTGGATTAAATAAAAATATTTGCTTCTTTAAACATAATTCAAATGCAAAACAGTATATAAAAGAGTTCAAGCCAGTTTTTAGAGGTTTGAACCAAACCGATATTATTATTATTATTATTTACAGATTTACTTGAAACTGGTTTTTATACCTGAACTGAATAGATATTCGTTCTGGCTTGGATCCCTGAATATTGATAAAAAATATTTTTTTAATTTCTTGAACGATATTATTTTATTAATGTTTTAAATGCATAATATAAAAATCAACGGCGCATTTTAATTAAAAAAAACTGTTCAAATCAATTAAAAGAAACTGCCTCTCATTTAGAAATAAATAATAAATTATATCATTTTAAACCAAAATAATTAAATTTTATAAATTTTCTTAATAAATAATATTTATAAGATTTTTATAAAAATTTGAATATTGAATAAAATAAAATATGAAACTAAGTAATGAAATAATTAATTTGAAATATTTATTTGTTTTAACTGTTTTTTTTAACAGAATTCATAGCGAAAGCTCATTATAAGTAATTAGGTAATGTATCCCTTATTTCTTATTTAGATAAATCTGAATCCATGGAAGAACAGCAACTTTGTTCTAATTATTCCTCGATTAAAATATTTAACAATTACAATATAAACACGTTTATCAAAATTTTCTGCATAGTTATTTTGATTTCGGGACTCATCGGGAATTTATTAGGAGTAGTTTTGATATATGATCCATCCGTGATGATCTGCTTATGCGCTCATATAAAGAATTCCTTTAAATGTGCCAAGAATCTGATAATTAAAATCGTAGAGCGATCAGCTGGGAAATTGTTTTGGAAAAAATCGAATTTTATCTCGTCGTCTTTAGACCATCAAAATTTGTTGTCAATAAATACTAGATATGGAACTAATAATACATTCTCATCCAAGCGTAATGTTAATCAATATTTGTTAAAGTGGTTTTATTTAGTAAATTTTATAAATGTTTTGGGCTTGATAATTTCACCATTGCTCAAAATTTACGGGAGTGAGCATCCAGAAAACCCATTCTGGACTACTAAAAGTTGGATAACATATTTGGCTCTTTATCATTATCCCATATCGAATTCATTGTTAAATTTTGGTTTCTATATTTATTTGCTCTTCTTCGCTAATCAACTAATTGCAGTTGTATTCCCATTCAACTACAACATGTTAGTTAATATTAAAAGAGTCAGAATTGCTATGCGCTTGTGTCTCACATATTCAATAATATGGTATTTTCCTACGTACAAATGGTCTACTTTGTATAAGACGAAATTATGTACAACCTCATTAAGTGGAGAAAATAAATTTTACAAAGAAGATTATGTATATTATTATCGATTACGAAGTTTTGAATCTCAAAACACTAGTTATTATCTTTGGATAACTTACCAAATTTGCAGAGAAGTTTTTGCTGTGTTAATACCCTTTTCCTTGATGATTTTATGCAAAATTGTACTCATCAAAAGAGGCATAAAGGTTGCTGATAATATATATAAATCATCCAATAGTAAGTATGTCATAAACTTACCTGCCAACGAAACTAAGGAAAATTGCAATGATATTGAAAATAATTTTGACAATTATAAAAAATCTATAAATTCTAATTTAGAGGATGGACCAAAATTAATCGAATCTTTAAATAAAAGAGAAATTTGTTTATTAATAAATATAGAACCTTCTAGAATAATTTCCTCTAATAGATGGCACTCCAAAAAATTATCTGAAAATAAGCAAAACATAAAAACTTTAACCACCTTAACATTTCAATTTATTTTTCTTTGGCTACCAATATCAGTCATTCAAATGATAATAGATATTTTGGTCATAAAATATTCTAGAAAAGTTCTAGCTAATATTTATATCGTTTGTATAGCGTTAAAATATATTTTCGTTTGTTGTACCTTTTATTTCAACTTTTTATTCAATTCCAATTACAGAATATTGGTCATCGAAAGATTGAAAACATACAATGAAATCTTAAAAAATATCTTTTAAAATTAAAATTTTGAGCATTATTATAAACTCATATATATATGTGATTAATTATAAACTATTTTCGTGTTATAATAATATATTTACATGTTTTATCCTTTAATCTTATTCTTGAAACCTAAAAAATATTATAATTCTGATCACTCAATCTCATTGATATTTAGAACAGAGTTAAAATATATTTACGTTAGTTGTATCTTATATTTTAACTTTTTAGTCAATTCTTACAGAATTTTGGTCATCGAAAGATTGGAGATATACAATGAAATCTAAAGTATCTATTAAAATTAAAATTTTGAGCATTTGCAGTATAAACTCATATAAAGTTATTTAATTAAATATAAATAGGTCAAAAATTAGAAAGTACCATGACATTTCTGATTTTATCTTCATCCCAATAGTTATTTCTATAGTACAAAGGTTTTCATTATTAAAAAATATTTTCAAGATAATGGTGATTATGAATCTTCTTTAAAAATGTTACAATCAACCCAAAAGCAATAAATGATATATTATTATCTTAAATTTACATGTTAAACATGATCTACACATTATATAAAAACTTTATGATTTATATCAATACTAATATCTGTATAGTTGAATGTACTAAATATTTACCCTTCTAACATAATCTATTTTAATAAGAAAATGTTTTATTTTTTAAGTTTTACGAATAAGATGAAAGTACTAAATATGTACTCTACCCTCCATTAGCAGCACATAAGGAGCTATCATATTCTTACAAAGATATTTTTTTAAAAATCATATCCTGAAAGTTCAAGCAAAAGTATACTCTATTCAACTTTCCAAATTGCTTAACAAAATATTAAAACTATGGTTAAAATAGTTGAATTGATACTCTTAATAGATTTAATAGAGTTTTGCATAAACTATATTCTAGTTGCTTTTTTAGAATAAGATAAATAATAATAGTTAAATGTCGTGAAGAGTAAAGTAAAATATAATATAAAATTTTTATATAATTACAATTTATTTAGTAGCGCATACTTAAAGACCTTTAAAAGGGAGTATCCTGGGTTCGAATCTAATGTTAGCCAAAAAACAACCATTGAGTTGAGTATTAGGTTACATAGTCTTTCTAATTGTTATAACTGATTATTTAATTAGATTGACCAATTGAGTGTTGAGCAGTCTATGTTAATATTAAATGTTAAATAACCATTTATAAATACATTATCTAAATAGGGTGTTGAGTAGTTTATGTATATATCATACCTCTAGCGCAGAAATCTTATTGATTCAGAATAACCCAGGTTTAGTTGTATTTAAACTCAGATCTATAAGGTAAGTGATATATACGCTCACCGACTAAACCAAGACGCGATATTTAAAATACTATAGAGATCAATCGATGTCAAAATGTAGGTTCAATTCAATTTATATTAGGAGAGTTAATAGGCTAAATGTCATAGCTGGGATCGGTTCAAACTACTTCATGTTCAAAATAAATTTAATTAAAATTAAATTAAAATTAGAAAAATTAATCAATTTACAAAATATATAAAAATTAAATTTTGTCATATATAATTGTGATAAAATTGGTATTTATTTTTATGAGGATCGAAATTTAATTTCATTCGAATAAATAACCAAAGCCTCCTCCTCCATTCTCACCTAAAAATACTTTTCCAGATCTTAAGTAATCATTTTTTAAAATAGTAAACGTAAAATATTTTATAGCTCTTTAATTATATTGCAATTATAGATTAATATCACATATTTAGGAACATTTGTATTATACTAATGATTAAGATGCCATACCTACTATACCTAGATCTGTGCACCGATAAAACTATCGGCGGCCGGCGGAATTTTCAAAAATCTAATCGACGGCTGGCGGCGCGCCGATTTTTAGCCGCCGTCAATAAAATCGGCGTAAATCGGCGCATTTATAAATTTTTATAACATAAATTTTTCTAATTGCTTATTAATTTTAAAAAAAAATAAAATAAATATACACTATTCTACAGATATCTCGGCATATTTTTTAATATTCATTTAATAGAAAACTCATTATAAATCCAAAATCGATTTCGTAATTTTATAATTATCATGTATAAAAATTATTTTATTTAAATTTTCGGGACATAATGATGATCTCCTTGAATTTAACGTTAATTCAGCGGTAGAGAAAACTCTTTCACTGAGTGTACTAGTCGCCGGAATAAGAATTTTTTTGTCGAGGATTAGGAAGTTCACTCTTCTTTTCTCTGCAAAAATTTAGAACGTCCATATCTTGTGAATGTCGTTTTCCAAGAAAACTGTGGCATTCTTGTTCTAAGTCACCTAACTTGGAATCATAATTTATATATGTTGAATGCTTATTTGCCAATTTTGTCAAATAACTTGAATTTAATAATTCATCTTCATCCTTATTAGCTATATTTACTACCTGATTATCATCATTCTCTATAAGTTTAAGATGTTTTATTTTAAATTCTGAAGAGCTGAGCAATTTTGCTCTATTAAATACTTTGACACAATTGTCAATTTTTAATCTTGGATCTAAAAGAGAAGCCAATACCTAGATAATTTTAAATAAAAAATAAAAGAATATACTTATATAATATTATTTGCAGATTACAAACCGGAAATAGTAACGCAAGTTTTTTTTAGTATATTTTCCTTAAGTGAAATAATTTCAGAACTATCACTATCATTTACTATTAAATGTGTTTCAATTTCACTTCTAAAAAGTAACGCCAAAGTTATACCCTTTTTGTACTGAAAGAAATTCGACAGTTTCTTTAAATTTTGGAAGAAATGCTAATAGTTCTTCTACCAGATCAGATTCATAATTTGAGAAAGTGCTTCCCAATTCTTTTCAAAACATTATTAATTAAATCCTTATTTAATCCAGATATGCTTTCTAGCATAATTAATATACTATGCCAACGTGTTGGGCTTGGGACATTTAATATTAAGGTTTTCATATAAGTGGAATTATTGTTATTATTATTATTAAATTGCCAATTTGTAAACGGGTACTCGGGTATGGATCAATGCTGTCAGGATCTAACATGTCTGATGTTAAATCTAATGTACTTAGACATTTTCTTTGATATTCCTCGAATTCAAATTCAACTTCTGTAGTTTTATATCTTAGAGCAGTAATAATTTCTCTAATTCTTTTGCAAAAAATTTCCAGACTATGAATTTTTTATTATCCAGAGTTAGGATACTAAAGTTATTTATAGAATTATTAAATGTAGCTGCATCCATTTTAAAAATATGCAAAATTATGGTAACTTATGGAATTTTAGATTTTTGATTGATTGAATTCTATAATGAGTCAATATAATTATGATTTTAAAATAGTAGATAATAAAAATTCATCAAAATCCTGATTAACATTAAAAAAATTTTCATCACGACTCCTCGCCCGGGTATGATGGGCTTCGCCCCATCTTCCTCCAGGACCTTACATCCCCCCTCATAGTCAGCCAGGTCCCTATTTTACAGAATCTAACAACATTCTGCAACAAAATTGCACATGGACCTGTTCCCGAATCCATCAGGCCACTCCTGTTCGGCGCTAAATTAATCGCACTCGAAAAGCCGAACAAGGACATCCGGCCGATAGCAATCGGGACCGTATTCCGTCGCCTCGTTGCTAAACTCATAGCTTCCAAAATTAAGGACAACGCAGCCTTAATTTTAGCACCCCATCAACTCGGTATTGGCATCCAGGGAGGTTGCGAAATAGCCACACACGCTACTCGCATCCATCTCCAAACCAACCCTAGTGACGAAATCCTCGTCAAAATTGATTTTTCTAACGCCCTCAACTCCATTCGCCGTTCCCACTTTCTTCCACAAATATACCACTCATTTCCCACCTTCTCCCAATTTTTCCACTCCTGCTATTCCAAGCCATCTCATCTCCAATTCAACAACTACTTACTTTCATCATCTGAAGGGATCCAGCAAGGCGATCCTCTAGGCTCGATACTTTTCTGCATTGGAATCAACAAAATGGTCAAAAACATTTCTACCAACTGCAATCTTCCACTCCACACTTGGTACATCGACGACGGAATGTTCTGCGGTCCCCTCACGAGGTCGCCTAGGCCCTCGCCATCATTAATACACATTCCGCCGCAATTGGACTTTCACTTAACGAACAAAAAACCAAGATCTGTCCACTTCATTGTTCCATCCCATTCACCCATAACTTCCTTACAACCGAGCTATCATCCCTCACTCATCTCGGCTCACCTGTCGGTGGCTTGCAATCCATTAATCACTTCTTCTCTAACGCATCATCTAGCTTACTTCATTTCAAAAACATCTCTAAATTTCTCCCTCGCCATCAAGCTTTTTTTCTCCTCAAAAACTTTTACTACATTCCTAAAATTCTTTACGCTCTTCGATCCACCTCAATCTTTAAATTTCCCGACTCACTAAAATCATTTGAAACTTCCGTCAGCCGAAGAGATCCTTAATCTTCGCTTCAACCATAATTCATGGCTACAAGCATCACTTCCATGCAAGCTCGGAGGCATCGGCTTACGCTCACCTTTAACTCTTTCCATCAGTGGATTCATCGCCTCCCGCCTCTCATCTGACTCACACATTAGCCAGCTTTCTCACTTTCCTGACCCATTATTAGCTGAAGCCCAGACCATTTGGGACAATTCCGTTGTCCCAAACACTCCTCGACCCTCCTCCTGTTTACAGAGAGACTGGGATACTCCACTCAACGAAGGCTCCGTCGCTTACCTAAAATCGAGCCTTCATGACGACGATCTCACAGTCTTTCACCAATTAAACCAAGGATCGGGTTACGAGTTTCTGGAAACTATACCCTCCAACAACCTCGACTTATTGCTGACCGCTGACGAGCTAAGATTTGCCATTGGATTACGGCTCAATTGCGAAATTGTTCTACCATACCAATGCAAACACTGCGAAACCAGCGTCGATCGCAAGGGCAGACATTGCCTCCATTGCCGCTTTTGCCGAGGCCGTTTTCCACGGCACACCAATTGCAATGACATCATATTGCGCGCTCTCAAATCCGCAGGCATTCCATCAAGACTTGAACCGACCGGCATTTTTAGATCCGACGGAAAACGTCCTGATGGAATGTCCTTGATTCCTTGGTCAAGGGGCCAGCTACTAGTCTGGGACTTCACCTGCATAGACCCAAATGCACCATCCAACCACAACGTCGATGCCCTCGCTCTAGCAGAAACTCGTAAAACTATCAAATATAGTTCCATAGACCCCTCTTTCTTATTCATACCTATCGCCTGCTCTACTCTTACCACCTTCGGTAGCAAAGCTCTAAGTTTTTTTAAAGAATTAGGCAAACGGATTCGGGAAAAAACCGATCAGCCTAAAGAGTCCCTTTTCTTACGACAAAGACTTGCTACCGCCATCATTCGCTCTAACTACTAAGTTTCATCTCTTCCATTGAATAATCTCCTATGTCTATGCTCTCTCTCTCCTAGTTTCCATTCTTTTATCCCTTACCCTCTTTCGCAAATTATATTTTTATATTATTTTTACCTTTATTAATTTTACCATATAAAAAAATTTATTATTTACTATAAACTTTTGATAACATATTATATCAGCAACCATTGAAATAAAGAGTGATGTTGACCAATTATTAGAATAAAATGGTATAAAATATGAAAGAAATTCTGCACCGGCCGTGCGCCGCCGACATGAAAATCGGCGGCGCGTCGGCGTGATTTTCTTAAACGGCGGCATTTTTGGCGTAACCAAAAAAGTTCTAACTATACCTAATCTTGGCCTAAAATTTTTATAACTATATATGAAACAAAAATTGAGTTAAAAAAGCCGATTTAATTTTATTATCATTTCTGATTTCCTATTTTCGGCTTTTGATATCTAAGTATTTTTTTTAGCAATATTAAAATATGTTATTTTTGTCATGGAATTCACCCTAATATTTTTTTTATTATAATCATACTATCTCTTTTGGAGGTACGTAAAATAAGCGTACATAGTTATTGTCCATCCAGGCAAAAGGAATTTTAAAGCAAAACTTAAAATATTAATATTAGAAGGTGTTTAATTGAGCCTGTAAAATAAAATCAAACTATGTGGTTTGACTCTGAATCATGATACTTCCCTATTTCAGAAAATGTTTACAACGAAGCATATTTTAATGTAAATATTTTATTTTCCTAATTTTTTTTAATTTTCAAGTTTGAAATTGAATTAATTAACAAAGCGAAACATTTTTTTTTAAAAAAATAAAAAATATATTTATTGATAAATTTCCATATAATTACTATAGAAAATGTAATAATTTCTTTAAAATTTCAACGCGAATTAATGATTTATACCCTTTTAGATATCTCAAACGGGTAAAAAAAATAGGTCGTGAGTAAACTGAAAAAATAGTTTTGTGATGAAATATATGGAATGCCAATATTCTATAAATACTTCTTTTTTTATAAATGCTGAGAATATTGCGGGAATTCTCAGATTGCTATATGAGATGAAAATAAATCTTCCTATGACTTTAGGAGTCCTAAATTCTCTCAACCACCATCTTTCGTCCATATAACGGTAGCTTGAATTATATTTTTTAAAGGCAAAAAATCTAAAAAATAATTCAAGCTCTAAACTGGACTAAAACATACCTTATAATTTTTTGAATATGTTAAATGTAACGCAATATTTAAATATTTATTTGATTCTTTCAGATAATTTCGCTAATAAATTAAAAGTTACTATTAAAAAAAAACATATAGTTTTATATGATTCCTAAACAGGAATCATTTGAATAAATTTGCTGGCCATATTAAATTAATTAAACAATTTATTTTATTGCCAAAATATAGAAATAGAGAACAAAAATTAATGAATAAATTATCTTCATTTTATGCCTTTGCCAATTATATTTCAAATTTTGGTTCAATAGTTTAAGTTAATATTAAGCTTTCGAGTCCTCAAAATTACAATGAAACCACTTGAACAGCATTTAGTCGTTATGAAAATTGTTAAAATTTGTAATGATATTAGGCGATTCTCCCTATCATCGAAGTCATTTTCACATTGAAGAGGATAAAAATGACATAATGGCAACTTATATGCGATCAAAGTATTATTCGCACAGTCCTATAAATATATACAAATATCTTATTCCTAATTTATGTAAATGTATTAGAAGAAATGACTGAAGACCTGATGAGAAATAAAGAGGTTTCATTTTTAGAAATTTTCGTAAATAATATTTAAGGTGATAATAAAATTTAGACCCAAAATTTCGCGGAAAATTTCCAAAATTTTTTAAAAAAATTGGACACCTTCTATTGTAAAAGCTCGCTTACGCTTTGATGATTGATTGATAGGGCAAATTAGCGAACATCATTTATTTATCAAATATATTAATATGTTGATTTATAAATTTGACAAAGTTTTAAATGCTTACATTAATGTCAATATGTTTTTCCGATAAAATGCTAGCCATTAGAGGAATGTGTAAGCCAAAATCGGTCATTTGATGCAATGACGGTTTTAGGCGTAATTAGTGCGTGCAGGAAATCAATTATCAACTGCACACCGCAACAAAAAATGATTGATTACTTATTCTTCTCTCGTGGATAGCATTCGTTTTGATACATTTAGAATTTTTAGGTAGGCCTTAGGCCAACTAATGTAAGAGGGATAACTTCTCATCCACTCTCGAAATAGTAGGTTTCCTTAGTGATATCAAGAAATAGATGGAATCAACCCCAAAGTAATTGAAGTAGCAATCATTAGGGTGGAGTGACCCAACTTTTGGAAACTTTGATCATGTAAGTAAACTTATCTCAATGTTATAGAATGAAGTTATTCTCAAATTACAAAAAAAACAAAAATTGAGAATATGCATTGCCTAATAAGGGAAAATAATAATTAACTGCTTGGGTTATTATTTAGGGTAGGCGGTAATTTATTAATTTAATTTAATTTATATATAATTTAAAATAATGAATGAAAGAAAAAAAATTATATTTTTTGAAATTTTATCTTTATTTTTAACTCCTGAAGTGGTACCCAATTCTCTAATTTAAATAATATTTTTAAAATTTAATTGCCTTTTTGCAAATTTAATGACGCACATAATTCTTACCACCTCCCCCCCCCCCCACCCCTTTTTTTGTAAAAAGGATATTTAAAAGCTTTTTTTAAAGTGTGATAATTATTTCATTATAATAGACCAAATGATACAGATCCGATATTTATTTTTTTAAAAAAAATTAGCATCACACTGTTAAAATTAATTGATAGCACTCTTTTTTTTTTAATTCAAAATCCTTAGCTCAATTTAATGATTTTTGAAATAATATATAAAAGCTAGCTCTTTAAAAACATATATATACCCATTTTAATATATTAACCTTGAACGGTAATATATCTCTATAAACATTAACCTTACTTTCTTTTCCAAGAGAAAAATCGTCCAACTAGCTCCAAAACTTACTAAACCATGTAGTGTTGTTAGATGATCCGATTTAGATCGATTCTTTAAAATGGCCAAATTAGAATTTCAACTAAAATATTATCATCTCAGAGATTTTGTTCTTAGATGGCAGAAAGGTTTGGATCACTATTTACCAACTCTCGCGGCTTACATAATATTAATTTGGCTAAAGTCTTAATCGTCACTTTTTAAAATGGACCCCAAATCGGGGCCGTTTAACAACACTAAAACCAGGATATTAACTTTTCAAATTGGGCAAGTAAAATATTATTCTAATTGATTATTATTATTTTAATGTATTAGAGGAACGTTTTTATTATTTAAAGATATAAAAGGATTTTATTATAAATAATTACATAAAAACTCGGCATTTGAGTGCGCAAATAATTTTTCAAAAAAAAATAAGACTGTGTTTCAATTAAAAAATTGTGTAATTTGTTATTAATCCTAGACGGAGCTTTTTCTTATCGATATTTTAAAACAATATACAATAAAAAATTTATCTATAATTGAGATATCATAATATATATTTATATCTTAAAACTTGATATAAAATATAAAATAAATTGAGACATATAAATACGCGAAAACTAAGTATAATATATTGAATTATTTATCGGATATTTTTAAAAGAAATTAATAGGGGCGAGACAAAATAATTAGTTAAATATACGCTTGCTAAATCTTATTCTAATCAATTATATATGGAAGAAGGGCTTTGTTCCAATTATTCTTCGACACTTTAATAATTATAACATAAACTCATTTACCAAAATATTCTGTATACTTATTTTTATTTCTGGACTCATCGGTAATTTATTAGGAGTAATTTTGATATATAATCCACCCGCGATCATTGATTTATGCGCTCGTGTCAATGGTTTCTTTACACGCGCGAAGAATTCGATAATAAATACTGTGAAGTGGTCAACTGGGAAATGGTTTTGTAAAGAATCAACGAATATATTAATTTCGACTTCAGACCCTCAAAATTTGTTGCCAATAAATACAAGGTGTGAAAATAATAGTATATTCTCCTTCAACAGAATAAAGCGGGATCTTAATGCTAATCAATATTTGTTAAAGTGGTTTTTCTTAATAAATTTGATAAATGTTTTGAGCTTGATCATTTCACCTTTGCTCAATATGTACGGGAATGAGCATCCAGAAAAGCCTATCTGGACTTCTAAAGGTTGGATAACATATTTGGCACTTTATCATTATCCCATATCGAAATCGTTGTTAAATTTTGGTTTCTTCATTTATTTGCTCTTCTTCGCTAATCAGCTAATTGCAATTGTAATCCCATTCAACTACAACATGTTAGTTAATATTAAAAGAGTCAGGATTGCTATGTTTTTGTGTCTCACATACTCAATAATATGGTATTTCCCTACGCACAAATGGTCTACTTTGTATAAGGCGAAATTATGTAAAACCACATTAAGCGGAGGAAATAAATCTTACACAGAAGATTATGTGTATTATTACAGATACCGAAGTTTTGGACCCCAGGACAATATACCTAGGAAACTTTGGATAACTTACCAAATTTGCAGAGAAGTTTTTGCTGTGTTAATACCTTTTTTCCTGATGATTTTATGCAAAATTATGCTTATCAAAAGAGGTATAAAAGTTTCTGATGATATTTATAAATCATTCAATAGCAATTATCTTATAAGCGTGACTACCAACAAACCTATAGAAGATTGCATTGGTATTGAAACTAGTCTTGACAATTATATAAAACCTAACATTCATTTTATCGATACAATTGGGAATAATCCAATCCATAGCATAAATTCTAATTTAATTGAAGATGGACCAAAGTCAATCAAGTCTTTAAACAAAAAAGCCACAGGTTTAAATATAGAACCTTCTGTAATGAAATCCTCTAATAGATGGCACTCCAAAAAGTTATCCGAGAATAAGCAACACATAAAAACTTTAACAATTTTAACATTTCAATTTATTTTTCTTATGTTACCAGCATCAGTTTTTCAAATGTTAGTAGACATTTTGATCATGAGATATTCTAGGAAAGTTCTAGCAAATATTTATATTATTTTTATAGTGTTAGAATATATATACATTAGTTGTACCTTTTATGTTAACTTTCTATTCAATTCCAAATACAGAATTCTGATCATCGAAAGATTAAAGATATACACCAGAACTGTAAAAAATATCTTTCAAAATTAAAATTATAAGCATTCGACATTTAAAATCTCATATATGTGATTAATTATATAATATATTTATACATTTTATCTTTTAATCTTATATCTTTAAACCTAAAAATATTATTATAATTCTGATCACTATATCTCATTGATAGTTAAAGTTTAGCAAAATAAATCACATTATCACTTAAAGAAGTCTGTTAAAAATAAACAGACCCAATAATAAATGATTTAGTCATAGGTAAATTATTTTTAAAATTAATGTCAACCAAATCTCAACATTAATCTCTTCCCATAAATTTGCCAGGCCTGTAATCTCTGAGTTAGAGATCTGAAATTTGCAGTTTTATGTTCCTCCTACTATCCACCATTTGTTTAAAAATATATTTGACCTATCTAACCGCCCTTGGTTTTTAAAAAACAATTTCCGCCCATTTATTTAAAAAAAATTTGTTTAGCGAGCCTGCCTGATATTTGGAGATTATTATATTGGTCTATGTAAAGTTATTTTAAAATGTTTTTAATTAAAATGATAAAATATGCAATATTATGAGATAGGAAAATAATTTTGTTCCATTTTCCTCTAAACTATTTTATTGATATAAAGATAGTTTAAATTTTTTAACCAACCCTTACAGACTTTTACCTTGATTATCTGCCATGTTTATAATGATAAAAGAAAATTTGTGATATCAATTTAATAAATGATAGTAAAAAATTTTATCCTTAGATTTTTAAGAAACTTTTTTCGGAGATCATTATGTTCATTAGAATATATTTGTCCAATTAAAATATAATATGCCCTACCAACCTAAGAACCTATTAAACGAGTGTTCAATATATGAAAGACATTTCTAGGACTATCTTGTTTGATGGATATAAAACCACTATTAAAAATTATTAATTAAAAAAGTGATAAAATACTCAATATATTTATAGATTAGTCGTAATATAATGATATAAAAATATGTGCCAAAATTATTTATATGTATATTATTTTTGTTTATAAATTTATTTTTTAATCCTATTTTGATCGCTTCCTATCCATACCCAATTCAATTTGAATGCCGGATGGATGACAGCAGCAATGATATTATAATATGATATCTGAAAAAGTAGGCCCGACCCTAATCTGCCTCTTTGCTTGAGTAATTTTTAAGAGCTTTTCCTATTTGTGATAAAAAAAAAATAGTTTACAAGTGTTAAAATTAATTGAGTTTAATTTAATGATTTCGGAATTTATTTAAAAAAAATATTAAATAATAAAAGCTAACACATTAAAAATATACACTCATTTTGAATGTATAAACCTTAGCCTATAGATAATTCTAATCTTTAATCTTAATCTTTTTCCTAAGTTACCTGTTTGATGATGTTGACTTCGGATAAAAATTGTACTGGATTTTCAAAATTACTAAACCATAATGTTAAATTTTCAAATTAGATAATTAAAATATTTTAAAAACTATATTTCATGGTAAATTTTGAAAATCATAGGGTAGATATACGTCCTAAAAGGCCTTTCTAATAAAATCAGAATTTTGAAAATTAAAAAAAAAAGGAATTGATAATTGATTTTCTACATTGATTAAGCTTAAAACTGTCACCGCATCAAATAAATGATTGTTAACATATTCTTCTCTCGTGACTAGCATTCGTTTCGCTACATTAAATTTTTTTTAACCTTAAACCAAACCTTTATCTATGTAAGAAAGATAACTACCCATCCACTCTCAATAGGTCTCTTTAGTGACATCAAGGTAACAGATGGAATTAACCCTTATAGAAATTCTATAAAGCTAAATAAAAAGTATGAAGTAACAATCTTAAGGATAAATTGGTCAAACTTTTGGAAATATTTATTAAGTAACCTTTTATTAATGTAATAGAATGAAGTTATTCACAAATTTCAAAAAAAAAAATCGAAAATGTGCATCGCGTAAGAAGGGAAAATCATAGCTAACTGCTTGCGCTTATATTTAGGGTTGGCATTACTCATTAATTCATATATTATTTTAAATAATTTGAATTATAATTAAAAGCTATTCCTAAGTGTGCCAATCATTCTAATTTTACAATAAGTCAAATAATACAATCAAATGCTCCTTTTTTTTAAAAAAAAACCCAGCGTTAAAATTAATTGATTACACAGATTGTTAATAAAAATTTTGGTTCAATTTATTGACTTCACAATTTTAAAATGATTGATAAAAACTTCATTAAAAAAAATATATACCCATTTTAAATATATACTAACCTTGACCTATAATATATCTCTATAAACATTAACCTTACTCCCTTTCCCAAGCTACCTGTTTGCTGACGTTGACTTTCGCTCGAAAACTCTCTAAATCATGTTGCAATGTAAAAGACCCGATTTAGGTTTATTTTTGAAAACAATCCTATCAAGAATTTAGCCAAAATAATATGAAGTAATTTTAGAGATTATATAATAAATGGCAGAAAGTTTAGGATCTCTATTTAGCAAATCTCGGTGCTTTCATAATATTAATTCGGCTAAAGTCTTAATGGGCCTTTTAAACAACACTGAAATCGTGATCTTAAAATATTCAAATTGGGCAAGGTAAAATATTAATGTTTTAATATATATAGATATCAATATTATTAATTAAAAATATAGAAGGATTTTATTATATAAATAATACTTAAAAACTCGGCATATGATGCGCAAAAAATTTTTTTTTTTAAAAAAAGGCTGTGCATTTCAATTAAAAAATTTTCTTATAATTTATTCTCTTTTTAAATAATTATTCATAGGGTTTTATATTATCATATTTTTTAAAACATAATATAATATAAATTTCATTTAAGTGATATCATAATATATTTTTTTTAAACCTTAAAAATAATTTATTGTAATCAATTTTTGGATTTTTTTATAAAGTATTTCCTAAAGGGGGTGTAAAAAAAATTAGTTAAATAATACGCGAAATCTTATTTATACATGGTAGAAAAGCAACTTTGTTCCAATTATTCTACGATAAATATTTTTGATTATTACAACGTAAACTCATTTACTAAAATTTTCTGTATACTTATTTTGATTTTGGGACTCATCGAAAATTTTTTCGGTGTTATTTTGATATATAATCCATCCGTGATCATTGACTTATGTGCTCGTCTAATGTTTACTATAAACGCGCGAAGAATTCGATAATTAAAACCGTGAAGTGGTCAAGCCCCCTGAAAAATTTTAATAGCCCCCTAAAGCAAATTTTTTTTAATGGCTCCTTAATATCCCCTTGAACCAAAAATAAATATTTTTGATTGCATCTGAACGAATTCTTTTATAATTCTATTAAGTAATATATAGATTTAATTTTAATATTTAAAATTAATAAGACTATCTAAATTTTTATTAAATGTATACTATTTTAATCATAAGATTAGATTAATACGTATAAATTATATTTTCACTACGTCAGCTTACAATTATATTTTAAAAATAGAATATAAATATCACTCACTAAATATTAATTTAGCATTAGCAGTTGAAGTTTAATTGACTTTTATTATTTAAATTATAATGTAACCCTAATTAAATTAATATAATAATTTATTAATTGAAAATTAACAAATTTAATATTGTAATTAGCCGAGTTCAAAATCACTAATCAACTATAATATTCATTTTTAAATTTAATTACCATGCCTCTTTCTAAAAATATTTTAAAGGTCCATATAAGTATAGGAGATTTCATAAAAAGTAAGTAGACATATAGTTTATAATCCTCTATTATATATAATTGATTATAAAATATTAGGTAAAATGTCACTTCAGACGTATTTGACAGTTAAAAAATATATTATAGTTAATATTTTAATAGATTTTACTAAATGCTTTTGATAAATATAAGTAACAATTTGCATTTAATTCTTTAACACCATCTATTTATTTAAAAATATTATTAAAATAAACATCTTTATTATTCATCCCACAATGGATGTAATAAATTAGATATCTTTTCTTCTCTTTATTTACGTGTTTTTAGAAAAGCTATTTTTTTCTTCTTTGAAAAACAGTTTTGAGTTAAATTTTTAATACACGAGTATATTTTTGAAATTATTTAAAACTACTATTATTTTAAGATATAATATACCAACTAGAGGTGGTGCGATAATATATATAGAAAATCTTTTGCTTTCATCATATCACTCTGGTTTTTATTTATAGTTACAAAATTTTTCATTTCTATTATGCATCCTTGCCATGTAAATAACTCAAGTAAGCCATAATAGTCAATTGTGTAGTCTTTTATATATCATTAAAAATGGAAGATAATCTTTTAGAGATATAATATCTCACAATAATTTTCTCGATTAGTTATCTAGCTAACATCATGTCATCTAAGAGGGAGCTCTAAATACCATTTAGTTTTATGAATTTAATTGATCGTTTCACTTCTTCAAAAATTGTTAATTTAGTTAGGCCTATAAATTTTTCCATATTGATCCATTCTATAAAACATTGTGTAAAATGGTAACTGAGAATTATATTAGTTTCATGACTTTTTGTCAATGTAAGTTGCTAAGAGTAATGTGGTTTTTGAAAACCATTATCAATCGAGGCATATATATGAATTAATTAACCTTTTTTATCACTTGTAATTCTTTAGATACAAATTTTTTTTATAAGTTTTGTATTCACAAATATTAAATTTAGAAATTTCAAGTATTGTTTTAATTATTTATATGCTAGTTTATTTTGTATGCATTATATGATAAATGACAAAATATGAGTTAGCAAATCTTAAAAATGTATTATATATTAATATAAAACCAGGCCGAAGGCCCGCAAATTAGGGGAGCGGGTTATAAAGGGCGAAGGTCCCTATAATTTTTTTTTAATTGTGCCCCCTGAGATTGTAAAGGCTAGCGACGCCCCTGAAAATATCAATATTATCACATTCCTTTTTTTTACATATTCATGCTAATTACAATCCAATAATTTAAATATTAAGCAATCTTTTCTGCTGCATAACATGAGGTCTTTCCTATGACGGAATACCTATAACGCCATTCAATAAGTAATGTTTACAGTGAAAGGGGGGATATTTTTTACCAGATGTTAAAACAAAATAAAATGATATTATTATATTTTTATTTTAATCATACTTAAACATTAATCTATGTTAAAAAAATATTAAACAACTTTTATAAATGTCAAACTTAAAAAAATTTTTTTATAAAAAAATATAAAAAGTTTTATCATCACATATTTTATTTTACTAGTTGACGATATTTTATTTAGAATAATTTTAAAAATAATTATGTTATCATTTATTTCAATTCACTCAATTAAGGCATTGAAAACCCTTTAAACCCAACCTTTACTTTACTTTCTATCTTATCTTTTATTTGCTAAAAATTTAACTAATAATTATTAATTTTAAAATAACTTATGAATTTTTTTTTAAAATAAATACACTTTATTGAATTTCACACCTCTCTTCCTTTTTAATATTTTAAAAACGTCTATATCTGTTAATTACATATCAACAGATATAACAAAAACAAACTCTGATATTTTTTTAGAGATTAAAAACTCTATTATGTGTTTTTAAAATTAACATTATATTGGAAAAAAAATTAATTTCTAGTTGTAGTTTAAAAAACACCACACACCCATACGAAGCTTAACTTCCATAACCTTAAAGATTCATTTAGAAAAATGATTATATTAATGTTCATTTGGCTTATTCTTTAATAAATTTGCGTTACTGTATAAGTCCCATGTTATCCCATTAATTATCAATATTAGTATTTTTTTTCTCGAAATTCCACATTTTTTTTTATTTGAACATATTAAAATATTTATTAATTAAGATGATATTTTAATTAATTTATGCAATAAAGGATTAGCCCCGTACCGCCAGTCCATCCCAAATAGGAGCTAGCACCATCTCCCTCGAGGTTTGAAAAAAACTTAGTTCCTAGAGCCCCGCATTCTTACACCACTATGTAAGGTGACTGACATCTGAATTCTGATCAGGGGCGACCATGAGGCTAGTTGACAATACATTGTTGTTGACGAGTAGGAAATTTAGGTCCTTATCTTGGTAAACAATTGTCCCGATATTCTCAAAACTAGTAGTGCCCGGGTTATTAGGTATTTTTGGTTAATGCGGGTTGTATAGCAATCGGTTGGAGATCTTTATTAGTTTGAACATGTTGAAGGAAACAAAAATTTTTGGTATAGACAAATGTAAGTTTTAAATAAACCAACATACAATGGTATAGAACTAAAGAAGCAAAAAATAATCATAAAACTGACCATATTTATTGACTCTATCGTACTAATATTTCTTTTGGAAAGCTGACTTGATCAAATTCTAAAAATAAATATGAGGATATTATGTTTCAGATATTCTTTAAATAACTATTGAGATGCCTTGAATATTAATCTTATAACTAACTATATGCCTTTTAACCTTATTCAACCTTGTGCATGTAGTTTAGATAAATATGGGTAGTAGAGTGGATCGAAGGGCTGCGAGGTTGATCGAGCTGTCTTTTGTTAGTTTACAAAATAAAACTTCGTGAGTTGATTCAGACATAAATATATTGTATATGAAAATTGTGTAAATTATATGTTTTTAAAATAAATATTTTTTTTATAAATAGATTTTAGGATTTTATTAAGAATATAATATATGAGTAGAAAGTCCCTCGAGAATGGCGAGGATTAAGAATTTTATCCTTAATTTGATTATGGTTCAATCCGAATATCCCCTTTATTTGATTATGGATAAATCAAATCAAAAAAATAAAGGAGAAATTTGTTATTCAACCATCATCAAGTATAAGGAGTAAAAAAAACTAGTCAGCATTGCTGTTCGATACCCACCTTCACGTCTCCACCGTGTGAAGGTGGGAGATGAAGGGGAGCAAAAAAAAAAGAAGAAATAGAAAAAGAAAAAGGGAGCCAATGATATGAAATATAAGAAAATATAATAATTGTTTATACTAAGACTTAACGAATATAGGGTTTCAATATACACATGCATTTGTAGCCATATACAAAAAAAGAAAGTAATATAATAAAATTTATAATATCAATTTTTTTTTACCTGTTTCAAATATTTTCAAAATTATATCACCATATTGTCCTTTATTTGATAATGAAGACGTCTTTTCATTGTCCAAAATATGTTATGAATCATCTGAAATTTTAATAAGGGTATAATAAGTTATAAAATAGAAACTATTACGGATGGTGAAGATATTGCCTTTTATTGGGTAATAATGATTTTGTCCTTTATTTGCCAAAAATAAAGCGTAAACCATCTGAAATTTTAATAAGGGTATAAAAATTGAAAGTGTATAAGATTTACTGATGAGGCTGCCCAGTTTGATTAAAATTAAATAAAATAAAATAAGCATTATAAAAAGAGTGTAAGATATACTGTTGATAAAAAGAGTAATATATTTATTGTTGAGGATGTTAAGCATTATTATAATTATAAAAATTAAAAAGAATACAAGATATAACTTGTTACTACAATTTGCCTGATTATATTCCAATATTTAGGTATATCTTAAATTTAAAAATAGAAGTATGGCGATTATATCCATCTAAAATTTTTAAAATTATAATAATAATCTGGAAATCATAATTATGATAGCTCGTGATGGAGCGGTAAGCAGCTTAAATATTATTATAAAAATAACAATTTGCCTCTTTATCCAATATTTAGATCAATCTTAAATTTGAAAATATAAGTATGGCGGTTAAATTCTGGTATGGTACAGAGTTGTTAAACGCTATTTTTAAAAGTAGCGCGCTACCGTAATAGCTATTTATCAAAAAAAGTAGCGCGCTACCGCTTTCGCTATTTGTCAAAAAAAGTAGCGCGCTATTAGCTACTTTTAAGCTACTTTATATTAAAAAAAATTTAGAAACAAATGAAACAAATTTTTTTTATTTTTTTTTTGCTTATAATGTAAATGTATAATAAATAATATATAAAAATCAACATTTATAAATATAAAAATATAGTTAGTTTAGATTATAAAAAAATAAGCAATATAAATAAATATTTATTTTACGTCATCTCGTCATAATAAGCACAATTGCCCTTGATATCGCATATATGACACTAATTTCAGAACATAACTTGCTTAGGACTATCTCATCCCATCTAAAGTATGGGTCATAAAGTATAAGTTTTGCCGGGTTTAACCCATGCAGATGAGCCCGATCCTGACAATGTCGTATTAGGTGTCAGGCTGCAGATTCAACCTGGTGCGCGCAAGAGGCGAAACCACTATAGTCTTAAACGCCTAGCGGGTAGATAAGAAGCAGAGATGAAAAGTCCGTTTACCCTATTTAAGTAATGATGTATATTGCATAGTGAGGAGTGTTCGGCAAATAATAATTTTAAGGTCTATATGGACACCTTCTATTAACGAAACTTATGCTATATTTATTGATTAATGGGAAGGAATCTAACAATCACTATTATTTGTTATCAAATATTTTAATATGTTGATTTATAAATTTAACAAAGTTTTACATATACGAGAGAGACGTTAGTTCCTTTATGAGATTCAAATTTAAAAAAATTTGGGACTTTTAGAAGCAGATAAATGATTATGATTTTTTTCAAAAAAAACATTATATTTTCGTTGAATAAATATATAGATAAATATATAATTTTAATTTGTTGCATTTTATATTATATAATAGCATTATGCTAATAGTGGCTATCATTTCTCCCTGAAGTCTAGAAACGAGCTCGATTCAGAAAGTATAAGCTTTGCGTTTACTAAATAATCTCTCGACACTAGCACTGTCGAGGGCAAGGGAGTATTAAATTTTATTATTATTAATTATTTTTACATATATGAAAAGAGTATATTACACATAAATGTTCATCTCAATATTACAATTTTGATTGAAAAAAAAGATTGGATTTAATCTATGAAATCATCTTTAATTTCAAGAATAATTATTTGAGGATGTCTTCATGGTAGATACTCAGCAATCTATGTTTGTTGGAGTAAGATTATCCAGCTTCGCTATTTTTATATCAATTTTATAAGAAAAGTTAACAGAATTATTTATCTATTTTATAATATTGTATATTTGATAATTTTGTATAAATTAGACTGCGATCAATAAAATATTCTATAAATAATCGTGAAATATTAGATAATACTAAATATTTTATAAATTAAATAATAACCAATTCCATTCTGATAAAAATCATAACGTGGATAAATAGTTTAAATATTATTTAAATAAATTGTGTGATTAGTAGGAGCCTCAAATGCCTGTCAGGTAATTAGACCTCATTACTCAGTATACCGATCTTGCAAACTTTAGTTATGAATCCTGGGAAAAGACTAGTGTTGAGATTTGATTGGCAATAATTTTATTTGAAATGTACGTCATATGTCTGGCATCGTCTATAATCCTTTGTCAGGGCTAAGGCTATCAGATCTTCTTTAGAGATAAAGTCCTAGAGTCATAACACAATGGCCTGTGATTACCCAAATACATGACTCTAAAAATATTTAAAGCTCAGATCAATTTTAACTCTGAAAGATATTTTTTAAAATTCTGCTGTATATCTTAAATCTTTCGATGATCAGGATTCTGTAATTGGAATTGACATAGAAAGTTAAGATAAATAGTATAACTAACGTATACATATTAGAGCATCTTTCATCACTTATGAATGTTGTCGGCTATATTTATTCATAGAGTGTCTGGCGACATAAAACTGTCTGTAACCAGGGGATACAAGTTTTAATACATATCAACCAAAGACACTGGCTGAACTGTGTCAATAATAAAATCAACAATAATCTTTATGCATTGCCAATTTTTGTGATAACTTATTGGCAGTGTCATCTATCAGTTGAATTTGATTTGGATAGTATTTGTCTTTTTGAACTGAAGATTCTCCTATACCAAGATTTGATTTACTATGGTCCATTCTCTATTAAATCAGAACTTATAGCAATTGGATGTGATTATTCCCAGTCGTATCCATAAAATGAATATTAGATTATATATAATTGTAAAAATATCAATTCCAATACCATTGTAGGTGTTTCTTACATGTGTTACTAGCTACTCGATTGATTAGATGCTTACAATTGAATGATATATAAATATCATCAGCAACTTTTATGCCTCTTTTGATAAGTATAATTTTGCATAAAATCATCAGGGAAAAGGGTATTAAAACAGCAAAAAATTCTCTGAAAATTTTGTAGGTTATCCAAAGAGACCTAGATATATTGTCCTGAGGCTTAAAACTTTGGAATATGTAATAATATACATAATTTTCTGGATAAAATTTATCTCTTCTGTTTAATGAGGTTGTACATAATTTCGTTTTATGCAAAGTAAACCATTTGTAAAAAGGGAAATACCATGTTATTAAGTATGTGAGACATAAGAGCATGGCAATTCTGACTCTTTTAATACTCAATAACATGTTGTAGTTGAATGGAAATACAACTGCAATCAGTTGATTAGCGAAGAAGAGCAAATAAATGAAGAAACCAAAATGTAACAATGATTTTGATATGGGATAGTGATAACGCGCCAAATATGTTATCCAACCTTTAGAGGTCCAGATAGGGTTTTCTGGATGCTCATTCCCGTAAATTTTAAGCAAGGGTGAAATGATCAAGCCCAAGACATTTATAAGATTTACCAAATAAAACCACTTTAACAAATATTGATTAGCATTAAAATGCCATTTTGTTCTGCTGGATGAGAATGTACTATTATTTTCAAACCTTGTATTTATTGTCAACAAATTCCGAGGTCCTGAAGTCGAAATTAATATATTCGTCGATTTTTTACACAACCATTTTCCAGTTGACCACTTCACGAGTTTAATGATCAAATTCTTCGCACGTTTAAAGAAGACATTAAGATGAGGGCATAAATCAATGATCGCGGATGGATTATATATCAAAATTATTCCTAATAAATTACCGATCAGTCCCAAAATCAAAATAAGTATACAGAAAATTTTGGTAAATGAGTTTGCTTTGTAATTAGTAAAAATTTTTATCGAGGAATAATTGGAACAAATTTGCTCTTCTTCCATATCCAAATAAGATTTATTTAGCGTATATTTAACTAATTTTTTATCCGGCTCAAGTTAAAAAAAATTCGATAAACAATTCAATATATTACGTAGTTTTTTTTTCATATTTTTACCCGTCATTATTTTATATTTTTAAGGTTTACAAAAAATATATTATAATATCATCTAGTTATAGGTAAAATTTTTATTATATTATGTTTTAAAAAAAAGTATCGATAATAAAGGAGAACTAGCCTTTTTTAAAAAAATATTATTTGCGCACTTCAAATACCGAATTTTTATATATTATTTATAAAAACAAATCCTATATTAAATAATAAAATTGTTTCTCTATCTATTTAAATTATAATTAATTACAATAATATTTTATCTTGCCCAATTTGAAAAGTTAATATCATGGTTTTAATGTTGTTTTTTGGGTCGATTTTAAAAACGGCCCATTAAGACTTTAGCCAAAATAATATAATGTAAGCCGCGAGACTTGGCAAACAGAGATCCAAAACTTTCTGCCATCTATTAACCTCTAATTTGGGTAAATTCTTAATCAGGCCCTTTTTAAAAATCGACCCAAATCGAGTCATATAACAACACTATATGATTTAGTTAGTTTTCGAGCGACTTGTACAATAATTTTTCTCCGAAGTCAACGTAAGCGAACAGGTAGGTTGGGAAAGATGGTAAGGTTAATGTTTAGAGAGATATATTATAGGTCAAGGTTAGTATATATATTTAAAATGGGTATATATATAAATTTTATGTTATGGAAATAAAGTTATTAGCAAATTACAAAATATATTTTTTGCATCGTGTAAAAATGGAAAATGTAGGCTCTATTGTATTAATAATTAATGATGGTGGTAGTGCTTATTAATCCATATATTAATTTTCGTCAGACACAAAAAAATGAGAATTTAAGAGAAATATAAAATAAATAATAAATGAAAATATTAAATTTAGAATTCTTAATTTTTTTTATATAAAAAAATAGCTCCTTGAGAGGGGGGATGCAAAATTATCTAATTGAAGTATTTATTTAAAATGCAATTACTTCTTTCCAAATTTAATGCTGCATTTGCTTTGTGCCCTAATACCTCCATTTTAGGAACCATATTTAAAATTTTATAATAAATCAAATGATCCAAATGCATAGGTTTTGCAATAATTTGTTTCACAATGTTTTAATTTATTACACATATTTCTAATCAACGTACGTCGGTTTTAAAAGACAATAATTAAAAGCTGATTACCAGAGTTTTTAAACGTTACTTTTAAAAGTAGCGCTCTACCGCTATCACTATTTGTCAAAAAAGGTAGCGCGCTACCGATATCGCTATTTGTCAAAAAAAGTAGCACTCTATTAGCTACTATTTTTTAAAAGTTAGTTTTAGCTACTTTTAATAAAAAAAATTTAGAAACAAATTTGTCTTATTTTTTGCTTATAATGTTATTGTATAGAAAATATATAAATCAACTTTTATAAATATTAAAATATAGTTAGTTTTTATTATAAAAAAATTTATGGTAATTTGTTGCATTTTATAAGTTTTTACCTTCTGTTATGTGTCCAACTATCTGCCATGGTACATATATATGATATCTCTGATAACTCTACTATTAGAGCATCTTTCATCACTTTAGAGTTATCTACTATTTTATTCATTAGTGTCTGGCGACATAAAATTGTTGTACCAGGGGATAGAGTTAAATGATGGATTATCAAACAAGGAACTGTATCAAGTCTGGGCCCCTTTAATTTAAGAGGAATTACGGTACCTCTCGTGAATAAGCAAAGATTCACTAAAAAATTTATTTGGCAGTAATTTACCCTACTGTCAGGGCCCGTTTAATTAAAGAGGAATGACGGTACCTCTAACGGAACAGCAAGCACCCGTTAAAAAAGCTATAAACTAAAAAATATATAAAAGATAATAATAAAAGGGAAATAAAGGAAAGTATAGAAGTATATAAAGATAGAGAAATTTGGTTTTTTGATTAAAATTTTATTTTTATTATTTATTTCAAATATTGATAGCAAAATAAATGTACAATATTATTAATATAATTATATATAAAAATATATGAATTAAAATCAGATTTTTCTAAAAGAATTCACTTGATAATTGATTTAAAGTTTAAAAAGAATCATTAATTTTTGGAATAAAAACATTGACGATATAAATTACACAAATATTATACACATACCAACAGTATGTTATAAACAATTTACCGAGTATTGATAAATAATTAAGAATTCTGGAAGTAGATAATGTATATAATATTTATATTTATAAATAAATATACGATAGCTAACAACATTTATAATCATTAAACATAAAAATTTAACATATTTATTTAAGATTGATATTTCAAACAGGAACCCATAATAAAGTTTAAGCGTTTAAAGAAATTGATGGAATTAATATCTGAAACAGTTTGCGCCTTATGCTCGCTTTATATAAGCAAGAGAAAATTAACTATAATTCGGGGTTCATCTAATTTTACATCATATTATATTCTCCAGGATATAGAGCAAATGTTAAAAAGTGTTTGCCCAAAACTAACCTTTTTATACCACATTGCTTAAATTTAAATGATAAAGAGTTTATTTTATTGTTTATTATACATAAAAATGTAATATATCAAAATAAAAATATAATCATAAAATAAAAAATTGTAACTATAACTCAAAAAAATAGATAAACTCTTTATTAATAATAATAATAAAACGTTAACTCAAATTATGAAATAAAAAGGATAAAATTTTAATATACGAATAAAAAGGTTAAGATTAGATTATAATAGTATCTTAGTTTTAAGCTTAACTTATTTTAAGAATATTAGCTAAGTTATTAAGTAGTTTTAAAATCTATGTTTAAAATGTCAGAGTCCTTTAATGCATTTGGACAAATGCTTATTGTGTTGTGAAAGGGTGTTTTTATAGGTTTTTTAAATTCATTTTTTAGCAGTTTACGATTCAAAATAATTTTGTTAGATATTTATTTTAACGTTTAATTCAATCATTAACAAAGGTAATATTATACATTTTTAATGCAATCAAGAGGGTTGACTCTAAATAAATAAATAAATTTATTTCTATTTCTATTTGTATAAATTAAATTTTTATTTTATTGGAACTAAAAAAAACTGGAAAGCCTCATTACAAAAAAAATTCAAATAGCTTTCATGAAATTGAAATATTTTCAAATAATAATGATTGATAATAATAATATTATTAACGAAGTGAAATTAATGATATCAGAGGATGCTGAAGATTTATGCAAGGATATGTACCATAAAGCCATTTTATTAAAGAAACAAAAATTTTATCATTTAATAAATTATTTGAAAAACTTAAAAAACCCCAACTCAAGCATTATTTTTGAAATAAAAAAATCGTAAAGGATCAAAGATTAATGTCCAACCTACGGCTTGGTTAGAAGAGAAAAAATAAAACAGAAATATAATATTGGCTAATCTTTTATATTTTTATAATATTTTTAGCATCCTTTTTTTATGGATTTTTATCTTTATTATATATAGATTGTATTTATTTTTATACATCTTATACAGTTGAGTAAATTTATTCTAAAAATCTGGATAGATTTATTAAAAAGTGCATAATTCATTAAGATATGTTGGAAAACTAAATCACATATATATAGAGTTAACTTTGAATAGAATAATTTGAAGAAAAACTGTGTATAAATAACTTATGATAAATATTTATTTTTATTATTTTTTTTTATATTTTTAAATAATGTATTTATTTTTATTTTTTGATATTTATAAATGAAAATAAATAAATATGTACCTAGTGTTGTTAATTGGTTGGGTTGTGTAAAACCCAGACCCGGGGTTTGTGTCTAAAAATCGACCAAACCAGCTGTGAGCACGAATCCTAGGATCCAGACCCAGGGTCCAGATGAATAATGTTATTTCAAATAGTTCAAATAAAAAATATTAACAAAAATATAAACATGGCATTTTATGGTTAGATAAATTCTGCAAGCAACTACTTAGGGTTAATTCGGAACCATTTAGGGCTTAGAAATACAGAAAAATAGGATTAAAATAAATCATTATGTTGGTTATCTGAGCGATTAATTGCTATATCATCCTAATTCAAAATTAGATACAAACTTTCTGGCACGTATTTTTTAAACACGTATTGATTTTTTTTCTTATTTTAGAAATGTATGTTAGATAAGTACATTTGATAGACATTTTTTTGCAAATTTGGCAAGATTGGGCTTGAATAGGATATTTAAAATATTTTTGGAACGATTTTATTTCGGGGAGGGGGGGGGGGTGAGTTGGTTATAAACAAGCGTCTTTTTTCCTGCTTATTCTGAAGTCAAAATATATAAAATCTTCAATTTACACTTTTTATAAAAAAATAAAAATATAATAAACTTAACTTCAAAAATATAAAAAAACTTAATTTTATTTTTAAAATTATTATTTTCTTTAAAAAATTATCTAAGTAAGTAACTAAAAAAATAATGATTAATAAACAACTTCAAAAATATAAAAAAAAAGCATCATGTTACTTTGTCCTTTACATTACAAATTATAAATTTACAACATAATTTCTTTTTTTTTATTTAAACAAGCATGACGTTTAATCTTTATTTTTTTGTCCATATTTAATTACAATATGTATTAAAATAAAATCTTACATTGTTTACCCCATTTTATTGTATATTTAAAAATAATAATATTACTAGTTTCACTTCACTGTAATCGGAAACTATGTGAGGGAGAAATTTGTTTATAAAAAAAATATATTGGTAAAAGAAAAACAAAAATAAAAATTAATTTCTATATTTAAATAGATTCTGGTTGGTAAATTTAAAAAAAAAAAAATTTGGGTTCGGACTGGAAAACATTTTAATAAAAAACGCCCCTAATTTTAACAAGTATTTAAAGGTAAGAAAATGAGATTAAAAGCTTTAATTATTAATTTAGAATGTATAAGATGTAATTTAATATTAGTAAATGAGATTTATTTTTTCTTACTCTTTATTTATCCGAGTCTTATCCTAATTGTGGGTCTGAACCCCGGGTCTGGACCCCACGTCTAAACCCCGGGTTCGTGCTTAGAGCAGGCCTGAGAACATAAAAGGATGGTAAATTTTACGACCAAGCAAATTATGACATGACCTCATGATGACATGACGTAGCGAGGACATAGAAATTATAATATAGATCTATGTATACATGGGGAGAAGGGATGGTGAGGGGGACTAAAGAGAATATCCGTTTAAAATTATATTAATTAAAGTGCCATATTTATGAAGGGGGGGTTTCCCTTGCCCTCTCTCTGGCCAACTTATTTCTACGATGCATTATAAATTATGTATAATTAGTTAATATATAACTCTCATTTTGATTCACATTTTATGGAAGAAGCGCAGGTGGGTAAAAAGGAAATTGCTATGGGTGGGGGGAAGGAAAATTAAAAAAAAATTATAAGTTATTTTTGATTTAGCTATAAATTCAGTCTGGATTAATGAATAGAAAGCGAGGGTAAAATAATATAATAAAATGATTTATTTTTTTTTGAAATTCTTTCCAATATATTTTTCATTTAAAAATTAAATGGGCCTAGGAACATAGATGCATGATTTGGTGAGACCAAATAAAAGTAATCTGCCATGGATTTACAATAAATTTGTATAACCCAACAATATATAGATGAAGATATTCCCTATAAAAATGTAAAACATTTAACGGTGTAAAACTTTATGAGGCTTTACTGCCCGATTGTGAAAATACTTTGCATCTTATGAATTTCATCAATAGCTAAAATTTATAGATTTTTTTAAAAATTCCTATTCATGTATATTTTAATTTGTATAGATATCAGTGAGATTAAATTTGTAACATTATTTTTAAAATATGATATAAATAAAAATTTATTCAAATTAATAATAAAAAATTAAATTTTTTTTTTTTTTTTTTTTTATTAAAGATACTAATCAATATTTATTTAATTAAATACAATATATTATATTAATCAGTTAGAATATCATATAATAGAACATTTAAGATATTAGTAATTTATGTAATACTAAATATAAAAATAAAATCATAAATTCAATATTAATTAATGAATAAAATTTAGATATAAATTGTAAGTAATTAGGGGGTATCAGTCATTGAGAATATGAAGCTGAGGTAATTGGATTTTATTATATTGAGGGCTAATCTTTGGCGTAGGTAGTAACCCTCGTTGGGATCTTCGGTCCTAGTAGAGATCCGTTTCCCCAGCTCTTCTTAAAGAAGGCAAGGGCGTGAGAGCCGAACGATGTTAGAGTCGTGGCGATTAGTGGTAGGAATGTGTAATTGGCCGTAAGCGATGGCGAATATTTAGCGAGTTTATTCGTCTCGGCGTCTACTAGAGCATCTCTATTTATATTGGAAGGGGCAAGGAGATCGATGCATGAGAAATCCCAGGTTAGAAATTCCCCCCTCTTCCAAGGGATCATGGTAGAGCCATCGGGACGCTTACCATCAGAATTGTAGAGTCCAGTGGGTTCTAGGGTTGATGGGATACCGGCAGATTTTAGGGCCCTGGCAATAGTATCATTGCATTTTGAATGTCTAATGAATCTGCCTCTACAGCGCTTGCAGTGTAAAGAGTGACGGCCTTTGGAGTTGACTGGCGTTTGACAAATCCAATTTTTTGAAAATATACAAAAATTGCAGTCACCTCCCCGCCAAATTTTTAAGCAATACACCACTAACTCTTGCGCTCTTAGTTACTTAACTATAACTAGTTATTAGGTTCATAATTATATATTATTTTATACCTAGTCAAGATATAGCACTAAAATATATTAACTGTAAGAATCTTTTCATTTATTCATTTAAAATCCATGAGTTCTGAAACTGAAACTGGGAAATGGTGTTTGATTGAGAGTGATCCTGGAGTTTTTACAGATCTTTTAAAAGGATATGGTAATAATAATTAATTATTCATAAATATTATCAATTTTAGGTGTGAAGGGAGCTCAAGTTGAAGAATTATGGAGCTTAGATAAAGAAAATTTTGACAAATTAAAGTTTTGATTTGCAATACTTTAGAATCCTTAGATTTTTTTAAAAAAAAATTATAGGCCTGTATATGGTTTAATATTTTTATTTAAATGGAAGCCTGAAATATTATCAGATGACAATTCTTCTTTAGTTGAAGCTGTTGATAAGATATATTTTGCTAAGCAGGTTAGCTATAATTAAGATGTTTATATATCATTTATATATCACTAATTTTAAAGGTTGTTGATAATGCTTGTGCTACTCAGGCAATATTGAATATTCTTCTTAATTGTAGAGGTGATAGCATAGATTTAGGTGAAACATTAAATAACTTCAAAAATTTTAGTGAAAACTTTTTACCTTCAGTAA
This sequence comes from Gordionus sp. m RMFG-2023, assembly GCF_954871325.1. Lineage (NCBI taxonomy): Eukaryota > Metazoa > Nematomorpha > Gordioida > Chordodea > Parachordodidae > Gordionus > Gordionus sp. m RMFG-2023. Next base: position 5,859,313 of record NC_088775.1, on the reverse strand, counting down.
TATTTAATATAATATAATATATTTAATTTAATTTTAATATTAGTTGAAAGGTGTATGCCTAACAAATTGTGAAACAATACGTAATGTTCATAACAGTTTTTCAAAGTAATATAATATATTTTAATTATATATAAAATAAGATTGTTAGACACCACATTTTTGAAATGGATGACAAAATTAATGATGAAAAAGAGGATGTTTTTCATTTTACATGTTATCTTCCATTTGAAAATCATCTATATGAGTTGGATGGTTTAAAAAATGCTCCAATTGACTTAGGTAGGTTTTAAATAATCCACTACTTTAATGATAATATTTATTATAATATCTATGAAAAAGGTTCTTTGCCAGAAGATGGAGATTGGATAAGTAAAGTCAAGCCAATAATAGAACAAAGGATGAAAAAGTTTGATATATCTAAAATTTAAATGGTTGTAAAATAGTTCTGAATTTAATTTTGTTATGATAATCATAATTTACCCATATAATTTCTAGATACAATGAAAGTGAGATACACTTCAATCTGATGGCTGTTGTATCTGATCTCAAAGAAAAATACAAGAGGGAATTGATTAAATTGGAATCTAATTTGAATGTAATTTACTATTAATACCTTATATTATATATTCTTTTAAGACTTATTTATTAAGGTACTTAGCAAACTATTTATAAAGTTGTTTATTTAGCCCTTTTATTCTTGTAATGCAGGGATTTTAAAACACAACATTTAAATTATAACAAACCATTCCAAAAATATATGAGTATTGATATAACATCAAAAATGGCTTAGCTACTATTCTCTAAAATTCAATATTTTACTGTCAAGAATTAGTCATAGGGATGAAAAAACAATATATTTTTTATATTATTATTATATTCCTTTTGGGAAATATTCTACCAATGGTTTGTTGAAACTTTTCATTACTACAATAATTTATAGCTTGTGTTGAATTGAGTTACTATTTTTTATTAAAAATTAATTTTTTAATTTAATTTATGAATATTTTGAAAAGTTATTGACTCATTTACTTATCTTATTTTGGAATAGCATTCACACCTAACATGGGTCATAGACACATATTTTATTTATTAATTTTCAAGATAATATTTGGGTTTTAAGTTTTTATATGGTAATCTTATTGAAGCAATTTATATAAATTGCAAAACATTATTTTTTTAGGCTTAATAATTTTACAATTGACACAATTATTAGAATCTAGAAAAATAATTCCTGGAAAAAAATCCCCATTTTTTAAGATATTAAAAATTACAAAATTAATAAAATAGGAGAAAAAATTCCCTATAAATATATCCACGAAATAAAAATCCTCAAATAAAATATCTAAAAGTTTTGAGAAAATCAATTCTGGTGAAAAATATTATTGGGGATTTTTTTTTCTGGGGAATTATTTTTCACTTACCAATTTATTTGATATTTTATACACAGGGATTTTTGGAGTTTATAGAGACAATTCAAGGCAGTCCTTAGTTAATTGGTTTTTTCTTTATTCTTCGTTTGGATAGAGACTGTCCAATTTGATCATAATATATAAAAAATCGTGATTTTCTGATAGTGTAAGTCGCCTAGTTGATAATAGTGTCGCTTGTCAATCCAATGGCTCTGGATTTGCCAGAAAGGTTAAGCGAAAATAATTCCCCGCGAGAAAAATATTCACCAGAAAATAATTTCTCTGGAAAAAAATTTCTCTATTCCCCGGAAATAAATTTCCCATTTTTTAGATTATAAATTAAATATTGGAAAATAATTCCCCGAAATTTTTTTTTAAAATTGTCAAAAATAACCCCGCCGCTAAAATAACGAAAATATTTTTAAAAGATTATATTCCGTATTTTCTGAACGTTGAGTATTTATTCTCGACGTTTGAGGATTTTTTTTTGAGCATTTCCGTTTTAATTCTAAACGATTAAATAGGGCAATCTTAAAATATGAGAATTGATAAATCGGTTGGTTGATTTGATACTTTATAATTTAGTAGATAGCATAAATAGTGTAGATTTATGACATCTTGGAAAGAAAACATGGTAGATTTTTTATAGAAATAGATGAAAATTATGGAAGAGGTTTTAGAACAATCTAAAATTGGAAAAAAACATAATGTGAAAGCAAATTTTTTTCTAGAAAAAGGGAGGTTGTTTCCATAATTCACTTTTCATCTAGATTTCAATAGATACTATGAAAACAGATCATTTAACCACATTATATTTACTATTAAGAGGGAGGGGGAGGGGTATTCCCCCCCCCCTACCCCCCATGCCACTAAGGTTAAAAAGATGATTTATATAACAATAAATATGAATATCAGAACGCTATTCTGTTCCCTACATTTATATCAGCCTGAATCCCGGACAAAAAATAACAGTGGAAAATTTTTATGTTAAATAATACTATTGATTTTAAAAATTGTATCTGATTATAAATTTTCAAAAAAAGTATTTATCCAAATCACTACTAGTGCTGTAAAACATTTCTAAAAAAACGAAACGACCTATATAAAATTCTCTATATCATATAAAATTTAATTACTTATAAAATATATAAATTTAACTATACTTTAAATTATGTTCAACTATTAAAATATAAAACCCACGATAAAGACTTAAAAATAATAGCTAAATTTCAAATACTCGCATTACAAATAAATAAATTTTAACGCATATTATATAATATTTAATGATTTTTATAATAATCATAATTTAATAAGCCTATGAAATACAGCATTCTAAAATAAATTATTAACAGTATACTTATAGTTTTAATTATATAAAAAAATAAATATTACAATCAAGTATCTAGATCTTGAAGATTTATTCTTTTTGGAGACATTTTACATTTGGTAAGGCTTGAATTAGCTTATAGAATATGTGAAAATTTCTGTGAAGCATTTATTATATTTTAGTCGTGGAAGAAACTAAGGACAGAATTAGTACTGTTTATAAAAAAAAAGAATTCAAATGTGATAAAGGAAACAGCTGATTAAAAATAAGACTTTTTCTTAAAATAAATTTTTCTAAAATTGAACGAACTCGTTCGTCATAAAAAAAGGAACGCGTTCACGTTCAAAGTTCTATACGAACTTCGTACGTTTACAACACATTACTGATTAGAAGTGCTTGCTTTAAAAATGAATGAAGACCTTAATCCAAGGACTATCTTTGCTATCTCTCAAATAATTAAACGCTACCAAAAAAATATACTATTTAACACTAATAAATATTAATTTTTTATAAATGTTATAATTTTAAATATATTTAATTCATTTTAAGAAACACAGGAGAAGGACTATAAGCCAGCCAATATAAACTTATTTTATTTGAAAAATTACCAACTCCGGAAATGTTATTATATAATCCTAGTTTGTTCCTTGATATTATTATTATTTGTAACATTGAAAGGAAAGTTATGTTCAAGAATAAATAAATTTTATATATTTGGGTGGTAACTCAGTGCTAATCACCTCTGAAATAGATGTTTTTTTGATTAAAATGGTTAGCATTTTTCTTGACTTTTGGCAGTATTTTAAATTGGGCAATAAAAAATATAATTTAGCAAGTTTTATATTGATTTTATATTCAGCGAGGTAGATTCTTATAGTAGGCAATAAATACTTCAGTAAAATAATTTTTATCAAACGGAGGAAACCAAGTTGAATTGCAAATTTCCTATTTCCCCACAGAATTTATATATATATAATTATATCATTTAATAGCCCATCATTAGCATAAAAAACAAAAAAAGAACGGATATTTAAATAAATTTTTTTTTTTTAGCTTTTATCGAGACACAATCTTTATTTAAAAATTCTCTCATATGAATGATGGGAAATAGTTTTTAAAATCAAATTTCAAAACATTATGGTTTTAAGAGGACTCATATTAAGTAAATTAGGGTTAAAATAATTTTTGTTTGATCTTTATTAGTATATTTATTTATATATATTTATATACTCTCATGACAATATTATCTTTCTTAATCGTATAAACTAACTGTCAATATATTAAATATACAGGATGGGACTATGGAAACTGATGACATTCAATCAGAAATGAGCAAATTACACATGCTTATAGCTGAGGAAGATGAAAAAATGCAGAGATATCAAGTATAGTATTTTTAAAAAATATATATATTATGAATGAATACTTTCATTTTATTTAAGATTGAAAACATTCGAAGGAAACATAACTATATACCTTTCATTATGGAATATTTGAAAATTTTGGCCAAAGACGGAAAACTTACCCAGCTTTACAACAAAGTTTAATTATTTATTTTAAATTACAAAATTTTAGCATGTAATTATGTTTAACAGACAAATCTTGAATCTACAATACAAAAGACCGAGATTTGTGATAAAGATAAATGATATGAAATGGCGATTTCAAGAATTTGCACAATTTATATTTATATAATTTATAATTTAAAATGGAATAATGATAAATAAAAAAAAAATGTAATATTGATAAAAGAGAAAATTTTATTCAAAAATAAAATAATTGTATATTTCTAATATGGGAAATCTTTTCCTGCTTCTTAAAAAAGGAAATAGAATCTTTAATATATTTTATGAAAATAATATATCGAATTTAATTATTTTTATGAAAATAATATATCGAATTCTAATTATTTTTGCCAGAATTCCAAATCAGAATTTTGAATATCGAGAATTAAGTAATTTAACAATCTTCTTAAGATTAACTTTTTACATGAAATATTTAAGAAAACACCTATTCTCATCTTCTCAGATTTATAGAATTAATATCAGAGACCTGAAGAGGTGCCAAGTAATTTTTTTCAGGCCCAGCCCGGTACGAATTTTTAAAAAATATATTACATTTATTTTTATAGGTAATAATGGCGGTTTAAAATATTCGGTTTTAAAAAATACGGCCTTAGCCCGGGTATCTTTTAAAATAATATTTTTTAGGCGCGGGTATATTTAAAAAAATTAAAATCCCCGGAGCGGGCCTGTACATCTCTGATAAATATTTTCAAGAAACCTTGATATGCAAGATCTGTTTTCTTTCCAAATTTTCCTTAATTTTAGTTTCCCATGAAATTTATATCCTTTTTTTTGGCTTGTTATCAGAGATTTAAGTGTCTGGTTTCTATTTTTAGGTACGACTCTAAAAAAAATAAAGGTTCTAGATTTATTAAAATTATTTGAATAAAATGAATCTGACCTTAGATTTTTTTTGTGTGACCTAAATGTCAAAAATATAATTAATGAATTTTCGTAACTTTATCGAAAAAAAAGTAAATATGCTTATTTTTTTAAATTTAAAAATAAAATAGTGGTCTTAAATCATTTGTTTTAGTTAGTAAAATTAATAAATTTTAGTTTAAAGTTTGTATAGTTGCAAAATTTTTACGAAAAAAAAGTTAGTAATATTTTTCAAATTATAATAAGAAATGGGCAGTTATATTAATCAAAATGTGAGATATTTAAATTAAATCAAAAAATAATTTGGTATGAATTATAAATTTACATAATTTTGAATAAATTTTAATGGAAGATTTTGGACATGTTTCATAATTTTATAAAGTTATGATAATTTATAAATTTGAGGTTTTTTTTTAAAATATACTTAGATCATAGTCTTATTAAAATAATAAGAGCATATCTATTGAACAATATTATAAAAATTTAATATATAAAATCAACAAGTTAAAATTTAAGTATTCTAAAATAATTTTTTCCTTAGCAACAAGGTTGGGGGGGGGGATGGGGGGTTCTTTATTTGAATTTTAATCAGATCGTCGTTAACGCTAGATGCCTTGTATACTGCAGAACCACATCTCGAAAAATATTTTTCAAAAATAGCATTTGAATTTTTAAGAACTAGCTTCTAATATTTTATCCAGAAAAATATTACTCAAACCTGAATATTTTGATCATAGATGGCACATAAGTTTGGACAGCTATTAGCAAAATTTCGAGGTTTAGGCAATTTTTTTCTGGCTAAAATATTGAGTTAGCTCTTTTAAAAAATCGGCTCACTTTAACAGCACCACTTAGCAACCATTTATAATAATAATCAAAGTCTTTTCTGTAGATTAAACGTGGGAGGTGAAAAGACTTAAATGAAACTATATAATTCTAAAAATAAATTTGTTATACCTGCTTAAAATTTTTGTGCTAAATTTTAATATTTTTTTAAATGATATCAATTTAAGTTCAAATTGAATAGATTCTTTAAAAAGAAAGTTATTGATCCTATAATTAGGGTTGACTAAAGTTATGATTTTTAAAATAAAAATAAAAAAAATCGATTGATTATTTGATTTTAAATTCAAATTATATCTAAAGGAAAAAAACTCCAGAGGCAAATTATTTAATCGAGCAGGCATTTATTGTATTATATTAAATATGTTTCCTTAAGAAATTTATAAATTTAACCATTAATTTGCAATATTGAATTGACTAAGTATTGCCACATCAATATTTAATATTTTTCAATTCACAATGATTTTAATTGTCTGTTCAAACTAGTGTTGCTAAATGACACGATTTTAAAAAACCGCAATTCAAATCTTAGTCACATCTATGAGCAAAATCTTCAGGCCAGTATAATATTAGTGTATAAAATACTGAATTAGTCGTTTTTTAAAAATAGGCTCAAATAGAACGGTTTAACAACACTAGTTCTGACTAAGTATTTCCATATAATATACGATCATTTTTTACATAAAGAAGAATTAATATTTAAAACTGCATCTGAATTAATCTTAATATCCACAAAATATTGAATTCATAATAATTAAACGGCAGAAATAATTATAGCAAAGGTTCTAGGACAAACTTGTTTGCTGTACTGAACAGGACACCCTTTCAAGAGGTGTTGATAGAAACGGTTTTAAATATTTAAAAAATAGTTAAGATTTTCTTTACTAAAGATGTATTATTTCTCTATAATAATTTTAATAGTTCATTATCCGAGTCGATTTATATATTAATTTCATTTTAAATATAATTAAAACTACATTATTTTATTAACTTAAAAAGTTTATTTACCCTCGCGGAGTAAAAATTGGCACTAATTAATTCAAACAATTCTTAAACATTTAACATCCAAAACCATTTATCTAGTTCAAAACCAAGTTTAATTTTCATATCAACTATAAAAATACTCTCAGAAGATTTGTAATATTCTTTTACTATCTAAAACTTTATACGGTTCTAACACAAGTTGTTTAGATTCTTAACCGTGGCACAAATAAAATTTTCACTATCAGTTGTATCCCCAAAGGCTTTAGATCTAGTACCCCCCCCCCCTTCCCTCATGCGATGAACCAAGTTTATACTAATTATTATTTTTCTATATAAAGATAATATAAATTATTACGAAATATTTCAATAAAAAATACAATAAATAATTTTCAATTCATTAACAATAAAACAAGCTTTTTGATTATTCATAGATGGAAAGTCTTATATAATACTTACATAATTTTCACAGAATCAATTATGACTGAGGAGTTTATATATATATATATTATAAAATCTATGCGTCTGATAGTGTTGAACCGAAACTATAAAATATATCACTTAAATGTCACAACTTCCCCGTATATGAATGGGAGGATAGGAACCATTTGTCTCCATATATCTCAGAATGGGGGGGGGGGTGTACGAAATAAAAATATCTTGAGGGGAAACCTAATAAATCTATGCATGATTGATTCAAGTTAATAAATCTAGGCATGATTGATTCAAGTTAATAAATCTAGGCATGATTGATTCAAGTTTATTCTCCAATGAAGACGCTTGCAAAATTGCCTTTGATGGCAAAAAGTTACAGTTTAATCCACTCGTTAATTTTAGCATCATATTTACAACGATGGAGCAGTTCCGTCATCTAGTTTGGTTAAGGTAACAAAACAGGCTCTATTGGTGAAAGGCAGCGTCTACATGAGCGGGAGGGGTAGGAACAGTTTGCATCCTATTTTTTTGAGGGGGTATGGGGTAAGCTGCTTTAATGGGGGTAGGATAATATTTTTGGGGGGTTATCTATTAAATTTTGAGATGAAATAGGACAAAATTTATTGCTGTAAAAATTAATGCTTTTATTATAGTATTATTATAATACAATTCATCGACCAAATCTATATATTATAAACAATCATTCACATGGTTTTCCAAATAAACTATCCTTTTAAATGTAATTTAAAAGGTTTAGATATTTCAGCAAGCTCATAATGCCATAATAATAAATTTATTGTAAATAATGGAGGTTTTAATTGAATTTATTATCTAAAAAATAAATTTTTTATATTCATAAAATACGATAGTTGGTAGTAGAGATAGATTAATTTAGGTTATCCTTTATAAATTCTTTGAAAAGAGTATCAATAAATAAATAGGTAAAAATAGTGATAAAGAGACACCGCCCGGCGGCAGGAATTTTTAAGGGGGGGGAGGTAAGCAAAGGTTTTTGAAGGGGGTTTGCATCCAGTGAAAATCCTGTCATGTAGACGCTGGTGAAAGGATATTAGAATTTTATTGAAAAAAAGATTAGACAATTAAGAGTGTTGCTCGTTGGATTGATTTTAATAACTAAAACAAAAAACACTGAAGGTATCCCAGACCACCTGTTACGCCTAGGTAGAAAGTTTTTAGAGCAAAAAAACTTGAAAAATGAATGAAGGATGCAAATTTATAATTGGCAGTTGTATGCTTATAAAGTAGGGGTGAACATGTGGATTCATCTAAAGGAGTTGATTTATGATCTGAGATAGTCAAACCAAAAACAATCAAATTTTTAACAAAACAATTGTTGCTTATTTTTAAATGATCAGATTTAAATCTATTTGATCCAAACTGCTTATATTTTCTTTTTATCTGTTTAGTTAACCTTGTTAATTCCCAACTAATAAAATTTTATCTTCACTTGCTTGATATAAAGTTTAGACATACCCTTAAATGTTTATATGGTATTTCAGAAGAATAGTAATTTTTCTTTATTATGTTTAATAAATAATGTTTGTAATAATATAATTTTTCAAGGATATTTGAATAAAATATATTATTAAAATATAAGCATACGGAGATTATATATGTAATAACTATTCTATTAATGTACAACGATGTTTGTTGCCCAAAACTCTTTTAATTTTAGGTTCGATATCAGCATTCTGGCCCATTACCTCCATTTCCCTTATCATCTATGTAAATTATTAAAATTTAAAAAAATAATATAATAAATATTTCAATGTGGATAATATATTCCACTCTGCTGATTCCTTTAAATTTTATATAAAATATTTAGGTCGTGTAACCTATATTTGGGTAATTTACTTACTTTTGGAGATATCAGAGGGAGACACATAAAAAATGGCCTTTTTTTATGAACATAGTTTTAATTTACCAAATAATTGATTAAAAACGAAATGCCTGTAAATAATAAATTGAATAAAATTAAAGGGTATACTAAATAATTTTAGAAAATATGTTCAAATTTTTTTAGGGCAACTGTAAACACTAAATGAATTAGTCAAATTTTAATAAAATTTTAAACAAATTATTAGTAGCCATGCCACTACAAATTTTTCACTGATTCGATTTTGCAATATTACTAAAGATACATTTATATTGATTTATATTTATCACAACCAATGTTATAAAAAATATCAATATTATCTACTTTAAAAAAAAATCAAGATTTTAGATAAAATATTATCTAAATCTCAAAATTTTGCTAATAAAAGGTAACCTTTCTGCCATTTTTGTGTCAAAATAAATAAGTTTGAGAAATTTTTTTGGCTAAAATCTTGAGTAAACCATTTTTAATTAAATAGAGCCACTTAAGAACACTCTATATATCACCCGTAAATTGAATAATATATCAAAAAATAGTGCAAAATTTTTTGGCAACAAATAAATGGTTTTTTTTAAGTTCCTTTCATTAATTTATTATTATAAAATTATTTATAAATATAAAAATTATAATATATATATAATCATAAAATACCTAAAACATAAAAATATCAGATTGGTTTTTTAAAAAACATAGATCAGACATGATAATTTTTGAAAATGCTAAATATCGACAGCAAGCTAATATTTAATAGTGGCACAGGCCTAATTATTACCATTCCATAAGAATACAAAAAATAGATGCCACTTAACATCATAGGTATAAAAAGATAAAAACTAGTTTAAAAAAAATAGACACTGGGTAAAAAAAATTTATTTTCTAAATATGTATTTTTTAATCAATCAATATTTAATTTAGTGGTGTTAAGGCTTGATTTATATAAATATTATAGCTAGAAAAATATTACATAGCCTCAATATTAATAGATGTTGGCCTTTATGCAATCTATGAGCAAAATTGTTAAACTAGTGTATTATTTTTCTAGATATATTAAGTTAGCAGTTTAAAAAATTTAACTCAAACCGTCTATCAACTAAATAAACAATAATATACAAATTTTTCATCCTTTAACCCCTGATACCTCTAAAAATAAAACAGATAGGAGGCTGAAATTTATTCAAATAGAATCATATATGCTAATTTAGTTTAAAAAAATTATACTTAATTTGAGATAGAATGAATATAATTTTGCTATATTCTAATGTCTTATTTAAAAAAAAGTAATCAAATTTAGTTTATGAACAAGCACATTACCAGTAGTTTTAATAATGGAGGAATTGTTATATATTTATTAATTTTAGCCGGTTCTGGTGGCAGTAGAGAACTTAAATAATTTTTCTCATCATGTTTAGGTATTAAAAACCAATCAGGAATAAATGCTTGTTTGACGAGGGTCTCAGAATCTGCAGGTATATCTAAGCTAAAACTGTATTTAAGACATATATTTCAAATTACTTCTATGAAATATTTTTCCATATACTTTTCCTCGATTAAAATCCTTAAAAACTTTTGAGTTTAAATACATAAAATAAAGTAACCTCATCTCTTAAATCAGGGATACCCCTAGTTATGCAAACATAACTCTTTTCTGGAAAATTCAGCCAATGATTTCTACTAACCATACGATTAATCCCAAAATTTTTTAGATTAGCTAAGATTTCATACAATGTCTTACCATTGTATTTAAAAAGAGGCGCACCAATTTTTTTAAATCTGGGCATTTAAATGAAATTTAAAGGTTTGCTAAAAATCGTAAATTGACATAAGTTTGACAGGTATCAATTTATTACATCGGAATAATGTCTAATAAATTACCCTTTTATTCTATATATTTTTAAAATAAATTATTTATTGTTATTTTTATCTTTTCTTTTTAATTTAATACTAATGAATGGTAATAAAAACATTACCATTCACATCTAAAACATTTAGAAGATTTAATCGATACCGATGAAAATATTAAAAAGGTTCTTCAGATCCTGATAAAAGAAATTTTTCTCTTCGTTGCATTTCAAATATTTTTTTTTAATATTGGAAAAATTTTATACATTTATAATAAAATATAACTAAATATTATATAACATATTTTCAAAATAATATAAATACTAATTTGTTTTTGAATACAAATAAAATATTTTCAATTATATGAATGAAGGAGGAATGCCCTCATATAACTAAAAAACACTTTTAACCCGAAGAAAGAAAGAAGTCCTCGGAACACTAAAATATAGAATGTATTAAAATGTTAAATTATTTACTTTTTCAATCTACATGTTATACACTTTTTACAAACTAAATTAGAATATAATATTAAAAAGGTTAAGTTATAAAATAAAAGTATAACTATAATAAATATCAGATGTCTGCTTAAGGTACCTAATTTTTTTATTAAGAATAAGGTTAAGTTATTTTGACAATGAATTATTCAGATATTTTCTTAGAAAAAATAGAACTATATAAATAATAACCAAAATATTTTTATAATAAAACTGCTTATTTTGATTAATTTATTGCTTAAAAAATTATAAACAATTATTTTGTTACTTGTTGCTGACGATACATTAAATTTGGTACTGCAGTGAACACATACTCTATATTTTTTTTATTGTGATTATAAGTAAAATGTTTATTGGACAAACTTATGGTTTTCATATTGTAAAATGAAAATCAACAAAATCTAAAATAACTCATCTAGAAAAATATCATAAAATAAAATAGACAAAAAATCATATTAATTGAATAGTAAAGCAAACTTAAATTATAATAAAAGACCGGTCCGGCCCGTAAAAGATAAAAAATCAATCCGAAGCACGGTCCTCAAAAAAGATCAGTCCGACAATCAGTCCGGTCCGGTCCCTGTCTAAGACCGATAGGACCTGACATTTGACCTTCCCTAATCATCAGTTTGTCAAATATAATTAGAAATAATAATTCATCAAGTTGGATATAAGAATAAATGAAGAATGATAAATCAATAAGATTGTTATATAATATTTTTAGCGTTTTAATTTTTCGCGTTTTAGTGTCCAATTTATTTTTTCGCGTTTTAGTGTTTAAATTTATTTTTATTTATATATTAATATTTATGCAAATATTATGCACATTTCCCTCTCTTTAAAAAAAATATTTAAATTTCATACCCTAGTAAAAATTCAAAAAGTGTTTTTTTAAAATAATAATTCTTAATTTTAGAAAATGATCTCCTCATACACCTTTAAATATTTTTCTAAAATGAGGATATTTAGTTTTTACATAACCTCTTGTCTTCAAAGCTTTAAATTTAAAAACTTTTTATCACATTAAGTATTACTTATAAGTGTTTCGCTGTTGAAAAAAAGAAGAAATAAATTTAATATAATACATCAAATGTCAGTTATTTTCTGACAGGGGAATTAAGTTTTCCTTGGTGGAGAAAAAGGACAGGATCATCACGTGGGTTGGTGAGGGAACAATGGGAGCTTTCTTTAGATGTCTTTTGGGATATTTAGAATGAATAAATATGAAATATTTTTAATAAATAAATATGGAGTCTTCTTTAATAAGAGTTATATTAATTTTATAATTTTTTAAATCCATCATATGATTTTTATCTTTTAATTCATATGTTTCAATTACAACTTAAAATTATAGTTTTATCTTCTTGTTTAGGATTTTTAATAGTTTAACTTTGTAATATTTTTAATTATATCTAAGAATTCATCTTTAGGTAATTCAGTTAATTTCCACAATTGGTCATCAAAAATATGAAAAATATCAATAGGCATTTCACTAAGAAATTCAATTGTTAATTCATTATTAAGTAAATATTTTTTTATTGTATCTAAGAATTCATCTTTAGGTAATTCAGTTAATTACCACAATTGGTCATAATTCAAGAAATCAAAAATATGAAAAATATCAATAGGCATTTCACTAAGAAATTCAACTGTTAATTCATTACTAAGTAAATATTTTTTAAGGCTTTTTATGTATTCAAATATGTACATTATGATTGATTTACATTTAAGTTATTTTAATAAGTTAATTTATAACATAATCTCGGCATATAATTTTAATTTATAATAACTTTTCTTTTTTCATGGATTTTAGAATTATTAGTAAATCATCATTGGTCTCACTATATAGAATTCATAGCCTATCGCCCAACTTCCATATCAGTTCTTTCTAGGTTGTCACATTAGGTTAGGTGCTGGTTATCATATTCCAGTCCAACACCCAGAGCTGGTGCACCATAAAGAAAGAAGCTTTTAGCGTGAAAGAAAGTGCTAGGGAATTTTTTTGGTTCTTGGTCATCTCATTCAAGTCCACCACCCAGAGCCGGGCACCTTGAAGAAAGAAAGACGTCCTCGATGAAGAAAGAAAGAAGTCCTCGGAACACTAAAATAAAGAATGTATTAAGATGTTCATTTATTTACTTTTTCAATATACTATTTATATACTTTTACAAACTAAAATTAGAATATAATATTAAAAAGGTTAAGTTATAAAATAAAAGTATAACTAAAATTAAAATATAATTTGAATAAGTTATTAATGAATGCGCGTTACATTATAAACATATACTATTTATTAACCAAAATATATAATATATTAATTTATCAATTTCTATAATATAACATAACCTCACAGAATCGGCGCTCGATAGAGGTGTTAAAGAAATGTTAGTATTGCATTTTATAAATAACTATTTAATATAAGAAAAATTGTTGGCGTAATAGTTAATTTATTTCCATCATGTAGCATACTAATAATGTTGTAGATTGACATATCCTTAAATCACTTGAAGTATAATTCAAAAAAATGATATTTTCTAAAATAAAAATTAGAATTTACACGTTATAAGGTGATTTTAAGTAGGAATTTTTATATTCATTAAAATGTTTAACATATAATTTAAATTAAAAATTTAGGCCGGGTTCAAAATAGAAATTTGGGCAATATAAATATAGAATTCAGGACAAGCCAGACTCAAAAATATTTAACAGGGATATACCCTGACCCATATTTAATATAATACTACCACTTAGTACAAATATCTAGCTTATATTGGCTAGATAAATAGGTCTTAAAAACCTTTAGGAATCAAACGTCAACTCTTCACTTGATATCACTCAGCCAATAATTTTTTTTTGCATATATTTATAATTCATTAATGATAAAATAATCTTCGTTATAAAAATTAATCAGTTCAAATATTTTTTTGGCTCAATTTGATTCCCCATTTCAATGATCGAAGGTAAAAATCCAAGCTAGGGTAAAAAAAATCCAGGGTAGAATTAAAAAATTTTTAAATCCAGGCGATGACAAATATCTCTAAATATTTATTTAAAAATTAACTTTAAAGAAAATAGAAATAATTTCGACACTAAGGTTCAGCCCAATTTTTTTTTATACTCGAGCCTAATGCAAATGTTTTTTATTTGAACAAATTATAAATTACCATATTTATAAAATTAAACCGGAAATAACTAAGTGCGCTTTATCTTTAAAGGATGTTCCGAATGTCGTTTAATTAATATTAAAAAAAAATAGTGATAGTGACAAAATCATTTAATGCCCTAACCCTTTCGCGCCCAGCGAGATGTCATCAAAATTTTTAATCAATTAATTTTTATATTTAAAAAACTAATGGTTGCTACTTAGACGTATGAATTTACAAAACAATATTTATTATTTCATATTTTATCATTAATCTGTCAAAATCATAATTTTATTATATCAAAATACAAGTTCAAAGTTGGTATTTTACGCGCCAAAATGTTTACACTTTTACATCGAAAACCATTCTATATAAATAAAAGGTATATAATGTTTTTATAATAGATTATTACTAGTATTTCATATTTAGTAAAAAAAAATTTAACAATAACTATTATTTACATGATTATTTGAAGGAAATCAAAATTGGTAACATTGGGATTTTATATTGTAATTTTTCCTATAAATTTTTTAAAATTAAATATTAAAAATATGATACAGTAAGAAATGAATATAGGTTATTTTCCATTTAGAAAGCCACTATAGTATTTGCAAAAAGTTAAAAAAGTGGGAAATTTTTTTTATTATACTTTTTATAAATAATTTTTAGATGACCTCAACATATATACCAGAGGGAGATGGATTTAAACAATATATTAGCTCAAAACCGCATAAATGGGGAATTAAAATTTTCGCTTTATGTGGATCATCTGGAATGATATGACTTCGAAACATATTTTCCACAAATATAAAAAAAAAAACTTTGAAGGGAATTAGTGGAAATATCGTTATACAACTATTAGAAACTGTTCCCCCACAAAAAAATCATTAAAATTACATGGATAACTTTTTTTCTTAGTATAATTTAGCAGTTGTTCTCAAAGATAATGGCTTTATCATGTCGGGGACCCTTATATCTAATCGATTATCGGGATGCCACTTGTATGATAGAATCCTAAAGAAAAAAGGAAGAGGGTCCCCCCTGATTATAAGATTCTAATAATAATATTATAATTTGCAAATGGTTTATAACAAATCGATTATCACCATATCATCATTTATGGGAATAAATCCAATATCAAGAACAAGATGGTCGGTATCTGATTCTCAATGTTGAAATTCCGGCCACAATTCAAGACTATAACGGTGGTATGGGCGGGGTGGATCTCCATATGTTAAATGAACTCTACAGAACTGACATAAAATGGAAGCATTTTTATATGCGAGTTTTTTTTCATTTATTAGATTCCTGTTGTAGTAAATTCATGGTTGCTCTATAGATGCTACATAGAAAAATAGTAAACATGCATCTCTTTGGTATTTAAAGCTCCGATAGCTAGAGGATTGATGATGGTTGGAAAGGAAAATGGTGAAAAAAAAGGTAAACCTACTTTGAAGATTGAAAAAAAGAAGGAAATTGAATAGTTTTCTTTCATTCACAGAGATTAGATTAAATAAAACATCCATCGGCGGCTAGCAGACAAAGATGCAAGAACTGCATAAATGGTTATTCAAGATTTGAATGTATAAAATGTAAAATATCTTTATATTTAAATAAACAATTGTTTTATTTCTTATCATTCAAAATAAATTGTATGTTTTTTTACATATGAATATCCCAATGATGACAATTGGTAACATTTCTTAATTATATATATATATACTTTTTTAAATAAAGAACGTTGAAAATGTGTTATTTGTGTCTTGTTTAACTCAGTTTAAAAAAAAAATTTTTGTTCATGGGAAATATTTCGAGCGCGAAAGGGCTAATTAAAAAAAAAATACTTCTTAAAAATTGACCGCTTTTCGTTTTGTATATATATTTAAAAAAAAAATTTAATATGAGAAAATAATATTTTTTGTAGGAGACCCTACATTCGATTCTTTTCTTACATTTTATTTTATTAGTATTAATAATAGCACATTTAATTTTATTACATTTAAAAGGTAGCAACAATCCTCTCGGTATCCCTTCTTCTGCTTTTAAAATTCCATTTCACCAAACTTTTTCGTATAAAGATATTTTTGGTTTTATGTTACCTCTATTTTTATTTTTTGTCCTGATGTGTTTACAGACGTAGTCAATTTTATTGAAGCTAACCCTTTATCCACTCCTCCGCATATTATACCAGAGTGATATTTTCTTTTTGCTTATGGCATCCTACGGAGTGTACCAAATAAATTAGGTAGAGTTATTGCTCTATTTATAAGAATCATAATTATATATGTCCTACTTATATCCTCAAAAAATCTTTTAATTTATAGTTCTTTACGTAAATTTATTACAAACCTTATTGCTTGTTCTTTCATCTTATTAAGCTATATTGATACGCGGATTCTATTTAAAATACATTATTTGAATATAAAATGAAAGCCATAAAAGGTTCCGATTAAGCTGCACTATGCGCAATCTAATTTTGGGACCAACTTACATGGACCTCATTATATAAAAAAAGGGGGAAAAAACTAATGTAAATATAAAGATAGGGGATATCGAACACAGCTTATAATCTTTTTTTATACATTATTTTATATAATTTACAAAAAATATTATTATCAAAAAGTTTTTTATTTTATTTTATATTACAATTAATCTTTCAAATTATATTAAATTATTTTTTATAAATAAACTTCATTTGAAATATATTCTATGATTTGCAAAAATCACATAACTACCATCCTCTCAACAATTTTTAACAAATGAAAAAGATTATATTGTCATTCAATATTGATGATATCAAAAACAAATGGCGCTTCCTCTTCCTTGTCGATAAACTCTTCCGTATCTTTCACGGAGTTATCAAATGTAAAAGGTTCAGATCCATCATTCATATCACGTCCGTCCTCTTTAAATGTCATCGCAAAATCGTGACTAGTGTTTTCGGCGTATGTTAACGATCTCGAAGACAGAGTTGGCGAGGTGGAAGAGGCATTCGCGATATCAAATATAGTCGAACGGTGAATGTTAAAAAGAGCTAAGCCTAAAAGTGGCTTGGCACAATGCTTGACTAGTTCTAGTAGTTGACTGTAGATGTCAGATTCGGCAAATTTTTCTAGGGATTGAAAAGGATCGTCTTTAAAATCCTCCAAATCCCGCATCATGGATCTCAAAATAAGGTTAAAATCGATATTGCATATACCTTTGGATGACATTCTTGTTAATAACATCTGATGTAATAAAAAAAAAAGTATGTTAATCAAATATTTACTTTCGATATCCATTTTTTTTATATTTAAAAATAATAATATTACTATGAATTTTTTCTATGTTAAACTAACATTGGTCCAACTTTAGGCCCTTTACAGCTTATATATTATGTAAAATCAAGTTAAAAAATTATGTGAGAGGCATAGTGTGACCAATAACATATTACAACCTTAAAGGTTCATCTTTTAAATGCGCATCAATAAAAATGCAACACCCCACCCCAGATATTTTAAAAATTGTTACTACAAATCAGTTAAAATTTTTGAACCTAATTTTTTTTTTGCATCTTATTTTCTATTGTGTTTCTGGAAAAATTTTAAACATTTTTATTGAATAATTTATAAATTTTCTTTTTTTTTGGAGGCAATAAATTTCATTTTGTATTTTTTTTATTTAAAAAAGAGATTATTCGGAAACAGGGTGCATTTAAATTATTAATTTTTTTAAATAAAAGTTTTTTAAAAAAAATCAAATTTTCTTAAAAAAGGCACTGGCACGCACACCTGGTATTAATAATTAACCCTTTCGCACTTGGAATATCCCATGAACAAAAAATACTTGTACTTTGATATAATAAAATAGTGATTTTGACATTTTGATATAATAAAATAATGATTTTGACAGGTTAATGATAAAATACGAAATAATAAATATTGTTTTATAAATTAATATCTCTAAGTACCAACCATTAGTTTCTTTAAATATAAAAATTAAGATTAAAATTTTTAATGACAAATGATCTCGCTGGGCGCGAAAGGGTTAAACATCAAACCAAATCAGAAAAGTTCAGTATAATAATGTTAAAGAGCTTCTTGTATATGCCGAATACAGAAATAATCTTAATCTTTAATTAACTCCGGTGTGCCATGATCTGTTTAGCCTAGTGTTGTTAAAAAGCCCGATTTGGGTTGATTTTTAACTAAAATAATATTATACTAACCCCGATATTTGGCAAATAGGTGTCCAAACCTTTTTACCATCTATGAGAAAAATCTCGAGGCTTGCATCAAATTATTATGGCTAAAACCTTGATCGGGCCGTTTTTAAAAATCGACTCAAGCTATGTTATTATTCTAAATTTAAAAATACACTTGAAATCTGGTAAATTAGTATTCTTTTTTAAATATTTTAATGATAAATATCTTAATATATATTTAAATTGTTATTCTTGAAATTTACATTTAAAAAGGAATACTGGTTATATTTGATATATATTACTATTACAAATACAAGATAAAATAATTTGATCACTAAAAATTTCATATTATAATTTAATCCTTAGGCTTAGGAAAAACCACTAAATAATTTCCCTTTATTAAATTACGAAAATAGGTTTAAATAATATTCAAAAAGAGATTTGTAAGTGATAAATTTTGATAATTATAATGTTTAATTGAAATAAAAAATGAATTTCAATAAGAAATCGCTTAAATCAATCATATCGATTATTTATACACCCTGACTATAAACAAGTTTATACACTTATATTTATTGACTATCGCATGTTTTAAAATAGATTTTTACATGGGAAAAATAAAAAATATAGTATTTTGAAACAATTACGTTTTATTTTCGACATTTTACAAAATTTCTCATTATAATCCTTATTTAATATTCGAAATTTTTATAATTACAATTAATTTAAAGGTATTTGGGAAAAGGTACAAGTCTTTTTTAGGGTCTTCTGTCTTGAAAGGAATGAATCAACCCAGTTTTATTAATTAGATTCTTGTGCTTGAGACCCTACAGTTACACAGTTACAAGCGTCCTCATAATGATGGGAGGAACAAAGAATATTGGATATTCATTTTTTAGGCCCGTGCTCGACCCGGAATTTTTAAACCGAGTTCGCCACAAAATATTTGTTAGGTCCAAGCCCGGGCCAATTTCTACTTCGGGCGCGGCTTAACCCCGAGTATCTAGTTTAGAATCAAGCGGTTAAACTCTCACTCTAAAAAAAAATACCTGAATGAGCATAGAGTTTAAGGTTGGTGACGCTAACGAAAAGGATTCCCTGTCATCCGGCAAGTAATTGATGAGCGTTTGTTCCGGACATGAAATTTCGTTCATTTCGCGGGCTTTTTCTGTCACGAAATCAATCCATTCCCCAAATTCGACCGGACTGGATACGTCCACAAATCTAAAACGAGTGGTAAAGTGATCATTCAACTTTGGGCGGGTAGTCGCGGTTAAATCAGGCGAAATCAGTTGATTTAAATATGAAGCCGAGGTATCGCGAATTAAAATAGTTAGGGCTTTCAACTTAGCTACAAGGTAAGGAATTATGCCTAAATATTTTTATATATTTAAAAGAAACTTTAAAACTTCAAACGTTTCCGCGTAAATTTTTTTTTTAGATTATCCCATCTCCTCTTTTTAAAATTCTAAGCAGCTGTCAAATTTGAATGTGAAAAAGGTGCATACTGCATTTCGGATTTGAATGCTCGATTTAGTATTAAGAACAAAAAAGACAAACTAGTTAGGTCAATGTATGTTCAGAAAATTCCAAAACAGAAGGTGCAGTTTCTCTCTCTTATTATAGCAGACTTAGTTACATTCATACTAATCAGCGCACAAACATTTTTAGACAATACCAAACTGGTATTAGGTCATAACCACCGATATCTAATATAAAAAGATATTATTATTTGTAATGATGATTAAAAAAAATATTAAAAAGATACGATTCATCAAACGTTATGCTTTTTAAATTAATATAATTAAAATTTGTCAAAAGTAAAATAAATTAAAAGTTATTCTTATTCGATTTAGAAAGATTTGGAGAAATAGATATCGGTGGTTGGGTATCGGTTAAAACCGAAAATCTCGGATACCTGCTAAAAACTCAGAAATAATACACCAAATTCGTTCTTTATAAAACTGTTAATTCTCAAAAAAAAACCACCGTAACCTTTCATCGGGTAACAATCGTTGTTGCCCTGTCGATTAGATTCCAGGAATATCCAAATATCTCGATATTTCAAACTTAGGGCTATCAATGTTTTCACCGTAACCGAAAATGTGTTTTCGTTCCCCAAACTGAGCAAATCCACCCTGCAAACGCAGGTGTGACAGTTCACTATTATATCGGCGAAATAGCGAACATTTTTAGAATACCCATTGACGATTCGATTAAAAATTTTACGATAATTTCTGTTGATCAAGGTGACCCCCGAATTATCGCGGTGGGTGAGGCTATTCTTCGCATCATTCATCGGCGAATGTGGTATTTGAAAATCTTCGTGTTGGTGGAACTCAGTCTTGACAATGAGGACAGAGTTGAAAACGCAATCATCGACATCTGTCAAAGGGGCCAATGCAGAATGGGATGTTGGTTTGTGAGAACTGGCTTTTTGCTAATTAGAAAAAAAATATTTCAAATTATTATAGGTTCTTATACAAGTTACAATTCAAAATCAAACAAGAAACTTTGTATTGATATGAGGTCTCCTCCCGACGATTAAATCGTAGGTGTATCGACGCATCATCATCATCTCGTGACGGGAAGGGACTTGAAATGTCGGAAACGTCAGAGTTATAATGTATTACGGTGAGACGGTAGGCGTCTTTCAATTCCCCGAAAGCGGATAATTTCATTGGTCTGCGAATTTCTTTAGTCATTATGATGACGTCAATATTTCTTTATAAATTGGTGAAAATATAAGATATTATTAATGAGTTACGAATATCCAACCTCAAAATAATGATTAAAACTAAATTTTATTTTGTATTTATAAGGCAAATTTGGTCAAAATAGTTAACTATAACATTACTTGAGCAATAATTTAAGGTGTCCCAAACCCATCTGATCCCAAACCAGCTCCTTCAAAATTTCGACTTTTAGACCAAGTTGGGTCACCATAAATTGTTTCATTGACTGGATTAACTCGTCGTAAGTTTTGCTCGCGATCGTGTCGAATAAATTCTCGGCATTCCCTGAGAGATCATTATTTTCGGGTTTAAAAATGTTGGCGACAATTATAAAATATTTGTGATCCCTTGGCGGCAAAAATGATGCGCCTTCGTTCGAATCCCGTAATCTTGTACGCGGCGTTTGGTTGCACCAATTATTTAAAATCTTAGAAAAAAGGGTGATAAATAAATTGACAAATATAAAGTTTTTAAATTTAAAAAAAAAGAAGTTTTAATCTTCATCGGCCCCTAACCGAACTTTGATTGGATTGAACATATATTTTCTCACTCGGACCTGTACAAATCCATTAATGCTGACATAAACTTACGAAGATTTAAAATTATATTAAATAGAATTCCACATAACTGCACAATAAATAATTATCAAGGCTTTTATTTGTAAAAATATGTAATTGCTTATAATATATTCTAATAAATATAAAGAAAATTGAAATAATATTTCAATAACAACAATTGTCATATCAACTAAGGTTTGTAATTGTTCTAAGATATTCTGGGATAAATGTTGTTGTGTTTGGAGTTGGATTATTATTATTAACATATAAATTCATTTTTTTTATCGATTTTTTAATATTTTTGTTTGTTAGCTAGTATTTATTAGTATGATTTAGTTGTAGTCAATAAATATACAGTGTTGTGATGATTTAATGAAACATATTGACGATTAAATTCAAACCCATTCATATATAAAATGATAATATTTGCAAAAATAATTGAAATATAGACAAAGCATTATTGAAATTTCTTTTATTATTTCTTTTGTTGTACATTTGTAAAGATTATAATTATATATGCACGTGTTTTAATTAAATCGTCAATATGTTTCATTAAATCATCACAACACTGTATATCTATTTTTTTAATATTTTTGAATGTGCGTAGTATTATTATTATCATTATTGTTTATTATTTTGATTTAATTGTAGTAAATATATATATAAAGAGAAAAAAATAAATAAAGCATTACATTATTATTTTGTAAAAAAAGAAGAGTTAGTCGGTTGTTTTGAAGTAAAAAAATAATATAAAATAAAGAAAAATAAAAAGAGCGAAAACTTGTTAGAGGAAACTAATATAAAAGGAAAATAAAAGAGTGAAAACTTGTTAAATGTAATATCCGATCTGCGAAATTTTCAATACTAATAATAATGATCATGGTTGTCTAAATAATTTTATTATCCTTTTTCGTTAAATCTCATTGAATACATTATTCTATATTAATAATTTATATTAATGTATTTATACCAAATAATGATGCTCCAATAATTAAAAAAATCATTTGATTAAATATTTTAAGACAATGATGCAATATCAATTTATTTTTTTAACATTCAAAATCCACGATTCATTTTATAATTTATTTGAGTAAATATGTTTCACTTGGTTTAAAATTATTGCATAATATAATAATAAAAAGAAAAACAACTTGCTTACTTCAATTGTATCAGACGTTATTTAATTTTTTAAAAAACGCAAAATCGTATGTGTCATTGTGTTTGGAAATGGCATATAACGTATAAAAATACTTACGATTCGGGATAGGGCCGTAGTCTTAGGATGCGACATCACGGATTCGTCGATATTAGGCTCTAATACATCAAAATGCTTGCGTTTATTGTTAGGCCGTATGTTATTACACCTTAAGGGAGTATTACTATTTCCGTCATAAATAAGATGCTCGATCTTGGAGCTCAAAAGTGATAAAGATTCGAGAATTGTCTTTAGTAAACTTAATTCGAATTTGGCAAACAAGCCGCCATCTTTGCCAATGTCGCATCTAAACGGGACTGGCGGATTGGAATTATAATTTAGCCATTCGACAAATAGTTTATCGTTAATAATATCTTGATTTTCTTCGGCAAGGATGCGAGAGTCAAAATTAACGTCATCTGAGTCGTTAAGGGGAGTGACATTCCCATTTGACGTGCCAATTTTATTTTCGGGTAAAATAACTTCGTCGATAACGACAAGCGTATCAGAATTGAGATTTTTAACGCGCTGATTGGTAGAATTTAACACTAGATTTAGAGCGGAAAAAAGGCATACATAGTTGTAGTCAAGAGCAAGATGGTACAAGATAGACATTTGATACAAAAAGTGCATGAAGGTGGATAAGGGTCTTAAGTGAGGATTTTTCGACATCAAAGCGTCTAAAATAATAAGGAGTAAATTGGTTTACTAAAAAATTTATTATATATATAGAGCAATTTTATCCCCTAATAAAGTAACATTTCAAACTTAATGTATAACGTCTTTCGTTATGATCCATTATAAACAGAAAAAAATTTCAAAAAAAGTAGTCATCGAACTTCGCTAATATCTGAGGCTTGTAAAAAATATCAATTTATATAAACTTATTTTACATATGATGCTCGAAAAATTTCGCACTTTTTAAGGTAGATAGAGCCTGGAACAAGAATGATTTAGAGCATTTCTAGCTCTGTTTCATATTTTTTTTCAAAGGATTCGTAAATTATTATTAAAAATAGAAGGCAGATACAATATAAAAAAAAATCGCAACCAATTTCAATCTGGCAACCACTCTTGTCCATGGCAGGGCGTAGTGAGTTCACGAGAATACGTTTAAAGTTGGATTGAAAGACGTCCCACGAGCTTATAAATATATATATAAAAAGAGAAGATTGTTAAATGGTATTCGCCATAATATTTTTATAATTTATTTCTCCTCGATTATTTTGGGGATACACTGGGCAAGAGGAATGTTTTTACTTGAGTAGTTTATAAAAAAAAATGGTTAACAAAGAAAGAATTGTCCATTATTTTAGGCTGGAAGAATTTGAAGGTCAATAAAATAATAGGATTCAGGAAAGTATTAATAAAAAATAAAATTTTATTTTCAAAATTTATAGATCTTTAGAAATGATCGAACATCAGAAATCAGATAAATTTCTTTGTAGGAGATTGAGACGCAACGATCCTAAAATTTCTCAGGATTTAGGATCATTCCATATTTACTAAATGGATCGGGAATAGAAACTTTTTCCAAGGATGCCATTTTTTTTTGAATTATATTATTTTAAAATCGGGGACATGGAAAAAGAACGTTCGGGAACAGATCTTGCTTAAATTATAGATTAAGTGCCGAAAAGTGAAGCACGATATTCCGAATTTCATATTGTAAAGAGCAATGAAAAAAAAATTAGATATTTATCTTTAGAAACGCGTTCCCAAACAAATTTTTTGGCCAGTAAGAGAAATATTTTTGCCCGGGGGAAGTTTTTGATTCCCACCCTCCCTCTAGACATTCGCAGCTGAATACTTCCCGTGGGTCAATACAGTAAAATTATGTGGGAGTATGTAACAATGTCGCTAAAAAAAATTAATTACTCGTTAGAGTAGCCGTACTGGCACAGTTCGTCAATTCCAGCGAGTTCTTGATAGAATGAATCGACGCACAGAGAGGCCGCGATATTGGAGAAGGATTTATACAACATTTCCCTATGGATATCAATCGAACTTAAAACCAATAACAATGCAGCGTCCATTTCCAAGAATTCACTTTTTAATGGGCTTTGATGGCGATCTGCGTTATCGGGTAATGAGGCGTCTTGTTCCTTGTTTTAATTTATAAATAACATTTTTCATTTAGCATAATATTGTTTTTATAAATTTTTATGGGGAAAAAAAAACTTGCTAAGATTTCCCCATAAGAAAGTTTAAATCAGATGATATATTAAACTTCTTTATTGTATTTTTTTTTTGCCAAATGATTGGATTATAAATGATTAAATAAAATTAATTTTTATTATTATTACAGTATAAATATGATTTATTATAAAACATTTCCATAAACTTTCTTAAAAAGATTGTTTAACATTGCTTGTAATTATTATTTTTTTTTTAAAAATGTTAAAAATTACAGCAAGTTTTATAAGAAAGTTGATACAAATAAATGGAAAATGTTTTGCAACAAATCATAAACACAGACACATTGTATTATTCGAATAATATTCGTGACCGTAAACAGCAAGATAGAATGATCGTAAATTTTGGTACATATTTTTTCTGATTGGTCTATTTAATCGCGGTAAAATTAAAATCATTTAAAAACATTATGCTTAATACTGTTAGCTGATAATATAAGACTATTTGATAAAAGAAGAAATGAATCATTTGCAAAGTATGATATATTATATTAAATATAATTTTTAAAAAAATATTTTTTAGATCACCCAATCAAATATATCAAATCTAATAAACGTAAGGATATACTCTGCTATAACCTATTTCAATATACCATGCATAAAATAGCTGAACCTACAGTATATTACCGCTGCAGAAGGCGTTATTGTAAAGGCGGAGGTAAGTTAGTAGGTAGCTGTATTTGAAGTGACACAAAATCATCTAACAGCTGAAGGTATATTTAATACTAAACTTATCAAGATTACTTACATTAATTTAGGTAAAGATTATGAATGTACATTAATTTAGGTAAAGATTATGAATGTACATCTTGTACAGATCAGAATACTAACATACCCAGTAGCTCATCTAGTAATCAATAAATAACTAATAAAATATTTATTTTGAATAAACAAGCTATTACAACCCAACAAATACAGCCCCAAACATTACAACCCCAAGAAATACAACCATTACCAGAAATAACTTTTATCCTTCAATTTCAAATAACAAAAATAATTGTATAAATTAAAAATCACTTTTTTAGATATATTAACAAATGAAGCCCAAATACAACATTTTGCATTTAACCACACTAACATTCAACCTGCTTTTACAAGTAGATTTATTTTTTAAAATCATATTTTAATATAATTATAGACCTGGAAGACATTAACAATGAAAATTCAAGTAAATAAATTATATTATTACTTTTACATAATTTGATTATAAATAATTTATATTTTGACACTGTAATTTTTAAATATATAATATATTCCAACATCAAAAGAGAATTTGTGCCTGTATCATGATGGATATTAATACCTAGAAGATTATACAAAAATGATACCACAAATATAAAAAAATTGATAATTAGATGTACTTGCATACATCAACATGAATATGATTCTTTTACGTTTGCCCATCATTTCCAAACTCAACCTTATTTCCTATGTGGTTCATAGGCCTTCTCATTGTGTGCCCATACCACCTAAGTCTGTTTACCATTATAGTCTTAATGGGCACTACATTTAAACTACTTAGTTTCTTAAGTACCAATTTCTTAAGTACAATTTCTTAATTACAAAACATAAAAAATATAAATTAATATACGGTTTTTATTGAATCTACAATAGCAACATATTACAACGGTTATTGAATCTACAAGGATAATTTTCTTAATTACAAAAAATGTAAATTAATAATTATAAATTTTTTTTAAAAAAAAACATAAACTAACTAAATTTCTTCTTTTTTCAAGGTTTTTATAATCCAACATAATAATAATGACAAAATTATAATATTGATAAAAAAAAATAAATTTGACAACAAAAATATTCAAAATGACTTGCTATAAAAACAAAAAAAATATTTACAACACGCCCCCCCCCCTCCCATTAATTACAATTAAACCTGCTATATAAAGAGAAAAAAAAACTAACATGAAAACAAAAAAAAAATAACATTGACGCGAAGTGAACAAATATATTATCGCACATATGTTTCCCCCTTTTTTTTTATTTTACAATTATATATTTATCTTTATTTTTCTTATACTACCAAAAAAAAAATCCTAGTACATATAATAAAAATCTTCTTACTGTTCTATAAACAATTCCTATAACTCCTCGGCCGATATATCAACTATCGGCCATTCTTCCTGCAATTCAGCGTCGTTATTAGAATTTGGTGCTGACTCCCGCGACGGTTCTACCGCCACCGGTCACTCAGTCTCCAACTCCCCAGTAGTTGTTTGTATGTTTTCCGCCCTTGTCACCGCGGATAAAACGGTCCGAACTGGCCTGGCTCCTCGTCTCCGCTCCCCACTACCACTTTCATCCCTTGCTCCTATGAAATTTCTCATACCTTCTCACAACAGCATGGCGGGGTCCGCGGGGGCATCGAACTTGCAAGTGACCTCGGGCTCCACAGATGAATCATAATCTAACATTCCTTATTGTGCGCCTGCCCGAATTATTGTGTTCGGGCAATTCGAACTTCCGCCCCCCCCCTCCGTTAATCATTTTAAATGGCGCTACTTGTCTTCTTCGCGGGGATCTGGGAATGGGTCTCGATTCGGGATACAAACGATTTCCCTCTGCATCTACCCTGCCCTGGAATATACTAATTCGAATCGTGATATTCTCCCAATAAATACATTCATGGATGGCTGCCATTCTAAGTTTTTAACAACTTCTTGAATACAAAAACAAATTTCTTTACAACTAAAATTTATTAATAATTTATTTTCTGAATGAATTTAAAATTTTGGATACTCCTCCTTTTATTCTTTCCAATAATCCTCTTCAAAACATGTTTATCCTTCCGCCATGCTTTTGTGAGAAGGTATGATGGCAGAAGAAATTTCATAGGAGCAAGGGATGAAAGTGGTAGTGGGGAGCGGAGACGAGGTGCCTGGCCAGTTCGGACCGTGTTACCCGCGGTGACAAGGGCGGAAAACATATATTATTTAAACTTATATTCTCCGTTAAATTGGATATTTCTATATCCTAATTTTTCCCGCTTTCAAGAATTCTTACATTTGGAGCAATTTGAGCCATATCTCTCTGTGGAAAACCGCCACTTGTATTGAAATTGGCAACATTGCATTCCTCCCTATTATGACCTAATCGGCCACAACCCGCACAACGTAATTTATCACGTTTTCCCGGGCAATAAGGAGCTATATGTCCATATTTTCCACATTCGAAACATTTCGTTTCTTGGCAATCTCTTACCATATGGCCCTGTTTTCCACAATTATAACAATTTAGATTTTCTCTCCCCCGTGGATTAAAACCTGGCCTTATTTCCATTCGTCTTCCCTGCGAATTTTCTCTTGACCATCTATATGGCCCCAATTGATTGTTATATCTAGACCCTCTATAACGGTCTCTTTTTTGCATGTTATCAATCCTATCATTTATATTCAACTCTCCTAGGCTACTATCAGTCCATCCTTTGATCAATTCCTAAATATTAAACTACATACCCATATTACTAAAATAAGAAGTGCTCCCAGAATATTATATTGGATCTCCCAGTATTTTATGAATTTTAAGCTTTTCATAACCAATTCACAAGAAATTAACTATAACTTTTATAATAAAAATTTTTATCACTTGGAGAGTTAAGAGATAAGATATGAATAGGACTGAGAATATTCCTATAAAGCACATATACATAAATATAATGACTAAAATTTATATATCACTACTATTCTTTGTATGATATTTTAAACTAAACACATTATTCCGTGTTTACTCTGTTTCAAATAATTAATTCACGAAAATTAATGTAAAATAGCTTTAAATTTCAACAATTTAACTAATAATTTCACACTAGTGGTATAAATGTTTAATAAACTAATATTTATTCCAAAAAAAATTTGTCTAAATTTATTTACACTAGCGCCTTATTCGCTTTAATTATGTATGTAACCAGCGATTTATTCGTTCTAAAAATATTTGTAATAGCGTTTTATTCGCTCTAAAAATATTTGCGTATCTCCCTCGTTTTATTCTCTTCAATTTTTTTTTAACAGCGCTTTACTGGTTAAAAATCTTTACAAATCTACAGCGTTTTATTCGTTTCAATTTAATTTGTACTAGCGCTTTTTTCGCTTTAACAATATTTGGAAATTTCCCAACGATTTATCGTTCCAACTTATTTGTACTAGCGCTTTTTTCGTTTTAACAATATTTGTACCGCGATTAACCTCTAGGTTCTGGTGTTCAATCAACACGGCACCAATTTCTTAATTACAAAACACAAAAAATATAAATTAATATACGGTTTTTATTGAATCTACAATAGCAACATATCACAACGGTTATTGAATCTATAAGCATAATTTTCTTAATTACAAAAAATATAAATTAATAATTATAAATTTTTTAAAAAAAAACAAAAACTAAAACTAACTAAATTTCTTCTTTTTTCAAGGTTTTTATAACCCAACATAATAATAATGACAAAATTATAATATTGATAAAAAAAAATAATATTGACAAAAAATATTGACAACAAAAATATTCAAAATGACTTGCTATAAAAACAAAAAAAAAATATTTACAACACTTAGTATTCTTGTACTGCTACTTTATCCTTTCTTGTTACCCCTGCAATCATCCTCAACATTCTCATATCTATAGTTTGTAGACTTCTCTCGTCTGATTCCTTGGTTGGCCATGTTTCCGAATTATATAGAATAGTTGGTTGTACTATGGAACTGTAATTTTTCCCTTTAATTTGTGTGGGGTTTTTTTTCAAATAGCACTCCATATAAATATCTCCACTTTAACCACCCTTGATTAATTTTACTCTTTATCTCTTTTTCTATTGTGCCTTTTGTTTGTATAGTGGAGCCCTAATATTTGCAGCTTTCAATTGCCGATATTGGCCATTCATTTATATCAATACTCTCTGTTTCATCTCCTCCTATCACCATATACTCCGCCTTTTCTCTATTTACTTTTAGTCCGTGCTTTTCTATGATATTTATCCAACTCATTAATCTTTCTTTCATTTCATCCTTGGATTCGGCAAGTATCACAATATTATCTGCAAATATCATATTCCACGGGACTGTTTGAGGTATAGACTGTGCTAATACATCTATTACTGTAATGAAGAGAAGTGGGCTGAGAGCCGACCCTTAATGAACTCCTTCGGCTATTATGAAGCCTGCTGAAGTACCTGTTGTGCTAGGGACCATTGTTGTATGGCCCATATACATATCCTGTATCATTCTTATATATTTTTCGGGAACCTTTTTGTGCCATAGCGCCCACCAGATAAGTTTTCTTGGGATTCTATAGAAGGCCTTTTCTAGATCGAGAAAGACCATGTGTAGCTTTTTGTTCTTTTCCCTGTATTTTTCACTCATTCGCCTAATTGCGTGGATAAGTTGTTGATCTTCAAGGCATAAAGCCAAACTGAGTCTCTCCTATTTCGATTATGACTCTTAATCTTTTTTCTATTATTTTTTCGTATAGTTTTAGACAGTGTGACATTAGTTTTATGCCCCTGTAATTTTGACAATTGTGTGGATCCCCTTTATTTTTGAAGATAGGAACTAGATAGCTCTGCCTCCATTTTTGGAGAACCTCTTCATTTCCAAGTATTTTATTGTACAGATTTGTGAGATATATTCCATCATCTCCTAGAGGCTTTCTATTGGAATGTCTGGACCCCAAGCTTTGTTGTTTTTCATATGCTTGGGGCATGTGATTATTTCTTGTTCTGTTATAGGTTGTACAAGGTTTTGACATGGGGAGTGTTCGTCTAGATGTAGTATGTGGGGATTAAAGTTGAGAAGCTCCTGAAAATATTCTTTCCATCTATTCATTATTTTTTTCTTCCTTTATTATCAATTTCCCATCTTTATTTTTGATTACTTTCGAAGCTCCATTTACATCCCTAAAGTTCTTTTCTCGCTGTTTGGCTAATCTTTATATTTTATTTTGCCCTTCTTTTGTATGTAGTTCTTCATACATGTCATCGTATGCCATAGATTTGGCCCGAGCCACCACCTTTGTAGCTATTCTCTAGGATTTTTTGTGATTTGTCTTGTCATCTGGGTTTTTGGATTTGTATCATATTTTATATAGGGCTTTTTTCTCCTTTATAGTGGTTTGTGAGTCTTCATTCCCCCACCATAGTTCTTTGTATAATTTGTTGCCTAAACAAATAATAAATATATAACAAAAGAAAAAAAAATATAAATAATCTTATAAATCAATATAATTTAAATTTTTTTATAATATATCATAATATTCTGATATATTTATGTGCTTGCATCTGATATAAGAAATGCATATCATCTGATATAAAAATTGCATATCATCTGATACAAAAATTGCATATCATCTGATATAAGAATTGGTTGGATAATAATCTTAAATATTGTCAAGAAATTGATTAGAAGTATCTGATATATTATTTATGAATAGAAAATTACCTGGATAAAAAAAATGTAGGTGATATTAAAAATTATTTGCTTGGATTTGATAAAAAATTTCTTGGAATTATCTAATATATTAAATAAATGCATAATAGTATAATTACGATTAAATAAATGTATAATAGAACAATTACGTGCATATAAATATATATGAATGAAAAAATCATCCATTTTACCATCAAAAGCTTACGATCAAAGGAGACCCTCCCAATAGATTTAATAAAATTTCTTTTTATTTTACAAGTCGCATGGCTGAATTTTTTTAAAAAAATACGAATATAATTAGTTCAAAAGTTAGGGGTAGTAAGAATTGATTAGAAAGTATGAACTTGTGATATTTCTTTTATTGTAACGTATTTATTTTCTGGTTATTATTAATTTTTTTAAAAAAATATATATTACGATATTATTTATGTACAGAGTGTGACGTGGAAATATAATTGTAAACTTCGCTTTTAAAAATATATACATTTTAGAAGATATTTTTAAAAATCTACGTTAAAATAAAGTAAATAAAATAGTGGTATTTTTGTTTAAAATTTAAAAAATGCAAAAATAGAATATATGAAAAGATTAAAAAAAAAATAATTAAAAGTCTTATAAATATGAAAAAATATAAAATAAAAAGTTCTTAATATTTAGTAGGCAAAAGTTTTTAATTAAAAATTGAAATTTTTAAATAGTTATCAATAAATTGTTAATAAAATAAATGATAAAATTTGGTGGCATCAGCTGATTATAATTCAAATTACATTTTAGATGAGGTAGATTATGGTCCAATGACATTATATTAATACCTGACGCTGACGCAAACTTTATTAAAGCAAGTTATCAATTTAATAGTAGTTTTTAACATGATAATATTTGCTATATGGGTTTTACCAAAATGGCGGCATCAGCTGATTTGCGTTCAACGACGCTTTCAAATGCATCGTCAGTTCTAGGTATTTTTATACGTCATTGTATAGTCCAAAACACGAAAATATTATCCCGAAGTCCCTCTATATCCGGTAATTATTCGTTGGATAAATTCCCAATTTAAAATTTACGGAATAATTAAGTTTTTTTTAAAAAAAATATATTAATACTTGCCATTAAACTAGCTTCAACGATATCAAAATATTTCGAAATGTCTTCGTTATCTCCATCGTTAACAAACATATCTGACCACCCGATATCTTGAAAGATAGTATGCAAGCTACGCAATATGAATAGTCTATTGATGGAAGGTCTAGCCAAGAATCTCTTCTTCGTGTTGGATTGAATGAGAGACTAAAAAAAAATATTAAACGAATTTTTGTATGGAAATCATATGTATTTAGAAATAAGGATGTTTAATTTCCATAATAAGAAAAAGATATTTAAAATATCTTCTTTACCCGAAATTCTGAGCAAAAGAATCTTTGAAGATCCTGTAATAGAAAATTTTTTTTTAAAAGATCAAAAATAAAAATTTTTGTTATAAAAATCACAATAGGTTTACTCGTAAAAGATTTGGAATCGTAAGGTTAAAATTTGATCAAAAATACCTGTTTGAGCGTTCTCAAAAATATTTACATCTTAAAAACATAAAAAATCTTTGAAGAAAATTTTGTTATTTTGAAGAGCATTTTAAACTGTGATTTAAATATAAATTTTTAATATATTTACGTTTATAATATAGAGAATGATATATATATTTTGAAAAATATCTATAAGAGTTATAAGAATTCATGCCTTTATTAGAACCCCTTACCCCTGCCCCGTCTCACATCTTACAAAGATAAAATTTCAAGCTTTTATTTTAAGAAAATTACATAAACATCCAGACACATTAAAAGCAATAATTAATTTTTTTAAATTTATATTAATAATCGGTAAGATAAATTTTGAGATGTCGAAATATAAACTTGTAAAATCAAACACATAATTAAAAGAAGGGAAACGGTAAAAAAAAATAAAAAACCTCGGCAAATTTCTTCGCTATGACAAAAGGCAAAAACGCGATCGCATCTCGAGGCAAAGTGCGATGATTCAAAATCTTGTTACATCTAGAGGCGGCGTAATAGGAAATCGCTTCCTCGATGTTCGATTTGCCCTGGGGGGTCACGAATTTGAGTAGTCTGCAAGGGCCTATGGGTCGTAAATACGATTCGCTAACGTTCCGGGCGTCCGTTTTATTTGACGGTGACCGCTTCCACCACATCAATTCCGCCGTGTAAATTTGGGATACAGAAGAACGGCTATCGTAACGAAATAATGGGTACGCGGTAGTGATTAGAAAGTTCTTACAACCGGAGTAAGCGTCGGATTTCGCTTCGTGAAGAAAAAAAGGAGTTTATAATTCCTAAAAAATTGAAATAATTTGTCTATTTCAAAATCATTTTGGCATAATGACAAGACAAATCAGCTGTTTTAAATGCTGAGGACAACTAAAAAATACGTTTTGCGTTTTAAAGGCAACGTTTAAAAAAAAAGTGATCAAGAACGACCCCCTTATTTTAAAATTTGATATAAAAAAATATTTTCATATCGTGATAATAAAATAACTGAAAGAATAAACGAATATTTGCGCCATTTTAAATATAGACGTTTCGGTGATCCAACTTTGAAATCGGTCTTAAAAATAGTCGCCACCGCCCCCTTAAAAACCCGGTTTTTAAACATTATTATATAGGTAAATTTTTTTAAAAAAAGAAATCTGTATCCATGATTAAGATCGGAATACAAGCCAAAAAATTTAATAATAATAAAAATTCCGGCAAACTATAGTAGGGTCCTACTCGTTTAATTTCGCCATTTAAATGTCGACCGTAAGCGTATTTTGAAATGTCGGATCGGGGGGAAGCGTTAAACAGAGGTTCTTCGATCATAAAAGATTCGAAATCGAAACGAGATTCGCTATCACCTGTCTTGGAAATATTCGATTCGCCGTTATTCGGTAGATCCCATTTTATGCGTTTTTTAAGGCCAAGCCTATATTTAACGCGCATATCGTCATCGCTATCCTCATTTCCGTGATCCGTAAAATAGTTGTTCAGACGGGGGTGAAAATTTTTCACGTGACTCGAAAATACGAGCGAATCGTCATCTTTATATATTTGTTTAAAATAACTGTTTTTTTATTTAAATTTAAAAGAGAATAATTTTTGGAGAAAAATCCCGCCTTTTCAATCGGCTTAATTTTATCAAATTAATTTTTTTTAAATAGTAATGGTAGATAAATTCTCGATTTTTTAAAATATTTTATAAAACTATTCTGGAATTCAATAAATAAATAAAAATCAATTTATTAGGAATAACAACAACGTCTTGTAATAAAATAAGAAAATAATAATAATAATAATTTTATTTATTACATTTTTAATAACAAAATAAATTTGTATATTTTCATCTTCAGGTCTTTGAGCAACGATCTAACTTTTCTAACCTTTTTATTCTTGGATTTTTTTAGAGTCAAATACATAATATTTGTAACACTCCTTTATTTTTCTTTATCATATATATTTTTCACAATTTTTACAACAAAAAAGAATATATATTTTATCTCTATTTTTCTATATATATATATATAAAACAAAAATATACACATTTTTTAATAATAATAAAAAAATATACAATATTAAATAAAATAAACAATTATCGAGGGGTACATGTAAAATCAACGATATCAACTAACTACATATATACTTATTTTATATATTTTTTTAAACTAAAAATGTTAACTATTAACTTAATGAAAAGCAAAAATTACGGAGCATTAATTAAAATATCCTCCATATCTTCAGAATTTCCTTCAACTCTTATCGCCACTTCATTCGGAATTTCTAAATTTGAATTACTAAGTTCTCTAAATTCACTTATCAATCCCTCTCTTGACTGTATCGTATTGTTTGAACATCTTGACATCCCATTAATTGAAACCATTCCCGTTTCTCTTGCCACTGGTGTTCTCCTCGGTTATCCGTCAGTGGTCCACCTTGGCATTGGTGAATGGTCAAATTTATTTCGTTCTTCATCGTCAAATAGAATGGGTTCTGGGTCAAATTTATCCAATTTGCAAATGAGACGAAATGTAGAATTGCCAATAAATTTGACACAGGGATCCAAACCGAACCTGAACCGTTAAACCGCGAAAAACCGGTATTTTTTATCGAATCTAAACCTCTAAAAAAATTTCTAGCCGAACCTGAACCGAACCGCTAAAATGCCTCTGAACCGGTTCGAGTCTTATAATTTTATGCTTATAAAATAATGTGTAAGTTATTACTAGTGTAGTATATTGCAAAAATTTTAATATTCAAATTGTTTTAAAAATTATTATCAATCACCTATGATTGATAAACTCAGTCATAATTTTATAAACATTAATATATTGCCATTTTACAACATTTTTTAAATATTTTAGGCTTATAAATTATAATGCCTAGAAAAAAATTAAATCTAATATATAAATTATTTACATATAGCATTATAAATGACACATCAAATCTGATATCATACTGGCAATGCCAGCTACGTGGAAATATGTTTTTCAACAATTAAATTTATATTATCTCCTTATAGATGTAATTTGAGTTAGACGAATTTTGAAAATATATTAATTGTGCGGCTTAATAAAAATTTTTTAAGTAATTGTTCATATTAAAATTAATCATTGATATATTTATTTGTTATATTTAAAAATTAAATATCATTTTATAATGTGCAATTAATAAAAATTAAAGTTTTATTTTAATTATGTAATAAAAATTTCCTTATACATAATCCTAATGTAGGTTTGAATACAAAAGTGTTCAAACCGGTTTTTAAAGGTTCGAACCGAACCGATATTTTTTACCGAACCGGAACCGTTATTTTTATCCGAACCTAATCCCTGCTTGACATGCTTCAATTGCGGTGGAAGAGGACATAAAGCCAGAATGTCCTAGTGGGAGGACTCAACAAACATCTTTTAGCAATGGAATAAATAAGTGGACCCCTGACGGACAACACCAGTAGCAAGAGAAATGAGAATGGTTTCAATTAATGGGATGTCAAGATGTTCAAACAATATGATACAGTCAAGAGAGGGATTGATAAGTGAATTTAGGGAACCTAGTAATTCAAATTTAGGAATTCCGAATGAAGTGGCGATAAGAGCTGAAGGAAATTTTGAAAATATGGAGGATATTTTAATTAATGCCCCGTAATTTTTGCTTTTCATTAAGTTAATAGTTAACATTTTTATTTTAATAATAATATTAAAAAAATAAACAATTATCGAACACAAACAATATAAGTTTAACAAAGGCTAAAAAAATGCTATTCAAATTTAGAAATATGTTTACAAAATAGGAAAAGCCATTAAATATGTTCATGGTATTATTTTTGGCGAAAAGAGTGTCTAGTGGATTTTTTTTCAAATTCGTTATCATTCTCTTCCAAAAAAGGGTCCATAAAAGTGACGGTCGTTCCTTGTGGTTACAACCAATTTATTGTTCCCGGGAATCATCTGATCTGTAGACCCAGGGGATGATTAATGTATGCATGGCCAGTTTAAGCCTAAGGTTTAGATGGATAATGGGTGGCAAGCACAAAAATGTATATTTTTATTTTAGCAACCCAATATGTGAATTAATCATAATTATATATAATACATTCAATTTTTTCTAAGCCTACTTAATTAATCCCTTTTCCTCTAACATCTGAACCAAATATAAAGCAAAGTGAATACCTAACAATTTGAGAGGCGAACCGATATTTTTAGCCAATTTTTTGTCGATATCGAAATGTTCGATCGCGCAATGATGAACGATTGTTTCATCGACCATCTTTAAGCCATCGAAGTTCTAATAAATACAATATCAAATATAACAAATTATAATTAATAAATAAAAACTGGAACCGAGAAACCCGATCTTAAAATTTTATTTAGGAACCGGAAAAGAACCTTAAAATTTATGGAAATCAGCTGTTCTCGGTTACAATCACTGTTTAAACCTATATTGGCTTGAAGAATGTTCTCGGTAGTCATATAAACTAACCGCACTAGCTCACTTAAGGCTTTTAAATAAGAAGCATTTCATCAAACAAGTCCGCTGTAACCAGGGACCCGAAGCGAACCGAACCGTTATGCTGAAACGAAATTATTCAAGTTTCCGAAGCGTAACTGAACCTTTATATATTTTTTAACCGGTTTAAACCCAGTTTAAAAAAAAATTATAACTTAGACCATAATATTTGATAACTTACATTTTATTTTCCCTGAGGAGTATTTCTTTTTATTAAATTTTAAAACGAAATTTTTTTTTCAAATTTTCCCGCTAATCCAATATTTTTTTTCATATTCTATTCTATTTTATTTAAAGTAAATATTAATAAAAACCAGTAAAAACCTTTATAATTATTTTTAAAACCATAATTGAAGCGGCAGACCTTTATAATTTTAACAATGACATATAATATCTAGACCGACGATGCATTCATTAAAGGTGTACATCAATGAAAAACAGCTGGGCACGCCATTTTGGTTACCCATATCATTATTAAAAATTTTAAACGTGAAGCCAATTTATTCCTATGTCTGACGCAAACTTTATTAAAGAATTGCCTGATCATCGAGATAATAAGGAAGCAAGTTATCAATTTAATAGTAGTTTTTAACATGAGAATAATTATTATATGCGTTAATAAAATGTCGGGTCCAGTTGATTTGCATTCAACGATGCTTTCAAATGCATTATTATGAATGTATCGAAGTCTAGGTATTATTATGTCATTGAATCTTAAGCAACTGAACCGTAACCGAGCCTTTAATTTTTCCCTTAAAACGTAACCGAACAGGATTCTTTATCCGGTTCGGTTCGGGTCCCCGGCGGTAACAATGGCGGATTATTTATGAGTCAAATATCTAATTTTTGATCTTTTTCCCCCCTAAAATTTGCATATTAATCAATTTATTTTTTCTAAAAAAAGAGATCTAATATTCCTTAGTTACGATTTAAATTTAAAAGATATAAATATAATATATAACTCACTTCTTGATCCGTTAAATTTATTTTAATCTTTTTCGGTTTTTTACAACTTCTAAACGGTTTAAAATTTTCGGATGTATTATAAGGAAGGTGTTGGTCTATATATTTTCTTTATTTTTTTTTATTTTAGCATAGTTGTAAATTAGAGTCTCGTTACAATGATTAAATAAGTGTTATATTATGATTTTTCTTAGTTTTAGGGTATGTCCAAATTTTATTTTTTTTAAAAAGAATGAAGAAAGGGCTTACACTGCATTCACAGTTAACGGGAGTTCGCGATGGAGAATACAAAAATACAGCATATTTTGTATACTTTGCTTTCATGCTGTAATTGACCCCTAGCTCCCAGTAAGCGCTAATGACATAAAATAATACCTAGACTGACGATGCATTCATTAAAAGTTTACATCAATAAGAAACAGCTGGGAACGCCATTTTGGTTACCCATATTATTATTAAAAATTTTAAACGAGAGGCAATTTATTCCTATGTCTGACGCAAACTTTATCAAAGAATTGCCGGATCGTAAAGGTAATAAGGAAGCAAGTTATCAATTTATTAGTAGTTTATAAAACAAGAATAATTACTATACGAGTTACGAAAATGGCGTGTCCAGCTGATTTGCATTAAACGATGCTTTCAAACGCATAATTATGAATGCATCATCAGCCTAGTATTATTATGTCATTGGTTAGTGTCAATTCATGGCGGAGAATACAAAAACACATCGTATTTTATATGAATCACAGCTAATTCGTGCTAACTATGAATGATGGGTTACGCGTCTTAGAATTATCTGTTCAATAGACAAGTATGGCTAAAATATTATTAATAGAGGGCGGTACCTCTATGTAGTCTGATAACAAAGGTAGAAGGAAGAAGTAGTAGATATAGTGAAAATTATTTCCGTTTCTGGCAGAATAAATCAAGCTTATTTATTCAAAAATAAAAAGCAGAAGATAATTTAACATTCAACTTAATATCTTCGTAAAAATTATGAGAAAAAAAAAATTAATTTTTCAAACAAATTTAAAAATTATAATTTTTTTTCTTCTCTCTTTCATAAAATGGTTTTTATAAAATATTTTAAACACGTAATATAAGCACAAATATCTCACCCATCGAATTTGATATTAAATATTCCAGAGTTAATCTTGGGTTAAAATATTATTTTAAATGAATCAGTCGCGTAGCCAGGGAGGGGGGAGGTAAATCCTCCCTACACAATCAAAAAAAATGCACATCAGTCTTCGCTATTAAGAGGCCACTTATTTTAAGGAATTAGAGAAGTCTATCATAAGTGCTCATAATTGAAATGATAGAATAGTTTGAAAAGGATAGATCCTCAAAGGGATCCCTTTGTTGGGCTCGATAAAATCAATTTTTTAAAAAAACAAAAATTTGAATGTATTATCTAATTATTTTATTATATGTTAATATCTTAAAAAATCATAGATAGGTGAATCATAGAAACAAAATTATGGCAAAGGTTGATGTGGAATTTCATATATTATTGATTATTGAATTCAAGTCAAAGTTTAGTGAATTAAGATAACTGAATCATTCAAAACAATGTAGGACCAGTAGAAGAATATTATAAAATAAGTCTCTTTATTCCTGTTCTGGATAATTTTTCAAGTTCTATAAATGACACCTTCTTTTATTAAGCGGTTCTTACAAAACTAAGACTTTTCCGAATATATTAAAATAAATATATATTTTTGACAACCATATTCATTAGCATTTGCACAAATAAACGTCCAATTTTTTAAAAAAATCTTCATCAAATAAGAATAAAAACCTTATAGGAAGTTATTATACCACAGAATAAAAAAGAAATTTGACACCAAACACCGATGAAATCATTGAAAAATGTTGTTAAATCACAAAAGAAGATTGCATATATTTCTCTGTACATATCTCGCTAGCCTATATAAATACACAATATCTTAAAAATTTAATTTTTTTTTAAAAATCAATAATTCTAAAATAAATTAAATATATATTTTAATTCTCAAAAATTAATTTTTTTGTAGAAATGTTTTCCCAGCACACCTTCAAATTATGCATATAGTTTGTATTAAATAAAATTAATAGTGAAACCAAGTTTACAGTAAAAAAATAAATTCCCCTCGATCATGATTATGCAGGTTATATATATTTGATATTCTATAGCAGAATTTTTTTATGCATAAATTTATAAATTTTACTTAGATTATTTAGCTATTAAAATTGTCAATATTTTTTAGTCACTGGTTTTAATAAATTAACGAAATATCAGATGTTCAATAATAATTCCAAGCTTTAAGCACTGGCTAAGAGCGAGATTGGGATGGCGTTTTTAATATTTATTGTTCATTTATTCAATTAACATTATTTGCATGTTATTAATAAAAAAAAAGTTAATATAATAATTTACTGTTCAAACGATTGTCTAGTGCATGTTGACAAGGGATCAAAGACAGTTTGTGTCCGCAACAATTCACTTAATTGTGTTCTTTTGTAAAATGTCAAAGGATCATATTTGTTGTTTGGTAGGATATTATAATCAGGCAAAATAGCAGGATGCATATCATCAGCATTGTCACAGTAATCAACTTAAAAATATTAATCAAACAAAAAATTATAAAGTTTTAATTCTCAAAAAATAGATCATTAACACTACATTTTAGAAAGACGAGAAAACTTATTGTAGAATTAATATTATATCAGAAACCTACCAGCCTTGCATGGGCTTCAGCCATAAAATAAAGATTTTAAGGATCCAGTCCAGTAATAAAAAAATTACAAACCAAAGTCTGGCTTAAATATAATCTTGTATAAAATATGGATAATTCCATGACAAATAATCCAGTGTTTCGTAAAACCATTTTTAAAGATAGATGAAGGTTTTAATATATTTTTATAAAAATTAAAATTTTATTGTTTTAGCTCAAATAGAAGGGGAGTTATAGGTCTTCAAGGTCCAAAAATGGTGCCATCTTGGTTTAAATATTCAAATTACTAATTAAATAATTAATCAAATTCGAAAGCCATAAATACCTTAAATTCTGCTTTAAGAAAACATCAAAATTATTTTTAAGATTCTTTAGTGTAATTTATATGCAAAAACAAAAAAAAATAGTTTGAGTGGAGCCATATTTGAAATAATGAAATTCAATAAATATGTTTATTACCAATATATTTAAGTATTTAAGTTACTAATGGAGAAAATAAGAATTTAAATTTTATTTAGTGGATTATTATCATTTTTGCAAATAATTTTTTTTTAAAAATAATATATACACATTTTATATTATAAATAATTATAAATATATCTATAAAATTATTATGTGTCACCTATTTTTTAAAAAAAATTAGGGCTGAGTTAGGTAATATTTAAATATATTATTATATTTTGTCAAATTGTATTTTAAAAATCTTGCAAGAAACAAGGTGCTAATATATTTTTATTTTAAGTATAACTTTTACAATATTTTTTTTATAAAAAATTTCAGGCCTTGTAAGAATTTAAAATTAGGCTTAATGCAGATCACTAATGCACACTTATACAACCAATATGCGGATCAATAGTTTTAAAAAGGGTCATGCAAAAAGCCAACTTTTTTAGTCAATTAGTTATGAAATGATCCATAACCAGTTGGTAAATCCTATAGTAATAGAACATTTAACATTAATTTGCTCTTTATATTTTCAGCCACTATTTAAAATGATTTGCAAAATTATTAAAAAATGATAGTTTTAAAATCCAAACACTACTTAAAAATAAGAAAACTCAGAGCAAGTCAAAAAAATTTTCTATAAAAAAAATCCTAAAAATGGGGGATAAAATTAAATCATGGTTAGGCAGAAAAATTAAATCTCTCTAGATCTCTGATATAAATTAACAAAATGGTTTAAATAAAGAGTTTAATATTAATTCAAATATTTAACATTTTTCATGGATTAATGATGAAATTTGGAAAACTTTTGATTCTTGTGATGAACTTGGAATAGATAGTTGAGATTGTGATAAAATACCATTTAAACCTCTGTAAGTTAAAAAAAAGTTATAAAATATGCATTTCTAATAAATATTTTACTCTAACTGTGGCTCCACATTCTTCAGTTTTTTGTTAAATTCTTCAACAAGGCTCAATTTTACATCAGATATAAATACCCTTTGTGCACTGATACATTTTGCTAACAAAATAAATTATAAAAATATAGCCACCAAGCTACATAGCATATACAGTTATTTTTATCAAATTTAAATCATATAAATATATATTATTATATTTTATAAGATATCTTACATAAAAATGAGTCAGAATTAACTGAGGTTGGCATTTTGAAATTTGTTGAATTTATATATAAATTTGAATATTTATTAAATTCTCGTAAAAGCTTTAGTTTTTATTTTAAAAAATAAGTAAGTATTTTATAAACAAATAATATTAACATTATATTTAAGATTTCTTATAATAAAATAGCCTTCTACAATAATGTTTATGAAAGACTTAAAAAACTCAAAATAAAAAAATGAATAACCTAAATAATAGACTTAAAAACAGATAATAAAATAATGAATAGCCTAAAACAGATAAAAAAATAATAAATAAACCAAATCATAGTAATCAAGATCTAAGAAATTGGGCATCAGTTTTATATGTCATTGGTGTTACCTAGAAAAAAAATTTGTGACGTGATATTGGCATTATAACAATTTTATTAAATATATTATCTCATGAATTAAACTTATAAAAAAATACTTAAAATTAAAATATAAAAAATATTTACTATACACATATTTTATAATGTATATACAATTTCTATTTTTTTAAAAATCTTTAATATTTATTTTTAAGAAAAGTCCATTTACTCATTTTTAGTGCAAAATTTGGAAAACTAATTAATTTCTTATATTTTTTTAATTACATTTCTTATTAAATAATATCATATTCTCTTCTTTTCCCTTTTCAAATCAATGTGTAGCCGTTAAAAAGAAGGGGGAAGTGCAAGAATCCCCCCTCTTAGTAAATTTCTTTGTTTTTATAAACAATATTTTATGTTAATAAAAATAATCGCCTACACTCCACTCCCCTAAAAATGGATAATAATATTAATTA
Source organism: Gordionus sp. m RMFG-2023 (assembly GCF_954871325.1). Classification (NCBI taxonomy): domain Eukaryota; kingdom Metazoa; phylum Nematomorpha; class Gordioida; order Chordodea; family Parachordodidae; genus Gordionus; species Gordionus sp. m RMFG-2023. The sequence goes on along the minus strand of NC_088775.1, from coordinate 5,815,087 downwards.
ATAACAAGAATTTGAAAAAAATTAGTAAAAGCTAATAACTTTTTTAATAACGACTATAATTTAGAATTTTTAGGAATTTTTTTTTAAATAAAAATCTAAAATAGTCAATGACAGTCTACATGAGTGGAGGGGAGGGGGTGCCATTTTCTTCCAATTTTTTTAAGTCGGGTAGAAGTTAGGCATCTAAAGGGGTAGGCTTGGGGGTTAGGGTAATTTATTAGATATAATCAAATAAATTATTAGATGTAATTGGGCAAAATATAATTTGTTAAAATAAATTTAATAAAATAGACCTATTTTGACATACTTGTATTGATAAATAAACATCAACCAAACCTATATATTTCATATGATCATATTCAGTTAGGTAGTATTATTACTTATTACATTTTTAATGTTAAGACCGATATCTTACGAATAAGGAATTAGATGAAATTTGTGATGTATTAAAAGAACAATAATTTCTGTAGGTGGTAATTGTCAAGTTATATTAGCGGATATAATTTATGAATTTAAAACTTTCACTACGGAAAAATTGGCTCAAATATTTCGAATTAAATATATCATATATTCGATAAATATTCGTGAATATCGAATAATAATAAACACAAAATAAATGATTCAATTCGAACATATCAAATTTAAAATATTCGAATTCGAGTCCTAATATTTGCTAGAAGTACTAGTTTAATTAGTATACTACTAGATTGGAGCGATTTATTAAAATATCCATACGAAGAAATCAGCTGTAACGCGTTTTTGTAGTTGGCACTTGGATAAATTGCCTTTATTTATCATTATATGAACGCACATTAATCTCATATCGACTTTCAAACCACAAAATGGCACTACAGCTAACTCCTTTATATGAACACTTTTAAATACATTCAATGAATGAATCGCCAACCTAGTAATATAATTTACATCATTGAATAATACATTTTTTTAAAATAAGCCACTTTTAGGTTTTTAGTTATTTTTGAATTATTCGATTTGTCCTAAATTTATACAAATTTTAAGATATTTATAACTAATTTTCAACCTTTAAAATAATGATTAAAGATTAAAAGGTTAAAAAGACAAAAAATAATAATCTAAAATAAGTGAAAAATTATTTTTTTTAAAATAATGCCAGGACCAGGATATTTTAAAACCATATATTTTAAATCGCCATTATTATTTAAAAAAAAATTAAAAAATAGTTATAAAATATTTTAAATAAATTCCGGACCGAAAATTTTTTTAAAAAAAATCCGGCCTCGCAAATGGTACTCCTACTGGACTCAATAAATAAATAATAAAAATAGATTAAAAATTACATAAAATTAAAGAGAGATAACAAAAGATGCTAAATATTTTTTTTAAAAATGAATTAAAAATAACCAATTAAGCAAAAATCTCAAATAGACATTTCAAATTGACAAAAATTAATAAAATTTACGAAGATAATTTTTAAAATCAAAAATTATAATAAATTACATTTTCTTCTCTTTTGATTGATTTAAGATTTTTCCTTTTTTAATTATATAATTTTAATTTATTGAATCCAATTTTTTTCCCTTTTTCGAACGGGCTTTATTTTACGTTTATTTTTATGCATTTCAACACTCGAATTTTACTTTGGAAGTTTGGGAAATCCCTTTAAATTATTTGAGAAAATATATACATTATAATATGTTTGTTAAATTAGTAGTTTTTTAAAAAGAAATTATTATGCTTCGAAAATAAAATCTAAGCATTTTTATGTTTTGAAAAAAAAAATTATTATCTAATTTAAGAAATTTTCAGAAATTTACGTATAGGATGGGAGGGAGGGAAGTGATATATACAATAAAATATATGTATTTATAACGAATTATAATGACTTCTCATATTTTAAGTATGTCAGCAATTTACTTTTGATTACTGGAAAAGTGTTTTTTTTAAATAATATATAATATCGCAAATTTTAGAAAGCGAAATCACAATTACAAATTATTTTATAGAATAAAATTTTAATTAAATTTCAGGTAAATCCTTAATCAGATCCAATGATTCTCATTAGAATTATTTTTTCATTGTTTTTAGCCGCGGTATTAGGTAATTTTTACTTTATTTTCATAAATAATTTTACCATTTGGTAACGAAAATTAGAGGATATCCAAAGCATAAAATAACGCCGGTTTTATATTTTGTCTCTTTTTAACAATCTTTTCAAGCAAAAATTTGTATGTAGCTATTGACCAAAATTATTTTATTATGATAATTTAAGTCTATGTGAAGATCTATATTTAATATTTAGATTTTGATATCTAATTTTGACGTTATGGCAATTTATAGGATATTATTTTGAATATAAAAATAGATTCCGTTTTTGAATTTCTTGATTTAGTAATTGTTTTAAATTGTCATAACTAATGTCAGAGGGAATATAGGATCTTTACGAAACATAGTCAAACTTTAGTTTTCCACAATTATTTTTATATTTTAATTATAAAAGTTTATTTTTGGGGAAAAATTAGTTCTTCTTATAAGCTCCAATTTTGAAAATAATAATATGTTAAAGTCAAATAAAAATTTATAAGTCCAATTTTTTGATAAATTATGTTATATTGTGTTATTTAAATATTCTATCAATGCAACTTAATATTATATTATGAAGCATTTTTGCAGTGCTGCATTCTGTTTTAATTTTTTTTTCTAGCTACAATTATTTCTATGAATCGTATTTCTTTTGTATCCTTTAATTAAAATTTGTAAATCATAAAATTATAAATAAAATATATATTAAAATGATGATTATTTATAAAGTAACTTTCAATGTAACTAGTTACTTTTGAAATATAACTATAAATTGTTTTTAAAAAAAATAATGTATTTTTAAGAATGTAACTACCAACTACATTTAGTTAATTTTCAAAAATAACTTTTAAACACTCTTCAATATTAATTTTCTTTGAAGCATATAATATTGCAATTTCCTTCAATTTATTTTATCTCACTTAATGCCTATCTTTGAAACAAAGACTAATTAAAATTTTATCTCCAATTTATTTTAAATAATTTTTATTATACTTGACAAAAAAATCTTTTAATTTATACAATAAAATTAAGTTGATATTTATTTATTTTTATAGCTAGATTTGCCAATCTTACTTTTTGGCAATTAATAAATGCTATAACAACCATGACTCAACTAGTTCCGAAAAAAATTTAAAATGAATCAATAAATAAATTTTAAAAAATACATTTTAAGTTTTTTTCAATACAAATAATTAAATTGTGGTTTTTCACAGTGTAGTTGTTTCAATAACATTACATTATATTTTCATTTTAATTCCTTTGTCAAATTTTGTTTTTTGATCGGACTTTTTCTTAAGCGTAACAAATCAAAAAAATGCTAATTTTTTTTAAATATAAATTGCATCTCAAAACATCGTACTTTGGAGTTTGGAACATATAATTAAATTATTTAGAAAATGTATACCTTTTATTTTATGTTTATTAAATTATTTGTTTTTTAAAGGACGAATATTAATTTGTAGGAAATTATTTTAAAATTTGATCTTCGCTCTAAGATAATCAACAACTTTTTAATTATTTATTATCTAAAGAGATTTGAAAAATTTCCAGTAATTTATTAGGTAAAGGGGGAGGGCAGATAGAGTAAATTTTTTAAATAAAATATATATACAATTTCTTATTGCAAATATTTACACAAATTAAAACTGACTTTAATTTGATTATTAGTTGATAAGAATTTTTGGGTTATTTTTTTTTATTGATTCGGATATATAAAATAAATTTTATCTTAGGGTTGAGATAAACCTTTCTTCCAATGGGGTCAAAAAAATGTCTCTTTCATACCTCTACTTCTAATTTTAAATACTTCTGTAGAACGGTTTGATCTATGGAAGCTTATTTTTGAAAACAAATTAGCAAACCTAAACATCTATTTTGAATTTATCGTTAAAAGAAAATTTTATTAAGTCTAATTTTTGAAAAATATTATTTATATTGCTTTTATATATATATATATATATTTATTTTTACGAAAAAGTTTCAAATATACATATTTATAATTCGAATAAAATTTCGATTTAAAAACGTATACAATTTACAATAAAAAGATAAGCTATATAAAAATTTAAAAATTTATATTATTTATTTTTTCTAAAAAAAAGTTAATAAAATACTGTAATGTAATTTAAAAAAATGGAGAGAATGAACATGAGGAGGTGCATAGCACCATGGATTGATATATTTTATGTGCAAATTAATATTATATTGTGACAATTGTTATATACTATTTAAATTGTATTTTTTTTTTAAATACCCTTTTAAAATTTATAGATAACAATATAAAAAGATTATATTAAATATTATTATTTAGTAATTTTATATATTTTTACATATTTTTATAGAGTCGTTTTAATATTTTAGTGTTTTATCATTTTTTAAAAAAATTATACCAATAACAATAATATTATCAAAATAAAATTTTTAAATATTATTTATAAAGTAAATGTAATAGTAGTATTTTTTGAAATGTAGGTAGCTATAACTGGATATATTTTTAATATGAAACTAGTAAAACTATAACTAGTTAACGTTTTCAGAATAAATGTAATTTTAACAGCCTTACAATTTTAATAAATAAAATCATTTTCTTTTAAGCAAAATAAAATATTATTATTTCCACTAATTTCTTTTACGTAATTTTTGTCTTACGTAACATTGATTTCTTTCAAGCAAAAACAAATTTTAAATTTTCTACAATTTCTTTTACTTCATTTAAAAAAAATATTGTTTATTCATATTATTCGATTAGTTTTTTGAATAGGCATTTACGTACTATATACATTATGTATAGATTACTTGTTAAATATGTTGACGGCTAAAAAAATTTTATTTTATTAAACTTAACTTTAAAAGACATAGGCGGCATTTTAATTTTACCTAAGATTATAAAAAAATAACCTAAGACTTTTATTGTTAAATGTCCTCCCTTCTTTTTTTTTATTCATAATTAAATGATTTCCTTATATATGTATATTTAATCCATCAAATTTATGTCGAAGTTTGTTTAATTCAATTATTTAAATGTCTAACTTTCATAAGAAAAGATAGGCTAATTTCTGATTTATACCTCATAAAACAAAGGAGCAAAAATATGATTTACCCATTATCAAATAAGAAAGTTATTATTCCCCGTCATTCTTGAATAATCACTATTAACAATTAACCAAATGAAGAAACGACATTATTTGGCTTTGAAATATTAAGATTAGATCTTTATAAAAGTTTTTTTTAATGTCCGCAATTCATTTATGTAAAACATAAGATTGGAATTTCTCTTTTGGCTTCGGGTAGTTTGTTAGGCCTCCATCCTTGTGTTCAATGAAAAAGTTAGAGCTCAACACGTTAGTTGTCATCGGATATAATTTTAAGGGTAAATATCCTTTTTTTCTTCCGCCAACTTTACGTTACCTAATAAAAAATTTTCGCATCTTTTACCTTCAATTCTGCCAAGGACCATTTATTACAAGACATTTTAAAAAAATAATATTTATATAATAAATACTATCCAAAACCAAATATAACGCCGGTTATTACTTTATGCAAAGCAATATTGAAAGCTTTATTAATGGGATAAAATATTTTATTTATTGTCATAATTATAAGACTAAATTAACAAGATCAGTTTCTAAAAAGGTTAAACATGTCAAGAGTTATGGCATAAACAAATATATCATTTTGATTCATGGATATATCACATACTAATATGAACCAAAATTAAGAAAGTATATTCAGTAATGTAGTACGCAAGGCAAATAAAGCATTCCATCCTGATAAATTAAAAATCTTCGGAAAAATATCTAAGCACTGCCATGCATTTTTTGAGACAATGTTTAGAAGACTTCAATTCTTTATTAGAGCCAAAATAGACTTTTCAAAATTTTGGCTCATTTTAGTATGTGTTATATCCATGAATCAAAATGATATATTTGTTTATGCCATAACTCTTGACATATTTAACTTTTTGAAAAACTGATCTTGTTAATTTAATCTTATAATTATGACAATAAATAAAATATTTTATCCCATTAATATAGCTTTCAATATTGCTTTGCATAAAGTAATAACCGGCGTTATATTTGGTTTTGGAGAGTATTTATTATTTATAAATATTATTTTTTTAGGAATGTGTCGTAATCAATCGTCCTTGGCAGAATTGAATGTAAAAGATGCGAAAAATTCTCATTGATATTACACATCAAATCGAAATATGGCGGAAGAAAAACAAGGATATTTACCTTTACAATTACACCCCATGACATGTTGAGTTCTGACCAGAGCGTTTTACGTGAATGAGATTGCGGGCGTTATTGTTGAAGATAAAAACAAGAATACCATCGTAAAAAATAACTATATAAAATATCGTAGAATTTTCAGAGTTTTTCAATTTCAAATTTTTATTAAGTTATAGTATAAAATAGATAGGAGATAACGACTTTTACATAGACGCAGATATGATATATTTTATTGAGGGTAGCATACAATGTAATAACTATTTAAACATAGTTCAAAGATTTTAAAAATATTATTATTAGAAAAAAAACAATATGAATATGTATTTTGGTAAGGTTAACCTTCAATTTTATGCCAAAGTATATAATATTTGTGGTGGCCCGCTTTCAAAAATTCTTGTAAATTTTTATAATTTACTTCATGATAAAAACATTCAAATATTTCAAAAATTCTTGTAAATTTTTATAATTTACTTCATGATAAAAACTTTCAAATATCAAAGTTTATAATAAAAAATTAATTAATATAAGCACTTTAATGGGAGTTAGCTATACCAAAGAGTTAATTTAACTCATATGTCCTAAATATTGATTTAATTTTTCAGCAGCGATTGTTTTCAAAATTTGAATACAAATTTCTCGTCTAGCATAGAACAATTGAAACAGAAGATGAACAATATTTGGTAAAAGGTAAACCCTTAACAAAATACTGTTCAGGTTGGAATTGCTACCCAAGATCCATAAATCGCTACAGAATGATCATAAATATTATGTTAAAAAAGGATAATAGTAGGTAATGTTGTTAAACAGCTCGATTTGAGATTTTTAAAAACAACTAACTCAATGTTTTATACAGAAAAATATTACGTAAGCCTAAATATTTTGCTCATAGATGACACAAAGATTTGGACATCTATTAGCGAAATCTTGAGGCTTAGTTCTGGCTAAAATATTAAATTATTTTTAAAAATCGGCTCAAATCGAATCATTTAACAACATGAATTAGTTATTGAAAAATAATTAGATAAATTTATATGTATAATAATAATAATTAGTATATTTACTTAGCCATAAATTATTACATTCCTTTTTTTTGATATTTTTGTTTGTATGTACATCAACCTTAGACCTGGGCCAGGTCTTAAAAAATCTATCAGGGCCTGGCCGTATATTTTAAAACCGAATATTTTAAATCCCCATTATTAATTATAAAGATTAAATATAAATTCCAGGCCTGGCCTGACCTAAAATTTTTTTTTTTTAAAAAAAATGACCGGGCCTGAAAATATAAAACCCGTAAATAATTTTTTTTTAAAAAAGTCCAAAAAATGTGGGCAACTTAAGCTGAATTTCAGAAAGGTCTATGAATCGGCAAAAACATTTTTCTCGATTTGGATCAATCATTATATCTTAGAATAAAACACATAATATTTTCAACTTAAATACCATTTAAAAGATGAATAGCATATATAGTATCATTTCAAACTTAACTAATATCATTTTTAATTGGTTAAATAATGATTAAAATGATAATTTTATATGTTTAAAATGATGCACCTTAATTTTGAACGGATGCTTTAAAAAAATGAGGCAATAAAATATATATATTTTATCTATGTTTTTTAATTAATTTTTTTATATATTTTACCTGTTTGAACTTTAAAAATCTGTATTGTATTAGAAAGCAAAATCAATCCCCCCTTTAATGGCCCATATTATGTAGAAGCTATGTTCTACATAGATTACAGAAATATGCCGCTACGCGAGGAAGACTTTAAGTCAATCGCACTTCAAGTAATAATTTATATTTCTTTTGTTTAACTGAATGTACAGAGAAATGGTGTCAAGCCACATTGAATCCCAGAATACTTATTTTACGATAAACCTTTTTATAATTTATTGAATAAAAAATTTATGGTTCAAATTTATAACAAAAAAATTAATAAATAATTTAGTAATTTTTATTATTTAGATAGGGTTAGGTCTAATTTTGTGTTTTCGAAAATAGTATTCACACCAAAGTATTACCAAATTTTTTAAAGTTTTGTTGAATCGATTAATATTGTTTAAAAGCCCGATTAGGGTCATTTTTTAAAATTAAGCAGATTATTATAGCCAAAATAATATTATGTGAGCTTAGAAATTATAAATGGCAGAAATGTTTGTGCATCTATTTGCCAAATCATGAGGCCTAAATAATACTATTTTGGTTAAAATCTTAATCGGGCCGTTTTTAAAAATAGAACCAATTAGGCCTTTTTAAAAACTCTACAATCGATATCATTATATTTATATAGTTTTATTTTATGAATTTATTCTGTTAGAAAAATTTAACCATTATTATAAATGAGTTTTGAATTAGAAAAATTTAATTATTCGGTGAATTAAGGAAACGGTACATAAGTATGATATTATTGTTTTGTTTTTGATTAATTTTTCTATAATATATTTACAGGTTGATTTGATTTTAAAGGATCCCTCATTTCCAATAGAGGCATATTTCGTTCTCAAAGGGATTCGACCTTATGTAAATTTTATATATTCTATAGATTCCAAAATTTAAAAAAATATTTTTTAGAATGACATTGTTACCAAAGGGGAAAGATATAGAGATATATTTTGCCAAAACACTGCTCAAGCTCGCTTAGATAAAAAAGAAGATGTCTCTTACTTGATTTCAGCGTAAGTATATAATTTATTTCAAAAAAATAAATTGTTAGGAAGCTTGTAAATAGTTATCCACCCCGTTTTATTAACACTAGTATGCTACTATATAAGAGACTTTCATGGGCCTTAATTTTATGATAATGTTCAGCCAAGGACCGCCGTATAAAATTTGTAAGCCTAGGCCCAGCCCGGCCAACATTAAAAATTTAAAACAAATCCCAAATCCCAGTCCAATAGCGCATTAAACCTCAAATATTTTTTTTATACAGGTTTAAATAATACTAATGGAAATATAATATTTTATATAGGAATTATATAATATTAATAAGAATGATATAAACAAAACTATATTCTATAGTTTTTAATTATCATTTAAAAATATATAATTAATAATTGTTATATCATTTTTAATTGAATAAAAAGAAAAAAATTTTGCTATAAATTTTATTAGCATTTATTGCTAGATGTGAAGACCCTACTTTTCATGAATATGTATATATGTCTGACATTTTTTACATTGAATAAATATTTTTGTTTATGATTTACTATTATTATATTAAATTTATCACAAATTTTGCTATTTAATGAAAGAAAATGCTGAAAATTGTTTTATGCCATTTTTTTCTATAATATATAGAAAATTGATAGCGGAGACCAGGGCTAGGCGCAAGGGGCTTGTCGATTTAGCTAATTTTATTCTAAGATAAACAATGATTAAAAATTAAAATTTTATTCTAAAAGTGTATTCTATGATATCCATATTTTGGGATTATTATTTAGCTATTTAAATTTTAATCTGTTATGACATGTTTTTGACGTGAAAATTACAATATGTTCACTTAACATATTTAAAAATTAAAAGTTTAAATATGACAATATATATAAAATGATAATTATTATATAAATTTATTAATGTAATTTTTCATAATACAATTTTAATATATTATCAAACCTAAATAAATATCTTGCAAACTAAAATCTTCATATATATATATATATATATTGTGTATTATGATAGTTATAATATGTATTGTGATTGACATTATTTAATTAAATACAAATTATAATTATATTTAATCAATCAGATAAACATTTCATTTGCCATATGTAAATTTTAGACTGATAATTCAATTATTTAAAATGAATTATATCTAGCAAGCAAATATTATTATATATATCTATTATAATTGAAAATATAATATGATTCAAAATATTATATTTTATTAAATATGAACATTTTATTTATCAGGATATTATTTTATGATAATATGATCAAAAGATTTTTATATTTAAATATAGAATTATATAAATTTTGAGTGTTTTTTATTTATAAGGTACACCTGTTAAAAATTTTTTAAGACATTATTAAAAATATAAATGGCTGGCACTATGTCAAAGACAGGTCAAGATAATAAACAAAAATATTTGATGATAAGGAGGAAAAAAAATGGATAGAATATCTAATTTCATGTAGTAAAACGTTTTATGGTTTCTCTGTTTTTAAAAAGGTATTAAAAAAAATCACTTTACAACCCGACCATCTCAGATTTTGTTAAAATTTGGCATTAAAGTTAATAAAGTATTGTAAGTGACGAATCCAAAATATTAGAGTCTTAACTCTATTAGAATTGGAGATATAGGGCTTCAAAGTGGGTCAACTTGGTCATTTTTCGAAAAAAATGATTTTTTAAAATTGAGATAACTTTTATATTAGATGCACTATGTATATTTATTATGGCTCATTTTATAGCCCTAAGTAAACTCTTGAACGTATGTTAAATAAAATTAATTTTTAGTTTAAATATTTTTTTTAAATTGCGGATAAAAATTTGTAATTAATTTTTTAAAATGTTAGACTAAATTTTTTTTCCCAAATTTCAGATATTTTGTAAAGAGTACCAAGAACTGTTCATATATAAAATTTCAAAGTAGGGCCAAAAAATTTAATTAAATAAAATCGCATTTTAAAAAAATCCGCTAGATGGCGCAAGAAATTTAAAATATCAATTTTAACATAAAAAGTCATTCTAAGAAATTTTTTTTATTCCATAATATAATATTTATCGAATAATTAATAATAAGCGTATAATATAAATATTTAAAATAATTTTATTAAAATTTCTTTAAATGATAACCACCATTTATTATCATATAAACATGTAACATACCCTTTAATATCTTTAGTTAATATTTCGCTTTATATTTTGGATTTTTTCTAATTTGACTTCAATAGCACTAGAATATTTTTTTGTATTTATTTGTGATAAATTAACAGGATAGACTGCATGAATTTTTTGAGTCCCAGATATTGAAAGAGCTCTTGAAAATCGTTCCTCTAAAAATTCTTGCTCATCTTGGTATTCTTTATGGGATGTATAGAAAAAATAAATATTTTTAATATTTTCCTCAGCGAATTTAAAGAATTCATAGGGAGATTTTATTTGATTTTCATAAGGGCGTTGTAAACTGGCCCGCGCAGCCAAGCGTTTAACGGTTCCCCCTATTCCATCGCAAACATTTTTCCAATGGGCAGTAGGAAAAAAATGCCACTCTGCTGGGATGGCGAAGTCCACTTGATGATAACACAAATTTATAAAATTTTTCCTATTTTTATATTGCGCCGCGGATCCATCGGAATAATAATAAATGTATTTTGGCTCAGATAAAAAGAAATTTTTTAGAAAATTTATCATTTTTTTTGGGATAAATGAAATAAACAAGTGTTATGTACCAGCGACTCGGATATGGCCACATAACATATATGATTTAATACATTATTTATTTTATAATATATACCAAATGGATGTAGGGTAACCTGAGAAGTGGCCCAGTGATAACTTTGGACTTCATCTTGAAGTATAAAAGAGTAATTTTCAGAAAAATCGCAGATAACCAAATAATAATCTAGTTCTAAGTTGTTTTTAAGATTCTGATGGAATCTATTTTGTTGTTCAGCAATAAAAGAATGGCGAATCAAAATAAATATTTTATCAAATAAGTAATTAAGAAATTCGTCAGCAGTTTGTGTTAGGGTCTCTAAACTGGTTCTATCTACAGTTATCCATTGCTTGAACGTTATCCTGTATATATCATGTGCAATTAATAAATTTTCTAAGTTATGCAGGATATTTTAGTTATATAAATAATACTATGAAATTATAATGATTCGTTAATTAAATATCCTTAAAATAAGTTAATTTTAATAAAAAATTTTAAATCCAAGACTGGCCCATTAAAAAAATTTCAAAAACCCTAACCCGGTCTAGGCTTGCAAAAAATATAATATTAAGCCCACACCCGGTCCATAAACTGGGCATTTACCTAAGGGTCATGAGCTGGCCCGGCCCATGAAGATCTCTGCAATATATATGTGACGATTTAATTAGAAATCAGCGCAAATCTGTCCGATGCGCCGGAATGTTTTTTGAGGCAGCCAACTAGTAAAAAATTATCATATCAGATGTATATTTAATAAACCTGACAATATTGATTTTACATTTAATTTTTTAAAAATTAAATATACGATATAGAAACTGGAAATATGATGACAAAACAGGTAATTATTAAAATTTTTGAGATACACTGACACCCGAGTCAATAATAGTTATCGGGCCGTCACTCGTGTTATGGCTGATATCAAAATTATTTAACCCTTTCTCTACTCTTCTTCTTTCCCTCCCTTCTATTCCCTTTCTTTTCCTTCTCTTTTAAAAAAAAATTATTCAAATTTTATTTTTTAAAATAGTGTTAATTCGTTGGATGATATTTTTCAGTTTTTTTTGTATAATTATATAACTGAAAAGTATGTAGTATCGCTAGATACCTAACATTTTAGGGTAATGTTGTTAAATAGTCGAGTTCACCCGGATTCATAGTTTGTGGTCTTTAGTCAATTTAGTCGACCTCAAGTGTCGATTCGCAACTTAAGTCTTGAACTTGAGTCATAAATTTGAATCGACTAGAGGACGAAATTTCAAATTAGGGTATTTTACTATTAACAATCAAAATTTGTTCTCTTCCTTTTTAATATTGTATATTTTTCTTCGAGACTATCAACTAGAAACGTAAATTCGAGTTATGAACTTGAGTCGTGAAGTTAGTTTTAATTTTCTACATAATTTATATAATTTTTTATAACAAAATTTGAAATACTCCTCCTCTAGTCGATAAATTCACAACTCGAGTTCACGACTGAATCTGTTTTTCTATTTTCTTTGATACGAAACTTTTTTCCAGTTTGCGAATGTCAACTCGACTCATTCGATTAACAACATTAGTTAAGGGGTATCGTTGTGGCCAAAAATAATTGATATCAGTCATCTTTGTTTAATAAAATATTAATTTTTACTTTTTCACATGTTACAGCTTTTTTAAACAAATGTTATTTTGAACATACAGGATTTGCCCCTTTAGGTCGTATCTGTGATCCTAATTTTAGTTGCGCTATAATTCACCCTTCACATAATCTAGTTTCCACCATTGCACATGAAACAGGCCATTTGTATATAAAATAATTATTTGAATAATATCATGCCATACATTTTATTATATTTTAAAGCAAGGTTATAAGAGAAAATTAAACCCTAATCAATTTGAATTCTAGAATATATATAAGAAATCTGCAAACCATACCCTGACCCCAGATTTGAACTTAAAATGACATTATTTCTACGAGCAGATTCATCTCCCTAATTTTTAAAAATATATTCATATACCAGTTGAAAAATTCACTGATGGATCATTTAATATTACGTTTATTTCCCACATTTTTTTTCCTTTTGAAAATATTTACAAAATACAAATAAAACTTCAAATATTTCAAAAAAAAATGCAGACGAGGTTTTAGAATGTTCGTAATTTCCAAATCCTATAAAAAAAATTTTTTAAACAGCTATTTAATCTTAAAATTTGAGGCATACAATTTTGTCATAAATTTTTGAATCTAATTAAATATAATACATTATTTCAAGACAAATTTATTTCCGAAATTGATAAGTAGCATACATATGCTTGAGTACGATTCCGGCAAATTAAAGTCTTTAAATTTACAAAAGATAGAATATAAGAGATTTATATTTTAGCTATTCAAATATAGTCTGAATTTCAAAACCTATATGATATATAGTATGCTATCTACTTAATGATACTTTTAGTTATTTTAATTAATGCTGTAGTCAAGCAAGAAATTTTGTCTTCTAGATTTAGCCAAATTAATTATTTTTTGTATCTAAATAATTAATTATTTATTATAGATTTGGAGCAAGGCATGATATGGACAATGAATGCAACTCACTTGAACTTCGTGGTATAATGCACTACGAGAATAAACCCCCAAGACAATTTAAATGGTCTAAATGTAGTGCTCGCGAAATAGATAATCATTTAAAGAATATTGAGTATCATATTTTATTTTATTTTCTTTAATTGAGGTTGGAAGATATGAAATGAATTATAAAAACTTAATCTTACGCCTTCATATAATTTAGAAAGGTTCATCTTATAAATGCAAAATATTCATAAAAGTGGATTGATATTATAATCAATGTAAACTAGAAAGTAGATACGACTAATTTTAAAGAATATAATTTTGATAATATTTGTATACAATTAATCTATCATCGGAGAACGACAATTTACTTCTATTATCTCTCCCAGAAGTTCATCAAAATGATATATTTAATTCAAATAAAAGGATTATATAACTTAATAATTTAGTTTTATGAAGGGCCTATATATTTAAATAAAATTTATATGAAAAAAAAAATAGAAATGAGAGAAAATGCCTAGCTAATGGGGAAGTTTATAAAAAACCCGTTCACAAAAATTTAACAAAAGTTTGTGCTTCCTTGGGTGGCCGTTTTTACCCAGAAAAAGTATTATTATAAATTATAAACTTAAAATCTATATTGATTTATTGGAAAGATTATATATTTGAATGAATTATACTGTGGGCCAATGGGGTAAGTGTATGAGCGAAAGCTTAAAGTGAGAATTATTTTAATAAAAAAATACTGAAAAGCTTTATAAAATTACCATACATTCAAATTGAACAAATATATGTCAGATTGGGATATGAAATCCTTTTCCGTGGAAATTATTTTTAATCCCTCAATTTTAAATTCAGTACTGAGGGCCTTAAATTTAAACAATATGATTTGAGCATTGCATTCTATCATTGGCTTTACGGCTTATAATTTCGTTTAATATTTAAAAATATAAATATATATAAAAAATAAATATAAATAATTAGTAAAGAGTTCACACATATAAATTGTATTGTTTCATTAGAAAGATTAACAGATACCCGGTGTGAGTATAGGCAGCAGAATATTATATCTATCTGTCCAGTTTCGATAATAAATTTCCGTCAAACAGATTCTTCAAACTTAAATATTATCCTCAGGAGATAAATCAAAAATTGGGAACCCAATTTGGCATCATTTATTTATTTTTATAAAAATAGTAATTCAAGAATACTTTTAAAATGTGTAATATATATGTAGTGATAGAAATACTTTCCCTCCTCATAAAAATGGAAGAAATTTTATATAGAAGATGTAAGACTAGCGAATATCCTAATTTAACTCTTTCCATTTTTTTTGTACTTTATTAAATTTAAATAGAGGTTTTTTGTAAAAAATAAATAATTAACTAAGACTTTGATATCAAAATCAACTAATATATTAAAAAAAAATAATAAATAATAATAATAAAAAGCTAACTAAAATTATACACTGTATAATAATGGTGGATTGAAAATTTGATATATAATGATATATTTTTGAATATAATATAATACCTTTCTCTACTTTAACTTTACCTCTCTATCATGGTTTACCATGAAAATCTCGGGTGCATCATTTTCTTGCATATCAAAATATTTTGTATTTTTCACTCCACACAATCTCTTTTCATCTCCTTATGGTTGTGTGATTTTTGTTTGTTTAAAGGGAGATTATATTACAAATTTAGAATGTGTGATGCCAGGAGATTTGATTATTATTTATGGAGTATTTGGGTAGGCGTGTAGAAATTTAACGATTCTTTTAGTTATGTTTGTGTTATAAAAAAAAATATACAAATTTCTCAGCTTATCAATCGCTCGAGAAATATTTTTTTTTTCCTCTTTAGCTTTCATCTTTTCTGGTGGTAAGCTCCTTCAATATCTCTCTCCACTTTATGTTATTCATACTATCTCTTTTATCTAATTTATACTTCTTCATTGACTCTAAATTTATGGCCCCATTGAAGTTTTGGATTTCCTTTTTACGTTTACATATCACTTCCAAACTTTCAACCTTATTTCCTATGTAGTTCATTGTCCTTCTCATTGTATGCCCATACCACCTAAGTCTGTTTACCATTAATTTAGTCTTAATGTGCACTACCTTTAAATTACTTAGTATTCTTGTACTTCTCACCTTATCCCTTCTTGTTACCCCAGCAATCATCCTCAGCATTCTCATTTCCAAAGTTTGTGGACTTCTCTCGTCTGATTCTTGGCCATGCCGAACTATATAGAAGAGTTAGTTGTATTATGGAACTGTAAATTTTTCGCTTCAATTTGTGTGGAATTCTTTTGTCAAAGAGCACTCCAGATAAGGATCTCCACTTCAACCCTTGATTAATTTTACTCTTTATCTCTTTCTCTATTGTGTTGTTTGTGTGTATAGTGGAGTCCAAATATTTACAGCTTTCAATTGCCGATATCTGCTATTCATTTATATCAATGCTCTATGTTTCATCTCCTCCTATCACCATATACTCCGTCTTTTCTCTATTTCCGTGCTTTTCTAGGATAATCCAGCTCATTAATCTTTCTTTCCTTTCATCCTTGGATTCGGCAAGTATCACAGTATCATCTGCAAATATCATATTCAACGGGACCGTTTGTGGTATAGACTGTGGTAATACATCTATTACTGTTATGAAGAGAAGTGGGCTGAGAGCCGACCCTTGATGAACACGGCTATTGTGAAGCCTGTTGAAGTACCAGTTGTGCTACGGACCATTGTTGTATGGCCCATATACATATCCTATATTATTCTTATATATTTTTCGGGAACCTTTTGTTATCGAAGGTCTTTTCTAGATCAGGAAAGACCGTGTAGTTTTTTGTTCTTTTCCCTGTATTTTTCACTCATTTGCTTAATTGCATGTATAGAATCAGTTGTTGATCTTCCAGGCATAAAGCCAAACTGAATTCTCCTATTTGGATTATGTCTCTTAACCTTTTTTCTAATATTTTTTCGTAGAGCTTAAGACAGTGTGACATTAGTTTTAGGCCCCTGTAATTTTGACAATTGTGTGGATCCTCTTTATTTTTGAAGATAGAAACTAGATAGCTCTGCCTCCAGTTTTGAAGGAACTCTTCATTTCCTAGTATTTTATTCTACAGATTTGTGAGGAGATGTATTCCATTATCTCCTACTGCTTTAAGGATTTCTATTGGAATATCATCTGAACCCCTTTCATATCTTGTTCTATTATTGGTTGTACAAAGTTTTGACATGGGGAGTGTTTATCTAGATGTAGTATGTGGGGATTAAAGTTGAGAAATCCTGAAAATATTCTTTCCATTTATTCATTATTTCTTTTTCCTTTATTATCAATTTCCCATCTTTATTTTTGATTACTTTCGGCTCTCTGTTTGGCTAATCTGTATATTTTATTTTGCCCTTCTTTGGTATGTAGTTCTTCATACATGTCATCGTATGCCATGGCTTTGGCCCCACCGCCTTTGTATCTATTCTCTTGGATTTTTTGTAATTTGTCTTGTCATCTGGGTTTTTCGATTTGTACCATATTTGATAAAGGGCTTTTTTCTCCTGTATAGTTTTTACCTCTTCATTCCACCACCATAGTTCTTTGTATGATTTGTTGCCTACCTTTGTGCCAAGCCTAGTGTCAATTATGCAGTGTCTATAAATCTGGATGAAAGGTCTATCCACATTTTTTCCCTGACTTGTGAGGAATCTATTGTTTCAATGTTTGCTTTGATTGCAAAGGCATCTGTAATTGATTTTAATCTACCCCATTTAATGCATGGTTTAAGTTTTATCTTGTTTTAAGTGGATTTATTTGCGATGTGTAAATCCATGACTAGTAGCTTGTGTTGCGCGGCAATATCTTCTCCTGGGATGAATTTCAGTCTATTACATCTTTTAATCTTCTGCGAGAGATAAGCATGTAATCTATCTGGGTTTTCCTTCCATACATTCATATATTATTAAATGACTGTCTATTTTCCTATAATAGGTGTTGGTTAAGGCAAGGTCGAAGGCTTGCGCAAAATTCTAGTACATGCTCTCCTTCTTTCTCCATATCCAAAACCACCATGATGCCTTTTGTAGCTATCTCTTGTTTTTCCCACATACGCATTTAAGTCACCACCTATTATGACTAGGTCATCTTTAGGGATTTTCATTACAGCTTCAAGCTCTAAAGTCATATTTCTCTTCTTCCTTGCAACCGGTTTGAGGAGCATATACTGATAGGATGTGTAGTATTGATTGACCAATGCAGAGTTTTATCTTCATTAGTCTATCAAAGATTGTTGACTTCTACTGAGGAGGTTAGATCTTGACTGAGGATGAGGCCGACACCGTTTGCTAACAATTCCATTATAGTACAATTTATACCCATCTCCAATCATTAAAGTCTTCTGACCTTTCCATTTCGTCTCTTGTATGCATATATCAACTTTTCTCTTGTTCAACATTGATGCCAATTCTCTCGTCTTACCTTTAAGTGTCCCAATATTCAAACTTGCTCACCTTGTCTTCTTTGCATTGACCTTTATTTTACTTTTCGCAGGATGTAGGTCTACACCCTGCCCGTCGCTTGGAGTGAACGCCTTAGCTTTCATATTCATATTTTCATTTGTGTCCTTCATTTTTGTTTATTTGACAAGTATCCTTAGCACCCGGCTGTCCGAGCCTGTCGATTACCGGGGTGTCATCTTTAAGCTCCGCAATTCCTCCTACCATATGTCTTTACCCATCAGTCATCGAAGAAAAATCTAAAAATTTATACGTTCCTTACCAGGATAGGACCTGACCTTCTGTTTCCAAGCCTGCATCATAACCCACTAGGCCACCTCGGCGATCGCTCGAGAAATATGGCGATATAAAAATATATTTAATGTATAGGACACCGAGATAAAACGATTAGTATTTTGCATTTTTGCAATAAGTTTAGCATTTTACTATAATGCTTTAGGAGGAGTTATGATTAATTATGTAATGTATGCCATTTTACCCCATACCCAGGTTAAAATGGCTAAGCAGTAGGTTAAAATGGTTGAAATAAAATCGAGGGTAACTTTATTGTTTTATTGAACAAAATATTGCAATTTTGACATCCATGCATCACTTTCGAACTCAATACAATACCGAAATGTAAAATATTTTATCAGAAATAGCACATTTAATGTATTTAGACATATTGTGCACTTGAATTATTCTTCCCATTTGTTATTACTCTTAAAGTTTTATCTCAATTGACACATAAACTATTTATTAATGTTCCTTTTTGCTCAAAAATATCCTTTTATATGGTGTAGACGTTAATATTTAAAAATTACTTTAATCGGACTGAACATTTTAACCGTTTTACCCCAGGTATATTATACAAATCGTTATTGCGTAATTTCTTATCAACCTATAAACCTCCGACAAATTTTATTTTATATCTATTACTTTATGGAACATCTATGGAAAACTTTAAATTATGAGCCTTAAAATATTTTGCTAAAATAATAAACTAGAGGTTAATTTTTATAATTTTTGGGTAAAATACGGTTTATCAGCAAAATATGTCAAGCCAGGAAGGTTTTGCAAATAATAAATACTCTTTTTCGCAGCAATTTTCAAACAACTGTTTTCTAAATCTAATAAGTAATTAAGCCTTGAATATATATTAATCTTAAAAACCACTTAAAATAACATTATATTGACTCTAATCTATCATCTTATTCTTATAAATCAGATTAATCAAATAAATTTGAGATTCTAAATTGCACAATCACCCAATTATAAATCAGATTAATCAAATAAATTTCAGATTCTAATTTTCACAATCACCCAAATTATAAAAATTTGAATGTTAAATAAGAATCTTTGCCCAGATATAACATCCTTACACTAGATTTAAGGTCTTTATGCTCAATGATTTAAAGGTTATTCGCATTAATTATTACCTCTTCAATCGATTTACCCCGGTTACCCCTAATTTTTACCTTTAAATATTTTGCCCTAAAATTTGTGTACATTATCGGTCATAACTGATCCTATAGTTCCGAATCCCCAATAATTTGTTGAGGTATTTTATAGTTCCTGTTCTATTTGTTGAATTGACTATCAGTATTTAGGACTTGTTGCTGTAACTATCTATAATAATTGACGATTATTTTCCTTGAAAAGGTCTTAAAATTCAGGTTTAGACTGAATTATTAATTTGAATATTAAAAAAAAAATAAAATAGACATTATGAACAAATATTATGTAAAATTTGAATATAACTATTATGTTGAATTTATGTATATTGTTTTAAATAACAGAGTAACTGCAACTCTTTTCAATGCTTTCGAAATAAATTAGAACCCTATTCAGAAGAATATTTAGATTATCAGCCATGTAAGCGTGCTCGACAGCGAACTGAATTATCACGTTCCGAAACGGGATCAGTATATTTATTTATACCATTTTCCTCTTTTAATATAAAATTTTATCCATTGATATTTTATATACCAGTTATACTACAATAAATTCACCATTCCAATAGATACCATATATTCTATTTAACTAACAGAGAAATAACAATTAATATTAGGGCTGTGCCGATATTAAATATCTGATCGGCACCAATATTTAACATTTTCAATTAGAAAAACCGATCCGATATTTATTTTTTATTGTTTTTGAATATTTTATGTTTGTATAAATTTTTTTATTTTATAAATAATTTCTTATAATAAATTAATGAGAACTAAAATTACAATTTATTTATTGTAATGCTTAAAAAAATAGTTAAAAATTAATTTGTTTTGTTATATTTTCTGCACAAAAAAAGGATTTCAAAATAACTAAATAGTCTCATTCAGCTAGTGTTGTAAAAGGCTCGATTTAACCAATTATTAAAAACTGTTAGCTGAAGATTTTGGCCAAAAATAAATTACACATGATTATTTGGCCCACTTATGGCGGAAAGGTTTAGGCTTTTATTGGCAAAATTTTGAGACTTAGGTATTAATATTTTGGCGAAGATAGAAATTTAGCTCTTTTTATAAATTGGCCAATTGGGGCTGTTTAACAACACTACACATTCACATATAAACATTGCAAATATTTTAAATGATATTAATAACTTTCTGAGAATTAAAAAAATAACAAAATACACTTATTTATTCGTGAAAGTTGGTTGATTTTCTTTTATAATAAAAAATATTGATATTTTTATGACATTGGTTCAAAGATAGCTGGTAAATAACCAATTTTTTTTGTTATAAAATAGCGTAAAAGTGGTAGCTACTTTTTAAAAGTAGTAACCCTTAGCAGCACTGTTCAAAATCCGGACTTTAATTTTTTATAATTTTTTTAACACATAAACCTCTTAGAGACATGATTAAATCATGTCATCTCTTTATCGAATAAGTAGTAGCTACTTTTTAAAAGTAGTAACCCTTAGCAGCACTGTTCAAAATCTGGACTTTAATTTTTTATAATTTTTTTAACACATAAACCTCTTTTTAGAGACATGATTAAATCATGTCATCTCTTTATCGTATAAGTAGTGATATAAATGTTTAATAGCATCAATTATAACAAATTTAGGTTATTTGGGTTGGGTCGGACCGAAATTTTGAAATATAGTTGAATAATTTTAAAAAATTTGTAAGAAACAAGGTATAAATATTTCCCATTTATTTGTATTTATATATAATGATAAAACTCGATTATGTTTAGAGACATTTTAACAAAGTGTCGAGTAAGGGGGAGGCAATTAGTTTTTATTTTTTGCCGGGCTTTTCGGGTTAAATTAAAATAAATGTTTAGAATCGAGCCAAACCGGTTAGGTTTTTCAAAAAAACATTCCTAGTTTGAATAGCATATTACTATTAACGTCACGCATAAATTACGAAATTTATATAATTTGTATATTATAGTAAATTATCTCTAATGAGCTAATTCCAGCGTAAAAAATATTTTTTTTTCGATAAAGGTAGTTTTTTACAAATAAATAACTGTATAATTCCTATTTTTATATTTAATTTTTAAAAGTGGTGTCAAATGAAGAAATGTAATCTTATACATAGCTCTTGGAATTCTTGGTCGTCCTGGTCGTCCTGGTCGCCATGTAATTATATAATAGGTTATAGCGAAAGGAATAGAACATGTGAAAAACCCAACCCCAAGTAATAAAAAAACTTTCCAATCAGCTATATAATTAATTTTATAAATATATATTACATAAATTATTATATAAACGAATTAAATATCTCATTTAAATTATGCTATCTTCTTTATATTTATATGGGAAAGTAATTTAGGACGTTGTCAAGGTGCTAAAGTAGATTATAAAGAGTGCAATAGGGTATAATATTTTGTAAACATTTTATATTTTAATGGATTTCAACATATAATTTTTTTTAAGTTGCAGAAATGATTTTAAAATACCAGACTTTGTTATTATTCGTTCGATAAAACGTACAATGCGAATATTCGACGAATCATATTAATAATTAATGCCAATTGAATTATTCTGAATAACTTAATAAAATTTAATAATTTGTCATTTTTGTTGATAACCTATCAGTCTGATAGATGATGTGATTAATTAAAACGATTTTGTGAAAGACTTTTCTTAATTAGAATTAATTAGCTCTCAAAATTCGCTTATAGAAACAATATGAAAAACTTTTTTCCTTAAAAAAAATTTATTTATAGGCATTATTAATTTAATTAATAACTTGATCGCATTTTCTTTATCATTAGATTATTATTATAAAGTTCTCGGTTTAATAATTAGAGGTGCAATAAAAAAATACTCTGTTCAATATTATATTTTGTATGAATTATTTTATAATATTTAAAAAAAAAAGAAGAATTAATAGAATAATTCGATTCGAATACAAATAGTAATTAATTATTAGTATGAACACGAATAGCAAATTATTTGATTCGTTTAAACAAATCAAATATGAATGTGCACTCCTAATATTTAAAAAAAAACTAATATATCTTTAAACATGAATTTTAAAAATAGTTAACTGTTAAAGTCAAATAAAAAATAGTTATGCTCATATTTTTTTTTGAAAATATTAAATTGTGTATTTTTATTTTTCTTAGCACATAGGTTGTGATCTTAAACTTTCTTCGACAGCTAAAAGTGATAACTGTAAGTTTTGCAAAGGGGATGATTCTTGTAAACTTTTTGAAGATGAAAAAGAGATTGAGATAACTAATGGTAAAACATGATAATTTATTATTAATTTTTTTGTTTTATGGTTATTATATAAAAATACAAATTTTCGATTAGTAAAAATTAAAATGATATAATTTCCCAATCCTAATAATATTAATTGCCTCCAATCTTTTACCTGGTATTTAGCTTATACCCTGCGATTCTTGCAATAAATTATATATTGGACAAACTGGAAGAATTAAAAGGATAATTTATGAACAAGAGAATAATGAATCTTCCCTATCGTTTATTTGAATACAGTATTAATCCCAAACTTACACTTCTAAAATACAAATATTTTAACCATTATTAATAATTTTAAAAAGTGGATAATTAAAAAGACCTCATAATCTTAATCGACTGATAATTCTATTTAATAATCTATAATTCTTTGTTTTCAAATTTAATATTATTTTGATATATTATAGAATTCGTTTTTCTATTTTGCAAATATTTTAATTAAAAATTTTTTTTATTTGATGCTATGATGATTCGTGCTTGGAAGATTATATAATTAATCTTTAGTAAATATAATAGATCATAAAATTGTATTTTTAAATAATAATTTATAGATAATTTTAAATTGGCCACTTTTTCAAACCTTTCCTACTAGTGTTGATAAACGGCTCGATTTGAGCCAGCCTAACTCATTTTAGCCAGAAAAACCTAATGCAAGGAAGATTTTGGTTATAGATGGCACAAACGTTTGGACATATATTAGCAAAAATCTAGAAGCTTAGGCAATATTTTTCTGGCTAAAATATCAAGTTAGCCGTTTTTAAAAAATTGACTTAAATCCAGCCTTTTTTTAACAAAACCTGTGCAAATTTTTTAGCAAATAATAAAAATCGTTTTATATGTGGCGTTTTATGATATTTGATTTTTGGAACTCTACTTAAAGAACATAGGGAATTTCTGATTAAACTGTTAAATTTTTTTATTTAAAAACCAAGTTAAGATATTAATGGTATGCAAAGTAAAAAATTCAGGTCCTTAAGGTCGTAAGATTTAGTGTATTTATTAATTGCTTTTAGGGATTTTATTTTTTCGCTCTATCTTAAATTTTAAAAATTTTGAATTTTTATTTTTACTAATTAAATTTTTTTTTTGTCTACTAACTAAAAGTTTACTAACTAAGAATTATGTATACGCAGAATTGTTAAAGTTTTCTTTTTAAAAAGAGCAAGCTCCAGCTTCCGCTATTAAGTTTTTAAAAAGAACACGCTCTTGCTCCAAATCAAAAATAAATATGAGTGCCGTTTCTTATCAGCTCCTTTGATAATTCTTATAATATAAGATAACATAAAACAAAATAATTATTTTTTTTAAAAATCTATTCTAAACAAAACCCTTATATTAAAGTTTTAAAGCCTTCACAAAATATTTTTTTTCTAAAGGAAACTAGGTTTTTTTTAAAATTACACTGATGAGCTGGACAGTTGCATAAATTTTCCAGCCATCACATTTTTAATTCTATCTCTAATTTTTCCCTAAAGTCAATTAAGTTTCTTATATTTCTAATCTATAGTTTTATATTTCTTTACAACCGTTTTAATAAATGGGTTTGATATCTGTATGTGTATTGTATATTCGGACAATATTATATAAAAAATAACTTCTTTAATTTTTTGTAATATTATTTATAATCTATTTATGCTTGGGCTGACCTATTAAATACGAAAAATCAAAGATTTGCAAGGTCATATCTGATTTTTTATGTGTAAATTGTCAGGCTCTGCCCGAAAACTTTTAGCTTGTTAAATTTTTGGCTATTATTTTATAAAAAATTTGCACAGGCTCCTGGCCGGGCTTTTGGTTAGACCGAGTCGGGGGCTTTTTATATTTTTGGTGATTATTAATAAAAACATGCTCATTATTTTTAACTAATTTTGAATTAAATCTTTTCGAATACACATTAGTATATATTATATTAAACATGGATTAAAAATTGGATTAGTTTTAATTATTCTTTAAAATTTTGGCCATTATGTTATATGGATACAGATATGACCGTTATAGCGACATTGAATGAAACCGTAACATTTTTATATTTCGAACTCAAGTTGATGTATGACTTTAATATCCCAAGGAGTACGGGTAATAAAATTCTCTTTAATTCCTTATTATGAGAATCTATGCTTTGTTTACTATAATCTTTTAATTATAACTTCTTTAGAATAGTTTTCAACCCTTGAGTAGTATTCGGGGTATCTCAACATCAAGAGATTTTTTAGTTATTACTGTAAAACAATCGGTTTTAAATTAGTATTTCTCAGGCCTCTTAAATCATGTTTCTGCAAAGTTTAATTTATTTATGAATGATTTTTACATGTATTAACAATTCTTGTAAGCTAAATACATATTTCTACTCCTTTAATTTAAAGAAAAAATTTCCCATTTATTATCATTATAGGTTTTAAAAAAAATCGATTTTTATAAAAAAAAAACGAAATTATAAAGTTTTTAAAAACTATTTTGCATTTTTATAGATAGGCTTTTATAAAAATAGTTATAAAATCTTATTATTAAATCTTTTCAATTTTTATAATTGTAATTAACTTTTCTATATATTATAATTTTAAAAATGCAATATAAAAAGAATCTAGATTCATAAAAATTTATCATGAATATTAATTTTGATAGGTTTCTCATAATCTCAATAATTCATGATATATATGGTGAATTCCATATCAAATCAACCAAAAAAAGTCGATTCTCAACCCGACCCCCTTCAATTTTTCTTAAATTTTGCATAATGGTAGTATATACTATAACTAAGAAAAAAATGAAATTTTACCTCCCAAAAAGGTTTACCCGCTAAGATATGGGCGTTTAAAGCGCGGAAAATGGTACATTTTTGACAAAAAGTGCCTCATTTATTTTCAAATATCTCAAGAAATAATTAAAGAAAAATAATTTAAATTTTATTATGTAGCTTAATAATAGTTCTTTAATATGACATAAAAATAAATATGATATAAATTTGATGAATGTCTAAAACCGGATGTATAAAACCGGAAATGGCCATAGAAAAAAAAGGTATTTTTTTTTTTCGAAATTTTTTTTCTGTAGATAGATATATTACTGCTTTATATTTGTGCCAAATTCTAGCCTGGGATGAAAAAGGGTCTAGGAGTTATGACTCTTTATATGGCTTAAATTGATCAAAAATATCTTCATTTAATGAATACTTATGAAATAATGTTTTTTTAAAAATTCTGTCTAAATGATAGGCCCTAACTTTTTTTTATTTTTATGTTAACATATTGTGACTGAAAATTACTTGACAAAATAATTCTAAACCAATTTATAACTTTATTTTTCTGAAATGCATAATTACATATAATATAATAATTCATAATTATGTTTACAATATATCATATATTAAATTATCTAAAGAATTGGAATAAATTTTGACTTTAATTTTATTTTTGTCAAGGGGAATATAAGCATGGTATTTTTGTGTTCCCGGAATTCTTTTTGCTCTCAAAAATCTGCTTTCTAGATGATTTTCCATATTATTGTATTCATTATTGCTTACAAAAATGTAATTTACTCCGTGTATATTATTTGTTGCAAAGTCGAATAAATCCATTGGTGTCAAAATATGGTTTTGATATGGCCGTTGCAAACTAGCTCGAGCTGCTAACCGTTTTGTAATACCTCCTAAACTGTCGCACGGACTTTTTCCATGAGCTGTATCAAAAAAATGCCACTCGGCCTTTATACCAAAATCACATTCATGATTATAGAGATTTATGAAATTTTTTTTATTTTTATATTGGGTTACGGCCCCATCAGAAAAATAATAAATTTTGGTCAATGTATCAAATCTTTCTTTTAAAAATAAGATCATTTTAGTTTGAAATAAATAAAAGGCACAGGCATTGTGCTTTAAACAATCTGATATTACCACTAAACTTATATGTTTTATAGTGTTGTCCTGACGATAATAAATGATAAAAGGGTGAATAGTGGACTGATTATTTGTCCAATGAAATCCCTGTGCATGGTCTTGCACTATAAATGCATAATTTTCCGAAAAGTCGGCAATAACTAAGTATTCGCCAACATTTAAATTAGATTTTAAATTGTTTTGAAATAATGATTGTTGTGATGCTATAAATGAATGTGGAATCAAATAAAAAAATAATAAAATCAATTATAATATTGGGAAAAAGAAACTAAATTTTCAGAATCGATAATATTATTAAACTAAAAAATAATAAAATCATATTATATTATTGGGAAACAGAAACTAAATTATAAAAAGCAATAATATTATTAAACGAAAAAAATAATAAAATCATATTATATTATTTAAAAACTAAAATCTCAAAATCGATCTTAAAAAAATAAAATTAAAAATTATAGGTTTATTTCAAATAACAAATATTTTATTAATTTCACAATTATTTAACTTAATGAACTCAATTAATTTATATTGCTCTAATCCTTTCAAATATGAAATGCATTCCATTCGCAAAGACTTGAGAAATGTCTTGCAGTGGAATAGAAAAAAACCAGTCGTTAACACTAAAAGATAAAATTTGCAGTGGATGCAGAAAATAAAAAATATATCCACGGAACATGACTTACCATTACCATCTATTTCCACAATTCCCGAACAATACATTGATAGAGATGTTTCTATAGAAGTTTTAAACGAGACATTACAGTTTTTAGACGAGACTCCTATTAAAAAGAAGCGAATTATTGAAAAAAAATATTGTACAAATAAATGTATTAAAATTCAGAAAAAGATTAAAAAGGATATTTTTAAGATTAATTCAGAGTCAGATGAAGTTAAAAAATATGAATCCGAAATCATTAATCAATTGAAAGAATGAATTCAATAATATGGAAAATCATCTAGAAAGCAGATTTTTGAGAGCAAAATGAATTCCGGGAACACAAAAATACCATGCTTATATTCCCCTTGACGAAAATAAAATTAAAGTCAAAATTTATTCCAATTCTTTAGATAATTTAATATATGATATATTGTAAACATAATTATGAATTATTATATTATATGTAATTATGCATTTCAGAAAAATAAAGTTATAAATTGGTTTAGAATTATTTTATCAAGTAATTTTCAGTCACAATATGTTAACAATTAAAAATAAAAAAAAGTTAGGGCCTATCATTTAGACATAATTTTTAAAAAAACATTATTTCATAAGTATTCATTAAATGAAGATATTTTTGATCAATTTAAGCCATATAAAGAGTCATAACTCCTAGACCCTTTTTCATCCCAGGCTAGAATTTGGCACAAATATAAAGCAGTGTTATATCTATCTACAGAAAAAAAATTTCGAAAAAAAAAATACCTTTTTTTTCTACGGCCATTTCCGGTTTTATACATCCGGTTTTGGACATTCATCAAATTTATATCATATTTATTTTTATGTCATATTAAAGAACTATTATTAAGCTACATAATAAAATTTAAATTATTTTTCTAACTTAATTATTTCTTGAGATATTTGAAAATAAATGAGGCACTTTTTGTCAAAAATGTACCATTTTTCCGCGCTTTAAACGCCCATATCTTAGCGGGTAAACCTTTTTGGGAGGTAAAATTTCATTTTTTTCTTAGTTATAGTATATACTACTAGTATGCAAAATTTAAAAAAAATTGAAAGGGGTCGGGTTGAAACCTTGGTTGATTTGATATTTCCTATATTAAATATTGCCTCTATTTTTTATAAATATTTTTACATAATAATTCTATATCAATCGCCTAGTGTTAACTATAAATGGAAAGGAATACACTGGAACTGAAATAAGAAATACTGGTATAACCTATGATTTACACTATAATAAGGAAGTCATAATATCGGAGAAGTTAACGAGTCCTCTTATAATACAAGTAATTTAATTTCAACTATATATTATAAAATCTGTGCTAAGATATGATAGACTTTTTGTCTCATAAATTGATAATATTCAAAATGGAAATTATTCGTTATATATTTCGTGTATAATATTTTTCTTATCTTTCATTACAAATATAATATCAAATATACAATAAAATTTATTAAGTATGATAAGACCACTATATAGTTCTAAAAAATATAATCATCATTTAATTTTCCACTTTTTAACATTAGAACCACCGTCATTTCACTTTTATATTAAAATGTATATGACTCAAAATTTTCCAAAGGATGGTGTCTATTAAGGCTAACCCCCACCCTACAATTTATTGGCCAGCTATTAACCAGCTTTTTCCCAGTTGTCGATTTAAACTTATGTATGTTACAAAGGGGAGACTGTGGTTAGGTAAACCCGGGGCTTGGCATACCACTAAACAGGCTAGAAGGTTTAAATATTATCCTAAAAGATCTTTTATTAGTATGCATATATAATCAAAAAATTTTGAAACAATTGTTTATTAAAAATTTTATTTAAAAAATAAAATTTTGAGGTAAAATTAAAAAGATTTTTACATGACAAAATTTTAATTTTTTTTGATTTATATAATTATTTGTATTTAATAAATTTTGTACCAATATTTTAACTCTCTTTTATAATATGAGAAAGTTTTATGAGTACTTATTTTGTCTAGATATTATTTCATTCATGATAAGTCAATTTAGAGCTAGCTGGCTTTCTAAACCATACACGTCATATATGGTAGTTAATAATAAAAAAATATTCCAAAATCTTGTAAAAACAATTTATGGCTCCTAAGAAATCACTCCTTAAGATCCTTAATTATGTTTTTAAAATGTTTATTAAATTAACCAAAATCAAATTTTAATATTTATATATAATTAGCTTCAATCTAAAAGTATTATGCTATTAACAATAAAATAATAAAATTATTTTATACGTATTATTAATATTAAAAAAAAATGCTTTTCAATTCATTAATGCCTAAAAAACTAATGATTTACGAAGCCCCTTGCAGTGCTTTGCCTAACTACTCTATTGGGACTTGTTGGTCAAAATAAATAAAATTTGAAAAATAAAATTTTATTTTTATAAATATTTATAAGACATCTTTATAGAGCACAGTTATAGCTATCGATTCATATATTGTTCTTTATAATATATATAAAAAAACACCAGAGTTTTAACCGATTTTGCAAAAATTGGTTCTACTAACCACAGTCTCACCCACTATTAATGGGGAGGGGAATATCAATTTAATTTGCAAATTTTACAATGGTGGCCCCCACCTCCCTCTTAAATATACTTTTCGCGTCCAATAATTATGCAATATTATATATCAATATTAAAAAAATATATATATTATAATATAAAAGGTTAAAAATCGTTTCGGACCTCTCAGGACGCATTACGAATTGAGATATTTTATTCCAAGAAGATAATCTGTTTTTAGCCAAATAATATTCTCTATAAATATGATTTATTGGTTTCCACATTAATAGCAAATATATTATGGTTTGCGCATATCTTTTAATTAAACTATAGTTTATATAATATCAAATATTATAATATTTTATAAGATTCATTAATTTTTTAAACAAATACAATGGGTTGTGTTTTCTGGTTAATAATAAAGCCATCGCAAGAAGCGTGAAATTAGATATTATCTTAGTTTGAGACAGACAAATAGTTAAGAATTTAATGGCTATATAATATAATATTTTGTGCTTTTAAATCAGGGATGGGATATGCCACAGTTAAGCAACCTACAAGGGTTTTAGCAGTAAAGGACCTTCATCCGATTGTCAAAATTATATATCATATATACAATATATGATTTTATTTGGCTTTTAAAATATTTTCCAACAATTCTATATTATAGACGGCCGGCGGCAGGCCGATTTTTAGCCGCCGTCAACAATCGGTGTAAATCGGCGCAGTTATAAATTTTTATAACATAAATTTTTTTAATTGCTTATTATTTCTTAAAAAAACGAATGTACATTGCTCTACTATCTCAGCATATTTTTTAATATTTATAATAGAAAACTCATTATAAATGCAAAATCGATTTCATAATTTTATAATTATCATGTATAAAAATTATTTTATTTAAATTTTCGGGATAATAATGATCCCCTTGAATTTAACGTCAATTCACCGGTAGAGAAAACTCTTCACTAGATGTGCTAGTCACCCGAATGCAAATAATTTTTTGGCGAGCCTGGAAAGATTAAGAAGTTTACTCTTCTTTTCTCTCCAAAAATTTAAGAACGTCCGTATCTTGTGAATATCGTTTTCCAAGAAAACTGTGTCATTCTTGTTCTAAGTCACCTAACTTGGAATCATAATTTATATTTGTTGAATGTTTATTTGCCAATTTTGTCAAATAAATTAAATTTAATAATTCATCTTGATCCTCATTAGCTATATTTACTACCTGATTATCATCATTCTCTATATATTTAAGATGTTTTATTACAAATTCTGAAGCTGAACAATTTTTCTCTATTAAATACTTTGACACAATTTTCAATTTTTGAAATCATGGATCTAAGAGAAGCCAATACCTAGATAATTTTAAATAAAAAATAAAAGAATATACTTATTGATATATATTTCATATATATTTGTATTAGATATTTCATATATTTGGTATATTATATATATATATATATTTATCCATATTATTATTATTAAATGATAAATGTCAATCAATTATTAATATATATTTAGAAACATAAAAAATATTGATTTTTGTTTATATTGATTGATAAAGAATTGACGCGGAGGAATATAATAATTGTAAAACAAAGAAAAGAATTTTTTTATAGACATTTTGAATTATTATGATTTTTATGGTTGTTTTATAATTGGAATTAATTTTAAAAAAAGTTATAAAATAAAGAAATGTTAAATAGTAGTAAAATGTTCAAAATTCTAACCATTAATATTAAGTTATAATAATAATCGGTGAGATTATTGAGAAATTATAAGTTATAATCATAATCGGTGAGATTATTGAGAAATTATAAGTTATAATCATAATCGGTGAGATTATTGAGAAACAATATTATAAATTATTGAGAGTTATTTTATTGGTGCAGTGGTACCAGGATTCGTTAACTCTTATTGGGTGATTTTGTTAGGAAAATTTCAGAATTTATTAATCAAGAAAAAGATTTTCGGGGACCGGGTTCCTAAAAACATTACTGGATTCTGGATTTATAAAAGGTAGCAAATTTGTTTTTTTTATTTACACAACGCAATTACTTTTAGATTTTTGAAGATTTAATTTTTTTAAAGAATTTTTAAGTTTTTTTTTTAATGAAATTATGGCTTTTTCTTTTGTTACTGTTAATCGTAAGCCTGATTTTGATAAAATGCAAAGTTATAAGGATCATTTTAATAAAATGTTTAATTCAAAGTTTAATAAAGTGGATGTAACTAATAATATCATTACTGCAGTAATTTTTTTTGTGTTATATGTAACTTTGATTATAATGAAACATGCAATTAAGAAAATAAAAAGAAGATCTATTAAAAATAAAGAAAATGATATAAAAAATACTAATACTGAAAATTTAATTTCTGAAATTTTGGTGAAATCTCCAGATATTTCTGAGGATATCCAAAATAGCTTACATTTAATTTTGTTAGAATTAAAAAAATTAAATGATAAAAAGAATATTATACCGGAGGAAAAATCCGAGGAAATATTAGATACTGGTGAAGTATTTAATTTTCCTCAGAATAATAATATATCAGAGGATATCAATAAAAAATTAAATTCAATAGTGATTGAATTTAAAAAAAAAATTTCAGAGGTTTTAATTGAGAAACCTGTTGAAATTGTAAAAAATTATAATAAAAATAGTACTTTGAGACAAAGTACGGAAGAATCTTTAATTTTATGTGAAATTAGAGAAATGAGAGAAAACATGAAAGTTTTGTCCAGAGATGTGTCCAACTTAAAAATTAAAAATAATAATATAATTGAAAGTTGTGAACTCTGTGGAAGAAGAGGACATATCGGTAAAAATTGTTATTCAAGAGACCGAAAAATGAATGAGAATGGTAATGCAAAACCAAGTGAAAAAAATGACATTGTGTGTCATAGATGTGGTTTTGTAGGACATATTAAACGAAATTGCATGGTTAAAGAAGCAAATTTTAAAAGTGGTTTTCCGCAAAGAACTTCGGTAGTGATTAATCCGGTGGTTAGAAGTATACAAAATCCGTCGATTAAAAATGTGGATAAAATTGAAAATAACAATACAGATTATGATAGAATGTGTTTCAAATGTGAAGAAATGGGACATATTGCTATCCATTGTATCCAAAGTGTGAGTGGGTCACAGTGACTAGATGATTTGAAAGATAATCATATAAAAATAGATAAATTAATTTTTGAAAATATTAAATTTTTGATATATAAAATTTTATTAAAAATTTTGTGGATATATATATTAAAATAGATAATCATCATGGGAATGAGGATTATACATTGAAATTTAACTTGAATAAAAAGAGTTGTAATGTTGGGAATTTTTATTGTCATTTTGATGAAATAAAAATTTTTAAATTAGACAGTAATCTGAATAAAAAGGATTATTGTAATCAAATGAGTGATATATATCCAGGGGAAATTTTAAATAAAACCATAAATGAAATTGTATTAGTTATTTCATTATGAACAAATGATGAGTTAGAGAGATTTTATCATTTTGAATTTATACGAATAAAAATAAAGCTACATTTTCGTTATATATTTTTTCATTTTAAATTTTTATCAAAATGTAAATTACAAAAAATACAAAATAAAATGATAATTTTAAAACTTTAAATGTTACATTCCATTATAATGGCGTTTTCTCTGCTTTTATATTATGATATAAAATCGTTTCAGTTAATGGATCATTTAAAAAAAGTTAATTTTAATATAATAAAATAATGCTAATTGTTTAACAAAAATAATGCAAAAAATTAAAACTCTAATATAAGATAACTTAAGCAGGTGGCGTTGCCAAGATTTACCAATAGAGGTGGGGAGGGGGGCTTTGCCTTCAAGCTATCTTACCTCCGGGCTTCGGCCGGGTCCCTAAAAAATATTATATAATATTAATTTTTCATATCATCCTTGTTAAAGATGGCTGAACAACTGGATATACTAATTTTAAAATTTAAAATATTTTGTGGGGTTATTAGTCTCTAACCAATTGATAAGTATAAATAAAAAAAATATTAATAACAAAATTTTAGCCAAATTTATGATTAATAGCGATTGAAAGCATTATTCTGAAAATTTTATATATGTTTAGTGTTCAATTGTAAATTAATTTAATCCATTCGGTGTAGAAAGAAGAAAGTAATTGGCCCTCAAACCTCCCATTTTTTATAAACACTTATATCTTGTTCTATGTTAAAATAATTATTTTTTATTAAAAATTTTTACAGAGAATTTTGTTATAGATTTTATTTATTATTAAAATACTTCATATAAATAACATATTTTTAAAAATAAATTTCAAAATGTAGAATTTTATAAATATAATTATATTAAAAATTTATTGTAAATAAATATATTAAAAAATATATCATTACAATAAAATACAAGTAATTCTTGTTGCACATAACGGTATTTAAAAAAAATATAATTTAACAACTATATTTAATATATAAATGATTATATTATCAAATAAATAACTCCTATTTCAAATACAATACTTTTATTAAAATAGTATAATAAAATTTTTTATAAATATATGACTAAGAATTTACTATAATTAAGTTTTGCATATAAAAATTTTATGACTAAGAACATATTATAATCATATTGCAATTTTATTATTTTTCTCTGAGATTTGGCTCATTATCATGAATCATTATCTAGAATAATCTCCTTATAAATATTTAATAGGGCTAAACCATTTAGTTTTCACCGGTGCTATTTCTTAGGTTTTTAACCTTTTCAAAGTTGAAAAAGACCTTTCATTAGTGCAGGTACTAATCCATAAGGTATCTAAAACAATATAAAAAAAAATGTTTTGATTATTGGCAGGGAATCTAAAGCGCAATTACACATGGAAAAGGCCTGCAAATCTTTTTTGGTCTCAAAGAGTACTCTATTCTGTCAAGAATTTTCAAAATTCGACATTACAAATTAACTTATCATACTATCATCAGAGTAAAACTCCAAGACTTTCTTAATATCTTCTGGTGTTTCAAGTGTAATCAACGATTCAGTTTCAACCGGCAAAGAAAAATATAAGTTTGCTGTTTATGTTTACCAAATTAAACGACTTTTCTTTTATATTATTAAATTAAAATTTTTAAAAATTATAATAATTTAACTGTCATATTTAAAATAAATTTAAATTTTATTTAATATTTAGCCGAATATAAATTATATTAACTCTCATTTCTACATTTAAATTTATAAATTAATTATCTTTTTAGTTGTTCTGGCCAGATTTACAAAATAATTTATTCAATTCTGGTAAAAAGTTATATATTATATTTTATATAATATTAAGCCAAATTACTGAAATAATTGGTCGATAATTATAAGATGTCATAATAATTCAAATTCCAAATTATCAACGTCGAGAAAATCATACAAATGCAATTTGTAACCGGTTTCATAGATAGAATAAATCCCAAAGAAAAAAATGAGTTAGATCAATTGTTTGCAAAGCTGTATGTGGGCCATTCCACGTCAAATCGATCACGATTCGGCCGGCCCCTTTTAAAATTGTTAAAAATTTCTGGAATTATTTAGATAGGTAAAAGAGTGAGAAAGCCGTTTATTTTAGCTCGCTAGCACACTCGGTTCTCGAAATATAGGGGTTCAAAGGTACAAAAAAGAGCCACTTTGGAATCTGTAAAATTTTAAAAATGCTTATATCTCAAAAACTATTTATAGTAAAATAAATTATATTATATCATTTTGTAGGTAAAAAAACTCTCTAATGGGCTAACAAAGAATAATAAATATTGGCGCCATTATAGGCTTTTATCATCCGGTTTACCTAAATTGCTTTACCTTTATTTTTAAGCAAAATAGTGAGTTTGTTTTCGAATTTTTTAATTGCTTTTTATTTAGACACCTTTGCTAAATATATATACAATATCAAAACCTTGGCGACGCTATTGACTCCAAAAATTGATGAAAAAATTGATGGCGCTTTATGAAATTACGGATTATGGTTAAAATTTTGCTGCTAACTTATCAATAACCAGATATTTTCACTTTTTATACTAAAAAATTTTGATTTTCTACTAAATAACTGAGGATCAGAGTGAGCATATGCCCATTAGACACTTAATAATGTAACAAATTTCTAATAATAAATATCTTTCATACAATTTTTTTAATTTTTAAGGTATCTACAATTTCTTTTTCATCATTTGATGAAGATAATGGTATAATATTAGTCGTTAAAACTTTTTTTTACTCTAGATATTTTTTTCTTCGAATATTTTTTTTCACATAAGCGTTTTCTTTTAATGAGAGATTCCCCGTTTGATTGTAGAGATATATTAATGTTATCAATAGCTTCTTGATTAATTATATGAAGGGGAGAATCAATATCTACATTGTCATTTGAAGTATAAGGCGTGTTTACTAATTTTTGTCGCCATGAAGAGCATATTAACATATCTAAATTGAATGGTAAATTTTTTTGGGTCATCCAGGGTAGAATCTTTCTTAGATTCTCGCGATAATAAGCATGTCTCTGTAGATTAAATGGGTTGCAACATTTTAATATTTGGTACGTCCATCTGTATAGAATAAAATTTTAATTGATCTATACCTAGAATACATGCATTTGCACTCTCAAAATCCAGATTGTTATTGGTAGACAGACGATAAAATTAATCTGAACGGACAGGTTAAAATTATTTAGCAGAAAAAGAGATTGTTTTAAACAATTTATTTTGTAAAATATAATCGAATATATGCCTAATAAAATATTCGTTTTTACTGCAGCTGTTCTAATAAGTCATTCGCTCGCCATAGTAGCAAAGTAGAGATCTAAAAAATGTAAAATATGTTAAGGATAGTGGCAGGGGGGGGAGGGCAGAACTGGAAAATTTTATCACAATTTTATAAACGTATTAATATTTCCATTTTCCTTAAGAATAATATTTTTTAACAATTAGCGCCATCTACTTCTTTCTTCAATTTTTGGTAAAATGGTATATTTCGGAAAAGTCGATAGCGTCGCTAAGGTTTTGACATCGTATATATATTTATAAAAGGTGTCTAAATAAAAAGCAATTAAAAAAATTAACAAACTCACTTAAAAATACAGGTAAAGCAATTTAGGTAAACCGGATGTAAAAAGCCTATAATGGCGCCAATATTTATTTTTTTTTGTTAGCCCATTAGAGAATATTTTTACCTAAAAATTGATATATTATAATTTTTTTTACTATAAATAGTTTTTGAGATATAAGCATTTTAAAAATTTTACAGATTCCAAAGTGGCTCTTTTTTGTACCTTTGAGCCCCTATATCTCGAGAACCAAGTGTGCTAGCCAGCTAAAATAAACGGCTTTCTCATTCTTTTACCTATCTAAATAATTCCAGAAATATTTAACAATTTTAAAAGGGGCCGGCCGAATCGTGATCGATTTGACGTGGAATGGCCCATTTACGTACCTTTCAACATCACTTAAATCCCTACATCCAAGAATTTTAAAATAAAATATGTCCTATTTACATTACTCAAGTATATCGTAAAGAGATATGGAGGCGAGAATTGCAGATATAATAGATAAAGCCCTTCACTTAACAATTGTATCAGATGGCTGGAGCAACATCAGAAATGAGAGTATTATTGATTTTATGGTGATGACGCTTGATACAGTATTCTACAAATTTTTAAATACTGAGGAAAATTGCCATACGACAGATTGCATTGCTCAGGTTAAAAATGTAATTCATGAATTGAATCCGGAAAAAGTATATTTTTTAGTTACTGAATCGCTACCATAAAAGCAGCCTGGAAAATTGTCAAAATTTTCAAGAATCAGCTGAAGTATTTTCCCGTAATAAGAATCAATATGGTACAACATCTACATTAAGTACAATTAGCCAAACAAGATGGGCATCGTCAAAAAAATGTATGGAAATACAAATTAAAGTAGTCCTTATTGTGTCATCATTTATTCCACATAACAAAATTGTTATAGCTATCAATCATAAAAACATGTGAAAATCAAATTTAATCCAGTAGATTGTGCCCCCACAATAATTTTGCCTGTGAACGTCCAGTTGAATGGTGCTCGACCATTCTGTATGCTCTCAAAACTTCTCCCATAGCTTTCTCTCGTTCTTTAATATTTTTTATAGTGTCAAAATATCGACTTTAAAGTGTTTGTATTGTTATTTCAGCTAACCCATTCGTTGATGGTAAGGTGTTGAATGTATTAATTTAATATTTTTCTCTAAACGGAATCTTCAAAATTTTCTAGAAATAAACTGAGTGCCATTATCGGACACAATTTACCTTGAAGTTCTAAAACGTGCGAACCATTTCCTTAACGCTCTGATCATAGTGGTAGACATGGTATCTCTCATCAACTCGACCTTAAACTAGAGGTTTACATTAGGTGGGGTAAAAATATTTTTAACATTTAACGGGTAGCGGGCGGGTTAAAAATTTTTTAAGTTAACGGGAGGGCGTGGGCGGGTAAACCTTTGATATTTTTAGGCCAAATGAGCAGAACAGACTTTAATTTATTAAAAATAATACTTTTATTTCATAATATTGCATATTATATATGTTTAATTAAAATTACATTTAAATAAATAAAGAACCAGGCTAGCCATATTTTTGGTAGTCCTTTTATCACCAAATAATTTCAAAGGTTTGTGATCTGTTAGCAATATAAATTTTCTTCCAAAAATAAACGAATGAAAATTTTCCATTACAAACAAAAATGTTCGTGTCTCTTTTTCTATTGGTGCATCATTTTTCTCTGACTCCAAAAATGTTCGGAGCAAATGCGATAAGTTTTCTAAAACCTTTTTTAACTATGTGAAATAGCAGAGTTCCAAAACTAGTATTAGAGGCGTCACATTCAAATATGATTGGCAAGATTGAAGAATAGTGAATTAAAGTTTTATCTGATGACAAAAGCTTCTTTATTTTATTTAATATATCCTGGACCAACCCCAGAAACTTTTAATGGTTGTTAATTTATGCACTGAAGTGGCTATATCATGTAAATATGGTAAAAGTCTATCGTGATAATTCACAAGTTCTAAAAAAGATCGCAATTGGTGTATATTCTTAGGAGTTGGTATCCTTCGAATTGCATATTATATGGTATATAAGATAAATGGTTTAATGTAACCTTTAAATTACAACAGATCCTGATTTTTTCATTTGTTTTGCGCACGTTTACTATTAGAGTAGGCCACATCATACCGGTTTTTTTGGGCCAATCTCCTTCAATATTCCTGATTTAATCAACCAATCGAGTTCTAATTCAATTGGTTTTCGTAATGCAAGGTACTCTACCTGCTGGGTATGATTCCGGCCTTGCTGCCTCACTAAGATGTGTGCCAACTTTAAAATTGTTGATTGATCATATATAAATTTAAAGAATTAATCTTAAATTTGAATAGTTAATCTGATATTATAAATTGATGTGTTTGATATAATTTAACTATTCACAAAAACGTGATATTATATATTTTTCAATTAACTTTTGTATATATATGATATATTTTTAGTTCTTTTAGATATAGAATAATAATAAAATATTTTAAAAAATAATTAATTTGAATAGCTTATTTCATGGTGCCCCGGTTACAGTGGTACGATTTCGTTTTTCTTTCTCTTTAAAAAAAAATAAAATAAAGTAAAATAATAAAAGTTTTAAAAAAAAAAATTTAAAAAATATCCTTACCTTGATTTCTTTTGTAAAAATAAAAAAAGAAAATTCGTCGTTTGATATTGGAGATGATAAGAGGACATATAAAATTTTTTTGACTTTTCTTTTCGATAGTCAAAATTTTATCCAAATTTACAAAATTATAAAAGGTAAAAAAAAAAGAGAAAATAAAATATATATATATAAAAAGAGTAATATGATAAAAAAATATTTTTTCCATCGGAATCTTTGCATTTTTACGTTATGATGTTTTGTTTTAAAGCTTATAATATACCTCAGTGCATAATTATCGATAAAATGTTGAAGGAAATGGGAGTATGTAATGAATTCTCTTATGTCCGTGATAATAGAATGAATGAAATTGTCTTTTATTTTAAGTCCTTACGAAAAATGATTGATACCTATATGTCTCTAAATGGGAAGCCCTATGTTTTTGATGAAAATAATTTCATTTTTATATCTTGTGAAATTACGGAATATTAAAATTTAAATATTAAAATTTAAATATCTTTACGCTTTACATATTTGACATACTATATTTATAGGGTATAGAAAATTTTCCCTATGTTACGTTATTAAATATAAATTTACGCGATGTTTAACCTATAGAATATCAATAAAATTTTTTTAATTTTCCTTCATAATTTAAAGTAGTATGAAATTCCTTGTGACGAATCAAGTCTAGATATTTATAGATAATTCAAATTAAAACTTAGTGGACTAAATCCTCTTTACGAATTAGAATTAAATTTTTCACAGACAAATTATATTGAAACTTAGTGGATTAAATCCTCTTTACGAATTTGAATTAGAATTTTTATAGATAAACTATTAAAACTTGGACCATATTCTCTTGATTAAAATTAAAATTTTTAGACAACTTAAATTTGATTTTAATGGACTAAAATGTTTTGCTTTTACGATTTTAAATATTGAAAGTTTACTTTACTCAAATAAAATTTTATCATGGACGAAAAATTAACTCTTACACACACTCAATATGTTCCTA
Source organism: Gordionus sp. m RMFG-2023 (assembly GCF_954871325.1). Taxonomy (NCBI): domain Eukaryota; kingdom Metazoa; phylum Nematomorpha; class Gordioida; order Chordodea; family Parachordodidae; genus Gordionus; species Gordionus sp. m RMFG-2023. The sequence continues at coordinate 5,773,840 of NC_088775.1, read as the reverse complement.
AATTTCCCAAGTTATCAGGAAAATTATCTGAGACTTATCTAAACTTAATAGAAACATACTTTGAAGGACATATTGAGTCAGACTCATCTAAAGTTAGGACACTACTATGTAGCTTACCAATTGAGATTGTAGACCAAGTTACGTCGATATGTTCTAAAGCACAGTTAAAAGACTTTAATACTGTTTTTGGTAAATTGAAACTGTTAATTCCAAGTGAGGACATTAATGTAAATATAAAGAACTTTAACTTAGCGGTACAAGGTGCCGAGGAGTCCTTCCATACTTTTTATTTTAGAATTTCAAAACTTTATAAAAAATGCGATTTTGATAACGATACAAGAATGATTGAGAAATTAATAACTTGTTCTTTAAATGATAATATCAGAAGGAAGTTAAATAAACATAAGCACTAAGGCTTAGATAAGATGATGAAATTAGGAGTGGAGTTAGATGGCAGCAATAATAAACCAGACGTTAGCGATACAAATTATGTAGACAATGATAAAAAATTGGATAAAAATAAAAAATTTTACAATTTAAACATGGATAAAATACCATGCAAAAGTACTTTTAGTAATAATGAGAATAATTCTAATGATTATGAACATAATAATTTTAAAGAAAATAATTTTAATTATAATGGACGTAACACTCGTAGGGAAAATTTTGATTTTAAGAAGAGGAATTATAATGATTTTAGGCCTAATGATAGTGCTAGCCGAAACTATCAAAACAATATTTTTCGAGACAGTGAGGGTAACTCTAAAAATTTTCGTAATAACCAATCTTCGAATAACAATTCAAACTATTACGGAAGAAACTCCATATGGCACAACAACAATAATGCAAACAATTATGATAGAAACAATGCCTGGCAATACAATAACAATTCAAACAATTATAATAGAGGTACTTGGCAAAACAATAATTATAATGGGAGAAACAATTCCTGGTCTTACAACAATCAAAGAAATCAGAGTCAATATAATAATCTATATGGTTATCAATATCAATCCTACAATAACAACAATAATGGAGAAAATAATATGTGGAAAAATTATAATCAAAATATTAATCAAAGAAAACCATTACAATATAATGACATGAATCAAAGTAACATCAATTGTAACATGAACATTGAAGAGATTGTTGAAGAAAAAAATAACCCTACACAAAATAATAATGGTAGTGATTTTAATATCAACAATTTAACTGAGTTTAAACTTAATGATAATGCGTTCATGACTACTTTAAAAGTAAATGATGCTGCTGTTACTATGCAGGTTGATACGGGATCCAAGTTCACAATTATACCTCATGATATGGCTAAACAAATAGGTATTAAAGATCTTAAAAAGTCCACTCTACAACTCACAGCATATGATGGAAACTTAATCAAAATTATTGGCTTCACTTAAGTTAAAGTAACCTACGAAGGTATCACCAAACACTTGTAAGCCGTGGTCGTTAAATCTAATAAAAATGCGTTATTGGGACGTATGTGGATTAATGCCTTTAGTAATATTTTGAACAAATTTATAGCAAACATTGATACCAACTATGAAGATGAAATAAAGAAATTAATAAAAGATTGCGAATCTAAACTGACTAAAAAACCGATCAACAAAGGGAATGTCAAGATACATCTACGTAATGACGCCAAACCGAAAATCATACCACCTCGACGGTTACCTTATTCAAAGATAGACGCTGTTACTAGAGAACTTATGAGATGGATAGGAGATGGAGTCATTGAGCCGGTAACAGATGTCCGATGGGCAAGTCCGATAACCGCTGTCTACAAGGATAATGGGAGCGTTAGGGTTTGCGCCGACTTCAAAGACACTGTCAATCCAGCCCTTGAGGACTTCAGATACCCACTTCCAAGAATAAATGATCTTATCGCTAAGCTCAAGGAAGGGAAGAAGTTCACCAAGATAGATTTCAAGGATGCGTTCCTACAAATTTCCATCGATGAAACCTGCAGAGACATATTAACTATATCTACACACAGGGGGTACTACCGGTTTACCAGACTTCATTTTGGGTTAAAGACTTCATCTGCGATTTTTCAACAAATATATGGATCAAATTTTCGGTGACATGAAAGATGTCATATTTTATATTGATGATCTACTAATTACGGGAAGTAGTGACGAAGTTCATTTCAACAACATAAAGAAGGTTTTTGAAAGAAAACTATCTCATGGTTTAGTGCCTAATTTTGCAAAAAGCTTATTTTTCAAAAAAAGTCTAAGGTTCTTAGGACACGACATCGACGCCAAGAGGATCCACGCCAACCATGACAAGATCGAGGCGATCGTTAAAATGCCGGAACCAAAATCAGCCGCGGAATTGTCAACGTTTCTAGGTATGGCCGGGTACTACAGAAAATTTTTGAACAACTTCGCTGAAATAGCTGATCCTTTATACAAGATTGTTAACAAAGAAAAATGGGAGTGGAATTTGGAACACTCCAAAAGTTTTGATGATCTAAAGACATTGATTAGTCTTCCTCCAGCTTTGACGTACTTTAATCCTGAACTACCTATCGGAATTGCGACTGATGCATCTAAAAGAGGTTTAGGAGCTGTTTTGTTTCACACTGAAAAAGATGGCAAAGAAAAACCGATAGCTTTTGCATCAAGAACTTTAGCAAAATCCGAAACAAACTATACCAATATTGAGCGTGAAGCTCTGGCCATTATGTTTGCTATCAAGAGATTTCAAGAATACTTGATAGGGAATAAGTTTACTATTGTAACGGATCACAAGCCGCTAATCCATATTTTCACTAAAGGGCTCAAAGATAATAGCACCATGTCGTTGAGGTTACAGAAGTGGAGTATAATTTTTGGGGGTTACGACTTTAACATCAGATATAAAGCTGGTAAATACAATGTTGTTCCCGATTGCCTCTTAAGACTACCACAAGTAATTGATGATGACGTTATTGATGATATCGCGATTATAAATGACTTTGGCGATATACCTCTTAGCTTTGACCGAATACGTGATGAAACGTCCAAAGATTTTGAATTATCTCAAGTTATGAGTGACATAAGAAATAATGTGCCTATCCAAAATAAAAATTTATAAAAATATTGAATACGAACTAAGTATCATTAAAGATTGTCTGTACAAAAGCGACAAAATAATAATTCCGTCAAGTCTGAGAAAGAACATACTGAAGGCGTTACACGAACGTAATTTGGGAGCAGGTAAAATTAAATCCTTAGCCAAAGATCGTATGTGGTGGTCTGGTATGGTCAACGACATTGATTTGGAAGTCAAAAGTTGCGATGATTGTAATATTTATCATGACAATCCAAAGAAAATACAAAATCCATGGGTAGCAGCAACTAAACCATTTGAAAGGATACACATAGATTATGCGGGTCCGTTTTTTACAAAGAATTGGTTGATAATCGTTGATGCTTACAGTAAATTTCCGGTTATAGTTCCGGTAAAGAGTATTACGACTGAATTCACGTTAAAAGAAATTTATTAAACTATTTCACTATTTGGTATACCTGAAACCATTGTTACAGATAATGGTACCAATTTCACGGGCAAAGATTTTGAAAAATTTTGCAGCAATTAAGGTATAAAACATGTACTAACGTCGGCCTACCATCAGCAATCTAATGGACAAGCTGAACGTATGGTGAGAACATTTAAAGCTCATATGAAAAGAAACATAAAGATTGACTTAGAAACTGCGCTGGACAGATTTTTGTTCAACTATAGAAACACGCCGAATGACACTACGGGAGTTACACCGTCCAAGAGAATGTTTAACCGCGACATTAGAATAAAGTGGGATTTATTAAAACCTTTGGAGGATAAAGTTGGTGAAGTCTTTATGTCGTTACCACGAAATCGAACTTTTAATAGAGGAGACTATGTTTGGTATAAGAAACAGGGTGATGATACATGGTGCAAAGGCAGCATCAAGCTTAAAGAGAGTAACACCATGTTTCAAGTTTATACTGATAAAGAGATAGTAAGAAGGCATCTTGAACAGTTAAGGAAAAGAGAATGTTACAACAGTTTAAAATATTATGAAATTGACCCTAAAAATTCCTCTAAGGGGGAAGTGTGGACACGAAGAATGAGATTAAGATACCAATTACTAGACCAATAAGAATTAAAAATAAACCTGATTACTTAAAAGATTACGTGCTCAAAATTTAAAAATTAAACGCTTATAAAAAATGTAAAACGCAAAAAATATAAAACGCTAAAAATATAAAACGCTATGATTAATAAAAAATAATATAATAATCATTATGATTTATCATTCCTTATTTTATTCCTTATTCCATAAATTATCATTCCTTATTACATATTTTATTGTTCCGAAATTCAAAATTTTATTCGTGCATATTATTCATATATTTGATTTGATCAACTATTCCAAATTACATATTCCGATTTATTCCAAATTCCAATATTCGACTGGATTAATTATGAAACATGATAATAACAATTTTGAGAAATGTGAACAACATACGATACGGATATCAAGCATACAAATAACGTACAAACTCACGCAACTCTAATAAACGATTTTATCAAACCTACGTGATAGAATAAAGCTTACGAGAACATTTGAGACTTATGCGCTAGCCAAGATAAAACCGAGTACAATCGAAACGGGAAAAAACTTCTGGGACAACAAGCTCTCGATGACTGCTGAGAAGAAGCTTCGTTCTTTGTAGAAGAGGGGGAATGTTGATTGATCATATATAAATTTAAAGAATTAATCTTAAATTTGAATAGTTAATCTGATATTATAAATTGATTTGTTTGATATAATTTAACTATTCACAAAAACGTGATATAATATATTTTTCAATTAACTTGTATATATATATACTGATATATTTTTAGTTGTTTTAGATATAGAATAATAATAAAATATTTTAAAAAATAATTAATTTGAATAGCTTATTTCAAAAATCATTACCCAGTCCTGGCTTATCGAAAACACTGGCAAATTCTGTAGGGAAGCAATTTGTTTATTTATACCTTTACTTGTTATACTACGTATTGTAACTTGTTATGGAATAAACTCATTAAATGCCAGCATCCATGGTAGTTCAAACGGTTGTATGTCATTTGAACGGGTAAACACAATTGGTAATGATCGGCCTATATTTTCAAGTTGCACTTTTACAATAGTTTCACTAAGGACTTCCAGCTGTTAATTGCCATAAACCAACAATGTTGGTGTAAGTTGGTCTGCTAATTTCATCCTAATATTGTTTTCCAATTACAGATACCTATGCACCGGTATCATAATCAAATTCAATCGGTACTCTGTTTATCTTAACAGATATCTTAGCATTGTTTTTACCAATTTGGTAGATGTTGTTATTTGAATCTGATGATTCATTATCATCTTTATGAATAACATGTAGCTGATTTTGAATAGTGCATCATTATTGTTCAATTTACTAATCTATATACTTAAAATTGTTGTTATTATTATTATTATAATAATTAAAATTTCCCTTTTCTTTAATATTATGTGGGTATTTTGATTAAAATGATTTCCTTGATTATTCCCGAATTGTTCCTTATGTTTATTGACCTTTTTTTTAATCATAATATTTGTAACTTCATTCTCAGCTCTTTCCATTGCCAGCCATGTTTAAAACTTATTAAAAGTTCAACCTTTCTCCCAGGTCATTTATTCTATTTGGAAATATTGGCGATTATCTTTTTTCAATGCCATTTTAATTCAAGCCAATATCTGATTCAATCTTCCATCAAGGTCAGATTCGAACTTACACTCTTGTACCAATCTTTTAAGACGACCTAAACTAAGCCACTGCTTCGTCTTCCCCTCTTTCTATTCGAATAAACTTAATCTAATTTTCCAATCCTAATAATATTAATTGCCTCCAATCTATTACCTGGTATTTAGCTTATACCCTGCGATCCTTGCAATAAATTATATATTGGACAAACTGGAAGAATTAAAAGGATAATTTATGAACATTCTTATAAATTAGAGAATAATGAATCTTCCCTATCGTTTATTTGAATACAGTATTAATCCCAAACTTACACTTCTAAAATACAAATATTTTAACAAATTATTAATAATTATAAAAAGTGGATAATTAAAAAGACCTCATAATCTTAAAAATAAAGTGAAGTTATTAAATTGAAATTGTTTGTAGTGAAAATTTAAAAATATTTTATGTTATCAATAAAATAAAAACTTGACTTTCGACTGATAATTCTATACTATAATCTATAATTTATTTCTTTGTTTTCTAATTTATTATTATTTTGATATAGGTATTAGAGATGTTCCACGAATAAAGAAACCTTCATTATATTCGACCGGTTACTTTGACAAAAATACATTGAATAACATGTTGTTCACTGTCTTTACCGCAATTAAGCCTCCAACAATACATGCTAAAAATTGATTTTATAGCATTTATTCCTGGATGTCCACGGTGTATAATAGTTAATATGATTTTCTTAACACAATTGGAATTACCAACTTTCCACCATTCAATGACATAACGATCTATTGATAATACCTCCCGACGATTATTAAAACAAACTATCATTTTTCGCATCAAACCCCATCATCTTCACTCAATGTTTTTAATTACTTTATTTAGCAATCTCTGGAGTTCAACTTGACCTAGATTTATATCGAGAAAATTTATAGCTCTAATTTTTAATGTCATTATTTGACTCCATACTTGCTATTGGCAGTCTAGATAATGTATCAGCCACTATGTTTTGTTTTCCTGGACGATATTTAATTTCAAATTCATATGCAGACATTTTCCATTCCCAGAGCGTTAATCGACTATTGGATATTTTTGATAGTCCATTTATGACCAAATAATTTTTTCAAAGGTTTTGATCTGTTCGCAATATAAATTTTTGTCCAAAAAAAAAGAATGAAAATTTTCCATTACAAACAAAAATGCTCGTGCCTCTTTTTCTATTGGTGCATCATTTATCTCTCACTCCAAAAATGTTTAAAGCAAATGCGATAAGTTTTCTAAAACCCTTTTTAACTATGTGAAGTAGCACAGCTCCAAAACCAGTGTTGGAGGCGTCTCTAATATGATTGGCAAGTTTGAAGAATAGTGAATTAAAGTTTTATCTGATGACAAAAGCTTCTTTATTTTATTTAATATATCCTGGACCAACCCCAGAAACTTTTAATGGTTGTTAATTTATGCACTGAAGTGGCTATATCATGTAAATATGGTAAAAGTCTATCGTGATAATTCACAAGTTCTAAAAAAGATCGCAATTGGTGTATATTCTTAGGAGTTGGTATCCTTCGACTTGCATATTATATGGTATATAAGATAAATGGGTTTATTGTAACCTTAAAATCACAACAGATCCTGATTTCTTCACTTGTTTTGCGCACTATCATTGGAGTAGGCCACATCATACCGGTTTTTTGGGTCAATCTCCTTTAATATTCCAGATTTAATCAACCAATCGACTTCCAATTCATTTGGTTTTCGTAATGCAAAAGGTACTTTACCTGCTAGTTATGGTTTTGGCCTTACTGCCTCACTAAGATGTATGTCAATTCAAAATTATTACCCAGTCCTGGCTATCAAAAACACTGACAAATTCTGTAGTCATGGCAGCAATTTGTTTATTTATATCTTTACTTGTTATACTACGTATTGTAACTTGTTATGGATTAAACTTATTAAATGCCACTATTCATGGTAGTCCAAACGGTAGTATGTCATTTGAACGGGTAAACACAATTAGTAATGATCGGTCTATATTTTCAAGTTGCACTCATACAATAGTTTCACTAAGGACGTCCAGCTGTTAATTACCATAAACCAACAATGTTGGTGTAAGGTCTGCCAATTTCATCCAAGTATTGTTTTCCAATTATAGATACCTTAGCGCCGTATCATAATCAAATTCAATCGGTACTCTGTTTATCTTAACAGATATCTTAGCATTGTTTTTACCAATTTGGTAGATGTTGTTATTTGAATCTGATGATTCATTATCATCTTTATGAATAACATGTAGCTGATTTTGAATAGTGCATCATTATTGTTCAATTTACTAATCTATATACTTAAAATTGTTGTTATTATTATTATTATAATAATTAAAATTTCCCTTTTCTTTAATATTATGTGGGTATTTTGATTAAAATGATTTCCTTGATTATTCCCGAATTGTTCCTTATGTTTATTGACCTTTTTTTTAATCATAATATTTGTAACTTCATTCTCAGCTCTTTCCATTGCCAGCCATGTTTAAAACTTATTAAAAGTTCAACCTTTCTCCCAGGTCATTTATTCTATTTGGAAATATTGGCGATTATCTTTTTTCAATGCCATTTTAATTCAAGCCAATATCTGATTCAATCTTCCATCAAGGTCAGATTCGAACTTACACTCTTGTACCAATCTTTTAAGACGACCCAAACTAAGCAACTGCTTCGTCTTCCTCGCTTTCTATTCGAATAAAATTAATCCTAGAACAAACTGCCATTTAAACGCCTATAGGCTGAAATAAAAAGGGTTAGGCAAAGAGAAAGCCTGTACACGAGAATTGCACATTTATTAAATTATTTTATGGAGCAGGTCAAGACTGATATCAATTTTAAATATGTATGTTAAATAAAAAATTCTGTTGTAGTTGTTGTTATAGTATGAATAAATTGAAAGTCTTTTGTCTTGTTTACCTTCTAAGACATATATACAATTAAATAATTAACTTTTGTCCGTCGCTTCTCAACTTCTAGTTTACATAAAGTTAATCTTATTGTTATATTGAATTCCCGATTCATCTTTGTCCACCAAAATCAAACCAAAATAGCTATATCTTTGTAAAATTTTAATTTTAATAATTTATTTTAAATAAAGATGACAACAATCCTAACTAAATGTAAAATATGCCTATAAATAATATAAGTTTCAAAATCTAAATTCTTAAAAAGATTTGATCGTAATATTTATTATTTTATATAATATAAATAACTATAAATATTCTGTTAATAATTTATTTTATATTGTTGCATTTCATAGGCTTTAAAATTATTATGATTATTGTAATAGATGCATGAAGTAAAAATAATTATATATTATTTAAATAGATAAAAAACGAATTTTAAAATATCTTGGTTATTTTACAAAATTTTATCTTAAATTTTAAGCACACTTAAGCGGCGTCCATTGGTTCCACCTATTTTCGAAAACTTACTTCCGGTTGATTCCCAGCTTAAACAGATTTTCGAACTAAGGACACCCTTATTTTGGTTAGTTTTATAAGTGCGGTACGTTGAATAAATGCTATTGGCTATTTATATATTTTTTCCGCAAAAACGCCTTAACCTTTACGTAAATCAAAATGGCCATCTTTTCCCTTTTTTAGACTGTTTAGAGGGGAGCTATATAGCCGGCCAAAACAAATTTAGTGTTTAGAAAATACCCCAGGGACACGACCTTAAACCGACATAACTCACATATCTGGTCTGAATCCGGTTAGTTTCCTTAATTTAATTTTAATTTTTTTTTTGAATTTTTAAAATAACATATTTTTATTATCAACTAAAGGCGGAGGAGCCTTCATTTTCCTATTCAAAAAATTCAAAACCGTTATCCGATCAACTTTTTTAACCCTTATTTTATCAGCTTTCTAAACCTTTATCCGATTTTGATAATATTCGACTGGTAGAACCTAAAATTTAGTAGATATTAGCAGCAACACATTTATAATTTGGAATCGAAACTTTGTTATATCTTTTTTTGACATCAACAAAAACGAGACCCTAAGGAAGCACGGTAAAAGTGGTAACTGGTGTCATTTATCATATCAGTCACCTTTCACAGATCCTATCCCCCCCCCCCCCCCCCCGATTTTCTCTATTACACTTAACATTAACATCTTCTTCACCTCAGCTCTCACCACAATTAATAATTTATCTATTAATGAGGACTCACCATATACTTCCAATGAGTTACCAATACCCTCCTTCTTCGATGAATTTACAAATTTACTTAAACTCATATTATCTCAAGAATCTCACTGGGAGCCAGGCTTCTTGCGGCTAAATCATATCGTAAAACTATTAATAACCTTGTAACCAACTCCCCACAGCACTGGAAAAAGTTCTTTTTATTTGGCTTTTCCATGCCTTTCAGGTTCCAACTGACAAAAGCAAACTGTCCCTCACTCAACAAATTAAAAAGAGGTTAAATGATCAAGACAACATTTCAAACAACATAACTTCCACACCGAAGTTTATCCATAAATCCTTTTAAGATTAAAGTAAATTTAGTGGGGAAAAAATCGATAATTTAGATATAAAAGGGTCACTTCGTCTGGCCTCTTCATCCGACACACTAGACCCCATTAATTTTCAAACTTTTATCCGATTGGCTGTGAAGCACCCCACCTCCCCCCACATTAGGCACCTATAACTGAATTACCTGGTGTAAATTCCATATCTTATCCAATAGAATTTACCACAGAGGAAGTGAAAAAAGCAATCTCAATCTTTAAAAAATATTCTGCACATGGTTTTGAAGGCATGAGACCGATATACTTTCAGGACCTAACCATCCCTCTTCTTAATTCTCAAACTACCCTACTCTACAGTATAACCATCCTTTGTAACAGGATCTTACATGGTGAAGTTCCTATCTTAGCCCAGCCAATATGTTAGGGAAAATTTATCTCACTTACAAAACCCAACAAAGATATAGGCCCAATTGCCATAAGCACCCTCTTTAGGAGATTAGTATCAAAATTAACTTCGGCTCGAATCAATGAAAAAGTCTCCACAATTCTCACTTCAACTTAACTAGGGGGTGGGTGTCAAAGGGGGCTGTGAGCCTGCAGCTCATATAACCCGCATCTATCTTCAAAATATTCCTCTAAATAAACACCTAATTAAAATTGATTTTAACAATGAATACAACACAATAAAACGGTCTGTCTTCCTAAAATCCTTCACCAATAGCTTCTTGCTACTCCACCTACATTTTAAGCTGCTATGCGAATCCCTCCATCTTACAATATTGTGAATATAGGCTATCTTCTTCAGAAGGAATTCAACAGGGTGATCCCTTAGGGTCGAAAACATCGACAAAACAGAATTCTGTCAGCTCACCTCTCAATCTCCCAACTTCCACGCCTATAAAGAGGTTATGTCTAAGAACTAACACATCTTGGCTCACCAGTTGGAGGTTACTTAGCAGTTGAAGCCTTTTTCCAAGCTACTTCTAATAATTTAGACATATGGAGGAACTACTTATACAACTTCCCAGATATAATTCTTAATTAAAAATTTCTTCAATATACCAAAGATCATATATGCTCTACGGTCAACTGCTGTTTTTAAACATTCTAAACCCTTAAAAGCATATCAATCCATAATAAAAACATCATGGAAATGGAAAAAATAACTAATCTCAAATTTAACTCCAATTCGTGGCATCAAGCCATTCTACCCTCAATAAAGGTGGCTTAGGGTTACAATCACGCATAGTCTCATCAATTAGTGGTTTCATCTCGTCTAGATCAAGCTCCAAAATAATAACTGATCACATGTCCTTGCCAGATGCACTGCTTGACGTAGCCTATATCATATGGAAAGCCTCAGTCGGAGATGAATGTCAACCACCGGCCTCCCATAAACAAAAGGATTGGGACAATCCGATGATTGCAAGGTCCGTTAATTACCTCTTTTCAGAGTTGGAGCGCCGTTACATTTTTTCAAAAACACCTGGAGCCCTCTTTTTAAAAACGAGGAGTGGGAGCGGGAGCTAGCTCCTTTTAGGACTGGAGTGGAGGAGGGCCGCTCCACCGCTCCTTTAAATTTATGGCATAAATTAAATTATTTTTTAAGTATTAATAATATTTGTTAATTAAAATTCGATAAAAGTGAAATTTTATTTTATTTAAATTTATCCATTATTAAATGTTGAGCCGAATTTTATATTGGTTTTTCTCCTAATCTTTTATTGAAAATTTTGTGGAAAATCTTTTAATAAATTATAGTTTTCATTATTATGGATTTAGAGATCATAAAAAGAAGAATTCGAATTTACATTTCCATTTCTATCAAACAAAAAATATTTATACTTCTAAAAGATGTTGATTCAAATGATTCTTTCTTTACGAAATGATAACTATATTTTTTTATTTTTGAATATTTTTTTTTAAAATTATAATTATTTTTGGGCAATTCATTATAGTTGAGCTTGAGTTGTTAGATATGGTGCTTCTTTAAATATATTTTAATAATTATTTTAATTTTCTCATTACTTGTTCAACCTCCTTTTTTATACCTAAATTAAAAAATATCTTTATAAAATACAATATCCCTCATCTCTCTAGTGCTCCCATGGAGCGCTTATTTAGTATTACAAAACAGGTCTTAGGGGAGAGGCGTGGATGTTTGTTAGATTCTATAGAAAATTTATTACTTTTAAAGGCTAATAAAAGATTATATATATTTTGATAGATCATCTAATATAAATAAAACTTTTTGATAAAAAAATATGATTTTGTTTCGTGTACCTTCTAAAAAAATTAGCGGGAGCAGGAGCTAGCTACTTTTAGAAAGGAGCGAGCTAGCTCTTTTAAAGGCGAACACTCTGCCTCCTTTTGACCCTGCTATCTGAAGATCATGCCATATTAGCTTCCCTCAACCAAGGTTCATACATGAACACTTGGATGCCATCCCCTCTAAAAATCTTGATCTCGAACTTTTAAATCAGGAATTCAGTTTTGCTGTAGCCATTCGCTTAAATGTGATAGTCTCAGTTTTATATAAGTGCACCAAGTGCAAGAAGCTAGTAAATCAAACTGGTCGTCATTGCCTTCAATGCATCTTTAGCAGTGGACGCTCGATCCGGCATAACAGATGCATTGCTCTAATAAAACGAGCTAAACAGTCCGCAAGCTTTCCTGCCACTTTAGAACCCCCAGGTCTCTTTACGGATGGGAGACGACCCGATGGAATTACATAAATTCCTTGGGAGAATGGCCGATTTCTAGCGTGGGATTTCTCCTGCGTTGACCTCCTCTCACCCTCCAACATCAATAAGGACATTTTAAAATACACAGAAGATTTTAAAATGAATAAATATGTGGATATTCTTGATGAATATAAATTCGTACCAGTTGTCACGACAACCTTAACATCCTTTGAAAGTTAAGCATTTAACCTAATTAAAAAGATTGGTAGAGCCTTAAGAACTAAATCAGGAAACCCAAAAGAAGGCGTCTACTTACGTCAACGCATAGGAATTCAGATTATAAAATCGAATTTCACATGCTTCATGGGTTCATTCCTCGAAGAGCCCGATTTTTCTAGATTTTCTTCTTCCCTAAATTATTTAAAATTACCCCCCCCCCCCTTCTTCCTCGTATTATCATTTGCACTAATTATATTCCCATTATTATGCTTTGTATTATGAAGTCGTTGGTTGTTAAATTTCTTAAAATTTCTAGAATTGTTAAATTATATATTTTTCTTAAATTCCGTTATGTAAAAATTACTTATATTGTATTGTAATTATATATATTTATTATTTTTATAAATACAGTATTTTTTTTAAAATGTATATTTATACGAAATTAAATATTTTAATACACTAGATTTAATATATTTTTAAGTTGTACATGTAAACTATTTGTATATATTGGATAAGTATTCTGTATTATTTACTTTTATATTTGTATGCCTAATAAAAATAATTATGAAAGGAAAAAAAAAATAAATAAAAAAAAAATAAAAAAAAATAAATAATAATATTAAAAATTTCCCCTAGTTTCAGTAGTGACTTACCAAAATTAAGATGAATATTTTCTTTAGATTAAATTGTATATATTTAATTGATAGCGCTTTCAACCATATTTAAAATAAACCCTTGTAATCAGTGATTTTGAATCAATACTTTTTTGTGAAAATTTATAATCAGATACCATTTTTAAAATCAAATAGTATTATAAAATAAAAAATTTCCATTTCGTTATTTTTGTCAGGGATTCAGACTCATATAAACCCAAGGAACAGAATAGTGTTCTAATATTCAAATGTTATATATATCTTTTTTTTAACCTTAATGGACTGTGGGAATGTGGTTTCTATTGAAATCTAGATGAAAAGTAAATTATGGAAAAAACCTCCCTCTTTCTAGGAAAAAAATTTGTTTTCAACTTTTTGTTTTTTAAATTCCTCTTTCATAATTTTTATCTATCATGTTTTATTTCCAAGATGTCACAAATCTATACCTTTTATGCTATCTACTAAATTATAAAGTATCATAGCTACCAACCGATTTATCAATTCTCATATTTTTAAGATTGCCCTATATCGCTTAGAATTAAAACAGAAATAATGCTCAATAAAAATCCTCAAACATCGAGAATAAATACTCAAAGTTCAGAAAATACTGAATATAATTTTTTCTAGATATATCATCGTTATTTTCCAGGGGTTATTATTGATAATTTAAAAAATAATTTATTCGCAAATTTTTTTTCTAGATTTTTCGTGGGATTTATTTTCCCCTATATATTTTATTTAAAATCTAAAAAAATGGAGAATTTATTTCAGTGGAAATTTTTTCCGGGGTATTTTCTATGTGAATTTTTTCCCGGAAAATTATCTTCCAAGGGATATTTTTTCCTGAGATTTTTTCCCGGGATTTCCTTGAAATTATATATGAGGATTTTTTTCCCGGTTTTTTTTCTTGGGATTTATTTTCCGCTTCCGGAGGAGTGGGTGGGTATATTTATAATAAAATGTTTGGACATGCGTTTGTTACTCATTTCCTCCAATTTCCAAGCCAAAAGACAAATCAAAAATAGCATTATAGGTAATGTTGTTCAAACGGCTCAATTTGAGTCGATTTTAGTAAACGGCTAACTCAATATTTTATCCAGAAAAATATCATGCAAGCCTAAAGATTTAAATGGCACATAGGATTGAACATCTATTGGCGAAATCTCGAAGATTATAGCACAATATTTTCCTGTCTATAATGTTGAGTTAATCGTTTTTAAAAATCGACTCAAATCGAGCCATATCACTAATTAAAGGATATCCAAATCAGATCTTCTCTTTTCCACCCTATTAAATCAATATTGTACATAAAAAAAAATGGCTCAAATGATTATTATAATTATTAAATTTCTTTTTTTGAAAATAATTATTTCAAACTAAAAATTGCAAACTGCAATAAAGACGTCATAAATAAACAATATTATAGACTTTTAAATAAACATTATTTTTATCTTAATATCGTTACGAATTCCCAGAAAAAAAATAAAAATTTCTTAAATATTATATTATATTATATAATATTTAAAAATTGTTCATTGTAAATTTTACCAACTCATCAATATAAATAAAAAAATAAGGATAAATTAAAATATAATATTGCGTTTATACATTAAACTGGGCTTGGATAAACGAAACTCCATTACAAAAATATATATGTATAATTTTTAAAAATCTCTTTCTTTTCTTCTTTAATATAAACATATTAAAAATTAATAAATATACCATTAAAAAAGAGATTTTATCTCGAAAATTAACAAAATGAAGAATAAACTTCTGCCATTTGTGCTGATCCTAATATTCCATGGATGCGACGGTAACGGCTCAATTTGAATCAACTTTTAAAACGGGTAACTCAATATTTTTGCCAGAAAAATATTTGCCTAAACTTCGAGATTTCGCTAATACATGTTCTAGATCTTGGTTCCTTCTATGAGCAAAATCTTCAGGCTTGCTTAATATTTTTTCTGGATGAAATACTGAATTAGTCGTTTAACATCGCTAAATTTATACATATTAATTTTTTAATTATAGGGACACCATTATATTATTATAATTTTTATATTTTGATTAAATTTTTTTAAAATTGCGTTTGAAAATAACCCATGTAGTTCTGAATTCGAGCGATGCGCAAATAAATGCACTTTGCTTATTTAAAGACAAAGTCAGCTGATTTTTAATTTTGGCCAGAAAAAAAAAATTGATAATAGATGTCCAATTCTTTGAGCTATCTATAAACAAAATCTTCAGACTTTGAGTGATATATTTCTGGGTATTGAGTTAGCCGTTTTTAGAAAATCGGCTCACAATTGAGCCGTTTAACAATCCTAGTCGGGACAGCGAAGCTGGCTAAAATAAATCTTTTTAACTTTATAGCTTCAAAATATCTCAAATTTAATATAAATATTTTCTATCGTTTAATTTATTTTCGTGAAAATAGTTTTAAAGCCTCTATTTAAAAATATTTTTCTAAAAAATATCTTATTTAAAAAAAATAACATTTGGGCATCGTGATTTTTTAGAAATTTGTACGATACAGAATATATTCTCTGTTGCCTCCTTCTTTGATGCCATTTGGAGATTCAATTTCAACTAAAGAATTGTGGCAGTTAATGGAACCTGATTTTTTGTTAATGATATTCCAGTGTTTTTTTAAACGGCTCTCGAGTTAGCCAATTTTTAAATTAAGATTTTAGCCAATATAAATATTATGTATATGCCTCGAAATTTTGTCGATAGATATCCTTAGGGCTCTCTTGAGCAGAATCTCCATGCCTTGTTAATGTATTTTTTTTGGCTAAAATGTTGAGTTAGAGCTATTTTTACAAAAATAGAGCCCTACAACAATATGAAATTCTTAATTATTCTATATTATTTAATATACATACTATTGTGATAAGTATAGTATACATACCATATTTATGTAATAAAAAAAGCTTTGAAAGATTTGTGCGATGTTAAAGAAGATGGTAAATATAACATAACGCATTTCTACGATTCTACAGATATTCCTAACATAGTATTGTAATATATTTTTTTAAATAAATTAAACTTAGATTATTGTATATTTTGTTGGTTTCTTTTATCGCCTTATTTTATTTTATTTTATCTTTTTTTTTTTGAAAAATTACCTTAAATATATTTTTAATTATATCAGAGGCCTGCAGGCTCGACCCTAAGCCCGGTCACATGATACGGGCCGTATTTTAATATTATTTAAATACATTCGGGTTGGTCAAAAAAAATTATTTTTTTAAAATTACTCGGCCGTAAACCAAATATTTTAAATCGCTATGGTTAGATATAAAAATTAAAAATAAATATAATATATATATGAAAAAAATGCGGGCGGGCCTGAAAATATTAAAACCCAGGCCGGGCTGTAAATATTTAAAATTATATAATTTATTAATAGACTCATTACTATAATATACAATTATCATTCTCAAGTATGTCCAAAACATTTTAGAAAAAATTAATTCGAATGTGATCTAAATAAAACCTATTTTAATATTTTTTTTTTTAAAAAAAATAAAAATAAAATATGGTCAAAAACATTTATTTCTAAATTTTCAACTTTAAAAAAAATTTTGAAAACAGACCTAGGCGTACCAAACGGGGGCGGGAGGGACGTTCGCACTCCTTGACGGAAATTTGCCCGTTCGCGTAAATTTTAAACAAATAAAATTTTTAAACGCCTTTATCACTCTCCCCCCCCCCCCCCCCTCATACAATTTATATAATTAACGGGCCGGACCTGTAAAAAGTGGAGATGCCCATTGCGCCTATTAGAGGATGAGAATTTTTTTTTCAATTTTAAAGTCTTATATTTTATTAACATTTTTTATTGATTAAATGAGCTGATAACTATAATCATTCATTCATAAAACTCGATCTACCAGTAATTTTTTTTGGTTAATTAAATTTTCTTTAAGTCACCAGTGTTTGAAATTTAAAAAAAAATGCAATCAAACCCCTCATAATTATTAATTATTTTTCCATAGGATATATTTATGAATTGTAAAAAAAAACCCAGATTGGGCTGGGTACCTTAGTAAAAATAATCGGAACCGGGGTAGGTTTGGCTGACTAAAAGCTTAGATGGCTCTAGAGAGTACTTTGAGCATTATCAGACTTTAATATCAACCTAAAGCTAATCCAAATACGTTAAATCCTATATATTCTGATTAAATTTAAAAAAAATGTAAATATATTGGCAAAGCGATTATAATATTTATCGATATAAAAATAGATTAATTAAACATCCTTAAATTTTTAACCTTTCAATTGTTTATTGTAATACAAAGAATTCGGCTAATTAAAAACAATATTATATAATAATTAAGTTAGAATCATATAAATAAATAAAATAATAGTCTCAATATAGTGAGAAAGGATAAGTAAGGGATGGATAATATCAAATATATTTTAAAAAAATTTACCAAATAGGAAGAGTATAATATGTGACTATACTTTAATTAACACGATTATTTATAGAAAGCAGAAAATGCTTTTGAAATCATATGTACTTTGGGATCTTTTGTAAGGCTTTGAAGTGCGAAGTTGTTTTATTTGTCCACCCTAAATATGGACCTTAAATTGTAAAGTTATTCAATTCTTAATAAATTAAACTCTTTTTTTAAAAAAATAAAAATATTCAATCATATAGGGTTAATCCGATTTACTTGAAGAGACAAGGTAACCTCATTGTAACGGATGCCGATGGCAAAAATATTTTTATAAATAGAGCGGTAATATCCGATCATGCGATATTTCTAATCAATTGGCTAAAGAAAAAAAAATTGTATCATAGTGTTGAAAGCAATGTAAATATACATTCATCATTAAAACTTTAATTTAACAAGTGTTTTTCGATCAGTCAATTTATAGACAAAAGTTTGATTTAAATGAGAGATATTTTTATAATTATATAAGGAACATATTAATTTTCCTCAATAATTACAATGCCTCTTTTAACTGAATGTCAAATTTTTCCCGATTTATCTACTTAACTTTATAATGTATAAAAAATTTATATATAAAATTAATTAATTATAAAATTGTTTATGCTTGATACTTTAAAAATAATCTTAAACTTAATTGAACTTTACGCGTGAAACACTCAATTCAAAAAAAAAACGTTTAGAATTTTATGGACATATTTTATAAAACGTATATTCTTATATTGCTTTTGGTTAATTTTTTTATAAATTTAATTAAAACCTTTTTTATTAATATATTAAATTCTTTCATAAATTATATCAGGTATAGAATAAATTTAATTTAACATAATAATTTACATTAACACATTTGTAACGAAATCATTAAAAAAAATAATAATATTCAAGTTAATTGTTTAGAAACAAGGCAGTTAACAAATTTTAATGTAACGATAACAATTTCTCTAAAAAGCTAATATAACTGAACAATTTAATATCAGGTTAGAGGGACCTCTGGCCGCTGACCGGATTTTTAAATTGGTTAAATGACTAAAATTGACCATATCGGAGTTAATTAAAGATGTGTATGTGTATACATAACATATATACAAATATTGTCATCTTTATATTAAATCTTTCATTACTTAAGATTATTTTATATAATATTGCCAGAGGAATTAATAATTTTTATGAATATTTACTATTATAAATATGTTTCTGCAATAATTTTTTTTTAAAATTCAGTTAAGGGTTAAATTTAATTCATCAGATTCTCCAAACCGCCTATGCAGAAAGATTATTAAGGCTGATGACGCTAGCTATCAGACTTGCACTTTTCCAAATAACCACAAATTCGTAAAATTTTTTTTTTTCTTTACTAAACATACAACTGTTTTTAAAATTGTTAATTCAATATGAAAATTCTAGTACATATTCCTCAGTTTCATCTACCTAAACATAATCACTGTAATTTTACTTTAAAATAATTGGCTAGCAAAAATAACTTTATATATTTTTTTTTTATGGTCAACAAATTTTGAAACCAAATATTGGTGCATTATTTGAATTAATATCCTTGAAAAAATCTCACATATTAAAAAAGGAGATACAGGACATGGCACCATGATTTTATCTCTCTAAGCTTGCTTAAATTAAACTAAATTAATAGACATTTTAAAATTATTTGTCATATATTATGAGATTAAAATCAGTGTTGAGATTATGATTAGATATATATAATATATATATGTAATATATAAAGATTAGGGAAATAAAGGCATTTAATTTTATTAAATATTATTACCTAATAAAAAACAAATATGAACAAAGGAGAGTTAAATTTTATATTCAGAATAAGATACTATTATCATTATCTTTTAAACATATCTTTGTTGTTTGCACTATTTTAGAACGAAGCAGAACAGAGAGGTAATAACCTTACTGTTAAGGAAATTAATAAAGATGGAACATTTGTCAGAAGCGAAATATATCAAAACTCCTTTATATATTATGTAAATAAGGTCTTAGAACTGACTGGAGATACCCATAAAGTCTTAATTATTCTCAAGACATGTAAAGGTATACACTATATTATCTATTTTTAAAAAAAGAATTGTTGTTTTTTTTCAAATATTTGATTATTATACTATACAACAATTATTATGGAAAATATAATTTAACCAAGGACCTTGAATGAAGGCATTTTTAAGTTCCTATTTACATAACCGATTAAAAAATATGTCCCGTTCTGTTCTTCTGTTCTTTCTTTCTTTCTTTAGGAAAACGCTTTTGAAAAAAAAAATAATAGTATAGTGCTATTTAAATAAACAAAAACTTATTCGTTGATATTTAAAATATATAATAGATCTAATTATTACACCTAAATATCCATTAAAAAGATATTCCAAATATATCATTTATAAAATGTTTTATGTAATAAACTATATGTATAAAATTTTCAAACTAAAGAGGTCGGAACGGTAAAACCGTAGTAAAAATTTTATTTCAAATGTCATAACTCAAGAATAAAATTGTATCATGTATTTTTTTATAAATATTATTAAGTCATCTAAATTTATCAATATTAATATGATATACTCTATTTCTTTTTACCTCATCTATAAAATAAATGCAGTCCAAAGTTTCTAGCCCAATTAAAAGTTTTGCTAGTTCCTTGAGAAAATTATATTTACAAAGGAAATTCTTCATTCCACGATTTAAAAAAAATTATATTTTATTATTTATTATAGTATTATACCTAATATTTGATTAATATTGTATATAATAATTTAGATATAGTTACCAAAGATTTATGCGATGTTAAAGAAAATGGTCATTATAATATAGCAGATTTCTATGATCCTGAAAAGATTCCCGAATTGTAATATATTTTATAATAATCATAACGATATCTATTTTTAATTAAATTTAGAATATATTTGATCAAAATTAGAAAAAAACAAAATTACTCTTTCAATAAATATTTATCTATTTTTATATTTTAATACGTCTAATCTAAACCTCAATAATCTACATAACATAATTTGAATTTTTTTGAAATAGACCTATACCCAAATATAAAATTCATGTCTTATTGCTGTCTATAAAACATAATAAAATTTATTTTAAAAACTTTATTGAAATGAATCAAACGAAATAAGCCTTTTCGTTAAATAAAAAATTAAATAAAAAAAAATGTGGCCAAAACATTTTTTGTAGGTTTCCTTAAATATTCTAACATTTCAAAAGTTTGGCTTTGCATACAAACCAAATATACAAGCAAAAATAGGTTTAAAATCGCATTTATAAAATTTTTTTTATATCTGCGAGCAATTGCAAGATATGAGCTTTAAAATTTGTAAAGTTATTCGATTCTTGTTAGTGTCGTTAAATTACCTAACTTTAACCATCTCTTTCGTGGCTTAGTCAAACTTTTAGCCCAAAAAAATGAATTAAGCTTCTAAGATGAGTCTCAACTTGATGATTGATTCAAAATTTTTGGATAAAAACATGGCTACACTATTTTATGGTTGACTAAAGTTAGGTAGTTTAACAACACTAATTCTTGTAGATATAATACCTTACCCAATTTCTAATTAATGAAAAATCATTTATTTCATAAAGAGTAAATCCGACTGTTTATTTGGAGAGAGAAGGGGACCGTATTGTATTGAATGTTGATGGTAAGGAGGATATTATTTCAATGAATAAAAGAAGAATATCCAACGATGCTCTTAATCTAATTGAATGGCTTAATGGGAAAAATTTAAAGCACGATATTGAAAGCAATGTAATAAATCAAAAACATATTTTTTAACGGGGGATTTTTATTTTCAACTAAGGAAAAGCTTTATAAAATTATTGAAACCTCAAACAATTATATCATTTCCTTAATAATTGCAATGGCTCATTTATTGAGCATAACATTTTTTTATGAAGAATTATATATAAATTATTTATTGGCTTTGGGGTTTAACCAAGGGTTGCCCGGTCCCCCAACCCCCCATCGTCAAGTGTACTCCGGCAATTTTATTCAACAAACACGCACATGACTCTACCACAACCTTATTCTGTTTTTCTAAAACTTTCTACACACTAGAAAAAGTTTTCTCGTTTGACCTTAAATTTCAGAACCTTCCTTCTTTCCATTGAAAGTCATATGAATTATGATGATATTATTGTTGTCAAACGAACTCAATATTACATCTATGAAAATTATTACGCAAGCCTGAAGATTTTGTTTGTAGAAGAAACAAAGGTCTAGACATATATTAACGAAATCTGGAGGCTTAGGTGATATTTTTCTGGCTAAAATATTGAGTTAGCCGTTTTAAAAATGGGTTCAAAATGAGCCGTTTAACAAAACTATGATAAATATGATTTAATCAATGACATAACACGGGGGGGGGGGTAGATGTCAGGGGAGGGGTTGATCGTGGCAATTATTTTTTAGCCATTGCTAGGGGGGGGGAATAAAAATTCCCTGCCCTATAGCAAGAATTTTTGGGAAAAAAATATATATAAGGGTTTCATCAATCTGAATTTTTGCAAAATATTTTATTTCAAATAGGTTATAATTTACATTTTTTTAAACTTCAAACACTGGTGGCCTAAAGAAAATTTTATTAACCAAAAAAAAATACTAGTAGAAAATTTCTAGAATGTATGAAAAGTGTTCGGATATCCAAATAGACACAATTTGCTGAATATAATTATTTCTGAGACTTATTGTGCTACATGAAAAAATAAACAAAAGGCCTGCATCGCATGACAAGATGTGGCCTTCGACATCAAGCTGTTACAGCATATAAGTGCCTATTTTGTGCCATTAGAGAAATATCAGAATCACCTGAAACATGTATTTCATATGAACTGTTACAATATTAAATACGAGTGCTAATTTTTTTCACTTGGAATGTATTAAAATATTATCTATTACACCTCAATTATATGCAATTTTTTTCAAAAAAAATGTATTTGGCTGAAGTTATGGGAATATTGAATTATTATATTAAGGAATTTCCATAGGATTTTGATTGCTGAGGATAGTGTTGTTAAACGGCTCGATTTGAGCTTATTTTTATTAACGGCTAACTCAATATTTTATCCAGAAAAATTTTGACGCAACGTATATTTTGCTCTAAATCGCACAAAGGGGACATCTATAAACGAAATCTGGAGGCTTAGGCAAAAATCTTTTTAAAATCTCAAAACGAGCCGTTTAGCAACGTTAGTTGAGGCCAAAGCCAAATTATATAATTTTCAAACATGATTCAATAAAGGATTATTATAAAATAACGGTTTTTATTGCATTTTTAGTTAAATTTTTGACTTTGTGTTTCATTATGAAAGAATCATTTATTTTTAGATAATCTTCCAAGAAACACAATGTAAGCATTCCATATTTTATACTTTCCAAATATATTAAAGTTACTCTATATTTTGGCAATTATACCAAATTAGTACAAGCACAAATGAGAGGGCCTTTTCTTCATTACAGAAAATATTAAAAAACTATATCAAAAATATGACATCTTAAAATTGATTGATTGAATAACTTTACTCATCGAGATCTAATCCCCAACACAAAAAAATTATCAAAAAATTGGCGCAATAAACATAGAAGATTAAATTTTTATTTATAAATTGATATTTTGACTAACTTTTTAAATCATTATAAAATGTTTAATTTTATATTTTATTGTGATTTACATACCAGTTTATATAGCTATAATATTTTTTTTTAACCGTATAGTATTCGCACTTCTCATTTATTTTATTATATAAAATAACATACATACATATATCAAAACTATATAAAATATTTTAAAAAATAATAAATTAATTAAAACCTCATTCTATAAAAACGAAGGTGGGACTACAAGTTCCCAAAAATGTGGATGATTTGTATTTTAAAATTGTAATTTGTAAATTTTGTTTTAAAAAATAATATTCTTTAGGTTCTGATGTAAGAGCTCATATTTTGCAGCCTATAGTTTTTAAAAATTTCAAAGTTCTACTTGACATATGTCCAAGGGAAGAGATAATGATTGGTAAAAAAAAATATAATTTGTTAATTTGGAATATTTAATTTTTTTTCTCGGCTATGTCAATTGGATTAGAATTTAAATATTTTTGAAAATGAAGATACGTTTGTGATGTCCCAAATTAAGGATTTCCCTAATGATCATGGTTATGAGGTTAAGCCATCCGGTCTTAGGCCATCTAATAGCAGGCTCCAGGATGTTTGGTATTCGGGCCCTGGTAAGAGAACGGCTAATAGCTGAATTAATCGCGCATTTACATGTCTGCCTCCTTGACTATATATACAATTAAGCCCTTGTATCCCTTTGGAGTCAACTAATATTTTACATTTGATATATGTATGTGGCTGAACCATGTTATATCTAATCGATGGCCTATGGCAACTCTTAATTGTTCATCTGATAAGAGGTTACCTAGGTTACGACTTGGTAATGCTTCCAACCATTCATTCAGTATAACAGTCAGCATTTTGAAATAGTTGAATATACTTCAAAAAGGGGTTAGATGAGAGTATTTTTAATTAAAGGTTCAAAAATTGATTGATGTATTAAAACTGTGGGTAAAACAGCTTAAGCCAGAGCTAAAGATGTTCAAGCTGTTAAGGCCTAATATCTTTAGAAGTGATAAAAGAAGATATCATGGCGTTGTTCATCAAATGCGATGTCAAAAATGAAGAAAGAGATATAAGATTTAATGGATATAAATCTAAACCACCCATTTTCGAGAGTAATTGTGAGAAACCCCAATTAAAATCTTCCAATTTAATATTTAAAATAATATCTAATATGCTTCTAAAAAATTTATGAACACGATTAATAATTTATTATTTAAAAAAAAAAGGAAGAAGATCTAAAAATATGTAAAATCTTAAAACTTTGGTGTGAAAGTATTTCTTAAAATATTTTCAAGTCCTAATAAGTCTTCGAAAAATTTTTCCACGATCATCTCACAGTTGGAAAAACTGCTTAAAAAAAGTGTACCAAGAAGATTAATTTCACTTTCTTTAATGACTTTAAACCCCTGGACATCGAGGGTATTTGAATTTAAAAAGTATATTTTAGATTTAGCTTTATTTAGAGTAAGGCCTACATTTAGAGAATTCTGCTCGATATAATCTATCGCAGCTAAAATATTTTTTTAGAAGGTCTGCAGATGGTACCATCATCTAGATACCATATTTTTAAATCTAAACCCTCGTCAGAAGGAATTGTATATTCCCCGAAATCTAGAGGGGTTCTAAAGCATGACTGTTAAATAAATCTTGCATAAAGTGGGAATTTTTCATAAAAAATGTTCATAAATACTATTCTGGATAAGGAATTAAAGGCATTTTATCCAGCTTACAGACTAGGGCGTCTGGAGGAGGATCTTCGATATATATTATATATATACTTAATATTTTGTACTTTCCAATATTTTATGATTTGTGTACTTATCATATATTTTTCAAATATGATTGGTTCTTAATAAATTTTATATGATGATTTATTTAGCTCCGTGAAGTTGGCCGAACATTTGGAAGCACTAACGATGAATAATATGTCATTTTTTAGTGTTTCGTTAGTGCTTATTAGTGCTTCCTTATAGTAGCCGAATTTAAGGAAAAAAGTTATAGCAAAAATAAAAATTTGTGCTAACTTCACGCTTAACAGTTGATTGAAAGCACTAACGATGTTTTAACTCACTCAATGTTAAAAATATTTTAAAAAACCCGACCACGCCTTCCGTATGAGAGGGTGGGAGGTGCATTAAGAACCGGACCGTTGCAGACCTTTTTTTTAAAAAGATGATCCACTCCACCCTGATTTTTTAAAATATTTTTAAAAAATATTATATTTGTTATTATAGATAATAATGACTATTTACAATATTTGATTTTAAAATATTAGAATAAAATGATAATTTTATAAATTAAAATAAAGTAAAGTAGCAGTTACATATAGAAAATGGAATCAAATAAGCCTAATAGAAAAAATTTTTCCTGCAATTTGAAAAAAAGTTTGTCAATTCCAGCTACCTTAAGAATAAAATGGAATATAAATTAATATAATAGTTAATTTTAAATTGTTTATTCTGATATTTTCGAAAAAAAGTCTTATAAACTCCTATGACTTGGTTTGGTTAATTTTTTAATAGAAAACTTTAATTCTATTTTTTATAGATCTATAGTTAAAATTCCTTTTAAATCTCCAACAGAATAGCAAATTTAGTTTAACTATGATCCGAATACCTGATATAGTAACTCTAATCGATATAATAATTATTTTTTACATTCACATATTTGTAGCTTAAAAAAATATTTAAAATTAATTAATGTCATTTAAAACAGGTATATATTGCCGAATAATTTGTTGGCTGTACTTGCAAATTTTATTACCTTTAATGAATTTTATCTGAGTTAACACTATAACTATAACGATGTTTTACTGTTTACTATAGATAATATACATAATATATATTGTCATCTATATATTAAAGCTTTCATTATTTGGGTGTAATATTATATGAGGAATTAATAATTTCTTAAAAATATAAAAAATCCAATCTTATAAAAGTTAGGATTATATTATATTTATTATAAATATGTTTTTGTAAACAAAAAATATTATTTAGTTAACGGTAAAATTTGTTACATCTTCTTCTCAACATCGGCTATGTAGATTGATTCTTAATGATTGTGGCACTATCATAGTAGATTGCAATATTTCATATGATGAAAAATTCGTAATTTTTTTTTATATTTTAATTTTACTTAACATAATAATGATTTTAATATTGTTGAATCAGTGACAAATTCTAGAATAATTTTCAGTTTTAT
Organism: Gordionus sp. m RMFG-2023; assembly: GCF_954871325.1. NCBI lineage: Eukaryota > Metazoa > Nematomorpha > Gordioida > Chordodea > Parachordodidae > Gordionus > Gordionus sp. m RMFG-2023. The sequence goes on along the minus strand of NC_088775.1, from coordinate 5,746,704 downwards.
CCACCTATAATAAATTCCCCATTTGTTTCGCCTCTAATCAATTGGCCACATATATACAGATAACTTTATATTAATTGTAGTTAATAAATTTTGGATCAAAATTTATGGTTATTTAATTGAATTAAATTCCTTAACAGCTTAGAAATATTATTAAAAATCTGTAAAAAGGTAGATGAATACGACAATGTTTTGTTTTACTTTTAAGCTTGTCTATTTAAATCAAAACAATCAATAGACATTAGGTCTATTCAAAAAACAAATTCGAATAAGTGCATTATTCAAAATAATTTAATACATATTCTTACGAATAATAAAATCTATTATTTGTATTCGATTTGAATTATTCAAATAATTGAAATAATTTTTATGTCAAAAAATTTTTCTTTTTTATATGACAAGCTGCGATTTTTTTGAAAATTAATTCCAGCTTAAAAAACTTTTCACAAGTAGAAGATGTTCCTTTTTATAAATATGCAATCCCTTGCCATTTTTGAGAGTATGGGGATTTGATATGCATTTGCGTTCCACCAAATTAACTAATCAGTATGACTCTTTGTTCCAATAGCGTTACTAGAAGGAGGACACAGGGCCTAGAGCCCCGTTAAAAAAATTTGAATACCCCCCTTAATTTTATTTTAATGGCTCCTTATATCCCCTGAACTAAAAAATTTTTTTGATAGCCACCTGAACGATTTCTTTTAAAATTTTATTAAGTATTATATATAAATTTTATTTTATTATTTAAAAATTAATAAAACTATCTAAATTTTTATATAATGACTGCTATTTTAATTATTAGATTAGATTAATACTTATAAACTATATTGTCACTATGTCAGCTTGCGCAATCAAATTCTGTGTTAAAAATGGAATATCAATCATAATGTCTAAATATAAATAAAGCATTAATAGTTGAAGCTTAATTGATTTTTTATTATTTAAATTATTTTATAACCCTAATTAAAAAAATAAAATAATTTATATATTGAAAATTAACAAATTTAATATCGTAATTACCAGAGTTCAAAATCACCAATCCATTTTTAAATTTAATTACCATGCCTCTTCCTAAAAATATTTCCAATGTCCAAACAAGTATAAGAAAATTTTTTAAAAAAGTAAGTAGATATATAGTTGATTAATATCTCTATTATATAGAATTGGTTAAAAAATTTTAGGTAAAATGCCACTTTTACAGATGTATTTGACAGTTATAGAATATATTAAATAAACTTTACTAATCAATGCTTATGTTAATAAATAAAAGTAACAAATTGCATTCAATTCTTAACACCATCCCTTTATGAATAAAAAAATATCATTAAAAATTATTCATCCCACAATGGATATAATCCTTATTAGATATCTTTTTTTCCTTCTCCCTTTTTAGGTGTTTATAGAAAAACCATTTTATACTTCTTTGAAAACCAAGTCTGAGTTAAATCTTTAATATAATATTTTGATATTATTACAAACTTTCTTACTTTCTAGTTACTAAATGATTCATTTCTATTATGGCTTCTTTGTAAGTAATTCTTCAATATATTTAAAAAATTATTTCTTCTAAAGATTTTTAATGTTTTTTTTATCAATTTATCTAAATCGTGAATGTCATGGCTATGACTGCAAATTAACCAGTATCTATTATTTGTATGGCTATTATAATATAAGATTATTTCTCCTGATGCTGATAACATTTAATTGCATAATTTAGATGAGTAATAATGTCAACTGTCTAGTCGTTTATATATCATTAAAAATGGAAGCTAACCTTTTAAAAATTATATCTCACAATAATTTTCTCGATTACTTATCTAGCTTCCACAATGACATCTAAGAGGAAGCTCTAACCACCATAAGTTTTAAGTTTTGGGTTGTCGTCTATATTCTCTTCCTCTTATTGATTTGGTTAGGCCTACAAATTTTTCTTTATTAGTCCATTCTATAAAACATTGTTAAAATAGTAACACAACGTTAAATTAGTTTTATGCTAAGAATTATATTGCCTTGTTTTACATTATCATTATCAATTAAGACAGTGTATGAATTATTAACCTTTTTTATCATTTAATCCATAAAATATTTAATATTGTAATAAATGGATAAATATTTTGTATTAAAAAAATATTATCTTTAGAAATATCTTGTATAGTTTTGCTTTCATTATTTGTATGCGTAATAAATGACAAAATGTGAAAATCAGAAAAATTGTTCAGAGTTTGCAAATTTCAATTAAAGCCGAAGAGCGGGTAAAAACGGGGGCGGAAGGAAAGTATGGGGGGCTAAACCCCTATAAAAAATATTTAGTTGAGCCCGCTGAGGTCTTAAAAGCTAGTGACTCCTGCTGTGGTCACTCAGATATAAATCTATTTAACAGAATTGAATATTATTTTATCCTTATTAGTTTGACAGTTATAATTATCAGCTTTTAAAATAAAATTATATTTATTTAAATGGGGGTAAATTAAATGCCTACAATAGCTGTTATGAATTTTTTTTAAATTTATTCGTTAACTTGGATATATCATAATCATCGGATATTAATTTAAAATTTACTACTTTAAGCCTGGGATCTAATATTGTGGTTATTATTGCATCATCGAGTTAAATCATAATAATCCAGCAATTTATCATAGGCTGTTTTACATTGTTAAAGAATTTAGAAAACTGGTTTCCCATTTTTTATGGTGTTCAAGAATTAAAATATAATAAAATAGAATCAAATTACTACTATATTTATAGTTTCTTATAAAGAAAATAGGATAGATTTAATTTTTATAAGATCCTCCCATTCCTCGTATATGTTAACAAAATATTATATTATTTCCTAGTTATAAATTTAGTTTACCTTTGTAATTTGTCTTTCTTGAAGAATTACTGGTATCTAAATCCCTCTCGTTTCTTTTATTCATGCTCTGTTTAAAAGTTCCAACTAAACGATCGGCCGTGCCGTTTGTCTGAGGGTGGTAAGGACTTCCGTGCACTAATTGAATATTTTTTTAAATAAAAATCATTGAAATCTTTGCTGCTGAATCGGAGTTCGTTATCAGAAACGATTATCCTGGGAAATCCGAATCTTGCAAAAATATTTAATATTTTTATCGTGCTTTCGGTTGTAATGCTAGTCATGGGAACTATTTCTGG